>NC_072801.1:66931765-69331765 GCF_028583425.1 Eublepharis macularius | reverse complement strand
AATGTAGAACATATTTGAAAGCATATGCCTTCGCCCTCCCTAGCCAGGATGCAAAGGTTCCTTGCCTGGCTCCTGTCCCCAGAATCCAGAATCAGAGTCTGTTTAAGAGCAGATGGTCCAAAGTTCAATTACTGCCATCTCCAGTTAAAAAGATCAGGTACCAGGAGATAGGGAAAGCCTCTGTATCTCAGATTCTGGAGAGCTGCTGCCAATTACAGTACTAACCTTTATATATGGTGGCTTCATTTGTATGTATAAAGGGTGGGCAGTGAAGATCAGTCTCCACAAAAGGTCTAGGCCCAAGCTACATGAAATCAGAATGTCATGAGCAGATGTTGTGCAGGTGAAGAGTATTGCCACAGGTGGCAGTTGGGAAATACTGGTTGATTTATACAATTGCTAGAGACTTTCTTAGAGGAGCCATGGTTGGTTTGGTTTTCCTATCCTCTTCAAGAATAAACCCGATTTAATCCAGCCCATCAGAATCCGGCTTCCTGAGTCTGATCTGGGATTCTTTTATTTGAACTGGCATAGTTGGATAATGCCGGATTGACCTAAATCTGGCTATATAATCAGTATATGAATGCCAGATAGCACATTCCTAGTCATGATTGGTTTGGATTTCATATCCTCTTCAAGGAGAGGATGGGAGGTGACAGAAACCATGATATAGTTAGATGTGTTAGCTATTATATTTTATTGTGAGTGTTCTTTTGTGACTTATTCCAATTGGGTTGCATTAAGTAATTCTTGGGTGATTCTGCACGAATGGTTTTCCCTGCTTCAGCTTCTAAGGGCCAAGCTACACATGACGAATGACACTTGAACAGCAAGTGTATTTCTCCCTGTTCACTTGCCCTCCACTCAATCCACTTGTCGTTCAAGTGTCATTCGTCATGTGTAGCTTGGCCCTCAATGACCTCGATTTTTTCTTGTGTTTCCACACGTGGGAAGGCAATCCTAGCAGCAGATTCGAAGTCACTGCACGTTTTGTCCATTTTGTCCATCCTGCTTTCCCCTGACTTATTTGTCCATTTGTCCATGCGCAGCAGATTAGGGATTTTAATCATGCAGAATTCTTTATCCAGTGTTCTCCCCACCCTTGCTCTTTTCTCTCACCCTTCGAATCAACTTAATTTGATTGGCCAATCATGTTTTCTAAGCTACACCCACTACCCTTTCCCTTCCCCTCTTTTTTTAAAAAAAAAATGTAAAAAAAACATTGCAACGTTTCTACAAATCTATGCAGAAACATATCCTGTGTCACATGACAACAGCTGACCAATAATGGGTCCATTTTACAACACGTCAAATTTGTTACTTGTTGCTCGCTGACAGCTGACAGCTTCTGAGGTAGAGTGAAAGTGTGATGGAGGGACTTCAGCATTCAACTAGTGGTCTAGGCATTTCATGGAGAAAGAGACCGTCCTCAACACAACACCTATCACTAAACCACACCGCTCACGAAGAAAGCGGGAAAGATAGACACGGGGTCATTGGTAACAATTTTCCCTCCAAATGTCAATAGCCAATACTCTTCCACAATATCGGTGGGAAGTGCTCTGGTCTATCCAATATGTTTATTTGATGCAACATTTATGTGTAGCAACTTTTTTTGTGAGAAATTTTTTTCTAATGTGTTGGTTTGATGCAACGTTTATGTGTAGCAACATTTTTGGGGGATTTTTTTTTTTAAAAAAATGAAGATGTGCATCATTCGACACTTCCCCCGGAAAAAGCGATGAGAAATCGATTTTTATCCTGTCAAAAATTCCGCATGATGGACTTTGAGCCGATGAAATGTGCGAAACAAAAGCCTAATGTGGACTCGGGGAGAAGTGGATTCATAGGACTCCACCACGGCATGACTGCTCAGAAAGTCCGATCAAAATTGATCATGCGGAATCCCCCCTTGTGTCTCTTGCCCCAAAACTTGAACATTTAATTCTGTTGATTTGGCCTGATTCCTATTTCTCTCCCATTGAAGTCCTGTTTTTCCTCCTCATTTCTAAACAACATTTTGAGAGGAGGGACTCACAGAGTATAGAATCCATCTCTTCTGTGGCTTTTCAGGTCTGCCCCATGAGGTGAAGAGGCAGCCTGAAGAAGCCAGGATCCTTCCTGAAGAAAACTTGGGGAGGGAGGGAAGTCAAAATGTTCCTCCTCTTGCAAGTTAGAGCCTTGCTGGTTGCAGCTAGATTTCTCAACCCTGGAGTCTGAAGGAGGGCAGACCCGTACACTTTACCAATGGCAAGACTTCTGAGAGGCAGCATTGTGTGTTGGGCTATAGCCTCAGAGTTTGGTCATTGCATAGAGGAAAGTCTAAAACTAATACAAAGTAACAAATGGGGTTGTGAATTGGGTATGAATGGTATAACAACAACAGCAACAGTAAGCTTATATACCACCCTTCTAGACAGATTGGTGCTCCACTCAGATCTGTAAACAAAATCAGCGTTATTATTATCCCTGTAGTACAGCTGGGAATGGGGACTGAGAGAAGTGGCTTACTCAAGGCCACCTGCAGAGTGCTGCTACAGCACTATGCCTTCAAGAAGATTAAATTGCTCACTGGGAGGACAAACCCCTTATGTCTATTTCTTTTAACCCGTGTTCTGCCCATTTGCAAACAGTCCTTTGCTTTCCTTGAGCGACCCTGCTATCAATATGAACGTCCTTGCAGCCAATCAGACATGGAGACATGTCCTTATCATTGACAACAAATGAAGTCACTTCAAAGTGAAGATACTGCTCTCTGGTCCACACTCTCATTCTCTCTGTAGGTACATGTGGGTGAGTAAAGTGCCATCAAGTCACAACTGACTGATAGCAACCCCTGCTGGGGCTTTCAAGGAAAGTGAGAAGCAGAGGTGGTTCGCCATTGTCTCCCTCTGCAGAGTCTTCAGGCTTTCTAAACTTCTTCCACTCTCAATGATGCATAATTATTAAGTAACCCATACGGTGACCATTAAGAAGAAATAAAAGAATTAGATCGCATCAGACAGCCTTGTGTATCTTAGCAAGAATATATATAGTTCTTGTAATCCTAAGCTGAAGCCCTGCATCTTGGCAAAATATAAAGAAATTATATATAAATTATATATAAAGAAATGACAGAGAAATTTGACTCTGTCAAGCTGGGACTGAATAGGGACTATGAATGGTTATCACATTATCACAGGTAACAGATTTCCTTTACAGAGGTGGGGTCTGGGGGAGCCCAGTGGCACCTGGCATGGGCTTCCGGGGACCTCAGTTCTCTTTGTCAGATGCATCTGACGGGGAGAGCTGTGGTTATCGAAGGTTTATACTACATTGGAATTAGATGGTCTGGTTGTTTTGCTGCTACAAACCAACACGGCAAACTCCTTTGAAGCCTCACACAAGCCAATTAATCTCCATACCAAGAGGAGATGTTTACATTTACTAGCAAAGGAATGCTTTGGTTACATCCCTCTTCCCCCCCAACTGCATCTTCTCTCTCTTCCCCCCTCCTCTTCTATATTTGACCAGTTTCTGTACCATGCATCTGACGAAGAGAACTTGATTCTCGAAAGCTTATGCTACAATAAAATTGGTTAGTCTTAAAGGTGCTACTGGACTCTTTTTGATTTTAATGTGAGCAGAAGCCCTATAAAGAGAGAACTTTCTATTTACCCGGTTAGATCTTAGAAGCTAATCCAGGTCAGTCCTTGTTAATACTTGGATAGAAGATCACCAAGGAAGTCTAGGATTGCTATACAGTGGCAGGCTATAACAAACCATCTCTGAATGTCTCTTGCCTTGAAAACCTTAAGGGGTCACCATAAGTCAGCTGTGACTTGACAGCAAAATAGACAGCAGGAGAGAGCACTTTCTATACCATCTCCGTCCTGTTGTTAGAACACATCTAGGGTGAACTCTTCTGCATTTGTTTGTTTGGGACATTACCTGCCAAGGTTGCGGAATCAGGTTTCGTTTCGTTCTCTCAGCTGTTGCTCTGGATTTGAGTGTGGATGAATACAGGGAATGCACAGAATGTGCCACAGCATAGACAGCATTGTAGATGCTGTAGCTGTGGCCAGTCACGCTCATTTCAAAGACAGATCTAGGGAGAGTCTCCAGTTTCTCCTCCCCTGTACACAGTTCTTCAACTGTTTCATCCGCTGCACTGTTGGGCAATGCACACTTAAATACCAGCTTCCAGAAGTCCCTGATAAAGCCGTCTTCTGTTTCTGTGGAAGGGCTTCTCCCCTGAAGAAACTCCCTGAATCCTAACAGTTCCTTTGAGTGAACCGAGAAAGACAGAGCGCCATGGATGAAGCCTAAGTCCCAGTCTCTTTGGAAGGGATATGATGTGAAGTCCATCTGTGATGTCATAATCCAAACTTTCGTCTGCATGGGTCTGTCCTCAAATTCTGACACATGCAGCAATGTTCTCAGAAGTGCTACCGTGTGGATTTCACCATGCATGACCATTACATTGGCAGTGCTTCCATTGATAATACTTAATGTCTCAGTTCCTTCCTTCACCATCTGAACAATGTTACTGGAAAATGTCATTTTGGGGAAGATGTGTACAAAATCAAAGCAGATACCACTGTGAGTAAACACAGGAAGTTCATTGTCAACAAACTTCTCTGTATTGTCATTGTCGTCAGAGAGGACCCCAATCCAAGTCCAGTGGAAATGCCTCAATAACCTGGCAATACCCATATACTGAAGGGTCACATTGGGGAACATTTGGTAGAAAAAAACAGCATGGGTTTTGTTATTCAGCACTGGAGCAGAGGCATATATGACCTAAAGAAAATAAAGGGGAAAGGGAAGAGGAAGAGAGATTTTGTAAAAATGTGAGTGTATAGTAATATTTTATCACATCGTGAGGACTTTCACCAGATACCAAATGTGTTCCAATCCAGATTTCAGTTTTTCCCTATGTATTTATATAACCCAGAAGGATTCATACGATTTTATGCCTGGTTGTATGTTTAAAAAACACACAACGACAGCAGGAAAATAGAAAGAAATAAAAGGGGATGCATATCTACATTCTTAATGTCTGTCTCTCAACACAGACCTACATAAAAAGTAGTGTTAAGGGGAGGAGAGTTTCATTGTTCAAAATTCACTTTATAAAATATAGACATTGATTCCTCTTATTCTCTTTTAAAAGAGGGTTTTGGACTTTATGCACTTTCTATTGTCTTTTTTTTCTTCCTTTAAATAAAGTTATTTAACAAAGAGGGTTTTCTCTTTCATTTCTCCTTGAAGAGAAATTAATACACCTTTTTGGAATTTCAGCCCTTGCAGTTGCTTCACATTACCCACCACAGGAAGGAGCTCTAGCAGAAAGATGGGAAGGTTTGGTAAGACATTGCCTGCCTTAGAGCACCTACAGAGTGAAACTGTGAATTTTTGCACAGCCTCCCCTCCTGCCTCTCTTCTCTTTAAATTTCTTTTTGATCAAAACTGATCAAAGATAAATTCCTATTCCTAAAAGAGGAAAAGAAACGGATTGTTGGATTGCAGGGAGAAATGGGGTAAAGAAGAAATTAAGATAATTTCTCTTAACAACGCTAAAGACAGGGCTAGTTTCAAAAGCTTGTTAAACTCCCACATGCCGGGAGCAAAACTTACTTGGGGAATCTTGTAATTGCACAGGATAGTTGCCATGTGGACACAGACATTCGAGTTCGGACCTCCAATCACTGCTACTAAGTTGTTCTGCCTCTCGCATGTGTAGTTAGGGATATATTTGCCCTGTCTGGAAAGAAGTTCCAAGGAGGCACGATAGGTCCAGCTAGCACTGAAGTGGCTGTTGTAGACGCGGAAGCCAAGAGTGATGTTAGGTAAGATCTGAGGATTCTCATTGACTTCCTTTGTAGCAAATGTGAGGGCCAAGACATGTTGGTAGATGTTGGTCAGCATCCTATAGTGACAATTGTTTGCAACACGGTAGCGTACTTGCTTCAGAACATGGCTTTAGCTGTTTAACTCAAAAGATATTTCACAAATATATTTCATTAAAATAGATCTACGTGAGAGAAGAGTTAAGAAACACTGTTCACTTGCCCTCCACTCAATCCACTTGCTGTTCAAGTGTCATTCGTCATGTGTAGCTTGGCCCTCAGTGTTTAACACCTCTGAACACCAGCCTGATGTGGGAGCTGCTTTAGAAGCTCCTATTTACCATTTTATTTAGCACATAGCTCATCTGTATAATATTCAAATACATACTTCTATATGACTTAGAGTGCTGGGCTTTGCTATCTACAATTGATTGGAAGGATACAGTTTTACATATACCAACCATAACTCAGGACATTTGCTTCATATTAGGGCCAAGCTACACGTGATGAATGACACTTGAATGGCAAGTGAACTCCCTGTTCACGTGCCCTCCGCTTGTGCTCCACTCGATTCACTTGCCGTTCAAGTGTCATTCATCACTTGTAGCTTGGCCCATAGAAGGATTGTCAAGCAAGAAGAAAGAGGCCAGATTGCCACAGGGTCCCACATTGTTTGGCCCCTCAGCATATTGCCCGAGTTTAAGGGACAAGCAAGTAATACGTAACAAAGGTCGCAGATACTCATCAAAATTGTAAAGATAAATTAGAAGCAACAATACATGCATTAGCTGGCTTCACTGTCATATGAGACAGAGAATATTTTGCGCATCTCCCACAAATTTTCAAATAATTATTCATCTCTGAGTATGCTGTGCTGTCTAATATGTTCAGAATCACGCCTTTATTACCAATATATCCCTGCGCCTGTTACTACGATGTAAGCAGGGGAAATGATTATTAATAAAAAGAGGAACGTGCAATGTCAGTTATTCCCCACTAAATGACCAAGGCTACAGCCAATCCATGTCATCAGGTTGCTCAAAAATATTAGATTGGACCCATAGTTTCCATCTCAGTAACAACGCCTTCCTCCAATGCAAGGAGACTTCACTTATGCATCGAATCTTGGTCTGGAAGAAGAGGCATGTTCCACTGGGGGAAGTCACATTGCCTTGGACAAAGACTGCACTGTCAATGGATTGTATACTTCAGACCCAACCCAGTAAATCAGGATCTACAGATTTATTACATGAATAGAAAACTAACAGCTTACATTTGATCATCAAAGAATTCGGAAGATGGAGGTTTTTCGAAGGTTATATTCTTAGAAAATATGTAGATCTGAGAAATTATTCCTGTGATGATGAGGTCTCCTGACTGATAGTACTTGTGAAGGATAGGGACTGGCTCACTGATGGTGCATTTGGTAACTGAAACCTTACACGCCACCTGAGACAGCAGTGCTAATACCAGTGCCAGAAATGCAACCATTTTACAGAAGAATCATCCCAACTAGATGCGAATTCATCTGTTTTCACAATGTAATTCAAGCGGCCATTGGTAGTCCCGATCACTCCACTGATTCAAAGCTAGGACTGTACATTTTAATGTGTTAGCAATTGGTGCCCTGCCTGACACAAGCCCCATCTCTGAACGAAAGAGGGGATATTAATGGTATCTTTTCAATCGTGGTTTACAGTTGCTATAGTAGCCACTACCATCGTCTAGAGGCTTTGGAAAAAATAGAACTAGTGACTGGTAATTTGATGATTATAGGGGAGAGTTTCAGATTAACTGTGACACTGTTGGGAGAAAAACATGTTGGTGAAGTTTTAAGAAAGAAAGAAAAAGACGCAAAAGAAGAACAAGATTTCAAAGTTAATTCTTATAGAGGCAGGAAGAAAGGGAGGAACTGCAGATAGCCCTCCCCCTCCCCCCCTCAGAAAAAAATACAAGTAGACCTCTCAGATGAACATTGTGTGATTGGATTGGTTTTTTTTATCAGTTCAAGATTAAAGCACTTTGGCCATTTTCACACTGCTTACCGGCCATGGAAGATCACACCGAGCTCCCGGAACGCCAGCGTCTTCCTGGTGCGATTTCACCATTCTCACACCATTCTTGTAAAATTACGCCAGGAAGACGCTGGCATTCCAGGAGCTCTCTGCAATGTTCCGTGGTTGGTAAGCAGTGTAAAAACGGCCTTTTTTGTTTAACTCTTAATTAAATTAAACTTAATTAAAAATTAGTTGATGTGCTTCTAGAGCAATGATTATATATAAGGAAAAATACAAACAAATAAAAAAGTGTCTCATTTCAAAAATTGTTTCTGCATGCTATCATTACCCATTTTCTTAGGTTGCCAAAAGTTTTGCGGGACTTACTCTGCAAATGGGAATATTACTTACTAATAAAGCAGAGACACTTCATCCTACCTGAATTTTTAAAAAGATCATGTTTGTTCACCATCTAGTTCCTCTTATGTCATATTTGCCAGTTACAATGAAGGGCTCTGTCATTCAGAGAACAACTTTGGATGAATGTTGTTACCACATTTACACAGCTTTCTTGTAGCAACATCCACCCCCATCTGCAATTACCTTCCGTTTTAAAAAGACACATAGTAAAAAAAAGAAAAGAAAGGAACACAAATGAGTCTCATCTGTCAATCTATCTAATTCTGTCCATTTAAAAGGATGCACCTAGCTGCTTAGGAGCAAAGACAAGTTGACTTGAAAATGATTCTATATTATACAGGACAAGTCATTCAGCTTAATGGAGACGTTGCTTCTTCTTTTATAAATGGGAAGACTTAGTTTAGAAACTAAGCAAAAGTAGCCACACAGCACAATAACCTTGTTCTGTAAAATATGAAATAATTTAAAAAATGGAAAACTATTCTGTGCAGTGCTATACTTGAGATGAACTACCAGGGAACATTGAAGCAATCCAGTCAGGAGATCAACTTCCATGTAGTTGAGGGAGTTTGCACAAGTTAAGTTTTCCTGGTGGTTGTGTTTGTGTCAAATCATGTCTTTTTAAAAAAAACTTGAGAGGATCCCATGAGGGGCGTGTGTGTGTGAAGTGCCATCAAGTCACAGCCAACTTATGACAACCCTGTCAGATTTTCAGTGCCAGAGATGTTCAGAGGTTTGCCATTGCCTGCCTCTTGGTGCCGACTTCCTTAGTGGTCTCCCATCCAAATACTAACCAGACTCAATCCAGTTTAACTTCTGACATCTGACAGGATTCGGCTAGCTAGGACCATCCAGACCAGGTGGATCCCACAAGTGGTACTATAAAAGAAACCTTTGTTCTAAATTGGGATGGGGGGAGTTATAGTTGGAATGGGAATATGGCACTCCTGGCCAACAGGCATCGGCTGTTCAGGCTGGGAGCTGTCTTTGTCACCCCAGAAGGGGAAAGCAGCCATATGAGTACTTGGAGGGGGCAGAGCCTGTTGCCTTAAAAGGCAGCTCCACCCCCCAGCTCAACAGTTGCAGCCTCATCCTCTGCCCGCCCACCCACCCTGTAGTAGTGCAGGTTTAGCCGGTCACTGTTTCTAGGGCCAGGTAGGAATTTTTTCTTCTTTCTGCAATTGGCTGTCAGGGAGAGGTGTTTTTCGCCAACCTTGTACTGTGTGCAGGGGTTGGGGTAATTGGTATAAGGTGGAACCATAAATAGGTTGGTCACTGGCAGAATAGAGTTGGGGGAAAGTGAGAGGGCCGGAGAGCACCGTTGGCACATTCCCGTTGTTTGGGAATTGATGTCTGTCAGGATCGGCTGGTATGTTTGATGGTTACCAGTTGTGAGGGCAGACTGCCTGGTGGGAACCCCTGTAGATGTCCTTCTCTCAGGCATGGCTTGGGGTGTTTGGAACTTTAAGGGAAGAACCATTTGCCTGGCTGGCCGGGTCTCAGCCATGAGATGGATGGCACATACCCGGGGAAAGGGGGTTCATCCAGACAGGTCCCAGAATTTAGGGGTACAAGAACCCCCCACCCCATAGCCAAGTCAGAACTTGGCTAAGGAATTAAAGACTCGAATGTTACCGTTGAGAAGAGGATGGTTTTCAGCTGTAAAAGAGGTCTAAGGACTAAGCAAATTTGCTGAGTTGTGGTCAAACAAAGCAGAGCCCGTCAGTGGAAGCGAGTGATAGGCCACCACTATAAATGTCAGGAATAGTATGAGTTGCTTAATACAGGTCAGATGCATTGATGAGCATCTTGGTGAATCAAAGAATGAAGGATTGTTCCTGAAAGTCCTTCAATAGTTGTATGGCAGGGTCGGTTGAGGAGAGATGCTGAGTCAACATCATCCTGTGCGTCATGCTCGTGGATGGCGATGAGGCTTGGCCTCTCCCAACAACATTAACGTGCAAGTGACAGAAACAAAGCATAAATCCACACACAAACATATTAAAAGTACTTAAAGGTGAACTCGTGTTTTTTTTATTGTACTTTATGATTAATTGTAGAGGTCAACTAGGCAACAGTCTGAAGAAGTTGAAGAGGTGCCTAGGAATCGCAAGCATTGCACTGTTATGTTTAGGTCATGAGTTCAATAATATGACAGGTTACTGAAATATTAAAAAGTAAGTAAGTGAGGAAACTCTTCCAATCAGTTATGTTATTATTAAAAGGAGTAGGGAGGAATCTCAGAACAAGCTGTTTGTCCACACACATCATGGACAAACCTCTTTTTGTAGTGACATTGAAAAACACCCAAAGATGACCTTTGAGGATATCAGTTTTTAGGACATTATTAAAAATCTCTATGAAATAATATGTTTGACCCCCCCCCCCTAAAAAAACTCCAATATGCAATGCACATCAGTAAGAAAGATCCATAAAACATGATGAAGAAGGGTGAGATCACCACTAACCTCAAGAAGAGATATCTTACAGCTATTTAGACATGACAATTAGACTTGAGCATTAAAACAAATGGAAGGAGATGGCCTTGCCCTTAATAATGGTTAATTGTAGCTAGATCATCAATAAACTTGTAGATTTAGTTTTTTCTTCTTATAAACTGCCCCCTGTTGTTAAGCTCAGGCCTCAGCATAATGATATAGCATTTTGGAGAAAAGATACAGACCAGTAACCCACCACTAGAGGTTAAGATGGAGAATATTTCCACAGCCACCATATATTTTCCCTTGGCGCTCAGATAGGTAGGAACAAAAGACAGCCAAACACTGCAAAAGATCAACATGCTGAAGGTGATGAACCTGGCTTCGTTAAAACTGTCCGGTAATTTCCTGGCTAAGAAAGCCACAGTAAAGCTGATAATGGCCAGGAACCCTAGGTAGCCCAAAACAAAATAAAACATTAGGACTGACCCTTCGTTACATTCTAATACAATTTGTTCTGTCACTGAGTGCATGTCAAAATATGGAAACGGGGGAGAGGTTGCCAACCATACCATACAGACAGTGGTTTGGAAAAGGGAACAAGAAAGAACAATGGAGTTGGCCAGTCTTTTCCTCACCCATTTCCTCATGTTAGATCCTGGCTGGGTTGCTATGAAAGCCAGAACAACAATGATGGTTTTGGCCAACACACAGGATACAGCGATTGAGAAGATGATGCCAAAAGCAGTTTGTCGAAGGGCACATGTCATTTTCATTGGTCGGCCAATGAAGAGCAAAGGGCAAAAAAAGGAGAGCAGGGGGGAGATGAGGAGCATGTAAGTGAGGCTCTGGTTGTTGGCTTTGACAATGGGAGTGTTCTGGTGCTTAATGAAAATTTTGAGCACTAAAGTTGTGATAAAAGAGAAGAAAATGGAAAGTATGGCAAAACTGATCCCCAAGGGTTCTTCATAAGACAAAAAGCTTGTATCCTTGGGAATAAAAAAATCCTGACCATGGGTTGGGTACTGATCTTCTGGGCAACGAAAGCAATCATCCATATCTGTAAAAGAACACAGGGTCATCTGCTGGGTCATTACTTTGTTACCAGGCTGCTACTTTAAAGGTGGAAGATGAGTTTGCAACCTTCTCAAGCAATTATGTTTGCACAACACAACTTAGGAGTGACCCAAGTGAATCCTGGATTTTATGTTACAAGAAACAAGACATCCCCCAACCCATTACTGAATGTTTCTTCTGTCTCTGGATTTCATGATCCAGAAGTCACCACTTCCTCCATCTTCTCTAGATGTGGTGAAAGAAACAGAAACACAGAGCTGGAAGGGACCTCAAGAGTCATCTAGTCCAACCACCTGCACAATGAAGGAGATTTACAGCTACCCCCCCCCCACACACACACACCAGTGACCCCTGCTGTATACCTAAAGGAATGCAAAAAAACCTCCAGCATCTCAGGCCAATCTGGCCTGGAGGAAAATTCCTTCCTGACCCATATAATCCCATTACTGTTTCAACATGTGAAGAGTTGCATGCAATACCATACCCTGTATTGTCGAAGGCTTTCACGGCCGGAGAACGATGGTTGTTGGGGGTTTTCCGGGCTGTATTGCCGTGGTCTTGGCCAAGACCACGGCAATACAGCCCGGAAAACCCCCAACAACCAATACCATACCCTCTTTAGGGATTATATCATACCATAGACTCTTATCTTAAATCACTACCATTCCTGGACTATGAACTATTTTCAAACATTAGGAAAATAGGTGTCTACTCAAGGTGGGCATGAACCAGGAAAATTCTAAACCGTGCAGTTCATGGTTCGTTGCATTTCACGAACGACGAACTTTCACGAACTTCCCCCGTTTGTGAACTGCATCATTTGGTTCATGAAAATGTCACTTTCAGTCATGAAAACATCACTTGCGAGGCAGCGGAAGGTCTGCAGAAAGCCCCTCCCCCTCCCCATTGCTTAGAAAACTGATTGATTGGTGCCAAGTTGTCTGTGGTGATGAGCCAAAAAATGAAACAAACGAACCTGCCTAAAGTTTGTGGTGGCTCATCAGAAATAGGCTCTGACAAACCACCAGTTTGCGAACCACGAGCCGGCTCAGTTTGTGATGAACTTTGGTTCATATTTCAATTCGTGCCCACCTCTAGTGTCTACACCCAAGAATGTATAGATGTAGGATTACACAAACACACACACACACAAGTCCTGAAAAATCACATTTGACATATCTTACCTTCCTGGTTTGAAATCTTCCCCTGTGGGCATGTAAAGCAATCATAGCAACAAAATGGCTTCCCTTCCTTCTTTATCTTACTATAACCTGCATGGCAATTGTCATTACAGGCAGAAAGGGGCTTGACCTGTCCACAGATGAAAAAAGGAAAACTGTGAAAGTCAGAAAACAAGTTTTTAGCTGTTTGTATCTCATCTGTTGTCAGTTAAAAATAGTTTATAACTGGAACAGCTTAGAGGCATTTCTGGTAGAGAGTACTAGATACTAAATTTGCTGCTGGAAGTCTTGCTGTGGTTGGCATATTTTTCCCAGAGGATAAATCTTTTAGGAAGATATGCCCACCTTGGCAAGACTTCATCCAGCATCTTATAAATGAGAACACATTGTTCTTCCTTTGATGCAATTGGTTTGTGTCTCTTGGTTACAGTTCATTTGATCTTTGTGGTGTAGGGATTCTTATAATCTACTTTTGTTTCCTGCCCTGGCATCTGCTTTAGTGTATTAAACATTACTGTTTGTGATTGTTGCTTTTGTCAAGATAGACTCTTGGTGACTTAGACATAAAAATGATGAAAATTGTGCTTTGAAAGGACTTGTCAGTCTATGGATGACAGGCTATGGCAGCTAGACCCCTGTACCATCACAGCAAGAAATCCACGATCTTGGTTGAAAAGGCTTTAGTCAGGAATCACATCAGATCCACAGATATGTCCATAGGATTGCTCAGAAGTAAAGCAAGCAAGTTGACTGGAATACTTAAATGTGTGAAAACACTTTCTCTTATAGAAGGAGCACAATTACTCATCCCCCCTCCCAATTGTAAAACATAACTTTGGGTGCAACAGTCTTGAATCCTCCTCGCATATTTTACCTAGCAAGTTTAGTTTACTTTAGTTTATTTGGTGTTTAACCCGCCCTCCCCACAAGTGGGCTCAGGATGGGGTACAACAGTCATAAAATACAATTGCATTGCAGATTCTACAATAAAATTCAGCAATTAAAATTATATATATACAAAAACCTGATATAGTTAGCTACACATTCTTGCCCCCTGCATAGAAAGAGGAGGTAGACAGACGCACGAGCTGTACTCAAATACCGGAGACTGGTGGGAGGCTCAATGATGGTCCTGGCACTGGCCTCAACCTTAAGCCTGGTGGAACATCTCCAACTTGCAGGCCCACCAAAATGATACAAGATCCTGGAGGGCCCGAGTGTCCTCAGACAGAGAGTTCCACCAGGTTGGGGCCAGGACCAAAAAGGCCCTGGCCCTGGTTGAGGCCAAACAAGCCTCCCTAGGGCTACGGATCACCAGTAAGTTCTTACCCACTGAACGAAGCGCTCTCCCGGGCATATACGGGGAGAGACAGTCCCTGAGGTATGCCAGTCCCAATCCCTTTAGGGCTTTAACGGTTAAAACCAACACCTTGAAACGGATCCAGAATTCCACAGGGAGCCAGTGAAGCGGCTGTAGGATTGGTGGAGTATGTGTCCTGTTTGGAACACCCATAAGGATACGAGCAGCAGCATTCTGGACCCGTTGTAGTTTCCGGATCAGACCCAAGGGAAGCCCTGCATAGAGTGAGTTACAGTAGTCCAGCCTGGAGGTGACCATTGCATGGATCACTGTTGTTAGGTCCCGGGCTGAGAGATAGGGGGCAAGATGCTTTAGGCTGATCCTGCACTGGGCAGGGGGTTGGACTAGATGGTCTGTATGGCCCCTTCCAGCTCTATGATTCTATGATTCTATGATTCTAAGTTGCCTGGCTTGCTGCAGGTGGAAAAAAGCAGTCCGGGCAACAGATGCGACTTGGGTCTCCATAGACAGGGAGGAATCCAAGATCACACCAAGACTTTTAACCAATGAGACGGGCACCAACAGGGCCCTCCCAAAGGCTGGGAGATGGAACCTCACACCTAACAGCCCAAGGCCCAAGTACAGGACCTCCATCTTTGTGAGGTTCAACTTCAGTCTGCTCTGCTTCACCCAACCAGACGTGGCCTCCAAAGCTCTCAGAAAGGCATCCGGGGCAGAGCCAGGTCAGCTGCCCATCAACGGATACAACTGGGTGTCATCTGCATACTGGTGACAACCCAGTCCGAAACTCCGCACCAGCTGGGCAAGGGGGCACATATGAAGATTGAACAACAGGGGGAGAGTATCGCCCCCCACGGGATGCCACATACCAGTGACTGACCCTCTCCCCCAGCACTACCCTCTGTCCCCGACTGTGGAGAAAAGAGACAAGCCACTGCAAGGCCGTCCCTCGGATCCCCACATCGGCGAGATGGTGGGCCAACAACTCATGGTCAACCATGTCAAACGCCGCTGAGAGATCTAGCAATATCAACAGTGCCAACCCACCTCAGTGCCTAGTCTAGACACTAGGAAGGCATAAGATTAAAGTTGACCCACAGTGATTCATGAGAACAGACAGTTTACAAGGTCAGAACCCTGGCAGCCTCCAAGTAGTTACATTAGGCACCTGCTGCTTCAGTAGGCCTGTGAAAGCAAGACAATTTATGGCAGTGGCAATATGACATCAAAGTACAGCATTGATAATGGTTCACAGCAACAGCAAGGACTCATTGTGATAGCTCAGCTTAAAATAATGGCATGGATGAGGTGCAGCCATGACAGGACTTCACTTAACTGGCAGGTATGCACTAACATTGTATGCAAGTTCATGCAGAAATAAACTTCATTGTGTTCAGTATTGCTCAGCACCTACTAAAAGTGAAACTACAATGTCCTCACTACTTTCAACATCTATCCCTGATTCATTCTTGGAAAATTAGAGCAATTTCTGAATGTATGCTGAGTCAGACTTGCAACCTACCTTGTTAAAATACCTGGGCCATACAATGTTATGCTCGTCAATGGTGAACACTTTTCCTGGGGGAGCTTTCAGGTTGATCATCCCAAATTTGACTCTAAGGAAAGACTGGTTTGGGAACGTGATCCAATTGATAATATCGAACCCAGTGGCTAATTCTCCATTTTGGTCAAAGGAAACAGTTTCGCCAGCACTGTTATTAAAAGAGACACTTCGCAGAAAGTGATGGAGCTGAAATTTTAAAGAGAGATATGTTCATAAGGACATACAAAATAATGCAGATCTCTCAAAGATACCCCTTTGTGATGATTAATAGTACATTCTAGAACTTTAGAGTAAATCTTCAGAGTAAATCTTAATGAGCTAAGACATCTGATTGAAATTCATCTAATACATCTGGATTATAAAAGTATGTCAATAAGGTCAACCTTCGCAGCTGGCATTCCCCTACCAGTTCATATCCCTAATGATTTTTTGTGATTTAACTTTTCCTAAATATAGGCCTTACCTTTAAATATAGACGTGCCTTTATGTTGCCACATCTTAATGCTTTACCATCTGCAGTGTTGTCAGGTAGATATGCTGGTATTCCATACTCAAAGAGACTATGTAATCGGGACCTTAATCACATCGGATCTATTGATCACATACTCTTAAATTGCCCTGAATTTTTAAAACTTAGACAGGAGCTGAATTTCCCCCTAATTAGTAAGGATTTTGCTTCATCAACTGCTGAGACTTCTAGGCTATTGAGCAATAAAGACAGATGGGTTACATACAGGTTTGCTATATTTTTGGCTGCCAATGTAGAAGTACAGAAACTTTCTAATGCAACTGCATAAACTTTAATATTATGTGGGTAGCTTTCATTAATTGCCTGAACATAAACTCTCAGTGGCTGTTGGAGACCACTGGGTAGAAGGAACAGTTACAGAGAAGAAAGAAAGAAATTTCTGTGAATAAGTGAAATAGTGTTACAGAGCACCCAATGCAAGTTTGGTTCGGTAAATAGCCTACAAACAGTCTCCTTTGAGTCTCAGTATGGAATATGACAAGGGTGTTCATTATTACCATTATTATTTAGTCTTTGTATTGAAATCTTACCAATTTTGATGAGGGTTCACAATGAGGCAGTCAGGATATTATCGAGGACTGGATCGTCTCACTCTAGATGATGGGTGACCATTTGTTTCCGGGCACAATTCAGAGGGCTAGTTCTTAGTGTTAAGGCACTAAACAACTTGGACATGAGATATTTGAGAGACCAGCTCCTCACATAGTTTTTAGCTTAGAAGTTAAGATCCTAACCAAGAATTGCTCTGTTTTGGATCTCTGTTCTGTGGAATTACTTTTCTCACATCATCACCTTGCTGATTCCAGACATGAATAATAAGCATCAAAATCTATGCCATTTTTTTCTTCGCTTTCATCTTGAAGTAGAAAGTGTTCAACAGCTGAGCTTTCACCATCCACATGAAACCTCGCAAGGCAGTGAAGTGACCTGTCTAAATGCTCTCGCATTCTGGCATGTTTCTTCTACCCAGGACTTTTTTTCTGGGAAAAGAGGTGGTGGAACTCAGTGGGTTGCCCTCGGAGAAAATGGTCACATGTCTGGTGGTCCCGCCCCCTGATCTCCAGACAGAGGGGAGTTGAGATTGCCCTCCGCGCTGCTGAGCGGCGCGGAGGGCAATCTCAACTCCCCTCTGTCTGGAGATCAGGGGGCGGGGCCACCAGACATGTGACAATTTTCAAGAGATTCCGGAACTCCGTTCCCCTGCGTTCCCCCTGAAAAAAAGCCCTGCTTCTACCCCATTCATACCACTCAAGGAGCCACGCACCTTGCCCGGACAAAATTAAAACCTGCCTCATCCCACATTATACGTCACAGTTATTGGTTGCTGAAAGAATTGATTCCCCCTTCATCCCTACGTTCTGGTTTTGTGAAACAGAACAAAACACCCGTTGCATGGACACAACATTCTATCATATGCAACAGAAATGCAAGAAGGTGAGAAGATATTGGGTAAAAATATATGAAAAGATGCAAAAAGTATTAAAGTTCTGCTTTGTGCTGAACTCTAAAAATATGTTACTAAATATTTTACCAACTATTATTATAAAAGTGCACAGCGAACTTTAAAAATATATGGTGACAGTGGCGAGAGCAGTGTATGCAACAAAATGGAAGGCAGAATCTTATCTAGATGTGACTGGATGGATGAAAAAAATGTATGAATAGCCATCAATAGCTAAACTATTTATATGCATAATAGGCCAATCCAAGAATTGCAGAAAAAATGAAAGGTTTTTTTTTATCTAGCTGAAAAATAAGAAAAACTAAGAATAATTATCAGTAAAATAGATCAATTGTTAAATTAGTAATCTAAAATATTGACTATAAATGTTGACTATAATGCTGAATATTGAATATAAAATGTTGATTGTAAATTGTTGAATGTAAAGTATTTTGGGTAGTATGGAGATGGAGAGGAAAAATATTTTGTAGTTTGAATATTCTGTCATATACTTTGTTGTAGTTCATTTATGCAGTTCATTGTTATTTTTTTAAAATAATATATATATAAATTTTAAAAAGAGAAAGAAAACCCCACCAGGGGTCGCCATAACTCAGCTATGACTTGCTGGCTCTTTCCACCTACCCATAATTATGTAGATCCCTAACAGTGAACTTCTAAGGGGCATTTTTGCCTATGAAACAAGTCAAGACACAGTATATGCTGATGTTATCAATTAATGAAATAAAGAAAGGACAAATAAGATCACCTAAATGCCCTGATCACAACACTGGTAGAGAAACGGTTTTCCGCATTGTCCAGTGTCTTTTGTTGCATCAACTGATAATGCTCGCCTGTGTTAGTCTAACCAAGACATTACCTGCCATGGCTGTTGATGTAGAAGCTGCTGTCTCTCTTCCCCCATCATCATTCTGTGTTTGGATCGATATGTCAGCTTTGCATGCAAAGCATGTGCCAATGCATAAATGGTGTTGTAGATACTATAGCTTTGGCTAGTAATTTTCATTTCAAAAACAGACCCGGGAAGAGTTTCTAGCATTTCCTTTCCTGTGCAGATTCTCCTATCCTTCTCATCTACCAAAGTGTTAGAGAACAAACAATCAAATGCCTGCTGCCAAAACTCCCTGATAAAGCCATCTTCTTTTTCTTCTGTAGGATTTCGAAGCTGAAGAAACTTCTGGAATCCCAACAGCTCCTTTGAGGGAACGGCAAAGGAGATGGCACCGTGAATGAAGTCTATGGCCCAATTTCGTTGAAAGGCAAGTGAGGTGAATCCCATCTGGGCGGTCATAATCCAGACTTTACCTTTAATTCCGCCCTCAAATTCTAAGAAGTGGAACACAGCTCTCAAAAATATTGTTGTTTGAATTTCACCATGTACAACTAATGCATTGGCAGTGCTTCCTATTATTGTTTTGTATATATGAAGACTCTCTGCTACCAGGTTCATAATGTCAGTTGTAAAGATTACTTTGGGGGATCTTTCTATGAAGTCAAAGCAGATACCCCTCTGAGAAAACATGGGAAGCACATCCTGTACAAAACTTTCCGAACTGTCAAGATCCAGATAGAGCACACCAGTCCAGATCCAACTGAAATGCAACAATAACTTGAGAATCCCTTCATATTGCTGGGCCCCATTTGGGAACATCCAGTGGAAGAAAACTGCTTGGGGACTGTCACTCATCTGTGATGAAGAGCCATATGTGAGCTAAAGAAAATAAAGATTTAAAAAAGCAGTTTGTGTTCTAGGCTGCCCTTAAGAATTTTAAGACTCATCGCCACACAGCAAATCATTTATGTCTTCACATGTCCTTCATACAGTTCTCAATTTCTTTAGATTCATTTGCAAAGGAATTGTCTTGGTAATGAGAAACATAGAGATACCGTTGAATTTTCTCTACGTATTTCCATCTTTTAGGAGAAATGCCATACAAGAGGCATGAGCAGAAGTTCTTTGAGGGTCATTAATGTACCAGAAACCAGAAGGTCATAGGATTGTTCTCCTCCCCATTGCTATCTGCCTGCCCTTCCAGTCCTGCAGTATTGCTTGCTTTGCAGGGCTCAGTAGACTATATACAAAAGCACATCAAGGCAAAGATGGATGCATGTCACAGTAGTTCACGAGACAATGACACTCTCACATACTAAGGTCTTCATTTATAGTATATTTGTGGAAAAGCTGCCCAGTATGTGGTCCCAAGTTTCATGAAACCCTCTGACAAGGGTTTCATTGGCTGATTCTGCACACATTGGATAATGCACTTCCAATCCTCTTTAGAGATCATTTGGAACTTAATTTTTTCATATTTGAAACAAAAAAATTCACTTCCAAACAATTGCTAAAGTGCATTGAAAGTACATTATCCAACGTGTGCGGAATCAACCAATGTGAGAACTTCCTTCCTTCCTCTTCACCTCCCTCACATGCACACGCAGTGTCTTTCCATCTTGCCACCATGGAGGACACAGGACTCACTCCCTGTATCCACCAGAATCCTAGCTTAGATAGATTAGATTCTATCTCTCCTCCTTCCTATCCTGAATTCCTAAATAAAAGGACTCTTTTTGGTTTTTTTACAGGAGAAATTGGATTCTGTGTGAGTTTATTGCTTCATTAGCACACACACACAAACACTTAGCTGTGTTCTCTGAATTACTCTGCTTTACTTATTTACTTATTTATTCTACATTGCCAACAAGGGCATTACTACCTCTCACTCATTTACTCACTCAAGCACCTTCTTCTTTTGGCCTGAGAGAAACAGCCTGTAATATCAACTATGCCCTTTTTTTTTTTAGAACTCTCCAAAACACAAAATTAAATCTACAAGATGAGAGAAATCTGAATAGTTGATATTTTCCCAAGATCCATGCCCATAACTTACCAGTGGAATTTTGTAGCTGGGCAGGATAGTTGCCATGTAGAGGTCAATATCAGAGGAGGGTCCCCCAATGACTGCTACTAACTTGTTTTGCATTCCACACTTGTAGTTAGGGAGGAATCTGTCTTATGAGGAGAGAACTTCCATTGAACCAAGGTAAGTATGACTTGGACTGAAATAATTATTATAGATATTGAAGCCCAAGGTGACATTTGGTAAGATACGAGGATTCTTGTTGATCTCGTGTACTGCAAATACCAAGGCCAGGATGTGCTGGTAATTGTGAGTCAACATCCTGCAATGAAAGTTGCATTCTGTATTAACAGCATAGCCATTTGTTTGCTCTATTTCAATTACTAAATATATATCCACTCAGGGAGTTCTGAAAACTTAAGATGGGTAGCCGGCATGTTAGTCTGTCTGTAGCAGTAGAAAAGAGCAAGAGTCCCGTAGCACCTATAAGACTAACAATTTTTTTTGGTAGGGTATGAGCTGAAGAATCTGAAGAACTGAGTTGTAGATCATGAAAGCTCATATCCTAACACAAATTTTGTTAGTTTTATAGGTGCTACTGGACTCTTGCTCTTTTCTACTTCTGAAAATTTAAGGTATTAGACAAGAGAGAGGTGACTTCTTCTGTCATCCCCAAATGACCTCTTTGTACCCTATATTGCTTTGGAAGGGGCATTGACCACCAGGAATGAAAAATGAGAGGATCAATGGGTTGCAGAGGGAAGGGGAAGAGGGAAGTCATACTCCATGAGGTTCACATACAGTTGGATACACACCATTTACTATACGTTTACTTATACAAAATGAAGAGCTATTGGATCATATGTCTAGACTTTTCCAAATACCAGCTAACCACTATGTTGTAAGCTACAAGTTGGAGTACACATAATTGTACCATGTTTTAGCCTAGCTTCACACAATAATTATTTTCTAGACTGTTCGTGGACTTATAACCACTCCTGTGTCAATGTACTAAAATAAAGGTTAGTAAGGAATCTTACTTACTAGGACTTCGCTCACTCACTCACCAAGTGATGTAGAGGAGTGCCTAAATTATTGGATAATTCTATATTACTTAGAAAGCTGAAACTGGGTAACCATTTAGCTCAAGATTTCTTGGAAAAGTAATCTAACAGTCAAAATTGGAGGTACAGCGACTATTTTACTATAGTGAAAAGTGGTCCTGTACAGAATAAGAAAATGTGGAGTTCTGGAATACTTTTTCTCTGCACATACTTGAATCAAGGTGGAAATACATGTTGCTAAGTACCTAGGGTTGCTCAAGTGCACGATTTTATGTGTGGTCCCCAATTCATGTGCAGGCTGTTCTTGCTCAGTGCACATGAATGTCATTTTCATGGGAACTCCCTTTGTGTAATTACATCTCAGCTCTGTTTTCACTGTGAGAATAAGTACTGTAGGCTCCTTTGACTTGCCAGTTTGCATTTCTTTAAGGTGTGAGGAAGTGTCAAGATTCATTCAATGAATGGATGAACTGTGACACTTTTAGCAGTTGAGAAGGAACTGATCGAATGTGTGAATGTATTCACCCGGAGCAAATTGAAGTATGACTGTGTTAATGAGTGCATGGAAAATTGGAGGGGGGGGTGGGCTACGTGAAATTAGGTTCACTTAAGCATGCCTAGATACTTAGCAATGTGCATTTCCACCCTCAGTCAGGAGAGCATGGTAAATTTCAAGAAAATGCATCAATGTTTGCAGAGTTTATCAAGCTGACCGATTTAATGACAGCTATGGCAACAACAATTACTACTGCTACAGCTTCTAGTATGTTCTGTAGTGTGTGGAACTTCGGCTCCATCACTGGAACCTCTACTCCACATCACTCCACATCAAATAGCATCATTGGCTGTAAAGACAGAACAATACAATATTTATTAAAAGATACAGATTCTGAAATCACAGCCTTGGTTGCCAAATTCCTGGCTGAAGTAGCTAGATATAAACTTTTTAAATATCTGGTTTTTATCTTGGTTATTTTACACTGTAAATGGTACTAGTTATGTGCATCAATGGCTATGACTTCTTCATGGTTGCCACAAAGACAGAAAAGAACAGCAGTAAGAGATGCAACAATCAGATCAGTTCCAGGAATCTTCAGGAGAAGGTGGTGGCCATCTTCGTGCACCCCAAGCCTCCTTGCTTCTATCAAGGAAAAGAGGAAGCCCCTCCTTCTGCTCTTAGTAGTCGATACCTGGCTAAAGTATTTTCCTTGAAGGCGCTATAGATAGTACAGGACATCAGCAATAACTTCAGTTACTGAGAGCCAATGTGGTATAGTGGATAGAGAGTCAGACTAGGATCTGGAAGACCCAAGATGAAATCCTTACTCTACCATGAATGCTCACTGGGTGACCTTGGGCCAGTCACACACTCTCAGCTCAACCTATGTCACTAGGTTGTCATGAGGATGAGATGGAGGAGAGAATAACAATGTAAGTTGCTTTGGTCTACACCAGGGAGAAAGGAATAACTAAATACATTCATGGCAGAAGAGTTGGGGAGAAGGATTAGAACTGATCAAATTAGCTTGGGGAAGAAGGTTTAATCATTCACTTCCAACACATTTACTAGGTAAGACTGTCCTGTCACCGTCACAAGCAGGGGTCTCTTCTTTCCAAAAACAAAATCCTACTACTTCATTAGACAGAGTTCTGTAAATGCATACAATACATTGTTGTGTATTTGCAATGTTAAGTATGTTTTTGGAGGCAACCTAGTTGAAAAGGAAGGAAGAGAAAGATAGCCAGGAAGAAGAGGAAAATGAGTGATGATCATTCTATAACTCACTGCAGCCAAACCCAGTCCATAGAAATTGCCATGTCTGATACCTGGAGAGAGTCTTTGAATTAAAAAAAAAACTTACATGATTCCTTCAGCTTCTTCCTGATAAGGATATCTTCCAAAGGTTAGCAATTCAGAAGAGATGTAGATCTGAGAGATAATGCTACCAATAATGATGTCTCCAGGCTGATAATACTTGTGACGGATGCGAAGAGGCTTACCCGTACATTTAACAACAGGAGTATTGCACACCACCTGAGACAGCAACAGCATCACTGACATCACAAACAGCAGCATCTTCACTGAAGCCTCCAGACACATGTGCACATGTTCCCACACTGTCATCAGAATGTCACTCAGTAGCACAGCTGCCTGTAATGGACTTGGTTGTTCTGACACCAGAAGTATGCAGCAGAGGATAAATGGTTAGATAAACTGTTGGAGTCCATTTTGTATTTATCACCGGTTCCAAATGGGATAATAAGACAGTACAAGCACCATTTAGTTTTAATTTGCAATTTGGTATATGATTGCAAGGATTCCTTAAGGACAGGAAGACATTGTGGTTGATTTGAAAATTAATGGGGAGATAATCATGCGTTCTCTTTAGCACTGCAGAAGAATTTTTTTAAGTTTTATTGTAAATTGTAAAAAGAATTATAATAACATTCATTTCAACACAAAAGAAAACAATAATAAAATACAGTCCAACCTCATATCTAATTAACAATATAATCAGCTATTACTATATGTTATATACTATAAAGTCATTTTTTATGCATGTCTAGCATTATGAGTCAAGAATAGTCCAAGCCAAATCAAGATTTTATGTTTCTTTAATATAACTATTTTGTTCTTCAATATTCTAATTTCAAAAATTTTGATACGTCGTTGATGTAGCTTGCAATTCTTTAGTGGAGAGATAATTTATAAACGGTTGCCATTTTTCTACAAAACCTAAATCCTTGGTATAAACTGTTGAATATTGTATGTTATTTGCTATTTTTTCCATTGTCATATACTCCCAAACTTTATTATACCATGCTTTTATATCAGGAGGTTGAGATGATTTCCAGAATGATCCAATGGTTGTTTTTGCTGCTACTAAAAGTGAGGAAATTAATTCTTGCCTTATTTGTGGTATTACATATCCTCACCATACATCTAAGATTTTTTTTTTGTATCTCAATAGAAATCTTCTCTGGTTGTCTATGGACTGGCAGGAAACACATGGTGTTATAACGATCTGCAGAAAGAAAGTCATCAGAAAAATTGGGGGCAGGGGGGACTTAACCACAAAAAAGAATAAGTTTGCATGCAGAAGGTTCCAGGTTTAACTTCTAGCACCTCTGCTTGAGACCCTGAAGATCTACTACAAGTCAGAGGACCCATTAATAGACCAAAAAATCTGATTCCATATAACAACATCATTCGATTTATATACCACCCTTCAGGACAACTTAATGCCCACTCAGAGTGGTTTGCAAACTATGTTATTATTATCCCATAACAAAGCACCCTGTGAGGTGGGTGGGGCTGAGAGAGCTCCTAGAAGCTGTGACTAAGGGCCAAGCTACAAGTGACGAATGACACTTGAACGGCAAGTGGATTGAGTGGAGGGCAAGTGAACAGGGAGAAAAAACACTTGTCGTTCAAGTGTCATTTGTCACTTGTAGCTTGGCCCTGACACAAGGTCACCCAGCTGGCTTCAAGTGGAGGAGTGGGGAATCAAACCTGGTTCTCCAGATTAGAGTCCCGCACTCTTAACCACTACACCAAACTGTCTGTCTAAGGAAGCTACATGTACTGATGCATAGTTTGCACTTGTAGAAGAAGCATGGACTTGTATACAATTTCCTATTCGGATCTGTTTAGAAATGAGGATATTTCTAGAACATTTAAATGGAAAATGTTATTGATGAGGCAAAGGTTTTGTTTTTCATTTTGGGTTGCCAACTCAAAATGTTTGCAATTGTTTGTGCTCAGCTCTGCTGAAGGATGATACTGACTTGATATCCTTCCAGATTGATAGCTGTTATTCCAGAATTTAGTTCCCGGTTTATAAGGCTAGGATGCTGCTTTGCGCTTGTTCCATTTCAAATAATACATGAAAGCACACATGATGACTCTTGAGGAACTGTTGGTGGTCGCCTACATTGAAGCTCATTGAAACAGTTCACCCCTGCTCTCAGCAGCAAGTTTTTGCTGCAAGTTTCTTTGGAGTGTGGGGTCAAAGTTTCTTCAGCTAAGCCAAGTTGGCACAGTAGAACTTTCCCACTTCCACCCACCTGCTGCAATCACTGAGCCCCCCTGAAATTCTCTGAAATTGAATTCCCTTCTGAAATTGTTGGGGTTCATAGAACCTTCAGAAATAGTGTGAGGGACAAAGTAGAAGTCTTGCAGCAATGGCATTCATTCCTTCACCAACAGAAAAGCTGTGTTCCACCAGTGGAAGAGCACCTGAAGTTCCAATGCCAAATTCATAGCTAGCCACACTTTACAGCTATATTAGCCAATTGCAATTTGACCTCCATTTCATAAAGGCTCTGGGTTGAAAGCAATCAGCTTTTATATCAGTCCCTGGCAGTTAAGCCCCCAAGTTCTCCACAGTTAACACATAGGTGTTCCAGTTGAAGTTACTTTATTATAGATCAATTCAGTGCAAGGTTCATAGACTATGAAAAAGGGGAGAAGTGACATCGGTAAGGCTAGCAGTGTTAGTTATAGGACATATTCCCATCTTAATTTTGACCATTAGCCTGGGGAGGGGGGTTGGAGTGAGACATTATTTAGAACAAGCAGTGAGAAAGGTGGACTTATCTTTGGCTCTCAGGGAGAGCACACCATGAGCTAGCTTCGGCTGGCAGTCAGGGACACTAGCTCATTGGAGCGAGAAAGAGAAAGTAAACATTGCAAGATAACAGGCATGGAGTAATAAAGAACTTCCCCCATTCTCAGAAGCCATAGTTAGAAGAACCCATATGCATTCATGGCAGATATGCAGGAGGAATATATGACATTTTCTGTTGGTGAAAATGGAAGGTGGTGTTGCCTTGGACCAATAAAAAAGCCTGTACTAGGAGTTGTGGGTAGAGGTTGGCATGAACCAGAAAAAAACTGAACCATGTGGTTCGTGGTTCATCAAATTTCACGAATCACGAACTTTCATGAACCTGCCCCTGGTTCGTGAACTGGTTCATTTGGTTTGTGAAAACGTCACATCCAGGTCAGAAAATCGTCATTTCCAGGCCAGCAGAAGTTAACTTCCAGGTCAGCAGAAGGTCTGCAGGAAGACCATCCCCTGCTGCCTAGGAAACTGATTGATTGGCACCAGGTTGTCTGCTGTGACGACCCAAAAAAACGAACCAAACAAACCAGCCTAAAGTTCGTGGTGGTTCGTCAGAAATGGGTCCTGGTCCGTGCTTAATTTTGGTTTGTATTTTGGTTCATGCCCATCTCTAGTTGTGGGACCTGCACAAACAAAAGCTATATGGAGCAAGGACCGTAATAAGCCAATACTGAATGAAAAGGCCCATATTGGACGAAAAAGCTTGCTGGATCCCTCCATAAATAATTTCAAACCAACACATTTAACAACTGGCAAAGCTATATTAGGAAAGAAGTAAACAGTAAGGATGTTTGCCTGGCCTTGACCAGTGCCAGTTTTTTCAACACTGGCCTGGTGAAACACTCTCTCTGCTGAGATCCTGGGCCTGCAGGAGCTGTTTCAGTTCTGCTAGGCTTATAAAATGGAGATGTTTCACCAAGCCTAAGGTTGTAGATGAGGCTATGGTGAATTGTCCCAATGGCCCTCTTGCTCTGGTTTTGTTCTGTTTCTGCAGTTCTTGGCAGATTTTGTCTCTTAGTCCATCCTAGTATGATTCGAGTGCCTTATTTGATTTGTATTTTAGACAACATAATCTGGAGTCATAGATGCAGAGGAGTTAGCCATGTTAGTCTGTAGTAGCAAAATCAAAAAGAGTCCAGTAGCACCTTTAAGACTAACCAACTTTATTGTAGCATAAGCTTTCGAGAATCACAGTTCTCGTCAGATGCATAATCTGGAGTGATATTGTTATCTCTGTTTTATATTGTATATTTATTGATTCTTGATTTTATACACGTTTATTCTCTATACCTGTGTATGAGTTTTATTGCTGTTGTAACCCACCCTGAGCTCACTTGCGGGGAAGGTGGGCTAAAAATTGGATAAACATAAAATGGAACATCAAAAACACTGGAACTTTCTTCCAAGGAAGGATGTGTAAGATATGTAGAGCATGACAATATGAAGAAGACCAACCATAATATAACCAAGCAGTACCAACTTGGTTGTGTTCCTCTTCAGGAATGTATAGACACTTCCCTTTTTTCCATTATTGTTTCCACATATGAACAGCATTTTCATTTTGCCTATTTTTATTCTTCGCATTTCTGATTTGTTTCTCCTACTCAGTTTCTGTACCATGTGCCACTGATGGACAATTGAAGCAAAAGTAATATTTTGAATTACATGAGGAACTGGGCACAAGGAAACAGTAATCAACACAAAAGATGAAAGACTTGTGGATTTGTATTACATAAAATAAACATGAAAATGAAAAGGAGATTTCCAATTTGAATGGGATGCTCTAAAGTTTGGTTGTCTGCCTAGTTCCACAAAATGAATCCTTGAGACATACTTGTCCAGGTCTTTCATGGTATCTTATTTTATCATATCCAGGAATACTATCATATCATATTGGAGAGAACATGGTTCAGTCATAGACTCGTAGAGCATACACTTGGCCTGCAGAAATCCCAGGTTCAATACTGGGTGTCTCCAATTGAAAGGATCAGGTAACAGGTGATGTGAAAAAC
The DNA here is from genome assembly GCF_028583425.1 of Eublepharis macularius. Taxonomy (NCBI): domain Eukaryota; kingdom Metazoa; phylum Chordata; class Lepidosauria; order Squamata; family Eublepharidae; genus Eublepharis; species Eublepharis macularius. Next base: position 69,303,383 of record NC_072801.1, on the reverse strand, counting down.
CTCTACCCAAGACCTTAAGGAGCTCCTGCCAGCCTAAGTAGACAATATAGAGCTTGATGGGCCAAATGTTCTGATTCAGTATAAGCCAGCTTTGAATATTCATGTGGCCAAAAAACAACAGTACTGGTAGAGGCACAGATTGCATACTAAGTGATCATGGGAAGTGATACTGTCATAACATGCCATTTTGAACCCAGTTCTTAATTGTGGATCAAACATAGCTTTTGAGTTTTGGAACATTTTCCTCTCTTGTATGCACAGAGATGCCCCCTTTCATTGTGTAATGACGAGTGTGAGAGCCAGTGGGACGTAGCGGGAAGAGCGATGGACTGGGATCTGGGTGACCCAGGTTCAATTTCTCACTCTGCATGGAAGCTCACTGGATGACCTCATGCCAGTCACACACTCTTAGCCTAACCTAAGAGGCTGGTTGTTATGAGGATAATAGGGAAAAGAAAATGATGTAAGCAGCCTTGAGTCCCCATTGAGGAGAAAGGTTGGATATAAAGGAAGTAAAATAAATTTTAAAAAATTAAAAAGTGCAGTTACAGCTATGTCAGGGAAAGAAAGACAGGAACCCCTTTTGCTCTGTGATAGTCTTCCATGGCCAATGGAAAAATCTCAGTCTAGAATGGTAAGAGTTATGGCTTGATTTGGACAAAAAAGAGTATCTGATAAAGAAGGGGAGTTACAGAAACTTTCTCTTTCTCCTGCTGTGTGTATTCTTTCCTTTTTTTCCCCTCTGAGTGCTGCTTCCCCAATATTAACAAGGACAGGCAGATTGCCTTCGGTGGAAGACTTAGGGATCATCATTAAAAGGCACACAACATTATATCTTATTACATTGTTTCATCATGAGGGTGCAGTTTGGATAGAAAATAAGCCTCCAGATTTAAGGTCTAGGAAAATATAAGAGGAGAGAAGGGCTTTGTGTTAATTCCATTTCAAAGGTAACCAACATTCTCTTTAATGGGAGCTACTTCTGAGAAAATGAAAAAAATTCCTCTACTCCAGCATGTTACCAAGTTTTGTTTGGTCCTAGAAACACAGATTAGGAAAACCACCAGAAATCAAACTATCAGCTAAAGAAGCAAAAGCTTCTTTTAAAAAAAGAAGAAGCTCAGAGCAGGTTTTTAATGGTCTTTTCGTAGATATTCTAGAGGAGGCTTTCCCAGCCTTTTTAATCCTGAAGACACCTTTGAATTTTAGGAGGGTATGGTGAACATCATCCAAAATGGCTATCACAGGAGGCAGAACCCAACCCGAAACAGAGACACGGGAGGCAGAGACAAACACAATAACTTCCTCCTTGCTAAGAAAGAAAGAAAGAAAGAAAGAAAGAAAGAAAGAAAGAAAGAAAGAAAGAAAGAAAGAAAGAAAGAAAGAAAGAAAGAAAGAAAGAAAGAAAGAAAGAAAGAAAGAAAGAAAGAAAGAAAGAATCCCACCTCCATGTGAATTAAGACAAGCTTTCCCAGAGTCCATGGAGAGCTGGTTTTATGGTATTGCCTAAAGGCTAGAAAAAACATCCATTTCTCTATCACAGGATAACAGAGCAAACATCACATGACTCCTCCTTCCTGAGAAGAGATTGGCTTGCCCAGCCCTGGGTCATAGGTGAATTAAAGGCAAGCTTGACACATAAAGGCCTGTGTGATATCTGCTTAGCAAAACAGGAACACTGGGCCTTGGCCTGGCTATTTGTTCCTCAAGTATGGAATGGAGAAAAAGTATCTTTTCCAAACTACCAAACTACCATGATCAACTAACTCCATTCTATCTAGATGGTCTCAATAGCATGGCTTTCTAAGTTGGTAATGAAGCTAGGGCCCTTGTTCACACTTGAGAAATGGCTAGCCACACTATCTAGATGCCCCACCATATTCTTTCTTACCCAACTCTTGCCATTTGCAATGAGGGACCTCTTACTTCATAAGAAATCTAACCTTCAGGTTTTGTGGGGAGGTCCAATATTGAACTGCAGCAAAAGTTTTAAAGCAATAGTACACATAAACAAGTTTGAAACAAACTCAAGTTTTGTGGCAATTTCTTCCCCAATGTCTGCATCAATGTATTCCCCAATCTGCTACATCAATGTATTCATGGCTGCCTCCCCTAGGAATAGCAGAGAGGACTTTTGCCAAGAAAACATCGACATATTTTCTTCTTCACTGTCACACATGGTCAATGTAATTATTTGTTTTGCCTACCCCGTAATTATATAATTTGTCATCATTATTTCTATTTCTTTTCCAAATCCCAAAGGTGTTCAGTTGCCTGTGACTAAAACTAAGAACTAAGACTGAGATATGCTATTAATATAACCCTGCCATTTACAATTGGTGTAAAAAGACAAGGCTCCACCCGTTTGGTCCTTGATGCTTTATAATATATCATCCTGGCTTTAATTAAATAGAGTGAGAGGATAGTCAGTTTAGGCTGTATCACCTAGGGACATACAAAAGACATTACTGGAACATTTGAAGGGGTGTCTTAAAAGAAGGAAGAAATCACACAGCATGGTGGCATGTGTTATGCTGTTATTAATGCTGCTGTCTGAGGTAGTGTGCCAGATTCCTTTTGTTAACTGCCCTGTTGCCAAGCCTCTGCCCCTCTTTCACAAGTATTATCAGCCAGGAGACGTCATCATTGGCGGCATCATATCACATATCTATATCTCTTCTGATGTGATAACATTCAAAGAACGTCTTCACCAGGAAACAAATGATGGCCTCTTGTAAGTAGCTGGATTTGGTAGCTCCTTTTTAACTATCTCTCCAAATGAAATTACCAATTATCATTTATTGATATTATCAAATATGTCAGTACTGATGAAGAGCTTTAGCTTTCATTGTGGTATGGAAACAGAGCTGGGAAGGGAGTATGGTATAGCCTGATTTCATTGGCTTTCAGAAACTAACCAGGGTTGGTACTTTGATGGAGGACCACCAAGAAAGATTCTGCAGAGGAAGGCCATGGCAAACCACCTGTGCTTCTCACATAGCTTGAAAACCCTTTGGTGGGCTGGCTATATGTTGGTTGTGACTGGAATGGAATCTGTTTGTAAAAATCAAGATTTTCTTGTACATCAAGAAAGTCTAATATTGAACAAGTAATCAAACTCTATTTTAATTACTGGGAGACTGGTGACAGCCATCATTCTGGACAAATTTAACTCCCTTTCCAGTAAACAATAGAGGTTTAGAATAGATATCTCTTAAATACATTGAGTATATATTGAGGAATGATGACAACCCTAGAAAATTATGTGCCTCTTCAACGTTTGTAGGAAATGAGTTGCTCTATATTCCTTCCATTTTTGCCTGGGTCTGGAGTAATTCTACATGATTAAACCACATTTCCTGAATATGAAACAACTCCTTTAGGCAGCTGATGTTGTACTGGTTTTATCAATGGCATAGACTGCCTGAAAACCTTCAATATTCTGTTTTAGTGCTCTTGAATGGAATGATCAAATAATAATATATAATAATAACAACATTCAGTTGTTATACTGCCCTTCAAGACACCTTAATGCCACACTCAGAGCACTTTACAAAGTTACTGTCCTTAAAACAATCACCCTGTGAGGTAGGTGGGGCTGAGAGAGCTGTGAAAGGCTGGGATTGACCCAAGCTCACCCAGCTGGCTTCAAGGGGAGGAGTGGGGAATCAAACCCAGCTCTCCAGATTAGAGCCCTGCCAATCTTAATCACTACTCCAAATTGGCTCTCATTTCATCTTGTCTTACTAAACAAGGCATACAGTCAATGAAAAAATAGCTAGCTCTCATATCATTAGTATTATGAGCATGTTTGGGTTGAATTAGACCATCCAAATTCTGAACCTAAGAGAACCCTTGTAACAGTTGCCAATTTCTATCTGCTGAGTCTATCTCAACCTGCTAGTGGAAACAATATGATCAATGAACCACTCCCTATTATTCAGTTGCTGCAGTCTTCACATAACCTCAGCCCTCCATCATTCTTTCCAAGAATTCCTTCATGGGCAGCTCCTAGGCTGCCCATGAAGGAATTCCTATATTCCTCAAATCCTGTAAATGGTGTGGGTGTATCAACCTCCTTCAGTATCAGAAGCTACATTGTGTGTGGGTTGTTCTCCTCATTGTTGGTGTTGCAACCCTGGTATCAAAGCCTAAGATTCATAAGTCTTCAAGGTGGGAGGGAAGAGTAAAAAGGAGTTGTAACTACTGGCAAGACTACAGATTCTGCAGTCTTTAGAAACTGATTTCCCAGGATAGTTTGGAGGCTGCTACGTTCTGATCCTATTTGCCAGTATCCACATTATGATGAATTTGGCTACAGATGGGCACGAACAGTGCGGGGGGGGGGAGGAACATGATGTTCATTGTTCGTTAGCATCCACGAACAGGGACCCACAAACAACCACGAACATGACCTGTTCATGAACATGTTCATGGTTATATGTTTGTGGGGGCCAGAAGGCTCTCCTCCAGCCATCATCCAAGTTTGGTCAAGATCCCTACTGCACCACTCAAAGAATCCTGACCTGGGCAGACACCAGGAAAGGTACCAATAATAAATAACAGCTTTGCCCCAGAGCCTGGCAGCAGCCCTGGAACTTGAAGGGGTAGATCCCTACTGCACCACTCCCAGAAACCTTACCTGAGCAGGCAGCAGGAAAGGTACCAGTAATAAATAATAACTTGGTCCAGAGCCTGGCAGCAGCCCTGGAACTGGAAGGGGTAGATCCCTAAACCCAACACACACAAAGAAAATTCAACCTCCAATGCACTCTCTCTATCAAAATGCCAACAGCAGCTCCCTCTCCCTCTCCACTGTCTATAAAGACTGAAAGCCAGAGCTGGGAGCCCACCCTTCCCCCTGCTCTTTGCTCTCTTGTAACAAATTTGGATCTCTACACTTGGAAGGAAGACCTGCCTATCAAGCTAGGCTTAGATTGGGGTTTCCAGGGCAACAGCAGGAGTTCAGACAGAGTTCTGACAATCCCTGCCTAAGTTGCCAAGGGAATTGATTGCAGGTGGCAGACTGTCTGGCTTGATGAACAGCAACGAACGAGGCTTGCAATGACCACCTGTTCATTTAGAATGTGGCCTCACAAACTGCTCATTCGCGAACAGCAAATTGGGCTGTTCATGGCTTTTTTTTTTTGTTCGTATTGCTGTTTGTGCCCATTCTGGCTTTGGCCTTCTCCAACATTTTATGCAGTCTATACTTCTCAGAAAGGAGACAGTCCAGTACATAAAACCATTTTATGTCATCAGTCAGACATAAAACGTAAAGTCTCTCTGTCTGAGAAAGACTGCACACACAACTTTTTTGGGAAGGCCTGTAGCAGATGTCACATCCCGAAACAAATCTACTGTGACGCAGGATGGCACTCTCATTGCAGAGTACTGACTCAAAACTATCAGCACATCCTAGCCTTGGCATTTGCTGTAGAAGAGATCAAAGAAAATCCCCTGATGGACTTGAATGTCACCCTGGGCTTTAACATCTATAACAGTCGCTTCAGTGCAACATGGACGTACCTCGCTTCATTGGAGCTTTTATCCACCCAGGGGAAACTCATCCCCAATTACAAGTGTGATGCCCAATACGTTCCAGTAGCAGTCATCGGAGGACCATCCTCTGATATCGGTCTCACAACAATCCTATGTTCTTACAAGATTCCAATGGTAAGATATATGGAGAATAAATCATTATAAGTATCTGGGCTCATCTCTTCCCTTTTAGTTGTGGCATGGCTAAAATAGGCAAAGTCAAATCCTGACCAAGAATATTTGAGGTTATTTAGACTTATTACATGCAATAACTGGCTGCTGTTTCATTATCATTTGCTAATACCCAGTGACACCGTCCTCCTGTCTATCCCCCACCCACCCACCAGCCCTGCAAGAGCAAGCACCATCCTCAGACCCTGCAATGCCACCTCTGTCAGTACCTCTGCTGCAGGTGCCTCTACAGAAATCCAGACCACCTTCACTGTTAGGACAGTAGCAGCAGATACCCAGGAACAACCACAGAAAAGAACTTTCAGCAACCCAGCTGATTCACCATCTCTTGCAGTTTCCCAGGCGGCTCAGCCTCAGCCAGGCCCACAACATGAGCCAGGCAATCAGAGACCTCAAAACTGCCAGGGGAGCCATTGGAGAGTCTTCAGAAGTACAAGGGATGAGGCAGGCAAAGGACAAAGCAAATATCTCACCATCGGTTGGGATTGAGAGGGTGGGAATGGGAGACCGCGGAGTCTACCTTGCCTTCCAATCAGATAGGCTGGGAGAAGGGCCACTCAGGGAGGCTGGGTTAGGATTGGGAGAAGACCCAGAGAGACAGGGCAAGGGAAATCCTTCAAAGGCAGGTTCCTGTGAGGGATGAGGTGGAATTGTAGGGAAAGACAGTTGGAGTTTGCTGACACATCCAGGGCAGGATTAGGAACAAGTTGGTGCAACCTCCTTCCCTGCCTTTCTCAGGCCAGAGAACACCTACCTGGGGAGCTGGCAGGATGTCAGACTGTCAGGTGGGGGCACCAGTGAGACAGGAGCCTAAGTCCCCCCCCCCTCATACATGCATATACACAGAAACACACACAATCTTACTTTCTCTCTTTCTCCATCCTCAATCTGTCAGTCTTTCTCTCATTCTCATTCCCCCAACAATTGTTTGGTTTTCTTGGATATTCAATAAAGACTGGCAGGAGTGTAATCTGGAGAACTGTTTTTGATACCCCCCTACTCCACTTGAACCTAGCCTGGTGACCTTGGGTCAGTCAAAGCTCTTCCAGAGCTCTCTCAGCCCCACTCACCTCACAGGATATCTGTTGGGGGAATAAGAATCACACTGTCAGACAGACAGGTCAAGGTGCTGGTGAGGAAGGAGCCACATAGCTGATATGAGATTGAAAAAAAATTCTACATCCACTTTAATATAATGTGTGACTTAAAAGTTTTATAAGCATAATTTTAGAAAAATATATATTCTGGGTAATTTTTTGGGGGGGGGGATCATTCTTCTTCCTGCTTCTTCCCCCCCCCCTTTATTTTCTATAGATAATATATGGTTACTCATCAATGGTTAATAATCACATTGAAGGGACTGGCTTCCAGTCAATGTTCCCAAATGGGGCCCTTCAATATAAGGCAATTCTCCACTTACTGAAATATTTCAGCTGGACATGGATTGGTATTATTTCTCTAAATGAGGAGAATGCAGAAAGGTTTGTACAGAATGTGGTCCCCATGTTTTCCCAGAGTGATATCTGTGTTGAATTTATAGAAATATTCCCCAGAATACGTTTTTCAAATGACTTCGATAAAGTGATGGCTGAAGGAGCTGAAACATATATTGCTGTCATGAGAAGCACAGCCACTGCAGTGGTCCTACATGGTGAATTTGAGACAATAATGGTCTTGAGAATATTGATCCACTACTCAGAATTTGCAGATATATCAGTAAAGACAAAAATTTGGATTATGATGGCTGAGATGGATTTCACATCCGCTTCCTTTCAAAGAACCTGGGACTTTGATTTCATGCACGGTGCAATATCTTTGGCAATTCACTCCAAGCAGCCCCAGGGATTCCAAAGATTTCTTCAGAGGAGAAACCCTGCCTCACATAAAGAAGATGGCTTCATCAGGGACTTCTGGCAACATGCGTTTAATTGTTTATTATCCGACTCAGAGGGAGATGAGACAGTTGAGGGAGCCTGCACTGGCGAAGAGAAGCTGGAGGCTCTTCCTGTGTCTGTGTTTGACATGAGCATGACTGGCCACAGCTATAGCATTTACAATGCTGTCTATGCTGTAGCACATGCTTTGAAAACCATGCCGTCCTCAACATTCAACCAAAGAGCAATGATGGGGAGAGGCAGATGGAAACTTGTAGATCAAGAGCTGTATCAGGTAACTCACTTCAAAGTCAACTGACATTCTAACAAGACTTTGGTCCATGATTTTCACTTCAAAACCTCAGAGTTTTGCACAGGACTTTGCACAGGGGGCAACCTTTACCTTTTCAGAACATTATTAAAAATCTCTAACCCCCCCCCCCGCCCCACAAAAAAAACCCCTTTGATGTGCAATGCACATCAGGAAGAAAGCTCTATAAAACCTGATGAGGAGGGCTGTGGTCACCACTAACCACTAACCCCAAGAAGGGATATTCCATAGCAATTTAGACATGACAATTAGACTTGATCATTTAAAACAAATGGAAGACGATGGCCCTGCCACTGAGGGCCAAGCTACAAGTGACAAATGACACTTGAATGGCAAGTGTATTTCTCCCTGTTCACTTGCCCTCCACTCAATCCACTTGCCAGGCAAGTGTCTTTCGTCATGTGTAGCTTGGCCCTGAGTCATTAATGGCCCATGTGGAGATGTCGCATCATGTTTTCTTGGCAGACTTTTTGTAACTGGGTGGTTTGCCATTGCCTTCCCCGGTCATCTACACTTTACCCCCAGGAAACTGAGTACTCATTTTACCAATCTCGGAAGGATGGAAGGATGAGTCAACCTTGAGCCATCTACCTGAACCCAGCTTTCACCTGAGGATCGAACTCAGGTCATGAGCAGAGCTTGGACTGCAGTGCAGCCGCTTACCACTCTGTGCCATGGGGCTCTCAGCTGTGGCCCTGTTGTATGAGAGTCGGAAAATCTGTGTACAGCATACCCTGCTTTTCTTGCTGAAACTTTAAGCAGACTCTTAAATATTAAAAATGTAATCAGATAACATAGAAACTTTATTTATTCATTCATTCAATCATTCATTTATTTAATTATTCATTTAATATCATTTAAAGTCTGCCTTTCTCACTGAGACTCAAGGTGGATTACATAGTGTGAGATTAGTACAATCAGTATCAAGGACATTTCCATAAACAATGCCATAGGTTAAATAAAAACAATTTTACAAAGACATAGCATTAGAAATTTATTATTTATTTATTAAGGAAATTTATTTTTTTATTTATTAAGGATTTATTATTTAAGGATCCAATACACAGCTGAAAATGGATGAAACAGAACATAATCAATTCTAGGACTTACATTAGACAACATGAAGTACAGGTAGTATACAGGAGTACATATTTAAAGCAACAGATCATATGTAAGGCAACACAGTAGTGAAGTATATGGTCCCTAACTTATTAGCAAAGCATCTGAGACTTCCTCCCTACCATACCACCCTCCTATCTGAGTAAAAAGCCTTTTTGAATGATAAGGTTTTGCATCATTTCTGGAAAGCCAGGAGAGTGGAGGATCTCATGACCTCCTCAGGCAGGCCATTCCACAGGGTAGGGGCCATCACAGAGAAAGCCCATGTAAGGGCTGCTGCTGGTTTCACCCATGTGCAGGCTGGCACCTTCAGGAGACCCTATTCAGATGAGTGAAGCTGCCGTGGAGAAACATGGGGAAGGAGATATGCTGAACTAGGCACTGAACAGCTTTGTGTGTAATAACCAATGTCTTGAACTGAGCATGGTAACAGTGTAGACAAAAAATTATTAAGATATGATATGATGTAAGAAGTGCAGAAAAGGGATTACAGAAGTATAAGAGAAAATTGCAAAAAAAGAAACACATACAATAAACAGTGAACTGGACTACAATCTAACGCCCTTTACAAAGTGCCCTCCTGAACGAATAAGGTTATATTACTGTCCCCATTTCCTTCATGAAAATTCCCCCCTGAGCATTTCTTTCTGTGCTTTCAATGTAATGATGCAAAGTGGGGGGGGGGCATTTCTGACCTCATCAAGAAGCTCATTCCCCCAACGGGAGGCTGCAGTAGTGAATGATTGGGTAGAGTCAGCTGTTGTTTTTATCCATTTTAAGTGGGCTCCATTTATTTTCCTATATTTTCTGTGCATTCTAGTTGCCCTAAGGCTCTCAGATTCATTGTACGAACAAAACGGCACCTTGAGATCTCCCTTTATGTCCTTGAAACCTAATCTGTCACAATCATTGCAACAATACAGCACAAGGCCCAGCATGATGGTGTGCTTAGCTACTGATAATCGATGGCTGCATGAAGGACTACATTGGCTACAAGGCACAAGTGTGAAAAATTACCCTAAAGCATGCTTGTCTGTATCTTTTCTTGAAAATCCTTAAAATTCTCTTTTCCCCCTATTTAGCTGCACCATTTTCTCAGACGGGTCTCCTTCAACAACAGTTGTGGGGAAGAGATTGCATTCGACCCAAAGGGTCAACTACTGGCTGGGTTTGATATTATCAACTGGGTCACATCTGACAACTTATCCTTCCTTAGAATCAAAGTGGGAAAGGTAGACCCAAAGGCTCCTCCAGAAACGATATTCACCATTGACGAGGATGTCATTGTGTGGCCGAGCAGGTTTAATAAGGTAGGATCCGTGGCTATACCCAGGTATGCCAGGTTATGTTCTAAGCATTCCCATGTGGTTAATTTCTTGGAATTTGAAGGATTTCTGCATTCTGATTATCTTTTTTTTTGTCTGTGTGATGTCCGTACAGCCCATGACTTCCAAATGGAAATTTCTCCCTGGCAGTTTTGAAACTCCATGCTCTTAAAGCATTTTTGATGTATAAAGCTGTAATGTGATATACATTAATTGCACAGTAGAACTCCTGAATAAATCTACATAAGCTTTGAGTAAAAGCCAGCAAGGCATTTTTTTTTTATTCCAGTTGCAAAGTTTAGCAAGGAGAAAAGGCAAAGTACACAGCAGAAAAACTAAATAGCAGTAGCAAACAATTAACAAAGAAAGAGCAAATCTTACCAAGAAAAGCTAATCGATTTCATCAAAGGGCAGAGAAATATGGCAAATTTCCCTACATGTTGGAAGACATGTAGAAAACGCAACTTACCTTTGAGGAAGTGCCCATATTATGATGCAGACAAAAACTCCAGACATAGTCTAAACAGTCCATGCATACTAGTATCTTTGATAAAAACACTCCCATGGTGCGTTGCCAATATCAGTTCATAAAGACTATGCATGTGAGTGACTCCATGTGGCAATGGATTCATGAAGAGCCCATCAAGGGTTTTCATGGCAAGTGAGGAGCAGAGTTGGTTTGCCACTAGAAATGGGCACGATCCAATATGAATTAACGATCCAGCTGATCGTGGATCAGCGGCGGCAACGATCCCGAATAAGCAATCCACACCGATCATCTCCCGTTTCAGATCCATGGATCATGGAGGCCAAAGCAGAGGGGCGCCCCGCTGTTCCCAGCAATACAGGAATGGTGGTTGATGCCGGCAGCATCTGTGTTTTTGTTTGGCCATTTGTGTTTGGCTGTCAGAGCTGCCTATCAGGGGTTGCAGGGGTGAGATTGGAGTGACCATGGCTACAGAACACCCCCTCCCCCCTCCCTCCCCTGGCTATCTTCTTCCAACTGGTGACTGCTTTGCAGCTCCGTGGTTGGAAGGAAGCCCTGCTAATCAAGGAAGGCTGGGCTTCCATTCGGGTTTTCAGGGCGACAGAAGAAGGGCAAACACAGCTCAGGCATTCCCCTGGCTCCATTGCCAGAGGAATAGATTACTGGCGCCTGAGTGTCTGGCTTCCCGATCCGAGCACAATCACCCCGATTAAGCTCCGATACAGCCCCCCCCCCCCCCGATCGCTGGATCATTGGCCGTGGCCAAGCACTATCCGCCAGGTCCCAGTCGCACGATCGCCATTATCGTAGGTTTTTTCAATCGCAATGTGGATCGTGCCCATCTTTTTTTTGCCACCACCTTCCTCTGCAGAGAAATCCAACTCTTCCAAGGATTGCCAAGGAAAGTGTTGACCCTGCTTAGCTTCCCAGATCCAGCGATATCAGGATATACCATGCCTCTTCCCCATATTCATACTCCTCTAATATGAATTCTAAATAATAACAGATTTCCCGATTCTTTTTATTTCCAGACCCGGCCCCTTTCAGTGTGCAATAAAGGTTGTCATTCTGGTTATACTAGGATGAAGAAGGAAGGGAAACCATTTTGCTGCTATGATTGCGTTCCATGTCCAGAAGGGAAGATTTCCAACCAGAGAGGTAAAAACATTATGAAAAGTGTTTATAATATGTACTTTAGGGGTATCCAGTATGAGTTCAGAAGGCATGAAAGTAATGTTTCTAATGCAAAAAAAAATAATAATAACCATGGTTCGTGATAGGAGATCCTACCTCCTGGAACAGGTGACTATTTTGATGCAAACATAATCCTAACAAGGTTTTTCTGTCAGATCTCGAGCAAGAAAGCCCTCATTTAGATATTTATAATATTAAAGTAGAATTTCTTCAATGGGCTAGAAATAAAGTTGCCAGGTACTGAAAAAGCACATTTTCCTTTTCAGACATGGACAAATGTTCACAGTGTCCAGAAGATCGTTATCCAAACAAGGACCGAGACTTATGCATTCCCAAATACATAACATATCTGTCCTACAATGAACCCTTGGGGATGACTTTGGTCATGATGGCTCTTTTCTTCTCTGTCATCACAGCTTTAGTACTCGGAATCTTCCTTAAGCATAGAGATACTCCTCTAGTTAAAGCCAACAACCAGACACTCACCTACACTCTCCTTGTATCTCTCCTGCTTTCCTTCCTTGGTGCTTGCTTATTCATTGGCCAACCCAACAAAGTGACATGTCTTCTTCGACAAACCGTTTTTGGCATCATCTTCTCAGTGGCTGTTTCTTGCGTCTTGGCCAAAACCATCATAGTGGTTTTAGCTTTCATGGCCACCCATCCAGGGTCCAGGATGAGAAACTGGGTGGGGAAACCACTGGCTGCCTCCATTGTGCTTTCTTGCTCATTTATTCAAACCTCTATTTGTGCTGTGTGGTTGACAACCTCTCCTCCCTTCCCAGATTTGGACACGCACTCCAAGATTGAAGAAATTATTCTGAAATGTAATGAAGGATCTGTTGAAATGTTTTACTCTGTCTTGGGCTACATGGGCTTTCTGGCCACTGTCAGCTTCGTTGTGGCTTTCCTAGCTCGGAAGTTACCTGACAGTTTCAATGAAGTCAAGTTCATCACCTTCAGCATGCTGTTGTTTTGCAGTGTCTGGTTATCTTTTATTCCAACTTACCTGAGCACCAAGGGGAAAGACATGGTGGCCGTGGAGGTCTTTTCAATTTTAGCCTCCAGTGGAGGGTTACTGGGATGTATTTTTTCCCCTAAATGCTACATTATTATGTTGAGACCCGAACTGAACAAGAGGGAGCAGCTAATAAGCAGGAAGAATTACAGAATCAACTCAAGTTAAATTTCATCTTAAATCAGCAAGAGAGATTCATATGCACAGAATTGTTCATCTATGTGCGTGCTATTTATTCTTAAATTTGAATTAAATCTTAAAAGTACAATCTTAATTTAATAACTGTTAATGTTAGAAAAGAACAGGGAGATTTTTTTCCATTACATGGTGCCGGCAGCAAATGGAAAACAGGTACCTGTTCTGATGTGTTAGAGTGAAGACATAAGATTTATGAATAAGCATCAATGGCTAAACTGGCTGCCTAATTATCTAATAGACCGATAGCTGAATTTGGGAAAAAATGGGCCTTTTTGATTACTTAGGCAGAAATTAACTGATATAGAAGCCTGCATAACTAAAACTAACCAAGAAGAGGGAAGGAGAATCATGATGATGCATCTGTGCTTAGGTATTATATGAATGTTTTTTTATTTACTAGGTCAATATCGATTCAAATGTACTCCTTTAACTCTCAAAACTATTCAATGTATTATTTATTAAGGATTGCATAAGTCTCAACAAAATTTCTCATCTAGTATCTGTATAATCTTTTATTATACTTCTTATTTTAATATCTTATCTCTTTAAATAAAATCTTATTTTAAAAAATTGCAGCCTATGGTTGATGTCTGCTACAATGTAAGCCCTACTGTGTCCCCCACTGGAAGCAGGTTATCCCTCCAAAATGGTCAGATTGCTTCCTGTAGCTGGTCAGCCTCTGGTAGTGAGTCTCTGGGTGTAATTCAAAGGTATTTTTGTCCCACATTTAAAAACCTATTTTGTCCTATATCCCAGTCCAATTATTTAGAATGAGAGAAGCAAGAGCCCAAATCTTCTTCAAATGAAAAGGCACTAGAGGTTGAGTAAAGTGCAAAAGGGACCCTCATGTTTATTAAACATTCAGGGAAAGAAAAATGGAGGTACGCTTTGATTGGAAAACAGAATACTTCACAAGCATTTGCAACAATAATCTTAAAGCTTGGTTTTAGTAGTCACAGATCTTAAAAGTGAGAAGTTGGTCGTTTTAGACTTAGGTTACTTTAACAAGGTTTCTTCAAAGATTTCACTTTACAGCTTAGGTGTTCTGACTTCCATACAGCACTTTTTCACCTTTACACCAGACCCAGGGTCCTCCTCAGAGCCAGAACCCACTTCCCAGACACTGGGCCAGAATTATTCTTCTCCTGTTCTCTTGGCTAAAGGGGAGTCTCCTTACTATCTACTTCATCTGCCAATCACATGCTCCCAGTTCTATCTTCTCTGAGTAAAATTATTGCTGGCTTTAGATCATCAACTAAAACCTTTTCATCAACCTCAAGCTGCCCCAGTTAGGGCCAACTTTTCCCCTCTTTTCCTAACACAGAGGAATCTCAGTCTGATCCTCCCTGGTCAGATTCCAAGGTTCATCTCTCTTCTAACAATACAGTCAGATCCAATGTGTTACCTTCTCATTGACCAATCATAGAAAGGGGTGAGCAGCATGTCAATCATCCTTCCTTCAGGCAGTTTTTGCAATGGTTTCCCTTCCACTCTCTGTGTGCTGTACTTAGTAAACTTTTCATTTAAAAGCCCATTCCATCACATCTGAACTTTCTCACTTCCAAAGTTTTACAAAAGGAATAGGAGGGGAGTTGTCTTCTTTTGTGAGGACTGATGGGTAGCAAGACAAGACAATGCCACTGCCCAGGTAACAATGGGGGGGGGGAAGACTCTCATGGCCATTATTCCCATTCCCCCTTCCTGCTAACAGAGTTAATAAATGATTAGTTAATCAATAACTTAAAGGCTCTCTCCCACACCTGTACTTTTTGATGGGAGCATGTCATTATAATTTGGTTTCCCAGCTTGGTTCGCTGTTCTGGAAGCTGCTTTAACAAAATGAAAGAGTGTTTTTTCTGCTGTATTTCTGGCTCCTTTGCCCTGTTTGGCACTCCCCATCAACCAACTCTCGTCCTTAACAATACTATGTATATGGCCCAATAAAAGGGCTTTCCTCATGCAGCTACAGTATATGTCTACCCTTGAGAGATGGCTAGCCACACTTTGCAGCTGCCTTCTCATATTCTCACTTCTCCATCTGCAGTGGAGAACCTCTTGCTAGTATGCAAACTGCTATCAAGTCATAGCCAACATGTGGCATCACCTGCTGGGGGTTTTAAGGCAAAAGACTAACCCGTGGTTTTGCCAGCTCTCGCTCAATGAAATTCTAACCTTCGGGAGTTAAAAAGATTTAGAAAAAATGGTGCAATTTGAAATGGCAACAAACATTTTGTAACAACTGTACAAATAAATACATTTCAAACTTATTCTCCTTTATATGGCAATTTCCCCCTGCAGTGCTTCATTACATCAAAGTATCCATTGCTGCCTCCCCAAAGAGGAACAGAGAGGACTTCTGCCAAGGAACCAGCAACACTTTTTTTTCCTCGTGTCACACAGAGTTCATGTAATTATGTGATTTCTCCACCCATAATAATCATCAAATTTGCCATTATTACCCACTATTATCAAGTCAAGTCAAGTTAGCCTTTATTGGCATACAGCAGCAATTCAAGTTATCCACTTACAAAAGGAAAGAACAAAGTTAAAAGAATCCTGTATTACAAATACAAAAATACATTTAGAGCTTAACTCCGTGATAATTACCCACTATTATCTCTATTTCTTTTCCAAGTCCCTAGGGCATTCTGGCGCCCACAACCAAAACTAAGAACCAAAATGCTGTTAATATACTTCTACCATTCACAATTGGTGTAGACAGACAAGACTCCATCATTTTGGTCTCTGATACTTTATAATATATAATTCTTGCTTTAATTGAGAGAAGTGAGTGGTTAGTCAGTTTGGGCTGTACCACTCAAGGACATACAAAAGATATTACGGGAACATTTGAATGTTTGTCTTAAAAACAATTCACATAGCATGATGGCATATTTAATATTGGTATTAACGCCACTACTGTCTAAGGCAGTGTGCCAGGTTCCTTTCGTTGACTGCCCTGTTGCAAAGCCTTTGCCTCTCTTTCACAAGTATTATCAGCCAGGAGACCTCATCATTGGCGGCATTATATCTCATATCTACATCTCTTCTGATGTGATGACATTCAGAAGACATCCTCATCAGGAACCAATTGATGGCCTCGTGTAAGTACTGCAGTTTGTTGGTTCTTTTAAAGCTACCTTTTCAGGTGATATTATCAATGGTCATTTATCAGTATTATCAATAGATTTTTTGCCTTTTATGGTAGGGGAATGAGGCTGGAAAAGGAGCAAGGTATAGCCTAATCTTGTTTGTTCTCAAAAACTAAGTAGGGTTGGTACTTGGATGGGGGTGCATCAAGGAGGTTTCTGCAGAGGAAGGCAATGGCAAACAGCCTCTGCTTCTCACATGCCTTGCAAGTCCTTTGCTAGAGTGGCCTTAACTTGGTTGTGACTTGACAGCATATATATACATATATTAGTGCAATGCTCACTTTCAAGAACCATGGCTATTCCATATTAGCATTAGTAGTACTAGTACTTGTACTACTAGTAGTACTAATGTTTGATATTTCCTTATATATGCAGGTGGATATTGCAATCCTCTTTGTTAAGGAATGCCAATATTTGTTTAAGAATTTCCCAATGGAAATGGAATCTTGCATCTACCTTGGCTGCTAGTTGCTTCTGAGACAGACATCCATTTTATTATCATGGAACATTAAGAATAAATGGGGGAGTGTGGTTGGAGGAATACTGGAGTCCAGGATTTCTCCAAGAAAAATGGAATCTGAATGTTAAAACTGAGATTTTCTTGTGTGTTGAAAAAATCTAATATTGAAGCAGTAATCAATGTCTATTTTAATTATTGGGAGACTTTTGGTAGCATATAGTTTTCAGGAATTTGACTCTCTTTCCTGTAAATGATAGAAGTACCAAAAAGATATCTGTAAAATATGTGAGGCATTCACTGCTTGTGGTATGATGGCAAACAGAGAAAATTATATACCTCTCCAATCTTTTTTTAGAGTTGAACTGCTCTGTATTATTTCCATTTTTTCTTACTCTGTATCTGTTCCTTATGAGTAAATAACATTTCCTAAATATGAAACCCAGTCCTTTAGGCAATTGATATTGTAGAGGCTTTACCAACAACATAGACAGCCTGAAAACCTCCACCAATCCATTTAAGAGCTCTTGAAAGGTGTGAAGAAAACCATTTAATAACAACAACAACACCATTCAATTTATATACCGCCCTTCAGGATCACTTAACTCCCACTCACAGCAGTTTACAAAGTATGTTATTATTATGCCCACCACAGCAATCACCCTATGAGGTGGATGGGGCTGAGAGAGCTCCTAGAAGCTGTGACTAACCCAAGGTCACCCATCTGGCTTCAAGTGGGGGAGTGGGGAATCAAACCTGGCTCTCCAGATTAGAGTCCCATGCTCTTAACCACTACACCAAACTGGCTCTCATCTTGTCTAACTACACAAGGCATACAGTCAATGGGAAAATAGTTGCTCCCATTTCATTAGTCTCAGGAGCATGTTTTGTTTGAATTAAACCATCCAAATTCCATTACACTGAACCTAGGACAATCATAGACTCATAGACTCATACAGTTGGAATGTACCTCCAGGTCATCTCGTCCAACCTCCTGCAGAATACAGGAAATGCAAAACTACCTCCCCCCCACACACACCCAGTAACCTCTGCCCCATGCCCAGAAGACAGCAAAACACCATCATGACTCCTAGCCAAATTAGCTTAGGGAAAAGTGCTTCCTGACCCCAAAGTGGTGACCGGCATTACCCTCAGCATGTAACAAGGGGCCTTGAGAACTAAGCACTGATGTAACCTTCCTACCATGTAACAATAATCAATTTCTCACTATCTTCTGAGTGTATCTCAATCTAGTAGTGAAAGCACTGCTGCGATCAATGAACCACTCACTGTTATTCAGTAGGCAGCAATCTTCCTATAAGCTCAGCCATCCATCATTTTATCCAAGAAGTACTTCACGAGAAGCTCCTAGGCTGAAGGAATTCCTATATTCCTCAAATCCTGAAAAAGGGTTGGGTGTATCAATCGAACCCTTCTTTGGTACTGGTATACTGACTCCAGTAAATTGTATTAGTTGTCCTTGTATTAGTTGTCAGAGTCTCTCTATCTGCTGAGTCTATCTCAACTTGCTAGTAGAAACAGTCTGATCAATCTCCTTTCTGAGAGGTATAGCCTTTATTATTAAGTAGTATGCAAACTTCATCTATCTTTTACCCATCATCATTCTTTCCAAGATGTACTGAAGGGGGGCCACCCAGACTGAAGGAATTTCTATATGCCACAATCCCTGGAAATGGTGAGCATGTATCAATGGAACCCTCCTGCAGTAGCAGAGGCCACATTGTGTATGTGTTGTTGTCTTTAATATTGGTGTTACAGCACTGGTATCAGAGAATAGGTCACATAAGGCTTCCAGAAATGTGGGAAGAATAAAATGGAGTTGTAACTTTTTGAAAGATTACAGTTTCTGCAGAGGCAACCAGTCTTCAGAAACTGATTTCCCAGGATATTTTAGAGGCTATTATGGTCTAAGCCTACTTCCCAGTATCCACTTTTTTAAAAAAAGATGTTATTGAATGGGTTAACATACAGCACAATACATACTCATTTACCCCTATCGTTAAAGTATATGCCCCCCATCCCTTCCCCCTCCCCCTTTTCACTTTTTGACTTCCAACAGCACTAAAACCCCTTAATTTCTTATCGTTATCTCTAATTACTCTGTAGTCCCTATTTATCAAAGGTAAAGTCCATGTTCGTTCTCATAGCTCATATCACTTAGTAACTATCTAAAGTCCACAGTTGTCCTCTCACGTCCCATTTATTTTCCACATAGTCCTTAAGCTTCTTCCAGTCAGTTAAAAAGTCATGCGGATTCTGATCCGGTTTCGTTTTCTCAGCCATGCCGGACGCTCCTCTCGGCTGGTCCGGGAGGAAACAACCGGGCACCCTGACCGGGCGGCTGATCCGCAAGGATTAGCCCCCAGGACTCCCAGGGAGGGAGCCAGGGTCCGGGACGCGGCGGGAAGAACTCCCCGAAATCAATGCGGGGGGGGGGGAATTGCCCGTTTGTCCGTATGGAGGCCGGCAGACGTGCGCGGCGCCTCGAGTGCCGCCGGGCAACGAGAAACGGCAAGTAAAAGAAACAGGCGGAAGCCTGTAAACAAGCGAATCCCTTCTGTTCTACAAGCGTTTGTGAAGGAGAGGTTGATCTGAAGAAGACTCGCTCTTCCCCTTCGTTGAGTTCCAGAATTTTGTTGGCGCCCCCCCCCCCCCCAAATGGCAGCAAAGAAGCAAAGTCCCGCTCTCGGTAAGTCAATCTCGGCTACCTTGCAGAAGGGGGAGTCGCTCGAAGAGTTGGTGCTCAGGGCGGTGGTGGAAGCTATAAAACCCTTTGTTGACAAGCTGAACGAAACTGATGAAAGGGTGGGCTTAATTGAAAGCGAGGTGAAAACCATTAAGGCAGCAGCGGGGGGGCAGAGAAGTCTGCTCTGGAAAGTGCGTCACTTGTGAAGGCTACAAAAAAGGAGCTGAAGTTGGTGGAGAACCAGCTGATCGGGCTACAGGTGGAACGAACGCAGACAATTTTGCGTCTCCAAAACGTGAAAGAGGAGGAAAATGAGGATCTGTGGGAGGTGGTCTCGGAACTATTGGCGATACCCGCGAGGACGACTAAAGAAGAGGTTAAAAGCGCCATTTTGGAGGTCCGTCGGGCTTCTTCAAAATATGCAACAAAGCGACAGTTGCCTCGTGAGATCATTATTGACTTTTCATCTAAAAAGATTCGGGACACCATCCTATATAACTCATACAATGCGGATTTGGACTTTATGGGTTTGAAAGTCAAGATTTTGAAGGACGTTCCATTTCTAGTCCGGAAACGGCGTTTTAAATATAAAAAGTTTGCAGCTCTTCTGAGGGACCATGGAATAAAGTACAAATGGTTATTCCCGGAAGGAATATGGTTCAGATATAAAGATCAGGCCTATAAGATATTATCAGAAGATCAACTAAAGGATTTTGAGAATAAAAACCCAGAACTCTGCTGCACCAAGAACGAAGAAAAGGAGGAGCCGGAGGGGGGGGGAGGAGGAGGAGAGCATCGCAACAGCAGTTGCACAGAGAGAACTGCGTCCGGGACCTAGAAGGGGGAGGAAAGTTTAATCAGAATTTGAAATGTTTATTCTCTGTATGATTAACCACTCCATCATTATTCTATGGAGCTATTTTTGTATTATGACAGTATGAAGGGAAACATTGAAGTGTAGTGTTTAGTGTTTGTAGTTCATTCCCCCCCCTTTTCTTTTTCCACCCCCCTTTGTCCCTTCCCTCTCCCCTTTCCTTGTGATAGTCTGGTGTAGTGTTTTGTAGTTATGAAAAATATAAAAAAAAATAAAAAAAAATTCATGCGGATTCTGCTCTCTCAATTTCCTTGTCAATTTGTCCATTTTCGTCATGTACAACAGCTTTTGAATCCATTCCTCAACTTCTGGCATGTCTTCTTGTTTCCAGTATTGTGCATACAAAATTCTTGCTGCAACAGTCATATAATATAACAGAGTTCTGCCCCTCATGTTAACTTCTTGCATATTCAACCCTAACAACGACATTTCCAGGCTTTTCAACAAATTACACTTCATAATTAACAGCATTTCTCCATAAATCTTAGACCAAAATATTTTGGCCTTTTCACATGTCCACCACATATGACAAGACAAGACAGAACCTTTATTGCCATAACCATAACAGTGTCAAAAACAAGTGGAGCCTGTTAATTGTTAAACATTCTAAACACACTTCTCCTCTGGTATACACGGTAAAGGAAGTTTGCCACCATTTCAGTGACTTCAACCTTGGTTGAGGCTAAAAGACTCAGTATCTTACTCTCTCACCACATATGATAAAAAGAGCCCTCGTGTTTTTTTACATTTCCAGCATTTATTTGACATTTCACTGTTTGCATTTGCTAATTTTTTTGGATACCTTCTATAAATCATCTTATAGCCATTCTCTTTCAGATTGTTACATGTGGATATCTTCAAAGTATTCCTCCATAAAAATCCCCAGCTTTCCATCGTAAAGTATTAAAGTTTATTGCCCATTTCACCATCTGAGTTTTAACAACCTCATCTTGTGTATACCATGTAAGCAAAATTTTATACATTTTAGAAATCATTTTCACATCTTCACCAAACAAAATCTCTTCTAATTCTGTATTTTTCATTCTAAAACCTACATTTCTTTTATCAGTTTCAAATACATCTTTAATTTGCCTATATTGTAACCAACCATACTCAAATGGTAACTCATCTTTACCTTTTATCTTGAGGGTGTCCTTCTCTCCACTCATTAACTCCTTGTAGGTTAACAAATCTTCCCCTCTATAATACATATTTGGGTTCACCACTTCCGCCGGTACAATCCACATAGGTTTTTTTTCACCCAAAAACATCTTATATTTTTGCCAAATCATAAAGATATTCTTTCTCACAAAGTGATGCTGAAACATACCGTCCATTTTATATTTCTCATACCATAAATACGCATGCCAACCAAACAGGTTGTTAAACCCTTCCAAAGCTAATAATGTAAGATTAGATAATTTGACCCATTCTTTCAGCCAGACCAAATAAACTGCTTCATAATACAGTCTCAAATTTGGTCATTGCAAGCCTCCCCTTTCTTTTGCGTCACACAGTACCTTCATCTTAATTCTCGGTTTTCTCCCAGCCCAAATAAAATCTGAAATCCTTCTTTACCGTTTATCAAAATGCTTCATTTCCTTAACAATGGGAATCGTTTGTAACAGAAACATCATTCTCGGTAATACATTCATTTTAACATCTGAGATACATCCCAACAGTGACAGATTCAATTTGTTCCATCTCAACAGGTCTCTCTCTATCTGTGACCACAGTTTTTCATAATTATTTTTAAATAAATCTATATTCTTAGCTGATACTTCTATCCCCAGGTATTTCATTTTCTGAACCACTTCACACTTTGAAACATTCATTAATTGTCCTTGTTTCTTTTTTGTCATCTTTTTGCAGAGCAGTTTCAACTTTGATCTATTAATAGTAAATCCTGCCAGATCTCCAAACTCTTTAACTTTATCTAACAATATTGGTAATGTCTGGATTGGATCCTCTACTTTAAACATTTCATCGTCTGCGAACACTCTGAACTTATAAGAAAACCCTTTGAGTTTTATATCCTTAATATTGTCATCATCTCTTATTTGTCTCAAAAGTATTTCCAACACCATAACAAACAATAACGGTGAAAGTGGACATCCTTGTCTTGTACCTTTTCTTACCTCAAATTTTTCTGTTAAGTCACTATTTCCACTAATGACGCATTTTGTTCAAAATATATAGCTTTCACTGCATTAATAAAATCTTGCCCCAAATCCATCTTTTCCATCATCACAAACATAAAATCCCAATTTAAATTGTCAAAGGCTTTCTCAGCATCAGCAAAAACAGGCCTACTTCTTTTTCTGGAGGCTTATCATAATATTCAATGGTGTCCAACACAACTCTCAGATTATCCCTAATTTGTCTATTCGGTAAAAATCCGGCCTGCTCCTCCTCCACAAATTCCATTAAAAATCTCTTCAGCCTTTCCGCTATTATCCTTGCAAAAATTTTATAATCATTGTTCAATAAGGATATTGGCCTGTAACTATTAACATTTAATAAATCTTGTGACTTCTTTGGAATCAGTGAAATATTTGCTTCACTCCAAGTCTTCGGGAGATTTTTCTTCTTGATAATTTCATTCATCAACTTTTGTAGAGGCTGCACCAAGGTTTTTTTCATTACTTTATAAAATTTTGCTGAAATTCTGGCCGGACCAGGTGCGTTCCCTATTTTAGTTGATTCTATAGCATCTAAAATTTCTCCTTCTGTTACTGGAACATTCAAAATCTCTCTCATTGTCCTTGAAATCTTTGGTAATTTGGCTCTTTCCAATTATGCTTCTATTTTGTCTAGGTCTGCTGTTTTCTTTTGGAATAATTTAGCATAATATTTATAAAAAGCTCTTTTTATCCTTTGATGGTCCATTATTTCTGTTCCTTCTTCTATTATCTTCCCTATAACTCTTTTTTCCCTTTTCTTTTTCAACTGTCAGGCTAGATATTTCCCTGGCTTGTTGGCCCCCTCAAAGGATTTTTGCTGCAGAGATTTTAAGTGCCATTCTAACTCTTTGTTTGCAAAAGCTCTTAATTGTTCTTCTAATATCTTTATTTCCTGAATTATTGATTTCTTCCCCAATCTTTTCTGTAAATCTTTCTCTTTTTTAGAAATTTTCTCTTGTATCTCCTGAAGTTGCTTTGCTTTGCTTTGCTTTTCCCTGTTGTTCAATGTAATCAAGATCCCTCTCATCACAGCTTTATAAGCATCCCACACCGTATGTGTTGGGACTTCCTGACCAGCATTCAGTTGAAAAAAGTCTTTTGTCTCTTTTTGAACTGTTTCAATATTCTCTTGACTCTGTAAAAGATCTTCATTTAATCTCCATCTGAATTTCCTAACTCCTGTCATAATTGCCCACATCATTGGGTTATGATCCGAACTCACCCCTGGCATTATTTCTATTTTTTTTGGTAAGCAAATTTAAGTCCTTTGTTGCCCAAATCATATCAATTCTTGAAAACGACTGGTGTCTTGTCAAATAAAATGTAAAGTCTTTTATTTTAGGATTCCACTTTCTCCAAGTATCTTCTAGGATTTCCTGTCCAACCAATTCAAAAAAAGATTTTGGTAACTTCCCAGCCTTTTTGTACTGTAGTTTGGATTTCCTGTCTAACTGCAAATTAACCACCCCATTAAAGTCCCCAGTCATTATAATTTGCTTATACGAATACTGATCCATTTTCTGATTTCGTTCCTTATAAAAATCTTCTTTGGCTCCATTTGGTGCATATATACCTAAGACCAGGGTCTTCTTGAAATTCACAGTAGTCTCTACTGCCAGATTATCCCTCATTATCCTTAAAAATTAATTTAGGGTCCAATTCCCGTTTTATATAAATCACAATCCCTCTTTTCTTCTGTTTAGCAGATGCCCAGAACTCTTGTCCTAATTGTCCATTTTTAAATACTTACAATCTTGCTCTTTAATGTGGGTTTTTTGTAAACATATTATATTACAATTTGCTTCTTAACCCAATGAAAAATCATTTTGCGTTTTTGGGGTGAATTCAAACCATTAACATTCCAAGATATTAATTTTTACTCCATATTCCTACTTTTTAAGCGCTCCTGGAAAGTCTTTTTCGTTATCCACCAAAAACACCGTCATCTCATGCTTTGACTTAATGGTCACTCTTGTAGAATTAAACATAAAACTCAAGCCTTCAGGTATTTCCCACCTATACCTGATGTTTTTTTTCTCTCAATTTCCCAGTTAGCTCTAGGTATTTTTTGCGCTTTCGCAAAATTTTCTTTGGTAACTCCTTCATGATTCTGACCCTTCCAATTCCAGTGGGTTTTGAAAATGTCTTCTCAAAATTTCTTCATTCTTTTGGTTGTAAATTGTACAATTATATCTCTGGGTAAATTCTTCTGCTGTGCATAGCTGGAATTTATTCTATAGGCCAAATCCATATTGCCTTGAATCTCTTCTGGCTGTTTTTCCAAGTAATCTGATAGTATTTCAATCATTTGCTCCTGTGTATTTTGAGTCAAGGACTCCAGCACTCCTCGAAATCTTAATTGCTTTTCCATAATTCTGCATTCCATCACTGCCATCCGCTCCTTTAATGCTTGATTTTCTGTTTTTAAACCAGAGGTTGTCTGTTCCACCTCCATCACCATTTGTTTTGTCGTTTAAAGCTCTGTTTTAACATCTCCTATACTCTTAGCCAATTCTGAGACCTCTGCTTTTATTAGGTCTTTTAAAAATTTTTAACAAGCTCTCCTCTATTCGTTGTATTGATTGAGACAACTCCTTGTTACCATCTATCACTTTTTTTCCCAGCACCTCCATAGCCGCTTGCAATTCTTTCTCACCTTTCTTCATCGTGCCTGGGCTAGCTTTCGCACCACCCCAAGTATCTGCTCTCTTTCTGAGCTCCGTTTTTAATGTTCACGTCTGCTTCCCTTAGTTTCCAGGTCTTACTTTAAAAATTTACTTTTCATCTCAAATTAATATTTTAGACCTTACCAAAATGTCAGGCGCAATTTCTCTATGGTATTTTGCCCAGTTTGTTCTTCCTTCCCTTCTTAAAATGGCTGACTTCCGCTTCCTGCTGACGTTCTAGTCTCGGCTCCTCTCGAAGGTTCTTCCTCTCAATGGTTCTCGATGGTTCCTTTGTTTTGCTTCCATGGTCCTTTCAGCTCTCCTTCTCTGCTTCCTCTTCCACTTATTTCCTCTCTAGGCAGGAAGGTTGTCTATTCTCAATGTCCTTTTTATTCTCACAATATTCTTGCAATGTTCCAGCCAGTTCTTCCTCCCCTTTCCCACCGCTATTATCTCTTGCAAAGCCACAGGTGTGTATAAACAAAACTTATTTTCCCCTTTTAATGCTATTTTCTTCATTCAAATTCACCAAATTTCTCAAGATTGCCTTAGTCCTTTACTCAGCTAGCAGCCTTGTCTTTTTTTTTTTTTTTTGAAAAATTTTTATTGGGTTAGAATCCGTTATTTCCACATTTACATTCAATTTTCCCCAATTTTTTCATCTCTAACCCCCTCCCTTTCCCCCCCTTTTTGTTGACTTCCAGCAGCTTTCCAACCCTTTGTCCCCTTTCCCTTACTTTTATTAGCTTCCTCTATCTAAAACAAATATATATTCTCCATTATTCTAAGCAGTACATCCTTAACTATTTTTAACATTATATGCCCAAACTGTAAGCCTTTGTTTCCATCTTAGATAAACAATTTATCCCAATTTTTCAATTTCAGGTATTTCTATATATCATAAACCATATAGATCATACATTCGTTTATATCAAACAATTTGACTTATTCTCTATATATATTACTCATTCTATCTTTTTATAATAGTTCTATATATCTCTCCTCACGTAGTCAATCAATTTGACCCATCTATATCTTCAGACATTCAGTTTGGTACAAAACTTGTCAGAAAAAAAAGAAAATATTGTTAGTTAATCGCTCCTTATATTTAGTCCTTATAATTGATTATTTTCTCTATGTTCTGTTTGTTAACCTATATATATCTATATATTTGTCAATCTATTAATCTGACTGCTTATTAATTCACATTTATCTCTTCTCCCCCCGGTAAAGTCTCCCCCCTCTACTTCAATACTTCAGTAGTTCTCAAACTGCCACAGTTTTCCTCCCACCTCCCATTTCTTCTCCAGGTATTGTTTCAGCTTCTCCCAGTCTGTGTTGAACTGCCCTGAGTCCAGATCTCTCAATTTTCTTGTCATCTTGTCCATTTCAGCCATATACAGCAATTTGTAAGTCCAATCTTCAATAGTTGGCACTTCTTGTACTTTCCATTTTTGCGCATACAAAAGTCTAGCTGCTGCTGTCATATAAAATATCAACGTCCTGTGTTGGGCTGGAATTCCCTCCATTCCCAAGTTCAGTAGCAGGAGTTCTGGGTTCCTATTAATTTGAAATTGTAAAATTTCACTCATTTCTCTTATTATTTCCCCCCAGTACTGCCTGGCTACCTCACACGACCACCACATATGATAGAGGGAGCCCTCATGCTTCTTACATTTCCAGCATTTATTAGAAGTATTCAAATTCCCTAGCGCAATCTTCTTTGGTGTCATGTACCAACGATAGATCATTTTATAAATGTTCTCTTTGATATTAATACATGTCGTTGTCTTCATTGTAGTTTTCCACAAGTATTCCCATGCCTCCATTGTTATTTCTTTATTAAAGTTTATAGCCCATTTCACCATTTGTGTTTTACCTATCTCATCCTCGGTATACCACTTCAACAGTACTTGGTATACCTTGGATATTCTTTTCTTATCTTCTTTAAGAAGGGTCTGCTCTAGTTCCGAATTCTCTATTCGTATACCTCCCTTTACAGAGTCCGAATTATATAAGTCTCTGATCTGTCTATACTGGAACCAATCGTAGTTAGGTGATAGTTCCTCTTGTGTCTTTATTCTAAGTTTGGATGCTTCAGTTTTAGTTATTTCTTTATACGTTAAACATTGTTGTTCATTATCAACAGCTCTCGGGTCTATCACCTCATATGGAACCACCCACAAAGGGGTTCCTTCTTGTAGATAAATTCTGTACTTCTTCCAGATTATGTATAGACTTCTCCGAACAAAGTGATGCAGGAACATCGAGTTGACCTTTACTTTGTCATGCCATAAATATGCGTGCCATCCAAATATTTTTTTATATCCCTCTAGGGCTAATAGTTTCTTGTTCTTTAATGTCATCCATTCTTTCAACCAAACTAGGCAGATTGCATCATGATAAAGTCTCAGATTGGGCAGTTGCATTCCGCCTCTTTCCTTTGCATCTTGTAAAACTTTCACTTTCACTCGAGGCTTCTTGCCTGCCCAAACAAAATCTGATATTTTCCTCTGCCATTTTTCAAATTGTTTGGAGTCTCTGATGATTGGTATTGTCTGTAGCAAAAACATTACTCTTGGTAACACATTCATCTTAACTGCTGCAATCCTGCCCAACCATGACAAATTCAATCTATTCCATTTAATCAAGTCTCTCTCTATCTGAGTCCATAGTTTTTCATAATTGTTTTTGAATAGATCTATGTTCTTTGCAGTTAATTCGACTCCCAAATATTTCACTTTACTTGTTACTTCACAATCCGTTGTTTCCATTAACAATTGTTGTTTCTGCTTAGTCATATTTTTGCATAATATCTTTGACTTCTTTTTGTTAATGAAGAAACCTGCCAAGTCTCCAAACTCCTTGATCTTATCTATCACTCTTGGCATGTTCTCCAATGGGTCCTCTACAATTAACATTATGTCATCCGCAAATGCTCTGACCTTGTATGAATAGTCCTTTATTTTTATTCCACGAATTTCATCATCTTGACGTATTTGTATCATCAGAATCTCCAATACTAAAATGAACAACAATGGAGATAACGGGCAACCTTGTCTTGTTCCTTTACTTATCGTCAATTTCTTGGTCAATTCATCATTCACCACAATTGCTGCAGTCTGGTCTCTATAAATTTCCTTAATTGCTCTGATGAATCTTTCTCCCAATTGTAGCTTTTCCATAGTGGCAAACATAAAGTCCCAGTTTAAATTGTCAAACGCTTTTTCAGCGTCAACAAAGAAGAAACCAACCTCTTTGTCACAACGCTTGTCATAATATTCAATAGCATTGATCACTGTCCTTAAGTTGTCTCTTATTTGTCTGTCTGGCAAAAAGCCTGCTTGTTCCTCCTCTATGACTTCCGAGAGCCACCCCTTCAATCTCTCCGCCAATATCTTCGCAAAAATTTTATAGTCATTGTTGAGTAGCGATATAGGTCTATAATTTTTCACATTAGTCAGGTCTTGGCCCTCTTTTGGGATCAATGATATATTCGCTTCACTCCAAGTTTCTGGAATCCTTTGATCCCTTAAAACCCCATTCATCACCTCTTTTAGGAATGGTGCCAGTTCATTAGCCATTGTCTTATAGAATTTAGCCGTAAGTCCATCTGGCCCTGGCGCCTTTCCTAGATTTGCAGATTGTATTGCCTTACTTATTTCCTCGTCAGTTACTTCACTATTCAACTTATTTCTCCAAGCTTCCGAGATTTCTGGAAGTTTGGTTTTCTCCAAATATGACGCTATTGATTCTTTGTTTACTTCTTTTTTATTATACAGCTTAGCGTAACGCAGCCTTGTCTTTTTATTTTGCTTCTCTTATCCTTTTTCTTTCACCTTTCAGTCTGGAGCGTGTGAGAATAATCTTTACCTTTTCTTGCTAAACTTGGGCTGTTCGTGCGGTTCCTTCCATTTAAAGATGTTCAATTTCGGTACAGATGCTTGGGTTCAGGCGATCTTATGTCAGCATTCAACTCCAAAGAGCTCTGGAGAGATCTTAGCTCATCCTTCTCAGATGGTACCTCAAGGCAGTGGGGAAAATCCTTTATTTAGAACCCCCACCTCTGCCGAGATCACACACTCTCAAAATCACGTAGTGTTTCAGACCCTCCCATACCTGGAGAGGGGTGGCAGCAGGTGATCAAAGCACCTGGCCTGCCAAAACAGATACTCTTGTTTGCCCAGCTCGCCAGAAAACTTCAGTTCTCCATCATCCCAAACCGGAAGTCACCCCAGTATCCACTTTCTGATGGGTTTTGCCCTTCTCCAACAGTTCAGACAGGCTCTCAGAAAGGAGAAAGTCCAGTACATAAAATCATTATAAAGTTTATTAGTCAGACATAACAATGTGTGTGTCTGTATTTGTGTTTGCATGCGCACGTGCATGCATGCATGTGCAACTGTTATTGGAAGTTTTCTACCAGATGTCAAATCCTTAAGCAAATCTACTGTGACAAAGGATGGAACTCTCATTGCAGTGTAATGACTCACAACTATCAGCACATACTGGCCTTGGCATTTGCTACAGAAGAAATCAATGAAGATCCCCAGATGGACTTGAATATCACCTTGGGCTTTAACATCTATAACAGTCTCTTCAGTGTAACGGGGACCTACTTCGCTTCATTGGAGCTTCTCTCCACACGGGACAACTTCATCCCTAATTACAAGTGTGATGCCCAGAATATTCCAGCAGCAGTCATCAGAGGGCCCACTTCTGATATCAGTTTCACGACAATACTATGTTCCTACAGGATTCCAGTGGTAAGATATGAATGTGAGGCATAGGAGTATAACAAGCATTTTTTTCTTCTCCCCCTTCAGTTGTTCATGGATAAAACAAAGAAGTATCTTAAAAGTCATATCCTTGTCAATAATATTTTTGACTTAGGAAACAAAATAATTGACTGTTGTTTCATTATCCTGCCCCAATATGTAACAGAAAAATTATTTATTATTTATGTCATTTACAGTCCACCTTTTTCACTGAGACTAAAAGGTGGATTACATAGTGTGAGATTAGAATAGGCAGTATCAAAGATATTCAATAAACAGTTCCAGAGGGTATATAAATGCAAATTTGCAAAGGCATCACATAGGCAAAAATTCAGTACAGAGTAGAGGTGGGCACGGTCTGGAAAATGGATCCAAATTTTGCATGGTTCATACCGGTTCAGCGTTCGTGAGCTGGTGGGTTGTGGGATGCAAAATTTTTCAAAGACACGACAAACTTCAGCTGGACGGTCGGTCCGTTTGTCTGTGAAACCAGACATCTCAGCTCCGAGCAATCCATTCCTTAGGCAACATAAGAGCAGCCTGCAGATATTCTGCCACCCTCAAAATATATCAATCTTAGCCCTGAAAACCTTGATAGGCAGATCTGGCTGCCAACCACAAATCTCCCATTATTCTCTACGGGATTGTTGAGTATGTAAGAAAGAGCTGTGGAGCTTTTCTTTTACTTCCAGCTCTCAGTTACCAACTGAGGAACTACTTGCTGTGAGAGTTGTTTTTGGATTGTGTGGCATGAGAGGGCGTCCTGGGACTTGTGCTGCAGCAAGGCCTAAGGAGCAAGCTTAGTTATAGGGTTTCCTCAGTTGAGGGGGCCCAGTCTTCTGTTTAATATTTTTTTCTTTCCGTTCTTAATTACTTTTGGGGCAGTGGGCCAGTCTAGGGCTGTGCTCCATTCCAGTCTCTGAGGTGCAATCTGTCTCTCTGGGTGCAAGGTAAGCTTCCTCGGCTGAGGGCTGTTCTGTTTTTTTTTTTTTTAAAAAAAAACACTTTTAATTCGTATTTGCTTCTGGGATGGTAGCTAGTGTAAGAATTTTTCTTTTGAAGGAAAATATATTTTCATTTTTTTCAAACTTTTCCACTGACAAACTTCATTCTCATACAAAGCACAACATTACGGCACTTACCCGGCAGGCTGGAGGCCTTTCAGCTGGGTGCCGTCATTGCCTCCCTGGAAGGAGTGAGGCAACACCAGCCCCGCCCTCCTTCCTGGATTGGGTTGTTGGGCGGGGTGGAGCAGGAGCGAAGAGCGAGCTCTGCCCGTCCCAGCTGCCGTCACTGCTCGTTGTTTGGAGAGGGTAGACGCGTCTACCCTGGGCAAGCAGCGTGTTGCAGCGTCTCTCGGCGGCGGCAACGTCTCGGCAGCGGATTCGGCGGCAAGGTGGTGGCAGCTTTGGGAGCGGGAGTATTGCCTGGAAGCGCGGCGCAGCGCTTTATAGCGCAGCCATGACTGGGGGGCACTTTCACCCAACGGCGCAGCCTTTGGTGAGAGGCCGTTGCGGGCAGCGGAGTGGCCTACCACGCGAGAGCGGGGGTTACCTTTTTTCGGGCCCTTGTGGCCACGCGACGGGGGGCTCTGCTGGCGCTTTTGCACGCCTGGAGGCTCGGGGCTTTTGCCCGGCTGCGTGCGGGGCGTTCTGGGCAGCGGCGCGGCCTTTTGGCTGGGCAGGGCACTTTGGGCGGTGGCGCTGCTAACCGTTTGGGAAGCGCCGCTTGGGCACAGTTTAAGAGAGGGGAAAAGGGGCCAGTGTGGCGTAGGCCCATGTGCATCGGCACAGGCAGCGTGCGGGTACGGCTGGGGGGGTGCTGCGCTGTGGGTGGACCCCCGCCTGTTCCCCCCTCGTTGTGACATGGGCATTCCCTCCCCCAAGACACCTTTTTACCTGGGTGGTAGGGGCATTTTGGAGTGGTTGGGCCCAGTGCGGCCTGCCTTTTGGGGCTTACAGCCGGAATTAGGCTGCATCAGGCCCTCAGGGCGGTTTCTCCCTCCTTGGCATTGGTTAAGAAGGGATTTTGCAGGGTTGTTCTTGCCCCACTCTTTGGGGCTTGACTTGTGGGCCGCATCTAGGCAAGTGGCGGCCATTTTGTGGTTGCACTATAGTGGGAGGCCATTTTGTGGCTTGCTGCATTTTGCCTGCTCTAGGTTGGGGTGGTAAGGGCACAACATGCCAACAAAAAAAGATAAAGGACCCCCCAAGGGGAAACAGCCAGCGGCTAGGCAGGCAGCCAAGAGGCCTTATCCGGCCTTGTCTTCATCGGAAGAAGAAGAAGGGGCGGACCAGCAGGATATTCTGAAGCGCCTGCTTGCTTTGGAGCAGGTGAAAGGGTCTGCAGGGGTGCCACCGCAGGAGGCTGATATGGTGAGGCCTGTTAGGAGGGCGTCCAGAAATGCAGTTTAACAGAGACATTTTATGGTATTTATCTCTTCTAGAGGGGGCAGCTGGAGGAGCAGCTGGCAGAAGCAGCAGCAGGAGTGGCACTGAACTCACAGAACCTCAAGAAATGACCAGGGACGTGGAGCAGGCGTGGCAGGAGGAATCATCCCCTGTGGCAGTCGCTGTAGAACCCATGGAGTGTGGATGTAAAGACACTACACCACAGTCAGCTAGTCCTTGGCCTTGGGGGCCGTGGGGCCAAGCAGTGGCAGGTCCTGTGCCTGCTCTTCTGCAGGGGGCTTACACGCCTTTAGGGGGGCAGGTAGCCGGGGGTAGTCAGGCATCTTGGACGGCAGCTGGTGTGGGGTTACCACCACAGCAGGCACCTTCTGGTGCTGCATCTTGGGGAGGTGGAGCTGCTCTCCCCTTCCCCAGCCCGTTTTTGGGGTGGCCTGGGTATGCAGGGAGCCAGTGGGGGTTTTATCCTCACCCGGAGTTGGAATATGGCCAGGTCCCCTTCAACGCTGTTCCATTTGGGGACACGGCATTGCCTTTAGGCGATCACCTGACCCAGGCGACCAGAGATAAAATATTGAAAGGGGAGTATGTGGACCTTTTTTCTCTGCTCTTTAGAGAGCTAGAGAAAAAGAGTAAGGACGAAATGGATGAGAGAGACAAGGAGCAGCTCAAGTGGAGGAAGGTGGATAGGACGTGGAATAATTGGCTGCCCGGTTTTTTGATTTATGCGGGGGTCATTGCCAGGGCTCAACCTAGCCGGGTGATCCAACTATTTCAATACTTGGATATTATATTCAAGGGGTACACGGGCTTCTCAGGTGCTGCATGGATGCAGTACGATGAGGAGTTCCATATGCGGGCAGCCATGAACCCAAACATTCCATGGGATCGGGTTCACCAGGAACTGTGGCTACATGTTATGTCCCCGGCCAAGCCGAATGTTGTGGACAGGTCAGATAGTGGGCACGTAGTGCATCGGTCTTCGCAGGCCATGAGCTCCCGCATCGCTGCGGGTCAGCCGGTTCAACCCTGGCTCCTGTGTTGGGAGTTCGTGTACAAGGGTTCCTGTATGCGGAAGCCTTGCCGATTCCGACATGAGTGTCCATCCTGTGGTGGTTCCAACCCATACAATTCATGTCCCAAGGGCAAGCCGGGGTGGGGTGGGAAGAAATCAGGAGGTGGCGGTACAGGGGGTCAGCACCCCCCTGGCAAAGGGCCCCAGCCCGGTAAGGTTGAGGGTCCTTAGGCTGCTTTTGCAATATTATCCTAAGCAGGGGGATGCGGATTATTTGTTTCAAAGGTTTAAAGAGGGGTTAAGAATTCTGTTTCAGGGTGCCAGGGCACCATTTATGTCTGATAATTTGCGTTCGGTTCTGGGAAAGGAGGATATAGTTAGAAAGAAAATTGATAAGGAGTGTGCAGAGGGCTGAGTGTTGGGACCATTTTCTGCCCCTCCGACCCCCAACTTCAGAGTCTCTCCTCTGGGCGTTGTGCCCAAGAAGGCGCAGGGGGAATTTCGATTGATTCATCACCTGTCATTCCCTAGAGGGGAATCGGTGAACGACGCAATTCCTGAACAGTTATGCTCGGTTTGGTATTCTTCTTTTGACCAGGTGGTCAGGGTGGTCCATAGGTGTGGGGTGGGGGCTGAGATGGCGAAATGCGACATTAAGTCGGCCTTTCGTCTTTTGCCAGTGCACCCCAATGATTTTGAGCTTCTAGGCTTTGCCTTTAATGGGGAGTTTTACATGGATAGGGCATTGCCAATGGGCTGCTCCATTTCGTGTGCAGCCTTCGAGCGCTTTAGTTCATTCCTTGAATGGGAGGTGCGGCGTAGGGTTGCCTCTCGCGATACGGCCCATTATTTGGACGATTTTTTGTTTGCTGGGCTGGCAGGGTCAGGTCAGTGTGCTCGGCTTATGGCCATTTTCATGGCCTTAGCGGATGAGTTAGGTGTGCCATTAGCGCATGAGAAGACAGAGGGTCCTTCTCAGGTGCTGACTTTCTTAGGGATAGAGTTGGACACTGTCCAGCAGTCCTTCAGGTTACCAGAGGATAAGGTGGACGAGCTTAAGTCCAGGGTGGTTAGGATGCGGTCTCAGCGTAAGGTCACCCTGGTGGAGCTACAGCAGCTCGTGGGTTACCTTAATTTTGCCTGTAAGGCTGTTGCTCCAGGTAGGGCTTTCCTGCATCGGCTATGTGATGCTATGGCAGGTCTGAGTGCACCTCATCATCGCTTACGGGTGTCCGGGGGTACGCGTGCAGATCTAGCAGTGTGGGAGGCCTTTCTTGCTAAATTCAATGGGGTTTCTCTTTGGCAAGAGGTTCTGTTGCTCGAGGCGGAACTTCAGGTGACATCGGACGCGTTGGGATCCACTGGCTTCGGAGTTTACTTCTGTAAACATTGGTGTGCGGAGCAGTGACCGCAAGATTGGCGGGCATCTGCAGTAGTGAGGGACCTCACCTTTTTGGAATTCTTCCCACTTTTGGTGGCGGTTCACCTGTGGGGGCAGGAGCTGGCTAATCACACAGTACATTTTTGGAGTGATAACCAGGCAGTAGTTCAGGTAGTTAATTCGTTAACATCCAAGTCCCCCAGGGTGATGCGGTTAGTGAGGGAATTTACCCTGTTGTGCCTACGGAGGAACATTTTATTTAGAGCTAGGCATGTTCCTGGGGTGGACAATGGTATGGCAGATGCTTTCTCTCGCCTACAGATGGAGCGTTTTTGGAACCTCGCTTCGGAGGCCAATCGGCAACCGGCTCGGATGCCGCCAGACCTATGGCAGCTTGGGAGGCCAAAGTATGTCAGGCTATTCAAGCAGCCATTGCACCCAGCACACGGAGAGCTTATCAGAGAGTGGTAGACCAGTTAAGGGAGTTTAGGACGGCCGAGGGTTTGGCCGATAGCTGGCCGGTACCGGTGGAGCATGTGCTCCGATTTTGTATCTGGCAAAGGGGTAGGGGGTTGGCGGTGCAATCCATCAGGGGGCAGTTGGCAGTGCTAGCGTTCGTTAGCAAAGCCCAGGGGTTGCCTGAAGCCACGGGCAACTTCCGGGTGAGGAAGATGTTAGAAGGCTGGGCTAGGGAATGCCTCAAGGGTGTGGATTCGCGGGAGCCCATTTCCCCGGCAGTCCTTTAGGGGCTGAAGGTGGCATGGAAAGAGGTTTGTACGTCGCGGTATGAAGTGATACTTTTCCATGCGGCTGCTTTAACTGCCTTTTTCGGGGCCCTTAGGGTCAGTGAGCTTGTGGCTCATTCAGGTAAGGATTCCTCTGATAGCGCTTTGATGGCTGGGGATTTGAAGTTTGAAGGGGAAGCCGTTACCCTTGTGATTCGTTGGTCCAAAACAGACCAACAGAGGAAAGGGGCGGTTGTTCGGTTGGGCACCTGTGCTGATGTGGAGTTATGCCCGGTTAGGGCATTGAGCAGGTATTGGAAGGTGAGAGGAGACGGTGAGGGCTGGCTCTTCTCTCACCAGAGCGGGGCTCCTCTTACGCGTTACCAGTTTTGGGCAGTGACGAAGCGAGCTTTGACCAGGTTAGGGTTGAAGGGAGTAAATTTTGGTACCCACTCATTTAGAATCGGGGCTGCATCCACCGCTGCAGCCATGGGATATACTGGGCAGGTAATTCAGCGGGTGGGCAGGTGGAAATCGACTGCCTACCGTGCCTATGTATGTCCTCTTTCCCATGTCAAATGTTGTTAATTGATTGTTTCTTAGGTTCTGGAGTGCGCGGTGCCAAGCAACGGATACTGATCTGCGGGCACAGTTATGTTTTTTGGGCGGCCCATCAGGCGAGATGGACGTCAGTGGGGTCACAGCTTGGATTGAGCGAGAAGGCAGAGTTGGAATGGCAGGGTCGCCGTGGCCTCAGGTGGTCGGGACTCTTACCTTTGCTGTTTGGAATGGGGCGCGACCCTCCCCCCCATATCCTAGTTATTCATTTGGGTGGCAATGACTTGGGGATGCTCCAGAGCAAGGCCTTGTCTGCGCAGGTGCATGCTGATTTGCGCCTTATTGCTGAGCGATGGCCGGGAGTGCTGATTATATGGTCAGCAATGATCCCTCGTTTGGTTTGGAGGGAAGCTGGGTGCCAACAAGCCATCGAGAGAGCGAGGATGAAGGCCAATCGCGCCATTCAGAAGGCTTTGGAGGCGGGCAACCAAATATTTTTGGATGACTTGCGGCAAGGGCTACAGCTGGCCCTAGGTTATCGGTGGGGCGCCAAGGCCTAAGCAGAGGCTTGGCCTCGGCGTTGGCAGGTTTTGGGTTAGTTAGGGTGTGGGCCGGTGAGCACCCTTGGCGCTTCCCCTTTAGTGGGAAGAGGGGCCTGCCTAAAGGGCTGGTACTGCTTTGACGGCAGCCAGTTGCAGGGGCAGGCTGCCTTTGGAAACCCCAGCTTGTGAGTCCTTACCTCACTGCTATACGGCTGAGGTGTTAGGAGCTTGAGAAGGGGGTGACCACATTGCCTGGCCGGCTGGGTCCGCACCATCCAAGGGATGGGTCGCACCCAGGGCTTCGGGGCTCACCCAGACAGGTCAGGGCGGTGGTCCATGGGGATCCCGTGGCCTGACCTGTACCGCTTTAGGCCCTTGCTGCTGTGTGTATTAATGTTAATGTATATAGTTAATAAAGTGGCCCTTAGATCCAACTTGGTGTCTGCTTCTTTATTCCAACTAGGGTGGCAATACGGCACTTACCCAGCAGGGTGGAGGCCTTTCAGCCAGGTGCCGTCATTGCCTCCCTGGAAGGAGTGAGGCAACACCAGCCCCACCCTCCTTCCTGGATTGGGTTGCTGGGCAGGGCGGAGCAGGAGCAAAGAGCGAGCTCTGCCCGGCCCAGATGCAGTCGCTGCTTGTGGTTTGGCCCACCCTCCTCTCCCTGTATTTGTGCAGGATTAGCCGGCTGCTGTGTCAGAGTCAGGTAGGAATTTTTTCCTCCCCTCCTGAATTGGCAAAGTGGAGAGGGGTTTTTCCGCCTACCTTGCACCAGTAGGTGGGATTGAGGAGTTTGGCTGCTGGGTGGTGCCAGTTAGTCTGTCCTGGCAGGTTTTGGGTTAGTTAGGGTGCGGGCCGGTGAGCACCCTTGGCGCTTCCCCTTTAGTGGGAAGAGGGGCCTGCCTGAAGGGCTGGTACTGCTTTGATGGC
This sequence comes from Eublepharis macularius, assembly GCF_028583425.1. Lineage (NCBI taxonomy): Eukaryota > Metazoa > Chordata > Lepidosauria > Squamata > Eublepharidae > Eublepharis > Eublepharis macularius. The sequence goes on along the minus strand of NC_072801.1, from coordinate 69,265,728 downwards.
TGCCAGTTGCAGGGCAGGCTGCCTTTGGAAACCCCAGCTTGCGAGTCCTTACCTCACTGCTATACGGCTGAGGTGTTAGGAGCTTGAGAAGGGGGTGACCACGTTGCCTGGATGGCCGGGTCTGCACCATCCAAGGGATGGGTCACACCTGGGGCTTCGGGGCTCGCCCAGACAGGTCAGGGCGGTGGTCCATGGGGATCCTGTGGCCTGACCTGTACCGCTTTAGGCTCTTGCCGCTGTGTGTATTAATGTTAATGTATATAGTTAATAAAGTGGCCCTTAGATCCAACTTGGTGTCTGCCTCTTTATTCCAACTAGGGTGGCAATGTACAGTTATCAAATTGTACTGTTACAATTTCAATAGTTACATCATAAACATTTGGAACAGTATAACTTTACTTTATATGCATACTAACTTTTTAAGGGCTCTGTCCTAGACCAGTTTCAGGGCTGAAGTCAGGCCAAGCCTGTAGTTTCCTTGGCTGACGGACCTTTCTTCTTCTGTCTCCTTTACCCTCCCCTTTCAATTCTAATTTGTGGCATTGGGGGAGGGCTCTGCTCCATCTAGATCTCAGGTTGCTGTCAGGCTCTGACTGGGACCGAGCTGGTTGGATTTCCTCGGCTGAGGGCAATTCTTATAGAACTATGAAGGTTGCAACAATGAGAAAGGGTAGTTGTGGGGGAAAGAAGTGCCAGCATTGTCCTGGCTGCTCGTTGCCATTGGTGCCCAGCACCAGTCATACTGGGGACTAGGGGGTATCAGAAAAAGAGCCTCTTTCTATGGCTCTGCTTTTGTGGCTCGAGGAGGAGACACAGCTGCTCTTAGCATGGCCAGAGGAAGAGCAGCTTGTAAACAATTTTTAGGAAAAGGGATCTAGTCAGGAGGATGCCTCAGGAGGCCCTGGAACATCCAGCTCCTCCACATCCCAACCTCCTGCAGCTGCCACTGCCTGCAATCCATCCCCCTGGCTGAACCCTTCACCTCAGTGGTCATGGCTCCATCCTCTTCCCAACCCACCAACTCCCAGTTGCTGTCTCAGTCCCAGGCTTTTGCAGCATTTCGAGACCCTCCTAAATGGACCCTGTTTGACGCATTGCAGGGCCTGCAACACCCTTTTGTGTAGGGGATTGGATCTCAATCACCTTTCATCCAGTGTCCTCTGCAAACATATGCAGAGGCATCATCTGCACCTGTTGCCTCAACAAGTACCATCCGGCGATGGGGGTAAGAGGGTTTCTGAGCAGGGTGAAGAGAGAAAGGATCAAGAATCTACCCCGAGGAAGAAGACTTGCACCAAGGGTACTGTGGATGGGAGTGGAGCCTCTAGGCAGGATACCTTTCAGGAGGTTGTTCCCTCAGGGTCGTCTGTGCAAAGCAAAATATTCAGGAGGAGAGCTCAGGAGGTGGGTGCTCTTGTACTGTCTGAGATGATAGCCCTGGATGGACTGCCTTTGCCCGTGTTGGAGGAAGTGGGCTTTCACCAGGTGCTGCATCATTTTACTCCATGGTTCACAATGCCCTCAAAGTGGACCATTGGCTGACGAGTCTTGTCCTCCCTCTACAATTGTGTGGTGGAGATGGTCAGGAAACCATTGGACAGAGTACGAGGGGGAACCATGCATTTCAAAGCCAATCTGTGGAGCAGATGTCATCACAGCTACCTTGCCATCATTGCACACTGGTGGCAACCAGAGGACCCCTGGAACAGTGTGGGAAATTTAGGGCCCTGGGAGGAGGACCCACTCCTGCTGCTGATCTTCATAGCAGTTCTGCTCCAGGTGCAGATGGCGGATGCAGATCAGACAGAGAAGAACATTGCTGGTGTGATCAAGGGTGCAGTGAGGGAGTGGGTGTCCCCAGCTGATGCTGTCCGTGGCTACTGGGTGATGGGCACAGGTAGAAACATGCTTGCAGCCCTGAATGAAGCATCCCTTGAGGGCCTCATCTGCCTAGTGTACAAGCCGCGCCTGGTCATGGAGGATGCTCTTGGGCTGGGGTGCACCATCAAGCAAACCTGGGACCGGCGAATGTTGCAGAACAGAGAGTTGTTGGACAGCTTTTTTTGTCCCAGAGTCCACTTTTCCCACAGCATTAAGTCTCCAGCTCCACAGGAAGCAGGGGTAGGGGGAGATTAAGAGCACGAGCTGTTCCAGGACATGACCACCCATTGGAAATCTACCTACACAATGATAGCGTGTCTGGTGGAGCAAAGACACATGTTGGAGGACATCATGACCTCCATGAGCATTCTTCAACAGGAAGGGTGCTCAGTATCAGCTCCATGGACTGGCTACCCCTGCGCCAAATGGTCCATGTCCTGAAGCCATTTCAGGACACCACCAACCTCCTCTGGTTCTACAAGTACAGCCTGGGGCAAGCCATCCCCTTGATCCATAAGCTGGACCAGGCAGTGGCCAAAGAGCTGGAGCAGGGGGAAGCTCTTCTCTCTGGTGTCAAGAATTGAGTGAAGAGGTTGCAGGCAGGTGTGGCTACCCGCTTGCATCCTGTCTGCAAAATGTGGGTGCTCAGAATGGCATGCATGTGCCACCACCGGTGTAAAGGGCGCCATTGCCATGCACTAATGTGAGCTCCAGTGCTGGAAGAAGGATCTCCGCAGAGAGGTCCGCAGGTTTCAGGAGAACAAACATGGCCGGAGGGAAGAGGGCATTGAACAGGGGTTGTTGCCAGAGGAGCAGGAGGAGGAGGAGGAGGAGGCAGCTGTGGCAGATGAGCCCGGCATCGCAGACTGGGAGAGCCCACCCAACAGGGACCACCCTCTTTATTGGTCCCCAGTGTTGAACTGTGATGTTTCTGGCATCAGAATTGAAACGATTGCCCTTGCAGAGGACTTGATGGAAGTGATGGTGCGAGAGTACCTTGTTAAGCCCCCCCCCCCCAAGTCCCCTGGCTCTGATCCCTTGAAGTACTGGGCATGGAAAGGTGCCATCTGGCCGGACCTATTGTCCATGGCCAGGAACTTCCTCTGCTGCCCCCACCACCACCCATGTCCAGAGCATACGGGTATTCGCCCACCTGGCATGCCTTTCCCACTGATGTCCCTCAAGATTGCCTCTGTCCTGTCCAGGGATATTCCTGTCTTCCAAAAGAAATCCACTCCCTCCGGCTGGAGGAAAGGCTGCTGAAGATTTTCTGTGAGTTTGGGTGTGAAGGGGGTGGAACCAGGGCCCCCAGAAGTGACTGTCCATGGACCGCTGAACTGGTCTGAGAACTGGGCCAGTCCATCAAATGTTTATGGTCTGTGGTCCGTAAAAATAGACGGATCATGAACCAATGGTCCATACCGTTTTCCCGGTCCGTGCCCATCTTTAGTACAGAGCTGAAGAAATGCTGAAACAGAGTATAAGCAATAAAAAATCTCTCCACCCATGATAACAAAAACTGTGACTTACAATTTCCCAAACACAATTTTGTGGTTATATTTGAAAAACCTCTTTTCTTCTCACTTCTTTTTCCCCTTCTTTTCTATAGCTAATTTATGGTTACCTTTCAATGATTAATAATCATATCGAAGGGATGGGCTTCCAGTCCATGTTCCCAAATGGGGCCCTTCAATATATGTCAATTCTCCAGTTACTGAAATATTTCAGCTGGACATGGATTGGTATTATTTCTCTGAATGAGGAGAATGCAGAAATATTTGTAAAGGATGTGGTCCCCACGTTTTCCCAGAGTGGTATCTGCGTTGAATTTATAGAAATATTCCCCAGAATACGTTTTTCAAATGACTTCGATAAATTGATGGCTGAAGGAGTTACAACAATTATTGCTGTCATGAGAAGCACAGCCAATGCAGTGGTTCTACATGGTGAATTTGAGACCATAATGGTCTTGAGAATGTTGATCCACTACTCAGAATTTGGAGAGACCTCTGTAAAGACAAAAATTTGGATTATGACAGCTGAGATGGATTTCACATCCATTTCCTTTCAAAGAACCTGGGACTTTGATTTCATGCACGGTGCAATGTCTTTGGCGATTCACTCCAAGCAGCCCCAGGGTTTCCAAAGATTTCTTCAGAGGAGAACCCCTGTCTCACATAAAGAAGATGGCTTCATCAGGGACTTCTGGCAACATGCGTTTAATTGTTTATTCTCTGACTCAGAGGGGGACGAGATGGTTGAGGGAGCCTGCACTGGCGAAGAGAAGCTGGAGGCTCTTCCTGTGTCTGTGTTTGAAATGAGCATGACTGCCCACAGCTACAGTGTCTACAATGCTGTCTATGCCGTGGCACATGCTTTGCAAACCATGCCTTTCTTTACATTTAACCACAGAGCAACGAGGGGGAGAGGCAGACAGCCGCTCATAGATCAAGAGCTGTATCAGGTAACTGGCTTAGAAGGCCACAGTCAGTACAAAAAACATTCTTTCTAACAAGACTTTGGTACATGATTTTCACTTCAAAGCCCAGAATCCATTGTGGATTTGGTTATTCTGGTCATTCCAGACAACTATGGATTTTTCTTATTAACAATAACAATGATCATTACAAAATCCAAAGACAATGCAGACAAAAAAATTTATTAAGACATGGTATAACAGAACATCAGCTGGTTTCAAGTGGAGGAGTGGGAGATCAAACCCGTTTCTCTAGATTAGAGTCTCGCGCTCTTAACCACTACACCAAATACATACAATAATAAGTGAAATGGACTACAGTCCTATGCCATTTACAAAGCACCCTTTTGAACTATTCAGTTATATTACAGCCCCCATTTCCTTCATAAAAATTCACTCCGGAGCATTTATCTCTGCATATTCTGTGGAAAGATGTAAATGGAGGAGGGCATTCTTGACTTCTAAAGGCAAGCCATTCCACAAAAAGGGAGATGACTGGGTATAGTCAGGTGTTGTTTTTATCCATTTTAAAGGTGTTCCACATATTTTCCTATATATTCTGTGTGTTTTAGTTGCCTTCATGCTCTGAGGGCCAAGCTACACATGACGGATGACACTTGAACAGCAAGTGTATTTCTCCCTGTTCACTTGCCCTCCACTCAATCCACTTGGCGTTCAAGTGTCATTCGTCATGTGTAGCTTGGCCCTCAGACTCGTATGAACAAAACGGCACCCTGAGATCTTGTTGAAACCTAATCAGCCACAATGACCACAATGAATGCCCATATGCATCTATTCTTGAAAATCCTTATCATTCTCTTTTTGCACATTCAGTGCAATGATGTAAATGGAGGGAGCATTCCTGACTGTCTCAGGTAAGTCGTTGAAAACCATTAGGTACAGTCAGCTGTTGTTTTTACCCATTTTAATGGAGCTCCATATATTTTTCTATATATTTTGTGTGTTTTAGTTGCCTTCATGCTCTCAGATTCATTGTACGAACAAAACGGCACCCTGAGATCTAATTTTATCTCATTGAAACCTAATCAGTCACAACAACTGCAAGAATACAGCATAAGGCCCAGCGTGATGGTGGTCTTAGCTACTGATATTGGATGCCTGCAAGAGGGGCTACATTGGCCACAAGGCACAAGTGTGAAGCATTATTCTCAACCATGCCTGTCTGTATCTTTTCTTGAAAATCCTTAGAATTCCCTTTTCCCCCTATTTAGCTGCAGCACTTTCTCAGACAGGTCTCCTTCAACAACAGTTGTGGGGAAGAGATTGCATTCGACCCAAAGGGTCAACTACTGACTGGGTTTGATATTATCAACTGGATCACATCTGACAACCTGTCATTCCTTAGAATCAAAGTGGGAAAGGTAGACCTGAAGGCTCCTCCAGAGAGGATGTTCACCATTGACGAGGATGTCATTGTGTGGCCGAGCAGGTTTAATAAGGTAGGATCCGTGGTTATACCAAAGTATGCCAGGTTATGTTCAAGCATTCACATGTGGTTAATTTCTTGGAATTTGAAGGATTTCTGCATTCTGATTATCTTTTTTTTTGTCTGTGTGATGTCCATACAGCCCATGACTTCCAAATGGAAATTTCTCCCTGGCAGTTTTGAAACTCCATGCTCTTACAGTATTTTTGATGTCTAAGGCTGTATTGTAAAATACACTAATTACACAGTAGAACTCCTGAGTAATTCTGCATAAGCTTTGAATAAAAGCCATCAACACAATTTTTTCTATTGCACAGTTTAGCAATGACAAAAGGCAAAGTACACAGCAGAAAAACTAAATAACAGTAGCAAACAATTAACAAAGAAAGGAAAAGTCTGACCATGAAAAGCTAATCAATTTCATCAAAGGGTAGAGAAATGTGACAAATTTCCTTTTAATGTCTTCCAACATAACCTACCTTTGAGGAAGTGCCCATATTACCATAAAGTCAAAAACTCCAGATGTAGTCTAAACAACTCCTGCATTCTTGGTCTTCAATAAAAGCACTGCCAATATCAACCCAGTTTATACTTTATAAAGACTATATATATGAGTACCTTCAACTGGCAATGAGCTCATAGCGAGCCTATCAAGTCTATATACAGCAAGTGAGCAGCAGAGTTCATTTCCCACAGCCTTCCTCTGCAGATCAACCCAAGTCTTCCTCGGTAAACCGTCCAAGTACTGACCAGGGTTGATCCTGCTTAGCTTCCCAGGTCCAATAATATCAGCATATACCATGCTATCTTCCCCATCTGCATAAAGACTACGGTCATACAAATGCCTCTAATATGAATTCTAAATATTAAAAGATTGTCCTGTTCCATTTATTTACAGACACAACCCCTTTCTCTGTGCAATAATGCTTGTCTTTCCGGTTATAGTAGAATGAAGAAGGAAGGAAAACCTTTTTGCTGCTATGATTGCCTTCCATGTCCAGAAGGGAAGATTTCCAACCAGAGGGGTAAGAAATGTACCAGAGAGAGTTTATTCTATGTACTTTATGTGTATCCTATATGGGTATAGCAGAAGACATGAAAGTAATATTTCTAATGCAAAAAAAAAAAGCCAAAAAAATCATGATTCCTGGAGATCCTCCCTCCTGGAACAGGTGACTATGTTGATGCAAACATAATCCCAACATGTTTTTCTGTCACATTTCAAGCAAGAAAGCCCTCATTTGGAAATTTATAATATTAAAGTAGAATTTCTTCAATGAACTGAACTTAGAGTTGCCAGGTACTGAAAAAACACATTTTCCTTTTCAGACATGGATGACTGTTTACAATGTCCAGAAGATCGTTATTCAAACAAGGACCGAGATTTATGCATTCCCAAATATATAAAATTCTTGTCCTACAATGAACCCTTGGGGATAACTGACCATGATGGCTATTCTTTTCTCTTTCATCACAGCTTTAGTACTTGGAATCTTCATTAAGCACAGGGATACTCCAATAGTTAAAGCCAACAACCAGAAACTCACCTACACTCTCCTAGTTTCTCTCCTGCTTTCCTTCCTTGCCGCTTGCTTATTCATTGGCCAACCCAACAAAGTGACGTGTCTTCTTCGGCAAACCGTTTTTGGCGTCCTCTTCTCAGTGGCTGTTTCTTGCGTCTTGGCCAAAACCATCATAGTGGTTTTAGCTTTCATGGCCACCCATCCAGGGTCCAGGATGAGAAACTGGGTGGGGAAACCACTGGCTGCCTCCATTGTGCTTTCTTGCTCATTTATTCAAACCTCTATTTGTGCTGTGTGGTTGGCAACCTCTCCTCCCTTCCCAGATTTGGACATGCACTCCAGGACTGAAGAAATTATTCTGAAATGTAATGAAGGATCTGTTGAAATGTTTTACTCTGTCTTGGGCTACATGGGCTTTCTGGCCACTGTCAGCTTCGTTGTGGCTTTCCTAGCTCGGAAGTTACCTGACAGTTTCAATGAAGTCAAGTTCATCACCTTCAGCATGCTGTTGTTTTGCAGTGTCTGGTTATCTTTTATTCCAACTTACCTGAGCACCAAGGGGAAAGACATGGTGGCCGTGGAGGTCTTTTCAATTTTAGCCTCCAGTGGAGGGTTACTGGGATGTATTTTTTCCCCTAAATGCTACATTATTATGTTGAGACCCGAACTGAACAAGAGGGAGCAGCTAATAAGCAGGAAGAATTACAGAATCAACTCAAGTTAAATTTCATCTTAAATCAGCAAGAGAGATTCATATGCACAGAATTGTTCATCTATATGCATGCTATTTATTCTTAAATTTGAATTAAATCTTAAAAGTAGTCTCTTAATTTAATATCCTAACAGTTAATGTTAGAAAAGAACGGGGAGATTTTTTTTCATTACATGGTGCCGGCAGCAAGAGTTTTATTTGCAACAAAATGGAAAACAGGTACCTGTTCTGATGTGTTAAGAGTGAAGACATAAGATTTATGAATAAGCATCAATGGCTAAACTGGCTGCCTATTTATCTAATAGACCGATAGCCGAATTTGGGGAAAAAATGGGCCTTTTTGATTACTTAGGCAGAAATTAACTGATATAGAAGTTTGCATAACTAAAACTAACCAAGAAGAGGGAAGGAGAGGGAAGGAGAATCATGATGATGCATCTATCCTTAGGTATGATATGAATGTTTTTTATTTACTAGGTCAATATACATTTAAATGTACTCCTTCTTTAACTCTCAAAACTATTCAATGTATTATTTATTAAGGATTGCATAAGTCTCAACAAAATTTCTCATCTAGTATCTGTATAATCTTTTATTATACTTCTGATTTTAATATCTTATCTCTTTAAATAAAATCTTATTTTAAAAAAATTGCAGCCTATGGTTGATGTCTGCTACAATGTAAGCCCTACTGTGTCCCCCACTGGAAGCAGATTATCCCTCCAAAATGGTCAGATTGCTTCCTGTAGCTGGTCAGCCTCTGGTAGTGAGTCTCTAGGTGTAATTCAAAAGTATTTTTGTCCCACATTTAAAAACCTATTTTGTCCTATATCCCAGTCCAATTATTTAGAATGAGAGAAGCAAGAGTCCAAATCTTCTTCAAATGAAAAGGCACTAGAGGTTGAGTAAAGTGCAAAAGGGACCCTCATGTTTACTAAACATTCAGGGAAAGAAAAATGGAGGTATGCTTTAATTGGAAAACAGAATACTTCACAAGCATTAGTCACAATAATCTTAAAGCTTGGTTTTAGTAGTCACAGATCTTAAAAGTTTTAGTAGTCACAGATCTTAAATGTTGGTTGTTTTAGTCTTAGGTTACTTTAACAAGGTTTCTTCAGAGTTTTCACTTTACAGCATAGGTGTTCTGACTTCCATGCAGCACTTTTTCACCTTTACACCAGACCCAGGGTCCTCCTCAGAGATAGAACCCACTTCCCAGATACTGGGCCAGAATTATTCTTCTCCTGTTCTCTTTGCTGAAGGGGAGTCTCCTTACTAACTACTTCATCTGCCAATCACATCCTCCCAGCTCTATCTTCTCTGAGTAAAATTATTGCAGGTTTTAGATCATCAACTAAAACCTTTTCATCAACCTTAAGATGCCCCAATTAGGGCCAACTTTTCCCCTCTTTTCCTAACACAGAGGAATCTCAGTCTGATCTTCCCTGGTCGGATTCCAAGGTTCATATCTCTTCTAACAATACAGTCAGATCCAATGTGCTACCGTCTCACTGACCAATCATAGAAAGGGGTGAGCAGCATGTCAATCATCCTTCCTTTAGGCAGTTGTTTTAATGGTTTCCCTTCCACTCTCTTTGTGCTGTACTTAGTAAACCTTTCATTTAAAAGCCCATTCCATCACATCTGGCCATTGAGGCTCTTGCCTGGTGCAACTTGGCTTGAATGGTTTACTTACTCTGATGATTCAGGGACAAAACTGTACAGTGCAAAGAATGAAAGATCAAATTGGTGGGGCTTTATCTTTTTCAAAAGAATGAGGTCATAATTTTTCTGGTGGCCTCTGGGAAGCATGGGGGACCTATTAAAAAGGTGAGTGATTTTTTTTTTAAATTTAATTGTTGCAGAGGAGATAATGGCCTGTTCTAAGTTTTACTAGAATGGTATAAAGAGGATGAAACAGTTAAAATTCAAATGGTAAAATGGGCAGTAAATTGTAATAAAGAAAACACAATGGAGGCATGGGAGTACATATGGAGATATACACAAAATGCAGGGCAGTTTTTTTAACAATCTTTTCATAGATATTCTAAAGGAGGCTTTCCCAGTCTTTTTGATCCTGAATTTTAGGAGGGTATGGTGAACATCATCCAAAATGGCTATCACAGGAGGCAGAACCCTACCCGAAACAGAGACACAGGAGGCAGAGACAAACACAATAACTTCCTCCTTGCTGAGAGAGAGAGAGAGAGAGAGAGAGAGAGAGAGAGAAAGAAAGAAAGAAAGAAAGAAAGAAAGAAAGAAAGAAAGAAAGAAAGAAAGAAAGAAAGAAAGAAAGAAAGAAAGAAAGAAAGAAAGAAAGAAAGGCTGAATCCACATTACCTCCACGCGTCCCAGTGTTGCACTAAATGTCCGCTAAACACACGGAAGTATAGCGTCTTTCTAGCATGATTCAGAAATTGCACTTGAAAGACGCTGTACTTCCGGGTGTTTAGCGGACATTTAGTGCAACACCGGGATGCGTGGAGGTAATGTGGATTTGGCCAAAGAAAGAAAGAAAGAATCTCACCCCCATGTGAATTAAGACAAGCGTTCCCAGACTCCATGGAAAGCTGGTTTTATGGTAATGCCTAAAGGCTAGAAAAACATCCATTTCTCCGAACATCACAGGGTGACAGAGCAAGTAGCTATGCCCAGGCTTCTTTATGTCTTCTCCTTCCTGAGAAGAGATTGGCTTTCCCAGCCCTGAGTCATAGGTGAATTAAAGGCAAGCTTGATATATGAAGGCAAGCTTGATATATGAAGGCCTGTGTGATATCTCCTTAGCAAAGCAGGAACACTGGGCCTTGGCCTGGCTTGTAACACTATTTGTTCCTTAAGTATGGACTGGAGAAAAAGTATCTTCACTCTAGACTACCATGATAAACTAACTCGATTCTATCTAGATGGCCTCAATAGCATGGCTTTCGAAGTTGGTAATGAAGCTAGGACCCTTGTTCGCACTTGAGAAATGGCTAGCCACACTATCTAGATGTCCCATCATATTCTTTCTTCCCCAACCCTTGCCATTTGCTTCATACATCATACTTTGCTTCATACTTTCTTACATCATAAGAAAGATAACCTTCAGGTTTTGGGGGGAGGTCCAATATTGAACTGCAGCAAAAGTTTTAAAGCAATAGTACACATAAATAAGTTTGAAACAAACTCAAGTTTTGTGGCAATTTCTTCCCCAATGTCTGCATCAATGTATTCCCCAATCTGCTACATCAATGTATTCATGGCTGCCTCCCCAAGGAAGGGCAGAGAGGTCTTCTGCCAAGAAAACATCGACATGTTTTCTTCTTCACTGTCACACATGGTCAATATAATTATGTGTTTTGCCTACCCCATAATTATATAATTTGTCATCATTATTTCTATTTCTTTTCCAAATCCCGACGGTATTCAGGTCTCCATGATTAAAACAAAGAACTAAGACTGAGATATGCTATTAGTATAACCCTGCCATTTACAATTGGTGTAAAAAGACAAGGCTCCACCCATTTGGTCCTTGATGCTTTATAATATATCATCCAGGCTTTAATCGAATAAAGTGAGGGGACAGTCAGTTTAGGCTGTATCACCTAGGGACATACAAAAGACATTACTGGAACATTTGAACGGGGGTCTTAAAAGAAGGAAGAAATCACACAGCATGGTGGCATGTTTCATGTTGTTATTAATGCTGCTGTCTGAGGTAATGTGTCAGATTCCTTTCGATAACTGTCCTGTTGCCAAGCCTCTGCCCCTCTTTCACAAGTATTATCAGCCAGGAGACCTCATCATTGGCGGCATTATATCTCATATCTACATCTCTTCTGATGTGATAACATTCAAAGAACATCTTCACCAGGAAACAAATGATGAGCTCATGTAAGTAGCTGGATTTGGTAGCTCCTTTTTAACTACCTCTCCAGATGAAATGACCAACTATCATTTATTGATATTATCAAACAGGTCAGTACTATGGATGAGATTTAGCCTTCATTGTGGTGTAGGAATAGAACTGGGAAGGGAGTATGGTGTAGCCTCATCTCACTGGCTTTCAGAAGCTAACCAGAGTTGGTACTTTGATGGAGGACCACCAAGAAAGATTCTGCAGAGGAAGGCCAAGGCAAACCACCTGTGCTTCTCACATAGCTTGAAAACCCTTTGGTGGGCTGGCTGTACATTGGTTGTGACTTGACAGCACATATGTACATATGGTAGCGGAATACCAACATGACACCTCACTTTCAAGAACCCTGCTTTTCCCACAACAATAGCAGCAGCAATAATAGCAGCAGCACCAGTATTTGAATTTTCATTGTTCATGCAAGTGGCATTCCTTTGCTGAGGAATACCAATATTTATTTAAGAATTTCCCAATTGAAATGGAATATTGCATCTACCTTGGCTGTTGGTTGCTTCTGAGATGTCCATTGGCCACCCATTTTATTATTATGGAACATTTAGAATAAATGGGGGAGTGCGGTTGGAGAAATACTGGAATTCTGGATTTCTCCCAATTAAATGGAATCTGTTTGTAAAAATCAAGATTTTCTTGTACATCCAGAAAGTCTATTATTAAACCAGTAATCAATTTCTATTTTAATTACTGGGAAACTTTTGACAGCCATCAGTCTGGACAAATTTAACTCCCTTTCCAGTAAACAATAGAGGTTCAGAATAAATATATCTTAAATACATTGGGTATATATTATGGAATGATGAAAACCCTAGAAAATTATGTGCCTCTCCAACATTTGTAGGAATTGAGTTGCACTATATTCCTTCCATTTTTGCCTGGGTCTGGAGTGATTCTACATGAATAAATCACATTTCCTGAATAAGAAACGACTCCTTTAGGAAGCTGATATTGTACTGGTTTTATCAATGGCATAGACTGCCTGAAAACAATATTCTGTTTTAGTGCTCTTGAATGGAATGATCAAATAATATATAATAATAACATTCAGTTGTTATAGTGCCCTTCAAGACACCTTAATGCCGCACTCAGATCACTTTACAAAGTTACTGTCCTCAAAACAATCACCCTGTAAGGTAGGTGGGACTGAGAGAGCTGTGAAAGAGCTGGATCTGACCCAAGGTCACCCGGCTGGCTTCAAGGGGACGAGTGGGGAATCAAACCCAGCTCTCCAGATTAGAGTCCTGCCAGTCTTAACCACTACACCAAATTGGCTCTCATTTCATCTTGTCTTACTACACAAGACATACAATCAATGGAAAAATAGCTAGCTCTCATATCATTAGTATTATGAGCATGTTTGGGTTGAATTAGACCATCCAAATGCTGAACCTAAGAGAACCCTTGTAACAGTTGCCAATTTCTTTCTATCTGCTGAATCTATCTCAACCTGCTAGTGGAAACAATATGATCAATGAATCACTCCCTATTATTCAGTTGCTGCAGTCTTCACATAACCTCAGCCCTCCATCATTCTTTCCAAGAATTCCTTCATGGGCAGCTCCTAGGTTGCCCATGAAGGAATTCCTATATTCCTCAAATCCTGTAAATGGTGTAGGTGTATCAACCTCCTTCAGTATCAGAAGCTACATTGTGTGGGGTTATTCTCCTCATTGCTGGCGTTGCAACCGTGGTATCAAAGCCTTAGATTCATAAGTCTTCAAGGTGGGTTGGAAGAGTAAACAGGAGTTGTAACTACTGGCAAGACTACAGATTCTGCAGTCTTTAGAAACTGATTTCCCAGGATAGTTTGGAGGCTGCTACGTTCTGATCCTATTTGCCAGTATCCACATTATGATGAATTTGGCTACAGATGGGCACGAACAGGGCGGGGGGTGGGGGGAAGGAACATGATGTTCATTGTTCGTTAGCATCCATGAACAGGGTCTCACAAACAACCATGAACATGACCTGTTCATGAACATGTTCGTGGTTGGATGTTCATTGGGGCCAGCAGGCTCTCCTCCAGCCATCACCCAAGTTTGGTCAAGATCCCTACTGCACCACTCCCAGAAACCTGACCTGAGAAGACACCAGGAAAGGTACCAATAAAAAATAATAGCTTTGCCCCAGAGCCTGGCAGCAGCCCTGGAACTTGACGAACAGCAATGGCTTAACGAACAGCAATGAACAAGGCTTGCAATGACCACCTGTTCATTTAGAATGTGGTCTCACAAACAGCTTTTTCACGAACAGCAGATTGGGCTGCTCGTACTTTTTTTTGTTCGTATTGCTGTTTGTGCCCATTCTGGCTTTGGCCTTCTCCAACATTTCATGCAGACTATACTTCTCAGAAAGGAGACAGGCTGGTACATAAAACCATTTTAAGTCATCGGTCAGACATAAAACATAAAGACTCTGTGTGTGAGAAAGACTGCACACACAGCTTTTTTTGAAAGTCCTGTAGCAGATGTCACATCCCGAAACAAATCTACTGTGACGCAGAATGGCACTCTCATTGCAGAGTACTGACTCAAAACTATCAGCACATCCTAGCCTTGGCATTTGCTGTAGAAGAGATCAATGAAAATCCGCTGATGGACTTGAATGTCACCCTGGGCTTTAACATCTACAACAGTCGCTTCAGTACAACATGGACGTACCTCGCTTCATTGGAGCTTTTATCCACCCAGGGGAAACTCATCCCCAATTACAAGTGTGATGCCCAATATGTTCCAGTAGTAGTCATCGGAGGACCATCCTCTGATATCAATTTCACCACAATCCTATGTTCTTACAAGATTCCAATGGTAAGATATATGGAGAATAAATCGTTATAAGTATCTGGGCTTATCTCTTCCCTTTTAGTTGTTGCATAGCTAAAATAGGCAAAATCCAATCCTGACCAAGAATATTTGAGGTTATTTAGACTTATTACATGCAATTACTGGCTGCTGTTTCATTATCATTTGCTAATATCCAGTGACACCATCCTCCTGTCTATCCCCCACCCACCCACCAGCCCTGCAAGAGCAAGCACCATCCTCAGACCCTGCAATGCCACCTCTGTCAGTACCTCTGCTGCAGGTGCCTCTACAGAAATCCAGACCACCTTCACTGTTAGGACAGTAGCAGCAGATACCCAGGAACAACCCCGGAGAAGCATAAGTCAGCCACCCGGCTGACTTACCCTTCTCTTGCAGTTTCCCAGGAGGCTCAGCCTCAGCCAGGCCCATAGCATGAGCCAGGCAATCAGAGACCTCAAAACTGCCAGGGGAGCATTGGAGAGTCTTCAGAAGTACAAGGGATGAGGCAGGCAGAGAACAAAGCAAATATCTCACCATTGGTTGGGATTGAGAGGGTGGGAATGGGAGACCGCGGAGTCTACCTTGCCTTCCAATCAGATAGGCTGGGAGAAGGGCCACTCAGGGAGGCTGGGTTAGGATTGGGAGAAGACCCAGAGAGACAGGGCAAGGGAAATCCTTCAAAGGCAGGTTCCTGTGAGGGATGAGGTGGAATTGTAGGGAGAGACAGTTGGAGTTTGCTGACACATCCAGGGCAGGATTAGGAACAAGTTGGTGCAACCTCCTTCCCTGCCTTTCTCAGGCCAGAGAACAGCTACCTGGGGAGCTGGCAGGATGTCAGACTGTCAGGTGGGGGCACCAGTGAGACAGGAGCCTAAGTGCCCCCCCATACATGCATATACACAGAAACACACATAATTTTACTTTCTCTCTTTCTCCATCCTCAATCTCTGTTAGTCTTTCCCTTATTCTCATCCCCAACAACTGTTTGGTTTTCTTGGATATTCAATAAAGAGCGGCAGGAGTGTAATCTGGAGAACTGTTTTTGATACCCCTCTACTCCACTTGAAACTAGCCTGGTGACCTTGGGTCAGTCAAAGCTCTTCCAGAGCTCTCTCAGCCACACCTATCTCACAGGGTATCTGTTGGGGGAATAAGAATCACACTGTCAGACAATCAGTTCAAGGTGCTGGTGAGGAAGGAGCCACACAAAAAAAAATCTACATCCACTTTAATATAATGTGTGACTTAAAAGTTTGATAAGCATAATTTTAGAAAAATATATATATTCTGGGTAATATTTTTTTGGGAAAAATCATTCTTCTTCCTGCTTCTTCCCCCCCCCCCCTTTATTTTCTATAGCT
Source organism: Eublepharis macularius (assembly GCF_028583425.1). Lineage (NCBI taxonomy): Eukaryota > Metazoa > Chordata > Lepidosauria > Squamata > Eublepharidae > Eublepharis > Eublepharis macularius. The sequence continues at coordinate 69,249,614 of NC_072801.1, read as the reverse complement.
AATATATGGTTACTCTTCAGTGGTTAATAATCACATTGAAGGGATGAGTTTCCAGCCAATTTTCCCAAATGAGGCCCTTCAATATAAGGCAATTCTCCACTTACTGAAATATTTCAGCTGGACATGGATTGGTATTATTTCGCTAAATGAGGAGAATGCAGAAAGGTTTGTACAGAATGTGGTCCCCATGTTTTCCCAGAGTGAAATCTGTGTTGAATTTATAGAAATATTCCCCAGAATGCGTTTTTCAAATGACTTCGATAAAGTGATGGCTGAAGGAGCTGAAACATATATTGCTGTCATGAGAAGCACAGCCACTGCAGTGGTCCTACATGGTGAATTTGAGACAATAATGGTCTTGAGAATGTTGATCCACTACTCAGAATTTGCAGATATATCAGTAAAGACAAAAATTTGGATTATGACGGCTGAGATGGATTTCACATCCGCTTCCTTTCAAAGGGCCTGGGACTTTGATTTCATGCACGGTGCAATATCTTTGGCAATTCACTCCAAGCAGCCCCAGGGATTCCAAAGATTTCTTCAGAGGAGAAACCCTGCCTCACATAAAGAAGATGGCTTCATCAGGGACTTCTGGCAACAGGCGTTTAATTGTTTATTATCCGACTCAGAGGGAGATGAGACAGTTGAGGGAGCCTGCACTGGCGAAGAGAAGCTGGAGGCTCTTCCTGTGTCTGTTTTTGAAATGAGCATGACTGGCCACAGCTATAGCATTTACAATGCTGTCTTTGCTGTAGCACATGCTTTGAAAACCATGCCGTCCTCAACATTCAACCAAAGAGCAATGATGGGGAGAGGCAGATGGAAACCTGTAGATCAAGAGCTGTATCAGGTAACTCACTTCAAAGTCAACTGACATTCTAACAAGACTTTGGTCCATGATTTTCACTTCAAAACCTCAGAGTTTTGCACAGGACTTTGCACCGGGGGCAACCTTTACCTTTTCAGAACATTATTAAAAATCTCTACCCCCCCCCCCCCCGCCCCACAAAAAAAACCCTTCGATGTGCAATGCACATCAGGAAGAAAGCTCTATAAAACCTGATGAGGAGGGCTGTGGTCAACACTAACCCCAAGAAGGGATATTCCATAGCTATTTAGACATGACAATTAGACTTGATCATTTAAAACAAATAGAAGACAATGGCCCTGCCCTTATGTAAAGGTAGAGGTAGCAAGCACTGAGTCATTAATGGCCCATGTGGAGATGTTGCATCATGTTTTCTTGGCAGACTTTTTGTAACTGGGTGGTTTGCCATGGCCTTCCCCAGTCATCTACACTTTACCCCCAGGAAACTGAGTACTCATTTTACCAATCTCGGAAGGATGGAAGGATGAGTCAACCTTGAGCCATCTACCTGAACCCAGCTTTCACCGGAGGATCGAACTCAGGTCATGAGCAGAGCTTGGACTGCAGTGCAGCCGCTTACCACTCTGTGCCACGGGGCTCTCAGCTGTGGCCCTGTTGTATGAGAGTCGGAAAATCTGTGTACAGCATACCCTGCTTTTCTTGCTGAAACTTCAAGCAGACTCATAAATATTAAAAATGTAATCAGACAGCATAGAAAATATGATTATTTATTTATTTATTTATTTATTTAATGTCATTTAAAATTTGCCTTTCTCACTAAGGGCCAAGCTACAAGTGACAAATGACACTTGAATGGCAAGTGGACTGAGTGGAGGGCAAGTGAACAGGGAGAAATACACTTGCCGTTCAAGTGTCATTTGTCACTTGTAGCTTCGCCCTTAGACTCAAGGTGGATTTCATAGTGTGAGATTAGAACAATCAGTATTAAGGACATTTCCATAAACAATGCCATAGGTTAAATAAAAACAATTTTACAAAGACATCGCATTAGAAAGGATCCAATACACAGCGGAAAAATGGATGAAACAGAACATAATCAATTCTAGGACTTACATTAGACAACATGAAGTACAGGTAGTATATAGGAGTACATATTTAAAGCAACAGATCATATGTAAGGCAACACAGTAGTGAAGTATATGGTCCCTAACTTATTAGCGAAGCATCTGAGACTTCCTCCCTACCATACCGCCCTCCTATCTGAGTAAAAAGCCTTTTTGAATGATAAGTTGTTGCATCGTTTCTGGAAAGCCAGGAGAGTGGAGGATCTCATGACCTCCTCAGGCAGGCCATTCCACAGGGTAGGGGCCACCACAGAGAAAGCCCATGTAAGGGCTGCTGCTGGTTTCACCCATGTGCAGGCTGGCACCTTCAGGAGACCCTATTCAGATGAGTGAAGCTGCCGTGGAGGAACATGGGGAAGGAGATATGCTGAACTAGGCACTGAAAAGCTTTGTGTGTAATAACCAATGTCTTGAACTGAGCATGGTAACAGTGTAGACAAAAAATTATTAAGATATGATATGATGTAAGAAGTGCAGAAAAGGGATTACAGAAGTATAAGAGAAAATTGCAAAAAAAGAAACACATACAATAAACAGTGAACTGGACTACAATCTAACGCCCTTTACAAAGTGCCCTCCTGAACGAATAAGGTTATATTACTGTCCCCATTTCCTTCATGAAAATTCCCCCCTGAGCATTTCTTTCTGCACTTTCAATGGAATGATGCAAAGTGGGGGGGGGGGGCATTTCTGACCTCATCAAGAAGCTCATTCCCCCAATGGGAGGCTGCAGTAGTGAATGATTGGGTAGAGTCAGCTGTTGTTTTTATCCATTTTAAGTGGGCTCCATTTATTTTCCTATATTTTCTGTGCATTCTAGTTGCCCTAAGGCTCTCAGATTCATTGTACGAACAAAACGGCACCTTGAGATCTCCCTTTATGTCCTTGAAACCTAATCTGTCACAATCATTGCAACAATACAGCACAAGGCCCAGCATGATGGTGTGCTTAGCTACTGATAATCGATGGCTGCATGAAGGACTACATTGGCTACAAGGCACAAGTGTGAAAAATTACCCTAAAGCATGCTTGTCTGTATCTTTTCTTGAAAATCCTTAAAATTCTCTTTTCCCCCTATTTAGCTGCACCACTTTCTCAGACGGGTCTCCTTCAACAACAGTTGTGGGGAAGAGATTGCATTCGACCCAAAGGGTCAACTACTGGCTGGGTTTGATATTATCAACTGGATCACATCTGACAACTTGTCCTTCCTTAGAATCAAAGTGGGAAAGGTAGACCCAAAGGCTCCTCCAGAAACGATATTCACCATTGACGAGGATGTCATTGTGTGGCCGAGCAGGTTTAATAAGGTAGGATCCGTGGCTATACCCAGGTATGCCAGGTTATGTTCTAAGCATTCCCATGTGGTTAATTTCTTGGAATTTGAAGGATTTCTGCATTCTGATTATCTTTTTTTTTTGTCTGTGTGATGTCCGTACAGCCCATGACTTCCAAATGGAAATTTCTCCCTGGCAGTTTTGAAACTCCATGCTCTTAAAGCATTTTTGATGTATAAAGCTGTAATGTGATATACATTAATTGCACAGAAGAACTCCTGAATAAATCTACATAAGCTTTGAGTAAAAGCCAGCAAGGCATTTTTTTTTATTCCAGTTGCAAAGTTTAGCAAGGAGAAAAGGCAAAGTACACAGCAGAAAAACTAAATAGCAGTAGCAAACAATTAACAAAGAAAGAGCAAATCTTACCAAGAAAAGCTAATCGATTTCATCAAAGGGCAGAGAAATATGGCAAATTTCCCTACATGTTGGAAGACATGTAGAAAACGCAACTTACCTTTGAGGAAGTGCCCATATTATGATGCAGACAAAAACTCCAGACATAGTCTAAACAGTCCATGCATACTAGTACCTTTGATAAAAACACTCCCATGGTGCGTTGCCAATATCAGTTCATAAAGACTATGCATGTGAGTGACTCCATGTGGCAATGGATTCATGAAGAGCCCATCAAGGGTTTTCATGGCAAGTGAGGAGCAGAGTTGGTTTGCCACTAGAAATGGGCACGATCCAATATGAATTAACGATCCAGCTGATCGTGGATCAGCGCCGGCAACGATCCCAAATAAGCAATCCACACCGATCATCTCCCGTTTCAGATCCATGGATCATGGAGGCCAAAGCAGAGGGGCGCCCCGCTGTTCCCAGCAATACAGGAATGGTGGTTGATGCCGGCAGCATCTGTGTTTTTGTTTGGCCATTTGTGTTTGGCTGTCAGAGCTGCCTATCAGGGGTTGCAGGGGTGAGATTGGAGTGCCCATGGCTACAGAACACCCCCTCCCCCCCTCCCTCCCCTGGCTATCTTCTTCCAACTGGTGACTGCTTTGCTGCTCCGTGGTTGGAAGGAAGCCCTGCTAATCAAGGAAGGCTGGGCTTCCATTCGGGTTTTCAGGGCGACAGAAGAAGGGCAAACACAGCTCAGGCATTCCCCTGGCTCCATTGCCAGAGGAATAGATTACTGGCGCCTGAGTGTCTGGCTTCCCGATCCGAGCACGATCACCCCGATCAAGCTCCGATACAGCCCCCCCCCCCCCGATCGCTGGATCATTGGCCGTGGCCAAGCACTATCCGCCAGGTCCCAGTCGCACGATCGCCATTATCGTGGGTTTTTTCAATCGCAATGCGGATCGTGCCCATCTTTTTTTGCCACCACCTTCCTCTGCAGAGAAATCCAACTCTTCCAAGGATTGCCAAGGAAAGTGTTGACCCTGCTTAGCTTCCCAGATCCAGCGATATCAGGATATACCATGCCTCTTCCCCATATTCATACTCCTCTAATATGAATTCTAAATAATAACAGATTTCCCGATTCTTTTTATTTCCAGACCCGGCCCCTTTCAGTGTGCAATAAAGGTTGTCATTCTGGTTATACTAGGATGAAGAAGGAAGGGAAACCATTTTGCTGCTATGATTGCGTTCCATGTCCAGAAGGGAAGATTTCCAACCAGAGAGGTAAAAACATTATGAAAAGTGTTTATAATATGTACTTTAGGGGTATCCAGTATGAGTTCAGAAGGCATGAAAGTAATGTTTCTAATGCAAAAAAAAATAATAACAACCATGGTTCGTGATAGGAGATCCTACCTCCTGGAACAGGTGGCTATTTTGATGCAAACATAATCCTAACAAGGTTTTTCTGTCAGATCTCGAGCAAGAAAGCCCTCATTTAGATATTTATAATATTAAAGTAGAATTTCTTCAATGGGCTAGAAATAGAGTTGCCAGGTACTGAAAAAGCACATTTTCCTTTTCAGACATGGACAAATGTTCACAGTGTCCAGAAGATCGTTATCCAAACAAGGACCGAGATTTATGCATTCCCAAATACATAACATATCTGTCCTACAATGAACCCTTGGGGATGACTTTGGTCATGATGGCTCTTTTCTTCTCTGTCATCACAGCTTTAGTACTCGGAATCTTCCTTAAGCATAGAGATACTCCTCTAATTAAAGCCAACAACCAGACACTCACCTACACTCTCCTTGTATCTCTCCTGCTTTCCTTCCTTGGTGCTTGCTTATTCATTGGCCAACCCAACAAAGTGACATGTCTTCTTCGACAAACCGTTTTTGGCATCATCTTCTCAGTGGCTGTTTCTTGCGTCTTGGCCAAAACCATCATAGTGGTTTTAGCTTTCATGGCTACCCAACCAGGATCCAGGATGAGAAACTGGGTGGGCAAACGACTGGCTGCCTCCATTGTTCTTTCTTGCTCATTTATTCAAACCTCTATTTGTGCTGTGTGGTTGACAACCTCTCCTCCCTTCCCAGATTTGGACATGCACTCCAAGATTGAAGAAAATATTCTGAAATGTAATGAAGGATCTGTTGAAATGTTTTACTCTGTCTTGGGCTACATGGGCTTTCTGGCCACTGTCAGCTTCGTTGTGGCTTTCCTAGCTCGGAAGTTACCTGACAGTTTCAATGAAGTCAAGTTCATCACCTTCAGCATGCTGTTGTTTTGCAGTGTCTGGTTATCTTTTATTCCAACTTACCTGAGCACCAAGGGGAAAGACATGGTGGCCGTGGAGGTCTTTTCAATTTTAGCCTCCAGTGGAGGGTTACTGGGATGTATTTTTTCCCCTAAATGCTACATTATTATGTTGAGACCCGAACTGAACAAGAGGGAGCAGCTAATAAGCAGGAAGAATTACAGAATCAACTCAAGTTAAATTTCATCTTAAATCAGCAAGAGAGATTCATATGCACAGAATTGTTCATCTATGTGCGTGCTATTTATTCTTAAATTTGAATTAAATCTTAAAAGTAGCCTCTTAATTTAATATCCTAACTGTTAATGTTAGAAAAGAACAGGGAGATTTTTTTCCATTACATGGTGCCAGCAGCAAATGGAAAACAGGTACCTGTTCTGATGTGTTAGAGTGAAGACATAAGATTTATGAATAAGCATCAATGGCTAAACTGGCTGCCTATTTATCTAATAGACCGATAGCTGAATTTGGGAAAAAATGGGCCTTTTTGATTACTTAGGCAGAAATTAACTGATATAGAAGCCTGCATAACTAAAACTAACTAAGAAGAGGGAAGGAGAATCATGATGATGCATCTGTGCTTAGGTATGATATGAATGTTTTTTTATTTACTAGGTCAATATAGATTCAAATGTACTCCTTTAACTCTCAAAACTATTCAATGTATTATTTATTAAGGATTGCATAAGTCTCAACAAAATTTCTCATCTAGTATCTGTATAATCTTTTATTATACTTCTTATTTTAATATCTTATCTCTTTAAATAAAATCTTATTTTAAAAAATTGCAGCCTATGGTTGATGTGTGCTACAATGTAAGCCCTACTGTGTCCCCCACTGGAAGCAGGTTATCCCTCCAAAATGGTCAGATTGCTTCCTGTAGCTGGTCAGCCTCTGGTAGTGAGTCTCTGGGTGTAATTCAAAGGTATTTTTGTCCCACATTTAAAAACCTATTTTGTCCTATATCCCAGTCCAATTATTTAGAATGAGAGAAGCAAGAGCCCAAATCTTCTTCAAATGAAAAGGCACTAGAGGTTGAGTAAAGTGCAAAAGGGACCCTCATGTTTATTAAACATTCAGGGAAAGAAAAATGGAGGTACGCTTTGATTGGAAAACAGAATACTTCACAAGCATTTGCAACAATAATCTTAAAGCTTGGTTTTAGTAGTCACAGATCTTAAAAGTGAGAAGTTGGTCGTTTTAGACTTAGGTTACTTTAACAAGGTTTCTTCAAAGATTTCACTTTACAGCTTAGGTGTTCTGACTTCCATACAGCACTTTTTCACCTTTACACCAGACCCAGGGTCCTCCTCAGAGCCAGAACCCACTTCCCAGACACTGGGCCAGAATTATTCTTCTCCTGTTCTCTTGGCTGAAGGGGAGTCTCCTTACTATCTACTTCATCTGCCAATCACATGCTCCCAGTTCTATCTTCTCTGAGTAAAATTATTGCTGGCTTTAGATCATCAACTAAAACCTTTTCATCAACCTCAAGCTGCCCCAGTTAGGGCCAACTTTTTCCCTCTTTTCCTAACACAGAGGAATCTCAGTCTGATCCTCCCTGGTCAGATTCCAAGGTTCATCTCTCTTCTAACAATACAGTCAGATCCAATGTGTTACCTTCTCATTGACCAATCATAGAAAGGGGTGAGCAGCATGTCAATCATCCTTCCTTCAGGCAGTTTTTGCAATGGTTTCCCTTCCACTCTCTGTGTGCTGTACTTAGTAAACCTTTCATTTAAAAGCCCATTCCATCACATCTGAACTTTCTCACTTCCAAAGTTTTCCAAAAGGAATAGGAGGGGAGTTGTCTTCTTCTGTGAGGACTGATGGGTAGCAAGACAAGACAATGCCACTGCCCAGGTAACAATGGGGGGGGGAAGACTCTCATGGCCATTATTCCCATTCCCCCTTCCTGCTAACAGAGTTAATAAATGACTAGTTAATCAATAACTTAAAGGCTCTCTCCCACACATGTACTTTTTGATGGGAGCATGTCATTATAATTTGGTTTCCCAGCTTGGTTCACTGTTCTGGAAGCTGCCTTAACAAAATGAAAGAGTGTTTTTTCTGGTGTATTTCTGGCTCCTTTGCCCTGTTTGGCACTCCCCATCAACCAACTCTCGTCCTTAACAATACTATGTATATGGCCCAATAAAAGGGCTTTCCTCATTGGTGATGCAGCTACAGTATATGTCTACCCTTGAGAGATGGCTAGACACACTTTGCAGCTGCCTTCTCATATTCTCACTTCTCCATCTGCAGTGGAGAACCTCTTGCTAGTATGCAAACTGCTATCAAGTCATAGCCAACATGTGGCATCACCTGCTGGGGGTTTTAAGGCAAAAGACTAACCCGTGGTTTTGCCAGCTCTCGCTCAATGAAATTCTAACCTTCGGGAGTTAAAAAGATTTAGAAAAAATGGTGCAATTTGAAATGGCAACAAACGTTTTGTAACAACTGTACAAATAAATACATTTCAAACTTATTCTCCTTTATATGGCAATTTCCCCCTGCAGTGCTTCATTACATCAAAGTATCCATTGCTGCCTCCCCAAGGAGGAACAGAGAGGACTTCTGCCAAGGAACCAGCAACACTTTTTTTTCCTCGTGTCACACAGAGTTCATGTAATTATGTGATTTCTCCACCCTTGTAATCATCAAATTTGCCATTATTACCCACTATTATCAAGTCAAGTCAAGTTAGCCTTTATTGGCATACAGCAGCAATTCAAGTTATCCACTTACGAAAGGAAAGAACAAAGTTAAAAGAATCCTGTATTACAAATACAAAAATACATTTAGAGCTTAACTCCATGATAATTACCCACTATTATTTCTATTTCTTTTCCAAGTCCCTAGGGCATTCTGGCGCCCACAACCAAAACTAAGAACCAAAATGCTGTTAATATACTTCTACCATTCACAATTGGTGTAGACAGACAAGACTCCATCATTTTGGTCTCTGATGCTTTATAATATATAATTCTTGCTTTAATTGAGAGAAGTGAGTGGTTAGTCAGTTTGGGCTGTACCACTCAAGGACATACAAAAGATATTACGGGAACATTTGAATGTTTGTCTTAAAAACAATTCACATAGCATGATGGCATATTTAATGTTGGTATTAACGCCACTACTGTCTAAGGCAGTGTGCCAGGTTCCTTTCGTTGACTGCCCTGTTGCCAAGCCTTTGCCTCTCTTTCACAAGTATTATCAGCCAGGAGACCTCATCATTGGCGGCATTATATCTCATATCTACATCTCTTCTGATGTGATGACATTCAGAAGACATCCTCATCAGGAACCAATTGATGGCCTCGTGTAAGTACTGCAGTTTGTTGGTTCTTTTAAAGCTACCTTTTCAGGTGATATTATCAATGGTCGTTTATCAGTATTATCAATAGATTTTTTGCCTTTTATGGTAGGGGAATGAGGCTGGAAAAGGAGCAAGGTATAGCCTAATCTTGTTTGTTCTCAAAAACTAAGTAGGGTTGGTACTTGGATGGGGGTGCATCAAGGAGGTTTCTGCAGAGGAAGGCAATGGCAAACAGCCTCTGCTTCTCACATGCCTTGCAAGTCCTTTGCTAGAGTGGCCTTAACTTGGTTGTGACTTGACAGCATATATATACATATATTAGTGCAATGCTCACTTTCAAGAACCATGGCTATTCCATATTAGCATTAGTAGTAGTAGTACTTGTACTACTAGTAGTACTAATGTTTGATATTTCCTTATATATGCAGGTGGATATTGCAATCCTCTTTGTTAAGGAATGCCAATATTTGTTTAAGAATTTCCCAATGGAAATGGAATCTTGCATCTACCTTGGCTGCTAGTTGCTTCTGAGACAGACATCCATTTTATTATCACGGAACATTAAGAATAAATGGGGGAGTGTGGTTGGAGGAATACTGGAGTCCAGGATTTCTCCCAGATAAATGGAATCTGAATGTTAAAACTGAGATTTTCTTGTGTGTTGAAAAAATCTAATATTGAAGCAGTAATCAATGTCTATTTTAATTATTGGGAGACTTTTGGTAGCATATAGTTTTCAGGAATTTGACTCTCTTTCCTGTAAATGATAGAAGTACCATTAAGATATCTGTAAAATATGTGAGGCATTCACTGCTTGTGGTATGATGGCAAACAGAGAAAATTATATACCTCTCCAATCTTTTTTTAGAGTTGAACTGCTCTGTATTATTTCCATTTTTTCTTACTCTGTATCTGTTCCTTATGAGTAAATAACATTTCCTAAATATGAAACCCAGTCCTTTAGGCAATTGATATTGTAGAGGCTTTACCAACAACATAGGCAGCCTGAAAACCTCCACCAATCCATTTAAGAGCTCTTGAAAGGTGTGAAGAAAACCATTTAATAACAACAACAACACCATTCAATTTATATACCATCCTTCAGGATGACTTAACTCCCACTCACAGCAGTTTACAAAGTATGTTATTATTATGCCCACCACAGCAATCACCCTATGAGGTGGATGGGGCTGAGAGAGCTCCTAGAAGCTGTGACTAACCCAAGGTCACCCATCTGGCTTCAAGTGGGGGAGTAGGGAATCAAACCTGGCTCTCCAGATTAGAGTCCCATGCTCTTAACCACTACACCAAACTGGCTCTCATCTTGTCTAACTACACAAGGCATACAGTCAATGGGAAAATAGTTGCTCCCATTTCATTAGTCTCAGGAGCATGTTTTGTTTGAATTAAACCATCCAAATTCCATTACACTGAACCTAGGACAATTATAGACTCATAGACTCATACAGTTGGAATGTACCTCCAGGTCATCTCGTCCAACCTCCTGCAGAATACAGGAAATGCAAAACTACCTCCCCCCCACACACACCCAGTAACCTCTGCCCCATGCCCAGAAGACAGCAAAACACCATCATGACTCCTAGCCAAATTAGCTTAGGGAAAAGTGCTTCCTGACCCCAAAGTGGTGACCGGCATTACCCTCAGCATGTAACAAGGGGCCTTGAGAACTAAGCACTGATGTAACCTTCCTACCATGTAACAATAATCAATTTCTCACTATCTTCTGAGTGTATCTCAATCTAGTAGTGAAAGCACTGCTGCGATCAATGAACCACTCACTGTTATTCAGTAGGCAGCAATCTTCATATAAGCTCAGCCATCCATCATTTTATCCAAGAAGTACTTCACGAGAAGCTCCTAGGCTGAAGGAATTCCTATATTCCTCAAATCCTGAAAAAGGGTTGGGTGTATCAATTGAACCCTTCTTTGGTACTGGTATACTGACTCCAGTAAATTGTATTAGTTGTCCTTGTATTAGTTGTCAGAGTCTCTCTATCTGCTGAGTCTATCTCAACTTGCTAGTAGAAACAGTCTGATCAATCTCCTTTCTGAGAGGTATAGCCTTTATTATTAAGTAGTATGCAAACTTCATCTATCTTTTACCCATCATCATTCTTTCCAAGATGTACTGAAGGGGGTCCACCCAGACTGAAGGAATTTCTATATGCCACAACCCCTGGTAATGGTTTGCATGTATCAATGGAACCCTCCTGCAGTAGCAGAGGCTACATTGTGCATGTGTTGTTGTCTTTAATATTGGTGTTACAGCACTGGTATCAGAGAATAGGTCACATAAGGCTTCCAGAAATGTGGGAAGAATAAAATGGAGTTGTAACTTTTTGAAAGATTACAGTTTCTGCAGAGGCAACCAGTCTTCAGAAACTGATTTCCCACGATATTTTAGAGGCTATTATGGTCTAAGCCTACTTCCCAGTATCCACTTTTTTAAAAAAGATGTTATTGAATGGGTTAACATGCAGCACAATACATACTCATTTACCCCTATTGTTAAAGTATATGCCCCCCATCCCTTCCCCCTCCCCCTTTTCACTTTTTGACTTCCAACAGCACTAAAACCCCTTAATTTCTTATCGTTATCTCTAATTACTCTATAGTCCCTATTTATCAAAGGCAAAGTCCATGTTCGTTCTCATAGCTCAGATCACTTAGTAACTATCTAAAGTCCACAGTTGTCCTCTCACATCCCATTTATTTTCCACATAGTCCTTAAGTTTCTTCCAATCTGTTAAAAATTCATTTGGATTCTGCTCTCTCAATTTCCTTGTCAATTTGTCCATTTCCGCCATGTACAACAGCTTTTGAATCCATTCCTCAACTTCTGGCATGTCTTCTTGTTTCCAGTATTGTGCATACAAAATTCTTGCTGCAATAGTCATATAATATAACAGAGTTCTGCCCCTCATGTTAACTTCTTGCATATTCAACCCTAACAACGACATTTCCAGGCTTTTCAACAAATTACACTTCATAATTAACAGCATTTCTCCATAAATCTTAGACCAAAATATTTTGGCCTTTTCACATGTCCACCACATATGACAAGACAAGACAGAACCTTTATTGCCATAACCATAACAGTGTCAAAAACAAGTGGAGCCTGTTAATTGTTAAACATTCTAAACACACTTCTCCTCTGGTATACACGGTAAAGGAAGTTTGCCACCATTTCAGTGACTTCAACCTTGGTTGAGGCTAAAAGACTCAGTATCTTACTCTCTCACCACATATGATAAAAAGAGCCCTCATGTTTTTTACATTTCCAGCATTTATTTGACATTTCACTGTTTGCATTTGCTAATTTTTTTGGATACCTTCTATAAATCATCTTATAGCCATTCTCTTTCAGATTGTTACATGTGGATATCTTCAAAGTATTCCTCCATAAAAATCCCCAGCTTTCCATCGTAACTTCTTTATTAAAGTTTATTGCCCATTTCACCAGCTGAGTTTTAACAACCTCATCTTGTGTATACCATGTCAGCAAAATTTTATACATTTTAGAAATCATTTTCACATCTTCACCAAACAAAATCTCTTCTATTTCTGTATTTTTCATTCCTACATTTCTTTTATCAGTTTCAAATACATCTTTAATTTGCCTATATTGTAACCAACCATACTCAAATGGTAACTCATCTTTACCTTTTATCTTGAGGGTATCCTTCTCTCCACCCAATAACTCCTTCTGGGTTAACAAATCTTCCCCTCTATAATACATATTTGGGTTCACCACTTACGGCGGTACAATCCACATAGGTTTTTTTTCACCCAAAAACTTCTTATATTTTTGCCAAATGATAAAGATATTCTTTCTCACAAAGTGATGCTGAAACATACCGTCCATTTTATATTTCTCATACCATAAATACGCATGCCAACCAAACAGGTTGTTAAACCCTTCCAAAGCTAATAATGTAAGATTAGATAATTTGACCCATTCTTTCAGCCAGACCAAACAAACTGCTTCATAATACAGTCTCAAATTTGGTCATTGCAAGCCTCCCCTTTCTTTTGCATCACACAGTACCTTCATCTTAATTCTCGATTTTCTCCCAGCCCAAATAAAATCTGAAATCCTTCTTTACCATTTATCAAAATGCTTCATTTCCTTAACAATGGGAATCATTTGTAACAGAAACATCATTCTCGGTAATACATTTATTTTAACAACTGAGATACGTCCCAACAGTGACAGATTCAATTTGTTCTATCTCAACAGGTCTCTCTCTATCTGTGACCACAGTTTTTCATAATTATTTTTAAATAAATCTATATTCTTAGCTGATACTTCTATCCCTAGGTATTTCATTTTCTGAACCACTTCACACTTTGAAACATTCATTAATTGTCCTTGTTTCTTTTTTGTCATGTTTTTGCAGAGCAGTTTCAACTTTGATCTATTCATAGTAAATCCTGCCAGATCTCCAAACTCTTTAACTTATCTAACAATATTGGTAATGTCTGGATTGGATCCTCTACTTTAAACATTACATCGTCTGCAAACACTCTGAACTTATAAGAAAACCCTTTGAGTTTTATACCCTTAATATTGTCATCATCTCTTATTTGTCTCAAAAGTATTTCCAACACCATAACAAACAATAACGGTGAAAGTGGACATCCTTGTCTTGTACCTTTTCTTACCTCAAATTTTTCTGTCAAATCACCATTTACCACTAATGACGCATTTTATTCAAAATATATAGCTTTCACTGCATTAATAAAATCTTGCCCCATATCCATCTTTTCCATCGTCACAAACATAAAATCCCAATTTAAATTGTCAAAGGCTTTCTCAGCATCAGCAAAAACAGGCCTACTTCTTTTTCTGGATGCTTATCATAATATTCAATGGTGTCCAACACAACTCTCAAATTATCCCTAATTTGTCTGTTCGGTAAAAATCTGGCCTGCTTCTCCCCCACAAATTCCATTAAAAATCTCTTCAGCCTTTCTGCTATTATTCTTGCAAAAATTTTATAATCATTGTTCAATAAGGATATTGGCCTGTAATTGTTAACATTTAATAAATCTTGTGACTCTTTTGGAATCAGTGAAATATTTGCTTCATTCCAAGTCTTTGGGAGATTTTTCTTCTTGATAATTTCATTCCATCAACTTTTGTAGAGGCTGCACCAAGGTTTTTTTCATTACTTTATAAAATTTTGCTGAAATTCCATCCGGACCAGGTGCGTTCCCTATTTTAGTTGATTCTATAGCATCTAACATTTCTCCTTCTGTTACTGGAACATTCAAAATCTCTCTCATTGTCCTTGAAATCTTTGGTAATTTGGCTCTTTCCAATCATGCTTCTATTTTGTCTAGGTCTGTTGTTTTCTTTTGGAATAATTTAGCATAATATTTATAAAAAGCTCTTTTTATCCCTTGATGGTCCATTATTTCTGTTCCTTCTTTTATTATCTTCCCTATAACTCTTTTTCCCTTTTCTTTTTCAACTGTCAGGCTAGATATTTCCCTGGCTTGTTGGCCCCCTCAAAGGATTTTTGCTGCAGAGATTTTAAGTTCCATTCTAACTCTTTGTTTGCAAAAGCTCTTAATTGTTCTTGTAATATCTTTATTTCCTGAATTATTGATTTCTTCCCCGATCTTTTCTGTAAATCTTTCTCTTTTTTAGAAATTTTCTCTTGTATCTCCTGAAGTTGCTTTGCTTTGCTTTGCTTTTCCCTGTTGTTCAATGTAATCAAGATCCCTCTCATCACAGCTTTATAAGCGTCCCACACCGTATGTGTTGGGACTTCCTGACCAGCATTCAGTTGAAAAAAGTCTTTTGTCTCTTTTTGAACTGTTTCAATATTCTCTTGTCTCTGTAAAAGATCTTCATTTAATCTCCACCTGAATTTCCTAACTCCTGTCATAATTGCCCACATCATTGGGTTATGATCCGCCCTCACCCCTGGCATTATTTCTATTTTTTTTGGTAAGCAAATTTAAGTCCTTTGTTGCCCAAATCATATCAATTCTTGAAAACGACTGGTGTCTTGTCAAATAAAATGTGAAGTCTTTTATTTTAGGATTCCATTTTCTCTAAGTATCTTCTAGGATTTCCTGTCCAACCAATTCCAAAAAAGATTTTGGTAACTTCCCAGCCTTTTTGTTCTGTAGTTTGGATTTCCTGTCTAACTGCAAATTAACCACCCCATTAAAGTCCCCAGTCATTATAATTTGCTCATACGAATACTGATCCATTTTCTGATTTCGTTCCTTATAAAAATCTTCTTTGGCTCCATTTGGTACATATATACCTAAGTCCAGGGTCTTCTTGAAATTCACAGTAGTCTTTACTGCCAGATATCTTCCCTCATTATCCTTAAAAATTAATTTAGGGTCCAATTCCTGTTTTATATAAATCACAATCCCTCTTTTCTTCTGTTTAGCAGATGCCCAGAATTCTTGTCCTAATTGTCCATTTTTTAAATACTTACAATCTTGCTCTTTAATGTGGGTTTTTTGTAAACATATTATATTACAATTTTGCTTCTTAACCCAATGAAAAATCATTTTGCGTTTTTGGGGTGAATTCAAACCATTAACATTCCAAGATATTAATTTTTACTCCGTATTCTTACTTTTTAAGCACTCCTGGAAAGTCTTTTTCGGTATCCACCAAAAACACCGTCATCTCAAGAAAACTGAGAGACCTTGATCCAGGACAGTTTAACACAGATTGGGAGAAGCTGAAACAATATTTGGTGAAAAAATGGGAGGTGGGAGGAGAACTGTGGCAGTTTGAAAATTACTGAAATGCAGTAAAAGTAGAGGGAGGTGACTTTACCGGGGGAGGAGAGTTAAATGAAAATTTCTAAGCAATTATTTTATTTGACTAGTATATATAGTATCAATTTATAGAAGTGCTACCATTTTATTACTATAAGAACCATAAGGACAGAAATTAATTAATCTCTTTGCTGGTAGATAATTGTACAATGGAGAAGTAATATACATTAGCATACAGAATGTGGGTCTAATTGATAGACTTATGCCAAATGCGTATATGAATTGTTTATTCTTGTCAGACAGTTTTATAATGGAGAAATTAGACAATTAAAATAGATAAGATATGTAAAAGGAAGCAAAGAGTAATACATAGAGTATAGGTCAAATTGACTGATTTATAATGAATGTATGCAATGTTTATAGAAGTACCTGAAGTTATGTATATAGAGGGACAAATTGTTTGCCCCATATTGAAGAGATTAGAAAGAGGAAGATAAGTTACAGGTTATCGAAAAGGTTATGGTTATTGAAGAAGATATATTATGAGTGTATTATCTTATTGATAAATTAAATGGGAAGGGAATGGTGATAGCACTATGTTATTGCAGATAAGCTTAGAAGAGTTTGAAAGTATAAATAAAATAAGTTCGAAATGAGTAGGGGGAGAATAGACAAGGGGTTGGAAAACTGTTGGAAGTCAACAAAAGGGGGGAAAGGGAGGGGGTTAGAATTAGAATTGGAATATTTATGGGAATGTGATTGTAATAGATATTAAATGTTTCTAATCCAATAAAAAAAATTATAAAAAAAAAAACACCGTCATCTCATGCTTTGACTTAATGGTCACTCTTGTAGAATTAAACATAAAACTCAAGCCTTCAGGTATTTCCCACCTATACCAGATGTTTTTTCTCAATTTCCCAGTTAGCTCTAGGTATTTTTTGCGCTCTTGCAAAATTTTCTTTGGTAACTCCTTCATGATTCTGACCCTTCCAATTCCAGTGGGTTTTGAAAATGTCTTCTCAAAATTTCTTCCTTCATTCTTTTGGTTGTAAATTGTACAATTATATCTCTGGGTAAATTCTTCTGCTGTGCATAGCTGGAATTTATTCTATAGGCCAAATCCATATTGGCTGTTTTTCCAAGTAATCTGATAGTATTTCAATCATTTGCTCCTGTGTATTTTGAGTCAAGGACTCCAGCACGCCTCAAAATCTTAATTGCTTTTCCATAATTCTGCATTCCATCACCGCCATCCGCTCCTTTAATGCTTGATTTTCTGTTTTTAAACCAGAGGTCGTCTGCTCCACCTCCATCACCGTTTGATTCATCGTTTGAAGCTCTGTTTTAACTCTCCTATACTCTTAGCCAATTCTGAGACCTCTGCTTTTTTTTTTTAATAAAATTTTATTGGTGAGTGGAAAAACAAAAGAAAATTTTCCAAATTTAACACATATAATCCCATTTTTTCCCCTTACTCTGTCCCCCACCCTTTTCCTCCCCCCTCCCTATTGACTTCCAACAGCTTTCCAACCCTTAACCCTTCTTATTACTTAAATCTATTTCATTTATATTTTCTACCAACTTTGAATCATAATATCTCTTACTCTAAGCACATTCTTATTCTTTTACATAAACTCTATCAAACATACTATCAATATAGTATATCTCATATCAATATAACATAACAATATAGTATAATATATAGCAGGGATCGCACGATCTCTTACTTTAAACTTATTCTATTTCTTTTCTTTTAGGCATATACTCCATCAAATACACTATCATATATTATATAGTAATATATATATATTGTATGCTATGCCACCAATGTAGCACAGCACACAACACCACATAGCATAACCACATAATATGTTATAATGTAAAGTCTGATCCACTAACCCATTATTTTATGTTATATATCATATATAGTATACCTCATTGAGATATCTATTTACCCCTTCTCATTATCTCATATATTCAATGTAAAATTCCCTTAAATATTATATTAGCTTAGATTATAATTACATTCCCCCTAAATGGTAAGATCCCTTCTCTGTTCTCATTGCAACATTGTTTTTTTAAAAATTTTCAAACTGCCACAGTTCTCCTTTTACATCCCACTTTTTTTTTCCCAAAAATTGTTTCAATTTCCCCCAATCAACAATATATTGTCCTAGGTCAAGATCTTTAAGTTTCCTTGTCATTTTATCCATTTCTGCCATGTACAGCAACTTATAAATCCAGTCTTCTACAGTTGGTATTTCTTGTGTCTTCCATTTCTGCGCATACAAAAGTCTTGCTGCTGAAGTCATGTAAAATAACCATGAGACCTCTGCTTTTATTAGGTCTTTTAAATTTTTTTAACAAGCTCTCCTCTATTCGTTGTATTGATTGAGACAACTCCTTGTTACCATCTATCACTTTTTTTTTCCAGCGCCTCCATAGCCGCTTGCAATTCTTTCTCACCATTCTTCATCGTGCCTGGGCTAGCTTTCGCACCACCCCAAGTATCTGCTCTCTTTCTGAGCTCCGTTTTTAATGTTCATGTCTGCTTCCCTTAGTTTCCAGGTCTTACTTTAAAAAATTACTTTTTGTCTCAAATTAATATTTTAGACCTTACCAAAATGTCAGGCACAATTTCTCTATGATATTTTGCCTAGTTTGTTCCTCCTTCCCTTCTTAAAATGGCTGACTTCCGCTTCCTGCTGACCTTCTAGTCTCGGCTCCTCTCGATGGTTCTTCCTCTCAATGGTTCTCGATGGTTCCTTTGTTTTGCTTCCATGGTCCTTTCAGCTCTCCTTCTCTGCTTCCTCTTCCACGTATTTCCTCTCTAGGCAGGAAGGTTGTCTATTCTCAATGTCCTTTTTATTCTCACAATATTCTCACAATGTTCCAGCCAGTTCTTCCTCCCCTTTCCCACTGCTATTATCTCTTGCAAAGCCACAGGTGTGTATAAACAAAACTTATTTTCCCCTTTTAATGCTATTTTTTTCATTCAAATTCACCAAATTTCTCAAGATTGCCTTAGTCCTTTCCTCAGCTAGCAGCCTTGTCTTTTTATTTTGCTCCTCTTATCCTTTTTCTTTCACTTTTAAGTCTGGAAAGTGTGATAATAATCGTTACCTTTTCTTGCTAAACTTGGGCTGTTCGTGTTGTTCCTTCCATTTAAAGATGTTCAATTTCGGTACAGATGCTTGGGTTCAGGCGATCTTATGTCAGCATTCAACTCCAAAGAGCTCTGGAGAGATCTTAGCTCATCCTTCTCAGATGGGACCTCAAGGCAGTGGGGAAAATCCTTTATTTAGAACCCCCACCTTGTCAATAGTGTCCAAGGTCTTCTCAGTATCCAGGAAAATACACCCATTCAGTGGTGAGTTCTTTGATACCGAGGTAAGGGGAGCAGCAATATTTTCAGCATATACTTCATTTGGGCAAGGCAGGGATGTAGGCTCAATCATCATCGGGGAGGTTTCATACCCCATTTTCAGGGCTGAGTTAGAGGGGTAGACCGACTTATTTATATCAGGTTGGCCTTCTGAATTGCGGAGACGAAGTATTAATTCCTCCAATCTATCCATAATATCTGTTCGTTCAGATTTTGGGAGATGAGTAAAGGATGAGAGTAGTTCTTGCTCTACGGAGTTTTCCAGATAGGTGGCCTTCGTCAATGGGAGAAGAGGGGCATCAGTCCAGCTAATCAGGTCCGGGACCAAGGAAGCTGAAGTCGTGTTAGTCAAAGGGATTAGGCTTTGGTCCTCAGGCTTGGCTGCTTTCTTTTTATGTGTATGAGTAGGTAGGAGAGGGCAGATCTTAGTATTAGTAAAGACTCTTGTGGGGAAAATTCCAAAAGGTCTCAAAGTATATCTTTGAGACATTATAAGCGTAGGGATCTTCTTAGACTCAAAATAAAGTAATACCCTCTGAGTTTGTGGCATGCTGTTAAGATATTCAATACACTTCAGATCAATGGAGTAAGGGTTTTCCCTCAAAAGTCTAGACAGGTGCCTCCTTACACAATTCTTAGAGGACCAGTTAACCACCTGGCCTCTAAAGGGGCAAACAGTTAGACAGTCTTTAGTATCTTGCAAAGAAAGATTATAAGAAGATATAGAGTGCAACTCTCCCTTATTTTGTTCCTTTTCATATTGACAGGCAGCCTGGGAGATTGCATGAGATAACACAGGAGCACGGGGAGCTTGTGGAGCCCAATCATCATTCAGGGAATCTGGGGGTCTGTCTTTATATTTTAAAGATGCAGATGGGAGAATCTTCTCTAGAAGTTCTTGGATATCCCTTAGGGATTTAAATATATAGTCCACTGTTTTGGCAATTAAGTCTAACATAGCAGAGTGTTCAAATAGAATATCTGAGTAGCAACCTTCTCCTTCTCTAGCACTATCTCTCAGCTGAGCACAAGTAGTTGAATCCTTACTGAGACTCTTTGAGTTAGGAGTATTATTGTTTGAGGAGTTAGAAGGCTGTTTGTCATTGGTTTACTTCAGCGTGGATTCGACATCAGCCATCTCTGCCAGTGGGGAGAAAGGATTTGACACCGGGATGGAAAACATATCCTTTGTTTTCTTAGGGAAAAATTCCCTAATTTTCGTTTGCTTGATACGAGGGAGACACACCACTTCCTCATCTTCAGATTCTTCAGATTCTCTGGGGCGTTTCCCAACCCCTCTCCCCTTGCCAGTAAAGCTGTCTGATTGCTGAGTCATCCCTCTCTTCACATAACAGCCTCAAAGCTCCAAGGTCAGAGAGTATCTCCAAAAACAGCAAAAGTTATCTATCTAATTAGTAGAGCACTTGTTTCAAGGAAAGTAGAGTGTTAATGAGTTACTGGCATGCTTTTATATTTTATATTTCCATTCCGTCTGCGAAGAGCCGTATCAATGAAACACCTGTGAGATAGCCCGGTTCAGCTTTATAGTTTCTAAAAAGCAGTTGCAGATTAAAAATTAAGAGCTGAGTACTCTAAATCACTCTGTGAGGATCTTAAAGCTTCAGCAAAAAAAAGAAAAAGAAATTCTACGTTCATTAAAACAGTCTTTAAAAGGTAAAACAGTCTTTAAAAGGTAAAATCAGAGAGCTCATGCTGACCGTGTGTGCTGTTTCCCTCGGTCTTAGGGAATGCTTTAGGGTTTTCCACCAAAACCCAAACCCAATTACCAAACTTGAATTACAACTTAAAAAAAAGAAATATAAAGAGCTGTGAAAAACTAAAAAAAGAGATGCTGATCATCTTTTATGGCAGTCTCTTATCAAAGCCACCAAAGAAAAAGACAATGTTAGTTTCTGGAAGATTATTTCTAATCTCCAAACCAAAGCACCCAAGGTATCCAGTACTATCCCCGCAGATGTATGGGAAAAGCACTATAGTGCTTTGTTTAGGGATCAGTGGCACTCTGCTCCCCCTGCTATCTCATTAGATAACTCTACACAGTGGCCACCAGTCTCTGAATCTGAAATTTCCTTGTTAATTTCACAAATGAAATCTGGTAAAGCCCCAGGAAGTGACTTTATTGTTGCTGAGCTTCTGAAATCACATATAAACTGGTGGGCTCCGGTCTTAGCAAATCTGTTCTCATACATAGATGCCTCAGCTCAATTTCCTAAGGATTGGGGCTTGGCCACAATTGTTCCCATATTTAAAAAGGGTAACCCCTCTGATCCATCAGATTATAGGCCAATTAGTATTTTGAATGTGATCTGTAAGTTATACACAAAACATCTGTTTAAAACTGTGTGATTGATTAGACCAAAATAATCTACTCGAGATTGAACAGGCCGGTTTTACACCTGGTCGCTCCACTATTAACCACTGCTTGGTGTTAGATTATTTTATTTATAAATATGTGAAACACTGGAAGAAGACACTGTATGGGGCCTTTGTGGATCTCAAGGCAGCCTTTGATTCTGTGTCTAGGGGAAGGCTCTGGGTTAAATTGGCTGACTTGGGCATCAATAAAAGGCTATTATTTTTATTAATTAAGTTACATGAAAATAATAGCCTTCAGATAAGACTTACAGAGGACGGCAGACTCTCAAAAAGAATTCCAGTCCAAAAAGGGGTCAGACAAGGTTGTCTACTGGCCCCGTTCCTATTTAACATCTATGTCAATTCTTTAATCACATGCTTTCATACAACGGACACTCATGCCCCTGTGTTCTCTAGTGGCAGAAAAGTTCCAATTTTAATGTATGCTGATGATGCTGTTCTTTTATCTCAGACCAAAGTTGGCTTGAAGCGAGCTTTAGAAAAAATTAATGATCAATGTAACATCGAATTGTTAACAATTAATTTCTCTAAAACCAAAATTGTTCGTTTTGGCAGCTCATTTAGGAAATATATCTGGAATATGAAAGGAAATGTCATAGATCAAATTAAGAACTTTCAGTATTTAGGCATAACTTATTCCTATAATGCCAAATTCTCAGCACATCTGACCTCATCAGCCACTTCAGCAGAGAGAAGTGCAAATGCCATCCTTAAATTGTTTAGGCGCTGGCTTTCTCCCTATGGCCTTAAAAACTTACCAGGCAAAATCTTTGGCCCAACTTTTGTATGGCTCACAAATTGGACTCTCTGCCAATCTTAAGATTCTTGAAACAGTCCAATCAAAATTTCTTAGATCTCTATTTGGTGCTCCCAAGAGTACATCTAATGTAATATTTAGACAAGAGGCAGGATTACCCAGAGTTGAATTAAAAGTATGGGAACAGGCAATATTCCTCTGGCTGAAAATTCATTATAATCCAAAGGGAATGATAACTCATCTCCTAGCTGTGAACCCTTATCCACCTTGGTTCACACAAATCTTTAACAAGATCAAGCAAATTGGCCTAAATCCTGAAGATCTTTTTAATGGAACCCTGAATATGGCAAAAACAGCTATTACTCAGAGGCTTCTTGATATTGAACTTCAAAATGAAGAAGCTTTACTTCCCAAGAACTTCAGGTGCTTAAAATCTTGGCCTAATTTTTCAGCTGCCCCATATTTATCCAGTATTACCCATGAGTCCTACAGATGGGCATTTTCTAGAGCCCAGTTTGAGGCATTGCCTTCAGCTGTATTGTACGGCAAATTCTGGCAGATACCAATGCATGAGCGCTTATGTTCATGCATGGACAATATGGTGGAATCGGTTACTCACATACTTTTATTCTGTGAATTTTATTGTGAAGAACGGTCTCGCCTCATACTACCTCTTTTGTCTAAATTTATCCCTTTGCAATCCTATTTGGAATTTAGACCAGAAGTTCTGCGCAAATTTCTTTTAGAAGATTCTCAGAGCTCAGTAACCTATGCTGTGACCAAATTCTGTTCTTCAGCTATCAGAAAACGTAAACGTCTCTTAGTGAAAAAAACATTATAATTTTTTTTCTATTTTCATTATTGTTATTCCATTTTCACCCTTATCCCTTTATGCCTGTGGTTTTTCTGTATTGATAATATTGATTTATTGCTTGTAATCGTATTGTTTTATATTGCTGGCTTTTGCTGTAATAAATTGGATTTGGATTTGGAGAACCCCCACCTCTGCCGAGATCACACACTCTCAGGATCATGTAGTGTTCCAGACCCTCCCATACCTGGAGAGGGGTGGCAGCAGGTGATCAAAGCACCTGGCCTGCCAAAACAGATAGTCTTGTTTGCCCAGCTCGCCAGAAAACTTCAGTTTGCCATCATCCCAAACCAGAAGTCACCCCAGTATCCACTTTATGTGGGTTTTGGCCTTCTCCAACAGTTCAGACAGGCTATACCTCTCAGAGAGGAGAAAGTCCAGTACATAAAATCATTATAAAGTTTATCAGTCAGACCTAACAATGCAACACTTAGTGTGTGTCTGTATTTGTGTTTGCATGCGCACGTGCATGCATGCATGTGCAACTGTTATTGGAAGTTTTCTACCAGATGTCAAATCCTTAAGCAAATCTACTGTGACAAAGGATGGAACTCTCATTGCAGTGTAATGACTCACAACTATCAGCACATACTGGCCTTGGCATTTGCTACAGAAGAAATCAATGAAGATCCCCAGATGGACTTGAATATCACCTTGGGCTTTAACATCTATAACAGTCTCTTCAGTGTAACGGGGACCTACTTCGCTTCATTGGAGCTTCTCTCCACACGGGACAACTTCATCCCTAATTACAAGTGTGATGCCCAGAATATTCCAGCAGCAGTCATCAGAGGGCCGACTTCTGATATCAGTTTCACGACAATACTATGTTCCTACAGGATTCCAGTGGTAAGATATGAATGTGAGGCATAGGAGTATAACAAGCATTTTTTTCTTCTCCCCCTTCAGTTGTTCATGGATAAAACAAAGAAGTATCTTAAAAGTCATATCCTTGTCAATAATATTTTTGACTTAGGAAACAAAATAATTGACTGTTGTTTCATTATCCTGCCCCAATATGTAACAGAAAAATTATTTATTATTTATGTCATTTACAGTCCACCTTTTTCACTGAGACTAAAAGGTGGATTACATAGTGTGAGATTAGAATAGGCAGTATCAAAGATATTCAATAAACAGTTCCAGAGGGTATATAAATGCAAATTTGCAAAGGCATCACATAGGCAAAAATTCAGTACAGAGTAGAGGTGGGCACGGTCTGGAAAATGGACCCAAATTTTGCATGGTTCATACCGGTTCAGCGTTCATGAGCTGGTGGGTTGTGGGATGCAAAATTTTTCAAAGACACGACAAACTTCAGCTGGACGGTCGGTCCGTTTGTCTGTGAAACCAGACATCTCAGCTCCGAGCAATCCATTCCTTAGGCAACATAAGAGCAGCCTGCAGATATTCTGCCACCCTCAAAATATATCAATCTTAGCCCTGAAAACCTTGATAGGCAGATCTGGCTGCCAACCACAAATCTCCCATTATTCTCTACGGGATTGTTATGTAAGAAAGAGCTGTGGAGCTTTTCTTTTACTTCCAGCTCTCAGTTACCAAGTGAGGAACTACTTGCTGTGAGAGTTGTTTCTGGATTGTGTGGCATGAGAGGGTGTCCTGGGACTTGTGCTGCAGCAAGGCCTAGGGAGCACGCTTAGTTATAGGGTTTCCTCAGTTGAGGGGGCCCAGTCTTCTGTTTAATATTTTTTTCTTTCCGTTCTTAATTACTTTTGGGGCGGTGGGCCAGTCTAGGGCTGTGCTCCATTCCAGTCTCTGAGGTGCAATCTGTCTCTCTGGGTGCAAGGTAAGCTTCCTCGGCTGAGGGCTGTTCTGTTTTTTTTTTTTTAAACTTTTAATTCGTATTTGCTTCTGGGATGGTAGCTAGTGTAAGAATTTTTCTTTTGAAGAAAAATATATTTTCATTTTTTTCAAACTTTTCCACTGACAAACTTCATTCTCATACAAAGCACAACATTACAGCACTTACCCGGCAGGCTGGAGGCCTTTCAGCCGGGTGCCGTCATTGCCTCCCTGGAAGGAGTGAGGCAACACCAGCCCCGCCCTCCTTCCTGGATTGGGTTGTTGGGCGGGGTGGAGCAGGAGCGAAGAGCGAGCTCTGCCCGTCCCAGCTGCCATCACTGCTCATTGTTTGGAGAGGGTAGACGCGTCTACCCTGGGCAAGCAGCGTGTCGCAGCGTCTCTCGGCGGTGGCAACGTCTCGGCAGCGGATTCGGCGGCAAGGTGGTGGCAGCTTTGGGAGTGGGAGTATTGCCTGGAAGCGTGGTGCAGCGCTTTATAGCGCAGCCATGACTGGGGGACACTTTCGCCCAACGGCGCAGCCTTTGGTGTGAGGCCGTTGCGGGCAGCGGAGTGGCCTACCACGCGAGAGCGGGGGTTACCTTTTTTGGGCCCTTGTGGCCATGCGACGGGGGGCTCTGCTGGCGCTTTTGCACGCCTGGAGGCTTGGGGCTTTTGCCCGGCTGCGTGCGGGGCATTCTGGGCAGCGGCGCGGCCTTTTGGCTGGGCAGGGCACTTTGGGCGGGTGGCGCTGCTAACCGTTTGGGAAGCGCCGCTTGGGCACAGTTTAAGAGAGGGGAAAAGGGGCCAGTGTGGCGTAGGCCTGTGTGCGTCGGCACAGGCAGCGTGCGGGTACGGCTGGGGGGGTGCTGCGCTGTGGGTGGACCCCCGCCTGTTCCCCCCTCGTTGTGACATGGGCATTCCCTCCCCCAAGACACCTTTTTACCTGGGTGGTAGGGGCATTTTGGAGTGGTTGGGCCCAGTGCGGCCTGCCTTTTGGGGCTTACAGCCGGAATTAGGCTGCATCAGGCCCTCAGGGCGGTTTCTCCCTCCTTGGCATTGGTTAAGAAGGGATTTTGCAGGGTTGTTCTTGCCCCACTCTTTGGGGCTTGACTTGTGGGCCGCATCTAGGCAAGTGGCGGCCATTTTGTGGTTGCACTATAGTGGGAGGCCATTTTGTGGCTTGCTGCATTTTGCCTGCTCTAGGTTGGGGTGGTAAGGGCACAACATGCCAACAAAAAAAGATAAAGGACCCCCCAAGGGGAAACAGCCAGCAGCTAGGCAGGCAGCCAAGAGGCCTTATCCGGCCTTGTCTTTATTGGAAGAAGAAGAAGGGGCGGACCAGCAGGATATTCTGAAGCGCCTGCTTGCTTTGGAGCAGGTGAAAGGGTCTGCAGGGGTGCCACCGCAGGAGGCTGATATGGTGAGGCCTGTTAGGAGGGCGTCCAGAAATGCAGTTAACAGAGACATTTTATGGTATTTATCTCTTCTAGAGGGGGCAGCTGGAGGAGCAGCTGGCAGAAGCAGCAGCAGGAGTGGCACTGAACTCACAGAACCTCAAGAGATGACCAGGGACGTGGAGCAGGCGTGGCAGGAGGAATCATCCCCTGTGGCAGTTGCTGTAGTACCCATGGAGTGTGGACGTAAAGACACTACACCACAGTCAGCTAGTCCTTGGCCTTGGGGGCCGTGGGGCCAAGCAGTGGCAGGTCCTGTGCCTGCTCTTCTGCAGGGGGCTTACACGCCTTTAGGGGGGCAGGTAGCCGGGGGTAGTCAGGCATCTTGGACGGCAGCTGGTGTGGGGTTACCACCACGGCAGGCACCTTCTGGTGCTGCATCTTGGGGAGGTGGAGCTGCTCTCCCCTTCCCCAGCCCGTTTTTGGGGTGGCCTGGGTATGCAGGGAGCCAGTGGAGGTTTTATCCTCACCCGGAGTTGGAATATGGCCAGGTCCCCTTCAACGCTGTTCCATTTGGGGACATGGCATTGCCTTTAGGCGATCACCTGACCCAGGCGACCAGAGATAAAATATTGAAAGGGGAGTATGTGGACCTTTTTTCTCTGCTCTTTAGAGAGCTAGAGAAAAAGAGTAAGGACGAAATGGATGAGAGAGACAAGGAGCAGCTCAAGAGGAGGAAGGTGGATAGGACGTGGAATAATTGGCTGCCCGGTTTTTTGATTTATGCGGGGGTCATTGCCAGGGCTCAACCTAGCCGGGTGATCCAACTATTTCAATACTTGGATATTATATTCAAGGCGTACACGGGCTTCTCAGGTGCTGCATGGATGCAGTACGATGAGGAGTTCCATATGCGGGCAGCCATGAACCCAAACATTCCATGGGATCGGGTTCACCAGGAACTGTGGCTACATGTTATGTCCCCGGCCAAGCCGAATGTTGTGGACAGGTCAGATAGTGGGCACGTAGTGCATCGGTCTTCGCAGGCCATGAGCTCCCGCATCGCTGCGGGTCAGCCGGTTCAACCCTGGCTCCTGTGTTGGGAGTTCGTGTACAAGGGTTCCTGTATGCGGAAGCCTTGCCGATTCCGACATGAGTGTCCATCCTGTGGTGGTTCCCACCCATACAATTCATGTCCCAAGGGTAAGCCGGGGTGGGGTGGGAAGAAGTCAGGAGGTGGCGGTACAGGGGGTCAGCACCCCCCTGGCAAAGGGCCCCAGCCCGGTAAGGTTGAGGGTCCTTAGGCTGCTTTTGCAATATTATCCTAAGCAGGGGGACGCGGATTATTTGTTTCAAAGGTTTAAAGAGGGGTTAAGAATTCCGTTTCAGGGTGCCAGGGCACCATTTATGTCTGATAATTTGCGTTCGGTTCTGGGAAAGGAGGATATAGTTAGAAAGAAAATTGATAAGGAGTGTGCAGAGGGCTGAGTGTTGGGACCATTTTCTGCCCCTCCGACCCCCAACTTCAGAGTCTCTCCTCTGGGCGTTGTGCCCAAGAAGGCGCAGGGGGAATTTCGATTGATTCATCACCTGTCATTCCCTAGAGGGGAATCGGTGAACGACGCAATTCCTGAACAGTTATGCTCGGTTTGGTATTCCTCTTTTGACCAGGCGGTCAGGGTTGTCCATAGGTGTGGGGTGGGGGCTGAGATGGCGAAATGCGACATTAAGTCGGCCTTTCGTCTTTTGCCAGTGCACCCCAATGATTTTGAGCTTCTGGGCTTTGCCTTTAATGGGGAGTTTTACATGGATAGGGCATTGCCAATGGGCTGCTCCATTTCGTGTGCAGCCTTCGAGCGCTTTAGTTCATTCCTTGAATGGGAGGTGCGGCATAGGGTCGCCTCTCGCGATACGGCCCATTATTTGGACGATTTTTTGTTTGCTGGGCCGGCAGGGTCAGGTCAGTGTGCTCGGATTATGGCCATTTTCATGGCCTTAGCGGATGAGTTAGGTGTGCCATTAGCGCATGAGAAGACAGAGGGTCCTTCTCAGGTGCTGACTTTCTTAGGGATAGAGTTGGACACTGTCCAGCAGTCCTTCAGGTTACCAGAGGATAAGGTGGATGAGCTTAAGTCCAGGGTGGTTAGGATGCGGTCTCAGCGTAAGGTCACCCTGGTGGAGCTACAGCAGCTCATGGGTTACCTTAATTTTGCCTGTAAGGCTGTTGCTCCAGGTAGGAGCTTGAGAAGGGGGTGACCACATTGCCTGGCCGGCTGGGTCCGCACCATCCAAGGGATGGGTCGCACCCAGGGCTTCGGGGCTCACCCAGACAGGTCAGGGCGGTGGTCCATGGGGATCCCGTGGCCTGACCTGTACCGCTTTAGGCCCTTGCTGCTGTGTGTATTAATGTTAATGTATATAGTTAATAAAGTGGCCCTTAGATCCAACTTGGTGTCTGCTTCTTTATTCCAACTAGGGTGGCAATATGGCACTTACCCGGCAGGGTGGAGGCCTTTCAGCCAGGTGCCGTCATTGCCTCCCTGGAAGGAGTGAGGCAACACCAGCCCCACCCTCCTTCCTGGATTGGGTTGCTGGGCAGGGCGGAGCAGGAGCAAAGAGCGAGCTCTGCCCGGCCCAGCTGCAGTCGCTGCTTGTGGTTTGGCCCACCCTCCTCTCCCTGTATTTGTGCAGGATTAGCCGGCTGCTGTGTCAGAGTCAGGTAGGAATTTTTCCTCCCCTCCTGAATTGGCAAAGTGGAGAGGGGTTTTTTCGCCTACTTTGCACCAGTAGGTGGGATTGAGGAGTTTGGCTGCTGGGTGGTGCCAGTTAGTCTGTCCTGGCAGGTTTTGGGTTAGTTAGGGTGCGGGCCAGTGAGCACCCTTGGCGCTTCCCCTTTAATGGGAAGAGGGGCCTGCCTGAAGGGCTGGTACTGCTTTGATGGCTGCCAGTTGCAGGGCAGGCTGCCTTTGGAAACCCCAGCTTGCGAGTCCTTACCTCACTGCTATACGGCTGAGGTGTTAGGAGCTTGAGAAGGGGGTGATCACGTTGCCTGGATGGCCGGGTCTGCACCATCCAAGGGATGGGTCACACCTGGGGCTTCGGGGCTCGCCCAGACAGGTCAGGGCGGTGGTCCATGGGGATCCTGTGGCCTGACCTGTAACGCTTTAGGCTCTTGCCGCTGTCTGTATTAATGTTAATGTATATAGTTAATAAAGTGGCCCTTAGATCCAACTTGGTGTCTGCCTCTTTATTCCAACTAGGGTGGCAATGTACAGTTATCAAATTGTACTGTTACAATTTCAATAGTTACATCATAAACATTTGGAACAGTATAACTTTACTTTATATGCATACTAACTTTTTAAGGGCTCTGTCCTAGACCAGTTTCAGGGCTGAAGTCAGGCCAAGCCTGTAGTTTCCTTGGCTGACGGACCTTTCTTCTTCTGTCTCCTTTCCCCTCCCCTTTCAATTCTAATTTGTGGCATTGGGGGAGGGCTCTGCTCCATCTAGATCTCAGGTTGCTGTCAGGCTCTGACTGGGACCGAGCTGGTTGGATTTCCTCGGCTGAGGGCAATTCTTATAGAACTATGAAGGTTGCAACAATGAGGAAGGGTAGTTGTGGGGGAAAGAAGTGCCAGCATTGTCCTGGCTGCTCGTTGCCATTGGTGCCCAGCACCAGTCATACTGGGGACTAGGGGGTATCAGAAAAAGAGCCTCTTTCTATGGCTCTGCTTTTGTGGCTCGAGGAGGAGACACAGCTGCTCTTAGCATGGCCAGAGGAAGAGCAGCTTGTAAACAATTTTCAGGAAAAGGGATCTAGTCAGGAGGATGCCTCAGGTGGCCCTGGAACATCCAGTTCCTCCACATCCCAACCTCCTGCAGCTGCCACTGCCTGCAATCCATCCCCCCGGCTGAACCCTTCACCTCAGTGGTCATGGCTCCATCCTCCTCCCAACCCACCAACTCCCAGTTGCTGTCTCAGTCCCAGGCTTTTGCAGCATTTCGAGACCCTCCTAAATGACCCCTGTTTGGTGCATTGCAGGCCTGCAACACCCTTTTGTGTAAGGCCTTGGACCTCATCACCTTTCATCCACTGTCCTCTGCAAGCATATGCCTGTACCTGTTGCCTCAACAAGTACCATCCGGCGATGGGGGTAAGAGGGTTTCTGAGCAGGGTGAAGAGAGAAGGGATCAAGAATCTAGCCCGAGGAAGAAGACTTGCACCAAGGGTACTGTGGATGGGAGTGGAGCCTCTAGGCAGGGTCCCTCAGGGTCATCTGTGCAAAGCAAAATATTCAGGAGGAGAGCTCAGGAGGCGGGTGCTCTTGTACTGTCTGAGATGATAGCCCTCGATGGACTGCCTTTGCCTGTGTTGGAGGGTGTAGGCTTTCGCCAGGTGCTGCATCATTTTACTCCATGGTTCACAATGCCCTCAATGTGGACCATTGGTTGACGAGTCTTGTCCTCCCTCTACAATTGTGTGGTGGAGATGGTCAGGAAACCATTGGACAGAGTACGAGGGGGAACCATGCATTTCACAGCCAATCTGTGGAGCAGATGTCATCACAGCTACCTTGCCATCATTGCACACTGGTGGCAACCAGAGGACCCCTGGAACAGTGTGGGAAATTTAGTGCCCTGGGAGGAGGACCCATTCCTGCTGCTGATCTTCATAGCAGTTCTGCTCCACGTGCGGATGGCAGATGCAGATCAGACAGAGAAGAACATTGCTGGTGTGATCAAGGGTGCAGTGAGGGTGTCCCCAGCTGATGCTGTCCGTGGCTACTGGGTGATGGACACAGGTAGAAACATGCTTGCAGCCCTGAATGAAGCATCCCTTGAGGGCCTCATCTGCCTAGTGTACAAGCTGCACCTGGTCATGGACGATGCTCTTGGGCTGGGGTGCAACATCAAGCAAACCTGGGACCGGCAAATGTTGCAGAAGGGAGGGTTGTTGGACAGCTTTTGTTGTCCCAGAGTCCACTTTTACCACAGCATTAAGTCTCCAGCTCAACAGGAAGCAGGGGTAGGGGGAGATCATGAGCACGAGCTGTTCCAGGACATGACAACCCATTGGAAATCTACCTACACAATGATAGCATGTCTGGTGGAGCAAAGACACATGTTGGAGGACATCATGACCTCCATGAGCATTCTTCAACAGGAAGGGTGCTCAGTATCAGCTCCATGGACTGGCTACCCCTGCGCCAAATGGTCCATGTGCTGAAGCCATTTCAGGACACCACCAACCTCCTCTGGTCCTACAAGTACAGCCTGGGGCAAGCCATCCCCTCGATCCATAGGCTGGACCAGGCGCTGGCCAAAGAGCTGGAGCAGGGGGAAGCTCTTCTCTCTGGTGTCAAGAATTGAGTGAAGAGGTTGCAGGCAGGTGTGGCTACCCGCTTGCATCCTGTCTGTAAACTGTGGGTGCACAGAATGGCATGCATGTGCCACCACCGGTGTAAAGGGTGCCATTGCCATGCACTATTGTGAGCTCCAGTGCTGGAAGAAGGATCTCCGCAGAGAGGTCCGCAGGTTTCAGGAGAACAAACATGGCCAGAGGGAAGAGGGCATTGAACAGGGGTTGTTGCCAGAGGAGCAGGAGAAGGAGGAGGAGGCAGCTGTGGCAGATGAGCCCAGCATCCCAGACTGGGAGAGCCCACCCAACAGGGACCACCCTCTTTATTGGTCCCCAGTGTTGAACTGTGAGGTTTCTGGCATCAGAATTGAAGCGATTGCCCTTGCAGAGGACTTGATGGAAGTGATGGTGTGAGAGTACCTTGTTAAGCCCCCCCAAGTCCCCTGGCTCTGATCCCTTGAAGTACTGGGCATGGAAAGGTGCCATCTGGCCGGACCTATTTCCATGGCCAGGAACTTCCTCTGCTGCCCCCACCACCACCCATGTCCAGAGCATGCGTGTATTCGCCCATCTGGCATGCCTTTCCCACTGATGTCCCTCAAGATTGCCTCTGTCCTGTCCAGGGATATTCCTGTCTCCCAAAAGAAATCCACTCCCTCCGGCTGGAGGAAAGGCTGCTGAAGATTTTCTGTGAGTTTGGGTGTGAAGGGGGTGGAACCAGGGCCCCCAGAAGTGACTGTCCATGGACCGCTGAACTGGTCTGAGAACTGGGCCTGTCCATCAAAAGTTTATGGTCTGTGGTCCATAAAAATAGACGGATCATGAACCAATGGTCCATACCGTTTTCCCGGTCCGTGCCCATCTTTAGTACAGAGCTGAAGAAATGCTGAAACAGAGTATAAGCAATAAAAAATCTCTCCACCCATGATAACAAAAACTGTGACTTACAATTTCCCAAACACAATTAAAAAAAATGTGGTTATATTTGAAAAACCTCTTTTCTTCTCACTTCTTTTTCCCCTTCTTTTCTATAGCTAATTTATGGTTACCTTTCAATGATTAATAATCATATTGAACGGATGGGCTTCCAGTCCATGTTCCCAAATGGGGCCCTTCAATATATGGCGATTCTCCAGTTACTGAAATATTTCAGCTGGACATGGATTGGTATTATTTCTCTAAATGAGGAGAATGCAGAAATATTTGTAAAGGATGTGGTCCCCACGTTTTCCCAGAGTGGTATCTGCGTTGAATTTATAGAAATATTCCCCAGAATACGTTTTTCAAATGACTTCGATAAATTGATGGCTGAAGGAGTTACAACAATTATTGCTGTCATGAGAAGCACAGCCAATGCAGTGGTCCTACATGGTGAATTTGAGACAATAATGGTCTTGAGAATGTTGATCCACTACTCAGAATTTGGAGAGACCTCTGTAAAGTCAAAAATTTGGATTATGACGGCTGAGATGGATTTCACATCCATTTCCTTTCAAAGAACCTGGGACTTTGATTTCATGCACGGTGCAATATCTTTGGCAATTCACTCCAAGCAGCCCCAGGGATTCCAAAGATTTCTTCAGAGGAGAACCCCTGTCTCACATAAAGAAGATGGCTTCATCAGAGACTTCTGGCAACATGCGTTTAATTGTTTATTCTCCAACTCAGAGGGCGACGAGATGGTTGAGGGAGCCTGCACCGGTGAAGAGAAGCTGGAGGCTCTTCCTGTGTCTGTTTTTGAAATGGGCATGACTGCCCACAGCTATAGTGTCTACAATGCTGTCTATGCCGTGGCACATGCTTTGCAAACCATACCTTTCTTTACATTTAACCACAGAGCAAAGATGGGGAGAGGCAGACAGCCGCTCATAGATCAAGAGCTGTATCAGGTAACTGACTTAGAAGGCCACAGTCAGTACAAAAAACATTCTTTCTAACAAGACTTTAGTACATGATTTTCACTTCAAAGCCCAGAATCCATCGTGGATTTGGTTATTCTGGTCATTCCAGACAACTATGGATTTTTCTTATTAACAATAACAATGATCATTACAAAATCCAAAGACAGTGCAGACAAAAAAATTTATTAAGACATGGTATAACAGAACATCAGCTGGTTTCAAGTGGAGGAGTGGGAGATCAAACCCGTTTCTCTAGATTAGAGTCTCGCGCTCTTAACCACTACACCAAATACATACAATAATAAGTGAAATGGACTACAGTCCTATGCCATTTACAAAGCACCCTTTTGAACTATTCAGTTATATTACAGCCACCATTTCCTTCATAAAAATTCACTCCGGAGCATTTATCTCTGCACATTCTGTGGAAAGATGTAAATGGAGGAGGGCATTCTTGACTTCTAAAGGCAAGCCATTCCACAAAAAGGGGGATGACTGGGTATAGTCAGGTGTTGTTTTTATCCATTTTAAAGGTGTTCCACATATTTTCCTATATATTCTGTGTGTTTTAGTTGCCTTCATGCTCTAAGACTCGTATGAACAAAACGGCACCCTGAGATCTTGTTGAAACCTAATCAGCCGCAATGACCACAATGAATGCCCATCTGCATCTATTCTTGAAAATCCTTATCATTCTCTTTTTGCACATTCAGTGCAATGATGTAAATGGAGGGAGCATTCCTGACTGCCTCAGGCAAGTCATTGAAAACCATTAGGTACAGTCAGCTGTTGTTTTTACCCATTTGAATGGAGCTCCATATATTTTCCTATATATTTTGTGTGTTTTAGTTGCCTTCATGCTCTCAGATTCATTGTACGAACAAAACGGCACCCTGAGATCTAATTTTATCTCATTGAAACCTAATCAGTCACAACAACTGCAAGAATACAGCATAAGGCCCAGCATGATGGTGGTCTTAGCTACTGATATTGGACGCCTGCATGAGGGTGTACATTGGCCACAAGGCACAAGTGTGAAGCATTATTCTCAACTATGCCTGTCTGTATCTTTTCTTGAAAATCCTTAGAATTCCCTTTTCCCCCTATTTAGCTGCAGCACTTTCTCAGACAGGTCTCCTTCAACAACACTTGTGGAGAAGAGATTGCATTCGACCCAAAGGGTCAACTACTGACTGGGTTTGATATTATCAACTGGATCACATCTGACAACCTGTCATTCCTTAGAATCAAAGTGGGAAAGGTAGACCCGAAAGCTCCTCCAGAGAGGATGTTCACCATTGACGAGGATGTCATTGTGTGGCCGAGCAGGTTTAATAAGGTAGGATCTGTGGCTATACCAAAGTATGCCAGGTTATGTTTTAAGCATTCACATGTGGTTAATTTCTTGGAATTTGAAGGATTTCTGCATTCTGATTATCTTTTTTTTTGTCTGTGTGATGTCCGTACAGCCCATGACTTCCAAATGGAAATTTCTCCCTGGCAGTTTTGAAACTCCATGCTCTTACAGTATTTTTGATGTCTAAGGCTGTATTGTAAAATACACTAATTACACAGTAGAACTCCTGAGTAATTCTGCATAAGCTTTGAATAAAAGCCATCAACACAATTTTTTATATCATTCGGTTTCGTTTTCGCAGCCATGTCGGATGCTCCTCTCGGCAGGTCCGAGAGGAAGCGTCCGAGCCACCTGGCCGGGCGGCTGATCTGCAAAGGTTAGCCCCCAGACTCTCAGGCAGGGAGTCTGAGTCCGGGACGCGGCGGGAAGAACCCTCTGACAGATCGAGGCAGGGGGTAAATCGCCCGTTTGTCCCTATGGAGGCCGGCAGACGAGTGCGGCACCTAGTGTGCTGCGGGGCTATGGAAAACGGCAAGGAGCAGGATTAGGCGAAAGCCTGCAAGTAAGCAAATCCCTTCTGTTACTACAAGCGTATGTGAGGAGTGAGGGGGTCTGAAGGTTAGAAGACTCGGATTTTTCCCCCCTCATAGAGTCTCGGAAGATTGGCGGTTCCCCCCACCCTAAAATGGCAGTGAAAAAGCAGAGTCCTTCTCTTGGCAAGTCAGTTACGGCGGCCTTGCAGAGGGGCGAGACGCTTGAGGAACTGGTTAAAAGAGCGGTTATGGAAGCCATAAAACCCTTTGTTGACAAGCTGAATGAAACAGATCAAAGGGTGGGCTTAATTGAAAGCGATGTGAAAGCCATTAAAGAAGCAGCGGGGGGGCAGAGAAGTCTGCCCGGGAAAGTGCGTCACTCACAAGAGCAACGAACAGGGAATTCAAGTTGGTGGAAAACCAGCTGATCGGACTGCAAGTGGAGCGAACACAAACCATTTTGCGTCTCCAGAATGTTAAAGAGGAGGAAAAAGAGGATTTATGGGATCTCGCCTCGGAACTTTTAGCGACACCCGCGAGGGCAACTAAAGAAGAAGTGAAAAGCGCCATTTTGGGAGTCCGTCGGGCATCTTCAAAATATGCAACGAAGCGGCAGCTGCCTCGCGAGATTGTTATCGAGTTTTCATCTAGGAGGGTCCGGGACAGTATCCTATATAATTCATACAATGCGGAATTGGACTTTCTGGGAAATAAAGTCAAGATATTGAAGGACGTTACATTTTTAGTGTGGAAGAAAAGATTTAAGTACAAGATGTTGGCAGCTCTTTTGAGGGAACGGGACATAAAGTACAAATGGCTACTCCCGGAAGGAATCGGGTTTAGTTATAAAGATAAAGCTTACAAGATTAATTCGGAAGATCAGCTAAGGGATTTTGTGGATAAAAATCCAGAATTTGGACCAGACACCAAGCAAAAAGAAGAGGATCCGAAGCCTGAAGGGAGGGGGGAGGCAATGAGCGCTCCGGCGGTAGCTGCACAGAGAGAATTGCGCCCGAGGCCCAGGGGAGGGAAAAAGATTTAATTTGAACTGTAATTTGTAATTTGTATGATCAACCACTCCGTCACTATTTTATTAAGCTATTTTTTATTATGGCAGTATGAAGGGAAAGCATTGAAATGTAGTGTTTAGTGTTTGTAGGTTACCTTCCCCTTTTTTCCACCCCCCCTTCCCTTTCTCTTTTTTCTCCCTTCTTTCCCATCCCTTGTGCTATTGTAGTCTTTTGTAGTTACTGTTTTGTAGGTTATGTATGTATGTAGTAGCTTTGTATGTTAGATATTGAAAAATAAAAAATATTATAAAAAAAAACACAATTTTTTATATTGCACAGTTTAGCAATGACAAAAGGCAAGGTACACAGCAGAAAACTAAATAACAGTAGCAAACAATTAACAAAGAAAGGAAAAGTCTGACCATGAAAAGCTAATCAATTTCATCAAAGGGTAGAGAAATGTGACAAATTTTAATGTCTTCCAACATAACCTACCTTTGTGGAAGTGCCCGTATTACCATAAAGTCAAAAACTCCAGATGTAGTCTAAACAACTCCTGCATTCTTGGTCTTCAATAAAAGCACTGCCAATATCAACCCATTTTATACTTTATAAAGACTATATATATGAGTACCTTCAACTGGCAATGAGCTCATAGCGAGCCTATCAAGTCTATATACAGCAAGTGAGCAGCAGAGTTCATTTCCCACAGCCTTCCTCTGCAGATCAACCCAAGTCTTCCTCGGTAAACCGTCCAAGTACTGACCAGGGTTGATCCTGCTTAGCTTCCCAGGTCCAATAATATCAGCATATACCATGCTATCTTCCCCATCTGCATAAAGACTACGGTCATACAAATGCCTCTAATATGAATTCTAAATATTAAAAGATTGTCCTGTTCCATTTATTTACAGACACAACCCCTTTCTCTGTGCAATAATGCTTGTCTTTCCGGTTATAGTAGAATGAAGAAGGAAGGAAAACCTTTTTGCTGCTATGATTGCCTTCCATGTCCAGAAGGGAAGATTTCCAACCAGAGGGGTAAGAAATGTACCAGAGAGAGTTTATTCTATGTACTTTATGTGTATCCTATATGGGTATAGCAGAAGACATGAAAGTAATATTTCTAATGCAAAAAAAAAAAGCCAAAAAAATCATGATTCCTGGAGATCAGGTGACTATGTTTATGCAAACATAATCCCAACAAGTTTTTCTGTCGCATTTCAAGCAAGAAAGCCCTCATTTGGAAATTTATAATATTAAAGTAGAAATTCTTCAATGAACTGAACTTAGAGTTGCCAGGTACTGAAAAAACACATTTTCCTTTTCAGACATGGATGACTGTTTACAATGTCCAGAAGATCGTTATTCAAACAAGGACCGAGATTTATGCATTCCCAAATATATAAAATTCTTGTCCTACAATGAACCCTTGGGGATAACTTTGACTATGATGGCTATTCTTTTCTCTTTCATCACAGCTTTAGTACTTGGAATCTTCCTTAAGCACAGGGATACTCCAATAGTTAAAGCCAACAACCAGAAACTCACCTACACTCTCCTTGTATCTCTCCTGCTTTCCTTCCTTGGTGCTTGCTTATTCATTGGCCAACCCAACAAAGTGACATGTCTTCTTCGACAAACCGTTTTTGGCATCATCTTCTCAGTGGCTGTTTCTTGCGTCTTGGCCAAAACCATCATAGTGGTTTTAGCTTTCATGGCCACCCATCCAGGGTCCAGGATGAGAAACTGGGTGGGGAAACCACTGGCTGCCTCCATTGTGCTTTCTTGCTCATTTATTCAAACCTCTATTTGTGCTGTGTGGTTGACAACCTCTCCTCCCTTCCCAGATTTGGACATGCACTCCAAGATTGAAGAAATTATTCTGAAATGTAATGAAGGATCTGTTGAAATGTTTTACTCTGTCTTGGGCTATATGGGCTTTCTGGCCACTGTCAGCTTCATTGTGGCTTTCCTAGCTCGGAAGTTACCTGACAGTTTCAATGAAGTCAAGTTCATCACCTTCAGCATGCTGTTGTTTTGCAGTGTCTGGTTATCTTTTATTCCAACTTACCTGAGCACCAGGGGGAAAGACATGGTGGCCGTGGAGGTCTTTTCAATTTTAGCCTCCAGTGGAGGGTTACTGGGATGTATTTTTTCCCCTAAATGCTACATTATTATGTTGAGACCCGAACTGAACAAGAGGGAGCAGCTAATAAGCAGGAAGAATTACAGAATCAACTCAAGTTAAATTTCATCTTAAATCAGCAAGAGAGATTCATATGCACAGAATTGTTCATCTATGTGCGTGCTATTTATTCTTAAATTTGAATTAAATCTTAAAAGTAGCCTCTTAATTTAATATCCTAACTGTTAATGTTAGAAAAGAACAGGGAGATTTTTTTCCATTACATGGTGCTGGCAGCAAATGGAAAACAGGTACCTGTTCTGATGTGTTAGAGTGAAGACATAAGATTTATGAATAAGCATCAATGGCTAAACTGGCCGCCTATTTATCTAATAGACCAATAGCCGAATTTGGAAAAAAATGGGCCTTTTTGATTACTTAGGCAGAAATTAACTGATATAGAAGCTTGCATAACTAAAACTAACCAAGAAGAGGGAAGGAGAGGGAAGGAGAATCATGATGATGCATCTGTGCTTAGGTATGATATGAATGTTTTTTTTATTTACTAGGTCAATATACATTTAAATGTACTCCTTCTTTAACTCTCAAAACTATTCTATGTGTTTTATTTATTAAGGATTTTTTAGGTTTCAACAAAATTTCTCATCTAGTATCTGTATAATCTTTTATTATGCTTCTTAATTTATAATTTATCTCTTTAAATAAAATCTTATTTTAAAAAATTGCAGCCTATGGTTGATGTCTGCTACAATGTAAGCCCTACTGTGTCCCCCACTGGAAGCAGATTATCCCTCCAAAATGGTCAGATTGCTTCCTGTAGCTGGTCAGCCTCTGGTTGTGAGTCTCTGGGTGTAATTCAAAGGTATTTTTGTCCCACATTTAAAAACCTATTTTGTCCTATATCCCAGTCCAATTATTTAGAATGAGAGAAGCAAGAGCCCAAATCTTCTTCAAATGAAAAGGCACTAGAGGTTGAGTAAAGTGCAAAAGGGACCCTCATGTTTATTAAACATTCAGGGAAAGAAAAATGGAGGTACGCTTTGATTGGAAAACAGAATATTTCACAAGCATTTGTCACAATAATCTTAAAGTTTGGTTTTAGTAGTCACAGATCTTAAAAGTGAGAAGTTGGTCATTTTAGACTTAGGTTACTTTAAGAAGGTTTCTTCAGAGATTTCACTTTACAGCTTAGGTGTTCTGACTTCCATACAGCACTTTTTCACCTTTACACCAGACCCAGGGTCCTCCTCAGAGCCAGAACCCACTTCCCAGACGCTGGGCCAGAATTATTCTTCTCCTGTTCTCTTGGCTGAAGGGGAGTCTCCTTACTATCTACTTCATCTGCCAATCACATGCTCCCAGTTCTATCTTCTCTGAGTAAAATTATTGCTGGCTTTAGATCATCAACTAAAACCTTTTCATCAACCTTAAGCTGCCCCAGTTAGGGCCAACTTTTTTCCTCTTTTCCTAACACAGAGGAATCTCAGTCTGATCCTCCCTGGTCAGATTCCAAGGTTCATCTCTCTTCTAACAATACAGTCAGATCCAATGTGTTACCTTCTCATTGACCAATCATAGAAAGGGGTGAGCAGCATGTCAATTATCCTTCCTTCAGGCAGTTTTTGCAATGGTTTCCCTTCCACTCTCTGTGTGCTGTACTTAGTAAACCTTTCATTTAAAAGCCCATTCCATCACATCTGAACTTTCTCACTTCCAAAGTTTTCCAAAAGGAATAGGAGGGGAGTTGTCTTCTTTTGTGAGGACTGATGGGTAGCAAGACAAGACAAGACAATGCCACTGCCCAGGTAACAATGGAGGGGGAAGACTCTCATGGCCATTATTCCCATTCCCCCTTCCTGCTAACCGAGTTAATAAATGACTAGTT
This sequence comes from Eublepharis macularius, assembly GCF_028583425.1. NCBI lineage: Eukaryota > Metazoa > Chordata > Lepidosauria > Squamata > Eublepharidae > Eublepharis > Eublepharis macularius. The sequence goes on along the minus strand of NC_072801.1, from coordinate 69,208,747 downwards.
AATCAATAACTTAAAGGCTCTCTCCCACACATGAACTTTTTGATGGGAGCATGTCATTATAATTTGGTTTCCCAGCTTGGTTCGCTGTTCTGGAAGCTGCTTTAACAAAATGAAAGAGTGTTTTTTCTGGTGTATTTCTGGCTCCTTTGCCCTGTTTGGCACTCCCCATCAACCAACTCTCGTCCTTAACAATACTATGTATATGGCCCAATAAAAGGGCTTTCCTCATTGGTGATGCAGCTACAGTATATGTCTACCCTTGAGAGATGGCTAGCCACACTTTGCAGCTGCCTTCTCATATTCTCACTTCTCCATCTGCAGTGGAGGACCTCTTGCTAGTATGCAAACTGCTATCAAGTCATAGCCAACATGTGGCGTCACCTGCTGGGGGTTTTAAGGCAAAAGACTAACCCGTGGTTTTGCCAGCTCTCGCTCAATGAAATTCTAACCTTCGGGAGTTAAAAAGATTTAGAAAAAATGGTGCAATTTGAAATGGCAACAAACGTTTTGTAACAACTGTACAAATAAATACATTTCAAACTTATTCTCCTTTATATGGCAATTTCCCCCTGCAGTGCTTCATTACATCAAAGTATCCATTGCTGCCTCCCCAAGGAGGAACAGAGAGGACTTCTGCCAAGGAACCAGCAACACTTTTTTTCTTGTGTCACACAGAGTTCATGTAATTATGTGATTTCTCCACCCCTGTAATCATCAAATTTGCCATTATTACCCACTATTATCTCTATTTCTTTTCCAAGTCCCTAGGGCATTCTGGAGCCCACGACCAAAACTAAGAACCAAGATGCTGTTAATATACTCCTACCATTCACAATTGGTGTAGACATACAAGTCTCCATCATTTTGGTCTCTGATGCTTTATGATATATAATCCTGGCTTTAATTGAGAGAAGTGAGTGGTTAGTCAGTTTAGGCTGTACCACTCAAGGACATACAAAAGATATTACGGGAACATTTGAATGTTTGTCTTAAAAACAATTCACATAGCATGATGGCATATTTAATGTTGGTATTAACGCCACTACTGTCTAAGGCAGTGTGCCTGGTTCCTTTCATTGACTGCCCTGTTGCCAAGCCTTTGCCTCTCTTTCACAAGTATTATCAGCCAGGAGACCTCGTCATTGGCGGCATTATATCTCATATCTACATCTCTTCTGATGTGATGACATTCAGAAGACATCCTCATCAGGAACCAATTGATGGCCTCGTGTAAGTACTACAATTTGTTAGTTCTTTTAAAACTACCTTGCCAAGTGAGATTATCAATTGTCATTTATCAGTATTATCAGTAGATTAATGTTATGGATTGGCTTTTGCCTTTTCTGGTAGGGGAATGAGGCTGGAAAAGGAGCAAGGTATAGCCTAATCTTGTTTGTTCTCAAAAACTAAGTAGGGTTGGTACTTGGATGGGGGTGCATCAAGGAGGTTTCTGCAGAGGAAGGCAATGGCAAACAGCCACTGCTTCTCACATGCCTTGCAAGTCCTTTGCTAGAGTGGCCATAACTTGGTTGTGACTTGATAGCATATACATACATATATTAGTGCAATGCTCACTTTCTAGAACCATGCCTATTCCATATTAGCATTAGTAGTACTAGTACTTGTACTACTAGTAGTACTAATGTTTGATATTTCCTTATATATGCAGGTGGATATTGCAATCCTCTTTGTTGAGGAATGCCAATATTTGTTTAAGAATTTCCCAATGGAAATGGAATCTTGCATCTACCTTGGCTGCTAGTTGCTTCTGAGACAGACATCCATTTTATTATCATGGAACATTAAGAATAAATGGGGGAGTGTGGTTGGAGGAATACTGGAGTCCAGGATTTCTCCCAGATAAATGGAATCTGAATGTTAAAACTGAGATTTTCTTGTGTGTTGAAAAAATCTAATATTGAAGCAGTAATCAATGTCTATTTTAATTATTGGGAGACTTTTGGTAGCATATAGTTTTCAGGAATTTGACTCTCTTTCCTGTAAATGATAGAAGTACCAAAAAGATATCTGTAAAATATGTGAGGCATTCACTGCTTGTGTTATGATGGCAAACAGAGAAAATTATATACCTCTCCAATATTTTTTAGAGTTGAACTGCTCTGTATTATTTCCATTTTTTCTTACTCTGTATCTGTTCCTTATGAGTAAATAACATTTCCTAAATATGAAACCCAGTCCTTTAGGCAATTGAAATTGTAGAGGCTTTACTAACAACATAGGCAGCCTGAAAAACATTAAATGGTTTTCTTCACACCTTTCAAGAGCTCTTAAATGGATTGGTATCCATTTAAGAGCTCTTGAAAGGTGTGAAGAAAACCATTTAATAACAACAACAACACCATTCAATTTATATACCGCCCTTCAGGATGACTTAACTCCCACTCAAAGCAGTTTACAAAGTATGTTATTATTATGCCCACCACAACAATCACCCTATGAGGTGGATGGGGCTGAGAGAGCTCCTAGAAGCTGTGACTAACCCAAGGTCACCCATCTGGCTTCAAGTGGAGGAGTGGGAAATCAAACCTGGCTCTCCAGATTAGAGTCCCATGCTCTTAACCACTACACCAAACTGGATCTCATCTTGTCTAACTACACAAGGCATACAGTCAATGGGAAAATAGTTGCTCCCATTTCATTAGTCTCAGGAGCATGTTTTGTTTGAATTAAACCATCCAAATTCCATTACACTGAACCTAGGACAATCATAGACTCATACAGTTGGAATGTACCTCCAGGTCATCTCGTCCAACCTCCTCCACAACACAGGAAATGCAAAACTACCTTCCCCCCACACACACCCAGTAACCTCTGCCCCATGCCCAGAAGACAGCAAAACACCATCATGACTGCTAGCCAAATTAGCTTAGGGAAAAGTGCTTCCTGACCCCAAAGTGGTGACCGGCATTACCCTCAGCATGTAACAAGGGGCCTTGAGAACTAAGCACTGATGTAACCTTCCTACCATGTAACAATAATCAATTTCTCACTATCTTCTGAGTGTATCTCAATCTAGTAGTGAAAGCACTGCTGCGATCAATGAACCACTCACTGTTATTCAGTAGGCAGCAATCTTCATATAAGCTCAGCCATCCATCATTTTTTCCAAGAAGTACTTCACGAGAAGCTCCTAGGCTGAAGGAATTCCTATATTCCTCAAATCCTGAAAAAGGGTTGGGTGTATCAATCAAACCCTTCTTTGGTACTGGTATACTGACTCCAGTAAATTGTATTAGTTGTCCTTGTATTAGTTGTCAGAGTCTCTCTATCTGCTGAGTCTATCTCAACCTGCTAGTAGAAACAGTCTGATCAATCTCCTTTCTGAGAGGTATAGCCTTTATTATTAAGTAGTATGCAAACTTCATGTATCTTTTACCCATCACCATTCTTTCCAAGATGTACTGAAGGGGGTCCACCCAGACTGAAGGAATTTCTATATGCCACAACCCCTGGTAATGGTTTGCATGTATCAATGGAACCCTCCTGCAGTAGCAGAGGCTACATTGTGCATGTGTTGTTGTCTTTAATATTGGTGTTACAGCACTGGTATCAGAGAATAGGTCACATAAGGCTTCCAGAAATGTGGGAAGAATAAAATGGAGTTGTAACTTTTTGAAAGATTACAGCTTCTGCAGAGGCAACCAGTCTTCAGAAACTGATTTCCCAGGATATTTTAGAGGCTATTATGGTCTAAGCCTACTTCCCAGTATCCACTTTATTATGGGTTTTGGCCTTCTCCAACAGTTCAGACAGGCTATACTATCAGAAAGGAGAAAGTCCAGTACATAAAACCATTATAAAGTTTATCAGACATACAATGCAACACTTGGTGTGTGTCTGTGTTTGTGTTTGCGTGCACACGTGCACGCATGCATGTGCAACTGTTATTGGAAGTTTTCTACCAGATGTCAAATCCTGAAGCAAATCTACTGTGACAAAGAATGGAACTCTCATTGCAGTGTAATGACTCACAACTAGGGGTGTGCAAGCCAAAAATTTTCGGCTATAGCCGAAAGTAGAAAGCCGAAAGAAAATTCTCTATCGTTAAAGCTGAAAGCCGAAACAAGAATCTCTTTCGGGATTCGGGATTCGGGATTCTTTCGGCATTATTTCGGCATTCTTTCGGCTTTTTTCTATGGGAAAATGCCTCCGTCTTCCAGGACGCCTGGAGGAGGCATTTTCCCACCGAATAAGCCCAAAATTGGTGGGGACCTTCCTCTAACCCTTCTCTAACAACCACCCAAGTTTCAGACAGATTGGACTTTGGGGGGCCATGTTATGGCCCCCCAAAGCAGGTCCCCCCATCCTCCCATAAAGGAGCATCTTCTTCATTATTTCCTATGGGGAAAAAATGAAGAAGCAGGCTTCCTTTGCCAGGGGTGGCATTTTGCATGCAAAATGCCCCCTTACCCTCAGGGGCCCTTCTCCCACCCCTCCTCCCACCCCCCACCAAGGCTCAGCCTGCTCCCACTTGGGGGGGCCATTTCATGGCCTCCCCAAGTAGGTGCTCTAATCTCTACCACTGACAGCTGGGGGAGGCTTGTGTTGCCAGGGGTGGCATTTTGCATGCAAAATGCCCCCCAGCCCTCTGGGGCCCTTCTCCCACCCTTCCTCCCACCCCACACCAAGGCTCAGACTGCTCCCACTTGGGGGGGCCATTTCATGGCCTCCCCAAGTAGGTCCTCTCAGCCCCTAAAGTCCACCCCTTACAGCCCCACACAAACCCAATTCCCCCCCAGCTGCCGCACACAGACCCAAATCCCCACATTAGCCCCTCACAGACCCAAATCCACCCCCACCTGCCCCACACCCATAACCCCAGGAACAGGCTGGCAAAGGCCAGCCCTCTCCCTTTGTTCCCTATGCTGGGAACTTCTAAACTCTCTTTCCCTGGGCAATTCTGCACAGCCCAGGGGTGCCACAATGGTGGGCACACTTCTGAGTGCCAGCTGGTCCCTGTGAAAGAACACCTGAACCACAGACACCCTCCCTCAAATTCCCCCACCACCTACAGAGATAGCTGGCCAGCCAGCCCCATTGTTCCCTATGATGGGAACCAACTGCACAACAAAGAATAAAACAAGAACAACACAAAATAAAGTTTTTAAAAAATTATTTTCTCCCTTCCAAAGTACAAGTAGGCAAAGCATTATGACACATTACACCAGCAGTCCCCCACACAGAAAAATAACACAACTCACTTAACATCAGAGAATCACAAAGCACGATTCCTGTCAAAAACACTTTATTTCTTGAACAGCTTTAGGTTACACAGCAGGGGGGAACACCAAAGGGCTTGGCAGCAGTATCTTACACAAAAATAACACAACTCACTTAACATCAGAGAATCACAAAAGCACAATTCCTGTCAAAAACACTTTATTTCTTGAACAGCTTTAGGCTACACAGCAGGGGGGGGACACCAAAGGGCATGGAAGCAGTATCTTACACAAAAATAACACAACTCACTTCACATTAAAGAATCACCCCAAAAAATTGCTGTCAAAAGCACTTTATTTCTGTAACTGCTTTAGGTTACACAGTAGGAAGGCACCACAGAGCAGGAAAGCAGTGTACTACACAAAAATAACACAACTCACTTCACATCAGAGAATCACACAAACACAATTGCTGTCAAAAACGGTGAAGTGGGTTGTATTATTTTTTGTAGTACATTGCTATCATGCCCTTTTGTGCCCTCCTACTGTGTAACCTAAAGCTGTTCAAGAAATAAAGTGTTTTTGCCAGGAATTGTGTTTTTGTGATTCTCTGATGTTAAGTGAGTTGTGTTATTTTTGTGTAAGATACTGCTTCCATGCCCTTTGGTGTTCCCCCCCTGCTGTGTAGCCTAAAGCTGTTCAAGAAATAAAGTGTTTTTGCCAGGAATTGTGTTTTTGTGATTCTCTAATGTTAAGTGAGTTGTGTTATTTTTGTGTAAGATACTGCTTCCATGCCCTTTGGTGTTCCCCCCCTGCTGTGTAGCCTAAAGCTGTTCAAGAAATAAAGTGTTTTTGACAGGAATTGTGCTTTTGTGATTCTCTGATGTTAAGTGAGTTGTGTTATTTTTGTGTAAGATACTGCTGCCATGCCCTTTGGTGTTCCCCCCCTGCTGTGTAGCCTAAAGCTGTTCAAGAAATAAAGTGTTTTTGACAGGAATCGTGCTTTGTGATTCTCTGATGTTAAGTGAGTTGTGTTATTTTTCTGTGTGGGGGACTGCTGGTGTTATGTGTCATAATGCTTTGCCTACTTGTACTTTGGAAGGGAGAAAATAATTTTTAAAAAACTTTATTTTGTGTTGTTCTTGTTTTATTCTTTGTTGTGCAGTTGGTTCCCATCATAGGGAACAATGGGGCTGGCTGGCCAGCCATCTCTGTAGGTGGTGGGGGAATTTGAGGGAGGGTGTCTGTGGTTCAGGTGCTCTTTCACAGGGACCAGCTGGCATTCAGAAGTGTGCCCACCATTGTGGCACCCCTGGGCTGTGCAGAATTGCCCAGGGAAAGAGAGTTTAGAAGTTCCCAGCATAGGGAACAAAGGGAGAGGGCTGGCCTTTGCCAGCCTGTTCCTGGGGTTATGGGTGTGGGGCAGGTGGGGGTGGATTTGGGTCTGTGAGGGGCTAATGTGGGGATTTGGGTCTGTGTGTGGCAGCTGGGGGGAATTGGGTTTGTGTGGAGCTGTAAGGGGTGGAATTTAGGGGCTGAGAGGACCTACTTGGGGAGGCCATGAAATGGCCCCCCCAAGTGGGAGCAGGCTGAGCCTTGGTGGGGGGTGGGAGGAGGGGTGGGAGAAGGGCCCCAGAGGGTTGGGGGGCATTTTGCATGCAAAATGCCACCCCTGGCAACACAAGCCTCCCCCAGCTGTCAGTGGTAGAGATTAGAGCACCTACTTGGGGAGGCCATGAAATGGCCCCCCCAAGTGGGAGCAGGCTGAGCCTTGGTGGGGGGTGGGAGGAGGGGTGGGAGAAGGGCCCCTGAGGGTAAGGGGGCATTTTGCATGCAAAATGCCACCCCTGGCAAAGGAAGCCTTCTTCTTCATTTTTTCCCGATAGGAAATAATGAAGAAGATGCTCCTTTATGGGAGGATGGGGGGACCTGCTTTGGGGGGCCATAACATGGCCCCCCAAAGTCCAATCTGTCTGAAACCTGGGTGGTTGTTAGAGAAGGGTTAGAGGAAGGTCCCCACCAATTTTGGGCTTATTCGGTGGGAAGATGCCTCCCCCAGACGTCCGGGAAGACGGAGGCATTTTCCCATTGAAAAGCCGAATGAAAGACGAAAGAATCCCGAAACGTTTCGGCTTTTTTCTTTCGGCTACCCGAAACGTTTCGGGATTCCCCGAAACGTTTCGGCATTCCCTGAAAGAAGCCGAAACACTTTTGTTTCGGCATTCTTTCGGCATTCTGAATGCCGAAACGCACATCCCTACTCACAACTATCAGCATGTCCTGGCCTTGGCATTTGCTATAGAAGAGATCAATGAAGATCCCCAGATGGACTTGAATGTCACCCTGGGCTTTAACATCTATAACAGTCTCTTCAGTGCAACGTGGACCTACCTCGCTTCTTTGGAGCTTCTCTCCACACAGGAAAACTTCATCCCTAATTACAAGTGTGATGCCCAGAACATTCCAGCAGCAGTCATCAGAGGTCCAACTTCTGATATCAGTTTCACGGCAATACTATGTTCCTACAAGATTCCAGTGGTAAGATATGAATGTGAGGCATAGGAGTATAACCAGTATTTTTGTCCTCTCTTCTTCAGTTGTTCATGGATAAAATTAAGAAGTATCTTAAAAGTCATATCCTTGTCAATAATATTTCTGACTTAGGAAACAAAATAATTGGCTGTTGTTTCATTATCCTGCCCCAATATGTAACTGAAAAATTATTTATTATTTATGTCATTTACAGTCCACATTTTTCACTGAGACTAAAAGGTGGATTACATAGTGTGAGATTAGAATAGGCAGTATCAGAGATATTCGATAAACAATTCCAAATTTGCAAAGGCATCACATAGGCAAAAATTCAGTACAGAGTAGAGGTGGGCACGGTCTGGAAAATGGACCCAAATTTTGCATGGTTCATACTGGTTCAGCGTTCGTGAGCTGGTGGGTCGTGGGATGCACAATTTTTCAAAGACGCTACAAATTTCAGCCGGACGGTCGGTCCAGTTGTCTGTGAAACCAGACATCTCAGCTCCGAGTAATCAATTCCTTAGGCAACATAAGAACGGCCTGCAGATATTCTGCCACTCTCAAAACACATCAATCTTAGCCCTGAAAACCTTGATAGGCAGATCTGGCTGCTGACCCAAAATCTCCCATTATTGTCTATTTGGTTGTTTAGTATGATAGAAAGAGCTGTGGAGCTTTTCTTTTACTTCCAGCTCACAGTTACTGAGTGAGGAACTACTTGCTGTGGGAGTTGTTTCTGGATTGCGTGGCATGAGAGGGCGTCCTGGGACTTGTGCTGCAGCAAGGCCTAAGGAGCAAGCTTATTTATAGGGTTTCCTTGGCTGAGGGGGCCCAGTCTTCTGTTTAATATTTTTTTCTTTCCATTCTTATTTACTTTTGGGGTGGTGGGCCAATCTAGGGCTGTGCTCCATTCCAGTCTCTGAGGTGCAATCTGTCTCTCTGGGTGCAAGGAAAGCTTCCTCGGCTGAGGATTGTTCTGTTGTTGTTGTTTTTTTTTTAAATCTTTTAATTCTTATTTGCTTCTAGCTAGTGTAAGAAATTTTTTTAAAGGAAAATATATTTTCATTTTTTTCAAATCTTTCCACTGACAAACTTCATTCCTGTACAAAGCACAACATGGTACAGTTAAAAAATTGTACTGTTACAATTTAAATAGTTACATAATAAACATTTGGAACAGTATAACTTTACTTTATATGCATACTAACTTTTTAAGGGCTCTGTCCTCCACCAGTTTCAGGGCTGAAGTCAGGCCAAGCCTGCTGTTTCCTTGGCTGAGGGCCCTTTCTTCTTCTGTCTCCTTTCCCCTCCCCTTTCAATTCTAATTTGTGGCATCAGGACAGGGCTCTGCCCCATCCCGATCGCAGGCTGCAGTCAGGCTTTAACCGGGACCAAGCTGGTTGGGTTTCCTCCGCTGAGGGCTATTCTTATAGAACCATGAAGGTTGCAACAATGAGGAAGGGTAGTTGTGGGGGAAAGAAGTGCCAGCATTGTCCTGGCTGCTCATTGCCATTGGTGCCCAGCACCAGCCATACTGGGGACTGGGAGGTATCAGAAGAAGAGCCTCTTTTTATGGCTCTGCTTTTGTGGCTCGAGGAGGAGACACAGCTGCTCTTAGCATGGACAGAGGAAGGGCAGCTTGTAAAAAATGTTCAGGAAAAGGGATCTAGTCAGGAGGATGCCTTGGGAGGCCCTGGAACATCCAGCTCCTCCACATCCCAACCTCCTGGGTCTGCCACTGCCTGCAGTCCATCCCCCCGGCCGAACCCCTTACCTCAGCGGTCATGGATCCATCCTCCTCCCGACCCACCAACTCCCAGTCGCTGTTTCAGTCCCAGGCTTTGGCAGCATTTCGAGACCCTCCTAAATGGACCCTGTTTGACGCATTGCAGGGCCTGCAACACCCTTTTGTGTAAGGCCTTGGACCTCATCACCTTTCATCCAGGGTCCTCTGCAAGCATATGCAGAGGCATCATCTGCACCTGTTGCCTCAATAAGTACCATCCAGCGATGGGGTAAGAGGGTTTCTGAGCAGGGTGAAGAGAGAGGGGATCAAGAATCTACCCCGAGGAAGAAGACTTGCACCAAGGGTGCTGTGGATGGGAGTGGAGCCTCTAGGCAGGATACCTTTCAGGAGGTTGTTCCCTTAGGGTTGTCTGTGCAAAGCAAAATATTCCGGGGGAGAGCTGAGGAGGCGGGTGCTCTTGTACTGTCTGAGATGATAGCCCTGGATGGACTGCCTTTGCCCGTGTTGGAGGAAGTGGGCTTTCGCCAGGTGCTGAGACATTTTACTCCATGGTTCACAATGCCCTCAAAGTGGACCATTGGCTGACGAGTCTTGTCCTCCCTCTACAATTGTGTCCATGGCTACTGGGTACTAATGCTGTCCGTGGCTACTGGGTGATGGACACAGGTAGAAACATGCTTGCAGCCCTGAATGACACATCCGTTGAGGGCCTCTTCTGCCTAGTGTACAAGCTGCACCTGGTCATGGACGATGCTCTTGGGCTGGGTTGCAACATCAAGCAAACCTGGGACCGGCAAATGTTGCAGAAGGGAGAGTTGTTGGACAGCTTTTGTTGTCTCAGAGTCCACTTTTCCCACAGCATTAAGTCTCCAGCTCCACAGGAACCAGGGGTAGGGGGAGATCATGATCACGAGCTGTTCCAGGACATGACCACCCATTGGAAATCTACCTACACAATGATAGCGTGTCTGGTGGAGCAAAGACACATGTTGGAGGACATCATGACCTCCATGAGCATTCTTCAACAGGAAGGGTGCTCAGTATCAGCTCCATGGACTGGCTACCCCTGCGCCAAATGGTCCATGTCCTGAAGCCATTTCAGGACACCAACAACCTCCTCTGGTTCTACAAGTACAGCCTGGGGCAAGCCATCCCCTTGATCCATAGGCTGGACCAGGCACTGTCCAAAGAGCTGGAGCAGGGGGAAGCTCTTCTCTCTGGTGTCAAGAATTGAGTGAAGAGGTTGCAGGCAGGTGTGGCTACCCGCTTGCATCCTGTCTGTAAACTGTGGGTGCACAGAATGGCATGCATGTGCCACCACCGGTGTAAAGGGTGCCATTGCCATGCACTAATGTGAGCTCCAGTGCTGGAAGAAGGATCTCCGCAGAGAGGTCCACAGGTTTCAGGAGAACAAACATGGCCAGAGGGAAGAGGGCATTGAACAGGGGTTGTTGCCAGAGGAGCAGGAGAAGGAGGAGGAGGCAGCTGTGGCAGATGAGCCCAGCATCCCAGACTGGGAGAGCCCACCCAACAGGGACCACCCTCTTTATTGGTCCCCAGTGTTGAACTGTGAGGTTTCTGGCATCAGAATTGAAGCGATTGCCCTTGCAGAGGACTTGATAGAAGTGATGGTGCGAGAGTACCTTGTTAAGCCCCCCCCCCCAAGTCCCCTGGCTCTGATCCCTTGAAGTATTGGGCATGGAAAGGTGCCATCTGGCCGGACCTATTGTCCATGGCCAGGAACTTCCTCTGCTGCCCCCACCACCACCCATGTCCAGAGCATGCGTGTATTCACCCATCTGGCATGCCTTTCCCACTGATGTCCCTCAAGATTGCCTCTGTCCTGTCCAGGGATATTCCTGTCTCCCAAAAGAAATCCACTCCCTCCAGCTGGAGGAAAGGCTGCTGAAGATTTTCTGTGAGTTTGGGTGTGAAGGGGGTGGAACCAGGGCCCCCAGAAGTGACTGTCCATGGACTGCTGAACTGGTCTGCGAACCGGGCCGGCCCATCAAAAGTTTATGGTCTGTGGTCCATAAAAATAGACGGATCATGAACCAATGGTCCATACCGTTTTCCCGGTCCGTGCCCATCTTTAGTACAGAGCTGAAGAAATGCTGAAACAGAGTATAAGCAATAAAAAATCTCTTCACCCACGATAACAAAAACTGTGACTTACAGTTTGGCAAACATAATTAAAAAAAAATATTCTGTGGTTATATTTGAAAAACCTCTTTTCTTCTCACCTCTCTTTCCCCTTATTTTCTACAGCTAATTTATGGTTACCTTTCAATGATTAATTATCATATCGAAGGGACAGGCTTCCAGTCCATGTTCCCAAATGGGGTCCTTCAATATATGGCGATTCTCCAGTTACTGAAATATTTCAGCTGGACATGGATTGGTATTATTTCTCTGAATGAAGAAAGCGCAGAAATATTTGTAAAGGATGTGGTCCCCATGTTTTCCCAGAGTGGTATCTGCGTTGAATTTATAGAAACATTCCCCAGAATATGTTTTTCAGATGACTTCGATAAATTGATGGCTGAAGGAGTTACAACAATTATTGCTGTCATGAGAAGCACAGCCAATGCAGTGGTCCTACATGGTGAATTTGAGACAATAATGGTCTTGAGAATATTGATCCACTACTCAGAATTTGGAGAGACCTCTGTAAAGACAAAAATTTGGATTATGACGGCTGAGATGGATTTCACATCCATTTCCTTTCAAAGAACCTGGGACTTTGATTTCATGCACGGTGCAATATCTTTGGCGATTCACTCCAAGCAGCCCCAGGGATTCCAAAGGTTTCTTCAGAGGAGAACCCCTGCCTCACATAAAGAAGATGGCTTCATCAGGGACTTCTGGCAACATGCGTTTAATTGTTTATTCTCCCACTCAGAGGGGGACGAGATGGTTGAGGGAGCCTGCACCGGTGAAGAGAAACTGGAGGCTCTTCCTGTGTCTGTGTTTGAAATGAGCATGACTGCCCACAGCTACAGTGTCTACAATGCTGTCTATGTCGTGGCACATGCTTTGCAAACCATACCTTTCTTTACATTTAACCACAGAGCAACGAGGGGGAGAGGCAGACAGCCGCTCATAGATCAAGAACTGTATCAGGTAACTGGCTTAGAAGGCCACAGTCAGTACAAAAAACATTCTTTCTAACAAGACTTTGGTACATGATTTTCACTTCAAAGCCCAGAATCCATCGTGGATTTGGTTATTCTGGTCATTCCAGACAACTATGGATTTTTCTTATTAACAATAACAATGATAATTTCAAAATCCAAAGACAGTGCAGACAAAAAAAATTATTAAGACATAGTATAACAGAACAAATGCAAAAGGCTGCAAAAGAAATGAAACAACATTCAATTTATATACCACCCTTAACACCAAAGTCTGTTATTATTATTACAAAGTATGTTATTATTCCCCATAACAACAAACACCTTGTGAGGTGGGTGGGGCTGAGAGAGCTCCTAGAAGCTGTAATTCACCCAAGGTCCCTCAGCTGGCTTCAAGTGAGGGAGTGGGGAATCAAACCCAGTTCTCTAGACTAGAGTCTCGAGCTCTTAACCACTACACCAAATACATACAATAATAAGTGAAATGGACTACCGTCCTATGCCATTTACAAAGCACCCTCCTGAACTATTCAGTTATATTACAGCCCCCATTTCCTTCATAAAAATTCTCTCCTGAGCATTTATTTCTGCACATTCTGTGGAAAGATGTAAATGGAGAAGGGCATTCTTGACTTCTAGGCAGACCATTCCACAAAAAGGGGAATGACTGGGTAGTCAGGTGTTGTTTTTACCCATTTTAAGGGTGTTCCATATATTTTCCTATATATTCTGTGTGTTTTAGTTGCCTTCATGCTCTCAGACTCGTTGTATGAACAAAATGGCACCCTGAGATCTTGTTGAAACCTAATCGGCCGCAATGACCATAATGAATGCCCATCTGCATCTATTCTTGAAAATCCTTATCATTCTCTTTTTGCACATTCAGGGCCAAGCTACAAGTGACAAATGACACTTGAACAGCAAGTGTATTTCTCCCTGTTCACTTGCCCTCCGCTCAATCCACTTGCTGTTCAAGTGTAATTCGTCACTTGTAGCTTGGCCCTCAGTGCAATGATGTAAATGGAGGGAGCATTCCTGACAGCCTCAGGCAGGTCATTGAAAACCATTAGGTACAATCAGCTGTTGTTTTTACCCATTTTAACGGAGCTCCATATATTTTCCTATATATTCTGTGTGTTTTAGTTGCTTTCATGCTCTCAGATTCATACAAACAAAACAGCATCTTGAGATCTACCTTTATGTCCTTGAAACCTAATCTGTCACAATTACTGCAACAATACAGCACAAGGCCCAGCATGATGGTGTGCTTAGCTACTGATAATCGATGGCTGCATGGAGGACTACATTGGCTACAAGGCACAAGTGTGAAAAATTACCCTATATCATGCTTGTCTGTATCTTTTCTTGAAAATCCTTATAATTCTCTTTTCCTCCTATTTAGCTGCAGCACTTTCTCAGATGGGTCTCCTTTAACAACAGTTGCGGGGAAGAGATTGCATTTGACCCAAAGGGTCAACTACTGGCTGGGTTTGATATTATCAACTGGATCACATCTGCTAACCTGTCATTCCTTAGAATCAAAGTGGGAAAGGTAGACCCGAAGGCTCCTTCAGAGAGGATGTTCACCATTGACGAGGATTCCATTGTGTGGCCGAGCAGGTTTAATAAGGTAGGGATCATGTGTGTACCAAGGTATGCCAAGTTATGTTCAAAGCATTCAAATGCAGTTAATTTCTTAGACTTGGAAGGATTTCTCCAACCTGAGTATCTTTTTCTTTTGTCTGAGTGATGTTCCTACAGCCCACGACTTCCAACTGGAAATTTCTCCTTGGCAGTTTTGAAACTCCATGCTCTTACAGTATTTTTGATGTCTAAGTCTGTGTTGTAAAATACACCAATTACACAGTAGAACACCTGAGGAATTCTGCATAAGCTTTGAATAAAAGCCATCAACACAATTTTTTCAATTGCACAGTTTAGCAATGACAAAAGGCAAGGTACACAGCAGAAAAACTAAATAACAGTAGCAAACAATTAACAAAGAAAGGAAAAGTCTGACCATGAAAAGCTAATCAATTTCGTCAAAGGGCAGAGAAATGTGACAAATTTCCTTTTAATGTCTTCCAATGTAACCTGCCTTTGAGGAAGTGCCCGTATTACCATAAAGTCAAAAACTCCAGATGTAGTCTAAACAACTCCTGCATTCTTGGTCTTCAATAAAAGCACTGCCAATATCAACCCATCTTATACTTTATAAAGACTATATATATGAGTACCTTCAACTGGCAATGAGGTCATAGCGAGCCTATCAAGTCTTTTTACAGCAAGTGAGCAGCAGAGTTCATTTCCCACAGCCTTCCTCTGCAGATCAACCCAAGTCTTCCTCGGTAAACTGTCCAAGTACTGACCAGGGTTGATCCTGCTTAGCTTCCCAGGTCCAATAATATCAGCATTTGCAGGCGAGTGCTAAATGGTGGGAGGAGAGCGGGGAGGGGGCACGGCGACAAGAAACACACAGACACAGTGCTGGAGGTAAAGAGGCCACAACTTTATTGAGATTACAGCTCGGGAGCAAAGGCGTGCATAGGGCACAGATCCGAGCATCGGCTGACCCGTCTGCCAAGCCGATGAACCACATGCCCCCTCAGACCCCTGCTGAGGGGGGGGGGGAACCATGGGATGACAGTCAGTGGGATGCCAGGTGGGTGTACACCCCTGTGTGGATCATCCCCTGTCACCTGGGAGTGAGGCGGACTGACAGCCCCCGTTTGGGCATGCACCGGCCATTCCTCACTCCCCAGACCCCTTATGGGGATCCCCATAATAGGGAAACTGAGCCTGAGGGCCCTGTTTCCCCCCAAACGGATCGGTGCCCAATGCCCCAATCCACCACAAGAGCCACAAAATGGCTCACCACCAACGCTCCAAGAGCTGCAAAACCAAAACAAGCGGCTCCCTCAGTGTTCTACAGCCGCACGTCCAGACCCCAGCTGGAAGGGCATCACAAGATCCATCACCATACCACGATAGATGACCAGGGAAGAATCACCCCATGGGACTCCACTGGTCGCCCCTCAGCCTCTGCCCCTTGCATCCTGTTCAATCAGGGCAGGGCACCGTGAAACTCTCTAGCCCATTGTTCAAGGAGGCTCATCCTGAGCTGGAGCCCCCTGAGGAGCCCCCTGGTGGTCCTGAAGAACTGCAGGATGCCCACGTTCCAGGAAGAATTCCATGATGCCACTGCCAGGATCCACTGTGCTGGCGCACCCCCTTCAGGACCTGGCCACCTTGTCACCACAGGACCTGGCCGTCGCCATCCTCTCTGGCAAGTCCATACCAGAACCAGGTCAGAACCTGCAGCTAAGAAGAGAGAATCAGCAGGGAGCTTAGGATCTAACAATGTAGCTCAGCACGTCTGGATGTGTGAAACACCCCCATCCGCAGCAGGGGATCCCTGGAGCATCCTGCCGATGACCACCTTCCCCCAGGAAATGGGAGGGGGGAGAAGGCAGAACACACCAATGGCAAGGACATGCATTCCGGGGGAGGGCACCTGGATGGCACGGTGACCCCTGCTCTATGTCCAGAGGAAAGCAAAAAACCTCCAGAACCCCAGAGTCAATCAGGCCTGAGGAAAATTCCTTCCTGACCCCAAATTGGCGATCGGCATTACCCTGGGCATGTGAGAAAGGACCACAGAGCTAGACACTGTATACCCCTCTAGACATTGGGGGCCAGGCGCCAGGCCCCCGAGGAAGAGCAGCATATGCCCAGCCAAGGCTATGGACATTGGGTGACTCAGGCAAAACACTAAAACCCCATCTGAGAGGGCTGCTGAGGTGGAGGAAGCACACAGTCCCAGAACTCCCTTGAACCCATGAGTGGTTACAAATTTCCATGGTTCGCTGGCAACAGGTCCAGCCAATAACTCCATCCAGGATGTGCCCGAAGAACCAGTCCCCTATGGGTCCGCAGTGCAGATTCCACGTCCTGCAGCATACTGGGCTGAAGAAAACTTGTTAGTTGACCACGCAAGGTGAACTTGTGCACACCATTTGGTAAAGGTAGTCCCCCGTGCACACTGAGTCACCACTGACCCACGGGGATGTTGCATCACGACATTCTCTTGGCAGACCTTTCGCTAAGGGGTGGTTTGCCATTGCCTTCCCTAGTCATCTACACTTTACCCCTAAGAAACTGGGCACTCAATTTACCGATCCCGAAAGGATGGAAGGCTGAGTTAACCTGGTTACCTGAACCCAGCTTCTGCCAGAATCGGACTCAGGTCATGAGCAGAGGTCAGGCTGCAGTACTGCAGTACTGCAACCGTGTCAAATTGTTCCAGCCCTCCCACCGGAGAGCATTTTGCTGCAGCGATATCCCATTTCTAAAACAAACAGTTTAATACATGCTGCAGCTGAATCTATACCTATCCATCTCTATAATTATCTATCTACCTACCTATACAAATGTATTAGACTGATCCTCAAAAGAAACTTGGGGGTGAGGGGAGAGAAGTCTGGGGATTATTTACTTATGCTCAGAGCAAGATGAGGGGAGCGCCTAATGTTGAATCTCCAAAAAGGGGTGTGGGATGTGCTATCCCAATATTTTCTACAGAGGCCAGGAATGCTGCCTCTGAGTGCAAGGAAGAATCTCCCTTCCAGCCCTGGTCACGAGGATTTCCACCCTACAACAGCAGCAAATGCTGTGCCATTCCTGCACAGGGGCTTACCGTATCAACCCAAGTCTTCCTCAGTAAACCGTCCAAGTACTGACCAGGGTTGATCCTGCTTAGCTTCCCAGGTCCAATAATATCAGCATATACCATGCTATCTTCCCTATCTGCATAAAGACTACGGTCATACAAATGCCTCTAATATGAATTCTAAATATTAAAAGATTGTCCTGTTCCATTTATTTACAGAGACGACCACTTTCTCTGTGCAATAATGGTTGTCTTTCCGGTTATAGTAGAATGAAGAAGGAAGGGAAACCTTTTTGCTGCTATGATTGCCTTCCATGTCCAGAAGGGAAGATTTCCAACCAGAGAGGTAAGAAATGTACCAGAGAGAGTTTATCATATGTACTTTATGTGTATCCTATATGAGTATAGCAGAAGACATGAAAGTAATATTTCTAATGCAAAAAAAAAGCCAAAAAAATCATGATTCCTGGAGATCCTCCCTCCTGGAACAGGTGACTATGTTGATGCAAACATAATTCCAACAAGTTTTTCTATCACATTTCGAGCAAGAAAGCCCTCATTTGGAAATTTATAATATTAAAGTAGAATTTCTTCAATGAACTGAACTTAGAGTTGCCAGGTACTGAAAAAACACATTTTCCTTTTCAGACATGGATGACTGTTTACAATGTCCAGAAGATCGTTATTCAAACAAGGACCGAGATTTATGCATTCCCAAATATATAAAATTCTTGTCCTACAGTGAAGCCTTGGGGATAACTTTGACCATGATGGCTATTCTTTTCTCTTTCATCACAGCTTTAGTACTTGGAATCTTCATTAAGCACAGGGATACTCCAATAGTTAAAGCCAACAACCAGAACCTCACCTACACTCTCCTAGTTTCTCTCCTGCTTTCCTTCCTTGCCGCTTGCTTATTCATTGGCCAACCCAACAAAGTGACGTGTCTCCTTCGGCAAACCGTTTTTGGCATCCTCTTCTCAGTGGCTGTTTCTTGTGTCTTGGCCAAAACCATCATAGTAGTTTTAGCTTTCATGGCCACCCAACCAGGATCCAGGATGAGAAACTGGGTGGGCAAACGACTGGCTGCCTCCATTGTTCTTTCTTGCTCCTTTATTCAAACCACTATTTGTGCTGTGTGGTTGGCAACCTCTCCTCCCTTTCCAGATTTGGACATGCACTCCATGACTGAAGAAATTATTCTGAAATGTAATGAAGGATCGGTCTCCATGTTTTACTCTGTCTTAGGCTACATGGGCTTTCTGGCCATTGTCAGCTTTGTTGTGGCTTTCCTAGCTCGGAAGTTACCTGACAGTTTTAATGAAGTCAAGTTCATCACCTTCAGTATGCTGTTGTATTGCAGCGTTTGGTTATCTTTTATTCCAACCTACCTGAGCACCAAAGGGAAAGACATGGTGGCTGTGGAGGTCTTTTCAATCTTAGCCTCTAGTGGAGGGTTACTGGGCTGCATTTTTCCCCCTAAATGCTACATTATTGTGTTGAGACCCGAACTAAACAAGAGGGAGCAGCTAATAAGAGTGAACAATTAAGGGATCCAGTCAAGCTAAATTTCCTCAGAAATCAGCCACAGAGATTCGTATGCACACAACTTGTTCATCTCTGTAGATGCTCTTTATTCTTCTTTCCCTGAGATAGGCCAGCATGTACACACTTTCTCACCTTTATTTCCAGAACAAGCTGTGATGTTGGTTAGGATGAGATATATTGACTAAACAGTGCTTTATTATCAGACCATATCCCAATATTCTACAATGAAATTCTTTCCCAATTGCATTTTGGAATGCATAAAGGATAAAGAAATGGCTATACAGCTTTGTCCTTCAAGACATTGTCGCCTGTACATTATTTATTGATTTCCTAAATTTGTATTCCACTTCTCCAGACTTCTAATGTCCCCAAAGTAGTCTTTCATCACTTTGCTCTCTTATCAGTCTGCTTTATGTAATCAGAAAAGTAACTGGCATATAAAACAAAATGCATTGGTTTGGCACTCGGGTATATTTTGTCCCAATTGTGGGTCATTGGGTGAAAAAATATGTCCCATTAGTTTTTTTTCTTTTCTAGAAAATATTTATTCAAGAAAGCACAGCTAATTGTACAGAACTGATAATGATTTTCCTTTTTTTTACAGAAAAAATGAGTTGATAACATTCTACAGAATTGTTGTTGATCATTTAATATGCAAAGTGGCTGGGTTAATCTGCTCATAAGAGATATCCTGTCCAATAAGGCAATATGCATGTAGGCTTTTCGGTGTTTGAAAAAGGCTCTGGGGTTCATGAAACACACTTCTAGCATCACAGAGAGATGGGAAGGGGGCATAATATTACCTGTCACATTGAAATGAGGATATGAATTTACTAGTGCACAACTTTTGTGATCGTATTTTCAAAGACTTGTGAAATCATGTGACTACCATGTTTGTTCATGGCAACTTTTAGCTGTGTCCCTCAACTATGTTTTCAGCCGTGACATTTCTCACCTGTTTAGAGAAAGCAACTGTCAGATAAACCCCTGTATACCTATCATGGTTGGGTTTATGCATAATCCTTTGCTCCTCTGAGAATGGGTAAAGGATACTCTTAATTGCTACTTGGCTGTTAGCTACTTATCTGCAGGTGTTTTACTTTCCATTTCCCAGCCAGCTTGAGAACGTGGCCTTGGAGTGCTGGCCAGAGCCAGTCCTCCCTAAGAATTGTGGTGAATTCATTCCTCCCCATTCCCTACTCCCACAGGCCTGGGCCCTTCGCACCAAAACCCTAAGAGTCTCCCATTCCCAGGGGTGGGAACACCTCCTCCGCTTATAATTAACACTGCTCACCCACCTTGCGTCACTTCTGCCAATGACCCTGTTTGAGTACCTTGCTACTGATATATCTCTAATAAAGCAACTTTAACTTTTACACATAAGTGTCTGAGTGAAGTGCTTGGGGACTTATCTGGCAAGACCTGAGAGGAACATCATGTTCGAGATGGCTCTGGTCAGGTCTTATTCAGATATACGCATGCACTTAAAAAGCTCTAAGCATCTAATTAGCTTTACTCCATCAAATCATTTAACCCCTGGCATAAAGTACATCACAAAAAAACATTTTAGGTTTGTTACCGGGTAGAGTACACAAGTAACACTATTACAGAGTCTCTGCTTCTTTTCCAGGTCTTTATTAATAAAACATGATAATTTAATATTCTTAATGTGAACTCAATCAAAAGAAGATCATATTAACCATTATAATTACATAGATCATTAAAGGAGAGCAATCATACAAATCTCAAAAGTATTTTACATAAGGATAAGCAGATCACAGACAAGGAGACCCTTCTAGGAAGAAGCTCCGAATCGAAGCTTCTGATATTTCTACAGTTTCTGAACTATCTCCTAACAATAACTATCTGTCCCACTTTGAAGGGTATACCCTCTTGGTGAACTTATCTTATAAACCCCAAACAAGGTTGTCTATATTTGAAACTTCTTCTTGAAGTATATAAAAATTGTGTTAGATCATTCATACTACATTTTATCTTAACAAAGTCTATGAAAACATTGTGATTACAAGTTTCTCATACTATTATGATGAGGAGGTCTCACTCCTTTCTAAACAGTTTGTTTATTCAGTAGCCCACCACTGCACAAGCTAAAACAAACTTGACCCTTCACCGGCTGTTGGAGAACAGGTGAGCCTCTGTGTAGGTGCAGAATTCTAGCAAATGGCTAAGAAGAAAACTCAAAGGTGATGATTGGACACAGCTTAGTTTAACAAAAGAATGACCTTTATTAGAAACATAGAACATAGAAAAATAGAAACATTGAACTGGAAGGGACCCAATGGGCATCTAGCCCAAGCCCCTGCACAATGCAGAAAATACACAGCTATTCCCCCCTCACTTTCCCCAGTGGTCCCTTCTCCTATGCCTAGAGGAAGGCAAAAAGTATATTATAGAGTATAAAATATAGAGAGCCCAAGAATATATATTGAAGGAACAGTGCACAAGGCTTAACAGCTAATAAGAGGGGAAAAACCAAATCTAAGAAAACCAATATCTAACTGTCCCTTCAGAGTTAACAGACAATACTTGTTCAAGGCTTGGGAAGGCATAGGAAAGCCTATTTCTAGGGCCCTCTGTTCTCCATCCCACCGAATCACTCACAAAATAGGCAGAAGAGACCTTTTCTACCCTCTTTTCTTGAAAAGGGGAGGAGTTCCCCCCCTTAAAACCACTCTGTCCCGAAGTCCATAGCTACGTCAGCCACATCTCTCATGCTTCTGGTTTTATAGTGGTACCAAAAGGCTGGAACAACATCCGTTTATCCATCTCAGTTTAGAGCAAATTTCTTCCCTGCTGAACGGAGATGCTTTCCAAGACAGGCTTTGAAAAGGTGACTCATACTGCAGCTTAATACCTAAAAACCATGCTGATATATGCCTTCATCATTATACGTGCAGCTGTTTTTGTACTGACAATACCGAAATCACACAGAAGACCTGCCTCTAAACCTTAGTTATACTACACTCAACAACAACAACAACGGATCCTGAAGAAGGCAAGTGTTGAGATGACTTCCCGAAATGGCTGAGTGAAGCAGTAACCTCAGAGCTCTGCTCTAGTGGGGAGTTAACTGCACCACCCGGGGGATTTTCACACCCCTAAAAGACATCTGGAGAATGTCAAAAGCTGGCGAATTTTCCTGTCCGGTTGCCCTTGCTGGTAGCAGCTGACAAGGGTTCGACCCAGGATCAACTCCTAGCGCCAGAGTGGATGCAGGTGTCCTGATGGGCAATTAGCTGAGACAGCAAGAATGAATTAATGGACTTATCTTCTTTCCTTTCTGCTTGTCATTGGAGATGGGATTTATACCTCCACTAACTGTGAGTTTAATTGCCCAGGAATTCTAATATTAGTGAGTCCCCATTCCAAACAAACAGGTGGTCATCACAAGCCTTGTTCGTTGCGACTTCCGGTTTGGGATTCATGGAGGTCTAACGCAGCTCCATTTGCGGAGCTGACCGGATTGCCGTTTTAACCGGCCGGAGGGGTGAAAATAACCCGCGGCCGACTGCTCTCAGGCGGGGAGCAGGCAAAGAACGCTCAAGACCCTAGGGTGAGCTAGATCTCGGACGAGGGGGGGCTCTACACAAGGAGTCTCCCCCCCGATCCTTGAGGTCCCACCTTGCGACGGGTCGGCTATAATCTCTGCGGCAATTTTGGGGCCAACTCGGCTGGCATAAGACCTACATACCCAAGCTTCGATCGGGGAGGGAAGTCGAGAGGAGAATTTAAGATCGAAACAGCGATTACAACCCGAGAAAGTTGAAGAGAAGGTAAAGATCGCTATCTCTTGAAACGGGACAGATTGACAAAAACAGAGAGGAAAGAAAGTAGATTTTTAAACTGCAACAGATTAGTGAAAAGGAGGTGAAGACTCGGCAGGAGTTGTATTTTAAAAGAGACTAAGTTTAAAGAAGTTATTACAAAAATCGGACTATTGTTTTGAATACCTGTGGTCTTGGAGCTGTGGGAAAAAGACACCATCGCGAGACCTGCTGTGGGAAGACGGGAGACAGGAAGTGCGTAATAACAATAGAGTGGCTGGAGGGAAGCGGCCCTTGCCAAGGGACAGGAAGTGGGGAATCGCCATTTTTGAAAGTGGAAGGGTCGTGGCTTCAGCGGAAGAGGAAGTAGGCCATCTTGGATTATAATAACATAGAGAAACCATAGAGAAAAGACGCCCGACATTTTGGATATAAAAAATTAATTTTGGCAAAGATTGGGACATTTGAAAAAAAAGGAAAACGTTTAATTATACGCCACGGAGCTGAGGAAGAGAGCAGATTCGTGGGAGCGAGCTAAAGCAAGCCCCACGATGTCGAAAAAAGAGTGGCAATCGGCAATAGAAAATTTGGACAAAAAACTTATAGACATGATGAAAGAACTTAAGGACACGAAATTGGAGCTTATTAAAGAGGTCAAAGAAGTTACACAGACAGTAAAGTCGGAGCTGTCAGAAGTGAAAAAAGGCGTGGAAACGATTAGCAGTGAATTACAAGGAACGAAACAGAGAGTCAAAACAGTAGAAGACGCGATGGAGAATTTAATAGAAACGCAACAAACAGAGATGAGATCGGTAAAGGGGAGGATGTCAGTTGCAGAAACTAAACACATGGAGAAGCAGCTTCGTTTTCGTGGTCTGCCAGAAGTTGAAGGGAAGTCAGCGCAAGAACAGATGACTGAGGTGTTGGCTGAATACCTGGGGAAGGAGGAGGAGGAAATTGTGGCTATCCTAGATGTGGCGTATCGTGTGAACTCGAGAATTGCAACCCAGAGGAAACTACCAAGGGATGTGATCGTGCAGTTTACAACTAGAAATATGAAAGAGAGGATTGTGACAAAACAATTTCAAGACCCATTGGAGATTGATGGCAAGACGATTATCATAATGAAGGAATTGCCCAGATCAGTGTTACTGGACAGGAAAAAATATAGAGTGTTAATTCAGACTTTGAAGGACATGAACATTAGGTACAGATGGGAGTTACCGGAAGGAGTGTCCTTTGAGTTTGGAGGGGCAAAAAAGCGTATCAGATCTGAGCGGGAGATGGAGAGATTTATTAAGGACAATGAAAAAGACTTACCAACAAAACCATGAATATGGAGAGTAAAGTATTATCTTGGAATGTAAATGGACTAAACTCACCGAATAAGAGAAAAAATATTTTTCATTGGCTACTAAAACAAAAATGTGATATTGTTTGTTTGCAGGAGACCCATATTAGAAAACAGGATGTAAAATATTTAAAATCTGGAAAATTGGGCAAAGAATTTGTAGCGGCTTCCAACAAGAAAAAAAGAGGAGTGGTGTTGTATATAAAAGAGGAGCTGCAGCCAAAATTTGTTATGAGAGATGTGGAAGCTAGATTTGTAGCAGTGGAATGTAACTGGAACTTAAAGAGAGTGTTGGTAGTCGGACTTTATGCACCTAACGGTGCAAAGGAAAGCTTCTTTGAGGACTTAAGGAAGCACTTAGACGATCTTGTATATGACCAGATAATTCTTGCTGGAGATTTCAATGGAGTGACAGATTTGGAACTAGACAAAAAGACTACAAAAGCACAAAAGAAAAGAGGATTATTGCCAAAGCTTTTTTTTGAGTTGATTCAACAAGAGACTCTCGAAGACGTATGGAGGAGAGAATATCCTAAAACCAGACAGTTTACTTTTTATTCTGCAAGGCATCTTACATTATCAAGAATTGATATGATCTGGGCCTCAAAGGACTTAGCGTTATGGACTAAGGAGGTAGGAATAATGCCGATGGTAGGCTCAGATCACAACCCAATTATGTGGAAATTCGGAAAAAGGAGAAAAAGGAAAGCCTGGAGAATAAATGAGGACTTGTTACAGGAAAGTGAGAATATGGAAATATTGAGAAGAG
This sequence comes from Eublepharis macularius, assembly GCF_028583425.1. NCBI lineage: Eukaryota > Metazoa > Chordata > Lepidosauria > Squamata > Eublepharidae > Eublepharis > Eublepharis macularius. The sequence continues at coordinate 69,184,032 of NC_072801.1, read as the reverse complement.
AGACAAAGTTTTTTATACAATACAACGTGAATAAAGAAGTACCAACCAATAAAGTTTGGGATGCGTACAAGGCGGTTGTAAGGGGCATACTAATGGACTTAAATGGCAGAGCAAGAAAAAAGAAAGAGGAGAAAAGACAAGAGATTGAGGAGAAAATAAAAGCCAAAGAAGTACAGTTAAAAAAGAGACCAGGGAAAAAGAAAATATACCAGGAAATCAAAATTCTTCAAGAACAGCTAACAGCAATGAGTAACAAAGAATTGGAGTGGAATCTTAAAAGACTGAATCAAAAAGCGTTTGAGGGTGCTAATAAACCTGGGAAATATTTGGCATGGCAATTGAAGAAGAAAAGGGAAAAGAAAATAATAAATAAAATATGTGAAGAAGATAAAACGTACTTGGAGCAGACTACCATTAGTAGAGCCTTCTATAAATTCTATGCTAAGCTGTATAATAAAAAAGAAGTAAACAAAGAATCAATAGCATCATATCTGGAGAAAACCAAACTTCCAGAAATCTCGGAAGCTTGGAGAAGTAAGTTGAACAGTGAAGTAACTGACGAGGAAATAAGCAAGGCAATACAATCTGCAAATCTAGGAAAGGCGCCAGGGCCAGATGGACTTACGGCTAAATTTTATAAGACAATGGCCAATGAACTGGCACCATTCCTAAAAGAGGTGATGAATGGAGTTTTTAGGGATCAAAGGATTCCAGATACTTGGAGTGAAGCGAATATATCATTGATCCCAAAGGAGGGCCAAGACCTGACCAACGTGAAAAATTACAGACCTATATCACTACTTAATAATGACTATAAAATTTTTGCGAAGATACTGGCGGAGAGATTGAAGGGGTGGCTCTCGGAAGTCATAGAGGAGGAACAAGCAGGCTTTTTGCCAGACAGACAAATAAGAGACAACTTAAGGACAGTGATCAATGCTATTGAATACTACGACAAGCGTTGTGACAAAGAGGTTGGTTTCTTCTTTGTAGACGCCGAAAAAGCGTTTGACAATTTAAACTGGGACTTTATGTTTGCCACTATGGAAAAGCTACAACTGGGAGAAAGATTCGTCAGAGCAATCAAGGAAATCTATAGAGACCAGACTGCAGCAATTGTAGTGAATGATGAACTGACCAAGAAATTGACGATTAGTAAAGGAACAAGACAAGGTTGCCCGTTATCTCCATTGTTGTTCATCTTAGTATTGGAGATCCTGATGATACAAATCCGACAAGATGAGGAAATACGAGGAATAAAGATAAAGGACTATTCATATAAGGTCAGAGCATTTGCAGACGACATAATGTTAATTGTAGAAGACCCACTGGAGAACATGCCAAAAGTGATAGACAAGATCAAGGAGTTTGGAGACTTGGCAGGTTTCTTCATTAACAAAAAGAAGTCAAAGATATTATGCAAAAACATGACTAAGCAGAAACAACAATTGTTAATGGAAACAACGGATTGTGAAGTAACTAGTAAGGTGAAATACTTGGGAGTTGAGCTGACTGCAAAAAATATTGATTTGTTCAAGAATAATTATGAAAAATTATGGACTCAGATAGAGAGAGACTTGATCAAATGGAATAGATTGAACCTGTCATGGTTGGGCAGGATTGCAGCAGTTAAGATGAATGTGTTACCAAGAGTAATGTTTTTGTTACAGACAATACCAATCATCAGAGACTCTAAACAATTTGAAAAATGGCAGAGGAAAATATCAGATTTTGTTTGGGCAGGCAAGAAGCCTCGAGTGAAAGTAAAAGTTTTACAAGATGCAAAGGAGAGAGGCGGAATGCAACTGCCCAATCTGAGACTTTACCATGATGCAATCTGCCTAGTTTGGCTAAAAGAGTGGATGACATTAAAGAATAAGAAACTATTAGCCCTAGAGGGATATAAAAAAATTTTTGGATGGCACGCATACCTATGGCATGACAAAGTAAAGGTCAACTCGATGTTCCTGCATCATTTTGTAAGGAGAAGTCTATTTACAATCTGGAAGAAGTATAGAACTTACCTACAAGAAGGAACCCCCTTGTGGGTGGTTCCATATGAGGTGATAGATCCGAGAGCTGTGGATAATGAACAACAATGTTTAACGTACAAAGAAATAACTAAGATTGAAGTATCTAAACTTAGAATAAAGACGCAAGAGGAACTATCACCTAACTATGATTGGTTCCAGTATAGACAGATTAGAGACTTATACAACTCAGACTTTGCAAAAGGGGGCATACGAACAGAGAACTCGGAACTAGAGCAGACCCTTCTTAAAGAAGACAAGAAAAGAATATCCAAGGTATACCAAGTATTGCTGAAATGGTATACTGAGGATGAGATAGTTAAAACACAGATGGTGAAATGGGCTATAAATTTCAATAAAGAAATAACAATGGAGGCATGGGAATACTTGTGGAAAACTACAATGAAGACAACGACATGTATCAATATTAAAGAGAACATTTTCAAAATGATCTATCGTTGGTACATGACACCAAAGAAGATTGCGCTAGGGAACTTGAATACTTCTAATAAATGCTGGAAATGTAAGAAACATGAGGGCTCCCTCTATCATATGTGGTGGTCGTGTGAGGTAGCTAGGCAGTTCTGGGGGGAAATAATAAGAGAAATGAGTGAAATTTTACAGTTTCAAATAAATAAGAACCCAGAACTCCTGCTGCTAAACTTGGGAATGGAGGGAATTCCAGCCCATCATAGGACGTTGATTTTTTATATGACTGCAGCAGCTAGACTTTTGTATGCGCAGAAATGGAAAGTACAAGAAGTACCAACTATTGAAGATTGGATCTACAAATTGCTGTATATGGCTGAAATGGACAAGATGACAAGAAAACTGAGAGACCTGGACTCAGGGCAGTTCAACACAGACTGGGAGAAGCTGAAACAATACCTGGAGAAGAAATGGGAGGTGGGAGGAAAACTGTGGCAGTTTGAGAACTACTGAAATATAATAAAAGTATAAAAGAGAGGGGTGACTTTACCGGGGGAGGAAGAGAAATGTGAATTTATAAGCAGTTAGATTAATTGATTGAGATATATATAGATATGTATAGGTCAACTGATAGAGAATAATTAATGATAAGGTTTAAACATGAGGATTGACTAACTAACAATATTTTCTTTCTTTGACAAGATTTATATGCACCAAACTGAATATATAGAAGAGTTAAATTGATTGAGTATCTGAGGAGTTATATAGAATTACCATAAAAAGTTGAAATGAGTAATATATAGAGAACAAATCAAATTGTTTGATTTAAATGTGGGAAATTTTTATGGTTTATGATATATAGGTTTATATAGAATTATTCAAAACTGGAAAATGGGATAAATTGTTTATCTAAAGACGTATAGTTTGGGTGTATAATAAGTAAAGGAGTTAAAGATGTACTGCTTAATATAATGGAGAATGTATATCTGTTTTAGACAGAGGAACTTAATAGAAGTAAGGGAAAAGGGACAGAGGGTGGGAAAGCTGTTGGAAGTCAACAAAAGGGGGGGAAAGGGAGGGGGTTAGAAACGAAAAATTAGGGGAAAATTGACTGTAATGTAAAAATAAAAATGTTCTAACCCAATAAAAAAATTTTTCAAAAAAAAAAAAAAAAACAAGCCTTGTTCGTTGCGTTCGGATGCTGTTCAGGAAGCCAGACACTCAGGCGCTTTCTATCAATTCCCCTGGCAACGGCAAGGACTGAACTTTGTCTGAACTCCTTCTGTCCTTCCTTCTGTCTTTAACCCTTCAGCTTCCAGCAGACAGTCCAGCTCTTGCAACTCAGAAGAAAAATAGACAGCAAAGGGGGGAACCCATGGATTATACTTTTTCCAGGCTGCAATCTCTCTGAACCTTGGGAGGTCTTCAGAGGACAGTGAGTACTATGTCCCCTGCAAATTTGGTGGGTATTGGACATTGGGAAGGTCAGTTTTGTAACCCCTCAATGTAGCTTCCAACACGCAGTACAGTTTTTGCCACTGTGAAGAGAAAATGACAGCAAAGGGGGTGGCGCCAGCTCTCCCGGTGTGAGAGGGACAGAGAAAATCTCTCCATCCTTCTGGCACCAGGAAGGAGCAGCCCCACAGGGCCAGCTCTGCCCGCTGTCAGAGGGACGAGGAAATTCTCTGTCTCTCTGACAGTGGGCAGAAGCGGTCCCGCAGTGGCACCGACTCTGCCTGCTGTCAGAGGGACCAGGGGAGTCTCTCCTTGTCCCTCTGATAGTGAGCAGAAGTGGCCCTGCAGCAGCACCGGCTCTGCCCGCTGTCAGAGGGATGAAGAGATTTTGGGATTTTGGGACATCAGGGACTTAAAATGGACCCAGCAAAAGTTCAAGCAGTGATGGGGTGGGAACCCCCCGCAACCAGAAGACAATTGCAATAGTTTCTGGGTTTCTCTAACTTTTACCGACCCTTCATAAAGAACTCTGCTCAAATCGCTCTCCCCTTAATGGACTTACTGAAAACCAAGGGGAGGGGGCTGCAAGGGAAAAAGCCGAGTGTTAAATTGAATTGGACTGGTGAGTGCCAAAAGGTTTTTGAAACATTACAAAAGTTACTAAGTTCAGAACTGGTTCTGCAGCACCCAGATGAGAACTGAAAATTCGTGGTTTAGGTAGATGCAAATCACACTGCAGTGGGAGGGGTCCTCCTACAACTGGTGGAAAAATTGTACCCCTGTGCATATCTTTCCAATAAATTCTCTGAAACATAACAAAATTGAAGTGTATGGGAGAAGGAAGCTTTTGCAGTGAAATTTGCACTCACCACTTGGTGACATTGGTTAGAGGAAGGTAAATTTCCCTGTGAAGTGTGTACTGATCACAAAAACTTAGAAGCATTACTTATCCCCTGTAGATTGAACAACAAACAGTTAAGGTGCGCGGAATTCTTTTCCAAGTTTAACTTTACGTTGAAGTACCTCCCTGGCTGATCAAATTTCCTAGCGGACGCGCTATCACACATGCCCCAATATGAAAGCCAGAAGGAGGAAATCATTGATACAGTTTTTTCCCCAGCTCATTTGGGAGAAGCAGTGACGACCCACAACCAAGCTGCAAAAATGCAAAACAACCAGAAACCTGATCTCTCAGAGTGGAGAGAGAGGGTGAAAGCTGAAACTGAAAAGGAAGGGGGGGAAGTGCCCAAAGCTGACTTAAAACAAGAGAAAGATGGCCACTGGTACAGAATGAGCAAATTATACGTCCCAGCCAGCCTAAGAAAAGAAGTTTTACAACTATGCCATGATGCAAATCTTGTGGGACATTTCGGTTACCTTGAAACCTTACACTTAGTGCAAAGACAGTTTTGGTGGCCAGCTATGAGAAAAAATATTTCACAATGCGTAGCTTCGTGCCCAGCATGCATAATGGGGAAATCTAGGAGGGGAAACCCCCTCAGACTATTATGACCTTTAGAAATCCCTCCTAGACCATGGGCTGTGGTTTCAATGGACTTTATCACAGACCTTCCCCCCTCTAAAGGACATACAGTAATTTGGGTAGTGGTGGATTTATTCTCAAAGCAAGCTTACATTATTCCATGCACCAGTATTCCTAGAGCTAAGAAACTGTCCAGCCTTTTTATGAAGCACATAGTCAAACTGCATTCGTTTCCTACCAAGGTAATCTCAGATTGAGACACACAATTCATTGTCAGCTGGCAGAAAGTTGCTGGAATTGAACAAGGACTTAGCTCCGCTCATCATCCTCAAACCAATGGACAAACCGAATGCACAAACCAGGTGTTAGAACAGTTCTTAAGATGTTATATCAATTACCAACAAGATAACAGGATTGATTTTATCGATTTTGCAGAATATGCGTATAACAACTCAGTACACTCTTCTACAGGGGCTTCACCTTTTCAAATAGTACATGGATATGAAGGAAATGCCTTACCTTTTGCTACAACCCCTGGCTCCCAACAGCCAGGAGATTTAGGAGAATGGTGGACTAATTTAACTTCCCAATGGAGAATCATACACAATACTTTGGACAAAGCAAAAGAGGACTATAAAAAGTTTGCTGACAGAAAACACTTTGAGCAATGGAAACTACAACCAGGAGATTTTGTATACATCTCTACCAAAAACATCAAAGGGGAGCAACCTAGCAAAAAAATGGGGTGGAGATATTTAGGGCCTTTTCCTTTAAAGAAATTGATCAATGAAGTGACTGAGAACTTCCCAAAAACTTAAGACAAATTCACCCAATCTTTCATTTTAGTTTTTTAAAAAGAGCTCCCCGCCCCTGACCAGTAGCATCCAGAAAAGGGAGCCCCACACCCAATGCTAGTGGATGGACAAATCCATTATTAAGTGGAGGAAATTTTAGACTCCAAAATAAAACCCAATAAACTTTTCTATTTAGTAAGATAGAAGGACTTTGATGAATCTCAAAAGAAATGGATGGAAAAATCATATATGAACAGTCCTAGACTTATATCACAGTTTCACAAACTCTATTTTGAGAAACGTGGCCCTTAAGGGGCCATGTTTAGAGGGGCAGTGAATATCATGTCTGTACCTCATCCATGCCATTCTTTTAAGCTGAGCTGTTACTGTGAAACATTTTTGATGCTGTATCTTGATCTCACATTTCTAATGTCATAATTGCCTTCCTTTCACAGGCCGACTAAAGCTGCAGTGCCTTATCTAACTGCTTTGAAGCTCCCAGGGCTTCTGACCTTGTAAACTGTTCGTTCTCATGAATCCCTGAGTTTCAACTTTAATCTTATGCCTTCCAAGTGTCTAGACTGGGTATGTAAACTATGTGAGGAGTACCAAAGACTGTTTCACACCGAAAATTATGTTTTACTAGTGGGAGGGGGGATGAGTATCTGGGCTCTATAAGAAGAATGGATTTCACACTTTTAAGTATTCCTGTCAACCTGTTTAACTGCTTGCTTTCCTTCTGAGCAATCCTATGGACATATCTGTGGATTTGATTTGATTACTGAATAAAACCTTTCAACCAAGACTGTGGATTTCTTGCTGTGAGGGTATAGGGGTCTATCTGCCATGGCCTGTCATCCATAAACTGACAGTCAGCCGTAACAGCCGTATCTGGTAGGCGCGTATCTTCTAGGCATGCCTAGAGAATGCACTGAATATTGTTATCAGAAGACATTGTGTATGTGAGTGGTATGACTTTCCGACCCCTGATGATGTCGTATGTATGAAACGTGTTGGAATATCTAACCGGTCACTTGGGGTCCTTTGGGTCCTGTTCCATCTTCGTGTATCCACCTACAAAATATGAGGAAGGTTTGTTAGTGGGAACTTTATACACCTTGAGAGCTTTACCTGTGAGTGATTTCCTCAAGAGTTGTTTGGTTCTTCGTAGCATCTCTACTTTTGTGAGAAGGATATAAAATGGTTACAGGAAGGAATGGTAGAAGACACACCTGTTGAACACCTGTTGAACTCCTACCTCATTTCACACAGGAGGGCCTTGTGTACTTCCTTTATGAGCATCTAATTTGTATATTGAATATTGGAAAATCATATTTATATGAATATTTATCAGATGAACATAAGTATTTATAAGCACTTTGCATTTTGCACATGAATACACTCCATATTTGTTATAACTTTTATTTATTTATTCATCAAACGTTGATGTTTCATTTTTCCTCTATTTGTGGATTTTCTATCAAGTTGTTAGGTTCTGGTAGTGGAGATGCCTCCTAGTTGAGTTTAGGGTCAGGAGCAGAGCAGGGCCATTTCCAGATGGCTTACCTTCACCCGGAACGTCGCGCCTCGTTGCGGGGAAAATGTGAAATATCGCATTTTCCCCGCAACGAGGCGCAATGTTCTGGGTGAAGGTAAGCCATCTGGAAATGGTCCTGGTGGCAATAGCAGCACTGTGCATTCACCCAGCTGGGATCAGGAGTGGAGTAGGTGGTAATGCCCACCCCCTGCCTTCATCCAGCTGGGATCAAGCACAGAGCAGGAAGTAATGCTTGCTTCTCATTTTACCCTGCCTGGATCAGGAGCAAAGCAGGTGGCAATGCCTGTTCTCCACCTTTATCTGGCCACTATCTGGAGCAGACCCTCAACCCTCAACTGGGATCCTCAGTACAGAATGCAGCCCATATCCTTCAAAGTAACAGTTCAATAACAGAGTTCGCTTAAGATGTCAGAGCTGCAAAATGAGGATCCATGCCACATTGGCATAAACGGAGAGGGTCCCAATCAACAATTGTTCTGGATAGAGAGTTGGAGGCGCCAGTGATGTCAATTGTGCTGTGGAACGGTGGGATGGTACCGGGTGGGGTACGAACACAAGAGCACCGTTTTGCAAACCATGAACCAGCCCAGCTCATGATGAACTTCAGTCCATATTTCAGTTCATGCCCATCTCTAATAGCTGCACTTTCCAGTTGCCTGCCCATATTCTCTCTTCTCCCATTCATTTCATTTGCAAAAGGCTGCTGTGTGTGTGTGTGTGTGTGTGTGTGTGAAGTGCCATCAAGCTAATTTATGGCATCCCCTGCTTTAGTTTTCAAGGCAAGAGTCTAATTGAGGTAGTTTTGGCAGCTCTTATGCCACAACAGTTCTAGACTTCAGGTGTTAAAATATTCAGTTGGGGGTGGGGGTGAGGTCCAGTTTGGACCACAGCAGAAGTTTTGTGACAACTGTGCAAATAAAGAAGTTTCAAACAATTCTTCTCTTTTTTTTCTGCTGTGCTTCATTACACCACTATATTCAATGCTGCGTTCCCAAAGAGGACCAGAGAAGACTTTTGCAAGGAAACCATCAACATATTTTCTTCTTTATATATATTTTCTTCTTTGACTTCCGGTTCGGGATCCATGAAGGTCTAACACAGCTGTAAGTGCTGAGCTGACCGGACTGCCGTTTCAACGGCCGGCGGGGCAAAAAGACCCCCGCGGCCAACTGTTCTCAGGCGGAGAACAGGCATAGAACGCTCAAGTACCTCAGGGTGCGTTGATCTCGGGCGAGGGGGGGGGGGTCCTACGCAACGGACTCTCTCCCAACCCTTGAGGTCCCACCCGAAGACAGGGCGGCTAAAATCTCTGCGGCAGTTCTGGAGCCAATGCGGTTGGCATAGGACCTACATGCTCAAGCTTCAACAGGGACAAGAAGAATTGATGGGAATCTGAGATTGAAACAGCGATTACAACCCGTGAAAAGCACTGGAGAAGGTAAAGATCACTATCTCTTGAAACGGGACAGATTACTTAAAGCAATGAAACATTAAAGCAGACTTTTAAACTGCAACAGATTGATTAGAAGGAGGGGAGGATCCGGCAAGAACTATATTAGAAAAAGGACTAAGTTAAACGGAGTTATTAAAGAAATTGGACTATTGTTTTACATACCTGTGGTCACAAGGAGATATCAGGCTGTGAGAAAGCTTTACCATCGCGAGAACTGCTGTGGGAAGTCGGGAAACAGGAAGTACGTAATAGTGATAGAGTTGCTGGAGAGGAGCAGCCCTTGCCGGATGACAGGAAGAAGGGAATCGCCATTTTTGAAAGGGGAAGAGCTGCGGCTTCAGCGGAAGAGGAAGGAAGCCATATTGGATTACAAAAACCATAGAGGAACCATAGAGAAAAGACGCCCGACATTTTGGACTCTTTAAACGACTTTTTTGCTAAAAGACCGGGACATTTAAAACAAAAGAACACTAAGCCAAGCGCCACGGAGTTAAGGAAGCGAGCGGACACGTGGGAGTGAGGTAAAGCAAGCCCCACGATGTCAAAAAAAGAGTGGCAAACGGCTATAGAGAACTTGGATAAAAAACTTTCAGAAGCGATTAAAGAACTCAAGGATATGAAACCTGAGCTGGTGAAAGAGGTTAAAGAGACAGTAAAGAATGAACTGGCAGAAGTGAAGAAGGGAATGGAAACAATACAAAATGACCTGCAGGCGACACAGCAAAGAGTCAATGTAGTGGAAAATGTGGTGGAGAACCTTGCAGACACGCAACGAACAGAGATGAGGGTGATGAGGGGAAGAATGGCGGTTGCGGAGAGCAAGCATATGGAGAAGCAGCTGAGGTTTCGCAGCTTGCCGGAGGTAGAAGGAAAGACAGCCCAAGAACAGATTACTGAGGTGTTAGCTGAATACCTGGGAAAGGAGGAGGAGGAAACTGTGACTATTCTAGATATGGTGTATCGAATAAATTCAAGAATTGCGACCCAAAGGAAATTACCAAGAGACGTGATTGTGCAATTTACGACTAGAAATATAAGAGAAATGATTGTGAGTAAACAATTTCAAGAACCATTGGAGGTTGATGGCAAGATGGTTATTATTATGAAGGAATTACCCAGATCGGTGTTGCTAGACCGGAAAAAATACAAAGCCTTAGTCCAGACTCTGAAGGACATGAAAATAAGGTACAGATGGGAATTACCAGAAGGTGTGTCCTTTGAATTTGGAGGAGTGAAAAAGCGCATCAGATCTGAACTAGAAATGGAAAAGTTTATGAGGGACAATGAAAAGGACTTACTAACAACAAGGTTATGAATATGGAGTGTAAAGTGTTATCTTGGAATGTAAATGGACTTAACTCACCGAATAAGAGAAAAAGTATTTTCCACTGGCTATTAAAACAAAAATGTGATATTGTGTGTTTGCAAGAGACTCATATCAGAAAGCAGGATGTAAAATATCTTAAACTGAATAAATTGGGCAATGATTTTGTAGCGGCCTCAAAAAAGAAAAAAAGGGGAGTGGCATTGTATATAAAAGAGGAGCTACAGCCAAAATTAGTGATGAGAGATGTGGAAGCCAGATTTTTAGCAGTGGAATGTACATGGAATTTAAAGAGAGTCTTGGTGATTGGAATTTATGCACCTAATGGAGCAAAAGAAAGCTTCTTTGAGGATTTAAGGAAGCAATTAGATGAACTTTCTTACGACCAGATAATTCTTGCAGGAGACTTCAATGGAGTTACAAACTTGGAACAGGACAAAAAATCATCAACTGTACAAAAGAAAAGAGGATTACTACCAAAGACTTTTTTTGTATTAATGCAACAGGAAATTTTGGAAGATGTATGGAGAAGACAGAATCCTAAAGGCAGACAATATACGTTTTATTCTGCGAGACACTCTACGTTATCACGAATTGATATGATCTGGGCCTCAAAAGACTTAGCGCTTTGGACTAAGGACGTAGATATAATGCCCATGGTAGGCTCAGATCATAATCCAATTATGTGGAAGTTTGGAAAAAGAACCAAAAGGAAAGGATGGAGAATAAATGAGGACTTGTTACAAGAGGGAGAAAATATGGAGATGTTGAGAAGGGAAACTAAGTTCTTCATACAACATAACATTAATAGAGAAGTACCAACTAATAATGTATGGGATACCTATAAGGCAGTAATTAGAGGTATACTAATGGACTTAAATGGAAGAGCTAGGGAAAAAAAGGGGGAGAAGAGACAGGAGATTATGGAGAAAATAAAAGCCAAAGAAATACAATTAAAGAAAAGGCCAGGGAAAAAGAAAATATACCAGGATATTAAAATCCTTCAAGAGCAGTTGACGGCAATGAATAATAAAGAACTGGAATGGAATCTTAAGAGAATGAACCAAAAGTCATTTGAAGGTGCAAATAAACCTGGGAAATATTTGGCATGTCAATTGAAGAAGAGAAAGGAGAAGAAGACAATAAATAAAATATGTGAGGACAATAAAGTATATCTGAAACAGACGGCTATTAGCAGAGCCTTTTACAAATTTTATGCTAAACTGTACAACAAAAAAGAAGTGAATAAAGACTCAATAGCGACGTACTTGGGGAAAATGAAGCTCCCAGTAATTTTGGAAAGATGGAGAGACAAACTGAACAGTGAAGTAATGGAGGAAGAGATAAGGAAGGCAATACAGTCAACAAATCTGGGAAAGGCGCCAGGACCTGATGGACTTACAGCCAAATTTTATAAGGTAATGGTCAATGAACTGGTGCCATTCCTAAAAGAAGTCATCAATGGTGTCTTGAGGGATCAAAGGATTCCTGACACTTGGAGTGAAGCTAATATATCATTGATCCCCAAAGAAGGACAAGATTTGACTAATGTTAAAAATCACAGACCTATTTCACTACTTAATAATGACTATAAAATCTTTGCGAAGATATTGGCGGAAAGAGTAAAGGGATGGCTTTCCGAAGTCATTGAGGAGGAACAAGCTGGTTTTTTACCAAACGGACAAATTAAAGACAATTTAAGGACAGTTATAAATGCTATTGAATACTATGACAAGCGTTGTGATAAGGAGGTTGGTTTCTTCTTTGTGGATGCTGAAAAAGTATTTGACAATTTGAACTGGGATTTTATGTTTGCCACTATGGAACAGCTACAAATGGGGGAAAGATTTATAAGAGCAGTGAAAGAAATCTACAGAGACCAGAGTGCAGCAATTTTGGTGAATGATGAGGTGACTAAGAAACTGATTATAGGTAAAGGTACAAGACAAGGTTGCCCGTTGTCTCCACTGTTGTTTATTTTGGTTTTGGAAATATTGATGATACAGATTCGAGAAGATAATGCAATCCGTGGAATAAAAATAAAAGACTTTTCCTACAAGGTCAGAGCATTTGCGGATGACATAATGTTAATTGTGGAAGATCCAATTGAGAATATGCCAAAGGTAATAGAGAAAATTAAGGAATTTGGAGACTTGGCAGGATTCTATGTAGATAAAAAGAAGTCCAAGATATTATGCAAAAATATGACCAAACAAAAACAACAGTTATTAACGGAAATAACAGATTGTGAAGTAACAAGTAAGGTGAAATATTTGGGAATTGAACTGACTGCAAAGAATATAGATCTATTCAAGAATAATTATGAGAAACTGTGGACTCAGATAGAGCAAGATTTGATTAAATAGAATAGATTGAATTTGTCATGGTTGGGAAGAATTGCAGTAGTTAAGATGAACGTGCTGCCAAGAGTGATGTTTCTGTTACAAACAATACCAATTATTCGGGACTCTAAGCAGTTTGAAAAATGGCAGAGGAAAATATCGGACTTTGTTTGGGCAGGCAAGAAGCCTCGAGTGAAAATGAAAGTATTACAAGACGCAAAAGAGAGAGGGGGAATGCAACTGCCCAATCTAAGACTCTACTACGATGCAATCTGTTTGGTGTGGCTGAAAGACTGGATGACACTCAAAAACCGCAAACTACTGGCCTTAGAAGGATATAAAAAAATATTTGGATGGCATGCATATCTGTGGTATGACAAAGTAAAAGCAGACTCTATGTTTCTACACCATTACATTCGGAGAAACCTCTTCACAATTTGGAAGAAGTATAGAGATTACTTACAGGAAGGAATTCCCTCCTGGGTGGTTCCTTATGAAGTAATAGATCCGAGAACTGTCGATAATGAACAACAGTGTTTAACATATAAGGAGATAACACAAATAGAATTTTTCAAACTAAGAATAAAGACACAAGACGAGTTGTCTCCAAGCTATGATTGGTTTCAGTATAGACAGATTAGAGATCTTTATAACTCGGACTGTGTGAAAAGAGGGGTAAGAATGGAGAATTCGGAATTAGAGGAGGTAATTTTACAAGAGGATAAAAAGGAAATCTCTAAGACTTATAAAGTGTTGCTAAAATGGTACACAGAAGATGAGACAGTTAAAGTGCAAATGGTGAAGTGGGCTATAAACTTTAATAAAGAAATAACAATGGAGGCGTGGGAATACTTGTGGAAGAATACATTGAAGATCACGACATGCACTAACATTAAAGAGAACGTTTATAAAATGATTTATCGTTGGTATTTGACACCAAAGAAAATTGCGTTAGGGAATTTGAACATGTCTAATAAATGCTGGAAATGTAAAAAACATGAAGGATCGTTGTACCACATGTGGTGGACTTGTGAGGTAGCTAGGCAGTACTGGGGGGAAATAATAAGAGTGATAAGTGAGATTTTACAATTTCAAGTTAATAAGAACCCAGAACTCCTGCTACTGAACTTGGGAATGGAGGATATTCCGGCACAATACAGGACATTGTTATTTTACATGACAGCAGCGGCTAGACTGTTGTATGCGCAAAAGTGGAAAGTACAAGAAGTGCCAACTATCGAGGACTGGATTTACAAATTGCTGTACATGGCGGAAATGGACAAAATGACAAGGAAACTGAGAGACCTTGATCCAGGACAGTTCAACATGGATTGGGAAAAGTTGAAGCAATATTTGGTGAAAAAATGGGAGGTGGGAGGAGAACTGTGGCAGTTTGAAAATTACTGAAATACAACAAAAGAAGAGGGAAGTGACTTTACCGAGGGGAGGAGAGTTAAATGAGAAATTCTAAGCAAATATTTTATTTGACTACTATACATAGTACTAAGTAATAGAGGTGTTACTATAAGAATTATAAGGATAGAAATTAACTAATTTTATTTCTGGCAGATAATTGTATAATGGAGGAATTATATAACCAAGATAGAATGAATATAAGATAGAAGGAAGTAAAGAGCAACACATAGAGTATGAGTTAAATTGATTGACTTACAGTGAATGTATATAATGCTTATAGAAGTACTTAAAGTTATGCAGAATAAGGGACAAATTGTTTGCCCCATATTGACGAGACAAGAAACAAGATAGAATATGGAGTACAAAAGTAGACAGATGACTGTTATTATTAAAGAATATATGCCAGGAATGTAACATTTAGTCGATAAGTTAAGTGGGAAAGGGAATAGAGATAGCACTGTGTTATAATAGAAGCTTAGAAGAGAGTGAAAGTATATGTTTAATAGAATAAAATAAGTTTGAAATGAGTAGGGGGGAAAACGGATAAGGGGTTGGAAAACTGTTGGAAGTCAACAAAAGGGGGGGAAGGGAGGGGGTTAGAACTGGAATATTTAAAGGAAATTGATTGTAATAGATATTATAGAGATTTCTAATCCAATAAAAATTAAAAAAAAAAACATATTTTCCTCTTTGATATCACAGAAAGTCAGTGTAATTATGTGATTTTCCCAACCTTGTAATTATCAAATGTATCATCATTATCTTGTTTTCTTTTCCAAGTCTCTAGGGTATCATGGTGTCCACAACCAAACTAAGAACTAAGACTGAGAGATGATGTTCATATACCCTTTGCTACTCATTATCGGTGTAGACAGGCAAGGCTCCACTAGTATAGTCCCTGATGCCTCATAGTATATAATCCTGGCTTTAACTGAGCAGACTGAGGGTCAGTCAGTTTAGGCTGCACTGCCCAAAGACTTACAAAAGACATTACTGAAACATTTGAATGAGTGTTTTTTGGTTTTTTTTTTTTAAATCACACAGGATGGTGTTATGTTTAATGTTAGTGTTAATGTTGCTGCCTACAATCATATGCCAGATTCCTTTCATTAACTGCCCTGTTGCCAAACCTCTGCCCCTCTTTCACAAGTATTATCAGCTAGGAGACCTCATCGTTGGCGGCATTATATCTCATATCTATATCTCTTCTGATGTGATAACATTCAAAAGACGTCCTCATCAGGAACCAATTGATGGCCTCGTGTAAGGAGCTGGGTTTGTTTGTCTTTTCTTAACTCTCTCTCCAGGTGATATTATACAATAGATTAATCTAATGTCTTGGCTTTAGCCATCAGTATGGTAGAGGAATACTGAAATGTAATTAGCAGAAGGAGCAGCAGTAGCATTACTTTTGATGGTGGTAGTAGCAGGAAAAGCAGTAGTGGTATAGTAGTGTTTGAATTTTCAGAAATTATGCAGTACCTCCTCATTCACTGGCATATGTATGTAAAAATAATAGGGGTTTAGGAGGCATAAAAAGAACATCTAACACTGAATCAGGATTCAGTCTTGACTGTAATTCTTGAAAGACTTGTGGAAGGCTTCAGGCTTCACAAACTTGACCCCCTTTCCAGTAAACGATAGAGGTTCAGAAGAAATATTTCTGGATACACATTGTTTGTGCTATGATGTTAATCCTAGAAAATTCTGTACCTTTCCCATTTTTGCTGCAGTTGAGATGCACTGAGAACTTCCCATTTTAAGGGATATTTAGCTATCTCATGTGAGAAAATAACATTTCCTAAATATGAGCCCTATGCTTTATGCAGCTAATTTCGTCAAGACTTTATTATAAAAATACATATGAAGGTGTTATCAGGTCATAACCGACTGATGGCAACTCCAACAAGGGGCTTTCAAGGCAAGTAAGAAGCAGATTTAGTTTGTCATTGCCTTCCTCTACAGCGTCTTCTTTCCTTGGTGGTCTCCTATCCAAGTACCACCCCTGCTTAGACACCAAGATTGTATGAGATCATGCCACCTTCCTTTCTCTTCTTAACAAAATAGATTGCTTGAAAAGCTCTACAACTTTGTTTAAGTGCTCTTTTAAGGAACAGCCATTATGATTATAATGTCCAACCTCTGGTTATAAAAGGAAACATGCTCCAAGCTCTCACTTTGTTTCAGCAGGCAGTGGAGTAGGAGAGAGTTGTTGCTAGCATTTTGAGAGAGTAACAGGGAGAGTGCATTGGAGCTTGAATTTTGTGTGTGTGTGGATTTGGGAATGTATATCTCCAAGATCCGTATTGCAATCTTGACCAAACTTGGGTGATCGCTGGAGGAGAGCCTTCTGAATACTGCCTGTGAATATGGGCTCTCTAAGTCCCAAGGGGACCATTCTGGCCCCCATAAACAATGAACAATGAACCTGTTCATTAACAGGTCATGTTCGTTACTGTTCGTTTGTTCATGTCCGTGGATGGCAACGAACAATGAACAGCGTGTTCATTATTTCCCCCCATTCGTGCCCATGTCTATTGAGAAGTAGATTTAGTTTGCCATTGTCTTCCTATCCTTGGTGGTCTCCAATCCAAGTACCAAGCCTGCTTAGATGCCAAGATCTTATGAGATCAGGAAATACCATGCCACCTTCCTTCCTCTTATCAACATATTAGATGTCCTCCGTGTGTGAGATGGTGAGCCCATGCAAATTTTAGCAAGTTCTGTAGCAGGTGACAAATCCTGAAGCAAATCTTCCATGACACAGGATGGCACTCTCATTGCAGTATACTGACTCACATCTATCAGCACATTCTAGCATTGGCATTTGCTATGGAAGAAATCAACGAAGACCCCCTGATGGACTTGAATGTCACCCTGGGCTTTAACATCTATAACAGTCTCTTCAGCGCAACGTGGACCTACCTCGCTTCATTGGAGCTTCTCTCCACACGGGACAACTTCATCCCTAATTACAAGTGTGATGACCAGAACATCCCAGTAGCAGTCATTGGAGGACCATCCTCTCTAGTCAGTCACACTATGGTGACAATTCTCTGTTCCTACAAGGTTCCACTGGTAAGATATGAATGTAGTGCATAGAAGCATAATAAGCCAGTCACTCATTTCTTGCCTCTTAGTTCTGACATGGCTAATATAATATGGGACTCCTTAAAAGGCTAACCTTTTCCAACTATATTTGTGGCTATGCCCCTCTGAGTATAGAGCAGGGGCCACTAATGGAGGTGGGGGAATAGCTGTTCATTTCCTGTGTTGTGCAGGGGGCTGGACTAGATGACCCTTGGAGTACCTTCCAGATCTCTCTTTCTATGTTTCTATTTCAATTTTTGAAACTGAGAGCCAAAACACACGTTAAGAAAAACCTAGGTTCAGCAC
The DNA here is from genome assembly GCF_028583425.1 of Eublepharis macularius. Classification (NCBI taxonomy): domain Eukaryota; kingdom Metazoa; phylum Chordata; class Lepidosauria; order Squamata; family Eublepharidae; genus Eublepharis; species Eublepharis macularius. Next base: position 69,166,352 of record NC_072801.1, on the reverse strand, counting down.
GTGTTCTCTTACCTCAAGGTTTGCCGGGATCTGTAGGCGTCCTGGAAGCTTAAAGTAGGCGTCCTGGAAGCTTAAAGATCTGTAGGGGTCCTGGAAGCTTAAAGTCCTGGAAGCTTAAAGGATCTGTAAGCGTCCTGGAAGCTTAAAGGCGTCCTGGAAGCTTAAAGCTTAAAATACAGGCGCCTGTATTTCCCTTTCCCTTTTTGCTGCTCTGTAAATGCTAAACTTTAAGCTTCCAGGACGCCTACAGATCCCAGCAAACCTTGAGGTAAGAGAACACGTGCTGAACCTAGGTTTTTCTTAACGTGTGTTTTGGCTCAAAGTATTTCACTGATGTTTCAATATTGTCCTTATAAGAGACTAAAAAATAAACATTCTTCCCACCCACATTAAAATAAAGTCTGTCTTACAGTTTGACAAGTATATCTTTAGACAAACATATATGCTTCTCCTCTCTTCAGATTTATTTATTTTCTACAGCTTATTTATGGTTATTCAGTGGAAAACAATCAAATTGAAGGGACTGGCTTCCAGTCAATGTTTCCAAATGGAGCCCTTCAATATAAAGCGATTCTCCATTTACTGAAATATTTCAGCTGGACATGGATTGGTGTTATTTCTATAAATGAGGCAAATGCAGAAAGGTTTATAAAGGATGTGGTTCCTGTATTTTCCCAGAATGGTATCTGTGTTGAATTTGTAGAAATATTCCCCAGAATAAGTTTTTCGAGTGGTCTTGATAAAGCGATGGCTGAAGGAGCAGAAACATATATTGCTGTCATGAGAAGCACAGCCAATGCAGTGGTCCTTAACGGTGAATTTGAGACAATAATCATCTTGAGAATGTTGATCCACTTCTCAGAATTTGCAGATATATCAGTAAAGACAAAAATTTGGATTATGACAGCTGAGATGGACTTCACATCAGTTCCGTTTCAAAGAACCTGGGATGTTGATTTCATGCACGGTGCAATATCTTTTGCAATTCACTCCAAGCAGCCTGAAGGATTCCAAAGATTTCTTCAGAGGAGAAACCCTGCCTCACATGAAGAAGATGGCTTCATCAGAGACTTCTGGCAACATGCATTTAATTGTTTATTCTCCCACTCAGAGGGGGACGAGATGGTTGAGGGAGCCTGCACTGGCGAAGAGAAGCTGGAGGCTCTTCCTGTGTCTGTTTTTGAAATGGGCATGACTGGTCACAGCTACAGTGTCTACAATGCTGTCTATGCTGTGGCACATGCTTTACAAACAATGCCTTTCTCAACATTCAGCCACAAAGGATCAATGGGGAGAAGGAGACAGAAACTTGTAGATCAAGAACTGTATCAGGTAATTCACTTAGTTGGCCACAGACAGTACAGAAAACAAACATTCTAAGGAGACTTCGGCCTAAGTTTTTCACAGCAGAACCCAAGAATCTGCTGTTGATTTGGTTATTTATAACAAAGAGAGATTTGTGTGTGAGGGAAACAGCTTGTTCCCATGTTCTCCCCTAATTTCTCTCCTTTTCACTTAGTCATCAAGGAATACTTACTACTAGTGATATCGAAATGTAGGCAGCTTAGCAAACTCGTGCTTATGTTCCCTTCACAAGATAGAATTCTAACCTGAGATTATGCCATATATTCAAATCCTGGTTTGTGGGGATATCAAACTCCATTTTGACAAAATCTCTCTATTGCATCGCTATGGAAAACTAGAGCTTCAGGAAGGCTTTTCAAAGGAGGCATTTTTCAGTTGTGAGCCAAGTGGCTTGGTGTGGGGCAAAGACTCAGTGGTAAAGCATCTGCTTGCCATGAAGAAAGCCATCCCGTTCATCTACAGTTGAAAGGATAAGGTGGTACGTGATGTGAAGGTGGCACTGCCATCATTTGTTGCCATGTTCTCCCTTGCTTTCTTTTCTTTCCATTCATGCGCCAAGCAGTACTTACCAGTGACGTCAAAATGTAAGTGGGTTGGCAAACTGATATCTTTTTCTCCTGTTTAGCTTCATCACTTTTTAAGACGGGTCTCCTTTAACAACAGTTGCGGGGAAGAGATTGCATTCGACCAAGAAGGTCAACTAGTGGCTGGGTTTGATATTATCAGCTGGGTCACATTTGCTAACCAGTCATTCCATAGAATCAAAGTGGGAAAGGCAGACCCAAAGGCTCCTCCAGAGAGGATGTTCACCATTGACGAGGATTCCATTGTGTGGCCGAGCAGGTTCAACAAGGTAGGGTCAGTGGCCTTACTAAAGTATGCCAATTTATGTTTTAAGTGTTCAAATGCAGTTAATTCCGTGATAGTGTTTTCTGTCCTGATTATCTTTGTCGATTGTTGAACTGAGCATTGTTCATTCAGCCCATAACTTCCAATCTGAAATTCCCACTTGGCATTTGTGACTCTCCTTGCTCTTACAGTATTTGTTGTCTAAGGCTGTATTGTGATACACACTAATTAAGCAACAGTAACTCTGAGTAACTCTGCATAGGCTTTGAGTAAAAGCCATCAAATCGATTTTTACAGTGGCACAGCTGTAACAAAAAGACAAACAAAACAAAAAGACAAAAACAAAAAGACAAACAAAACAAAAAGACAAAAAAACAAAAGACAAACTACCCAGCAGAATTTCTAAATAACTGTTGAACGAAACTAATGAAGAAACATACAGCACTACCAAGAAAAACTAAACACTAGAACTAAACACTAAAACTAAAACTAAAAATTAGACACTGAAAGATCTCTGTCTTTTGGTGCTACACCTCTGAAGATGCCAGCCACAGCTGCTGGTGAAACGTCAGGAACTACAATGCCAAGACCACGGCAATACAGCCCAGAAAACCCACAACAACCAAAAACTAAACAATTGCTTAGAAGAACAGAGAAATATGGCAAATTACTGTTTAAGGTCCGTCAACAGGTAGAATATACAACTTATTCTCGAAGAAGTACCTGTACTAGACTGAATACATTATCATATAGAGCAGAACCACAAGTGACAAAAGGCACAGATTGGACACTTGTCAGCTTCCCTCAAGTTTTGATGGGAAATGTAGGCATCCTAGTCTTGCAGCTTGGCTCTCTGACTGCTGTCCAATGGACTTTTCAACTGTCATTTGTCCAACATTCCGCCAAGCTGCCTACATTTCCCATCAAAACTTGAGGGAAGCTGACAAGTGTCCAATCTGTGCCTTTTGTCACTTGTGGTTCTGCTCACAGACAAAAACTCCATGCCTGGTCGAAAGAACACTGGCATTCTTGGTGTTCTATATTAGACTGCCATGTTGCTGTGCCAATATAAACCCATATCTCTAGTAAAGAATATATGTGGGTGCCATCAAGTGGCAACAGGTTTCTGGAAAACCCAACAAGGGGTTTTCAAGGTAAATGAGAAGAAGTGATATTCCATAGCTTTCCTCTACAGAGCAACCCAACAGTTCCTCAGCAATTTCCCATCTGCATTCTGACCTGGGCTGACCCTGCTTAGCTTCTGATATATGATGATACTGGGTTATACCAAACTGCCTTCCCAGCCTGCATAAAGACCACTGACATATAAACTCCTCCAACATACATTCAAAATATTAAAAGGTTCTCCTCTTCCATTTATTTACAGACACGACCCCTTTCTGTGTGCAATAACGTTTGTCGTTCAGGTTACAGGAAAACGAAGAAGGAAGGGAAACCTTTTTGCTGCTATGATTGCCTTCCATGTCCAGAAGGGAAGATTTCAAACCAGAAGGGTAAGAGATGCACCAAGCATACTTTTATCATATTGTTTTATGGAGTTCTCATATAAGTTTAGCAGAAGACATATGATAGTACTTTTTAATTCAAAGATATGATGGTCCTTGATAACAAAAAAAAGTGTGATATAACCACTGATATGTTTCTGTGCTCACTTGCATATGAATCTTCATTACAGAGAAATGTACAATCATTTCTAGTCAATATAGACGCATGATATTTCCAGGTCTGTCACATCAAGAAAAAAGGATCACTCTAAGTAATGAGGTAGAAATTTCACATATCACCTAGGTGCTGAGATCTTCCTAGCTGCTGTAAATTGTTTATTGTAAACATAATTGCAACAAAAGGTGGAAAGCGGTTCTCTCAGGTTTTGAGCAATAAGGCCCTCATTCAGAGATTTATAATACTGAAATATAATTTCTTCAATGGACTGGACATGGAGTTGCCAGGTACTGAAAAGCCACATTTTCTTTTTCAGACATGGATGACTGCTTAAAATGTCCAGAAGACCATTATCCAAACAAGGACCAAGATTTCTGTATTCCCAAATATGTTAGCTTCCTGTCTTATGATGAACCCTTGGGGATGACGTTGGCCATTATGGCTATTTTATTCTCTTTCGTCACAGCTTTGGTACTTGGAATCTTCCTTAAGCATGGAGATACTCCAATAGTTAAAGCCAACAACCAGAAACTCACCTACACTCTCCTTGTATCTCTCCTGCTTTCCTTCTTTGGTGCTTGTTTATTCATTGGTCAACCAAACAAATCAACATGTCTCCTTCAGCAAACTGTTTTTGGCGTCATCTTCTCAGTGGCTGTTTCTTGCATCTTGGCCAAAACGATCGTAGTGATTTTAGCTTTCATGGCCACCCATCCAGGGTCCAGGATGAGAAACTGGGTGAGGAAACCATTGGCCAGCTCTATTGTGCTTTCTTGCTCCCTTATTCAAACCACTATTTGTGCTGTGTGGTTGACAACCTCTCCTCCTTTCCCAGATTTTGACATGCACTCCAGGACTGAAGAAATTATTCTGAAGTGTAATGAAGGATCAGTTGCAATGTTTTACTGTGTCTTGGGCTACATGGGATGTCTGGCCATTGTCAGCTTCATTGTGGCTTTCCTAGCTCGGAAGTTACCTGACAGTTTTAATGAAGTCAAGTTCATCACCTTCAGTATGTTGTTGTTTTGCAGTGTCTGGTTATCTTTTATTCCAACCTACCTGAGCACCAAGGGGAAAGACATGGTGGCCGTGGAGGTTTTTTCAATCTTAGCCTCTAGTGGAGGGTTACTGGGCTGCATTTTCTTCCCTAAATGCTACATTATTGTGTTGAAACCTGAACTAAACAAGAGGGAGCAGCTAATAAGAGTGAAGAATTAAGGGATCTAGTCAAGCTAAATTTCCTCAGAAATCAGCCACAGAGATTCATATGCACATAACTTGTTCATCTATGTAGGTGCTATGTATTCTTTCCTCCCTGAGCTATGCTAGTATGTACACACTGTCTCACCTTTATTCTCAGAACAGCCTCTGAAGGCAGTTAAGATAAGAAACATTGACTAAATGATGAATTATTATACGACCACCCTAGCCACATTCCAGTACTCTAGGATGAAATTACTTTCCAATTGCATTTTGTGGGGAGACAGAATGGATGAAGAACTGGCTGTACACCTTTGTCCTTTAGGACATTGTTATGTGTACATTATTTATTTTGTAAAGTTGTATGCTGTGCTGGCTCTTCAGCTTTCTATGACATCAAAGTACAGTCAGTTATCACTTAACAGTTATCTTTCTGTAATCAGAAAAGTAACTTTAGTATAATATTGACATATAGTAACATACTGGATTGCTGCTTAGGTTACATTCTTTTTGTCCTATCAAATTACGTGACTAGTACACAACACATGTTCACAGTAACTTTTATTTCTGTCCAGGCCTAAGTTTTCATCCATGACATATTCCTTTTACAGAGAGTAATAGTGCCATTGTGAGCAAGTTAATGCTCCTAAACCCATTGACACAACTTGACTTTGAGGTATGCAGAAGGCTGGAATTCTGTAGTGAAACAGTGCAATCCTAAGCAGAATTACTCCAGTCTAAGCCCATTGATTTCAATGAGCTTAGACTAGTGTAACTCTTCTTAGGATTGCACTGAAAATGTTACCTTTAATCTAAGTATTAAACCTGTCCAAGTCAGGATGAGAAAACTTCTGCTGAGAAGATGAAAGAAGATGGCTAGAAATCCTAGGCACGTCATGCTTGTAAACAGGTGTAGCTTCTCAAAAGTCAGCAGAAATGAGCTTTGGAACATACTAGAATTTAGACCGGGCTATTTATCTGATGTATTGACTTGATATCACTCACTACATATGGAATGTACTGTGGATTAATTGTAATATATACCCTTTATCAGATGGAATTTCCTCTAAAGATATAAACAGGAATTTGATTGTCGTTTATATATGAACTGGAATATGATTGTGGTTTTCTATGCTTATTTATGAATGGATTGTATTGATAATCTGTGAAATTGTATAAATTGTCTTTATTGCTACCCTAGTCAGAATAAGAGGCAGACACAAGGCTTGGGTACTAAAGGGCCACTTTTATTAAAGCAACAACAGTAACAATGCGGCAACAAGGGGACCTAACTAGTGGTACAGGACAAGCCAGCAGTAACACTGGGACCTCCTCCTTGAACCTGTCTGGGCGAGACCCACTGCCCCGGGCATAAGCCATCCAAACAACATGGCTGTGGCCCGGCCAGGCAGGCGGATGGTTCCCCCCTTATAGCTCCAAACACCCCAAGCTGTGGAGCCCGAGGGAAGGACTTGTACAGGAGGTCCCCCCTTGCAGCTGACCGCCGTAAAGCATGCCAGCCACTCCTGACAGACCCCGATTCCCACCAATGGGGAGGTGCCAAGGGTACTCACTGGCCCACTCTTATTTCCCCAACTCTAACCTTGTCAGCAGCCAAATTAAGAAGCGGCTCCACCTAAACAATTGCCACTACCACTGCAAGCAGAGCAAGGTAGGTGAAAAACTTCCAATGCCCATGCCAATTTGGTGAAAAGGGGAAAAAAATCCCCTGGAGACTGGCAAAACCTGCTCTGCAACAAGGTGTGGAGAGTGGGCCGAGCACGAGGTGCAGAATGAGCGCCTTGAGGACGGAGCAGCCAATTAAGGCTGCACACTCTGCCCTCAAGAGCCCGTATGCCCAGGAAGAGGGGAGCTGCCTCCCATCCTTCCAGGACAGCAACAAATGTCACCTGGTCATAGCAGCCAATGGCTGTGGCTGGGGGTTGCTGCCTTGTATTGTATTTATTAATAGCAGTTTGCACATTTTTCATGCAGAGCATTTAAGAGTAAATGTTGTTGAACAGTCATTGATTTTTGGCTTTTTGTATCTTTACTCTCCCTGGAAAGCCTCTCATTAGTACTTATTCAGATATAGGCATGCACTTAAAAAGCTCTAAGCATTGAATTAGCTTTACTCTATCAAATCATTTAACCCCTGGCACAAAGTACACCATTAAGCATATTTTAGGCTTGTTACTGGGTAGAGTACACAAGTAACACTATTAGAAAGTCTCTGCTTCTTTTCTAAGTCTTTATAAATAAAACATGATTATTTAGTATTCTTAATGTGAACTCAATCAAAAGAAAATCATATAAACCATTATAATTACATAGATCATTAAAAGAATAATCATATACGTCTCAAAAGTATCTTACGTAAGGATAAGCAGATCACAGGCAAGGAGACCCTTCTAGGAAGAAGCTCCCGATCGACTCAGCTCCTCATATTTCTACAGTTTCTGAACCATCTCCTAACAATAACTCTCTGTCCCCCTTTGAAGGACATACCCTCTTGGTGAACTTATCTTATAAACAACAAACAGGGTTGTCTATATTTGAAAAGTCTTCTTAAAGTATATAAAAATTGTGTTAGAGGATTCATACTACATTTTATCTTAACAAAGTCTATGAAAAAAATTGTGATTACAAGTTTCTCATACTATTATGATGAGGAGGTCTCACTCCTTTCTAAACTGTTTATTCAGTAGGCCACCACCGCACAAGCTAAAACAAACTTGACCCTTCACCACCTGTTGGAGAACTGGTGAGCCTCTGTGTGGGTGCATAATTCTAGCAAATGGCTAAGAAGAAAACTCAAAGGTGATGATTGGACACAGCTTAGTTTAACAAAAGAATAACCTTTATTAGAAACATAGAACATAGAAAAATAGAAACATTGAACTGGAAGGGACACAATGGTCCTCTAGCCCAAGCCCCTGTACAATGCAGAAAATGCAGAGCTATCCCCCGCTCACTTTCCCCAGTGGTCCGGGTCCAATGCCCAAAGGAAGGCAAAAAGTATATTATCTTACTATATAATTAAGTAAGCGTATTTCAGACAACTCACTTTATACCCTGGTGCACCACCAGAGGGTGTTGCCATGGAGGGAAGCCTAGGCAAGGCACCATATCCCTCTAGAAAAAGTGTCAAGCTGGGAAGCCCAAGTCGGGAGCAGGACGGGAGCAGGTGGCAATGCCTGCCTCACACCTTCACCCAGCTGGTATTAGGAGAGAGGCAGGTGGAATGCCCACCATCCATCTTAACCTAGCTGCTATTAGGAGTGGAGCAGGGGGAATTCCCCCCCCCTGCCTTGACCCAGCTGGTATTAGGAGCAGAGTAGGTGGTAATGCCCATCCCTCACCTTAACCCAGCTGGTAATAGCAGAGCAGATGGCAATGCCCAGCCTCCTCCCAACTTATTAACCCAGCTGGTATCAGGAGCAGAGAAGATGGCAATGCCCACCCCCTGCCTTAACCCAGGCGGTATTAGGAGCGCAGCAGGTGGAAACACCCATACTCCACCTTAACCCAGCTGGTATTAGGAGCAGAGCAGGTGGCAATGCCCACCCCCCACACACCTTAACCCAGGTGGGATCAGAAGCAGAACAGGTGACAATACCCCCCTTCACCTAGCTGGGATCAGGAGCAGAGCAAGTGACAAAATCCCTCCCTTCAGCCAGCTGGGATCAGGAGAGGAGCAGGTGGCAATGCCTGCCCCCTGCCTTAACCCAGCAGGTATTAGGAGCAGAGCAGGTGGCAATGCCCAGCCCCCCTTCACCCAGCTGGGATCAGTAGCAGATCAGATGGCAATGTTTGTCCCCCCTTTACTCAGCTGGGATCAGAAGTGGATCAGGTGGAAATGCCTGCCCTCCATTTCAGCCAACTAGGATCAGGAGCAGAGCAGGTGGCATTGCCCACCCCTGCTTTAACTCAGCTGCTATTAGGAGTGGAGCAGGAGGAAATGCCCTTGCCCCACCTTAACCCAGCAGTTATGAGGAGCAGAGCAGATGGCAATACCCACCACCTTAACCCTGCTGGAATCAGGAGAAATTCATATGGCAATGCCCACCCTCCTTCACCCGCTTGGGATCAGGAGTGGAGCAGGTGAAAATTTTCCCCACCTTAACCCAGCTGGTGTTAGGAGCAGAGCAGGTGGCAATGCCCACCCCCTGCCATCACCCATTTTGGATCAGGAGTGGAGCAGGCGGCAATGCCCACCTCACGCCTTCACCTGGCTGGGATCAGGCACAGAGCAGGAGGCACTGACCTTCTTCCCTTCACCCAGCTGGGATAAGGAGCAGAGCAGGTGGCAATGCCTGCCCTCTTCAACCTACAGTAATAAACCACTGAGAAGGCGGCAATGCCCACCCTATCTTCACCCTACCAGAGTCAGGAGCCAAGCATGCAACAATGCCTGCCCCCCCCCACACACACTTCAACCGGCCAGAATCAGGAGCAGAGCACATAGTAAAGTCCGCTGCCCACCTTCACCTGTCAGTATCAGGCATGGAGCAGGAGACAATGCCTGTTCCTCCCTTCACCCAGTGGGGAGCAGGTGAAAATGGCCACCCCCCTTCACCCAGCTGGGATCAGGCTCGGAGCAGGTGACAATGCCTGTTGCCCCCCTCCACCCAGCTGAAGTCAGGCACAGAACAGGAGGCAATGCCCACCCCCCCTTTACCCGACATATATCAGGCATGGAGCAAGTAGCAAATCCCACCACCCCTTCACATGACCGAGATCAGGCAGATCAGGAATGGAGCAGATGACAATGCCCACCCCCCTCCTTTACCAGCTGGAATCAGTGACAGAGGAGGATTGAATGCCTGCCCCCCTCCCCTTTCTAGAGCCCATTGTATTTGTTCCCACAATGGGCTTTGTTGCTAGTCCTTAGATGAGAATCATGTAACCAATTAGTGGCCAGTTTCTAATCCTCCCTGCCTGGGTAGCGGAACAGATAGATCAACAGCAGATCATTTCCAGATATTCCTGGTTAACTTTGGTGCTTCAGACAGTCTTTAGGCCAGGCTATTGGACAGAGATGGCTCTAGTAGCTCTCACTGATGATCTCCACCTGAATGTAGACAAAGGCCATGCTTCATTGTTGCTCCTCCTAGATCCAGTAGACTGCGCCATCCTGCTGAGGAAGTAGGCATCAGGGGATGTTCCTTGGACTGGTTTAAATCATTCCCATCCTTCCTCATAGGATGAACTCAAAAGGTTCGTATCGGAGATGAGGTATTCTCAGTGTGAAAATTATCTTGCGGGGTTCTACAAGGCACAGCCTGATCCCCCATGTTATTCCACCTCTATGGAAAGCCATTAAAAGAACTCATTCTTAGCTATGGAATTGGATGCCATCAGTATGGAGTTAACATCCCACTGTATCTTGGTTGCTGTTTAACAGCAGCTGGACAGCTGTGGTGAATTGACTGAAAGCAAACAAATTGAAACTGAATCTAGGCAAGACAGAAGTGCTGCTGGTTGAAAAAACCAGAGATCTTGAAGGTCATTGTGCTTCTTACTTTTGATGGTGTTCAGTTTACCCTGCCTGACTCATTTAAAAGCCTAGGGGTTATACTATACCCAGCTGTCATGATCTGGCTGTGCCAAGAAGGCCTAGCAAGGCCTCAGAAGCTTGTTAGCAGTGGGAGTAGACCTGCATACAATTCCCAGAAGCCCCTGGGCCATTTTGGCGCCCTTTGGGGCCAATCAGAACACAGGGGGGCTAATGCTATATAAGCCTGGGAGGAAAAAAAGCCTGTGTTCTTTCTCCCAGGGAGCAGGCCAGAGGAGGTTTCTGCTAGGGAGAGAGGCCTTTATCCAGGTAGGGTGAGAAGGCAGGCCTGGCAGACAGAGGGACAGGGAGTTCAGTCATGCGAGGGCCTTTTGTTTATTTTGCTTTCACCCATCTATTGTTGCTAATGCACCTTGCTTGCTTGCTTGCTTGTTTGATGTTAACAGATCTCCTTGTAAATAAATCCTTTTGTTTGTTGTTACTCTGCTGGGTCCTCACGCCTGTTTATTGGCCAAGCTACGGAGGTCAGAAGGGTTGGGAGGGGACTCTGGGCCTTCCCAAGGGACCCTAAATCCCAGAGTGGTGGCAGCGTAAGGTGGCTCACCCCACCTGAGGCATGACACCAGTACTGTCTGCTAAAAAAACAAGTAAGTGCAACTGCAAAAGGGCCTTATCAGAACTCAGACTAGGCTGGAAGATGGCCATTTACCTTGACACAGCCGATTTGGCCACCTGTGTTTATGCACAGTTATACTGAGACATCTAGTCTCAATGTAACTTTATGGCTTCAGCCCTTTATGGCTTCAGCCTTTCATATCTGTGCGACTGCTTCTCCACCTATGTTCCACCATGGCAGCTTCACTCATCTGGACAGAGCCTTCTGTAGATACCAACCTGCAGCCGGGCAAAACAAACAGCTGCCCGTACACCTGCTTTCTTTGTGGTCGTCCCTCCCTTATGGAATGGCCTGCTTTAGGAGATCAGGAGATCACTTCCCTGGTTTTTCACAAACAATGCAAACCTGAATTATTCAGTAATAGTTTTTACCCAGGATATAGGGTGGTATCATAAGAGGTAGCTCAGAGAAATGCATTGCTAGGGACAGAGACTTTATGCTACTTTGTTGGGTACTGTCTGCTGAGACAGACATATGCCTATTAGGGAGCTTTCCACATTACTAAACATGCCATGTCAATTAGATATGCATTGTTCCAGAAAGAGTTCTGTGATAGGCGTTATGCTTCCTTTTCAATTTTTCTGCTACCATATATTGTTTCTTTCATTCAATGTCCTTACTGTTGTTTGTTATTGTACTTTGGTGTTGACTATACTGTATTTTACTTGCACTCTTTGAAGCAACTGTTTTTGTTCTGATGGCACCAAAATCACACAGAACAGATGGCCAACTTCTGGCCTCACCTGATGGAGTTTCAAGGCAAGAGATGAACAGAAGTGATTCTGCCAGCTCTTACAGAATGAAATTCTAACCCTTGAGAGTTAAAATTGATCCAATTCGGAACTGTGGCAAAAGCTTTGGATCAGCTGTAAATAAGTTTTGAACATATTCTTCTCTTTGGCCTTTTCCCCGATGTTCTTCATTACATCAATGTATTAATTCATTTCTCCCCAACGAGGACCAGGGAGGACTTCTGCCAAGAATCCATCAACATATTGTTTTTCTTCAGTTTCAGACACAGGCAATGCAATTACGTGATTCTCCAGCCCATATAATTATCAAATGTATCACCATTATCTCTATTCCTTTTCCAAGTCCCAGGGCATTCTGGTGCCCATGACCAAAACTAAGAACCAAGACTGAAATATGCTGTTAATATACTTCACAATTGGTGTGGACATACAAGGCTCCACCAGTTTGGTCCCTGATGCTTTATAACATATAATCTTGGCTTTTACTGAGCAGAGTGAGGGGTTAGACAAGTCAGTTTAGCCTGTACTGCCTAGGGACATACAAAAGATATTACTGGTACATTTGAATGGATGTCTTTAAAAAAACCCTCATAAAGCATGGTGGTATGTTTAATGTTGGTATTAATGCAGATGCCAGAGGTAGTGTGCGAGGTTCCTTTTCTTAACTGCTCTCTTGCCAAGCCTCTTCCTATCGTTGACAAGTATTATCAGCCAGGAGACCTCATAGTTGGTGGCATTATATCTCATATCTACATCTTTTCTGATGTGATAAGATTTGAAAGAGATCCTCATCAGGAACCAATTGATGGCCTCATGTAAGGAGCTGGGTTTGTTTGTCCTTTCTAAAACGACCTTGTTAGGTGATATTATCATCATTTATCAGTATCATCAGACAGATCCGTTTTATAGACTGAGTTTAGCCTTCATTATGGTAGGGGAATGGGGCTGGGAAGGAAGCACGGTACAGCCTAACCTTGTTGGTTCTCAGAAGTTAATCATGGTAGGTACTCAGATCAGGGAGCGCCGAGGAAGATTCTGCAGAGAGAGGCCATGGCAAACCACCTCTGCTCTTCATATTGCTTGAAAGCCCTTTGCTGGGGTGACCATAAGTTGACTGTGGCCATTTCCACACATGTTGAATAATGCACTTTCAATGCACTTTAGCAATCCTTTCAAAGTGGATTTTTTGTTCCTCACATGGAAAAGCAGTTCTAAATGTTTACTAAAGAGTACTGAAAGTGGATTATCCAACGTGTGTGGAAGCAGCCTGTGACTTGGCAGCACATATATCCATATGGTAGCAGAATGCCAACGTATCACTTCACTTTCAAGAACCCTGCCTATTCCACATCAACAACATCCTCTTTATTAATACTAAGGATAGTAATAGTAGTAATAGTATTTGAATGCATGCAGGTAGGTATCCCAAGCCTTTTTGTTGAGGAATGTCAATATTTATTTAAAATTTTCCCAGTGGAAATGGAATCTTGCTCTGCCCTTGGCAGTTAGAAGCTTCATTCTGAGATAGCCACCCACTTCATTATCATGGGACATTTGCAATAAGTGAGGTACTGTGACTGAAGCAGTATTGGAATGTAGGATTTCTCCCTGCTCAAGGGCATCCCTATGTAAAAATAAAGATTTGTGTGTGTGTGTGTATCAAGAAAATCTAATATTGCAGCAGTAATCATTCTCTGTTGCAATTCCTGGAAGAGTTGACTCCCTTTCCAATAAATGAAAGAGGTTCAGAATAGATACCTTAAAAGACATTGGGTATACATTGCTTGTGCTATAATGCCAACCTTAGAAAATTACGTGCCTCTCTAACATTTGTAGAGATTGATTTGCTCTGTACTACTTCCATTTTGCCTGGGTCTGAAGTTATTCAATGTGAGCAAATCACATTTCCAGAATATGAAATCAATTGTTTAGGCATCTGACATTGTTATGCCTTGATAAACAACTAAGACTTCCTGGAAATCTCCAAAAATGCAATTAATTGTGCATGTAAGAAGTGACCAAAACAGTTAATCTTGTCTTATCTACACGAGGCATACAACTGATGGAAAAACTCTCAGGAGCATGTTTTGGTTGAATTAGATTGACCAAATGCCATTACGCTGAACCCAAGAGGATCTTTGTAAAAGTTGCCAATGTGTCTGTCTTCTAAGGGCCAAGCTACACATGACGAATGACACTTGAACGGCAAGTGGATTGAGTGGAGGGCAAGTGAACAGGGAGAAATACACTTGCCATTCAAGTGTCATTCGTCATGTGTAGCTTGGCCCTCAGTGTATCTCAACCTGCTAGTGGAAACAGTCTGATCAATTAATCACTCACTATTATTCAGTTGCCTGCAATCTTCTTGTAACCTCAGCCCGCCATCATTCTTTTCAAGCACTTCACGGACAGTTCCTAGGCTGAAGGAGTTCCTACATTCCTCAAACACTGGAAATAGTTTGAGTTTATCAGTGGAACCCTCCTTCAGTCCCAAGGCTACGATATATGTGGATTGCTCTCTTCACTGCTAGTGGTGCAAACCTGCTATCAAAGCCTGCAGTACGTAATGCTTCAAGATGGGAGGGAAGAAGAAAATGGAGCTGTAACTGTTTGAAAGTTTACAGGTTCATCTGAGACAACCATCTGGTTTCCCAGAATATTTCAGAGGTTACAGTGGTCTGGTCCTACTCATTAACATCCACGTTATAATATATTAAGGCCTTTTCAGTTAGGCAGGCAATATCTCTTAGAAAGGTGAGAGTCCAGTTCAAAAAACCATCACAAGTTTTATTAATCAGACATAAAATGTAGAGGTGTGTGTTTGTGTCTCTGTGTATACATATGCAACAGTTATTGGATGTCCTGTAGTAGCTTTCACATCCCAAAGCAAATCTTCTGTGACACAGAAAGGCACTCTCATTGCAGTGTAATGACTCACAACTATCAGCACGTCCTGGCCTTGGCATTTGCTGTAGAAAAGATCAATGAAGATCCCCGGCTAATCGCAAATGTCACCTTGGGCTTCAACATCTATAACAGTTGCTTCAGGGCAACATGGACCTACCTTGCTTCATTGGAGCTTCTCTCCACCCAGGGCAAACTCATCCCCAATTACAAGTGTGATGCCCAGAACATTCCAGTAGCAGTCATTGGGGGACCACACTCTGGTCTCAGTCTCACTATGTCAACAATTCTCTGTTCCTACAAGATTCCTCTGGTAAGATACGGACGTGGTACACAGAAGTAGAATAAATATCTTACTCATCTCTTACCCTTTAGTTCTGACATAGCTAAAATAACATGGTACCCCTTAAAAGTCAAATCCTTGCCAACAATATTTGTGGCTATGCCCTCTGGGTATAGAGCAGGGGTCACTAATGGAGGTGGGGAGTTGCTGTGACTTTCTTGCTTTGTGCAGGAGGCTGGACTAGATGACCCTTGGATTCCCTCCCAGTTCTATGTTTCTATTTCAATTTATGAAACAAAGTATTTCACTGATGTTTCAGTATCATGTGCTTATAAGAGACTAAAAAATAAACATTCTTCTCATGCACATTAAAATAAAATTTGTGTTACAGTTTGGCAAGCATATCTTTAGACAAACATATATACTGCAGTTTTGTTTGAGAAATCTCTCTTCCCCTCTCTTCAGCTTTCTTTATTTTCTTTAGCTTATTTATGGTTACTCTTCAATGGTTAACAATCACATTCAAGGGACTGGCTTCCAGTCAATGTTCCCAAGTATGGCCCTTCAATATAAGGCGATTCTCCAGTTACTGAAATACTTCAGCTGGACCTGGATTGGTGTTATTTCTCTGAATGAGGAGAATGCAGAAAGGTTTGTAAAGGATGTGGTTCCCATGTTTTCCCCGAATGGTATCTGTGTAGAATTTATAGAATTATTCCCCAGAATACGTTTTACAAGTGACTTTACTGACGGGATGGCTGAAGGAGCTGAAATATCTATTGCTGTCATGAGAAGCACAGCCAATGCAGTGGTCCTACATGGTGAATTTGAGACATTAATGATCTTGAGAATGTTGATCCACTACTCAGAATTTGCAGATATATCAGTAAAGACAAAAATTTGGATTATGACAGCTGAGATGGACTTCACATCAGTTCCGTTTCAAAGAACCTGGGGTGTTGATTTCATGCACGGTGCAATATCTTTGGCAATTCACTCCAAGCAGCCTGAAGGATTCCAAAGGTTTCTTCAGAGGAGAAACCCTGCCTCACATGAAGAAGATGGCTTCATCAGGGACTTCTGGCAACAGGCATTTAATTGTTTATTCTCCCACTCAGAGGGCGACGAGATGGTTGAGGGAGCCTGCACTGGTGAAGAGAAGCTGGAGGCTCTTCCTGTGTCTGTGTTTGAAATGAGCATGACTGGCCACAGCTATAGCATTTACAATGCTGTCTATGCTGTAGCACATGCTTTGAAAACCATGCCGTCCTCAACATTCAACCAAAGAGCAATGATGGGGAGAGGCAGATGGAAACTTGTAGATCAAGAGCTGTATCAGGTAATTCACTCAGCAGGCCACAGACAGTACAGAATCCAACCTTTCTAACAAGACTTTGGTGCATGGTTTTCACTTCAAAACCAAAAACTCCACTGTGAATTTGGTCATTCCAGACAACTACAATCTCCTCTATAGTCATATAACACGGAGGTTTGTCTGTGAGGGAAAGGGACAATACTTGTTGCAGAGATCTCCCCAACTTTCTCTCCTTTTCACTTAGGCATCAAGCAGTACTTTCCGGTGATAAGGTAGGTTGACAAACTGATATTTATATCCCTTCAGAAAAGAGAATTCTAACCTGGCATTAAGCCATGGTTTAAAATCCCTTTTCTGGGAACAGCAAACACCATTTTGCTAAGTCCTCTTGAGTTAAGAATGACGGAAAAATGGACCTTCAGGAAGGCTTTTCAAACCAGGACCTTTTTGGACGTGTTCTATATGAATTAGTGAGGGCAGAGACTCAGTGATGAAACTTCTCTTTGGCTTACATAAGGTCCTAAATTCAGTCCCTGGCCTGTCCAATTGGAAGGAAAAGGTGATGTGAAAGACCTCTGCCTAAGACCCTGGAATGTGACTGCCAGTCTGAGTAGACAATACTGACGTTAATGGACCAATGGTCCCATTCAGTATGAAACTTCATGCGCTCAAGTATGAATTCGATCCTCAGTATGAAACTTCATGCACTCAAGTATGAATTCGATCCTCCTCAGTCACTGATTCCAGCTGGTGAAGGAGGGGGGTGGGCATTGTCATCTGCTCATAAGAACATAAGAACATAAGCAAAGCCATGTTGGATCAGGCCAGTGGCCCATCCAGTCCAACATTCTGTCACACACAGTGGCTAGAAATCCAGTGCCATCTAAAGGACTGTCAGTGAGGCCAGGACACCAGAAGCCCTCCCACTGCACTCCCTTCCTGCTCCATGCCTGATCTGCCTGATCTCGGTCATGTGAAGGGGTGGTGGGATTTGCTACCTGCTCCATGCCTGATATATATATGCCGGGTAAAGGGGGGCAGGCATTGCCTCCTGTTCTGCACCTGACTGCAGCTGGGTGAAGGGGGGTGGTCATTGTCACCTGCTCCCCACTGGGTGAAGGGAGGAACAGGCATTGTCTCCTGCTCCATGCCTGATTCTGGCAGGTGAAGGTGGGTGGCAGGCTTTACGATGTGCTCTGCTCCTGATTCTGGCAGGTTGAAGCAGGGGGTGGGGGGGAGGGAGGCATTGCTGCATGCTTGGCTTCTGGCTCCCATAGGTTGAAGACAGGGTGGGCATTGCCACCTGCTCAGTGGCTCATTATGGTAGGTTGAAGATGGTGTGACTCTGCTCCTTATCCCAGCTGGGTGAAAGGAAGAAGTGCAATGCCTCCTGCTCTGTGCCTGATCCCAGCCAGGTAAAGCCACAAGGTGGGCATTGCCACCTACTCCACTCCTGATCCCAAATGGGTGATGGTGGGGGTGGGTGAGTGGGCATTGCCACCTGCTCTGCTCCTAATATCAGTTTGGTTAAGGAGAGGAAAATTTTCGCCTGCTCAGATCCTGATCCCAATTGGGTGAACGAGGGTGGGCATTGCCATTTGAATTTCTCCTGATCCCAGCAGGGTTAAGGTGGTGGGCATTGCCATCTGCTCTGCTCCTCATAACTGCTGGGTTAAGGTGGGAGGGGAAATTCCACCTCCTCTGCTCCTAATACCAGCTAGGATAAAGTGGGGCTAGGGCATTGCCTCCTGCTCCACTCCTAATACCAGTTGGGTTAAAGCGCGGGTGGGCAATGCCACCTGCTCTGCTCCTGATCCTTGCTAGGTGAAGCGGGTGGGTATTGTCACCTGTTCTGCTCCTGATCCCACCTGGGTTAAGGTGGAGGTGGGCATTGCCATCTGCTCTGCTCCTAATACCAGGTGGGTGAAGGCAGGGGGTGATCATTGCCACCTTCTCCACTCCTAATAGCAGCTAGGTTAAGATAGATGGTGGGCATTGCCACCTGCCTCACTCCTAATACCAGCTGGGTGAAGGAGGGAGGTGGGCATTGCCACCTGCTCCACTCCTAATACCAGCTGGATGAAGGCGGGAGGCCCACATTGCCACCTGTTCCCATCCTGCTCCCGGCCTGGGCTTCCCACCATGGCATGTTTTCAGGAGGGACATGGTGCCTTGCCTCGGCTTCCCTCCATGGCAGCTCCCTCTGGTGGTACACCAGGGTATAAAGTGAGTTGTCTGAAATACATTTACTCAATTATATAGTAAGATACGTGTTTTCAGATTATATTGAAACTCCAGGCTGAAAACTAAATATTGAAACTCCAGGCAGAAAACTAAATATAAATACAATGCACTTAGACAGCATAAGGCATCCAAACAAGAATGCTATCAAAACAGTAGGCAATATGGACGAAAAGACACCTTAACCCTTGACACAACTTAAGTGGCACAGAAAACTGATTACAGAAGTCAAAGTGGTGGTGAAGAGTGCCCTCAAGTCATAACTGACTTATAGCGACCCCTGCTGGGGGTTTCAAGACAAGGGACTAACAGAGGTGTTTTGCCATTGCCTGTCTCTGCAACCCTGGTCCTTGTTGGAGGTATCTCATCCAGTTACTAATCAAGGGTGACCCTGCATAGCTTCCAAGATCTGATGAGATCAGGCCCCCCTGGCTTCTCCAGATCTGGGCACAGAAGCAAGACTGTAAAACATAGAAAGAGAGAACATAGAGAGTGGAATAGACTACAATCCTACTCTCTTTACAAAACACCCTTCTGAACGGTTCAGTTATATTACAAATCCTTTCTCCTTCATTAAAATGTCCTCCTGAGTATTTCTGTCTGCTTGCTTTGTGGAAAGATGTAAGGGGGGCATGCTTGACCTTCTGAGGCAGGTCATTTCTCAAGGTAGGAGCTGCAGCAGAGAGTCCTTGGAGATGAGGAGTTGTTGTTTTTACACATTTTAAGGACATTCTACGTATTTTCCTCTATATTCTGTGTTTTTGTTGCCCTCTTGCTCCAAGTATTTTCCTGCATATTCCATGTTTTTAGATGCCCTCCTGATCTCAGACCCATTGTATAAAAAAAACACCCTGAGACTCTGTAACAACAATTGCAACAATGGTCTAGCATGATTATAAGCTTAGCAACTGTTTGTTAATAGATGCCTGCATGAATATACCGCATTGCCCAAAAGGCACAAGTGTGAAAGATTATCTTCACACTTGCCTATCTGCATCTTTTCTTGAAAGTCCTTATATATTATCTTTTTCTGTTTAGGTTCAGCACTTTCTAAGACGGGTCTCCTTTAACAACAGTTGCAGGGAAGAGATTGCATTTGACCAGAAAGGTCAATTAATGGCAGGGTTTGATATTATCAACTGGGTCACATTTGCCAACCGGTCATTCCTTAGAATGAGAGTTGGAAAGGTAGACCCAAGGGCTTCATCTGATAGAATGTTCACCATCAATGAAGATGCCATTGTGTGGCCGAGCAGGTTTAATAAGGTAGGATCCATGCCTGTACCAAGGTATGCCAAGTTATGTTCAAAATGTTCACACATGGTTAATTGCTTGGATGTGGTTTTCTGTCTTGAGAGTCTTTGTCAATGGTCTAACTGAATGTTGTCCATTCACCCCATACCTTTCAACCTGAAATTTCTACCTGGCAGTTGGGAATCTCCATGCTCTTACAGTATTTTGTGTCTAAGGCTGTACTGTGATACACACTAATTAAGCAGCAGAACTTCTGAGTAACTCTGCATAGCCTTTGAGTAAAAGCCATCAAATCGATCTTTACAGTCACACAGCTTAGCAATGACGAAAGACAAACTACCCAGCAGAAAAAATAATTGTAGGATGCAACTAACAAAGAAAGAGATGTTGCCAAGAAAAGCTAATTGATTGCATAGGAGACAGAAAATGTCAAACAACCCTTTAATATTTTCCAACAGGTAAAATATACAACTTACCCATGAGGCAGTGTCCGTACTAGACTGGGTATGCTACCACTCAGTCAAAAACTCCATACCTGGTCAAAAACACACTGGCATACAAGGTGTTCTATAAAAGACTGCCATGGTGCAATTCAATTTTCAACCCATTTAGCTTTAATAAATACTATATATGCAAGTGCCATCAAGAGGCAAGAGGCTTACGGCAAGCCCATCAAGGGGTTTTCAAGGCAAGTGAGGAGCAGAAGTGGTTTCTCATGGCCTTCCTCTGCAGAACAACTCAAGTGTTCCTCAGCATGTTCTGACCTGAGATGACCCTGCTTAGCTTCTGAGATATGATGATATGGGCTGTATCATGATGCCTCAAGAGCCTGCATAAAGACTACTGGCATACAAACTCCTCCAATGCATTCTAAATACCAAAAGATTCTCCCATTACATTTATTTACAGACACGGCCCCTTTCTGTGTGCAATAACGGTTGTCGTTCAGGTTATAGTAGGACAAAGAAGGAAGGGAAACCTTTTTGCTGCTATGATTGCCTTCCATGTCCAGAAGGGAAGATTTCAAACCAGAAGGGTAAGAGATGCACCAAGCAGACTTCATCATATTATTTTATGTGGTTCTCATACAAATTTAGCAAAAACCATATGATATTATTTTCTTAATTCAAAAAAATATGATGATCCTTGATAATAGTGAGGAAATAGTGTGATATGACCACTGATGTGTGCCTAGCTCACACGTCTCTTCACTACAGAAAAACACATATCATTTCTAGACAATATGGGTGCACGATATCTCCAGATCGGTCATGTCCAGCAAAAAGAATCACTCTGTGCAATGGGGCGAAGTCTCACATATGTCCCTAGGTGCTGAGATCCTTCTAGCTCCTGGAACTAGTTTATTGCAAACATAACTGCATCAAAAGGTGACAAGCTTTTCTCTTAGGTTTTGAGCAATAAGGCCCTCATTCGAAGTATAATTTCTTCAATGGACTGGACATGGAGTTGCCAGGTACTGAAAAAACACATTTTCTTTTTCAGACACGGATGACTGTTTAAAATGTCCAGAAGATCATTATCCAAACAAGGATCAAGATCTATGCATACCCAAATATGTAAGCTTCTTGTCTTACAATGAACCCTTGGGGATGATTTTGGCCACTATGACAATTTTCTTCTTTTTCATCACAGCTTTGGTACTCGGAATCTTCCATAAGCATCGGGATACTCCTGTAGTTAAAGCCAACAACCAGAAACTCACCTACACTCTCCTAGTTTCTCTCCTGCTTTCCTTCCTTGCCGCTTGCTTATTCATTGGCCAACCCAACAAAGTGACGTGTCTCCTTCGGCAAACCGTTTTTGGCATCGTCTTCTCAGTGGCTGTTTCTTGCATCTTGGCAAAAACCATTGTAGTGATTTTAGCTTTCATGGCCACCCATCCAGGGTCCAGGATGAGAAACTGGGTGGGGAAACGACTGGCCAGCTCCATTGTTCTTTCTTGCTCCTTTATTCAAACCACTATTTGTGCTGTGTGGTTGACAAACTCTCCTCCCTTTCCAGATTTTGACATGCACTCCAGGACTGAAGAAATTATTCTGAAATGTAATGAAGGATCGGTTGCAATGTTTTACTGTGTCTTGGGCTACATGGGATGTCTGGCCATTGTCAGCTTCATTGTGGCTTTCCTAGCTCGGAAGTTACCTGGCAGTTTCAATGAAGTCAAGTTCATCACTTTCAGTATGCTGCTGTTTTGCAGTGTCTGGTTATCTTTTATTCCAACCTACCTGAGCACCGAAGGGAAAGACATGGTGGCTGTGGAGGTCTTTTCTATCTTAGCCTCCAGTGGAGGGTTGCTGGGATGCATTTTTTCCCTAAATGCTACATTATTGTATTGAGGCCCGGACTGAACAAGAAAGGGCAGCTAATAAGAAAGAATTAAAGGATCCAGTCAAGCTAAATTTTTACAAAAATCCAGAAGCAGAGATTCATATGCACACAACTTGTTCATCTGTGTAGGTTCTTTTTATTCTTCCCTTCCTGGGCTAAGCCGGTATATTCACACTGTCTCACCTTTATCCTCCGAACAACCTGTGCAGCTGAGATTTATTGAGAAACAGAGATTTATTATCAGATCATCCTAGTCACATTTCAGTACTCTAGGATGAAATTACTTCCCAATTGCATTTGGTGTGTGGGGCAAAATGGATGAAGAACTGGCTACGCAATTTTTCCTTTAGGACATTGTCATGTGCACATTATTTATGGTGTAAATTTGCATGCTGCTTTTCCAGCCTTATATGCTACCAAAGTACAGTTATTTATCACTTAACAATTATCTTTCCATAATCCGAAGAGCAACCGGAGTATAATACTGTCCTAATATAATGTATTAGACTGGTGCTTGGGATACATTTTTTGTCCTATCAAATCATGTGAGTAGTGCACAGCATATGTTCACAGTAACATTTAGTTCTACCCAAGCCTAAATTTTCATCCGTGACCTATATCTCCTATTTAGGGAGAGTAATATTGCCATCATAAGCAAGTTAATGCTTCTAAGCCCATTGACTTCAAAATATTTAGAAGGCTGTAATTTTGCTTAGGATGGCAATGCATGTGTTGTAAAATGTTGCCTTTAATCTAAGTATAAAACATGTCCAAGTCAGGATGAGAAAATTTCCACTGAGATACAGTAAAAGGGTTGGGGGGGCAATGTTACAGAGAGTCTATAGTTGAGATGATGTGTTTAAAGAGATCTCTTCCATCTACCATGACCAACCAATTCCCATCCTAAACAATACTATCTAGCAGTGAAAAAGAGCAAGAGTCCAGTAGCACCTATAAGACTAACAAAATTTATGGTAGTGGATGAGCTTCTGTGAGTCACACAGCTCACTTCGTCAGACTACTATCTAGATTTCCCAATAGCAGAACTTTCTTAGTTGCTGATGCATCAAGGGCAGATGTCCAGATAGTCTACATTTTTTGTCCCAAACAATATAATATATTGGGGGGAGGGTCTCGAGGTAAAAAAATGACCCATAATCCCCCCCCCAAATACTACCCTGACCTGGATAGCCCAGGTGAGCCTGATCTCGTCAGATCTCAGAAGCTAAGCAGGGTCGGCCTTGCTTGGTAATTGGATGGGAGACCTCCAATGAAGACCAGGGCTGCAGAGGCAGGCAATGGCAAACCACCTCTGATAGTCTTTTGCCATGAAAACCCCACCAGGGGTTGCCAGAAGTCAGCTATGGCTTGAGGGCACCACACACACACACACACACACACACACAGAGTAAATACTAATCCAAGAAAGCATTGTTGATTGTACTGGAATAATACAGATTCCCCTTTTTTACAGGAAAAATATGACCTCATAACATTCCAAAGAACTGCTATTACTTAATATGCAAGGAGGGGGTGTTAATCTGCCCGAAAGAGATATCCTGCCTTATGTGGACATACCTATGGAATCTTCTGGGTTTTGAAAAGGCTCTTGGTGTTATGAAACACACTGGCCTCTGGTACAGCAAAGAGATGGGGGTGGAGTCTTGCTACAAGTTGCACTGGAATGAGGTAATGAATACCTCATTCCAATGGACAACTTGTGTAACCTTTTTTCCCCCACAGACTTGTCAAATCATGTGATTTCTATACATTTGTTCATGGTAACTTTTAGTTGTGTCCTGGACTATTCTTTCAACTGTGACATTTATCCACTTACTAGAGAGAATAACAGTGCCATAAACAGATTAATACTTCTAAGAGCTTTGACTTCAAGGAATCTAGAAGGCTGTAACTCTGATCTGAATGGCACTGTATGTGTTGTGAAATGATTGCCTTTAATCTGAGGATAAAACCTGTCGAAATCAGAATGAGAAAACTTCTACCGAGCTGCAGTAAAAAGGTTTTATTTGGCAATAGATCCAGAGGAGTTAGCCGTGTTAGTCTGTAGTAGCAAAATAAAAAAGAGTCCAGTAGCACCTTTAAGACTAACCAATTTTATTGTCGCATAAGCTTTCGAGAATCACGTTCTCTTCGTCAGATGCATGGAGGGCAGAAGGAAACTGGTCAAATATAGAGGAGGAGAGGGAAGGGGAGGGGGGAGTGGGAGGAGGAGAGGGGGGGTGTAAACAACTCCTTTGATATGGAGATGCAGACAGCTCCTTTTGGTGTGCGGATCAGTTTGCTTGTGTAAAGGTTCAAAGGAGTTTTCCGTGTTAGTCTGTAGAAGCAAAATCAAAAAGAGTTCAGCAGCATCACCTAGACTATCCAATTCCACTGCAGCACAAGCCTTCGATAACCACAGTCCTCCCCGCCAGATGCATCTGACAAAGAGAACTGTGGTCCTCGAAAGCCCACGATTTTGATTTTGCTACTACAGACTAACACGGCAAACTCCTTTGGACCTTTACACAAGCAAACTGATCCGCACACCAAAAGAAGCTGTCTGCATCTCCATATCAAAGGGGTTGTTTACATCCCTCCTCTCCTCCTCCCCCCTCCCCTCCCCTCCCCTCCCCTCCTCTATATTTGACCAGTTTCCTTCTGCCCTCCATGCATCTAACGAAGAGAACGTGATTATCGAAAGCTTATGCTACAATAAAATTGGTTAGTCTTAAAGGTGCTACTGGACTTTTTTTTATTTGGCAATGTTACAGAGACCTATAGTTGAGATGAAGTGATTGAAGAAGCTTCTTCACTCCAGTCTATCCTGACCAATCAATTCCTGTCCTAAACAACTTCATCTTCCTGGCTCAATAGCAGGGCTTCCTCAAGATGGGTAGCTGTGTTAGTCTATCTGAAACAGCAGAAAAGAGCAAGAGACCCATAGCACCTATAAGCCTTACAAAATTTGTAGTAGTGGATGAGCTTTCGTGAGTCACACAGCTCATTTCTTCAGATACAGCTAGAATGTGCGTCTAACTGTATCTGAAGAAGTGAGCTGTGTCTCATGAAAGCTCATGCCCTACCACTAATTTTGTTTATTTTATGGGTGCTACTGGACTCTTGCTGTTTTCTAGGGCTTTGATGATCAAGTTAGGGTACATGTTCAGACTTGGAAGATGAATAGCTGCACTTTCCAGCTGCCTTTCCATATTCTCTTGTCTCCCTCCCATTTCATTTGCAAAAGATGGCCCTGCATGTGTGTGTATATGTGTGTGTGTGAAGTGCCGTCAAGTCATTTTAAGGCATCTCCTGCTGTGGTTTTCAAGGCAAGAGTCTAAGAAGTGGTTTGGGCAGTTCTTACCCCATGACACTTCTAGCCTTCAGGTGTTAAAATATTCAGTTGTGGGGGAGCATTGGGCTTTGTGACAACTGTACAAATAAAGAAGTTTTAAAAAAATCTTTTGCGGCAACATTTTTTCGGCTGTGCTTCATTACACCGGCAATCTCCCCCCAGGTGGACCCGAGAGGACTTCTGCCAGGAAAGCATCAACATATTTTCTTCTTTGATATCACAGACAGTCAATGTAATTATGTGATTTTCCCAACATGTAATTGTCAAATGTATCATTATCTCTACGGTATCAAGTCTCTACAATATCATAGTGTCCACAATGAAACTTGTCCACAATGAAACTAAGACTAAGACTGAGAGATGCTTTTCATATACCCCCTGCCATTCCCAACTGGTGTAGACAGACAAAGCTCCATTAATTTAGTCCCTGACGCTTCATAGTATATAATCCTGGTGTTATTTGAACAGACTGAGGGGTTAAACTGTTTAGGCTGTACAGCCCAAGAACATTCCAAAGACATTA
Source organism: Eublepharis macularius (assembly GCF_028583425.1). Lineage (NCBI taxonomy): Eukaryota > Metazoa > Chordata > Lepidosauria > Squamata > Eublepharidae > Eublepharis > Eublepharis macularius. Next base: position 69,140,085 of record NC_072801.1, on the reverse strand, counting down.
CTGGAACATTTGAATGGATGTCTTTAAAAAAATTACATAGAATGGTAGCATGTTTAATGTTGATCTTAATGCTGTTACCTGAGATAATGTGCCACATTCCTTTAGTTAACTGCCTTGTTGCCAAGCCTCTGCCTCTCTTTCACAAGTATTATTGGCCAGGAGACCTCATCATTGGCGGCATTATATCTCATATCTACATCTCTTCTGATGTGATGACATTCAAAAGACATCCTCATCAGGAACCAATTGATGACCTCATGTAAGGAGCTGGGTTTGTTTGTCCTGTCTTAACTTTATCTCCAGGTGATATTATACAATAGATTAATCTAATGTCTTGGCTTTAGCCTTCAATACAGTAGAGGAATACTGACATGGAATTAGCAGAAGGAGCAGCAGTAGCATTACTTTTGATGGTGGTAGTAGCAGAGTGTAGTAATGTTTGAATTTCAGAAATTAGTACTTCCTCCCAGTTTACTGTAAAAATAAAGGGTTTTTTTGTACATTAAGAAAATCTAGCATTGAAGCAGGATTCGGTCTTGACTGTAATTCTGGGAAGACTTGTGGAAGGCTTCAGGCTTCACAAATTTGACCCCCTTTCCAGTTAAAGATAGAGGTTCAGAAGAAATATCTCTTGGATATACATGACTTGTGGTAAGATGCCAACCATAGAAAATGCCTGTGCTTCTACATTTGTTGCAGTTGAGATGCACTGAGCTCTTCCATGTTTAATGGATATCTAGCTATCTCATGTGAGAAAATAACACTTCCTAAATCTGAGCCCCATGCTTTATGCAGCAAATTTTGTCAAGGCTTTATTTAAAAAAACACATATGGAAGTGTCATCAAGTCATGACTAACTGACTCCAACCCTAGCAAGGGGTTTTCAAAGCAAATGAGAAGTAGATTTAGTTTGTCATTGCCTTCCTATCCTTCGTGGTCTCCGTCCCAAGTACTGACCCTGCTTAGATGCCAAGATCTTATGAGATCAGGAAATACCATGCGACATTCCTTCTTATTAACGTATTAGATTGTCTGAAAACCTGCACAACTCTGTTAAGTGCTCTTTTAAGGAGCAGACAAATATGATGATAATGTCCAACTATACAATGCGTACAATAAAGGGGAAAATAGCACATTCTCAGTTCATTAATCTCAGGAGCATGTTTGAGTTGAATTGGATTGTTCAGATACCATTACACTGAGCTCAGGAAGACCTTTGCATTAGTTGTCAATTTTTCCGTGTCTTCTGGTTATAGCTCAGGGCCAAGCTACACATGACGAATGACACTTGAACGGCAAGTGGATTGAGTGGAGGGCAAGTGAACAGGGAGAAATACACCTGCCGTTCAAGTGTCATTCGTCATGTGTAGCCTCAGTCTGCTTGTGGAAACAATATAGTCAATGGACTTATCATTATTATTAGGTTTCCTGCAATCTTCACATAACTTCAGGCCACCATCATTCTTACTTCGCAAGCAGCACCTAGGCTGAAGTAGTTCCTGAATTCCTGAATTCCTCGATCCTTGGAAATTGTTTGGGTGTATTAGTGGCACCCTCCTTCCTATCAGAGGCTACAATGTGCGGGTTGCTCTCATTCCTGCTGTTGTTGCAAACCTGATATCAAAGTATATGCTCTATCAGGCTTCGAGATGGGAGGGAAGAGTAAAAAGGAGTTGTAACTAGAGATGGGCATGAACCAAAATACGAACCAAAATTTGGAACAAACCAAGCTGGTTCGTGGTTCATGGTGGTTTGTCAGAGCCCATTTCTGATGCACCACCATGACCTTTAGGCTGGTTTGTTTGGTTCATTTTTTGGTTCGTCACTGCAGACATCCTGGCACCAATCAATCAGTTTCCTAGGTAACGGGATGGACTTTCTGCAGACCTTCTCCTGACCCAGAAGTGATGATTTGCTGATCAGATGTGATGTTTTCACGAACCAAATGAACCAGTTCGTGAACCTGGGCAGGTTCGTGAAAATCCGTGGTTCGTGAAATGTGATGAACCATGAACCGCACAGTTTGTTTTTTTTCTGGTTCATCCTCATCTCTGGTTGTAACTACTTGAATGATTACAGCTTCTGCTCAGGCAACTCACCTTCAGAAACTGATTTGCCAGGATATGTTAGAGGCTATTATGATCCTATCTGACTTGCTAACATCAAAGTTATAAAATGTGTGAGATGGAGTGCCCATACAAATTGTAGGAAGTCCTGTAGTAGGTGATACTTTAGAGGCTATTATGATCCTATCTGACTTGCTAACATCAAAGTTATAAAATGTGTGAGATGGAGTGCCCATACAAATTGTAGGAAGTCCTGTAGTAGGTGATACTTTAGAGGCTATTATGATCCTATCTGACTTGCTAACATCAAAGTTACAACATGTTCAGGCAGTTAATATCTCTCTGGAAGGAGAGAGTCCAATTAACAAAAGAAGACCTTTCATTCATCAGTCAGACATAAAATACAAGGTCTCCCATGTGTGAGATGGAGTGCCCTGAAGCTGGTTGACACATCCTGAAGCAAATCTTCCATGACACAGGATGGCACTCTGATTGCAGTGTAATGACTCACAACTATCAGCACATCCTGGCCTTGGCATTTGCTACAGAAGAGATCAATGAAGATCCCCTGATGGACTTGAATGTCACCCTGGGCTTTAACATCTATAACAGTCTCTTCAGTGCAACGTGGACCTACCTCGCTTCTTTGGAGCTTCTCTCCACACGGGACAACTTCATCCCTAATTACAAGTGTGATGCCCAGAACATTCCAGTAGCAGTCATCGGGGGACCACACTCTGATGTCAGTCTCACTATCTCAACAATTCTCTGTTCCTACAAGATTCCTCTGGTAAGATATGAATGTGGCACATAGAAGTAGAATAAGCATCTTACTCATCTCTTCCCCTTTATTTCTGACATGGCTAAAATCACATCGTACAATTTAGAAGTCAAATTCTTACCAAGAATATCTGTGTTTAATTAGATTTATGAAACAAAATAATTTACTGCTGTTTCATTATCATGAACAAATGCTAATATGAGACTGAAAGTCAACATTTTCAAAATCCCCTGTAATATAAAGAGCAATTGACATTTTGGTGAGCATAGTTTTAGATGAGCAAAATCTGTGGTTTTATTTGGAAAAACTCTCTTCTCCTAGACTTTTCCACTTTATTTTCCCTAGATTGTTTATGGTAATCCTTCAATGGCAAATACTCACATCCAAAGGTCTGGCTTCCATTCTATGTTCACCAATGGGGACTTTCAATATAAGGCAATTCTCCTGTTACTGAGATATTTCCGCTGGACATGGATTGGGGTTATTTCTCTCGAGGATGAGAGCGCAGAAAGGTTTGTGAAGGACGTGGTTCCCATGTTTTCCCCGAGTGGAATTTGTGTTGAATTTATATCAATATTCCCCAGAATACGTTTTACAAGTGACTTTACTGACGGGATGGCTGAAGGAGCTGAAATATCTATTGCTGTCATGAGAAGCACAGCCAATGCAGTGGTCCTACATGGTGAATTTGAGACATTAATGATCTTGAGAATGTTGATTCACTTCTCAGAATTTGCAGATATATCAGTAAAGACAAAAATTTGGATTATGATGGCTGAGATAGATTTCACATCAGTTTACTTTCAAAGAACCTGGGACTTGGATTTCTTGCAAGGTGCAATATCTTTGGCAATTCACTCCAAGCAGCCCCAGGGATTCCAAAGATTTCTTCAGAGGAGAAACCCTGCCTCACATAAAGAAGATGGCTTTATCAGAGACTTCTGGCAACAAGCATTTAACTGTTTATTCTCCAACTCAGAGGAAGATGACACAGTTGAGGGAGCCTGCACTGGCGAAGAGAAGCTGGAGGATCTTCCTGTGTCTGTTTTTGAAATGAGCATGACTGGTCACAGCTACAGTGTCTACAATGCTGTCTATGCCGTGGCACATGCTTTGCAAACCATACCTTTCTCAACATTCAAACACAGAACAATGATGGGAAGGCAGAAGCACAAGTTTGCAGGTCATGAGTTGTATCAGGTAATTCACTCAGCAGGCCACAGAGAGTACAGAATTCAACCTTTCAAACAAGACTTTGGTACATTTTTTTTAACTTCAAAACCATAAACTCCTCTGTAGATCTGGTCATTCCAGACAACCACAATCTCCTCTATAGTCATACAACACAGAGTTTTTTCTGTGAGGAAATGGGACACTACTTGTTGCCATGTTCTAGCCTACATTCTCTCTCTTTCACTTAGACATCAAGCAATACTTACTAGTGATATCCAATTGTTGACAGGTTGACAAACTGATATTTATGCCCACTCACAAAACAGAATTCTAAGCTGGGACTAAGTTATGATTTATAATCCTGTTTCTGGGGATATCAAACTCCATATTGCTGAAATTTCTTCATTTAGGAATGATGGACAAATGGAGCTTCAGGAAGGCTTTTTTAACCATAACTCAGTGATAGAACCTCTGTTTGGCATACAGAAGGCCCCAGGTTCCATTCTTGGCATCTCCAGATGAAAGGATAAGGTAGTAGGTTATGTGAAGGACTTATACCCAGAGTTCCTCTACCAGTCTCAGTAGACAATAGTGACCCTGATGGATCAATGACCTGATTTAGCATTAGGAAGCTTCATGTGTTCAACTGTGAGGGGAAAGGAGGAGGAATGAAGATATTAAGTGATTTTAACAACTAGGTGTCTGCTGTAGCATAGGGGAAGTGGTTGGGCTGCGAATCACTCTGTGAGTTTGAATCCCACTACTGCCATAAGTTCAGCATATGGGCTTGGATAAGCCACTCCTCTCAGCCCCAGTTCCCCTGCTGTATTGTGGGGATGATAATAACACCGATATCATTCACACATCTGAGTGGGACAATAATCTGTCTAGCAGTATATAAGCATGCTGTTATTATTATTATATTGTCTGTTGTTCAGGATGTGCCTGTGAGGCAATAACTCACTATCAGTGTTTTCTAGTTATTACATACATGTTTATATTTTTCAGATTATGTGTATATAATAAAACTTAAACTTAAGGCATATTACTAATTATAAAAATGCAGTCAGGCAGCATAAGGCATCAAAACAACAATGCTTTGGCAATTACAAAAAACCAAGAAAATGTGGACAAAAAACTCATAAGCACATGATACATATCCCTTTTCTAGAGAGACTACCGCCCCATTCAAAGCAAAGAACAAGGCCAGTGTTATTATTCATCCCACAAAACAGAAGTGTGGCTTACCCAAGGCCACCTACTAAGCTAATGGCAGTAGTGAGATTCAAACCAGTGGGGCGTTGATTCCCAACCCATCCACTTAACCACTATGCTACAGCTAGATTGCATAAAAATGATTGCAGAAGTAGAAGACAAGGCTGCAAAAGAAAAGAAATAAGTACAATAACCTGTGAAATAGACTACAATCCAGGACAAGTAATCAAAATAAAAAAGTACAATAAACAGAGAAATAAACTACAATCCTACTTGCTCTACAAATTGTCCTCCTGAATCATTCTATTATTCTAAAGTTTCCATTTCCTTTATAAAAATTCCCTCTTAAGCACTTCTTTAGACACTTTCTGTGGATTGATGTAAAGAGGAGGACGTCTTCACGACCTTCTCAGGCAGGCCCCAATGTGGGGGCTAGAGCAGAGAATACATGAGTATGGTCAACTTTTAAAAAAACTCATTTTAACACAATACAGCGCAAGAGTGAGCATTATTGTTGGCTTAACTGCTGATAATAGATGCCTACATGAAAGTATCACACCGGCCAAAAGACACAAGTGTGAAAGATTATTCTCAACCATGCCTATCTGCATCTTTTCTTGAAAAGCATTACCAATTGTTTTTTTTTCTCCTATTTAGCTTCAGCACTTTCTAAAATGGGTCTCCTTTAACAACAGTTGCGGGGAAGAGATTGCATTCGACCACACAGGTCAACTAGTGGCTGGGTTGGATATTATCAACTGGGTCACATTTGCCAACCAGTCATTCCTTAGAATCAAAGTTGGAAAGGTAGACCCAAAGGCTTCACCAGATAAAATGTTCACCATCGATGAAGATGCCATTGTGTGGCCAAGCAGGTTTAATAAGGTAGGATCCGTGGCCGTACCAAGGTATGCCAGTTTATGTTCTAAATGTTCAAATGTGATTAATTGCTTGGACATGGAAGGGATTTCTCTGTCCTGAGTGTCATTGGCCATTTTTTACATGGCCACGCACACGGAAGATCACGCAAAACTCACAGCAAAAAAGTGTCTTCCTAGCACGATTTCCTGGCACGATCCCGTTTAATGGCCCCTTTTCTGACGTCATTGGGCAATTAAAAGGGATCGTGCCGGGAGATCATACTAGGAAGATGCTTCATGCTGTGAGTTTGCACAATTTCCCGGGGAGCGTGTGGAAATGGCCATTGACTTTTTCTCATTCAGACCTTAACATTCAATGTGAAATTTCCACCTGGCAGTTGTGAAACCCAATCCTCTTACGATATTTGATGTCTGAAGGATGTACTGTGATGTAAACTAATGAGGCAGTGAAACTCCTGGGTAAAGGTGCAAGGGCTTTGAGTAAAAGTAATCAGGTTGATCTTTAAAGTTGCACAGTTGAGCAATGACAAAAGGCCCAGTATACAGCAGAAAACCAAAATTAATATAGAACAAAATTTAAAAAGAGTAAACCTTACTAAGAAAAGCTAATCAATTGCATTGAAGGACAGAGTAATATGGAAAACTACGGTTTAATGTCTTCCAACAAGTAAAATACATGTCACCCTTGAGGCACTGCCTGTAGTAGACTGGGTTCGCTACCACTCAGACAAAAGCTCCATACCAAGTAGAAACAAGAATGGTATCATGGGTGTTTAATAAACTGACTGCTGTGGTGCTGTGCCAATATCAACCCATTTCATTTTTCATAAAGAATGTGGATGTCACGAAGCGGCAATGGAGTTATGATGAGCCTAGCAGGGGGTTTTCAAGACAACTGAAGAGCAGAGGTGGTTTGCCATGATCTTCCTCTGCTGAGCAACCCAAATCTCTCTGGGCAGTCTCCCATCCAAGTACTGACCAGAGCTGACTCTGCTTAGCTTTTGAGATCTTACAAGAGAGGATATACCATGCATAAACATACTGACATACAGACTCCTCCCAAATGGGGTTTAAATATTAAAAAATCTCCCATTCCATTTATTTACAGACACAGCCCCTTTCTGTGTGCAACTACGGTTGTCGTTCAGGTTATAGAAAGACCAAAAAGGAAGGGAAACCTTTTTGCTGCTATGATTGTTTTCCATGTCCAAAAGGGAAGATTTCAAACCAGGAGGGTAAGAGCTGTACCAGAGTTTGTCATATGTATTTTATGGGGGTCCATTATAGGTGTAGCAGAAGACATATGAAACTATTGTTTTTCATGCAAAAATACCTGCGTGTTCTTTGATGATAAGGATGAAACAGTGTGATATAACCACTGATGTGTGTCTGTGCTCACTTGCCTATGGGTCTTCTTAACTACTGAGAAACATGCATCATTTCTAGACAATAGGGATGCATGATATCTTTGGGTCTGTGATATCCAGAAAAAAAGGTCACCTTAAGTAATGTAGAAGTTTCACAAGTTACCTAGGGGCTGAGAACCTCTTGCCTCCTGGAACATGGTTGACTCTACTTTATTTTGAATATAATCTCACCAAAAGGCTACAACTTATAACAAAGCCCTCAATTGGAGTCTGAAAATATTAAAGTCTAATTTGTTCCATGCATTGATCATGAATTTACCATGTTCTGAAAACCACATATTCCTTTTCAGATATGGATGACTGTTCACAGTGTCCAGAAGATCATTATCCAAACAAGGACCGAGATTTATGCATTCCCAAATATATAAGTTTCTTGTCTTATGATGAACCCTTGGGGATGACTTTGGCCATTATGGCACTTTTCTTCTTTTGTATCACAACTTTGGTACTCGGAATCTTCCTTAAGCATCGGGATACTCCTGTAGTTAAAGCCAACAACCAGAACCTCACCTACACTCTCCTTGTATCTCTCCTGCTTTCCTTCCTTGGTGCTTGCTTATTCATTGGCCAACCCAACAAAGTGATGTGTCTCCTTCGGCAAACCATTTTTGGCATCGTTTTCTCAGTGGCTGTTTCTTGCATCTTGGCCAAAACCATGATAGTGATTTTAGCTTTCATGGCCACCCATCCAGGGTCCAGGATGAGAAACTGGGTGGGGAAACGACTGGCCAGCTCCATTGTGTTTTCTTGCTCCTTTATTCAGACCACTATTTGTGCTGTGTGGTTGGCAACCTCTCCTCCCTTCCCAGATTTCGACATGCACTCCCAGTCTAAAGAAATTATTGTGAAGTGTAATGAAGGATCCGTCACTATGTTTTACTCTGTCTTGGGCTACATGGGCTTTCTGGCCATTGTCAGTTTCGTTGTGGCTTTCCTAGCTCGGAAGTTACCTGACAGTTTCAATGAAGTCAAGTTCATCACTTTCAGTATGCTGTTGTTTTGCAGTGTCTGGTTGTCTTTTATTCCAACCTACTTCAGCACCAAAGGGAAAGACATGGTGGCTGTAGAAATCTTTTCTATCTTAGCCTCCAGTGGAGGATTACTGGGCTGTATTTTCTTCCCTAAATGCTATATTATTGTGTTGAGACCCGAACTGAACAAGAAGGGGCAGCTAATAAGAAGGAAGAGTTAATGGATTCTGTCAAGCTAAATTTTCACATAAAACACCAACAGAGATTCATAGATACACAATTTGTTCATCTGTGTAGGTGTTTTTTATTTTTCCCTCCCTTAGACAGAGCCCTGTGGTGCAAAGTGGTAAGCTGCAGTAGTACAGCCTAAGCTCTGCTCACAACGTGAGTTAGGTCCTGATGGAAGCCGGGTTCAAGTAGCTGGCTCAAGGTTGACTCAGCCTTCCATCCTTCCAAAGTTGGTAAAATGAGTATCCAGTTTCCTAGGGATAAGGTGTAGATGACTGGGGAAGGTAATGGCAAACCATCCTGTAAGAAAAGTCAGCTGAGAAAACGTTGTGATGTGACGTCTCCCCATGGGTCAATAATGATGACTCCGTGCTTGCACAGGGGACTACCTTTACCTTTTACCCTTAGACAGGCCAGCATATACACACTGTCTCACTTTTATTCTCAGAACAACCCGTAAAAACAGTTAGGATAAGAAATATTTATTGAACAAAGATTTATTATCAGATCACCCTAGCTTCTTTCCAATACTCTAGGATGAAATCATTTCCCATTTGCATTTTTAGGGGGGCAGAATGGATGAAAAAATTGCTAGGTATACAGCTTTGTCCTTTAGGACATTGTCCCCTTTAAATCTTTTTTTTTTATTTTGTGAATTTGTATGCCTCATTATTCGAATTGTAATGTTCCCAAAGTATAGTAACTTAAAACTTAATTTTTGTTCTGAAATCAGAAAAGCAGCTGGGTATATAACAGTCGAACTATAATGTTTCAGTTTGCTTTCTTGGGCAACAATTTTTCTCCCAAAAAAGTAAATTTTGGGGTCTAGAAGTAAAAAAAAGGCTCATGAGGCTCCCCCTCCCCCAAAAAGTATCAATTCGAGATCCTGGAATAATAGAGATCCTTCCTTTTTTTAAAAAAATGACAAGAAAACATTGCATAGACCTGATGTCAATTATTTAATTTGGAAAATGGTGTGGCTAATCTGCCCGCAAGATACATCCGCCTGCTGTGGAAGTAAGTTTGTAAACATTTGAATGTTTAAAACAGGCTCCAATTGTAATGAAGCACACTGGCCTCTGGCAGCACAAACAGATGGAAGGGGGCACATTTTACTACCATTAACACTTTGAATACTTCATTCTAGACAAAACTTGCGTAATCTTTTTTTCACAGTCCTGTCAAATCATGTGACTCCTACACAACATGTCTTCACGGTACCTTTTCGTTCTCTCCAAGGCCTACGCTTTCAGCTGTCAGATGTATCTCATTATTAGCAAGTGCAGCAGTGCCATCATAAGCAGTTGAAAGTTTCTATGCTCTTTGACTTTAAGGGATCGAGAAGGCTGTAGCTCGGCTTTGAATGTCACTGTATGTGCGGTGAAGAGATGGTCCTCCTTATCCTCTAGATTAATCCTAACAAAGTCAGTATGAGAAAACTTCTACTGAGGTAAACAGGTTTTATTTCGAAGTGTTACAGAGAGCCTATAGTTGAGATGCTGTGATTGAAGCGGCATCTTCACTCCAACCTACCATGATCAACCAACTCCCATCAGTTACCAGGCTCAATTCAAGGTCATTCAAAGCCCTTCATGTCTGGCTCCTCATAGCTGTATGACTGCCTCTCCTCCTATGTTCTGCCATCTGGTCAGGGCCTTCTGCAGATACTGCTTTGCAGTTGGTCAAGCTCAACAGCTGCTGTTGATTATATTATATTTTCACTTGTACTATGCAATCCCTCTTGGATCTCAGTGAGAAAGGTGGAGTTATCTCAGTTGCTGATTCAGTTAAGGCACATATTCACATTAGAGTGATGGACAGCAGAATTTTCCAGATGCCTATCCATATTCTTTCTTCCCCCTCCCATGTCATTTGCAATGGGGGAACTTTTATTTTTGTGGGTGAAGCGTTGTCAATCATGTGGAAAATACGGTGTAAACTTACAAAATAAAATATTAAAATATATTCAAAATAGGTATCTATTGTCAGTGTACATGAAGTTGAAGTTTAAAACAAATTAAAAACATAGGGCCTGAACAGCAGGCTACATACATATGTTAAACTCTAGCAACAAAGCCCATTGTGGGGAAAAGTACAACAGGATCTAGAAAGGGGAGGGTGGGCAGGCAGACATTCATTCCTCCTCTGTCACTGATTCCAGCTGGTGAGGGAGGGGGGGGGACATTGTCATCTGCTTTATGCCTGATCTGCCTGATCTTGGCCATGTGAAGGGGTGGTCGGCTTTGCTACCTGCCTGATACATGCCGTGTAAAGGGGGCGGGGCAGGCATTGCTTCCTGTTCTGTGCCTGACTATGGCTGGGTGAAAAGGGGCAGGCATTGCCGCCTTCTCCGAGCCTGATCCCAGCTGGGTAAAGGGGGGGGGCGGGCATTGCCTCCTCTTCTGTGCCTGGCTACGGCTGGGTGAAAAGGGGCAGGCATTGCTGCATTCTCCAAGTCTGATCCCAGCTGGGTGAAGGGGGGCAGGCATTGCCTCCTGTTCTGTGCCTGACTACGGCTGGGTGAAGTACAGCAGGCATTGTTGCCTGCTCCGAGCCTGATCCCAGCTGGGTGAAGAGGGGTGGGCATTGTGACCTGCTCCCTACTGAGTAAAGGAAGAAACAGGCTTTGCCTCTTGCTCCGTGTCTGATCCTGACAGGTGGGCGGTGGGCTTTACTACCTGCTCTGCTCCTGATCCCAACTGGGTGAAGTAGGTGCGAGCATTGCCACCTGCTCTGCTCCTGATTCTGGCAGGTTGAAGGGGAGGCAGCCATTTCTGCATCCTTGGCTCCTGACTCTGGCAAGGTGAAGACAGGGTGGGCATTGGCACCTACTCAGTGGCATATTACAGTAGGTTGAAGAGGGTGGTTATTACTTTACTTTTTACTTTAATGATACTGCTCATGCAGCCTATTCGGCTCTGAGCAGTGCCACACTATAATTAGAATTAAAAGGAAAATTTTTTAATATATAATCTGTATAGTTTTAAAAATTGAAGTATGTATTAGGTTTTTTCCTTAACCAATTGGGAGAGAAACTTGGCTACTGCTAAAGTAGTACTAAAATCCACCCCTGCTAAAAGGAACCTCTATACTTCCTGGGTCCTGGATATAGGGCTTGATCCAGCTGTCTCTTGCCACATTTAGAATATTGCATTCAAACAGACAATGTTGAAGAGTTACTATTTGGCTAGAGCCGCATTGGCAGAGTTGCTCAGAGTACGGAACCTTATTTAAGCATCCCAGCAACTCTCCTGATGGAATGGCATTCTGTCTGGCTAACATAAATAATCGTCGATAGCGTGGAAGTGTCAGGAAATCAAAATAAGCTGGAAGAGATTGCGGCAGTGTTAGACCCAAGTATATCGGTGAGCATTGCCACCTGCTCTGCCCCTTATCCCAGCTAGGTGAAGGGAAGAAGGGCATTGCCTCCTGTTCAGCGCCTGATCCCAGCCAGGTGAAGGCGCGAGGAGGGCATTGCCACCTGCTCCGCCACTAATACTAGCTGGGTTAAGGGAGGGAAGGGCATTGTCACCTGCTCCAGTCCTGATCCCAGTCAGGTGAAGGGGTGGTGGGCCTTGCCAAGTGCTCCACTCCTAATACCAGCTGGGTTAAGGTTGGAGGTGCCATTGCCACCTGATCTGCTCCTAATAACAGCTGTGTTAAGGTGGAAGGAGAAATTCCACCTGCTGCACTCCTAATACCAGCTGGGTTAAGGCAGACAGTGGGCATTGCCACCTGCTCCGCTCCTTATCCCAGCTAGATGAAGGGAAGAAGGGCATTGCCTCCTGTTCAGTGCCTGATCCCAGCCAGGTGAAGGCGCGTGGTGGGCATTGCCACCTTCTCCGTCACTAATACTAGCTGGGTTAAGGCAGGGGAGGGCATTGCCACCTGCTCCAGTCCTGATCCCAGTCAGGTGAAGGGGGGGTGGGCACTGCCAAGTGCTCCACTTCTAATACCAGCTGGGTTAAGGTTGGAGGTGGCATTGCCACCTGATCTGCTCCTAATAACAGCTGTGTTAAGGTGGGAGGAGAAATTCCACCTGCTGCACTCCTAATACCAGCTAGGTTAAGGCGGATGGTGGGCATTGCCACCTGCTCCACTCCTTATACCAGCTGGGTTAAGGCAGGGGGTGGGCATTGCCACATGCTCCACTCCTAAAACCAGCTGGGTTAAGATGGTGGGGTGGGCATTGTCATCTGCTCCACTCCTATTACTAGCTGGGTTAAGATGGGGGATGGGTGGGCATTGCCACCTTCTCTGCTCCTAATGCCAGCTGGGTTAAGGCAGGGAGAAGGCATTGCCACCTGCTCCTCTCCTAATATCAGCTCAGTTAAGGCAGGGGGCAGGCAATGCCAACTGCTCTCCTCCTGATCCCAGCTGGTTCAAAGGGGGGGAAGCATTGCCACCTGCTCTGCTGCTGATACCAGCTGGGTTAAGGCAGGGGCTAGGTATTGCCACCTGCTCTTCTCCTAACACTAACTGGGTTAAGGCAGGGGTGGGCATAGCCACCTGCTCTGCTCCTAATACAAGCTGTGTTAAGGTGGGGGTGGGAATTGCCACCTGTCCTGCTCCTAAAAAGAGCTGAGTGAAGGCAGGAGGTGGGCATTGTGATCTGCTCCACTCCTACTACCAGCTGGGTGAGGGCAGGAGGCGGGCATTGCCACCTGTTCCCATCCTGCTCCCAGCCTGGGCTTCCTACCATGGCATGTTTTCTGGAGGGACATGGTGCCTTGCCTAGGTTTCCCTCCATGACAGTGCCCTCTGGTGGTGCACCAGGGTATAAAGTGAGTTGTCTGAAATACGCTTACTCAATTATATAGTAAAGCTAGCAACAAAGCCCGTTGTGGGGGAAAAAATACAATGGGCTCTAAGAAGGGGAGGGGGGCAGGCAGGCATTTGATCCGCCTCTGTCATTGATTCCAGCTGGTGAAGGAGGGGGGTGGGCATTGTCATCTGCTCCATTCCTGATCCGCCTGATCTCGGCCATGTGAAGGGATGGTGGGCTTTGCTACCTTCTTCATGCATGATATATGTGGGGTACAGGGAGGGCATTGCTTCCTGTTCTGCGCCTGACTATGGCTGGGTGAAGGGAAGAAGGGCAATGCCTCCTGCTCTGCACCTGATCCCAGCCAAGAGAAGGCATGAGGTCAGCATTGCCACCTACTCCACTCCTAATCCCAAATGGGTGATGGCGGGGGGTGGACATTGCAACCTGCTATGCCCCTAATACCAGCTGGGTTATGGTGGAAAAATTTTCACCTGCTCTACTCCTGATCCCAGTTGAATGAAGGAGGGTGGGCATTGCCATTTGAATTTCTCTTGATCCCAGCAGGGTTAAGGTGGTGGGCATTGCCCTCTGCTCCTAATACCTGCTGGGTTAAGGTGGGGGATGGTCATTACCATCTGCTCTGCTCCTAATACCAGCTGGGTTAAGGCAGGGGACAGGCATTGCCACCTGCTCCTCTCCTGATCCCAGCTGGCTGAAGGGGTGTAGGCATTGCCTCCTGCCCCACTCCTAATACCTGCTGGGTTAAGGTCAAGGATTGACATTTCAACCTTATCCGCTCCTAACACCAGCTGGGTTAAGACAGGAGGGGGTTGGGCATTGCCATCTGCTCTGCTCCTATTACCAGCTGGGTTAAAGTAAGGGATGGGCATTGCTGCCTGCTCTGCTCCTAATACCGTGTCAAGGCAAGAGGTGGGCATTGCCACCTGCTCTGCTCCTAATACTGGAGTGCAAAAAAACAATTTACCCGCATAGACTTACTAACATATTCAAAATTTTATTGACGTTAATATATACCCACGTAATAATATGTAGAAGTAAATTATTGATTATTGGACCGTATAAATACCAACCCTACTCACAGTTAGAAAAACATTTTCACCGTTGCTAACATACCAGGCTCCATCAACAGTTGATAAAGTGCTTAAGTGCTCCAAGTGCTGACAGTATAATTATTGAACAATCAATGTAAAGTGCAAATGCAAGTAAAGCACCATCCGAACACAAGTCCTTACAACAGTTTATACGGTCCTGAGCACCGTGTGTCCAACTCGCAGGGAAGAATGTTGTTAGAGAATTTTTCTACTCCAGATGACTGTACTGTTTCCAATATGCAAATAATCCCTTAATATTATTTCTTCCTCAATGAATCCTCTATCCTCTAACGGGTTGTCTAGCTCCTGGTAATGCCCGTTTCACAACATCTTTATCAAAGATTACAGACACTAGAGAAAAATGCAGTAATTAACAACAATACACAATACAATAATGCAAAATAACAGTCCATATAATAAAATACAGTGTTATAAAAACATGATAGCACTTACGTTTTTCCTTTAAAGGTTTTTCTCATGAGTACCCAATAGTACTCCTAATAGCAGCTGGGGTAAGGGGGGGGATTGCCACCTGCTCGGCTCCTAATACCAGCTGGGTGAAGGCAGGGGGTGGTCATTGCCACCTGCTCCACTCCTAATAGCAGCTAGGTTAAGTTCGATGGTGGGAATTGCCACCTGCCTCACTCCTAATACCAGCTGGGTGAAGGCGGAAGGCGGGCATTGCCTCCTGTTCCCATCCTGCTCCCGGCCTGGGATTCCCAGCATGACACCTTTTCTAGAGGGATATGGTGCCTTGCCTAGGCTTCCCTCCATGGCAACGCCCTCTGGTGGTGCACCAGGGTATAAAGTGAGTTGTCTGAAATACACTTACTCAATTATATAGTAAGATAGGTAAACCGTTCTCCATACGCAGTTGATAATAGAAAAAAGCAAGAGTCCCATAGTATGATGGTTGTTGTGGATTTCCCGGGCTGTATTGCCGTGGTCTTGGCATTGTAGTTCCTGATGTTTTGTCAGAAGCTGTGACTGGCATCTTCAGAGGTGTAGCACGGAAAGACAGAGATCTCTCAGTGTCAAAATAGCACCTATAAAACTGTGTGCCATAGCACCTATAAAACTAACAAAAGTTGTGGTAGTGGATGAGCTTTCATACGTTGCACAGCTCATTTCTTCAGATACAGCTAGTACGTGCATCTAAGTGTATCTGAAGAAGTGAGCTGTGCCTCATGAAAGCTCATGCCCTACCACTAATTTTGTTTATTTTATAGGTGCTACTGGACTCTGGCTGTTTTCTAGGGCTATGATGATGCATTTAGGGGTAGGGCACATTTTCAGACTGTGAGATGAATAGCCGCACTTTCTAGCTGCTGCCCCTTGTTCTCTCTTATCCCTCACATTTCATTAGCAAAATGGCAGACTTGTGTGTGTGTGTTTGTGTGAAGTGCCGTCAAGTCATAGCCAATTGATGGCATCTCCTGCTGTGGTTTTCAAGGCAAGAGTCTAACAGAAGTGGTTTGGGCTGCTCTTACACCATGACAATTCTAGTGTTAAAATAGTCAATTGAGGGGGGAGGGCTGGGTTTTGTGACAAATGTACAAATAAAGAAGTTTTTTTTAAAAAAAAAATCTTTTGTAGCAACTTTCTTTTGGCTGTGCTTCATTACATCAGTGATCCCCCGCCTCCCCCACCCCACCGCCAGGTGGACCCGAGAGGACTTCTGCCAGGAAACCATCAATATATTTTCTTCTTTTGGGACTTTATGTTTGCCACTATGGAACAGCTACAAATGGGAGAAAGATTCATAAGAGCAGTGAAAGAAATTTACAGAGACCAGAGTGCAGCAATTGTGGTGAATGACGAGTTGACCAAAAAACTGACTATTGGCAAAGGTACCAGACAAGGTTGCCCGTTGTCTCCACTGTTGTTTATTTTGGTCTTGGAAATTCTAATGATACAGATTCGAGAAGATAATGCAATCCGTGGAATAAAGATAAAAGACTTTTCCTACAAGGTCAGAGCATTTGCAGATGATATAATGTTAATTGTGGAAGATCCAATTGAAAACATGCCTAAGGTAATAGAAAAAATTAAAGAATTTGGAGATTTGGCAGGTTTTTATGTAAACAAAAAGAAATCAAAGATACTATGCAAAAATATGACTAAGTTAAAACAGCAGCAATTGATGGAAGTAACAGACTGTGAAGTAACAAATAAGGTGAAATATTTGGGAATTGAACTGACTGCAAAAAATATAGATCTATTCAAGAATAACTATGAGAAACTATGGACTCAAATAGAGCATGATTTGATTAAATGGAATAGGCTGAACTTGTCATGGCTGGGAAGAATTGCAGTAGTTAAGATGAATGTGTTGCCAAGAGTGATGTTTCTGTTACAGACAATACCAATTATTAGGGACTCTAAGCAGTTTGACAAATGGCAGAGGAAAATATCGGAGTTTGTGTGGGCAGGCAGGAAGCCTCGAGTGAAAATGAAAGTATTACAGGATGCAAAAGAAAGAGGTGGAATGCAGCTGCCCAACCTGAGACTTTATTATGATGCAATTTGTTTGGTATGGTTGAAAGATTGGATGACGCTGAAAAAACGCAAATTGCTGGCCTTAGAGGGATATAAAAAATTATTTGGATGGCATGCATACCTATGGTACGACAAAGTAAAAGCAGACTCTATGTTCTTGCACCACTACATTCGGAGAAGCCTCTTCACAATTTGGAAGAAGTACAAAGACTACCTACAAGAAGGAATTCCCTCCTGGGTGGTTCCATATGAGGTAATAGATCCGAGAACGGTTGACAATGAACAACAGTGCTTAACGTATAAGGAGATAACGCGAATAGAATCTTCTAAAATAAGAATAAAGACGCAGCAAGAGCTGTCTCCAAATTATGACTGGTTTCAATATAGACAAGTTAGAGATCTTTACTACTCAGACTGTGTGAAGGGAGGGATAAGAATAGAGAATTCAGACTTAGAGAAAGTAATTCTACAAGAAGATAAAAAGGAAATCTCTAAGATTTACAAAGTGCTGTTAAAATGGTACACGGAAGATGAAGTAGTTAAAGTGCAAATGGTGAAGTGGGCTATAAACTTTAATAAAGAAATAACAATGGAGGCGTGGGAATATTTGTGGAAAAATACATTGAAGATTACGACATGCACCAGTATCAAAGAGAATCTCTACAAAATGATTTACCGTTGGTATTTGACACCAAAGAAAATTGCGCTAGGGAATTTGAATACATCTAATAAATGCTGGAAATGTAAAAAGCATGAGGGATCTCTGTATCACATGTGGTGGACTTGTGAGGTAGCCAGGCAGTACTGGGGGGAAATAATAAGAGTAATGAGTGAGATTTTACAATTTCAAGTTAATAAGAACCCAGAACTCCTGCTGCTGAACTTGGGAATGGAAGACATTCCAGCACAATACAGGACATTGTTATTTTACATGACAGCAGCAGCTAGACTTTTGTATGCGCAGAAATGGAAAGTACAAGAAGTGCCAACTATTGAGGACTGGATTTATAAGTTGCTGTACATGGCGGAGATGGATAAAATGACAAGAAAATTGAGAGACCTTGACCCACGACAGTTTAACACGGTCTGGGAGAAGCTGAAACGATATTTGGTGAAAAAATGGGAGGTGGGAGGACTGTGGCAGTTCGAAAATTACTGAAATATAACAAAAGGAGAGGGGAGTGACTATACCGGGGGGAGAGAGTTAAGTGAAAAAATTCTAAGCAATTATTTTATTTGATTAGTATGAATAGTTGGGTATTAATAGTGTTATTATCATAAGGATTACAAGGATAGAATTTAATTAATTTTTTACGCTAGTAGATAACTGTACAATGGAGAATGAATATACATTAGCATACAGAATGTGGGTCTAATTGATAGACTTATGCTGAACGAGTATATGAATTGTCTATTTTTGTTGGATAGTTTTATAATGGAGAAATCAGATAATTAAAATGGACAAGATATGTAAAAGAAAGTAAAGAGCAACATATAGAGTATAAGCCAAACTGATTGATTTATAATAAATGTATGCAATGTTTATAGAAGTATTTGAAGTTATGCATAAGGAGGGACAAATTGTTTGTCCCATTTTGAAGTAATTAGAAAGAGTATGATAGAGTACAGATTATCAAAATGATTATTATTATTATTATTATTAAGTTAAGAGTGTTATACTTTTACCCATTTGGGAAGGGAATTAGAGATAGCACTATGTTACAGATAGGCTTAGAAGAGTTTGAAAGTATATTATAATAAGCATAATAAGTTTGAAATGAGTAGAGGGAGAATAGATAAGGGGTTGGAAAACTGTTGGAAGTCAACAAAAGGGGGGGAAAGGGAGGGGGTTAGAATTGGAAAATTTAAGGGAATGTGATTGTAATAAATTTTATATGTGTCTAATCCAATAATTTTTTTTATAAAATATATATATATATATATATATATATATATATATATATATATTCTTCTTTGATATCACAGACAGTCAATGTAATTATGTGATTTTCCTAACCTTGTAATTAACAAATGTATCACCATTATCTCTATTTCCTTTCCAAGTCTCTATGGCATTGTGGTGCCCACAACGAAACTAAGACTGAGAGATTCTGTTCATATAGCCCCTGTCATTCACAACTGGTGTAGACAGAAGGGCTCCACTAGTTTAGTCCCTGATGCTTCATAGTATATAATCCTGGCTTTAATTGAGCGGACTGAGAGGTTAGTCAATTTAGGCTGTACTGCCCAGGGACTTACAAAAGATATTACCTAAACATTTAAATGGGTATCTTTAAAAAAAAAACCTCAGACAGCATGGTGGTATGTTTAATGTTGGTATTAATATTTCTGCCTCAAATAGTATGTGAGATTCCTTTCATTAACTGCCCTGTTGCCAAACCTCTGCCTCTTTTTCACAAGTATTATTGCAAAGGAGACCTCATCATTGGCAGCATTATATCTCATATCTACATCTCTTCTGATGTGATAACATTCAAAAGACATCCTCATCAGGAACCAATTGATGGCCTCATGTAAGGAGCTGGGTTTGTCCTTTCTTAACTATCTGTCTGGGTGATATTATACAATAGATTAATCTAATGTCTTGGCATTAGCCGTCAGTATGGTAAAGGAATACTGACACGGAATCAACAGTAGTAGCAGCATTACTGGTGATGGTGGTAGTAGAAGAAGAAGCAGAAGTAGTGTTTGGATTTTCAGAAATTATTCAGTACTTCCTCCCAGTTCACTGGCATAGGTATGTAAAAGTAAAGGGTTTTTTGTGCATTAAGAAAATCTAGCATTGAAGCAGGATTCAGTCTTGACTGTAATTCTTGGAAGATTTGTGGAAGGCTTCAGGCCTGTAAATCGTAGAGGTTCCTGTAATGATAGAGGTTCCTGTCATTTCCGGTAAATGATAGAGGTTCAGAAGAGATACCCCTTGGATATACATTTTGGGGTATGATGCCAACCGTAGAAAATTTCTGTGCTTCCTCCACATTTGTTGCAGTTGAAATGCACTGAGGGCTTCCATTTTTAATGGATATCTAGCAATCTCATGTGAGAAAATAACATTTCTTAAATGTGAGCCCTATGCTTTATGCAGCTAATTTTGTCAAGGCTTTATTATAAAAATATATATGAAAGTGTCGTCAAGTCATACCCAACTGAGGGCAAGACCAGCAAGGGGATTTCAAGGCAAATGAGAAGTAGATTTAGTTTGTCATTGCCTTCCTCAACAGTCTTCCTTTCCTTGGTAGTCCTCAGTCCAAGTACTGACCCTGCTTAGATGCCAAGATCTTATGAGATCACGATATACCATGCTACCTTCCTTCCTCTTATTAACAAAATAGATTGCCTGAAACAAAATAGATTTCCTCCTCAACCCTAAGTGTCCTTTTAAGGAGCAGCTAAATATGATGATAATGTCCAACTGCAGAAGGCATACAATTAAGGGGAAAATAGCAATTT
The DNA here is from genome assembly GCF_028583425.1 of Eublepharis macularius. NCBI lineage: Eukaryota > Metazoa > Chordata > Lepidosauria > Squamata > Eublepharidae > Eublepharis > Eublepharis macularius. The sequence continues at coordinate 69,119,493 of NC_072801.1, read as the reverse complement.
CTCAGTTCATTAGTCTCAGAGTCAGGAGCATGTTTGGGTTGAATTAGATTGTCCAAATGCCATGCAACTGAGCTCAGGAGGACCTTTGCATTAGTTGCCAATTTCTCTCTGTCTTCTAGGTGTAGCTCAACCTGATAGTGGAAACAGTATGAACAATGAACCACTCACTATTATTAGGTTGTCTGCAATCTTCACATAACTCCAGGCCACCCTCATTCTTACTTTGCAGGTAGCACCTAGGCTGCAGAAGTTCCTGCATTTCCCAATCCCTGAAAATGGCTTGGGTGTATCAGTGGCACCCTCCTTCCTATCAGAGGCTACAACATGTCTGGGTTGCTCTAAACACTGCTGTTGTTGCTAACCTGATATCAAAGTATATACCTCTATCAAGCTTCAAGGTGGGAGGGAAGAGTAAAAAGGAGTTGTTACTAGAGATGGGCACGAACCAAAATTCGGCACAAACTGGGCCGGTTTGTGGTTCATGAACCAGTGGTTCATCAGAGCCCATTCACCACAACCTTTAGGCTAGTTCGTTTGGTTCATTTTTTGGTTAGTCACTGCAGATAGCCTGGTGCCGATCAATCAGTTTCCTAGGTAACAGGGGATGGACTTTCTGCAGACCTTCTGCTGACCCAGAACTCATGATTTGCTGACCCAGATGTGATGTTTTCATGAACCAAACAAAGCGGTTCGCAAACCGAGGCAGGTTCGTGAAAATTTTTGCTTCTTGAAATGTGATGAACCATGAACCACACAGTTTGTTTTTTCCCCGGTTCATGCCCATCTCTAGTTGTAACTACTTGAATGATTACAGCTTCTGCTCAGGCAACTCGCCTTCAGAAACTGATTTGCCAGGATATGTTAGAGGCTATTATGATCCTATCTGACTTGCTAACATCAAAGTTACAACATGTTCAGACAGGAAATATCTCTCTGGAATGAGAGAGTTCAATTAATAAAAATGGAAGACCTTTCATTCATCAGTCAGACAAAAAATACAAGGTCTCCCATGTGTGAGATGGAGTGCCCATACACATTGTAGGAAGTCCTGTAGCAGGTGACACATCCTGAAGCAAATCTTCCATGACACAGGATGGCACTCTCATTGCAGTGTAATGACTCACAACTATCAGCACGTCCTGGCTTTGGCATTTGCTACAGAAGAGATCAATAAAGACCCGCTGATGAACTTGAATGTCACCCTGGGCTTTAACATCTATAACAGTCTCTTCAGTGCAACGTGGACCTACCTCGCTTCTTTGGAGCTTCTCTCTACACGGGACAACTTCATTCCTAATTACAAATGTGATACCCAGAATATTCCAGTAGCAGTCATCGGGGGACCACACTCTGATGTCAGTCTCACTATGTCAACAATTCTCTGTTCCTACAAGATTCCTCTGGTAAGATATGGATGTGGTACATAGAAGTAGAATAAGCATCTTAACTTATTTCTTGCCCTTTATATCTGACATGGCTAAAATCACATGGTACAACTTAGAAGTCAAATTCTTACCAAGAATACTTATGGTTAAATAGATTTATTAAAAAAAAATTGGCTGATGTTTCATTATCATGAACAAATGCTAATATGAGACTAAAAGTCAACATTTTCAAAATCCCCTGTAATATAAAGAGCAATTGACATTTTGGTGAGCATAGTTTTAGACGAGCAAAATCTGTGGTTTTATTTGAAAAAACTCTCTTCTCCTAGACTTTTCCCCTTTATTTTCCCTAGATTGTTTATGGTAATCCTTCAATGGCAAATAATCACATCCAAAGGTCTGGCTTCCATTCTATGTTCACCAATGGGGACTTTCAATATAAGGCAATTCTCCTGTTACTGAGATATTTCCGCTGGACATGGATTGGGGTTATTTCTCTCGATGATGAGACCGCAGAAAGGTTTGTACAGGATGTGGCTCCCATGTTTTCCCAGAGTGGTATTTGTGTAGAATTTATAGAAATATTCCCCAGAATAAGTTTTTCAAGTGATCTTGATAGAGGATTGGCTGAAGGAGCTGAAACATATATTGCTGTCATGAGAAGCACAGCCAATGTAGTGGTCCTACATGGTGAATTTGAGACATTAATGATCTTGAGAATGTTGATCCACTACTCAGAATTTGCAGAGACCTCTGTAAAGACAAAAATTTGGATTATGATGGCTGAGATGGATTTCACATCTGCTTCCTTTCAAAGAACCTGGGACTTTGGTTTCATGCATGGTGCAATATCTTTGGCAATTCACTCCAAGCAGCCCCAGGGATTCCAAAGATTTCTTCAGAGGAGAAACCCTGCCTCACATAAAGAAGATGGCTTCATCAGGGACTTCTGGCAACAGGCATTTAATTGTTTATTCTCTGACTCAGAGGAAGATGACACGGTTGAGGGAGCGTGCACTGGCAAAGAGAAGCTGGAGGCTCTTCCTGTGTCTGTTTTTGAAATGAGCATGACTGGCCACAGCTACAGTGTCTACAATGCTGTCTATGCCGTGGCACATGCTTTGCAAACCATGCCTTTCTCAACATTCAAACACAGAACAATGATGGGAAGGCAGAAGCACAAGTTTGCAGGTCAAGAGTTGTATCAGGTAATTCGCTTAGCAGGCCACAGAGAGTACAGAATTCAACCTTTCAAATAAGACTTTAGTGCATGATTTTAACTTCAAAACCATAAACTACACTGTAGATTTGGTAATTTCAGACAACCACAGTCTCGTTCACAGTCATATGACACAGAGGTTTGTCTGTGAAAGAAAACGGTACTCCCAGTGCACGTGCAGCATGCTCTCCTGGGTGCTGCCATTTGCCCTCCTGCATGGAGAGAGAGAAGGCCAGCTTTCCCAGGCATCTGGTTGTTTCTGTGGGGGCGTGGCCTGGCCTTTATAGGCCAGCCTCACCTTCACCCTCCATGCAGTCACCTTTGCAAGCTCGACCCACCCTCCGCACCCTATTTTTAGGCAGTCCAGGATTAGCCGGTCACTGGTTTTCAGGAATTTTTTCACCCCTTGCCTGATTGGCTGTTGGTGGATGGTGTTTTTCGCCTACCTTGTACTGCAGGATAGGGAGCTGTTATTTTGCTATGGTTGTGCAAGTTCATGGCAGGTTAGTTTGGGTAGGCAGAGCAGGCTGGTGGGCTTTACAGCTGCCAGCTGAGAGGGCAGACTGCCCTTGGGACCCCCTGGACAAGGCCTTCCCTTGGGCTTTACGGCTGGGATTTATGGTGCTTTAAGGGGGAACCATTCACCTGGCCGGCCAGGTGATAGCCATGCACTGGATGGCTCGTGCCTGGGGCAGGGGGTGCTCTCCCAAGCAGGTTGAGGAGTAGGTCCAGTTGACCCCTTGTTTCAACCTGTACCGCTGGTTCCACCCTTGCCATTATTAAGTTCTTAGTTAAGTTTTAGTTATTGTTGGTCAATAAATGGCCCTGTTTTCACCCAAGCCTTGTGTGCATCTCTTCATTCCAAATAGGGGGGCAAAAGGACCCTACTTGTTGCCGTTCTCCCCTACTTTCTCTCCTTTTCACTTAGGCATCGACAATACTTATGAGGGACATCCAAACACTGGCAAGTTGGCAAACTGATGTTTATGTCTCCTCACAAGAAAGAATTCTAACCTGGGATTATGCCGTGTTTTGGAATCCTGTTTCTGGGGATATCAAACTCAGCTTTGCTGAGATTTCTGCATTTAGTGATGGTGAAAAACTGGAGCCCCGGGAAAGCCAGTTTGGTGTAGTGTTTAAGAGCATGGGACTCTAATCTGGAGTACACTGGGTTTGATTCCCCACTCCTCCACTTGAAGCCAGCTGGGTGACCTCGGGCTAGTCACAGCTCTCTGGAGCTCTCTCAGCCCCACCCACCTCACAGGGTGTTTTGTTCTTCAGATAATAATGACATACTTTGTAAACTGCTCTGAGTGGACATTAAGATTTCCTGAGAGCAATATATAGATCGAATATTGTTGTTGTTGTTGTTATTAAGGCTTTTCCAACCAGGCCCTTTTCAGTCATACTGAAAGTGACTTTGGGAGGGGCCATGATAGAACTTCTGTTTGGCATACAGAAGCCCCAAGGTCCCATCCCTGGCATCTCCCAATGAAGGAATGAGGTAGTACATGGTGTGAAGGGTCTCTACTCAGAGTACCTCTGCCAGTCTAACTCGACAATAGTGACCTTGATGGACCAAGTTCCTGATTCAGCAAAAGGAAGCTTCTTGTCTTCAATCATGAAGGGAAAGGAGGAGAAATAAAGGTTTCAAGTAATTTTAACAACAAGGTGTCTGCTTTAGCATAGTGGTCAAGTGGCTGGGTTGTGAATCAGAACTCTGTGAGTTTGAATCTCACTATTGCCATGAGCTTTGCAGGTGGCCTTGGATAAGCCACTCCTCTCAGCCCCAGTTCCCTGCTGTATTGTAGGGATGATAATAACACCGAATTCATTCACATGTCTGAGTGGGACAATAATCTGTCTAGAAGAGTAGTATATAAGCACACTATTATTATTATATTGTCTGTTGTTCAGGATGTGCCTGTGAGGCAATAACTCACTATCACTTTTTTCTAGTTATTACTTACATGTTTATATTTTTCAGATTATGTGTATATAATAAAACTTAAACTTAAGGCATATTACTAATGATAAAAAATGCAATCAGACAGCATAAGGCATCAAAATAACTACACTTTGGCAAATAAAAAAACAGAAGAAAATGTGGACAAAAAACTCATAAGCACATGACACATATCACTTTTGTACAGAGACTACCGCACCCTTCAGAGCAAAGAACAAGGCCACCTAATAAGCTAATGGCAGTAGTGAGATTCAAACCAGCAGGGTGTTGATTCCCAACCCAAACACTTATCCACTATGCTACAGCTACATTGCAGAAAAATTGTTTCAGAAGTAGAAGAAAAGGCTGCAAAGAAAAGAAATAAGTACAATAAACAGAGAAATAAACTACAATCCTACTTGCTCTACAAATTTTCCTCATGAATCATTCCATTATACTAAAGTTTCAATTTCCTTTATAAAAATTCCCTCTTGAGCACTTCTTTTTACACTTTCTGTGGACTGATGTACATGTGGGGTCATGACCTCAGGCAGGACATTCTCCAAGGTGGAGGTTATAGAAGAGAACATTTGAGTTTGGGTAACTTTTGTTTTTTAACACATTACAGCGCAAGAGCTAGCATTATTGTTTGCTTAACTACTGATGATAGTTGCCTACATGAAAGTCTCACACTGGCCAAAAGACACAGGTGTGAAAGATTATTCTCAACCATGCCTATCTGCATCTTTTCTTGAAAAGCACTACCAATTGTCTTTTTCTCCTATATAGCTTCAGCACTCTCTAAGATGGGTCTCCTTTAACAACAGTTGTGGGGAAGAGATTGCATTCGACCACACAGGTCAACTAGTGGCTGGGTTGGATATTATCAACTGGGTCACATTCGCAAACGTGTCATTCCTTAGAATCAAAGTTGGAAAGGTAGACCCAAAGGCTTCATCAGATAAAATGTTCACCATCGATGAAGATGCCATTGTGTGGCCGAACAGGTTTAATAAGGTAGGGTCTGTGGCCGTACCAAGTTATGCCAGTTTGTGTTCTAAATGTTCAAATGTGGTTAATTGCTTGGACATGGAAGGGAGTTCTCTATCCTGAGTGTCTTTGACTTTTATCGAATCGAGTGATGCTCATTCAGCCCTTAACTTCCAAACTGAAATTTCCACCTGGCAGTTGTGAAACCCCATGCTCTTATAGTATTTTGGTGTCAAAGGCTGTGCCGTGATGTACACTAATGAGGCAGTGAAACTCCTGGGTAAAAGTGCAAGGGCTTTGAGTAAAAGTAATCAGGTTGATCTTTAAAGTTGCACAGTTGAGCAATGACAAAAGGCCCAGTATACGGCAGAAAATCAAAATTAATATAGAACAAGATTTAAAAAGAGTAAACCTTACTAAGACAAGCTAATCAACTGCATTTTTAAAAAAATATTTTTTATTTGTTTCCCCACATACAGATACAGACATGAGACAGTTATCAGGTTGCTTGTTGATATCTGCTATCTATTTCTTTACCTCTTATATTTCATCTTATTACATCTTTAATTGTGAGTTCTATTATGCCATTATTCAGTTAGTCTTATTTATATTTAAACATTGTAATTATTTGTCATCCATTTGTTGAAGGGATCCCATGGTACAGAGATGTCTTCTTCCATTTGCCCTTATATTAACAATGTTAATTTATCCATTTCCACCATCTCCATTACTTTTGGTTGTTGTGGATTTTCCGGGCTGTATAGCCGTGGTCTTGGCATTGTAGTTCCTGACGTTTTGCCAGCAGCTGTGACTGGCATCTTCAGAGGTGTAGCACCAAAAGACAGAGATCTCTCAGTGTCACTCTGTCTCTGTCTTTTGGTGCTACACCTCTGAAGATGCCAGTCACAGCTGCTGGTGAAACGTCAGGAACTACAATGCCAAGACCACGGCTATACAGCCCGGAAAATCCACAACAACCATCATTCTCTGGCTGTGAAAGTCTTCGACAATACATCCATTACTTTTGTTATTAATTCTTCTTGCTGAGGGATTCTTTGTTGTTTCTAGTAGGTTGCTAGTAAAATTCTAGCAGCTGTTACTATATGGATTACCAAGTGTTCTTGCTCTCTCTTCATATCCAGCATACAGTTTAATAAAAAAAAAATTCTGGTTTCAAAGGAATTGGTATCTATAAAATATTTTGTAATAGCTTATGTACTATTATCCAATATCTATGCACTTCTTTGCAGGTCCACCACATGTGGAAAAATATCCCTATACATTCTTTACATTTTCAACACTTATTTGACATGTTTTTAAACATTTTAGCCAGTCTATCTGGCATTAAATACCATCTATGGAACATCTTATATAGATTCTCTTTAAACACAGCAGATTTAGTTATTTTGACATTTACTTTCCATATCTTATTCCACTGTACTTGGTCAATATCATTACCTAAGTTCTGTATCTATAGTTTTTTACATTTCTCCACCCCTTCATTTTCTTTCATTTCCATTAGGAAGATATACATTTTACTAATCAATTGCATTGAAGGACAGAGAAATATGGCAAACTTCCGTTTAATGTCTTCCAACAATTAAAATACATGTCACTCTTGAGACACTGCTTATACTTAACTGAGTATGCTACTGCTCAGACAAAAACTCGTATTGCTGTTCGTGCCCATCTCTATAAAATACATGTCACCCTTGAGATACTACCTATACTTGACTGAGTACGCTACCACTCAGACAAAAACTCCATACCTGGTCAAAACAACTCTGGTATGATTGGTGTTTAATAAACTGACTGCTATGGTGCTGTGCCAATATCAAACCATTTCATTAAAAAAAAAACTATGTATGTGGGTGTCTTGAAGCGGCAATGGAGTTATGATGAGCCCATTAAGGGGTTTTCAAGACATCTGAAGAGCAGAGGTGGTTTGCCATGATCTTCCTCTGCTGAGCAACCCAAATCTTTCTGAGCAGTCTCCCTCCTAAGTACTGACCACAGCTGACTCTGCTTAGCTTTTGAGATCTTACAAGAGTGGATATACCATGCATAATCATAGTGACACACAGACTCCTCCCAAACGGGTTTTAAATATTAAAAGATTCTCCTGTTCCACTTATTTACAGACATGGCCCCTTTCTGTGTGCAACAATGGTTGTCATTCAGGTTATAGAAAGACCAAGAAGGAAGGGAAACCTTTTTGCTGCTATGATTGTTTTCCATGTCCAGATGGGAAGATTTCAAACCAGAGGGGTAAGAGCTAAACCAGAGTTTGTCATATGTATTTATTGGGATCCATTATGGGTGTAGCAGAAGACATATGAAACTATTGTTTTTAATGCAAAAATACCTGCATGTTCTTTGATGATAAGGATAAAATAGTGTGATATAACCAATGATGTATGTCTGAGCTCTCTCTCATATGGCTCTTAATTGCAGAGAAACATGCATCATTTCTAGACTGCAGGGACGCATGATATCTCCAGGTCTGTGATATCCAGAAAAAGATCACCTTAAGTAATGTAGAAGTTTCACAACTTGCCAAGGGGCAGAGAACCTCCTACGTCCAGGAACATAGCTGACTCTAGTTTATTTTGCTTATAATCCCACCAAAAGGTGACAAATCAAAAGAAAGCCTTCAGACGGAGACTTAAAATATTAAAGTCTAATTTGCTCAATGCACTGAACATGGAGTTGCCAGATACTGAAAAACCACATTTTCCTTTTCAGACATGGATGACTGTTCACAGTGTCCAGAAGACCATTATCCAAACAAGGACCGAGATTTTTGCATTCCCAAATATATAAGTTTCTTGTCTTATGATGAACCATTGGGGATGATTTTGGCCATTATGACGATTTTCTTCTTTTTCATCACAACTTTGGTACACGGAATCTTCCTTAAGCATGGAGATACTCCTGTAGTTAAAGCCAGCAACCAGAACCTCACCTACACTCTCCTAGTTTCTCTCCTGCTTTCCTTCCTTGGTGCTTGCTTATTCATTGGCCGACCCAACAAGGTGACGTGTCTCCTTCGGCAAACCATTTTTGGCATTATATTTTCAGTGGCTGTTTCTTGCATCTTGGCCAAAACCATTGTAGTGATTTTAGCTTTCATGGCCACCCATCCAGGGTCCAGGATGAGAAACTGGGTGGGGAAACGACTGGCCAGCTCCATTGTTCTTTCTTGCTCCTTTATTCAAACCACTATTTGTGCTGTGTGGTTGACAAACTCTCCTCCCTTTCCAGATTTTGACATGCACTCCAGGACTGAAGAAATTATTCTGAAATGCAATGAAGGATCGGTCTCCATGTTTTACTCTGTCTTGGGCTATATGGGCTTTCTGGCCACTGTCAGCTTCATTGTGGCTTTCCTAGCTCGGAAGTTACCTGACAGTTTCAATGAAGTCAAGTTCATCATTTTCAGCATGCTGCTGTTTTGCAGTGTCTGGTTATGTTTTATTCCAACGTACCTGAGCACCAAGGGAAAAGACATGGTGGCCGTGGAGGTCTTCTCAATCTTATCCTCCAGTGGAGGGTTACTGGGCTGTATTTTCTTCCCTAAATGCTACATTATTGTGTTGAGACCCGAACTGAACAAGAGGGGGCAGCTAATAAGAAAGAAGAATTAAGGGATTCAGTTCAAGCTAATTTTTCTCATGAAACACCAACAGAGATTCATAGGCGCAGAACTTGTTCATCTATTTAGGTGTTTTTAAATCTTCCCTCCCTGAACAGGCCAGCATATATACATTGTCTCACCATTATTCTCAAAACAACCCATGAAAGCAGTTAGGATAAGGTATGTTGATTGAAGAAAGATTTATTATCTGATCGCCGTAGCCATTTTCCAGTACTCTAGGATGAAATCATTTCCCATTTGCATTTTTAAGGGGGCAGAACAGATGAAAAAATTGCTAGCTATACAGCTTTGTCCTTTAGGACATTGTCCCCTTTACATTATTTATTTATTTTGTAAATTTGTATGCCTCGTCTCCACACCCGTAATGTCCCCATAGTACAGGCACTTAAAACTTAATAGTTGTCTTTCTGAAATCAGAAAAAGCAGCTGGGGTATACAACAGCCCAACACTAATGTTTCCGTTTGGTGCTTGGGAAATGTTTTTTCTCCCCAAAATGTAATATATATTGGGGGTCTTGAGGGGGAAAAAGTCTTGTGAGCTCCCCCCTCCCCCTCAAAAGCACCAATCCAATAAAGAACTGTTAATTTGACTGGACTAATAGAGATTCTTACTTTTTAAAAAATGAACAGAAAACGTTGCACAGACCCAATGTCAATGATTTAATATGGAAAAAGGCGTGGCTAATCTGCCCGCCAGAGACATCCACCTCATGTGGAAGTATGCTTGTAAACCTTTTGAGTGTTTAAAATAAGCTCCGAATGTGACGAAGCTCATGGGCCTCTGGCAGCACAAACAGATGGGGGGAGGTGCATTTTACTACCATTAACACTTGGAATACTTCCTTCCAGACAAAACATGTGTAATCTTTTTTTCACAGTGCTGTTAAATTATATGACTACTACACAACATATTTTCATGGTACCTTTTCATTCTCTCTAAGCGTTACCAGAATTGGTGTCCTTGCGAGTAAGAGAGTTTTTGCGCTTGGCGGCGTGGAGGGCAATCTAAATACCCCTCTGTCTGGAGATCAGGGGGTGGGGCCACCAGCCATGTGACCATTTTCAAGAGGTTCCGGAACTCCGTTCCCCCACGTTCCCCCTGAAAAAAAGCCCTGGTTGTAACTCTGCTTTGAATGGTGCTGTATGTGTTGTGAAAAGAGCAAGAGACCCATAGCACCTATAACACTTACAAAATTTGTGGTAGTGGATGAGCTTTTGTGAGTCACAGCTCATTTCTTCAGATACAGCTAGAATGTGCATCTAACTGTATCTGAAGAAGTGAGTTGTGACTCATGCTCATGCCCTACCACACACGTTGTTTGTCTTATAGGTGCTACTGGACTCTCGCTCTTTTCTAGGGCTTTGATGATGCACATCAAACAGCACTTTGATGTGCAGTTAGGGCACATGTTCAGACTTGAAAGGTGAATAGCTGCACTTTCCAGCTGCCTTCCCATATTCTCTCTTCTCCCTCCCATTTCATTCGCAAAAGTGGCCTTGCGTGTGTGTGTGTGTGCGTGTGTGCTTGTGTGTGTGTGTGTGTGTGTGTGTGTGTGAAGTGCCGTCAAGTCATTTTATGGCATCTCTTGCTGTGGTTTTCAAGGCAAGAGTCTAAGAAGTGGTTTGGGCAGCTCTTACACCATGACACTTCTAGCCTTCAGGTGTTAAAATATTCAGTTGTGTGGGAGGGTTGTTTTTTGTGACAACTGTACAAATAAAGAATTTTTAAAAATATCTTCTTTTGTGGCAAATTAATTTTTTTCTGCTGTGCTTCATTACATCTATGATGCCCCCCCTCCCCCAGGTGGACCCGAGAGGACTTCTGCCAGGAAACCATCAATATATTTTGTTCATGGCTGTCACAGACAGTCAACGTAATTATGTGATTTTCCTAACCCTTTAATTATCAAATATATCACCATTATCTCTATTTCTTTTCCAAGTCTCTGTGGCATTGTGGTGTCCACAACGAAACTAAGAACTAAGACTGAGAAATGATGTTCATATACCCCCTGTCATTCACAACTGGTCTAGACAGACAAGGCTCCACTAGTTTAGTCCCTGATGCATCATAGTATATAATCCTGGCTTTAACTGAGGGCCAAGCTACACATGACGAATGACACTTGAACGGCAAGTGGATTGAGTGGAGGGCAAGTGAACAGGGAGAAATACACTTGCTGTTCAAGTGTCATTCGTCGTGTGTAGCTTGGCCCTGAGTGGACTGAGGGATTAGGCAATTTAGGCTGTGCTGCCCAGGGACTTAAAAAAGATATTACCTAAACATTTAAATGGGTGTCTTAAAAAAACATTTATACAGCATGGCGGTATGCTTAATTTTGGTCTTAATGTTGCTGCCTGTGATAATATGTGAGATTCCTTTCATTAACTGCCCTGTTGCCCAGCCTCTGCCTCTCTTTCACAAGTATTATCGGCCAGGAGACCTCATCATTGGCGGCATTATATCTCATATCTACATCTCTTCTGATGTGATAACATTCAAAAGACATCCTCATCAGGAACCAATTGATGGCCTCATGTAAGGAGCTGGGTTGGTTTGTCCTTTCTTAACTATCTTTCCAGGTGATATTATACAATAGATTAATCTAATGTCTTGGCGTTAGCTGTCAGTATGGTAGAGGAATACTGACACAGAATTATCAGTAGTAGCAGCAGTAGCATTACTGGTGATGGTGGTAGTAGAAGAAGAAGAAGAAATAGTGTTTGGATTTTCAGAAATTATTCAGTACTTCCTCCCAGTTCACTGGCATGGGTATGTAAAAGTAAAGGTTTTTTTGTGCATTAAGAAAATCTAGCATTGAAGCAGGATTCAGTCTTGACTGTAATTCTTGGAAGGTTTGTGGAAGGCTTCAGGCCTGTAAATCGTAGAGGTTCCTGTAAATGACAGAGGTTCCTGTCATTTCCGGTAAATGATAGAAGTTCAGAGGAGATACCCCTTGGATATACATTTTGGGGTATGATGCCAACCGTAGAAAATGTCTGTGCTTCCTCTACATTTGTTGCAGTTGAAATGTACTGAGGGCTTCCGTTTTTAATGGATATCTAGCTATCTCATGTGAGAAAATATTTTTTCCTAAATGTGAGCCCTATGCTTTATGCAGCTAATTTTGTCAAGGCTTTATTATAAAAATATATATGAAAGTGTCGTCAAGTCATAACCAACTGAGGGCAAGCCCAGCAAGGGGATTTCAAGGCAAATGAGAAGTAGATTTAGTTTGTCATTGCCTTCCTCAAAAGTCTTCCTTTCCTTGGTAGTCCTCAATCCAAGTACCGACCCTGCTTAGATGCCAAGAGCTTATGAGATCAAGATATACCATGCTACCTTCCTTCCTCTTATTAAGAAAATAGATTGCCTGAAACAAAATAGATTTCCTCCTCAACCCTAAGTGTCCTTTCAAGGAGCAGCCAAATATGATGATAATGTCCAACTGCAGAAGGCATACAATTAAGGGGAAAATAGCAATTTCTCAGTTCATTAGTCTCAGAGTCAGGAGCATGTTTGGGTTGAATTAGATTGTCCAAATGCCATGAAACTTTGCTCAGGAGGACCTTTGCATTAGTTGCCAATTTCTCTCTGTCTTCTAGGTGTAGCTCAACCTGATAGTGGAAACAGTATGAACAATGAACCACTCACTATTATTAGGTTGTCTGCAATCTTCACATAACTTCAGGTCACCCTCATTCTTACTTTGCAGGTAGCACCTAGGCTGCAGGAGTTCCTGCATTTCCCAATCCCTTAAAAATGGTTTAGATGTATCAGTATAACCCTCCTTCCTATTAGAGGCTACAACATGTCTGGGTTGCTCTAAACACTGCTGTTGTTGCTAACCTGCTATTAAAGTTTATGGTCTATCAGGCTTCGAGGTTGGAGGGAAGAATAAAAGGGGGTTGTAATGAATAAAGCTTCTGCTGAGGCAACTCGTCTACAAAAACTGATTTGCCAGGATATTTTAGAGGCTATTAAGACCTGATCCTACTTGCTAACATCAAAGTTACGACATGTTCAGGTAGGAAATATCTCTCTGAAAGGAGAGAGTCTGATTAATAAAAATGGAAGACCTTTCATTCATCAGTCAGACATAAAATATGTGTGAGATGGAGTGTGAGATGAAGTGAGATGGAGGTGACACATCCTGAAGCAAATCTTCCATGACACAGGATGGCACTCTCATTGCAGTGTAATGACTCACAACTATCAGCATGTCCTGGCCTTGGCATTTGCTATACAAGAGATCAATGAAGATCCCCTGATGGACTTGAATGTCACCCTGGGCTTTAACATCTATAACAGTCTCTTCAGTGCAACGTGGACCTGCCTCGCTTCATTGGAGCTTCTCTCCACACGGGAAAACTTCATCCCTAATTACAAGTGTGATGCCCAGAACATTCCAGTAGCAGTCATCGGGGGACCGTCCTCTGATGTCAGTCTCACGATGTCAATAATTCTCTATTCCTACAAGATTCCTCTGGTAAGATACGAATGTGGCGCATAGAAGTAGAATAAGCATCTTACTCATCTCTTGCCCTTTAGTTCGGACATAGCTAAAATAACATGGACAAATGTTATTTAAAAGTCAAATACTAACCAAGAATATTTGTGGTTAATTAGATTTATGAAACAAATAATTTGCTGATATTTCATAATCATGTACAAGGGTGAATATGAGATTGAAAGTCAACATTTTCAAAATCTACTTTAATAAAAAGAGTAATCGACACTTTGGTGACCATACTTTTAGACAAACGAAGTATGTGGCTTCATTTGAAAAATGTATCTTCTCATAGCCTTTTTCTGTTTATTTTCTCTAGATTATTTATGGTAATCCTTCAATGACAAATAATCACATCCAAAGGTTTGGATTCCATTCTATGTTCACCAATGGGGACGTTCAATATAAGGCAATTCTCCAGTTACTGAAATATTTCGTCTGGACATGGATTGGGGTTATTTCTCTCGATGATGAGAGCGCAGAAAGGTTTGTACAGGATGTGGCTCCCATATTTTCCCAGAGTGGTATCTGTGTAGAATTTATAGAAATATTCCCCAGAATAAGTTTTTCAAGTGATCTTGATAAAGGATTGGCTGAAGGAGCGGAAACATATATTGCTGTCATGAGAAGCACAGCCAATGCAGTGGTCCTACATGGTGAACTTGAGACAATAATTTTTTTGAGAATGTTGATCCACTACTCAGAATTTGCAGAGACCTCTGTAAAGACAAAAATTTGGATTATGACGGCTGAGATGGATTTCACATCCTCTTCCTTTCAAAGAACCTGGGACTTTGATTTTATGCACGGTGCAATAGCTTTGGCAATTCACTCCAAGCAGCCCCAGGGATTCCAAAGGTTTCTTCAGAGGAGAACCCCTGCCTCACATAAAGAAGATGGCTTCATCAGAGACTTCTGGCAACAGGCATTTAATTGTTTATTCTCTGACTCAGACGGAGATGAGACAGTCGAGGGAGCCTGCACGGGCGAAGAGAAGCTGGAGGCTCTTCCTGTGTCTGTTTTTGAAATGAGCATGACTGGCCACAGCTACAGTATCTACAATGCTGTCAATGCCGTGGCACATGCTTTGCAAACCATGCCTTTCTCAACATTCAAACACAGGGCAATGATGGGAAGGCAGAGGCTCACGTATGTAGATCAAGAGTTGTATCAGGTAATTCACTTAGCAGGCCACAGGCAGTACAGAATCCAACCTTTCTAACAAGACTTTGGTGCATGATTTTCTCTTCAAAACCACAAACTCCACTGTAGATTTGGTCATTCCAGAAAACCACCATCTCATTCACAGTCATATGACACAAAGGTTTGTCTGTGAGGGAAAGGGACACTACTTGTTGCCGTTCTCTCCCCTACTTTCTCTCCTTTCCACATAGGCATCAGCAATACTTATGAGTGACATTCAGATACTGGCAGGTTGGCAAACTGATGTTTATGTCCCCTCACAAGAAAGAATTTTAACCTGGTATTATGCCTTGGTTTAGAATCCGGTTTCTGGGGATATCAAACTCCATTTTGCCAAGATCTGTTCATTTAGGAATGATGGAAAACTGAACCTTCAGGAAGGCTTTTCCAACCAGGCCCTTTCCAGTAACAGTGAAAGTGACTTCGGGAGGGGCCATGATAGAATTTCTGTTTGGCATACAGGAGCCCTAAGGTCCCATCCCTGGCATCTCTCGATGAAGGAATGAGGTAGTACGTGATGTGAAGCGTCTCTATTCAGAGTGCCGCTGCCGGTCTAACTCGACAATAGTGACCTTGATGGACCAAGATCCTGATACAGCAAAAGGAAGCTTCTTGTGTTCAATTGTGAGGGGAAAGGAGGAGAAATAAAGGTATCAAGTAATTTTAACAACAAGGTGTCTGCTTTAGCATAGTGGTCAAGTGGTTGGGCTGCGAATCAGCACTCTGTTAGTTTGAATCCCACTACTGCCATAAGTTCAGCATATCGATTTGGGTAAGACATTCTTCTGAGCCCCAGTTCTCCAGCTGTATTTTGAAAATAATAATAATACTTACTTTCCCCCTAGGTCTGAGTGGGATACTAATCTGTCTAGAAGACTGGTATATAAATACAGATTATTATTATTATTATTATATTATCTGTTGTTCAGGATGTGTCAGTGTGTCAATAAATCATTATTACTTTTTCTAGTTATTACATATATGTTTTTTTAGAATATGACTATATCATAAAACTCAAGTCAGATAACTAAATATAATGGTCTCAGTGGTGAATTTTTTGGCAATTATAATTTCACTGAAACTCCAAAATTAGATATAAGTGAGATTCTGTGTTGTCATTTGCAGATACATTTTTATTCTGCTTTACATTTAAATGCTGAATTTTAATTATACGGGTTTATTTTTATCTATTTTGTAAAGCATTACTTATCATTCACTTTTCTTTTTACAGATTTTGCATTTTTAATTTAACGCCATCTGGTGAGTGTATAATTATATTTTAATTTAATCATGTTTATATGTGCTTAAGGCCTACTGTCATATAACCAGTATAAATTGATGATGATGAATATGAAAAAATACAATCGGACAGCATAAAGCATCTAAACAACAATGCTTTGGCAATTTCAAAATCAGAAGAAAATATGGACAAAAAATCCATTACCATATGATATATATAATAATAATAATTGTGCTTATATATCACTTTTCTAGAGACTACTGCCCCATTTAGAGCGATGAACAAGGCCAGCATTATTATTCATCCAACAATACAGCTGGGGAGCTACGAATGAGAAAAGTGGCTTACCCAAGGCCACCTGCTGAACTAGTGAGATTCACAGACTTACCACCACCATTTAACCATTATAGCACATTGCAGAAAAATGATTACAGTAGTAGAAGACAAGGCTGAAAAAACAAGACACAATAACAATAACCTGTGAAATAGACTACAATCCAAGATAAGTCAGCAAAATAAAAGAAATAAGTACAATATACTGCAATCCTAATTGCTCTACAAATTGTCCTCCTGAATCATTCCATTATACTAGAGTTCCCATTTCCTTTATAAAAATTCCCTCTTGAGCACTTCTTTGTACACTTTCTGTGGATTGATGTAAAGGCGATGCGGGGGGGGGGGGGAGGTCTTCATGATCTTCTCAGGCAGGACATACCCCAAGGTGGGGGTTATACCAGAAAACAATTGAGTATGGGTAACTTTTGTTTTTACATACTTTAACACAATACAGCCCAAGAGCTAGCAATATTGCTTGCTTAACTACTGATAGTTAAACCAGTTTGGTGTAGTGGTTAAGAACGTGGGACTCTAATCTGGAGAACTGGGTTTGATTCCCTACTCCTCCACTTGTAGCAAGCTGGGTGACCTTGGGTCAGTCACAACTTCTAGGAGCTCTCTCAGACCTACCCACCCACAGGGTAATTGTTGTTGTGGGAATAATGATAACAAACTTTGTAAACCACTCTGAGTGGGTGTTAAGTCATCCTGAAGGGCAGGATATAAATCAATGATGATGATGATAATGATGATGATGATGATGATAGTTGCCTACATGAAAGTCTCACACTGGCCAAAAGACACAGGTGTGAAAGATTATTCTCAACCATGCCTATCTGCATCTTTTCTTGAAAAGCACTACCAATTGTCTTTTTCTCCAATATAGCTTCAGCACTCTCTAAGATGGGTCTCCTTTAACAACAGTTGTGGGGAAGAGATTACATTTGACCACACGGGTCAACTAGTGGCTGGGTTGGACATTATCAACTGGGTCACATTCGCCAACGTGTCATTCCTTAGAATCAAAGTTGGAAAGGTAGACCCAAAGGCTTCATCAGATAAAATGTTCACCATCGATGAAGATGCCATTGTGTGGCCGAGCAGGTTTAATAAGGTAGGGTCTGTGGCCGTACCAAGTTATGCCAGTTTGTGTTCTAAATGTTCAAATCTGGTTAATTCCTTGGACATGGAAGGGAGTTCTCTATCCTGAGTGTCTTTGACTTTTATCGAATCGAGTGATGCTCATTCAGCCCTTAACTTCCAAACTGAAATTTCCACCTGGCAGTTGTGAAACCCCATGCTCTTATAGTATTTTGGTGTCAAAGGCTGTGCCGTGATGTACACTAATGAGGCAGTGAAACTCCTGGGTCAAAGTGCAAGGGCTTTGAGTAAAAGTAATCAGGTTGATCTTTAAAGTTGCACAGTTGAGCAATGACAAAAGGTCCAGTATACAGCAGAAAACCAAAATTAATATAGAACAAAATTTAAAAAGAGTAAACCTTACTAAGAAAAGCTAATCAATTGCATTGAAGGACAGAGTAATATGGAAAACTACGGTTTAATGTCTTCCAACAAGTAAAATACATGTCACCCTTGAGGCACTGCCTGTAGTAGACTGGGTTCGCTACCACTCAGACAAAAGCTCCATACCAAGTAGAAACAAGAGTGGTATCATTGGTGTTTAATAAACTGACTGCTGTGGTGCTGTGCCAATATCAACCCATTTCATTTTTCATAAAGACTATGTATGTGGATGTCACAAAGTGGCAATGGAGTTATGATGAGCCTAGCAGGGGGTTTTCAAGACAACTGAAGAGCAGAGGTGGTTTGCTATGATCTTCCTCTGCTGAGCAACCCAAATCTCTCTGGGCAGTCTCCCATCCAAGTACTGACCAGAGCTGACTCTGCTTAGCTTTTGAGATCTTACAAGAGTGGATATACCATACATAAACATACTGACATACAGACTCCTCCCAAACGGGTTTTAAATATTAAAAAATCTCCCATTTATTTACAGACACGGCCCCTTTCTGTGTGCAACTACGGTTGTCGTTCAGGTTATAGAAAGACCAAGAAGGAAGGGAAACCTTTTTGCTGCTATGATTGTTTTCCATGTCCAGATGGGAAGATTTCAAACCAGAGGGGTAAGAGCTAAACCAGAGTTTGTCATATGTATTTATTGGGATCCGTTATGGGTGTAGCAGAAGACATATGAAAGTATTGTTTTTAATGCAAAAATACCCACATGTTCTTTGATGATAAGGATGAAACAGTGTGCTATAACTAGACATGGGCACGAACCAAAAAAATTTACCGAACCAGAGGATCATGGTTCGGTGCAGACCACGATCCCAAATTCCTGAACAGTAACTAACATTTCCCATTCCCGAACCGAACCGTGGATCATGGATCATGGAGGCCACAGCAGAGGGGCGCCCCGCTGTTCCCAGTGATACAGGAACGGTGGGTGATGCCGGTGGCTGCCGGGCCTGGCAGGCACAGGGAGGAGGCAGGGGATCTCACCACTTGCTGGTGGCACCCCCCATGTGCCCTCCCACCAGGCCAAAGTTGAGCGCCTTGGTATTCCCAGCGAGGGCAGGAACATGGTTGAAGCTGGTGGCCACCGAGCCTGGTGGGAACGGGGAGGCAGCAATGAGCCACCCATTCAGCAACACAGGAGGTCTGTGTTTGGCCATCAGAGCTGCCTATCAGGGTTTGCAGGAATGAGATTGGAGTGCCCATGGCTACAGAACACCCCCTTCTTCCTCCCCCCTCTGGGTGTCTTCTCCCAACTTGTAACTGCTTTGCTGCTCCGTGGTTGGAAGGAAGCCCTGCTGATCAAGGAAAGCTGGGCTTCTATTCGGGTTTCCAGGGTGACAGAAGGAGGGCAGACAAAGCTCAGGAATTCCCCTGGCTCCGTTGCCAGGGGAATATATTGCTGGCGCCTGAGTTTCTGGATTCCCGAACCGAGCCCGAACCCCACGATCCAAGCCTCTTCCCACCGCTGGATCGTTGGCCGTGGACGATCACGATTGGCGGGGTCACGATCGTGCGATCGCCATTTTCATGGGCTTTTGACGTTTGTAATGCAGTTCGTGCACATCTCTAGCTGTAACCACTGGTGTATGTAAGAGCTCTCTCTCATATGGCTCTCAATTGCAGAGAAACATGCATCAGTCATTGATTATTACAGAAAAAGACAACAGGGATGCAAGATACCTCTTGGTCTGTGATATCCAGAAAAAAGGTCACCTTAAGTAATGTAGAATTTTCACAAGTTACCTAGGGGCTGAGAACCTCCTGCCTCCTGGAACATGGGTGACTCTAGTTTATTTTGAATATAATCTCACCTAAAGGCTACAATTTACAAGAAAGCCCTCAATTGGAGTCTGAAAATATCATGAAGTTACCACGTACTGAAAACCACATATTCTTTTTCAGATATGGATGACTGTTCACAGTGTCCAGAAGATCATTATCCAAACAAGGACCGAGATTTATGCATTCCCAAATATATAAGTTTCTTGTCTTATGATGAACCCTTGGGGATGACTTTGGCCATTATGGCTATTTTATTCTCTTTCATCACAGCTTTGGTACTCGGAATCTTCCTTAAGCATAAAGATACTCCTGTAGTTAAAGCCAGCAACCAGAAACTCACCTACACTCTCCTAGTTTCTCTCCTGCTTTCCTTCCTTGCCACTTGCTTATTCATTGGCCAACCCAACAAAGTGACGTGTCTCCTTCGGCAAACCATTTTTGGCATCGTCTTCTCAGTGGCTGTTTCTTGCATCTTGGCCAAAACCATGATAGTGATTTTAGCTTTCATGGCCACCCATCCAGGGTCCAGGATGAGAAACTGGGTGGGGAAACGACTGGCCAGCTCCATTGTGCTCTCTTGCTCCCTTATTCAAACCACTATTTGTGCTTTTTGGTTGGCAACCTCTTCTCCCTTCCCAGATTTTGACATGCACTCCAGGACTGAAGAAATTATTCTGAAATGCAATGAAGGATCGGTCTCCATGTTTTACTGTGTCTTGGGCTACATGGGCTTTCTGGCCACTGTCAGCTTTGTTGTGGCTTTCCTTGCTCGGAAGTTACCTGACAGTTTCAATGAAGTCAAGTTCATCACTTTCAGCATGCTTTTGTTTTGCAGTGTCTGGTTATCTTTTATTCCAACATACCTAACCACTAAGGGGAAAGACATGGTGGCTGTAGAAGTCTTTTCGATCTTAGCCTCCAGTGGAGGGTTACTGGGCTGTATTTTCTTCCCTAAATGCTACATTATTGTGTTGAGACCCGAACTGAACAAGAGGGGGCAGATAATAAGAAAGAAGAATTAAGGGATTCGGTTCAAGCTAAATTTTCTCATAAAACACCAACAGAGATTCATAGGCGCAGAACTCGTTCATCTATTTAGGCGTTTTTAAATGTTCCCTCCCTGAACAGGCCAGCATATAAACACTGTCTCACCTTGATTCTCTGAACAACCCATGAAAGCAGTTAGGATAAGAAATATTTATTGAACAAAGATTTATTATCAGATCACCCTAGCTTCTTTCCAATACTCTAGGGTGAAATCATTTCCCATTTGCATTTTTAGAGGGGCAGAACGGATGAAAAAATTGCTAGGTATACAGCTTTGTCCTTTAGGACATTGTCCCCTTTAAATCTTTTTTTTTTATTTTGTGAATTTGAATGCCTCATCATTTGAATTGTAATGTTCCCAAAGTATAGTAACTTAAAACTTAATTTTTGTTCTGAAATCAGAAAAGCAGCTGGGTATATAACAGTCGAACTATAATGTTTCAGTTTGCTTTCTTGGGCAACAATTTTTCTCCAAAAAAAGTAATATTTTTGGGGTCTTGAAGTAAAAAAAAGTCTCATGAGGCTCCCCCTCCCCCGAAAAGTACCAATTCGAGATCCTGGAATAATAGAGATCCTTCCTTTTTTAAAAAAAATGACGAGAAAACATTGCATAGGCCTGATGTCAATTATTTTATTTGGAAAATGGTGTGGCTAATCTGCCCGCAAGATACATCCACCTGCTGTGGAAGTATGTTTGTAAACATTTGAATGTTTAAAACAGGCTCCAATTGTAATGAAGCACACTGGCCTCTGGCAGCGCAAACAGATTGGGGGGGAGCACATTTTACTACTATTAACACTTTGAATACTTTGTTCCAGACAAAACTTGCATAATCCCCCCCTGCAATCCTGTCAAATCATGTGACTCCTACACAACATGTCTTCATGGTACCTTTTCGTTCTCTCCAAGGCCTACGCTTTCAGCTGTCAGATGTATCTCATTAGAAAGTGCAGCAGTGCCATCATAAGCAGTTGAAAGCTTCTACACCCTTTGACTTTAAGGGATAGAGGAAGTGGCAAGTTGACTTTGAATGATACTGAATGTGTTTTGAAAAGATGGTCCTTAACCTCTGGATTAATCCTAACAAAGTCAGGATGAGAAAAATTCTACTGAGGTAAACAGGTTTTATTTGGAAGTGTTACAGAAAGCCTATAGTTGAGATGCTGTGATTGAAGAGGCATCTTCACTCCAACCTACCATGATCAACCAACTCCCATCAGTTACCAGGCTCAATTCAAGGTCATTCAAAGCCCTTCATGTCTGGCTCCTCATAGCTGTATGACTGCCTCTCCTCCTATGTTCTGCCATCTGGTCAGGGCCTTCTGCAGATACTGCTTTGCAGTTGGTCAAGCTCAACAGCTGCTGTTGATTATATTATATTTTCACTTATACTGTGCAATCCCCCTTGGATCTCAGTGAGAAAGGTGGAGTTATCTCAGTTGCTGATTCAGTTAAGGTACATATTCACATTAGAGTGATGGACAGCAGAATTTTCCAGGTGCCTATCCATATTCTTTCTTCCCCCTCCCATGACATTTGCAATGGGGGAACTTTTATTTTTGTGGGTGAAGCGTTGTCAATCATGTGAAAAATACGGTGTAAACTTACAAAATAAAATATTAAAATATATTCACAAAATAGGTATTTATTGCCAGTGTATATGAAGTTGAAGTTTAAAACAAATTAAAAACATAGGGCTTGAACAGCAGGCTATATACACATGTTAAATACTAGCAACAAAGCCCATTGTGGGAAAAAGTACAACAGGATCTAGAAAGGGGAGGGTGGGCAGGCAGACATTCGCTCCTCCTCTGTCACTGATTCCAGCTGGTGAGGGAGGGGAGTGGACATTGTCATCTGCTCTATGCCTGATCTGCCTGATCTTGGCTATGTGAAGGGGTGGCTTTGCTACCTGCCTGATACATGCCGGGTAAAGGGGGGAGGCATTGCTTCCTGTTCTGTGCCTGACTATGGCTGGGTGAAAAGGGGCAGGCATTGCTGCCTTCTCCGAGCCTGATCCCAGCTGGGTGAAGGGGGAAGGGCATTGCCTCCTCTTCTGTGCCTGACTACGGCTGGGTGAAGTACGGCAGGCATTGCTGCCTGTTCTGAGCCTGATCCCAGCTGGGTGAAGAGGGGTGGGCATTGTGACCTGCTCCCTACTGAGTAAAGAAAGAAACAGACTTTGCCTCCTGCTCCGTGCCTGATCCTGACGGGTGGGCGGTGGGCTTTACTACCTGCTCTGCTCCTGATCCCAACTGGGTGAAGGAGGTGCGAGCATTGCCACCTGCTCTGCTCCTGATTCTGGCAGGTTGAAGGGGAGGCAGCCATTTCTGCATGCTTGGCTCCTGACTCTGGCAAGGTGAAGACAGGGTGGGCAATGCCACCTGCTCAGTGGCATATTACAGTAGGTTGAAGAGGGTGGGCATTACTTTACTTTTTACTTTATATATATATATATATATATATATATATAAATTTTTATTTTTAATTACTAACATCTAAAACTACAAAAAAAGGGAAAAAGGGAACGGGGGAAAGGGAAAGGACAAGATATAAAAACACACACACTACATCTACAAGTATTGCATTCCCTTCATAATACAATTATTTAAAGTTAAACTTTCTAATATGCTATTAGATTGGTAGATCTTATAAAATACAAACTACAGTCAGGATCAGGTCTTCTTCCCCCCCCCCCCCCGCGTCTCGGTCGCAGCTCTCTCTGAACAGCTACAGTAGCTGCGCTCCCTCCCTCCTCCCCATTCCCCCCTTCAGATTCTAAATCTTCTCCTTGCTGGAACTCTGGATGATTAAACACAAAGTCCCTCAGCTGTGCTTCCGATGATATCTTGTAGGCTTGGTCTTTATAACTGAACCAGATACCTTCCGGAAATAACC
Source organism: Eublepharis macularius (assembly GCF_028583425.1). Taxonomy (NCBI): domain Eukaryota; kingdom Metazoa; phylum Chordata; class Lepidosauria; order Squamata; family Eublepharidae; genus Eublepharis; species Eublepharis macularius. Next base: position 69,095,739 of record NC_072801.1, on the reverse strand, counting down.
ATTTGTATTTTATTTCAAGCTTCCTCAGGAGAGCTGCAAACCTTTTATATTTGAATCTTCTTTTCCGAGCTAAATGGAACGTCCTTCAATATCTTAACCTTGTTGCCCAGAAAGTCCAAGTCCACATTGTGCGAATTATATAAGATGGTGTCCCAAGTCTTCTTAGATGAAAAATCAATAATAATCTTGTGAGGCAGCTGACGCTTCGTTGCATATTTTGAAGATGTCCGACGGTCTTCCAGAATATTGCTTTTAAACTCTTCTTTAGTTGCCTTTGCGGGTGACGCCAAAAGTTCCGACACCAAGTCCTTTAAATTTTCACTTTCCTCCTCCTTCACATTCTGAAGACGCAGTACCGTCTGAGCACGATCCACTTGTAACCCTATCAATTGATTCTCCAAAAGCTTTACTTCTTGTTTGTTGCTTTCATGAGTGCCTGTTACCTATGATAATGTGATAACTATTCATGTGCCAACAATGCCCTACTGCTCTGTACATTAGACAAACCAGCCAACCTCTACGCAAAAGAATAAATGGACACAAATCTGACATTAGAAATGGAAACATCCAGAAACCAGTGGGAGAACATTTCAATCTACCAGGACATTCCATCAAAGACTTAAAGGTCGCTGTAGTTCAACAGAAACCTTTCAAAAACAAAATCCAACGGGAGGCTGCTGAATTGGAATTCATATGCAAATTTGACTCTGTCAAGCTGGGACTGAATAGGGACTATGAATGGTTATCACATTATCATAGGTAACAGATTTCCTTTACAGAGGTGGGGTCTGGGGGAGCCCAGTGGCACCTGGCGTGGGCTTTCGGGGACCACAGTTCTCTTTGTCAGATGCATTTGATGGGGAGAGCTGTGGTTATCAAAGGCTTATACTACATTTCAAAAACTCTAGGATGAAATCCTTTCCAATTTGCATTTTTGAGGAGGCAGCTTGGATGAAGAAATTGCTAACTATAGAACTTTGTCCTTTAGGACATTGTCCCCTTTACATTTATTTATTCATTTTGTAAATTTGTATGCCTCGTCTTTAGATCCATAATGTCCCCATAGTACAGGCACTTAAAACTTAATAGTTTTCTTTCTGAAATCAGAAAAAGCAGCTGGGGTATACAACAGCCCAACACTAATGTTTCCGTTTCATGCTTTGGAAACGTTTTTTCTCCCCCAAATGTCATATATATTGGGGGTCTTCAGGGGGAAATGTGTCTTGTGAGGCTCCCCCCTGCAAAAGCACCAATCCAAGAAAGAACTGCTAATTTGACTGGACTAATGGAGATCCTTCCTTTAAAAACAATGGACAGAAAATGTTGCACAGACCCAATGTCAATGATTTAATATGGGAAAAGGTGTGGCTAATCTGCTCGCCAGAGACATCCACCTCATGTGGAAATATGTTTGTAAACCTTTGAGTGTTTAAAACAAGCTCTGACTGTGATGAAGCTCACGGGCCTCTGGCAGCACAAACAGATAAGGGGAGGTGCATTTTACCATCGCTTCCTTCCAGACAAAACTTGCGTAACCTTTTTTTCACAGTCCTGTCAAATCATGTGACTCCTACACAACATGTCTTCATGGTACCTTTTCGTTCTCTCCAAGGCCTACGCTTTCAGCTGTCAGATGTATCTCATTATTAGCAAGTGCAGCAGTGCCATCATAAGCAGTTGAAAGCTTCTACGCCCTTTGACTTTAAGGGATCGAGAAAACTGCAGCTCGGCTTTGAATGGCACTGTATGTGCTGTGAAAAGATGGTCCTCCTTAACCTCTGGATTAATCCTAACAAATTCAGGATGAGAAAAATTCTACTGAGGTAAACAGGTTTTATTTGGAAATGTTACGGAGAGCCTATAGTTGAGATGCTGTAATTGAAGAGGCATCTTCACTCCAACCTACCATGATCGACCAACTCCCATCAGTTACCAGGCTCAATTCAAGGTCATTCAAAGCCCTTCATGTCTGTCTCCTCATAGCTGTATGACTATCTCTCCTCTTATGTTCTGCCATGGCAGAGTTGCACATCTGGGCTGTTTCCACACTATTCACCACACTATTCACCTTCATCTGGAATGCTGCAGAACATTGTGAAAAAAAAGCAGAAGACAGAGTATTCTTGCACAAGTTTTGCGTGATGTCACGGAAAACTCGGGCAAGAAGATGCTATCTTCCATGTTTTTTTCACCGAGGAGGAGGCATTCCCTCCTCCTCGGTCACTGATCCTGGCTGGATGAAGGGGGGCAGGCATTGCCACCTGCTCAACTCCTGATCCCAGCTGGCTGAAGTGGGAAGCGGACATTGCCTCCTGCACCATGCCTGATTCTGGCCAGGTAAAGGGGGGGGGGCAGGCATTGCTCCACTCTTGATCCCAGCTGGGTGAAGGGAGGTGGACATTTCCACCTTCTCCACTCCTGATCCCAGCTGGTTGAAGGGGGGGGGGTAGGCTTTGTCAAATGCTCTGCTCCTGATCCAAGATGGGTGAAGAGGCCCTGTTTGAAACGAAAATTAGCCCACAGTGAAGTGCATGTGCACCCCCGTGCCTGTGCAATGATGTCATTTCCCAGAAGGAAGTAGAGGATCATGGGAAGGCCAGAAAGGTAAGCACTGGGTCCCCCACCTCCTGCCAGGAGGCCACGGGGATCTGGTAACCCTACTTCCAAATGGCCCCACTGTAAGTTATTTGGGGCCAAGAGCTACCTTGTACATAAATAAATATGCATTTTGATGGCATTATATAAATAAGTACAACAACAATTTTAATCCAAATAAATCCCTATGAGGAAAATGACATCGGAATCCTTTTTTTTTTTTTTTTTTTGCAATGTCTGGGTAGATTATCATCACCCTTCAATTATCAAATTAACGACGATTGCTTCTACGTTTATTCCAGGTCCTTAGAGGGAGCCAGCTGTTGCCAGCAAAACTTTAATCCAAGACTGAAGCCCACTATTAATATTCCCTGCGGAATTCAGAGCAGAGGCTATGGATGAAGATGGATTCATTAATCTGATCCTTGACACTACGCAACACAAGCTTACACTTCGCTGGGTGTTTGTTCAAGTCAGGATATATAGGAATGCTTGAAAACATCGTCAGAAGAGTTGAATTGGTGCGCAGAAGGGAATATTTCACCCACCATGGTAGTATTTGTGGTGCTGGAATTAGTACTAGTGCCTCTGGCAATGTGTAAGGTTCCTCTTCCTATCCTTCACAAATTCCAGAAATCAGGGGACCTCATCATTGCTGGCGTTATATCACAGATCTACCTGTTTACCAGTCCAATAACGTTTGAAAAACGTCCCTCTGAGGAATTGTTTGATGAACTTTTGTAAGAAACTGGACTTTTAAATCAGATCCCGCATGTTGACTGCACTGACATTCACTGGGGTGGAGAATGGCTGGCGTTGTGTTTTATTCTCTTTTCAGTTTTGATTTCCAAGCCCAGGAGTTGTTGGTATATGTTTCCTTCTTTTCCCTTCTTTTCAGTGTTATTTAAGAGCTATGACTATGATATTAACCATTTTACAAAATTTGTTCCGCAAAATTGTATCTAGTATATCATCCTCTGACAAAATAGAGCTACTTTGCTTTCCCATCAGATATAGATCAGATATATAGTTTGAGAAAAATTCTCATCTGCTGGCTTGGAAAGTGTATTTATGGGTTTTATTTTATTTTTACTCTGATGATCTCTGGAAAGATTTTTGTAATTTAGAAGATTTTTATGCTGCTTTCCTGGAGGGAAATATATTATTTCTCTGAGCAGAGCAGCAGTCTGTTTTCTCAAATATAACTTTTTGTGTTCCACAGGAGTCATCTTTCTGCTGTCTTGGTTCTAGATATGTATTGGTAGCAATCATACTTGGCTGGAATCAGAGAGAAGAAACCTTATGTTACAGCTTGATGTTATCTATTGTTATTGCAGGTTCCTGACTCAGAACTACCAGCACATTCTGGCCTTGGTCTTTGCTGTAAAGGAGATCAATGAAAACCCCCAGATCTTACCCAACATCTCGCTGGGCTTTGACATCTACAACAGCTATTTCACACCAAGTTGGACCTACCTTGCCTCGATGGAACTTCTCTCCACACAGGGCAGACTCATCCCCAACTACAAGTGTGATGCCCAACTCAATCCAGTCTCAGTCATCACGGGACCGAACTCTGACATCTGTCTCCACATGGCAACCATTCTTTGCATCTACAAGATGCCACAGGCAAGGCATACCCAAGGAGAATGAAATTTTAACAAGCCATTAAACCTTTATTTATTTATTTTAGATGTGTTTAGGATGGAGACCAAAATTGGCACCATTATAAAGATAGGTGCAGCATAAAGGCAAATTCTGTACCTGGAAAAGAATTAATTACATTCCTTGGTACTTGTGAAATGAAATGATTTCTAGCTAACTCTTCTTAACTGTGTACTGATAATGCAAGAATGTACCCTTCTTGGGCCACATGAGTTATGTATTCAGTAATGTGATTTGGAAACCACATAGACGCTAGTTTTAGTTTTGAAATCACTTTCCCTCTTCTCTTTAACTAGATCACGTATGGCTCTGCACCAAAGATGGATAACAAGACACAATCTGTTTACTTCCACCGGATGTTCCCAAATCAGATGCATCAAAATATGGGGATTCTACATTTACTGCTGTATTTCAGGTGGACATGGATTGGGGTGCTTTTTGTGGATGATGAAACTAAAGAGGAATTTCTACAAGAAATTATTCCCATATTTTCCCAGAATGATATTTGCATAGATTTCCTAACAAGTTTCCCAGCAATTACATTTGCCAGTGGAATTGCTTTGAAGTTGGCAGAGGGGGTTGAAACATACAAAATGGTTATGCAAAGCACTGCCAACATTTTGGTCCTACATGGAGAAATTCAGACGATGATAATTTTGAGGTTGTTCCTTCAACTTCCAGAACTCGAAGATATACCTGTAAAGGCAAAAGGTAAAATCTGGATTTTAACAGCTCAGATGGACTTCACCTCACTACCCTTTCAAAGAAATTGGAACATCAGTTTTATCCATGGTGCCATCTCCTTTGCAATTCACTCAGTGGAGCTCTCACGATTCCAGAAATTTCTTCAAGAGAAAAGTCTTACCTCTGAACAGGAAGATGGCTTCATCAGGCACTTTTGGCAACAAGCATTTCTTTGCTCATTTTCCAAATTTGCAGTGGACAAGGAGGATGGGGAAATCTGCACTGGAGAGGAGAAACTGGAAGCACTTCCCAGATCTGTTTTTGAAACAATCACAACTGCTCATAGCTACAGCATCTATAATGGTGTCTATGCTGTGGCGCATGCATTGCAAGACATGCTGTTCTCCAGATTCAATCGCAGAGCAATAATACATGGTGGGGGATGGAATCTTCTAGATCAAGAATGGCGGGAGGTAATGTTATGAGAGACAGTGTGGTGTAGTGGTTTGAGCTTTAGACTAGAATCTTGGAGAACCAGATCCAAATCCCCGCTCTGCCACACAAGCTTGCTGGGTGACTGTGAACCAGTCATACTCCTTCAGCCCAACCAATCTCACAGTCTTGTTGGGGGGATAAAATGGAGGAGAACAGAATAATATATCTCGGGTCCTCACTGGGGAGAAAGGAGGGGTATAACTGAAGTAAATACAATAAATTCTAAGTATACTCACTTCTACAACAAATTATTGCTTAAAATATTTGTACCCTGATTTTCACTAGAAACTTAAGATGGCTAACTAATATTTTAAGGTTTATATGTATTTTAATTCTGTATTTTTTAATGAATTAAATTTTATAAGGTTCTCAGCTGTAAGTCTTGGCGTCACTTGAAGGGGAACAATAGTGCCACTTTTCATGTTTAAAAATATATCATCCTATTATTTATTTGCATGGGAACTGATTGTTTTTCTCCCCCCATTTAGTTGCATGCTTTTCTGAGAAGTGTTTCCTTCAACAACAGTGCTGGGGAAACCATTTCCTTCAACCAAAATGGGGAATTAGTAACTGAATTTGATATTGTCAACTGGGTCACATTCCCAAACCAGTCCTTTCTCAGAGTCAAAATCGGAAAGACAGATTCAACTGCTCCCCCAGACAAAAGGTTAATCGTTCATGACAATAGCATTGCATGGCCCTCCTTGTTCAACCAGGTAGGATTTGTGTATGCTTTGATACATCTCAAGTAACTTCCCTCAGTGCTGAAATCAAAATATAATGTTCATACATGAAAGTAGAAAAGAACAAGAGTCCGGTAGCACCTCTAAGATTTGCGGTAGGGTATGAGCTTTCATGAGCCACAGCTCACTTCTTCAGAACTAAACAACATGAAAGTTGTTCTCTATGTTTGTTCTCTTAATTAGGTGAGGTTCATTCAAAAAATAATTTCTTCCTTAAATTTTTGTTGGGCAAACTTGGGAAAAAATACTACTGTACTGCACCACGTTCATTATGTCATCAAGATCCCATGTGAGTCATAAATCAAGAGGGGGGAACATATAAGTATAATTAGGTTTATGAAACTATTATATAAACACGTTACCAAATTTAGCTACATCCTGATGGATGAGCACAGCACAGCATTTCAATATATTTAATTTTCAGCTTGGCAAAATTTGCAGATAATTAAATCCACAGATCAGGAAAATGTGTGGACTAGATATATTTTTCAACAATAACAATGACGACAACAACAACATTTGATTTATGTACCGCCCTTCAAGACAACTTAACGCCCACTCAGAACTGTCTACAAAATATGTTATTGTTATTCTTGTAATAATTACCCTGTGAGGTGGGTAGGGCTGAGAGAGCTCTAGAAGAGCTGTGACTGACCCAAGGTCACTCATCTGGCTTCAGGCGGAGGAGTAGGGAATCAAACTTTGCTCTCCAGATAAGAGTCCTGCCATTCTTAACCACTACACCAAACTGGTTCTCCTCAGGGGATCTCCAAGGTTGACAAAAAAACTGGAACCCTGAGTGTTATAGAGAGATAGTAGTGAAATCAGCCAAAATGAAGAGGCATTTGCACATGTGCGTACCACATGCCTCTGAAAGCCACTGTTGCTGTTGCTTCCTTCTCCATCTCCCTCAGCAAGCCCATGTCTGAGCAACCTCTGGGTCCAGCTAAAGTGCTGAATACTGCAGAGTCTGAGGGGGCCATATCAGAATGATGGACATGGGACAAAGAAGGTGGTGATGTGGAGCCGGTGAGGAGGGTTGCCTGCCTGTATGGCACCCATGGAGAGGAGAGAGTTGGGGAGGGGGGCAGAATGGTAAAGAGGGGGTGAGCATGATAGGGTTAGGTGGTCGGGAGGTCAAATTGAGAAAAGCAGGGGCAGTAGGAGAACAAGGGGAGGTGGGGAGCAGTGTTTGGCAAAAGGAGGGGAAGGACTATGACATGGGAGAGAAAATATGGGATGAGAAGGTGGCAGTGGGAGGAAAGAGTGGAGAAAGTTGGTGTTAGAATGCAGATGAGGAAGTAGGGAGAAGGGAGGAAATTTCCCCATGCTTTTCTCACAGGTTCCTGCTTATGGGATCAACTATTACAGTGTTTTCCATTGAAATGGACACTGGACAAAGCATTGAAATTGCATACGTTTCTATGCTTTGAAAAAAAATTAACCCACTTTACTAAATATTCACTCTGGCTGAGAAAGAAAAAGCCAAAATAAACAGAAATCCAGTAAAACTGAGTTACATGAATGAGATCAGATTAAAAGCATTTTGTAGTCATTTTCAATTAACGCAAATGCCATAGAAACAAGGGAACCTGTCAGTACATTCTGGAAACCTATAGGACCCACACATCTCAGGAAGCAAAACCGTTTAAAGGGGCACAGCACCTGTGTAGCGGAGCATGACCCCAATCCCACCCAAGTGTTTCATAGATTATAATCGATCCACAAGAAAGTTACTATTTTGAGGCTTTTGCCTAATGCAGAAGAGTCAATCCATAAGAAGCTCTTTTTTTATTAATCGGGCTTAATACAGCTGGGGGAAATCCTTTAGTTACAGGGGAAGTATGAATTCCAATGCATGTTCAGACAAAGCAGACTTAATATAAGTGGTAAAATCCCTCTGGACAACACCAGCAATATCCATCTCAAAGTTCAGCTCATGTAAGTCAGCTGACCCATGGAACATATCTTCTGTTTGCCAGAAGAAATGTAGACCAGGAAGATTCTTTAACGGTCTCAGAAACCCGCTGCTAGAAACTCTCAATCAAAGTTGGTCACGGTCTGCAGTGACCAACTAGGGATCTAGGGATTTTCCCAAAGACTCCCTCACCTATGACATTGCCAAGATACTCAACCAACCATTGCTCTCCAAATGTTCTCTAGAAGTAATGCTATCCCACTACCACACATTGTTTAAAATGCAGCTCAACCAAGGATATATGAATTTGAAACATGTGTTATAAGTATAGATAAGTTTCATCTAAGATTTCCATGTTGGCCAGGTGCAGCCTGTTTCTGTTTGCAATGAGAATTGCCCTTCTGGTTATAGCAGGAGAAAGAAGGAAGGGAAGCCTTTTTGCTGCTATGATTGCCTTCCATGTCCAGCAGGGAAGATTTCAAATGAGCTGGGTAAGAGATCCAAGTATCAGATATACTGATTATAATTCAATATGAACAAATGCAAGTAGAAACACAAAACAATCCTAGGCAGGCTTACTCCAAAGTAAGTTCTATTTTATTCAATGATGCTTATTTCCAGGAGAGCTTTCTTAGGATGGCAGCCTCAGTTCCTTCTCGTTGCTTTCAATTCAGTGTTGGGTTTTGCTAACAGAAACTATATAACGTACAGACAGATATACAAGCACTCTTAAAAACAGTAACTTGGCTCAATGAAAAAAGAAGGACAGAATATCCATGCAAGTTGGAGGCAATAATCTACTTTACAATGTCTTGAGTGGAATGAAAAATATTTTGGAACAATCAAGGAAGTCCTAGTATGCTAACGGGAAACAATGAGTGTAAAATCTTGCTTGCATTATTAAATGTAAAAGCAGAAAGCTTAGCTGTTTTGACTAAAGATAGGCACAAACAGAAAAAACAAACAAACATGATGTTCGTGGTTTGTTGCCATCCACGAACAGAGAATCATGAACAACCACGAACATGGCACTGTTCACTAACATGCTCATGGTTTTCTGTTCATGGGGGCCAGCAGGCTCTCCTCCAGCCATCATCCAAGTCAAGATCCCTACTGCACCACTCCCAGAAACCTGACCTGAGCAGGCACCAGGAAAGGTACCAATAATAAATAATAGCTCGGCCCAGAGCCTGGCAGCAGCCCTGGAACTTGAAGGGGTAGATCCCTATCCCACCACACACAAAGAAAATTCAAGCTCCAATGCACTCTCCTTGCCTCTCTATCAAAATGCCAACAGTAACTGTCTCTTTACCGTCTGCAAAGTCAGAGCTGGGAGCCCCCCTCCCCTCTGGTCTTTGCTCCCTTGTTGTAACAAATTTGGAGCTCCACACTTGAAAGGAAGACCTGCCTATCAAGCAAAATTGGCCTTAGATTGGGTTTTCCAGGGCAACAGCAGGAGTTCATACAGAGTTCAGACAATCCCTGCCTAAGTTGCCAAGGGAATTGATTGCGGTGCCAGACTGTCTGGCTTGATGAACAGCAACGAACAGCGACAAATGAGGCTTTCAATGACCACCTGTTTATTTAGAATGGGGCCTCATGAACAGCTTGTTCGCAAACAGAAGATTGGGATGCTTGAGGCTTTTTTTGTTTTGTTCGTATTGCTGTTCTTGTCCATCTCTAGTTTTGGCTTCGACTGAGTAGCTCACTTTCAAGACTTTCTCAAATTGGAATGAATTGATCATAGGATTTCTGTGTACCAAAAAGGATTCTTTGTTTTTCAGACATGAATAAATGTTCTCCATGTCCAGAACGTCAGTATCCAAACAAAAAGCAGAATTTATGCCTGGCCAAAGACATAAGCTTTTTGTCTTATGGAGAACCTTTGGGGATCAGTCTGGCCACTGTTGCTCTTTTCTTCTCTTTCATTACAGTTTTGGTGCTCAGGATCTTTATTAAGCACCGAGACACCCCCATAGTCAAAGCCAACAACCGGGCCCTCACCTACTCCCTCCTCATCTCCCTCCTGCTCTCCTTCCTTTGTGCTTTGCTATTCATTGGCCAGCCTGAGAAAGTGACCTGTCTCTTCCGCCAAACTGCTTTCGGCATCATCTTCTCGGTGGCTGTTTCTTGTGTATTAGCCAAAACTGTTACTGTCATCCTAGCTTTCATGGCCACCAAGCCAGGATCCAGAATGAGGAGATGGGTAGGGAAAAAGCTGTCCAATGCCATTGTCCTTTCATGTGCCCTTTTACAAGCTACTCTTTGTACTGTGTGGTTAGCAACATCTCCCCCATTCCCAGACTTTGACATGCACTCAATGACTGAGAAAATTGTGCTGGAATGTAATGAAGGGTCGGTCACCATGCTTTATTGTGTCCTGGGCTTTCTGGGCTTCCTCGCCATCATCAGTTTCACAGTGGCCTTCTTAGCCAGGAAGTTACCCGACAGTTTTAACGAAGCCAAATTCATCACCTTCAGCATGTTGGTCTTTTGCAGTGTTTGGCTCTCATTTGTTCCCACCTACTTGAGCACCAAGGGGAAATACATGGTTGCTGTGGAAATCTTCTCTATCTTAGCCTCCAGTGCTGGGCTCCTGGGAGGCATCTTTTTCCCAAAATGCTACATCATTGAACTAAGGCCTGAGTTGAACAAAAGAGGACAACTTAGTAAAGCAAAGAATTAAATCTTATGACTAGATCTCAGGAATATATTCCACTGTTATCAGTGGTATTTTGGCTTATGTGTTCTCCTGTTATATTTGTTTCTGCATTACGTTGTAGAAACAGACTATTTATTCTGGAAATGAAGTATCACATTCACTGTTAGGTTTGCAAAAACTTGTCAACTATCTGGTGTTTTTTTTCAAGATGCCCAAAATCTTACATATGTTAAAAAAAAAAAAGAGTTTGCCTGACTTTTTAATGCTGGATTTACCTCTTGTTTATGGCTGTAATGTTTAGTGTTTTCTGGTTTCTGACTGACTGTAACATCCCCAGATGTTTAGATTGTATCTACAGCTGCTTAATAAATTATTCGATCCCTTGGAAATAGTTATTTGACAGCCCCAAACTGATTGCAAAGCACTTTCCATAGTATTGAAGGGTTCCAAACGGCAATAAATTCCCTGCATTCCTGGAGCCTGCCTGGAACCTCCTTATTAGCCCCTAATTTACAAGCTTGAAGAAATCAGTGATCAAAATGAGAAAAGAAGGATCAACCAGCAGATCAGCACGAAAAAAAAAATACTACTTAATCCCCAAACGCTGATAAAAGGCTGTGGTGCACTATTTTCTTTCTTTTGAAGGTCTAAAATGTCAAGTATATAAAGAAAACAAGATTTTGGATGAGCAATGCCCTTGATTTCAGTGGTGCCGCATGGAACACCTTGGACTCAAGGAGCCATTTCCTCGTACTCTGCAAATTGTTATAGTCGATATATATATCAATACCAATTATTATTGGTATAGAGGCAACTCATCATGCCTGGACACTGTGGGGAGCTATATTTTCCCTTTTACTACAATCAAACTGTGTGACTGTGTATTTGTGTGATGCTTCTCTTTATTTAATCTGGAAGCTCCTCTCTATTCTAGGGTGGGCAAGAAGGAATGAGCCGATGTCAAGGCCATGTTGCCCATTCTATTATGCCTAGGGTAATGCTGATAGCCACTTTGGGATCAGGAAGGAAATTTCACCCATGCCAGATTAGCTAGGGATCCTGGAGGTTTTGTACTTTCTAGGCATAGAGAAGCAGTCACAGGGAGGGGGGGAGAAGGGAGGTAGCTTTAGAATGGTTGTTGTGGGCTTTCCGGGCTGTATTGCCATGGTCTTGGCATTGTAGTTCCTGACGTTTCGCCAGCAGCTGTGGCTGGCATCTTCAGAGGTGTAGCACCAAAAGACAGAGATCTCTCAGTGTCACAGTGTGGAAAAGATGTAGGTCATTTGTATCTACTCAGGAGGGGTGGGGTTGAGCTGAGACATCCTGTAAGAGTTTCCCAGGGTGTGGAATGCTAATGGCGGGAGGCTTCACTGTATCCTGAGGAGGTTCTTTTGCATATGGATTGGTACTTGATGTGCTAATCTTCTCTGCAGGGGTATTGTCGGGGATAGAATGTTTTGTTAGCCTGATGTTTTTCAGAACTGGAAACCATGCTCTGTTCATTCTTAAGGTTTCTTCTTTCCTGTTGAAGTTTTGCTTATGCTTGTGAATTTCAATGACAAAGTAGTTGGAAGTGTTGTCCAGTATTTTGGTGTCCTGGAATAAGATACTGTGCCCTGTTTGAGTTAGGCTATGTTCAGCCACTGCTGATTTTTCAGGTTGTCCAAGTCTGCAGTGTCTTTCATGTTCTTTTATTCTTGTCTGGATGCTACGCTTTGTGGTCCCGATGTAAACTTGTCCACAGCTGCAGGGTATACGGTATACTTCTGCAGAGGTGAGGGGGTCTCTGCTGTCTTTTGCTGATCGTAGCATCTGTTGTATTTTTCGGGTGGGTCTGAACACTGCTTGAAGGTTATGCTTTTTCATAAGCTTTCCCATCTGATCAGTAATTCCTTTGATATATGGAGGAAAGAATACGGGCAACCCTGGAACGTAAATAACAGGGAACAAACAACAACTCCAGGGAACCAATTCACAATAGTTGTGTAATCTGTATATCATATGAAAGTGCAGAAGTGCAATAGTGCAATTATACAGTTAATAAATACACAATACAAAAATACAGTCATATTCAGTAAACCTATCATTTGAAAAATCCTTGTCGTCCGTACAGTTCGTTTCATTCAGTTATAGTGCCAAGTGTCTTATTTTGATAGAAAGCCGGAGGTGGAGATTCATAGAGAGGTGTTATGTCATTCACAGTCCAATAATTTAAATTATTCAAAAAACGCCGACGGGAATGTGCAGGCAAGTACCATTAACCTGTTTCGTGAGTGAAACTCACTTCATCCTGGGCATGAAAGAATTCAGGACTGGACACACGTGCCCCGCTGTTGCTTTCAGTTTCTGTCTGAGCTGGAACCAGCTTGGCTGGCCTCACTCTCTCGACTGATGCGGGGTGAGGGAAGGTGTGGGGCGGCAGCAGGATAGGGCAGGGATGTCATCTTACTGGTTCCAGCTCAGACAGAAACTGAAAGCAACAGCGGGGCACGTGTGTCCAGTCCTGAATTCTTTCATGCTGTGGACAAGTTTACATCGGGACCACAAAGCGTAGCATCCAGACAAGAATAAAAGAACATGAAAGACACTGCAGACTTGGACAACCTGAAAAATCAGCAGTGACTGAACATAGCCTAACTCAAACAGGGCACAGTATCTTATTCCAGGACACCAAAATACTGGACAACACTTCCAACTACTTTGTCATTGAAATTCACAAGCATAAGCAAAACTTCAACAGGAAAGAAGAAACCTTAAGAATGAACAGAGCATGGTTTCCAGTTCTGAAAAACATCAGGCTAACAAAACATTCTATCCCCGACAATACCCCTGCAGAGAAGATTAGCACATCAAGTACCAATCCATATGCAAAAGAACCTCCTCAGGATACAGTGAAACCTCCCGCCATTAGCATTCCACACCCTGGGAAACTCTTACAGGATGTCTCAGCTCAACCCCACCCCTCCTGAGTAGATACAAATGACCTACATCTTTTCCATACTGTGACACTGAGAGATCTCTGTCTTTCGGTGCTACACCTCTGAAGATGCCAGCCACAACTGCTGGCAAAACGTCAGGAACTACAATGCCAAGACCACGGCAATACAGCCCGGAAAACCCACAACAACCATCGTTCTCCGGCCGTGAAAGCCTTCGACAATAGCTTTAGAATGTCCTGCATTGTGACGACGGTTTGACTAGATGATTCTAGGGATACCAGCCAGCTCCTGGTCTCTATGTTTTATCTGACTCCCTCTTTTATTTTGGTCCCTTTCTTCTCTCTCTCTTAATGTTCTTGCAAGAAGCAAGATGCTTATACAGAGTTCTTCTGTGCAAGCTCTCAAGATGCAGACTCATGTTCTCATACTCCCATTCCCATGCAGCCGAATAAGCACACCGCTTGTAATAGTGTTATTTAGATTAGGTTTCTATGTTTTCTTCTGACACTCTGCAAGTAAATGTGAATCAACTTCAATATAATTAAGTTTTATTTATTACAATATACTGGGTCAAAGACTATTTCACCCCATACCATTCCACAATTTCCCAACTGTGCAACTTCGATATGATAACTAACAAATATCCCCAATAATGATAACGTAAAAAGCAAATTCATATGCAGAAACAGATAGACGTATGGGGGAAATTTTGTCATAACATTTTGTATCCCTGCCATGTCACAAAGAACCATTCTCTCTCTGGGAAGATTATCTCCCCTGTCATTATCAAATTATCCACATTTATTCTTACAGCTTCTCCACATCTCTAGGGAGACTCAGAAGCAACTAGGTAAAATATGATCTGGATCTGAAGAATGTTATTAATGATTGTCAACAGCCCCCGTGGAACCGGAATAGCTGTATACGGGACTGAATGTGCTAAGCGTGAATTTGTAAATGTTACCTGTTCCTATGCTACCAGTTTTATCTGTTTTATTTGATGTCTTATAAACTGATGTAATCCACTCTGAGCCTGCTTGTAGGGAGAGTGGACTATCAATTTACTAAATAAATATCTTCAGCCATTCCTTCCCTATATGATGTACAGCTGTGCAATAGAGTTGGTTCAATGCCCAAACCGAACATCAAAATTTGCTGCATGCCCTTTCAGCAAGATGAGAGCCAATGCTATCTGCTCAGTCAGAGGAGGAGTCTTCTCCTTGTGTTATGCTCACTCACAGAGTATTATTTTAAAAAAATAATATAAAAAATAGTGCTAGCCATTGATTTTTGTTACTATTAATTGTAGAATATTGAATCCAAACTTTTCTTCCTTTAATCACGGGGCAAGTCTTCTTAGGGCCAAGCTACACATGACGAATGACACTTGAACGGCAAGTGGATTGAGTGGAGGGCAAGTGAACAGGGAGAAATACACTTGCTGTTCAAGTGTCATTCGTCATGTGTAGCTTGGCCCTATGATTACAAATACCCACCCACTCACCTGCAGGCACCACATGCTATTCTCAACTTTCCAGTAACCTCCTCACTCCCCCAAACAACATTTCAAGGAGCACAATACTGGGCAGCAGAAAAGGGGAAACTTGAAGTTTCCATTCTTCAAGCATGCGTATCTACCCTACTACTATTTATTTATTTATTAGACTTATAGTCCGCTTTCCCCGCAATGCAGGATCAAAGTGGATCACAACCTGATTAAAACACAATACAATATACAATAAAATTACATATAGCTAAAAGCAATTTAAAGCTAGTATAATGAGTCTGCAAACAGCTTTTCACAGAGTCATGAACTCATACTACTTTGTGAACATTTATCATCCTTTTGAATATTGTCATGTTTTATTCATCATTACATACTGTTGCTTGTTTTTTTTTATTTAGCGTCACCATTTTCTGAGAAGCTTCTCATTCAACAACAGTGCTGGAGAAATAGTGTCCTTTGACCAAGATGGGGAAAGAGTAGCTGAATTTGATATTATCAACTGGGTCACGTTCCCAAACCAGTCCTTTCTTAGAGTCAAAGTCGGAAAGACAGTCCTCAAAGCACCCAGTGATAAAAGGAACTTTATTCATGAGGAGACCATTGTATGGCCCACCAGCTTAAACCAGGTACAATGAGTTTTCATTTTGCCTTTGCTTTCTCTAACTGGTGCTATCCTTTCCCTACTCTGAGGTAAAATCTTCCTCCCAAAGCATATGAAGCTGTCTCTTGGGATGGGAAGCCTTCAGTAGTGTGTTTGTGTCTGTAACTTAACTTACCTTTCCCCCCACCCCCACCCAAAAGGAACATATACGTTGTGCTGTTACCCAGCCAAGTTGAAGTAGAAGGAAATACAGGAATTTACGTTTCCCTTAGAAATGAAATTGGCACACAAGGCTTATTGACGTTTAAATGATAACAGAAGGTTTATTCACAGGTAGATTGGATAGATAGAAATGTAGGCAGGTACTTAAAAGCTTCAGTAAGTAGGTGGTAGGTAGGTAGTACATATTTTTCCCTTTATTTATTGCACTACAGTCTTTTTCTTTTAAAAATCTCTTCAATAAATGCTACATTTCAAAATTCACTTTATCAGTTTTCAGCATCGACACACTTTCCTTTAAACACCTTTGTGAAGCTTGAGTACTATGGTATTATACTACAAAACCACAAATTATAAACTGTTACATACTCATAAATATTATAACTGGATGTAAAGTAGTCACGTACTTTAGTGATGCATGGGTATCAAGCTATAAAATGTAAATTCCTAAAGATTTTTTATGAAAACATCCCTCTCTTCCATTTCTGGACAGGCAAGGCCCCTTTCTGTGTGCAACAACAATTGCCATTCTGGTTATAGTAGGAGAAAAAAGGAAGGGAAGCCTTTTTGCTGCTATGATTGTCTTCCATGTCCAGAAGGGAAGATATCAAGCAAAAAGGGTAAGAGACATGGTTTATGGAGTTACCCTTGTGTGTAATTTCTTGACATTTAAAACGTTACCTAACACTCAGTGACAACCATGGACACAGAAAAGAGGATCTCTTCTGATATTTCTGTTCATGTTTGTGAACTATTTGGAACAGCACATAGCCTACATTAGGAAATGTATCTTGAAGAGATACAGGTTGCGATAACTACAGATTTGTGCTAATCAGTAAGAGATGGCAGCTTCACAGATGAAGCTGAACATCTCCTATTTCTCTTGAGATCCTTGATCATTACTGAGAATGACGCTTTCAAATTACAAATGCATGAGAAGGGTGCAAACTTCTCATTCGTCCTTTGATCTTATGGAGGGTTGCAGAATACCAATGGCTGCAATGTGCTGCACAAAGTATATCTATATCCACTTTTCTTTTGCAGACATGAACGACTGCTTACGGTGCCCAAAAGATCAGTATCCAAATAATGACAAGAATTTATGCCTGCCAAAATGTATAAGCTTCTTGTCTTATGGACATCCTTTGGGTATCACTTTGGCCATGTTTGCTCTTTTCTTAGCTTTCCTCACATCTTTGGTGCTTGGGATCTTCATCAGGCACCGGGATACTCCCATCGTCAAAGCCAACAACCAGGACCTCACCTACACCCTTCTCCTCTCCCTCCTGCTCTCCTTCCTCTGTGCTTTGCTATTCATCGGCCAGCCAGGGGACACGACATGTCTGTTCCGACAGACAACTTTTGGCATCATCTTCTCAGTGGCTGTCTCTTGTGTGTTAGCTAAAACTGTCATTGTGGTTCTAGCATTCATGGCCACCAAGCCAGGATCCAGAATGAGGACATGGGTGGGGAATAGAATGGCCAAGTCCATCGTTATTGCCTGCTCCCTTATTCAAGTTTCCATTTGTACCTTGTGGTTGGCAACTTCTCCTCCTTTCCCAGATTTTGACATGCATGCTATAAATGAGAAAATCGTGCTGGAATGTAATGAAGGGTCAGCCACCATGTTTTACTGTGTCTTGGGCTACATGGGCTTCCTGGCCATCGTCAGCTTCACTGTAGCTTTCCTAGCACGGAAGTTGCCCGACAGTTTCAATGAAGCCAAGTTCATCACCTTCAGCATGTTGGTCTTTTGCAGTGTTTGGCTCTCCTTTGTTCCCACCTACTTGAGCACCAAGGGCAAATACATGGTGGCTGTGGAGATCTTCTCCATCTTACCCTCCAGTTTTGGGCTCCTGGGTTGCATCTTTTTCCCAAAATGCTACATCATTGTACTAAGGCCTGAGTTGAACAAAAGAGGACAATTAATAAAACAAAGAATTAAATCTTATGACTAGCTCTCAGGAATATATCCAATTGTAATCACTGGCATTTTAGCTTATGTATTCTCCTACAGTATTAGTTTCTCCATTACAGCATGTACTAAGTGGTAGGAGTCTATTTAATCTGGAATGGAAATATCACATGCACAGTTAGGCTTGCAAAAACTTGTCAGCTGTTTGTTATTTTTGTGTTCAAGTTGCCCCAAATCTTCCATCCGAGAGAGAGAGAGAGAGAGATTGGCAGCCTCCCCAAATTTTAGCTGACTTTTTGATGCTGGTTTTACTCCTTGTTTATGGCTGCCATCACGGGTACCTCGCCATCACCGCCCACTGGTGGCAACCAGAGGACCTCCGCCTCCCCAGGCCAAGGTCTGGCAGCTGTAAAAAGGTGCCCAGCTTGAGCCTGGGCTACAGGGTGGTTCTCCTTCAGTCTCGGGCAATGGACGAGGTCCACACATGGAAGAACATCACCACCACCATCTGAGGGAGTGGGCGTCCACGGTGGAAGGGTTTGTCCGTGGCTTCATGGTCATGGACGCCAGAGCCAACATGTTGGCAGCCCTGAAAGAGGCATCCCTCCCGGGCCTGGTGTGCATGGTGCACAAGCTGCACCTTGTGATGCGGGATGTGCTCGGGCTGGGGAGCAAGCCGAGGGACAGCTGGGACGAGGGAACCTTGCGGATGTGCAGTCTGCTGGACAGCTGCCGTCGCATCGCTTCCCACTTCTCCCTCAGCATCAACTAATCCCACGAGCTGCTCCAGAGGCAGGGGGAGGAAGGAGACCCCGAGCACCAACTATTCCAGGACCTGCTCACCCGCTGGATCTCCACCTACGACATGATATGTCGTCTGGTGGAGCAGAGGTGCATGGTGCAAGACATCCTGTCCTCTTCAGATGTGCTGAGGAGGGGAGAGGAGTTGGGCCTCAGCGACGTGGACTGGTGAGTCCTTGCACAGATGTACCGGAACCTGAAACCATTCAAGGATGCCACGGAGCTCTTGTGCTCCTACCAGGCCAGCCTGGGTCAGGTCCTCCCTCTGATCCATGGCCTTGACCAGTTTCTGGCCCAGGAGCTCCAGCAAGGGCAAGAGCTGCTCCCCAGGGTCCGGGAATTTGTCCAGAGGATCCAGGCCTGTGTTGCCGAATGCCTGCATCCTCTCCGCCATGAGGCGCCCTACCAACTTGCCTCCTTCTGTGACCCCCGCAGCAAGGGCAGCATCACCACCCAGGCGGGTCAGATGCAGCACTGGAAAAAGGAGCTCTGCAGAGCAGTGCTCCATTTCCAGAGACAGAGGGCAGGAGAGAAGGAACCGGGCAGCAGCGAGCAGCAGGCGGTGGAGGAGGAGGGTGAGGGTGAGGGGCAGGAGGTGGGAAGAGAGCCACGCAGGGAAGAGCCACCCCAACGGACACCTTCAATCTGTGGGCCTCGTTGGTGGGCAGCGTGGTTGGCCGCAGCACGGCAGGCGCATCCCACCCAGTGGAGGACTCTGCGGGGGCCATGGTGCACGAGTACCTTTTGGAGCCCACCGCCCCCCCCCATGCCAACCCATTGCAGTATTGGGCGAGGAAATTGGACCGATGGCCAGAACTGTCCGTCGCCACCAACATCCTTTCCTGCCCTCCCACCAGCGTGCAGAGTGAGCGGGTGTTCTCCCACCTGGGAGACCTCCTCCATCCCCGCCGCTCACGTCTGCACCCAGACCTGGTGGACATGTTGACCTTCATCAAGATCAACCTCAACCTACTGGGGCACCCTCCTGGACCTGGACCTGGACCTGGACCTGGACCTGGACCTGGACCTGGACCTGGACCTGGACCTGGACCTGGACCTGGACCTGGACCTGGACCTGGACCTGGACCTGGACCTGGACCTGGACCTACCCGGGGTCTGAGCCACCCTGGGGTGGTAGCCAGCCCAGCTCGTCCACAGCGGGCTCAAGCCTCCCTCAGTTCTCGGGGCTGCTTCCATGGATGGTGACCCTTTGCCCTCCTCTCCCTGTCAAGTTCCCCTTCCCTCTTCACACCTCTACCTCTCTGGATCTACTCAGATTCCTCCCAAGCTCTCCTTTCTTTCCACCCCGTCCTTTCTGCGAGGGCAGGAAGGTGCCATGCTGCCAGGTGATGCTGCTTCTGGCCAAGAGGAACAGTTCAGCCACTGTTGCCGATGTGAGAGTGACACTGTGCGGAACCCCCCCCCCTTTCCATGGTGTCCCCCCTGAGCAGGGGGGAATGGGTCCCTCGCCCTCACACCCTTCCTGTGAAGGTCAGACGGTGGGTGCAGTATGATGCTTCGGCTTTGGGCCACAAGGGACAGATCAACTACTGTTGCACATAAGATTGTACGTCACGGTGGCCCCTGCCAACAGCAGCAGCTTTCCCCTCTGGGCAGGAGTGAATGGGTAATGCTGCCATGACCAGTCATGTCCTTTCCACGAAGTCAGGAAGGTGTGGTGCTGCGAGCTGATGCTGCTTTCTGCCATGAGAAGCAGCTCTACTTCTGTTGCTGGTGTTAGCATGGCACCGCACGGTACCCCCCCCCCCTTTCCATGGGCACCTGCTGCGCCCTCTGAGCAGAGGGGAATGGGTCCCTCGCCTTCACACCCTTTTCATGAAGGCTGGACGGTGGGTGCTGTATAGTGCTTCGGCTTTGGGCCACGAGGGACAGATCAACTGCTGTTGTGCATAAAATTGCACGTCACGGTGGCCCCTGCCAAAAGCAGCAGCGGTCCCCTCTGGGCAGGGGTGAATAGGTAATGCCACCACGATCAGTCACATCCTTTCCGCAAAGGCAGAAAGGTGAGTGATGCTGGTGACAGCCTCCACTGTGACACAGGGGGAGTGGGCAAGCCTCTGCCGCAGCAGTCTGCGCACTCCTTCAGAGTGGATGTGGAATCCCTCTGTCCCAGTCCTGCTGCACAATGCGGCCAGGAAGCCTCGGGTTCGGCCCTCCTCTCCCACACAAGTACACGGTCCCTCTTTTCACCTTGCCCTCTGCAGAACGCTCAGTCCCCTCCCAACGACCTCTCCGGTCCTGTCCTATTCCATCCTTTCCGCAAAGGCAAGGTGGTTGATGCTGGCTGCTGCTGCAGAGTTCTTCAGTGGGATCCACGGAGGAGGCCTCGCGGCTGTAGGATCTTCTGACATCACAGACCCTCTTTCGACCTGTCCCTCTCTGAAGCACTCCAACCCCTTGAAATGACATCTCCTCTCCCTTCCGTCCTTTCTGGCAAGGCAGGAAGGTGGGTACTGTCGGCTGCCGCCACAGAGTAGCTCAGTGGGAGCTTTGGAGGAGGCCTCGCGGCTGTTGGTGGATCTTCCCACTTTCCCTCCAAATGACATCTCCTCTCCCTCCCATCCTTTCCGGCAAGGCAGGAAGGTGGGTGCTGTTGGCTGCTGCTGCACTGTTCCTCAGTGGGACCCTCAGTTGAGGACCCTCACTTGCTGGGGGATCAGGCCCCTGTCTGAATGACATGTCCTTTCCCACCCACGCTGGAAATACCAACGCGCTCCTCTTTGTCCTGTCGGACGGGCACATGGGAAGTGCCACCGGTGAGCGGCCAGACCCCCCGCCCCCTAAAGGGGAGGTGGCTTGTTGCTGCTTCCATGTGACCGTCGGGCCCAGCGGCCGCCATCATCACCCTCCTTCCGGCCTGCACTGGGAATACCAGCATGCTCCACTTTGGCCTGGTGGTTGCAGGAGGATCTTCCCACTTACCCCCCCACATGACAGGTCCTCTCCCTCCCATCCTTTCTGGCAAGGCAGGAAGGTGGGTACTGTTGGCTGCCACCACAGAGTAGCTCAGTGGGAGCTTTGGAGGAGGCCTCGTGGCTGTTGGTGGATCTTCCCACTTTCCCTCCAAATGACATCTCCTCTCCCACCCATCCTTTCTGGCAAGGCAGGAAGGTGGGTGCTGTTGGCTGCTGCCTCCCTGTTCCTCAGTGGGACCCTCGGGTGAGGACCCTCACTTGCTGGGGGATCAGGCCCCCATCCAAATGACATGTCCTCTCCCACCCACACTGGGAATACCAGCATGCTCCTCTTTGTCCTGTCGGGCAGGCACATGGGGGGTGCCGCCGGCGAGTGGCCAGACCCCCCGCCCCCTAAAGGGGACGTGGCTCGTTGCTGCCTCCCCGTGCCTGCCAGGCTTGGCAGCCGCCAGCCTCAACCATATTCCTGCCCTCGCTGGGAATACCAAGGTGCTCCACTTTGGCCTGGTGGGCGGGCACATTGGGGGTGCTGCCAGTGAGTGGGCAGACCCCCCGCCTCCTTCCCGTGCCCACCAGGCCCAGCGGCTGCCGGCATCACCCACCGTTCCTGTATCGCTGGAAACATGGGCGCGCCCCGCTTTGCCCTCCACGAACCACGATCCAGTTTGGTTCGGGATCGGGAGATGTTTGTTGCTGTTCAGGAATACAGGATTGTGGTCCACACCGATCCACGATGCGCTGGTTCGATAATTTTTTTTTGGTTCGTGCCCATGTCTATAGATTACCCTTGGGTTCCCTTCCAGCTCTATATTTTTATGTTCCTCTGCTTCTGTCTGAGTCCTCCCTCTATTTCTATGCCTTTGTTCTCTCTCCTGCTGGTCTTGCAAGGAGCAAGAGGCTTACACAGAGTTCTTCTGTGCAAGCTTGCAACAGGCAGCTCTCATACTCCCATTCACATCCAGCCACATAAGCAGGCCATTTGTAATTGAGAATACTGTTATTTAGATTATGTTTCTGTGTTTTCTTCTGCTACTATGTGGTGAATGTGAATCAACTTCAATACACGTAAGTTTTATTTATTGCAATGTACTGGCTCAAAGAACATTTCATGATGCATCATTCCACATTTTCCTGACTGTACAAGTTTGATACAACAGCTAACAAATATTCCCTATACTGATAACTCAAAAAGTAAATCCATATGAAGAATTAGATGAATGTATGAAAGAAATGATGCCATAACATCCTCCCCCCCTTGCAACCTCACAGAGAACCTCTCTCTTTCTTGGTAGGAGATTATCTCCCCTGCAATTATCAAATTGGCCATGATTATTTCTACATCTTCTCCATGTCTCTAGGGACACTCAGCTGCATCTAGGTGATCCAGATATGAAGGGTGTTATTATTATCCCTGGTATTATTTGGCATTAATAGTAAAAAAAGAAAGGGCTCTATCACTCTGATATCCACTGTTTTATGCATTCAAGGTACAAATTAGCCTTTGTGCGGCATTGAAGTCCAGAAATTCATGGACATGAGCACAGCAAAGTTTGACTATTTCATCTGGAGTCCAAAGTGAAAATGTTCACTCATGATGGTGGCATTTGTGGTGTTGATCTTGGTGCTGCTGCCTCTGGCAGTATGCAGAACTCCTCCTGCTACATGTCCCATCGCGGATCCTCTTCCTATCCTTCATAAATACTATAAATCAGGAGACCTCGTCATTGCTGGCATCACATCCCAAATCTACATATTTATGAATCCGATCACTTTTGAAAAACGTCCCTCCGAAAAACTGATGGATGACCTTTTGTAAGAAAACAGAGTTTGAAAACAAGTAGTGCTTGCAGGTGTAACTGACATGCTGGAAGATATTGAGTGACTGGCGCTGCATTTCTCTCTCTTTCTCTCTCTCTCCCTCTCCCCCTCTCCCACTCCCTCTTTTCAGTATGGAAGTCCTGCCAGCTATATTATATTTATTATTATTAATGCTTTTCTTCTCAGTAATTGCAGGTCTTGTATAGGCAGGCAATCCAGCTTTTCATGCTTTGAGAAGATTGTTGAATCTGCCTTTTGCTAATGGTTGTATGTAAAGGTACAAGTAGTCCCATGTGCAAGCACTGAGTCATTACTGACCCATGGGGGAATGTCACATCATGACATTTCCTTGGCAGACTTTTATTACGGGGTGGTTTGCCATTGCCTTCTCCAGTCATCTACACTTTACCCCCAGGAAACTGGGTACTCATTTTACTGACCTCGGAAGGATGGAAGGCTGAGTCAACCCTGAGCTGGCTACCTGAACCCGGCATCTGCCAGGATCAAACTCAGGTCATTACATGAGCAGAGCTTGGGCTGCAGTACTACAGCTTACCACTCTGTGCTATGGGGCTTTTCCATTCCTGCTTAAATTTGTCCTCATCGACACCAGATAGGTTCACATGGGAGAAGTGACAAAGCATCTTCCACACCCCAATGTTTCATCTCTTGTTTGTGATAATGTTTTGTCAGCCATATCTTGAGCATTTACTGTTACTTACAAATGCATCTCCTCTACAGATTTTTCCAAGTATCATTGTAGAATGATTTATCTATGTTTCAAATTTCTGTTGAATATATCCTACCAACTTGGTAAGACAGTGAGTAATAATTTTTTCTGCAATGATTAGAAACAAGGTCGTTTATAAACTCATAAACAATGCAAATTATTCAATAAAGCAGTATATGCAGGTCTCTTATTAGTATCCAAAGTAGGCTATGTATAATGGCGCCAGAGTATTTTAATATAAGTTTTTAAATCTGTTTTTAAAGTTGACTATTAATTTATTGTGTTTTAATGATGATGTGAGCCACCCTGAGCCCATTCGTGGGGAGGGCGGGATATAAGTCAAATAAAATAAATAAATAAATATATTGAATTTTAGCACGGAGTGTTTTGCATGGTTTTGTACAACAAGCAGCAAGCAAAGCACTGCAGGCCTTAGTCTGCTGATTGCAGAATTCGAAAGTACAAGAGTCTGCAAGCCAACAGCTCTATTCAGGCATAACATTAAACCAGGGTTTATTTAAATCCTGGTTTGCCTTGATAAATGCACGCATCATTGCCATCCCTTTATCCAGTCATTTCGTAACCAGCGAGTTTGCAAGAGTAGGGATGGAGCAGAAGTCAGGATTAAGCATCAATATTCATCCCACAAAAACATAGTTAAAAGTAAGTGGGGATATTTTTTTTTTAAAAAAAACATACTTTTAGAAGCTGGTTTGATCTAATTGTCTGTAGCTTGTGCAATGGCTTGCGTATGATAGTCATGCTAAGTGGTTACTTTAATAAAACCATGGTTCTTCATTAATTCTGAGACAGCGTACCTTCACAATTTTCCAGTGTGCCACAATAAAATCTACTATAGTGTGATGTGAATAGGCAATTTGTATTGAACAGAGGGACTGAGACTGTTAAATTCTGACATAGATGCACTGTGATGAAGCATGAAAGTTTCCTTGCAGGTTTCTGACTCAGAACTACCAGCATATCTTGGCTTTAGAATTTGCCATGAAGGAGATCAATGCAAACCCCCAGATCTTACCCAACACCACTCTCGGATTTGACATCTACAACAGCCATTTCTCTGCAACTTGGACCTCTCTGGCCTCAATGGAACTTCTCTGCATGCAGGGCAGATTCATTCCCAACTACAAGTGTGATGCCCGACACAATGCAGTTGCAGTCATCATGGGACCAAACTCTGATGTTGGTCTGCATGTGGCAGCCATTCTGTGCATTTACAAGATGCCACAGGTAAGGTGTGGTCAAGGAGAAGAACAGCTCTGTGCACCCCAGTTGTCTTTGAAATGTGGTTTGAAGAATGGAATGTTAATGTAAACAATGATTTCCATAGTGAGCCGATTTATTCACTCAATAGAATAAAATAAAGTCTACATATTGTTTTAGTTCAGAAATCTCTTTTCACTTCTGGTTTTTTTCCCCTCTAGCTTTCATACGGTTCTGCCCCAATGATGGCTGACAAAGCCCAATCTGTTTTCTTCCATCCGCTGTTCCCAAAAGAGGCCCATCAAAATATGGGAATCGTCCACTTACTGCTGTATTTCAGGTGGACATGGATTGGGGTGATATCTGTGGATGATGAAACTGGAGAGAGGTTTGAACAGGAAATTATTCCCATGTTTTCTCAGAACGGCATTTGCTTTGACTTCACAGAAAAAATCCCAGCCATAGCATTTTCCAGTGGGATTTTTGAAATGGCGGCAAAAGAGATAGAAATATTCAAAACTGTCATGAGAAGCAGTGCCAATATTTTGGTTCTACACGGTGAAATTCAGACTATGATAACTTTCAGAATATTCTTCCACCTCGCAGAAGTTGAGGATGTATCAGTTAAAGCAAAAGGAAAAGTGTGGATTATGATGGCTCAGATGGACTTCACCTCACTTTCCTTTCAAAGAGACTGGGACATTAATGTTATCCACGGAGCCATCTCCTTTGCCATTCACTCAGTGCAGCTATCTGGATTCCAGACATTTATTCGGGAGAAAAATCTGACCTCAGAAAAGGAAGATGGATTCATCAGACTCTTCTGGCAACAAGCATTTAATTGTGCATTCTCTAACTCTGTGGTAGACCAGAACGATGATAATATTTGCACTGGGGAGGAGAAGCTCGAAGCTCTTCCTGGATCTGTTTTTGAAACAATCACAACTGCCCACAGCTACAGCATCTATAACGGGGTCTATGCTCTGGCATATGCACTGCAGAACATGCTGTTTTCCAGATACCAACAGAGAGGGATAGTAGATGGTAGAAGATTAGATCTTCGAGATCAACAACTATGGCAGGTAACAACCTAAGCCCAGAAATGCAAGAGAATGTGCCCCATCTTTGGATACAATATCAGAACAAATAGAATTGAGGTAGAGATCCAGAAATGCTGGAGTTTGGTTTTTGCTGAATTTCATGGGAAAGTGAACAGAAAGCTGAGAAGAACCCCACTGAGAGCACATCATATCTTCCAGATAATGTGGTAAATATTTCATGTTGTCTAAGTGAAGCTATGATACAATTTGGCAGTTCAAATGCAGGTGAAATGGTGCTGGGTCATACAGAAATTGCACACCTGAAAGACATGAAGGGAAGACCAGATAGAAACAGGTGCTTACCTCCTAACACAAGAAGCACTCGATCCAAGATGAGCATCGGGGTCCTTAGGGATAACATAAAATATGCATACAGAGGTCATGTAGTGAATGTATATATAGTGGGCATGCCAGATACATGTGAGCAATGAGATAGTGAATCAATCTTTACATAGATTCTGAAGAAAGCATATATGATGGCTTATTACAGGTTGCATTGCTTCTATATTAAAGATTAGAAGGGTCGGTAAAGTAGGCTCCAAACCCTCCACTTTAAGGCAATACAGCAGTAGAGGTGTTGCCTGAAGCTCCCTCTCAGAATCTGAACATAGACTTTATTTGTTTTCCAGGATTTGTTATCTTTCCTCCGGGCCTGCAAGAAGATGTTCCACCAGGCATTTGGTGGGGGCTAGGCTGTCCTCTTGCCGGCCATACCACTGAAGACCTTCCACCACCCATGCAGGAAAATGCTGTATTTTAATATTTTATACCCGCCAATTTTAATTGTTTTGATATAATTTTTTAATGTTTTTATAATGTTTTTTACTGTTTTAAACTGTTGTTAAACCGCGCTGAGCCCGTCTGACGGGGAGGGCAGTCTAGAAATGTGATTAAATATATATATATATATATATATATATATATATATATATATATATATATATATATATATATATATATATATATATATATAGTCTATGCATGACTAGGTACTGAGGCCAATATGATGCATGAAGAAGGGAACATCATGGGACTGGCAGGGAGACCCCCTGTTCAGTGCCCACAAGCCACCCTTTCTGCAAAGACTCTCGAGTGGCCATACTGCCCCCAGATGAATGGACCTGCTTGCCAAGATGCCAGCCACTACTGAGGTGCCTGTAGGAACCAAGACTAGCAGTGAGAGAGAGAGAGAAGCCATGATTCTAAGAGCAGTTTCAAAAGGACAACAACTTTTCCTGTGGACGCCATAGCCAGCCAGGGCAGCTGGCACGAACTGTTTACACATTACACCTTTGATGTGTAGATACCCAAAGCAAAGGCCAGGAAACAATGCGCCTCTGACTCTGGGAATCACCCATTGAAACGATCGCCTCCAACTATCAAAACAACGGAGCTCAGTAAAATGCAGATGATGCCCCATTTGTATCTTTTCTTCTGCATAGAGGTGACACAAAGTGCCTTCAATAAACTCAATTGCTTCCTCCCCTCTCCTTCCCCTCCCTCCTTCCCTCTATGGAGGTGTCACAACAGAAAACATTAGATCCCAAATTATCCTTTATGGATATCAAGTGTCTGCTAAATTGACACATTTATTGCTTTTGGTAAATTTCCTGAGAACCATCAACAAGGCACAGCCCAATCCAATAGTACTACCCCAGGACAGAGAATTGGCTATTTAAGGGAGAGGCCAACGCTCCCTGGAGAACCCGCCATTCCCCCCATCCTAAACAACGTAGTGCAGGCACCACGTTAGGCTTTTCTCTCCTTGATGCTAAGATCTCTGCTTCTCAACAGACAAGTGAGTATTGCCCTGCAATAACATTTGTGCTAATGCAACTGCATGCTTTCCACCCTTTTATTTCCTAGCCTTGCATTGAATGTGTGTATGATTCTTGTACTCTGCAGGCTCAGAAGTTATTAAGTAAAAACCTTGATTCATTGAGGTATTTGTCTCCTCTCTTATTGGGCGGAATCCAGGAACTCTCACCTTGGTATACATTGGTCAAGATCCCTGATATCAGCCTACTGTCCATTAATTCCCCATCTTTAAGGCAGTTTGGCTAACAGAGGGAAAACTTCAAAATAACCACCCTAAGACAGAATTGCCACACAGGGGAAATATGGAAAGTTGGGAAGACCCATCGTAGGACAACTGGTGAGCAGAGAATGTGCCAAGGCTTCAGTACAGATTTATCTTTGGCTAGTTGTTCCCCACATTATGTAGAACTGTGCAATGAAGGAGGTCATTCTCCAAGTGCCCAAATGGAATTTGCCCCATGCTCTTTCAGCATGCTGAGAGCCAATGTTTTCTGATCAGACAGTGGTGATTATGCTCAGCTGCATAGTATTATTTTAAAAAATAATATTAAAAATAATTCTAGCCATTCATTTTGTTACTATTAATAATAGAATATTGGGATCAAAGTTTTCTTCCTCTAGTCTTCTCATCAGTGCTTTTTTTCTGGGGCAACGCATACCCCTAAACATTTTGTGAATCTATGTATTGTCGAAGGCTTTCACGGCCGGAGAACGATGGTTGTTGGGGTTTTTCCGGGCTGTATTGCCGTGGTCTTGGCATTGTAGTTCCTGACGTTTCGCCAGCAGCTGTGGCTGGCATCTTCAGAGGTGTAGCACCAAAAGACAGAGATCTCTCAGTGTCACAGTGTGGAAAAGATGTAGGTCATTTGTATCTACTCAGGAGGGGTGGGGTTGAGCTGAGTCATTCTGTAAGAGTTTCCCAGGGTGTGGAATGCTAATGGCGGGAGGCTTCACTGTAACCTGAGGAGGTTCTTTTGCATATGGATTGGTGCTTGATGTGCTAATCTTCTCTGCAGGGCTATTGTCGGGTATGGAGTGTTTTGTTGGCCTGGTGTTTTTCAGAACTGGAGCCCATGCTCTGTTCATTCTTAAGGTTTCTTCTTTCCTGTTGAAGTTTTGCTTATGCTTGTGAATTTCAATGGCTTCCCTGTGCAGTCTGACAAAGTAGTTGGAAGTGTTGTCCAGTATTTTGGTGTCCTGGAATAAGATACTGTGCCCTGTTTGAGTTAGGCTATGTTCAGCCACTGCTGATTTTTCAGGCTGTCCAAGTCTGCAGTGTCTTTCATGTTCTTTTATTCTTGTCTGGATGCTACGCTTTGTGGTCCCGATGTAAACTTGTCCACAGCTGCAGGGTATACGGTATACTCCTGCAGAGGTGAGGGGGTCTCTGCTGTCTTTTGCTGATCGTAGCATCTGTTGTATTTTTCGGGTGGGTCTGAATACTGCTTGAAGGTTATGCTTTTCCATAAGCTTTCCCATCTGATCAGTAATTCCTTTGATATATGGCAAAAACACTTTTCCTGTAGGTACAGGAAAACCTACAGGAAAAGTGTTTTTGCCATATATCAAAGGAATTACTGATCAGATGGGAAAGCTTATGGAAAAGCATAACCTTCAAGCAGTATTCAGACCCACCCGAAAAATACAACAGATGCTACGATCAGCAAAAGACAGCAGAGACCCCCTCACCTCTGCAGGAGTATACCGTATACCCTGCAGCTGTGGACTAGTTTACATCGGGACCACAAAGCGTAGCATCCAGACAAGAATAAAAGAACATGAAAGACACTGCAGACTTGGACAGCCTGAAAAATCAGCAGTGGCTGAACATAGCCTAACTCAAACAGGGCACAGTATCTTATTCCAGGACACCAAAATACTGGACAACACTTCCAACTACTTTGTCAGACTGCACAGGGAAGCCATTGAAATTCACAAGCATAAGCAAAACTTCAACAGGAAAGAAGAAACCTTAAGAATGAACAGAGCATGGGCTCCAGTTCTGAAAAACACCAGGCCAACAAAACACTCCACACCCGACAATAGCCCTGCAGAGAAGATTAGCACATCAAGCACCAATCCATATGCAAAAGAACCTCCTCAGGTTACAGTGAAGCCTCCCGCCATTAGCATTCCACACCCTGGGAAACTCTTACAGAATGACTCAGCTCAACCCCACCCCTCCTGAGTAGATACAAATGACCTACATCTTTTCCACACTGTGACACTGAGAGATCTCTGTCTTTTGGTGCTACACCTCTGAAGATGCCAGCCACAGCTGCTGGCGAAACGTCAGGAACTACAATGCCAAGACCACGGCAATACAGCCCGGAAAAACCCCAACAACCATTTTGTGAATCTAACGAGAGAAAGTAAAAATTTTAAAATGTTGGCATTCCCGCTAAACCAACTCCAAATGTATTATGGATATTTATGTGATTTGTTAAGTTTTATGTAGCGTATGTTGGCAACAAAGATGTTTTTAGTTATATTTAAACCCACTAGGAGCGCTGTTCATCTTACAAAAAATGGAACATCTTTGAGCATCGAACACGCCACCGAGATTGCTGGCATAATCGGTGATCATTAGGGTGCAGACACGTCCAAACAAGTCTTCTCTAAGCCACTTGTTGCTTTGGTAGTTGGAATCTAGCATGGTGATTGGTCAGTCTTGTTGCTACCCCCGATGACGGCAACCAATTTGTGTATTTGTGTACGTTTTGCCCAAAGAGAGCAAAGAGTTTGTCTATACCGAAACTCTTTGGTTGTGGCCATGTGTCACTATAGAGGGGCTTGGTTGGCAATATTGATACCCATAATTCTCATCACCGACAGTCTTCTGTCATCATTTCCTTTCACAGTGTTTCCTGAGTCTCAGATGGAAGCGAGTATTTCATGCCAATCTGGAAGTTAATGTGAGCTGTGTAATATGTGATAATGCATGTTCTTGGTAATTTTGTCCATTGACTGCATTTATTTTTTCTGATTTGAACTATAAAATGGTGATTTTCTTGAGTCAAACTGAGAGTACCCCTAAACATTTTTTTTGAAAAAAAGCACTGCTTCTCATAATACAAATACCCACCCACTCACCTGCAGGCACCTCATGCTATTCCCAGCTTTCCAGTTACCTCCCCCCTCCCGAATTGTATTTTGGGGAGCACAATAGTTGACTGCAGGAATAAGACAGCTAGAAATTTCCATTCTTCAAGCTTGGGTTAGTATCCTCCCTACTACTAGTATAATGAGTCTGCCTACAGCTTTTCACAGGGTCATGAACTCAGATAATAATTTCTGAACATTTATCAGCCTATTTAATATTGTCATATTTTATTCATTCTTATATACTGTTGCTTGATTTCTTATTTAGCTTCACCATTTTCTGAGAGGTTCCTCATTTAACAACAGTGCTGGAGAAAAGGTGTCTTTTGACCAAGATGGGGAAAGAGAAGCTGAATTTGATATTGTCAACTGGGTCACGTTCCCAAACCAGTCCTTTCTTAGAGTCAAAGTCGGAAAGACAGACCTCAAAGTACCCAGTGATAAAAGAATCTTTATTCATGAGGATACCATTGTATGGCCCACCAGCTTCAACCAGGTAGAATGTGTCTTCACTTTGGGCATGTGTAGTCATCCCCACCCACCTAAAAATTGACATAGAATCCCTATGTTCACACACAGAAATGGTTCTGTCTCTGGGCCAAGCTACAAGTGACAAATAACACTTGAACAGCAACTGGATTGAGTGGAGGGCAAGTGAACAGGGAGAAATACACTTGCTGTTCAAGTGTCCTTCGTCACTTGTAGCTTGGCCCTCAGTGTTCTGTTGATGGAGGCTGGGATCCAAAAGATGTGTTCTGAGCACCCTAAACAGCCTCTACATTGCAGCACACTTCCGCTTCTAGGGCTTCCCTGTGTGCCAGGGCTCAATGAAAATCATGGATCTTGTGTGAACCAAAGCACCAGTAATATAAAGAACACTCTGGAACAGAGGCTATGTAGTGTTTATAGAACTCTTTCATAAGATGGAACACCTAGTTTTCATGGAACTCTTTCATAGGATCCAAGCCCAGTTGAGGAAGAATCAAACTATGATTTTCTACTCATATTTTCACTGGGAAGAGCTTTAATATATTACTATTGCTACTGCTACTTCCTACTTCTACTTCTGCTGCTACTACTACTACATAATGCTTAACTACTTTTTGAATACTAACAGTTTGATCCTAAACAGAGTTATATGCTTCTAAGCCCATTGATTTCAACAGTCTTAGAAGGATTAAGGTATCACTTAATCATTCAGATATTTAGTTAAAACCGAAGAATATATAAACATTCAACAGCATGAAAATCAATGAGAAAAACTGATCAAGCAAAACTGACAGGTTGCATCAAAGCACAACATAATGTATTATAATACATCTGAGCATTTTTCATTGGATACTGGATGGAAACTTGAGGCAGCAGTCCCAATTCACCAAGACCCACCTTAAATGAGAAAAACTAAATAATCCACGAAGTGCTCTAGAAACAACGACATCATACTATGCCTCCAATCTATTTTTAACTGAAATGTTACCAATAAAATATAAATCCCCAAACATTTATTATGACTATGAACAAATTCCTTTCTTCAATTTTCGGGCAGGCAAGGCCCCTTTCCATGTGCAATGACAATTGTCATTCCGGTTACAGTAGGAGAAAGAAGGAAGGGAAGCCTTTTTGCTGCTACGATTGTCTTCGATGTCCAGAAGGAAAGATATCAAGCAAACAGGGTAAGAGATGTCATGTATGGAGTTTATGGATACCTTGTGAATAAAATAGTAAAGAGTCCAGTAGCACCTTTAAGACTAACCAACTTTATTGTAGCATAAGCTTTCAAGAACCACTCCATGAATCTGATTAAGAAAGCTGTGGCCCTTGAAAGCTTATGCTACAATAAAGTTGGTTAGTCTTAAAGGAGTTACTGGACTCTTTACTATTTTGCTACTACAGACTAACATGGCTAACTCCTCTGGATCTTGTGTATAATATAGTATTAGGGCGTATGGATCTTAATTTTCCTGACATTCAAGCAGTGACTTAAAACTCAGAGATGGCCATGGACACAGAAAAGTGGATCTCTTCTAATATATTAGTTCACATTTTTGAACTCTTTAGCAAAAGCATTTACCTCGTATTAGAAAAAAAAATCATATCTAGAAAAGGCAAAGGTTGCAATAATTGCTGATTTGTGCTATTCAGTGAGAGATGACAGCTTCATTGATGAGGGTGAACATCTCTTCTTTATAAGATCCTTGATCATTACTGAGAATGTCACTTTGCAAATACAAATGAATGAGCAAGGTGTAAAATTCTCATGCATCCTTTAACCTATCAGTCTTCATTGAGGGCCCCGTACCACTGATGATTGCAACTTGGTCTGTAAAGAACTTTAGTGTAGCTATCTCCACTTTTCTTTTTCAGACATGAATGACTGTTTACAATGCCCTGAAGGACAGTATCCGAACAAGGACAAGAATTTATGCCTTCCAAAACATATCAGCTTCTTGTCTTATGCAGACCCTTTGGGGATCACTTTGGCCACTTCTGCTCTTTTCTTAGCTTTCCTCACATCTTTGGTGCTTGGGATCTTCATCAGGCACCGGGATACTCCCATCGTCAAAGCCAACAACCGGGACCTCACCTACACCCTTCTCCTCTCCCTCCTGCTCTCCTTCCTCTCTGCTTTGCTATTCATCGGCCAGCCAGGGGACACGACATGTCTGTTCCGACAGACAACTTTTGGCATCATCTTCTCAGTGGCTGTCTCTTGTGTGTTAGCTAAAACTGTCATTGTGGTTCTAGCATTCATGGCCACCAAGCCAGGCTCCAGAATGAGGACATGGGTGGGGAATAGAATGGCCAAGTCCATTGTTATTGTCTGCTCTCTTATTCAAGTCTCTCTTTGTACCTTGTGGTTGGCAACTTCTCCTCCTTTCCCAGATTTTGACATGCATTCTATAAATGAGAAAATTGTGCTGGAATGTAATGAAGGGTCAGCCACCATGTTTTACTGTGTCTTGGGCTACATGGGCTTCCTGGCCATCGTCAGCTTCACTGTGGCTTTCCTGGCCAGGAAGTTGCCTGACAGTTTCAATGAAGCCAAGTTCATCACCTTCAGCATGCTGGTCTTTTGCAGTGTTTGGCTTTCCTTTGTTCCCACCTACTTGAGCACCAAGGGCAAATACATGGTGGCTGTGGAGGTCTTCTCCATCTTAGCCTCCAGTGCTGGGCTCCTGGGCTGTATCTTTTCTCCAAAATGTTACATCATTTTACTAAGACCTGAATTGAACAAAAGAGGGCAGTTATTAAGAAGAAAGCTGTAACCAAAAGATTTGTGTCTCTATTAGGGGTCTGTGTAATGAAAATCACCAGCTTTAAGAATCTCAGAAATAACTGCTTTTGTTTCTTTGTTGTGATTCTCTGGTATGGAAACACTAGTACTAGCTGCTTTGTAGTCATGAAATCCCTACTGCCAATTTTTTTTTTTGCAAGTTCTAGCGTTTACTACTAGCACTGCAACATGAGCTTGCAGTGTACTGCAGTGTACTGCAGTGTACTGCAATTTGAATCTATACTGAATTTCTCCCTTCCAATCAAATAGTTGCAAGGGCAGAGAAAAGAGCACCCAACCAATCTCAAAGACACCTGCCATTTCCCTTCCCCCTTCTCCTCACCTGATGCATTGGAGAGAAACTTGGCTTGTTCAGGGGTCCGTAGAATCCTAAGGCTTGGTCCAATTCGCTTGAATCTTGGTAGTTCTTGGACAGTCTTGCAGGGAACGCTGTGCTGCAATTTTGATGGCATTTGATTAACAAACAACAATTCCAACTCCCAGGAGGGGAATAATGAAAGTGAAACAATGGCAGGAGGCGTTTCAATGGAAGCCTTTCTCATTTTCTGAAAGGAAACAAACAACAAACCACAACAAAGGTATTTTTCACATTGGGAATTTAAATGGTTTCAGAACCTTCTGCTTCCCATGTTTGCATGTCTTTCACATTTGAAAGGTTGTCATGAGATGCAGTATCCTTGATTCCCCCCCCCCCCCCGGCACACATACCATGAGTTTATTTTGAAGCCGCAGGCAAGTCGTAGCTGACACGAACAATGCCAGTATGAATGCTTATACTCCCATTCTGCTTCTCTTCTCCCCCCTCCACTTTACCCTGGGAGCTGATTGGTCCATTCAGAACTAACCACACCCACCTTCTACAGGTCCTCGACTGCTTTTTCCATAAATTTTTTGGGGGTTTTCTAAAGGACAGCAACGTCGTCGCATTGAAATGTTAGAAAGTAATTTTAAATTATCTCGTTTCCTAAAGAAGACAGTAGTAAATGGTGGGAGTCCAGCGGGTTTGTTCACAGTGATTGGTCCATGTGGAACTAACCACACCCACCCTCCACAGATCCTCGACCACTTTTTCTGCCTTTTGGGTTTTTTTTCCTGAAATGACAGCCACGTTGCTGCATTACAATGTTAGAAGGTAATTTTAAATTATTATGTTTGCTAAGAAGACAGAAGTAAATGGTGGGACTCCAGCAGGTTTGTTTGCAGCGATTACTGAATCTTATTTTTTTAAATGTGTGGGGAGGAAGCAACGCTGAATCGTTACTGTAGTGGGAGGAAAAGCTTTTGCGGAGACTCCCCGATGTTTGCTCTTTTCCATGGGGAGTGCTTTCTACACATATGCTTACTGCTGGACGCTTCCTATTTCCAATGAAGGAATGATTGGCATGGGAAGGTGGGATCCTGTCAGGCAGACAAGATAGCAATGTCACAACATTACAACACCTGGGCAAATTTAAAAATAAAAGATGACCTGCACTTTAGGGAAGCTGTGCAGTACCTATTTATTGCACTGGGATTTTTCCTGCCAAAGGTTTACAGCCAATCTTCGCTGTTTCAATTTTGGTGGGATTCTTTCAGTTTAATGAAGGAATGATTGGCATGGGTGGGGGCGAGATCCTGTCGGGCAGACGAGGGAGCAATGTCACAATATTACAATGCACAAGCAAAGTTTTTAAAAAGTGATGTGCACCTCGAAGCCCCGAAAACACGAAACTGAACCGAGGCTTCAAATCGCATCTCAGATGCAAAATTGAGGCTGACACAGAAAAGTGTGAAACGAACAGGTGCAATGCCGAGGCCACTGGGATCGGGGCGAATTCTCATAAATGGCGGTTTAGACCGTAAGTGAGAAAAGTACCAAAGAAGGAAGGAAAACACAGAAGTGCAGTGGAAACGTTAAAAAAAATGTTAGTCAGTGTAAGAGTAGGGAAATGAAATTAATGCAGACAGGACTTTATTTAATGCAGAGGAGTTAGCCGTGTTAGTCTGTGGTAGCAAAATCAAAAAGAGTCCAGTAGCACCTTTAAGACTAACCAATTTTATTGTAGCATAAGCTTTCGAGAATCAAGTTCTCTTCGTCAGATGCATAGTACAGAAACTGGTCAAATATAGAAGAGGAGGGGGGAGGAGGGGAGGAGAGAGAAGATGCAGTTAGGGGGGAGAGGGAGGGTGCAACCAAAACATTCCTTTGCTAGTAAATGTAAACATCTCCTTTTGGCGTGGGGGTCAGTTGGCTTCAAAGGAGTTTGCTGTGTTAGTTTGTAGCAGCAAAACAGCTTGACCATCCAATTCCAATGCAGTATAAGCCTTCGATAACCACAGCTCTCCCCGTCAGATGCATCTGACAAAGAGATCTGTGGTCCCCGAAAGCCCACGCCAGGTGCCACTGGGCTCCCCCAGACCCCGCCTCTGTAAGTGTACATGGCTGGCTGGAGCTCTCCTACTAGCTCATACATTTCTCACAGATTTCTCTGGTTCAGAGGAGGAATGCATTAAGTTTTTACTGCCAGGTGCCATCCCAGATGTTACTTTTAAGGTAGCCACTTTTATCTTTCTATCAAAAAATCTATCATAAAAAAGAGACTAATCCTGGCTCTCCCTATAAGGCTTTTAGTTTCTACAAGAATTTTATCCAAATTATAAATATATTTTATTACAGGGCTTTATTGCATCATTTTACAGATATTTTAAAGTCTACTAACTTGTATTTTGTTATGATGGATTGACTGACTTCTATTGAAATGAATTGTGCTACCTGTATTTTGTTATGACAAGCTGTCTAACTTGTACTGAAACGAATTGTGCTATGGAGTTAGGTTGTTATTGCCCATGGCTACAACAATTAATATTTTGCTTGCTTTCTGGCTGAAGCGTGACAGGCATTTTAGGAATGAGTACAGAGAACAATATACAGCTCCACGGAGAGGGGCCTACTTTTGGGGTCTATAAAATCCCTGCCTTTGTTCAATCTCTTTGAAACTTAGGGCCAAGCTACACGTGACGAATGACACTTGAACGGCAAGTGGATTGAATGGAGGGCAAGTGAACAGGGAGAAATACACTTGCCGTTCAAGTGTCATTCGTCATGTGTAGCTTGGCCCTTAGAGGTTCTTTAGATTGGAGAGCGAACTGTGTTCTGTGCAAGTTTGCTGCTATTAAGTACAAAAACAGCTATCACAGATCATCCAGTTAGTCCCTCCACCTTTTCCCCTTTGAAAAGAACGACAACAAAAATAATTCAACTGGGGGGAAAAACTAACAAATTTCTACCCCAACCCAGAAATACCCCACTGGAAAACTCAGTCACAATAAACATTTCACTCAGCAGCTCAGAGTAGGAAATCACAATGAAAATTTTCTGTATGCACACCACTAGTAGTTACTAAAATAACCAGCTGGTGGCAGCATACTGGAGAACAGAGAGAAGGAAACCCTTTCAGGGGCAAGATGGTTTGGGAGAGCAGTGTGCCACTGGGTGGAGAATCAGAATTGTGGCTGAGCACTTCGACTCTTCCGAGGACCAAACAGACTGGCATTTGTGGGTCAGAGGGGGCACCCCATGAGTCTTGACCCACAGCTCTCAAAGATCAAGCACAATGCAAAGAGAGAGGATTGCAACTCAGATGACCTTCCAACCTTCCCAACCAAATGCTTTAATGTTTCAGCCAAGAGCTTCACAGATAACTTATTGTAGCCTCTCTGTAATCTGTTACTTGGCCTGTTACCATAAGCAACAGAACCTTTTGGAAATGGGGCATGGGATGGGCATGTTGCTGCCAGGGGCTTGGTATGCAAGTAGGGACAGAAAAGGATGTGGTTCTTTGATTTGACGCTCTCAATCTCTCTACATGAGACATCCGACGCATGAAGAATGTGTGTTGGGGGATGCAATGTTAGCCGGGAAGAGTAGTTTTAAAAGACAGCGCCAGCAGCAGGGCAAAGGTTTTGCTATACAAAGGAGCTGTGTGAAGGGGCTGTGAAATGCCAGAAGGGAAACTTCTGCCCATTATAACCTCTTCAGGTCCAAGCCGCCTCTGGAAGGCAGCTCCAGCCCATTTCCATTCCTCGCTGCCTCTGGTTGTGATCCCACGCCGTTTTAGACTAGAGGAGTGAGATTGACAGAACCTTCCAGAAGCTAAGACGAAAATAACAAACCCTCTGAGGAGTGATCTCTGCCAGCTCTGTCTTTTAAAACCACGCTTCCAGGTTAACATTGCATCTCCCTATACTTGATGAACACGTGCTGAGGCACCTCGTGTAGAGGGACTCACAGTCAATTGTTGCAGTGGGCTGACAAGCTTCACCCCAAGGGCAATCAGAGGGCCAAGCTACACATGACGCATGACACTTGAACGGCAAGTGTATTTCTCCCTGTTCACTTGCCCTCCACTCAATCCACTTGCCGTTCAAGTGTCATTCGTCATGTGTAGCTTGGCCCATAGTTGCATTTCCTGCAGTCTGACAGGGATGCCTCAATCATCTGCCCTGCAACATGATCCCCGGGAGGGAAAATTTGAAAGCCTCTCCGTCGGTTTCTGATTTGCCCACGGCTAACACCTCCTCCCTAGGGGAAGCTGGACATGGCATGGAAGGGAGAGAACTTGCTATCAGCACCAAGGGGATTTGGTCACCCTTGGGAGTACTGCCTGGCCCTCCTGCGTGGGGAAACGCGATCGCCAGAAAAACCGGCAACATTTTAGTCACCCAGACAGCCTGTTTGCGTTTATTTCCTCTGTTCTGCATTGCCCCCTCAGTCGAAGTAAAAGGCAGAGACAAGGTTGGGGTATAAACAAGGGCCACTTTATTGACTACAACATAACATAACCTGTCATTGTGGCAAGGGATCTAACTGCAGTACAGATCAAGCTCTGGGACCCCCCCCCCCCGGAACTCTGCCTTGACCTGTCTTATCAAGCCCCCACTGCCCCGGGGGTGTTCCATTCAAAGGATGGCTGGGACCCAGCAGCCAGGCAGGTGGTTCCCCTTTAAAGCACCAGCCCCCACCAGCTGTGGAGCCCAGGGGGCGGCCTGGTCTAGGGGTCCCACCAGGCAGTCTGACCTTGCAGTTGACAGCCGTACAGCCTCACCAGCCGCTCCTGACAGACCCCAATTCCCAACTAATGGGAATGTGCCAAGCGGGTCACCGGCTTGCTAATTTTATCCTACCCTGCCAGGGGCCAGCTATGTACATTATCACCACAACACCTCAATTACAAACTCTCACAGTGCAAGGTAGGTGAAAAACAACTTCCCTGTAGAGCCAATTAGGGAAGAAGAAGAAATTCCTACTTGGCCCCGATAAACAGTGACCGGCTAATCCTGCACTGCACAAAGGGAGAGGTGGGTGGGCCGAGCATGAGGCGACAACTGAGGGCTGAAGAGGCGGAGCCAGTTTATAAGCCCTCAGCTCCGCCCCCCAGCAATGCCTGGATGCCCATGAAGAGGCAGACTGCCTTTTCCCCCTTCCAGGGTGGCAAACCCAGCCCCCAGCCAGAGCAATCAGGCCTGCTGGCCGGGAGGGCTGCATTGTCCAACACTGGTTCCCTCATTTCAGTTTTTGTATCTGCTTTGAGGCAGACCTTTTAAACTGGATCTTTTATTCTGGAGGAAATATTCACCTGTGAAGGATTCTGAGTAGGGTTGCCAGCTCCAAGTTGGGAAATTCCTGGAGATCTGGGGGATGAAACCTGGAGAAACCTGGAGAAAGTGGGATTTGGGAAGGGAAAGGACCTTGGCATGGCATACTTCCATAGAGTCCACCCCTCAAAGTAGCCATTTTCTCCAGGTGAACTGATCTCTGTGGCTTGGAGACCAGTTGTCATTCCTGGAGATCTCCAGCCACTACCTAGAGGCTGGCAGCCCTGGTTCTGAGACAAGAAAAGTGACTTGCTTCCCAAGGAAAAGGAAGTTCCCAAAATTTCTTCTCAAGCAGGAAAGGGATTGCCTACTTGTTATGCACACCTGCACACTCACACAAGCAGACATTATCTGGCAGACCTGAGAGAGGACAATAATGTCGCATAAGACATACTCAAGGAGGCAGCAAGAAATGACAAAAGTTTAGCTGGAGTCAGGCTTGCTGAGAAGTACTCATGAGCTCCGTTAACCAAGACATGCACAATGTGATTCTAGTGTCCCCCACCCCCACTTTACTGCTCTTATCTGATGAGCAGATGGAGTGCTTTGGAATATTCACGAACACTCTAAGTACTGGGAGAAATGTACAGGCAGCAGGGAATTTTCACAATTTTTTTCCTCTGGTGGGAATTATAGACTACTTTTGCTAGAATTAAAACCTCATGTTGGTTCTAATGACAAGAGAAATAAATATATTTCAGTCATATGGACGTCAAGGCTACGAAAGTGTGATGAACCCTTGGTATACATAATAAGGACCCCCAATGCAAGGGGTGGCATCAATCATTCAGCACAGAAAGGAAACCAACTGCAAAGCCGGGGGACAAGCTGTAGCACAATGTAGCAGAGCTGCTGTAGCGTAGGGGCTAAGTGGTTGGGATGTGAATCAGCACTCTGCTGGTTTGACTCCCTCTACTGCCATGAACTCTGCAGGTGGCCTTGGGCAAGCCACTCCTCTCAGCTCCATCTCCCCAGCTGTATTGTGAGGATAATAATACAAAATTCTGCAGCTCGGGTATTATTGGGAATGGGCAGGACCAGGAATATCACTCCCATCCTGCAGCCACTCCGCTGTGTTCCTATCAGTTGCCAGTATTGAAAAGTAATTAGTTAGCATAGTTAACTAGTTTGTGCCTGGGGATTGACATTGACTCTAACTTATTGACATGATGTGTGTGTGTTATGTGCTGTCAAGTTGCCTCTGACCTATGGCGACCATATGAATGAAAGACCTCCAAAATGTCCTATCATTAACAGACTTGCTCAGATCCTGCAAACTGGAGGACGTGGCTTCCTTTATTGACTCAAGCCATCTTGGTCTTGGACTTTTCTAGAGAATCTTGTCTTCTCATGATGTGACCAAAGTAAAATACTCAGTTCTGTCATTTTAACTTTTAGGGAGAATTCAGGCTTGATTTGATCTAGTGTCCACTTATTTTTCTTTTTGGCTGTCCAAGGTATCCGCAAAACCCTCCTCCAGCACCACATTTCAAATGAATCAATTTTCTTCCTGTCAGCTTTCTTCACTGTCCAACTTTCATGTCCATACATGGCAATGGGGAATACCGTAGTTTGGATTATCTTGCTCATGGTTCCCCGAGAGACATCTTTATCTTTACGGAACTTCTCTAGCTCCCTCACAGCTTCTCTTCCAAATCTCAATCTTCTTCTGATTTCTTCATTACAGTCTCGAAAATGAAAAATTGTTAAGATCGAAGACATTTTGAATTGCAATTAGTTCAGCTACTTGCAATTTTCTGAGGGGTTATCTTTTAGTTCCTATTTATGGACTTCATAAAAGAACATTTCAAAAAAAAGTTCTATGACTTGCATCCTCTGCCTCGTTTCCATGCACACTTATCTCTGATTGCGGTGGAAAACACAGTTCCTCTGCCACCAGTACTGCTTGCACAAGATCAGTTTTTCTCAATGAGCATCTGCAGGTGAAATTGTTAGAGATAATAGAGACACTCTTGGTGGTAGAGGATTTCCTCCACCACAATGAAGAGAAGGATGCCCAGAATGCAGGTGTAGGATCCAAGCCTAATACTGGGATACTGGCAATGTCACATGTCTCGTCATAAAAATCCGCGCTCCATTCTACTTCATCCTTGTGTGACTCAAACCCATAAGTCTTCATCTCCCCCTTTACATGTATTGAGTGTTAATATTACTTTATTATCAATTGCATATAAAAAGAATATAAAGGTAAAGGTAAAGGTGCAAGCACTGAGTCATTACTGACCCATGGGGGGATGTTGCGTCACAACGTTTTCTTGGCAGATTTTTTACGGGGTGGTTTGCCATTGGTTTCCACAGTCATCTACGCTTTAACCCCAGAAAACTGGGTACTCATTTTACCGACCTCGGAAAAATGGAAGGCTGAGAGTCGAACCACACGATATGAATTACACAAGATCATGCAAGTGTCAGGAGTCCTGTCCTACCCCAAATGCCCATGTCCAGCATTCTATCGATAAGCACATGTCCTGGTCCAGGCACACATTCAAAATTTTCTGCTCCAGTGTAGCCGCGATGGCACATGTACGCAGTCAAGATCAGTAAGTCGGCAATGCAGAGCATCCTTATTTTCTATATCTTCCTATCTGTGCAAAGGGGAGATGCATGATGGGATATCTTGAAGGTACATGGAGAAAACCTGTGCCACTGCGAACATGGGTTCGATGGAGGTCCTGCAGTCCTGGCGCGTGTAGTTGAAAACAACATTGGAACACATATAAGTAAGCTTTCGTGTCATTCGCATGTAATTCATATCGTGTGGTTCGGCTCTGAGTCAACCTTGAGACAGCTATCTGAACCCAGCTTCCGCCAAGATCAAACTCAGGTCGTGAGCAGAGCTTGGGCTACAGGACTGCACTTTACCACTCTGCGCCACGGGGCTCTTTAAAAAGAATATGTCTTTCATAAAAAGAAACAAACTAATTGGGAACATCAGCAATGAATGTGGATAAATTGAAAGTCCAACAGTCAGGAATGAAAATGGAATAAAAGAAAAAAGACAGATTTGTACATCTCTCTTCACCATAATTTTAGTTTCTGGTGGGTAGTCATGTTGGGTTTCTGACAAAAGGAACTT
This sequence comes from Eublepharis macularius, assembly GCF_028583425.1. NCBI lineage: Eukaryota > Metazoa > Chordata > Lepidosauria > Squamata > Eublepharidae > Eublepharis > Eublepharis macularius. The sequence goes on along the minus strand of NC_072801.1, from coordinate 69,052,244 downwards.
AACTCTGAAAAGCTTATAACCTGGAAATCTTGTTGGCTTTAAGGTGTTACTGGACTTGAATATTGCACAATAATTGTAAAATATAGTTTCAAGGATGGTAGAAATAGAAGATCATGGTTTTTGAACTAGGAAAATAAAACTCTTTAATTTGCTATATAATTTTTGTTTTCAGTGTGAAATGTGAAAGTACAGATAGGTGAGTAGATTCATTTCAAGATCGTATCCACAGTTTTCATATATATTTGTTTATGTATGTCAATGCAACATAAAGAGGCTGCCCAGATAGCTGAACATCATGGAACAGTAAATCCACTTACTCCTAGTGACACATTGCTGAGGGAAGAAATTAAAAAATATGAATTGGGGGGGGGGGAGTAGATGCTCAAGGCACCTAACTGAGGAGGAATAACCAACAGGTAAAATAAAGAAAAAACAAATTGTCAGAATGAATCCACAGGCCCTCTAATTATATTTATCTTTCAGAAGGAAAAGTTAAAGTACAAACAGGGTTTATTCAAGAGAGGTCAGACATCTCCCCCTTAGGAGGGAAAGTAAAATTCCCTCACAATCTCTACCAGAAGGCCAGTCTCACAGGTTTACACATATACACAAGCCAAATTTCATTTTCGGATGGTTTCATCTGAAGCAAGATGAAAGACTGCCTAGCTCTTACACTTTTTAGGCTCACTATTGGCAAATGGTATCTGAAAGAAGGAGACGATTGGCTAAAGCTAGATCCAGGAAAGTGGAACAAGGCCTTTCTGCTGCCCTTTCTCCATCTGTCTTCACTACTGATACTCTACAGAGGACATAAATACCACAGCAGGAAACATTCACCTCAGTCCAGCTAGAATAAGACATTATTGTAACCCATTGAAAGAAAAGGGTTTAGTCATGCTAAACTTAAGTCCTTTGCTATCAATTACTTCAACTGTATTGGTGTTGTGGGCTTTTATATTCTTTCATTCTGTCTTCTTATAATTTGGCCCTTGTTGTTCAGTTCAGGCCTCATCACAATAATATAACATTTGGGGCAAAAAATACAAGCCAGCAACCCTGCACTGGAGACTAAGATAGAGAAGACTTCCACAGCCACTGTGTATTTTCCTTTTGTGCTCAAGTAGGTGGGAACAAAAGACAGCCAAACACTGCAGAAGACCAGCATGCTGAAGGTGATGAACTTGGCCTCATTAAAACTGTCAGGTAACTTCCTGCCTAAGAAAGCCACAGTGAAGCTCACAGTGGCTAGAAAGCCCATGTAGCCCAAGACACAATAAAACATGCTGACCGACCCTTCATTACATTTCAATATAATTTCTTCAGACACTGAGTGCATGTCAAAATCTGGGAAGGGAGGAGAGGTTACCAACCATACTGTACAAATCAGAGTTTGGATAAAGGAGCAAGAAAGAACAATGGAGTTGGCCAGACGTTCCCCCATCCAATTTCTCATCCTGGACCCTGGTTTGGTGGCCATGAAAGCTAGAACCACAATGATAGTCTTGGCTAACACACAAGAAACAGCCACTGAGAAGATGAAGCCAAAAGCAGTTTGTCGAAGGAGACATGATATCTTCTCAGGTCGGCCAATGAACAGCAAAGCACAAAGGAAGGAGAGCAGGAGAGAGAAGAGGAGGACGTAGGAGAGCTTCCGGTTGTTGGCTTTGACGATGGGAGTTTCCTGATTCTTGATAAAGATCCCAAGCACCAAAGTTGTGATGAAAGAAAAGGAAAGGGCACAAACGGCCAAAGTGATCCCCAAAGGTTCTTTATAAGACAAGAAGCTTATATGTTTTGGCAGACATGAATTCTGATCATTATTTGGATATTGATCTTCTGGGCACTGAAAACAATCATTCATATCTGAAAAAGAAACATGGGTATAGGATACATGTTAGCACTTTGTATAGCGTGCTGCATTAATTCCATATTATCATGGGGTTCATAGGGCTGCTACATGGAAATTTCAACCTTGCATGATTCTAATGCATTTTTTAAGCCATGCTAATGAATGATACAAGAATAGCACAGTTTGTATAAAATTTCTGACATTTTTTCTTGAGAGATGGCTTTCCTTTTTGAACTTCATAGCAAGGTTTACCTCTCAAGAGACTGTTGTGCCTAAGAAATATGTCAAATTTTATTTATATTAATCATTTGGTTTTGTAATCGAGTTATTTTTCATAATGTATTAAACTAATGTTTGGAACAAAGTTATAGTTGTATTGTTTTTGTTTAATATTGTTAGAAAAGTTTATAAATAAACTAAACCTCAGCATTTAACACATCTTTCAGTTTCAGAAACAATTCTATCTTATCTGAATATAAATACATTTTCATTTCTATCCAGTAATCTGTTGGATCACACAAACAGCACACAAAATCATACATACAGCAGAGGTTGTAATAGCCTGTTATATCAAATCTGCAACAACCACCACTGGGGGAAAAAAAGGAAATTAGTTTTCATCGCTAATATACTTATTTCTTTAATATGAACAAAGTGAATCTTGCATTCTCTTAGCTGCACTTTTCCAAGACATCATATTCTATAACTTCTTTTAAAAAACCTTAAATTAAAAAGCAACAATACATCCGATGCTGTAAATGCCACAAAAAGCCAGCATTAAAATAGTCAACTTCCAATCAGGTGTTAGAACAAGCATAAGGAGCATTTGATAAACTTGATGTGTACATCCCTTACCATCCAGATTTGAAATCTTCCCTTCTGGACATGGAAGGCAATCGTAGCAGCAAAATGGCTCCCCTTCCTTTTTTCTCTTTCTGTAGCCTGAATGACATTTGTCATTGCACACAGAAAGGGGCTGTTCCTGTCCATAAATGAAAGAGGAGAATGGGTTTGGGTTTTTTTTACTCTCAGCTAATATGTTTTCAAAGCTCACATTTCATTGGTAAATAATTGGTTGCTACTGGTATGACATAACACCATATCTTCGGGAGACCTATGCAATTGGATATTTGAATTTCTTCCATTATTAGAAACATGTCTGTATACTATACTGATCTCAAGAAAACATGTCCACCAACACAAGGCTAACAAATCCTATTTGCTTTAGTTGAAATTAAGACCTACTGTAAGCAGCATGACTTACTTCTGAGTAGATGTACAATAGATGCCAATGTTTAATATAACATGGGTTCAAATTTTGAAATGTTATGATTTCAAATTGAATACTATGATCTGAACGGGACTTATCTGATGGCAGAACACAGAGACAAAAGTGTTTTCGAGTCTGAATGAGGAACCACTAATGGAACACCAGGAAATAAAGATCATATGACCTGAAAAGCAGACAGACCCTACCTGGCTAAACACATGGGGCCAAATGATTGCATCTTCATGAATGGTGAACACTTTGCCTTGGGGAGCTTTTGGGTCAATCCTTCCAACTTTGGCTCTAAGAAAGGACTCGTTTGGAAATGTGATCCAGTTGATGACATCAAATCCAGTTGCTAACTCCCCATTTTGGTCAAAGGAAATCATATCCCCAGCGCTGTTGTTGAATGAGACTCTTTTCAAAAACTCATGCAACTATATTTGTAAAGGGGGAAAAAAAAGAAACCTAACAATGTACAAATAATACTTGAGAGTTCTGGCTAGTAATCTATTAAGAATAGTGGTGACCCTTATATTGGAACTGATGATGTTGCATCAGGTTTCCGAGAAGTTCTGGATTCAAAGGACATGGGAGAATGGGAGAATGCTGGGGGTGGTTGAGTGATGTTGGGGAGTTGAAGGAAAGGAGCAGATCTGGCAGGTGAGATGGAACTTCTTCAAGGATCTATGAAAGGATAGAAAAGGTATGAAGCAGAGGACCGCGTTCTGGATAAGGTACTGCTCAGCCATGCTTTAAACAATGCAGCGGGAGTGGTGGAGGAGAATAAAAACTACAGCAGACAAAATAACTTGAATGTGCCAGAAGACTCCACTTGGAGTAAAGGCATGCCAAGATAGGTCAATTTCATATTGGGTGGGAGCATATGAGCAGACGGGCAGGGTTCAGGTTTCGAGAGGTAGCTATTGTTTGGATGCAGATAGTTACATACGTCGACATAATGTTATACATTCTTGACTAAAAACAGCAGCCCTGCTTTGGAAGCTTGTTAGCTAAGCAAAACCTATCTCACAGGGTTGTTGTGACAATAAAATGGAAGAGGAGAGAACCATGTTTGAAGCTTCTTTGGGTTCCCCTTGGAGAGAAAAGTAAGGTACACCTAAAATACCTAAATAAATATGTAAATGTAATTACAATTTATTTAGCCTATTTTTAAAAAATATATAGATTTATGTGCCATCAAGTCACAATCGATTTACAGTGAATCCAGCAAGGAGCTTTCAAGGCAAGTAAGAAGCAGAGGTGATTTGCCATTGCCTTTCTTTGCAGAGTCTTCCTTGGTGGTCCTCCCTCCAAGTGCTGACTCTGCTCAGCATCCAAGATCCTTAAAAAAAACAACCTAAATGAATTGTAATGGTCTCTGTTACTACCTCTCCACTATTCCTCTCTAGCCAAATCAAGAATATGATAACTAATTGATTGCAAAAAAGCAGGCAAGCAAGAAAGAATCATTCATTCTTACCAGATCCGTATGTAAGAATATTAGTAATGGGTTATGGCCACTGGGCACAATGAAAGCAATCAAATCTGCTATTGCCTTAATGTAAACATTGAACAATTGTGAAATAGAAGCTAAAACATCAGCCTTTGAGCCAAGGGTGTGTTTTGCAGTCTGAGGTCTGCCGCACCCCAATTTGGGTGAGGTCTCCTCCATTTAGCACCTTCACTGTATTACCTGCCATGGCTGATGTCTCGTAAGTTTCTTTCTCCCTTCATCTGCCACCACTCTGTGTTTGAACATGGATGAATACATGGCATGTAATGCATGTGCTACCACATAGACAGCATTGTAGATGCTGTAGCTGTGACCAGTCATACTCATTTCAAAGACAGATGCAGGAAGATTCTCTAGCCTGTCCTCTTCGGTGCAGGGTTCTTCATCAGAGTTGCCTTCTGTGGTACTGGAGAATGAACAACCAAAAGCATGCTTCCAGAAGTCCCCAATAAAGCCATCTTCTTTTTCACTAGCAGGGTTTCTCATCTGAAGACACTTACGGAATCCTAACACCTCCCTTGAGTGAACTGCCAAAGATAAAGCACCATGGATGAAGTCTAAATCCCAATCTTTTTGAATTTCAACTGATGTGAAGTCCACCTGAGCTGTCAAAATCCAGACTTTGGCTCCCGTCTTCATTGGTATCTCCTTAAATTCTGCAACCTTCAGCAAGAGTCGCAAATTTAACATGGTTTGAATTTCACCATGTATCACCACGGCTTTGGCTGTGCTTCCCATGACAATCGTGGATGTGTCATTGCGTCCGACCAACATTTCAGAAAAAGCACTGGAAAAAGTCATTCTTGGGAAATTTGCTATGAAATCAAAGCAGATCCCATGTTTAGAAAATATGGGAAGCACCTCCTGTACAAATCTCTGTCCGTGTTCATTATCCACATACATCACCCCGATCCATATCCACCTTAAGTAAAGTAGTAATTTCATAATCCCCATGTACTGATTGGCCCAATTGGGGAACATCTGGTAGAGAAAAACGGCTTTGTTTTTGTTGTTCATCACTGGAGCAGAGCCATATATGAGCTAAAGGAAATAAAGGAGAGAACAGAAGGCTATGATTGCATCTGGAAGGAATGATGTACATGCCAGATTTTATCGAAATCCAGAATGCAATTTTTGCCTTCACAGCTTAGTATTCATTAATAATCCTTAGCATGTAAAATGCTTTTGGTGTTCAAATATCTTCACATACAATATCACTGTAATCTTTACAACCGTACTGTAAGGAGGAGATCTGAATCTCCAAAGCTTTAGGAAGTCAAGAAAAAATGGCTTGCATAAGAACACCCAGGGAATTAAAACATGCATTAAATACTGCAGTCATAACTAATCATATCTGGACTCTGCACAGCTTGTTTCTGCTGGAAACAGGAGTAACTGGCTTCTTCATTAGCATAGTTCTCAGTAGAAGGTTCTGCATCTGTCCAAAAAAGGGGGAAATGTGAAAATACTGGTCTCAGTTCTCTAGCAATGCATGTCTAGCAACACTTAAAATAGACCTAGTAATTTGCTCAAGGCCACTTGAATTTTGGCTCTCTAAAAGCACACACACACACACACACATGCAAGCCCATGCACACACAGAGATCCTCTGAAACATGGCTCAGTTGAAAAATGGGATTGGGAACAACATTATCTGAGAGCCAAAAATTCACCCAATGTGGCTCTGGAACTAGTGCAGTTATTCTGCTCTTGTATTTTCATTTTTAAGGAGTTTTCAGATAAGGTAAAGACAAACAAATATGATAACTGAACAATTAAATTTCATATAAATCACTACATATAAGGAAAGAGAAATGTGCAGATACCATGCAGTTTCAAATAATTGGCAACAATATCTTCCCTAAAAGGATTCAGCTTTGAAGGGCTAATGATAATTAATACAGAACAAACACTTTGACATTTTTTCAAAGAGTTTATCAGACTGGGAGAAAGACCGTGCATAAAAATGATGGGTTGGATCAAGCCAGCTTTTTCACTCATTCTCACCCAAATTTCCACCTGACTACTGCTCCCATCCCACATGGTTTTATCCATGTAGGTAAAGTGATATCCAACATACCCTTTTTGGGTGGTCAATAGGACCCCTATTTCCTTTTGTGCCAGTCGAAAAGCTGGTTGGATCCAACTCCCTATGTTGTCAACCTTTGGAGCATTCCCTTATGCTAGTTTCTGGAAGATATTCCACCTCTTTAGATGACATATATATATAAGAACGGTAACATGATGTTATGCCCACTTGATGGCCATTTGGAATCTCCTTTAGCAATGTTTTCTACGTTCTTTATTACAATTCATTGCCCACTTTATTGTCAACCAGTCCCCAAATATTGTCCTTTTAAAAAAAACCTTATTCATGGGTTATTCCTTAGATCTTTGATGGCCAACCATGGAGACTTTCCTCAAAACCATCAATCCATCATCTCCTCTCTGAAATTAATTAGCAGGACACAAGAAGAAAGTCCATATGAACATAATAAAAGAGAATTAGAATTTGTGACACAGGTCCAAAACTGCTGCAACACTTTCTCCTAATACCTAGTCTTGTTCTGTCCACAGTCCTCTCTGTTTAAAAGCATACACGAGCATATAAAACAAAATAAGTTTGTTAAGAAGCGGCAGATTTTTGGTTCAGCAAGTGTACATGTTTTGCCTGGACTGGACCACTCCAGACTTCAGTAGGGAGATGGGATGGCAGTACCCATGGAAATAGTATATTGGAATGCCATGCCATGGGAAATTTTCACTATACAAAGAAAATACATGTCATGCAGAAAGCTAAGCTTTCCTTTGCGGCATACTGGTAAAACATAGAAACACACAATGGCACTCTGAAAACCAGGATTTTGCTGAAGATATAAATTTGTGTAATTTTTCACAATAACATGGCCTGAGTCTTGAAACAGTACAAATGTTTTCCATGATCATAATGATATCTATCTGCATAGCCCAATATCCTTGAATTACTTTGTCTCTTGGTTCTATCATTATTACTTTTCTTGGTTAGCACGCAGGATGTCAAACATGCCAATTTCTGCCTTCTGGCCACAAAACCATTCCCAAAAGTTAATGTAAACGGCTTGTTAACGTTTTATGAGTCACGAATACATTTTACCTGTGGAATCTTGTAAATGCACAGAACGTCTGCCATGTGGAGGCAGAAATTAGACTTTGGTCCCCCAAGAGTGGCTACTAATTTGTTCTGGATGTCACACTTGTAGTTAGGAATGAATATCCCTTTTGTGGAGAGAAGTTCCATTGCAGCATGATAAGTCCAGCTTGGGCTAAAATAGTTATTATAGGTGTGGATACCCAAAGTGACATTGGGTAAGATTGCAGGATTTTCATTGATTTCCTTTACAGCAAACACCAAAGCCAGGATGTGCTGATAAAGTTGAGTCATTACTCTGCAAAGATAGTGATGTGCTGTATCACAGCAAATTGACTTCAGAAGTTAATAATGAATGCATTTCAGTTCAATATCACTTTACTAAATAAAAGGAAGATAAACAATTTCTACAGCCCCAAGTTCTCCCAGTAACTATGAGGGCTCCCCACTGCTGGACTTCTGACTTCTCAAAACAGTTCTGGAACAGTGGAACAATGTTGAAATATATTAGTTAGCAAGTGCACTCATAGGCAATACATTCTCAAATTGTTCATTGCAGTCTTGTTTAGGGGTGGTGTATGTTATGAGCCATCAAGTTACTTCTGACTTATGGTGACCCTATGAATTAATGACCTCTAAAATAAGAGAAAAGCGCATGAATCCAGTAGCACCTATAAGACTAACAAAATATGTGGTTTGATATGAGCTTTCATGAGTCACAGCTCACTTCTTCAGATATCAGATATTGAAGAGGTGTGACTCATGAAAGCTCATATCAAACCACATATTTTGTTAGTCTTACAGGTGCTACTGGATTCATGCTCTTTTCTACTGCTACAGACACACTACATGGCTACCCATCTTGACCTCTAAAATAATAGAAATGTTAACAAGAGAGGTCAAAACCGATAGGCTGCTTTGATAAAATTTTGGAATCTTACATTTGAGACACAAGCAGCTCCGAACCCCCAGATTTAGATCCTGACTGCTGAGGTTCTATTCCACTAACACTAGACCCTTGTCCAGTGAAAGTGCATTCTGCAGGTGGAAGTCATCTTCCCCCCCAGAGAAGGTTCCACCATAGATGCAACAACAAACTTTAGGATTCAATTCCCAGTTCTACAAAGTGTAAGCATCAACACTCAGAAGATGAAAGTTTATTTTATAATAAAGAATATAATAAAGAAACCCACAGAATTTCAGAGGACTATTTCTTGGGAGGGGGGCAATGTATAGGAAAGCACACTTGTGACTTCCGGTTTGGGATTCATGGAGGTCTAACGCAGGTCCATTTGCGGAGCTGACCGGACTGCCGTTTTAACCGGCCGGTGGGGTGAAAATAGCCTGCGGCCGACTGCTCTCAGGCGGGGAGCAGGCAAAGAACGCTCAAGACCCTAGGGTGAGCTAGATCTCGGACGAGGGGGGGCTCTACACAACGGGTCCCCTCCCGATCCTTGAGGTCCCACCTTGCGACGGGTCGGCTACAATCTCTGCGGCAGTTTTGGGGCCAATTCAGCTGGCATAAGACCTACATACCCAAGCTTCGATTGGGGGAAGAAGCTGAGAGGTGAACTTAAAATCGAAACAGCGATTACAACCCGAGAAAAGTGAAGAGAAGGTAAAGATCATTATCTTCTGATACGGGACAGATTGATAAAAACAGAGAGGAAAAAAAGTAGATTTTTAAACTGCAACAGACTAGCGAAAAGGAGGGGAAGACTCGGCAGGAATTGTATTCGAAAAGAGACTAAGTTTAAAGAAGTTATTAAAGAAATCGGACTATTGTTTTGAATACCTGTGGCTTTGGAGCTGTGAGAAAAAGACACCATTGCGAGATCTGCTGTGGGAAGACGGGAGACAGGAAGTGCGTAATAACAATAGAGCGGCTGGAGAGAAGCGGCCCTTGCTGGAGGGCAGGAAGTAGGGAATCGCCATTTTTGAAAGGGGAAGGGTCGCGGCTTCAGCGGAAAAGGAAGTAGGCCATCTTGGATTACAAAATTATAGAGAAACCATAGAGAAAAGACGCCCGACATTTTGGACTCTTTAAAATTTAATTTTTGCAAGAAGACCGGGACATTTAAAACAGAAAAACGTTAAATTTTACGCCACGGAGTTAAGGAAGAGAGCGGATTCGTGGGAGCGAGCCAAAGCAAGCCCCACGATGTCAAAAAAAGAGTGGCAATCGGCAATAGAAAACCTGGATAAAAACCTGGACAAAAAACTTTTAGATATGATTAAAGAACTTAAGGACACGAAATTGGAGCTGATTAAAGAGGTTAAAGAGGTTACACAGACAGTAAAATCGGAGCTGTCAGAAGTGAAAAAAGGTATGGAAACAATACGAAGTGAATTACAAGGAACGCAGCAGAGAGTTAAAACAGTAGAAGACGCGATGGAGAATTTAGCAGACACGCAACAAACAGAGATGAGATTGGTGAAGGGGAGAATGTCAGTTGCAGAAACTAAACATATGGAGAAGCAGCTACGTTTTCGTGGCTTGCCAGAAGTGGAAGGAAAGTCAGCGCAAGAACAGATGACTGAGGTGTTGGCTGAATACCTGGGGAAGGAGGAGGAGGAAGTTGTGGCTATCCTAGATGTGGCATACCGTGTGAATTCGAGAATTGCAACCCAGAGGAAACTACCAAGAGATGTGATTGTGCAGTTTACAACACGAAATATGAAAGAGAGGACTGTGACAAAACAGTTTCAAGATCCATTGGAGATTGATGGCAAGACGATCATTATAATGAAGGAACTGCCCAGATCAGTGTTATTAGATCGGAAAAAATACAAAGTGCTAATTCAGATTTTGAAGGACATGAAAATCAGGTACAGATGGGAGTTACCAGAAGGAGTGTCCTTTGAGTTTGGAGGGGCCAAAAAACGCATCAGATCTGAGCGAGAGATGGAGCGATTTATTAAGGACAATGAAAAAGACTTACCAACAAGATTATGAGTATGGAGTGTAAAGTATTATCTTGGAATGTAAATGGACTAAACTCACCGAATAAGAGGAAAAACATTTTTCACTGGCTACTAAAACAAAAATGTGACATTGTTTGTTTGCAAGAGACCCATATTAGAAAACAGGATGTAAAATATTTAAAATCTGGAAAACTGGGCAAAGAATTTGTAGCGGCCTCTAACAAGAAAAAAAGAGGAGTGGTGCTGTACATAAAAGAGGAGCTACAGCCAAAATTTGTTATGAGAGATGTGGAAGCTAGATTTGTAGCAGTGGAATGTATTTGGAATTTAAAGAGAGTGTTGGTAGTCGGACTTTATGCACCTAACGGTGCAAAAGAAAGCTTCTTTGAGGACTTGAGGAAGCATTTAGACGATTTTGCATATGACCAGATAATTCTTGCTGGAGACTTCAATGGAGTGACAGACTTGGAACTAGATAAAAAGACTACAACGGCACAAAAGAAAAGAGGACTATTACCAAAGCTTTTTTTTGAGTTGATTCAACAAGAGACTCTTGAAGATGTATGGAGGAGAGAATATCCTAAAAGCAGACAGTTTACTTTTTATTCTACAAGGCATTCTACATTATCAAGAATTGATATGATCTGGGCCTCAAAAGACTTAGCGTTATGGACTAAGGAGGTAGAAATAATGCCAATGGTAGGCTCAGATCACAACCCAATTATGTGGAAATTAGGAAAAAGGAGAAAAAGGAAATCATGGAGAATAAATGAGGACTTGTTACAGGAAAGAGAGAATATGGAAATATTGAGAAGAGAGACAAAGTTTTTTATACAATACAACGTGAATAAAGAAGTACCAACCAATAAAGTTTGGGATGCTTACAAGGCGGTTATAAGGGGCATACTAATGGACTTAAATGGTAGAGCAAGAAAGAAGAAAGAGGAGAAAAGACAAGAGATTGAGGAGAAAATAAAAGCCAAAGAAATACAGCTAAAAAAGAGACCAGGGAAAAAGAAAGTATACCAGGAAATTAAAATACTTCAAGAACAGATAACAGCAATGAGTAATAAAGAATTGGAGTGGAATCTTAAAAGACTGAATCAAAAAGCGTTTGAGGGCGCTAATAAACCTGGGAAGTACCTGGCATGGCAATTGAAGAAGAAAAGGGAAAAGAAAATAATAAATAAAATTTGTGAAGACAACAAAACGTATTTGGAGCAGACTACCATTAGTAGAGCCTTTTATAAATTCTACGCTAAGCTGTATAATAAGAAAGAAGTAAATAAAGAATCAATAGCGTCATATTTGGAGAAAACCAAACTTCCAGAAATTTCGGAAGCTTGGAGGAATAAGTTGAACAGTGAAGTAACTGACGAGGAAATAAGTAAGGCAATACAATCTGCAAATCTAGGAAAGGCGCCAGGGCCAGATGGACTTACGGCTAAATTTTATAAGACAATGGCTAATGAACTGGCACCATTCCTAAAAGAGGTGATGAATGGGGTTTTAAGGGATCAAAGGATTCCAGACACTTGGAGTGAAGCGAATATATCATTGATCCCAAAAGAGGGCCAAGACCTGACTAACGTGAAAAATTATAGACCTATATCGCTACTTAATAATGATTATAAAATTTTTGCGAAGATATTGGCGGAGAGATTGAAGGGGTGGCTCTCGGAAGTTATAGAGGAGGAACAAGCAGGCTTTTTGCCAGACAGACAAATAAGAGACAATTTAAGGACAGTGATCAATGCTATTGAATATTATGACAAGCGTTGTGACAAAGAGGTTGGTTTCTTCTTTGTAGACGCTGAAAAAGCGTTTGACAATTTAAACTGGGACTTTATGTTTGCCACTATGGAAAAGCTACAATTGGGAGAAAGATTCATCAGAGCAATTAAGGAAATTTACAGAGACCAGACTGCAGCAATCGTGGTGAATGATGAATTGACCAAGAAATTGATGATAAGTAAAGGAACAAGACAAGGTTGCCCGTTGTCTCCATTGTTGTTCATTCTAGTATTGGAGATTCTGATGATACAAATACGTCAAGATGAGGAAATTCGTGGAATAAAAATAAAGGACTATTCATATAAAGTCAGAGCATTTGCGGATGACATAATGTTAATTGTAGAGGACCCATTGGAGAACATGCCAAGAGTGATAGATAAGATCAAGGAGTTTGGAGACTTGGCAGGTTTTTATATCAACAAAAAGAAGTCAAAGATATTATGTAAAAATATGACTAAGCAGAAACAACAATTATTAACGGAAACAACGGACTGTGAAGTAACAAGCAAAGTGAAATATTTGGGAGTCGAATTAACTGCAAAGAACATAGATTTATTCAAAAACAATTATGAAAAACTATGGACTCAGATAGAGAGAGACTTGATTAAATGGAACAGACTGAATTTGTCATGGTTGGGCAGGATTGCAGCAGTTAAGATGAATGTGTTACCAAGAGTAATGTTTCTGCTACAGACAATACCAATCATCAGAGACTCTAAACAATTTGAAAAATGGTAGAGGAAAATATCAGATTTTGTTTGGGCAGGCAAGAAGCCTCGAGTGAAAGTGAAAGTTTTACAAGATGCAAAGGAAAGAGGCGGAATGCAACTGCCCAATCTGAGACTTTATCATGATGCAATCTGCCTAGTTTGGTTGAAAGAATGGATGACATTAAGGAACAAGAAACTTCTAGCCCTAGAGGGATATAAAAAAATATTTGGATGGCACGCATATCTATGGCATGACAAAGTAAAGGTCAACTCGATGTTCCTGCATCATTTTGTACGGAGAAGTCTATACATAATCTGGAAGAAGTACAGAATTTATCTACAAGAAGGAACTCCCTTGTGGGTGGTTCCGTATGAGGTGATAGACCCGAGAGCTGTTGATAATGAACAACAATGTTTAACGTACAAAGAAATAACTAAAACTGAAGCATCCAAACTTAGAATAAAGACGCAAGAGGAACTATCACCTAACTACGACTGGTTCCAGTATAGACAGATCAGAGACTTATATACTTCGGACTCTGTAAAGGGAGGTATATGAATAGAGAATTCGGAACTAGAGCAGACCCTTCTTAAAGAAGATAAGAAAAGAATATCCAAGGTATACCAAGTACTGTTGAAATGGTATACCGAGGATGAGACAGTTAAAACACAAATGGTGAAATGGGCTATAAATTTTAATAAAGAAATAACAATGGAGGCATGGGAATACTTGTGGAAAACTACAATGAAGACAACGACATGTACTAATATCAAAGAGAACATTTACAAAATGATCTATCGTTGGTACATGACACCAAAGAAGATTGCGCTAGGGAATTTGAATACTTCTAATAAATGCTGGAAATGTAAGAAGCATGAGGGCTCCCTCTATCATATGTGGTGGTCGTGTGAGGTAGCCAGGCAGTACTGGGGGGAAATAATAAGAGAAATGAGTGAAATTTTACAATTTCAAATTAATAAGAACCCAGAACTCCTGCTACTGAACTTGGGAATGGAGGGAATTCCAGCCCAACACAGGACGTTGATATTTTATATGACAGCAGCAGCTAGACTTTTGTATGCGCAAAAATGGAAAGTACAAGAAGTGCCAACTATTGAAGATTGGATTTACAAATTGCTGTATATGGCTGAAATGGATAAGATGACAAGAAAACTGAGAGATCTGGACTCAGGGCAGTTCAACACAGACTGGGAGAAGCTGAAACAATACCTGGAGAAGAAATGGGAGGTGGGAGGAAAACTGTGGCAGTTTGAGAACTACTGAAGTAATGAAGTAGAGGGGGGAGACTTTACCGGGGGGAGAAGAGATAAATGTGAATTAACAAGCAGTTAGACTAATAGATTGACATATATAACAAACAGAATATAGATAGAAAATAATTAACTATAAGGATTAAATATAAGGATTGATTAACTAACAATATTTTCTTTTTTTGGTAAGTTTTGTAAAATGTACCAAACTGAATGTCTGAAGATACAGATGAGTCAAATTGATTGACTACGTGATGAGAGATATATAGAATTATTACAAAAAGATAGAATGAGTAATATATAGAGAATAAGCCAAATTGTTTGATCTAAATGAATGTATGATTTACATGGTTTATGATATATAGAAATATTTGAAATTGAAAAATGGGATAAATTGTTTATCTAAGATGGAAACAAAGACTTACAGTTTGGGCATACAATGTTAAAAATAGTTAAGGATGTACTGCTTAGATTAATGGAGAATATATATTTGTTTTAGATAGAGGAATCTAATAGAAGTAAGGGAAAGGGGACAAAGGGTTGGAAAGCTGTTGGAAGTCAACAAAAGGGGGGGAAAGGGAGGGGGTTAGAGATGAAAAAATTGGGGAAAATTGAATGTAAATGTAAAAATAATGGATTCTAACCCAATAAAAAAATTTTCAAAAAAAAAAAAAAGGAAAGCACACTTTAAGCCTTTCGTTACAATAGAAATAACATAATAAAACAATACTGTGAATGAAAATCCTTCTTACAGGAGCCCATCGGAGAACTTGTGGGAGGGCTGTGCTTCAAAGTTTACATGATCTGAAAACTTAAACACGTGAGAAACGATGCCAGCGATGAGGAGGTCTCCCGACTGATAATACTTGTGAGCGATAGAAAGTGGGTTAGGAATGGGACTTTGGATCGATGGAGATGAACACACAGCCTGAACCAGCAACACTACTATTAACAGCACAACTAGCACCACCTTCCATGGAACTTTTTCTTCCAGACACCAATTCATCCTTTCTCTTGTTAATATCCAAGTACTCCTTTGTAGCAAATGCTGAGATGGAAGGCACTCAATAGACTGGTTCAGTGGTAAAATACCAGCAAACAGATAGTCCTGCTCTCTATTTCCAACTATTAATGGCAGAGGGAACACTAATAGCCTCTTGGAGTGGCATTTTTTTTTCTTAGTGATCATTGAAACTCTCAAAGGATGGAGAAAAAAGTAAAAGTAATGACGATTAATTTGCTGATTACAGAGGAGGTAATTTATCTACTCAGATGAATATGTTTTCTCCAACTTGGCAGAAAATACTGTTCATTACATCTTAGTGGATGTGTTCTCGGGACTTCCTCAATGGGACACCGACTTGTAATGAACAACGAGAAAGGACACCAGAAAAAACAAGGCCTTCCGAAATGAATTTTTAGAGACAGAGTAAAACTTTCCGTATAACAAACTGGGCCTCTTTCTCAAAATGAAAAACACTTCAAAATCCAAATAATTGAAATGTCATTTGGATTTGGAAGTGTTTTCCATTGATCCTAAAGCAGTAGCCACTGATATTCCAATTTATGTTGTCCTTCTCCAGTAAACAACATTTGCTTGTTCAACTCCAGTAGAGTAAAATAATTCACAGAATCACAGAGTTGGAAGGGGCCATACAGACCTTCTTGTCCAGTCCCCTGACCAATACAGGATGAGCCTAAAGCAATTAGCATCTTGCCAAATGCATGCCCAGGAAAAGAGAATGCAAAATAAAAGTAGGACAATGAACAACATTATTTATTTATTTTATAAAATTCATATCCTCATCTTTCTGCTCCCACAAGGGCTACCATGGACAATCTATAGGGACAAACTGACATGGGGCTCTGCTCATGTATGCATATGAACTTGGTAACTGTATTCACTGGAAATTCTCAGCATACCTATCTTAGACCTAAAGGTGCCAGCCTCCAGGTAGTATCTGGACCTCCCAGAATTATTTTAAACTATAAAGATCACTTCCCCTGAAGAAAATGGTAGCTTTGGAGGATAACATTATACCCTCCTGAGGTCACTACCCTCACCAACATCTACCCTCACAAGGCTCTACTCCCCCAAACCTTCAAGAATTTCTCAACCCTATCCTAGCAACCTTCCTTTCCCATAGACGTCCTCTACACTTAGCACAACATACTCACCCTAGGCTATGTTGTTGGCTTGACAAATGAAAACCTGGATCCCTTACCATAGCTCTTGTGTCTTGTATGCAAAAAGACATTAAATATAATGCTGGATGGACAAGAGTTGACAAAGATACTATTTTCCTTATTGTTTTTATTTTTCATTATAGCAACTATTTCACACCCCAACCGGGATAGCTCAGGCTAGCTCAATCTTGTGCATTGGAGCTTGAATTTTCTTTGTGTGTAGTTGGATAGGGATCTACCCCTTCAGATTCCAGGGCTGCTGGCAGACTCTGGGGCCAAGCTGTTATTTATTATTGGTACCTTTCCTGCTGCCTGCTCAGGTAGGGTTTCTGGGAGTGGTGCGGTAGGGATTTACCCCTTCAAGTTCCAGGGCTGCTGCCAGGCTCTGGAGCCAAGCTATTATTTATTATTAGTACATTTCCTGCTGCCTGCTCAAGTAGGGTTTCTGGGAGTGGTGCAGTAGGGATTGATGGCTGGAGGAGAGCCTGCTCGCCCCCACGAACAACGAACATGTTCATGAACAGGATCATGTTCGTCAGTGTTCATTGTTCGTTGTTCATGGATGGCAATGAACAACAAACACCATCTTCATTTTTTTTCTGTTCGTGCCCATGTCTAGTTATACTGGGACTTAATAATTTTAAAATTTAGTTGTATCTGTTATTTTTTCCATGTCCTTTCTGTTTGTAGATCAGTTCTGGCCTCATTACAATAATATAGCATATGAGAGGAAAAAATATAACGTCTAGTCACACAAACCTGGAAGCCAAAATGGAGATCACAACATATTTTTAGCCTTTGGTGCTCAAATACATCACAATAAAGGCCAATCAGACACTACAAAAGAACAGCACACTGAAGAGGATCCTGCAGTACAAAACTTCAATCTTTGGTACTTCTGTTCTTGCAGAAACCTGCTGCTTTCTCATTAATATTTTTTAAAAATTTTGGTTCCTCATTCATTTATCCAATAAATAACAGGGATTTAATTGATAAGCCACAATGATCGAGTTTAAAGGACAGTTTTGAGGGTCACCATTATTTCCTTTTTAATATTTGGGACGACTACACAAAAGGTCCAATTCTGGCTGAAATTTCCTCTCAAATTTCACAAAGCCCCCACCATTCTAGATTTTGTTTCAATATTTTAGGAGATAACATACCTCACCTGCAGCTTTTCCATCACCTACTAGGGAAGCTAACAATGGCCAGGAAGCCCATGGAGCCCAAGATACAGTAAAATATGGTGACTGATCCTTCATTACATTCTAGTATAATTTCTTCAGACAGTGAACACATGTCAAAATCTGGGAGTGGAGGGAATGTTGTCAGCCATTCAACACAAATAGAGAAAGAGCAATGGAATACGTCAGCCAATTCGGAACTCATTTTCTCATTCTGGACCCTGGCTTGATGGCCATGAAAGCTAGAACCACCATGAATCAGAGCATGCTGCCATTTGAGTCAGATTCTTGAATATCAGAATGAAAGTTATCATATTAAGAAACCAGTCATAGTCATTTCAGTTGGAAACACACGTTCAGCTATAATCTCCCTTTCTCCACAGCAGTGAAATCCACTGCTTACCGAAAGACACTTTATTATAAATTTCTAGAGGATAGGTTGGAGGGAGGAAATGATTGAAAAAAATATGAAGTTCCTCAAACCAGCGAGCATTGGGAAGCGGGTTGGGATTAGATCACCCTGACCTGGATAGCTGGAAAGATGAGGCAAGTCTCATCTTGTCAGCTCTTGGAAGCTAAGTAGGGTTAGCCTTGGTTAGTAATTGGATGGGAGACCTTCAATGAAGACCAGGGTTGCAGAGGAAGGCAATGGTAAACCACCTCTGCTAGTCTCTTGACATGAAATACCCACCAGTTGTTGCCATAAAACAGCCATGACTTGACAGCACTCTACACCACCACAGGAAATTAGATCACAAAACTCAATCTGCGTTCACAGTAATACCTACTGTTTACACTCCTGTCGCCCAGGAGTATGTAAACACATTCTCTATTGGTAACACATATTAATCAAAAACATATCCATCAGCTATTTTATTTCACAAGTTCAAATGAATCAAAACAGGATTTTTTCCTTGCTCAGAATCTGTCCTTTAAGCAACATCTTGCATGGGCCTCTTCATTCATTCCATTTTGTATCTTCATACTACAAAACTACATCTAAAAGGGCAAGAAAAATATGCATAGCATGTTAAACTTCTCTTCTCCAGGCTACCTGTGGAATCTTGTAAGTGCATAATACATTTGCCATGTGGAAAGAGACGTCAGAGTTGGGTCCTCCAATAACGACTAGTGGATTGTTCTGGATATCGCATTTGTAGTTAGGGATGAATCTTTCCCGTGTAGATAGAAGCTCCATTGAGTCCCGATAGATTGAGCTTGCACTGAAATAACTGTTACAGAGGTGGAAGCCCAGGGTAAAGTTGAGTAAGATTTGAGGATTTTCATTAATCTCCTTAACAGCAAATGCCAAGGCAAGTATGTGCTGGTAGACCTGAGTTATTGTCCTGCAATGAGAATTAATCTGTGTATCAAATTCTTAGAAAGAAGAATTTTTTTTTATATTTCAGTACAAAATTTCTTTGTTACAGGAAATAGTTGCACAGTCCCAAGTCTACAGAAGAATGGAGGCACATTGGCTCACACCACTGGGCTCTCAAGTACTCAGAATCAGCTGAACAGCATCCCAACTTTTGACGCGGCCATTTATGACATGCACTACATTATGCACATGCACTATGTTCAAGAACAACTGCAAACCCATTAACTTTGTTTTAAGAGATTTGCGTCACATCTTCTGTCTATGTGTTCGAGAAGTGTGAACTAGGGTCACTTGCTGATGCAAAAGTATATCAAACTGAATAGGAACTTTCCGGTATGGGTTAGACAGCTTAAAATTTACAACTTAGAGCCAAGCTACAAATGATGCCTGACACAGGTTGGACACTTGTCAGCTTCCCTCAAGTTTTGATGGGAAATGTAGGCATCCTGGTCTTGCAGCTTGGCTCTCCATTTAATTGAAGTTTACAGAGTGGCAGTCCATGGGAGGGAGAACATGCGGTCGGGAGGGGATTGCAGGCATCGAGCTCTCACCAGGCGCCCCCCTTCCCCTCCGCCGGGTGTGTGTGTGTGGGTTTCTGTAAACTTCAATTAAATGGAGAGCCAAGCTGTAAAACCAGGATGCCTACATTTCCCATCAAAACTTGAGGGAAGCTGATAAGTGTCCAACCTGTGTCAGGCGTCACTTGTAGCTTGGTTCTGAGTCAGCCCCAAACATCTTGACTCCTAGAAAAATCTAAAAGGAGTTCTTTGGGGCCCAAAGGTGAAGTGACGGGCAGGGGAGCACCATAGCACAGAGAACCCTCCACACTGGGTTGGGATAAAATTAGCCAGGACTTTATTAATTACAGCTATCAGAGCATTGGTGCAACATACGGCGGGATCCTTTAATTTAATGGTTTATTTATTAATGCTGGAACATCAGGGCAGATAATTTGGCTTGAAAAAAGAGAGAGGACCATACATAAGATGTCTCTTATCCACTAGGCCCAGTATTGTCCTGGCCTGATTCTGAACAGTTTGCTCTATGTAGGCCCCAAACTCCCGCCACTCATGCTTTGTCCCTCCTACTCTTCTGCTTGCCCCAAGGACTTCTGGATTAGCTTCTTAAAGAGGCGTTATGCAACACTGAGAACCTAAGCTTTAGTTTATATGTGTGTGATGTGCCATCAAGTCACCTCCGACCTATGGCGAATGAAAGACCTCCAAAACAGACTTGCTCAGATCCTGCAAATTGGAGGACGCTACTTCTTTTATTGAGTCAAGCCATCTCCTTTTAGGTCTTCCTCTTTTCCTACTGCCTTCCACTTTTCCTAGCATAACTGACTTTTCCAGAGAATCTTGTCTTCTCATGCTGTGACCAAAGTATGACAGCCTCAGTTTATATAGTTAGTTTATATAGCTTGTGCACAAATCTGGCCCTGCTCCCCATCTCCCCATACGGATCCTGAAATTTCCCCAAGGGAAATTTCCCCAAGGCAGCAACTGGCTCCTCTATTTTAGAGCCAAAAGTGTGTTCCTACCAATAATGATTTATTAATGATTATCATTATTGGCAAAGGGAGAAGTTGGCTTCGTTTCTGCTGTAACAGTCCTTTCTTACCCCACTTAAGTGACCCAAGTCTATCAACTCAGCCTTTCCCAGAATATTATCTGGTGAGATGTATATTTTTTTAAAAAAAAAATCCAACTTCTTACATCAAATCATCAAAGTGTCCATGGGAAGGGTATTTTTCAAATATGATGAGGGCCTTTCTGCCCTCATAATGGATTAAAAACATACTAGTAAAAACACATCTTAAAAACCATTATAGATCAAACATGCATCAAATTTCTTACACCAAATTATCAAAGTGTCCACGAGAAGGATATTTTTCAAAGGTTATCAGACTTGTAAATATGAAGAACTGGGAAATAATGCCAGAGAGGATAAGGTCCCCTGACTGATAATACTTGTGAAGCACAGAGAGAAGGTTGCTGATGCTACATTTCCTCACTGGAGTAATGCACCGTCCTGGAGGCAGAGAGAATAACACCATAGCAATGAACAGCAACATCTTCTAGTACAATCTTTGTTCATGTCTTCCTCCATTAACTTTTGAGTGTCAAGGTCAGACCTGTGTGTCTCACTGTCTCTTCATGGAAGAGGGATATCAATAGCATCCTTAAGACTTGCTTCATAGTTTTGCTAGTGGCTTCTGAAACTCCCTAGAAGCACAGAAAAACAGAAATGATGATGGGTTATTTGATAATTATAGGGGAAGTAGTAATCTGCTCAGACTCAAAGCCCTCTGCAATAACGAAACCAATACCTTGATTACATCTCAGCAAAATTCTTATTTAAGTCTTCCTTAGGGTACAGCAAGAGATAAAAGTTTTGCGATGAACCACAGCCAGAAACGGCCACCTGAATAATTAGGCTATCGCAAAAGGTGAAGAAGAAGAAGAAGAAGAAGCTTACAAGAGCTGTTTTTGTAGAGAAGGCATAAAATATTTAGGGCTTCCAACTCCAGGTTGGAAAATTCCTGGAGATTTAGGCGATAGGGCCTAGATGGGTGGGGTTTGGGGAGGAGGAGGACCTCAGTGGGGCATAATACCATTGAGCCTACCCTCCAGAGCAGCACTTTTCTTCAGAGGATCTGATCTCTACAGTCTGAAGATCAGTTGCACTTCCAGGAGATCTCCACCCCATCTCACCCCCCAGATGCTGGCAACCTTTAAAAAATTCCATGTTAAAAACTGGGTTAAATTAGTCAGCGTAAAATTATATGTCTTTAATACATGGAGGGGTTATCAAAGGACTGATCGCTTTTATTCAGTTGGTGCTTTCCACATTAACAATGCAATCCTAAACAGAGTTACTTCAGTCTAAGCTCACTGAAATCAATGGGCTTAGACTGGTGTAACTGCTTAAGATTTTGCTGTAAATGTTCTATTTGGCAAATACAGAAACAAACAGCTGCAACAAAGAAAGTTTGGTTCACCAAATTTCCTCACGAGCCTTGCTCTGTGCCTCCCCCTTCAGATGAGAGGAGCGTGGCAACCAGATAAGGGGCTTGTTCAACAGTGGTGCCTCACTTGGGGAATGCACTTTCCCTTGGAGTAGGGATGCCAAACTCCAGGTGGGGCCTACAGATCTCCTGGAATTAGGGTTGCCAGCTCCAAGTTGGGAAATTCCTGGAGATCTGAGGAGTGAAACCTGGAGAACCTGGAGAAAGTGGGTTTGGGGGAGGGAAAGGACCTTAGCATGGCATAATTCCATAGAGTCCATCCCACAAAGTAGCTATTTTCTCCAGGTGAACTGATCTCTGTGGCCCGGAGACCAGTTGTAATTCTGGGAGATCTCCAGCCACTACCTGGAGGCTGGCAACCCTACCTTGAATAGCAATTGCTCTCCTGATGACAGAGATCAGTTCCCCTACAGGAAATGGAAGCTTTAGAGGGTAGACTCTATGACATCGCATCACTGCTGCACTCTCTCCCCTTTTCAAACTCCACCCTCTCCAGGCTCTACCCCAAATATTCAAGAATTTCCCAACCCAGGGTCAGCAATCCTTCTTTGAGGCACACCTGTTCTCTTTTACAAGTCAGGCCAAACCTTTTTTTAAAAATCCGGGTTTTAAATGGAACTGTTGATGTTTCAACATCATTTATATAGTCCGCTTCTAGCCTGAGAACTGTTTTATGAGACTTTCAAGCTTCTCTATGTTTTGAATGTATTCCTGGGTTTTTAATAGTCTCTTCATTGTTAACCTTTTATAGCGTTTTATTCTTTACATTGCAAGCCTCCTTGGACACCTTCTTTGGAAAAGCCATGGATAGTTCTAAATAAATAAGATTTTTTTTAAAAAAAAATCAGAATTGAGATCTCTAACCGTTCCTTCCTGCCCCAGTCAACCCTCCTTCTCTGCTTCTTCAAGTTAGCCTCTTATGAGTATATGCCACCCCCTCCCCAGATACACCCAAAAGAAAATTCCAGTGGTTTCCATGAGTGAAACAGAGCACCTGAAACACCGCAACATTTTTAAAAGAAGTGAATTCTCACAAACACTGACAGCTGAATTGCTATCAATATTTCATTAGCACGTGGGTGTATTTAGGCTCTTCCAGTTCAAAAAGTCATAGGTTGCCTCTGAAAATGAAAGCAGGCTGGGTAACAAAAGGAGGATATTTTTGTTCCCACATGTTAAACATGGCATGTAAGGTTTCCAACTGGCCGGGTAAAAATGTCCTGTCCCTTGAATAGAAATTTAATAGAGGTTTAGTATGCAAAAATGGGCAGCTAGAGGGGCCACTTAAAAAGATGATTACCCTAGTGTGGCATGAGAAACCATAATCTCCTGTGGTGAGTTCCCCCATTCAACCCTTGTAGCTTGGTTTTATAGTTTGTATTGCTGGCTTAAAAAAACAGCAACGTTTGTTTGATAAGGAAAGAACAAAAATTGAGGTTCATATATGCAAAGTTTGAAGCGACTATCATGCCAATTTCTACTCTTGTTATTGGTCCTCCTAACTTTACACCTATGATTATGGCTAATGCTGCCAACATTTTTCTTCCTTCCTTTCTTCCTTATAGTAATATCCTGAGCATCTCAAACTGGTCACTCTACTCCAAGCCCAGAGAAGGTTGCTGAATTCTGAACTGCCCTCTCTAGCTATCCCTTTAATATTGTTGATCTGCAGCCAATATCAGGTGATGCTGTTTATCTCCAGGCCATGAAAAGCTTCGGCAGACAGTTTCTGCATATTAAACATCTATTAAAGGGGCAGAACATGATCAACAGCCTTAAGTCCAACACTAAAACAATCACAGCACAGTTGCACTAAATTAAATTGAGGTGAGTAGCCATGTTGGTCTACAGTAGAATTTGAGTCCAGTGACGCTTTAGAGACCAACAAGATTTTCAGAGTGTACGCTTTTGAGAGTCAAAGCTCTTTTCTCCAGATACGAAGAATTAAATTTAGTTTATTGAGAGGAGCGCTCTTAATAAAAAGGAAACTAACAGAGCAATCCTAAGGAGAATTACCCCAACCTAAGCCCATTGAAATCAAAGGGCTTAGACTGGAGTAACTCTTTTTAGGATAGTACTATAAATTATTCATAGGGGTTAAAAGGAGAGCAATGGGATTATAGATATTGGATCAGCCTTGTAAGGGAGCAAGGTATTTACAATAGGAACACACATCTAAGTTAGAGGAATTCCAGTGAATTTATTACTACTTCTACTACTATTATTTTATTTATTTACAAAATTCATACTCCACCTTTCTGCCCTCATCATGGATTAAAAACATACTGGTAAAAACCCATCTTAAAAACCATTATAAATCAAACATGCATCATTAAAAAAGTTAAAGCCAATAATAAAATACACCCTTGGAATATACTCTCGTTCCCTGTTGACAAGTTTGCAGCGCTATACATATCAAAACCTTTGACGGCTACATGAAAATAGGCGTTATGCTTATCTCGTTTGCACATTAAAGTTTCTGTTATATATATTTTAGGCTATCTCAGTTCAGAGTGATATCAAAGACACATCTGCTCATGGAAGATAAAAAGGAAGCCAAAGCCTTATCATCATCATGTTTCTACAGTACATGGATCTATAAAAAAAAGAAAGAAAAAAGAAAGAGAAGCCAAGATAGAATCTCATGCATGTTGAAACACATCCTGCTTAAAGAAATAGGTGTGGTAGGATGGATACGAATCAAATACAACTGATGGTATCGGCTTTTCTGCCATTCAAAGGCCAACAAAACAGAATTTAACATATTAAAAGTCAGTAAAATGATAGATAAAAACCTATAATCAAAATATAACAACCATCCAAAGCCAAGTACATTAAAACTATTCTATCCAGCATCTGGCATAAACAACAAAAAAGTTCGTACATCATCAAAAGAGATCAGCAATAGCTACCTTGACCTAGCCAATCTGGCCAAGTGAATCCGTGCCTCAGTAACATCAAGACAAGACTATCATCATGCATTTCCCTCCCCCCCTTCAGAATGAAGAGACAGACACAAGGCTTGGGTGAAAACAGGGCCATTTCTTGGCCAACAGTAAATTAAGAATTAGTGGTAGAGGACGAGCCAAGGGGTTTACTGGACCTCCTCCTCGACCTGCCTGGGTGAGCACCCCCTGCCCCAGGCGTGAGCTATCCAAGTGCATGGCTGTAACCTGGCCGGAAGAGGCCCCAATACTCTACCCTTGGAACATTCCCTTGAAATCTTACGCCATACCACCGAACGCAGGTTGGCTGTCATGAAGGGGGCCCTCAACCCCTGAAATGGAATACAGAACCCAACCGTAAGCACATCTAACCAAAACCTAGCAGCCACAGGATAAGGATAGCCTCACAATAAGTGCTTAAGTGCCTTCAGTTTTATGAGAGAGGGACCCTTTGTCAGAGGAAGACTGACCAGCCCCTACCGCTCCCCCACTGCCAAGGCTTGGTGCAAGCTGAGAAAGAGTGGGAGCCACTGCACCGTGGACATCCGTGCTTGAACCAGCACCCCTTTCTGGAACACACCCCCGATAAGCAAACTTCCATCAAAGCAGCCGGGGCTGAACCAACTGCCCCGTGGGGGCGTGGGTGCCAGAAGGGGTGGAAAGGCACTGCACTAAATGCCCGCTGCCTGTCATGTCTGTCAGCCATCCATGCCATTATTTTCAGCTGGTGTGTTACTTTGAACCATTGTTCTATGCTGTGTCTTGATATCATATTGCTAATTCCATAACTTGCCTTGCATTCACAGGCCTGCTGTATCTCTTGTACTTTGAAGCTCTGTGTCTCTGACCTTGTAAGCCTGATGGTTCTCAGGGGGAAGACGAATAACCATGTTTCATTCTTAATGTATTGCCTCTCTTATGCCTAGACAAAGCATGTAAACTATTTAGGGAGTTCTCAGGGCTGCTTCGGGCCAAAAGTTATGTTTTCCTATTGGGAGCGGGGAGAGTGCTTGGAACCTATATGAACAATAGTTTGTATCGATTTTGTTATTCCTGTCCACCTTCTGATCAACCTGTGGACATATCTATGAACATGATCTGATTCCAGAATAAAGCCTTTTCAACCAAGACCATGGAGTGCTTGTTGTGAGGGTACAGGGGTCTATCTGCCTGTCAACCATAGAACTGACACTGTCAGATCTATCACCAGGATTGGGTTTTGCCAGGGCCATAAGTTGCAGCCAAAGCTGCTGGTGAATCTGGTTGCATGGCAAATTGGGGTTAACTGCAGCCCACATGTGGAACTCCTCATCATATTGCAGCCAGGCTGCACCTACAAAGTCCATATACCCCCTGTAAATAGTATCTATGTATTAAAACAAGGGGGCTGCTCTAAGGGGCTGGGCACAATCAATGACCCCAGCATAAGTAAACATGCCAGGCAACCAATTCACCCAGGTGCGGATGACCTTTCTGTGCTTAAGCCACTCCTTATCTCTTTTATCCATTTCCTCTTTATCCTCCTTCTCCAGCTCCCTGAAGAAAAGGGAAAAGACGTCAACAAACTCCCCACGGAGTATCTTATCCCTGGTGGAAGGAGTCAAATGATCCCCCAAGGACAACGCAGTATCCCCAAAAGTCATGTCCCTGTAAGGCACAGCCCCCAAAGGAGATGCCTGATAATAAGGCCCCACGGTGAAAGCGGGCCATACCAATGGTGAAGGTGCTAGAGGGTGATTGCCAGTTGCACTGCCAGAAGAGCCCGCAGGCGGTGGTGGGGCTATGGTAGGTGCCCTGCCCACTGACTGCCAGGGCCAAGCCTATTGGCCCCAAACAGGCCATGAACTGGCACTGGCCGGCCTAGAGTAGTAAGGTAGGCCTGCCTAAGTGGAACAAGCTGGCTGCTGGGTAAGCTGCTGTCTGCTGTGCTGCTGCCCTGCCCCAACCCCTGCAGGGGGCTGGGCAGCTGCCAAAGGTCCCCAAGGTCGGGTGTGTGTGTCCTGCTGCACAGGGGACTTACTCTCAGTCTCTGGCAGATTCACCACAAATGCAACTGGTGGAGTATCAGAACCCCAGCCAGCCTCCTGGTCAGCACTGCCACTCGTCCCAGCCACCTCACAGTCAGTCAGGTGGCCGCTCACTTCATCCTTGTCCATCGATGAAGCACCTTCAAGGGCAAACAAACGGGTCATAATATCCCTGTGAAAAGTCGCAGCAGAAACTTTTCTGGCTGCCCTATTGCTCCTGCCTCCAGAAGCCCGACTAGGCACCACACCTCTAGCCCTCTCAAGCACCACTAACTTGTCCAAATTTCCTGCCTGTCTTTACCCACTTCATCATTGTCGGAAGATGAGTTTGATGGCAGAGCCCTCTTCGCAGGGGGCCTTGCCTTTACTCATGCCACCGCCCATTTTAGGAAGCATGGTGGCGACCAGCAACATCCTCCAAAAAGAACAACCTTAAAATTATAAAGCCCTTTTCCAATTCACTGGCACAAAACCCAATGTGAAAAAAGGCAGCTTAACCTCCCAGCAGGCCCACTGATGGCAAGCAAAATGACCTTCTGTTCAGCAGGCACCCAAGCCTAAATTGAGATGGCAGCCACACAGAAGGCTCCTCTGCACAAGACAAAATGTCCGCCACCAAGTAATGAGGGGGGAAGAAGCAAAGCAAGGCCTATCCCAACTTCCTGTAACAATAAGAGCCTGCCCAAAAAGAACAGGCCCAACAGAGGCCTCTGTCGCAAGCTGCAACACCTCTTTAATGTGGGGAGGGGAGGCAAAAAACGAGGCCAGATAAACCAGATTGCCAAAGAAAATGGAGGGGACTAATATCCCCACTGCCCTGAATCCCCAAAGTGAAACTAAAAAGTAGTGCTAAAAGCAGCCACACCTCCCCAAAACTGCGCCGCCACACAGACGAGTGCTGCCAACCACCCTTGCCCCAGGATGCTCCCCTCTCAGCCTGCCAAGGGAAACACTCATCGGCGCAAACACCACACCACCTTCAAAGAGGAGCTGCGCCCTGAAAACTGCACCACCGCTCCTTCGGCACCACAGCGCCTCACCACCAAGGGAACAGGAGAGCCAGGCTGCACCGTTTAAACCGTGCCGCCGCTGCCTCTGTTCCCGCAGCTCGTGTCCCCGCTGAAAGCCGAGGCCCTAGTCCCCACCTCTGCAGATTCCTAGATGCCCGGGAACTTGCCACCTTCTCTTCCTCCATGCAGGGAGGCAAATGGCGGCACCCAGATGAGCGTGCTGCGCGCGTTCCGGGAGTGCTGGTTTTATACAAGACTGCCTGTTGTGGCCAGGGGGATAATGTGGGGCACTGGCGGAGTCTGGCTGAGTATCAACATTTCCATCTCCCCTTACTTTGGTTTGCCACCACCAGATGTAAAAAAAGGTTGCCCTTCACCAGCAGTTTGAAAAATGCTGAACCGCTTGTTGGCTGTGTGCCTCTGTCAGGTGTTTGACATCACCTGTCGTGCCCAGCCATGCTCTACTGTGAAGATCGACTAATGCTTTATGTTACAGTTAAACACCAAAGTTATTCTTTACTTAAACTGCACCTGTTAATCACTTTATTGTATCCACAATGGGAAAAATATGCAAGGGACGTGTTTGTTCCTGCTGTTATCTATATGCTCCTCTCTGAACTGCACCAAAAGCCTCTCTCCTCCTGAGTCTGGAAAGAGGTGCCTTTCCGACCTTGAAAACTCCATACATCACTCCTGATGTTTTCCTCGCTTAGGTGCTTGAATAGATTGGGAGGGGGGGAGGTATTTGAGACTTTAGCTAGACTTTAGCCTCATTAAGGAAACCTATATCTGTCCGACGCTTACTTGTAACCTTCATTCCTGGCAAAGATGGTGTAAGATCATCACTAATCAATAACGTTCTTTTACTGCTTGCAGTAAAGTCTGTTGAGAGTTACTTGGCAGATCCTTATAGCCTCGTACAGCAATAGCCACGCATTACTGCTTAAGTGTAACGAAAAGGGTATTTAGGAACTTATATGCTTAGATAGTGAAGAGGAGAGATAGAGACAGTGTCTAGCTATCTAGTTAACTGAGAGAGAGAAAGAGAGAGAGTACTGAGAAGAAGCAGGATATTGCCCTGTGAGTACCAATCAGGAGACAAGACAAGGAAGGGACACAAAGAAAGAGTGGTGCTGACCTCACATTCCTAACTCCTCCTTGCTGCCCCCTGGTGGGTCTTCTTCTCTTTATCATTGTATACTTGATGTTGCTCCCAACACCACTGACCATATGCAGAGTACTAGCTAATGGATGAGCTGCTAGGTGCATAGGTGAGGAACAGATTGACACAAGTGGCTGTGAATCCAGTGGCATAGCGTGGGTGGGGAAAGAGGGGTGGTTGCCCCAGGTGCAATTTCTTAGGGGCACAAAATTTTCCTCCCAATGGATTCACATATGCAATCCTGTTTCTCCACCTGATCCTTTCCCCCTCTCTCACTTCAGCATTTCCTGGAGGCTGCCTTGCAAAACTGACATCTCAGCCCCCGGGAGCCACCAAGGCTAGAATAGAGGAAGGAGCTTTGGGGAGGTGATGAGCTCACAAAAGTCACCTCAGCAGAGCCACCAAGAAACATCACGGTGGCTCTCCCATTCATGCTCTTCAGATTGGCAGGCAGGCAAGGACCCACCATCGACTTTGGAGTCCTCCACGCAGGAGCAGGGCCTTCACTCTGCCCTTCTTACCATGTTCTGCCCATGCAAGCAGCTACTGCAAATCCCTGAGACCTCTCTTTTACTAGTTCAAATTTTTAACAACTTTTGGCAGATGCTAAAAAAATGGCTTTGTAAATAAGTTACATTGATAACTTCTGTGTTATGAGGCAATTTGAAAATGCTCAAAATGAATTGACTGTACTGACTCAGACTGTAATCTGACTTGAGTCTCAGTGAGAAAGGTGGACTATAAGTAAAGTAAATAAATAAATAAAAGAATTACTCAGAAGTATGTCTCAGGTGCAAAAGGCTTACTCACACTGTTAACTCATGATATCCATATAATTTTAACAGCTTTTAGCAGATGCAGATGGCAATCTATAGTAGAGATGGGCACAAACTGAAAAAAACTGAAACATGTGGTTCGTGGTTCATCAAATTTCACGAACCATGAATCATGAACTTTCACGAACCTGCCCCTGGTTCACGAACCGGTTTGTTTGGTTCGTGAAAACACCACACCCAGGTCAGAAAATCATCACTTCCAGGTCAGCAGAAGGTCTGCAGGAAGTCCATTCCCTGTTGCCTAGGAAACTGAACCAAACAAACCAGCCTAAAAGTTCATGGTGGTTCGTCAGAAATAAGATCTGGCAAATTGTGGTTCGTGAACCATGAACCAGCCTGGTTCATGCTTGATTTTGGTTCATATTTCAGTTCGTGACCATCTCTAATCTATAGTTCCCTTGAGGCAGTCTACAGTGAAGATGAACAAACTGATACAGATCTAGAAAGCTCAGCACGGAGTTGTTGCAGCCATAAGGCACACCTACTAGTCAATCTCATCTTAAAATATCAAACTATGTTTCCCCTTTTAATAAATGGAGTACCAATTTGTTGTGACATTAAGAATTGGTTGCAACATTAAGAATCTTTGTAACCTTCACTCTTTCAAGTGCCAGTTGTGAAGAAGTTCTCAAAACTTAATCAAAGTGTATCAGTGATCTACAATGAGCAAAGAAAGAATGAGTAGTCTAGCAATACTGTCAACTGAGGGCCAAGCTACACATGACGAATGACACTTGAACGGCAAGTGGATTGAGTGGAGGGCAAGTGAACAGGGAGAAATACACTTGCTGTTCAAGTGTCATTCGTCATGTGTAGCTTGGCCCTGAGAGAGAGATCAATGTAGATTTCAATACTGTTACTGAAAAATTTGCAGAAATTTAAATCAGGTGATTTAAAATAAATTTAAATATATTGGCATTAAATTCATTTTACTTCAATTATATCAGTATTTTCTTAAAATACAATACATGTGCTTGGGGAGTAACGGGTTCAATACTGGACTGGTGGAAGGGACTCAGGGAGTGCTAATGGTCCATGGGTTAGGGGGTGCAATATTTGCCTGGCCCTGGGCACTGGCAACCCACGCTATGCCACTCTGTGAATCCAAGAAAGCTCTTTGATTTACTAAAGCTAGAATATATATTTGCAGAGCACTATGTGTATAATGATTTGTAGCAGAGATTCCAAAGGAGGTACCCATACCTGCAAATGTTTTTTTTTTCCTGGGGCCCACTTCTTTCTACTCCAGAGCATCTGTTCCGAGAAGCACAAGTGCCTTTTGTCCATGGGTGTCCTATGATCACGGGCATATCCTTTTGGGTGGTCAAAGGAACCCTTCTTCAGCCTTTAAACAGCTGAAAAAGTGTAGGATCCCGTCTTAATATTTACAAAGACCCTCAGACACTCATGTTGCATGTCTGAACTATCTGACCACATTTTTGTTCTTTTTTAGCTATCATGCGGCTTATTTGAAAAAGCAGACAGTGACAAAATCCACTTCCCTTCCGTTGACTGCACAGTCCCCAATGAAGCCCATCAGTACTAAGACATTGTCCAAGCTACTTCTGCATTTCAGCTGGAAATTTTAGCCGACCCTTTTTTCACACGCAGGAAAGGTAGTTGGGTTCCACCATGGAATCGATGGTGCATCATTCACATCTGAAACGTGTTGGAGTAGCATGTTTTGAAGGCAACAAGCATAAATATCTGTTGGGTAAAGCGAATGACTGAGCAGAGGATGGTGTCTTCCTGAATAGTCTGCAATCGTTCTTTATCACACAGGAAACAGACAGCAAAGATTGTATCTGCTGTACTGGAGAAAAATCATACTGGCTGTTATCACATCATATTCTTTATCTGTAAACTTGTTGCAGCAGGCCACTAGTTAGACGAGGCAGGTGCAGGAACGAAATTTGCATGCCTTCATCCCTAAAAGACTGTTATAGCCTTCCCCTTCTTTATGTAATGATAACTACAACCTAGAACATCAGAAGATAAAGGAGGAGAAGGAAACCTTTGTTAGTACTGTGGTATCCCATGTCCAGAAGGGACTATTCAAATGGGAAGGATGGGTGACCCAGTGTACAAATTATCAGACATATCGAAGGGGGGATCCAATAAAAGCCTGCTGAACATCCAAGGCTCATATCCTGCCTTGGTCAGGGATTTTATGTGAACACAATCAACCTTTCTTTTCAGTGTATTGTTTAGGTATTAGGTTCATCATTTTTACTCTGTATGTGTGCTTGCAGGCGTGTCTGGATTCTTGTGTGCCTCTCACTATCCTACTATATAAGAAAATAGGCGTATTCAAGACAACTTACTTCCTACCCAGGTGCACCACCAGAAGGTGCTGCTGTGGAGGGAAGCCCTGATGAGGTAGCCAGACCTCCAGAGTGCGCGCCACAGTGGGAAGCCCAGGCTGGGATCAGAAGTGGAGCAGGCGGCAATGCCTGCCCCCCACCTTCAACCAGCTCAGATCAGGAGCAGGTGGCAATGCCTGCCCTCTGCCTTTACCCAGCTGGAATCAGGAGCAGAGCAGGTTGCAATGCCCCCCCACCCCCACCCCTTCAACCAGCTGGGATCAGGAGGAGAGCAGGTAGCAATGCCCACCATCACTCAGCTGGGATCAGGAGCAGAGCAGGAGGCAATGTCTGCCCCCACCCCCGCCTTCACAAAGCTTGGAGCAGGAGTGGAGCAGGTGGCAATGCCTGCCCCCATCATCACCCAGCTAGGATCAGTAGAGGAGCAGGTGGAAATGCCTATCCCCTCTTCACT
Source organism: Eublepharis macularius (assembly GCF_028583425.1). Taxonomy (NCBI): domain Eukaryota; kingdom Metazoa; phylum Chordata; class Lepidosauria; order Squamata; family Eublepharidae; genus Eublepharis; species Eublepharis macularius. Next base: position 69,019,246 of record NC_072801.1, on the reverse strand, counting down.
CAGCTTGGATCAGGAGCAAAGCAGGTGGCAATGCCCACTCCCTCCTTCAGCTGGCTGAGATCAGGAGAGGAGCAGGAGGTAATGCCCATTCCCTGCTATCAGGTCAGATTAGGAGCAGAGTAAGGGGCAATGCCCACCCTCGTCTTCACCCAGCTGGGATCAGGCGCAGAGTAGGTGGCAATGCCTGCCCCCCCCCCATCTTCACCCAGTTGATATCAGGAGCAAAGCAGGTGGTAATGTCCCCCTTTCACCCAGCCAGGATCAGGCGAGGAGCAAGTGACAATGCCCGCCCTCTTCACCCAGCCAGGATCAGGAGTGGAGCATGAGGCAATGCCCATTCCTCTTCACCCAGCCTGAATCAGGCACTGAGCAGGAGGTAATTCCTGACACAACTTCACCCAGCCAGAATCAGGTGCAGAGTAGGAGGCAATGTCTGTCCCTTCTTCACTCAGCTGGGATCAGGAATGGAGCAAGTGGCAATGCCCAACCCCCAGTGCCCAACCCCCTTTATGCAGCTGGGAGCAGGAGTAGAGCAGGTGGCAGTGCCCACTGCCTATTCACCCTGACAGGATCAGGCGCAAATCAGGTGGCAATGCTCTGTTGTAATCTAAATGTCAAAAGCCAGTGTGCAGAGGCTCTAGATCAAAACGATCTGTATGACAGTTAGACACATCAGGTGACTGAGAGTCAGGTGGTCAAGTTCTAAGGTCAGGAGACCATGAGGGAATGACTCAGCTAAACTCACTCATGCATCTGATTGGTTGTCTATATGTATAAATTGCTACTGTGTACATTATGGTTTGGCTTCTTTCGAGTCCAGGTGTAGGCGAAGCACTTTGTCTCTCTGGACTATAACTTGTATATATATTGCTCTTTATCCACCTGTAAATAAATTGTATTATACACCTTTACCAAACAAGCAAGGTGCGGACTCTTTCTGGATTCTCCTAAAGCGGGTGCAGTCATGCTGAACACGCTGTTCAACATGCTCTCCCTTCCTTCACTCGGCCAGGATCAGGTGCCGAGGAGGTAGCCATGCCCGCCCCCTCTGTCTTCATCCAGCCAGGGTCAGTGATAGAGGAGGAGGGAATGCCCACTTGCTCACCCTCCCCTATCTAGAGCCCGTTGTATTTTTTCCCACAATGGGCTTTGTTGCTAGTTTTCAACAAAGATTTTATTGTTATTCTGTCTTCTGCCTACTTGTTTCTGGGAAGCTCCCCACGCTGATATGAAAGGCTGTCCAGATCTGAGACCTTGGTATCAATCAATATATTTGATACGGTCAAAGACCAAACGAGTAATGACATACAAACTAATTATTACAGTCAAAGTAAACCATATTGTTTACAAATCTATCCATCCAGTAAGCACTGAATTTCCAGAATCCAAAATCTTAAACTTTTAAAACTTTAACTGAGACCTTGGTATGAATAGGCAAAATCCCATAAACTGTCCAGTTAGACTTGTCGATGCTTGACACACCAAGAAGGGGGCAGTACAGTAATAAAGGGCAGGCACATGTAGACTATTTCGGTAACAGCTGCAATTGCATAGCACAGCATGAGTATCTTTTCTATGTTGAGTCAAAATGGTGCAGAAGTGCAGAGATGCATTGTGGATGCCACACAATCCCATTTCGCATTTTGCTTTTTAGTGGGGGATGCTTTGGCACAGTCTTTAAAGTCAGGCTATGGATGACAGGATATGGTAGACAGGTCCCTGCACCATTGCAACAAGAAGTCCAAGCTCTTGGTTAAATGGTTTTATTCAGAAATCCAATCTTTCCATATCTATTTCCATAGAATTACTCAGAGGCAAGAAAGCATCTCAGCAGTACATACTTCCTTGACAGGAATAGAGACTTGAGGAAAGTACAACTCTAAATACCTATTCATTTCCCCCCCTCCCAGCTAGACCACAGATTTGCGTGGAAAAGGGCCTGCGAATGCATGAAAGTAAACTCTAACATTTCAGACAGTACAAGGTCACTTCTGTGAGGGTCAAAGAAACAAGATAACAGAGCTGGGTTCTCAGGCTGTTAGAGAAACGAAACTGTTGGTTAGAGCATTTGCAAAATGCAAACAAGGTACAGCATTAGCAGCATTACAGCTTTAGCAATGGTTCAACAAGGTACAGTATTAGCAATGGTTTGACGCACAGAACAATGTTATGGATGTAGGGGTGCAGACATGACAATATGTTTCTCATCTAAATATATATATTGGGAGAAGTAGATGTCATCCAAGCCAGCTTGTTTCAAACCAGCCAGTGGTAATGGCGATGTTCAAGAAGGAGAGATGAGCACCTGTACATAGAAGGAAACTTATTCCGAGCATGGCCACTTCCTTTCACTCAGTGGAATCAATCTTAGAGGACATTATGGGTCCTTCTGAGCTCACTGCTCAGTTTAAGACCCCCAACAGAATAGCAGAACAATGTTGCTATTAAGGATAAGTCTCTATTAGACTATAAGGGGAAGGGGAGGGGTAGGGGGGGAGGAAAGGGCAAAAATGGCAATGCGAAACGAACGATATACAAACAATGTATGTTGCATATGCAACAGATACTAAAAACTCGAATAAAAATAACAATAATTTTAAAAGTCTCTATTTCACAAGACTGTGGGTTCAATTCATTTTCCATATTTCAGTTTCACTTCTTCATGCAAAGTGACATGTCATTACTTCCACTCCATTTTCTCTTTCTTTGTGCCTGTTCTTCCCTTTAAAAATGTGCCTATTTTACATTGCTTAGCCAAATGAGCATAAATCATGTAAACATGGTATATATGTAGGGTTGCCATGCTGTACCATGCCTGACAACAAGCAAAAGCTTTGAGGGTGAGGGCATGGGGGTGCTGAGGCATTGTGTATTCCACAATGTCAGGTAGCTCTAGGAATAGCCACAAACTCTATGGTAAAACCATAGGTTTCTAGCGATTCCTAGAGCTAACTGATGTCACTTCTGAGTTTTCTCTGGAAGTGACATTTTGGTGCACACAATGCCAATTTTTAAAAAATTATTATTTTAATCCTGCCATGGTCAGAACAGCAGTGGGCAATGAGGGCTGGTGGTGAGAGGTCTCTTCAGCCACAGCAGAAGGCCAGGCAATCCTGTATGTATGTATAAATGGCATATCCATACCCTACGCATGACATCAATTACTATGGTTGTTGGGGGTTTTCCGGGCTGTATTGCCGTGGTCTTGGCATTGTAGTTCCTGACGTTTCGCCAGCAGCTGTGGCTGGCATCTTCAGAGGTGTAGCACCAAAAAACTGAGAGATCTCTGTCCACAGCTGCTGGCGAAACGTCAGGAACTACAATGCCAAGACCACGGCAATACAGCCCGGAAAACCCCCAACAACCATCGTTCTCCGGCCGTGAAAGCCTTCGACAATACATCAATTACTGTTTAAAAAAACAAATGATCCATCAATGAGAGTAAATAGATAATAATGATAACACATAAGAAAGCAAAAAGAAACCAGAAGGGCTAGTCCCTAGAGGCAGTAACTGACAAACATGTTTTTTTTCCTCCCAGCCACTGCTGATAATGTCTCACAGGGCCCAAAACTTTTGCAAAAGTGGTTATCTCCGCCTTGTGATTTTAAAAAATCATGGTAATTCACATACCTGACCAAAGCTTCAGTGGTTTTTGAGAAGGCACTGAGCAGTGAAATTCTTCTGACAAGTTCGAAATGGTTATTTTAAAAACTCTCCTATGCCATTCACAGCAATGATTAAAGATGAGAGAAAGGTTGAACTCTGTCTGTTTGAATCATTAAAAGTTTTCCTCAGATTAGCGTCTGTTGATTGAAATTTCAGGCTTGCTTTTGTTACACTGCTGAGATTATAGATCGGGCTGCTTAAATATTGTGCTGGTGGAGAAACCATCCATAGGAACCTGCTGGCTGAAACTGAAGTGATTCATTGTTGTATTTATAGATTGTATTGAATATTACATTGAAACTTTTATATTCATGTTACATAAATTGAGAACGTTTACATATTAACATTACATGATTTGAGTAATTATCTATTTTTGCTGGTTCCGTTGCTGGTTCAGCCCCTTTTGTCTTCCAAGATTATAGATTAGGCTGCTTAAATATTGTGCTGGGGGAGAAACCATCCATTGGAACCTGCTGGCTGAAACTATAGAGTGAGCCAATGGAATCGACACCTTAGAATGGCATCCGTGATGTTGCTGCTGATTCCTCAATTTGTGAGCATGGTACATACTATGAAGTGCACCGGAAATCATCCTCTTCAGATTCCTCATGAGTGGTACCAACCAGGTGAACTCCTCATTGGTGGGATTGTATCTCACGTCACTTACATTTTCCCCAAAGTTTCCTTTGAGAGACATCCTTCTCAGGAGCAGATTAACGTTCCCCTGTAAGGAAGTTACTTCTTCATTAGAAATGGAGTAATTTGATTCAGTGATTTGCCTATGTTTTACTTCCACCCTTTTGAGAAAAAGCCATGTGGAAGGTTTTTTTAAAAAATTAATATATATGGGTCAGATCTCACCAGTTTCTTTACTTGACCTAACCTGGTTCCCCTCCTCAATGTAGCCCCTGCAGCCTTCATCCCATGTGGTTGGATCCAACTAGGTGTGAGAGGAACCAAAGGCAATCTTCTCTAATTTCTCTCCTTCCTGAATGGCTCCCCTCTCCTCCGCCCATGTGGGTACCCCAATACCTGGCCTAGCCTTTTAGCAGTCAGTCCCTTGTCCCTCTTTTGCCAGACAAATGGCTTCAAGGATGCACAGATGGACAGAGACAGACAGATTGCTAGATGGATAGATAGCTGGATAGCATGGTGGAGCTCAATCTCATCAGAACTCAGAAGCTAAGCAGAGCTGGTACTTGAATGGGTAACCTCCAAGGAAGACTCTGCAGAGGATGGCACTGGCAAACCACCTCTGCTGCTAACCTGCCTTGAAAGCTCCTTGCTGGGATCACCATAAGTCAATTGAATGTGATGGGACATTTGCATGTGCACAAATAGCTAGCTAGCTATTTGGGGAGAGAGATGGATGGATGGATGGATGGATGGATGGATGGATGGATGGATGGATGGATGGATGGATGGATGGATGGATGGATGGATGGATGGATGGATGGATGGATGGATGGATGGATGGATGGATAGATGGATGATAGGGTGCTACAGGTACAATAAAATGGTGGGTCATGACAATGTCTGGGAGAGGACTGTAAGAACATCAGAAGAGCATCCTGTTTCACACAGTGGCCAACTATATGCCCTGCAGGGCCAACAAACAAAGTAAAGAGGGTAAGGCCTTCCCCGATGTTGCCTCCTGGCACTGGGTTTCAGAGGTTTACTGCCTGTAAATATGGAGGTTCCTTTTATTCACCATGGCTGGTTGAGTCACCCTCTTTCAAAGCCATCTATGCCTGTGGCCATCTACGTCCACTAGCTGTGAATTCCATAGCTTAATTACTCATTGAGACTTGAGAGTAAAGAAGTATCTCCTTTGGTCCATCCTGAATCCAGTAAAGCCCATTGCCTTTACTGGGTACCGCTGAGTTCAAGTACTGGGAGAAAATGAAAAAGCTCTCTCTCTATCCACTTTCTCCAGCCCATGACTAATTTTATAAACCTCTACTATGTCTCTCTTTAGTATCTTCTAAACTGAATAGTTCCAGACTCTTCAGCCTTGCCTCAAGGTGGAGAGGGTTAGCAGGCGCCTTGCCAAAACGCCCTTCCTGAAGATTGTAAATTAATCTGATTTTCCTCTGCAATGTGCAACATATATTATACAATGTATAAACAAGCCATGTACAAACTTAATTTGCCTCTTTTCGATTTACTGGCTCGTTGTCAGTATCTTGAGTTCTTGAACTACCGCGTATAATAACTGACACTATGATAAAATGATTTCATGCACTGCACAATTCTCCCATGAAAGAACATCTAATTCTGTTTGCAGCATGGTGACCAAGTTCCACCAGCATGTTCTATCTTTAGTGTTTGCTATCCATGAGATCAACAAGAATCCCAAGATCTTGCCCAATATCACTCTTGGGTTCCATATCTACGACAGCTATTATGATGCAAGAATGACCTATCGTACCACTCTGAGCCTGCTCTTCACATCTCATAGGTTTTTACCCAACTACAGATGCAGGAACCAAAAAAATCTAATAGGAGTTATTGGAGGACTTGATTTTGATATCTCCTCTTGCATGGCAGACATTTTGTATCTTTACAAAATTCCACAGGTAAGAGCTATTGGTGCAGGCCGTGGAAATTTTTCCCTAATCCTTATAGAAACGAGTTGCTCATCTTTGCTTTTTTTGTTTCTGGTAGAAACTTGATGATTTTGAAATGGATTGACGATTGCAACAATGATCGATATTGAAATATGTACTGTTTCAGGGAGGTAAAGTATACCTATGGGTGTGTAATGCATATAAACAAAACGTTAGCAAGATTATTCTAAAAATTTTCAGATTAGGTTGGACATGAAAAGTGGAGGGGTCAACACACTTCTTGATCAGCTGCTTGGCAATTTCTGCCTGAAGAGCCAGAGGAGGAAGGAAGCTGAGATGAGTTTGAGGCCATAGAGGGAAAGATGAAATCCAGAAAATTTCTCTTGCTACTGAAGTGATAAATTTCTCAATGACAGTGCTGGGAATTGTCTTCCTCACGGAAACTGTGGTGTTCCTCTCATTTTTGGCCCACTGATCTGGCAACCTGCATGCCTAGCTTGAGCCCCTAAATCTACAGGAAAACTCAGAGTCTCCAAAAGCTTCAGTATAGAAGCTAGGTGCGTAGCCGTGTTGGTCTGAATAAGAACAGTAAGATTTGAGTCCAGTGGTACCTTAGAAACCAACAAGATTTGCAGTGTAAGCTTTCAAGAGTCAGAGCACCCTTCTTCAGACACCAGTATAGAAGTACTACTTCTGCAGTCTACAAGTACTATGTCTCATAATTGGATAGATCATTTTTCCAGAGTCTAAGGGCCAAGCTACAAGTGACGAATGACACTTGAACGGCAAGTGGATTGAGTGGAGGGCAAGCGAACAGGGAGAAATACACTTGCCGTTCAAGTGTCATTTGTCACTTGTAGCTTGGCCCTCAGAGGTCATGATCGTCACTAGTATAGATAGAATTCCTTCTCCTCTAAAAATACATCTTTAGCCTTTTTTCTTCTTCTCACCTCTTTTCCTTGGTAGTTAGAAATTCAATAAGTATTCAGTTGTGCCCTTCTATTGACGAAAGGATATTCCATTGATGGAAGGAGCTATCTGAGAATGAAAGATTACTCCATCACTGGAAATCTGCAGTGGAGCCAACTCAGTGGACATAATCCAGTAGAGTATACTAAGCCCCACTGAGTTCAGTGAGCTTGTATACACTTAACTTACAGTGCAATCCTAAGAACTCTTTCCTGGGAGTAAATCTCATTAAATAGAGCTAAGTAGGCTTTTGAGTAGATCTGCTGAAGATTGATCTCTTGGTGTTCTGTGGGAGCTACCAGATGCAGGAATACTCAGATCGTCTATTATTCACTAAAACACGTTTTTTCTTTCCTTTTTTTCTCTCTCCAAGTTTTCTTATGGTTCATTTGAAACAAGAAGGAGTGTTAATGCCCATTTCCCTCCCTTTTACTGCACGGCCCCCAATGAAGCCCTTCAGTATGTAGGAATTGTCCAGTTACTTCTGCATTTCAGATGGAAATGGGTTGGACTCATGACCATGGATGATGAAAGTGGAGAACGTTTCTTCCAAACTTTGGAGGCAAGGCTTTCCGAGAATGGAGTCTGTTTGGCCTTCAGAGAAACAGTTCCCAAAAACATGCGCTTACACAGCATAGCTGCTGTTATTGAAGACATGATGAGTCACATTCCAGTTGTGATGGAGAGCAAAGTGAATGCATTCATTGTGTATGGAGAAACAGCAGCCTTTACATGGTTGGCAACCATTGTGTGGGTGACAGCATTGGTGATTCCTATGACAGACTTCAGCTATAAGGGAAAGATCTCGGCAGGAAAGGTGTGGATTACAACAGCGCAGATCGATTTCACATTCAGTCACTTTCAAAAGGACTGGGACATCCAGATGTTCCATGGTTCTATTTCCTTCACACCTCACTCAAATAACCCTCCTGGCTTTCAGAACTTTCTTCAGTTTATAGAATGTTTGGGGGCAAAAGGAAATGGTTTTTTCAAAGATTTCTGGGAGCAAGCATTTGACTGTTCAAACTCTTCGGAGCCAACAGAAGACAATATAACATGCACTGGGAAAGAGAAGTTAGAAAGTCTTCCTGGTCCTTTTTTTGAAATGAGCATGACCAGCCATAGCTACAGCATCTATACTGCTGTCTATGTTGTGGCACATGCACTGCACACCATGTACTCATCTAGATCAAATCACAGAGCATTGAAGGAAGAAGGCAGCCTGGAGACTACGAACTTAGAACCCTGGCAGGTAATCCAACCTCACTGAGAAAAATAACGGCCTAGATACCAAATGGAAGTTTTACATACCGTGGTCCATATGCAATTGCCCACCAAATATCTATCTAGTTTAGTATAGTGGTTAAGAGCGGTGGGACGCTAATCTAAAGAGCTGGGTTTGATTCCCTACTCCTCTTCTTGAAGCCAGCTGGGTGGCTTGAGTCAGTCACAGCTCTCTGAGAGCTCTCTCAGCCCCACCCACCTCACAGGGTGATTGCTGTGGAGATAAGAAGAACATACTTTGAAAACTGCTCTGAGTGGATTCTAAGTTTGTCCTGAAGGGCGGTATATACATTGAATATTATTATAAAGAGTTGACACCTATCCTTTGTCCCACCTTCTCAGACTCTTTTGTGATCCTTGCAGATATTAGTGCCATGAAAACAAATTGCTTATCGCCACCTTTTCCTCCTCTTTCAACTACAGAACAAGCTGACAAAGTTATGCTTATTCCTACCACTCTTGTCCCATATTGGTTCCTAAAGTGGGATGTTCTCCATTCTCCTGACTTTTCAGTTGCAAAATAAGTTGGATTCATAAGCAAGTTTTGGTGGAAAGCAAGGGAGCTAGGAAACGGCTTTGAAAATCTCAACCACCCAATCCCAACATGTTAAATTTCTTTCTCCTTCCACGTAGCTCCATTCATTTCTTCAGAGGATCTCGTTCAACACCAGTTCTGGAGATGAAGTTTCCTTTAACGATCATGGAGAATTAGAAGCTGGGTTTCATCTTACTAACTTGGTCACTTTCCCCAATAACTCCTATGTTAGAGTCCAAGTGGGAAGGCTGGATCCTCGGGCTCCTCCAGGCCAAGAGCTGATCATCAGAGACAGCAAAATTGAGTGGCACAGAAACTTGACACAGGTGGGGAAAATACTCAAGGCACTATTTCTTCAGTTATACAAAAAAGTCAGCCACTGCAATGGCCAGGTAATAAAGTTAAAGCTGAAGAAACAGAAGTCTTTTGTCATGTAATGCATCATGAACCTTCTAACAACCATTGGCAGGATGTGTTGTATTAGAAAGTATCATTAGAGGGCTGGGTCTGGCTAGCTTTTTCACTAGCATAAGAGGGGAGAGGGCCCCCTTTTCATCACCCTGAAAGCAAGGGCGGGTATTGTGGGATTCCTGCAGACAAAAAAGCCACACAGGCTGGGGAAGCGTTGAAGAGGACAATTTCAGAAGATTGTCCTGCCTTCCGTTTTGCAGTAACAGAAAACTGGGTAGGATCCAAGATAACAACTTGAGATGATCCCTGCTGGGTTATCAGATCAGCGGTCCATCTAGTCCAGCATCCCGTTTCTCACAGTGGCTAACTAACTACCCTAGATGCAGAGGAGTTAGCCGTATCAGTCTGTAGTAGCAAAATCAAAAAGAGTCCAGTAGCACCTTTAAGACTAACCAACTTTATTGTAGCATAAGCTTTCAAGAATCACAGTTCTCTTCGTCAGAGGAGGGCCAGAAAACAGGGCCCAGAGACCAAGGCTTTCTCCTTTTGCTTTCTAGAACTTGTATTAACAGGTGTGGTGGTACCTTTTAGTCATCTGGGCACAAGAACTCAAGAAGTCCAAAGTAGAGACCTAAGAAGAATTTCAACCTTCTATGCCAATTGAATCCTAGCCTGGATAACCCAGAAGAGCCTGATCTCATCAAAGATGATGATGATGACGACGACGACTTTTCATTTGCATACCACCCTTTAGGACAACTTAACGCCCACTCAGAGCGGATTACAAAGTGTGTTATTATTATCCTCACAACAATCACCCTGCGAAGTGGGTGGGGCTGAGAGAGCTCTGAGAAGCTGTGACTGACCCACGGTCACCCAGATGGTTTCAAGCGGTGGAGTGGGGAATGAAATCTGCTTCTTCAGATTAGAGTCCTGTTGTTCTTTACCACTACACCAAACTGACTAAGCAAGATTACCCTTGGTTAGTAATTGGATGGGAGACCTCCAACGAAGATCAGGGTTGCAGAGACAGGCAGTGGCAAACCGCCTCTGTTAGTCTCTTGCCATGAAAACTCCACCAGGGGTTGTCATAAGTCAACTAAGACTTGAGGGCAGGATTTCATTTTTTCATGTGGATAGAAATTGATCAGCTAAGAAAGGTGCAACTTCTTAGAATTCTGCTGGAAAAGACTTTTTACAATACCATCAACTGTTTAAAGCATTTATGACCCTGCCACTTTCTTCAAGATCACTCAGACCCAAGGCAAATAACAATAAAATCAGCACAAAATAACAAAATTTCAAAATCAAGAGTAATTTAATATTCAGCAGGAAAGCTTTAAAATTAAAATTCAACACAGACCTGTCTTTCAAAACACATATCAAGAGAGTTGCTTTTTCAGGTATGTGGGCCCAAGGTCTGGAAGATGGATTTCTTCATTGATGGGCCATGATAACCAGTCATTTCTGACTACCAAGGAATGGTCTTCAACAGAACTTAGATAATCTTCCCATTCATACCTGGATTCTGAGGGTTCTCCCTGACCACTAAGCTAGATGTTCTGTCATTTGGCAAATTCATGTGGAAATTAAGTTTCCATATTATGCTTACAATAGTAAATATTCCTTCCATGAAATGTGTCCGCTGTTCATCTGCTTAATGCATTTAAATCCCACCTTTCATTTAAGGAACCACATAGTTCTCCCTTTCTACCATTTATCGGTCAGGTCACCGATTTTTTATTGTCACATCACAGTCCTCCTTATAGATCTTTTGTAAACCAAAACTTCCCCAAACATTTTCTCAATGATAAATTCTTCCTTGACCCAAGGACAGGTGCCTCCCATCTCTGTGTGCAATGACCATTGCCATCCTGGTTACAGCAAGAAAAAGAAGGAGAGAGAGAAGTTTTGCTGCTACGATTGTGCTCCTTGTCCAGAAGACATGATCTCAGACCAGAAGGGTAAGGGACTTACTGCTAAATATATGAATGTAATCAAATATCCACCCTGACCTGGATAGCCCAGGTGAGCCTGATCTCATCAGATCTGAGAAGCTAAGCAGGTTCGGCCTTGGTGAGTAATTGGATGGGAGACCTCCAACAAAGACCAGGGTTGCAGAGGCAGGCAATGGCAAACCACCTCTGTTAGTCTCTTGGCATGAAAACCCCACCAGGGGTCGCCATAAGTCAACTCTGACTTGAGGACACTCTCCATCACCAGCAAGGATCAAAGCTCACTGCTATACCACACATTGAGACCCCCCACAATCTCAGGGACACAGTAGCTTGTTGAGATGTGGTACTCAAGATGAGGCCTGACCAGTGAAGAGGAAAGTGATTGCTTCCTGTGACCTGGACACTACTTCTGTTAATGCTGCCCAAAATCACATTAGCTTTTTTAACATCCACATTCCCACTACTAGATCACGTTAGCTTGCGATCCCCTAAGAAGCCTTGAATCTTTTCTCAGATACTGCTGCCAAGCCCGGTTTTCCTCATCTTAGGATCATGCCCTTATTTGGTACCTAACCGTAAGATTGTATGTTTATTCTTATTAAAATTAATTGTGTTGGTCCTAGCACAGTGTTCCAGCCTGTCAAGATAATTTTGAATCCTGACTCCATCTTAGTTATTTCTCCCAGCTTTGTGTCTTCTGTAGATTTGATAAGCATCTCATCTATATTCTCATCCACATTGCCACTGGTATACAGGGGGGACGGGGGTTGCCAGTACTCATATATAGGGTTGAGTTGATTTCGTCCAGTTCCCTTCTCTGCCTGCAGATCCCACTAGGTTGTTTCTGTGGGTTCACTCTTTCTCTGGCTGAGTGGAGCTGGCTGACATACAAGGATCAGTACTTTGGAATAGCCCCTCTAAAGGAGCCGGTACTCAGTACTAGTGAGTACCTTCTCAATAAAAGTCCTGATTTTCAGTCCTCTCTTCAAGACATTACTTGCTAAAGGCCCTCAGGCTACATTAGATTGGCCACTCTGCCGACTTTCAGGGTTGAAAAATACTGAACTGCTGATAGCAATTTTGCTAGCATTCATGTAGGCATAAATTTCTTTTTCAGACATGGATTACTGTGTCAGTTGCCCAGAAGATCAGTGTCCAAATAATGGCCAAAATCAGTGCATTCCCAGGACCCCAAACTTCCTGTCTTTAGAAGAACCGTTGGGCATTGTTTTAGCTTTAATGGCTCTTTCCTTTTCTTTGATCACTGCTATAGTGCTTGGAATCTTCATCAAGCACTGGGACACTCCCATTGTCAAAGCCAACAACAGGAGTCTCACCTATATTCTCCTTGTCTCTCTCCTTCTTTGTTTCCTTTGCTCCTTGCTCTTCATTGGAGAGCCTAATGAGATGACCTGCCTCCTCCGGCAAACAGCTTTTGGCATCATCTTCTCAGTTGCTGTATCTTCTATCTTGGCCAAAACTGTCACGGTGGTGGTAGCTTTCATGGTCTCCAAGCCAGGAAATAATTTCCGGAAATGGATGGGGAAAAGATTTGCACATTCTGCTGTCATTTTCTTCTCTCTTGTTCAAGTGGGCATCTGTGCTGCATGGCTGGGAATTTCTCCTCCCTTTCCAGATCTGGACATGCAAACTCTGAGCAGAGAAATCATAGTGCAATGCAATGAAGGGTCAGTTATCTTGTTTTACTGTGTCCTGGGCTATCTGGGTTTTCTGGCCACCATCAGCTTCACTGTGGCTTTCCTAGCCAGGAAATTACCTGACAGTTTTAATGAAGCCAAGTTCATCAGTTTCAGCATGTTGGTCTTTTGCAGTGTTTGGCTGTCCTTTGTCCCAACCTACCTGAGCACCAGAGGAAGAGAGATGGTGGCGGTGGAGATCTTCTCCATCTTGGCTTCCAGCGCTGGGTTACTGGGCTGTATCTTTTCTCCCAAATGCTTCATTATTGTGTTGAGGCCTAATATGAACAAAAGGGAACAACTAATAAGGAGAAAACATTAAAGTATTGGGAGCCCATTTTATAGCTAATTTTGTTTACCCCATGGAGTCTATAGAACAAATCACGTGTCTTGTGCAAAGACTGAACTTTGGTTATTCAGTTGAAAAAATGTCCCAGTGAAAGCAAAATTGTAACAATGAAACTTTTTAAGTGTATAACTGTTGAAAAAGATTCTTCAGTAATTTATTGTTTTGCATTTAGATTGATGGCTATTCTTTCGCAGATACAAAGATATTGGACAGCCAAAATTATACAACTAATATATACGTTTCTAAACATTCTAAAGAAATATGTAACTGTACATTATTTTTTCACTCAAAAGTAGACATGGGCACGAACAGCATTACGAACAGAAAAAACCCACGAAAAGCCTGTTCATCTGTTTGTGAACAAGCCATTCGTGAGGCCCCATTTTAAATGAACAAGTGGTCGTTGCAAGCCTCGGTCATTGCCTTCATCAGCCGTTTGTCAAGCCAGACAGCCTGGCGCTTTTCAATCAATTCCCCTGGCAACAGAGGCAGGGACTGAACTCTGTCTGAACTCCTTCTGGCTTTCCTTCTGTCTTTAACCCTTCAAAGTACTTCCAGCAGAGAGTCCTGTTTTTGCCACTGTGAAGAGAAAATGACAGCAAAGGGGGGGACCAATTGGTCATGCCTTTCCTGGGGTGCAATCTCTCTGAAACTTGGGGGGTCTTCAGAGGACAGTGAGGACTATGTCCCCTGCACATTTGGTGGGTATTGGACATTGGGAAGGTCAGTTTGTAACCTCTCAAAGTAGCTGCCTTCCAACAGGCAGTCCCATTTTTGCCACTGTGAAGAGAAAATGACAGCAAAAGGGGGGGACCCATGCATCATGTTTTTTCCAGGGTGCACTTGCTCTGAAACTTGGGGTGTCTTCAGAGGACAGTGAGGACTATGTCCCCTGAAAATTTGGTGGGTATTGTACATTGGGAAGGTCAGTTTGTGGGATGCTTAAAGGGCCCTGCCCCTTGCACATGGCAGGAAAGGGCCCTTTAAACTATCAGCTGGCAGGCAGCAGGGGGGAATCCCCCCTGCCACCTGCCAGCTGATAGTTTAAAGGGATCTTTAAGGGGCCACGAACAACGAACATGTTTGTGAACAGGGTCATGTTCGTTACTGTTCGTTGTTCGTGGATGACAACGAACAATGAACAGCTTGTTCGGGGTATTTTTTTCTGTTCATGCCCATGTCTACTCAAAAGTAATAGCCAATTCCTAATAACTAAATGGTTTAACTTCTCTGAGTATTACATTTGTTAACGTAAGCATTGATTTCTCAAGATTCCAATAGTTTTTTAAAAACAAAGACAGTTTATTTCCTTATTTTTGAGCAAACTGGGCATCAGTTTTAGATATATTGTTTCTTCCATTTGTTCAGAAGGATTCTGAACAAATGATTCTGTTGTGTTTCTGTTGTGTTAATGATGGAGCCTTCCTTGAGTCGATAAGGAGGTTTTGTGGGTGGAAGGCTCTTTGCAGAAGAGCAGAAGCTCCACGTCTCCCCAGAATGTTGAGCTCAAGTGCTGAAATCCTAGTAAATAACATGTTCAAAAAGTCAACCTGGCTTCTTGATCACAATGCCCATTTTCTGCCAAGTTGAGCATCCAGTATTCTTGTATGAATGATTTTGTTCATATTTTAAAATGAACAATGCTTTGTGCGCATTCGTTTGCATGCAACTGAGAATGTTCCCATCATGTATCCATGCTTTGTTAGATATTTATTGTAGCCTGTATTTTTCATGGCACCAGTTTTTGTGTTTTTGTATTGTATTTAGCTTTTAAAATTGTTTTTAGACATTTGTGTATGGTCGTAATTCATAATGTATCCTTTTGTTGTTAGCCACCCTGAGCCCGTTCGTGGGGAGGGTGGGGTATAAATGTGATAAAATAAAATACACAATAAATGAAATAAAATAGATAAAGAACACCAACTTTTAGCCAATGTTTGCATTCGCTCATAACTGATTATATTGCTGGGGATGAATCTTAATGTTCCAGTTAGGATAAGGAAGCCACTCAAAGTATAATTCTCATCAGTTCTGGTGGGAAGTAGAAGTGGAAAATATGGGGAAGATTAGTTTGCAGTAAAAATTGTATCCTAGTTGAGGCTTCTCCTCTGTTCAAAAATGCCTATGCCTTCACATGTTACTCCTCTGTCATTTTGGAAAGCATTTGTGTCTCAAAGGAGAGATGGAACGAGTGGGGAACGTGTGGGTTTGTATTTGTGGTTGCTTGTGCCCATTTTGAGCCCATTTTGCCTATCAAACACTCTCAGAAACACTCGCTGGAAGCAGCACCAGAGAAGTCAATTTCTGAGCTGATACGAACTGCCATCACCAAGGAGAAGTGGCTCCTTTGGCTTGGGAAGAGTTATTGAGGCTTGGCTCTTTGTTTCGGGACACCAATGCCCCTCTAGGTAGTGTATCCAGCTTCAGGTTGGAAAATTCCTGGAGATTTTAGGGTGGAGCCTATGGTGGATGGGATTTGGGGATGGAAGGGATCTCATCAGGGTATAATGCCATAGCGTCCTCCCTCAGAAGCAGCCATTGGAGCGGGGGAGGTGGAATTGATCTCTGTCATCTGGAGATCTGTTATAATCCTGGGAAATTTCCAGACCTCACCTGTAGCACCTTTAAGACTAACCAACTTTATTATAGCATAAGCTTTCAAGAGCCACAGGGCCAAGCTACACATGATGAATGACACTTGAACAGCAAGTGTATTTCTCCCTGTTCACTTGCCCTCCACTCAATCCACTTGCTGTTCAAGTGTCATTCGTCATGTGTAGCTTGGCCCACAGTTCTCTTTGTCAGATGCACCTGGAGGTGAGCAATCCTGTCTCTCAAGCAGAGGCCCACCAGGAAATTTCCCATAAATTAAACAGCCAATCTGCCTTTGAATAGATTCCAAAATTCTAACCTATAGATTTTATTTAATCCTGCCGCGGGAACATGACAGAAGTTTTACCTCAGATTCAAACACGATGGCAACTTTTCTATGTGTCGTACTAGCTGAACTGGAATATGATGTTCTCCGACTCATGGTGCTTGGATGCTGTTTCCCAGTCTACTACGTCTCTGAGAAATCCTTTTCCAGCACTGAATATTAATTGAAGTTACGAGCAAACAGTGTCAGTTATGCGAGGAAACAAAAGCTGCAACAGTTTCCATCCACAGAAGGGAAAAGCCAAATCAAAATAGAGATGTTCAGATTAAAACAGCAGAAAACTCCCAACTCTCCCTCGATTTTGAGTGGACACCAGCTTGAAGCATGACGATAACTAGTGCTCTTGCCTGCACAGAGGGAACACGGGGGGCGGGCGCAGGGCTGGACACATGATTCAGCAAGATAAATTTGTTTATCTTTCTTAACAGGGGGGCAGGCATCTTGGGGGTTGGCTCCGGTCCGTCTGCACACACAGGGCAACTAGGCTGTAGAGCATGTATAGTGCCTAAAGCTGCTCTCCTACTACGATCTGAACGGGGAAAGAAGATGAATCATCCTAGCCAGCAGTAGAAAGAAGATGCTCTGCAGTCTCGAGTTTAGTGGTTAGGGTGACTTCTAGTCTGTTGCCAGGAAAAACGTTTGATACGATCTCCCTGTTTTGAGCCATTACATTTTGGTATGTTGCGAAAGGGAGAAAAAAGATGAATCACTGGGTGAAGCATCTCCTTCAGTGCCTGGATAATAACATTTGATGCAGCTCCAGCTGAGAGTCACCCTTCCTTCACCAGTAAGTAGCATTTGTGAGCCTATCAAAGGTAAGATAGGAAGCAGTCAGGCACACTTCTGTCATGTCTAGGGTTAGCAACACCTTAGGGGAAGGGGGGATGTCCTGTCACTTTAATAGGGGCTCTATGGGATGCTATGCAAAGGACATACCTCCTCCTCCTCATTGTTGTTGTTGTTGTTTTGCCCTGAATCTTTTGGGGAAGTTCTGGTCTGGAGGTTCAGACTGTGCTATGGTCTGACCACTGCCACTTCAAGTGGCAGGTGAACTCCTGCAATACTACTCTGCCAGAGTAAGGGGTTGGTTAAAATGGTCCACTTGCAGAGACGAATGGATCCACACTGTTTTTTGGAATGCCATGAGAGATTCTAAGATCCCAGTTTATAGCTTTGTTGATGCCTTGGTAGGAGCCTAGAATGAGAAGCTCCTACAAGCTATTCCCCCTGTCAATCTCTTCCAGCCTTGAGGCAAAATTCAGAGTCGTGGATTTCTATGGAGTTGGGAGAATTGGAAGACGTCTTGAGTCATGCCATAGATCCAAAAGAGTTAGCTATGTTAGTCTGTAGTTGCAAAATAGTAGAGTCCAGTAGCACCTTTAAGACTAACAAACTTTATTGCAGCATAAGCTTTCGAGTACCACAGCTCTCTTCATCAGATGCATGGGCCATGCATCTGACAAAGAGAGCTGTGGTTCTTGAAAGCTTATGCTACAATAAAGTTTGTTAGTCTTAAAGGTGCTACTGGACTCCTTACTATTAGGTAGAGTCGGAAAACAACATGAATTGAATCTGAATGGGGGTGCTATAGAACTCATTGGAAGACCTATGAGGTGGCAGGGACAGCAGCACAGAAATCCTACTCCACTCTTACCTTGCATCACCTGTTCCACTACTGCTCAAACCTTCCGACAGGGCAAGAAGCCTTCCACTAGCGGAACGTGCCTCTTTTACCTTAAAGTCCCACTGTGCACTGAGCGGAACTTCTTGCATTCTGTATGACATTGATTTGTTGAAGTGCAAGCAACACTAAAAAATGCATCAATTTTATAAAAATAAACTTCCTATAAATTCATGGCAAAGACATGGAAAATGGTTTGAAATAAACAATAACGGATTGGATCCAGCCAACTTTGCCACTCAATCTTACCCAATTTTATTACAGCCCTTTATTACCCTTATTACAGCCCCAATTCCATATGACTTCTGTCAATAGACGTCCCGTGATTCCTAGCATATGCTTTTGGGTAGCCAAAGGGAACTCTTCCTCGCTTTTTCACCCAGAGAAAAGCTGGCTCAATCCAACTCCATGAACTGAATTCACAGAAAGGAGAAGCAACACAGAAATGGAGTGATGGTTGGTTGCTTAAAGCAAAATAGGAAGAAAAATTCAAAAATCATCCGCAACCAACACCTGCCAAAGAAAGAAAGAAAGAAAGAAAGAAAGAAAGAAAGAAAGAAAGAAAGAAAGAAAGAAAGAAAGAAAGAAAGAAAGAAAGAAAGAAAGAAAGAAAGAAAGAAAGAAAGGTAGCTTGCTTTTTTGCTGCTAAGAGCTGACTGCAAAAAAATGTGATTTTTCTCAAATCTATTTCTGTGCTTCCCTTCTCTATTTCAAATATGCGCCTGTGTTTTAAATTAGTAGCCTGGTGAACAAATTGTTCCCATGGATTTAATTATCTTACTCTGTGTGATCCGCCTTGAGCTGCAGTGAGAAAGGCAAACGTCGTAAGTAAATAAATAAATACTGCCTGTATCACAGGTTTGGAAACACAGCAAGCGTTTGATATTTGCCTACCAGCATGCAGCATTTCAGTGAGAGTCATCTTGATTTTTCTGACAGAATATTAAGGATAATTTCAGTGCCTCTTTCAACATGTTTCGCTGAACTGAAATAAAATAAAATAAATGTGTGGTTGGCATAAGCAATGCTCTTAATTTCAGATACTTGTTGGGAAAATAATAGTATCATTTAACAAACTGATTAAACAATAGCAACTATGGGATAATTTCCCCCATTGCAAACCAAAAGGGCAGGAGATATTTTTTTCTAAAAATCATGATAAATATATAATCTTTATATGATCAACGTTTGCTTTCTAAGAAAATAGGAGCTTCATCCCACTGTATTTTTATTCTGTGTTTCATCTGATTCTTGTCTACACTGATGCCTACGTGGCTGTCATGATCTGTGGCTTACTCTTTTTGGTGGTACAAAGACCTCTCTCTTTCGCAAATTCTAGATTTCACCTAAGCAGATATCCAAAGAAAATTCTTATAAACTTATCAGGCATGGGCACAGAAATTTGACCTGGGTTGTTTTGATATTATTTTATATCCCCTCCACCAGACATGACATGACACCACCGAGGATTATAATAACTACAACAATAACAACCAAGAAAACGTCGTGATGCGACGTCCACCCATGAGTCCGTAATGACTCAGTGCTTGCACCTTTACCTTTACCTTTAATAACAACAACACTGTGCTTATACACCTCCTTCTGGAAAGATTAATGCCCCACTCAGAGCAGTGAACATGATTATCCCTACAATACACTTGGGGAGCTGGAACTAAGAAAAGTGCCTTCCCCAAGGCCACCTGCTGACCTCAGGGCAGTAGCGGGAGTCAAACTAGCAGAGTGCTGATTTGCAGACCAACCATTTAATCACTCTGCTACAGCAACTCTAATCAATTTCATTAGTTTACCTCAGAATAGGAATCCCATTCCCCGGTGGGGCCAGGGGATCCCCTGTTCCCACCTTTTGCCCTTGCAGGGGGGAAGGCAGGGAACGGGACTCCTGGGCATGTTCCCAGGGCTGGTGCGATGATGTCATAGACGTCATTTTGCTGCGGGCCAATTGGGGTCCCACATGGGCTGAATTGGGCCCATCTGGGGCCCAAATTGGCCTGCAGTGAAGCATGCACATTATCCCAGCCTTGCACGATGACATCACTTTCAGGAAGTGACGTCAGCACACCGGCATGGGGCCGTGAGTGCGAGGAGAATCCACAAGCAGTAGGATGGTAAACTCTTACTACTTGGAGGTGCGGAGACCTGGCAACTCTTCCTCAGAAACTCGGACAACTTGGTGAATGTGGGAAGGGGCTGTGATGCAGTGGCAGACTATCTGTCTGGCGTACAGAAAGACCTGAGTTCAGCTGGCTTCTCCAGTTAAAAGGTAGTAGATGATGCAAAAGACTTCCAGCAGAGACCTTGGAAAGCTGTTGCCCGTCAGAGGAGAGAATCCTGAACTTGATAGACCAAGGGCCGGACTCTGTATACAGCAGCTTCATACATTCGACAGCCAATACATCATTCCATGCATCACGTTGGTTCTTTGTTGGATATCAAGTGTTGGATCAGGTGGACATATTACATTTCTTATGCCTCCTAAACCTCTCTGGTATATAATGGCAGAGTTTCAATACAGTCAATGAAACTTCATCCCCCCATCAAAGAAAAAAAACCCATCCAAGCCTTCGCTGCATGCTAGCTGCATGAAGTGCCTTCACCACACAAAACCGGAATTGCTGATTTTTAGTGGTCAGAGAGTCAAAACAACTGCTGACTCGTCCAATCCACCCAAACCATTTCCATTTTCGGTTTCAAGTGACACTGTGCAGGGGACCCTTGGCCATCTTCCCATCAATGGCACCATTTCCCAACAGCATGATTATGCAAGTCTGAAACAGGCAGCTTTCTCTTCTCTAGAAGTGACTTGGACTGGCTCTGTCAAGGAGGAAGATCGACTCTCAGACTTCAGAAGGACAGGATCCAAACTGCGTTTCAAAGGGACAAGAGATCTTTCTACAACATGGAGCAACTTTTCCTGGTTCCTATCCTTGGTATGTGACACATTTAAAAAAAAAAAAAAACCTGTTCAGTTCCTCCCATTTTTTCTTCCAGATTTCCCCTCTTTTTCCCCTTAGGTTCTCAGCTTTCTTCTCATATATATATTTTTTTCTATGGGGAGGGAAGGCAGCATGGTATAGCCCAATCTTATCAGATCTCAGAAGCTAAGCAGGGTCTGTACTTGGACGGGAGACCAGCAAGGAAGACTCTGCAGAGGAAGGCAATGGCAAACCATCTCTGCTTCTTGCCTGCCTTAAAAACCCCGTGCTGGGCTCACTGTATGTGACTTGACAACACTTTATACACACACAGAGAGAGAGAGAGAGAGAGAGAGGGCCAAGCTACACATGACTAATGACACTTGAACAGCAAGTGGATTGAGTGGAGGGCAAGTGAACAGGGAGAAATACACTTGCTGTTCAAGTGTCATTCGTCATGTGTAGCTTGGCCCAGAGAGAGAGAGAGAGAGAGTCCTTCATTGCTAACCGTGGAAGCTGGAAAGCATAGTTTGGCAGACCAAAAGAACATGAGATTTGCCGTTGGGCATTCGCCAAATATTTATTACTACATTCTAACACTGCACAGGCCTATGTGCCATGCCTGCAGTTTGTTGCACATGACTTTTGGGGGGGGGGATACACTTTTGGGGGGCAGACTGGGAACATAGCCCAAGTGCAAACCTGCAATGGACTCTGCAGCACTGTGTGTCGGCAAACCGGGCAGGGAGTGCTTAGCATAGACCCAGCCAGCAGTGAGGACAAAGACATCAATTCAAGCACTGTGGTTTTCCACAAACGGGCACAGATCGCCAGTGCTGAGCCAGAGATGAGTGGCCCCTACAGCAATAACTCACAGTGCCAAAACAGCCACTCGGCTTCACTTGCTCCAGGCTTGGCTCTGCATAGTCTTCAACACTAGCAGCCTTCGAGGGTACTAGCAACCCATTGAGAAATATCATGGAAAGTTGAATGGTGGGTCCAGTCCTGATTGTGCTATGAATTGACAGTTTTAATTTACTCTTTTTATCAGCTATAATCCATGCTTTCTTACAAAAACTCAAGGCACTAGCTGATTAATCTACTAATTAAGTCAAGGGAATTGCTCAACTCTCCTCCTTTTCTATTTCGTTCTCTTCTCCAGTTTTCCTCCATGCTGAGATCTCACCAGCCTCGACTGCAGGTAACGTTCAATCTTTTTTGCATTGAGATGTCAGTTGAGGGAGAACTGATGGGAGGATTCTTGTTTGTGGCAGGGGTTCAAACTGTGGGCTGTGACACTAACGCGGGGCCAGTTCTCCGACAAGTGGGTTGCAATTCCAAGAGGGAAGGATTCTGACTCTAACAGTGCAATCTTAAGAAGAGTTACTGCAGTTTAAGCCCATTGAATCCAATGGACATAGACTGAAGTAACTCTTCTTAGGATTGCACTGTAAGATCTGCAACAATGGCTGATTCCGCACATGTTGGATAATGCACTTTCAATCCTCTTTATAGATCATTTGGAACGGATTTTGTTGTGTGCAGAACAAGAAATCCGCCTCAAACGATTGATAAAGTGCATTGAAAGTGCATTATCCAACGTGTGCAGAATCAGCCAATAGTCAAAGTCAAAGTCAAAAGAGTTTATTGTCTATAGCCATAGGCCGTCACAATTCACCAAACATTGACTAATAAACAATTAAATCCCTTATCACAGTTTGTATAGGTTACTAAAATTAATTAAAACAATACAAAATCAACAAGAGTCCAGTAGCACCTTTAAGACTAACCAACTTTATTGTAGCATAGGCTTTCGAGAATCACAGTTCTCTTCTTCAGATGCATGGAGGACAAAAAGAAACTGGTCAGATATAGAGGAGGAGTGGGGAGGGCGGAGTAGATGCAGACAGCTCCTTCTGATATGGAGATGCAAACAGCTCCTTCTGATATGGAGATCAATTTGCTTCTGTTAAGGAAATCAGTTACCTCTAATAATGAGATAACCATTCATAGTCCCTATTCAGTCCCAGCTTGACAGAGTCAAATTTACATATGAATTCCAATTCAGCAGCTTCCCGTTGGATTTTGTTTTTGAAAGGTTTCTGTTGAACTACAGTGACCTTTAAGTCTTTGATGGAATGTCCTGGTAGATTGAAGTGTTCTCCCACTAGTTTCTGGACGTTGCCATTTCTAATGTCAGATTTGTGTCCATTTATTCTTTTGCGTAGAGGTTGGCTGGTTTGTCCAATGTACAGAGCAGATGGACATTGTTGGCACATGAGGGCATATATCAGATTGGAGGATGAGCAGCTGTAAGAGCCAGAAACAGTGTAGTTGATGCCATTGGGTCCTGTAATTGTATTCCCTGGGGCAGAGCTGGCATCTGGGTCTGTTGCAGGGCTTGGTACCTGTGCTGGTGACTCTGCTAGCCGATTCATGATTGTAAGTGAGAAGTTGTTTAAGGTTGGGGGGCTGTCTGTAGGCAAGGAGAGGTCTTCCACCCAGGGCTTCTGACAGTACATATGCCAAACTATCACAGGAGTCACAAAACAGCCTCATTCAGTACCACCTTAGATCTTATCTTTTTGGCTGTGAGTGCAAACTGAAAGACTCTATAGGACACATGATTATCAGTGTCAGATAACAAAAACACAATCTTCTCGATTTCAGATTATGTGTTTGTCACTGATAAGATTCTAGCCAAAAAATTAGTTCTGGGTACACTATATAATGGACAATAAAGTAGGTAGTGGGAAAGGTTCTCCACTGTAGGTAATCCACAAATGCAGGTGTGATGTTCCATAGGGATGTGAGAATAACGCCCTGCCAAAAGAGCTGTTTGCATCACCTGAAAGTACAAAGCAGTGAAAGACACTCTGAGGTTGTAATGAGAAATACTGGCTAGGTAGGGAGATCTTGAATGGTCAAATTTGATTAGTTTTTACCAAGGAGCTGCCTTAGATTTTAATATTGATAGCCGATCCATCACTGCATCTGACTTGTAGATCTACTCCTTAAGTGGGAGGTTGTTGGCTGAGACCCCTAACAGGTCATCCGGGATGGTATACCTTTGGCAAATGGTGGATAGAAAGCCAGGGCATGTGGGGGGTCTTTGGATAGTAAGTAATTTACTGATTAGCAAGTTAAGGAGTCAGAACTGGAAAATTTGATCCTTTTCCTGTATTTTAATACTGCAAGGTGTACCCACGCCCTAAGGGAGGGGAGTCCTGTTTCAGCCCTCATCACAGCGGCAGGAGCGCCTTTGGGCAAAGCCAAAATCCATCTCAATAATTGGTTTTGGATTACCTCAAGACTGGTTAGAATGTCTTCCTTCCAACCCCACACTTCAGCTCCATATAGGGGGTGAGGGACTACCTTGCTCTTAAATAATTTCAGTGCTGGATCTATCAGCCGACCCCTCTTTGTATAAAAGAAATGTATGATTGACCCTACAATCCTTGATGCTGAGGATTTAACCAATGCAAGATGTATCTTCCAATTCAGAGTATCTTTAAAGGTTACCCCTAGACAACAATAGGTAACATTTCTCAAAATATATCATTCTTAATTTTAGAATTTGAATATTTACATATATGTGTAAACATGTAGCTTACGGGGGCATGTTTGCATCTGGTCAACATCAGTATTTTTAATTTTTAATTTAATTTTTTTAATTGTTTGCAGAAAGCTAGTGCATTACAGAGAAACCTGCACTAAATCTTTCTCCCTGATATACAAACAGCGCAATCCTAAACAGAGTTACTCCAGTCTAAGTCCACTGATTCCAATGGCCTTAGACTGGAGTAACACTTCTTAGGATTGCACTGTAAGTATTTTTACATGCAGGGAATTTTATCAACATAGGGAGGCATTCAAAACTAACAACCCCTCTTTCTGCGCTTTATGAAAGGTGCAGAGATCACACCCCTAACTTCAGCTAGAGGCGTAACTAGGACCACTAGAGAACAGAACTAACCAAGGAAAACATGCCTTCTAATTTTCATAAACGGAGGAACTTTCTTGAGAAAGATGTGTTTCAAAATCCCTTTCAAATCATGGGGTGGTGACTCATGCTGTTCAGGAAACATGGGTAAGAGCATAAGTTGGTCATCATCGTACAATTCCAGATTGCGTGTGAGCATCCTCATTTGGAACTTTCTCCCCATTAATAAAATAAAACTCCCTGCACATATAAAAACTGATCCGGAGGAGTTAGCCATGTTAGTCTGTAGTTACAAAACAGTAAAGATTCCAGTAGCACCTTGAAGACTAACCAACTTTATTGTAGCATAAGCTTTCGAGAGCCACAGCTCTTTTACTGTATAAAAGCTGGTACAGTATGGAGAAAGATTTAGATAGCTTGTCCCCTGGTTTCAATAACATGCAGGGTCTTTATTTTTCCTGGGTTGAGGACAATGTTCCAAATTATGAAGATCTGAATCTGTTGTCTGAGCTGACATCCAAATTCCTGCCACTTCAGTCTTCTGCATCCTTTCCATGTAACATGCAGCCTGGTTCTGATTCTGCATCTCCCAGGAAATGTTGAGTTGGGTCCAGCCAGACACTGTAGAGGGCATTGATAATCATAGATCTTTCCCACACACCTCTTCCCCCAGAGCAGAAGTCCTTTCTATACCCCTAGAAAATTTATTCCCCAGGTCGAGGGAAGAGTTGCCAGGTCCCTATACCCACCTGGTGAGAGAAGGGGGACCTGGCACTTACATCATGCTGTGAGTGTGGTCTTTTTTTTCCAGCTCTGGTGCTGGCGCGATAACATCACTCCTGGAAGTGATGTCATTGCACCGGCCATGGGAGCACTCTTGTGCTCCATGCAGGGCTGATCCAGCCTGTTTGGAGCCAAAATCAGCCCAAAACAAAGTGTGGGAGTGCTCCCGCAGCTGGTGCAACGATGTCACTTCCAGGAGTAACGGCATCACTTCTCTGGGAGCGTGTGGGCTACCTGGGGTTGTCCGCCAGTGGCAGGTGACTTCCAGAGGCTGATTGCTGCAAGATTGTCGGAAAAGGGAGCAAACCCTTGGGAGTTTGCCCACCTCCGATGGGCACCTGGGAACCCTAGCACACATAAAACAATTATCACTGTAGGTTGGAGTTGGGAGAGGAAGGGGGCAAAATTGCCATTTCTGCCTCTTCCGTCAGCCCCCTGCCTGTTCTATCTCCACTGACATAGAAACACAGAGGTGGAAGTTTCCCCATGGATCATCTAGTCCAACCCCTGTACGATGCAGAAAATTCACAGCTACCTCCCCCAGCTACCCCTGCTCTATGCACAGAGGAAGGCAAACAGAACAGGGAGGAGAGGACAATTGTGTTCCCAATCCCATAGCAGCTTCCTGAAACATGTGGCTATTTCCTGTGTGAGTCAAATGACTCAGGGCCAAGCTACACATGACGAATGACACTTGAACGGCAAGTGGATTGAGTGGAGGGCAAGTGAACAGGGAGAAATACACTTGCCATTCAAGTGTCATTCGTCATGTGTAGCTTGGCCCTCAGAGTCAGACAGGATCACTGGACGAAGGGGAATGCAGGAAATATCTGCAATCTTTGCATCCCCGAACTACTGGATCCAGTCCATTGTGCCAACATTCGTGTTCTCATTTTGTATCTGTATTTGGGACCATGTTTTCCTTCTACATCTTGCCCACTAAACAGACCCCTTCATTTAAATATATGTTATCTAAAGATTAAAACATTTATAACTTGCATTCCACATGGTTCAAGATGACTTGTAATAATCATTAAAAAAACCCATTTCCAATTAAAACCAAAATAAAATAACAAGATTAGAGTCCAGTTGCACCTTGAAGACCTACAGGATTTGCAAGGTAAAAACCTTTATCAAAATAAAATAATTACTCCCCCCTCTTTCTCCTCCTTAAAAGAAGTCTACCTGACATGCCCCCTCAAAATCCCTGGCAAACAAGCAAAGCTTGCAGCACCTCCTGAAGATCTCCAAGGAGGGGGCTCCCCTCACCTCTTCAAGAAGCCCGTTCCATGATATAAAAGGCCCAGGCTCCAGTCTGTGCCAGACAGGCCACCCTAAGTGGTGGGACAGCCAACAAATGGCTGCCTGAGGACAGTAGTTGGTGAACAGGGACATATGGAAGGAGATGGTCCTTCAAGTATGTGGGTCCCACTTTGTAAAGAGCCTTAATGCTGATAATCAGCACCTTGAATTGAGCCTGAAAACAGACCAGTAACCATCGTGTTTCAAAATGGTCAGCATACGTTCCCAGAGACTGGACCCTAACAATAGTTGGGCTGACATATTCTGGACCAGCTGTCATTTCAAGGGCAGCCCCACATAGAGCATATTGCAGTAATCCAACCTTGAGGGTACAGAAGCATGGATCAGTGTGGCCAGTTAAGCTGAGTTTAGATAATGAGAGAGTTGGTGAACTCAATGCAGCTGATTGAAGACATCCCTTGCTATCATGCCAACTTGCTTTTCAAAGAGCAAGGCGGGATTTATTAGCACCTGCTCTGAGAAAGCCAGCTTCACTCTCCCCTGGACAAGTGGATTCAATCCCTCTAGAACATCAGCCTTCCCAACTAGCATTGCCTTGGTCTTGTCCGGATTGAGCTTCAGTTTCAGTTTCTCTTCTAGGAGAACAGCTAATTTCCGCCCAACTTTCTGTGAATCCAAGTTATCGTCAGTATTATGAAGGTGACAATATTGATCTCATTTGCACTGCTAAGATCAACAAGCCGGTGAAAGGATATAGATTTTTTAACGAGAGCAAGGCTGTGATACATGAAATGGACTTAGATGGCTTTGGGAATGGCTGGCTGCCTGTCAAAGTTCAAAAGGAGAAAGCTGGAAAATACAGCTGCGGTTACTGGACAGGGGAGATTGACAAAGAGGTCCGATCGCCACAAAGCAATATAATCACCCTGCAAGTGACAGGTAGGTTTATATTTCCTACAATGATGGGTAAGATGGACAATCCAGGGTGCTTGCTCATAATATGGCATGAGCTACTGTGAACCACGAGTATTCTGAACACCATTACAAGTCTTCCAAGTGCTCGAAATGGCATTATGGGAGTGTCATGGGATACTGAATACAACAGCCTGCAGCTTCCAAGGGTTGCCAGGAAAGAGACACAGCCCAGGAGACCTGATTACTCTTCAGATTATGGAAACGTGTGTGCTATTTTCACAGAATCACAGAGTTGGAAGGGGCCATACAGACCTTCTAGTCCAACCTCCTGCCCAATGCAGGATGAGCCTAAAGCATCCCTGACAAATATTCATCCAGCCTCTTCTTGAAAACTGCCAGTGAAGGGGAACTCACCACCTCCCTAGGCAAATTTTAATCATGTATGAATGTTTGGGATTTTTTTTTATATTGGGCCCGGGTGGGCAAAGAGAATGCTTGTCAGGGACCAATGGTGGCTGCCACCATTTTGAAGAGAAGGAAGATGGCAAGCAGCAATTGGTTTGGAGGAGGCAATGTTCTTCCTGATCCCCATCTGAGCCCCTGCAACACTCACCTGTCAGAGATCAGTAAGAGGTTAGTTTAATTGTAAGAAGTAGCAGGACCTCTTCCAATGCAGCTTCAAAGCTGTGGAGCAAGCGTATCCCTTGAGCATATGTCTCATACTCCTTTTAGCTTCTCGAGAAAGGAGAAACATACATTTTGAAGCTGACTTGGGGAAAAACAAACACTGCTTTTATGGTCTTTCACTGTGGTTCTTCCAATTCCAGGATTCTGGTCTGAAGGTTTCACTCACTCACTCAGAGCCAAGCTACAAGTGACCCCTGACACAAGTTGGACACTTGTCAGCTTCCCTCAAGTTTTGATGGGAAATGTAGGCATGCTGGTCTTACAACTTGGCCTCCATTTAATTGAAGTTTACAGACACCCCCCCCACACACACACACACACAGCAGAGGGGAAGGGGGGCGCCCAGCAAGAGCCCGACGCCTGCACTCCCCTCTTGACTGCATGTTCTCCCTCCTATAGACTGCCTCTCTGTAAACTTTAATTAAATGGAGAGCCAAGCTGCAAGACCAGGATGCCTACATTTCCCATCAAAACTTAAGGGAAGCTGACAAGTGTCTAACTCATGTCAGGCATCACCCGTAGCTTGGCTCTCACTCACTTACACACTTCATTTATACCCCCCTTTCTTCCCAATGGTGACCCAAAGCAACTTACATCATTCCTCTTTCTTCCATTTATCCTCAAAACAACCCTATGAGGTAGGATAGGCCGAGAGAGTGCAACTGATCCAAGGCCACCCAGCAAGCTTCGGGGGCAGAATGGGGGGGGGGGGTTGAAGCCAGGTTTCCAGATCCCAGTCCATCACAGCCCATCAGTGTCTTGTGATGGCTGAAAACCACTGGTTATGATATAAGGTTTTGTCGGCCACAGATCACTTCCTTCATCAAAGCAGCATTACCTGTTGTTGACAGATGGAAATATGCACAAGGAACAGGGCATAAGGGGTGAGGCTGTACAGTTCTGCCATCTGAGAGACAGGCATACTACATGGCCGTATGGGGCATGGACAAAAACAAGATCAAGTCAGAAGAGTAAATAGTCCAATCTGAACTGGAGTGCACTATTCCAGACGGGTGATTAGTGGGCAGAGAGAATGAATAGCGTGCATAAACCTGTGGACAATAACCTTAGGTGAAGAGTTAACCACTCCCAGTTGCTATTGAGACCATTTCTGTAGGAATGGCTCCATATACATTCCCCAGTCCTGACTTCCCTTTCCAGTCAGGCAAAGTCATTTCATTCAGCAGGGTGATTTTTGCTCATTCCTGCCTCACACTGCATCCCTCCACTTCAACCCCCAGAGTTTCCCAGGGTGTCCAACTACCCACAAAAGCACAATTTCAGGGTTTATAAACTGCAGTGAGAGAGGGAGGAAGACAATGTTCCATTTATGCACAGCAGGCCTACACATCCTTCATAGAAGCCAAGCCACAGAAATAACATCGGGCAGAGTAAGCGACCTTTTGGGGGTTACAAAGCACAGATGTCCACATTTTACTGGTATAGTTTTGGTTCACATTATGATATGTCCGACAAGCTTCATCTGAGGGCATTTCTGCTGATCAGAAAATAAAAGCAGAGCTCTCGATTCATTTGAGTTGGGGGGGGGGGCGGAAATTCCAAACCACTCACATCTAAAATTAATTACTGTTATTTCTGTTTTCATTATTAGCAAGCCACTTGTGATGAAATTGCAAAAAAGATAGGGATGTATCTTTATGTTACAATTTGCAAGATTTTTACCTCTCCTGTCTGCCTTCACGGGGCTACCGAAAACCGTTTGTCCACAGGATGGCAGCAAAGACCAGTTTTTGCTATCTGTGCTTTCAAATTCTTTCACAGCTGGTTGGTACATTTGGGTTATAAATCAGCGGCTTCAGAGTAGGAAACAGTGTGATTCCTAAGGCAGACACGTTTTCTACTGGTGTGTGGAGTAGGAAAAAATTAGAAAATGCATTATACCACACACGTTGCAAATCAGACATGAGTGTTTGTTTCATGTTTTGGGGCCAAGCAACAAGTGACGAATGACACTTGAACAGCAAGTGGATTAAGTGGAGCGCAAGCGAACAGGGAGAAATACACTTGCCATTCAAGTGTCATTCGTCACTTGTAGCTTGGCCCTTGGTGACTTACTTGTTTCTACCTCTGTCTCTCCACCCTAGAGGGAGAAACTGCTGAATTAGAAGTAAGGCTCATGCAATTGCCTGTGTGCAAATGGCTGCCATGGAGGACATTTTATCCACTGTCAGGCAGCTTGTCAGAGGGTGGTATTTTCTGACCCTTCACACAATCTCATCTAGAATTTTGTAACTGTACATGGGCAGTTTGCCACACCTACTTCCTCCCATTCAGAAATATATTTTTCCTTCTACATTACTGAAGCTTAAAATGTGCACTGATAAAACACCACAAAAAAAGCAATTGTTAGGTGCATATGAATATGTACATATGTGGGGGTGAGGAGATTCTGAGGGAATAGCAACAGACCGAGAGTGCTCTACTCTGAAATTATTTTTAGAAATTCTACTAGAATTCAGGGAGAATGAAATGCAATATACAGCAAAAAAATCCCAAAAAATAAAAGAACAGGATTAGGGAAACCCAATTATACCTAACTTACATAACCTGACACACTACTCTGTATGTAGAACACCACACACACACACACACAAACACACACACACACACACACACACAGTTATATTCTGTGATACTCTGAAAATCTTGTTGGTCTCTAAGTGCCATTGGACTCAAATCCTGCTGTTCTACTGCACCAAAAGTATCTTTATACAATCATACATACAAACTAATTGATTGCTTTTGGGGGGAGATTTTTATCAATGCATATAAATGCATTACATTGAACACTGTGTGTGAATTGGTAAACAGAGGTGTTTGTTTTACAAAATGTCTACCCCCCATGTCTACCCTCATAAAGGCCACCAGGGTAGCTAACAAAACATACATAATAAAATCACATTGTAAAACCATTAACCTCCCCCCCCCCAAAAAAACAACATACCATTAAAGCAATTAAAAACAGAGCTAAAACTACACACAAAAAATATAACAATTTAAAAAATGGAAAGGAAGAGGGGATCACTAAAGGACTGCCAAATGAAACACCTGCTGGTGAAAGATGGCAACAAATGAGGAATCTACCTGGGAGAAAGTTTCAGAGTTTGGGTACCATGAGAATAATAAATAAATAAAAAGATATGCAGATAAAGCCTAACCTTTTGGTCTTTTTCTGTTTGTGTAGTGGTTAAGAGCATGGGACTCTAATCTGGAGAAATGGGTTTGATTCCCCACTTGAAGCCAGCTGCATGGCCTTGGGTCAGTCACAGCTCTCTCAGAGCTCTCTCAGCCCCACCCACCTCACAAGGTGTTTGTTGTGGGGATAATAATGACAGACTTTTAAACCACTCTGAGGGCCAAGCTACACATGACGAATGACACTTGAACGGCAAGTGGATTGAATGGAGGGCAAATGAACAGGGAGAAATACACTTGCCGTTCAAGTGTCATTCGTCATGTGTAGCTTGGCCCTGAGTGGGCATTAAGTTGTCCTGAAGAGTGGTATATAAATCGAATATTGTTGTTGTTGTTATTGTTATTTGTGTGACTATGCTGCATTCATTTTTTGGCACCTTGACCGCCTCAGAAAGCCCATTTGGGAATATGAGGAGATTTTGAAATTGGGAACAATCACATCACAGTTTTCCCATTGTTTGTTAGTTTGCTTGTTTGTTTTAGGAAGAAAACATTGGCATCCAAATGGATGTGGAAAATCCACGCTTCAGTGGAGTGGTGGGCTTGTCTTCTGTCTCTACATGACATGAAAAAAAAATCCTGACGACAGACCTTTCTCTTTTGCAGAGGCCCCTAAAAAGCCATCCCTTACATTGAATCACACACTCCCGCAGTACAAGTGGGGCGATTCTGTGAACTTGGTGTGTTCAGCTCCAAATGAAACAAAGGACATCAAGGAATTCCAGTACTACGGAGACAGACAGACGATCCAAGCCATAAGTGTGGATCTTGTTACAGACACATACAATCTGAACATCATAGAACCAAAGGACACAGGGAACTTCATGTGCGCCTATATCCAGTTAATTTCTGGGCGAAATGTCCGTTCTGAGAAGAGCGACCCTGTCTTTATTGATCCAGCAGGTAAGTTCTGAGTGGCCCCTGACAACTTCTTGAGAATGTCCTTCCTTCCATCCTGCCTTCCCAACTTCCTCAAACTCCCTTTGATGTTGATACACCAATGCACAAAAGAACAGTATTTCTAAACCTAGAAGCTGTGTGTAGCCATCGTAACCAACGAACATTCAGGAGTCCTCCTCGAATCTGTTAAACCCTTCTTTTAAAGTTAAAAAGGCTGAGACTGCACCAGGAGGCAGTGAATTCCATAACTTCACAATGAGTTGTGTGAAGTTATTCTTTCTTCAACATTTGTCTGGAGGGCTTCGGACGGAGGGGAAGAACCCCATGGTGCAGCTAATTATCTCACAAGATGGTTGCGAGATAGGGGTGAGATAGGAATGGTAAATCACAGCACGTGATTTCTTAACAATGAGTAATAACCACTGGGAGAATCATACTAGAGCCTGCCGGTCTGACGTGATGATGAATAAGAGCACCTGGCTCATTCTGCAGAAGATGATGGATGTGGCAACTTTTCGTTACCTTCTATAACCAGCAACTCTCTTCTCTTCACCTCCCTAGGCACCAATTGGGGACGGATATTGGCCACTGGTGGGGCTTTCTTCACCATCAATGGTCTCATCTTTTTAACCACCCACTACTATTTCCTGCCAAAGGCAAGTGAGATTTTCTATAGAAGCCCTGTAACTGAGAGGTTTGGGAGCTTTTTCACTCCCGCACCAAAGAGAAAGGACGTTCGTGCAAGGTTGGCCCAAGATATTTTGGTGCCAGAGGTGGAAAGCCAAACACTCGTGCATAATAATTAATGAAGGGCAAGGTGAACTGAAATGAGAAAGAACAGTGTGGTTGTTTTCAATGGGGCTTACACTGGAGACCTTCTCAGAGACAAGGTGGCTCAAAGTCTTTTTGCCATCCAAGCAGGGCCAATGCTTGTTGCAAGAACAAGTTAGTAGGATGAGAAGGTCAAGCTAGCACTACAAAAATATAACAAAATTAGATGTGTTTATTATAGAGTGTACACAAAAGCAACAATTTAAAAATTTTAAAAAGATAAAAGTCTAAATATTAGACCACAAGTAAGTACATACATGATTGTAATGCTTCATACATAAAGATGGATTGCCCAACGACCAATAACAATTACATCCAAATAAATAGTATCTCATAGACACTTGATAGACTACCGAAAAACAAATGGACCATATGCGTTTCAGCCCCTAAAATGCCTTCCTCAGTGGTCAATGTAAATAAACCCAATAATAGTTATACTAAAATTAAAAATTAAAAGCCAGGCGTTACTGTCTGCAACTGTCAAAGAGAGGAAGAGAAAACGAAACTATTATATATTCAAAACTCATTGATGCTTTTTATGGAATTTATAAACCAAAGTTTTAACCATTATTAACTTACATGATGTGTGGTTAGGATTTAGACACAGAACCTTGCATTGTTTCTCATAGTAATTTCAGCTACACATCTGGCTATTATATTCAATGCTGTACTGAAAATAAATATGCATCAGTTAAAATAAAGCATATATAAATATAAACTGATGCAAAGAGTTAATTAAAAAGCACTCACTTTTCTGGGTTGAGTCCCCTCCCCTTTTTTTTCTTCGTTTTTAATAAGAACAAGCTAGGCCATAGTGGTGTTAGCAGGACCTGGGTGTTGGTGTTGCAGATTTGGACGCATAGGCTATGTCATCAGCTCCAGGGACAAGAATGACCACAGAGGGTCTGCCAGCACCTCAGTAACCTACACTGGACCCCACCTGCAATGGCACAGTTCTGGAAGATGATAATGGATCCACTGTCCCCGTGATCTTCCACTGCAGTGCTGTCTTTTATTTATGCTGCTGCAAGCAACCACATGGACCGCTGTGGTGGTGAACTGATTATTTGAAGAGTTCTACGAAGGGAGTATATGAAAACATTTTGTACTGAGTCAGATCCTCTACGTCAGTCTCGTCTACTCTGAACAGCCATGGCTCTCCCAGGGTCCCAGGCGAGCATCTTTCTCCAGCACTGCCACCTGAAATCCTTACATTAGGAGAAGGCAAAAATTGAACCTGGGAACTTCTGCAGGAAAAACTTGCGTTCTTCTTTTGAGCTACGGCCATGTGGCAAACCCATCTGTCTCCTGCTATTCTCCCTCTCCCCAGATCTGCAACCTTGCCCTCACCCTCCATCAGTACAGATTATAGAGTGCATGGCTTCCACCAGTCCTAAGCCCCAGCCCATCGCTGTCTGTCCACTCTCCAACTGTTTTTCATGACCTGACCAATGTATGTGGGCTTTGGATTCAACTGTAATGCTGAAGTCCTTCAGACAACTTAACGCCACTTGAGTTGATGCCATTTGTCTGAGAGGGTTCAATCTATAGTGCTTTCTGCAGTCAACAGAGGGTTGCCTTAGAGTTGCCACCTCTGGCTTGGCAAATTCCTGATGGTTTGGGGGTGGTGACTGAGAAGGATGGAATTTGAGGAGGGTAAGGAGCTCAGCAGGGATGTAGTGGCATAGAGTCCACCCTCCAGAGCTGGTATTTCCTCCAGGATCCATGTAGCTTTGAGATCAGTTGTAATTCCAGAAGAATTCCAGGCCCTACCAGGAAGCCAGGGCCGTTTTCACACGCACCCAGGTAGATGGCACAAACTCACAGCATGAAACGTCTTCTCAGCATGATCTCCCATCACGATCCCCTTTAATGGCCCGATGACATCAGAAAAAAGGCCATTAAATGGGATTGTGCCAGGAAATTGCGCTAGGAAGACGCTTTTATGCAGTGAGTTTCGCACGATCTTCCGGGCGCATGGCCGTGTGAAAACGGCCCGACAATCCTAGTTGCCTGTGATGTAGCATAGGAATTGGGAGGTCTGCTTGGGAAGGGAGATTTTGCATGAGATTTCACTCCTGTGATATGATCCACAGAAGTCTTTAATCACCTGCTTTTAATCTTTTCAGGTGTCCGAGAGGAATGAATAGTAACACATCTCCAATGTCCTTCTGGGTTCTCTGTCTGCTTCTTTCCAGCCATAGTGTGATCCGGCCTCTGTTCATTTACCCAGTCCAGCTTGTATATATTCGCTTCCGTGTAGAAGCCCTGGATGCTGCATCAAGGTGGCGCTTGTAGTCTTTTATACCGCAGTTTTACCATTTGATGTTTGACGCCTTTATCTATGGAGTTTTGTGACTTTTAACTTCTGTAATTCTATTCTGTTTTTAAACGGTATCGTTCTTTTATTGTTGTGAGCCGCCCTGAACCTGTTTGTGGGGAGGGCAGGATATAAATATGATTAAATAAATAAATAAATAAATAAGAGCGAGAAATTCTCACTAAAAAAATCAAACAACAATCAAAACAAACAACAATCAAAAATCAAAAACAACAAAAACACTCCTGAATAAAGTCCCAGAGTATGAGTACTTGAATACTTTCTAAGCGTCATAATGGGCTTTCATTACAGAGAATCAGTACATTGATTCTCGCTTAAACGTCCTTAATATATTTTTATTAAACTGCAGAAATCCACGCCAGTAGAAACAGATAGATTTTCTGGTGCATCGACGTTCTCCACGGGAGGGCAAAACGGATGAACTTCTATTCTATTTGTGTCCAATGATCTTCTGAGCAGCTCACTTATTTAGTACAAAAGAAAATCACTTTGATAAAAAACAGCATTCTGAATCAACGGGAAGTCTTTGAAAAAATGAGACAGGCTCAGCAGGGTCTCCCCAGCCATGAATTATGAAAGCATTGCTTTATGACACAGGCTACAATTCCTTTTCAGCACCGTCCTAGCTTGCTCTGGGCCGGCTGACTAAGCCAAGCTACCTTTGTGGATGCTTTTTCTATAGTAATGACTCAGTGGCCATGAAAAATATATATATTTCCTGTACTTGATACCCTGATGAAAGAAATAGCATAATAGCGGCTATCAAATGGGCCTTTTATTATGGAAAAAAGTACATTAAATGAACTCTGTTTAATGGATTCATACAGCAACTAGCCCAAGAACACCGGGGTGGAAGGCTGAGAATAAGCAAGCCGGATCAATCCTCACCCCCTCCTATGTGTGTTCACCTGGACTCAGGGCCAAGCTACACATGACGAATGACACTTGAACAGCAAGTGGATTGAGTGGAGGGCAAGTGAACAGGGAGAAATACACTTGCCGTTCAAGTGTCATTCGTCATGTGTAGCTTGGCCCATAGACACAATGCTTAGGCACTGTATGCTCAGCAGCTACGACTGCATGTTCTGTGGCTTCATCCCTATGTCTGGAAATATTTCGGAAGTTCCGGATCCTGGGGCTACAATTTTTGTGAGCACAGACTGAACTGGGTTGTCTGCAGCCCTTGCGTTTCAAGCTCCTACTTGATGAAGCAGCAAGAGCAAAAATGGGAGGGGAAGGGGAAAACATCACATGATGTTGTGATGTACACAACGGGAAGTGGTGCCGTGGCATCACGTGATGCCAGTTTCCAGCATCTCCACCCTGTTCTCAATGCTCCCAGAGGTTGCCAGCCTAGATTGAACATGCAGCAACCATAGATTGACAACCCTACACTGAACATGCAGACATGCTGCATCCATGTTGGTAAACATGCATGAGTGGGGGAGGGGAGGCAAGGCCAGCGCTATCAGGTGAAGGCAGAAAATGGGGACAGCATGCATGCTCCCAACCACCCCTCTATACACATTGGCTTGCGTCCAGGGCTTAAGATAGTCATGGCTGAGACTGAAAATCAGCTATTTTAATGTGTGGACTTCCACGTGTTCCCATTTTATCACATGTGCAGCTTGGCCTGTTTTCATGATTACATTCCAGGCCACCAATGATTATCTACCAAATCTAGAGCTGCCAGACCACAGCTGGCAACCTCTGGAAGCCTTTTGGGGGTGGGCACTGACATGCTGGTTGATGATGTCACTTCCGCTGAAAACCTCAAGTGACAGCATGATATCAGGAAGATGCTATAGGATTTGCAAAAACTCTATGGTAAAGTCCCCATTTCTCCCCAGTTTCCTCCCAGTGACACTTCAGTTTCCAGCAGGCTAAAAAAAGGACTTCACCTGGAGGTCACAGCCTGGGAACCCGACAAGCAATCTGAGGTTAGATCCAGGGCTTTTTTTCAGCTGGAACGTGGTGGAACGGAGTTCTGGCACCTCTTGAAAATGGTCACATGGCCAGTGGCCCCGCCCCCTGATCTCCAGACAGAGAGGAGTTTAGATTGCCCTCCATGTAGCTTGGTGATTTAAACTTTAAAAAACTCCTCCCTTCTTCCAGCTGACCCAAAGTGACATCACTGTGCGGTCCTGAGTTCCACCACTGAGTTCCACCACCTCTTTTCCCAGAAAAAAAGCCCTGGTTAGATCAAATATACAGGGGAGGCTCCTACCACAGCCTTCTCTTCTGTTGCCTCTATCAGGAGGAACTGTAGACTTCATATCCCAGGTTCCGATC
Source organism: Eublepharis macularius (assembly GCF_028583425.1). Taxonomy (NCBI): domain Eukaryota; kingdom Metazoa; phylum Chordata; class Lepidosauria; order Squamata; family Eublepharidae; genus Eublepharis; species Eublepharis macularius. The sequence goes on along the minus strand of NC_072801.1, from coordinate 68,981,081 downwards.
AATATAAATGCCAGGTTTCTAGATGTTGCAGATATACTTTGTTATTTCTGTTATCAGGGTGCTCTCCTAAATAAAACCTCAATATCTTTTGCACCCATAAGCTGTTCTGGGTTTAATTTCTTATTAGACTCTCTGCCTCACACCATTTAATATCACAATTGATACTACAGCCAAGCTCAGCAATAATAATTAAGGGACCTCATACAAGCAATGATTTCTTATGTGTTTGCAATAAGCAGTTTGCAATTGCTAAGTAACTTTGAGAAACTGTTTAGTCACATTGAGTACTGAAGGCAAGATAACAGTACAAGCTAGCATTGTGTGTTTGCCAGAGACATTCAGGCAGAAAAGACAGTCACAGCTCTCTCGGAGCTTTCTCAGCCCCACCCACCTCACAGGGTGATAGTTGTGGGGATAATAATAACATACTTTGTAAACCACTCTGAGTGGGTGTTACGTTGTTCTGAAGGGTGGTACATAAATTGAATGTTATTATTATTACTATTCAGACAAGTGCAAATGTAACAAGAGCTGACATTGCACTAAAAAAGGTGACATACGTACTAAAATGTCTAAATCCTACTATATAAAAGACTAAGCATATTCGAGACAACTCACTTCTTACCCTGGTGTGCCTCCAGTGGGCGCTGCTGTGGAGGGAAGCCCAGATGAGGCAGCCAGGCCTCCAGAGAGCATGCTGTGGTGGGAAACTCGGGCTAAAATCAGGCATGGAGCAGGCGGCGATGCCTGCCCCCCGCCTTCACCCAGGTCGGATCAGGAGCAGAACAGGTGACAATGCCCGCTCACCCTTTACCCATCTGGGATCAGGAGTGGAGTAGGTGGCAATGCCTGCCCCCCACCATCACCCAGCTGGGATCAGGAGTGGAGCAGGTGGAAACGCCCATCTTTTCTTCACTCAGCTTGGATCAGGAGCAAAGCAAGTGGCAATGCCTACTCCCCCCTTCACCCAGCCAAGAACAGAAGCGGAGAAGCTGGCAATGCCTTCCCCTACCTTCATCCAGTGGGATCAGAAGCAGAGAAGGTGGCAATGTTCACCCCCTGCCTTCACCCAGCTTTTATCAGGAATGTAGGTGGCAATGCCCACCCTCCCTCACCCGGCTGGGATCAGCTATGGAGCAGGTGGCAATGTTCACCCCCCCTTTCATCCAAGTGGGATCAGAAGCAGAGCAGGTGGCAATGGGGAAGGGTGCAGAGAGTTAACCTCCCCCCCTACCCACTCACACGCCCCATACACTGAGGGCCAAGCTACAAGTGACAAATGGCACTTGAATGGCAAGTGGATTGAGTGGAGGGCAAGTGAACAGGGAGAAATACACTTGCCGTTCAAGTGTCATTTGTCACTTGTAGCTTGGCCCTGAGTTTTGCTTCCTTTGTTAGAAAGGAAACTAGGGAACAGGGATAGGGTTCCTAGCTTGCCGGTGGGACCAGAAATTACACCTGAGAGACTACAGAAATAAGTTCCCCAGAGAAAATGGCTGCTTTGAGGGTGGACTCTATTGCATCACTTGCTTGTTGAGCTCCTTCTCCTCTCCAGAGTTTGCTTTTACCAGGCACTGCCCCCAAATCTCCAGGAATTTCAGAAGCCAGAGTTTACAACCCTAAAGCAAGTTCCACAGAGGGCCAAGCTACACATGACGAATGACACTTGAACAGCAAGTGGATTGAGTGGAGGGCAAGTGAACAGGGAGAAATACACTTGCTGTTCAAGTGTCATTTGTCATGTGTAGCTTGGCCCAGAGTCTGGAATCTAACTCTCAGGGCCAAGCTACACATGACGAAAGACACTTGCCTGGCAAGTGGATTGAGTGGAGGGCAAGTGAACAGGGAGAAATACACCTGCCATCCAAGTGTCATTTGTCACTTGTAGCTTGGCCCTCAGCTACAAGCTTTGGGAGCGGTGCGGGATTACTAGTGTTGACAACCTACAGGTGAGGCCTGGAATTCTCTTGATATTACAACTGACCTCTAGACTACAGAGACCATTTCCCCTAGAGAAAATGGCAGCTTCAGAAGGTGGACTCTATAGTATACCATAAATTCTAGGTGAAATCCCTCCTCAAATTCCCCCCTCCACAGGAACAGCGCCTAAAACCCAAGGAATATCCCAGGCCAGAGCTGGCAACCCCAGAGATTGCCCAGAGGTAGGCAGCCCAGACTTTGAAGTTATGGGATGCTACACCATTAATTGAAGAGAGGCCATTTAGAATCTATGTTCATCTTGGGATCACATAAGCCCAGAGAGGGAATCTGATATGTAATGATATGAGTACCTGGTGTTATGTTTAACAGTTAACATAAATCATAAGAGTTCTGGGTCCCATGGTCTTGTTCTAGGGTTGCCAGCTCCAAGTTGGGAAATTACTGGAGATCTAGGGGGTGAAACCTGGAGAAAGTGGTGTTTGGGGAGGGAAAAGACCTTGGCATGGCATAATTCCATAGAGTCCACCCCCCAAAGTAGCCATTTTCTCCAGGTGAACTGATGTCTGTGGCCTGGAGACCAGTTGTAATTCCGGGAGAACTCCAGCCACTACCTGGAGGCTGGCAACCCTATCTTGTTCATCTGCTTATTTAGAAAATGTATTTGCTGCCTCACCACAGATCACCTGGGACAGACTCAAAAGTCCAACAGAAGAATTGTTTGCTTTTATTTTAAACTATTAGTGGGTTGGGGGACAAAGAAATGTAGCTTGACTAAAGAGCTGTCCTGTCCCCAAGCAACCTGGACTGCAGTTACTCCTTGCAAGACAACATATCCTGTGACACTCAATGGCTAAATGGATCCTCCATGGTCAGAGGCAATATGCCTGGAGGGCAGCAGAGAGGTTTGGGCCACTGAACCCTGCTTGCAGGCCTTGGGCAGGGAGAGGCCACTGTGAGAACCGGGATGCCGGATTCGAGGGACTCTTGGTCTGATCCCACAGGGTTCTTCTTATGTGCTGTTGTGTGTGTGTATTAATTCCAGAACACCCACCCCAAAGCATTCGATGGATCCTTTTATCAGCCCTCTGCACTCATCCTCTTGTGGTCTAGCCGCTTCCCTTTTAGGCAATGCTCGTGCTCCTTTCTGTGAATGAGAGGATAAGACAATAAGGGATGGGTGACAGCTGTGTCAGAAACACACAAGCCACGGTCCTCAAAGCACGGGACTACTGGGGTGTGTCTTCTTTCCTCCAGCAAGTCCCAACTTGGAAGCTGAGATATGAGTGCAGAAGCCCAGAGGAGGCTGCCAAAGCCAGACTACCGGCCACTCCCTTCTCTTCCATCACCCAACCTCATTCCTGCTTCCAGTCTGAACGTGCAAAGCAGCCAAGTGATAGACTCTGGAAGAGGGAAACATTTTTTTTTCCCCAAGGAGAGACATGAAAGGCTGGAGATAACAAGAGAAACTTACTCTGGCCTGCACTGGACAACTGCTCCCATGTAAGTTTTTTCTCCTTTGGTCAGAAAGAACGACCACCAGAACATTTGGAAGATCGAGTCAGGATGACTGTGGGGCTTTATGAAATGGGCAGAGAGGCGATTTTAACCCCGGAGTAGAATCACCTGGAACCACATTGGGGGTAGGGGTTAAAAAGAAAAGGATTATCAGCAGGAGATCCAGAGGAGTTAGCCAGGTGAGTCTGTAGCTGCAAAATAGTAAAGAGTCCAGTAGCACCATTAAGACTAACCAACTTTACTGTAGCATAAGCTTTCGAGAACCGCAGCCCTCTTCGTCAGATGCATGGAGGGTAAGAAGAAACTGGCCAGATATATATAGGTGGGGAGGGGAGGGAGGAGTAGATACAAATCAGTTTACTTCTGATAATGAGATCCGTACCACCTATATATATCTGGCCAGTTTCTTCTTACCCTCCATGCATCTGACGAAGAGAACTGTGGTTCTCAAAAGCTCATGCCTGAAAGTAGGTTAGTCTTAAAGGTGCTACTGGACTCTTTACTATCAACTGGAGAGTGTGGGGCAGACTGCAGGACTATTAAGAAGAAAGCCTGATTCCTTACATCTTTCTTATGGATTATTTGCCAAGAATATTTGTTATTAGCATTTGCATGCATTATCTTGGTTTTATTACATTGTTTTCTATTTCTGTTATCCCGTTCTTGTGTTTCTTACATGTCTTCTACTGTTCTTATTACTCTCTTTTCTAACTTTGGAATCCAGTTTTATTACACTGTTTATTTTATGTTTTGTAGTGTTCCCGTTGCATTGCTTAAAATTTTGTAATCTGCCTTGAGTCTCTATGAGAAAGGCAAGCTATAAAGTAATAAAAGTATGCCGTTTTGCTCTTCCTTCCTTGAATATAATGGATTTAAAAAAGCTCAACTAAATAAAGTATACAGATTTATTCACGTGGAACTCATTTTGCTTCATTTGAACGATTATAATCATCTGCAACATTAGCATAGTGGACAGAGTCAGTATGTATAGTGGTTACAGTATGTTAGAATTGGATCTTGGAGACGCCTGCTCAGATTCTCTACCCTGAAGTAGGCTGGGTGATCTTGAGCCAATCGCTCTACAGGGATCTTTTGAGGATAAAATGGGGATGGCCAATAATGGGCACTGGGAAAATAGGGGTGCCATGTAGCTGCTGGGGTGGTAGAACCATAGAGCTGGACCTTACAAACCATCTAGTCCAACCCCCTGCCCAACGCAAAAAAAACAGCCTGAAGCATCTCTGATAAGCATTTGTCCTGCTGCTCCTTGGAGACTTCCAATGAGGGGGAACCCACCACATCCCTAGGCAGCCGATTCCACTGCTGAATTACTCTTAATGTGAAGAAGCTTTTCTTAACATCCAGCCAGTACCTTCCCTCCTGTATTTTAAACTAGTTGTTTTGAGTCCTATACTCTGTTGCCAACAAGAACAGCTCCTTTCCCTCCCCTAAGTTACAGTCTTTTAAGTACGTAAAGAAAACAATCATGTGTCCCCTCAGTCTCCTCTTCTCCAAACTGAACATTCCCAGGTCCGATTCCAGATGGCCCTCTGCATTCCGAAACGTCGCGCGTCATCATGCGTAAAACGCGAAATATCACGTTTTCTCGTGCGAGTTTTGTGCGAGGTCGTGTTTTCCGTGCGACGACGCGCGACGTTTCGGAATGCAGAGGACCGTCTGGAATCGGCCAAGGCTTGGTCTCCAGGCCCCTGATCATCCTGGTTGCTCTCCTCTGCACCCGTCCCAATTTGTCCACATCCTTTTTGAAATGATGCCTCCAGAACTGCACACAATACTCCAGGTGGGGCCTGATCCACAGGATCTCCTGCCCCCAGCGCCCACCACCACACTCCAGTAACCCTAGGTCAGGCTCCCTCATGCTTGAGCATCTAAGTCTCAGCAGGAAATTCCCAGTTCACGTGTGTTTGTCAGGAACTGAGGCAGACATGAACAAACTCATAGACAAAATAACATTTAGAATTTAGGCCATCTTCCTTAACAACCTCACAGGGATGTTTTTTGAATGAAATGGAAGGAAAGAAAAACTTTGGAAGAAGGCTGACAGAAATGTGAACAAGATTCAGGTCCACTAGCACACGAGAGACCAACTAGATTTCCAGGGGGTGAGCTTTCAAGTTCCCTTCATTAAACACATGGAGTGGGAAAGGGTAGGAGTCTTTAAATTCCAGACAGAAGGTGCAAGGGGTATCTTAAATTAGATTGTCAGGAAGCTAGCTGTAATACATGTTATAATAAGCTTGATAGAACATGGGTACAAAGTGCATAAAATTAGCATTTATGATGCGACGAAACATCCTGTGTCCCGTTTCAACCGTGGGGGATCCATTGTTCTAAATTTGCAAATAAACCCAATTTCAGCAATCTTGCATTATAATTTTCCTTTGAAGTTTCTATGCTTGAGAATGGCTACTTGAAAGGTGAGAAGACGTAAGCTAATGTGGAATACAGGCGAGCAAAATTACTTCCTGCAAACAAAATTGATTCTAATTTATTCCGTTCTTAGAACTGGGAGGCGGAAAACAGATTCCAATATCTTCTGTCTAAATCTTCTTGCCTTTCTCCTTCCTGACAGGGCGTCTTCATCCCTTCCATCCCATGCCATCTTGAACCCATGCAACCAGACCTCAGGAAACAACACCCTTCTGAGTTCTCCGACATCCAGCGTGGCTGGGATCGTTTTCCTGCTCTTGGCTGCCCTGATAGGGCTGCCTGGGAACTTTTTTGTCATCTGGAGCATCCTTTGGAAAATGAAGCCGAGCTACCGCTCAGTCACCTGCATACTGGTCCTTAATTTGGCAGTGGCCGATGGGGTTGTGCTTCTCCTCACACCCTTCTTCATCCTTTTCCTCATCTTCAAGAACTGGTTATTTGGTGTGGCTGTGTGTAAAGGTGTGTATTACCTTTGCTGTGTCAACATGTTTGCCAGCATCTTCATCATTACCCTCATGAGCGTGGACCGGTGCCTTGCCGTGAACCAGCCCTACTTCTCTCAAGCCATCCGCAAGAAGCACTTGGTCATCAAGATCCTGACAGGGATTTGGCTGGCGGCCATTTTGTTGTCCATCCCAGCCTTCCTCTTCCGCCAAGTATTGAAGGATCCCTTTCTGGGCCATCATATCTGTGAACCCTGCCATGCCACGCCAGGCCTGGCTATCTTCCATTTCAGCTTAGAAACGGTGGTGGCCTTTGTGATCCCATTCACTGTCATCGTAGGATGTTATTCTGCCATCTTAATACGCCTCAGAGGAGTGAGAAGGAGACAAGGGGCTCGAACTGAGAAGCTCATTATTGCCATAGTGATCAGCTTTGCTGTCCTCTGGGTGCCATATCACATCGTCAACATGCTCCAGGTGGCATCGAACATGGCTTCAGGAAGGGCTGCCGAACGTCTGAGCCAAGCTTGGAAGAGTGGGCGGGCAGGAGCCACTGCCTTGGCCTTCCTAAGCAGTAGCATCAACCCTGTGCTTTACGTCTTTGCTGCTGGGAACCTCATTAAGACCTCAGGGGCCAATTTTATTGCCCAGTTCTTTGAGGGGGCATCTGACGGCCTTGGTAAGAGATCTCCATCACAGAAAAACTTGGCCAAAGATTCAGTGGCGGTGGTGCCAGGAGCTGCTGTGGTCATGGAGCAACAGCCACTGGGAGATTGTGACAGAGTTGACTAGGGCACAGAGGGCAGGCAGGGTATTACCATGATGGGTCAACCCTTTCATGCCAGATATAATCCGTCCTAAATTGAATCACTGTGAGTTTCAACACAGGATTCCTTCTGCTAGAACTCCTTCCTCATCTTGATATGAAATACTAGGCTTCTGAAGAGGCGCAGAAGCCATATCTACACTACAAAGATTAACTACATTCTTTTTAAAACATACAGGGCTTTACATAAAAGATTTGTAATGATGAGAGTGTCTGCCTAGGTTTTGGGAGCCACAATGCTCACTGGGTGATATTGAACTTGTTAAGCTCTTTCTACCCAACCTACCTCACAGGGGTGTTGTGAGGACAAAATGGAGGAGGGAGGAACTATGTCTGCCACCCCCAAGCTCCTGGGATGAACAGACAAGATTTTTAAAAATACTGATGGGTAATAAGGGAAGAATATGAAAAGGAGCAACATGAATATATCCATAAAGAAGAAAGGAAAGGTGGTATATTCCATTCATAATAAAAGGAACACTTGATATCCCTTTGCTTAGGGTTTCAATCATTCTCTCTATGTGAATTAAGCTTTTCATGACTTTTTCTTAATCCCCACGGAACTCATCATCTTGCTCCAAGTAAATTGGTCCCATAATTTCATCCACTCTTCTTTATTTGATGGCCCCCAGGAAAGGGCTAAACTGTTCTTATGGATAATGTGGTCAGCCTGCTAGGTTCAATATTAGATCATTTAAAATAAGATCCTTTTAGATATACACCTTATCTAACCCCCCTCCCTGCCCTTCTGTCATGACTCCAATTCAAATCAAGTGAAACACTCAAATGCTAGTGAGACCGGGCCTTCTGCTATAGCAGGAGACTTCCCGGCCTCTGGCTTCAGTATCCCGCTACTGCTCAGTGTGGCCACAGTAGACATTTCGGGAGGAGTGAAGTGTTGTCCATAGAGTTTTTGAGACTGCTAGTGTGTCACAGCAATACTGTGAAGTCACTTCTGGTTACACAAATGGTCATGCAATGCCTGACCCTCAAAAGCTACATGAATTTGCCAGCTGTCATCTGGCAATATTACCACACACACAGACCCTACGTTGGATGAGTTAAAAAAAACTAGAAAATTGGCTGGAGAGTGTTTTTTTTTCTTTATTTGTAGTTTTAAGTGCTTATTTGGGGCAATGTGAACAGTTCAGCTAGTTTCCTGGTGACATCGTTCCATGATTTATGGGTTGACTGGGGAATATTTCTAACCTTCTTTTTGATGATAAGCTAGAATGGACTAAAGGTATGCCCTTGGGGAAAAAATTATCAGCAGATCCACTCAGCTAAAATCTGCATGAGATTCTTTGGTTATCTGCAAGTAGCATGGTCTCTAAAGGTATCTAGTTTTTTTGATGGGGCACTTGTATTTGGCATGTACAACTTTTTGCTGTGTGGCGAACAGCAGTGGTGTTTCAAAGTCCTGAAAGTCCATTAATTGTGATTATTTGTGTTGGATTGTTTACAATAAACCAGTTATTTTATACCAATGACCGTGCTATGCCTATTTGATTTTGCAAGCATCTATTGGGATATGTTTTTACGGCATAAAAGGTTCAGTTAAAGAACTAATTGTTGAATAATAATAATAATAATAATATTTAGACTTTATATACCCCTTTCAGGTTTCAAAGCATTTTTTTAAAAAAATTATTTGAATACAGAGCATAAAGGAAACAACAATACATAAATAATATATCCATACCTCTTAAAAACACCAATAAATGTAAATAAATGTATACAGATCTTATTAAAATTAAAAACATAGGAATGATTACTATAAATTGTGTAATTATATCTATCCATTAATTATACAGGATTCAAAGCATTTCATAAATATTATAATAGCAATCCTTCTAATAGGAGCTCTGTGGTGCAGAGTGGTAAGCTGCAGTACAGCAGCCCAAGCTCTGCTCACAACCTGAGTTCGATCCTGGTGGAAGCTGGGTTCAGGTAGCTGGCTCAAGGTTGACTCAGCCATCCATCCTTCAGAGGTCGGTAAAATGAGTACCCAGTTTCCTGGGGCTACCTTTACCTTTACCTAATCCTTCTAATAGCACAGTAAGGCAAGGCAATATTATTTCTCCCATATTGCAGATGGGGAAAACTGAGAGAGAGGGTGAGGGGGGGGGCTTGTCTAAGGCTGGGCTGAATTGAAAAGTGACCTCTCAAATAGTTCGTTCTCATATGTATTCTGCTACACAAGAAAACGAAAGGGAAGGAAGGAAAGAGAGGCAGATTTCAGGAAGAGTAGTAGGGTCAAAGAGTTGAAGAGAGGCGACTCAGTGGAAGACTGGCTCGGGTTGCTTCAGATGTAAGGAACTGCCTTGCACCAAGTCATTTCTATGACCCATCCAATCCAGAGTTGTTATGAACCAAAATAAAAAAATCTGGGTGGGGTGGAGTGGAGCTCAGAGCAGGTCATAAGAATATAAGCTCTTCTGGGACTTCTAATCCATCTGATACAGGATTCTTTTCCCCGCAGTTGGCCACCAGATGCCTCCAGAAGAACTCCAAGCAGCAGCATAGAAGATCAAGCTTCCCACTGATGTTGTCCTCTAGCAACCGGCATTCACAGGCAGACTGCCTCTGAACATGGAAGTTCTATCGAGTCATCATGGCTAATAGCCACTGGCGGATCTCTCCTCCATGAATTTGTCTAATCTCCTTTTAAGGCTGATTAAACCAATATCTGCTACTGACAGCGCAACCTTATGCAAATGTCTCCAGTGTCAGCTCATTGATTTCAATAGGCTGAGACTGGAGTTACTCTGCGTAGGATTATGCTTTAAATCATGGGGCCATGGGACCAAAGAGCAGCAGCTGTTAGCAAAAGGGCAGGGTTAAAAAATGGAGGCAGTATCCGTCTCATGAATAGCCCTGTCATTGGGTAGCATCATCAGATCCCCCTTATTGAACCTTCTGTTGTATTTTCAACAGTGAGTGGAGGCGCCATCTTGATTTTCCAATTCAGGCCTATGTATGTCGACACTTCCCTCACAAAAAAATACCTCAAAAAAACCCCTCAAACTGAAACAAAATTCTACAAATTACATGAGGCAAGGTTCTTCTTAGGTTCTTGCAGGAAAGGAACTCTCACTGGCAACAAGGAAGACTTCCCTGGCACAACAAATCTTCCTGGCTCAAGGCCGGGTCCTGTTTGCACACCGTCTCTTACTGAACGTTCTTAGTACCACAACAGGAAGTGACTCGAGTTTGAGTCATGCTAGAGCCACAACCCAGCACCAGGGGGTGCTGTGTCGCAGCCCCGGAGCAGCCTGGGTCTCTTGCAACAGCTGAAGGATTCCAAGGTTGGTTCATGCAAGGGTCACCGTTTCCTAATTGTTGCCTACAGGCCCAAGTCGCACAAAAAGGAACTGCTTTAACACCTTCCAAACAGTTGATGTGTAGCAGAAAATTCAGCCTCAGAAAATGCCTCTCCCCAGAGAGAAAAGTGGCTGCACCTACTGGAATTTCTGCCTACCTTGTGGCCCCACTTGCCTAGGGAATGGGAGGGTTGGTGAGGGGGAGGGAGTTCTGTGTTGATGACACTCAGCTCTATCTGCTGATGGATGGCCACTCTGATCTCGCTCTGAATTCCTTGGTCAAGGGTCTTGAGGCTGTGATGGTATGGTTACATTAGAGTCGCCTGAAATTGAATCCCCTGAAGACAGAGGTTCTGTGTCTGGGTTGTGGGGCAATCAAGTTGGGGACCCGGGCTGCAGTCCGGAGCGGCGGGGAGCCGCCCTGTACAACATCTTCCAGTCTTAAACATCCATGGAGATTTCAGTACTGACACATCTTCATTTAGAAATTAAAAGATTGTTTTGCTCCAACCCAAAAGGGCAACACATAACATTGGCTAGGGGTGGGGGGAGCAGAAATTATAGATAGGTGTGTGGGGGGAAAAAATCTAAAGTAGCAATAACAAATCATCAACCATATTACAAAGGACTAAGAAGACTTTCAAGTTCCTAAAAAAGATCTCTAGATGCAGTGAGGGTAGAGCAAATGTTCCCCAACTGAACTATTTCAGCATTTGTTTGCATTTTGTTATTTGTTTCAGTTCTCTTCTTTGTGGGCTTTGTACATGTATTTGCATCATGTGTGCATTATACACAGTTTATGCTACATCTTTTATCCCATCATTTCTCGAAGTTGCTCAGGATGACAGACATAGTTCTCCATTTTATCCTCACAACAACCCTGTGAAGAAGGTTCAGCAGAGAAAGAATGACCAAGAATGACTGCCCCCAAATCACAAACCATTTGTCACATACATACACACACATACTTATGCAATGTTGATTTATTAATTTATAAGCTACATTAAAAATGTGTACATTTTATAGAGCGTAGTGGTTAAGTGGTTGGGCTGCAAATCAATGCTCTGCTGGTTCAAATCTGACAACTGCCATGAACTCTGCTAGTGGCCATGGGTAAGCCACGCCTCTCAGCACAGGATCTCTAGCTGTACTGTGGGGGTAATAATTGGATATGGGAACAAACATAAAAAATAATGAACATGGTGTTCGTTGTTCATTGCCATCCACGAACAACGAACAACGAACATTGACTAACATGACCTGTTCACGAACATGTTCATTGTTCATTGTTCATTGTTCATTGTTCATTGTTCATTGTTCATTGTTCATTGTTCATTGTTCATTGTTCATTGTTCATTGTTCATTGTTCATTGTTCATTGTTTGTGGGGGCCAGCAGGCTCTCCTCCAGCCATCAACATCCCTACTACACCACTCCCAGAAACCTTACCTGAGCAGGCAGCAGGAAATGTACCAATAATAAATAATAGTTTGGCCCCAGAGCCTGGCAGCAGCCCTGGAACCTGAAGGGGTAGATCCCTACTGCACCAGTCCCAGAAACCTGACCTGACCAGGCAGCAGGAAAGTTACCAGTAATAAATAATAGCTCAGCCCAGAGCCTGGCAGCAGCCCTGGAACTTGAAGGGGTAGATCCCTATCCCACCACACACAAAGAAAATTCAAGCTCCAATGCACTCTCCCTGTCTCTCTCTCAAAATGCCAACAGCAGTTGTCGCTCCCTCACTATCTGCAAAACAAGAGCTGGGAGTCCTCTCCCCCCTGCTCTTTGCTTCCTTGTAACAATTTTGAAGCTCCACACTTGAAAGGAAGACCTGCCTATCAAGCTAAATTGGGCTTAGATTGGGGTTTCCAGGGCAACAGCAGGAGTTCAGACAGCTCTGGTTGCCAATGGAATTGATTGCAGATGCCCGACTGTCTGGCTTGACGAACAGCAACCAACAGCAATGAACGAGGCTTGCAACAACCACATGTTCATTTAGAATGGGGCCTCACAAACAGCTTGTTTGCAAGCAGCTGATTGGGCTGTTCGTGGCTTTTTTTAGTTCATATTGCTGTTCTTGCCCATCTCTAGTAATAATAACACTCACTTTATTCACTGCTCTGAGTGGAGTACTAATCTATCTACAAGAGTTGTTATGGTTATTATCTGTAAACAGGATAAGGAGACAGGAGGCAATGCAAAAATCTTTTTGAGGTCAAAATATATTGGAGTGAAGAGAAGTGTGGATTTTGAGAGGTAAAAACAGCAGGGGTAAGAAATTCAGATAGTTGTCATCAAAGACTCCTGGATCAAAGAAGCGAGGCGCTCCTTTCCCTCAGCAAAGAAAAAGTCTGCGGTTAATTCAGATCCAACCAGCTGCTGGTTTTTGTATCAATCAAGAGAACATATGAAGCTGCCTTCTCCTAAGAGCCAAACTAAAAGTGACGTCTTACACAGGTTGGACACTAGTCGGCTTCCCTCAAGTTTTGATGGGAAATGTAGGCATCCTGGTCTTGCAGCTGTAATGGAGAGCCAAGCTGTAAAACCAGGGCGCCTACATTTCCCATCAAAACTTGAGGGAAGCCGACTAGTGTCCAACCTGTGTAAGACGTCACTTGTAGCTTGACCCTAAGTCACCCCGTTGGTCTACCTGAGTCAATCTTCTTTGCTATATTGACAACAGCTCCCCAGATTCTCAGAAGATCATGGCAACATGTGCGCCTTGCTTCTTGAAACTGAAGATGCTGCAGACTGAACGGGTTCTGCAGACAAAGCACAGCCACTTGCTCAGCACTTCGTTGTCCCGGCAACTTTTGCTACAGCCTGAGGACTGATTGACTCCAGGGCAAAATCTCACTTGATCATGTCTGCATAACCCTCCCTTCATTTCAAGTTATTACAAGTTACAAACTTTTTTTTGGACGTCATTCTTCCTCCCATCCCCACGCCACCTCTGCCTTTTCTTTGTTGGCGTGGCATCCAGTGTGACAAAGACTTCTGAGGAATTAAACATTATGCTGTGAACTCAGGGACTTTTGAGGTCCAAAGAGATAAGATGCTAGGAGATCCGTGAAGGGATTGCCCAACCAATTTCTGTTTTTTGGTTACTCGATGATAGCCTCGGGACCATCAGTTTGCTATCAGGTTCATGATGAGGGCAGATAAGGTCAACTCTTCCCCCATCATCTTCTTAAACCCAAACCGACTCTTCGTCTACTATTTAAAGATGCCACAAATTTTGCTGCCACCAGCCACAATCCCTTGTGAGCCTGGACTTGGATCTTGCTCACTGCTGTTTGACTCATTTGTAGGGTTACCAACCTCCAAGAAGGGCCTAGATCTTACAGATTTACAACAGATCCCCAGACAAAAGAGATCCGTTCCCCAAGAGAAAATGGCTGCTATGGAGGCTAGACTATAATATCACACCTTGCTGAGGTCTCTCCCTTCCCCAAACCTTGCCCTTCCCGGCTCCACCCCACAAATTTCCTGGAATTTCCCAACCAGGCAACCCTTCTCAGCTGCCAAACTGCTTTGGGGCTGCAAAATAGATGTGATAACCGGGTTTCATTTTCTTGCAAGCTGCTTTTGAATATGTGCACGCAGGGATTATAGATGGCTGGAAGGAGTAATTAAACAGGACGGGTGAGAGTACTGGTGGTGGTGCCGTCCAGTCATATCTGACTTACGGCAATTCCTGCTGATGTTTTCAAAACACGAGCCTAACAGAGGGAGTTTTCCATTGCCTGCCTTTGCATAACAACCCTGGCCTTTGTTGGAGGTCTCCCATCACTAACCATGGCCAACACCGCTTAGTTTCTGATATCTGACAAGATCCGGCTGGCTGGGCTATCCTGGGCCGATTCCAGATGGCCAGAAATTGTGGTTTTTCTGCAGAAATAATTGCTTACCGGCCACGCGTTCACTTTCGTCTCCATCCGCTTTGTCTCGCAGCGTGCCGTGCCGTCCCACTTCCGGATATTCGCACGGCCAACTGAGGTACCCGGGATTGGTTGTTTCCTCCCCGTCACAGTTGACGTCAGGGGCCTTCATTGGTTCGCATTTCGTTTTTTTTTTTAAAAAAAAAAATTACGTTTTGAGCAAATGCGCAAACGTGCAGGTGTGCGAATATGCACTTTTGTGCACTTTTGTGCATTTGTGCAAATGCACGACTGCGCAAATGGCGCCCGGTTTTTTTTAAAAAATTAAGGGAATATTGTTGCCGGCCAGCCGGCAAAGGAAGGAGGGAAAGGGGAGGGCCTCTCTGCGGCGACGAAGCGTCCAGAAGTGTGCAAACCCGCAATACCGCGTTCACACCGTCCGCTTATAGAGCGCAACTGAGCGCCATGGACCGCAGGTAAGCCGGGACGGGAAATTGCGGGTTTTTACGAGTGAGGTCGCTGAAAAAGTGAAAGCACTCGCTCTATTTGTGCCCATCTGGAATCGGCCCTGGTCAGAGAAGGAAAAGTACTACAACTCCCATAAGGCTGTGCAAAAAGATGTATGTGTGTGTGTGAAATAACTCTACCAATAACATGAACCTTAACACCAGACAGTAAGTCATTTTTTAAAAAAAATAATCTCATTAGTAATAATCAGTAGCTGGAAAAGGTAAGAGCCAGCTCGTTCCTCCCCCTCCCCTAGTCCTGCTTGGAGGGTAAGGGGACTTGACAACACTATCTAGGGTGGTGGCTCCATCCAGGTGGTGGCTGGAGATCTCCTGGAATTGCAACAGATCTTCAGGTAAGGGTTTTTAGGTCCTCTTACCCTCCCAGCAGGAGGGGGAGGATCCAGAACGTCCCTTATTGACTGAATCGGCTGGCACAAAGCCCGGGATCACTTTCAGGGCCTGCACAATGTCATCACTCCTGGGAGTGATGTTGTCATGCTGCAAGCGGGAGCACACCCCCAGGAGGCCCATTCCCTCACCTTTTCCCCTGTTGGCCAGGTGAGGGATGGCTACAGTTGCCAGGTCCCCCGTCTCCCTGGAAGGAGATTGGTGCCTGGCACTTACTTTGCTGTGTTCTTGTGTCTGTGTCTGCATTCCCAGCTTGAGCGATGATGTCACTTCTGGGAAGTGACATCAACATGTGGGTCAAAGGGCAGCCAGGGGGCCCTCCCACAGTCACCAAGGGGCTGAATTGGCCCACTGTGGGACGCAATTCAGCTCAAAATGGGCTCGTTGCCGGGCGTGATTCAGCCTGAATCAGGCCACTGTGGGCATGAGGGGAAGTGCGCCCCTCCTGCCAGCCAAGTAAGTGATGGTGAGGGGGAGGGTGGGAGCAGGGGATCCCCGCCCTGGATGGGGAAATGGCACCCCTAGTGGTGGCAGGGACAGGAGGCTAGGAACTGGGGATCCTGCACCCTCACCTGGACAACAGCAACCCTCTATCCAGGTCATAGACATCAGTTTCCTTAGAGAAAATAGAGTGGAGTCTATGGCATTATACCCTGGTGAGGTTCCTGCTTCCTCAGTCTCTGCCCTCTCTGGACTCCACCCCCTAAAGCTCCAGGAATTTCCCAATCCAGAGGTGGCAATCCTGCTTCCAGCAGTTCTTTAGAGATCCATTCATGAATAACCCACAGATTGCCTGCTTTGGCTTTGAGTCCCTTCAGGCACTTAAACCTGAGCCCCTGATGGCTCCCTGCCTTGGAGTCCCTTATCATAAAATTTCAGTGATAAGCTCCATGGGGCAGGAGCTGCCTTTTTGTTTAATGCTCATTGAGCATGATGTAAGACGGTGGTTTTCGTCCTTCCTGTACTTGGTACCCAATGTACTGTAAGCTCATGACAGGGAGTCACATGTGAGAGCTACAACCTCAGCAGTACCAAGGCCTGGGACATATAAGGTGAGTATGGTTGCCAGTTCCCTTACCCTCCCAGCGGGAGTGGGGGGGACCCAGCACTTACCATCCTGGGCTCCTGGGATGCTCTTCCAGGAAGTGATGTCATCATGCAAGGCTGGGGAATGTGCACACTTCTCAATGTGCTGATATGGGCTCCAAATGGGCCTGATTCAGCCCATTCGGGCCCCAAATCGGCCCACTATGAAACACAGGAGTACTCTCGGGGCAGCATGATAAAGTCAATGTCATTGTCATGCCAGCCCCAGGAGCACTCCTGGGGGGGGGGCGTTCCCAGCATTTCCCCTCGGCTGCCAGGTAAGTGGGGGGTCCGCCAAAACGAAAACCTATTACCGTGAATACAAGAAATCCACAGAGTAAAAATGCACCGTATGACTGGAAAAAAGCTTCCTCATACAATGATCCAAAAATATAATTATTTATCTCACCAACCAAGTGTTCACAAGAATAGAATATAACACTTATGGTAGAAACCCAAATATACAAGTGAAAAATCAATAACAGTACAATTTCAATGGAGCCTGAATGAATACTATCCCCTAGCAAAGTCCAGATTCTCCAAGGTACATCTAATGTATTACGAAGACAAAACTTTCTTCTTTGTAATTCTTCAAGCGGACCTGGAACCTGGTTGGTGAGATAAATAATTATATTTTTGGATCATTGTATGAGGAGGCTTTTTTCCAGCCTTACGGTGCATTTTTACTCTGTGGATTTCTTGTATTCACCGTGATAGTTTTTCGCTTTGGCAGTTGTTCTTTACTACACAGCACCCTTCTATTTTTGTAGGTAAGTGGGGGGGTAAAAGGTGGGAGCTGGGTATCCCCCACTCCCACCAGGGGAATGGGATCCCTAAAGGTGGGTATTGGAAATTTTTGTTCATTTAAAGGACCGGGACTTTTAAATTAATTAAAAGGACTACCAATTTGGACGCCACGGAGCTAAGAAAACGTGCAGACTCGTGGGAGCGAGGTAAATCAAGCCCCACGATGTCGAAGAAAGAGTGGCAAGCAGCCATAGAGAACTTGGACAAAAAATTTTGTGAAATGCTAAAGGAGCTTAAAGAAACAAAATTGGAGTTGGTGAAAGAAGTCAAAGATGTCAAAGAGACAGTTAAAAATGAGCTGGCAGAAGTAAAAAAGGGAATGGAGACGATACAAACCGACCTGCAGGCAGCGCAGCAAAAAGTTAACGATGTGGAGAAGGCGATGGACAACCTTACAGAGACGCAGCGAACGGACATGAGAGTAATGAGGGGAAGAATGGCAGTTGCGGAGAGTAAATATATGGAAAAGCAGCTGAGGTTTCGAGGTTTGTTGGAAGTTGATGGAAAGACAGCACAAGAACAGGTGACTGAAGTGTTAGCTGAATACCTGGAAAAGGAGGAGGAGGAGGTTGTGGCTTTCCTAGATGTGGTGTACCGAATAAATTCCAGATTTGCGACCCAGAGAAAGGTACTAAGGGATGTGATAGTGCAATTTACGACAAGGAATGTAAGGGAAATGATAGTGACTAAGCAATTTCAAGATCCATTGATAGTTGATGGCAAGACAATTATCATCATGAAGGAGTTACCCAGATCGGTGCTCTTGGACCGGAAAAAATACAAAGTGTTAGTCCAGACTTTGAAAGACATGAAAGTAAGATACAGATGGGAATTACCGGAAGGGATATCTTTTGAATTTGGAGGGGTAAGAAAGCGCATCAGATCTGAATTGGAAATGGAAAGGTTCATGATGGACAATGAAAAAGACTTACCAACAACAAGGCTTTGAATATGGAGTGCAAAGTTTTATCGTGGAATGTAAATGGACTTAACTCACCTAATAAGCGAAAAAGTATTTTCCACTGGCTATTAAAACAGAAATGTGATATAGTTTGCTTACAAGAGACTCATATTAGAAATCAGGATGTAAAATACCTTAAAGTAAGTAAATTGGGCATTGAATTTGTAGCGGCCTCAAAAAAGAAAAAAAGGGGAGTGGTACTATATATAAAAGAAGAGCTGCAACCAAAGGTGATAATTAGAGATGGGGAAGCCAGATTTATAGCAGTGGAATGCATTTGGAACTTAAAGAAAGTGTTGGTGATTGGAATATATGCGCCTAATGGAGCTAAAGAGTGCTTTTTTGAGGATTTAAAGAAGCAACTAGATGAACTTTCATATGATCAGATAATACTTGCAGGAGACTTCAATGGAGTTACGAATTTGGAACAAGACAAGAAATCAGCCACTACACAAAAGAAAAGAGGATTATTACCAAAGACTTTTTTTGGATTAATGCAACAGGAAGCGTTGGAAGATGTGTGGAGAACGCAGAATCCCACAATCAGACAATATACCTTTTTCTCTGCAAGACACTCTACCTTATCGCGTATTGATATGATCTGGGCCTCAAAGGACTTAGTACTTTGGACTAAGGAAGTAGAAATAATGCCTATGGTAGGCTCAGATCATAAGCCAATTATGTGGAAATTTGGAAAAAGAACTAAGAGAAAAGGATGGAGAATAAATGAGGATTTGTTGCAAGAGGGAGAAAATATGGAAATGTTGAGAAGGGAGACTAAATTCTTCATACAGTACAACATGAATCAAGAAGTACCAACCAACAAGGTATGGGACACGTACAAGGCAGTAATCAGAGGTGTATTAATGGACTTAAATGGAAGACTCCGAAGGAAAAAAGAGGAGAAGAGACAGGAGATTATGGAAAAAATAAAAGCCAAAGAAATCCAGTTGAAGAAAAGACCAGGGAAAAAGAAAATATATCAGAACATTAAAATCCTTCAGGAGCAGTTGACGGTCATGAATAATAAAGAATTGGAATGGAATCTGAAAAGACTGAATCAAAAGTCGTTTGAAGGGGTGAACAAACCTGGGAAATTTTTGGCATGGCAATTGAAGAAAAGAAAGGAGAAAAAGATAATAAATAAAATATGTGATGACAATAAAGTACACCTGGAACAGGTCGCTATTAGCAGAGCCTTTTATAAATTTTACGCTAAATTGTATGATAAGAAAGAAGTGAATAAAGATGCGATAGCCGCATATCTGGAGAAAATGAAGCTGCCAGTAATGTCCGAGGAGTGGAGAGTTAAACTAAACAGTGAAGTAACAGAAGAAGAGATAAGGAAGGCAATACAGTCAACAAACTTGGGAAAAGCGCCAGGGCCTGATGGACTCACAGCTAAGTTTTACAAGGCAATGGCCAATGAACTGGTACCGTTTTTAAAAGAGGTGATCAATGGTGTTATGAGGGACCAAAGGATCCCAGATACCTGGAGTGAAGCAAATATATCATTGATCCCCAAAGAAGGACAGGACTTGACCAATGTTAAAAACTACAGACCTATCTCTTTACTTAATAATGACTACAAGATTTTCGCAAAGATCTTGGCGGAGAGAATAAAGGGGTGGCTAGCCGAAGTTATTGGAGAAGAACAAGCAGGCTTTTTACCAAATAGACAAATCAGAGACAACCTAAGGACAGTCATAAATGCTATAGAATACTATGACAGGCGATGTGATAAGGAGGTTGGTTTCTTTTTTGTAGACGCTGAAAAAGCATTTGACAATTTGAACTGGGACTTTATGTTTGCCACCATGGAACAGCTACAAATGGGGGAAAGGTTCATAAGAGCAGTGAGAGAAATTTATAGAGACCAGAGTGCAGCAATTGTGGTGAATGACGAGCTGACTAAAAAACTGATTATTGGAAAGGGTACAAGACAGGGTTGCCCGCTATCCCCATTGTTGTTTATTTTGGTTCTTGAAATTTTGATGATGCAGATTCGAGAAGACAATGCAATCCGTGGTATAAAGATAAAAGACTTTTCCTATAAGGTCAGAGCGTTTGCAGATGATATAATGTTAATTGTGGAAGATCCAATTGAAAACATGCCTAAGGTAATAGAAAAAATAAAAGAGTTTGGAGACTTGGCAGGTTTCTATGTAAACAAAAAGAAATCAAAGATTTTATGTAAGAATATGATTAAACAAAAGCAACAGTTATTAACGGAAATAACAGACTGTGAGGTAACAAGTAAGGTGAAGTACTTGGGAATTGAATTGACTGCAAAAAATATAGATCTATTTAAGAATAACTATGAGAAATTATGGACTCAAATAGAGCATGATTTGATCAAATGGAATAGGCTGAACTTGTCATGGTTGGGAAGAATTGCAGTAATCAAGATGAACGTGTTACCAAGAGTTATGTTTCTGTTACAGACGATACCAATCATTAGGGACTCCAAGCAATTTGATAAATGGCAGAGGAAAATATCAGAGTTTGTGTGGGCAGGCAGGAAGCCTCGAGTGAAAATGAAAGTGTTACAGGATGCAAAAGAAAGAGGGGGAATGCAACTGCCCAACTTGAGACTTTATTATGATGCAATCTGTCTGGTATGGTTGAAGGATTGGATCACATTGAAAAATCGCAAACTGCTGGCCTTAGAGGGATACAAAAAATTATTTGGATGGCATGCATACCTATGGTATGATAAAGTAAAAGCAGATTCTATGTTCCTGCATCACTATATTCGGAGAAGCCTCTTCACAATTTGGAAGAAGTACAAAGAATACCTACAAGAAGGAATTCCCTCCTGGGTGGTTCCATATGAAGTAATAGATCCAAGAACGGTCGATAATGAACAACAGTGTTTAACGTATAAGGAGATAACTCAAATAGAATCCTTTAAAATAAGAATAAGAACGCAACAAGAGATGTCTCCAAACTACGACTGGTTTCAATATAGACAAGTTAGAGATTTTTATTATTCAGACTGTGCGAAGGGAGGGATAAGGATGGAAGACTCAGAATTAGAGAAAGTAATTTTACAAGAAGACCAAAAGGAAATTTCTAAGGTCTACAAAGTGTTGTTAAAATGGTATACTGAAGATGAGACAGTTAAAGTGCAAATGGTGAAGTGGGCTATAAACTTTAACAAAGAAATAACAATGGAGGCGTGGGAATACTTGTGGAAACATACATTGAAAATCACGACATGTACCAATATTAAAGAGAATATTTACAAAATGATTTACCGTTGGTATCTGACACCAAAGAAGATTGCACTAGGGAACTCGAATATGTCTAATAAATTCTGGAAATGTAAAAAACATGAGGGATCAATGTATCATATGTGGTGGACTTGCGAGGTAGCTAGGCAGTACTGGGGGGAAATAATAAGAGTAATGAGTGAGATTTTACAATTTCAAGTTAACAAGAACCCAGAATTCCTGCTACTGAACTTGGGAATGGAAGACATCCCAGCACAACATAGGACATTGATATTCTATATGACGGCAGCAGCCAGACTTTTGTATGCGCAGAAGTGGAAAGTACAAGAAGTGCCAACTACTGAGGACTGGATTTACAAATTGCTGTACATGGCGGAGATGGACAAAATGACAAGAAAACTGAGAGACCTTGATCCAGGGCAGTTTAACACGGACTGGGGAAAGCTGAAACAATATTTGGTGAAAAAATGGGAGGTGGGAGGAGAACTGTGGCAGTTTGAAAATTATTGAGGTACACAGGAGGAGAGAAGTGACTATACCGAGGGGGTGGAGAGTTAATGGAAAAATTCTAAGCAACTTTATATGATTTTTAAGTATTATATTAAGTAGCAATAGCGTTGATACTATGTGAATTAATGGGATAGAAATTAACTAATCTATATTTTTTGGAAAGATAACCGTATAACATAGAGTGAATATATACATACATACGTAAATTCAAAGATAGGTCTAATTGTTAGACTTATGGTATATGTATAGATAAAGAACAACATATAGAACAGAAGCCTAAGCAAATGACAATAAGTGTGTATAATAAGTATGTGTATAGAAGTATTGGAATTGATGTATAAAGGGGGGCAAATTGTTTGTCCCATATTGAAGAGAATAGAAGGAGTAAGATAAAACACAGGTTATCAAAATGAATATTATTAGTAGTTTTAATGAAGAAGATAGATTAAGAGGATTTTATTTATATGACAATTTATATGACAATTTATATGTGAAAGGAAGTGGAAATAGTGCTTAGAAGAATCTGAAAGTATATTATAATAAACAAATAAAATAAATATGAAGGAGTAGAGCGAAAGTGGATAGGGTGTTGGAAAACTGTTGGAAGTCAATAAAAAGGGGGGGAAAGGGAGGGGGTTAGAATTAGAAAAAATTAAAGAATGTGATTATAATTGTTATTATATGTTTCTAATCCAATAAAAATTCTTTTAAAAAAGGAAATGCAGGCTAAGCACCACAGTGAAGAACAAGCCAAGAGTGAAATCTATGGAGGAATCCTCTTCACCAATTAAGTGACCTCACCACCCTGCTCCTCTTCTCAGCATTTTACTTACTTACTTTTTGATTTACTTCATTTAAACCTGACCTTGGTCCTCAATGGGAGCCCACAGCAGCTTACATAATTTCATTTCTCCATTTTATCCTCATAACAACCCTGTGAGGTAGGCTAAGATGAGAGTATGATTGACTCAAGCTCACCCATCAAGCTTCCTTGGAAGAGCAGGGATTCAAACCTGGGTCTCCCAGATCCTAGTTCAACACTCTAACCACTACACCACACTGGCTCTCCATAAGTAAACAGCTCCTTCCAAAAGAAAGGGGGGAAACTCTGCGGAGGCTGTTGATCCTACATGTTGGGCCCTGAAGATAACCTGAGGGTCCTCCTGACCCACAGCTTGGAGACTATTAATATAGGAGACCATGATTGATTCTTAGAAGACTCTCCTTAAATCCTAAACTTTCAGTTTATTGCTGAAATCAAATGTGTTTTCTAGCCCCTAGCCGTTCCCAGTTTACATTCTCGACTTCACTGCTAGGCTAACCCAACTCCATTTCTTACCACCAATTACTCAACTCTTCTGAAACTTTTAGGCACTTCCTCTTGGAGCTCTGGGGAAGACACTAAAAAGAAAAGTGGCAAACAAATAAACAAACCACTTCCACCGAAGTCGCTTCTCAGAAGGGTGATCGGACCAGTTAGATGAGACAAGTCTTGAGGCGCTGACAACTGGAGAACTCGCGTGGCACCAGACAAAAAGATTTGCAAGCAAAGTTAAGAAGGTGAGTGTCAGGGACAGCTTGCCATGATGGTGATAAGATTTTGAGACTCAGCAGGGATGGTGGGTTCTTTATGATGGCACATCGATTAGACTGACAAGAAAGAAGGGCTCTCACAGGAATAGCCAATACAAATCGACTGGTCCAAAAACCATTTTATTTTATAATGGTTGCACTCAAGCCTGGGAGGTATTACAAGAAAAACAAAAAGAGTCCAGTAGCACCTTTAAGACTAACCAATTTTATTTTATTGTAGCATAAGCTTTCGAGAATAAAATAAAATTGGTTAGTCTTAAAGGTGCTACTGGACTCGTTTTGATTTTGCTACTACAGACTAACACGGCTAACTCCTCTGGATCAAGGACAAGAAAAACAGTGCACCTAACCCCATGTGGAGTACTTCTCATTTGTCCCTGGCTAAGCACAACCTACTTAGTTTTATATCTGAGATGAGGTCCTGCAAACTTTCCAAATTCAGCAATCCCCAACTTGCAATACAAAGAGCCATTTTAATAGGTGAAGTGTTGGTTCTTTAACGGCATCTACTTGAACCGTGCTGTATCTCTAGACTTCTGCTTATCTAAGGGTACAATTCTACCTGCACTGCCTTGAGTGGGAACTCTACCAAACACACAACTACACTTACTCCTGAGTAAGGACCAGACTGTAAATCTCTCCTCTAAGCATCTTGACTCTGTGCTGCTTCTCTCTCACCTCCATCTCTTTTTCTTGGTTTGTTTCTCTCCTCAAGATTTTTTTTTGCCATGCTTTTCTTGCCGTCCACATTAGATAGGAGATTTCATCCCACAATTTGGGTTGCTCATTGTGTCCAGTACTTAAAGAAGATTTTGCTTGCAGCCAAGGGCTGCCCCTCATCATTCCTATTGGAACCATGGAAAGTGGAGGACAAAGGGAATGAAAACCAGGGTTTTGCTCACCACTGGGGCTTAAAATGGCATCTCAAAGCTGAGAGGAAATGGTGCCATTACCTCATGGCCGAGGTTTACTTCAGTCATACCACACATTGCATGGTTTCAGGTGGGCAACTGTGTTGGTCTGCAGTCCAAGAGCAAGATCTGGGTTAAAGACCAGGTTCATCTTTAAGGTGCTATTGGACCCAGATCTTGCACACTGCATGGAGTTCCACGTGACTTTTGTCCATTTTTTTAAAATGATAAGTATTCATTAGAGTTTAGAATTGTGAGCAGTCATTTGCCCTCCCCAAAACTCTCTCCCTTCAAGCTGCTTTTCTTCCCATGGCTGGAAAAGATTCCTGGATACTTTTACCCCTATGGAGAAGAAAACAGCTGGGGAGGAATAAGATTGTGGGAAGAAAAAGGGCCAGGAACAGAAAGAAACAATCCTTCGTACTCATCTGTGCAGTATTCAGGGACTGCTTTTTTCTTGTTTTTTTTTTAAAGAAAGTTCTGCTGAACTGATAATCTCATGTAATTTGGCCCTGGGTATCAGTGCTAGACAATTGTTAGTGCACTTAAGAAAATTAATGTAGCAAAGTGCACGCTGAAATAAGTAACGGCAGTGCCTGACATCTTGCTTTCTGCTCTAGGCACCCTCTAAACATAATCAAAATTGTGTGGGGGAGGGTCTAGTTATGTTTCTATACCTCCTTCATGACATGTGTAGCTCTCCCTTCATCCCAGGAGCTAAGGGTCACTCAGTTCTCCATTTGCACATTCTGTCTTCACAACAACCTTGCACGGTAGGCTAGGCTGACAATTTAGTAACAGACCAGAGTTTTGAGTCACATGGCTGTGTAGAGATCAGAATCTGGGTCTTCCCATTTCTAGTCCAAAACTCTAACTCCTACATGCCACTAGCTCTCCGTGGTGATGGGACAAGCATTTTGTATATGCCCTAGGAAACTAAAATTATCGCATTCTCCAGGACCCACTTTTTTTTCTTTTTGAAAATTAGGTTGCAGGGCTGTGATGTGATTCAATTTCAGCACTGATGACTGAGCTGGTGAGGAGGGGGGATTTCTCTGGGTTGCACAGCGAAACCACAATTGTGTGCAAAACATACAATGAGCCCCACTGTTGTTGTTTTTTGAAAAAACACAACGGATGCGATAAGAGGGCCATAGTATTTGACTCAGCTTAATTCTAGAAAATCTAGACGATCTGAATATCTGCACCCTCTGAGAGTTCCTGAGCCGAAGCATTCAGCTATAAAGTTGAACATGAGTCCAAGAAGCAGGAGCAATTTATCCTGCTGCTGTAGAGCCTGGGATTGTGCGTGAGAGGATCTAGGGCAAGTATCTAGCAGTGCTAACAGATGCCTCAGCCAGCTCTCCTCCCTCTTCTCTTCTGCCAGGGCAGGGAAGGGGAGATTTCCATCATCTGGTGGCCATCTGACAGCAATGCCATCTGACAGCAATGCTGATTCTGTGAACCTAGGCAGATCATGAGACAAAGGGTAGGAATGGTTATATCAGTGCTTAGTTCTCGTGGCCCCTTCTTACATGCCCAGGATAATGCCAATCGTCACTTAGGGGTCAGGAAGCAATTTTCCCCAGGCCAGTTCGGCTAGGGATCCTGACGGTGTTTTGCCATCTTCTGGGCATGGTGCAGGGGTCACTGGGTGTGTGGGGGAAGGGGAGGTAGCTGTGAATTTCCTGCATTGTGCAGGAGGCTGGACTAGATGACCTTGGAGGTACCAACCTTATGATTCTATGATTCTGTCTCAGATCGGTTATTACACATGTGGTCTAGCAACCAGAAAAGGGGTCCCCAATGTGGTGCCCATGTGCACAATTGAGCCTGACAACACCTTTCCTGGCACCTTAAGTGTATTTAGAAAGTGGGCATGGCCACAGAAGGCTTTTGTCAATCAAGGCTTCTGATTGGCCAGTGGAGATAGGGTTGCCAGGTCCCCTGACCTCCCCCATCAGATAGGAGATCTGGGGCCTGGCTCCTACTTTTTCCTTTTCCTGACATGTGTGATGATGTCACTTCCAGGAAGTGACATCATCGCATAGATCACAGGGAGGTCTCACGGTGGTCATGGGCCACCCTAGAGTGCTCCTGCGCTCCCCAGGGGGCCAAATCAGGCCTCTGCAAAGCACAGCAGCACTCCTGCACTACACAGATGCCCGATTCGGCGGGGAGGTGCATCCCCCCCCCACCAGCCAATTAAGCAGGGGCAGAGGGTGGAGGGTGGAAGCAAGGGATCCCCTGCCCCAGGCGGGGGACTGGCATCCCTAACTGTATTGGCTGTGCAGATTTTTTTAAAATGTTGCTTTAGCAGCAGCTGCCACCACTGCACAAGGATCCTGACTGGGTGACTGACAGTAAGGTACGGCAGCCATTTTGTGTATGGCTCCACCTCCTGCAGCAGCCATTTGTAGCTGGGCCCATCACCCTGAGTCAGAATTCCAGGCATGCCTGCAGGTTCAAAAAGTTTAGGGACCTCTGGGGTAAAGTGTCAGACTCGTTGCTGGGAGACCCAGGTTTAAATTCTCACACTGGCATGAAGCTCTCCAGGTGACCTGGAGCCTGTCATACTCTCGCAGCCTAACCTACCTCAAAGGGTTGTTGCGATGATGAAACAGGGAAGGGACAACTAGGATTACTGCCCTGAGCCCTTTGGAGAAAATGTACTAGATTAACAAATTAACTGCACTGTGATACCAGCCTGCATGAAAAGCTTCATGAGACATGGCGTGGGTAAGACGTAGCACGTCTCCAAAGACTTTTATCATAGTGCAACCCCCATGAGTTGTGAATTTAATTGGGGCAGGGCAGGGAGAGGGGAGAATACTTAACTCCCCCCCTCCCAGAGACCTTCTGATTGCAAAAAGTACTGAGTTCCCCTCCCGAGAGGAATAGAAATACGATTGACCCAACATTTTTGCCTGCATTGCAAGGGGCAGGAGAACTAAAAAGGCTTAGTCTCCTTTCTGAGCAAAGCTTGCTTTGCAGAGGCTGCTTGGTGCGTTTTCATAGCATATGCAATGCCTCCCTGTCTCCTCACACACATTTCCTCTGTTTCTCCATCACTCTCTGCAGATGGAGATATATATCAAGTTGCCCCACAATGTGCAAGAGCAGCAAGGAAATTGCTCCATGTGTTCAGCACTGTATGTCCAATCTCTGTGCTTTTAGGTCAAGCCATGTATGACGTGTTTGATTCAAAGGTACATCGTTTAGCCTCCTTTACTTTTCATAGTAGCTCAATTACTGAAGTCTGCCGTTTGCAGGAGCCAAAGGCATTGCAAATAATGATGACGATGATGTTAAATTGGATTAACTCTTAACTCGGCTCACTTTTTAAAATCATCTGGGATTATTTTCTAGAATATTCTTTTGGCTTGTGGGCTAAGGTTTCTAGTCCTCCTGCTGGCAACCTTCATTGTCCTCTGCTGCTCCAAGAAGCAGCAGGAAAGTTGTTACACAGAGCATGATGTCACTTCCAAGAGAAACCCAGAAGTGATGTCATGTCAGTCTAGGAATCACCAGAAGCTCTATGGTTTTACCATAGAGTTGCTAGTGATTCCTAGAGCGACATGACATCAATTCCAGTTTCCCTCAGAATTGATGCCATGGTGCATGTGACACTAGTGCCCTCATGTCCACACTCCCAAAGCTCCCACTAGTTGCATGGCACTGCCTCACAATGCTACTTGTAGCACATGGAGGGCATCGTTACATAGCACACTGATCTGGAACAGGCGGTTGGCAAGGTTGAAGTTTGAAGATTTTAAGGAGGAGGCAGAAAAACAGAAGATCTGTGTTGACATTCCTCTCATCTCTTTTTCGCATAGTTTCTCTTCTGCTTCCTGACATCCGAGAGAACAATGGGAGACAATTTGACTCAGAACATCTCATCTTCATTAACAGCAGACTCTTCGCTTAAGGGAGCACCGATAGGCATTGCCGTGCTCTCTCTTGCCTTCCTTCTGGGATTCCCTGGCAATGCCTTCGTAGTGTGGAGTGCAGGCTGGCGTGTCCACAAGCGGACTGTCACCTGCCTTCTCATCCTCCACTTGGCCATAGCCGATTTGATAGTGCTGCTCACGGCTCCCATCTTCCTGCGGTTTCTGAGTGTCAATATGTGGGAAATGGGTGACGCTGTCTGTCGAGCGAGCCACTATGTCTGCGGGGTCAGCATGTACGCCAGCGTCTTCCTGATTGCTCTCATGAGCTTGGACCGTTGCTTGGCTGTCTCCAAGCCCTTTCTCTCGCACAAGATTCGCAGCAAAAAGACTATACGGCTTCTGGTTTTGGCCATTTGGATGGTTGGCTTTTTCTTGGCTGTCCCTGTCCTCATCTAC
This sequence comes from Eublepharis macularius, assembly GCF_028583425.1. Taxonomy (NCBI): domain Eukaryota; kingdom Metazoa; phylum Chordata; class Lepidosauria; order Squamata; family Eublepharidae; genus Eublepharis; species Eublepharis macularius. The sequence continues at coordinate 68,952,335 of NC_072801.1, read as the reverse complement.
CGCAAGGTATTAGAGAAAAAAGATGGAAAGCTTCATTGTGGCTTCAACCACCCTACACCCAGAGATCTGGTCTTCCATAACCTCTTTGAAACCATCACTGGATTCCTGCTTCCTTTTGTCACCATCATCTACAGCTACTGCACCATCGGGCAACGACTCAGAGATACCCGTTTTCGCCAAAAACGGCGCACGGGCCGCCTTATCTCTCTGATTGTGGTAGCTTTTGCTGTTTTTTGGCTCCCGTACCATGTGGTCAACCTTCTGGATGTAGCTGGTGTGTGGAGTGGCTCTGCAAAAGTAAAGGGAATAGGATATGCAGCTAGGCCTGTGCTGGTTGCTCTAGCCTTCTTCAGCAGCAGCATAAACCCTATCCTTTACGCCTTCAGTGGTGGCTCCTTCATCCGATCAGCTGGCTTTGGCTTCATGGCCAAGCTCTTTGAAGGAACAGCTTCGGAAATGTCCAGTACCAAGCATGCTACCATCCGGGACCCTCAGCGCCATATGGACACCACGATGGAACCCATGCGGAATGGGAGTCCTGCCCATTTGACCACATCTACCAACCAAACAGGTGAAACATCTGAAGAACCTGAAGATGCTTCGAAGCCCCTTAAGCAATGAGCAGTGTGGGTTTGTGTACACCGAAGATTTTAGTATCAAGCAGAGATTTTGTTTTTTATACATGCAGTAGGCCTGGTTACTGCATATTCTCAATACTTACCCCTCATCTAAAACAAGCACACTCTATTGCTCTGTATTCTGTAGCAGCCAGAAGGGTTGGTTTGGAATGTGAGAGACCCATGTTCAAATCCCTACCTGATCCTCAAATCACCTAGTTGACATGGAGCAAATCATCATTATCATTCAGACCAGTTTCCAGGAACTGCGACAAGAACTCCCAAATTAGAATTGTATCGCGCTTGTTGAAAGCATGTTAAAGATATAAATATAATAACTGAGGACCAACCTTTAGGCAACTTAACTAGCTTCAGATGCATTTTTAATATTAGGCCATTCATTGAACACCCTTTGGGGGAAAGGCAGTTATGAGATGCAGGTGAATATGTACAAAGTTTCATTCCATAACTTCTACTACCTGCATATATCTCAAGTTAGGGAAGGGCTTCTAGATAGGTTGGACTCCTTGTACATATGTGTGTGTATATTTATATATATATGACTTAGAAATTCACCACAAGACTTAAGCCACATACACACTTCCATTGTGTCTAAACTGAATCCACATGGAAGGGAAACAGGATTATAGGGGTAATCCCTTCCCCTATGTATATTCACTTGAAAGCCAGAACTAACCGTATATACAATCAAATGGTGTATGTGTAAGTTTATTTGAGCAATCTGGGAGCTGTTGGTTGAGGGTTGAGGGTATGCTGCTGTGATCTCATGCATATTCAGTTAATTGTGTAAAGGGGTTTGTTAGACATCTGTGAGTATACCCAAAATGTTTTTTTTAAGACTTCGCACAATTTGTGAAATATCTAAATTTAGCAACCTGCATGAATTTATGCAAGTTTGCATCATTTCCCCTATGCTGCTAGTTATGGGGAAGGACAGGAACCGTCGAAAGGATGCTTACATTATTTTAATTTCATTTTAATATTTGTTTTCCCTTCCAAACCTTCACTTGTTTTCATTATATCCTTTATATTACATTACACGGGTTTATTTCTATGATTATATTCATTTTAGTTTGTTTGTTTCAGTATGAAACATTTCTGACGTTAACTTCTTTGTTTGACCTCCTTATTAAAGGGATTATACTCGGGATCCCCCTTGTTAAATTTCAGACAGATAGGAAGAAGGGTCCTAGTATTACAGGTAATTAAAGGCAAGAGTCTTGGCAACTAAAGGCAAAACACATAGAAATGAATTGAATAATTTGCACTTGTCTGTTCATTCCTATTTATTTTCATTATCCGAATAGATTAACAAATGCATCTTTTCAGGTGTGTTTTTCATTAGCTTGGAATTGAATGTATATTGATTGCTATAGAAAGTATTTGTTCCCTGATCCCTGGACATCTTAGTTAGTAACTCCTTTGGTTTCAGACATCTCATTGAAGCACACCTTTACCTCCATAAAATCAGGTCAATTCATTATGTGCAGGGCTTTTTTTCAGCAGGAACATGGTGGAACGGAGTTTCGGAACCTCTTGAAAATGGTCACATGGCCGGTGGCCCCGCCCCCTGATCTCCAGACAGAGGGGAGTTTAGATTGCCCTCCGCGCCGCCGAGCAGCACGGAGGGCAATCTAAACTCCCCTCTGTCTGGAGATCAGGGGGTGGGGCCACCAGCCATGTGACCATTTTCTCCGAGGGCAACCCACTGAGTTCCACCACCTCTTTTCCTGGAAAAAAAACCCTGATTATGTGTACTCTTATATTTTGGTCAGTTTCTGGATGTTTATATCAAGACTGTGGGAAAGAGTACAATAAAGCTGTTTCAGCTGATACATTCTTTGTGGCCTTTCCTGGAAAAGAAGGATCTGACCTACTATATGCCAACTAGACTACTGCAATATGCTTTTACTTAGGGCTACCCTTGAAGACTACAACTTGTCCCAAACACAGCAACCAGCCTGACTTCCGGAGTTAGTCACAGAGAGCATAGAATAACACCCATTTTGCATGAATTTCAATCATCGCCAGTGTGCTTCCATGTAAAATTCAAGTACAGGTGTGCAACTTTACAATATCTGAAGAAACATTTTCTTGCACTGGACTTAATGAGATCTGCCAGTGAGACTCTTCGGCTTCAGTAGAGAAAGGAATATTTTTGGTTAGAGCTATGGAATTAGCTACCTGCGACAGTTCACCAGATCTAAGATCCTGGACTATTAAAAAGTGCCTTACAATGAAATCCTAAGCAGGTCTACTGGGTGAGGCTTATGCCCAGGAAAGCGTTTGCAGGATTGCACAGCAAAAAACTTCCTATTGCCTCCAGCCTTTGACAATGAAAGCATCTGTCATTTCGTCATGAGCTGCCATCTTAATTGTTTCTCTCCTTGTTCATCACATTTACGTGGATTGATTTTGTGTTGTGCCACTGTTCTTCAGTTGAGTGCAGAAAAGCAGGTTGTGAATATTCTAACCGCAGAAATGAACCATAAGGACTAGTAAGTTGTTCTTTAATAAAAATGGAAGTTGAGTTTGTTTAAGAAAATAGTTCCAGACTCTGCACCTTTTTTGTACTCCTGCAAAATTCTGGTACGTAGGCAGTGCCAGGGGGGCAAAGTATGCATTACATTGCAGCTTTAATGACACTTTCTCACAAACCCAGGTTTGGAAACTCATAACACTGAAAGCAACTGGAAGAGGAGTTTGGGGTGGGGGAGTGATTGGCAGGTGATCAAACAAGAACACACACACACACACACACACGCTCCATCTCTTCTCTAATACAAAGCATTTTGTCTAGAGGTGCTTGGCAAGGGATAAAGATAAGAACCATGGGGGCTCTATTTTCCATGTCATATAGTTCACTCCTTAGTAGGGATAAGTTAAGCTAGGCAACATTAGACTATGAAGTAAGTTTGCTAACTCTGGGCTAGGAAATTCCTGGAGATGTGGGGGTAGAGCCTTGGAAAGAGTTTGGGGAGGGGAAGGAACTCAGCAAGGATATAATGCCATAGATGCAGAGGAGTTAGCTGTGTTAGTCTGTGGTAGTAAAATCAAAAAGAGTCCAGTAGCACCTTTAAGACTAACCAATTTTATTGTAGCATAAGCTTTCGAGAATCAAGTTCTCTTCGTCAGATGCATGATACAGAGACTGGTCAAATATAGAAGAGGAGGGAGAGAAGGGGAGGGGAGAGAAAAGAATGCCATAGAGTTCACCTACCAAAGTTTGTGTTTTGTCCGGGAGAACTGGTCTCTGAAGTTGGAGATCAGTTGACATTCCAGAACTCTAGGCCCTTCCAGGGCCGTATTATTCATAAGGCTGACTAGGCCAAAGCTGAGGGGCCCCGCAGGGACTAGGGGCCCGTCAATTTCTTTTGCTGAGGCACACACCCGCATACATTACTGCTTCCTTATTGAAGTGAAACAAATTGTCTCTTATATTAAAATAAGTATCCATAAATTGTATATTTTTTAATAAATGATAACAATTGTATTCACGTCAAAATATTACAGTATTGAACAATTATACCCCCAAAATGTGCTTTCCTGAAGAGTTTTACTCACACAATAAAAATATTTTAAAAATTGTGAATAAAATTCTTCAGATCCTCAAAATGGATATAGGGCTATGTACTGTGGTGTAGTACGCACCATACCAGGGTAAGGCTGTCAGCTGTAGTGGGGTGAAAGACTGAAGTGCCGGAGGGGGACCAAAATACCTGAAAGTCTAGAAGCCTGGCCATGGGTTTATACAGCCCTGGGCCCAGCTTGGAGTTTGGTAACCCTACTGTGCAGTTATTCAGAATGTTATTCATCAAGGGCAGGAGGAGTGAATATGTGGTCTCAGATTCATGGCTTTTAGTATAGCCCACACAGTGTAGGGTTGGCAGGCCCCCTCGATCTCCCAGCGGGAGATTGGGGCCTGGCTCTTACCTGGAGAGGGGGGGGGTGCATACGCGCAGAGCATGCGAGCGTGCTCCTGCAAGCGTGATGACATCAGTGACGTCACCACGCAGACTGTTTGGGCACGGATCGGGCTCGTTGTGGGCCCCTGTGCAGCACAGGAGTGTTCCTGCACTCCGCAGGGGCCCACAACGGGCTCAATCCGCACCCAAACGGGCCCAATCCGTGCCCATTTTGGTGTGGACTGGGTCCGTTTCAGCGCAGATCGGGCTGGTTTTAGGCCCCTGTGGAATGCGGGAGCGTTCCTGTGTTCCGCAGGGGCCCACAACAGGCCCAATCTGTGCCAAAATGGGCCCAATCCGCGCTGAAATGGACCCAATCCACGACAAAATGGGCGCGGATCAGGCCCATTGTGGGCCCCTGCGGAGCGCAGGAACGCTCCCGCGCTCTACAGGGGCCCCCATCCAGGCCAAAACAGGCCTGATCCTGGCAGTTGCTGTGCGCAGGGATGCGCAGCACCGTAGGGGGGGGCGCACATGGAAGGTGCGCCCCCCCGCCAGCCAGGGAGGGAGGGGCGGGGTGGCAGGGTGGGGGCGGGGGATCCCCCGCCCCCACCGGGGGTCTGGCAGCCCTAACACTGTGCCATGGAAGCTTGGTGCGTAACCTTCACCTTGGCTCCCCTGGCCCTTTCCCTGTCTGCCTGTTTGATACATTTTCCCTGTTCTAACCAACACATCCATTCCTTACTGACTTAACTGGATCTCTGGCTTTCTCAAACACAGCCCCTCCCCTGCACCTCATCCCTCGAGGAGGAAGGAGAGGCAAACTAGGATGAAAATAAATGTCTCAGGGGTCTGTCCATCTCTGGTTCAAAACTCAGAATTTCATGGGTGTTAAAAAGTAGAAAAAAACAAAACAGATACGTTTTCTACAAATAAAATCAATAACACTGTTTATTCCAGCAAGAATTTAAATACATTAGATTTTCGAACTATGGGGAAACATCTTTCACCTTCACCTTGGAAGCAGGAAGGGGGCAGCTCTGCTTTGTGTGGTCCACGGGTTGGCGGGCACCTTGGATACTGCATCAGAGGGTCCCTTCTAATCTCACAGTGGGTCCTCAGGGATGGCTCTGGAGTTGTACTCTCCTCTTGTGCTGCCAGATGAAATTCTGGAAGTGCATAGCCCGGGTTTTTATGCATTGCTTCCAGCAAACCTAGAGCAATTTATGAACTCAAAAATGTGGTACATCCAACATTATTTCAAGCAGACTACACAAAGCCCATGGTACAGCCAAAAGGTTAGACCTATTGACCCTTTTAAAATTCAGTTTTGCCCAATTATTCTCTTGACTACACCCTCATCTGACGTGACTTTTCTCCATGCAGGTCCCCACATTTGCAGTGTGGCCTCTTCAGGTTGTCAAAAGGATCCCCTCCTTCTTTTTTTGACAAGCAAAAATGTGGGTTGAATCCAATGCAAAGTTTGTTCTCAGTAATTAAGATTCAGGGGATTGACTTATGCATCCCTGACCTCACAATGGATCTCCAGGGTGGCAGGAGAAGATCTCTCCAGCTTTGCTTCCTGTGCTCATTTCAAAGAATATTCTCAGGGGGCGATCCGAGACCTTACTCTACAGTGATCTTCCACTGAGCTTGGTCTTGTCTCCCAATTCATAAATGACCCAGATAAGAATTCAAATCTACATCTTGAAAGCACAACAGATTGGCATCTTGGCTCACCACAGCACTGCTGAGTCACCTCGACCACATCAGTTGTGCTTCCAGGATGCCGTTTGATGGGACTGCCAAACCTCAAACCATAAGCAAAATAAGGAGGGGAGAATTGAGGAGGAGCTGGCCTAGATTGAAAAGGCTCAGAAAGCAACCGTTCTGTGTTTGCACTCTAAGGCAAGCTAATACCAGACCCAAACCAAATGGATGTTGCACATACACTACTGAACTCACCAGTGATAAAAGCTTACACTTCACTGGGACAACATCATTTTAAGACTCACAACAGTCCCCCCAAATGATCCCCTTTCTTGTTCAGTATCAGGCATGAATGTTCAGAGACTGGCTGCAGGTACCATCTCCCAAACAACGCGCATCTCTACCCAACTCTTTCTCTAGAGTTGAAGAGTCTGTCAAAGTTCCAAGAAACCATGATACAGTTGGCTGATATTTGAGAATGGGTGAAGTTTAGGCATCATTATAAAGCTTCTGGAGATGATGTTCAGGGCTCAGTGGCAGAGAAAAGTGGCCTCGTTGAAGAAGCAACAAAGGTGATCAAGTAGGGCTCCTTAGACAAGCACTTTTTAGTAAATGGGTCACAGGTGTCCTTCTGGGTAGGATCAACTGATGCCCAAGCAAGGGTTCTGAAAAGCTTGAGTGAGAAGCTTCTTCTAGACCAGAACAAAGTCCTACTTAGCGCCTCTGAAGTCCCTCGGGTAGGTGTTGCAGAAGTAAGATCCATCCAGAAAACCAGCAAGGACATCGGCTACTACTTGTAGCGGGAGCAGATGGAGGGCATCTCTCAGAACGGGCAAATTAACTTTAAGCTGTTTCTTCTAGCTCACACAGTTTTTCAGGTGGGGCAAGCCCACTAAGAACTCTCTTCCCCAAGTCCTTTTAAGGCCACTTTCTGTATTCAGTCCATACTTGCAGGTAGAGTCCTTTTGGCAGCTCACAAATCAGGTTTGGAGCACAAAGATTTGCATGGAATCAAGCGCTAGAGAGGTCTGTCAATATCGAGCCTCCTTGCTGCCCCAAGTGGCAGGAGGAAAGGACTGCACCAGTTCCCACAAGACAGTTGTTTGTCATGGTTTCATTCCCAGGGCTCAGCTCAGCAGAGGAGCTTGCGGGCCAGACCGGGACAATTCCGTACAGACATAGTATGTTCGCAATTGACCTTTGCCCTTCACTTTTATAATCCCACGAAGGGAACAAGTATAACCCAGAGTTTCCAAGGCCTTGGCAGTTTCTTCTGTAACCTAAAGAAGAAGGCAGATTATAATGAGAGCCAGTGTGGTATAGAAGTTAGAGTATTGAATTTAGGATTTGGGACACCCAGGCTCAAGTCCCCACTCTGCTACGGAAACTTGTTTGTGACCTTGTGCAAGTCACATTTTCAGCCTAACTAACCTCTCAGGGTTGTTGTGAGGATAAAATGGAAGAGAGTTGAAAAATGTAGGCCACTTTGGGCTTCCAATGCAGAGAAAGGAGGGGTATAAATGAAGTAAATAAAGAAATAAAAGTAATTCCTGGCTTGTTGAGAAGATAGGTTGTCATTCGGCATACTTTATACAACTCCATAGGTGAAAACTAGGCACGTGCCTATTTGGTGTAGTGGTTAAGAGCAGCAGGACTCTAATCTGGAGAGCCAGGCTTGATTCCCCCACTCCTCTGCTTGAAGCCAGCTGGGTGACCTTGGGCTAGTCATGGCTCTCTGGAGCTCTCTCAGCCCCACCCACCTCACAGGGTGATTCTTGAGGGGATAATAATAACACACTTTGTAAACCGCTCTGAGTGGCCATTAAGGTGTTCTGAAGGGTGGTATATAAATCAAATGTTGTTGTTGTTGTTGTTAATACCCAGGATGATTGTTATTACCCATCATCTCCACTTGCACACGATGTAGAAGATATTGCCTTGCTTGCTGTGTGCCATATTAGCTTATTCAACCAAAAAGGAGATTATCACGGTATCAGGTAACACAGCAAAAAGAAACTTGTGAAATCTTACTAAGTGCAAACTTCAATGTCAAAGATAAATTCAATATTGTTCTATTACAAAATACACAGTTTGCATATAACATATTGCACAAATCCATAAGCCAAGACACTAGTTTTGTCTATAACATATTCAAACTGATTATATTGCACAAGTCCATTGTTTAAGGTGCTAGTTACTCCATGATATACACAAAGTAATAAGTCTCAAAAATCCACATACACTCTGTCCTTGCTGTAACAGAAAGTCCAACAATAATTCCACAAAGTATGGGAAAGACTTCAGTTGATCACTTCTTCTATTTGAAAATGGTTGTGATTAGTCTCTTGTTCTAACGGGTCATCTACATCCAAGGAATCCCTTTTCAAAGTATATCTTTTTCAAAGAATCACAGTCAATATCAAACTGTGTCATTCAGTCATACAGGCACAGTCAATTATTTACCGTTATGGATTTGTGCAATATGTTCTATGCAAATTGTATATCTTATATTTAGAACAATATTGGAACACTTGCACTATAGAATATAGAACATCAATGATTTTGATAACAATGGTTTGATTAGCACATGCCGCTTTAAGAAAGTTGTTTCTTGTTGGTACGGAGATTAATCAATTATTTTGTTCATTCAGAAAATTATGCTCCTATACATGAATTATTGCCTTATGATACGTTAGTAAATTGTAGTAATGACTATATAGATTGGATTTATTTTTGACATTGAAAATTGCACTTAGTAAGATTCCGCAAGTTTCTTTTTGCTCTTTTAGCTTATTCAGCACGGACCTATCCTCTGCCATTGTAAAAATCACAAGATTGTTTATTTTTTTAAGATAAAAGATATGGTCCATGTGGAGAAACGCCATTCTGTTTGTGGAGTTAACTTTCTATGGGCTGAAGAGGGGAGGGGCCAGTTCTGGAGTAGAATGTGATTGGAGGGAGAGCAAGTCAGTTGGTGGAGGGGAGTTGGAAGTGGACAGTTGGTGGCTGGAGAGAGTTGAGGGAGAGATGGCTCTGAGGAGAGATGGAGATCTAATGTAACCCCAGGTACCCAAGGATTGGGCCTGCCCTACACAACATCGAATTAGGGCATGAGGGAGAAAAAGTAGGAGTTTCTGTTTCTGCTTTATTATTCCTTCCATTCACTGTATATTGGCCTGTGTATAGTTAGAAGTTAAATAAATGAGTTTTGGAATTTATGAAGGAAGAAAGCTCTTCTGTTCCACATAGTCCCCCAACCACTTGGGCCCACTAGCAGAGGAGGGAGGCTAGGAGGCTGTCCTGCCTAACCAGGCCCCCATACAGGGACAGTGGTGGCAGCAACAACCCGGAGACAGGAAAGGGAGACAGCCCCTTCAGGTGCCTGGCCAGAGGTGAAAAGGGAGGGGTAGGCAGAGCGGGGTCTACCAGTGGGAGGAAAGGCCCCGTTTCACCACAGGCCCTACAAAGGATTCGTTCTCTACCTTAAAGATCCAGCAGAGGCTTGACTTCGGGAACTGTGATACCTAACTGAAGAAGACACCTGTAACTAAGGTTCTTTTCCTTGTTTTGGCAACATGCAAAAACAGACAGAAAAGGGGGCAAAATACATCCATCTAATTTTCTATCCACCACTCCCTTACCTGGCAGTGTTCTCAGGGTCCTCAGCTTGCTCTCAGTCTCCTACATGTTACCCCATGAGCTCTGAAACTGGGGTTGCCAGGTCCCCTTTATCCTCCTGGTGGGATGGGGGGGGAGACCTGGCACTTACCTTTGGTGATGTTCTCACCAAATTTGGGCCCCATGAAGTGACACAGCCTGTCTGCCACTGGGTGCAATGCCATCACTTGAGGAAGTGACATTGCCACACCCGCCGGGAGTGCACTCGCTGTGCGTTGGCTGGGGAGATTTTTTGCCTCCCAGGCCCATTCCCACGGCGTTTCTTCCCCTGCCAGCCAGGTGAGTGGCAGTGGGGGGGAGAAGAGGCTAGGAGGGAGGATCCCCCACTCCCACTGGAGGACTGGCAGCCCTACCTGAAACTGCCCTCTTCCCCGCAGCCCCCAAAGTTGACAACTATTTCCTTACTTTCATATAAACCATACTAGAACTAGAGATTCTAGTAGAACATCTAATTAGGGCATGAAGGAGATAGAGTAGGGGTTTCTGTGTATGTTTTATTATTCCTTCCATTCACTGTATATTTGCCTGTGTATAGTTAGAAGTTAAATAAATGATTTTTGGAATTTATGAAGGAAGAAAGCTCTTCTGTTCCACATAGTCCCCCAACCGCTTGGGCCCACTAGCAGAGGAGGGAGGTTAGGAGGCTGTCCCGCCTAACCAGGACCCCATACAGGGACAGTGGTGGCAGCAACAACCCGGAGACAGGAAATGGAGACAGCCCCTTCAGGTGCCTGGCCAGAGGTGAAAAGGGAAGGGTAAGCAGAGTGGGGTCTACCAGTGGGAGGAAAGCCCCCTTTTCACCACAGTCCAAAACCATAATTGTCCTATAATGCATTGACAACCATTGCAAACATGCCTGAAAATCTGCATGCCGCACGCTGCATCTGGAAGGCTGCATGCTGCATGCTGGTGCCTTAGTAGTCTTTAATGTATTAATATGCATGTGCACAGGAGAGTGAATGCACCCATTACTCAATGATCAGGGAAGGAGCGGCACCCAGGCACCAGACTGTCACTGGTAAATAAGGAGAGAGAGAGCACAGGGTGTTGGAGGCAAGTCGCAGATTCCTGCTTCCCAGCCTGACAAGGTCTACCACTGCTCTGAGTTCCCATTGCCTGCTGTCACTCCAAACCATGGTGGGGGATATATTTTTTTTTGAAAAAATCTCATTGGTGTTGCAGGCATCATGATGTCCCTGCAATGGCAATAGCTCTAGGAATTGCCAGAAACCTACAGCGACCACTGTCACGTCTTTATTGTCCCTGAAAGTGATGCCATCACGTTTGTGATGCTCCTCTACACCGTTATCTCTGCCCCCAACCCTCCTGCTGATTGCCAGTCTCAACCTGGCAACCCTACCCGCAACCGATATTCTCCTGTTGAGAGATGCCTTGAGTCCCTTTCAGGGAGAGGAGACAGGGTAAAAATATTTCAATTGAGCAAGCACCAGATTGATATAGGAAGGAAGAATGTGGGCGGGGGGAGAAGTTCAAGAGAATTACTGCAACCGTAATTAAGAAGAGTCATCCAGCCCATCAGACCAAAGGCCATCCACTCCACTATCCTCGTCCCAGTAATGGCTAAATGAAAGGCTTCATTGAAGCACACGGTAAGCCACAAAGGCAACAGTCCTTCCATTTAACTATCATGTTTATGGAACTATCCTCCTTCCCCATTTTTACAAAAAAATACCAGTCAGTGTTACATTTCTATAGGGATGCTTTAAGCTGATCCTGCACTGGGCAGGGGGTTGGACTAGATGGTCTGTATGGCCCCTTCCAACTCTATGATTCTATCATTTAGAGATTTCTGTAGACTTACTAATCTTAAATCCAATTAATGGGTCCAGAAATGGAAATACTAGGAAAATGTGGTATGGAAATCAGTGCATCTGCCCAGAGATGTGTTTCTAAAGGCCCTACCTGTATCTTTCCCAGCACCCCGGTGCTTTCCATCCGGCTGGCCACATTCACCGTGTTCCCCCATATATCATATTGGGGTTTCTGAGCCCCAATCACTCCAGCCACAACCGGCCCATGGTTGATACCTCGAAATGAAGAGAGAGAAACAATGTGGCAACTGATCATTGACCTGTCCTTCACCACACACACACACACACACACACACACACACACACACACACACACACACACACAGGTTCATTTAGAGACTTCAGTAGACTTCTCAATCCCAAACCCAAGTAATGTGTCCAAGAATGGAGATACCGCTCAGCATTTACATCTATAAACAGAGGGTATGTTTTGATGACATTCCAGGAGTTCTGTGTATGGATTTCTCAAGCCATGACGGTCCAAGCATCACACAAGGGAAGTGGGATGAATGCTCACCATCTAAAATAGACTCGGGGTGCTGAGTCCTCTCTGGGAAAATTTACATATACTAGTATCGAATAAGAACATAATTAGAGCCTGTGTGATCAGACCAATGGGTTCATCTAGACCAGCATCGTATTTCACATAGAGGCCAACCAGATGCCACAATGGGCCAACAAACAGGACACAGAGCCCAAGGCCTTCCCCTGACATTGCCTCCTAGCACTGGGTTTCTGAGGTTTGCTGCCTTTGAATACAGAAGTTCCCATTCATCACTATGGTTAGCATCCATTGATGGACCTCTCCTCCTTGAATCTGACTAACCCTCCCCCCCTTCAAAGCCATCTATGCTATGCTATGCTCACAGAAAAAGTGCTCCAGCCCCTCAGTTGTCGCAGTTGACCTTGTCTGCATTTCATCGAGCTCCCCAATGTCTTTTTTGGAGCTGCAGCGGTCACAACTGTACACAAATGAGGCTGCAGCATAGGTCTAATGATATTACAATAAAGACAATGCATGTTTTCATAATGGAACAAATGGTGCTTCCTTGGGGCCATTTTCCATCAACATCAATCAATCAAGTTTATTTCGATACAAGATCAGCTCTGGAAAGTCATCAATAATGGAAATAAGAATAAAAATGAAGTAACATCAGAGGCAAGAGCGTCAGCACTGAGGCAACAGTTTTTTGAGAACTGCACCCCAGCACTCGCTCTCAGTCAAGATAATAGTGGCAAGGGTGGGTATCTAACTTTGCAGTGACCTGTGGGTGGTCAGAAAATATGCTTGGACTGTCTGAGCAGCACTCTTTAACTTCCAAGGATGGCTCCAAAGCCATCTGCAACTTTTTTCTTATAGGTTCCCACTTGTACATATAAAATTTTAAAATATTGCAGCTTCTCTGGAGATTAGGGGTGAGAGGTTCCTTAGTGCCACACAGGCACTAGCCAATCAGTGCTGTACACAGCTAGGCTATGTGCTAAACTTGTAAGAATAGTATTTTTCGGTGCTGAACCTTGGAAAGAAATAGGTACGTCTAGCATGTAGATAGTAAATGTGCTTCTAGAGCTCAGTCACTGGACATTCATAGATAAAGGAAGGTTTGAATCGGGGATTGCTCAGCTCACATTTGGTTCTTACTCATACTCACCCACACGCAGCTTAAAACTATTGAAAGAGTGCTTGTTGATAATGTCAAGTTTGGCTGCCAAAGCCATGGCAAACTCCACCATGGTTCCCAAGTGGGCGTAGCTCCTTTCCACATCCTGTAGGTACCAGACACAAATGCATGCATCAGTGTAAACCAATAAAGGATTAAATTAATTAAAAAGACATACCAATATATGCCAAGGAAACAGCTAAAAGAATCCATCCATCCATCCATTGCAAAGTTGCATAAACAACATTGTACACCATCACTACACTGACATAAACTGGCTGAAGAGCTGGCATTGTAAGTGGCCGGCCCTGACCTTTGCTATGTTTGATATACCTTTAATACAAGCCTGTGATATAAAAGGTCACAGGGCCCCTAGATTAATGCAGCTTGGTCTGCATCAGGGGGAATTCCAAGCTGGCTAGGCTCTTGCCCCATTCAAACTGTGCACGCTTCCTGGATCCAAACGCTGCTCCCTTAGGGTCACTTCCCTAAAACTCTCTCCTGGCCAAGAACACTGGATGTTTGAAGCTCCTTTCATCCGTGGACTACTCTACTCTCCTGGATTGGTAAATATACTTCCCCTCCCCTCACTCTATTCCAATTTCTAATTAACTTCCTAGGACTCTGTGTGTGGGTGTGCCAATCATTTTTAATTGCCTCTTTTGTGTATGTTGGTTTTTCCTCTTTAAATAAAAATACTTTTTGACCTTAAAAGCACCAAGTCTCGTCTGCTACCTTGAGGAGAGGACCCCGTAAATACTGGTGGAGACATCCCGTCATTACCCCTCTTGCATAGCCTTCCTCTTTGCCGCTAATTCCCCCCTCTTACTCACAAGGAGGCCTATTCCAGGAAACAGCATGGTGAAATGGATAGTGTATTGGATTTAAACCAGGGTAACCGGGTTCAAACCCTCAATCGATCATTAAGCCTACTGAATGACCATGAGACAATCTCTTGCTCTCTCAGTTTAACTTACTCCAGAGTGTCACTGTGATAATAAAACGGAGGAAAGAAGAATGCGTACACTTTCTGGAGATCCTTGGAGGAACAGTGGGTGAAATAGCTGATAGATCAAAATGAATAAATTATGCAAATTGAGGGGGGAGGCAAAGATGGTCAACACTAGGCACCATCCTGTAAACATCCAGATAAACAGAAACCTACTGAGAGCAGAGATCAAACTATAAGGAAAGGACACCAAACCCAAACACATTAAAGGGCCAAGCTACACATGACGAATGACACTTGAACAGCAAGTGTATTTATCCCTGTTCACTTGCCCTCCACTCAATCCACTTGCTGTTCAAGTGTCATTCGTCATGTGTAGCTTGGCCCAAAGAAATCAAGAGGGGTAATGTTGTTTTACTCTGACTTCTCCCATAGCTTTTACTCTTGTTTTACTCGGACTTCTTTGAACCTATGTTGCATAGTAACCCTGTTTTTGCAGAGCATCATTTCTTTCTGTATTGTCCACCATCAACAAGAACCTCCCGGCATTGGAAGGTTATAAAACGGTTCACCAGCGAACTACTAGCTTCTGACACTGAACAATACTGACTAGTAAAGGAACCACATCCTTTACCAGAAGATATCAGATTCTGCTATTCTGGGGCTGTTGAGGTACTAGCAAGGGAAGGGGCAAAACCTGCTGGGTTTTCTAGTGAACAGAGAGTCCCTTTCAAGGAACCGTCTAGCCTCCCACACACCCTTCTTTCCTATTTCTCCCCTTCAGCGAGAGAAAACAAGGGGGGAATACGATATTGCAAATTTGGCAACATCATTTCCGGTTGCGGCTGGCATCCATGGCAGACTAGAAATTTCCCCTATCTCTATGGTCTTTGCCATAGGCGGCGGAGTTGTTTTGCGCTTTGTGTGAAGAGTGCTTTTAATTTATCTTGATTTTAATCTTAATTCTTCTTTTAACTTCTATTATTTTCTTCTTTCTTGTTTACTAGTTGTGGGCTGTTATCTTAAAGTAGCTTCTGTGGCATGCTTGAGAGTTTGGGGACTTTTTTTACTACATCTTTGCGAGGAGTCTTTCTATGGTGTGAGAGGGAGGTAGCAGAGGAGTTGGTTGGTAGGAGATAGAAGACTGATAGGGAGATTTTCACACTCTCACACTATGTTTAGCTACACATATAGCTATTTTACAGTGATTCTGTTAAATTGTACTTGAATTTGTCTTTGCGTTTCCCCCCCCCCCCCCGTCTGATAGCTAGTTATGAGTTGGAGGTTGCCATTTGAGGACACTTTCTTGCCTTCTCCCGAACATACTAAGCTTGATGGTTTTTTAAAAATCTGTTATTAAGATGAGTA
Organism: Eublepharis macularius; assembly: GCF_028583425.1. Lineage (NCBI taxonomy): Eukaryota > Metazoa > Chordata > Lepidosauria > Squamata > Eublepharidae > Eublepharis > Eublepharis macularius. The sequence continues at coordinate 68,936,594 of NC_072801.1, read as the reverse complement.
ACAGATTTAATGTCTTGTAGGAGAGAAAGCAGGACAGCATTGTCTACAGAAGTGGAGGATAACCTATTAGATCTTTACCATAGAGATTGGGGAAATTTCTAGAGAGTCACGCTACGTGGTAACATCATTTCCAGGTCGTCTTCTGTAATTGATGTGATCATGTTGTTGACCCTCACTCTCCATGCCCCACTGATGAAAGCTCCCAAGATGGCCAGGAACAGGCTTTACAACCCCACTGGTTATGGGGCTTGACTGGGCCGAGCCCAGAGTATTCTCCCTGTAGGGTTACCAATTCTGGTTTGGGAAACTTTTGGAGATTTGAAAGTGAAGCCTGGGAAGGTAGGGTTAGGGGAGGGGAGGGAGCTGTTTGTGGATGGCAACAAACATCAAACATCATGTTTGTGCCCATCTCTAGTTGTAATTCCACGGAATCTCCAGGCCCCACCTGGAGGTTGGCAACTCTAATTGCTGTATCTTGTTTTCCTTTGATGAGACATTCATTAAATCACCATTGTGGAAATATTCTTTGAAGTATGTTATTGCTCTATATCAGAGGTCTATCGAGCACTACAAAAGTGTAACAAAATTACATATATTTATTATAGAGTGTACACATTGGGCAATCCACCCTTGTGTACAAAATATTACAACTGCGTATGTACTTACTATGCAGTCTGATATTCAGACTTTAACTTTTAATTTTTTAAATTTTTTTGTGTGTACTCTCTGCAATAAATATCTGTAATTTTGTTATACCTTTGTAGTGCTAGCTTGACCCTCTCACCCTACTTGCTTTTTTGGGTTGAGCTTCCCCTCTCCCCGCTTTTTTTTCTTCGTCTATATCAGGGGTTACTAAGCTACTCTAGATTTTGGATACTTTCAACACACAATTTGGGCAGATGAAATAAGACTGGCTTGGTTTCTTTTGAATTAGTTTGACATGAAAAGCACTTTTAAAAAAAATAAACTACCCCAGATTAGAGAAAAGATATTATCTACATTTACTGCTTACAGGAAACCCCTTATAAACTTTTTTTGCAGGATGGAAAAAAATGAATGGCTATGTGGTTTTGAAGATAAAGAAAAAATAGATTATATATAGGAGAGGTCTTTTTTGTGTAGCTATAGAATAAGGTTGAATTGTGTAAACTGCATCTCTCACAGAAAAAAATCAGAAGCTTAGCCCTTACATTTCTTTAAAGGTCTTTTTTCTTTGTTTTTTCTTTTTAGTTTTTATTCTTTTTGTTTTTGTTCTTTTTATTTGTAGTTTAATTTTTTTCCATAAAATTTATTTACACATACACACACACACACACACCATTGAAACAATTCAGGATCAGGACATATCTTAAAGCAAGCAAGAAACGAAGCTACCACTCCTACTTCCTGGTTTAGTTTTACCCGCAAATTTGAGACTTACAGTGAAATCCTGAGTTATGCCAGTCTAAGCCCGTTGAAATTAATGGGTTTACACCAGAGTAACTCTGCTTAGGATTTCACTGTTAAATTGTGAAAACTGTGTGCTACAGTTCACAGAAGTGGACCCTTGAAATAGTTCAAAAATGCAAGTATTCTGCAAACACAAACAGACTGTAGGGAAGGGAACATATTTTCACCAGCAGAAGCGACCCAGCACTGCAACCACAGACAAGCTCCCAATCATATCACAATGACAGAAGCTTAGTTCCACAGGGTACTTTGGGATTGGGAAGGGATCTCCTAGAGAAAGGAAGGCATCACCTGTTGGCTGTCCTGACCAGCCGCCACATTTAAGCCAGTGGCCGCCATGTAAGTGCTGCCAATGGTTTTGATCTTCTCCACGCCACTAAATTTGGGCTTCAAGAGCAGCTGTTGAAATAAGAACAAGACAGACCAGCCGATAAGAACAGCATAATAAAGTAAAAAAAAAAAAAACCCAGCCCCGCTCACACCTAGCCAGGCATTTTGTCTCCAGTTTAAGTCCATTGTCAGAGGCCACAATTTTGACTGACAGCCCTGTGACAGCATCTGCTAAACTGAGATATGCTGCCTCTGTATGTGGAGGTTTAGGTTGGTTTCCAGTTAATTGTCCTCAAGACTTTCTGAGCCACAGAGCGAGTGGACCGGGGAGACCCAGTTACTCATAAACTGGGAGGCCGTCTCCCACTTTTGCTGGACATTTCCTGCCCCACGTTGGCTCTGCCTGCTGATGCTAACATGAGCAGCAGAAGGGAGGGGGGAATGGGAATTCTGGGGGAAATGATTGGCATTCAGCCAATGCCATGACATCACTTCCAGCACCACCCAGAAGTGATGTCATCCCATGGGGTGAAACTCTAGCATTTGATCAAAACTCTATGGTTAAACCAAAAGTGGTGCCATTGCATCACTGAAAACAGTGAAACCTTCCCTATGGTAAACCTCCCACTAGCTGCCAGCCTCAGTTGTGCCTTCCTGTAACAAAGAGAAGAGCTGGGTGAGATTAAGGATAAAAGCTGGCTGGATCCAACCACAGACTCAGGTTCCAGCTCATCCCATCCTTGGGTCATATGAAAATATGATGTCGCCTTAAAGTGAATCATATCATCTATCCATCAAGGTCAGTACTGGCTATTCAGATAAGCAGTGACTCTCCAGGGTTTCAGAGACAGGTCTTTTCCATCACCCGATCCTTTTAGCTAGAGATGCTGGGGATTGAACCTTCTACCTGCAGAGCGAATGCTTTATCACTCAACTATGGCACTGGCCCAAGGAGGTCCTTTCTTCCAGCCTCCTCCCAACTCATCTGATAGGACTTAGAAGCAGAGTACAGAGTTATAGCCTCTGCCTCCCAGAATCTCAGTACCTCATCAAAGTCAGCGATGATTTCATTGAGCAGCCGCAGGCACTCCAGGCCTTCTCGGTTGACGTTGGATTCAGAATAAAACTCTTTGAAGTCGGGGATGGAGGCAAACAGAACGCAGACACATTCACAAGACTGATGGTACAGATCCTGCTAGCAAAAAAGGGGGAGAGTTTATCAGGACTGTGTCCCTCTGACTCCTCTTATAACTCCATCCTGAGGAAGTCCAAGTTCTGAAACTCTAAATATTGAGCTATTTTTTTTTTATTTTTGAACTTCTAGCTGACTCCTCCCCACACATAGGTTGGAGGTCTCAATATGGGAACCAAGCAAAACGTTCAACTATTAAACCAAGTGAATAAAACATGTTGTTGCTAGTCATTTTCTAGGATTGTGCACAGTTTTGCCATTAAGCTTGGTTATGGCTGGTCACTGATTAGAAACACTGCATCCCAAAGGCTACTTAGCTGTCTTAAGTACCTGCAAAGGAACACCTGTGCCAGAGCTGGATTTGAAACCAGTTTTGCTGGCTGATGAAGGATGAAAGGAGGAGCTGAAAATAAGGTTGAAACTGAAGGTGTTAGATTTGAATAGTTAAAACTGAAGGCTGCTGATGCCAATTTTGGACCCGGCATTGCCCCAGGGCACCTGCTTCTGTAACACTTGCTTGCTCTCTACATTTACAGACCAATTATTACAGTGGGAAGCATGGTGTTGTGGTCAGCATATCGGACTAGCATCTGGGAGACCCAGTTCGAATCCCTGTCTGCTTGGTGACTCTGGCCCACTCATACTCTCTCTCAGCCTCATCTTCCACACAGGGTTGTTGTTGTGAGGAGAAACTGGAGGTGAGAATTACATAGTAAGCTACTTCTGGTCTCGGTCCCACTGGGGAAAAAAGTGGGGTATAAATGAACAAATGTCCAGGAGTGGGCCTACCCCCAGGGCCAGAGCTGCTCCCGGACTTACCTGGCAGCTCACTTGGGAACCCAGTGTGTCAGCAACAGGGAAGCCTGCCAGGACATCAGCTACAAGGAGGGACGGTGCAAAAACAGCACACAGTTTGAGCTGTTAAAGGTTCCAATGGAATCATGGCCAGCAGCTGTCAAGCTTATTGGGATGGCAGCAAGGAGACTATGGCTGAGCTCCCTCCTCAGGCTGCTCAGGAGAGACCCAACAGAGAAGAGGAGGAACCAGGTACTGCTAACCCACTCCTTGCTCCAGTTTTGAGACTCCCCAAGCCCCGAATAGGGCAGAAGAGGTCATAATGGACAAGAAAACTGCTGAGGGCAAGGCATGGATGCCCCCAATCCTTACAGTAAAACATAAGGGACCGGTGTGAGAGATGGAGTTGTATGCTTAAATGGTTTCTCAGATTAAGGGTGGGGGTGCCCTGTTTTTGGAAAGCCAGTATACTGACCAGAAATCTCTTTGATGTGCTAGGTTTCCCAATGTGCTGAGTTTTTGAGCTGGCTAAGCATTCTGTACTTCTCTATTAAATGCATCACAAAGTAGTACAGTGTTGGAAGGGCCACAGACATCAAGAACCTTTTCTTTCCTCTGTCAAAGCAAGATCCACGAGTGGGGAAAATCATGCCGGATTTTCAGGGATAGAGAGTAGATTTGGCAGGGATCAAAAAGGGGGAAAGGCCTGGCATGATGTCACTGTGCTGACATAATTTCTGGTAAAAACTGCAAATGATATCACTGGACACTCTAGAATTTTCAAAAAACTCTATGGTTAAACAATAAAAAATGTTAGTCCTTGATTTCCCTTCACATATGCAAACTTCCTCCCAGCAGTATTTCAGGTATACATGGGCAAAGAGCAGGTTTGCTGGGAGGTCTCGCACTATAGCTGTAATGGAAGACCTGACAAGCTTGGTAGAAAGTGGACCATTAAGCTTCAGGGCTCACCTCATTGCGCCGGTTCTGGCCAACAAATTCCTGAGCTACATGGGCTGGAAGCACATTCTCCAGCAAGACACGGTTGAGGTTCTCCATTGTTTCAATCTCCTCGCGCTCTTTCTTGAACTTTTTTTTCCAGAGGAAATCCAGGCGGCAGTAATACTCATTCTGAGAAGGAGGAGGATAACAATAATTCCCATTTCTTCTCCCTCCCATTACTGGCTCATATTTCCCAATTTAGCTTCAATTGACTCTTCACCGAATACATTAATCTCCAGTTGTTATAATATGATCATTGTTACATTAGTTCACTGTTTTCAATTTAGCTTCAATTGACTCTTCACCTGATGCCAATTTTCCCTTAATTTAGCTTCAATTGACTTTTCACCTGATGCATTAGTTTCTAGTTGTTTAATATAATAACTATTACATGATTCCACTGTTCTCAGCCCTTGAAGGGATCTGTGTTCAGTGCTAAAGAGATACATTATCAACTACTTTATAAAAATATATATATTTTCAGTTGGAGGATGAATTTTTTCCTCCTTTTTCTGAAAAGCAAAAGGTGGAAGTTGTACCTCCTGTACCCAGAGCTACTTTATTCAAATCTGCCTGACATTCTAGACGGGATGCAGACTAAAGCTCTTAAGATCAGGACCGGAAACATCTGCTCCTCTACAGACACACACTTTTGACACCCAGCCTGATGAAGAGTTCTTGAGAACTTGAAAGTTTGCATACTGGTGTGTGTGATTTTAGACTTTGCTTTGGCTCAGCGAAAACTACTTGCAGCTTCAGTGTGGGGTACTTAGAGCATCCAAAATGCATCCTGTACATTATATTCTCCGCAATTGTTCAGAGGTACAAAACAGTGCATCATTAATAGAACGAATGAACGAACGAACGAACGAACGAACGAACGAACGAACGAACGAACGAACGAACGAACGAAAGAAAGAAAGAAAGAAAGAAAGAAAGAAAGAAAGAAAGAAAGAAAGAAAGAAAGAAAGAAAGAAAGAAAGAAAGAAAGAAAGAAAGAAAGAAAGAAAGAAAGAAAGAAAGATCTTCCCTGAGTAATAATTTACCCCAAAGTCCAAAAAGTTAGTTCAAGGAGAATAATTATAGAAGTTCCTTTTCTTTTTTTTAAGGTGTTTTTTTATTTTATTATTAAATCTACAAAATGTAACTGGTGTTCCCAGGTATGCTGCAGCTGAATATCAAAGTAGAAAGCTTTCAAACTGCCAAGGAAGGAAATCTGGTTCTTAAACTAACACAGGGCCTTTTTGTTAGCAGCACCGGTCACAGAACTGAAAACCAATTTACCTGCCTGGCTAGAGCCAAAAGCGTGAAGAAGAAGACAAAGAAGGAGATGGCTCCCATCGTCTTGGGCTCTTTCAGCACTCCAGGCCTACAGATGGGGAATTAAGGAAAAGAGAATTTTCTCCTCTACCAGAATCTTCAACATAAATTCCAATTTGCAAATTATGCAAACAATTTGCTAATTATGCAATCAGCCACATTCATCCTTGAAATTGCCTACCACGGCCAAAAGAGAGTTTCCTACTAGAGCCACTGAATACTTTGGCCTCAGCATACTTGCTCCAAGACTCATGGAAGATAAACCTTCACCTCTAATCCAAAAGCCCATATTATACAGACGCCTTTTAAAAGTGTTGCTCATGTGTGGGCATATCGTCATTCCTCATAAATGCCTCCTTGTCTTTAACGACTGACAAATGTGTTTGAGCAAGAAGATATTTTATAAGTCCCACTGTGAAAAAGCCAGTCGAGGCACATTTCATTTAGCAACTCTGCCTGGAATTGCAATGCAGATGTTCTATAATTAAACTTTTTTTAAAAGGAAACTCATACGGTTAGCTTACTTAACACATCCTGTTTCAGAAACTGATCCTAGATAAGATATTGCCGACGAAACAATTACAGGTCACCGTAATGTGTAATGTGGACAGGGAAACACCTAGGCAGCAGTGTGAAAACAGTAGAGTAGCAACTAGTCTCTCCTATTTTTATCCTGCCTTTCCTTGAAGAAACTCAGTGTAGCGTACATGGTTTCCTTCCACCATTTTCTCCTTATGACAGCCCTGTGAAATCAGGTACGCTTAGAGAACATGACTGGCCCAACAACACCCAGCGTACTCCAAGACAGAGGATTTGAACCTAGTTTCCTGGGTTCTACTTTGAACCCTAATTGCTATGACACCGTGCCTGCTAACAAAAGAGGGTCCCTCTTTTCTTTGAAGCAATAAATAGAACGTGAGAAGAACCTTTATGGATTATGCCATTAAAGGTGAATGTAGGCGACCATCTTGTTTCCCACTGTGGCTACACATATGCCTTTTGGCAGCCCACAAACAGGGCATGAAGGCAGTTGCCCTCCTAACACTATTGTTTCTCTAGAGAAATACTGCCTGAAATCATGGAGTTTTCATTCAGTATGCTGTAGCATAGTGGTTAAGTGGTTAGGCTGTGGATCAGCATTCTGCTGGTTTGAATCCCACTATTGCCATGAGCTCAGCAAGTGGCCTTGGGGAAGCCACTCCTCTCAGCTCAAGCTCCCCGGCTGTATTGTGGGGATAATAATAACACTGGTCTTGTTTGCCACTCTGAGTGAGGCATTAAGTGGTCAGACTGCAAATCAGCACTCTGCTGGTTCAACTCCCACTATTGCCAGGAGCTCTGCAGGTGGTTTGGGTAAGCAACTCCTCTCAGTCCCAGGTCCCTACCTGCATTGTGGGGATAATAACACTGATTTTGTTCACTACTTTGATTAGGGCACTACTCTGTCCAAAAGGGTAGTATATAAGCACACAGTTATTATTATGGCTAGCAAGAGCCCTGTGGCACAGAGTGGTAAGCTGCAGTACTGCAGCCCAAGCTTTGCTCACGACCTGAGTTCGATCGTGGCAGAAGCTGGGTTCAGGTAGCCAGCTCAAGCTTGACTCAGCCTTCCAACCTTCTGAGGTCGATAAAATGAGTACCCAGGTTCCTGGGGGTAAAGTGTAGCTGACTGGGGAAGGCAATGGCAAACCACTCCGTAATAAAAGTCTGCCAAGAAAACGTTGTGATGCAACGTCCCCCCATGGGTCAGTAATGACTTGGTGCTTGCACAGGGGACAACTTTACCTTTACTTATTATTATGGCTAATAGTTATCACTAGACCAATTTTACATGAATTGATCTCAAATCAATCTAGCAGTAGTGAATTCCATATTGACTACTGTCCTGAATAAATTGGCAGTAAAGTTCACTAGAGTTTGGAGGGCATGTCCTTAAAATAGAAGAAGGGTCTTTCTTTTAGGGTCTTTTAGCACTCCAAGTCTACATACAGATGTCAAATCATCCCAGTCTTAAACTGATGTGGTTCTCGAGGTGAGCTTTTGCCAGCCTCATCTATGGGTTTTGATCTTGCCTTTTCCCACTCTCATGCATGATTATTCTAAAAAAGAACTTGAGTTATTTGCAATGTAGGAACGTAGGCACCCAGGTTAACCCATAGCGAGTCCCTCTACCCCACCCCATACAAACACACACACCAGACAGGATTCTAAAGCAGTTTAAACCATGCTTAATCTCAGACAAAGCAAAGATCACGGATCCCATTCATTCTACAAAGTGCACATTTCTGGCTTATTCTGCCTCAGTGTGCCTGTGCAAGATAGTGGATCTAGTATGTGTCCTATTTAAAACCAGGGTCTGTACTTGGCTATTATCATTGTAAAGGGGAAAACATGCTTTTAAAAACATGCCATTTAAAATGCTTATAACCGGGGGGGGGGGTGTTTTCTAGGGGTACACACCACTATGCAGTGCTCATACCTCTTTCCACGGTATCAATATTTCTTTTAAGCTGCAGGCTGGGTCCTCAAGGCACTAAACATCGGGAACACTGGCACATCTTTGTTTTTGTTTTAAAAACATTGCTAATGCCAAAGCTAGGAACCCCATTTTGAATAGCAAAACCAAGTGGAGGTTGAGTAGTTTAAAGGAGAAGGTTGGCCCCCATTGATGATATGAGGCCAGCAGACCTCTGTCAATCTGTCATAATCCAAATTAGTGAGATGTGCTGCAAGTACTAAACACCTGAAAACAACTGAAATTTATGTTCTTAATATTTCTCTTCTGTTATCCTGACGCAATTCATATTTTAAATACTAAAAAGCAAACCCCAGTGAAAGATTAAATGACACCTAAAGATAACAACAACCAGGTATGCTCAGCTTGGGGTTGCCAGGCCCCTTACCCTCCCAGCAGAAGCGGGGGGCAGCATTTTCCCTTTTGTCACTCCTTGCACATGCATTTTGCAGCGGGCCAATTTGAGCCCCAAACAAGCCCATTTGGGGCCCAAATCGGCCCTCTGTGAAGCGCAGGAGCACTCTTGGAGGACATGATGACATCATCACGCCACCCCAGGAGCATACAAAGGAAGTCTGTTCCCCTGGCCCCGGGGTGGTGGTAGGGGGTGGAGAGAGGAGGTGGAATCCCTAGCTCAGCCCACCCTTTAGAAGAGCTGGGTAGGGCAAGCCTGCCTGGGATTTTAACCCCAGGTTAAATCCCCGTTCCCTTCCCTGCACAACCCTGGAGTGACCTGAGTCTTCATGAGCCTGTAATTTATATTTTCTGGATGGACCAGAGAGGTGTGACTTTTGTCTCATCTGTGAGTGAGAATCCCGGCTTCTGACAGGAGACTAAGTCCAGTAAACCCTGGCACCTACATTTGGTTGTCATGGGTAATTGGAGGTTGTTTTTAAACAAGGAAGCTGTGTTAAACCCAACTTCCTTCATGGTACACTGCACATGAAAGGGAGGGAAAGGCTGGCAGGCACAGACTGGTAACAAGATGAGTTTGCATATTCTTGTGTCTTAAAGTAAATGCTGAATATGGCTCTATTGTAATCAATCAAACACAGGTTGGTCCATCAGCAAAGAAAAATCCCAAACCTGGGCTAGTCTCAGAAGTTCCCTTACCACTCAGTTGAGAGCCAGTTTGGTGTAGTGGTTTAGAGTGGCAGGACTCAAATCTGGAGAACTGGGTTTGATTCCCCACTCCTCCACTTGAAGCCAGCTGGGTGACCTTGGGTCAGTCACAGCTCTCTTGGAACTCTCTCAGCCTCACCCACCTCACAGGGTGATTGTTGTGGGGATACTGATAACTAGAGATGGGCATGAACCAGAAAAAAACCGAACCATGTGGTTCGTGGTTCGTCAAATTTCACGAACCACAAACCATGAACTTTCATGAACCTGCCTCCGGTTCGTGAACCGGTTCATTTGGTTCGTGAAAACGTCACATCCAGGTCAGAAAATCATCACTTTCGGATCAGCAGAAGGTCACTTCAGGTTCAGCAGAAGGTCTGCAGGAAGTCCATCCCCTGTTGCCTAGAAAACCGATTGATTGGCACCAGGTTGTCTGCAGTGATGAACAAAAATCCGAACCAAATGAACCAGCCTAAAGTTCACGAACCACGAGTCGGCCTGGTTCATGCTTAATTTTGGTTCATATTTCACTTTGTGCCCATCTTTATTAATAACATACTTTGTAAACCACTCTGAGTGGGCATTAAGTTGTCCTGAAAGGTGGTATATAAATCAAATGTTGTTGTTGTTATCTGATGCCATCTAAGCCATCTAAGCCATCTGCTACTGCTACTTCAAGGTGGTTATGAATTCCTCGAGGGCTACTTACCTCAGGGCTGTTTGGTTGGGGTACAGACGTGAGACATAGCAGTCGGAGAGCCACGAATGGGTGTGAAGGAACAGCACGTTGTATACCACGAGGCAGAGGGTCAACATCGTGAGCTTGAGCTCAAAGTTCATGTGCAGGAAGAGAGAACACGAGAGGAATCCCAAGATGCAGCAGTAGATGTAATACTGGGAGGAGAAGACAACCAGGCCAGAAAAAGGCAAGAGACGGGCAGTTAAAGAAACCCATACATCCTAAGCACATGACAAAGAATGCCAAAGAAATTCCTCCTGGCATACTTACTGGCACGCTGAAGAGAGAGTTCATCTGAATAAACTCTTGTTTGACATACATGACCACTGTGGTGGAATTTTGCCGTTGCGAGGAGCACCAGGGATCTGGCATGAAGAACTGAAGATTTGCAACAAGAGAGAGAGTTTTAGAAGAGATTGTGTTTGGGGGAACAAATAGAACCATATAGAATCCATGCTGGACCAGGTCTCCAGAAGTGGCCAGCCACACTCCTGTGGGTTGTCTACTAGCAGAGAACATGAAGATAAGCACCCTCCCCATTTGCTTCACTTCCAGCACCTGATATTTATTGGCATACTGCCTCTGAGCATGGAGGTTCTATTTCACTATGATGGTTCATTGCCATGGACAGTCCTACCCTTTGCAAATTTGTCCGGTTCTCTTTTAACACCATTGTCAGGCCTGCTATCCATAGTGACTCCATGTTGTATTCAGATGCTTTCTCATGCTGTGTTTTTCCAGTGTTTTTCTGCCCACAGGTTCGCAGACAGCCAGCTGTGTTCCCAGGGAAACAGGAAGGCCTTATTACTAGAACTAGGCATCGTCCTTGGAGGAGGATCTCCCGCGTTCCCAGGCTCCGACTGTAGCCGGGCAGTGGGGGAGAATTCTGAGGGACGGTTTGATATATTGCCTTTTGTATCTAACAAGTCATTCTCAACAAAGCTTCATGGTCAGCCGGAAGCTTTGATGCCTTTGGACTAATTATGGACACTTGTACTATGAATGTAATCTCTCAATAAAGAACCTTTTGACTCAAGACCTTGGATTTCTTGCAGCAAGGGGCTGGGAGATGAGTTCAGAGTAACTTGAACTCCATAAACTGACAACCATCTAAGCCTTCTGCTACTGCATCTTGAGGCAGCAAATTCCATAAGTTAATAATGACTATATGCGGGACTGTGCAATGTGCGCTGCTACCCATTTTTAACTGTTTATTTTTGTGTTTTTTAAATTGATGTGATCCGCCCTGAGCCTGCTTGCGGGGAGAGAAAACTACACACTTAATAATAAACAAATAATACTGAAAGTTCTTCCCCACCCGCTCATGTCTGTCCTGAATCTACTGTGTCTCAGTTGCATTGTATCATCCCCCACCAATTCAGAAACCCGCCAGTCATCTCCTATTTCAAGTCCATCCAACTCCACCTCTCCCAAAATACTCCCAATAGATTTGACCCTCTCCAGGCTAGTACATACACCTAGTTGAATCAAGGGGGTAAAACTTTTCCTGGACACTTCTGGCTGCAGGTGGAGTATGCTGCGTGTTTGAATGCTCTCACAAGAGTGAAAAAACCCTCTCTTTGCAAATAGAAAAAAGAGTCTTTGGGGAAGAAAGCTATATTGAACCTCTCTTATTAAGAGATTTTTTTTTCTCCTATGTAGAGGAATAATTTTTTTGATCTGTTGATAGAACTTTGTAAAAATTTATCCCCCTTCACTCCACCCTGATCTGCAGCCTGAAATGACGCCATTCCTGAAAATCTCTTCCGTTTGATTCTGATAATGGATGGATAGATCTTCCATGTGGGATAATTAATCCAGAACAACAGCCATCAGACTTGGGGCTCACTAGAAAGCATTTCAGCCGTCACTGAAAGTGTGTGGGGGTGGGGGAGTAGAGACCAGCCCTCCCCACATTGAACATGAATGCCAAATCTATTCTATTTTCAATAAGGTGAACATGCGAAGCTGCCGTATACTGAACTGGACTTTTGGTCCATCCAAGTCAATATTGTCTGCTTTGATTAGCAGCCGCTCTCCAGCATCTCATGTAGTCGTCTTTTAAAGTCCTCAGTGCCTGATCTTCTTTTAAACTGGAGATTCCAGAGACTGAACCTGGGACATTCTACATTCCACGTGGATGCTCTTCTACTGGCCACAGTGCTTTTATTTTTCAGCCTGCATCCCAAAGAGTATTACCTCCCAACTTCCCTCCCCATTCTCCTACTTGCCAGGCCAGAATCTCTTTCCATAGACAGTCCAGATGGCCTCATAGCAATTCCCACACCGCCCTCGAAGATCCAAACACTGTCGTTCTCTCTTCCCAGCCCCAATTCTTTCTACCCCAATTCCACGACCTACCAAATTCAGCACCGCCATGGTGAGGACAACAAGGATCGTGACGATGCCCAGGGAGACACGGAGCCACGGCTGGGTGCAAACTGCAGCGGAGATGGACGGCACCCAGTAGAGGGCCTTTGGACCCTTCAGGAAGCACTTCTGATGCAGACAAGGAGTGAAGAAAGAGAAAGAGGCACCTGAGTCAGCTCAATTATCATTATCAGCATTGATGTCTTTTTATGAGTAGCTGCTCTTACATCTTAGACAGAGAGTCTCTCTACACAAGAGAGGGATGGGGATGCTCAAGTGAAAGATCTTACACTTGTTCTCCCACTGTGGATACACATGCACTGCTAGGGAGACAGAGTACACTTGTATATAAGACCCAGGGCTGGATCAACGAGGGGCAGGGGGGTAGTCTGCCCCCAGTGCCGCTAAAGAGGGGGCACCAGGTGCAGCTGCCAGCCCCCGGGAGCGTGCCAGTGGCAGTGCGGATGGCTGAGCAGCCACCCACAACATTCACCTGCCCTGCAGGATAGGGAGTGCGTAGCAAGCCGGCCACACCCTCAGCGGGGCAGGTGAATGGCACGGGCAGACTCCCAGCCACCTGTGCTGCCACCACTCCGCTGGTGGCATGCTCTGCCCCTGCGTGATGATGTCACGCAGCGCCGAGAGCACAGACTTGGGTTTCCCTGGGCACTGGCTACCCTAGATCTGGCCCTGATAAGACCACACAGAAAGTAAGTCACTTAAGCATTCCCGTGTAAGATGTCTGGTGTAGAGAGACTCATAGAGACATTGTGGTAGTAAATACTCCAAACAGAGCCATGACAATTGTTATGCATTCCCAAGTGGCAAGAAGCTCCAAGGGCAAAGGTTTCAATCAGGAGTCACTTTAGGCAAAACCACAGACTCACTCACAATAATTAGGCAGTATAATCATAATAATACAAACAGGGGTCATTTCGTAGAAAATGAGCTGGAGGAACTCATTAGCATAGCTCATTAGCATAACTAATTAGCATATGCCACGCCCCTTGACATCACCAGAAATGTGTCATTGGCATAACTGATTTGCATATGCCACACCCCCTGACATCACCTATCCTGGCTGTTTTGGACCCAATCCTCGCTATTCAGTGCCGAAATTGGGCCCAAAATGGCAAAAAGGGGCTGAAAATGGCCAAAAAGAGGCTCAAAATGGTCAGGATCGGGCCACTGCTGAGCAGGAAAGTGATCCACCACCTGTCAGAGGCCCAATCCGGGCCATTTCGACCCCAATCCAGGCCGAAATGGGCCCAAAATGGCTGAGAGTCAGGTGGGTGGGGCTACCTGACATGCGACTTCGTTGGGGAATTGCCGAAACTGCATTCCTGCACGTTCCCCCTCAAAATGAGCCCTGAATATAAATAATAATATAAAACAGATCAAAATGGGTAGCCGTGTTAGTCTGTCTGCAGCAGTAGAAAAGATCAAGAGTCCAGTAGCACTTATAAGACTAACAAAATTTGTGGTAAGGTATAAACTTTCGTGAGTCACAGCTCACTTCTTCAGTATAAGTGAGGTGTGACTCACAAAAGCTCATACCCTAGCACAAATTTTGTTAGTCTTATAGATGCCACTGTTCTCTTGCTCTTTTCTACTAATATAAAACAGGAGTTTTGAGAAATTTAAAGCACAGCCTGTCTAGGTAAGAAAGAGGGATTGAACCCTCACTGACCTTACCTTAAACACACACACACACACACACACACACACACACACCGCCACTTGTCTCTTTGCCTCGGCTGATTGTCTTTTAGGAGGGGGACATTAATTCCCATCTCAGAGCCTCACCAGGAGAAAACTGTTAAGATGAAGCATTTTCGCTTCCCTTTACACAAATATCTCCTATTAACAGAGGCCCAAAGAGGTTTCCTGCAGCGGTGACCCAGCCATCTCGGCTTTGCAGCCACAAAGTTTCTCCACAGGCATGGCCACAATGTGAGAGGAAGTTGCTGACATGGAGAGAAAACATGAGCTGACTTACTGCCAGGTGGCCAGCAAAGCAGGTGAGGAGGAGGAGGATGAAGAGGAAGAACGAAATTCCATAGGAGACCCCCAACGCAACTGTCCTAAAGGGAAAGAAAAGGCTGGGCACTAGGTGTGCATGTATTTGCATTCTTAAATGACCACAAACCACACACAAAGTCTTCCTTACTTGTAGGCCACGAGGATCTGGATGAGGAAGTTGGAAACAAAAACCAGGAAGGTGCAAGCCGTGTAGTAGTTGAAAGACGGAAGTGCCGAGAGTCGGTACTGGGGAGAGTAGCAGAAAAAGAAAAGGTGGTCACTGTGAGAAACTCTGACCGCAGGGGCCAAACGCTGGGTGCATCTCATCCTGGTTATTGTGGGTCCAGCTCCCCCGCCCTCATTCCTGCCAATCAACATTCAAATCTTCACTATGTCATGAAACTCACTCGGTGGCCCTGGGCCAGCCACTCTTTCTCATATGAGTCTACCTCACAGGGTTCTTGTGAAGATAGAAGAGAGGAGATCCATGCACCTTCCCCACCTCATGTATTTTGGAGGAAGGATGGGATAAAAAAGCAAGAGAGATCAGTGGAGGATGACCCCATGTATACCACCTAGAGATTTTTGGAGAAACGCTATGAAACAAATAAGAGTCTCTATAGACGAGACATCTTACACGAGGATACTCGAGTGAAGAGAGACACAGTGTTAACCGGGAAAGGTAAACAACAGAGCAGAAGGCTTCATCACTTTCACTTCTCTACACAGAGCTGGGAGATCGCTCCTGGGAGGGTTTATTTCTTCTTTGCCTCCCCCAACCGGGAGCTGAAATTAACACAGCCTTCAGGGAGGAGACCGGGAAAGAGGAAATTAACAAACCCTCCACGGAGCAATCTCCTGGCTCTTGGTAGAGAGAGGAAAGTGACAAAGCCTTCTGCTCTGTTTCCAGGCTAACATTGCATCTCTCCTCACTTGAGCATCCTCGTGTAAGATCTCTCATCTACAGAAATTCTGACCTAGTTGGCATGGCTGAGGTTGGCTGGGCAGGGAGTGTGTTTGTTTCGCGTTATCTACTCTTTTACTTTCATTTATACATTTTCTGTTTTTAATTTTTCCATAGAAGCATTGCCTTCAGGGGATAGATCAAAAGGGAGCCCCAAAGTCCAGCATTTTGTGCCCAGTGGAGGCCTTGAAGGTGCTTTATGGAATCTTCTGCTATTGGTTCTGATTCTCCAAGGTATATTGCATCTCAATATGGAGGTTTTTTTATCAGATGCCTTGGTTAGGAGATAGGCCTTTCTTCCGTCCATTTCAACCCAACATCTCACTTAAATCACAAACTGGATCATAATTTTTTAATTTTTTTTTCTATATATGTTATTTCATCAGACTTTTTAACTGCTGCAATCCTCCTTTTTTCAGCTTCCTTCCTTAAACAATAAGCGACCTGGTTTATTTGTGTGTTCAAAAAGTTTCTGCTTCATGAAGCTTAGTTTCTTCTGCATTTCTTCAACTTGTAACAAGTTCAATTGATTTCTTAATTGCTTCATTTCATTTAAGGTTGACTTCTCAAGAGATTTCTTATGTTGTCCTTCCAAATTGAATAATAAGTTTAATGGATCAATCCCCCAAATGTGACAAAGAATGAGAGAGCCTTCCCTTTCCCAGGGCCAATGCCATGAAATGCATACAGAGTACAGAAGAGATATCCAGCCTGGGCCATTTCCAGATGGCTTACCTGCCTCCGGAACGTTGCGCCATCTTGTGGGGAAAATGCAAAATATCGCGTTTTCTTGCACGAATTTTGCACGACGTCACGCGACGTCACACAAAACTCGCGCGAGAAAACACGATTTTTCGCATTTTCCCCGCAATATGGTGCAACGTTCCAGAGGCAGGTAAGCCATCTGGAAACGGCCCTGCATGAACTGAGATTTGGAGATTTGAATTGGGACATTCAGCAATACTAAAGGAAGAAGAGAAATCATGTGGTTGATCCTTATCATTCTTGGTGAAGTGGTCACCTCAGATCACCTTAGTGATCGCCTTAGCAAACTGTTGCCAGTGTCCCTGGTTGTACTGAATGTCCAAAAGTTATCCAGGTGAATTCAGCCCTCAAACCTAAGCAGGCTCCCACTGGAGAAAGTCTAACTGATCTCAAAGGGACTCTAAGCAAGAACATTTCAATTTGCAAAAATAAACACCCCCAACCCAGTCCTCTGTGGGTCACCTCCTTCTCGAGGGATCGCTCCTTGAAGTACAACGTGATGCGGTTCAAATCTTCAGATTTCTTCCACTGTCTACAAAGGGGATGGGGAGAACAAGAAAGGAGAAGTTTGGCTCTGCACTCTATTTCCATCTGCTTTCAACCATTCCCCTTGAAAAAAAGGGTCCCATTAGCCCAGGCATTCCTCACAACTCACAAATTCACAGGAAATACAGAAGACATTCACCTCCACCTGCCACTGCTTTCTGGGTTGGGCCCTTCACACTGTTCTTTCCGATTGCCCCTTCCCCATTTACTTCATTCCCAGAAGGGATGTTGAAGTATGCAGATTTTCACACTTCCAGAATACTGAGACACGACAAGCCATGCTAAGCTTGCCAACGTCCAGGGGGGGGGGGCGTAGTTCTTCCAGAATCACAAGTATCTCGAGACTACATAGATCACTTCCCCTGGAGAAAATGGCGGTTTCTAAGGGTGGACTCTATAACATCACATCCACTATAGTCTCTGCCTCCAAATCTTCAGGAATTTCCTAACCCAGTGTTAATGATAAAATAATAACTGTGTTTATATACCACTCTTCCAGACAGATCAGTGGCCCACTCAGAGCAGTGAACAAAGTCAACGTTAGTATTATCCCCACAATACAGCTAAGGAGCTGGGGCTGAGAGAAGTGGCTTACCCAAGACCACCTGCTGATTTCATGGCAGTAGAGGGATTCGAACCAGCAGAGTGCTGATTCACATCCCAACCATTTAACCACTATGATAAGTAGCTATTAGAGTTAGCAAGCCCAAGCCATGCCCACCAACATTCTTCATATTGAAGATATGGCAGGTCCTTCCTCTGCAATCTCTGAGCATCCTATCTCTGCTTTCTTCTCCCTTTTATCCCATGTCTCTACTTTCCTTCCTTCCTTCTACTCCCTCCCTCTTTCTCCCCCACCTCCTTCCTGCTCCCCCCACCCCCCACATCCTTTTTGATCTAAGAACCCACTTTTGTGAATTAAGTTGTTCAATCAGTTGGAAGAACTTCTCATCCACGCCTTCCAAATCTTCATCTGGGCTTTTAGGGACACGACCCCTGAAACACAATCAAGAGAAGAAACTCAACAAAACAAACAGGAATTGTACAGTGACCAGGAGAAGCCTAACTGAACGTGCAAGTCTCACCTCTAAGGGCAAGACAGAATCACTTTTGGCCCAGAAGGAAATAGAAGCTTAGGAAAATGCTTGATCCAAACGCTCAGAAAGTTGAGGCATTGTGCCATAAAGCTGTCCACTGCCAACATGAGAGATGGCAAAACCAACTGGTTCCAACTCTAAAACGTTCTAGTAGAAGGTTCATCTAAATCTTGGTCCATTTACCAACAATATCCTTTTTCATACTTAGTCAACTTACGGTGACCCCTGGTGGGGTTTTCATGACAAGAGACTAACGGAGGTGGTTTGCCATTGCCCGCCTCTGCAACCCTGGTCTTCGTTGGAGATCTCCCATCCAATTACTAACCAAGGCCGACCTTGTTTAGCTTCTGAGGTCTGTCAATATCAGGCTCACCTGGGCTATCCAGGTCAGGGCTCTCTACAACTGAACATACTCAGTTTCAGTGGGTTTGGATAGCCCAAGAGCATTCTGTCATGTGGCATGTGCCTTGAGGCCTACCACATAGCAGAGTGCTCTGAGACAACCCATTTCCACTGGTTGGTTTCTTGGAATAACAGGAGACTTATGCTGCATGTGCTTTGAGGTCAACCACATTGCTGAGGCCACTGGAAGTGTGACAGATCCTATTTGGTTTCCATTACTTCTGGAATTTCAGATCTATCACTCAGTTGTGGTTGTAGAGAACCTCAGTAGCATTTCTAGTGTATAGAACTGGGGTGCACAAACATACTTGTTCAGGGATGCAACGTCAGTGCTCAAAAACTCAGCATGTTCTCACTGGGACCAATAAAACTTTGCGTTTTTTGCCACTCCACCCCATTGTGAGAAGCCTATTTTGCCAACGGCTCATTCCTCCTCCAACCCAAGTCCTGCCTTACCTTTCCAAGGTCTTCTGTTGGTTCAAAGACCCCAGAGAGAGCTCCTGTAAGGAGAAGAACATACGTAGCTGCCTTATACCAAGTCAGACAATTGGTCCATCTAGCTGAATGTTGTCTATTTGGATGGGTAGCGTCTCACCAAATAAGATCCTTTGCAAGTATCTGAGGGCCAAGCTACAAGTGACGAATGACACTTGAATGGCAAGTGGATTGAGTGGAGGGCAAGTGAACAGGGAGAAATACACTTGCCGTTCAAGTGTCATTCGTCACTTGTAGCTTGGCCCTAAGATCTTTTAACTGGAGATACCAATGACTGAACCCTAGACTTGTTCTATGCAAGATTAGGGGACAGTCACTGAGCCACGGCTCTTCCTAAATCAGCTGAAGTACCAGGTGAATCGATATGGGGAGGAAGTTCCATAACCAAGGTACTGCCACAGCAAAGCTCCGTTCCTCAGGAACTGCCCACCATCCCTCGGAAAGTATGGAAGAAAGGAGGGTCTCTGCTGAAGTTCTCAACAAGCGAGCAAATTAATATGGGGGTAGGAAGGCCTTTAGGTACTCGTGTCTTAGGCTAACAACACTGTTCGGGCTGCCTGAGACTCAACATTTTTATTTGAGCCCCAACATTTAAAAAAAAAATTCTTAGATGCCTCGTACTTTTGTTTCTTGCTTTTTAAATATATATCTATATATTATTCCATTTTTTTTAATTTTCCTATACAAACATTATAACAATAACAAACTTAGAAGTAATAAAAAATTCTCTTAACAGCATGAGAAAACATTCACATTTAACAGTCGTAAGTTTACAGTAAGAACAAATAAGAACTAACAAACAAGCAAGCAATCTTCACATCTCTAATTCCTATTTACATTTTCTGTTTGGCCTTAAAATAAAAATATCTAAGGTAGTATGTAGAGTTATAAACCATAATCACAGATAAGCCATAGAGTAATAAAGGTCTAGCTTCAATGTATCTTTAATCACATTCTCTTCTTTAGTTAGGTACTCTAAAACTGGGAACCACTGTTCAAATAGGTAGGATTTGTGGTGTGGGTTTTCTCTTTGAGCTATTTGATCCTTTCCTGCTTCACTATTTCTCTTTCCCCAAACACAGTGACCACAAGGCCCCTCACACCTCATGGAGTTCATTTCTACTCCATTCCCCCACCAGCGCTGCCCACCACATTCCAAGAAGAAACAGGCTGTGTGATGCCGTGGTTTGAATTAAAGACCAGGACGGGGAAAACAAGAATTCAGAGCCAAATTCAGCCATGAAGCTCTCTGAATGACCTTGGGCCAGTCTCTCTCTCTCTCTCTCTCTCTCTCTCTTGCTCTCGCTCTCGTTCTCACTCTCTCTCGCTCTCAGTCTCGCTCTCTCTCTCGCTCTCAGCCTAAACTCTCTCACAGGGCTGCAAAGAATAAGAGGAGAGAATAAAATGGAGAGAGGATTCTCCACAGTGCCCTAAACTCTCTGGATGAATTATGGAATAAAAATATGTGATAAGTGACCAGATAAACCATTTCCTCCAAATTCTGCTACTATGGTATAGTATTTGAAAAACAAGGAAAATTCTCCTCTGCCTCTGACCAAGACAAGAACAGCAGTAAACACCTCCTTTGGCAACATTTTTCTCCTCATATTTTTGTTCAGTACTTGTTGACCACGTTAAGAACTGCCATTATTCTGCTACACAGCTTTCTTGTAAATGCCTGCCTGTCAACATTGATGCATTATGCTGCAACAGGCCCTATGCTGACACAGCCAGATGGGCATTGGTAAGATCGCCACCTGTGGGACATACCGAGTGGTTGTTCCTGACAGATCCTGCTGAATCTGGGGGGTTGTCCAGGTGTTTGAGGTTGGCAAAGGGTTTGGCTGCCCCCCAGGACTCCAGGTAGCGAGTCATCCGGACGGAGGCCCTCATTTTGTAGCTCTCACTGGACACAGGTGAGAGAGTGTCGTGGGTGCTTTCTTCTTCTGCCTAAGCTCACCAGAAATGCAAAGAACCTAAATGAGCAATAAATTCCATCCAGCCGGCTCCTGCCCCATATCCAAGGTGGCACAGAATGCCCACCAGTGCAATCGCAACAGGCATGAGCAGATTTTCAAAATAATGCATTTTAACATACACTGTTTCTGGTTCTCATGGACATGTTGAAAATAAGCTCAGAAGCATGAGCCTTGATACATCACGTTTCAGAGAGAGGTGCAGAATTTAACTTGGATCTGTGCCTTCCCAGGATCTTCCCCTTCTCAGAATTAGGATCAACATTATGCAAAACTAAGGAACCAGCATTTATTTATTTACTTCATTTATAGTCTGATATTCTCTCTGAGACTGAAGGCAGATTACATTATGCCATTAAGAACAATGCAATCAGAGCAGTATAATGCATGCAATCAACAATACGTAGCATAGTGGCTAAGAAAATGAGTGGCAATCTGGTTTATACACAGTTCAAATCTGGCCTCTCCTTTGAGATACTGAGATAGAAACAAAAACATAGAGCTGGAACATAGAGATGTAGAGCTGGAAGTAAGACAGGAACATAGAAACAGAAGAGGTTCGTAAGGGTCATCTAGTCCAACCTCGTGCACAATGCTGGAAATTCACAGCTCTCCCCCAACCCCACCCGAGCTTCAGTACTACTGGTACTGACACAGGGATACCAAACAACCATGTTGTAAGGAGGACAACCCAATAGTGTGTATGGACAGCTTGGACCACTTAAAATGCTAACTGTTATGACAAAAATACGTACTTCCCTCTTCTTCACCCGACCCTCTCAACTAGAAGATATTTCATATGAAACAAGACATGCAGAAAACTGCTGTCACAACCCATAACAGCTCCTCACCCTTGGGTCAATGACCAAAAAGGTTCTGATTTTGTTCTCCCTCAGGTACGGGTCACGGGGCCAGCAACAAATTTCCTCGACTGCATAGACACCATCCAGGTGCGACAAGGTGGCCTCTGTGATATGGACACGGCTGAAAAAGAACGGTACCCATGTGTAGTTCTGAATGTAAGCAAAAGGGGGCAGCACCAGACACAGTGATGCAGAATTCTCCCATACATCCTCAGAGATTCACATCTGGATCTGCTGTTCCCCCTCCCCTCCATTCTGCCAGACAGTCCCTATATACAAGCACTAGAGGGCAGTCTCTAACTATTATATTCTTGGCCAGGGGCAGAAGCATAAATCCTCCCAACGTACAGAAGAGGGATCCATTCCTGGGCATACGAAATAATCTCCCTGTTTATTTTGTTGCTTTCAGGGATTAACCAAGCTATGCTTGATAAAGCTATGCTGTTTAGCTTTCGTTGACTGTTGGGCTAATGCAATGCTGAAAATTAATCTGTAGCTTTCCCAATATAGAAATACCACATTTTGCTTAACTTCCGCTTTCTGCCCTGCAAGAAACCCATTTAGAGAGAGAGTGTGTGTGTGTGTGTATATGTGTGTGTGTGTGTGTGTTCAAAGGGCAGGAAAACCCTGAAATCTGTTTTAGACCCAGATTGCACATGTCTATTTATAATAATAATAACAACAACATTCGATTTATTTACTGCCCTTCAGGACAAGTTAACACCCACTCAGAGCGATTTACAAAGTATGTCATTATTATCCCCACAACAAAACACCCTGTGAGGTGGGTAGGGCTGAGAGAGCTCTAGAGAGCCATGACTAGCCTAAGGTCACCCAGCTGGCTTCGTGGAGGAGTGGGGAATCAAACCCGGCTCTCCAGATTAGAGTCCAGCGCTTTTAACCACTACACCAAACTGGCTCTCTTATCTAATATTATTGTATCCAAGGAGCATTATGCATGGTTCTCCCTGTCCCATTTTAACCTTACAAGAACCCTGGGAGAGAACGGCCCAAAGTTAGACTACAAGCTTCATGGTAGGGCCAAGCTACAAGTGACGAATGACACTTGAACAGCAAGTGTATTTCTCCCTGTTCACTTGCCCTCCACTCAATCCACTTGCTGTTCAAGTGTCATTCGTCATGTGTAGCTTGGCCCGTATAGGATGAGGATTTGAACCCAGGTTTGACACTTTACTTATACCACTATAATGTGTACGCCTCACAAGCTCTTTTTTCTGAGCAAATCTGCCCGGTGTTGATTGAAAAGAGTAGTTGCCAGGAGGGTAACTTTTCCTCTATGATCCAGAGGAGTTAGCCGTGTTAGTCTGTAGTAGCAAAATAGTAAAGAGTCCAGTAGCACCTTTAAGACTAATCAATTTTACTGTGCATAAGCTTTCAAGAACCACAGTTCTCTTCATCAGATGAATCTAACAAAGAGAACTGTGGTTCTCGAAAGCTTATGCTACAGTAAAGTTGGTTAGTCTTAAAGGAGCTACTGGACTCTTTACTATTTTCCTCTATGCACAGTTTTGAAAAGACCAGCCACTCCCGAGAACTCTTATCAGCAGTAGAAAGAAGGTAAAAACCATAGAGAAGGGTCTTGCCTTGTGAACTTTCCAGAACTAATGACAGCACTTGGGAGGGGGGTCAATTTGCATAGGTGAAATTGTATTGGGGGAGGGGGGATTTAAATCCCAACTTCCTGCAATGTAAACCCCTTTCTGCATCAATCTGTCAGCTTGGCCCTAACCTACCGAATGAAGCTGCAAACCTCTTCCTTCCATGTTACAAATGACATCATGCCTTTAAATATGCTTCCCTTTTTATATATCGCATGCAATTCCTCCCCCAGCCCACCAGAGGTCAGCGATCAAGTACAAGCACCACTACGCAATCCTCCCCTCCGGCCCTGCTTGGGAGCATCCCTGCTCACCATCTCGCGTCTCTCACCCTGGCACGCCTCCTGCTTCCATGTGATTGGCTAATGTCACATCATCTGACCAGACATCATACTGCCACTTCTGGAGTCCAATCACCCCACAAAGAACGTTTCCTGAGTGGACCCCAACTCTCATGTTGATGTCCACGCCAGTGGCATCACGCAGCTTCCTGTGGAATGATGCAAAGCAGTTTAATTTTATTAAAATATCTTTCCCAGCCGACTAATGAAAAACAAAATTACAGAAAGAATCTGAGTGTTGACAAGTACATGTTTTGGCTCTCGTTGCACATATTTGGAAAGTGGAATTCAAAAAAGAATGAGTACATTAATAAAATTAAAATAGCCTTTGGCAACAGTCTTGTTTACTGAGTTATACTCTCCTTACAATGGGATAGGACATCATTAACACGCACATGCACACACCCTGCTAAGCGAGCAGAAATTATTCATCGTCCTTCCTCTCTCTAGGTGCTAAGACCCAACACTCTATTTTGAACTTCCACATACAGCAAAACCAGGGCTTTTTTCTGGGAAAAGAGGTGGTGGAACTCAGGGCCAAGCTACACATGACGAATGACACTTGAACGGCAGGTGGATTGAGTGGAGGGCAAGTGAACAGGGAGAAATACACTTGCCATTCAAGTGTCATTCGTCATGTGTAGCTTGACCCTCAGTGGTGGAACTCAGGACTCAGTGTTCCACGCTGGAGCAGCGCAGAGGGCAATCTAAACTCCCCTCCGTCTGGAGATCAGGGGGTGGGGCCACCAGCCATGTGACCATTTTCAAGAGGTTCCGGAACTCCGTTCCACCATGTTCCAGCTGAAAAAAAGCCCTGAGCAAAACTCAGGGCCAAGCTACACATGACGAATGACACTTGAACAGCAAGTGTATTTCTCCCTGTTCACTTGCCCTCCAATCAATCCACTTGCCGTTCAAGTGTCATTCGTCATGTGTAGCTTGGCCCTCAGATTCTGCCTCCGACA
Source organism: Eublepharis macularius (assembly GCF_028583425.1). NCBI lineage: Eukaryota > Metazoa > Chordata > Lepidosauria > Squamata > Eublepharidae > Eublepharis > Eublepharis macularius. The sequence continues at coordinate 68,911,705 of NC_072801.1, read as the reverse complement.
TCTCCAGTTACAAGACCTCAGGAATCTGGCCTTTCCCTAAGGTTCTAGAGAAGCATTCAGGTGAAATTATAGATCTGATCTACAGTTCCCAACCAAAGTTATCCCAATTAATCCCAATTAATCTCCAAACTACAAAGATCCTGCAGGAAATGGCAGCTTGGAGGGTAGAATATATGGCATCACATCTTTACTGAGCTCCCCTTCCCTTCCTTTGGCATTGCCCCAAATCACCAGAAATATCCTAAACCAGAATTGGCAATCCTAGTTTGACCCAGTATAAAAGCTACTTCAAAAATTCTAATAGTCTTGCTTCCTGTTGCTCTCGGCTGCCCTCTAGGGCTCATAACATTGCACAGCACAGTCTTAAGCATTTCCCCCATAAGGACTAAGAACTTTGGGCCAGTTCACATGATACACTGACCTTGTACGCCATGGAGACTGGGAACAGAAGTGTGCCTACCTATGGTTGGAATTCCATATTTAATCTAGGATTTAGTCATGCAGACAGAGTTTATGTAAAGTAGGTTCTCCCCTTCTGCTACTGCCCACCAGAACTAGGACTGGTATGTGGTGGCGGACTTCTAGCAACCCCTGGTGGGGTTTTCATGGCAAGATACTGCCAGAGGTGGTTTGCCATGGCCTGCCTCTGCAATCCTGGTCTTCATTGGAGGTCCCCCATCCAATTACTAACCAAGGGCGACCCTGCTTAGCATTCTGAGATCTGAGGAGATCAGGCTCACCTGGGCTATTGATGTGCAGCTAGAACTGATACATTGCCTGAGAAACCAGATCTCATGCACGTAAGTGTACTTGACATTCAGAAGTGCCCCTGAAGTTCACCTAGGATTGCCAGAACTCAGTCATAGGCCCTGAGACTCAGGTTTGGGACTGACTCTTGAGTTTAGCAAGCCAGAATCTCACAGTGATCAGAAAGTCTTGCATATCTGATGGCTTCATTAAAAATTTCTGCATATGCCTGTTTGTGGAAACTACTGTGCACATCCACTGGACGTGTGAGGTAATTATCTGACATGAACCCTTCAACTGCAGATTACATATAGCTCACAAAAAACAGGGAAATTAACTTTTACATTTTTAAAAATCTGTGATGAATAGTTCATCCCTTCGAAGCTGCATTGTTGTGGCTATGTATATCCAGATACCCATGGTACAATTGCTAGCAGCACGTCAAAGAATAGTGCAGCTAGTCCATGTGATGGTAACAGGACCGGTCCTGTGAGGTTACCGAGCCCAGGCTTATCACACCACTGGGCCCCTGCCCATGTGCTTAATGGTATGGGAGGATGGAAGATCTGGCAATTCTACTTTCACCTGAAAGCAATTCTGAGGCAAATGGAAGAGGCCCTGCCCAGGTAAAATCTCTCAGAATTCTGAGGGAAGTTAAAACACTACTACTACTACTACTACTACTACTACTACTACTACTACTACTACTACTAATAATAATAATAATAATAATAATAATAATAATAGCTGCACTTATATACTGCTCTTCTGGACAGATTAGTGCCTCACCCAGAGCAGTGAACAAGTCAGTGTTATTATCATCCCCACAATACAGGCGGAGAGCTGGGGCTGAGAGGAGTGGCTTACCCAAGGCCACCTACTAAGCTCATGGCAGTAGTGGGATTCGAACCAGTAGAGTGCTGATTCGCAGTCCAACCAGTTAACCACTGTGCTACACTGTGCTTAAGAACATTTGCTTTCCTCTTCAATGCCACATGAATAGAGTTTCAGGTTCTTATACCCTCCTGATGGGAGGTGGGGGACCTGGCACTTACCTAGTGCCTCCATCATGGTTAATTTGATGCCTGCACATTCCCAAAGCATGCATAATGATGTCACTTCTGGGAAGTGATGTCATCACACCGGCCACAGACATGCTCCCACAAGTGCCGCATTGCTAATTCTGGCCCATTTGGCCAGGAAGTGACATTGTCACACCCTGCCAGGAGTGCATCCAATGCATGTTTTTCTGGGTTGCTTGCCGGTGTCAGGTGATCTCTGGGGTGCACGCCACCTCCCACCAATTGCCAGCAATAGACAGGCAAAGGGGCAAACCTCCAGGAGATCACCCCGCCACCTGCGGGCACCGGGGAAGCCTACACATAAGACAAAACAAAATATCCCTCTGTGGGTCACCAACCCTGGCTTGAGTAATTCCTGAAGATTTTAGGGCAGAGTTTGGAGAGGGGAGAGAGCTCAACAGGAATGTGATGCCATAGAGTCCACCTCCCAAAACAGCCATTTCCTCTAGGGGAGCTGATCTCTATAATCTGGAGAGCAAGTGTAATTCCAGGAGAACTCCCAGTCCCACCTTGAGGATGGTAATGGTGACCCTTCTTGATAAGACACAAATCAGTCTTGCCTTGAGGACACTTCTTGTCCATGCAGAACCCAATTTTATCCCCCCTCCCTTTCCACTTTTTAGATAGCATCATCCCACCACTCACTTGATGGCTTGGCACATATCAAGCCCCATCTTGACACAGTTACGGGCATGATTGGGCAGCGAGACAGGCAGACCAGAGACACAGTAGTAGCAGTCACCCAAGATCTTGATCCGCATGCACTCGTTGTCCTAACAGGCAAGAAACAATCAAGATTTAACAGAGCCCTGATTTTAGTCTTAGCTAAGTTTGGAGCAGGGGGATCTATATTTTTTGGAGAGGTGTTGAGATGCCCTTTCACTGGAGCAGAGGATCTGAAGAGATGCATTCAAAGAAAGATGTTGTATAAGGACAAAAATCTCCTTTCTAACACAGGCGTCTCTAAAGATGATCCCTTGAAATTAGAAGCTGTCTTAAAGATCAATAACGGCTGCAAAAAAAAAAAAATCCACCTGCTAAATGACTATTTCTCCAGTCAATGTGTTAACATCAAGTAATGTTTTAAAATAGAATGTCTAAAATGAAAAGCCACTTGGTCTTTACCCCTCATCTTGATATCATCTATCCAATTTTTCAGCTTCTTCCAAAGATAACTGGCGTACAGCTTCCTAATTACAGGCAGCAAACTAATTAGGTGCTAATTAGTCTGCTCCTTTTATCCCCTTTCAAGGAGACGGGATAATTAGTGCTTTCACCCAATTCCTAGGCCCTCTACCAGAAAAGCTGTTGAAAGTAAATAAGGATGTCAACAAGAAAACCCGGCATTTTACATTAGATGCCGGTCTACGTATTCATTTGCTTGGCGGTCCCTAAGGCATCTCGTTCCTCACCTTGGCAATTTGATCAAATTTTCCAAAGAGTTCGTTGAGCATCAGAACAAGTTCTTTGGGGGAGCACTCACTGGCCAAAAGCGTGAATCCAACAATATCAGCATACAGGATGCTGTTGGGATAAGAGGAAAAAGAAGATGTGAGGAATTAAGTTGTTGTTGCTGCTGCTGCTGCTATTGTTGTCGTCGTTGTTGTTTACGGGCACGGAAAGAGCTTCCATTCTCACAAAGCTGGATCAGGCAACTTTGTTGACCAAGGGAGGCGGGGACGAAGTACCTGACGTTCTTGTGCCGCTTCACATAGAGATTGTGGAAGTTGTTGGTGCTCTCCTGCCTCCTCTGGGCTTGGCCGCCATCCCGAAGTCTCTCTATGATTTCTGCCTTCATCTCCAAGGCAATGTAGGCAGGAAGGATGGAGAGCAGGAGGTGTTCCTGGGAATGATAGACCATAGGAAGAGAAAGAAGAAGCCATGGCGGAGTTTGGGACAACGGCAATACCATTTTTCATAACAGCTTCATCACTCATTACATCACTTTTGAAGATAGTTTCAGGTGAGTAGCCATGTTGGTCTGTAGTAGAAAATTCAGGTCCAGCAGCTCCTTAAAGACCACTTAGATTTCCAGGTTATGAGCTTTCAAGAGTTGAAGGGAGCTTAGACTCGAAAGCTCATACCCAGGAAATCTAGTTGGTCTCTAAGAGCAGAACCACAAGTGACAAAAGGCACAGATTGGACACTTGTCAGCTTCCCTCAAGTTTTGATGGGAAATGTAGGCATCCTGGTCTCACAGCTTCACTCTCTGACTGCTGTCCAATGGACTTTTCAACTGTCACTTGGCCAACATTCCGCCAAGCTGCCTACATTTCCCATCAAAACTTGAGGGAAGCTGACAAGTGTCCAATCTGTGCCTTTTGTCACTTGTGGTTCTGCTCTAAGGTGCTACATTTTTGAGCTATTTACACTTAACGATTCACCAGTATCAATATCTGTTCTCTACATTAGGTGGGACATTTCTTTGTGTGAGCTGGCTGGAGAAAAAAGCTCTTCTGTGCATGTACGGACTGTCTGACTTGTATCATTAGGTCACTGCAGCTGCCACGTATCTGGGGTCAGCAGCAATGCCTGACCTTCAAAGCAAGTTGAAGCTCCAGCACATCCCTCTATGCTTCCACATGGTAAGGATTGCATTCCCACCTTTAAAGGCAGATGCATGCGTATTGGCAATGGAGCTTCCACACAGGAGTTTTCTGTGCACTTTCTTCCCTCAGCCCCTTGTGGACAATATTTTCCCCCATGGTGCCACCAGGGGGCTTTCTGAGAGCTTTATTTAAATCAATAATTGCTATAGCGTTACAGCAAAACACCAATATTCATTAAAAGCCTTCAAAAAGACCTCTGGTGGAGCAGTGGGTGTTGCAGGCAGGGGACCAGGGAAGTTCTCTGTAGTCACTCTAGTACAGGCTTTCCTGGAGCCACTAGGCCTCAGTACATAGGCCCAGGCTCATACCAGTGAAGAAAAAGGCAGCTGTATGAGTAGGGTTGGCAGGTTGCTCTCACCTCCAAGGATCCTCTTCCCCCACACATGCCCCGGGGCTGACGCAATGACATCACTTCCGGAAGTGACGTCACGATGCTGTGCACACGAGCGCTCCCATGCTCCACACGGAGCCAATTCGGCCCATTTGGGGCCCAAATCAGCCCCAAATGAAGCGTGGGAAGAAACATTCCATTGGCTGATGTGACAACATCACTTCTGGAAGTGACATTGCTGCCACACCTGTTGGGAGCACGCATGCCGTGTGTGTTCCTGAGGTTTCTGCTGGTGGCAAATCCCTGGGAGTTTGCCTGCCACCAGTGGGCACCTGGGAACCCTATGTATGAGGCTGACGGCAGCCAAACAAAGCAACAAGGGTAGGATCTTTGAAAAGGCACACTTCACTGTCCAGATGGTGTTATAATGCATTCAGAATGCACTCTTCCAAAAAAGATCAGCACAAATCAGATTTGGGCAAGAGCGAATTGAGGATGAAGAAAGGATGATTAGAGTACAATCGTGTGGTGGCTTCAAAAACACTGACTCCATTTTGGAAGCCGGATCAATGAAAACCCTCCATGTGAAAGAAGTTTATTTTCATCAAAGCCCCGGTGGAATGGATGGCCAGAGGGACCTCTTCCAAGTCCATGTGTGTTCTCGTGCTCACCTGATGCTTCTTTTCTGACTCCAGCTTGACACGAGACTGGATAAGGTTGAAGGTCTCGTGAAACGTCTCTTGCAGGGCCACTTCCATCAGGTGCTTGTGGTAGGCCCCTACCAAGTTCCCACAGACAAAGATGACGAGGTTGGCCAGGAGCTGAGAGCAGAGTCCAAGACAAAACTTGTGAAACAAAGTCAAATTGGGAAGGGGAGAAGACACCATGAAGAGGAAGTAGGAGAAAGCCAGGGAAGAGTGTCATCTAGCAAAGGTGATTCTGTGAAACGGTGAGTGATATAGGAAAGCTGGGGGTGGTGGCAGCATGTATGACAAGACAGATGGATGGGACAATAGGACAACAGGACTACAATGAAAAAGGAAGGATGATGATGATGAATGGGCTACAAAAGGGTAGGAGAGATGACAAAAGGAATGGACAGATGGACAAAAGGAGGACGGAAAGGATGTTGAGATGGAAGGACAGAGTGCAGGAAAGGAGGTGGTAAAACAAGTGGATGGATGGATTGGTGGATGGATGGTCCAGAGATGGATGGGCAGGATGTCAAGGTATATGTATAGAAGGAAGAACTGAGAGGTAAAGGAAGCTGGAAGAATCTTTGGTGGGAGGTACAAAAGTAGGAGAGGAGAGATGGCAAATTGGGCAGACTGGAGGATGAGAGAAGAGAGGGACTGCAAAACAAATGGACATGCAGACAAGAGGAGGATGGAAGAGATAGAAAATTGATGGAAGGGCAGAGTACAAGAAGAAGGTAACTCTGGCAAAATGATCGGGTGGATGGGAAGGAGAAGTGAATAGACCAAAATGCATTAAAGAAGACAGAGAGAATAGTTAAATGGATGCACATACAAGAGAAGGGAGTGATGGAGAAAGGGATTGACAGAGATGGAGGAAGAGAGATGGCAAAATGGATGAATGGGTTAGAGGCTGATGGAGGATGAGAAGAAGTTTGGTTGAGAGGCAAGGGGAAGGATGACAGGACAGGCAGGGCGATGGAGAAATGGTCCCATGGATGCCATAGAGGGCATCATTAAGGGATGGGCATTATAGGAGAGAAGATCTGGGGCTCAGGTAGGGGGTTCTTGGGGCTGCAGCAGCGGCAAGCAAGCCTACATTGCAACAAGAGCAGGACAAGAAGCTGTTCTCTGTGGCCTGATTGAAAAGAGACACTGGTGAGCAAGAAGAGGATGATTTTGCACATGCCCAGAGCTGCATTTAAACTATTCTACACAGTGGCATGTGCAGCTGTAAGCATGCCCGAGATCCATTGCCCGGGTGGGTGTTACACTGAGTGATGCTTGCAGAGCACCCATTGCTACCTTGCATGGACATGTGGGTGGTGGCCCCTCAGCCCAGTCTTGTTGGGAAGGGTTCTTGGATTAGACTCACCTGCAAGGCCAGCTCTGCCTGAGAGCCACGCCCAGTGGAGAGGTAGACACCCAGGACTATGACATGGGAGAGGGAGGAGGCCAAGCCAGCACCCACTGCGTCTTGCATTCGGATGGGCAACATGGTGTAGACAGTGAAGATGATGAAGAGGAAGAAGGAGACCTTGGAGGAAAGAGCTTGGCGTCAGTCACCCTTGCAACAGGATTAGCAGAATATAATTCCATCAGTGGAAAGAGAATCCAAAACAGGTTTGTTTTCCTTCATACAGTCTAGCAGTAGCACCTCAACCGCATTTGCTGGGAACTAAATTTTGGGTTGCAAGCAGGATTGCCAGCTCCAGGTTGAGAAATTCCCGCAGAATTTGGGGGTGGAGCCTAGGGAAGGAGAGGTGTGGGGAGGGGAGGAACATTACCAGGGTATAATGCCATAGAGTCCACCCTCCAAAACAGCCATTTTCTCCAGGGGAACTGATCTCTATGACCTGGAGATCAGTTGTAATTCTGGGAGATCTCCAACCACCACCTGGAGGTTGGCAACTCTATTTGCAAGGGAGATTGGTTTGGTTTTACATAAAGAAACATTCCAAAGCATGAACTTCCATGTCCCCCCACCTGCAGCCTGAAGAGATATAGTCCATTCCACCACTTCCGATTTCCGGTCACCTTGTTCCCCTGGAGGTGTGAACCTCCTCCTTGGGCAGCTTTTGGTGTTCAATGCCAGGATAAACACAGGATATGGCCATGGCGGTCCCTGTGTGGTAAGGTTTGTGCTTACACGCAAAGCTTTAACATTTGAAGAGGTGTAGCTATGGCTCAGTGATAGAGTGTGTGTTTTGCATGCTGAAGGTACCTGGTTCAATTCCTGAAATCTCCAGTTAATTATCTCAGGTGTTAGGATCTCTTTTGTATCTGAGGCCGTGGAGAACCTCTGCCCATCAGAGCAGACAATGAGCTAGATAGAACAAAGATCTGACGCAGTGTAAGACACCTTCATATATTCAATCCTCCACCAAGTTGTTTTTAAAAGTTCATTGCATAGAGAAGACTAGATATCAGGGAGGAAGTTGGGTGAAAACTAGACATGGGCACGATCTGAATTACAATTTCAAAAAAACCCGATTTTGGCATTTGCGCCATCATGACTCAGCTAATCGATTCCGTCCACGGCAACCGATCCAGCAGTCGGGGGTTTGCTTGTTCGGGACTTGATTGGATGTATCCGTTTCTGTTCGGAATTGCAGACACTCTTGCGCCAGTAATTTATTCCCGGGGCAACGGAGCCAGGGGAATGGGCTGTGTTTGCCCTCCTTCTGTCGCCCTCAAAACACGAATGGAAGCCCAGCTTTCCTTGATTAGCAGGCTTCCTTCCAACGATGGAGCAGCAACCCAGGGGAGTGAGGGGGAAAGGGGTGTTCTGAAGCCATGGGCACAAAGGAAAGGCAAAAGGCAGCGCGGGAGGCTGGGAGGCCGCCCGTGCCGTTCGTCTTTCCCCAGGACAAGGAGCATGTGGGCAAGCCAGCTGCCCCTTGTCCTAGGGAAAGGCAAAACGCAGCACGGGAGGCTGGGAGGCCGCCTGCACCGTTCGCCTTTCCTCAGGACAAGGGGCGTGCGGGCAAGCCGGCCGCCCCTTGTCTTGCAGGGCTGGTGAACCACACGGGCAGCCGCCAAGCCACTCGCCCTGCCGCTAGCTCCGCAGTGCACCAGGACAGCCAGCTTGCTGCGTGGGCGGGGGGGGCAACCCAGGAGCACGCGCATGCGCGCACGCAAGAGCCTGACTACAGTTGCCCTGGGCACTGGCAACCGTAGATCCGGCCCTGGGAATGTCCATCCCTGAGGGAAGGCGGCTCGTTGCCGGGTTAAAAACTCCCCCCTCTACTCTAAGTGTGTGTGTGTGTGTGTGTGTGTGTGTGTGTCCCCTCCCTCCCTGAAGGGAGGCGGCTCATCGCTGCCTCACCCTGCCCACCGTGCCTGGCGGCTGCTGCCACCAACTACCATTCCTATATTGCTGGAAACAGCAGGGCGCCCTCCTGCTTTGGCCTTCCCAGTTCTGGATCAGAAATGGGACTTGATCAGTTAGAATCGGTGGCCTGGGTTCGGCAGCAGCCTGGATCCACGAATGGCTTAATCGGTATTTTTTGGGGGGGATCATGCCCATCTCTAGTGAAAACACTTCTTGGCAAGCTACCTTTCGACTGAGAGAGAAGGGTTATTATTATTCTTATTATTTTACAACATTCAGCTATACAACTCCCCACCACCTCAACTTACATTCTGAAGCATCATGATTATTGGTTGTGACTGTGTAGATTGATGCTTAGAAAATGCCCATCCCAACCTTAAAGCTGCCCATCCTAACTTTTAGATTCAGGGCCCAAAATGGATGTAGCAGTAGTACCTTACCTGGTCCCAGGCCCTAACCACTCCTCCAGTGAAGACAAAGACGTAGCCCATGGTAATGAGGCAGGTCCAGATGATGGCTGAGAAGACACGAGTGCATCGCTGAAAGATACTCTCAATGCACACGAAGACCAGGATGAGGCCAAAAACAGCCAGAGCAGCAAATAACGTGATTAAGAAGCCCAAGTTGGAGGAGAATTCCTGGGAGGAAGGAAAAGCATGATTAATCATGCCTGCAATACCAGCCCTGGCATCCTACTAGAGGTAGCTGCGCTACAGGAAAAAGGTATTGAAATTGGTGGTTTCTGATTCCTTCGATTTGCCTTAGTAAACCAGCATGTACTTGTTTGATCGTCCCTTCTCCCAGTTTCTTAGATGGTTGCCAAGCATCTAGAAAGAAGGGACCCAAATCCATTGTTGGTGGGCCACTCAGATCTACTTTTGAAAATTATGATATTTTGAGAAGCACATTTAAAATCAATGACACTCTTAGCAGCTGTGGCTCTTCTAACAACAGTGGTTTGCATTTCCTACAGGTCAATCATAGGAGCTGTTCTAACAGCAGTGGTTTGCAGTTCCTACAGGTCAATCATAGGAGCTGTTCTAACAGCAGTGGTTTGCATTTCCTACCGGTTAATCTTAGGAGCTGTTCTAACAGCAGTGGTTTGCATTTCCTACAGGTCAATCTTAGGTGCTATTCTAACAGCAGTGGTTTGTATTTCCTGTGGGCTAATCTTCACAACAGAAGCACTACAACCCATTTTCCCGATATTCCTTTTTCTAAAATACACAACCCAAAACTGACAGAAACAAAGGACCAACTGCAAACATGTCCCTGGGTTACCTGGAATAGACTCTTACTCAAATGGTATTGTCAAGCCTCCACCACTTGTGAGTGTGTGTGAGAGAGGGGGGGGGAAACAGGAGGGAGAGAGAGAAAGAGAGAGAGAGATCTGGCCTGAATAAGCCACATGCCCTGGCAAAGGGATGCAACTGGAACCCCAGACCCACTGGCTTTTTTCACCTTTGAAAAAGGGGACACGCTTATTGCGCTCCTATTTTAATATCAAACAGCTGCATGAGCCTGCTGTGCACAAGTGATTGCACATTGTTGAAGACCCTACTTGACCTGCTGTTTTCATTTACTGGGAAATAGCCCGTCCTCTGCTGATTTCAAAGCCAAGAGGGTAATTATTCTTTGAGCAAAAGACGTGTTAGAAAAACACAATTGTCCTAGAATATGCTAGCAACAATTCAAGACGTACCTTAGCAGCTGCAATGTGCGAATTGGCAGGCTGTGCACGGCATGGTGCTTCATGCTCCTGTATGCCCCTCCCTACATGTGCGTGCATTTACATATATAGTTACAGGCGACTATAATGCAAAATTTCAGCTGGCACTGAATGGAGCAGCCAACATGCTACCAGGGGATTATAATACCCTATTTACATCAATTGCACTGGTTTCCAATTTGTTTTTAGGTTCGGTTCAATGTTTTGGTGGTTGAGTTTTGCATTCCCAAATGCCCTTGGGCCAGTGTATCTGAGGAGCCACACTCACCTGTATGTAGAGTTGCCAGCCCTTGGCTAGCAAGCCCCAGGAGCAATGAAGAAATGGAGAATTCGAAAACCAGTATTGTGTGATGTGTTGCCCACTGCCAGTTTCAGACCCAGAAGTGATGCTGGCTCTGGTTAGTACTTAGATGGGAGTCCAACAAGGAAGTCCAGGATTGCCACACAGAGGCGAGCAACAATAAACCATCTCTATACATATCTTGCCTTTAAATTGGCTACGACTTGACAGCACTTCCCTCCTTCCCAAATGTTGTAAACTGACCTGGATATTCTAGTACAAAATGAGGTATCAGTTGAGTAAATATATACATGTCCATGGTTTTGTATTTCTTGATATGGGTGTCAGAGATAAGATGCACTCCTGCTTAGAGATTTAACTTCTAGAGTAGAGGACTTGTGGAACTCGTGCCATGCAGAGTTGCTGGCCTCCAGGTGGGGTCTGGGGATTTCCCAGAATGACAGCTGATGTTCAGATTACAGAGGACAGTTGCCCTGGAGAGGGTGCTTTGGAGGGTGAATTCTATAGCACTATACCCTGAGAGGTCCCTCCCTCCTCAAATCCTGCCCTCCCCCGGCTCTATCCCTAAATCTCCAGGAATTTTCCAACCCAGAGTTGGCAACTCGAATGTCAAAAGACACAGTGTAGTGTAGTGGTTAAAAGCAGCAGGACTCTAATCTGGAGAGCCAGGTTTGATTCCCCACTCCTCCACCTGAAGCCAGCTGGCTGACCTTGAGTCAGTCACAACTTCTGGGAACTCTCTCAGCCCCACCCACCTCACAGGGTGATTATTGTGGGGATAATAACAACATACTTTGTAAACTACTCTGAGTGAATGTTAAGTTTTCCTGAAAGGCAGTATATAAATAGAATGTTGTTGTTGTTGTTGTTGTTACAGTGATAGCCACTGGGTTAGATGAATTTAAAAGTGGATAATTGATAGCTGAATAAGGCCTTGCCTTCGGCATGTGGGATACACAAGTGGTTCACTGAGCCTCAATAACTTACTTCCTTGTTGGAGGAGAGTATTATCTCTCTGTCCCCTCTACAATCTGCGCCCACAGTTCTGTGCTCTTCGCATTCCATGTGCCCTCCTCCCTATTCTTATTTTATTGCTTTTTATTCTATGCTTCTTTTACTCTCCGGAGCTGATTCTGATTTGAGATAGATAGATAGATAGATAGATAGATAGATAGATAGATAGATAGATAGATAGATAGATAGATAGATAGATAGATAGATAGATAGATAGATAGATAGATAGATAGATAGATAGATAGATAGATAGATAGATAGATAGATAGATAGATAGATAGATAGATAGATAGATGTCAAATAAGACCTTGAATTTCAGGGGCTGTGATTGCTATGCAATAGGGAGTCAACAAGTGAGTTTTGTAGTTTGTGGGTTCTGCTTGTGAACTTCTCTATGGCATCTGACTAGCTACTGTTGGACACAAGATGCTGGACTAGAAGACTTATGTGTCTGACCAACATGGCTGCTCTTATGTTCTTTTCTAGATGAGGAAAAATAGGCAAGCTCTCCCCCCCGACACACATTATTTTTGCACGGGGGAGGGGGAACTTGGGAGAAAGGCAGGCACTCTCGTTCCCTGGCAGTAGCTTTCCGAGACCATTTGAGCTCTTCTTTTTTAATGCAGGCTATTCTCTAAAGCTGCTATGTGTCTGCACAAGTCTGAGTTGGCTTCGTGGAGAACTCGTGAAGGGAGTAACATTTAGGGTCGAGCTACAAGTGACGAATGACACTTGCCTGGCAAGTGAACAGACTGAGGGCCAAGCTACACATGACGAATGACACTTGAACAGCAAGTGTATTTCTCCCTGTTCACTTGCCCTCCACTCAATCCACTTGCCGTTCAAGTGTCATTCGTCATGTGTAGCTTGGCCCTCATGTGTAATCCTCCCTGTTCACTTGCCATTCACTTGCTCTCCACTTGATCAAGTGGAGTGCAAGTGGAGCACAAGTGAACAGGGAGGAATACACGTGAGCAGGGTGTTTTTTTCAGCTGGAACACGGGGGAACAGAGTTCCAGAACCTCTTGAAAATGGTCACATGGCTGGTGGCCCCGCCCCCTGATCTCCAGACATAGGGGAGTTTAGAATGCCCTACGCGCCGCTCAGCTGCACAGAGGGCAATGTCAACTCCCCTCTGTCTGGAGATCAGGGGGCGGGGCCACCAGCCACGTGACCATTTTCTCTGAGGGCAACCTGCTGAGTTCCACCACCTTTTTTCCCAGAAAAAAAGCCCTGCACGTGAGTCTGTTCACTTGCCAGGCAAGTGTCATTCATCACTTGTAGCTTGGCCCTTAGAGTGGCCCGCTGCCTGCCTATTTAATGCAAACTGCAGACTCATTAAGCCACAATTTGCCTTGAGGCCATCGAGGGAAGGGAAAAAGGGGCTAACTTTTCAATCAGCACTTAGCAGGATCCCTACTTTTTGGTTAGCATACTAAAAGAAAACGTGCATCCTTTTAAAACACATATTTTCTTCTTTACAATGTTAATAGATGAGTGGAGGAGGTGGGTTCAAATAAGAAAATGGTGTGCAGATTGTAGCATGAAATCCCCTGACCTTTCCTGGACTGGCCCCGATGCCACTTGGGTCTGCACAGCTTTGCAATCTGCCTTGCTTGGAGGGTGTACGGCCATGTGATCTTCGTCTCATTTGTTTGAGCATCTTGGTTCAAAAAACATTAAGCCACAAAGGTCCAAAGAAGTCAAAACTTGTCTTACCAAACGGAACCATAAATAAGGAGAATTGGAGAATGTGGAATGGAGACCCTTCGGCAGCTGCTTAGCCCTTCCATCCAGCCATCTTTCACCCTCCCAATGAGCCAGAGTACGCTCTTTAAGGTTAAATGATGAAACCATCTTCTCCTTCTCTTCTGTCAATGCCTTCACCAGCCTCTCTCACTAGGAGGGGCTGCCACATTTCCATTGGGGGGGAGCATCAAAGAAAAAACCGGAAAACTCGACAATTTCCTCAAGAACAATGGAAATGTCTACATTCCTTTTTGCCAATTCCAAGTGTCGATGCAGTGTCAGAAATGTACAAGGTGAATAGGTAATTTTTCAGTTGAGAGTACCTTCTCAGAACAACTGCTTTCCTCAAATGAAGAATACATTTCCCTCCTTCCTTAACTCCTTTAAGCAACTTGCTATGTTCATAATGGCTAAATAAAGGGGACAATGATCTTGTAAAACCATCCAAGAAATGGGATCTCTAGTGGGCAAGCTGGGCAGGTATGCATGCCAGACTCCTTCTATTGTCAGAGGCCTCCTGCTGGCAGCCCGGAGTAGTGGTAGGAGAAAAATCAAATCAAAAACAGCGATGTCACCAACATTGCTATGTCACTTCTGGGTACAACCCAGAAGCGACAAAGGGTAGCTCTAGGAATCGCTAGAAACTCTATAGTTTTGCCTGAACTCTACAGGCAGGTCAGATAGGTCTAGGGTTGCCAGGTCCCTCTCACCTCCCTCATGCTGTCCATGAAGATCGTCTTCTCGCGTGCCCTGGGGCTGACATGATGATGTCACTTCCAGAAGTGATATCACTGTACCAGCTCTGCACAGGGCTGATTTGGCTCGTTTGGGGCCCAAATTGGCCTCAAACGAAGTGTGGAAATGCTCCCACGGGTGACGTTTGGGGCCGAAAGTGATGTGGCCAACTTGTTGGGACCCCGCATGCAGCGAGCATTTCTAAGGTGCCTGCTGGTGGCAGGCAACCTCCGGGAGCTTTCCATCTCCTGCCAATTGCTGGACAATCAGCGGATGAGGGGGTAAATCCCCAGGAGTTTGCCCCCCATTGGTGGGCACCTGGGAACCCTAGATAAGTCACATCACCATCTCATGCCACTATTTTTTAAAAAATACAAAAGAAGAAGTTTATGTTCTTTAAAGGGAAATGCCCAAGATTTAAAAGTTTGGGTTTTTAAAAAAAAAAGTTAGATGGTGTCAATCAGTGCCCCAGATCAAGTAACCAACCATAGGCCCCATTTTTCACAGGACTCTGTCAACTCTGGCAACAAAAGTGCTAACCTCTACACGATTGCCTTCCAACTGTGTAATTATCAGGCCAGCCATGGTGCTAGAAGATTACCCAGAAAAACACTTCTGGGTCATATAAAAGATCCAAGCCATCGGTTTAAGGTAGGCCCAAAAGGGCTAATGTTTCTGTCACACGGTCTTCCTTGAAGGCGCCAAGGGCATCGTGCATGACTGCCCCTCCCTCCATTTCAGCCTTACAGCACCCCTATGAGGTAGACTAGGCTTGAGAAAGGCAGGTTCCAGTTCACCCAGGATGTGTCATCATGGCCCAACAGGAGTTTGAACCAGATCTCCTTCAGCTGTTACGCCGCACTGTCCCCGTGTGAATATGGGGCAATCTGTATGCCACCTTTCACCCCATCTGTGTGAAGCAATAGCCATCCCCTCTTCTCTGCCTCCAGTACCTGACATCCAGCAGAACACTGTCTCTGTACCTAAAGGTTTTATCTAGCAGAGGTGCTTCAGAATTTCCATCTCAATAGGAAATTCTCACTTGAATATGCTGCTTGTGTCTTAGTTTTATTTTCTCTTGGTGCATTCAAGATTATTGAAGGAGTGGGGTGATGCACTGTATATTAGATAGATACTCAGATATTTAGTAGCATTACCCTGGCCTGGATAGCTCAGGTGAGCCTGATCTCGTCAGATCTCAGAAGCTAAGCAGGGTTGGCCTTGGTTAGTAATTGGATGGGAGACCTCCAACGAAGAACAGGGTTGCAGAGGCAAGCAATAGCAAATCACCTCTTATAGTCTCTTGCCATGAAAACCCCATAAGTCACCATAAGTCAGCTATGACTTGAAGGCAGCACACAGCTATGACTTGAAGGCAGCACACAGACACATATGGTAGCATTATGGAATTCGGGACTGAAACATGTTCTGAGTATGACCTGGGTCCAAGAGAACTTGGGTCTTGCTCGACTGCAGTCCAAAATGGCTACCCACCTGAAGTACATACCACATATTACAGTGCACATCATGTGCTCCTCAACATGAACAAAGTTCTCAAAAATTCACAACAGATCATTGGAAGGATACAGCAAGCATGGGGCAGAAGAAATGACAGTCACACAGCCTTTTCACATTTTGTTATTGCGGTTAATTGCTGATGGGTGATCTTTCCTCCATGAATTTGTCTAATCCTCTTCGAAGGCCATTTAAGCCAGCAGCTATCGTAACATCATGCAGCGGCAAGCCTCCAAAATTGTTTAATCCTCTGCAAAAACTACCAAAGCCACCACTCCACTTTGTATTAGCAAATTCCATAATTCCTCATTGGGGAGGGGCTCACTGATAGAGCACCTGCTCAGCACACAGACGGTCCCGGGTTTAGTCTGCAGCATCTCCAAGTTAAAGGAACAGGCAGGAGGTGATCTGCAAGACCTCCGCCTGAGACCCTGGAGAGCTGCTGTCAGTCTGAGTAGACAATACTGACCTTCATAGACTGATAGTTGGACTCATTATAAGGCCGTTTCATGCGTGTTCACATTTTGCATGACAGAATGCTTTCTTTGGGCTGTTTGGAACCTAACTGCAAATCCCTTTCTTTTGGGCAACTCCTCCACCCCCAAGTCCCAGTTTTATGAGAGAGTGAAGGAGAATCTTTTTATGGAAATGAAATGAAGTCCTGCCCTCAAGTCAGAGTTGGCTTAGGGCAACCCCTGGTGGGGTTTTTATGGCAAGAGACTAACAGAGAGTGGTTCGCCATTGCCTGCCTCTGCAACCCTGGTCTTCGTTGGAGGTCTCCCATCCAATTACTAATACCACTCATACATTTCATAATCAATGCATTTTTATTTTGAAATGAAAATCCCACCCCAAAGTTTAGCCTTTCCCTGTGGAGAAGGTTCCCTGGTTCCTTGCTTGTCTAGATTGTCTTTGCCTGTATCCATTTCCAGCAGTATGCTGGATATTTGGATGTGGGGTGTCTTGAACAATACACAGTTTCTCCATGGTCTTCTTAACCACCTAATCCCTCCCTTCTGATTTTTAACAAGCATCTCACTCCCCAGAAACCACTTACCCTGCCACTGGCAAAAGATGTAGCAATTAAAGCTATGCAGATGCCCAAGACGATGACAAGCAATAGAAGAATCAGGGGGTATTGTTGACTCAAGCTGTAGTAGGTTTGGTAGAAGAGGTCTTCTCGTGGGGTATCGCTGGTAGCCTGGGAGCGACGTGGGCAGGGCATGTCTTCGCCTGTTCCCAAGTATTCCCACCTTGGGGGAGATATTGCTCCTCATCCGCAGGAGAGAAATTCGGTGAATCAGCACCTGTGGCTGCAGTTATGATCGATGTCCCTTGACGAAAACAGTATCCAATCAAGGCCAAGAAGTTCCATAGCTGAAATTTATATTTCTGTTACTCCAGACCAGAAGAAAATCCAGCATATGAGCAGATGGCCTAACAACAGTTCTCAATAAGGAGCAGCAATGTGAGGAAAAGCCATCAAAGTTATTGGAAGTTGGCACCAGAACAGAACATTCATTTAGAAGAACCTGGATGGGGAAATGAGAAAGGGTGGTCATTTCTTCTGACTTAATACCCAGATTCCTGAAAACGTCTGCAATTTATCGTGCTTCTTCCCTTGAGAACAATAAAACTTGTTCTTCATTGAAGATATACAATTGGTATGTTTGAAAATTCAAATGGGAGAATACTGAGAGGCCATTAATAAGTAATAGGTTCCAGAAAGAAATAAAAACATTTTCCAGATCAGGTTTGCTGATTTAACAATCCTGCTAGAATTCAAGAGTACAAGCTACAAGACTGTCTTGAGAGTGAGAGGGACAGAGAGACAAAAGCAGACCAAAGGGCTGGAATAAGTTATCTCTAGGGGTGGGGGGGAGTGCTAAGAAATTAAAAGGAAATAGGTGCAAATTGTGGGACTTGTAATATTCTTTCAGGGATTCACCCATCCTCCAGGGATCTCCTTGGAGGTTTCTCATTTCAACCTCACAAAAGCCCCATGAAGTAAGTGAGGAAGCAAACTTTATAACAAGAAGGGATTTGAACTCAACTCTTCCTGATCTAGCTGCAACATGCCATCATTCTAACTGTTGTGGATAAAGGAGGCCGAGAAAGAATGCATAATAAAACTGAGCTAAGTTCAATGGGTGGATTTCAGAGAAGGTCTCACAGAATATTCACAAACATTCCATTTGCTCAGAAAAACAAAAGCAGGGATAACCAGCCAGTTATTTTATCACTAGCAACCATTAATCCTCACAAGAGATTTTTGACATGGAAATGACATACGAGTAACAAGTGTCTTTCTCTCTTCCTTCTCTGCTCCCAAACACACAACTGAAATATTTCTCTCTGGACCTAACTCATCCACTCTGGAAGTCAAACTGCTCCGCAGCAATCCCATCAGATTGTTACAACAAATTAAGGTCTCTCCAGTCTCTCAAAACCTTCTTTGTGGTGTAAACCTGTGTAAGAGAAGCACCTGTCCTTCTGAATACCCTCCCATTCTGAGAAACTATCTCAGCTAGGTGTTATTGCCTCTGCCTGGTGGCTCTCTTTACTGACAATCTGGCAAATCTTAAAAAGCTGTCTCCCCAAACCAACCCTCAGCCCCACCATGGAGTTCTCATTTTCCAAAGACCCCCAAGCAACCCCTCTTCTTCTCACCTGCCAACTCTGTAATCCAGGCAGCCCGCCTGGCTTCTCCTGCTGCTTCTCTGACGCTGCGGTTCTGCAGCTAGAAGTCTCTCTCCCTCTGCCCAGCCAAGCTTAGTTCAGGCACTGAACTTGAGCTCCAAAGCTCTTCCCTGGTTAACACTTTCAGTCCCACGGGGGTGGGGAAGGGAAGAAGTCTTCTTCAGCACTGAAGGCAGGGCCTTTGAACAATGGTGGTCCTAGGAGATGCAGGGGGCGGGAATCTTCTCGTGTTTAAAGGAGCGGACAAAGAGATTGCAGCATATGTATGAAAGGAACAACTCACAGGACTCTTTTGGGACACACTGCTGAAAATCTGTGCACCTAACTTCTAATTAAATAACCTTTGCTTCTAAATAGTTTGGGGCAACACAGATGTTTTCCCCTAAAACACGCATATGAGCTCCTCAAAGGTGCTCTGTGAAGACAGTCAAGTTACAGGAGGGTGACTGGCAGAGATCTGAACCGGGGTGACCACAGGGCAACGTCTTCAGCGCCTCAGAAAGTGTCCTATAGGAGGGTGGAGATTTGGGGGCCCACCACAGGCCTATGTCCTTGCCTTTACCAGCCTGCCCAGGGCAGAGTTGCCAGCCTACAAGTGGGGCCTGAGATCTGGAATTACAGCTGATCTCTAAATGACAGAGATCGTTTCCGCTGGAGAAAATGGCTGCTTTGGAGGGTGGTCTCTGTGGCATTATACCTTCCCCTACCTAAACCCCGCCCTCCCTAGGCTCCACCTCCAAACCAGGAATTTCCCATCTCAGAGTTGGCTGGCAACCCTGCCTGGACTGTCGGGGAAGGAAGCGGGGAGAAGACTGGAAAGTGACTGCTTTAATAAGTAAAACAACAGAAATGCATGCAGTCCTTAAAAAAAAAAAAGGATGAAGAATGGAAGCATTGCTTAAGAAATATACCAGCATTATCAGCAACAAGCAACCTCTTTCTCTCTCCCACACACTCTCTTTCTTCTCTCTCAAAAGTTTTCAGGCTACAGGATATGTGTCTTTGAAATGTATAGCTACTGTATTTTCTTTGCAACTGCAGATTTGCACAAAAATCAGTGTGTACATTGCAAATGGGTTGGATCCAGCTAGTTTCTTCACACCATCTCATCCATTTCTTCCCCTTAACAAGTATGCACATACCGTCCAGGTGCACCTGACTTACAGCAACCCCAGCAAGGAGCTCTCAAGGCAAATGAGAGACGCAAAGAAGGTTCGCCGTTGCCTTCTTGGTCATCCGCCATCCAAGCAGGGCTTTTTTTCAGCGGGAACATGGTGGAACGGAGTTCTGGAACCTCTTGGAAATGGTCACATGGCTGGTGGCCCCGCCCCCTGATCTCCAGACAGAGGGGAGTTTAGATTGCCCTCCGCGCCGCTCAGCGGTGCGGAGGGCAATCTCAACTCCCCTCTGTCTGGAGATCAAGGGGCGGGGCCACCAGCCATGTGACTATTTTCTCCAAGGGAAACCCACTGAGTTCCATCACCTCTTTTCCCAGAAAAAAAGCCCTGCATCCAAGTATAGACCCTGCTTATCTCTCAAGATCTGATGAGATTCGGCTATGCCATACCATTCCACATCCTTCTTCCTTACCACAAACCTCGTTTATTTTGTACAGGCACTTTGGGTAATCCCCAGCACTGCCTTTGTTGGTGTCCAAAGGGTCTTTCCTTTTTTCATCAGGAGAAAAATTGGTGGGATGCAATTCACAGACGTAATCCCCAAACATAGGGGAGATCCTCCCCCTCCTGAAATGGTGCTCCTGAGACCTGACTAGACAGGGGCACGAACAGCATTACGAACAGAAAAAACTCACAAACAGCCTAATCTGCTGTTCTCGAACAAGCTGTTCGCAAGGCCTCATCCGAAATGAACAGGTGGTTGTTAAAGGCCTCGTTCGTTGCCTTCGGCAGCCGTTTGGCAAGCCAGACAGTCTGGCATCTGCTGCAATCAATCCCCTTGGCAACTGGAGGCAGGGAGGGACTGAACTCTGTCTGAACCCCTTCTGGCTTTAACCTTTCCAAGTACTTTCAGTAGAAAGTCCCGTTTTTGCCACTGTGAAGAGAAAATGACAGCCAACGTGGAGACCCATGGATCATGCTTTCCCAGGGTGCAATCTCTTTGAAACTTGGGGCTTCTTCAGAGAACAGTGAGGACTATGTCCCCTGCAAATTTGGTGGGTATTGGACATTGGGAAAGTCAGTTTGCGGGGTGTTTAAAGGACCCTGCTCCTTGCACATGGCAGGAAAGGGCCCCTTAAACTATCAGCTGGCAGGCGGCAGGGGGAAATCCCCCCTGCGGCCTGCAAGCTGATAGTTTAAGGGGATCTTTGAAGAGACAGGTAAGTGGGTTTGAGGGGAGAGGGGCTAAGTGGGAGGGGGGTTCTGGCCCCCATGAACAATGAACAACGAACATGTCCGGGAACAGTTCATGTTCATCCATGTTTGTTGTTCATTGTTCGTGGATGGCACCGAACAACGAACAGAGTGTTCAGGTTGTTGTTTTTCCATTTGTGCCATGTCTAGTCCTGACCCATGCAAACTGTCAAAATATATAATATGAAGAGGAACAAAATTCAAGTGCATAAAGAGCCATTAGCCCAGAGGTAGGAAATCTTCAACCAATATCTCAGTCTAATACAAAATGGCTTCTTATGGCTATCTTTCCAAGCATCATATAAGTGAACCTGACTCATTTTCAATTTCCTTATCTGAAGACTCAACCCTTATTAATTTGTCTATTTACTTAATTTATACCCCACTTTTCTCTCCAAAGAGGACCAAACACAAATTACAACATTGTCCCCTTCTCCATTTTATCTTCACAATAACTCTGTGAGGTAGTTTAGGCTAAGAGTATGTCTGACTGGCTCAAGCTCAGTCAGCAATCTTCCATCAGAGTGGGGGTTCGAATCTGGGTCTCACAGGGCCAAGCTACACATGACGAATGACACTTGAACAGCAAGTGTATTTCTCCCTGTTCACTTGCCGTCCACTCAATCCACTTGCCATTCAAGTGTCGTTCGTCATGTGTAGCTTGGCCCCCAGATCCTAATCTGACTCTCTAACCACCACACTCATGCTGGGTTTGAGGCATTATGCCCCATCAAAGCTGAGGCCACACCAAAAGGCTTAAGCGGAGGGCGACTTTGCTCACTAGAAGAGTATGAATCATAATGATATTGTAATATTCCAGTTGTCCCCATCCTGAGATAAATTCATGGAGGATAGTGCTATCAATGGCTATTGCTTGATGATAAAATAGATCCTCCATGTTTAGAGCCAGTATACCTCTAATTACCAGTTCCTGTGTTGCGAAAAGAAGACTTTGGTCTTCATGAACTCTTGTTAAAGCTTTTGATGACTATCTGGTTGTTACTGTAGGAAACAAGGATACTGGATTGGATGGACCACTGGATCTTCTTGAATTTTTCCTATCACCTAATGAATATGTCCAAAGAAAGTACCCAAATTATGTCTATTTATCCAACAAATGATAAATCACAGAATTAGTTGCAGAACACCCGGTGTTTGTTCTTCGGCTCAGATTCCTCAGCCCCTTGATCATTTTAAAACCCCAGGTGCCTTTTTGAGACGAAATTTCAAAGCCATCCAATTTATCCACCCACCTGGCTCCTGCCAGTCGAGGAAATCTAAATGGGGCCGATGGAGTGGATTTTCAGCTCCCGGGTTATTAAAGACAGGTTGTCTGCATAATCCCACCACGCAGCAAGTGGAAAGAAAGGAAAAGCGGCTGAGATGGGGGCAGATAGGATGGTAAGCCTTTGAATGAATAAGCTGGCTAATGAGAGAAGAGGGACACCGCCGCTTCCTGACAGATTTCAAGCCACTAATGAGACGGACAGCTAATGCTTGCTTTGTGCTTTTCCTTGTCCCGCACAATAGGGATCTGGTCTATTTAAGCAGTCATCAGTTCCACACCGTAGGCTTTTACTTCCTGCCTCTATGCACACAGCACATAGAACTTCAGTTCTCAGAACTCCCCTTCTCCTGAGATCAAACCTGCTTCAAAATAGATAGCCCCCTCTTTTTCTGGTCAGTCACCAGTGCCTTTCATAGCTGCTTGAGAGACAAGCTTGCCAAGAGACCAGAAAATGTTCACTGCTTTGGTTTGGCTTTGATTTCAGAAAGGAACAGGGCAAAACTGGGCACCCTCCATCCGCAAGGGACAAGGTTAAGGAGATAGAACGTTCCCTGCTCGATTTAGTTTTATATTGTTGCCAGCAACAGTTTTGTCATTTCATTGAGCCAGTTGGGTGTAGTGGTTAAGAGCGGTGGGACTCTAATCTGGAGAACCGGGTTTGATTCCCCACTCCTCCGTTTGAAGCTACCTGGATGACCTTGGGTCAGTCACACAGCTTCTAGGTGGTCTCTCAGCCCCACCGACCTCACAAGGTGATTGTTGTGGATATAATAACAACAAACTTTGTAAACTGCTCTGAGTGGGTTTTAAGTTGTCCTGAAGGGCAGTATATAAATTGAATGTTGTTGTTGTTGTTGCTGTTGTTGTTTATATTGTGCAGGTTCTCTATACACTTTATCTGGTATTTACCATGACCTGGATAATCCAGGTGAGCCTGATCTCTAAGCAAGGTTGGCCTTGGCTAGTAATTGGATGGGAGATCTCCAATGAAGACTAGGGTTGCAGAGGCAGGCAATGGCAATCCACCTCTGTTAGTCTCTTGCCATGAAAACTCCACCAGGAGTCGCCATAAGTCAGCTATGACTGGATGGCACTCTCTACCACCACATCTTGTATTTACACATACAACATACATCATTTATGCATATAGTCAATGCCCATGTTATATAGCGTATCATCAACACTGAAGTATAATGTAGTTTTACTGATGCACACAAAATGTTAACATTGTTGAGGGGGGAAACTGGCGAGCGGAAACAGAAACTGGAGTGAAAAGAAAGTTTGGTTCACATAAGCAAAAGCAAAATGGTGATTTTTCAGGCTGAAACAGCAGGGATGGAAAATTTGGAATAATTTCCAGAGCGAACTCCCTCAGTCGCACTCCACTGTTCTTCCACAGTTCTTTTATGGCTTGGCTGCCTCCCTAGCTGTCTCTCACAGCAAGAAAACAGGATTCCAGAATCTGGATAACAGATTTTGTTCATCCAGCCTCACATTTGGCTCTCTGCCACGTTTTCTCCATCTGAATTATGTTTTATTATATTATTATTCTTCATTTTGCCTTTCTGTGGGAGCATATCAGCACTCCCGTGTGGAGGAAAAACAAACCAATCAATTAAAATGCCACATTTTTCTGGAAGAACTAAATTTTCTCCTGGTAAAACAATATATTTCTGTTCTGCATTAGTGCACGTGATGGGTAAAAGATATATGTTGTCAATATAACACTGTTTTTTTAAAGTGATGCTTCCCCCAAATAAAACATTTCTTCTTGCATATTTTCTTTTTAGTTTGCTTTTTTTAAGCAGCACAGGAGTGCTCCAATGCTCACTAAAAAATCATTCAAAATTCAAAATGAATATAAAGCCCACTTCTGCATATGAAGCAAAAAAACAAACAAACCCTCTTCCTTTGAATTATTTTATTTCCCTTTCTGCATGACCCCAGGGCTTAGCCTCATGTAATAATTTCCTGCCTTCCTGTTTGAGCCCATTCCTTGTAACTTGCAGTGCAAATTTTGAAACTCTAGGCCCTAAAAAGGTCAAACTGATATTATCTGTGCCACACGGGTAAAAATAGGTATAGAAATTCTGAATCCAAAGAGAAATTTAGCCACGGGGAGAATTTCATAAGCACGCCCCATTTTTTTTCACACAACCATTTTTCTTTCAGCTGTACACTTTAGAAAACTGATGATTTATTTGTAGCCATCTCTACTTAGGGTTACCAACAAGCCTGGAGAAAAATGTCCTGTCTGGAGACTTAAAATGAAGAAAGAGACAGGTGAACCTTTTTGGAAGGGGAAATAACACCCCATGAAGCAGGATTGCCTATCTCCAGGCAGAATCTGGAGATCTTCCAGAACTTTCAGACTGTGGAGATCAGTTCCTCAGGACAAAATGGCTGCTTGGAGAATGAACCCCATTGAGGAACATTTTACTCTCTCAATAGTAAACTGGTGATGAATAGAAAGCTAAAGAGCAGAAGAGCCCATGTTAAAAAGGCAACCCTGATAGCACAAAAGGAACATAATGAGAAAAGCTGTTGCTCAGTAGTAGAAATAGAGATGTTCCGTTCCTGGCATCTCTAGTATAAAGGATCAGTTAAGTCGATAGGGTTGCCAACTCTGGGCTGGGAAATTCCTGGAGATTTGGTGGTGGAGCCTGGGGAGGGGAGGGGTGGAGGAGAGGATGGACCTCAGCAAAGTATATGCCACCTTCCAAAGTAGCCATTTTCTACAACTGATTGGTGTAGTCTGAAGCAGAGTTACCTGCCTCCAGGTGGTGGCTCGAGATCTCCCAGAATTACAACTGATCTCCAGCTGACCGAGATCAGTTCCCCTGGAGAACGTGGCTGCTTTGGAGGGTGGACTCTATGGCATTCTACTCTGCTGAAGACCCTCCCCTCTCCAACCCCACCCACTCCAGGCTCCACCCCCCCAAATCTCCAGGAATTTCCCAACCTGGAGTTGGCAACCCTCTGGAGATCAATTGTAATTCCGTGATATTTCCAGGGGGTTGGCAGCCCTAAAGACCCTGTGACCTTGGAGACCCCCTGGCAGTCAGAGGAGACCATACTGACCTTGATAGACCAAGGGCCTGACTCAGTATATGGCAGCTTCATGTGTTCATGTACCAGGTAAAATGCCATAAAATCCTGTCCTTCTGTCCCCAGTAAATATAGACCATTGGTGGCATAAGGAAACTATAGCATTAAAAATTCTAGCTGTCGAAATCACGAACCCAGAGGATCACCAACGGCAAAGAATCCTCTCCTCTTTTCCTTGCAAAGCTGCTTGACGGAGAAAGGAAGGGGGAAGTGGTGGTGTTTCCTGCCCCTCCTTTTCCTTGCTGAATCACAACACGTTCACAAAGGGAAATCGGGCCCTGGGCTTTAGGTGGCCTGGCCAGTCCTTGTCCAATACGTCATTTCCAAAGCCAGAAATGCTTACTCAAGAGCCTGCTAGGAAAGGCAGAGTCCTCAAAGGATTGAGTCCGCAGGCCAGAAACCGCTTGGTCTAATCTCTGCAATAGTTATTTATTTGCATTTATTTATTTATTTATTTATTTATTTATTTATTTATTTATTTATTTATTTATTTATTTATTTATTTATTTATTTAAAATTTTTACCCTGCCTTTCCTCATAATCCAGTGAGGAAACAAAGTAATATTCAAGTGTAGGGAGAGGCAATGTTAGCCGGGAAGCATAGTTTAAAAAGACAGAGCTGGCGGAGATCGCTGCTCAGAGGGTTTGCTAATTACATCATCTCCCTGAAGGCTCTGTTAATTTCACCTCCGCTTTGGGCAGGCACAGATGAAAGTAACAAAACCTCTGAGGAGCAATCTCCATGGCTCTGTCTTTTTAAACGATACTTCCTGGCTAACATTGTGTCTCTCTACACTTGAGCATCCCCGTGTAAGATGTCTCATGTAGAGAGACTCTTAGGAAGCAATAAAATGCCTTGCAGTCCTCCCATAGGGCTGTCAGTTGCTGACCTGTAGTGGGCAGCCTCCTCTCCCTGACTTCTCTCTGAGTGGCAGGAGAAAGAGGGTCGGGAGAAAGATGTTGCAGATGTGTAAAGGCATCATTTCCAGCTGCCTTGTCCACGACGTTCTAGGAATGTCCCCAATTTCTATGGTATTTACCACAGAAATTGGGGGGAATCCTAGAGCATCACTGATGTGGTGATAGGGTTGCCAGGTCCTGTTACCCTCCTGGCAGGAGGAAGGGACCTAGCACTCCCCTTTTACGACTCCTTGTGCTCACATAAAGCGTATGCATGCTCCCAGCTCTCTCTTGGAAATGACATCACTGCGCCTGTGGGGAGCGTGCCCACTGAGCGCTGGCTAGGTAAGTTTGTTGCCTCCCAGGCCCATTCCCCAGGGCCTTTTCCTCCCGCCGGCCATATGAGTGGTGGCAGGGAGCAGAGGCTGGGAGTGGGCATTC
Source organism: Eublepharis macularius (assembly GCF_028583425.1). Lineage (NCBI taxonomy): Eukaryota > Metazoa > Chordata > Lepidosauria > Squamata > Eublepharidae > Eublepharis > Eublepharis macularius. Next base: position 68,885,055 of record NC_072801.1, on the reverse strand, counting down.
CCTGACTCCACGGGGAATTGGCAGCCCTATGTGACAGCATTGCTTCCACATGATCCCAGAAGTGATGTCACTGTCAGTAAGGCTCACCATTTCCATGCTTCACACACACACACACACACACACACACACCAATCTCCAGGTAGCTGCAGGCATGTGGGTCCCCCCCCCTTGAAAATAAATTTTTGAGGCCTGCTTCCAAGTCCGAGTTTTTTTTAGAAGTCAGTCTGGCCTTTACAAGAGACAGGGACTTCTTGGGGACTTCTGGGGGTTTCCAAGTGTGACTTAGTAATTCCTGAAGATTTGATTGTGGTGTTTAAGGAATAGGGTTGTGAGCCCCCGGGTGGGAATGGGAGATCCCCTGCCTCCAGTTCCCATTTCCTGCCACCACTTGGAGAGGGAACATGGAGGGGGGCAGCCATTAACAACAGCTTGACATCACTTCTGAGGAAAACTTGGAAGTGACATGATGCCTCTCTGGGAATTGCCAGAAACTCTGGTTTGACATCACTTCTGGGTATTTCCTGGAAGTGACATCATGCCACTGTTGATGGCCACCCCTCCCATGTTCCCCCCAAACTCAGTTTCCCACAAGTTGCCAGGCTGTCCAGGGAGGACAGAAGTTGGAGAGGTGAGAAAGTTCAGCAGGAACGTGATGCCGTTTTCTCCAGGAGAACTGGGCCATTTCCACACGGCTTACCTTTTGCCGGAACACAGCGTGTTCCTGTGTGAAATCGCACAATAACAGCATGTTCCTGGCACGATTTCACACATGAAGACGCTGTGTTCCGGCAAAAGGTAAGCCATGTGGAAACGGCCCTGGTCTCTGTAGTCTAAAGAGCAGATGCAATTCTGGAAGATCTCCAGGACTCACCTGGATATTGACAACCCTATGCCATGCTATTTGGAAAAAGGGTGGGGGGAGAGCAAAAAAGGTAGATTAGCTGTTCGGTTTCCCAAGTGACGGTGACAGGGGTGGCAGAGGTAACAGGAGGCACGTGAGATTGAAGACTAGCTGGTTCTTGCCTCTCCAATGCCACCTAAAGCCACTGCCTCCATTTCCCTAATGGTGGAGCCAGCCTTGCTAAAAGGAAACAGAACAAGAAATGTTACCTTTCCCTCCATTCCAGTCTGTTCCCCCTTCTTCGAGTTCATCTCACGCTGAGTCCTTGGTCTGTATCCAGGAAGATCTCTTAAGGGGATCTGGCATTCCGTATATTTTATATAAGACAACACTCATCATAATCGATAAAATAAATAAATTCACCGTTGCCCAAATGCTATTAGGAACTTGGCCGAGAACCAACAGTCTCATTATAGCGTCGGCTCCGAAGCTGAGAGGAGTGCTTCAGGCTGATAAAGCTTCTCCCTCTTGGCTGGAGACCTTCAGAGAAACTGGTCCAGTCAGTGGCAATAGCAATAGGGTAACCACAGCATATATAATTTAAAACTTTATGGGAAACGTGCTACCTCGGGGATTCTGTAATGGAACAAGAACTGGCTTGAGAAGCCGTTTCCTTGATCCTCTCCCTTTTCTAACCTGGAGGAGTAAACTGACCCTCGGAATAAACACAGAACGCCTGCAGTCATTTTACCTGTGAGAAACGGCCACTGATAAGAGCAGGATCTAGACTAGACCAGTAGACTGGAGAAACTGGGTGAACTGGAACCTTTCCCCCTGGGGGTTCCTACCCCATGAGATAATTATGAGAGCTAAATTAGGAACATAGCAAGTTTCATGCAGGCTAAGAAGAGAAGACAGAGCCAAACGCCTGATTATGAGAGCTACGGGCCAGTTTGCACGTGGCTTCGTGCACGGTCCTAGCAGGGTTGCAAACTTCTAGGTAGGGCCTGGAGCTCTACAACTGATCTCCTAATCCTGAGCATGGGAAGTAGGGGGCAAAACAAGCCCATGTGCTCTTTCTCAACAAATGCAAAGGCTTACGAATTACCTCCACCCTCTCTTCCACTCAACCTAGGGTTGCCAGCCTCCAGGTAGCTGGAGATTTCCTGGAATTACTACTGATTTCCAGGCTACAGAGATCAGTTGCCTTGGAGAAAATGGTTGCTTTGGAGGGTGGACTCTATGGCGTTTTATCCTGCTGAGGTCCCTTCCCTCTCAATGCCTCGCTCTCTCCAGGCTCCCCGCCCCCCAAATCTCCAAGAATTTCCCAACTAGCAACCCTGAATAGATCTGGCATCTTCTACACAGCCTCTGGAATTAACTTTCCACTTATACTCAACTGGAACTTAGGAGCAGTATTGCCAACCTCTAGGCGGGGCCTGCCGTTCTTCCAGACCGCCAAATTCCAGGGGAAGGCCCTGGAAAAGAGACATGCTCCCAGTCCATCTTCTCCACTCCACCCCAAGGAGGCCATGCCTAGCCAAGCCATAATCAGGATGGGCCTGGTCAGCGATGCGTCCCTCGCTGCAGCAAGGCCAGGGCCAGTTGGGCATTGGGCAGGGCGAGTCCGAGCTGGGCACCTCCTTTGATGTTGCTGTGATTCATAGCTTGCGCCCATCCCCCTCTTTGGGCTGGGGTGGCCACAGCAGGTGGGTGGCCCTAGCAAGGGGGCAACCCTCCAGACATCGCCCCCCCCCAATTTTCCACGGGGATCCAATGTCCCCGTGGATCAGTTCCCCTGGAGGAAACAGCAGCTTCAGAGAGCAACTTCCCACCCTAATTCTTTCTTCCCCCAAATCTCCAGGAATTCCCTACTCTGAAGCTGGCAAACCTGCCTAGGAACTATTTAACACAAAACTTGGATCACTACGTTGTCAGCTTTCCATGGTCATAGATCCAGAGGAGTTAGCCGTATTAGTCTGTAGTTGCAAAATAGGAAAGAGTCCAGTAGCACCTTTAAGACTAACCAACTTTATGGTAGCATGAGCTTTCAGGAGCCACAGCTCTCTTCTTCGTTACTATTTTACTTTGTCAGCTATCAGCTTTGCCTCATTTTCCTTTCTGTATCTCTCCATCTAGTTTACCTCACAGTGCTGTTGTGAGGACTTGGGCAAGCAAGAAACGAATACACTGCCTTGGGAATAATGTATAGATAGCCAAGGTGGGGTATTGGTTGATTTCAGACCAATAGTTGGGAGACCCAGGGGTCCAAGGCCCCAATTCTACTACGAAGCTCACTACATAGGGTTGCCAGCTCCAGGTTGGGAAATTCCTGGAAATTTTGGGGTGAAGCCTAGAGAGGGTGGGGTTTCAGGAGGGATGGGACCTTGGAGGGGTATAATGTCACTGCCCCCAGCCTCCAAAGCATCCATTTTCTCTAGGGGAACTGGAGATCAGTTGCAATTCCAGGAGATCTCCAGCCACCACCTGGAGGTTGGCAACCTGGGTAAGGGACCTTGGATCAGCCTGTTTCTTTCAGCCTAACCTACCTCTCAGGGCTGTGTGAGGATAAAAAGGAAGAGAAAAATCCCTTCAAACTGGGATTAGTGCTTACTAGTAATGCAACGGAAGAGGTTAGAATAATATTGTAATCCGCTGAGGGTCCCCATTGGGAGTAGGATTGCCAACCTCCAGGGGATGGCTGAAGATCTCCTGGAATTACCAGAATCTCCCAACCTGGAGCTGGGGGAGAAAGCAGAGTATAATACATAAACTCTGAAAACCAACTATACGGCAATTAATGTATTATTATGAACTGGGAACCAGTGCACAAAAATGCTCACACCCGTGCACTTGGCCATAATGCCATAGACTGCATTCTGCAAACCACAGTCAGAATCAGACCATTGCCCCACTTAGCCTGGTACTGGCAGACAGCAGCTCTTTGAGGCTGTGGGCAAAGGTTTCTTCAAGCCCCATTATCCGCTATACTTACAGTGGAACTCTCCCTTCTATGCATAGGACATACCCTACAACAGAGCGATTGGCTCTTCCCAATGACCATATTAGGACTTACAAGCCAGCAAGAAATTTTGCATAAGGCTGAAGGGTTTTGCTTAATATTCATGTCTCTCTGTTTGGGGCCGGTGTAGCCTGTCCTGAATAGGGCAGGATAAATTAGGAAATAATTCAGACTATCTCAGCAGAGGTAAGAAGCTTTGTCTCGCTTCTTCTGCTTTGGAGTGCCTTAGTTTGGCTGGCTGCCCAAGATCTTCTGCCAAGAGCAACACCGTTGGCGGAATCAGATAAGGGAATCCCTGCCAAATCGGCCACCTCCCTCTGGGTTCACAACCTCCCTTGCCGGCACAGACGTTTTATGCAAGGCTGGTAAACCTCACCCTAATGAGACCACTTCCCTGCATTATCAGATGCACTTCCAGCTCTGCTGCTAGCGGAACCGAAATATCCTGGCTGGCGGTTGACCCTGTTGGTTCCTGTAAGGGCCATGGGTAGAGCTGCCATTCTCCAGGTGGGGGCCTGGAGATCTCCCGGAATTACAAATGATCTCCAGAGGACAGGGGTCAGTTTCCTTGGAGAGAATGCCTACATTGCAGGTAGACTTTATGGCATTATACCCTGCAGATGTCCCTTCCCTCCACCCAACACAGCACCCCTAGGCTCCATTCCCAAATCTCCAGGAATTTCGTAGCCCAGAGCTGGCAAATCCTTTTGTGTTAGAACTGGCCTTTCCAATGTTCACACTGGAGCCATTCCACAAAAGGCAAGAGGGCATCGGAACACATTCAGAGGGCCCCCTCTTCTCCAATAAGGAAATGTGCAAGTCACGTTTGCAAGAGATCTCGCAGAAAAGACCACCCAGCTCCACCTCCTTACCTCTTCTGTCCTCCTTGGAATAAAGAGCCTCCAAGGATTTTCATTGTGTACTCTGTTCTGCGCTTCTCTGCCCCTTCTAATGAAACGGTCCCTCCCTCGATTCTAACCTACCGGTTACTGTCCTTGACTCATCCTTCGTAGACAACACAAATGCATCAGCTTGTGAGGGAGGAGATGGAAGTGGGGCAGTTTTTCCCGGCATGTCCTTCCTCTCTTGTTGAAGGAGTTGGCTTAAGGTGGAAATCGACCTCCAGCTTAACAGCTACAGAACCTGTTTAGCAGCTTCTGTCTGTGATGGGCAAGGGTGGGAACATTCATACACAACCACCCCCAAACACACACACAGCCAGACCAGCCCCGACAACTCTTAGACTAAAAGCTACCTGCTCAAACATCTGAGGCTGCAATAGAATCAGACCCTTGGTCCATCCACGGCACTCTTGTCTGCTCTGGGCCTCCAGAATCTCAGGTCAAGGATTCTCAAACCCTTTTGCCTGATCCTTTTTCACTGGAGATGCTGGGAATTGAACCTGGGAACTCCTGAAGAAAAACCAGATGCTCTACCACTGAGGGTCAAGCTAGACGTGCGGGTTTTGAAAGAGTTGGATCTGGGTTCCCCAAACCTGACTTGGGTCACAGAGCAGCTGTGGGGAACAGCTGTTAAAAATACAGGAGAACCCAAATGACCTCAGAATGCCACTGTGAGAGAAGGAAGACCTCCTGTCTTCCACCCCAAGTTGTTTCCCCATGTCAAAATAGCACAGAGGGAGGTTTCCCCCTTGTTTTTACTGCTCCATGTGCACAGAATACTCCACAAGGAAGCGCAAAAACAGAGACTCCTCCCTGCTCACTATTTTGCAAAACAGCTTGAGGAGGGAGAGAGGAGCCCCTCTCGTCCCCGTGGACACAACTGAGGCCATTTGGGCTCTCCTTTATTTTTTAACAGCCATTCTGTGCAGCTGGTGTGTGGCTGCGGGAAACCCGAGTTGGATCTGGGTTCCCCGCAAACCCAGACCCAACACTTTAAAAACCTGCACATCTAGCTTGAACCTGAGCCACAGCTGTCCCCGTGATGCTCTGCACATCCCCAAATCCTTGACATGCTTTTCCAGCTCCAGCTATTTGTGCAGAAATTACAGAGGTGGACAGTCGTGAATGGGGTCATTCATTGCATCCACAACGTAGGCTGATTCCACACACGTTGGATAATGCACTTTCAATGCACTTTAGCTATCATTTGGAAGTGGATTTTTTGTTTCACACGTGTGAAAACTCAATTCAGTTCCAAATGATCTCTAAAGAGGATTGGAAGTGCATTATCCAACGTGTGCGGAATCAGCTATATAGACTTCTATGTTGTGGATGCAATGAATGATGGCCATCAGACAGCAATGCTGATTCAGTGAACTTGGGCAGATCATGAGGGGGAGGGCAGAAAGGGTTACACATCAGTGCTTAGTTCTCATGGCCCTTCTTATGTGCCCAGGGTAATGCCGATGCCACTTTGGGGTCAGGAAGCAATTTTCCCCAGGTTAGTTCGGCTATGGATCCTGACGGTGTTTTACCATCTTCTGGACATGGAGCAGGTAGTTGTAAATTTCCTGCATTGTGCAGGGGGTTGGACTAGATGACCCTGGAGACCCCTTCCAAATCTATGATTCTATGATCAGCTACTCAGCGGTATGGTGCCTCTACATGTGGAGGTTCCATTGAGCTCTTAAATGAGTAAGTGCCATGGTTCAGTGGTAGAACATGTGCTCTGCATGCAAAATGTCCCAGGTTTAATCCTGAGAATGCGCTAGTAGGTGATGTGACAAAGCTCTGCATAAGGTCATAGAGAGCCACTGCCACTCTAAGTAGGGTCCTTGAGGGACAAAACGTATGCTTCAAGGCAGCTTTATGTGTTCATGGAGCCTCCAAGTACAACGGCAGTATATCTCTGAAGAGCAGAGGATTAACTAATGGGAAGGGGCAATCACATTGTGCCCTACCTGTGAGCCACCATTGGCATGTGGAGAAAACCCATCAGAAATGGAACGGTATGCTCAAAGAGCTCTTAATCTGCCCCAGCCAGTAATCTTTATATATTCTATGTCACAACAATAGTCAGCGAGGGAGCCACGCTGCCATGTCCTCAAAGCCGCACGGTGTGCAGGAGCTTTGAGAGGGGAACATTCCATACACAGTGGGGACTCGCACTGCAGCGGAAACATCAGTCTCAAGGCAAATTATGGAGAAGCCAATTTTAGCTCCCGGAGATATACCTTCTAAAATTGGATGATTTCATGAAGGCAAGGGCTTTTTGCAAGTCTGATGTGAAACCATTTCAACTCTTGTGTGAATTTTCTCTTTGGAGATACCACTGTTAAGGCCATGATACGGGCATGAGGTGAAGGCCCTGTGTCGTTTTTATGAGTGACGTCACAGACACTGTCCAATAGGCGCCCTTGGCAATCATATAGCCACATTCCAGACACCTTTGCAATGTCGGTGATGTCACTAGATGAGGAAATATCTGCATTTCCCCCCACTGGGAGGAGAACCACCTGCAGGGAAATGCGTCATGCAAGGATGGGAGGCTGGATTCTGCACTGAAAATGAGCAGCCAAATGCATGCCTGTTGCAGCGCAGAAGAGCTGTCTTCAGGAGGCTGTTCCAGAGGCAGCAATTTACCAGACCATCCAACATGCCAATTCAGCTCGGACTTCTTGTGCACTCCTATGCAGCGGAGACAGGCCGTCAAGACAGCCGCTTAGCAACGCTTCGGAAATCACATCAAACTGCTGCTTGCCTCATCCACCATCTCCCCAATTCAGGCGGCTGCATTACTCTGCGCACAAATGCATACCTACCTGGGCTGTTTAGAGGCAGAAACACCACTTGGAAACTTTTAGCATAAAAGTAGCACATGATTTTGTGGGACATAATAAGGCATCGTTTGAGGGCAATCTGGAAAGTTCGCATCCCTCTTCCCTTGAGCCTCTTTCCGCCTACACCCACCCACGCTTTCTTTGCCCATCCATCAGCCCTCTTTCCTGCATCTCTAATTAGCTTCCTTGCTGCCCACACGCTGACTCCAGAGAGATCCCCTCGCCTGCCCTTCCACAGCCTAATGAGCTCTGTTAATGAACCACCAGTCACTGCCGGGCTTCTATCGCCAATCACCCTGGAACTGGGAGAGGCCGGAGTTAACTCTTTGCCTGGCAGGCCCTGGGAGCAAGGGCTGGTGATCAGATGGAAGCAAGGGTATACATATATATTTGTGCAGACAAGAAGCCACCTGACAAACAATAGTCCTTGTACCTGGAGCTTACCAGCCGTGCACAAAATGGGAGAGCATGCTACCTGCAATTCACCTGATTTGCGGGGTTGCCATTTTGTGTGAACAGAGGCAACATGTGTATTTACCATGCACCAGCAACTTTGGTACACACAAATGGACTATCGGATTTTCTGGGTTCATGGTCATGCGTTCCAGAGACCTGCATGCATGGTAAATACACATATTGCCTTTGTTCACACAATACAGCTACCATGGAGGGTTAGAGGTAGCACATACTCCTGCTAATGTGCAGTAGGTAAGTTCCCATAACACACAATTGTAATGTCTGAAAATGACCAATGCTTGCCCTGTAATATCTTACACTGTGAACACAAGTATATCCTGCATATACATACTAGCATTGGTACAGGAAAGGAAACTTGTTTTTCTGTCTGAAGAATAAGAACATAAGAACATAAGCAAAGCCATGTTGGATCAGGCCAGTGGCCCATCCAGTCCAACATTCTGTCACACACAGTGGCTAGAAATCCAGTGCCATCTAAAGGACTGTCAGTGAGGCCAGGACACCAGAAGCCCTCCCACTGCCTTCCTTCCAGCACCAAGACAACAGAGCACCACCTCCCCACAAAGAGAATACCATCTATCTCCTGTGGCTAATAGCCACTGATGGACCTCTGCTCCATATATTTGTCCAGTCCCCTCTTGAAGCTGGCAATGCTTGTAGCTGCCACCACCTCCTGTGGCAACGAATTCCATGTGTTTATCACCCTTTGTGTAAAGTAGTATTTTCTTCTATCTGTTCTAACCCGACTGTGTACAGTTCTGGTCGCCACACCTTAAAAAAGATATCATAGCACTGGAAAAAGTACAGAGAAGGGCAACTAAAATGATTAAAGGGTTGGAACACTTTCCCTATGAGGAAAGATTGAGGCGCTTGGGGCTCTTTAGCCTGGAGAAAAGACGACTGAGGGGAGACATGATAGAGGTTTACAAGATAATGCACGGGTTAGAGAAGGTCGAGAAAGATGTGTTTTTCTCCCTTTCTCACAATACAAGAACTCGTGGGCACTCTATGAAATTATTGAGCAGTCGGGTTAGAACAGATAGAAGAAAATACTACTTTACACAAAGGGTGATAAACACATGGAATTCGTTGCCACAGGAGGTGGTGGCAGCTACAAGCATTGCCAGCTTCAAGAGGGGACTGGACAAATATATGGAGCAGAGGTCCATCAGTGGCTATTAGCCACAGGAGATAGATGGTATTCTCTTTGTGGGGAGGTGGTGCTCTGTTGTCTTGGTGCTGGAAGGAAGGCAGTGGGAGGGCTTCTGGTGTCCTGGCCTCACTGACAGTCCTTTAGATGGCACTGGATTTCTAGCCACTGTGTGTGACAGAATGTTGGACTGGATGGGCCACTGGCCTGATCCAACATGGCTTTGCTTATGTTCTTATGTTCTTATGACTGCTCAATAATTTCATAGAGTGCCCACGAGTTCTTGTATTGTGAGAAAGGGAGAAAAACACATCTTTCTCGACCTTCTCTAACCCGTGCATTAGGATGAAGAATGGAAGGCATCTAAAGAAGGGAGCTTTGACTCCCAAAAGTTTATACTCTTGAAAAACCTTGTTGGTTTCTAAGGTGCCACTGGACTCAAATCCTGCTGTTCTACTGCAGACCAACATGGCTACCTACCCGAAACTGCTTTTCCAAAATTCGCTTTTTGTAGATATAATGCCATTGATTCCTCCTTTCTCTTTTAAAAGAGAGACCAGTCTTTCGTTTCTCGTTGTAGAGAAGCCGATGCATAATTTGGAACTTCAGCTTTTGCAATTGTTTTATGTTATACACCACACCACAAGGTGGTGCTCAAGCGGGATGGTGGGAAGGCATAGGAAGACACTGTCTGCCTCTGAGCATGTACAGAGTAAAGTTCTGAAACACTGCAGAATCTCCCTCCCTGACCCTCCTCTCTTCAAATTGCTCTTTAATAAAACACAATTGATTAGAAATATGCTAAAAATCCTAAAAAACGAGGAAAGAGATTGCTGGATCGTGGAGAGAAATTGGTTAAAGAGGAATTAAGAGAATTTCTCTTAGTACATGCATGCACACTTTGAGCTTACAAAGGGGTGCTCTAAAAACAGAACTAGCAATCAGTACTAGATAAATGTCTGATTCATGCACTCAGCCAGACGTGCACTGAGGAAGGGGCTGTGATAGGCACGCAGGGGGCATGCAGAAGATCCCGGGTTCAATCCCCCGCAATTCCAGCTAAGAGGGTCAGATGACAGGTGATGTGAAAGACCTCCACCTGTGAAACTAGAGAGCTGCTTGACAGTGACAATACTAACCTTGATGGACCAAGAGTCTCATTCAGTATAGGACAGCTTTATGTGAGTGAATGCAATGCAAGAATTACTCAGTGTACGTTCAAAGAAAAATCCTGTGCATGTTGTACGTGGCTTGGACACTATACTGTGTGTACAAGGCTGCTGAGAAGCAGAATGCCAGTAAGTTCAATCTGCTAAGACTGCTCGCTTTTCCTAGGGATGATCAATTTCATCAACTTTTAATTTTATACCGTGTCTATGTCATTGGCCGACTTCATTTTTATCACTGTCATTGATTCTTTGGTTTATCTCTTGGGGTACACCCCGTTTATGCATACTCACTGCCACTCCAGCATACCCTTCATCTGCAAACAACATGGAGGGAAAATGTGCAGCTCTTGCAGGAGAATTTATAGCATGAGACAAGAGAAACTGGGAGGCAAGTGAACGCCCACAAGATTGTTTCCCATCAGAAAGAAACTAAATCAAAATGGGATTGTTTAAATTGAAATGACAGATATTAATCAATTTATATACTGCCCTTCAGGACAACTTAACATCCACTCAGAGCAGTTTACAAAGTGTGTTATTATTATCCTCACAACAAAACACCCTGTGCAGTGGGTGGGGCTGAGAGAGTTCTGAGAGAGCTGTGATTAGCCCAAGGTCACCCAGCTGGCTTCAAGTGGAGGAGTGGGGAATGAAACCCGGCTCTCCAGATTAGAGTCCTGCTGCTTTTAACCACTACACCAAACTGGCTCTGCAGCCACAAACTGCAGCCACATTTCTAGATTTTTCTGGCAGGACTCTCAAAAGCCACCAAAGTATAGTGGTTAGTGTGTAAGACAGGGCTGCCAGGTTCTCTTACTCTCCTCACTGCAAGGGGGACCTGGCATTTACCTTTAGACTGTCTTCGCATGCACGTGCACCTGGCGTGATGACATCGGTTCCGGGAGTGACATCATCTTGTCGCACCAGGAGCACACCCTGGGAGGCCTGTTCCCGCACCTTTCCCCCCACTGGCCAGGTGAGTGGTGGCGGGGGCTGGAAGCTGGGAGCAGGGGATCCCATCCCCACTGGGGGACCCGGAACCCTAGTGTCAGACTAAGATTGGACAGGCCCAAATTCCAACCTGTACCCCCTATGAAACTCCCTTTGTGACCTTGGTCAAGATACTCTCTTCTCCAGCCTGACTGACCTCAAACGGGTTTTTGTGCGGGGGCAAAATGGAGGAACAGAGAACCATGTACACTTTTGTGAGGGAGAAACGTGATGAATTGATTGTTCCTTTAACAGCTGCTGACAGGAAAAATTTAAGAGCGATCTTTTCCTCACATGAAGATGTGGCGAGTGAGGAGCCGGTAGCTCAAGCAGCACCGCCAGACGGTTTCAAATATCCACTAAAAAAGTTCAGGCAGGGCTGGGAATTCAATAGCCAAGATTTACTGCTATGCTAAACTTGTGCTGTGCTTGTCTCACAGGAAAAGCCCAGCGCACATCGATAAGAACTCTCCCTTTCGCCTGGCATCGGCGTGCAAGGATGGGCCACCCTAGACGGAAGGCTCCACGCTTCCTTCCTGTGGCCCAGCCCAGCGACACAAGCTGCAGGCTGACCCAAGGAGCAAGACAATAAATGTTTTCCTGTCTGCAGAAGGAGGCCAAGAAGAAAAGTGGGCCTGGAATGAGGGACTGAAGCAGGCGTTTCTCAGCACATGCGCCTCCCTTCCCTTCCTGCCCCTCCCCAAGCTCTTCACACTTCCCCCTTTTTCCACATCCTTGAAAGAAATGACATCTTCACCCTCCTGGGGTCTTGTAATATTCACAAACCCACTCCACCCACAAGTAAAGAGGCATGCATCGAGCTCCCACAACCAATCCGTGCCCTATCTGCCTGGCCCTCCTATAGAAAGGACAGGAAGAAGCTCGGCCCACTTCAGCCATACCGGTCATGGTTTATCGAGGCACCAATCCATCAAACAGAATCCATTTCCTTCCAATTATCCTGGCTGACAGGCTAGGTTACTTAAAAAGTGGAATTCCTTAGATTCCTGGACTCTTTTGTATATATTCTTACTTACTTGTATACACAGTCCAAACGTTTTAAACATTCCTGCACATTGACTTTAAAAAAAGCACAGTGCCCAGTTGATACTAATTTTATGTTGCACTGTAGAAGAAGAGCAAGGTATGGGTCCAGTAGCACCTCGGGGACCAACTAGATTTCCAGGGTGCGAGCTTTTAAGAGTCAAAGCTCCCTTCATCTGATGAGTCAAAGCTCCCTTCGTCTCTCGTCTGACTGAGGGAGTTTTGGCTCTTTTGGATAACTAGTTGGTCTCTAAGGTGCTGGACCTGAAAGTTGCTTTTAGTTTCTCACCTCTCCTGGCACTGAACTTTTTACATATTTTTAAAAAGTTTCTCCAAACATTAAAAACAAAACCCATTTCAAATTGGGAAAAAAATCGTTTTCGATAACCTCACAGTTCATTGTTTGGTGATAAGATCTTTGCTCGTTTGGTATCATGGGTAGTCAACAGGCAGAGGCGTCTGCCACTTGTCACTTGCAACCAAGGAAATCCTGCAAATCTACTTGTGAGTTGAGCCTCCAGGCTTTCCACTTCAGGCAGTGAGATGGAGCACGTACCACGTAGTGCCTTATTACACACCAGCCTGCCCTTTCACGTGGAAAATCGTAATTCTTGCCAGATCTGTCCACTCGTCATAAAGTACTGCTGGAACTAAGCGCTAGCTTCTCTGCTACAGAACCCAGAAGTGGAGTCCTAAATAGGAATAGCACCTATGATAATGTATGGATTTGGCAGGTGAGGAAGACAGGTACAGTCTTGACTTTGACTTTCATTCCACAGACTCCGGTCCACAAGTTCCCTGAAGAAATTGTACAGTTATTTCCCAGGAGTCTGGCTCAAGATCAAATACATTTTGCTCTGAAGCTGCTGCCACATATCACCGCTGGACACTGGACAAGATGAACCACGGATGTGACCAGGTAAGACTGCTTGATGGGCTTACATATGGCGGCAAAATTCCATTGCGTCTCTTCAAAGTAACCAGTTGTATTTAGATGGCAAGCCAACTGGGGTCTGATCCTTGCAAAGCTACTCCTGTGTTATTACGGGAACCGGGAAAATGACGAACTTTCTCCTTACGGAGCTTATGTGTTAGGGATGCGTCTGAGCCGAGGAATGTTGTTTTTTTAAAAATTATCCAAACTCAATGGGGGGGGGCAGGTGTCAAAGATTATTTCTTCTTCCTGAGGTTGTTTCCAAGAACGGAGTCAAGATGCATCGAATTACAGGATCCAATCTGGATCCCTGAAATGCCATGGCCAACGATATTGATTCCACCACCTGGAGAAACAAGAGAGTGAAGAAAAGATGAAATGATGCCCAGTCCCCTAAGCGATAAGGAAAGCAGCTCTTCTGAACAGTGGATGGAGAAAAGTGTGTCTGCTTGTGCTGCATTCACCTGGACAAGAATCCTCAACTCCATTTTCCCTCACAACAGGAATTGTAGCTTAGAGCGGGACCACAAGTGATGCCTGACACAAGTTGGACACTAGTCAGCTTCCCTCAAGTTTTGATGGGAAATGTAGGCATCCTGGTCTCGCAGCTTGGCTCTCTGACTGCTGTCCAATGGACTTTTCAACTGTCACTTGTCCAACATTCCACCAAGCTGCCTACATTTCCCATCAAAACTTGAGGGAAGCTGGCAAGTGTCCAACCTGTGTCAGGCGTCACTTGTGGCCCCGCTCTTGGCAAAATGAGGAACGTTGGGCCGGATCTGGCTGTAATTTCTACTAGCAGAAGGGATTTACGCCAGCGGAAAGGAAGTGTCCTGCCAATTCTGTTATTCTGCAACCTGAAATGCTCCATGAAACACTGCTTCTGGGGTGCAGGGGACCCCCGCTCAAAACAGTTAAAGGGTCAGAGATTTGCAGCAGTTGGGGAGGGGGGCTGGCAAAAATCAACCCCCTTCCATTAGCAGAAATGTATTGTTGGATTCAAACCCCCATTTTTGATGCCTGATGCACTGCACACATGTGAATGGAGCAGGTCGGATTGCTACATTTTTGCTGCATTAGGTACTCACTTCCATGTGGAGAGGCTTGGCTGAAGTAGGACAGAAGGGACTGATCCCTGGGCAAAAATCCAGCATCGGTTGGGTACTGGCCATGGAAAGACGATTGATGGAGGGAGGGAGGGAGAGAGAGAAACATAGGGAAATATGAATACAAAAAACCAGAAGACCACAGCACACTTAACTAGAACCCACTACACTTCTACATTACAAACTTGAAACCAATGCGTTTGAAAACATGTTTGTCACCAGCCCTCTGTCTTTGTTCCACACAACTATTACAGGACTGCTCATTCATGCTGCTTCTGACAAGAGGAAAGAGAGCTGCCTACCGGCCTCTCTTGAGTGGATAGTTTCAAAAAGCAAGTTAATTTCTCATCGACACCCCCCACACACACACACCCCTTATCTTGAGTGCATGCCCAGAATCAATGATCTCTCATCGCTCGTGCGCAGCTGGCTAGAGACTACCAGCGTCTTCAAACGACTCTGCACTTTCGCACAGGGCCAGTCAGCACATTGCGGGAGTCCTCGAATGAGTTGGAGATGATGGAAGGTGATGGGAGTTATATGTCTCCCAGACACGAGCAGGCTGCCTTATGCTTATGACTACGGAGTCCAGGGAGAAGAGGTTTAACTCTTCCCTCCCCTGCTCCATTTTTCACCTTCATTGTAAAAAAAATCACGAGCAGCCACATAATTGACATGGTTTTAGCAACAGAGCCAATAATGAATCTGTGGGGTAGTTTAGGGTTGCCAAAAGGCACAAAACTCCTATTGCACAACTGACACAAAATCCTTGATTTACACATTAGCTAAGTAAGCGACAGCTAAGGGACTCAGATTATGACAGGCTTTTAAATACAAGAGAGTGTTAAAAATGACTAAATTACATTTGGAGCATAATGCTAGATTATTTTGGATTGCCAGGTCCCCCGGAGTCCAAACTGGGGGATGCGGAGGTGGGGAGATACGCATCAGGAATACAGTGGTTAAGTAGTTTGGCTGCGAATCAGCACTCTACTGGTTTGGATCTCACTACTGCCATGAGCTTAGTAGGTAGACTTGGCTCAGCCACTGTTCTCAGCCCCAGCTGCATTGTGGGGATAATAATAACACAAACTCATTCACCACTCTGGGTTGGGCACGAATCTGTCTAGAAGAGTGGTATATAAGCGCAGTTATAATTATTATTAAATCAGCTCCATAGGGGGGGCCCTCACTTCCATGACACAGCAGTACAGACAGGACTCTTGGGCAGAGGTGACGGGGCAAAGGCTGGGAGTGGGGTATCCCTTGCCCCCACCAGGGGACTGGTAAGACTATGTGTGTGTGCAGTCAAGTCACAATCGACTTATGGTGAATCCAGCAAGGGGTTTTCAAGGTAAGTGAGAAGCAGAGATGGTTTGCCATTGACTGTTTCCACACGGCTTATCTTATTCTGCAAAATAGCGAAATCTTGCTCGAAATCTCGCGAGAAGACACTGTTATCGCGCGAGAAGATGCAATAACAGCGTCTTCTCGTGAGATTTCGTGCAAGATTTCGCTATTTTGCAGAATAAGGCAAGCCATGTGGAAACGGCCATTGTCTTCCACTGTCGATTCTTCTTTGGTGGGCTCCTATCCAAGTGCTGACCTTTCTTAGCAGTTGTGGTCTGACGAGATCTGGCTATACCATGCTGTCATCCCTCTCAGGGGATGGTACAGGGCCTCTTAAACCTGACATAGTTTAGGACCTCAGATTGTCTTAACCCAGCCCTAGTACCATACAAGGACTTCACAACTTGAAGACTGGCCCTCACATGGGCTGCTTTTTATGCCTCGAACCACTTCCCAGGACACATTCATGATGCCGTCGCTCCGTTCCTTCAACTTCTTTCTCAAAAGCCGTCATTTCTTTGAAGCCCTGGGCAGAGCTTTATTATTATTATTTTATTAGATTTTTATCCTGCCCTTCCCACTAGCGGGCTCAGGGTGGATTACATCAAAAATAAGATACAAGTTAAAATCCAGCTAAAAACATACAATCATAAAATATAGATTTCAGTCCCCAAGATGATGGTCTTCGCTAACACAATAGTCCCTCTGCCTAGCCAGCGGGGAGGGAGGGGAAAGGGGATGGGGAAAACATTCCAACAAGAGACTGGAGGGGAGGCTCAAGATAGCATAGAAATGGCCTCAACCATTATAATTATAAAGACTGGTATATAAGCGCAGTATATACGCGCCTGGCAGAACATCTCCATCTTACAGGCCTGCCGAAAAGACAGAAGTTCTTGGCAGGCTAGCGTGTCAGCAGACAGAGAGTTCTACCAAGTGGGAACCAGGACTGAAAAGGCCCCAGCTCTGGTCACGGCCAGTCTAGCCTCCCTGGGGCCGGGGACCACCAGCAGATGTTTATCTGCAGATCTAAATGCTCTCCAGGGTACATACGGCGAGAGGCGGTCCCGCAGATATGCTGGTCCCAGTCCTCTCGGGGCTTTATAGGTCAAAACCAACATCTTGAGTCTGCTCTGGAATTCCACAGGGAGCCAGTGTAGCTGCTGCAAGATGGGAGTAACGTGTGCCCTATATGTAATCCCAGTTAGGACATGTGCAGCAGTTTCCTAACACTGCAATTTCCGGGTCCAGATTCCAAGTTTGATTTGGAAAGCCAAGGTTCAAATCCTCCCTGTGCCAAGAAAGTACAATGGGTGACCATTGGCCAAACACTTGTCTTTCTCAGCCTAGTGTACCACACAGGGTTGTTGTGAGGGTACAACGGGGAAATGAGGAACTGTGTAGGTGGCCCTGTTCTTCTTGGACAAACAGTAGGATTGAAAAAGAAAAGTGACGGATAGCAAGTTCCTATTGAAACCAGCCCTAAGCCCCCACATTTTATGGTCTGAATTCCTTGAGAGGGTCAAGAATGCACCCACCCTCACAGCCTTTGGAAACTTGTGCAAAACTGAGCTATACTGGAAGGTAGATGCTTGCAACAAAGACACTCGCTGTTTTGTGTCTTTCTGGCTCATCTTTTATTTGTCTGGCTTTATTGTCATGAGCTGTTTATTTTAAGGCTTGTCATAAGCCACTTTGGGCCTTACTCGAGAGACAAGCAGGTTCTCAACGCCTCAAATAAATAAATAAGTGCACACCACTGAAACTGACACTGACAATTCGTTTAATCCCTGTCTCCACCTCCCTCCGGTCCATTTGTCATCTCCCCTGTGCTCAACTGTAAAGTCCTTGAGGGCATGGAGCTTCCACCTTCTGTTACTCTATAAAGTGCTGGGCACCGTGATATCTCCAAATGGAACCACTGGCATGTAGTGATCGAAGTACCAGACTAGGACATGGGAGGCGTGGGAGATCTGTCCTCAAGCTAAACTCAGCTGTGAGGCTCACCGGACGACTTTGGACTAATCACTCTTGGTCTAACCTACCTCAAAGGGTTGCTCTTAGGGCAAAATGTGTGTGCAGAGAACAATGAATGCCCCCCTCAGATCTTTGACTGAAGGAAGGGATAATGGTGAGATTTATTATACAATTGTGGGACCTGCAAGGAACTTGTGGGGGAGAAAATCCCTTCCTGTACTGTTCCATGCTTCCTCTCTCTCCCACCTCCTCCTCTTTCCTTCCCATCAGTGCCTCCTTACTCCTTCCCCACTGCCTCTTCCCTTCCATCAACACCGCCTGTTCCTTGCCCTCCCATAGTTGCTGCCTCCTCTGCCTTCCCCCCTTCCTTAACTCTCCTGCCTCAGCTGCTCCTTACTTTAAACGCCGATTTATTAGGGGTTGCTAGGCAACCCCATCAGGCTGACTGTGATCTCGCAAGGTGTTGATCAGTGTTTTGTTAAAAAAAATGCTTTATGCACATAGTGGCATGCATCATTTCTCATTTATCTATAAACCTAGGGGCTGCCCATATTTGCCCCTGGCCCTATTGTGCAGACTTTTTTTGATCCGCATGCTGGGGGCAGGTTCAGAATTTAGATAGATATGTACTCCAAGCAGATGTGGTGCTTATCTGTGAGTTCCTCAACACAAGGCCAAGAGAAGGCCAGATTGTTCTAGACTCTCAATCAGTGTCTGAAGAACAAAACAACCCCTGAGAATACAGAAGCGAGACACCCCAAACCTAAATTAAACACCACAGGCAGTGGCCAGAGAGATTCATATATTATAAATGCGGTTCTGAATCAATTTAAATCTCTTCTGTACCACAAAACTCACTTTAAGCAAGCCACTCGTTCTTATCTTAAAAATGGGGAAGATAATAACAGTCTACGGGCCAAACTACAAGTGACGAATGACACTTGAATGGCAAGTGGATTGAGTGGAGCGCAAGTGAACAGGGAGAAATACACTTGCCGTTCAAGTGTCATTCGTCACTTGTAGCTTCGACCACCTTACAATTTTGTTGTAAAATACTGCATGTGAAGAGCATGGGACATTTAAAAATGCTGCACACCTGTAAAGTATTATTTGGGAATTGGACATTCTGTTTTTTTCTGATGGACTGGGAATATAAAAAGCAGGTATATGCTTCAAGCCCCTAGAAAATCAGAATTCATTACCTGTGTGCCACATGTTGGGGAAAGTTTGTTGCAAGGAATTAATGGGAAAGAGGCCTTTCTCCACTATTCCACTTATCTCCACAAATGCTTCCCAGCCCCAGTTGTCTTCTGTATTACCCAATGCTCCCTGAGAGCCAAGCTACAAGTGACCAATGACACTTGCCTGGCAAGTGAACAGACTCACATGTATTCCTCCCTGTTCACTTGCCATTCAATTGCACTCCACTTGATCAAGTGGAGCGCAAGTGAATGGCAAGTGAACAGGGAGGAATACACGTGAGTCTGTTCACTTGCCAGGCAAGTGTCATTCATCACTTGTAGCTTAGCCCTGAGGGCCAAGCTACACATGACGAATGACACTTGAACGGCAAGTGGATTGAGTGGAGGGCAAGTGAACAGGGAGAAATACACTTGCCGTTCAAGTGTCATTCGTCATGTGTAGCTTGGCCCTGAGTCTGTTCACTTGCCAGGCAAGTGCAATTTGTCACTTGAAGCTTCGCTCAATATCTTACCTGTTGAAAAGGATGGAATCCAGGGTGATAGGGTGGGAACTGATACGTGTCAGAGAAGGGACGTGGCTTAACTTCTGCAATGAACAAAAACAAAGAAGGAGAAGAGAAAAGGAATGAAACACTTCTCCCTTAAATATTAAATTCTGCACAGTAGTCTTTCGGTCTCCAGCCCTTGTAATAAAATTAATAACAACATTTGATTTATATACCGCCCTTCAGGACAACTTAACATGCACTCAGAGCAGTTTACAAAGTGTGTTATTATTATCCTCACGACAATCACCCTGTGAGGTGGGTGGGGCTGAGAGAGCTGTGACTGACCCAAGGTCATGCAGCTGGCTTCAAATGGAGGAGTGGGAAATCAAACCCGGTTGTCCAGATTAGGGTTCTAGAAGTTAGATCATGGCACCTGTGCTGCTCTAGGAACTTCCCCAAATCTCTACTGTCTTTACCATACGTATTACAGAAATTACTAGAGTATCACAGAGCACTCAGAAGTGACATCACAGCTCTAGCAACACTCCCCCTTGGCTCTGCCCCTCAGTGCTCCCACAGCTGCCTCTGCAGGGCTGGCAAACTAGGCTTAAGCCATAAATGCTCAATGTTTCCATACTGGGGGAGCCATTTCTGCCTCCTTCCACCTCAGTTCGGGAGCATTAAGTGGAAGCCCCTCCAGAGAGGGGAGTGAGAAGAATACCTACCTGAGGGCTTGGGTCGAGACCTCATATTCACCCTTGAACCAGGACTGTCATTGCTACACCCTTCTTCTCCCTGGAAAAGTAAAGCAAGCATGTGACTGGAGATAGGGCAACAATCAGAGGACCCTTCAATGCAGCATTCACTCCAAGGATTGACAGGAAACATCTGGCAAATAATATTAACAACCTCAATGCAAACCACACCGTCACCTTCCATCCCAAATTACTTCTGGCTGCCTTGAGAGCTGCCATCTTGAATTCTTCTTCAAAAGCAAAGCCAGTATTTGGTCAAACAGAAGCCATTCCACTACTGGGCTTGAGCAAAACAATAGCAGGTTCCACCCCGGCTATTACTGCTTCCAAGAGTTTAGCAAGAAGCCAACCCACAGCTAGTGTCCCCTCCACCCATCCGATTAAGCTGTTGCACTTTTTCTAGAAAGATGCTGTCTAATTCCTCATCTCAGCTGGCTGGATTTTCCCTTTCCATTTTGATTTTGCTACTTCTGATGAGAATCCAAACTACAAACCTTTAGTATGCCATTTTCTCTTTTCCTACACTGCATACTACCCATTAAAATTTTTCAACATGCCTTTTGCATACATTGCACATAAAGTTGCCAACTCTGGGTTGGAAAATTCCTGGAGATTTGAGGGTGGAGTCTGAGAAGGGTGGAGTATAATGCCAGAGAGTCCACCCTACAAAGCAGCCATTTTCTCTGCAGTCTGGAGATTAGTTGTAATTCTAGGAGAGATCCAGGCACCCCTAACTGTACGTAAGAGGCAAATAAAGGGCATTAAGAAACAAACAAAACCAGCAACGCCCTGCAATGAAAATGAGCAACACAACAATGGACTTGCAACTGTTAAACAGCACAGCTGCATTAATATAATCAGAGTTAAGTCTGGTAAGTGTTCCACAGTCAACTGCTCAGCGGCCCTGTGGAGAAATGCCCTTTTGCTTTGTGGAGTTAACTTTCTATGGGCTGAAGAGGGGAGGGGCCAGTTCTGGAGTAGAATGTGATTGGAGGGAGAGCGAGTCAGTGGGTGGAGGGGAGTTGGAAGTGGACAGTTGGTGGCTGGAGAGAGTTGAGGGAGAGATGACTTTGAGGGGAGATGGAGATCTAATGTAACCCCAGGTACCCAAGGATTGGGCCTGCCCTACACAACATCGAATTAGGGCATGAGGGAGATAGAGTAGGGGTTTCTGTGTATGTTTTACTATTCCTTCCATTCACTGTATATTGGCCTGTGTATAGTTAGAAGTTAAATAAATGAGTTTTGGAATTTATGAAGGAAGAAAGCTCTTCTGTTCCACATAGTCCCCCAACCACTTGGGCCCACTAGCAGAGGAGGGAGGCTAGGAGGCTGTCCCGCCTAACCAGGCCCCCATACAGGGACAGTGGTGGCAGCAACAACGCAGAGACAGGAAAGGGAGACACCCCCTTCAGGTGCCTGGCCAGAGGGGTAGGCAGAGCGGGGTCTACCAGTGGGAGGAAAGGCCCCGTTTCACCACAGGTCCTACAAAGGATTCGTTATCTACCTTAAAGATCCGGCAGAGGCTTGACTTCGGGAACTGTGATACCTAACTGAAGAAGACACCTGTAACTAAGGTTCTTTTCCTTGTTTTGGCAACATGCAAAAACAGACAGAAAAGGGGGCAAAATACATCCATCTAATTTTCTATCCACCACACCCTTACCTGGCAGTGTTCTCAGGGTCCTCAGCTTGCTCTCGATCTCCTACATGTTACCCCATGAGCTCTGAAACTGGGGTTGCCAGGTCCCCTTTATCCTCCTGGTGGGATGGGGGGGGGAGACCTGGCACTTACCTTTGGTGATGTTCTCACCAAATTTGGGCCCCATGAAGTGACAGAGCCTGTCCGCCACTGGGTGCAATGCCATCACTTGAGGAAATGACATTGCCACACCCGCCGGGAGTGCACTCGCTGTGCATTGGCTGGGGAGATTTTTTGCCTCCCAGGCCCATTCCCCTGCCGGCCAGGTGAGTGGCAGTGGGGGGGGGGAGAAGAGGCTAGGAGGGAGGATCCCCCACTCCCACTGGAGGACTGGCAGCCCTACCTGAAACTGCCCTCTTCCCCGCAGCCCCCAAAGTTGACAACTATTTCCTTACTCTCATATAAACCATACTAGAACTACGGTGAAAGAGTGGGGAAGATTTTAACTCTTGCATCCTCTTCTGTCCACTGCCAGTAGGTTCGGCATCTGAAAAACAGTCAAAGGGAGGAAGTCCAATAAGTTTTGCAGAAGAAACGACACGACTGGCGCCTTTCCCCCCCTGCATTTATTTGCCTGAAGTGTCCACCTCGATTGATTTATTTAACTCAACTTCATTATATCTCACAGATTCAGGAAACTTCCAAAACTTAAACACTGATAAAAGCAACATAGGCAGTAGGGTTTTTTTAAAGGATGGAAAATTATAATGATCACATACATTCACCAAATATTTCAACGCATGTTATTTATTTTTTTTAAGAAAAAGTTTTCACTGTGTGCCTTTCCTTTTCCTTTCAAGCTCCTTTGATTCAACGATCTTGAGAAGAAGATAAGGAGTCTTTATTTCTTTAAGGAAAATACGATGCAGACATACTTGGCCACGGCCGGCGTAATTCTTGGATCTCTATCTACCAGCAGATAGAAGACTATAATGGGTCTGGGTGCCTTAAACTTTTGCACTTTTTATCCCTGCTGTTCTGGCTTGAAACCCCCATTTTGATTTTGTTTCTCCCTTGTGTGAACTGGACCCTTAATTCTTCCAATTTGCTCAGGATGATGTCATGGTTTGTCGGACTAGGATCCAGGAGATCTGGGTTCAATTCCCCACACGGTTAAAAAAAAAAACCTAGCCATTTCCTCACGATCTAAAAATAATGTGGTACTCACGGAAGGCTGCTGGCTTCCTCGTGCAATTTTTGACGCCATCTGTTTACAAAACACCACAAATCGCACTATTTTTAGACAGTGGGGAAACAGCCCCTGTTGTGTGACCTTGGGCCAGTCACTTTCTGGGCATCACCTTCCTCATACGGTTGTTGTGAAGATAAAACAGGGCCTGGAGAACCAGACACCATCTCTGAGCTTTCTGAGGAAAGGGTAGGATGGAACTCTATGAGCAAGAAGATACAGGCTTGGATCCAACTGCAATCCCTAGTCATAGGCGAGCTTTCACGCTTGCCAGATTAAATGTTCACAACAACAGGAGAGAGGGGTCCCCCAGACAAGTCAGACACTATCTATACACAATCCAGGGAAAAATACAATGTCAAAGTTTCATGAAGTAATTTTTATCAGTTTTTCTAAATGTGCAAAGTGCAGAGTGCAAAGGCAATCGTTATGCAATTAAATACAATAAGACAAGGCTATAATATTCAACAGGTAAAGTCAAAAGTTCATATAGTAAAAGTCCAACTGGTGAAAACCATACAATTTCCAATTTTTCTTTCATTGACAAATTCAGTAGCATGGTGCCACTGAAAAATTAAGAAATTGTATGGTTTTCACCAGTTGGACTTTTACTATATGAACTTTTGACTTTACCTGTTGAATATTATAGCCTTGTCTTATTGTATTTAATTGCGTAACAACTGCCTTTGCACATTTAGAAAAACTGATAAAAATTACTTTATGAAACTCTGACACTGTATTTCCCCCCCCCCCCCCCCCCGGATTGTATCTAGATTAAATGTTCACGGCAGAACTGAGATGGTGTTTCGCTAAAATCCCATTCTCAGACCATTCTCTGTGATGGTGTATCTGGCACAATAGAGAAAGGAGATCATCTTTTGTTGGCCCTGTCCCCAGGGCCCTTTGGGTTGCTCCCATTTTGTCTAAATATCAGCTTCCTCTCGAGTCCTGGGCGGCATCTTGTTAGCAGACTTTGATCCAGAAACAACTCAATCTGTTGCAAAATATTTGGCCATCGTGGTCTCCTTAAAACGTTGTTAAAATGAGCTTATTCTGCTGCCTGAGGAACTGTATAGGTTTATTTATTTATTTTATCTAATGTATTTTAGCTTTCGAGATAACATCTGTTTCACTGTTTTCCATCCGGTTTTGCTTGTTTTGTCATGTTCGGCCATGTTGCTTTATCTTGTTGTGTTGAACTGGTTTTACACTTAAGAACTTTGTTCATATGAGCAGAGCAATAAAGGAAAACTTGGATCCTACAATATCTTTATACTTGGGTGCATAAGTGGACCCTTGTAGTTCCTATCCTGGAAGAACCTGCAGATTGAGCATCCTGTAGCATGTTTTCATGTGTGCAAGAGATTGTGGGAGTGAAAGCAGCACTGGTCTCTTCCGAGCACACTGAAAAGTTCAGTGGCTGGTGGAATGGACAGCACTAACCAAAGTGCTTCCAGCTGGACAATTGCACTGCATGAATGTTCCACAAGCACTACATAAGATCCAAGCCATAGAAATTTACATCATGAAGATAATTTCAGGTGGGTAGCCATGTTCGTCTGCAGTACAAGAATAAGATTTGGGTCCAATAACACATTCAAAAACAACAGGATTATAAGCTTTCCAGAGTCAAAGTATTTGACAAAGGGAGTTTTGATTCTCAGGAGCTTGTACTCTGGAAATCTTGTTGGCCTTTAAGGTGTTACCAAACGTTAACCTTTCACTTTTGCAGCATTTTCAGTATCTACACAACAATTTTTTCCATGTTCTTTGAGCATCAATAAATCAGCATGGTACATATGAAGAATGTACGTTTTACATCAATATACTGTGTAAATTGCATATAAAATCTGTGTAATACAAGTACAGGGAAAACCAGAACTAAAATCAATGCCAAAATATAAACAAATATAAAAAGAAATAGGAATCATTTGCTTATCTTATGCAGCACCTCTGTTTCTCTCCACCCCACTTGCTCAGCTCTGATTTATTTCAACAGAGTTTGTGTACGGAAGTTATACTAAGGCAATTCTGTTCTCAGAAGTGAGAATACAGCAGGATTTGAGTCTGGTGGCACCTTAGAGGCCAACAGGATCTTTAGGATACGAGTTCTCAAAAGTCAGAGCATCCTTCTTTAGATCCCTTTGACTCTCGAAAACTTCAACCCTGGAAATCTTGTTGGTCTCTAAGGTGAAAGAGACTCCCCCAAACACCGCTTTATAAATGCAACTCACTGTTTTGTTTGGATGGAGATTCTTGCACGCGATAAGTCTCAAAACATTCCTCTGTTCCCAAGGAAGGGGACTGTAGTGGTATGGAATGCATGTTCTTGTGCCTAAAACCGAAGGAATTGGTTTCCTCAAACGTAAGACTGGAGGCAGGCCCGGTCCCCCTTGCCGGAGAACTGTCCATCTGCATCTTTGGAGAAGAAAATAAGAAATCAGTATAAAAATACTGCGGGGGGGGACGGGGGACGGAGACCATTTTCAGTGGAACATAATGTAGCAGTAAGGAGGTTGGACAAGGAGGGGAGAGGCCCGGGTTCAAGTCCCCACTCAATCATGAAGCTCACTGAGTGACTTTGAGTCAGTCATGATGCACTCTCAACCTCATCTTTAAAAAAAAATATAAATGCAGAGCATAAAAGAAACAGCAATACATAAACATATGTCAATACCTCTTAAAACACCAACCGCATCTTTAGAGTTCTTTAAAACCCTATATGGCTTTAGGCCAGCATAATTCAAGGACCGTCTTCTTGCCTATGCCCTGACCTGGATAGTCTAGATGAGCCCGATCTCGTCAGCTCTCAGAAGCTAAGCAGGGTTGGCCTTGGTTATTAATTGGATGGGAGATCTCCAATGAAGACCAGGATTGCAGAGGCAATAGCAAACCACTTCTGTTAGTTTCTTGCCATGAAAACCCTGCCGGAGGATTTTTTTGTTTTGTCTGGCATACTCCTCATAACTGTTAGTGGCCCACTTCCCTAATTTTGGTGTTTTGTGTTTATAGTTTTTAATTGAATTATTTTAAATACTACTTTAAAGCCTGCTTTAATGTTCAAATGTTTTAAAGTTTTTATGTTTGCCGCCTTGGGGAAAGGCAGCACAAAAGTGTTTTAAATAAATTAATAAATATATTGAATGAATGAATGAATGAATGAATGAATGAATGAATGAACGAACGAACAAATGAACAAAAAAATGAACGAACAAATGAACGAACAAATGAAGGAACAAACGAACTAATGCTTCCCAGAAACCCACAATAATCCCATGAACCCTGTTCCATACAAGTAGCAGAGAGGTGATCACACTCTTCCTGTTGGCAACAGAGGATAGGGCTCGAAATAATGGGTTTAAACTACAGGAGAGAAGATAATGACTGGAAGTTAGAAAAAATGACTAACCCCAAGTTCTGCTTCCCTCTACCCTTCCTCTCAATAAAGGGGATGCTGACTTTATCATCGCACAACAGTCTTGCCCAGGGTTACCAGGGCCCATGGAATTTTGTCCCCATCTCAGCTACTCGATATTACAACGATCCCATATAAACAACCCCTCTATCACTTAGGGTCGCCAACCTCCAGATGGTGGCTGGAGATCTCCTACAATTACAACTAAACTCGTCAACAAAGATCAGTTCCCCTGGAGGAAACGGCAGATTTGGAGGGTAGACTCTATAGAATCATATCCCCACTGAGATTCCTCCCCGCTTCAAATTCCACTGCCTCCCAGCTCCATCCCCAAATCTCCAGGAATTTTCCAAGCAGAGTTGGCAACCCTACGCAGGCATAGATGTGTGGTAGTCCACTTTATCACTGTGTTGATGATAAAGCTACCCCAGTGGTAAAAGAACTCCCTCTGGTGGACCTGCATGGACTCCATCTGGAGCAGATGTGTAGCTAAGAGCCAAGCTACAAGTGATGCCTGACACAGGTTGTACACTTGTCAGCTTCCCTCAAGTTTTGATGGGAAATGTAGGCATCCTGGTCTTGCAGCTGTAATGGAGAGCCAAGCTGTAAAAACAGGACGCCTACATTTCCCATCAAAACTTGAGGGAAGCTGACAAGTGTCCAACCTGTGTAAAGCATCACTTGTAGCTTGGCTCTAAGTGTATAATAAAATGGTTGTATGCATTCCCGTTGCAAGACAAGCTGAAAAGACGCCATGCTGTGCACTGCTGGAGCGTTCCTGCCACCTTGTGGCAAGATGCAAGATCGCAATTGCAATGTGACGTACTCCTCTCACTTACCAAAATATCTTGGACTTCACGCACAGCAGCCACAATTTGCGGCTTGTAACAGAAGTACATTTCCTCCGTCTCATGGCTGCAGTCTGAAGTGGGGGTGGGAGGTGGGGGGGAAGGAAACAAAAATGAGGCAAACGTACTTCTGTTTTCCTGTACAGCCCTCAAACCTTTAACAAACTGGTATTTTGTACCAGGAGGATGAAATGTTTCCTATTTCTTTCTGTATTTAAGGATTTAAATTTGCATTATGTACACCTTATACAATATTTACATAATTGCTTCTGTTCTCTGCTTTTCATATATTGTATTGCACCCACATATAGTGTTTTTATAAGGCAGGATTTGAATCCAGTAGCACCTTAGAAACCAACAAGATATAACCTGTTGAGAGTCAAATCCTACTATTCTTCTTCAGACCAATAAGGGTACCTGAAACTGTTTTTATACGGCATTTATACAAACCGTTACACATTACACTTACAGCATTTGTGTGTATAATACCACCTTTATGCTGCTTTATAATCTTGAGAAATGCATGCATTTCTCAGGGAAATACAAGAAAAAGAAAATGATGTGAGATAAAGAATCATGGGATTGAATCACATGAAGAGAACAAAATCTCCATAGAGATGTGAGGGGTCATAACCAGCAGGGATGAGAAACTGCAAGTCATGCTCAGTTTAGCACATTCAACATTGCACTTCACAGTCAATCAAAGTCCACCTGCAGGTTTTATGAAAGAAACTAGAAATCTCTGAAAGGTTGCTTTTCAGAACATCTTTGATGCACGTAATAACAACTACTGTGCTTATATACTGCTCTTCTAGACAGATTAGTGCGCTCCTCAGAGCGGTGAATGTCAGTGTTATTATTAGAGATGGGCATGAACTGGAAAAAAACTGAGCCGTGTGGTTCATGGTTCGTCAAATTTCACGTACCACGAACCACAAACTTTCACAAGCCTGCCCCTGGTTTGCGAACTGGTTCGTTTGATTCGTGAAAACATCACATCCAGGTCATAAAATCATCACTTCTGGGTCAACAGAAGGTCTGCAGGAAGTCCATCGCCTGTTACCTAGGAAACTGATTGATTGGCAGCAGGCGGTCTGCAGTGATGAACCAAAAATGAACCAAACAAACCAGCCTAAAGTTTTTGGCGGTTCGTCAGAAATGGGATCTGATGAACTGCTGGTTCACGACCCACGAACCGGCCTGGTTCATGCTTAATTTTGGTTCGTATTTCAGTTCGTGCCCATCTCTAGTTATTATTATCCCCGCAATACCTCTGGAGAGCTGGGGCTGAGAGGAGTGGCTTACTCAAGGCCACTTGCTGAGCTCATGGCAACTCCAACTCTGTCCTCACACAGGCCTACTTCATGGGGGACTTGTCAGCACTGAGACTTTCATTCATAGGGACAGTCTTTCCTTAAAGAGGCTCAAATCTCTGGGATACCACTTCACAAAAATGTCTAACGGCTTGCCACAAGGTTCGGGTTCTTGGCAGCAGCCCAAACAAGGTATGAAATCCAATTTCACAAGCTTGCCTATTCAGTTTGACCATTTGCAGTTTGATGTTGCTTCTCTCCAGTATAAAATGAACAGAGGAGCCTTTATTTTTGTACCAAATTCTATTATCTCATGCCAAATTCTCCAGGTAAAACTACACGTTTCTCAGCGTATGCCAGTTGTGTGGAAATGGTACCTCAAAGAAATAACAGACATCCATGACAGCAGTGACAATAAGGTGGTCTGAGTCAAATATTGGTTGAGATTCCTTTTTAATTCTGACCCCCCTAGTTAAACATATCATTTATTATCTGAATTTGTCAACTCTAGTTGGTCAGCCTACATTGAAGCTAAAATAAGTTCCTTGAATTTATCTATAGAATCTTTATCCTTGCTTTCTGAGTCCGAGGCCTTCTCAAAAATAAAATCTAGTCTTGGGATTAGAGTTAGAAATAGAGATGGGCACGATCGGAATCACGTGAAAAAAAAACCAATAATGGTGTTTGTGCCATCGGGACTCAGCTAATCGGTTCCGTCCATGGTGACCGATCCAGCGTTCGGGGGGGGGGGCTTGATTGGGGGGGGCATCGTGATCTAATCGGAGAGCCAGACACTCAGGTGCCAATAATCTATTCCCCTAGCAACGGAGCCAGGGAAATGCCTGAACTGTGTTTGCCCTCCTTCTGTCACCCTGGAAAACCAAATGGAAGCCCAGCTTTCCTTGATTAGCAAGGCTTCCTTCCAACCACAGAGCAGCAACCCAGGGGAGGGAGGGGGAAGGGGGTGTTCTGAAGCCATGGGCACAAAGGTTTTTTGCTTTTTAAAAAAACGGGGCTTTGTAGGAGGAATGGGTGTTTTTCTTTCTGTCACTCTCTGTTTAAACACTGTATTTTGTGGGAAAACCTCATTCACGGTTCTGTGTGTGTGTTTTAAATATGCTTTTTAAAGACTGGCTGCTTGTTTTTAAAATCGGGTGGGGAGGAACGGAGGATTCTGTCCCTGCTTTTTTTAAAAAGCTTGCTGAAACATGTTGACGGGGTGTCTCTCTCTCTCTATTTGGAGAGGCAGGGATAGATCCCCCCCTCTGCTCTAAGTGTGTGTGTGTGTGTGTGTGTGTGTGTGTGTGAATCAGGGCATCGACGGGGGGACAGGGGGGTAGTCTTCCCCCAGCGCTGCCAAAGAGGGGGCACCGGGCGCAGTTGCCAGCCCCAGGATCACGCCTGGGGAAAGTTGAATGGCACGAGCGGCCTCCCAGCCACCCGTGCTGCCTTTTGCCTTTCCCGCAGGACAAGGGATGGTCGGCTTGCGGGAAAAGTAAAAGGCAGCACAGGTGGCTGGGAGGCCACCCGCACCATTCGTCTTTCCCCAGGACAAGGGGCACGCGGGCAAGCCAGCTGCCCCTTGTCCTGGGGAAAGGCAAAAGGCAGTGTGGGTGGCTGGGAGGCCGCCTGCACTGTTCGTCTTTCCCCAGGACAAGGGGCATACGGGCAAGTCGGCTGCCCCTTGTCCTGGGGAAAGGCAAAAGGCAGCACAGGTGGCTGGGAGGCCACCCACGCCGTTCACCTTTCCCCAGGACAAGGGGTGTGTGGGCAAGCCGGCCGTCCTTTGTCCTGGGGAAAGGCAAAAGGCAGCGTGGGAGGCTGGGAGGCCGCCTGCGCCGTTCGCCTTTCCCCAGGACAAGGGGCGCGTGGGCAAGCCGGCCACTCCTTGTCTTGCAGGGCAGGTGAATGGCACGGGCAGCCTCCGAGCCACTCATGCTGCCACCAGCTCCGCAGCGCACCAGGACAGCTGGCTTGCTGCGTAGGCGGGGGGGGCGACCCAGGAGCACGCGCGCACAAGAGCCTGAGTATGGTTGCCCTGGGCGCTAGCAACCGTAGTTCCGGCCCTGGTGTGAATGTCTCCTCCCTGAGGGGAGGCGGCTCGTTGCCGGTTTAAAAACTTTTCCCCCCTCTGCTCTAAGTGTGTGTATGTCTGTGTACGTCCCCTCCCTCCCTGAGCCGCTGCCACCAACCACCATTCCTATATTGCTGGAAACAGCAGGGCGCCTCCCGCTTTGGCCTCCCCAATTCCCGATTCTGGATCGGAAACGGGACTTGATCGGTTAGAATCGGTGACCTGGGTTCGGCAGCAGCCTGGATCCACGAACAGCTTGATCGGATTTTTTTTTGGATCGTGCCCACCTCTAGTTACAAACTCTCTATAGTTCTGCTAATAGAACTTGTTCTCCCCTAAACTTGGGGATTGTCCCTAATGTAAGTTTCCCAGCAGTATACCTTTACCAGCTCCTGGCTCCCAATGTCCCTTTTCTCTGGCCAGATTTAAAGTTCTTCCTTCAGCCATTTTATCTGGTAGATTTCATGGGATTCCTTTTTCTAGCAGATGTTGTCCTTATTTGATGGACTGTGTTGAAACTGTTTCCCACATTCTTCTCCTGTGTCCTTTTTATCTGGCGCCACGCCGGGATCTTCTACATCCTATATTAGCCTAACTTTCAGAGTTTTCTGATGATTTTAAGGTCCAGTTTCTACTTGACAACCCAAATATGGAAATAACTGAAATAGTAGCAAAGTTTCTCTACAGTGCTATGGCTATATGCCCTGACAAGTAATATCCTGTATTGGTTTTGGTACACTATTGTCCTGTTCCTATCCCTAATTTTAATCTTACTCTGTATGGACTAATTTCTGTATTTAAAATTTTATATTATATATATGCCAATCCAGGCTTGCTTGGAGGTGGAAAAAAGACGGTCTGGGAGCCAGTTTGAGTGGTTAAGAGCAGCAGGACTCTAATCTGGAGAGCCAGGTTTGATTCCCCAACTCCTCTCCTTGAAGCTGGCTGGGTGACCTTGGGTCAGTCACAGCTTCTCAGAGCTCTCTCAGCCCCACCCACCTCACAGGGCAACTGTCATGAGGATAATAATAACACACTTTGTAAACCGCTTTGAGTGTGGCATTTTGTCCTGAAGGGTGGTACATAAATCAAATGTTATTATTGAAACAGATGACAAGGATGTTCTGGGAAACCAAAAACAAATCATAAAGATCCCATAATGATTTATCCCTAACCAAAACTTGAGCGAAGGGGACTCAAAGGAGCAGTTTACATGGATTATAATCAGGTCTGTGCCCCCAAATCTGTTGTCAGTGGGCCCAGTACTAAAGGTCAAAGTACTAATGAACAGACATTGAATACATATAAATTACAGGAATAAAACTGATTCATTTGAGGAGTGGAGGAGGTGCTGGAGGAGAGTTCTGCGTATACCATGGACAGCCAAAAAGACAAATAAGTGGGTT
Source organism: Eublepharis macularius (assembly GCF_028583425.1). NCBI lineage: Eukaryota > Metazoa > Chordata > Lepidosauria > Squamata > Eublepharidae > Eublepharis > Eublepharis macularius. Next base: position 68,852,861 of record NC_072801.1, on the reverse strand, counting down.
CTAGATCAAATCAAGCCGGAATTCTCCCTAGAAGCTAAAATGACAAAACTGAGGCTATCATACATTGATCACATCATGAGAAGACAATACTCTTTGGAAAAGTCAATAATGCTAGGAAAAGTGGGAGGCAGTAGGAAAAGAGGAAGACCTAAAATGAGATGGATTGACTCAATAAAAGAAGCCACGTCCTCCAGTTTGCAGAATCTGAGCAAGTCTGTTAACGATAGGACGTTTTGGAGGTCTTTCATTCATAGTGTTGCCATGGGTCGGAGGTGACTTGACGGAACATAACACACACACCCTTCCTCAATCAGCAGGGCCATAGGCCATCTCCACAGTTCTGGAGTTTAGAAAATGTTTTTTTGGTCAGACTCAAAAGATTTAACTTCTAAGAAGGATTAAACCCTTGTTGAGGACAACCCTATTTTGAGGTTAGGGGGAAGAGGTCATGTTTACCTCGGAAAGATGGCCTCTGGGTCTTGTCATTATGCCAGCACCATTTTGTCAACCTGATCAGGTCTTCCAGTTTCTGTACTTCATGGATCTTCTTCTCCAACCCCTCAGTACTGGGCCTTTGGCCTTGGGGGATAAGTATTTTGACCAGGGAGCTCATATTGCCATGGTGGATGTCTGAGCATGGATAGAGATGTTGGTGTTACACAGAACATTATAGAGAATAGAAGATACATAGGGCAGGGCCATGTGTACCTGCTTAGCATGCGATGGCATTACTGTGTTTTCATATCACCTCACACTCTCTGTCTTTCTCACACATTTATGTCTCACCCTTTTTTGCCTCAGGGCCAGGGCTCATTTGGAGGGGGAACGTGCCGGAACAGAGTTCTTGAAGAGCTGAAAAGTGGTCACGTGGGTTTTGGCCCCGCCCATGTGATTCCTTTTCCTCCCCTCTGCCTCCCCTCCAAAGGAGGCTAAGCTGCTTCAATTCATTCTGCTGCTTTATTTTCATTCGTGAGAGAAAGAGAGAGAGAGTGCACGCTGGGCTGCTGGGCCTGGATCTCCAAAGGAGGCTAAGCTGCTTCAATTCATTCTGCCTCTTTATTTTTATTTGTGACTAGTGAGTGAGTGAGTGCATCTGTGCAAGTAGGGCTTCTGGAGCTGGCTCTCCAGAGGAGGGTAAGCTGCTTTGAGTTCATTCTGCTTTATCTTCAGAAAATACCTGGAGATTTTTGGGGAAAGGGGCCTGAGGAATGGGTGTTGCCTTCTGACACACTTCCGGTGATGTCAGGGGGTATGGCAAATGCTAATGAGATATGCTAATGAGTTGTACTAGTGAGTTCCTGCAATTCTTTTTCTACGAAATGACCCCTGCTCAGGCCTATGGCAGATAACCAAAGGTGAGTTTCATAGCCAGTTGGGGACTTCAATGAAGGCTCCATGGTCCAAGTTTAATACTCCATCCACTACACAACACTGGGTTTTTCTAAGTACATTTCTTTGTGGCTTGCCAACTTGATCCAAACCCCAATCCTACCACTGAGAAAAGTGAATCCTGTTGAAATATTCCTCCATGTCAAAAGGTTCCTGCTTTTGAAATGCTAGCTCCTCAGATATATTTCCCAGCTTTCTCTCTGACCTGCTAGCTTTCTATACGCAGGGCATTTTCAGAGACTGTCAATGCACATGTCTTGGCCATATTTCCTTAGATCAGATATTTGTAGAAAGTGAACATTAGAAAGGAAACTGAGGAGTAAAGGCACGGATGACAATTAAAGTCCCATTAACGCAGTCAGGGAATTTTGCCATCACTAAACCAATCAGAAACCATGAGCATCAGGTCCAAAATGGGAGTATTGGCCCATGGCCCCAGCAACGCTACTCCTGTCCCTATCCCATGAAAGAAACAACCACTAAAATCTCAGGCAGGTTGAGAGACCATGAAGAAAAAGGGCAGAACTTACGTGCATAAGGTTCCTCACAGGTTGACAATGACCACATGAGGATTCCATAACTGAAGACAGAGAAGAAGTCCATTAGGGGCATTGGAAATATTGTAGGGTCAGAGAAACATCCCCTCTTTCCGCAGAGCAAAATTTCAGTGATACTGTCCAATCTTCCACCTCCTGAGCTTCTGCAGCGCTCAAAGAAGGAGTCAAATACCCATGGTGTTCTAGAATGATTGGGCCAGCATCAATGAAAACATTGCCATGCACAATAATCAATAGGTGGCATATAGAACACAGCATTGAAAGAGACCTTGCAATTGTTTTCTTGCAATCTCAATGGAGAGATGAACTATCATTTCTTCTCTTCCCTTCCCTTCCCCTCCCCTCTCCTCCCCTGCAAAGTTCCTCTCCCCCAGCGCGCGGCTCTTTGAACACTACAGCTCCCAGGCTGGCAGTTCATCTCTCTGTTAAGATTGCAAGAAAACAATGGAAAAGTTCCTCTCTCCCAGTGATCCCACATGAATCTGTCTTTGAAAACTACAGTTCCCAGATAAAATTGTGTCCCTAACACACTAAAAAACACATGTATGGCATCACTTGTAGCTACAGTTGCCAGGTCCCGGGATCCCCCGGTGGGAGATCAGGGGCCCGGTTCCTTCCTTCAGCTTTCCGTTTTCTATATGCACATGCACTCCCGGCTTGTGCGATGACATCACTTCCAGGAAGTGACATGATTGTGCCGGTCATAGCCACCCTGGGAGTGCTTCTGTGCTCCTGAGGGGGCTGAATTTGGCCCAAATTGGACTGCTGCAGCACACAGGAGCACACCACACCACCCAGAAGCACGCTGCGCTTTGTGGGGGCATGCCCCAGGAGGCTTGTTCTCCCCCCATTGGCCAGGTAAGCGGGGTTGGGGGGTGGGAACGGGGAACCATCAGGGAACTGGCATCTCTACTTGTAGATTAGCTCTGAGATAAAGTGGCTCCTCTCATTGGGCCCTCAAAGGGCTCCTACTCCTCAGTAAAGGCTTTTATAGCAAACTGAGCTGAGGGTCACTCTAGATGTCTCTGAGGCTCTATAGTGTTGACATAACTGCCTTGTCACTTAGCCAGTGACTGAAGTAACACGGGCCATATTCACCTGTAGACATCTGTTCCTGGGGTTGGCTTGTAATTCAGATCAGTGAAGGCCTCTGGAGGCATGAATTCCAGGGTTCCCCCATAGCCATCTCCTTCTCCACCGCCGAGACTGGTATGCTGGGTAGTCCCCCGTTTGAATTTGGACAACCCAAAATCAGCCACCTGAAAGGGACATGGTATTAAAAATGAGACACACAAGATCTATCTCATAGGTGTTGAAAATAGTGATCGCTGCCACCCAGATCATGGGGCAAGAACAGAAATAGGGGCCCAAAAATTACACTTTTCCAGAAATTTTGAACTTGGAATATAGTCAGTTTTGACTTTCAAAATCCAAGTGCTTTTAAAAAATAAAAACATTCTGGATGATTAAATTTAAAGCAATGTTCTCTAGATGTCTAGAATTTGCTAGTGGCCACTGTACCACTTGACGAGGAAAGGCAGGATAAGAAATATTTAGATATATTGTCGAAGGCTTTCACGGCCGGAGAACGATGGTTGTTGTGGTTTTTCCGGGCTGTATTGCCGTGGTCTTGGCATTGTAGTTCCTGACGTTTCGCCAGCAGCTGTGGCTGGCATCTTCAGAGGTGTAGCACCAAAAGACAGAGATCTCGAGAGATCTCTGTCTTTTGGTGCTACACCTCTGAAAATGCCAGCCACAGCTGCTGGCGAAACGTCAGGAACTACAATGCTAAGACCACGGCAATACAGCCCGGAAAAACCACAACAACCAATATTTAGATAAATTACAAAAGCAGGTAGGGAAAAGCCTGTTTGAATGCTGCCAACATCAAAAAGCATTTGGAAAGTAAGCTGTTTAACTGGTCTATCTTTCAGAAATCTCCCCTTCAAAAAATTTCTTTTCTCACTAGAGAAAAATGTACCTCTGTGGAATAGCCCAGATCAAAGGTAGCTGGTCTAAATTCAGCAGAAACCCAGCAATGGGCTGAGCGGCCGAGAATAATCGCTGGCATACGAAGTTTATAAACAGACATTGGAAAGTGTGTTCAGGGAAACTGAGGTTCTTCCAAAACATATTTAGGAGTTACCTGATGGAAAGAGAACTATGGGATCTTTGAAACTTATTCGTTGCTACTGCCCTTGCTCTGCAATGGATGGGCAAGTACATTCTCTACGTCATGCGTAACTGATGCGCTCAAGTAGGTGTCATACAACATTTCCTTTTTTATTAAGAATTTTATATAATAAAAAAATACATAAAAAGATAGTTACTCAAAACCTAGCCAACATATAAACAAAAAACAACTAACCAACAAACAAAAATAAAACACGCAGACAGAACAAAAACAAAAACTATAACACCTATAAGAAGGCTTCCTCCACAATAACTATTAGTGCCATGTTCATATTTTCTCTTACTCTGTATTAAAAATAAAAGGTCTCTTTTTTCTAATGTCCAAATTCCTTAATCCAGAAATCATCAAACTATTAGTGTCTATTTCATGTAAAAAGTGTGTTGGGTGTTTCATTCAAATAAACTTATTATCTTCTTTCTCATCAGTAAAGTAAGTTTTGCCATCATCGCAAGTTCCAACACCTTTATCAACCAATTCTCCATTAAAGGCAGTGCTGGAATCTTCAAATTTTGTACATATAATAGTCTTGCTGTTGTAGCCATATATAAAAACAGAATTCCATGACTTCCTTCCAACTGTTTTTGTTTGTACATTTGGCTAGGTTTTGAGAAATTGTATTGTTATGTATTGTCTTTTTATTATATAAAGCTCATCATAAAAAAAAAATCCAGAACCTTTTCTATCAAGCAGGTATCTTGGATTAATCTCAAAAGGGTTCGCTGAAAGCAGAAAGCTGTAGATACATTATAAATGAGCTTAGGTTCTCTAGGAAGTGTTCATTCCAAACTGGCTTCCATCAAGGAAAAGGAACCACGTAGCTCACCCTGACATGTAGCTCCCCATCCAGTAGGACGTTGCTAGGCTTGAGGTCCAGGTGTAGCAGTGGAGGACTGAGGCTGTGTAGGAAATTCATCCCCAGAGCCACCTGGTGGAGGATGCGGAATCTCAAGGCCCATGGAACAGATGGGACCCGACGCCATAGGGCAGACAAATTGCCATTCTCCATGAACTCCATCACAAGGCCCAGGCTAGGTGCCTCTCCCCAGCCTGCCATCTTTGAGTCCGTCTTCACTTCATTCACAAAGAGGCCAAACAGACGGAGAATGTAGATGAAACGTGCCTCATCCATGGCACGGGCTTCATTCAGGAGTTCCTCTTGGGTACAGGAAGTATTTCTGCAGGTGTGGGACAGAGTCAAAGATGTGAGTGGAAGGGGGCAAGGGAACTCCTGAGTAGACATGGGCACAAACCAGAAAAAAAACGAACCATGGGGATTGTAGTTCGTGGGGTTTCCACGAACCACGAACTGGCACAGAACTAGCCGAGTTACGAACCAGTTTGTGGGTTGTGGGGTTTAAATGCCCCTTTCCGGCAGGGCCTTTAAAGGGCCCTTTCCTGCAGCTTGCAAGGGGCATGACCCTTTAAACTATCAGCTGGCAGGGGGGAATCCCCCCCTGCCGCCTGCCAACTGATAGTTTAAAGGGACCTGCCACTTGCAAGCAGGGCCCTTTAAACTCCTCAACCCCCAGCCCCAGCCCCCACCCCGTCAAACCCAAGCACCAGCCCCCAGCCCCTAACCCCCCCAAGCCCCAGCCCCCCACTTACCTTCCCTCTGATGCTAGGGTGGTAGAAGCCTCCTTAGTTGCCCTGCAGGCCTGCGCAGCACAAGAGAGGGCCAAAACCGCCCTTTCTGCCCCTTAAATGGCAGCCTGCTGCCTGCCAGCTGATAGTTTAAAGAGACCTGCCGCTTGCAAGTGGCAGGAAAAGTAAATGGCCATTTCCCCTGGGGAGATGGCCATTTAAATTGGCCCTTTAATACAAACCAAGAGAACCAGTAGTCCAGTTTGTAGAAGTTCATGGAAATGAGCTTCCACGAACCCTGGTTAGTTCGTGGGTTTTTTTGGTTCGTATTTAGGTTCATGCCCATCTCTACTCCTGAGACCCAGCTAGCAATGATGATGACCCCCAACCTGATATCATCAACCTGGTAAATTTCATGGACCATGAATCTGAGCCATGGCTCAGTAATTAGAGCATCTGCTTGGCATGCAGAAGGTCTCAGGTTCAATCTCCGGAATCTCCAAGAATCAGGTGGTAAGTGCAAAACTGTATCTATAACTCTGGAGAGCCACTGTCAATCAGCGTAGATGACTGTGGCATGGATGAAGCAATGGTCTGATTCAGTATAAGGCAGTTTTGTGTGCTCTACTCGGTCAGAACTAGAGCCCAAGGGGAGGAAGCTCCCCCTTGGCCTCCAGCAGTGGAGAGGACGAGTCACCAAAACTTGGAAGTGGCATGACTCAGATGTTTCTCAGTGATGAGTCTGAACTGATTTATGCAAAGCAGTTCATTCTCCCTTTTGAAAGAGGCAAAGGACACCCTTTGGGACTATTCAGTGAAGTCAAAGTGCCCCGTTCCAACCTTTTGAAATTCCCTGGAAGTTTACTGAGAAGAAGAGCTGCAGTGGTTATCAAACCTGTCCGGCAGTGCAAAGGATCAGGACAAAACTAGATGTAATAGCAACAGACATATCTGCAGATTTGTGTGTGCGGACAATTCCCTGTAATGTGGTAGAATATGGGGTATTCTAAGAGGTGATATGGGTGGGTGAGTAGGATACTTATCTTGCATCTATGCTCCCTACCTCTGCTTCTTTTAAAAAGCTGTTTCTCTCCAAGTGGGGTTCCAAGATCAGAAGGGATCCATTCCAGGATAAAACCAGCTTTCAGAAAGGAGCTGTTTCAGAAGGGAAAGTGTAGATGGGATGAGAAAGATTTGGGTCCAGTAGAACTTTAAAGACCAACTAGATCTCCAGAGTATGAGCTTTTGAAAATCAAAATTCCTTTCAAAGGCTCATAGCCTAGAAATTGGTCATTAATATGCTACTGGACCCAAATCTTGCTCTTCTACTATACACCAACAGGGCTACCCACCTGAAACAATGTAGATCGGGTGGTCCCCACTCCCCATGGTCTGTGTTAAATCCACACTCTGCTTTGGAGAGATTTGGCAGGATTTACGCTCAGACTTACTAGCACCAGATTAGCACTAGCTGTCACTCAGTGATTGAGCACTCACCAAAGGTTCCATATTTGATCCTCAGCAGGGGTCATTTTGTAGAAAAAGAGCTGCAGGAACCCTTTAGCATAACTCATTAGCACAACTCATTTGCATATACCACACCCCTTGACACCACCAGAAGTGTGTCATTAGCATAACTGATTTGCATATGCCCCACCCCCTGACATCACCTATCCTGGCTGTTTTGGACCCAATCCTGTCCATTCAGGGCCAAAATTGGGCCCAAAATGGCAAAAAGGAGCTGAAAATGGCCGAAAAGGGGCCCAAAATGGTCAGGACTGGGCCACTGCTGAGCGGGAGAGTGATCCACCACCTGTAAGAGGCTTGATCCCGGCCATTTCAGGACCAATCCTGGCTGTTTTGGGTCTGATCCTGGCAATTTTGGGCCCAGATTTGGCTTTCGGCCCCGATCCAGGCTGAAATGGGCCCAAAATGGCCAAAAATCAGATGGGTGGGGCCACCTGGTGTGACCTTTTTGGAGAACTACTGGAACTACATTCCTGCGCATCCTCCCTCAAAATGAGCCGCGATCCTCAGCATCTTCAGCTGGAGGTTCCTGCAAAGCAGGTATTGGGAAATGACTTTATCTGCTTAACAGCCAGTCAGAGCAGACAAAGCTGAACAAGATAGATAAAGGATCAACTCGGTGGAAAGCAGATTCTTGGCTCGCCCGGCTTCCTTGTGTACTGTGACGGACTGCATGTTCTAAAAAAACCTAGAAGGGCTGTACATACACAGCTGCAGGGCTGTTATGGCTTAATCCCTCACAAAATCAGAGAGCTTTGAGTGACAGACTACTCCAAGGGATCTGATTGGGTAGTATGAACTGGAAAGAGGAGGATTTTTTCCCAGTACTATCTGAGAAAGATGTGGGCCGATTCCAGATGACCCTCCCCATCCTAAAACGTCGCACGTTTTGCACGCGACGACGCGCGACGTTTCGGGATGGGGAGGGCCATCTGGAATCGGCCCTGGTGTGAAAGGTTGGGAGATGGAGTCCTAACGGAGAGCAGTTTTCACCCCAAGAGAACTGGGGAAAGTTGGGAAGGAGGTGCAGACTCCCAAAGGAGCCACAGAAAGGGGCTAGATCTTCTAAGGAGAGATTTCCCCTACTCAGTCAAACAGGGAGTTAGCTCTGGGGAGAGAAGAGATTCCTGGTCTGGTGTGATTGGAAATTGCCTGTAGAGACCTTCAGATTCAGATAAGGACTGAAAGAAAGCACTGGTGTGTGAAGAAAGGGGGGCCTGAGGTACTAGAAAGTGGGTACCAGCATTCCTAACTCCAGAAGAGAAAGAGAATACAAACAGAAAGTATACTAGAGTGCTTGAGGACAAACAAGAGAATCAGAGCTTCAAAACATAAGCATTTAAGTATCTGTGAAGAGCGTAAGATCTATGTTGAATTACCTAGAAATGTTCAAACCCTGATTTCATCTGACCTTTTCCCCTTTAAGTAAATATAGTTCTTTTTGGAATTTTAAAAGATGCCTCTGGTGTCATTTCTGCTGTTTAAGGACGATGGAACTTCATACGCCAGTTTGGTGTAGTGGTTAAGAGCGCGGACTCTAATCTGGAGAACAGAGTTTGATTCCCCACGCCTCCACTTGAAGCCAGCTGGGTGACCTTCGGACAGTCACAGCTCTCTTAGAGCTCTCTCAACCCCCCCACCTCACAGGGTGATTGTTGTGGGGATAATAATGACATACTTTGTAAACTACTGAGTGGGTGTTGTTGTTCTGAAGGGCAGTATATAAATTGAATGTTGTTGTTGTTATGTGCTAAGCACAGGGCCTGATACTACTAGACAACACATGGGCAGATTGTAACACGGGGCCACATTCAAATGTAAACACTCCAGATACCCGCAAGGCTTCATCCTTCTTTGGGAATTCTACTTTCCAAACATTCCCAGTCACATGAACATGAGGGGGTGGGTTTTATACATAAGTGCAATTTGCACATAGGAGTTGTACACTCATGTGTTAGGAGTACAGGGCTCACGGTTAGTATGAGGGTGGTAACAAGGATGGGATCGCTGAGAGTCAAGAATGCTGGTTGAAGATGAGCCATCCCCGTTTTAGAGAGACTGAGGCCAAAGGTGACATGTTTGGAGAGGGAGGGTTACTGAAAAGGCCCACGGGTCCAGCACAAAGAGACCAGGTGTCAACAGCCAGAAGCTGTGAACTGTAGGAGTTGACAACCTGCTATCCTTTCCAGAGAAGAGTTCAGCCATGGACATTAGGTCATTGTTGAGCCTGATCACCTAAGAATACGGCTCAGAATTGTGAGGAATCCTTTTGAGGATTCTGACTGCAAAGAAAGTACCCCAGATACACAGGAAGAAAGGCATTGGGAAACTTTTTACAGTTGTGTATTGGGTTGTTCCTCTCGTCCCCAGACCCCTTTTGCTCTCCATTAGCAACTCGTTGTCTAATGATCCCTACGTCTGTTTCCTCATTTGTGATCGGCAATATTATTTTCCGCACTGATATTTGCAAAAAAACCAAAAAACCCCACTCCTTTTTGTTGGTTGCTTTCTTCTGATGTCAGGGCTTAGGGATCCTACAAGCAGGAGACTGGCTCTCAGGGAAGACCACACAGACAAATCATAGCTGAGTTCTGGCACTCCCGAAAGATGGTAGCGCCCTCGTCCAGCCAATTAATTCCTTCCCTCCTCAATCCACCCTCCAACCATCACCACTACCGGCTGAGAATCTTCACCGCAACATCAATCCCCCAGTCTCGATGCCGAGCCCGATAGATGTCCCCAAAGGCCCCTTGGCCGATCCACTGGAAGTCTTTTATGCGGTCGCAGGTAATCTTCTCGTAGAACTTGTTGGGACCGGCCATCCTTTCAGAAGGGTCAGCCACCAGAAGTGCAGCTCCGTCAATTTTGATTCATGCTCGGGATAAGTCTTGGAGGGAAAAACAGGCAACTTACATAACTAAGAGATGAAGCCTTAGAAATCACTGGGAAGAGGAGGTCGGTGTTCACTTGACCAAAAGAGTCCTGGGTTCACATCCTCACTTAGCCATCCTACTCACTCAGTGACCTTAGGTAAGTCAATGTTTCTCAGCCCGGCCAACCTCATAGGCTGGTTGTGAGAACAAAGCAAGGTAATCCAGAGTATGCTATGTTAAGATAGGAGGGGCTAATGGGATGAATTAACAATCAGTCTTGGGGCTTGGTTCAGACAAAACCAGGGGTCATTTCGTAGAAAAAGAGCTGGAGGAACTTATTAGCATAACTCATTAGCATATGCCATGCCCCTTGCCATCAATGGAAGTGTGTCATTAGCATAACTGATTTGCATATGCCACACCCCCTGACATCACCTATCCTGGCTGTTGTGGACCCAATCCTGGCTATTCAGGGCCGAAATTGGGCCCCAAATGGCAAAAAGGGGCCCCAAATGGTCAGGATCGGGCTGCTGCTGAGTGGGAGATCAGGGGGCGGGGCTGAAACGGGCCCAAAATGGCCGAGAGCCAGGTGGGCAGGGCCCCCTGACATGTGACCTCTTTGGGGAACTGCCGGAACTCTGTTCCCCCTCGAAATGAGCCCTGGACATAACCATTTATTTAAACTATGGTTTGGCTGGGATTTGGCTCCCAAATGACTATTCAGATCACCAAATGCTGTTCCCATTTCCTGTATTCTTTCTGCCATTGAGACCCACCTGGTATCCTGACCTTCCCTGAAGCAAGAGTGGTGCAGGGCAGCAGGCCAGGATTGAGCCAGGTTGTCTGTGTTTGCATGCAACATAAAATCATAGCTGTGAATGCTTCAGATCCTAGTTTGATGCGCTGTGATTATCTGGGGTTATGGGAGCAGCGCATGTTCATACAGCCACACTTACAATGCAATCCTAAACAAAGTCAAGCTTTTCTGAGCCTTCTGCGTTCAGTGGACTTCGAAGGGTGGAACTCTGCTTAGGATTGCACTGTAACCTGAGTTGCTTTAACCATGGTTTATCACAACAGCCAGGGCTTTTTTTCAGCTGGAACATGGTGGAACAGAGTTCCGGCACCTCTTGAAAATGGTCACATGGCCGGTGGCCCCGCCCCTGGATCTCCAGACAGAGGGGAGTTTAGATTGCCCTCCGTGCCGCTGGCGTGGAGGGCAATCTAAACTCCCCTCTGTCTGGAGATCAGGGGGCGGGGCCACCGGCCATGTGACCATTTTCGCCGAGGGTGATTTAAACTTTTAAAAATTCCTCCCTTGTTCCAGCTGACCCAAAGTGACGTCATTGTGAGGTCCTGAGTTCCCCCACCTCTTTTCTCAGAAAAAAAGCCCTGAAAAAAGCCAAACTAATCTTTCATAAGGTAGGCAATGCTATGCAGTGCCGGATCTCAAGATACAGTTTGGTGTTGTGTGGCAGCTAAAAGACTTGAATATCTATAAAGAGGACTCCCAGATTGAATTTGTACCATTTTCAGAAGTGCCCTAGCTTGTTTTGTGCAAACTGTGTTCACTGCATTTTACCCATCTGCATTATGGAAATAGTGGCCAACCTTACAAGGTTGTTGCAATGGTTACAAGCAAAGCACTTTGAACCTACAGAAGTAACCTACAAATCCTATGATTGTTTTGCCTTGTGCACTTCTAGGGCTTTAGTCATGTGTGTCCAGCCAACTCAATAATAAGGGAACCTCTCTGATCTGACTGAATATATTTGGCTTTCAAAATTAAATAAAAACTCAGCACCCAAGGAACTCAAATTCAATCACAGCCTGAACTGGTATTTGCAACCTGCAGCCTCTAAAGAAATGTGTGAGGTCTTGTCGTTTTTGTGTTATTTATTCTACTCTGGTTAAACTAGGGTTGCCAACTCTGGGTTGGGAAATTCCTGAAGATTTTGGGGGTGGAGCTTGGGAAAGGCAGGCAAGGACCTCAATATAATGTCACAGAGTCCAACCTCCAAAGCTGCCATTTTCTCCAGGGGAATTGATCTCTGAGGCCTGGAAATCAGTTGTAATCCCAGGTGATCTCCAGCTACCACCTGGAGGTTCACAACCCTAGGTTAGACCCAGAGAGGGCAAGGATTCTACAACTAGTTACAGGAGACCTTTATCCCATTGGTTTTGAGAATTTCAGTAGGTACATCCCCTACAATCATAAGTGTGCAATCACAGGGACTAGAAACTTGCTTTTTAATATACTCAGAAACCCGAATTCTGCACTTTGGGGCAAGCTTTTCTATTATCCAGCAGAATCACAACATATTACACCCTGGTTAAAGGTTTAGAGAAAGCAGGTCGGCTTTTGGTGAATTGCTTGAGGATACAAGATGCAATCTTCCATTAAGCATTTCTTTTTAGTCTTCAATATTCCTCTCACATTTTAAACCACGAGGTGGAAGAACAAACCCTCTCGTGTGGAGTTAAGCAGCCAGCCGGACTCAGGTCAGGGAAGGACAAGTCTAATGTGAAGATATGGAGAGGGTGAGAGAGTAACAGCTTGCGCAAGGCCTTTCAGCCTCACCCGGTATACTACTTCTGGGTGTATGATCAGGGCCTGCATCCAAAGCATAAACTGGCATGCCTGCCTTGTTCCTCGGTCGTACCAACCCCGACGACCCCCCCCCCCCAATCCCAAGGTCTGATGGTCCCCCAATACCTGTGTCTTCTGCCTAGCTCCTTTGCAGCAGAGAAGAGAGTTCTGATTTTAGGCCTCGACATTGGCAGACATTTGCTGGTTTAATTCTGCTTCCCTTCCTGGTGAAAGAGCCTCAGCGCTCGCAGGACATCCCTGCTGGCTTTCTCTTTCACAATCGCTCTTCTGGTTTCCTCTTCCCCGCCCTCGCTCTGGGAGGATCCTGTCACAAAATCTCTGAGCCGGCTCCTTGGCTCTTTTGAAGAACACCAAGCAAAGAGCACAGAGTCCCCGTGTTCAGACAGTCTACCTTGAAGTACCACCACCCACTGAGTGTTTTTTTTCCCTTTAAGGTGAAACAGCAGACAGAATGTCTGCTCGTCACAGGAACCTTAAATATCAAAGAGGGAGTGAAGAAGCAGATTCATGTGTGTGTGTACATTTGTGTATGTATAATAACAACAACATTCGATTTATATACTGCCCTTCAGGATGACTTAACACCCACTCAGAGTGGTTTACAAAGTATTCATTATTATCCCTACAACTATAATCACCCTGCAAAGTGGGTGGGGCTGAGAGGGCTCCTAGAAGCTGTGACTGACTTAAGGTCACCCAGCTGGCTTCAAGTGAGGGAGTGGGGAATCAAACCTGGGGCCAAGCTACACATGACGAATGACACTTGAACGGCAAGTCGATTGAGTGGAGGGCAAGTGAACAGGGAGAAATACACTTGCCGTTCAAGTGTCATTCGTCATGTGTAGCTTGGCCCCTGGTTCTCCAGATCAGAGACCTGTGTTCTTAACCACTGCATCAAACTTGCTTCAAGTGGAGGAGTGGGGAATCAAACCGGGTTCTCTAGATCTGAGTCCCCGCGCTCTTAACCACTACAGCAAACTGGTATAAAGTTAAAGCCAAGCACATTAGGTCAGGATAGATGTATGCTTTGTTCTGATCCTTAATTCTTCCAACAGTGTCCTTGATATCACTCTAAGCTTCACCTCAATTTCTCTTTCTACCTTTGATACACAGCCCACAGGCACCTGGAAGAGATCCTTCCCTACTACCTCTCATCCCCCTGGAACTCTTTCAAATTTCTGTCCACTCTTGCACACCAACATCGCCAGTGCCCCAATGAGATTTTATTTATGCTGCTTTGCTTTCCAAACATGGCTTACAGCATCAATCTCCCCCCCCCCCCTCAATTTTATCCTCATCTCAACAACCCAGTGAGGCAGATAAAGTCTGAGGGAGTGACTAGCCCAACATCACTCTGTGAGCTTCTGTGGTAGAGTGGGGATTCAAACCTGGGTCTCCCAGATGTTAGTCTGGCATTTTTAACCACTACACCATGCAATTACTACCACATGCTCACTCATTCTCTCACACACTCCCCCCGCCCAGCCACATGGCTGTCCGTATCAGACACAACAGCTGCCTTCATGTACAAGATTCCATGACTGAACGCCAGACTCAACATGGCACAGCCAAGGGAGAAATATTTGTCCATATTTGCACTCCATTTATGCTGTACCGCATATAAGCCACCCTTATAAGCCATTTTGGTGTAGTAGTTAAGAGCGGAAGGACTCTAATCTAAAGAACTGGGTTTGATTCCCCACTCCTCTGCTTGAAGCCAGCTGGGTGACCTTGGGTCAGTCACAGCTCTCTCAGAACTCTCTCAGCCCCACCCACTGCACAGGGTGATTGTTGTGGGGATAATAATAACACACTTTGTAAACTGCTCCGAGTGGGTGTTGTGTTGTCCTGAAGGGTGGAATATAAATCAAATGTTGTTGTTATTATTATTACCATCCCTCTTTTTAGCACGTTGTACATAAAATTAGGTACACTGGCAATCTGGGTAACAGCACAACTAGAGAATACCACTCTAAAGACACCGAGGAACCAGCCTGCTGTAGTGTTAGAACGTTGTACAAGGACTGGGGGTGAAAAAAGGGTTGAGATGCACACTCTGTAGTGCAGTTTACTGGATGAACTTAAGCAAGTCACTTTCTCTCTCACCCTAACCAATCTCACACGTAAGGTTGGGAAGACTATGTATGAAGGAGAAGTGGAGCAATTTAAAAGAAAAATTAAACAGGACAGGGCAGCTTTTGGATACCATTGTATCCATTTCATCCTCACACTAGAAGTTAGAATGTTTAGAAGCATTCCAAGACGTCGCAGCAGCTCGGTCAGCAGCGTCCGGAAGCAGAGAAACTGGAGGTTGCTCTATAAAATAGATGATTAAGAGAGACTGGAAGGTTAACGCTCCTTCTCTCACACATACAAACACGCACGGGCGCACACAGAAGTACTTCCACATTTCTCTAAATCCTTTTCTGCTTTGTAGAACTTCCCTTTCTTTAAGACGCCTCCTAAGCAAAAGAAAAAAAAAGCCACACAGTTGCACAAGAAATGTTATTTCCTTTACATTTTACGCATTTAATTACAAAAGAACATTCCCCACCCCAACATATATTTATCAAAAATATAAACACCAACTCCTCCTTCCATCCAGATTAGAGAATTGATTGCCCCCTACAGGGACATAAAATATCCATTCCGGAGCCTCAATCCCCACCCCAGGAGCAATTGGGGAGGGGGGGGGGTCGGGCTTCTGTGCACCCCTCCCCTTCTTGAAGCACCTCTCCACCACTGTGGCAGTTTTCATTTCTTCCCGATTCTTTTCCACCTCTCATTTACAAGCACTCTCGCAGAATACAACCGTGTGTGTGTGTGTCTCATAAAACTAGCCGCTTTCTCACCTGTGTTATCAGTTCCCAGTCGGGAGTTTTAACAAGATATATTAGTTAGCAGCAGAGGTGGCTAGCTACCGCAGTGCATATCCTCCTTCATCAAAACTTCCTCATCAAGGTAAACTGAAAGCCCAGAAGAGCTGCAATTCGGCAACCTACAAGCCTGGTGCACAATTCCACACATCTGGGCTGTTTCCACACGGCTTACCTTCCCTCAGAACGACCCGGAACATCACGCAAAAAACGCGCAAGATCACGTTTTCTCACGCGAGATTTGCGCGACATTGCAAATCTACAGCAACCAAGTCTGTTTTGGCAAACTGTGGGGAACAGTCAATGGCTTCTAATCACTGAGAGTGGGACCATAAGTGACAAAAGGCACAGGCTGGACACTTGCCAGCTTCCCTCAAGTTTTGATGGGAAATGTAGGCAGCTTGGCGGAATGTTGGACAAGTGACAGTTGAAAAGTCCATTGGACAGCAGTCAGAGAGCCAAGCTGCAAGACCAGGATGCCTACATTTCCCATCAAAACTTGAGGGAAGCTGACAAGTGTCCAACCTGTGTCAGGCATCACTTGTGGTCCCGCTCCGAGACTCCTGTCCAGGCCCAGCTACAATAACAACAGTGCCCTTATGTACTGCTCTTCGAGACCGATTCATGCACCGTTCAGAGTGGTGAACACGGTCTGTGTTATTATTATCTGAACAATTCAGCTGGGGAGCAGGGGCTGAGAGAAATAGCTTACCCAAGGCCACCTGCTGAGCTCATGGCAGTCGTGGGATTTGAACCAGCAGAGTGCTGATTTGCAGCCCAACCTCTCAACCACTATGTTACAGCAGCTATGGCATCTGAGTTTTTACTAGCCATCACACATATATTTTCAAGCTTCTTTCCACAGGCTTAAGGACTGTGCTGAGAAACTTAGGGCCAAGCTACACATGACGAATGACACTTGAACAGCAAGTGTATTTCTCCCTGTTCACTTGCCCTCCACTCAATCCACTTGCCGTTCAAGTGTCATTCATCATGTGTAGCTTGGCCCTCAGGATGAATAGGCAGGTAATAAAAAGAGAGTTCACAGCTGACTCAAGTGCAGCACTGACAAAAGATTCCCTCCAGCTTTGAAACCAGAATGATAGATATGCAAACCAGTCAATCAGATGTAGGCAGGGCCATCAGTCATACCCCTCCCTCCATGTTTCAGAAGAGCTGCTCGCCTTTTATATTTTAAAAGGCGTTGCATAGCTGTTTACCTGTTCATTCATCACCATTTTTTTTTAAAGAAACCTTAGAAAAAGTGCAACATTGCTTTGGGGATGAGGTTTGTTGGCGACGTCACAGGCAGCAGCCAATCAGTGCTGCTCAATGCCAGCTTCTGCTGTAAGTCTGTAGAACTGGTTTCCCCAGAGGTTACTCCTGGAGAGGAACAGCACGTATGGATTTGGAACAATTTTTCCAAAGCTGCTCTGCTGCTTTAAAAGTGTTAGTGGCCTCTTTACCCTGAGGCTCCGGCTTGTGTATATATATACACACAAGCCTGTTGCAAATTACCTCCCATATTGCCTCTAATAAAATCAAAGTGTCCATAAGGACTAGCACCTCCAATTAATTGTCCTGCTTTGTATTTTCTAGAGATAACCCGCCCTCCCTTTTTTGTTCACTTAGCACTGTGAATACAACCAATGAAGCGAAGACCTATCCTTTTACCTTTGCTGTAAAACAGCCACCATAAATACAACTGCAGTTTCTTCAGCAGGGACACAATTCCAAACCATGCGGGGAATGGAAAGAGATTGTGGAGTTACCTGCAGACATTCCCCAGGAGTTTCTTTGCACCACTGAAAACAACAGAGATGAAAGATGGGGAGACACTGTGGATGTTTTCACACGTCTTTAAAACAGCGCAATACTCAGGGGAGGCTGCCGGCTTCCTCGCATGATTTTTGATGCCGTTTACAAAACACCACAAAAGCACGATCATCTCTGCCTGCCTCCATTTTGTAAACGGATGACGTCAAAAATCACATGCCTTCCGTATCGCGCTAATTTAAAGATGTGTGAAAATGGCCTGTGAGTGTGTAAGATGCTATCAAGTCGCAGCCAGTTTATGGTGACCCCAAATTTTATTTTACTTCACTTATATCCCACCTTTCTTCCCAACGGGGACCAAAAGCAACTCATTATCAATCTCCTCTCCTTAATTTTTTTCCTCACAGCAACCCTATGAGGTAGGTTAGGCTGAGTGTGTGTGACTTCCCCAAGGTCATCCCACAAGCTTCCATGGGAGAACGGGAATCAAACCTGGGTCACCCAGATCCAAGTCCACCACTCTGGCCACTACACCACACTGGGGCTGTTTCCACATGGCTTACCTTCCCTCGGAACGACCCGGAACATCGTGCAAAAAACGCAGAAGATCGCGCGAGGAAACCTGATCTTCCGCAGTTTATGCGCAATGTTCCGGGTCATTCCGAGAGAAGGTAAGCTGTGTGGAAATGGCTTGGCTCTCCTAAGGGGTTTTCAAGGCAAGAGATGGACGGAGGTGGTTTGTGATTGCCTGCCTCTGCATTGCAACCCTGGACTTCCTTGTTGGTCTCCCATCCAAGTCCTCCTAGCCAGCTTCACCTGAGCCATCAGGGCCTGGGGAGACCTTAATGGATGCTAACTAAGAAGGGATCCCTTGTTGTCAAACTTTCTACCTTCTCCACAAAGAACGGGCATCAGAAGAAGGCAGAGCACCTGTCAAGGAAACACTGTGCACATCAAATTATTTGGGGAGAAGCTGTGGCCTTTGGTGAGAGACCACTTGCTTTGCATGAAGGTGGCCCCAGATTGAAGGCCCGGCATCTTTAGACGAAAACCTCTCAGGTAGCAGGTGCTGGAAGGAGTCTTCCACTATCTGAGACCCACTGCTAGTCAGAGTATCAAGCTACAAAGAAAACATGTACAAACTTCAGATGTTCATCTTTTGGGGCATGTCTCAGGAGGCACACTCAGTCCATGCCAGACTTCAACACCACCCTGTAGCACAAGTGCACTTCCTAGAACGTGGGTGGGTGGGGATCCTCAGCAGAGTCAAGGAGCCCCACCTGCTGGGTCACGTGCTCCTGTAGAGCCACCTCTGAGGTTCATTGCTTGCCTTTTGGAAAGACTTGCTGCTACCACACAGGCACTGCAAAGGCATTGTTTCCTGCCTACTTTGTTTGCACACCAAGAGGAACGGCAGGGCACGGCAGAGAGGTAACTCAGCAGTGGAGAGAACTCTTCTTTAAAGCAGGTAGGTTTAAAGACCTTCCCTTCTTGCAAAAGCTCTCCCATCCCTTCCTTTTCTTCCAAGACCAGGCAATGCCACCCCTGCCAGCCTGTCCTCCAACTTTCCGCACACACTTGTAGCAGTCTTCCTTCCATTGCAGAAGTTGTCGCTCTGGCTCGTCTTCTTCCTGTCATATGACTCTGATGTCCCACAACTTCCTGTGATGTACTTGCTGCCCAGCAGATCCTGTGCTGCTACCTGAAGGTTGGAAAGGCCAGAGCCCTAGAGCGCACTCGACACTCCCCTGAAATTCTGCTTTGCAGGTTGGATGGATAGCAGATTTGGGGTCAGATTTGCTGCCAGGGATTCCCAGAAAATCACTCTGCACATGCTTCTCTTGCGCTACCATTAGGAACCATTGAGATAGGCATTCGAACCTGGAAGCCTTCTGCTGCACATAAAGTAAAAGGGAATCGGCCCTAGATGGAAAAACTGAGTGCCACAGTGATGGGGTGTGTGTGTGCATAACGAGAACAGTCAGGGAGGCTGGGCATAACGGAGGAGAGAGATTAGACTAACACTATTTTTGGACGTTTTCATTTAGATGGCCATGCAGAGCAGGTTAACTGATGGAACTCACTGCCACTGGATATTGTAATAACCACTATCATAAGAGAGTTGATAAACAGAGGAAGGATCACACCTCTCATGATGTTAAGAGCCAATGCCGATCTTCAACTAGAGTCTTGCTTTCCTCCGGTTATGGGGGGCAAACAGTGGCTATACCTATCATGCTGGTCCTTTGAGCCTTCCGGAGGCTGGATGTCCTTGGAGGATATTAAAAACTGTGAGACGTACCATTGCCTTGATCCACCTTGGCAATTCTGAGTTATGTCCTTCTAGAAACATTGAGAGAATGAAAGGAAGCAAGGATAAAATACAGGAAAAGAGGGGCAGGAAGATCAGAGGCAGACGGGTCAGTACAAGATCCCTCCGATATGAGAACACGTTGCTCAAAGCAGTTCTCGCCGTCGATGACTTTTTCCAGGTTGCCTGTCTGAGCCGAGCCTCCAGTTGTCTGGGATGATCGGAGTGCTGTGGGATCAGGCAGTTTCTCAGCTGTGCCCTCCTTTGCAGGAAGGCTCGGGGAAGTCACTCAAGTCTCTGCCAATGATCTCGGTCACTAAAGGGAGAAAACAGTTGTGAGACATAAACAGAGACGCCAAACATTCTGGGGCCCAAAGAAGTAGGGCCGATTGCTTGAGGAAATTCAACTTTGCTGCGTATGAAAGGGCGGACTAAGAGAGGGAAGCGGTCATTTGCTGCATATGCAAGGGCAGGCCAGGAGCGAAAGGAGGCCTTGGAAAAGCACCCCCTGCCCATTTTGCTGGCTGGCCAGCCCCATACCTCTTGCATAGTTCAGCTGTGCACAATAGTCTGCAGAGTCCTGCCATCTCAGGACTCTGCCCTCCAGCCCCCATCCGGCTGCGCGCACGAACCAAGCCAAAGCCTCCGAAGATATGAGCTGAGATGGGTTTTGAAAAGGGACTGGACAAGTTCATGGAGCTGAGGCCTATTAATACCCTTTCGATACACAAATGGAACCTTTTTGTGTGTTCACAAGCCATGGACATCTGAATGCAAGTTGCTGGAGGACAACGTGGGTGAGTTTGGCCTCATGCCCCCTCTGCCTGGGGGCCTTCTAAAGTCATCCAACTGACCACTGTGGAAGGGAAGATGCTGGCCCAGATGGACTTTTGGTCTAATCCAGCAGCGCTCTTCTCAAGACCTGAATCTCCCCATTTTAACAACAACAACAACATTTGATTTATATACCGCCCATCAAGACAACTTAACACCCACTCAGAGCGTTTACAAAGTATGCTATTATTATCCCCACAACAATCACCCTGTGGAGTTGGTGGGGCTGAGAGAGCTCTAGAGAGCTGTGACTGACCCAAGGTCACCCAGCTGGCTTCAAGCGGAGGAGTGGGGAATCAAACCTGGCTCTCCAGATTAGTGTCCTGCTGCTCTTAACCACTACACCAAACTGGCTCTCAGTTTAACCATTAACGCCATACTTATACATTAATGTGGTGTAGTAAGTCCCAAGTCCAAATCTCTACCTTGATAGAAGCTCAGTGGGAAAGCTTGGGCCCGTTTAAGTTTAGCTTAAATAGTCCTGTAACTAGGGTTGCTAGGACTCCTCTGGCAACCAGTGGGAGGCTCATCTTGCTGGGGGGAGGGGGGGAGCGCTCACCAGTAACTCACTGACATCACTCCTCGTGTACCTGGAAGTGATGTCAGCATATCACTTGGGATGATCTAGCATTTTGCAAAAACTGTATGATTTCACTATAGAATCTTTGTGGGATGCTAGAGTGTCCTTTGCTACTTCCAGTTTAAAACAGAAGTGATGTCATTGAGCTAGCAAACAGGCCCCTGCCCAATTCTTTCTGTCGGTATCAAAGGGGCAGGCAGCCATCAAAGAGAACTGCTGCTCCCGATATAGCATCCCTAGCTGAAAGTACTAAAAAGCCTTTAGCTCACTCTACTCCCCTCAAAATCACTTCAATAATATTTGATTCTTGACCCTTGAAATGACTACTTACTAGATTTGGAGAAAAATGCACCACTCTAGTTTTACCTTCCTCCAACGTGATCCCGTGGACAGGCAGGTTAGCCCGGAAGCTACCGCCAAAGCCTGATCTCTCCTGCTCTTTGGTGTTCTGCCCCTCCGGTCCCAGCTCCAGATCTGTCCACTCAGGAGTCCCATCATCACTGTGGGTTTCTCTATGCCCTGGTGGCTGAGGACCAAGTTGAGAACTGAGGGACTGGAAAGGGGGAGGGCGGCAATCCAAAGGAAGGAAGTGGGGCAAGTCACCCGGAGAGAGGAGGGGTACAGACAGATTAGTGCCTCTGTAGGCCTCGCTAGATGGGAAACGGAAGGAAGGGGTATAACGGGGAGGGGTGGGAAACGAGCAAGGGCCCCAGTCCGGACTGTAGGGGGAACAGGGTGGGGAACGCTCCGGGCCATAAGGGAAGGGAGGCCTAGAAGGGGAGAAATCCATGGAGCTCTGGATGGACTGTGAGGAGAAAGGGGTGCTTTGAGAGGTAGGCGGGAAACTACGGAGCGGGGAATCTGGAAGGGGTTCTTCCTTGAAGATCACTGTAGAAAACATGGAGAAGAAAGGAAGTGGAGAAGCATCAGCAGTGTTAGATTAATACCACCCCTCCATTTCTTCCCAGCCCTCGGTTTGTGCCTTTTTTTACCGGGTAAATATTTGAAGGCCTGAGCGGGGCTCCTTTTCCGGCGCCCATTCGAAACGTAGAAGTATGTCTGAACCGGTCGTGAAACTCGCTTGTTGTTATATTCAGGGACTGTGAGGGTCAGCGAGGTCTGCAGAAGAGAATGACAGTCCCTCTCCTTAAAATTCTCAAGCAGCCTCATTGCCCATAACCCCTTCTTTTCGGCAGCTGTGGCCCCAGAAGATTCCCCCTTGTATTAACAGATGTGTCTATATATAACTCACAGACTTTTAGACAAAACAAAATGATATAATACTAATAATAATAATTAAGCTTATATACCGTTCTTCTAGACAGATTAGTGCCTGGCTCACAGCAGTGAACAAAATTAGTGTTATTATTATCTCCACAAAACAGCTGGGGAGCTGAGGTGGATAGGAGTGGCTTATCTAAGGCCACCGACTGAGGTCATGACAGTAGTGGGATTTGAACCGGCAGAGTGCTGATTTGCAGCCCAACCTCTCAACCACTAGAGTAGCTATGGCAGGCCAGGCACTGTCTATGTAATACCAGCTGTATCGAAACAATTCCACATGTTCTTTTCTATTGTCCTTTTTATGTCAATATCCATCTTAAACATGTAATCTCTATTTTAGCTAATAAAACAGGTTTTTTTCTGATTCCCACGAGATCTACTGTCTCTTAAATGATTTCTCCTCTGATATAACTGAGAAGGTAGCAACGTTTTTACAATTTGCTATAAAGCTGTGCCAGGAAAAGCTTCAGAAATAACTACTGATATCATTTAACAGTTTTATATTATATTTTGTTCTTTTTTTTCCTGTATCCTTTTGTTTTGTCTATTATAAGCCAATAAAGGCTGATCGGATCGGATTCACAGCCCAACCACTTAACCACTATGCTATATCATACAGATTTTGAAGAACAGAATAAAATATAAAAACAAAAAAATCCAAACTAAGCACTCTTACAGTCTCTAAAACTTATAGAAATTAACAAATAATCAAGGAAGCTAAAAAATTATGAGCCTCTCTATCAGAGCAAGAGACAGGAGTCTCGGGTTCTGAGACATCTAAGCTCAGGCTGATTATTATCTCAGAATCTCTGGGCCATAGATATATATTTGGCAACTGCCAGTGGGATGTTTCTGTCATTGCCCTGAAAGAAGGTTAAGAAGATGATAATCTCTAGAGTGACTGGGAAAAGACACTAAGAGAGGGCTAAGCAAAGATGCCCACCACTCCGTCTAAAGCATGCAAGAAGAAGAAGGGGAAAAAAGAATCCAGATTCCTGCAAATCCATTCTGGGATTCCACCAAAACCAGCTCTACAGTTCTTTCTATCCTTTGCCAGATTATTACTTGATTGCCATTTATATATATCCAGGCCTTTTTTTCTGGGAAAAGAGGTGGTGGAACTCAGGACCGCACAATGACGTCACTTTGGGTCAGCTGGAACAAGGGGGGAGTTTTTTAAAGTTTAAATCGCCCTTGGCGAAAATGGTCACATGGCTGCACCATGCGCAGAGGGCAATCTAAACTCCCCTCTGTCTGGAGATCAGGGGGCGGGGCCACCAGCCATGTGACCATTTTCAAGAGGTGCCGGAGCACTGTTCCACCGCGTTCCGGCTGAAAAAAAGCCCTGTATATATCTTTGTTATCACGAGCCTCGAATCATTTGAGTTACAAAAACATGACATCCCCCTTTGCAAAGAGAAATGAAACACACTGTGTTCGCATGGGGGCGAATTCCCATTTGGGATTCTCACCTCAGTGCTTTTCAACCGATTAATGCATGCCTCCTCTTCCCACTGGAGCTTTCCATCTGAAATTCAAAAGCACATGAGTGACTGTGGGGGAAAAAGAGGGCCTGGAGACAATGCAGTGAGCAGGAGATTGGGAAAGGAGAAAGGTGTCACGTTCAGAACGTATGGAGGATGGACAGGCTCCAGTGAGAGCTTCTTGCTGCTGCTCGGCTTGGCAGCAGGTGAAAAATGAGATCAGAATGGGGAGGCAACAGCTAAGATACTGATGTCACCGGAAGAGACATCAGCTTGCCACCGGAGATGCCATTATGTTGCTGGTGAGCCTCACCCCTCAGTGGCTAATCTCTTGCCAGTTGCCAGTCTTGTCCTGGCAACCCTAAGAATGCCAGAATGGCCCATCAGACATCTCTCAGAAGCTTACAGGAAAGACATGTTGGAAACAGCATTTCCATCCTCTGTCCCCGACAGGGCCAGCATCAGCACACGGCGAGGTAGGGCAGCTGCCCTGGCTCATGGCTTCTGGCGGGGACCACTGCTGCTGACTCACACATCTCCTCTGATGTCTGCGCTCATGCTCTTTGCTGGCTGCTTGTGAATGCTGTGTCAACCCTGTTCCCAGCCGCACACGCTGCCTAGCGCTGGGGGAGCAGGGCATGTGATGCACAAAGCATCAGCGTTCCTGGTGAGCATTGCAACGGCACTCCTAGCTGCAGCCATCACCCAGTACCATCACAGAAGAGGTGTGCGGGTCGTGTGGGCAGCTGTGATTTCAGATGGTAGGACAGTTCGTGAACAGGCGGAGGAAGGATGCACAGGCAGGTGGGGGCACATGGGTGGGAGGGCAAGAAAGGGAGGTTAGTAGTGGGCTTGAGGAGGGTTTGGCCATTCTCTGCTCAACCCGGGACCGGTCGTGGTTCCCAGCATCCAGTAATGGGTGATATACTGCCACTGCAAATGGAGGTGCCACTCTCAGCCATAATAGCTACGGACAGGCAAAACCCTTTTAAAGCAATCAAAGTCAAAATGGTCACCGTCACTACAGATTAATGCTGGTTCACTTACCAGGCCCTCGTTCAATGAAAACGACTTTGGACTCGGGCAGGAAGTTGGCGCCGGCAATTGCCATCTCCTCGCCCCCATGCACAGAGCAGGCACTGAGGCTGTAGCTTTCCACCTGGGGGAGCTCTTGAGCAGAACGCTGGGCTGGAAGCAAACAAGGACCAAGGATGGGGAGTCAGGAGAGCGAGAAAGGCACAGATGAGGGCTAGGAGGGCTGGGGGACTGCTACTTTGGTGCAGGCACCAATGCGCAATCCATCCATTTTCGGTCCCTGGAATTTATTTATTTATTGCATTTCTAGACCGCTCTCCCCGCCAGACGGACTCAGGGCGGGGTATCAGCATACAATTTGTAACATGCAGTTTAAACACAATAAAAATATTGTAAACAAACATTAAAACACTATTCCATATACAATAAAATTTCTCGATTGGCGGAATAAATATTAAAATACAGCATTTTAGGCACAGGGCTTGGCTCTTACATCATGCCCTGCGCCACACTTAGGAGCCCCTGCATAGGTGGTGGACGGTCTTCAGTGCACAATGCACAACATGAGACAAGGATGCCTTTTGTGGCTCAGTCCCCTCCCCGGCATCTTCAGTTAAAGCCTCTCAGGGCTCTGATAGAAGAGACAAGGTTACACACACACACACACACACACCTCTGCCCAGGCTCAAAATGCAAATTGTAGGCTTGGAAGACCTCGATTTGCTCCAAGGGGAAGAAAGAGAAGTTTTAACCCTTTTTCACATCCCCGGCTCCGCTAATAGTATTGTAAACGGGAGGGGGATGTGTCCTTTAAAAATGTATTTTTTCCTAAGAAAGCATTTCGAAAGGGATGGAGATTTATTTAAGACATTTTTGGCCTGCCTTTCTCCGAAAAAGGATTCAAGGAAAGTTAAAACACATCAGAATAAAACCAAATGATTAAAACCTTCATATAGTTCGGACTAAAACCAACTAATTGCTGAAGAGTTCCATTTCCTCTTCCTTCCCTCAACAGCCCAAAGTAAACTGAGTCGACACGAGCCATTTGCAAGCAAAAAACGGGGCAGAGATAACAACAACAACAACAACAACATTCGATTTATATACCGCCCTTCAGGACAACTTAATGCCCACTCAGAGCGGTTTACAAAGTAGGTCATTATTATCCCCACAACAACAAATACCCTGTGAGGTGGGTGATAGTGATCTTAGTATGGTTTTGCCCTCGTGTCGCGTGTATATTTCTCTGCTCAAGACTCTGGAGAAAAGGAAAGAACAAAACTGAGCTCAATGGACTAAGAGATCCATTTTCAGAGTTTCAGACTAAGATTTGGGAGACCCAGGTTCGAATCCCCAGTCTACTATGGCAGCTTGCTGGGTGACCTTGAGCCAGTCAGATTCTCTCAGCCTAACCTTGCCTCACAGGGTTGTTGTGAGGGAAAAAGAGAGAGGAACATAAGAACATAAGAGAAGCCATGTTGGATCAGGCCAGTGGCCCATCCAGTCCAACACTCTGTGTCACACAGTGGCCAAACCCCCCAGGTGTCATCAGGAGGTCTGCCAGTGGGGAAGGGACACTAGAAGCCCTCCCACTGATTGCCCCCCCCCCAACACCAAGAATACAGAGCATCACTGCCCTAGACAGAGAGTTCCATCTATACCTTGTGGCTAATAGCCACTGATGGACCTCTGCTCCATATGTTTATCCAATCCCCTCTTGAAGCTGTCAATGCTTGAAGCTGCCACCACCTCCTGAGGCAGTGAATTCCATGGGTTAATCACTCTTTGGGTGAAGAAGTACTTCCTTTTATCTGTTCTAACCCGACTGCTCAGCTATTTCATTGAGTGCCCACGATTTCTTGTATTGTGAGAAAGGGAGAAAAAGACTTCTTTCTCTACCTTCTAATGTAAGCTGCTTAGATCCCCATTGGAAAGAAAGGTGGAGTATAAATGACGTAAATAAATAATAAATATAGCTGAAAATGGGGGCAGAGGAAAGGTCAGTTTGTTGGTGGGTGGGGGAAGGAGAAAATGAAGCGGGGAAAGGTGAGGATATGGGGGTTGCCAGGAGGAAGAAAAGAGGAAATAGCATGGGGATGGGCATACAGGGAAAGTAAAGTACCCTCTGTAAAACCGCAGAATTTTTATGCGTTGGAGATCACTGAAGAAGACTATTCAGTTGAAACGTATTTATTCTGTATGGTTTTTTATTTGAATGCTCCCTTATTTATATCTCATGGATTATTATTCTATTGGAATTGCATGTGTTTATGTTAAGATTTTATCCCTTCCTCGGCATTTTAGGGTTTACCTTAAATGGGTTACACAGACGCACTATTAAAGCCACAAAGGCCTCCCGCACTTCCCCTTCCGCCCACGACTCACAGCATTCAATAGGAACCGAGGCGGTCTGGATGGAGACCACCTTGCCATTGCCTTGGGGCACGTGGACCCGGAAGACCAGGCGGACCCGTGTGTTCTTGCGCCCGATGTCCGTCTCCCCCTTGCGAAGCTCGATGTCTGAATTCCGCAGCTTCAGGATCCCTGCACAGTCAATGCTAGCAGGAAGAGGAAGAAGTTGGGATCAGATCGGGAGGGGGAAGAGTTAAATGTCAAGTTTTATCCCGAAAAATGTCAAGCGTTGTTTTTTAAAACTGACTTGGAAAAATTTGAAAATATTTCAACCTATTTTTCTTAAAGAAAAAACATCCCTAAACCCAAACAGCATACATAACTAGGGATAATTTTTTTTAAAAAAAATCAAATTTGGAGTGGCCTGGCATGAAACCATTATTATTATTATTTATCATTATCATTATCATTATTAACATTTCTAACCTGCTCTTCTCGCAAGCGGGCTCAGGGTGAGGTACAACAGTTATAAAAATATAATACAAATATTAAAAACAATTCATAAAACAACAGTTCAACGTAAAATCAACAAACAGATAATAACTGCCCCAAGATGGGGTCAATTTCAGATTCCTGCCCATCAGCATACAGAGGGAGGGAAGCGGACAGATAATGTACTGCACCCCATACGTGGGTCAGCTAACGAATGGGCACTACATAGCCCCGTGCTGTACCCATATGTTGGGCAGCTGGCCGGTGGACACTGTATAACCCCACACTTAGTGGGAGGCTGGTGGGAGGCTCAGTGAGGATCTCATGTTGGCCTCAACCACACGCCTGGTGGAACATCTCCGTCTTACAGGCCCGCCGAAATGATAGAAGATCCTGACGGGCCCAGGTGTCCTCAGACAGAGAGTTCCACCAGGTTGGGGCCAGGACCAAAAAGGCCCTGGCCCTGGTTGAGGCCAACCGAGCCTCCCTGGGGCCAGGGACCACCAGCAGATGTTTTCTAGCTGATCGGAGCGTTCTCCGGGGCACATAAGGGGAGAGGTGGTGCCTTAGGTGGGGAAAGAACAGTCATGCTGGCCAGCGTGTGTGGTGCAATGGGTGCAAAGTGCTGGCTGACCTGGGTTCAAATCCCCCCTCAGTCCCGAGGGTCTCTGGGCAATCTGTACCACTCACCCAGCCTAACTTACCTCAAAGGGTTGTTTTGAGAATAAAATGGAAGAGGAGAAAATATGTACGGAGGTCCTTGGAGGAAGGAGATGATAAAAATATAGCAGGTAGACTCAAGTCAGACCTCTGTTTTCCTGGCTTAACACCACAGAAGCAGGAAAAAAGGGAAACCAGGTGCAAGGTGAAAGAATTTATTAAGGTTTTTTTGATAAAAAAACCTTAATAAATTTAGGATTAAAAAAAAACTTTAATACATTATTTCACCTTGCACCTGGTTTCCCTTTTTTTTCTGCCTTCTAGTGCGGCCATTGTTAATTCCACAGAGACCAATTCACACATTACACTTCCATGAGTACAACTAAAGATTTCCTAAATATAATGAATCAATCATATACTATAGAGAGGCACTGAGGCACCACTCCTCAGTCAGACAGGATTGGCTGCAGTTTCTTGTTGAGTGTACTCACAATGTTAATCACAAATTAGTAGTGGTGGTGGAAAGCGCCGTCAAGTTGTAGTCAACTTATGGCAACCCCAGAGGGTTTCAAGGCAATAGAGTAACAGAAGTGGTTTGCCATTGCCTGTCTCTGCATAGCAACCCTGGTCTTCCTCGGAGGTCTCCCATCCAATTATTAACCAAGACCAACTCTGCTTAGCTTCCGAGATCTGATGAAATCGGCTTGCCTTACACACACTCATAACATGCCAAAAGACCATAAAGGCATGGGGAAATTCCTTGAGTGTCTCTAAGGAGGCAATTTCCTGTCAGTTTTTTCTGCTGCTCCTCGTTTTCTTGAGCACAGAGGATTGGGGCCGACGGCTGGGCCTTGCATGCCAACGGTGGGGAAATAGCAAGCCTAACCCCAGGTCAACTCTTACTTGGCAGCCATGTTGTTCTCAGGCAGCAGGGACATCTCTAGGACTTTGGTGCCGTTGATGATGGATTCGTAGCTGGTGGTGGCTACCATCTTGCCAGTGATGCGGTGCACCTGGTAGAAGGCATGAGGCCGCAAATTCCGCTCATCTGCTGTGCCGATAAACATTTGCAAGGTCAGAGGTTTCTCATCGTAGCCGGAGAGCTTGGGGAGAAGAACGGAGAGTAAATAAACTTCTAGTCCTTAATCTTTTAAGTACAGGACAATTTTTCAGATTCATCTGTGGATATGGGAAGGTGCCATTTTTTTCTTCCAGTCTGTAGTTCTCTTCCCTCATTTCTTAAGAATAACTGGCCCTGCTGAGAGCTGACATTGACAGATTTTTTTTAAAAAAATCCTGTTTTTATTTATTGCTTATGCTCCATCAGCTACACTGTGTTATCTAATGTGACAGGCAAAAAGAGACCGCTGCCTGCCCCAAGGAGCTTACAGTTCAAAAGAAACAGTGGAGGAAAATGAGGGAGGAGAAGTTTATCTCATTTCTTCACAAGCAGGGAGGTGGGAGGCGGTCAAAGAAGTGAAGTTCCACTTCTGTTCAAGCAGGGCTATGCATCAAGCACCACCAGCTACGTCACAGAACCTTCACAAACACCATTAAGCAGCAGAGGGGAAAGGTCTAGCTGTGGAATGTTGGAATGTCAGGGAATGTACTTATGTGCTCACTTAAAGTTCTCCTGGGGCCAAGCTCTTTAGTCTGAAATAGATTCTGGGGGCTAAGATCAAGCTCTGCAGTTGTGGACCTATGGATTGGACCTTCATTCCTGTGAAGAGTGATGTCATAGCAATGCTTCCTGCATATCCCTCCCTATTTCCCACCACCACGGCCGCAGCAGGCCGCTGCAGCTTCTTATCCGGAACCCTCTTTGGCACTGGCCGCTGCAGCTGGAGACGTCAACCATTCGGTGGTCTCGCCTCAAGGCTTCACAGATGTTTTCAATCAGAAACTGAGACTGCCAGCTGTTGTCAATTTGACTCTTAAAGGGAAACACACCCTTTAATAAAAAAAAAACCCTCTCCCTTCCTTTCGCATGTCATGGAAGATGGAACATTCCAGAAAGAGCTGGAGCAGTAAAGGAAGCAGCTTCCAGACCCACAAAGATCTGCCAAGTTTCAGGGAAAGAGTCATATTGCAGGAGAAAGGTGAAGGCGAGTTAAAAGGCACAAGAAGAGTCTTGTTTTGAGAAGAAAAATGGACTTTGCCAGACGGTATCTGGGGAGGTATTTTCCCTGCGCGGCCCCCTCCCTTACCATTCACAATGAGTGACGCAGAGGGATGGATGCAGAAGGAAAGCAGCCCCATGATGCTAGGAAGAGAGCGTGAGAAAGAGCAGACCCTAGGTCCTAGCTGCAGGGGAACGCGGCAAGAAAGGAGGATACGGCGTGCACACATAAAAAAACTCTGCCTTTTCTAACAGCAGAAGAACGACTTTTGTTTCCAAGTCTGAAGTGCCTGGGAATACCTGTGTCCAGAGATCGCAAAATTGTAAATGCCTTGAATTGTGAGACAGACAGAACTGAGACTGGAGGCAGAATTTTGTGGACACCTAAAGGCTCTCAGATTCGTTGTGGCACATACTTCTGTAGACTTAAGTTCACGGCATCTGATGAGCAAAAATTTCCACACAAGTTACTGCAATAATCCATCAGTGAGGTCCTCAGGTTGCCACAAGGCTCCTTTCGGGGTTTTCTGTACCAGAGCGATGGCACGAGGCAATTTGTACTCGAGCTCTGCCAGATTTTAGCATCCCCGTCACCCCCTCCCAGAACGCCTTCTCTCCCCAAAGACCCACGCTGCGCGTTCCTGTTAGAGGCGAGCTGGCCAAATGTCACCCACTCCTTTCCATCTCAAAATTGAAAACTTCCCCCTTGTTCAATGTAGAAATCTCCTTTTGGTAGGCAACTATTTCACTTTAGAAAGGAGGAAAAGATTTGTGACATTTGGAAGATTTTTCCCTTCTTTTTGCGCACAGTAAAGCAAGCCTTTGAAGTGGGAATAATTTTCATCTTTCAAATTTCTGGACGGAGGCTTGCAAACCACCATCACCACCCCCCAAAAATTCCCTGCTGGATTTGTCTGGCTGAAAATGTCAAATATAAATAGATTTGGAATAGAGTTTGGGGAAAGGGGGAGGTTAGGGGAGAGAAAATAGGTGGAAATAAAAACGGCCAGGAAGTCAATAAACTATGTTGAGAAGCAATACCGGCCAGCTCTTTTCACTGGCTAAAATCTAAAGCAGAAAGACACAGGAGTCTGCCTCTACAAACACACTGCCCACCCCCCCAGGCTTATTCCTATAATGTCTGATGCATAGAAGGAGGCTGTGATTTATGCAAAATCAAAAAGAGTCCAATAGCACCTTTAAGACTAACCAATTTTATTGTAGCATAAGCTTTCGAGAATCAAGTTCTCTTCGTCAGATGCATGATACAGAAACTGGTCAAATATAGAAGAGGAGGGAGGAGAAGGGGAGGAGAGAGAAGAGGCAATTAGGGGGGGGAGGGGGAGGGTGCAACCAAAACATTTCTTCGCTAGTATATGTAAACATCTCCTTTTGGTGTGTGGATCAGTTGGCTTCAAAGGAGTTTGCCCTGTTAGCTTGTAGCAGCCAAACAGCTAGACCATCCAATTCCAATGCAGATTTATGCTGTGCCAGTAGAAAGGCACTCCGCACATGCTCAGAAGTACTCTCGAGTCTCGACATATTCCCCACACTTAAGCCATTACGAGCAGCATGGAAAGAAAGTAACTTCTACTCTGCCCTACCCCTCCCAGAATAACAGAACGTAGACCGGTCCAAGATGGGGCATAGATTCACAACACAAAAGGATGTCCTCCTTTACACAATGTGCAATGACATTATGGGATTCATCGCCACAGACTCTGGCGATGGCCAATGCTGTCTTTCATAGGGGATTTGTCAAATTTATGGCTAGGCCTATCAGCGACTATAGGTCCTGATGGATAAACGGAACCTCCATGTTCAGAAGCAGAGTACCTGTAAATACCAGCTGCTGGAAAGGAGATAGCTGACATAGCAGGGGGAGGTAATTTTCATGCCCTGCTAAAGGGCTTCTCAAAGGCATTAGGATTGCTGCTGTGGGAAACAGGAAGCTGTATTACAGACTTTTGGTCTGTTTTGTATTTTCAAGTCATGACCACATGGAGGCGGGCAAATCAAGTATCTCGGAAGCTGCCACTAAGTACCATCCCCAGTAAGAAAATGAAAGGCGTAGCTGACTTATGGCAACCCCCTGCTGGGATTTTCATGGCAAGCGACTAAGGGCCAAGCTACACATGACGAATGACACTTGAACAGCAAGTGTATTTCTCCCTGTTCACTTGCCCTCCACTCAATCCACTTGCTGTTCAAGTGTCATTCGTCATGTGTAGCTTGGCCCTAACAGAGATGGTTTGCCATTGCCTCGCTGCAACCCTGGTCTTCATTGGAGGTCTCCCATCCAATTACTAACCAAGGCCAACCCTGCTTAGCTTCTGAGATCTGACATGATCAGGTTCTCCTGGGCTATCCAGGTCAGGACTCTCAGCCACCTCACTATAACCTTAGCTAAATTGGCTTTCCAATCCATCATACAGCAGCAAACCCAAGTATGTGACTGAGTATACCCTTGACATGCAGTTGGTGCCCATTCTGGATCTCTGATAAAGGTAACTCCAGAAGAGGTTGCAGCTCAGTAGCAGAGCATCTGCTTGGCCTACAGAAGGTTCCCGGTTCGATTCCCGGCCTCTCCAGTTGAAAGGGCCAGGAGATATGAAAGATCTCTAGCTGAAGCCCTGCCAGTCTGGACAGACAATACCGACCTTGACGGACCAATGGTCCGATTCAGTATTAAACAGCTTCATGTGCCCGTGACTTTCTGGAACATCCTTTTCCAAATATGTTTTTGTTTCATTTGCACTTCTCATTTTTCAATGTCCTTTTTTAAAAAAAATAAATAAAGTTTGATGTTCATATACCCCACCCACATGTGCAAACCATTTGGTAATGCAGTCTTTATATAGCACTTCAAATTCTTCCGAACACTACACTGTGTATTCCTTTTCCAACAACCCTTAGAGAACCTGTAAAATAGATCAGTGTGGATCACTGCCAATGATTGGAGGCAGACAGAACGTAGGAAGCTACTTTATACAGCCAGACAATTGCTCCAGCTTTCTCCGATTTCATTATCCTGGCTGGCAGAAACTCTTCAGATCTTTCTCCAAACCTGTTCCCTTTCACAGGAGATGCTAGCAGCAAAACCTGGGACCTTATCCAGGCTAAACTCTAAAACTGACCTGAATCCTCAAGACATCAATCATCCAGGCATGTTTAAGCAAGCTTCTATTTCTTACTCAGATCCCGGTCTATAGTATGGGATTGATAATACTGGCCTGTTGTATGTGCCAACGGCAGCGGGACTGTTAGATTATCAAAAATGGAAAGCTACACTATTACCCACAATGGAGGAATGGCTGAAGAAGATGACGGAGTATGCCACGATGGCCAAACGTACATCCTTGATTAGGGAAAATTACTGGATAAATATATTGCTTCCTGGAAGCCCCTTATAGACTTTTTGTGGTTTGTGGTTTTGAAGATTAGGAGATGGAGAAAAATGTACTAGAGGGAAAGAAGATATAGTCATTTAGGGTTAATTTGGAGCTAAGGTATAATATTGAGTGTAAGGTTAAATTCGGAGTTAGGGTATAATATGTAATACTCATATATCTTTTCACAGAGAAAATTGGTACTTATTCATAATTTTTTTTTCTTTCTGCTTTTCCAGTTCTTTTTTTTCCTTTTTTTCTCTGTTATATGTTTTTCTCTTTGTTTCCTTTTTTTGAATTGGTATTAAAAATTTTAATAAAATACAAAAAAAAAGAAAAGATAATACCAGCCTAGCTGATAGAGTTGTTGTAGGCACTGCTTAAATAAATATATGAAGCTCTTTGATTACTCAAGAGAAAAAAAGCAGCTTAATTCAGGAGTTTAAAAGTTGCCATCTTGATGGGAGGGCCGTTTTGTTAACCAAATCAAATTACTTAATTTTGTTAACCAAATCAAATTACTTAAGGAAGAATGTGATGTCACTCTAGGACTTCTGTTTCTCCTAGACTCTATGGTATAAGATAGAGTATACCCTGTCTCTTCCTTCAGGGAAAGTCCAGGGATTCTTCTGTAGCCCAGAGATGTTGTCACTCCAGGATAACTCCAGGCCCACCTCAAGGGTGGTAACCTTACTCATGTTAATTTAGACCACTGATCCGTCAATCTCTGTATTATCTACTCTAACTTTGGCCACAGCTCAGTATGGTCATTCCCAAAACTTGACGTCTAAAATTCTTTTAACCAGCAGTTCTAGGGAGCAAACAGGCAAATTTGTATGTGCAATTCCAACGCTCTGTGGCAAGAGCAGTGGCTTGCAGAAAATCGCTTTGCCAGTAGACTGCTGGGGGCAAATGGGAACTGGGAAAATGAGCACTCTTAACTAGACATGGGCATGAACGGAAAAAAAAACCCCAAACACCCTGTTCGTCGTTCTGTGCCATCCACGAACAACGAGCAACAAACATGGACGAACATGGACTGTTCCCGGACATGTTCGTTGTTCGTGGGGGCCAGAACCACTCCCACCCCAACCCCCCCACAGCCCCCCTCCCCTCAAACCCACTTACCTGGCCCTTTAAAGGTCCTTTTAAACTATCAGCTGGCAGGCCAGCTGATAGTTTAAAGGGCTCTTTCCTGCCATGTGCAAGGAGCAGGGCCCTTTAAACATCGCACAAACTGACCTTCCCCATGTCCAATACCCACCAAATTTGCAGGGGACCTAGTCCTCACTGTCCTCTGAAGACCCCCCCCCCCCAAGTTTCAGAGAGATTGCACCCCAGGAAAGGCATGATCCACGGGTCTCCCCGTTGGCTGTCATTTTCTCTTCACAGTGGCAAAAACGGGACTCTCCGCTGGAAATACTTTGAAGGGTTAAAGCCAGAAGGAAAGCCAGAAGGAGTTCAGACAGAGTTCAGTCCCTCCCTCCCTCTGGTTGCTAAGGGGATTGATAGCAGCAGGCGCCAGACTGTCTGGCTTGCTGAACGAACAAGGCTTTTAATGACCACCTGCTCGTTTAGGATGGAGCCTCACAAACAGCTTGCTCGCGAACAGCAGATCGGGCTGTTTGTGGTTTTTTTCTGTACGTAATGCTGTTCGTGCCCATGTCTACTCTTAACCCCAGTCCTGCACCAGCTCGGATGATATACTACCTTCACCACAGGATGCCCTCCTGGCGCAGCTTTTACTGCACCCCTGCTGCCTTCAGTCTCGTAATGGGCTCGGTGGTGAGTTCGAGGCTGCACTTCAATCTTCAGTTCATACTGCTCATATTGACTGGGAAGAGGCCAGTCTAGAGGCGGAAGAGCAGAGGACCTGGAAGAAGGGAAAGAAGGATATTTAATTTTAATTTAAAAAATAAAAGTTTGTCAGACTCCCAACCACATCTCCTGCCAAGCTGACCAGGCAGGAGCGAGCCATACATTTTTTAATAGTTGCGGCAAATATGCAGGTTTTCATATCCCTGCAGTACTGTGTTATGACACACTACACCTGCTAGGGTCCCCTCTTCCAAAGAGCAATCACGGACACAGAAGCTCCGTCCTTGACAGCAACAGCTTTGTTCAGACCCTGGATTTACGCTGAACTAGAGATGCCACAAATTTTTCTATGCAACGTGGTTTTATCCTGCATCTTCAGGATCCCCTCCCCACAGGCCGGTTCATGTTGAGGCAACCCACGTTGCCACATTTGAACTGTGCCCAAGTCTAGAAAAGTTATCAGCCAGGAAACCTGCTTCCTAGACCGCAGTGACAGATGTTTGTGGCATCCTCACATCTTGAAAGCAGAAAAAGTGAGTACTTTCCTTTAAAAACTAAAGAAAACTTCCATGCCTAATCACCTGGATCCTATTTTTACACACCATAGGAGAGTAGCTATTAATAAATGAAATAGATCAAGATGGGTAGCCATGTTAAGTCTGTCTGTAGCAACAGAAAAAAGCAAGAGTCTAGAAGCACCTCTAAGACTAACTATTGATCCGTACAGAATGGAAATCCATCAACCTTGTGAGGAAACTTGCACAAGTACACACAGACATCATACGCTACCACAAATTTTGTTAATCTTATAGGTGCTACTAGACTCTTTCTCTTTTCTACTAAAAAATGAAATGCATTTTCATACCAGGCAGTTGTTCAGGAGTCTAGCTGTTCATTTCCTATTACAATTTTAAAATCTTTGGGGACATCCTTTAGTTCACTCACAGAGGATCCAAATTCTCAAAAGAAGTTTGACGAAAGAACTCAGATTTTGCAACGCACCCTTCCTCCATCTCACAGAGGTGTGAAAAATTCCCCAGTTGCTCAGTTTGGCAGCTCAGCTCTTCCAAAGCTTAACTGCCAATATTGCCCCTAGGGAAAACTACAGGCATATAACCCCACCTCCACCCCCTCAAAGTTATCAAAGAAGCAATCTAATGGAGGACCAGTTTGCTTTGCAGTCTGATAAGGCTTTTTTATTCAAGATATTTCATTATATAAACAAACTGGGCTAAAGGTGGAGGGCTGTTGCAGACTATGGATTTTGGAATTATGGTATGCATTTTGTGTGTCTGTGTGCAAACACTGCTCTAAACTCACAAAGCACAGAGATGGCCCACAGGGCAAGAGAAATACTTCTGAACCAACCGCTTACCTTAACAGGGAAGGAGCTGCGGGATGTTTATGCCCGCTCCTGCCTCCCTCTCCACCACCCCCAGCATGCAGGCAGAGCTGGGGTCTGGGATGTGTAACTGGAGACACTAGCCTTTCTGCCTGGTCTGGCTTGACAACTTGTTTTTAAACAACAGAACCTCTGGCAGGCAGACCAAAGAGCTTACGGAGCAGCTGGCAAAATCTGACTGGCTGGGTTAAGGCGGGAGGATGAAATCCAGGGCTCCCCCCCACCCCGCCTCCAGTCTCTGGATAGGGCTGGCACATTTGGATAGAGCATCATGCTAAACGAAAGGGAGTGATAGCTGGGAAAATTGACTGCGTGGGGGGAAAAGAA
Source organism: Eublepharis macularius (assembly GCF_028583425.1). Lineage (NCBI taxonomy): Eukaryota > Metazoa > Chordata > Lepidosauria > Squamata > Eublepharidae > Eublepharis > Eublepharis macularius. The sequence goes on along the minus strand of NC_072801.1, from coordinate 68,815,390 downwards.
TAAAAGATTGCTATGAATGTTAGACTAAAGTGCCCCAGATGCTTCTTCAGAGAATCCATCTCTTTAAGAGCTTGGAAGAGATGTATGAAGCAACCAAGCCTCCTGCTGTTCCCACAGGAGCCTGGGCCACCTTTTTTCCTGCCTGCCTGGAGTCCCTCTCGGTACAATAGGCAGGAGAGAAGAGCAGGCAAAGAAGCTGGTCCAAAGTAGGTTGCCAGCTCTAGGATGGGAAATTCCAGTTTGAGAGCCAGTTTGGTGTAGTGGTTAAGAGCGCGGGACTCTAATCTGGAGAGCTGGGTTTGATTCCTCCACTTGATGCCAGCTGGGTGACCTTGGGTCAGCCACAGCTCTCTTAGACCGCTCTCAGCCCCACCCACCTCACGGGGTGTTTTGTTGTAGGGATAATAATGACATACTTTTTAAACTGCTCTGAATGGGTGTTTAGTCATCCTGAAGGGTGGTATATGTCATTATTATATTATTATTATTTCTGTGGTAGAGCCTGGAGAGGGCAGGGTTTGAGGAGGAGTGAGACCTCAGCGAGGTATAATGCCATGGAGTCCATCCCCCAAAGCAGCCATTTTCTCCGGGGGAACTGATGTCTGTGGCCTGGATATCAGTTGTAATTCCAGGAGATCTCCAGCCACCGCCTGGAGCTTGGTAACCAATGGGAGGCATGATCACAGCACTGCTCCTTCAATTCCTCTCACAGTCTCATTCCAAGATCTCAAAAGCAGCAAGTGGAATCTCAAGGGGAGCTGATGGTAAGCCTATCAGCAGGCCATCTGCCAAGGCCCAGGGCCCACCAAGGGACCAAAGACCTTGGCCCATCTACTCCCACTAGGGAACGGGAGGCTGCCCCGGAGGCTCCTGTAACGTCAACGGGACCCCTAGGATGGTCTCTCTCTTCCTGATAGGGGAGGATGTCTGGGGGAGGCAACTCCTCTGCTTCCGGGCAACTCTTCCATCAGGATAATTGTGACGTCATTGCAGGGGCCTGTGGGACATTCTCCCACTTCCTGAGGAGGTGATAGAAGAAGGCAGCCCGAATTACGGAAAGGGTGAGGTGATCTCCCATTTCCTGGCTAGAAAAATACTGGAGGGAGTGGAGCAATGACGTTCTCTGGGTCTCTTTTAGGGTTGCCAAGCCCGAGTTGGGAAATTCCTGGAGATTTGGGGGTGGAGCCTACAGACCGCAGGGTTTGTGGAGGGAAAGGACCTCAACTAGGTATAATGCCATAGAGTCCACCCTCCAAAGCTGCTGTTTTCTCCAAGGGAACTGATCTATGTAATCCGGAGATCCATTATAATTTCAGGATATCTCCAAACCCCACTTGAAGATTGGTAATCTTATAATCCCTTTAGTCCTGCTGACATGGACCCCCAGAGATAGAGATAGGTAACTGATGTGTGTGAGAGAGACAGAGAAAGAGAGAGCCCACATATGCATTTTTATGCATGTGTGAGGTAGCAGAATGCAAAAGGAAGAGAAGGCAGCCAAGTGGTGTCCTTTGTGGGAAAGCGCTACAGTCCATCTAGCTGGACCTGTCTACGTGGGTCTAAGCTGCAGTCCTCAGTCCTCGGCATTTCCAGTTCAAAGGTAGCAAAGGGCAGGAAACGTTTCAAGGTTTAACCCTTCCATATCTTCATCCTCCCCGTTCCCTTCTCACTGAACAACCCCAGCATTTCCTAGTTTCAGCTGCTCTTAAAGGGAGGCTGTTAAACAGCCAATTTCCTGTTCACCTATGGAGTAAGTTCTGGCTACACATGAAAACAACTGGATAAACTTGCAGGAGAGAAACAGTGGGGTTACTCACCTTTCTTTCTTTCTGGCTGGACCTGTATAAATATAGCTTTACACGGGCAAATAGGCTATATGACACATTTGACACCTAGCAGCCTTTGTGTTTTTTACTAGCTAGGCTGTTTTAGGGAGCTTTCCAAACACTGTATCACTCTAGTGTTCATCTCTCCACTTTCTTGCCCCAATTAAAGGAAGGAAGGAAGGAAGGAAGGAAGGAAGGAAGGAAGGAAGGAAGGAAGGAAGGAAGGAAGGAAGGAAAAGAAAGAAAGAAAGAAAGAAAGAAAGAAAGAAAGAAAGAAAGAAAGAAAGAAAGAAAGAAAGAAAGAAAGAAAGAAAGAAAGAAAGAAAGAAAGAAAGAAAGAAAGAAAGAAAGAAAGAGGGAGAGGGAATGACGTGACCCAATAGCATGTTCTATTGTTTACGCAGTTTAAATGCGACTATGCCATAAATATGTAAATATGTAAATATGTAAACCTGTCCAAATCAAAACAAATCATACCTGCCATTGAGACATACTTCATATTGTGGAGGCAGAGTGGCTGTTACGGCCAGCACCACTGTAGTTGCCCAGGGCCTCGGGTTGCCCCTGAACGTAGAAAAAGGAGCTGCTAATGGCATCCCTCTTAACTTTAGACTTAAAGGACAGAGCCCAAGAAGCCAGGGGAAGAAGAAGCATGGATCAAACTCTGAGCCTCACAAAGGAAAATGAATTAAAATGTAAAGCGAGGCACCCTTGCACTAGAAAGTTCATCCTAAAAGTAAACAACGTTGACTTGCTAAGATCATTCAAAATTCCAGCTTTGTAACGCCAGTCAGTGTTTGTAACCACAAAAGAAAATCTCTTCAAGTCTTAAGTCGCCTCAAAGAGAGCCAGCTGGTCACCTTCCTGAGTTAATTAGAAGGGCAACAATTCAGCCATAAGCAAATATTCGGTCATTATGTTTTCGTTGACCTGACCTGGATAGCCCAGGCGAGCCTGATCTTGTCTGATCTTGGAAGCTTAGCAGGGTCATCCTTGGTTAGTAATTGGATGGGAAACCTCCAATGGAGGCAGGGTTGTGGAGGTGGGCAATGGCAAACTACCTCTGCTAGGCGCTTGCCATGAAAACCCCAGCAGGGATTGCCATACGTCAGCTATGACTTGATGGCGCTCTCTACCACCATGTTTTAGTTAATCCCGGTATCTCCTGACCACAGATAGCTTTTTGACACAAACAAATATCAGGAAACAAATTTCTTGAATCCTGAAGCGAGCAAATAAGATATTTTAATCTGACTCCAGTGTCACGAGGATATTTTCTGCTATCCCCCCCCCCCCGCCCGCCCAAGATAGGGAATTCGGTATACAAGATCTTGTACCCACGAAACAGGTCAGGTTGTTCCCTCTAACCTACCTTGGTCTCTAGCATGCACTCTTCAAGATTGGTAGCTATAAACTAACTTCTCCCTTTTTCTTAATCGCACTCCCATGCCCCATATGCTCCTCTTCCACGTTGCTCTCACACATCTCCTGGCTCCAGCCATGGAGCATCTTTTTGTCTTTCCCACGGCCCATCTCTAGATGCCCTGGTTCTCTGGCTCCTTTTAGCCCCCTTTTTTGTCCAGCTCTGCTGCATGATTCTGCCTCCTTGTACTATCTTTCATTCTCTTTCCCTCTATTTTCTAGCCTTCCTTCTCAAATGTTATCCATAAACATTGCACATTTTTCTGCAACCCTAGGGTTCCCATTCCTCAGGTAGGGGCAAGGGTCTTCTACCCCTAGCTCTGACCAGCAATGGGGGGGGAATTGACATCAACATATGCAATGTTATATCACTTCTGTAAAAACCCAGACGTGAGGCAGGATAGCTCTAGGAATTGAATGAAACTCTATGGTTTTACAGTAGATTTTCTCCAGAGATTCCTAGAGGTACCCTACATCACTTTGGGTCTTTTACCGGAAGTGATGTAGCACCACAGCCAGCATGATTGTCAACTGCCTTTTAAATTTCCTTTGTATCTTGCCATCAATCTATCCATTGTATTTAAAAAGTCAACCCTTTAAATATAATGGTCTCATTATTTTATGGGAAGATACCGCACCAATCTGCATTCTGTGTATACAAAGGCTTAGGTCCCAAGAAGTCCAGAGCTGGGGTGCATGCCTCAATGGCCACATACAGGTGCTCCCTGAGATGGTGGCTGTAAGATCATCGTGGGTGAAAGTGTTTTGCTGCTCCTGCCAGCCTGGTGCTTCACCACCAGTGCCACCATGCCCACCCAAGAACTAGAAAAGATAACTCTCCTCAGCTTTTTGCTGCCCCTGTTCTCTTTACAGTCAGATCTGTAAAACAATCACACCATTCCCCAAACCCTCTCCAGATTCCTTCCCTGTGCAGGAGTTTGACCACCATTTCTGGAGGAAGGAATCTCAAGAGAATTTGGAACTGGCATGTGTGGTTTAAAGAACTGCTTTAAGCAGCAAAGAAAGGAGGCCAGGGGAGCAGGCAAAGGAGGGGATCAGCAATTGGCATCACGGTGGCAAGATGGGAGGTTGCTGCCCCACAAAATCTGTGCCTCTTTACAAAGCAGGCCATGGAGGGGGAAGATCTCTAAAATCAGCTCAAAGCTAGGGGGGGCAAACAGTTTTCCCCACCAAGTGGTATTTATGGCCACTGCAGAAAATTTTGGAAGACCTGTAACATATCCCCACATGGGTCCAAAAGCAACTCAGGAAAGAAGCAAAGCAAGGCTGATGAATTTATGAAGTGTTCTCCCCTATATATCACAGATCCAGGGGCTGCGTTATGACTTTAAAAAACAGATAAAAGAGGATCAGGAAACTCGGAGTTGCCAGGTCTCCCACTATGGTGGGAGAAGGAAGGAAGGAAACTGTAGAGCTGTCATTGTGACATCAGTCTTCTCTAGGAATCAGTAGGCTTTTTTTAACCATAGAGCTTCCCATGATTCCTAGAGAAGCCTAAGCTCACTTCTGGGTTTTCTACAAGTGTGACATTACACTGTTGGCTTGATAGCACCCCTGCCCCATGTCCCAAACCTCCCAGAATTCCCACTAGTTGCTATAACGCAGCTACATGTGACGTGATGTTCAGCCCCATGGCCTGATTCACACATAGAGTAGAATCAAATTGTAACGGGAAGACAGAGTTCCAACCTTCTTCCACCTAACTCTCACGCATATGTAAGCATGTTGTTCATGGTGGGGGGCCCTCTGCTGTCAGAGGGCCCATCCCGCTGCCACTCAGCTGGCCAGCAGGAAGAAAAGAGGTAGAGGAGCGGCCAGTGCACTGACATCACTCCCCATGCACCTAGGAGGGTCATCAGTTCATCTCTGGTGAGCCCCTCCCCCACCAGTATGTCCCCTGCCAGTTGGCAAGTCTGTGCCTATGCATGTACGAACCCTAAACAGACTCAGCTAAAAAAGATAATTGTTCAGAGCCACAATGGCGGTTTCTACATTCCTAAGGAGAAATCAGAAGCAAGTATTGCTGCTCTCTACTGGGAGTGCCCCGATCTTCATTTACCTGAATATAGGACTGTGGCCTCCAATACGAGCTTTAGACCAAGCTAACGGAGAAGGTACGGCCAGGTAATCCATCCCTTCTTTACGTGCCACGCTGAGCCCAAAGCCCCCTGGGGTACTGCTCCCATCATCTCCGTTGCAGCTCCCTTCCTCTTTCCGGGTCAGTGCCACGGTCTGCTCTGTTGAGGTCTTCCGGGCTTTTTGGGGAATGCTCTCTGCTGGCCGGGTTCCAGTACAGTTAAAGGGGGCCACATCACCACTTGCCTCCACGGATTCCCCCGGGGCCTCCTCGCCAAGACTCCCCCGCCGAGACAGGCACGGGGATGCAGAAGAGTGTGTTTCAGAGCTGGAATACCGCCGTTTGCCGCAGGGAGAAGCCGGCCGTGGGCCCAGAAGCAGCCATCCATCCTCTGTCCCCCGGCTTGGAGAATAACTGGAGCCATAAACTGGCCACGACTCATCAGCAGACGACCACGGCTTGGGGGACCCCCGTGGGGAACCCAAGGGGGAAGTGAGGGCAAACCGGGCCGCAGCCTCATTCAGTTCGTGTTCCACATCGTCCCCAGCGGGCGCCTCATCATCCGAAAAAAAGCTCCATGGGGAGACACTACCGCTGCTGGCAGGGCTAGGCGTAAAGAAGCCGGAAGCTGGTGGTGCCTCGCGGTAACCACCAAAGGCCTCTAGGAGGAGATAGTCACGTGGTGAAGAGTCCCAGTCATCTTCCTCAGTCCGTCGTCCCGGAGAAATGGTAGTGATCTGTATACTTGGGCACTCTAGCACCCGAGAGCCTCCTAGGCGCACACGTCGTGCCGGCTGACTCTCAAAAGTGTCTCCATCCAAGTCGGCAGGGCGAGGAGGGGGAGAGTGCATGCCAGCTCGGCCTCCCCCAGGATGCAGTGGGCACGGGATGCCCAGAGGAGAAGCGTAGGGAGGGGGGTCCCCCAACGGAAGCGAGCAATAGACAGGGAGGTTGTCAGCGTCTAGATCTGGAAAGAAGACACCATTTCATTTTATTGATTCACGGAAAATATTTATTAACTATGATCTTGAAACTTTAATAGCAAATCCATCATATAAATACAATAAAACAAACACACTGCTGGAAAAGAATCTAAGGGGCTGTGTGGAATCTAGCATCGCCAGTGGGTGGGGACAGCCAGTTTGGTGCAGTGGTTAAGAGTGTGGGACTCTAATCTGGAGAGTTGGGTTTGATTCCCTCTTCCACCATTTGAAGCCAGCTGGGTGACGTTGGGCCAGTCACAGCTCTCTCAGAGCTCTCTCATCCCCACCCACCTCACAGGGTGTTTTGTTTGGGGGATAATAATGACATACTTTGTAAACACTCTGAGTGGGCATTAAGTTGTCCTGAAGGGCAGTATATAAATCGAATGTTGTTGTTATTATTACTACTAAGTCAATGGGGAAGTTTTAACCATAGAGTTTTGCTCAAGTACCAGAGCATCCCCAGCTTCCCCTGGCAAAGCACTGACATCACTTCCAGGTGCAGGGCAGTGATGTTAGTGCATTAGGTATCCCTCCACCATTTCCTACCATTCTCCCCCCCCCCCACTGGCCATCTGAGTAGCGGTGGGAAGAGCCTGGTGCGGGGGGGGATCCCCCGCTCCAACCGGGGGAATGGCTAGCCTGGTGGAATTGAACAGTTTTGGGGTGGGGGAGTAGAATAAATTATTTGAGACATTTCCCCCTTCACTTCCAGGAACTCGAGCGGCCCAGAATTCATCACCTTTCTCTGCTGTTGCTTCTCCCTTTAACCAGTGCTGAGCTCCTCTTGACATTCCCTATCTCCAGCAGCAAAATCAGTCCTCATCAGACATCATTTGAGAAGTTTTTTTTAACTTATAAAACTCCTATTTTTATGCATACCAGGGAATTCCTGGTTGGGACCCCTACCTTGCCTGTGGATGGCCTACATTTTGCTTTTGCGAATGGCAAAGCCACCCTGCTTAGTTAGTCCTGCAGATAAAGAGGCCGAATCTCCACGCGCACTCACACAAATCACTGCATTGTTCAAATGCCTACTTGAGGAGGGGGGGGGGGAAGAGAACAGCTTAGTAAAGATGTGGTCTTAGTAATCGTTTTCGGAGCCGCTGCAAGGAAGGCCTTGTTTCTAAGTTAGCATCTGACAGAAGGAAGAAATAGCAAACCACGAGTCGTCAGACTTGGGGTATCAGTCACCACAGCTCAGCATCCCCTAGCTAGAGATGGACAAACTTCATTTAGGTCACCTGGATGTTTATTCCTCTATCTCCTTCCCACAGTGCATTCTGGGAAACGTAGTTCCCAGAATGTCTGACATTAACAAAGACCTCAGAGGACATACAGAGCAGTGTCCAAAATTACCCGCCTACAACACTGAAAAAATAACTAAACTCAACCTCCACGTTCTGACGCAGCTCTGGGGGATAACACCAGGGGAACCTCTGACTTCCATGCCCCAACTCCTACGCCTTCCAGGGGCCCCTGGTGTTTAACAGGATGTTGGACTATATGGACTTTTGGTCTGATTCAGTCTGGCTGCATTTCTGTTAATTTCTGCATACCACACTCTGCATTTATGAAAGATATGGAACTTCAACACGAGGCCTTCATGACTACCGTATATAGGGCACGTCACATTCTACAGAACCAAGAATGAACACGCATTTTATTGGACATGTGACAGAATTGTTGACGGTAGATAACACATTAACATGACATTTTTGCAGCATCAATATTCAACAAAACCCATCAGAATGTGCCAAATTCTGTTGTCTTGGCTTGGCACGATCAGCTTATCCTCTACTTTGCTCCATTTGTCTCCATCCTTCTTTCGCCATCAAAGGATAATTATAAGTAGCAACTTTCCATGATGGGTCACTTAGCAACTCAGTGGTCCGCAACACAACCTTAAAAATAAATCGTTACTAGTCCACAAAAAGCTCTAGTAGTTCTCCTGCTCCCACATACCTATGCTAGGAATTAACAGCATGTGGAAAGAATAAGAAACAAGCTGTTTTTTCAACTTTGCTAGGGATTCTCAGCTTGGAGAGCACAATAAAGTTGTGCACCATACTTTTAAAGAGATAGTGAGCTGATTTGGCATCTTACGTACTTCATTTTGAAACATGCCAAGTTTCTAGTCCTTTCAGCACTTTCTTTTGTGTAAACGTGCTGTTGCATTTTATATTGTATTTGAATGATTTAAAAAAATGGAAAACGACAAAATGCTTGGTCCATGGCAAGAAAAAATAGGGATCAGTATTGGCTGATTGGGACTGTCTAGTGGTGGACGGCTTCTTTGCTTTCTATCTCTTCTTTCCCTTTCCAGTGTCCAGCAGAGCTTGGATCTATTAAACCATGGAGGACCCGCCAGCCATTCCATCACAGAACCAGAGATCACCAGGTTAAAAAAACCAGAGGTGTAAGAAAAGGGAATCAGTTCACAATTACACATAAGGAATCCTGAAATGATCCAACGTCATGCCTTTCTTCCGCCCGTGACAATTCTGCCCATCCAAAGAAATAGATCTGAGAATCCAAGCCCCATCTGATGGGTTTAAAATAGTTGGTTTGAAAAGTCACCAGCAGCAAAATAAAAATAAAGTAAATAAAGACAAGATTCTTTCGCCTAGAAAAAACAAATATTTGGACCAACACATTAAACAAAGAGGGAGAGAGAGAGATGAAAGTCAATTTGTTCCATTCCCCTCCCTTGCTCTACCAGCCGCCACCCCAAGGCCTGCTTCTAATTTAATGTCCTGTTTCTCTACCCCCTTTTCACCATCTGCTCTCTCAGCAGGGGGTGGTCCCAGGCGCCCAAGTGGCGACGCCCACCCTGCCACAGCTTGGATTGCCCCCTGACTCGCTGCTCCCCCTAGTGTCAACCCTATGTTCCTGCAAGACACTAGACTTTTCAGATCTCGCCACCAAGTGTCAAGGAGCATCCATAATTTGCCCTACTTTGGGGGCAAGAAAACACAGAATGCATGCTAGCAAGGAAGAATTATGAGAAACTGGCAAACCCAGATGTTAGGATGGAGAAGAAGGGTGGTGGGCCAGAAAGGAATCTGACGAAAACTCCAGATAGTCATATCTTAAGACTTATAGGGTGCTCTTAAAAGCACAAGGCGTTTCGCATCAATTTGCTCCATTATCTGTACAACAACCTTGAGAGCTAGGCCTACAGTTGTTCATTCTATGTTGCAAAAGAGGAGGTGAAGCAGAGGGCCAGCAACTCGCCTGCAACTCCTCAGTTCATGGTAGAAGCAGATTTTGATACCCCCTGGCTGAAAAGGAAGAATCCCAAAAAGTGTACAGTACACATATTCCCTTCTCCCCCACCCACAGGGTTTAATTTCACCATGGTCAATTCACTTTTTTTCGTGGATTCATTTTGTGAGGGTTTAACACTATCCTCAACTTCTTTGCAATTTACTCCCCTAACCTATCCTTTTTGGGGAGAGTGAAACTGTGGAAAACAAATCTGAGTAACCCATAGCAAAACGAAACCCCTCCTGGCTAAAATAGAACCTCCATGTTCAGAGACAGTATATCTGAGTAGCAGGCACTGTGGGAGGGGGTGAACAACAGGACAGGATTATTGACTTCAGGGCCCTTCTTGTGAGCTTTAAACTATGGTTAGGGCCCATGCGTATAATGGTTAGAGGGCTAGCATTGGAGAGGCCTGAGTTCAAATCCACCCTTCACCTGTGAAGTTCACTGACTGACTTTAGGCCAGCCACACTCTTTCTTCCTAACCTCTACCTCACAGCGTTGCTGTCAGGAAAAACAGAGGAGGGGAGACATATGCTGCTAGTGTGGTGTAGAGCTAGTGTGGTGTAGCAGTTAGAATACTGGACTAGGATCTGAGAGACCCAGGTCCGAATTTCCACTCTGGGTGACCTTGGGCGAGTCACACGTTTCCAGACTAACCTACCTCACAGGGTTGTTGTGAGGATAAATGCTTTGGGTCGCCACTGGGGAGACAGGCAGGGTATAAATGAAGTAAAGTAATAAAAACACAATGAAGAAATCAAAGAAAGTCAAGTAAGCTGCTGTCAGAAGCAGGATGACTGGATCCAGTAAGGGCTTGTACATTCTTGGCTCTGCAGGGAGGAAGGGGCCTAACATCCAGCCCCCATGCTCCGTCCCGCACTCTGGTTCCATTCACAGCCTCTGCCAGGTGGAAGACTGCAAGCTTTCCCCACTGGCTTAAGGGTTTGGGAAGGTTTTGGCAAGCAAAAAGGGACTCGAAAAGCTTCCTCTGAACTTGGCCAAACCCGCTCTGGGCCTCCACCCTGTTTTGTGGGCCAGAGACAAGCCTAGGATTGGGATGGGGGGGCAGCTGTCGAGGAGGGGCCGCCATCTGAACCCAATTAAAGGGCCATTTCCCAAAGCCCCAGGCTCCACTGGCAGGGACCCCCGTTGCCAAGGAAACGGGGCCTGGGCCAAGGACGAAAGGGAAAATTGCGCTGTTGTAAGGGAGATAGTTGAAACCGTATGTGAGGGGCAGGCGAGAGACATTCCCCCTCTTTGCCGCCATGCCTTCCCGCCCCCTCCACCAAGGATGCAAGATCTTGGATGGAGGCCAGTCTGGAGGGGCTGGGCTCAGTCTGGAGGGGCTGGGTTCAGTGGGATCCTGAGGCCCTTTCCGGGCCCATCTGGATTTCATTTGAATCAGACACCGCCTGCCCAGAGACGGTTTGACCTTTCTCTCTGGAAAAGAACCGAGTTTCCTACCTTCGTCTCTGGGGCGGCTCACGCTGGTCTGCCAGCTCCCTCCAAGAATCGGTCCCTGCCAGCATTTGGATCTATCCTGGCCATAAGTTTGCGTCCAGAAGAACATCGCCCCCTCTCCAGCCAGTGCGCCATGAACATCCCCATTGCACATCCCAAGATGGGGTTGGAGTCATAAACCAGATCACACCAGAAAAATATAGCCCCCCCCTCCCCACTTCCTATTTTTCAAGTGTGCATGTCATGCAAACCACACTTTTCTATTTTGGAAAAGCCAGACTTGGAACACCAGATGCGGCCTTTTGCGCTTTAAGCTTTACTGAGGGGGCCACTTCTGAGAAAACAGGCTTTGACTCACGGAAGCCTGTGTCCCCAGAAAGGTTAGTGTTTCAAAGGTTACTTTTCTCCAACAGATTGTCTCTTTGGAAGTCGTTCTGAATTAATGGGATTATTTTCAGGAGGTGGGGTTCAGCTTTGGGGGAAGAGGGGAAAAATTAGAATGAAAATGACTGCCCAAAAGAGATGTGAGAAAAGAGAGATGATTTGGATGGTCAAAACTGATGTGAAACAAAAAAAAAATTATGACTGTGGTGCTAGTCCTCAAGAAATACCTCATGTCTTTAAAAACATAGTATCAGTTGTCCCGAGAGCCCACCCCATCACCCATGTGTTTTGATACCATAAACTTTAGCCAACCACAAGCCTTTTAGCTAGCCTCATGATACTGGTGCGCACTTGACCAAAATCCAGTTTTGACTGTGTAGGGACTTGGGATTTAAAACAAATAAGAGACCTGAGGCATCTTAAAGATGAACAACCTTCTTTGGAGGTTTTTAAGCAGACGCTAGATGACCATCTGACAGCAATGCTGATTCTGTGAATCTAGGAAGATCATGAGAGGGAGGGCAGGAAAGGTTATATCAGTGCTTAGTTCTCATGGCCCTTCTTACATGCCCAGGGTAATGCCAATCACCACTTTGGGGTCAGGTAGCAATTTCCCCCAGGCCAGTTTGGCTAGGGATCCTGATGGGAGTTTTCCCATCTTCTGGGCATGGAGTAAGGGTCACTGTGTGTGTGTCGGGGGGGGGGGGCGAGTATTTGGGAATTTACTGCATTTTGCAGGAGGTTGGACTAGATGACCCTAGAGGTCCCTTCCAACCCTGTAATTCTATTAAGTCTTTAGTCCTGTATAAAATGTCATGGACTAGAATTGCCAGAGGCAATTTTCGGTTGCACGTTGCATCACCTGAGGCCAGTCACAGGCAAAGCCAAATGCACTCTACCTTAAGTTCAATTCTGGTTCTCCGGACCCGTTTATAGCCAAAATAGCAGGGCACGGAATCATCTTACGAGTTGGAGAAGAGCATTTCCTCCCCTCTTTACTCAAAGCTCTTCATTCACATGCAACCTCACAACAGACCTGCAAGGCAGGCCACTTTCTTTTTAACAAACCATAACGCCAGGGCTAGGAGATGGCAGCTCGCCTCAAGCAAATTCAGAGCTGTGATTAGAGCTTGGGGTTTTCTAGCTCATTGCTCTGACACATTGCACCCGCGCTTTCTTTTTTATAAATAAAAAATACTTATACACAAAATAAAGAGAGTTATCAGTCCTGCGAGATCAAAAGCTACAATATGTCTTCTGTATGGAGAGCCATGTGCTCCAAAAGTTTGCAAACACAAACTTTGGTAAAAGCACCCGTCTCAGACAATCTCCATCTTTCTCCCATGCACCCGTGGGATGAAACAAGACACCCATCCAAACCGTGGTGTTGATTTTTTTTTTTTTGGCAAATATGCTTATTAACCCTTTTTGCTGATTTCACAATCAACGTTGCAATTCCTTTGACATGGGCAGACCTCCACGCCCCACCCCCCAGACACAAGCCCCGCAGGAGGGGGAAATCACCCATGTCATCTCCTTCCCATCATCCTAAAAAGGAAACGCTTTTACAGCTATATCACACACAGAGGCTAAAAAGCGACTTCTTCATCTCCTCTTGTAGAATCTGATCAAGCAGAGCCCTTGTCCCAATCAAAATAATGCCCCCTCTTCCAAAATAAAGCCTCACCTTCCAAGGGGACCCCCATAGCAGGGGGTTCTTTCTCCTCTTCTCCAAAAATCAGCTTAAATTCCAAATCTTCATCTTCACAGTTCGAAGCCCCCATTTTGGAGGTGGGTGGAGGCAGCCTAGTTGGGTGGGGGGAGATTCCCTCTCCCCCTAAAAAATCTCTTAGCCACTTATTCCAGGATGAAGGGCAAAACGTGGGGGGAATTCTCCCCTGATTCCTCCCAACTCAATGCCTCTTTCTGTCGTCCACTTTCCCCCCTCTCTTTAATAGTTTAAAAAAACAGAAACTTTCCCAAACAAACTTTTCCCTCTCCTCTAAACGCACCCCCTCCCAATCCCCCTCTCCCTGCTGATTGGCTGTTGGAAAAACCCAAACCACGCCCCGTGTCACAATAAGACACACCCATTGCGAAAAAAAGAGACTTGGACGGTTCTATTTCTCCTCCCACCCCTCGGAAGGAAGCTCGGCCGCTCTTCTCCCTCCGCATCTTACCAGATGGACCATTCTACCTGGAGCCCATTGGAAGTCAGCCCAAGGAGACCCGCCTTCGTTTGTCTGTCTGTTATGGAGGGCTGGGCACGCCCAGGCAGGCTCTTAAAGGCGCAGAGAAGAAATGGAGTGCGTAATAGTGACTCTGTGCTGTTATTAGGAAAAGCAATAATATTGCATGAATAATTGTTACGCGCAAGCCATGTTAATGCATGGATTTACGCACGCTCCCATTTAGGGCAAGAAGGTGTGGTGTGGCTGAGGAACCCAACAAATGTACAGAAGGGAAAAAATGTTTAAAAAAAAACCAGAAGGTGAAATTCTGGCATTTCCCAAGCAGTAGCCCAATGGGATATCCCATGCTTCCAGAAGCTAATTCTCAAGCAAGCAAGCAAGCAAGCAAGCAAGCAAGCAAGCAAGCAAGCAAGCAAGAAAGAAAGAAAGAAAGAAAGAAAGAAAGAAAGAAAGAAAGAAAGAAAGAAAGAAAGAAAGAAAGAAAGAAAGATGGATGTGTGGATTCTGAATAACTGGAAGTTATACTCACCTCTAGCCCGGACTGTCAACGGGGCAGAAGTAATTTATTAACTAGTTTTACTGTTTCTTTTAACCGTCTTTATGTTTTGCTGTGTGTATGCTTTAAAACCAACAACAACAAAAGGATCAACATTCTCTAAAATAACTTTATTTTTGAAAGCCTGCCTAGGTGATGCTGGGTTGTCCTAAACTATTGTTTTTATTTTGTTTCCTGCCAACTGCCAGGAACAGCGAAGGGCAAGGGCATTTGGGGATCTAGCAAGCTTCATGATTCTCCTCCAAGGAATTTGTCTGTCTCCCACCATGGGTGCATTTGAACCCAATGTTCTGTATCCTGACCGGCTGCAGTACCCTCAGAGGGGGGGGGGGGCTTTCCACGCAACCTGAAATTGTTTGAAATGGAGGTGCCTGGGATTGAACCTAGAACCTTGGCATGCAGAGTGGATACTCTGCTTCTAACCCACTGCCCCGCCAGGCTCCACTCTAAGGTTTCTCCACACATCCCCAAACTTTAGATTACCAGATCTGGTAATCCTGGTTGAAGTCCAAAACCAGCAAACATTATGAATGTTTTAATTTGTATTGTCGAAGGCTTTCACGGCCGGAGAACGATGGCTGTTGTGGGTTTTCCGGGCTGTATTGCCGTGGTCTTGGCATTGTAGTTCCTGACGTTTCGCCAGCAGCTGTGGCTGGCATCTTCAGAGGTGTATCACCAAAAGACAGAGATCTCTCAGTGTCACAGTGTGGAAAAGATGTAGGTCATTTGTATCTACTCAGGAGGGGTGGGGTTGAGCTGAGTCATCCTGTAAGAGTTTCCCAGGGTGTGGAATGCTAATGGCGGGAGGCTTCACTGTATCCTGAGGAGGTTCTTTTGCATATGGATTGGTGCTTGATGTGCTAATCTTCTCTGCAGGGCTATTGTCGGGGATAGAATGTTTTGTTAGCCTGGTGTTTTTAGAACTGGAAACCATGCTCTGTTCATTCTTAAGGTTTCTTCTTTCCTGTTGAAGTTTTGCTTATGCTTGTGAATTTCAATGGCTTCCCTGTGCAGTCTGACAAAGTAGTTGGAAGTGTTGTCCAGTATTTTGGTGTCCTAGAATAAGATACTGTGCCCTGTTTGAGTTAGGCTATGTTCAGCCACTGCTGATTTTTCAGGTTGTCCAAGTCTGCAGTGTCTTTCATGTTCTTTTATTCTTGTCTGGATGCTACGCTTTGTGGTCCCGATGTAAACTTGTCCACAGCTGCAAGGTATACGGTAGAGACCCCCTCACCTCTGCAGGAGTATACCGTATACCTTGCAGCTGTGGACAAGTTTACATCGGGACCACAAAGCGTAGCATCCAGACAAGAATAAAAGAACATGAAAGACACTGCAGACTTGGACAACCTGAAAAATCAGCAGTGGCTGAACACAGCCTAACTCAAACAGGGCACAGTATCTTATTCCAGGACACCAAAATACTGGACAACACTTCCAACTACTTTGTCAGACTGCACAGGGAAGCCATTGAAATTCACAAGCATAAGCAAAACTTCAACAGGAAAGAAGAAACCTTAAGAATGAACAGAGCATGGTTTCCAGTTCTGAAAAACACCAGGCTAACAAAACATTCTATCCCCGACAATAGCCCTGCAGAGAAGATTAGCACATCAAGCACCAATCCATATGCAAAAGAACCTCCTCAGGATACAGTGAAGCCTCCCGCCATTAGCATTCCACACCCTGGGAAACTCTTACAGGATGACTCAGCTCAACCCCACCCCTCCTGAGTAGATACAAATGACCTACATCTTTTCCACACTGTGACACTGAGAGATCTCTGTCTTTTGGTGCTACACCTCTGAAGATGCTAGCCACAGCTGCTGGCGAAACGTCAGGAACTACAATGCCAAGACCACGGCAATACAGCCCGGAAAACCCACAACAGCCAATGTTTTAATTTGTTAGCTGCCTTAAAGTGCAATTCTAAAAAGATTTACTCCAGTCTAAGGACCAAACTACACGTGACAAATGACACTTGAACGGCAAGTGTATTCCTCCTTGTTCACTTGCCCTCCACTTGCTCTCTCCACTCGATCCACTTGCCATTCAAGTGCCATTTGTCACTTGTAGCTTGGCCCTAAGGCTAAGAAATCAATGGGCTTAGACCGGAGTAACTCTGTTTAGGATTGAACAGTGGGTGGCCTTTATGAGGGCAGAACGGGCGTGCATAAATTTTGTAAAATAAAATAAGTCAATACACTCTTTTATTTACAAAGATCCAAACAGAGCATATTGAGTAAGAGAACACGGCAACCAAACTTCTCTTCATCCAGCTCCAAATAGGTCAAATGCTCATTTATTTATTAATTTTATTGAAGAGGATTTTTGTGAATCCTTTCCATAATCCTGCTTGAGGCAGCTCGAACCACCTCAGTTTTTCCTCCTCTTGCCAGGTTTCATCCAGTCCTACGAAACTCACCTGTCTTGCCTTATTCTTGTTTTAATGTTCCTTTGCCTTTGTCACAAGCTGTAATCAGCGTCACATATAATCAGATGTCCAAGTCATTTAAGGTAAATATCTCCAGTTATTAAGGGACACTAATGTTCTTTCATCACGTCCTTGAGCACACATCGACCTGTCCTGCAAAGCCAAAGGGATAGACCAATTAAGATGTTACACTGCTGACATTATCCGAGGAACTCTGAGACGCTTTCCTCTGGAGTTGGGCTGCAAAGTAGCTTCTTCCTGAAAAAGGACTTCCCCCGGTTGGTCTGTGGGCTTTACAAACAAGTTTTTCATAGGGCAATTCTGTATACTGAAATCCTCATGCAGGGCTGCTGGGCAGAGTGGAGGGCTAGAGGGAAAGAATGCTGGTGAACCGATTTAACTTAGAGTTGCCAGCTCCAAGTAGGGAAATTCCTGGAGACTAGGGGGCAGAAACTGGGGAGGGTCGAGTTTGAAGAGAGAAGGAACCTCAGGTGGGTATATAAGGCCATAGATTCCACCAAAGCAACCATTTTCTATAAGGGAATTGATCTCTGAAGGCATTTCAGAAGATCTCCAGGGCCTGCCTGGAGTTTGACAACCCTTATTACACCACAGTCCCAAAATGGACTGGGGATCCACTTGTTATTTCCACTTCCAGGACAGGAGAAGGCAATTTGCATGCAGTCTCAAAAGTCAGATTAGGGTTTGGGGGACAGACTTGTATTCGAATCCTCATCCATAAAAAACATCCTCGGCTGCAGCCTTCTCTCCGTCTGACCTGCTTCACAGGATTCCTGGAAGGATAAACTGGAGAAGAGATAATGTGCATGCCATCCTGGGCTCCTTGGAGGGAAGTGGAATAAAAATGTCATTGAAGCTGGTCCCAAAGGCTCTCTGGCCACAGTCTGCTTTCTAAATGGCTTTGAACGTTAGCAAACCATTCCGAAAACCTTCAGGTCTTGGTAGCAACTGCAGACTTCAGGGTTTGCCTGGGATAAACCCAATCTGGAAGTCACACTTTTTGGGGAGGCTATGGCAAGTTCTGTGCACTTTGTACATGCCCAGAGGCAACACCATTCTTTTAATAAAATATAACACTGTTCTCAGATGTAACCGCTGACACTCAAAACTGGTTCTAGAGCTGGAGATGATCTTTATTTGCTTCATGTTAAGCCTCTGATGTGGATAAAACGGGCCAGAGAGAGAGAGATGTCAAACTGGATTTGACTCTCCAAACATCCCACAAGGTGTTAGCAAATCCACCCTTTCCCTCCTCTTATCCCTGCACCAAACTTCCACCTTCCCCTCCATACAGAGTTCTGCTGCCAGCCCCCAAGCCACACACCATCCCGTAGAAGCCCAGACTCCAAGGGGTTAACATTCTTTTGCTTCCCCATTTCCATAACCCACGAGGGAGTCTGACGCATATGGAGTTTGCAAAACAGAGAAGCTGCCCAGGCCTTCCTTAGCACGCTTCGCCTCTCGCTGTCCCCCTTTCATTAACTTAATCAAAACCATCCGTCTTTTAGCAGGCGGAGTTACAGAGTCCAAATGCCAGGCTATTTCTAAATCTTTCCCTGGAAGCTGAGCTAAGCTGGACTCGGGAGGAGGAGAGATGCATTATAAGATTCGCTTGGAGGGTCAACCCCCTTTTCAGCCTCCTGGCCCAGCCAACCCATTGGCTGGCCCTCCCCAAATTTCAATGTCTGTTTTAGAGGCCAACATCTGTCTGGTTTTCCTATAAAAGCCAACATTCCCAGCAGCCAGACACAGAAACTCTGAAATTCTTTCCTTCCCTCCTCTTTGCATTTTTCTTATGCAAGCAATCTTGGGGCTTCCACCACAGGGCAGGAAAGGAAAAAGGAAAAGAAAGTGAGAGCCAAGCTACAAGTGACGCCTGACACAGGTTGGACACTTGTCAGCTTCCCTCAAGTATTGATGGGAAATGTAGGCGTCCTGGTTTTACAGCTTGGCTCTCCATTACAGCTGCAAGACCAGGATGCCTACATTTCCCATCAAAACTTGAGCGAAGCTGACAAGTGCCCAACCTGCATCAGGTGTCACTTGTAGCTTGGCTCTCAGCCCAAATAAAGAGCATCCTCTGAAACTTTCCCCAGTGGTGCACATGTTGTTTCTAGAGGGGGTTGTGAATTTCCCATTCTGTCTCACCAATTCTTTTAACTGAGCCAAAAAGACAAAGTACAATTTTCCCTTGCACCAGTCTCTAAATTCATAGCTCCCCAATTGACATCAACTTCTCCAGGGTCTGGCTTAAGTGTCCCCCCATTTTCCTGATATGAAATGACCCTGGGGAGTTGCTATACGCAACTTGCATTGGTACACGGAAGCCTTCCCAGTGGGGCAAATAGTGTCTCCCCAGAGCCATTTCAGGTCTTTTAAGATGGCCATGCAACGAAATTGCATCTTTTAAACTGCATTTCCCCTCTCCTGTTTTTAATCCCCCCCCTCCTTGGGAGCTCAGAGCCGTATACATATTCAGCACTTCTTCCTTTCTATCCTCAGAACAAACTTGTAAGATAGGGCAGGCTGAGAGCGGCTGCCCCAAAGTCGTGGGGAGTTTATGGTTGCCGACTCCCATGTTGTAACATTCCTGGGGATTTGAAGGTGGAGCCTGAGCAAGGTAGGATTTGGGGACCTCAGCAGGGAATGATGCTATTGTGTACTGAGCCTGGAGCTCAGAATGATTTCAGCCCAGAGTGATTTCAGTTCACAACATGTTTTATTGCCAACCAGGGCCGTTTCCAGACGGCTTACCTGCAGCCGCTCCATGCCGCAACGTCACGGATCGTGCCGGGGAAAACGCGAAATATCGCGTTTTCTCGCGCGAGTTTTGCGCGATGTCGCGCAAAACTCGCGCGAGAAAACGCGATATTTCGCGTTTTCCCCGGCACGATCCGCGACATTGCGGCATGGAGCGGCTGCAGGTAAGCCGTCTGGAAACGGCCCAGAACAGGCAGACTCACAGCAGAACAGAACACCTCAATGCATACATACAAACCCCGCCCCTGGCTTAACCATCAACCAATAATAATGAACATTCCAGGATACCATCATTTGCATGAACTATATACAATATAACATATTTACAACAATGTGATTGGCCTTTATTTAGAGTGGGCCATTGGCTGCTTGCAAACTGAAACCGCCAATGAGAATCGGAGTCAGGGTAGCCTAAATTTTATTCAAGCTAGGGCCAATACACAACAAATGCCATATACACTCCACCTTCCAAAGCCGCCATTTCCTCCAGGGGAACTGCTCTCTGTAGTCTGGAGATCAGTTGTAACTCTCCAGGCCGCATCAGGAGGTTGGCAACTGATAGGGAGAGGGGAGCTAAACCTGGTGTCCTAGTCTTATCTTGCTCACAGCTACTACCACACTAGCTCTAGTGAAAGTAGAAAAGGTCGGGGAAGGACAGGCTGAAGGTGGCAATTAATCCGCCAGCCATCAGGCTCCGGCATTTAGAAAAGACACTCTGAGCATGGGCAGATTGCAATTTCCAGACAGATACATCCATCTATGAGACAAGAGTGTTTAAGTCAGAGACTGCTGACATCCCGGCAGAATAAAATCTCTGGAATTTTGCCTTTTAGAAAAAAGAAGAATGAAGACATGGGGGGGCGGGGCGGGGGGCGCAGAGAAAGAGCATGAAGGGAGGAAGAGCCGAGAGAGTTTCCTGACTATTCAGATAGGGGCTTGCTGCCACCTGGTGGAGGGAATGAGCTATGCTTTATCGGGGTAACTCCCCGCCTTATTTTAAAAAGCGCAGAAAGAGGCTGCAGAGAGACTCCAAACTACTTTTATTTTGCGAGGAATACGAACTTTGAGCTAAACTGCACTTTTCTTAGTTCGTTAACTTTCCTCTTTTTTTTCAGAGGGGGGGTGCGGATCTCCTCCATGGATTCCTTATTAGCCGAGAACCAAATTTCTGCAACTGAATCGATAATTTGCGTGGGCTGAACCCCGAACTGGGGATGTTCCCACTCGGGTTGCCAACCTCCGGGGGGGGGGGCTGGAAACCTCCCGGAATCACAACTGCTCTCTAGATAATAGGGATCAGTTCCCCTGCAGAAAATAGCTTGGGGGGAGGGGAGGTGGATTCTATACCATCACACCCCGCTGTGCTCCCTCCCCAACCCTCCTCTAGGCTCCTTCCCCAAGCATCCAGGAATTTCCCATCCTGGAGTTGGCAACCAAAGTCAGTACCCCTCTCCTACTTCATGCACCGTCCGTAGACTTGCACAATTTTTTCCACAGGCAACTCCCCCTTGCTAGGGTGGCTCAGAGGGCTGTGACTGGGAAAACCCCACCAGGAAATCCCCCAAACGCACCTTCTCCCCCCCGCATCCACTTTTCAGCTGTTTCTCTACCCCCCCCCTCCGCCTCTTCATTCTGATTGGCTCCTTCGCCTCCCCGCGTCTCTTCCGATTGGCTCTTGCCTTCCGCCCCTTTAAAACCCGCTTCGACTTCCTTGATGAGTTTCAAGAGGAGCGCCTTCACGTGTTTGCAAGTGGCCGACCTCGCCAGGTGAGCTGGGGAAGGGGCGGGTGAATGTCAAGCCTGTTTACCTAGTTGTAAAGATGCAAGGTCGAGCCATCCCCTTCCTTAAAACGGAGGTGCAAGCGGGAAGGGCAACAGTTTGGTCCAGATGCCAGTCTGGTGTGTGTGTTTTGCGTGGCAATCTGAGCCTTCCTTGGACCCGTTAATAACTTGCTTTCACACGCGTGAGGACAAAATAGGGAAGCGGGAGTCTTTCCGAGCACCTTGGTGGAAAGGCAGGATTTAAAAAAAAATGCATGGATCCCCTTTTTGCGCATGGAACAAGGGCGCTTTGCAATTGGATTTTGCTACGTGAAACAGAAAGGCCCCCTTACAAGTGCTGGCTGAATCACATTGAAAGTGAATTGAAAGAACGTTGTGTGTGAACGCCGTAGACTTTGAATGTATCTATTTTAATCCCGCTTTTCCACCAAGGTGCTTGGGGAGATTCCCACGTCCCTTTTTTTTTGTCTCCACAACGACACTGTGAGATTGACAGCTGCACATGAACAGCTGCCCCAAAGCAACCCAGTGAGCTTATTGGCCTGGAGGGAGGTTCAGCTTGGCTGACCTGGGAACTGTTGCAATATTATTATTCCTACCTTGATGTTCAGAAGGTTTAAGAAGACGGTGAGGCCTCTGAGCATGTGCAGAGTGCCTTTCAGGAGTCACCCGAGTAGGACATAAGGGATTAGGCTAGGGTGGTGATTTCTAAGGCGGGATGAGCCCTCCAGTGCATCCACCCATCTTTCCTTCCTGCATCCTAACCAAATTATATTTTATGAATGAAGCCATAATTCCCCTCTGTTGCCTCACATGAAGACTTTCTGGGGAAAGGGCTAGAAAGGAGGGATGGAAGTGACCAGGGCACGTTTAACTTTCAAAGATTTATCCTCCAGATCTTAAACAAAAAATACTGTCAGCTTGAGAGAGGCAATAAAGTGGTTGGGAAAAAACCACTGATTTGTCTGAAATGTCAGGGAACCCCCAATATAAGTCACCAGAGCAGCCCTGCCCAAGAGCACGGCATGTCCCTTCTCTTTCCTGTCACTGCAGAAGTACTTTCTGAGAGCTGGATCTAGATGGGTAACCGCACACGTTGGATAATGCACTTTCAATGCACTTTATCAATCGTTTGAGGTGGATTTTTTGTTCCGCACAAAAAAAAATCCATTCCAAATGATCTATAAAAAGGATTGGAAGTGCATTATCCAACGTGTGCAGAATCACTCCGTGTTAGTCTGTCTGTAGCAGTCGCAAAGAGCAAGAGTCCAGTAGCGCCTATAAGACTAACAAAATTTGTGGTAGGGTATGAGCTTTCATGAGCCACAGCTCACTTCTTTAGCTCTCTTTCTGGGAGCTGACATATATTATCCCAATTGTCTTTACAACATCCTTGTACAGGCCAGTATTATTTTTTACCAATGATACAGCCTTGGAATAAATAGAAGTACTTTTCTTCCTCTGGACCAGAATATGCAAGAATAGAGCGCCTTTCAAAAGCCTATTACTTTGGGGGTTTTTTAATTTCAGTTTTGTCATCATGAGCCGTGTAGGTTATAGGGCAAGATCACAGATCTTACACAGATCATCTCACATAGGGCAGATCTGTTTGCAGAAATGAAACATT
Source organism: Eublepharis macularius (assembly GCF_028583425.1). NCBI lineage: Eukaryota > Metazoa > Chordata > Lepidosauria > Squamata > Eublepharidae > Eublepharis > Eublepharis macularius. The sequence goes on along the minus strand of NC_072801.1, from coordinate 68,792,571 downwards.
TGTGCATTTGCTTATAGCTCAAGTGTTAAACCAACAGCCTTTTTTAGCTGGGGAATGAAGTTTTTAAAAAAATTACAAGGGGAGGGAGAAAATAAAAATGTCTCAAGGGCTGGCCAATCACATTGTCTCAGCCTAAGCAGCCTCACAGGGTGGTGACTGTGACGATAAGAGGGAGGGAAGGGAAATGATTTTGCATATTTTGAGTCCCCATCGGGGAGAAAAGTGGAATATAAATAAAAATAAAACGGCGCCATTTGCTTAGAAATATCACAGGCTTGTATTTTATGGATCTTTCCCTGCCCCCCAACCATGTATTTTAATTTTATTTAGAGGATTTCTATTCCATGTTTTTGCATCTAAAAAAAAATCCTAAGGTGGTTTACAACCTTAATGCTTAATAAGTTGAAAATGCAAACCAATACAAAGCCATCAAACCGCACTGAAAACAGGCTAGTTACTGCAAATCTGCCAGTGAGCTTTTTATGACAATACAGATTATGGTTACAGTCTGAACAAAAGCAAAAGAACAAGATCACAGAAGGCAGCAACAGTAAAATCAGCAAGTACAATAACTGTACAATAGCTCAGTCATAAACCCTGAACCAAAATAAACAGAGATCACAAGTAGCAACATTTTTAAAAAGCCATGTCAAATTTTTTATTAGGCACGATGGGGTTGCCAACTCTGGGCTGAAAAATTTCTGGAGATTTGGAGGTGGAGCTTGGGGAGGTATCTCAACACTGTGTGATGCCGCAGAGTCCACCTGCCAAAGCCACCATTTTCTGCAAGGGAACAGATCTCTGTAGTCTGGAGATTGGTTGTAATTCTGGGAGATCTCCAGGCACTACCTGGAAGTAGGCAACCCTAGGCCCAACCAAAATGCCACTGAAACAGCGTGCAAGGTTTTAATGGGGCCTGCTTGGGACCCAAATCGGCCCTCTGCAAAATACGCGTATGAGGAATGAACACAACGTGAGTTCTGGGACCACCCCTCCCAGTGGGAGGGTAAGAGGACGTGGCAACCCGATGGTGTGACACAGCTGGAAGCGATGTTGCAGGATGCGATTTCCCCCTCCACTGCTCCACTGAGTGTCTTCGGGCATAGGGGGATGCCAGCATGGCATTCTTCGTATCTGTCAAAGGGAGTTTTGACTCCCAAAAGCTTGTACTCTGGAAATCCTGTTGGTTTAAAGTGCTTTCTGGACTCTTGTTATTAAATCCAATGGTGTTTATAATTGCAAGGGCCAGAACAATTCCATTTGTTTGCTTAAGAATCTCGCCCTTCTTCCAAAGAGTTCAGGGTGGCATGTGTAATTCTTCTCTCCTGCCAGTTGTTTTTACAACAGCTCTGTGAGCTAAGTTAGCCTGAATGAGGTAGATTGGCCCAAGTTTACCAAATTTGCTCTGTGGCCAAATGGAGATTTGAACTCGGGTCCCTCTGCCTCTAGTCCAACCACTGTGTACAGTTGGGAGGAGAGAATCCTGTCTTTGTATGCAATGACATTTGTTTTCCCTTCTACAGTCATCTGCCATCTTTTCCAGTCTGGCCTATTTGCTCATGAACGAGTTTCGCCTTCCCTGGGTGGTCAACGGCGTCTTTCCTTTTTCTCTCACTCCCTGTGAGTTGGTTCCTCGGCCTCGATATCCTTCCAGCAACAGTGATGAAGCCTCGACGGCTTTTCATAGCTGTAAAAAGTTTTTCAGGGGAAGCCAAGGCAGGCGGGGAGGTGAAGGTCTCTAAAGGCAGCCTCCTGCGCCAAGAAGATGTCCACAAGACCTCCTCTGAGGGGTGTTTCTGGGCCAAGGTCTTGGACACCGAAAAAGTGGTCCGAGTCTCTTCTTCAGCCGTCCAGGAGTTGACTGGCACCCATGCTGGCCTTTTGGAGGCGGTGACCAACGGAGATGAGCGCCTGGGACTTTTCAGTCAGGAACGGCTGATGCGAAGGCTGAGTTCCCTCCAGAGAGGGGACCCGGTCCGAGTCCAAATCACTTCATCCTCCGGGCAGAAAGTTCAGGGCATCATCCGATACCGGGGGCCCATTGAAAAAAACAAGCGTGATACAAGCGTCATCTTCGGCGTAGAGCTGGTGGTAAGTTAACGGGACCGATGGGAGGAGATGTGGTTCTCCGATCTATTCATTGGAATTTTCTGTTTTTGCAAGACAAGAAAGTTCTTAGAACTCAATGGGGATCTCAGGATGTATTGTCGAAGGCTTTCACGGCCGGAGAACGATGGTTGTTGTGGGTTTTCCGGGCTGTATTGCCATGGTCTTGGCATTGTAGTTCCTGACGTTTCGCCAGCAGCTGTGGCTGGCATCTTCAGAGGTGTAGCACCAAAAGATAGAGATCTCTCAGTGTCACAGTGTGGAAAAGATGTGGCAGGTCATTTATATCTACTCAGGAGGGGTGGGGTTGAGCTGAGTCATCCTGTAGGAGTGTCCCAGGGTGTGGAATGCTAATGGCGGGAGGCTTCACTGTATCCTGAGGAGGTTCTTTTGCATATGGATTGGTGCTTGATGTGCTAATCTTCTCTGCAGGGCTATTGTTGGGTGTGGAGTGTTTTGTTAGCCTGGTGTTTTTCAGAACTGGAAACCATGCTCTGCTCATTCTTAAGGTTTCTTCTTTCCTGTTGAAGTTTTGCTTATGCTTGTGAATTTCAATGGCTTCCCTGTGCAGTCTGACAAAGTAGTTGGAAGTGTTGTCCAGTATTTTGGTGTCCTGGAATAAGATACTGTGCCCTGTTTGCTTTAGGCTATGTTCAGCCACTGCTGATTTTTCCGGTTGTCCAAGTCTGCAGTGTCTTTCATGTTCTTTTATTCTTGTCTGGATGCTACGCTTTGTGGTCCCGATGTAAACTTGTCCACAGCTGCAGGGTATACGGTATACTCCTGCAGAGGTGTTTGTGTGTGCTTAAAAATCTCAGGGTTTTGGCTCTAGTATGGCAAAAGCTAGGGACACGTCCTGATGTATCAGTGTTGTTTAATGGGAGGGGTTATCATTAGAATGTGGTGGTGTTAAGTTTTAAAACAAAGTACAAGGTACAGAAGGATACAAAAGGATACAAAATATAGGTGTGTAAATATCACATAAGCCACATAAGACCACACGTGATGAACAATGAATACATTCCAACAATATTTACAATTTTGACTACACTGCCCACTCTACACATCCCCCAGAAAGAAATGTTTAAGTCCAATGCTAGCTAGTTTAGGTTTCAGACAAGATAACGAAAACATTGTCGCTGCATTAGCAGATGTGGACCCAGAGACCTCGTACAGGGTTGCTTTTTTTGCCCTTGCAGCAGGGAAAATCCGAGAGAAGGTCGTGTGACAGCACAGGACTGTCCACAGGATATAGTGTAATTCCTATAGTGTTTTATCAAGTTTGTACTGTATATTTTACCTGCATCGTCGCTCATATTTTTGTTACTGTTTTATTGTTTGTAACGGCCTTTGGCCTAATGCAATAAACCTTACGTACCTACCTACAATTTTGATGACAGTGCCAGACAATACCATTAGTCACCAATGATGTAACAATGTACTAGGAATACTGTATTCTATACAAAAGATATGAGCTCCCCAAAAAAATACTTGGCAAAGCATAGGAAAAAAAATTGCATATACCTAGACTGTATACATTATTTTTCTCTCAACAAGCATAAAATATCCGATTCAAATTAATTGCATTTCCAGCTTTCATCTTTGAGGGTTCAAAGTGTGTTGTATATTCCAAAAGTAAATCTACAAGGAATTCAAACAGTCATTTGCATTGAATTCTAATGCACTGTTATATCATTGGTAGCTCGTCATCCTAATTACAACGTTGTGGGGGTATATTCATTGTTTGTTGTTGTGGGTTCTAGGTGGTTTATGTGATATTTAAATACCTCTCTTTTGTACCCTTCTATACCTTTTCAGTCTGAAATGTTTCTTTTGGGGAGAGAAGACTGCAGGACTGATCCATCCCTGTATGGGTCAGAACATGTTTTTTCTGCAGTATGGTATGGCAATGGCCACTGGTTTAGATGTCTGATTTTTATTTCACCCTCTCTCTCCAAAAAATTCAAGTCAGGTTTATCCCTCGTCCATTTTATCCTCTTAACAGCCCCAACTGGTAAGGATAGGTTGAGAGAGATCGTAGTTGTTCCAGAATCATCTCGTAAGATTAATAGCAAGGTAGGATTTGAACCAAGGTTTTTTGAGTAATCGCTGTACCATACCAGCTGTTATGGAAGATCATCTATCAATGGCTATTAGCCGTAATGAATAAAGACTTCTGTCACTAAGAGTTAACAGTGCCATTGCTTTCATGACCTGCTAAATAGTATCTAATTGATTTTTGTGAGAAACAGGTTGTTGTTTTCCTTGACACGCTGCATAATTAACTTGTGAAACTCCCCACCACAGAATGCAGTGGTGGTCAAGTTTTAGATTTTACAAAGTAACTGCTTCCTTTAACCCTTTCATGCCCTCTTTTGGTCCCATTCCCCAGGGTTCAGCCGCTGGGAAAGGTTTCACTGACGGCTCCTTCAAAGGTCAGAAGTTCTTCTCTTGTCAAGAGAACTGTGGGGTCTTTGTGCCTGCCAACCGTATTGAGCCGGACGACTCAGTGGAGGGCAGCCCTCTAGCGCCTCGAAGGAGCAACGCCAGGGAATGCACAAGGATCCAGCTGGCCTCAGGAGACCCCTTGTCGTCTCCCGGGCTGGAAGTCGGGGACCGTGTTTTCTTCAAGATGGAAGACAACACCCCTACTGGCACTGTGGTGTACTGCGACTACCTACCCAAGAAACTGGAGACTGGAGTGTTTGTAGGGATACACCTGGTAAGAGGCATCCAATTTCTTCCTGCATCCTGTGCTCAGAGGGACTCCAAAGGGGGACTCAGATTGAAGGAACCCCTTTCCCAGCTTGCTGGCCTTGACCCCCCACCCCGAAGAAGGATGGGTTAAAAAAATGTTCCAAAGTGATTATTTAAAGATGCATAAATAATCATAGTTGTTTTATCTGAAAATGCAGCAAGTGCATATTGGAATTTGGAGTTTCCAGGCATACTTTTAAAAAACATAATGTACCACATAAAACCAGGGACAAGGTACTTTTCGCTAACTCACCAAGGCAGTGCCTGAAAAAGCCCACCTTCTGAGGATAAAGCAGTGAAACAATGAGGGATAGAAACATATTTTTAAGTTGCTTTTTATTTTAAAAAAAAGCTGTAGTAATTGAGAAAAACCTTTTTTAATTTGGTAAATTCCAAGATGATACTCTTGCAAAGGACAGAGGAAATCTGTTAGTGGACCCAGGAACACTTTGGAGGTGCTGCAAAAGAACCTGCTAGCCTTCTTCATGGATGATTTACTGATTGAGGGAGAGTAGTGATTGGATCTTGGAATTACCTAGGAGGCCGTGGCATGGGATTGACTCTTTAGTGTCACCTGACCACCAGGAACTATGGCCTCTGGGTCCTAGCTTGAGAACCATGGCCCTTACTATATGAATGCAAAGTTGTTACCGCTTCCTCACCCCAGAAGCAACTGTTGACATGTTTAAAACTTATCCTAGGACAGACCAGTTGGCTCCTGGGATGGTTATTTCAAAGAACGCAAGCTCTGCCATATCCCAGCACCAGAGTATGGGATTCTTCTGCCAATTTCTAAAGTACAGAAAGGTAAGTCCTATAGTATCTGATGGGGTTAGGAGACCAAATGGGTCTACATCATGTATAAGAATGGGCTATTGGGGTGGCTTTTCCTGGTTAACTGGTATGGAAGGCAATCTCCTGCCCTGGCAGGCAGGCTTCTGCTGCTGTTTGAGCAAACTGAGGGAGGCAGAAGGGAGCTCTGACTCTCAAAAGCTGACACTGAAAATCTCTAAGATGCCACTGGACCCATATCCTGCTATTCTACTGCAGAACAACACAGCTATACACACAAACTAATACCACTTCTAGGTTTATACTGGAAGTAATGACACGGCATCATTTGATGCTCTAGGAATTTCCCAGATCTCTGTGGTAAAGCATATAGATATTCAGGGAATTCCTAGATTGCTGCCTAACTCTGTGACATCACTTCCAGGTACGAATCCCCAGGGGGTTCCCCCCTGCAGCCTGCCGCGGCAGGTCCCTTTAAACTGCCCAACCCCCAGCCCCAGCCCCACACTTACCTTGAGGACTCCTGTAGCTCGCGGCATCCTCCCCCTCCTCCTCTGAGGGGCAGCAAGGATGTTTTCGACCTCCTCCTCTTGGAAGAAGAGAAAAATGGAAACATGGCAATATGTTTATTTTGTCATCTGGTAGCTGGCCACCATGCCCCTCAAATGTGTTTTAATGTTTGGTTGATGTGACTGATGATTTAATCTAATTTATGTCATTTGTTTTTATTGTATTTATTACCGCCTGTGATCCACTCTGAGCCTACTTGTGGGGAGAGCGGAATATAAATTGAATAAAATAAATAAACAAATGTAGTTATCTTTTCTCTTTCTATAGAACAACCTGAAAAAAGCCCCGAGACTTTGGACAGCCATTCCTCCCCACCCAACTCGGCCTTTTTCGATTGCCCGTCCCCTTCATCCATCCGTTACCCACCCAGGTTGGAGGGGTGTTCACCCAAGGAACCTCCATCCCTGCTCCCTTCCCTAGGTTTGGAGGCTCACAAGAAGCAAGAAGGTGGGAACCGTGAGGGGAATGGAGAGCACAATGAAGAAGACGAGAAGAAAGAGGAGGAACAATATGGCCACCATCTCCTCGAGATTAACTCCATGGTGGAAGTTAACGATCCCCCAATCTATGGGGTGATTCGCTGGATTGGGGATCTGCCCGATATGGATGAAACAGTTGCTGGTTTGGAACTGGTGAGGACCAACGAGGGGGCAGGGTAGACTATGATGTGGCCTGAGTGAACCACATCACCCCTCACTCTAGTCCAGTGATACTCAGTGGCTCAGGAGCCATGTGTGGCTCTTTCACATGCCGTCCGTGGCTCTTCTAGATCCAGAGGAGTTAGCCGTGTTAGTCTGTAGTAGCAAAATGGAAAAGAGTCCAGTAGCACCTTTAAGACTAACCGACTTTACAGTAGCATAAGCTTTCGAGAACCACAGCTCTCTTCATTAAATGTATCTGACAAAGAGAACTGTGATTCTCGAAAGCTTATGCTACAGTAAAGTTGGTTAGTCTTAAAGTCTGCTCTCCAATATTCTTTTGAGGACTGTTCTTCAACCTTCCCTGTGTCTCAGGAAAGTGTCCGTCTGTCTCAGGGCTTGGCCATTACCCATGAGATGGGTAAGCTGCGAGCCATATGCCAGGGACAGAAATAAAGGGCCCTTCCTCTCCAACAGCCCCTTACCCTTCTCTTCAGCCTCTGTGCTGTCATTTCAACACCCAAGCAGCTGCCCAGATCAGAGCAAGTTGGCCACAGATGAGAGAGTGAAACCACCACTCAGATCCGATGTTTTATGTCGAAGGGCCTAAGGGGTTAAACAGTGCTTGCAGAGCAACCGAGTAGTGAAATATATTTGAATTTATTTAATTGTATTTATTGTTGCCCTGATATTGATAGACCTGGCTAGGCTGATCTCGTAGTATCTTGGAAGTTAAGTGGGGCTGGCACAGGTTAGTACTTGGCTGGGAGACCACCAAGGAAGTCCAGGGTCACTGTGCAGAGGACAAACCACCTCTTTTCATCTCTTGCCTCGAATGCCCCAGCAGGGGCATTTTCAGTCATAGCTCCGATTTTTCAAGACGTGGAGTTTCTGAGGGTTGATTTACATAGGCTTCTTCTTTGTTTGACGACTGCAGCAAAGGGTGCCTGGCCCGTGCGAGTGGGCAATCACAAATCAAAACCACAGTCAGAACTTTCAGGCAGCCTCCACAACCACAAGGTTGGTCTGCAGTAGAACAGCAGGATTTGAGTCCAGTGGCACCTTAAAGACCAATTCTCTCTCTCTCTCTCTCTCTCTCTCTCTCTCTAGTCCACCTTTCTCACTGAGACTCAAGGCAGATTACATAGTGTGAGATTAGTACAATCAGTATCAAGGACATTTCCATACAGTATCAAGGACACTTCCATAAACAATGCCTTAAGGTAAACAAATACAAGTTCACAAAGACATAACATTAGCAAACACCCAATATAGAGTTGAAAAAAATGCTGAAACAAAACAATCAATTCTAGGATTAACGTTAGACAATCGGAGCTATGACTGAAAATGTACAATGAATGTGATGTGAGCTGACATCTGCTTTGTATGTTTCTTAGGAGGAGCCGCTATCTTCAGGCTGCACGGATGGACAATATAGAGGCATCCACTACTTCCATTGCCCACCAAACAAAGCCCTTTTTGTCCGGCTGCGTCACTGTCGGCCTGACTCACGTTTTAACGTGATGCAGAAGCTAGAGAATCCTGTTTTGCGGTGCAATTCCCTGGGTACGGCACAAACTTCGGAGGAAAGTGCGAATATGGGGTTTGGGGGCGCCCTTGCCCTCAACAGCTCCCTTATCCATCACATCCTTTCTGTCATTCTTGGATTTGCAGAACCTCAGAACTGGAGAGGGGAGAGGGTTTGTAGCCCACTCCCAGACAGAGTACAAAAACATATTTGGTTCATTTAGCCCCTGATTACTGTGTATTGGGTCATGCTAGTGTGCCGGTGGGGGGGTGGGGCTGAATCTGTATGCATGTTATATACACCCCTCCTTGGAATAATAATAATAACAATAACAACGTTTGTTTTATATAAGGGAGACCTTATGCAGCATTTAGTGACAGCAGGGTGTCTGGTCCAAAGGTTATTTCAATCAATTGTTCAGTAAGTTACAGAGATAGCAGGGTTAAGGGCCCATAGAGAAACCCCAATGCAGCTAATCTACAGTTGAGAAGTGTGGGAGAATCCCAGAAGTGTCCTCATCGTCCAAAAAGAATTTATCTTTGAGCCATGTCCAGCTGGACAGAGGAGAAAGTGGGATGATAAAATGGGAGCCGTGCAGGCTGCCCTCAGCTCCTCAGATGGGAAGGCTAAAAGGGTGTAAATAATAATACATTGATGGGAATCAGTACATTTTGATGAAGGGAAAAGGCCGCATTTTTTTAGAAGAGTCGCATGTGCAATATCTTGCTTTCTTAGAAGAAGCTTTCCTGCTTTGTCACTCAGGAGGGAATGCCTCTTCATTGCCAGGAAAGAAAAATATTTTTTTCTGCTGAGCAATTGGATTGGTGGTGGTGGAGAGTGCCCTCAAGTCATAGCTGACTTATGGTGACCCCCTAGTGGGGCTTTCATGGCAAGAGACTAACAGAGGTGGTTTGCCGTTGCCTGCCTCTGCAACCCTGGTCTTCCTTGGAAGTCTCCCATCCGATTGCTAACCAATGCCGACCCTGCTTAGCTTCTGAGATCTGATGAGATCAGGCTCACCTGGACTATCCAGGTCAGAGCAAGCAATTGGAGTATTCAAATGCAAATGTATACAGACTAATCAAAGCTCACATTATTAGTCAACTAGTTATTTTATTGAATGACAATCCTAGTCTGGCTAGCTAGCGCTCTGTCTCTCGCTCTCTCTCAGTAAAATTTGTGAATATGAATTTAGTGTATCTCCCATTTGAATCCCCCAGAAAAAAATGTGTCACCAGATAGCAATGGGTGGGTGACAAAGTATTAGCCTTCCCTCCTAAGGGTTTGCTATCAAGGTCTTTTCAAGTTTTTCATAGGATTCTTCAATTTCTTCTTTTTCCCAGTTCACCTCTTTTTTTGTGTGTGTAATGTCCAGAGTGAAATGCAGTACAGCTTTATTCTGAATATATACCTTGATGCAGATCCAGGGGCATCTGTCTCTACCACTGTGGCCGTACAACTACTGTGTGAGATAGATTGGGCTGAAATGGACTGGTTGGCCCAAGAGAATTTCATGGCTAAGTGGGGATTTGAACCTCTGTCTCCCCGGATCTAGTCTGAGACTACATCACTCTGGCACTGTATTTGCTATATATATTTTCTGATCACTCTGGGCAGTTGGGATTAGATGGAACAATGAAAATATTTTCCCTTGGATTGGATCAAGGAGAACCCAACACTCTTAATAGAAAGGGAACTTGACTCTTAAAAGTTTATACACTGGAAATCTTGTTGGTCTTCAATGTGCTACTAGACTCGAATCTTGATGTTCTACTGCAGACCCCTATAGCTACCCTCCTGAAACTATCTCAATACAAAGAGCCTGTCACTCTTCTCTCATCAGATTTCCATATGTATGCCAGTGCAAAAGTGGAAGAGGACACTCCGCCTCCGCCATTGGGTGATCACGGCATGGAGCATCTCCTGGGATGGAAGAAAGGGATCCAAGGATACTGCAACTCCTGTTATCTGGATGCCACACTTTTCTGGTAAGTGCAGTGTTGCATGTGTGAGTCCCATCTGGCGGAATGGGCAATGGCTGGAAAACTTGCTTGGTGACGCAATATCTCAGTGCAAATTCCTATCCTAGGCTTGCATTTCGGAGCGCTTGATGGATGTTGTAGACTCTTGTAGAGTCCAGCAAGCTAACCATGAAGGAGTGTTTGATTGATTTGGATCCAGAAAACTATCCTCTTGAACCCCACCTTGTATGAAGTTCCATAGGTATCCATACCACTCCCTTTGGGGAGAGGCTGTGGCTAAGTGATGGAACATCTGCTTGGCTTGCAGAAGGTCCCAGGTTCGATCCCAGGTGCCTCCAGTTAAAAGGTTCTGGTAGTAGGTGATTTGAAAACCTTTATGTTAAACCCTGGAGAGTCACTGCCCATCTGAGTAGATAGTGCTAACATTGATGGACCAATGGTCTGATTCAGTTTAAGGAAGCTTCATGTGTATTCATAGTGTCACTGATAAATGGCCACAGAAAATGGCTCGTCCTGCAATTAGAGCTCAGGCATCTCATCTAAGTTCCCTGCATCCCACAAATACTACTCATCATTCCGAACTAGATGCAGATGTAGATATTTGCCACCTTTTCTGCTCTTAGCATGTTCACTTTCTCCTCGGTGCTGGATTCGATGCTGCTCCGCCCAGCGGACAAGAATGATGGAGAGTCTTACACCGAGACGCGGGACCTGCTGAGGACGGAGATTGTCAATCCTTTGCGCAGGTGAGTTTGCTGAATTTTTGCATCCAGTGTAGCATGACCCATTTTTTTCTCCAGGAAGGAAATATAGTCCTGGATCATTCTGCGCTAAAGCACCAACAAGAGTCAGGAGTAGAGATGGGCACGAACCGAAATATGAACCAAAATTAAGCACAAACCAGGCCGGTTCGTGATTTGTGAACCGCGGTTCATCAGATCCCATTTCTGACTAACCGCCACGAACTTTAGGCTGGATCGTTTGGTTCGTTTTTTGGTTCGTTACTGCAGACAGCCTGGTGCCAATCAATCAGTTTCCTAGGCAAGAGGGGATGGACTTCCTGCAGACCTTCTGCTGACCCGGAAGTGGCCTTCTGCTGGCCCGGAAGTGACCTGCTGACCCAGAAGTTGTGGTTTTCTGACCTGGATGTGGTGTTGTCACGAACCAAATGAACCGGTTCGCGAACCAGGGACAGGTTTTATTTATTTATATTTATTTATATTTCAATTTATATACCGCCCATCCCCAGGGGCTCTGGGCGGTGAACAGCTAAAATCGATAAAAACAAGAACTAAAATCAATATACAAACAATAAAACAAATTAACAAAGTGCAGTGGTGGGGAGAACCAAGTTCGCGAAAGTTCGTGGTTCATGAAATTTGATGAACCACGAACTGCATGGTTTGGTTTTTTCCTGGTTCGTGCCCATCTCTAGTCAGGAAAGCACAGGAACCCATTTGAATCCTAAGCAAGAAAAGACAACCACTTCACATACTATCTACAAATTCATTCCAGAATTTTCACATAAAAATAGGGCATGTGTGTGTAAAAGGAGCAAACGTGCATATATTAGCATGTTTTGTTTTTGTATGTGTGTGTAAAATAAATCAACTATGAGCGCACACACAATTGTTACTTTCCTTCTGAGAATGGAAACATCTCACCGTACTCTGAAACCATAACCGTTTTCCCTAAAAGTGTTTGAGAGATAAATCTGGAGGTAATGTTGGTTTTTTTCTCCTTCTCCTCTGGGTAGGAATGGCTATGTCTGTGCTACCAAAGTCATGGCTCTGCGGAAAGCTCTGGAAGCGGCTGGGCATTCTTCAGGCTTCACAAGTGAAGAGAAAGGTTGGTGAAAAGTGTGTGTGTGTGTGTGTGTGTGTGTGTGTGTGTGTGTGAGAGAGTGTGAGTGTGAGTAAGCAGCTGTACAACAACAACAATAATAAGAAGAACAATAACAACATTCGATTTATGTACCGCCCTTCAGGATGACTTAGTATCCACTTAGAGTAGTTTACAAAGTGTGTTATTATTATCCCCACAACAAAACACCCTGTGAGGTGGGTGGGGCTGAGAGAGCTCAGAGAGCTGTGACTGGCCCAAGGTCACCCAGCTGGCTTCAAGTGGAGGAGTGGGGAATCAAACCCGGCTCTCCAGATTAGAGCCCCGTGCTCTTAACCACTACACCAAACTGGCTCTCAGTTTGGTGGAAAAGAGGAAGAAATAAGAAAATTCAGATTTGTTAATCCCTCATTGTGCCTTTCTCCAGCATCTTGGCAACTCAGGACAGGTATTTGGGGTGGAGAACAGAACAAGTCTGAAGTATTTAAAATTCAGTACTCAATTTAAGACAAAAGGCATATCTCAACTGCTATTGAAGGGGCTACCTGAGGAAGGGCAGGGACCGACTAGGCACCTCTATCATGCCTGAATTGAGCTCTGGTTGAAAGAATATTTATACTGAATTTGTATCCTTCTTTGTGTGTGTGTGTGTGTGTGTGTGTGTGTGTGAGAGAGAGAGAGAGAGAGAGAGAGAGAGAGAGAGAGAAGGAGTGAGAAATCCTGTGCAGTCAGTGTGATGTCAGTGTGATGTAGTGGTAGAGTGTCAGGCTAGGATCTGGGTCCAAATCTCTGCTCAGCTGTGGACCAGTCACTTTCTCTCAGCCTACCTTACCTCACAAGGCTGTTTTTAAGAGCACAGTATTCACCACCCTGAGCCCTTTGGAGGAACGGTAGGATAACTGGGAGACCTGGTTCAAAGCCCTGCTCTGCCACAAAAGTTTGTTGAAGTTAACTTGGGGCAGTCAATTTCATCCCAGCCTATCTCACAAAGTTGTTGTGAGGATGATGATAACAATAACATCAACAACAGCATTCAATTTATATACCACCCTTCATGACAACAACACCCACTCAGAGTGCTTTACACAGTATGTTATGTTATTATCCCCACAACAATCACCTTGTGAGGTGGGTGAGGCTGAAAGAGCTCTGAGAGAGCTGTGACTGACCCAGCTGGCTTCAAGTGGGGCATCAAACCCGATTCTCCAGATTAGAGTCCTGCCACTCTTAACCACTACACCAGACTGGATGGAGAAGAACAATGTAAGCCACTTTGGGTCCCCATTTATTAATTTATTTACATTAAAAATAATAGATAAGATACTTTGGAAGCCCATTTTGGCAAGATACAAATATCATTGATTAATGAAGAATGGGATTCCTAACTGGATAATAGCAGCCTGTGCTGATTATAAAACTTTAAAGGAAATGAAGCAGTAGGATGTAGAGCTAGGTGGAGTGGGGTAGGGCTAATGTATTTGAATTAGAGGCATTGGTGAGGGCTGTTCGCGGCCCTACCTCTTCTGCTACTTTGTCCTCGTTCCTTTCTCACCCCAGACCCAGAAGAATTTCTCACCCTGTTGTTCCGAGTCCTGAAAATGGACCCGCTTTTCCAGATTCGGTGAGTGATCCTGAAGCAGCAAGAGAAGAAGAAGGGCTTCTTTTTCATCTCTGCTGCACCCACCTCTTTCTGCCCCATTTTCCTCAAATTATGACATATTGCTGCCCAAGCACTTTCAAAATTCCCAGGCCTGTCAGGTGTGGCATTAATGTTTGTTCCCCCCTCTCTCCCAGTACACAATACTACCTGCTTATTGGTTGCTGATAAAAATCTACAGATAACGTTACGGTTATTTTTATGATTTTGTTATATCCAATTTTACTTTGTGAGTCACCCTGAGCTTGTCTCTGGGGTGTTGGCCTATGAATTTTGGAAATAAATAAGCAGGCAAGATGTTTGTCCCCAATCTTAGCAGGTACAGCTCAAAAGAGAATGAAATAGCGAGCAAGCAGGAACCACTGTGCATTTATTAGAACCGCATCAATGTCTTTCCATTCCCTCCAGTGGTGGGTTTGTCTTCCCACTCCTCACGGTACATCCCTCTCAGTTACATACCAGCAAAGTCACTTTTCCCCTTCTCCCTCTTTCATGAACACTAAACCAGACAGCGGTAGGCCAGAGTAATTGAAAGATATGAATGCTTCCAAATATTGCAGGATACCCTTAGGTTGTTTTTCCAAGTCAGGTGAGTTATAATAAGGATGTTCAAGAGAGGGATGTATCCAGCATGGGTTTTGATTAGCTAGTGTCTGATTGCTGATTCCTATTTAATAAGAAAACACACTGTTAAAGAGTAAATAAAATTAAAGAGAGTTCCTGTATGTAAGATTACACTATAGCCATGTCAGGTAGACTGGGTTATGTGTAACTCTGTGCTAAAATCAAAATGTACAAAAATTCTGCATCAAGGAAACTTGGTGAGAAGAACGAACATCGAAGCCTTCCTCTTACTGATAATCCAGTTCTGTTTTGTCTCGGCTTCTGAGCTCTCACCCGGCATTGACATCCTTTAGCTTGATCACCTTGAGGACTGTAACGTTAGGTTTTTTTTTTTTAAAATGATTAAAGAAACTTGATATACAAACAATACCGCCCTAGGAACACTTTCCTGGAAGTAAGCCACATTGAATAGAGTTGAGTCGAATTCTGAGAACTGTTTAAGATTATTCTCAAGGTTATCTTAAAAGAAACGTAATGGGGCATATTTCTACTCAACTTCATGTTTTTCATTGTACTTATGTTCCAAAATGTTTATGCAGGCAGGTGGGTGGAAATAATCGTATCCTAAATGGGGAAAGAAAAAAAGGGGGTGACTCCTGTAGGCTATAACTATCTTCGCTTATCCCCCTTTGTTTGCATTCTACTTTCCTTTCATTCCCACAGCCCCCGTTCCCATTAGCGTCTCCCCTTCTCATCCTGTTCTTTCCCCTTCCCACCAAGCTCGACCGGTAAGGATCCCCATGGCTGCATTTTCTACCAGATTTTCACCGAGGGGCACCCGACCCAGGCAGTGCCTAATGTTCAACAGCTGCTGGAAGGGTCCCTTATCACTGGGGACCTCAAGTTCACGGAGGTGAGATCCAGTTGCCGAAGGGTAGTAGGACTGTTGTCTCACTCCCACCTCCACGTGTTCCATCCTGTAATTCATGTGTTGGTGAGCCTCTTGGGACACTGGAAGTTCTCTTGTGCTGGGGAAAAGGATTTTATTTATTTTGTCCAGAGGGGCCTGCCCCGCTCCCCAGCCCTCCAGACTTACCTCCACCAGAGGAGTGTGACGAGGGAGACTTCCAGCACCCCAGCAGCTCAGCTGACACTTCCAGGCCCGGGGGCAGGCTCCAGGGACCTGACGAGATGGTGAGGGAGGGCAGGACAAGCTGCAGCAGCTCGACTGTGCCGCCAGCCAGTCAGCCGACTGGCGCATGCCCGTGGGTCAGCTGGCCAATGCAGGGCCACCCCCAAGCTGGCAGGCCAGCACAGAGCCCGCAGGATGGGCCAACACGCCGTGCCAAGGCAGCAAGGGGCAGGAAGGCTCAGAAAGGGCGACTGCAGCCCCGTCCAAACCACCCTGCTCCAACAATGGAGAAGGGCTTGCGGCCCTCACAGCAGCCTCTCCCCACCAGCTGAGGGGCTGGAGCGGCAGGCAGGCCAGCCCATGTCCCATGCCTGGGAGGACACCTGGGGGACGCTGGGGGCGGTTCATAGTGGGATGGAGCCTGTAAGGCCCTCGATGCAGGCCCAAAGGCAGAGAGCCCAGCAGGGGCTGGCCAGCCCCACACTGTGTCAGCAGCCCGATTTATTTATTTGATTTATAACCCGCCCTCCCCACAAGGGGGCTCAGGGTGGGTCACAGCAGCATAATATTACAAAATAAACATTTAGATAACATTAAAACCATGGTTGTCAGTATATATGTACAATCAACGTTAAAAAACGTCAAGATTGCATCTCCTTCCATTCTCTCCCAGTCAGAGTGAAATCAGGTGGGGGGAGAGGGAGTACAAGCTAATTTCACCACAGGGGGAAGATGATTGTATATAGCCCCCCTTTGAGGGGAGACCAGTAGGGAGGCATTTCCCTGGCGTATTAGGATTGTATTGGTATACCTTTGGAAAAGTACCGCTGTGAATGAAATGGATCTGCTCAGCAGTTCATCAGAGCATTGCACTGAGGGCCACAAAAGCATCCATTAATAACGTTGCTCATTCCTGGTGCTTCTTTGTTTCCCGCCAGGCCCCCTCCTGCCTCATCCTGCAGATGCCACGGAATGGAAAGAACTTCAAGGCCTTCCACACCATCCAGCCCAGCCTGGAACTTGACCTCACTGATCTTCTAGAAGAAAGTAAGGAAAGAGATGGGAGCTGGGGCCAAAGCCTTCCAGGGATTTATGGGGAAGAGCGGAGGGTCTTGGTGAGATCACAGAGGGCTGGCCAATCAGCACCCGGCACAGCCAGCCCCTCTTCTAATGAGCAGAGCTAGCTTCTTCAGAAAGGTTCCTTTGAATGGAGCACAGTGAGAATGCATCCATGCTAGCTGCTCTAGAAGCATTATAGTGTCTTCGGTTGTTGACTCGTGTTGATTTGGCTAACTCGAATGTGTCTGATTGATCCATTGCAGCTCCTCGGGAGTGCTGTGTCTGCCAGGGGCTGGCCGTGATGGAGTGTAAGGACTGCTATGGGGACCACAGTTTTGGCTTTGGGCGCATCAAACAGTTCTGCAGAGTCTGCAGCCAACAGGTACGTGTGGGGTTGGATTCTCAGGGCAGGGGACTTTGGGTTAGATCCCACTAACGATGGCTTTTGCCTCCTGCATCAGGGAAGACACCTTGTGCTTGGGGAAAGTGACACCATTAGCAGAATTGGTTCCTAAGAGTCAAACCCTGGTCACTTGGCTATGTACAGAACTCTCTCATAAGGAGGAAAGAAATGTAGGTAAAAAGTAGAGCCAAGAGGAGAACTACCATGAGTTCAGTCCAAAACGTTACAACAAATGTGATTGGCTCAGTTCAAGAAATTGCAGGGGTGGTGGGGAGGGATAACCACTTAAAAAAAATTAGAAGTATTTCAAGCCTATGACAAATTGCAGGCTAATTTTATAGCGCTTTAGACAATTCTCCAGGATTTTGTTTAAGACTTCAGATGAAAGGAACTTTCTGTTAATAAAGGAAAGGGACAATTCTTAAGGAAAAAGAACAGTATCAGAAAACATTGTCAAGGTACTCTGTGAGATAAAAAATAAACACTTGAACAGAGATTAGCTCACTGTCCAGGTGCTGTGATGTCTACAGGGGGTTTCCCACATGGGGCTCAACTGGATTATGCAGGAAACTCTCAACATGCCTCTAGGCAGATGTACCACAGGTGTGGGCTCTTGTCACAAAATCTGAGGTGCCACAGAAGCCAGACAAGTATAGAAGCAAAGTGAAGAAAAAGATAGACATCCATAGATGATACGATGCCTCTGCTATCAGTCTGCCATAGAGTCTCAGTTTAGTACACTGTGCCATATGCAGAAAATAAGTATCTTTGAATTTTAAATAAAATTTTGAAGCCCTGAAGCATTTTTGTTTAAATATTGTTGTTGTTTTCTGATCACCAAGCACAGAAGGTTAAATGAGCCCGGAAGATGATAATAAGTAGGTAGTCTGGGCCCAACTAGACCTCCCCTGAATCTAGGGCTGCCAAGCTCCCAGTTGGGGAGGGGGATACTTCACCCTGAGCTCCTGCTGCCTGCCTCCATTCCAAACAGCAGCCAGCAGAGGGAAAAAAATTAAAACTCAACCATGTCAAGATCATGATGACATCCCTCCCAAGGAAAACTTGAAAACTACAGTGGAAACTCTAGGAATCACTAAAAATTCTATGGTTTTACCATAGAATTTCTGGCAATTCCTACAGCTACCACCAGCTGTTCCAGATTTTCCCTGGAAGCGATGTCATCATGCTTGCGAAGCTGGCCCCCCATGTCCCCATCCCCAACCCTCCCGTCAGATGCCAGGTTTGGCCTGGCAATTCTACCTGGACCTCACCCCTGGAATTCACAACTGAGACTTCTCCAGGCCAGCCTGCTTTGTTTTCCTGCAAGAGGCAGGGGGTGTGGGCAGTGGTGGGGCTGGGCAGTCTTTCAGAGAAACGAGATGCCTGTGATATCCTCCAATTTGTTCAGGAACTCACGAAGTTCCCTTACAGTGTGCTAGACCCTTACTCTATCAAGCTCAGTATTGTCTGCACTGACAGGCAGCTGTTTCTCCAGGATACCAAGGTAGACCCATTACCTGATCCGTTCAAATAGAGATGCCAGGGATTGAACTTGACTACGTACCTGATGCTCTGCCACTGAGCAGACTTCCTCCTTTTCTTCATCCTTCCCTTTTAATCTTGGTGGCACTCTACTGCCTTTGCAGGTTCACAAGCATCGTGCCCGGCGCTGCCATCGGCCACGCCCACTGCATCTGCCTGAGGAGCTGTGCCATTTGGGCACTCTGCCTGACATCATCCCCCGCCAGACCATGCAACTTTTTGCTGTCCTCTGCATCGAGACCAGCCACTATGTAGGCTTTACCCGCCACGGTTCTGGTATTCACCAGTGGCTCTTCTTTGACAGCATGGCTGATCGGGAGGGTAAGCAGTCACAACAATGAGGCCAGAGCCTCTTCCTTTGAGGAACAGGAAGTGCTGCCCCTGGTGGTGGAACTTTGCAAGTGCTGTTGAACTTTCCTCTGTTTTCCTTTTGGGGCTCTTCCTCTCCTCAGTTTCTCGGTTGTCTCCCCATCTAGTTTATATTTTGGTTCTCCATATTTCTTTTTCTCTTAATCTTTGCTGTCTGAAACACTCGCGTTTCTTTCTCTTGTTTCTTCTAACCTCTCCCCTTCATTCCTCTGTCTTTCAGGTGAACTCAATGGCTTCAACATCCCTCGTGTTACAGCCTGTTCGGAGGTTGCGAACTACTTGAAAATGTCCGCTAAAGAGCTCCAGTGCCTGGACCCCAAATCTTTGCCCCCTTGTGCTCGCCGCCTGCTCTGCGACGCCTACATGTGCTTCTACCACAGCCCTTCCCTCAGCCTCTACAAATAATCTCCTTTCAGAAGAACACAAAGACTCTTTAGCCAAAGCAATCAGGCTGTGAGTTTGGAGTCCTGTGACCCATGCAATGGACAAGATAGCAAGATGTGAGTCTTAAGCGAGAGCAACTGTGATCAATGACAGAGGCCTGATGCTGTGAACAGTCTGGAGATGCAGGATACAGCTATGGGAACTGCCGTGTTCTCTGCCCTGACTTACTTGGAATAATCCAAACTAAGATTGGCTGCCTTGCAGTCGGATTGGTGAGGATTAGGGTCGCCAAGTGTGACCAGGGACATTCCCAGACAATTGTAGATGGAGCCTGGAGAGGGCAGAGTTTGGAGAACGGAGGGAGCTCCGTGGGGATGCGGTGCCGTAGATCCGTCTTCCAAAGCTGTCGTCTCGTACGGGAGAATTGATTCCTGTTGTCTGGAGATCAGTTGTAATTCCAGGAGAAATCCAGGTCCTACCATGATGTTGGTAACTTTACTTCCATGAAGTCAGTGCTGCCTGGACTTCCCTTCTGCCTCTCCCTCTCTGTCTATATGAATTGGGGAAGGCGAGGTGGGCTAATAACCGAAGGGAAAGTACCTCCTCAGGTAATACCCTCTAATATTTCACAGATTAAAAAACAGGGACACTTGTATATTGATAATATAGCGATAGGTAGCCAGTTGGTCCTCCCTCTTGCTTCAGAGGTTTGCTGCATCTTCTCAATTTTTGTACATATACTGACAACTACAATCTTCCCTCTTTTTTACAATAACACCGAGATTCTTAGCATCTGCTGTTCTGTACCAGTTAACAGATGCTGCACTTTTGAACAAATACCTCACCTTTCTAACAAAATCCTCTTCTGTTGCTGTTTCCGATTGAGACAAACTGATCCTCCCCGAGTATTGCTTTGACCCCTTTGGAGTTTCTCTCTGTTATTTCAACCATGTGTTTCTCCACTGCATCTCAGATTTTAATATATGTTTTTCCTCAAGAAATCAGTCGGTGCTACATGATCCGTTGAGCAAGAAGTGGGTGGTAGTGAGAAATGTTGCTTTCCTCTCCCCCCACCTTATTCCTTTGGTATTGGGGTATTAGGTGCTCAACCCCTTTTTTTGAGAGACAAGAAATTTCAAGGGCAGCCCCTTTTGGAGGAAAGAGCACTTACGGTGTTTTTGTAACATGTTGCTGTTGCAGAATGCCTCGCTGACCCATATTATCATTCCACTTGGGGTCCTCCGAGAGGTTGAGACAGTCAGTAGCTGGTGGGGTCTCTGCTGGCCTGTATGTGTGTGTTATGTGCCATCAAGTCACCTCTGACCTATGGCGGCCCTATGAATGAAAGACCTCCTGTCATTGACAGCCTTGCTCAGGTCCTGCAGACTGGAGGGTGTCACTTCTTTTATTGAGTCCAGCCATGTCGTTTTAGGTCTTCCTCTTTTTCTAACATTATTGACTTTTCCAGAGAATCTTGTCTTCTCATAATGTGACCAAAGTACGAGAGCTTCCGTTTTGTCATTTTAGCTTCGAGGGAGAATTCAGGCTTGATTTGATCTAGTGCCCACTTATTTGTCTTTTTGGCTATCCGTGGTATCCGCAGAACTCTCCTCCAGCACCACATTTCAATTGAATCAATTTTTCTTCCTCTCAGCTTTCTTCACTGTCCAACTTTCACCTCCATACATAGCAATGGGGAATACCACAGCTTGGATTATCTTGATCTTGGTCCCTAGAGAGTCATCTTTATCTTTAAGGATCTTCTCTAGCTTCCTCACAGCTGCTCTTCCAAGTCTCAATCTCCTTCTGATTTCTTCATTGCAGTCTCCCTATTGGTTGATGACTGCTGGCCTGAGCCCACCCAAATCCCGAAGGGCTTCTTTGCTTCTTTCTGGGTATCTATGCTGCCACCAGCTGATCATTTAAAGTCTCCCGATAAAAGGGTAGCACTCTGTCCATGTTGCCATTTCCAAGTTCCACCAAGTGCCTGTATTTTCTGCTTCCTCTGATTATCTACTGCAGGGATGGCTTTTTTATTTTATGCTATTTATGGTACACTTTTTCACGGAGAGTTAAAGCAGATGACACAGTGCGAGTCAGTACAGTCAGTTCCAAAGATGTGTTTTAATCAACAATGTCATTGGGGCACATAAATGCAAATTTGCAGATTTAAAACCAGCAGGAATCCAATATAAAGTTGCACAAGCAATTCTAAGTCTGATGTATTAGAAACTGCCCAGTAGGATCATACTTCCAACAACAAAAAGTGTGTGTGTATGTATGGTGCCCTTAAGTCATAGCTGACTTATGGTGACCCCTGCTGGGTTTTCATGGCAAGAGACTATCAGAGGTGGTTTGCCATTGCTTGCCTCTGCAACCTTGGAGGTCTCCCATCCAATTACTAACCAAGGCCGACCCTGTTTAGCTTCTGAGATCTGACGAAATCAGGTTCACCTGGGCTATCCAAAGTACACAGCAATAAAATACACAGCAATAAAATACACAGTAATAAAGTCTATAGTTTACTGATGCATCTCTTTGATTCCACTTGCTTACAGATAGGCCTTCCTATCTGAGTAAAAAGCCCTCTGGAATAATCCAGTTTTGCACACTCCAGGGACCTAGATACTTATTCTCCAACTGCCTCCTTTCCCCAGCACCCTTTCGATAACATGTTTGAGTGGCGAATGAGAACAAAATTCCAACATTCCAGGTAATACATTTATTAAAAGGCAAAAGTCTGCATGCGTACTCGGTGCAGCAACAGATCTAGCAAGGAAGAAAAGTTCCTGGTATGAACTCCTTTTAAAAATACCACATGGCAGTAATTTGTCTTAGGACTCGTTTCTCCAACACCACCACCCCATACCATGTGCCCCCCCCACCTCAGTGACCGGAGCAGTCTCATAAAGTGGTAAGTCAATAAGAGGCACCACATGAGAGGAGTCGGTATAGTTTGCACCAGTTTTTGCCTGCAAGAGTAAATCCAAGGCAGGCTACTTAAGGAGTCATGGGAGAAGCTGTACTCTCTGTCCCCACCTGTGCCTCTTTGGAGCCAGGCTGAATCTGTATTAGTTGGGGAGCGGGGAGGCACACATCTTCCATGTGCCACACTGCTGTTGCTTGGGATGGCCAAAAGTGTTGAGCTGCCCCTGGTCTGTTTCTATCACCATCTGAAGTTCTCCCCCCCCCAATCAGTTGGGCATTTGGATAGCACAAACAATCCAATAATGCAGGTCACATCTCATGGATCTGCTGCAGACTGAATGGACCATTGGTCCATTAAGATCTGGACTACTCGGACTAAGATCCGGACTACTCGGACTGGCAGGGACTCTCCAGACCCAGGGAAATGTCGTCCAAGTCCTTGCTAGAGATTAAACCTGGGCCCTTCTGCATGCAAAGCTGATGATCTGCCATTTAGCCAACATAGCACCTCCTCAGAGGATGGTCCACTGAGGTGATATCCAGAGTGGCTTTATTTCCTTTAACTATCATATGCCTTTTCACTGGGACTCGAGGTAGATTGGTGGTGGAGAGTGCCCTCAAGTCATAGCTGCCTTATGGCGACCCCTCCCCCCCACCGGTGTGGTTTTCATGGCAAGAGACATTCAGAGGTGGTTTGCCATTGCAACCCTGGTTTTCGTTGAATTTCAATTACTTTGTTTCTCATGTCCAAATGCAACATTTAAGACTCAGTGGCATACTATTTATGATGGGCAACTGGTAGCCCCTGAAGAAGTGGGTTAAGACTCACAAAAGCTCATACCCTTCCACAAATTTTGTTCATCTTAAGGTGCTACTGGTTCGTCCTGGTAGCCCATTTTGAAATTCAGAATGAGTTCATCAAGACCTCCATGACATCATTTATGTTTGAAGCGCCATCTTTGCAGCATCCTGGACACGGCCCCATGGATGTCTTTGTTCCGTAGGGTATAAATGATAGGATTGAGCAATGGGGTGATCACAATGTAAAAGACAGCTAGCTTTTTGTCCTGATCAGGGGCTGTGTCTGACCCGGGCATCAGGTACACAAAGATAAGGATGCCATAGAACAAGATAACCACTACCAAGTGGGAGGCACATGTGGAGAAGGCCTTGCGCCGTCCGGCAGCTGACCGCATTCGTATCACAGAAGACAGTATGAGCATGTAAGAGGTCAGGATAATGAAAAAGGGAATGACAACTATCAGTGCAGCAACTAGAACAACATGGCGCTCTGTCACACGTATGTCAGTGCAAGCAAGTTTCAACACAATTGGCATGTCGCAAAAGAAGTGATTGATGCGGTTGGGGCCACAGTAAGGAAGGTGAAGGATGAAGCCCACATTTATTGAAGTAAGAAGGAAGCCACTCACCCAGGAGGCAGAGGCAAGCTGCACCTGGCGCCACCTACTCATGGCAACGACATACAGCAGAGGGTGGCAGATGGCCAAGTAGCGGTCATAAGCCATGGCGCCCAGCAGAAAACACTCAACGCTGCCCAGACAAACGGTCATGTACATCTGCAGCATACAACGGTTGAAGGAGATGGCTCCGTTTCCAGACAGAAGGTGGGCCAGCATCTGCGGCATGCTGCAAGTGACATAACAGATCTCCAGGGCTGAAAGGTTTGCGAGGAAGAAGTACATGGGGTTGTGGAGGGAAGAGTCAGCTCGCACCAACATAATGATTGCCAGGTTCCCCATAACAGTGAGTGAGTAAATGAGGAGAATTATCAGGAAGAGGAAAATCTGTGTCTTCCGGTGGTTAGTGAGTCCCTCCAAGATGAATTCTCTGACGGAAGTGAGGTTCTCATTTCCTACCCAGGGCTCCTGTCTGCACAGAAAGGACAAGTCAGTGACAATCTCTGTAAATGGGACAATCTTAAAACAACTCAAGTTTTGCTCTCGGTCACATGGGAGTAAACATCAAACAACTTCTTAATCTCTGCCTTTCCTTTCCAGGAATTTTCTGAACATACCGCTCAAATGTCAATAATTTCAAGACCAGTTTCAAGGCTCCTAGTTTTGTTTTAGGATGTGTTATGCCTGCCCGTCAACCCTAGCTTCCAATGCAAATAGAGGGAGTGGAGAGGTCCAGACATAATCGGTCCCAGAATGTTCTGATTCCCTTCCTTTTGGGCACAACATCTCCCATGTTCATACTTAAAGCTAGAGGGTGATTTTGAGGATCAGCTTTAGTTCTGGATGAGTTATGCAGACAACCATAGCTTCCAAAGCAAAAAGTGTGGTTGGACAGGCATGCTATGGGCCTGGATGTTCCAATTCTCTTCGTGTTTGACACTGCAGCTCCCATGTTCATCCTGAAACCCGTGGCCAATTGCCAGATTGCTAGCTTTATTTTTGAGGAGTTATGCATGCCACAGATGGGCAACCAGACAGATCCTTTTATTTATTATAAAGGATGTACTCTTACCTTGGCTCTCCTCCCAGAGGTTCCTCAAAATCCCTCATGTCAACAGGTATACAACAGCTGGGTGGCTTTCAGGCAGCTTTCTAGTACAAGCATTTAAAAGATCCCTGGATTGTTATGGATTTCAGGGAAGATCAGGATCGTCTCTCGTCCACTGCTAAAGAGCTTCTCTATGCTGTTCCAAAAAAGCTCTTACCCGTCCATTTAAAAAAATGGCAAGATCTTCTGGAATAGGCTTGGAACGCATATGCAGATGGAGAAGCGTATGGGTCGTCCTGCCAGCTGAGAGCGTGGTGTTCATGTTGTTAGCCATCAGAGTTTCTGATAGAGACTTGCCCCTAACAAAAGGACTGAAGCTGCTTTGAACAAAACGGTCCATCAAGCCGAGCACCGTCTTGACCGGTGGCAGAACTCTGTAGACTCAGGCAGACATCCTTCCATGCTGCATGCCTGCAGTCCTTTTAAACTGAGACACCAGGGAACTCTTACATGCTACTAAGCTCCAGTATTTAAACCATCTTGATACAATTTCTGTTGTGAGAATTCTAAGAGAAGAGTCAATTCAACCTGTTTCATTTTCAGGGTTAGAATGTTGACTTATGGGTGATTTTTCTCCCAGTGGCTTGTCAAAGCCTCGAGCATTCAGTAAGGAGATAATGACTGTAGATCTGCTCCGTTGGGATTTCTCTGATCCCTTTGGTACATCCTTCTGGTTCATTAGCAGACTGTTGTTTGTTACATCAGCTTTTGAGTTGTCATATTGTCTACTGATCGGTGCCCATTTGCATCTTCTCTAAAGTAATATTCCAATTCTGATTTTCCTTGGAGTCTTTAGTCCAGGGGGTGCATCAGGGTCTGCAAAGAATGACGATTTAGAGATAGCTTCCCTCATTGTAGTGTGATGCTTTAGCTGGAAACTCTCAACCTTTTATGATTCCCCCACCCCATGGCAGTCATTTAATGATGAATCTCACCTCTTTGGGCAGACATATTGTGATAGTGCCCACTAGTGATGGAGAGTGCCGTTAAGTCAGAGCTGGCTTATGGTGACCCCTGATGGAGTTTTCCTGGCAAAAGACTCACAGAGGTGGTTTGCCATTGTCTGCTTCTCCAACCCTAGTCTCCCATCCAATTATTAACCTTCTTAGCTTTTGAGAACTGACGAGATCAGGCTTGCCTGGGCTATCTAGGTCAGGATATCCCCTCTCAAAATTCCAAATGTTCCTACTCTTATGATAAGGGATCGTGAATGCCCCTGCATAACACATACAAGCTGGTTTTACAACCTCAAGGGCCTCCGATCAGGTGGGAATCAGGTAATAAAAGCCTCTTGTTGTCCACAGAAAGGAAAGCACCCCCATTTATGTTGATAGATGACAGGACCATTTGTCATGCTGTGAGGAAGAAACAAGATGGATTATTTTTAATATCCTGACTGAGGAGATGTGGAGCTCAAAGCCAGAGGAGCACCACAAATCTAATGGATTAGAGGTCAGCTGGTGGGAAAGATGGAGACTTGGTGCTCATTTCAGAATAGGTCAAATAGAACCCTTCTATCTGGGGAGGAAAAGGTTGAAAGAAACCCCACACTCTATGCAACCTGCGCAAGTCAAGGAGGCATGAAGTGGCTGGAAAGCTAAGTGAAGTCTGCAACAACCATCTTGCTTTAATAAGCTGTCTTGGGCCCATTTCTCAGGGAGAAATGACAAGATATAATCAGTGATTGTCAAATCCTAGCTAGTGCTTGGGTTTTTTCTTAGCTTTCTAACGCCTGTAGCTTTGTTCTTACAGGTATTCCCATACCTTTTCGTGTTCTTAGATGATCTGAGTTAAGGAGTTCTTAGATGAATTCTAGTTAGACAAAGTTCTTTCTTCCCCCCCCCCTTTAAAAGATATTGGACTCTGACAGAACTTGTCACCCACGTGCCTAACTGTTCATCCAGGCAGAGATTAAAATAGCTGGCCAAGCTCAGAGTTGCCAAGTCTTCTGCTATAGTAGCAGGCCTCCCAGCAACCAAGTGTTTTGCCCACTGAAGTTCCAGCTAGAGAAAATAGGAGGGAAATCAGGGTGCACACTAGAGATGGGCACGAACAGCAATACGAACTAAAAAAAGCCACAAACAGCCCAATCAGCTGTTCGCAAACAAGGTGTGCGTGAGGTCCCATTCTAAACGAACAGGTGGTCATTGCAAGTCTTGTTCATTGCGGTTCGTCAAGCCAGTCTGGCGCCTGTAATCAATTCCCTTGGCAACCGGAGGCAGGGACTGCCCGAACTCTGTCTGAACTCCTTCTGTTGCCCTGGAAACCCCAATCTAAGCCCAATTTAGCTTGATAGGCAGGTTTTCCTTTCAAGTGTGGAGCTCCAAATTTGTTACAAGGGTGGCTCTGGTTTTGCAGACAGTGAAGAGACAGTTGCTGTTGGCATTTTGATAGAGAGAGTGCATTGAAGCTTGAATTTTCTTTGTGTGTGGTGGGATAGGGATCTACCCCTTCAGGTTCCAGGGCTGCTGCCAGGCTCTGAGCCAAGCTATTATTTATTACTGGTATCTTTCCTGCTGCCTGCTCAGGTAAGGCTTCTGGGAGTGGTGTGGTAGGGATCTTGATGGCTGGAGGAGAGCCTGCTGGCCCCCACAAACAACAAACAATGAACATGTTTGTGAACAGGTCATGCTCATCAATGTTTGTTGTTTGTTGTTCATGGATGGCAACGAACAACGAACACCTTGTTCATGGGTTTTTTTTCCTGTTCATGCCCATGTCTACTACACACCAGCATCACTGGTGAATACCAGAAGTGACATCTCCGGTGACTCTAGGATTTGCACACACACAAAAAAATCTTT
This sequence comes from Eublepharis macularius, assembly GCF_028583425.1. Classification (NCBI taxonomy): domain Eukaryota; kingdom Metazoa; phylum Chordata; class Lepidosauria; order Squamata; family Eublepharidae; genus Eublepharis; species Eublepharis macularius. The sequence continues at coordinate 68,764,988 of NC_072801.1, read as the reverse complement.
CTTTTTTTTACCATAGAGCTTTTACAAATCTTAGAGCATCCCAGAATATCACCTTAGATTTTCACTGGAAATGATGTCATTGTGTTAATATGACACTGGCACACCGAACCTCACCCCATTAACTTTCTTGGGGGTTTCCAGCTGCAGCCTGGCAATCCTAGCCAAGCTTCTGGGTTAGCTGGGGAAGGGGACACCAGTCCTCACACATGCATGCATATATCCAACCCGCTTTTTGTAATACAGACCACTGAAGGGGGGAAAGGGGAGCTCACAGAGTTTGGTGGCAGAAATCTGCCTGGGCTAAAAAGGATTGGGGGCTAGAGTCTTTCATAAAAGTGGGTTCACACTGATCCCCCAGTACTTGGAGGCTCATAGCCTAGGAAGGCGGACAGGAGAATCAGAATACTCATATGTTCCCTTCTCTACCCCCTGTTTCCAGTTTGATCTGAGAAATCCATAAATATCAGTTTGAAATGCCTACTAGAAAAAAGAAGCAGTTCCACAACATAGTAGGTGGAACCACTTTGAATTAGTGGTACTGTAGCAGGCTATCTTGTTCCCAAGAATTGAGACCAGACAGAATCTTCAGGAAGGAATGATGTTTATTGCCGGCAGAGCCCAGTGTGGCTATCACCACAAAGAACTGAGCTCCCGATTCATTCACAGTTCCTCATTTTATACATTCAGCATATAGACACATCACATGGTGTTGGTATCCGGGTAAGCTGAGCTCATTTCATATAAAATACATCTGTTTTCTCATTTAACAGCGAGGCACTTCAACTGACATTTTAGATAAACATGTCTACATTGCTTCTGCTTTCACTTTGAGTGCAGGTTATTTTAGATAACAAAATCCTTATCATCAAGACCATTGCTCCAGACATGACCTTTCCTTAGTGCGGCATAAATTCAGACATATTCTCATAAATAATCAGTCTTACGCTTCTAAGCAGTCTATTCTAAGATACACAATGCTGTAACTTCCTCTTTTTCAAGCTACAAGCTTCCTGTTTCAACAGTATCTAGCTGAGTCAGCTTGTCAGCTGTATTTTATACTGAAGAAAGATTTACCTAATCCTTCTAAATGTTAGTTAATCAGAACAGTATTATAACACTTATTAGTTAATAATCAATTTCCTCGGTCCTAAAACAACTTCCTTGGTCTACATAAATTCAATTAGCTAAGAATAACAGACAGTGTTAAATTTAAGCAAGAGACAAGCTGTTTGAAGCAAGCTGAAAGTGATTAGAGAGACCATTGTTCATAACTATTGGCTATGTGTTAAATTTACCAATTTCCTCGGCTACAGTACATGCTGTAAAGTTGATAGTGAAAGGGCACTTTTGGACACTGTTGAGATTCTGCAGCTCCAGTAACCAGACTCCATTCTCATACCATTGTGCATTCTGTTGCAGGCAATTGTTTTGAGATGCCAACCCCCTTGAAAGCTGTGGCAGAAAAACGATAAGAGAAAGAGATCATTTTTTAAAAAAGAGTAAACTTTGGTAGGATAGTCAGTCAATCAGTTCATTGTTTATTATGGCCACAGGCCAGCAAAATAAGACATCCAATAGCAAGACTATTTACAGGAAACCATGACACAGAAAATACAAAAACAGCAAATATAAATCATTAAGTGATCATCGAACTATGGTAGACTCCAGCGGGCTGCACAAAATCTAGCAAATCTATCTATTGTTCTCAGGCTCAAGGTCCCCTACAAGAATGAAAGCGTACAATTCCTCCTATCTATCAGGGTTTGGGGGGAGAATAGGATAGATAAATGCATATCTGAAATCTCCATAGAAAGGGCAGTGCAGAAGACCATGCCCAACCATTTCAATTTCTCCCCTTGCACAAGGTCATATCGATTCCTGGTACAGCAGACCGCAATATCTCCCTTCCAAAAGTGCAGAGGGAAAAAACATTGAATTGGGCCAGAGGAAACATTTTCTTGTATTTGGGTCCAGCATATCTACCGGACCTCCTCTCTCCCTACGTTCCTCCACGGCAGCTTCGCTCGTCTGAACAAGGCCTCCTGCAGGTGCCACCCTGCACACGGGCGAAATCAAGAGTCACACATACATGTGCTTTCTCCCAGGTCACACCTGCCTTATGGATCAGCCCACCTGAAGAGGCCAGGAAAGCTGCTGTAACCTGTGCATAACTGAATTATTGAGAAGCACTTGTTTGCTCAGGAGGGCATTACTGTAAGGAAGTGATCTCAAAGAGATGCTTCCCTAAAGAAACAGGGACCATAGACTTCCCTACTATGTGCTGCTATATACTGTCTGTTGCATGATGTCCTATCTGTTGCTTTAAGTATGTGTTACTATGTGCTATTTGTTGCTTTAAATATGATCCTAGTAGGTAGTTCTATGTTGTTTAATGTCAGTCTTAGAATTGCTGTTTCAGCATTTCTTCAACTCTATATTGGGTTTCTGCTGATGTTATGTCTTTACAAATCCACGTTTATATGTCCTGTTGCGAAAGGCAGACTATAAATGACATAATAAATAAATAAATAGCCAGATAGTTAAGAGGACACAAATTTCTTGTCCCTTAAAAAAAGGATACTCCGTTTCGTGCGGATGAAAAGGCACGGCAGAAAGGACAGAAACTGCAATGGATGAGTCTGGCATTAGCATCATCCTGCATATTGAGGGAATGAATCCTGCAGGTCACTTCTGCAAATGGTGGTTCTTATAGCTGCTAGTGGAAGGGCACATAGGCTGCTTCCACACACGTTAGATAATCCACTTTCAATACTCTTTAGTGAACATTTGAAACTACTTTTCCATGTGTGGAACAAAAAATCCACTTCCAAAGGATTGCTAAAGTGCATTGAAAGTGCATTATTCAACGTGTGTGGAAATGGCCTAGAGTGAAGGAAAGGTTGGGGAAAATAGTTGCCGTTAGTATGATGAGTCCATGGGGTGTAACTCTAGATAACTAAGCATTTTTGCTAGCCTAAAGTCCCTGTCAGAGAAAGGCAGTTGGAAAAAATAAGAAAGAAAAGTTAATTACATATTTTTTAATGTCGCATTTTATTGCAATTTCAGGGGGAAACACAGTAGGGAAGACTGTCTATGCAATTAAACATAGGAGAGAATTCTGAAATCATGGAATTTGTGTGTTGCATTCATAAAGGGTAAATGGAGGATGGGCCCAGCATGGTTCCTTGGTCCAATGTCCAAAACTCTTTGCTACATCAGTGGCAAAGAGGTGAGTCAAATATAACCAATTACACCATCTTCCCCCATCGTGTCCAAACAGGCAAATATACATTTCTAAGTTATCGTATGTTCTTGCATAGGTCCCAGATATAGATGAGACTCCGAGGTAGCGCTGTCCGCAAGCCTGAGCAGTGACTTGATCTCCCATGTCCAAACATGACATATAAGACCCACTGGCATATTATTCATGGTAACCAACTAAGCAGCCCACGTACTTACCTTTGCTGGATACAGTCTTGTGAAGAACAAGTTGTTTGGGTGTACCTGCGATATCGAAGAAGAAGAATACAACAAAAAGAAAAGGTCTTTTATGGCCTCTGTGAACTTTCATATTGTTGTACATGATACTACTATGAATAAGGTTTTGTATCTTGTCTCTGGGATATTTATGATATTGAAGTACGATTTTAGGAATCTATATGAGCATTTTGAGCACTTTGCACTTTAGTATTGAGTATTTGAACTATAAAATTATATAAAGATTCACAGAAATATCTACTTTTGTCTAATGATTAATTGTTCTATTCATAATGGTTTAGCCTTAATGTGACAACTTATAGCCCTCTTGAGGGGTTCCCCTTCATCTCTGGTATATCGTTCATGGTAAGCAACTAACAGTCCATGTACAAAACTGGGGCTGTTCATCAAGACCTGTATGCTCATGTTTTCTTGTTAAAGCCCCATCTTTGAAGCATCCTAGATAAAGCCCCGTGGATGTTCTTGTTTCGTAGGGTGTAAATGATAGGATTCAGCAAAGGGGTGACCACAATATAAAAGACAGCAAGCCCCTTGTCACGATTAGGAGATGAGCCTGAACCGGAACTCAAGTATGTAATGATGAGGATGCCGTAAAACAAGATGACCACAATCAAGTGGGAAGCGCATGTGGAGAAGGCCTTGCGCCAACCGGCTGCTGACTGCATTTTTATCACCGAGGACAATATGAGCATGTAGGAGATCAGGATAACAAAGAAAGGAATGACGATGATCAACGCAGCCACCACAATAATATTGAGCTCTGTCTGTCGTATGTCAGCACAAGCGAGTTTGATCATAACTGGCATGTCGCAGATGAAATGATTGATGCGATTGGGGCCACAATAGGGGAGGCGAAGGGTGAAGGTGGCATTGATTGAAGCGAGGAAAAAGCCACTCACCCAGGAGGCTGTGGCAAGTTGCAATTGACGCCACTTACTCATGGCAACGACATACAGCAGAGGGTGGCAGATGGCCAAGTAGCGGTCGTAAGCCATGGCAGCCAGAAGAAAACACTCAACACTCCCTAAGCAAATAATCATGTACATCTGGACCATGCAACGGTTGTAGGAAATGGTTCCATTTCTAGACAGAAGGTGAGCCATCAATTGGGGCAAGCTGCTGGTGACATAACAGATCTCCAAGATGGAAAGGTGTAGGAGGAAAAAGTACATGGGGGTGTGGAGGGAGGAGTCAGCTCGCACCAGCATGATGATCACCAGGTTCCCTGCGATGGTGAGGGAATAGATGATTACGATAACCACAAAGAGCAAAATCTGAGTCTTGCGTTGGTCAGTGAGTCCCAGCACGAAGAATTCTGTAATTGAAGAATGGTTCTCAGCTTTCATCCTGAGCAAAGAAGTCAAGAGTTGGTGACATTGGTCAATGTTGCACTGGAGTCACTGCAAACCCACCCAGCAAAATCAGCATCCAAATACTCGCCTTAATTTTATATTGTTCCTTTTTCAGACTAGGTGTTTCATTAGGTCCATAAAGGCAAGGATCATGTTTATTTTTACTGTAGTATACTAATTGTGCAATCGTAAGCACAAGTTTAAGCCAGGACAGGCTTAGACACATCTAGACAGGTGTAAATTTGCACTGTAAGATGGCTGCCACTCTGGAATGATAACTAGGAGAGGTTTCTCTTATTTAACACCTACCTTTTAAATAATGCTTAGTAAATGGGCAACCCTTACGCTACCCTTCATAACAGAATCTACCTCAGTAAAATGTTCTAATCTGTAAATTTAATCCATTCGCGAATGAACAAAATCAGTCAAAATTCAGAGTAAGATTAAGAGAAGATGATTCTGTCATTCACACCAGTAGAATATTAAAATGTCCAAATTGGGCTCCCATATCGCAATATGTAATCTTACTTACCTTGCCTCTCCTCCCCGAGGCTTCTCAAAAACAGTAGCGTTTTTCATGTCAATAGTTTGTATAAAGTATAAAATAGTGGGATAGCTTTCGGGCAGCTTTCTAGTGCAACCATGCCATGGATTTCAGAGAAGACCCGGGTTCTCTCTCATCTGATTATGAAAAGCTTCTCCATGCTGTTTCGAAAAGGCTGTTGCCTATCCATTTAAAAAGGGGGGAATTTGGGCATATATCCAAGAAGGAAAATATGGCTCATCATACTGATTGAGTATATGCTACCTAATTTCTTAGACAGCAGTGTTTCTCTTAGAAATAGACTCGCATGTAAGACGATAGAAGCTGCTTTGAAAGAAATGTTCCATGAAATTTAGCATGGTCTACTCTAATAAGCAACAGACCTCCACACTCTCGGACAGATGTCCTTCCATTTCTTCTTCTCTGCAGTCCTTTTCAGTGGAGATGCCAGGAACCTTATACATGCAGAGGAAGTGATCTGCTAGTAAGCAACTTAAACCAACCACTTGTATAGACTTCTAAGATGACAATTAATATAACTTGCTTTGCTAAATACCTAACTGTTGCTGATGTTAGGATACTGACAGCATGTGGATGCTCATTCTCTCTATGATTTGAGGATTCGATAAGGTAATAAAGACACTGGACCTATTCCATTGGGTCCAATCCCTTTGGTACTTTGCTCTGGTTCATTAACAGTCTGTTGTTTGTTACTTCAACCTCTTGGGTAGCTCAGTCACTTATACCACCAAGGAAAACAATTCCTTCATTACGGATTTTTTTTAATTATACACTGCAAGTTTTCAAATAAGTTTTAGATTCTTGATAAGAGAGATGAACAGAAGAAAAAGAATTTTATTGTTCCTTTCATTTATATCCCACCTATTCACTAAGGAAGTGAAAATAAGGAGATGTGTAACTTTAGTTCTTTTAGGGTTCTTTTAAGTTCAGAATCAATATTATTCCCTCAATTTTTTTTTTATTTCCAAATTTGGCTGATACACGTGTCGCTCTTTGGGTGGTGAGACATACGTTTATGAGTACAGGTGGTCCACCAGCCCCTGAGGAAGTCATGAGGACAAAATCTGCCGTTTAGCCGGTTGCAGTTGGGGCTGCTTTTTGGTTGGACACTACAAATAACATCTGGGAAGACACCTGTATGGAAAGAAAAGAGAAGAAAAGACATCAAATATATTAAGGATCATAAGTGATTCATACTTACCATCTCTTCTACCCACGGAGTACTTGCCTTGTTCCTAAGAGGATCAGAGCGGAGCATGGAGTTCCCTGCATGGTTTGGACTATGAGATAAGGTTGTAGGAGACAGGCAGTGCAATCTTCAGTCATGCTGTGCCACTGGTGCCTGTGCACTTATGTACCTGTGGCACTGCTCATCTGTTCCCTAAGGACTTTTGCAGGAGAGCTATGCTGATGGCTGAGCCCAAGAAGGCACAGCAAGGCCACTGCCAAGAGTGCCCACCCTGCTGTACCCCTGACAACCTCAACAGCATCCCCCAACGGCTGTGCTGCCACCATGACAGGCACCCAAGTGGCAAGCAAAGGTGCCATGATCCCTGCTGCTGGTCAACACCTCCATCCCACACCCCACCAGAGGGCAAGCAGCTGGGGACCACATGCCCCTACAGTCATGGCACCTGCATTGGTGCTCGGCCAGGTGGAAGCTGACCAGGGACCTGGTGCTGCAGGAATGGCCCCTGTCACCAGTCAGACAGGTCATGGACCTGCGGCCCCACAGTTCTGCAAGGGGCTCCCAGCCACCCTACACAATGCAGGTAGCTGGACCCTCACCATGGGGTGGGGGGTGGCATGCCCCAACCGTGGCACCTGCAGCCTTTGACACCCTCCCCTACTGGCATTGCATGGCCTACTGGACAGGGCCATTGTCCCTCACTGCAAGGGGAGAGGGTCCACTTCCCAGCCCCAACCCCCCAGCTGCTGCAAATGATCTCCATATGCAGATGAAGGAGCTGTCCTGGAGATAACTGCTCTCAGATGTGCCCTGCCAGAAAAGTGCCCACTAGGACCCCATTCTGGCGATTGCCATGGCTGCCCCATGTTCCCCCACAGCTGCTGGCTGCCTTCCATGTGCCAGGGTGGGAGGGCTGCTTGCTGCAACCAAAAGGACCCTCTGGAGATGGTGGGTAGTGGGTAGTGGGAAGCTCATCCAGAGGGAGTGGGAAGCTCATCCAGCTCAGGCAGCTTTCAGGCTTCCTGGGACAGTCTGATTGAGACTGTTAACCCTGTGAGTACCGTGAAAGAGTTGGGTACATGCTTACACCACCACACGCATGCTCCCTCTCCCCAGACTGGTATTCCATTTGGAAGCACTGATCCAGGGGGGCAACACCCCTCTTCATCTCTTTATTTTCTTCGCTACTCTTTGGCTAAATAGTCCCAGTCAGAAAAGGGGAATGATGGACAGCCACCTGCCCAGACTCCCACTTTCACTGGTGAAGAGAAGAATCCCCCAGAAGTGGGGAGCTCCCCCCTGTGGGTGTGTGCATATGACGTGTGGACTGATCTGCCCCCCTCTCGCAGATCATCTCTGCCCCCAGGTTTCGATAGCCATCTGCTGGACCTCTCAGGCCCCAGTGGTACTGATGGGGGCTGATTGTCCTCCCCCTGCTCATGGGCGAGACCCTGTGTCCCACCCCATTTGCAAGAGACCCTGTTCAGATAAGCAAAGCTGCCATGGAGGAACATAGGGAGAAAGGTGGTCCCATAAGCATGCTGGACCAAAGCCATGAAGAACTTTGTATGTTATAACTAATACCTTGAACTGAGCACGGTAACTGATGGGTAGCCAGTGGAGCAGTATACCATGCCACTTTCCCTCCTTGAAATTTAATTACTGATCATGAAAGAAATTTTAATTCTCCCTTTTTTATTCTTCGGAGGTGTCACTTGCTTAGAATTTGAAAGAGTAACAGAATGATTGATCTAAAAACTGCTGGAATAGGTTGAGAACCTGTTAAGTAAAGGAGAAAGACACGTGTTAGGAATTGCAAACCATTTTGTATTTTTTTCCTTAATAGTTTGTCTCTCCTGTTTAGCTCAGGTATCAATACAATAATGTAGCATTTCGGGAAAAAGATAGAGCCACGTAATGCTGCACCAGAGGCCAAAATAGAGAAAATCTCCACAGCGACCATGGATTTTCCTTTGGTGCTCAGATAGGTTGGAACAAAAGACAACCAAACGCTGCAAAAGATAAACATGCTGAAGGTGATGAATTTGGCTTCATTAAAAAAAAGAAAAAAAAGAATTTGGCTTCATTAAAACTATCAGGCAACTTTCTGGCTAGGAATGCTACAGTCAAGCTAAGAATGGAAAGAAGTCCCATATATCCCAGGCCAATGTAGAACCCGAGGACAGACCCTTCATTACATTCTATGATGATCCCTTTAGTCTGTGAATGTGTGTCAAAATCTGGGAATGGTGGGTGGGGGGGTGTTGCCAGCCATACCACACAAAACCTGCTTGAATGAGGGAGCAGGAAAGGACAATAGCAATTCTGCCACAAAGTCAGCAATTGTTTCACCAGGATTCTGTTGGCGGCTATGGAACCTAAGGGACTGTAACACTGGTGAAGGCTGTGGGCTTACATGCTGCTGTACCAAATTACATAATTCTTTTAAAGTTTTCTCATCTGGCTTTTGTGGTGCCAGCAACTTCCTCAACAGGGAATAGGTCTTATGTCCACAAACAGTCAAAAAGACAGATCACTGTTGGCCTGCATCTTCAATCTTATTTGCCAGAAAATAGTGTTCCAGTCTCTCCACATACTCAGACCAGTCAGTTACTCCATCAAACTCTGGCGTCACACCATACATTGCCATGGTCCCTGTAGCTTTATCCTCGTCGCCAGTGTAATAATTCCATCAGCACACCATGTTTAAAGGTTTGAAAGTTTAATTCGAACAAAAGCAGGGCCTTCCCTGGCCTCTGCTTAGTAGAGAACAAACAGCCCACAACATGAAGGGGAAATGAAGCCAAACTACTACACAGGCTTTTCAGCCTTAAGGGATCAGGGGGAAATACTAAACAGTTCAATAAGGGAAAACAGTTCAATAAGGGAACATCACCAAATTCACAACATGACACGATATAACACAGTCTTTTCCCCACCCACTTCCTCATACTGGATCCTGGTCTGGTGGCCAAGAAAGCTACAACTACAGTAATGGTTTTGGCCAACACACAAGAAACAGCCACAGAGAAGATGATGTTGAAAGCAGATTGTTGGAGGAAGCAGGTCTCCTTCCGAGGTCTTCCAAGAAACAGAAAAGAGCAGAGGAAGCAGAGCAGGAGAGTGATGAGGAGGATGTAGGTGACATTCCAGTTGTTGGCTTTGACGATGGGGGTGTCTTTGTGTTTAACGAATGTTCCTAGCACTGTGGTTGTGATCAAAGCTAAAGAAACAGCTATGGAAGCCAAGCAAATTCCTAAAGCTTCTTCAAAAGACAGGAAGCTCATTGTCTTGGGAACGCACCCATCTTGGTCCTTGGTTGAACATGGATCACTTGGGCAATCCACGCAATCATCCTTGTCTAGAAAAAAAGATGAAGAGGGACCAACACAGTGGCAACTGACATGAGATATTGTATGATAGAAGTTTCACAATAATATTTTATGTAGGTCCAGAGGAGTTAGCCATGTTAGTCTATAGTAGCGAAATCAAAAAGGTGCTACTGGACTCTTTTTGATTTTATGTAGGAGCAATGTTGAAAACCAAGATCCTTTTCTAGCTAATTTTTTACATGCTTTTGGACTTGAAACAACTTTGGCCTGACTGCTGGATGATATTCACTAAGAGAGAGTCGGAGCATGGAACCCCAAATGATGCTTCCTTCAATTCCCACAAAATTCAGTAGTGAAATCCTCTGAATTAACCCTGAATGACATCACTGACCCTTTTGGTTTGAAATCTTCCCTTCTGGGCATGGAGCACAATTGCAGCAGCAAAATTTCTTTCCTTCCTTCTTTTTCTTAAAATAGTCTGGGTTGCAGTAATCATTGCACTCTTGGACAACTTCTATGCCATTTATTTCTCATTTTTTAAATATTTTATGAACCCCTTTTAATTATTTTATAAGTTGCAGAATAAACACTTGATGGTGTCGGGGTCATTTTTACCCCAACTTGTACTGAAAGGGAAAGTGAAATCCCAATATAAGTTGAAATTGACAAAATTTTGTTCTTTCCAGTGTTCTATTCCTATATAGCCAAAGCAATGCATGGCCCAATCAATCCTAAACAGTCAGACACTTCTAATCCCATTAACTACAGAGGACTGAGAATAGTCTAACTCTGGTCATGATGCCAATGGAGTATAGGTTTTGGTTTTTTGCATCAGCTGTCATGCTCAAAGAAACTTCTAATGTATTGTTGTTTGTTGTTGTTTCTACAACTTTTAAACTGTAGATGACTCCTATATTGGATTAGTACAGTTCTTTCTCTTTTTTGTTGCTGTTCAAGGTCAGTTGTATAATTTGGTGGCCCTCTGTACCTTGTTACCTGAAATCCTTAAATTGAAGCTACAAGCCAAAGACTTCGCTTATGCAAAACTTGTGCTCAGTTAAAAAGCTGTAGTTCCTAAACAACTTCAAAAGGTGCCCCTCCTCTCCACCAAGGAGTTATTAGAGATTTCTCATTCAGATCAGCAGAGGAGTGGACTAAACATTCTCAGAAGACAAACAACATGCCGGCTTTTCTCTCGTTCCTCAGGCTTTAAGCTATCACTAAGATAATGAAGTCTGTGGATCTTCTCTATGGGGACTGTTGTAATCCCTTCGGTATTTAACTCTAGATTATTAAAAAGCTATTATTTTATCCACTTGAGCCTCAAACATTTAATGCTCTATTATGGGGGGAAATGTACCTTTGTTGTCTCTTTTTAGTTATTCCACAATGCCACTTTTCATATAATTTTCAAGTTCTTGGCACGGGACAAGAAGTTTTAATTGGGTAAATTAAGTCCCACTCTGCCTTGAAGGAGCTGAGAGTGGTTCTTTTGCCTCACAACAATGCTTCTGAGGTATGAAAAAGGCTGCTGATGATAATGAGGACGCTTTCTCCTTCCTGCCTGAAAGTTAGGAAGGGAGGGTACAGTCTTTGGGAAGTTTGTTGTACTTTTTGTAAGATGAAACCATTACAGACAGAAATTAAAGGGAACTTTATCCAAATATAGTCATGATTTGGAGTCATCATCACAATGAAGATGGATTGGACAGCATTTTGATGCAACATGTTCGAAGGAGCATAGAGATAAAAAATCTAAAGTACGGTCCTCCCCCACTCTGCCCCATATTTCAATTTGTGTTGGGAAATCCATCTGTAATCTGCCCTTTCTGGGCAAAGTGATTGAGAGAGAAGTAGCCGACCAAATCCAGACCTTCTTGGATAACTCTAGTACTCTAGACTAGAGATGGGCACGAACCGGAAAAAACCCGAACCATGTAGTTCATGGTTCGTCAAATTTCATGAACCACAAACTTTCACAAACCTGCCCCTGGTTTGTGAACCGGTTCGTTTGGTTCGTGAGAACATCACATCCAGGCCAGAAAATCATCACTTCCGGGTCAGCAGAAAGTCGATTCCAGGCCAGCAGAAGTTCATTTCTGGGTCAGCGGAAGGTCTGCCGGAAGTCCATCCCCTGATGTCTAGGAAACTGATTGATTGGTACCAGGCTGTCTGCATGACGAGCCAAAAAATGAACCAAATGAACTAGCCTAAAGTTCGTAGTGGTTCATCAGAAATGGGATCTGACGAACCGCTGGTTTGCAAACCACGAACCGGCCTGATTCATGCTTAATTTTGGTTCGTATCTCGGTTCATGCCCATCTCTACTCTGGACCCTATCCAGTCAGGTTTCAGACCAGGGTATGAGACAGAGGCCGTTTCCAGATGGCTTACCTGCACCTGGTACATCGTGCCCTGTTGCGGGGAAAACGCGAAATATCGTGTTTTCTCGTGCGAGTTTTGCGTGACATCACGCAAAACTCGTGCGAGAAAATGCGATATTTCATGTTTTCCCCGCAACGTGGCGTGACGTACTGGGTGCAGGTAAGCCATCTGGAAACAGCCAGAGACAGCACTAGTAGCATTAGTGGATGATCTCCACCTGAATATAGACAAAGGCCATGGCTTCTTATTGCTTCTATTGGATTTATCTGCAGCCTTTGATACAGTAGACCATGCCATCCTGTTGAGGCATTTAGAAACAGAAGTGAGCATTAAAGGATGTGCCTTGGACTGGTTTAAATCATTTCTCTTGGAGCAAAGGGTTGCTGTTGGAGATCAGCTATCTCCAGAATGGGAACTATCTTGCAAGGTTCCACAGGGCGCAATCTTATCTCTCATGTTATTCAACTTCTATGTAAAGCCTTTAGGAGAACTCATTCACAGCTATGGAGTTGGATGTCATCAATATGCAGATGACACTCAGTTTTATATCTTGCTATCCACGTCCTCACAGGATGCAGTAGAAATCTTAAATCGCTGCCTGACAGCCATGGTGAAATGGTCGAAAAATGACGAATTGAAATTGAACCCAGACAAGATTGAAGTGATGCTTGTTGGGAAGCCAGAGATCTTGAAGTACATTGTGCTCCCCACTTTCGATGGAGTCCGTCTGACCCTTGCAGACTCAGTTAAGAGTCTAGAGGTTATACTGGATCCAGCGTTATTACTAGAAAAACAAGGCAGTGACAAAAAATGCTTTCTATAACCTCAGTCTAGCCTGGAAGATGGCTTCTTATTTTGACACGGCTGACCTGGCCACTTGGATCCATGCTATGGTAACATCAAGGCTTGACTACTTTAATGCTCTATACATAGGTCTCCCATTTAAGTTAACTATGAGGCTCCAATTAGTACAAAATGCTGCAGCTCGACTGTTATCAGGAGCGAGCAGGAGCATGAACATCATTTTCATCCTACAGTCACTCCACTGGCTACCCATCAGTTACCGTGCTCAGTTCAAGGTATTAGTTATTACATACAAAGCTCTTCATAGCTTTTATCCAGCATACCTACGGGACCGCCTCCCTCCCTATGTTCCTCCACGGCAGCTTCACTCATCTGAACAGGGTCTCCTGCAGCGACTCCTGCAGGCTGCGCATGGGTGAAGTCAGCAGCAGCCTATACACGGGCTTTCTCTGTGGTGGCTCCTATCCTGTGAAATGACCTGCCTGAGGAAGTCAGACAAGCCCCCACTCTCCTGGCTTTTCATAAACGATGCAAAACCGAACTATTCAAAAAGGCTTTTTACTCAAATGGGAGGGCTGTATTGTAGGGATGGGGTCTCAGATGCTTCACTAATGAGTTAGGAACCATAGACTTCATCACTATATTGCCTTACATATTGTCTGTTGCTTTAAATATGTACTCCTATGTACCACCTGTGCTCCGTGTTGTCTAATGTTCTGCTGTTCTGTTGATTATGTTCTGCTTCAGTATTTTTTTCTACTCTGTATTGGATTCTTGCTAATACTATGTCTTTTAAACTTGTATCTGTTTACCTTATGGCATTGTTTACGGAAATGTCCTTGATACTGTATTGAAATGTACTTGATACTGATTGTACTAATCTCATACTATGTAATCCGCCTTGATTCTCAGTGAGAAAAGCAGACTATAAATGACATAAATGAATGAATGAATAAATAAATAAATATGTCTAGTGAGTGCAAGGTTGCCCGGTGTCCGTTTTTCACCTTGATTGTCTGGTATTTGGAGGGTCTGTCTGGGGAAAACATTTCTCAAAAAATGGACACCTGGTCCCTCCCTTTGCCCCCTCCGTTCTCCCTTCTTGCGGCTGTGTGGCACTACCCAGGAGCAGCTAGCCAGTCTGGGTGCCTGGCCAGCCTTCTGCAGCTACTTGGTGCCACCCAGGAGTGGCACCTAGAGGTATGGGGACAAGATGATATCATGTCCTACAGTGATGTCATCATGCCATTTCAAAAGTGTATGCATGCTGCATGAGCATAAAAAAAGAAGAAAAAAGTATGTCCCCCCACTTTTCCTCAGAGTCCAATATTAGTTCAATATTAGCCTGGCAAACCTAAGTGGGTGATGCCAGCCCTTCTCCAGGCAGCATTTAAAAAGTAGCCCAATACAAAGGGTGGCTGGTTAAGGAGGCTCAGGCTATGATTAGCTATGGAGGTGGATGCTTCAACACCCACTGGATCAGCTCATATCATGATCTCCAGTTGGCAACAGAGAACTTTTTTTTTTTACTGCCTGTTCATTGATTTGTCAACCAAACTAAAAGCCAGTTTGGTGTAGTGGTTAAGCACTGTGTAAAGAGAGGGGGCTTGGGGTACTAGAAAGTGGACACCAGCATTCCCAGCCCCAGAAGAGAAAGGGAATACTAAAAGAAAGTATACTAGATTGTTTAGAAAAAAACAAGGGAACAAAAGCCTCAAAACATAAGCCTTTTAAATATCTGTGAAAAGCATAAGAACTAAAGTTGTGTGTGTTCTGATTTTACCTGTGGGCCAAGCTACACATGACAAATGACACTTGAAAGGCAAGTGTATTTCTCCCTGTTCACTTGCCCTCCACTCAATCCACTTGCCGTTCAAGTGTCATTCGTCATGTGTAGCTTGGCCCTCAGAGAGAGAGAGAGAGGGCGTGTGTTAAATTACCACAGAAATTTTCATCCCCTGATTTCACCTCACCCCTTTCCCCTCTAAAGTAAATAAACTGATTAGTTATTTTTGGGATTTTAAAAATGCCTCTTGTGCCATTTCTGTTGTTTAAGGATGAAGGAACGTCATAGTAGGCTTCTAAATGGTCTCACACAGGTCCAAGATCTAGATAAGATGAAGAGCTAGCACTGTCCGCAAGCCCACTCAGTGAACTTCCAGGCTAAACAGTGATTACATTTCTAATGTCCAAATACGACATACAAGACCCACCGGCATATTATTCTTGGTAAGCAACTAGCAGCCCAAGGAGAAAAATTGGGGCTGGACGTTTCATCAAAACATCTGTGCTCATCTTTTCTTTTTAAAGCCCCATCTTTGAAGCATCCTGGACACGGCCCCATGGATGTCTTTGTTCCGCAGGGTGTAAATGATAGGATTGAGCAAGGGGGTGACCACAATATAAAGGACAGCAAGTTCTTTGTCCCGATCAGGGGCTGTGTCTGACCCAGGTGTCAGGTACACAAAGATAAGGATGCCGTAGAACAAGATGACCACTATCAGGTGGGAGGCACAGGTGGAGAAGGCCTTGCGCCGTCCGGCAGCTGACTGCATTCGTATCACAGAAGACAGTATGAGCATGTAAGAGGTCAGGATCACAAAGAAGGGAACAATAATGATCAATGCAGCCAATATAATGATGTTGCGTTCTGTCACATGTATGTCAGTGCATGCGAGTTTCAACACAATTGGCATGTCGCAGAAGAAGTGATTGATGTGATTGGGGCCACAGTAGGGAAGGTGAAGGGTAAAGCCGACGTTTATTGAAGCAAGGAAGAAGCCACTCACCCAGGAAGCTGAGGCGAGCTGCACCTGACGCCACCTACTCATGGCAACGACATATAGCAGAGGGTGGCAGATGGCCAAGTAGCGGTCGTAAGCCATAGCACCCAGCAGAAAACATTCAACGCTACCCAGGCAAATAACTACGTACATCTGTAAAGCACACCGGGTGAAGGAGATGGCTCCATTTCCAGACAGAAGGTGGGCCAGCATCTGGGGCATGCTGCTTGTGACATAACAGATTTCCAGGACCGAAAGGTTCGCGAGGAAGAAGTACATGGGGGTGTGGAGGGAGGAGTCGGCTCGCACCAACACGATGATCACCAGGTTCCCTGCGATGGTGAGGGAATAGATAAGAAGGATGACCAGAAAAAGGAGAATTTGCATCTTGTGGTGGTTGGTGAGTCCTACTAAAATAAATTCTGTGACAGAGGAGAGGTTCGCAGCCTCCATCATGGGCTTCCGTCTGCGGAAAAAGGGCAAGAGTCAGTGATTTTGCTCTCTGCCACATGGGAGTAAACTCAAGCAAGCCATCAAACCCACCATCACGAGCTCGGTCCAAACAAGAGCAAGAGTCTTTCCTTGATTCTCCAGTGTTCCCTTTTCCAAACATAACTCACAAGTTATGAGGGCGTTCCAGAGACATAAGAGTGTTACTCTACTACAGTAAATACAGTCCCACCTTTAGTCACTATGGATTGAGTGCAGCCAGCTTCTCTACTTCCAAGAAGGAGGGAGGGGCTTCTGCCCCCCTCCCCAAAGGCTATACTGGGAACCAGGGAACTTACATGGACAAAAACCATATGGCATGGGGCTATAATGAGGAAGGAAATTTAAATGAATCAAAAAGATGGCTGTATCTTGTTAAACGTAGACTTTGAAAAAGATATATATTTGGGCCAAGCTAGAAGTGACGAATTACACTTGAATGGTAAGTGAACAGACACACATGTATTCCTCCCTGTTCACTTGTGCTCCACTTTTGCTCCACTTGCTCCACTTGTGCTCCGCTCGATCACTTCTAGCTTGGCCCTATGTTGCGGAGAAAATCAGAACTCAACTTGTAGTTTAGTTTTTTTCTTTCTCTTTTCCCCATCTTTCTAAATTGTATTTTCTTTGAAATATTATTAGTTGCTTTTCTTGTTTGTTATTTCATGTTTATATGTACTGTTAGTGTGTTTTTTTAGATTGTTGTATTTTTTCTTATCTTGTATGTTTACTGTTTATTGCTTAAATAAAAAAAAATGTAACAAAATCTGCCCGTATAAGTGCTAACCACCTTAATAAAACCTGGGATGATTCAGCTATTTTTGGTGGCAACCAGGTTAACAAAACTAGAGAAATAGCCCTTTACTGCAATTATGAATGGTCTCTGTACGTTATTTACATTTGAATTTTACATAATTATGTTATACCCTGTACTCTTTACATTTTATCACTCTTCGGCTTCACTGTTTATCCCCCCCCCCATCACCTTATTGATATGTCTTGTCTCTGTTGAGGAGGTCTAGCAACATTGCATCTGACAAGAAGGCTTAGGTTGGAATAAAATCTTATTAGTCATTAAGGAGCTAATGACTCAATGAGTATGGTGATTATACTGGGAAATTCACTGACAGTGGTTATAGTGATGGCCACTAGCAAAGATGGTTTTAAAAGCAGATTAGACATATTCATGGAGGAGAAGAGCTAGATTCGGTCCAGTAGCATCTTAAAGACCAATTCAATTTCCAGCGTTTGAGCTTTTGAGAGTCAAAGTTCCCTTTATCAGATATGAGGAGCGGAAAAAGGAAGGAGTCTATATAATCCAGGCATGTTATCCTCAGGGCAGACTAAACATAAAAAAATCTTTCGTGGTGACTGTTAGAAACTATTGCAAGTAGGCAGAAGGAGCTGCCTATAATCCCAAAAATTCTGAATGCCCCTTTCCTGATTTGTACATGACTACAAGTGTGAAACAAACCATGCTACACACAGCAAAATTTTACTGGAAATCAGCAAAAACGTTTTCCCTAAAGAAGTGTTATATGCAATGGATTGACAATGGGGGATACACTTTCAAAGCGCAGTGATTTTTTCTTTTTATCTAAATTTGGACCTAATTTTTGGACCTAATTTTAGGAGCTGGAAGAGAGATAGTGTCATGTATGTACCCCTACACCCATGCCATTGTTTTATCCTGTTGAATCATTGTTAATGCTGTGCCTTAATATCATATTTTTCATGCCATAAGTGCTTTGCTGCACCAGACATTCTACAGGTGTCTTATCTCTTCTCTCTCTCCTCCCCGAGATCTCCCAGTGCCTCGACCTTGTAACTAACTATTTCATGTTGCAGCTTAATCTTGTGCCTTTCGTAATGTCTAGATGATGCGTAAACTATGTAAAATGTTCCCAGTCTTTTCGTGCTCAAAATGATGTTTTCTGTTCGGAGGGGGGAAGAGTGTTTGTGCTTAAAAAGAAGGGGCTCTTCTCAGTTTCTTATTCCTGTCAAGTTATTGCATATATTTGCTGCTGAGGAATCCTGTGGACCTTTTCTATGGAAATGATTTGATTCCTGAATAAAACCTTTTAACCAAGAACCTGGACTTCTTACTCTATGGGTACAGGGGTCTGTCTGCCATAGCCTGTCATCCATAGACTGACAGACAGAAAGAGAAGGGAGAAAACTCCACAAGCAAGCCCTCTGAGTGCAGTATATTTATTGAAATCAATAGCTTTTCCAGACAGGGTGCCCACAATCTTAACCACTTAAGTAAGATAGAGAGCTGATCATTCTAGCAGGCCCATCAAATAGACGTTTCAGTACTCAAATTGAGTTCCACACCTCACCACTGCATACTGCAACATACAACCTTACCTCAGTTCTCCATCTCCACCCAGTCATTCCTCAAACACTGGCATGTTTTTCATACCAGTGGCTCATGTTAGTTGGACAGCTTTCGGTCTGCTTTCTAGTGCAAATGGTTAAAAAAACACATGAAAGGTTACTGGATCATCACTGGTTATGGGAGAGACCAGCACCATCTCTCAGCCAGTGATAGAAGCTTTTCCATGCTGCTCAGAAAAAGTTCTTGACTGTCCTTTTTGTCTTCCATTATGAAAACATCAAGCTGGAAAATGACTGGATCCTTTGGAATGAGTTGTGTGTGTCATATTACTGTTTAGGAATATGCCGTGTAGTTGATTGGACTTCAGAGCCTCCATTACAAAGAGGATGGAAGGAAATAATATCCATCTTTTCCAAGGAGGTCCCTCACCTTTAAGAAAACATGGAAGCTGCTTTAAGAGAAATGGTCCATCATATTTAGCGGTTTCTGGATTAGCAGCAGCAATTCTGGGTTTCCGATAGATAGACTTCCATAACTGTCATCTGACTGAGATCTTTTACGTGGCAACGTCTGGGATTTCATACATTCCAAGGATATTCTTTACTGCTAAGTTCAGTTTGTGAAACCACCTTGTCAGGTGCTCTTTCTCCAGTTTGCAAAGCCTTGTAAGATAAGACTATTCTCAGCATTGGAATACTGAGAGGATTCTGGTGCTTTCCCCTGCGACCTAAGATTTGAGGCTTTTATAAAGTAATAAATACTGTGGATTTACTCCACAGTTACTACTCTCATCCCTTTGGTACTTCATGCAGGTTCATTAGCCATCTCTTTGTTACTTTAACCTCTTGAGTGTTGGGAAGCACTTAGAGTAATATGGAAAAACAGAGGTATTATTTTGGGCCTGGACACCATGCCCTTCTCTCAACCAGATCGGAGTATGGTGGAGGCAGCAATGCCTGGCTCGCTTTCCCTGCCCTTTCTAGAGCCTGTTGTATTTTTTTCCAACAACGGGCTTTGTTACTAGTACAATAATAAAGCATATACAGCAACAATCATGTAACAAGACAGGCCTGTTTTACACAAGCAGACCGAGGTCTCAGTCTTTCTAACATCTTCTCACCAGTCCCTTGAAATGCAACAACTTGTAGCTGTGCTCTGCATTGGGATGTCTTCTGTTCTTCACAGGAGTCCTACAATATTAATAGAGACTTCATAGAAAGCAGTGCTTCTCCCTGCAGTTTCAGGCCCTCCAGTCTCTCAGGGAAAATATTCATATAATATCCATTTCAAATAGTCCCAATAATAATCAAATTACAACTAACAGTCAATTAATATAAACACAATCCTCCCTTCCAGTAATAAGTATAAGAAATTCTCATACCTACAACATTAATAGAGAGTTCATAGAAAGGAGTGCTTCTGAGGTGAGAATGCTTCTCCCTGCAGTTTCAGACCCTCCAGTCTCTCAGGGAAAATTGCGCCTTTTTTTCCTTATAAGGAATACCCCAGCTCTTTATCTCCCTCTAGTGGACAAGGGTTACACTTGCAAGACCAGGGCCGATTCCAGACGGCCCTCTGCATTCCGAAACGTCGTGCGTCATCGCGCGGAAAACGTGAAATATCGCGTTTTCTCGCGCGAGTTTTGCGCGACCTCGCACAAAACTCGCGCAAGAAAACGTGATATTTCGCGTTTTCCGTGCGACGATGCGCGACATTTCGGAATGCAGAGGGCCGTCTGGAATCGGCCCAGGACTGAGACACCTGGCAGGTACATGATGCAGCACAGGTGGCTGAGCCGTGTGAAGCTTAAAAGCAACAGAGGAGGGAGTGGCTGTGTGGAAGCAACATGTCCACTTCTAACTGACCTTGCTGTTTGTGGTTGGAACTGATTCCCTTGTCACTGACCTCAGCCTGTTATTGTAGACTTGATTCTGGAATACCCCCTTTGGACTTGAAGCCTGTAAGTGTTGCCTAATCAATGCTTGACCCTGGGAACTGTGTTTCATCCCGCTCTGATGCTTAGAAACTATCTCTGTCTTCCAGCTGTGTGTGTTAGTAACCAGGGCATAACAACAGATAGTACATAGTAGTAAAGTCTATAGTCCCTATCCCTTTAGTGATGCATCTCTTTGAGACCACCTGTTACTTTTTTGAGCAGGGGTGGACTAGTCATTGAACTTCCAGGGAAATTTCCCAATAGGCCACTGCCCTAGAGGGTTGCAGATGGCCCAGAGTAAGCAGAAACAAGCTCTCTGTTAGAGCTTCAATGCCCATGTGGCTCAGGCCCTTCAATGGTAACTGATGTCAGTTCTCCAATGATCTTTTCCTGCTGTGCTTAGGTGGCTAGCTGTGTTGGTCTACGGTAGAACGGCAGGATTTGAGAGGCACCTTAGAGACCAACTAGATTTTCAGTGTGTGAACTTTTGAGAGTCATTGCTCCCTTCTTCAGACCCAAGACTTCCTGCTGTGCTGCCAGTTTTTGAGAGCAGAGCAACTGAAGAGGCTCCCCTGGAAATGAAACTAAATGCAAAAGGTGGAAACTCACAACCACAGGGATAAGAAGTTAACCTGGTTTGTATCTTAATATAAATATTTATAAGTTTATAGGTATGCAAAGTGACTACATGCTTATATAGATACTAATAAATATTAAAAATTCCTATAAAAACCATTCTTACAAAAATCAATCCACATTCCACTAATAAGCAGTACAAATCAATATAAATACATCAGGAAAGTACAAAAATATCAAGCAAGTACAAAAATAATCTCTCCTGATAGTCATCCGAAGTTGTATATTCACTATTGATCCACGGTGTGTTCAAACAGTCTTTTCCTATGTTTGTTTCTTGGAGGTACGTAGAAGATGAGTGCTCAGAGAACACTGTTGCTGTCAAGTAAGTCTCAAATAAGTCTCTTTTTCTCTCTTTCTTTTCCAGGTGGAACCACAATATAGGTGGGAAAACAATCCCCAAGCCCAACAAGGGACCGGCTGATTTTCACACTTGTTTCATATGCGGACTTCCTCAGGGGCCATATACCTGGTCCACCATTAACCAATCAAATTCAAAGACTAGATTCGCTCAGGTGCTGATTTTGGCGCACCACAGATCTCAATTTCAGATCTAAATTTTCAGGGGCAAGCAACGGGTGAGCTAACGCCCATTGTTTGTGCTACTGACCTGAGTGAACCACCTTCTTGCTTCATCTTCTGGCAATTTTGCTGCTACTATTTTCCTTTTTGTCTTTCCTTCTTTCTCACACCTTTTCCAGACAGCCAAGTCAATACGGCCTTCCAGAGAGGGTTGTCAACTCTGGGCTGGGAAATTCCTGAAGATTTGGGGCAGAGTTTGGGAATGGTGGAGAGGAGGGTAGAGAGGACAGCAGGGATGTGGTTCTATAAAATCCCTCCTTTGGAGCTGCCCTTTTCTCCAGGGGACTTGTAGTTTGGAGCTCAGTTGTAATTCTGAGAAATCCCCAGCCCCTATCTGGAGGCTAAGACTAAGAAAAACTACAACTGTGTAATAAGAAAATTTGCAAACAATACATAGGGTAAGTAGTCTATGTGTGTGTGTGTGTAAAGACAAGTGTCCTGACTGACTCATCAATGCCAAGCACAAACCCCTGGACCTAGAAACGTGAAATTTGGCCAGAACGTTCCTTTTGTGATGTAGAGGCTCACTAAGAAGAGATTTTAAGAAATGTGCCCCCTAAGGGGGTAAAAGCAGGGGAGGAATGTGTTTTCCCATAGGGATACAGCTTTTCTGTGTGGCTGGCAGGCTGCTCATCCCCTCCCCCTGAGTTGCCAACTGCCAACTCAGCCACTCTGCCCTGAGGTCATTTGCATATGCAGCCTTGATTTATCATCATCCCAACATTCTAAACAGTATGCAGGACACATGCAGTACTCAGGACACATTCAATGATTCCCAGTTATTGAATGTGTCCTGAGGTAAAAAATACATCTCTCCTCTAGGGTTGCCAATCTCCCTGTAGGGCCTGGCTTTCCTGTGTGGCTGGCAGGCTGATGGGTCAGCTGAAGAACTATGTTCTGAGGTAAAAATTAGGTCAAGGAAACTGCAGACAGTTGAAGAAAGACAGTACAAGGCTCCTGAAAAGGGACTTTATATTAAAGTCAGTATGGCAGCTGAGTTTTTAAATGTTCATGGAGAGGTGGTGTGTTACCTTTCTAGGGGTCATTTTAATGCAAACCTCTCACATGAACCTGCCAAAGGGCCCACCACACCACCCTTCCCTCAGTCCAACTTCACCTCACACCTCTTGCAGCCATCACCTCTTACTGTCCCCAAGAAGCCCCAAGAAGCAGACGTTGTGCAAGATACACCAACGCTAAAAGGAGGACGCAACTTAGAGATGCAGCAAAGAAATATGCACATCATACTCCTGCAGTGCACTGAGCAGTAATGGGCAAGTACCAGCAAGTCCCAAGTCCAAGGGAAAGGTGACCATCCCTGCAGGCCTGGGCACAGGAGTGACAACCCTAGCAGACCTAACAGCCACTATATACCCTGATATCATCACTATCACGAAGAAGTCCATGGACAGGCTGTGCAAGCATGCCACTCTGATCCCCAAGAAAGACAAGGCTGCCATCATTAATGAAACACAACTTAACCCCCTCGAAGGGGCAGAAATGGAGTATAGATCTGTGGACTCAGTGGTGCAAATGGATGATGTGGTCCACTACCCTCTGGAGTTCCTCAACATGCTCAACCCTCCTGGCTTTCAAACTCACAAGCTTCTCCTCAACTTGGGGGCTCCAAGGTGGGGGAGAACTACCAATGAG
This sequence comes from Eublepharis macularius, assembly GCF_028583425.1. Lineage (NCBI taxonomy): Eukaryota > Metazoa > Chordata > Lepidosauria > Squamata > Eublepharidae > Eublepharis > Eublepharis macularius. The sequence goes on along the minus strand of NC_072801.1, from coordinate 68,741,443 downwards.
GTCTACAAAGAGGCCCTTCAGTAGAAAAAAAAAGGTTGTACGTATTTTTGACTTTATTTATTGCACTACAATCTTTTCCTTTTAAACATCTCTTCAATAAATGTTACATTTTGAAATTCACTTCATCAGTTTTAGGCATCAACATGCTTTGCTTTATTCAAACACTTTTGTGAAACTCAGGTACTATGCTATTACACTACAAAACCAACTCAGCCCCCGCCCCCCAAACTGTTACATATGCATAAATATTATAACTGGATTTAAAGTAGTTAAATACCGTAGCGAAGCAGAGGCATCAAGCTAGTCATCATATAAATGCCTAGTAACAATCCTATCAGTATCTCATAGAAACATATGTAATCCACTGTTCACACAATCAATGCAGCTGGTCATATGCGATCCAAAATAAATACAATTTACTGGCAAAATTCACATCAAATATAAATTCATATATCCAATCCACAATAACACATACTCAATGTGCTTCCGGTTATAAACCACGTTTCGATGGAAACATCTTCTTTAGGTATGGATTGATGGAAGTTGTAATGATTACATGCATTTCTTCAACACACAGTTAAGTAGACTGTGCACTGTTTCCCAATTTGTACATTCAAGACAGCAGCAGTTTACTGTACGCAAGAATTTCTTCAGATTTTATGACATTGTGCCACTCAATCTCTCGGCAGAAGCCTGCATCCCTTCTGAAGTTGGCTGTAATTCCATCTGGAGGCTGGCAACCATATAGACCCCAAAGACAATGCTGGTTCTCAAGTCCACTGTGAGAATTTCCTAATGACTTTTCATGATCAAAATCCAGACTCTCTGGTCTAACATTCATGTCAGGCCACTCCTGAGCAAAGTCAGGTCCAATTAAGAACAAGGCCAATGGTCAACCTTTTTGTTCAAAGCCCTGTTTTTGAAGCACCTTGGTTACCGCTCCATGGACATCTTTATTCCGCAGGGTGTAAATGATAGGGTTAAGTAGGGGAGTGACCACAATGTAAAAGATGGCAATTTTTTTGTCAAAATCTGAACCCGATCCCAACCCAGGTCTCATGTACATAGTGATGACAGTACCATAGAACACAGTCACCACGATCAAGTGGGAGGCACATGTGGAGAAGGCCTTGTGCCGTCCCGCCTTCGTCCTCATTTTTAATACCGAGGACAGAATTAGGCCATAAGAAGTCAGAATAACAGACAGTGGACCCAGGAGGATCATGGCAGCTGTCCCAAAAACTACTCTTTCCGTAACATGGGTGTCAGCGCATGCCAGTTTCAGCACCGCCGGCAACTCACAGACAAAGTGGTTGATGTGGTTGGGGCCACAGAAGGGATGGCTAAAAGCACAGTTCACATTTATGGTAGCGAGGAGAACGCCCACTCCCCAGCAGAACGAAGCAAGCTGCAATTGGCGCCCCCTACCCATGGCGACTGTGTATAGCAATGGGTGGCAGATGGCCAAGTAGCGGTCGTAGGCCATGGCACTCAGCAGGACACACTCCGTGCCCCCCAGGGTCAATATCAAGTGCATCTGAATGGCACAGCCTATGAAGGAGATGGTTTTGTTTCCAGACAGAAGGTTGAACAGCGCCTGTGGCAGTGTGCTGGTGACATAACACAACTCCATGCCTGCAAGGTGAGTGAGGAAGAAATACATGGGGGTGTGGAGGCGGGGGTCAGCCTGCACCAGAAGGATGACAGCTCCATTACCCACAAGGGTCAGCGAGTAGATGACGAGGATGATCACAAAGAGCAGAACCTGTACCTTGCGGTGGTTGGAGAGTCCCAGCAAGATGAACTCTGTGACAGAGGTGACGTTCTCAGTCACCATGCTGGTTTCTTGCCTGCAGAGAGAAGAAAAAAGGGACAATCTCTGAGAATACCTACGTACATGCCATCACGTCACAACTGACTGATGGTAACCCCATCAAGGGATTTTCAAGTGGTGGTTTGCCATTGCCTTCCTGAACTGCAGATTTTTCCTGCTTAGTTCCCAAGATATGAAAAGATTGGGCTATATCATGCCATCCTCCCTCCCCTCTGAAAATGATGGTGGAGAGTGTCCTCAATTAGCTGAATTATGGCGAACCTGGTGGGGGTTTTGCCATTGCCTGCCTCTGCAACTCTGGTCTTTGTTGGAGGTCTTCCATCCAATTACTAACCAAGATCAGCCCTGCTTAGCTTCTGAGATCTGACAAGATCAGACTCATCTGCGCTATCCAAGTCAAGGCCCTCTCTGAGAATAAGACAACTTTAAAAAATATATTGTGCTTTGATCCTTACATCACTGTCCATAAAAGCAAAACAAATCCATCAAAGTCAACGAGTAGAAAGGCTATCTGGTATATTTTTTAATCTCACCCTTCTTCCATAGAGTTCAAGGCAGCATACAGGTTTCTTTTCTTCCCCATTTTATTCTCACAATAACTGGGTGAACTAAGTTAGCCTGAAGCTAGCTGACTGGCCCAAAGTCACCCCATGAGTTTCATTGCAGTCTTCCAGATGCTAGTTTGATATGCTACCCAACACATCATTCTTTTTTAGTCTTGATTCTCCAGATTTTCTGGAGCTGAATGTGCCTATCCTAACTCTGGGGGGAATCTTTTCTTTGTTCTTCATGTTTTATTTTGGCTTCCCCCCAAAAAAACATATTATGATTTCTTTAGGACTTAACTGAATTACCCGGTGTTCAAATCCTGTAGCAGATATGGTATCTGAAGAAGTGAGCTGTGACTCACGAAAGCTCAAACCTACCACAGATTTTGTTAGTCTTATAGGTGCTACTGGACTCTTGCTCTTTTTCAACTAGCTTCCCGACACTCTAATTTGCAGTACCTCTCCTACCCTCTGCCTGGATTATGAAGAATCCCACCTTTCTCCATCTTTTGTATCAGATGAAGGGAGCTTTGACCCTCAAAAACTCATACCCTGGAAATCTAGTTGGTCTCTAAAGCGAAACTGGACTCAAATTCTGCTGTTCTACTGCAGACCAACACGGCTACCCACTTGAAATGGACTTCACTGCAGAGACTTCTTAAGATTTAAAATACCAATGATGTTGGCTACCTAAGCACAAAGGCCTGTCTGCATCAGCTGAAATAGCCCATTATTGGAACACCAAGTCATGAAACATAATCTTACCTTTTGTTCTTCTCTTTGGTGTTTTTCCACAATTGAGAAGGAAGTTTGCATGCCACCCAATTCCTGCAGCTGAATGCGTTAGGGTCAACTATTTAATTCCAGATGATGGCAAAGTCAGTGGAAGGTCAATGAACTATCAGTGCCTTTAGGCAGAAAATTTATAGCATTTCTCATATGGTTGGTGGTGACCCCCCCCCAAACCCCATGCTCTAAAAGCTGCTGTGGTAGCATCTGACTAGACCTAATGCCTAACACCTCCCTCTCTCCCCTCCAGTGTAAACATCTAAAATTTCCTTGGAGAAAAAATAACTAGAAATGTCCAAAGCTCCTCTGGAATGAATTATGGATTTTGAACAAAATCCTGTGGACAACGACTAGCCTTTTCATGCTAACAGCAAAGACATGTAATGCTGCCCGCAGAAAATTTTGGATGAAAGTTCTGCTTAGTTTGCTACTGTCATTCATCAAGGTCTCCATTAGAAAGTCTCTACAGAAAGGCAGACCATAAAGAAACAAGCAAATCAGTCAGTCATCGACCAACTTTGTTGCTTCTAGAACTGGGACAGCCTGTTGCTTTGTGCTGAGAAATGGTCCACTTAGCCTAGCACCATCTCGTGTAGCAGCATCTCTCTAAGGTTTCGAGTAGAAGTCTTCACAAGCCAGGTTTCCTCAGATGCTTTAATTGGGAATGTGTGGAACCTCATGCAAGCAAAGTATGAGCTCTCAGTCCAGGAGCCAAGTCTCCTAAACCATTTTAACCAATGCTCCTTCAACCAGTTTGCAGATACCTCAAATGTAAGAATCAGCTCAACATGGCTTCTTCCACTGCTAAGTTTTGGAAGACATGACTGCAAGGCATTTATTTCCCCCTTCTTCAAACTTCTCAGTGATCTGAGGATTCAGGAAGATGATAAAGTCTGTAGATCCGTTCCACTGAGAAAGCTCCAGTCCCTTGATTGCTTTGAATGAATAGTCGTTGTTTGTTAGCTCAACCTCTTGGGTCTTAAACTCAATAATATATCTCTTGGGAGTCTGTTTTCCTTGCAGTGTAATTCCAAGCAGAGTTATACTCTTCTATGCCCATTAATTTCAACAGACTTAGGTGTTACATATATAGGCCCACAATGTCCTTCAAGATCTTCTCCTTCCCGCCCAGCATTACTTCTATCTTGTCAGGATGCGGTTTCAAATTGCTCACTCTTTGCCTTTTAAACACAGTGTCATTTATCCACAGCAGACAGGCTGCGATCTAGGACCGCTACTGCATCACCACGACGTTTGGATAAGGAGATATAGAGCAGGGTGTCAAAAGCAGTTTGATGACAGCCAACCCCTAAACTGTGTATGATTGTCCTAAGGGCTTTATATGCTTTTTAAAAAGCATTATATGCTTTTATCATGAAAAGTCTAATAATCAGTTCTCTCCTTATGGGACATCAATTTTTCCCAATTCCATATCTCATATTTCTAACGCATCCTTCCTCCGAGGAGCAAAGTTTACATGCCCAAAGTGTTTACTTTGCAACAGCCCTGTGATGTAGGTTAGTCTGAGAGATAGTGGTTGGCTACCTTCTTCCTCCTCCTCAGTAAAGGTAGCATTATTAAGAGAAATTATCTTAATTCCTCTTTACCCAGTTTCTCTCTGAAATCCAGCAATCCGTTGCCTTCCCTCTTGAGGAATTTTTAGTCTGTTTCTAATTAATAGCATTTTGAGCAAAGAGAAATTTACCCAGCTCCTTCAGCCCCTGGAATTTTGCCCCCCCCCCCCCGCTCATTCTGCTTCTTGGTAACCTTCTTTCCCAATCCATTGCTTGATAGAAATATGATTTCATGCCCATCCTTATGTTTTATCCAAAAGCACCATTTTCAGTTCCTTGGGAGAAGAGTAGCATTCAAATAAAATAAAGATCTTATTTGGTTCTCACTTGCCAAGACAGGGCAAATAATTTGAATATGTGTCTCATGAGAGTAAATATAAAATGCAAAAATAATAGCGCCATCCTGCACAGAAAGACACCCTGTCACAGACCTGGATTGTTAAATGATACAGAACAACATGCCTCAGATTTTCAAACCAAACAAGCAGGAGAAAAAAGATAGAAGGGTCAAGGTACTACCTAAAACATAAAATATATTCCAAGAAAATATTATGAACGTGCACAAAATATAGTTTTAAAAAAATTTAAAAACATAAGGCCTGAATGGCAGGCCGCATGGATATGTTAAAAATTGCTAAAACGTTCTCCATACGCAGATGATGATACAGTTCAATGACCAACACAAAGACAGACCAGATGCGTTTCGGCCCTAAGGCTTCCTCAGTGGTCAATTGTACAATATTTATAATCAAACACACCCACACATTCAGAAACCAATATAGAAATGCTCCCAGTGCTTTATCTAAAACTCTTGTATTGTGTGGAATAATACAAATGTTGTTGCAGACCCAGGACTGCACTCACACAATGCTCTTCATTAGATTTTATATTCTGAGGCTTGGTTTCCAATGTATTTGGGTGTGTTTCATCAATCTGCAGTTGAAATAAAGTGGCCATCAAGTCTATTGTTCACTGTCCTATCCTTGGGAAGTATAGTTGATGATTTCATGGCCTTTCTGGCCAGAAGGGGAGTGCCTCTTGCCCATAGGGAAGCACACACGGCTTTGTGACTGCAGGGAAGTTGAGTTGGGTTTGGGGAACCCAGACCCAACTCTTTAAAACCCTGCATTTCCGGCTTGACCCTTAGTAACACCCTTAACCACTATGGAGATATAGATCAAGATGGGTAGCAGGGTTAGTTTGTCTGTAGCAGTAGAAAAGAGCAAGAGTTCCAATTCAAGTTCCCTGCAATAGAAAAGAGCAAGAGCTAGTGGACTCTTGCTCTTTTCTAACCACAATAGCACACTTCTTTGTTTGGCACTTCCCCACAACACACCTGTGGTATTCAGAGAGAGAAAGAGGAGCAGAGCTCACCATGTTCAGCCCAAGGACTGCAACCCAACCCAACACTTCACACTCAGGCTTGATCTGTATATGTAGTGCATGAGTCGTGAGATGGCAAACACAGTTCTACTTCAGATAGATGTTATTTCAGAGTTCTCTGCCACATAAAGATTTCCCTGCGAACAGATAACTAGTACATCAGAGAAAGTCTCACCTAACCTTCTTCCTGTAATACCACTTTGTTTTATGTGAGAAGAGGTGTTGTTTACATAGAAAGCATTCAAAAATAAGATTCATCCCTCAATAGTCTCTCAAACTGTACTGTCCATTCTACCAACCCAGGAGTCCGCCACCTTTCTCCCTCCGTTTTTCTACATATGGAGTCCCATTCTCAGCTGATGTCCTTTCATAAACTAAAAGCTATGTATTATACCACAGTTCAGTCTTTGACATCTCCAGTTGAATGCTGTCTGGTAATGGAATTTGGGAAAAATGGAGCTGAGAGAGCTCCAAGAAGCTGTGACTGACCCAAGGCCACTCAGCTAGCTTCAAGTAGAGGAGTGGGGAATCAAACCTGGGTGTCCAGATTAGAGTCCTGCCACTCTTAACCACTGCACCAACCTGGCTCTCATACCCCTGGTCTCAGACCTAGATTAAGTTCTTGCTGTAAGGTAAATCAAACATTCTTTCAGTTGAGCTGAGACTTGATTCCTCTTGTCCAAATGCTATTTATTCTGGCAGATAATGGTCAAAATCAGGATCAAGACACTAGACAGACAGGCAGGCAGGCGGAAAGATAGGTTTATTGTTGCAGCCATAGGTCATAACATCCCAACATATAACAGTATGCCACAGCAATATGTTAAAACATGTTTACATAACAAAATAAAACTTAAAAAGTTTAAAACTAAGATGATAAGAAATGAATATAAAAACCATGAAATGACATGGAATTACAATTTAGCTAAAACTCTTCCAGGATTAAAAGGAACAAATCTCTTCCTTATATTTATAGATAAGAAAAATAGATAAATGGTTGATAAATGGGCATTAAGGTGTGTCTGCCAAGACAGAGACCCATGAAATTCTATGCCTAAATATTTTTAACAGGGGGGTGGCATTATTAAGATACTAAAGATCACCTTTTCTGTAGAAAAACTAGTCTTTGCAGCACCTTGGCCACTGCCGCATGGATGTCCTTATTCCGCAAGCAGTAAATGATAGGGTTGAGCAGAGGAGTGACCATAATGTAGAAGACTGCAATTTTCTTGTCAAAATCCGAACCCGAGCCCAACCCAGGTCTCAAGTACATGGTGATGACAGTGCCATAAAACAAGGTGACCACTGCCAGGTGGGAAGCGCAAGTGGAGAAGGCTTTGCGCATCCCAGCGACTGACTGCATTTTTAACACAGAGGACAGAATGAGCCCATAAGACGTCAGGATCACAGAGAGGGAACCCAGGACGATCAGCGCAGATGTGCCAGAAATGACAATTTCTGTGACACTGGTGTCAGCACACGCAAGTTTCAGAACCACCGGCAGTTCACAGACAAAGTGGTTGATGTGGTTCGGACCACAATAGGGGTAGCTAAAGGTACAACTGGCATTTATGGTAGAGCAGAGGAAGCCGCTCACCCATGAAGCTAAGGCGAGCTGCAATTGGCGCCATCTACCCATGGCAATGGTATAGAGGAGGGGATGGCAGATGGCCAAGTAGCGGTCATAGGCCATGACGCCCAGCAGAAAGCATTCGGTGCCACCCAGGGAGGATAGCATGTGCATCTGGATTGCACAACGGAGGAAAGAAATGGCTCCATTTCCAGCCATGAGGTGAGTCAACACCTGGGGCAAAGTGGTGGTGATGTAACAAATCTCCAGGCCTGAGAGGTGGGTTAAGAAGTAGTACATGGGTGTTTGGAGGTGTGTGTCAGCCTGCACTAGCAGGATAACTGTCAAGTTCCCCAGAACGGTCAGCAAGTAGACAAGGAAAATTATCACAAAGAGCAGAATCTGTGTCTTGTGGTGGCTGGAAAGTCCCATCAAGATGAACTCTGTGACAGAAGTCAAGTTCTCAGCCTTCATTCTGGTCTCTTTACCTGAAGGCAAAGGGGGAAAGCAACAGACAGTAACATTATCCGGGAACGGGATTCATGCTGAATGAGGTTGTGTTATCCCTGGAAGAATAGAATAAGTTCCAAACCAATCCCTGAAACTCAACACTGTGATCTTATCCCAAGCAGCTGGAAAGGTTTCAACTTTTTCTCCAGTGGTCCTATTCCTTATATCTACCTCTCTGATCTCACAATGTGTATCGTTATTTGAACAAGATGTTTTAAAGAGTTCCTCATTAGTCCCTTGGAAAATTCCTTATTTTCAACAATGGCCCAAGATAGCCAAAATATATTACCATAGTTAGCACTGTCCATTAAAAAAAAAAACATTTATCTGGGATCTTAGATTACACTAGAACCGTGGTTAAGATGGGGGGTGGAATTAACCTTAAAAAAAATAGCCAAGCTTTATGCAGATTAGAGACCACAAAGTGTTATAACCACCTCGATTAGTCTGTCTGTAGCATTAGAAAAGAGCAAGAGTCCAGCAGCACCTCTAAGACTAACAAAATTTGTGGTAGGATATGAGCTTTCGTGAGTCACAGATCATTTCTTCAGATACTTGAATCTGAAGAAGTGAGCTGTGGCTTACAAAAGCTCACACCCTACTTCAAAACAAAACCAATCCAGCTACATGTTTTTTTTTTGCCAGAAATAGGCAATAGCCTTTAAAAAAAAAAAAAAGCACAGACATTTGTAGATTAGATAACTTCTTCAAGGGTTTCTGCAGACTGATGGGGAAAAGAGTCACTTTGGAGGCTGTAGCTAAAAAACAGACTCTAAGAAAGCAGAAGGGTAGTTGAGGATGCAATATTCCTAGGCAGTTAGAAAGACAGCTTGACAGCAGCCGTCTCAATTCACCATCTACTGGCCACATTTTTAAATGCAGAACAATGCAATGCAAAGTCACCTTTATACACTTGATGTTGTCCATGAAAACCTATTTTGGATCTTAAAACTGAGGCACATGGAGGGCTGTCAAATTAGTTATGTTATGAAAGCAGAAGACATAAAATATTAAATTTCTCTTTGTGTTCCTTTCTTTATACATCGGTTTAGATAATCACCGACTCTTGATACAGTCAATTCTCATGGGAGCAGTTTCATAGGGCAGGAAATCAGTTTCACTGAAGTCTTTATTAGTGATAGGCATTATTGAACTCGCCCTGTGTGCACAGCCTGTGAGGTAAAGAATTCAACACACAAGCATGAAGAATAATTTCTGCCAGGATCCAGAGAGTTTAGCTGTCATTAACAGCTCTTGTAATTGGCCGGGTACTAGGTTTCTAGGATACTGTTGTTTTATGTTTAAAAATGTGGCAAGTCAATTGCGATTTGGAATGGCTGTCTTTCTAACTGACTAGGAATACTGTATCCTCAACCACCTTCCACCTTCTATTTTCTAGCGACAGCCTCCAAAGTGCCTCTTTTTTACATCAGGCTATAGAAAACCCTTGAAGAAGTTAGCAGAAATAAAAAGCAAAGCAAGGCAAGAGGCAGAAGTGCATACTTTGTTGCTACATAATAAAGAGTCCAGTAGCACCTTTAACACTAACCAACTTTATTGTAGCATAAACTTTCGAGAGCCACAGCTCTCTTCGTCAGATGCATGACTACAGAAAGTGATTTTAATAACTGTTCAAGATGGAAGGTGCATGAAATGTCAGCCAGTCAAGAGAGGGGCAGAGAAGATGGTACTACCAGGTTTTTAACTATAAGCTGAAGCTCCACCCCCCTCAAAATTCCACTCTATAAAATACTACCTTGCCTTCATACTTCTCAAAGGAGATCCTTAATTAGGTCTGTTTGTTCCTCTTTCTCCAATGCTTTCTGCTTATCAGAGGAATTCAACAGCAGGACAGCTCACACATTGTTCCTGAAAAGGTTTCTCCATCTTGCTTTGAAAGGTTGCCTGCAGGAGAATTTTAGCAGCCTAACTGGTAAAATAGCAGGATTTGAGTGTAGTGGCACCATAAGAGACCAACAAGATTTTCAGAGTGTAAGATTTCAAGAGTCAGAGCTCCCTTCTTCAGACCAATAGCTTGCTCATCTGCAAAAAGCATTCAACATTTTCCTAGCAATCTGATCACCGTCTAATTTTTCAACTTCAGACACCTCCTCGTCCTCCCATAAAGAAATATATGGATAACATACATTTATGGTTGGAGGTATACTGCTTAACTTGCTACTCTAGAACATCAAAGTCTGCTTTAGAAGAAAAGTTGGGACGAAATCATATTGCTCAGAAGTTCTAAGGAACTCATTCATCTCTAAGAACGGAATAGAAACTATTTTATCCAGAGTGACACAAAAGGGCTATCTAGTCACTGGATCTCCTGACTCACAACAACACTCCAGGACATCAGTTAGATATTTACCTGAGGCTCTCTCATGGCTATCACACAAACAAAGGGAGTGTTCTACTAGTAAACTCCAACAATTTTTGCAAGATCTCTAATCTTTGGTGAAAATACTGTGGCTGGATCACCTGCCTGACTATATTCAGTCTCAGAAGGAGCCTAGCCTTCTGCCTCTTCTTATCGTTGTGAGAGCAAATTGTTGAGGATCTGGTAAGAGGATAAAGGCTGTGGTTCTATTCCATGGAGACTGCTCCAATCTCTTTGGTGCTTTCTTCTGGGAATCGTTAGCAGTCTGTGGTTGCCTCTTGGGTGTTCCAGGGTCTTAAGATAGCAAGCAATCTGAGAAGAACAGTTTTGCCATTTCAGAGAATAAAGCAATCTCCTTGTTGGAACTATTTGTTTAGGGGGGCAGGATGAGCAGTGATGGAAAGACTTTCCATTCCTGGCACTCGGCTGAGATGGTCATTCTTCCTTCACAACAGCTGTGAGCCCTGTGGCAACTGAACGTCCGATCAGTTTGCACTCAACCAGATAGAGCATACCATGAAATCCAAAATCCTGCAGATGGTTTTTAAAGTATCACCACAGAACATTTAACTGATAAAGTACTTTTCCTTCTCCCTTTTCTGTAACACCTTATCCCCAAATTATGTCATACTAGCAACAAAGCCCATTGTAGGAAAAAATACAACGGGCTCTGGAAAGAGGAGGGTGGACAGGTAGACCTTCCCTTCTCCTCTGTCACTGATCCCAGCCCGATGAAGGCGGGGTGGTAGTGGTGAGCATGGCCGCCTCCTCAGCACCAGATCCCAGATGAGTGAAGGTGGGCAGGCATTGCCTCCTGCTCCATGGCTGATCCTGGCCGGGTGAAGGGGGGGGGCAAGTATTGCCTCCTGTTCTGTGGCTGATCTTGACTGAGTTAAGGGGTGGGTAGGAATTGCTGCCTGCTCCACAGCTAATCCCAGCCAAGTGAAGGGGGTGGGCATTGTCTCCTGCTCCATGCCTGATCCCAGCCAGGTGAAGGTGTGTGGGTGGGGGGGGTCATGCATTGTCATCTGCTCTGCTCCTGATCTAGGCTGGGTGAAGGGGATGGGCATTGCCACCTGCTTCGCTCCTGATCCCGGGTGGCTAAAGGCAGGGGGTGGGCATTGCCACCTGCTCTGCTCCTGATCCCAGATGGGTGAGGGGTGGTGGTGGCGGGCATTGCCTCCTGCTCCACGCCTGATCCCAGCCAAGTGAAGGTGGGGGGGGGCATGCATTGTCATCTGCTCTGCTCCTGATCTAGGCTGGGTGAAGGGGATGGGCATTGCCACCTGCTTCGCTCCTGATCCCGGGTGGCTAAAGGCAGGGGGTGGGCATTGCCACCTGCTCTGCTCCTGATCCCAGATGGGTGAGGGGTGGTGGTGGCGGGCATTGCCTCCTGCTCCACGCCTGATCCCAGCCAAGTGAAGGTGGGGGGGGGCATGCATTGTCATCTGCTCTGCTCCTGATCTAGGCTGGGTGAAGGGGATGGGCATTGCCACCTGCTTCGCTCCTGATCCCGGGTGGCTAAAGGCAGGGGGTGGGCATTGCCACCTGCTCTGCTCCTGATCCCAGATGGGTGAGGGTGGTAGTGGCAAGCATTGCCTCCTGCTCTATGTCTGATTTCAGCCAGGTGAATAGGGACATAATCAAGAACAAGCCATTCAAAATGTAAACAGTCCAACTGGTGAGAGAATCACTTATTAATATTCATATATCTCATTTTCAGAGAGCAGACCTTTCTCCAGATGGAAAAGGAGCTGTAATCAACCTTCGACAACAGCCTATGGGTCTTCTGCCAGCTGATTTTCAATTCCCATTTCACATAACAGGCTTCTTCATGGGCATGATTGTACAAATGGTCTCTCACAGACTGTAATCATAACATCCAGTTGGTAAAGTCCAACGGAACAATGCCGTGGTCTTTGTTGGAGGTCTCCCATCCAATTACTAACCAAGGCCAACTCTGATGAAATCAAGCTGTCCTGGGAAGAATATTTGCTAGCACACCATCTGGAATTTTGCCCTCTGAACATTTGGACTCCAGCATTTAAATCACTTTTCAATTGTTATGTATTCATCTCTGTATGCTTCTTTTATTATGCTATTTCTGTACAGTGCAAGTAGTGGCAATTGGCACTGGTATCTTCTATTGTATATATTATTTGAATATACTGATTATTTTCAATCAGTGTGATCAAGGTGGTTTATTGCACATTTCTTTCCACATACATGACACCCTCTTCTGTACTTCTGTTTTGTCAGTATGTTTAGATATTAATGCTATTTTGCAATTCTCAAAGTACTTATTGTGATTTCTGTCAGGAAGTCATACATTTGTGTAATACTGTTAATAAACTGTTACTTCCTTGCTGTGGTTAATATACATTTTTTAAAAAAATAACAAAGCAATGTACTTATGAGTTCTAGTGGAAAATTGTGCACTGGACAGCCCAGGCAAGCCTGCTCTTGTCAGATCTCGGAAGCTAAGCAGGGCCAGCTTTGGTTAGTAATTGGATGGGAGACCTCCAAGGAAAACCAGCACTGCAGAGACAGGCAGTGGCAGAACCTGTCTGTCTCTTGCCATGAAAACCCCACCGGGTAGTCATAAGTCAGCTACAACTTGATGGCTCTCTCTACCACCATATTCATGAATAGTATTCACATTTTGTTGCCACAAAGGTTGAATCAGGGGACAGGTCCAAAATATATGTATGGGATCAGCTAAACAGGAGAAACATCACCAACCAGCACTGGTCATTCTTATGTCTCTGGAATCCAGACTTATCTCACATACCTTTAAGCTGAATCACAGTTTCAACAGGGGAACCTTGTTTATTCGATTCTGTTTCCTTGTAGGAGCTGATGGGGCTCTGGATCCAAACTATGAGGAAATCTTCCTCTGTCTTTTGCTAGTGTCTTAAGATCTGGGACTGTATGGGCAGTCCACATTGCTATTCACCCATATGTTCCATGACATTGCTGGACCCTAGGAGTCCTAAGGGTCCTATGGTAATATCTGGCACATAACATTTATCTCACTACAATTTGTAGAGCTGCATGGGAAGGTTGGGTGGTGTTTGTGTGTTTTTATTGGTGTGCAGATATTGGGGGGGGAGGAAAGGCAGCATGGTATAGCATGATCTCATCAGATCTTGGAAGCTAAGCAAGGTTGCCATTTGGATGGGAGACCACCAAGGAAGACTCTGCAGAGGAAGGCACTGGCAAACACCTCTACTTCTCACTTGCCATGAAAGTCCCGTGCTGGGGTCACCGTAAGTCAGTTGTGCCGTGACATAATAAGTCAGTTATGCCTTGTGACTTAAGTACATACATAGATACTGGTTTCTAACATTACCTTTTAAGTTTACTACACAATTGATTGACCTCATGATTTATGCATATATGTGTGTGTGGAGGGGGCAGGAGCTGTTTCCTGCAGAAGCAGACATGAAAATTAAACTGGTCTTTAAAAAAAAAAAAAAGTCTGCATGCCTTCCCATTGGCATAATATAACGTAACTTCTGGCATAGTTTGGTAATGCTGCTGAGCTTGGGTTCTGTGAGTCCTTGCTCCCAGTCTCTGCCCCCTGCTGCCTCTTACCTGGCTGGTGGGGGGAAAGGTGCGAGGAACGGGCCCAGGAGCTCCGGAGTGCATAGGCCAGCACACTCAGCTCCCCTCTGACTGCTGAGTGCATTTAGGGGGGCAAGGGGAGCACGCTGGCAGAGCCAAGAGGGACAAGGAACCGATCACCACTGCCAGCTCCCTCTGATCGCTGCTGGCACAACTGACTTCCTCTCACTGCTCTGGTCATGGTGTGCTTTTAGGAGAACAAGGGGAGCTGGTGGTGGTGAGAGGGAGCTGAGCGGAGAAGGTGAGATGCCTAGAGAAAGAACCTCTGCCAGGGAGAAGAAGAATTATCTCCCTCTTCTCCTTGGAAGAGGTTCTTTCTCATTACGCTTCCTGTGGAACCTTGCAGGAAACTGACACGTGTCCTCCATGCGTCAGGTATCTTGTTTGTTCTGGCTCTCAGTGAGAAAGGCAGACCATACATACATGCATGCATGCATGCATGCATACATACATACATACATACATACATACATACTGATACTGGATGTTGTGATGTTATAAAGATTTTTTTCAAATTAATTGAAGAAAAGGACAGTAGGGCTTGTTCAGTCCAGCAGGGAGCATTACACACACGTGTACACTGACACAATAAGCAGCACACTTTTGGGTGGGCTGTTCCATTCTTCTTCTTTCTCCTATCTCCGCACCTTAGATTGTTTCCTCCCTGGTCCATTCAACTAACTGCAGAGTCTTCTGCCCAAGGAAACTCCCCCCAAAGAAGAGTCTTTTACACTGGCCAAAGACCGTTTTTGCTTCCAGAGGGATCCACACTTAGCTGGGCAGAGTGGTGGGATGTAATGCCCTTTCATTTCATTTTTTTAAAAAATGCTAATGTTGCATATTTCCTTAATTGCGAGATCTTGGTCTAAACACATGCTTGCTCATACCTTCAGCAGCGGCACCTGGATCGAATGGGGGCTTTCGGCCGGAGCATGATGGAAGGGTGTCTGGCTGCTGCCTCTTCCCCCTGTGGCCTCATCACTGACAACTGGTAGAAATGCCTTTCCCCTTCATTCACTCATGCAAACCCAATTTTTGTTTATGTCAGTTCAGTTAGGACTACAATCGGGGCCCTGTTGGATTTTTCAGGTTTTCTCTTCACACCAGGGAGCATTGCACACATGTTTCCACTCTTCTGGCTTTCCACAAGAGCCCCGTGGCACAGAGTGGTAAGCGGCAGTACTGCAGCCCAAGCTCTGCTCACGACCTGAGTTCAATCCTGGCGGAAGCCGGATTCATACAGCCGGCTCAAGGTTGACTCAAGATTGACTCAGCCTTCCATCCTTCCGAGGTAGGTAAAATGAGTACCCAGGTTCCGGGATTAAGGTGTAGATGACTGGGGAAGGCAATGGAAAACAAAAAAAGTCTGCCAAGAAAATGTCTGCCATGGGTCAGTAATGAACCGGTGCTTGCACCTTTACCGTTTCTTACCTTCACACAATAAAGGTGAACAGGAAAATCAATGGAAATCATCATCATCTTTCCCCCAGCCACTCCTACCAGCCATGGGTGAGGTTGTAGCATAACCTCATCCCATGTCCATGATGTAGATAAGGCATTCAAAACTAGGGTTGACAACTCTGGATTGCAAAATTCTTGGAGAACAGGGGGGTAGAGCTTGGGGAGGGCTAGCTTTGGGGCAGGGAGGGAGCTTAGCATGGTACAATGCCATACAGTCCACCCTTCAAAGCAGTCATTTTCTCCAGGGGAACTGATCTCTGTTGTCTGGAGAACTGTTGTAATTCTGGGAGATCTCCAGGCCACCACGTGGAGGTTGGCAAGCCTAGCCAAAACTATAGAGTGGACTTAGAAACTGAGCATGGAATTGATCTAAACCAGTGCTTGAATCACCATGCCTAACGTTTACGAAAGGCAAACCAACAGCTCTTGAAAACATGAGGACTTATTAAACAAGATATTAATGTTTTAACTGTGGTCCAAAGCTCCATCTTTGGTACACTTTGACCACTGCGCCATGAACATCCTTGTTCCTCAGGGTATAAATGACAGGATTGAGTAAAGGGGTGACCACGATATAAAAAACAGCAATTTTCTTGTCAAGGTTGGTAGCCGTGCCTGTCCGAGGTCTCATGTACATGGAGATGACAGTGCCATAGAACAAGGTGACCACCGCCAGGTGAGAAGCACAAGTGGAGAAGGCCTTGCGTCGCCCAGAGGCAGACTGCATTTGCAAAACAGAGGACAGGATGAGGCTGTAGGAGGTCAGGATGACAGAAAGGGGAACTAGGAGGATCAGCACAGCTGCTCCAAATATCACAGCCTCAGTCGTTCGAGTGTCAGCGCATGCAAGCTTCAAAACAACTGGCAGCTCGCAGAAGAAGTGGTTGATGTGGTTGGGGCCACAGAAAGGGAGGCGAAGGGTGCAACCCACATTCATTACAGAGAGGAGGAAGCCACCCGCCCAAGCAGCCAAAGCAAGCTGCAACTGGCGCCACCTGCCCATGGCGATGACGTAGAGCAAGGGATGGCAGATGGCCAAGTAGCGGTCGTAGGCCATGGCACCCAGCAGAAGGCCTTCAGTGCTACCCAGGGATAAAGCAATGTACATCTGTGCGGCACAACGGGTGAAGGAGATGGCACCGTTCCCAGCCAGGAGGTGAGCCAGCATCTGGGGCACTGTACTGGTGACATAACAAATTTCTAGGCTTGACAGATGCGTTAAGAAGTAGTACATGGGTGTGTGGAGGCGGGAGTCCACCTGGATCAATAGGATGATCACCAGATTCCCCACTATGGTAAGTGAGTAGATAAGGAGGATGACCACAAAGAGCAGGATTTGCGTCTTCCGGTGGTTGGAGAGTCCCACCAAGATGAACTGTGTGACAGCGGTGACATTCTCAGCCCACATCCTGGCCTCCTGACTGCAGAGAAAGGAGAGAGTGACATTTTCTTGGAAAGGTTCAATCATAAAAGAATAAGCCATGCTTTCCCCCTAAAACACCGTAGTGGAGCAGAACCACCTTAACCTTGGCCCCTCCTATCTGTGACCACCTGTGTTCCACCAAGGCAACTTTGCTCATGTGAACAAGACCTTCTGAGGGTGCCACCCTGGAAGCTGAGCAAAATCTGCACTGCCCGTACACATACTGACTCTGTAGTGGTCCCCAGCTTATGCAACAGCCTGCCTGAGAAGATCAGGAAAGCTCCCATTCTTCTGGCTTTCTACAAACTGTGAGAACCTGAATTATTCAAGAGCACTTTCTACCCAGATCAGAGGGCTGTGTCATACGAAATAGTTCGGAGAGATACTTTGGTAAGGACACGGACTATATGCTATGCTATTGGATACTGTCTGCTGATGCAGATAAGCACCACTGCGGAGTCTTCCGTGTTGCTTATCATGCCATATAAATTAGGTTTCTGTTGTTTCAGAATATTTCATATGCTTGTTTTCAAATGTCCTGCTGTTCTTTGAATATCCTAACTGTTGTTGTTTATGGTGCTCAGCAGATGTCCTAGCTGTTGATTATATTGTATCTCACCTGCATAGTGAGATCTTAGTGAGAAAGGCAGACAATAAATGTCTGCCAGTGACACCAGTATGTCACCTAGGATGTTAGTTTGGTGTAGTGCCAGTTTGGTGTAGTGGTTAAGAGCACGGGACTCTAATCTGGAGAGCCGGGTTTGATTCCCCACTCCTCCACAAAGCCAGCTGGGTGACCTTGGGCGACTCACAGTTCTCTGGAGCTCTCTCAGCCCCACTCACCTCACAGGGTGATTGTTGTGAGGATAATAATGACATACTTTGTAAACCGCTCTGAGTGGGCATTAAGTTGTCCTGAAGGGCGGTATATAAATCGAATGTTGTTGTTGTTGTTGTTATTATTATTATTATTATTATTAGTGAGAAAGGCAGACAATAAATGAATGCATAACAATATTTCAGCTCCCTTCCTTTATGTGCAGCTTTCAGTAAAAAGATACTCTATCCCCGTTCCTTACATAGTGTTGGGATTTTACAAGTGTCATTCTCTTCTGTCATGAAAGAGTTCATCTGTTTGTGTGTTAGTTAGGCACAGCTAGTTTAGCATGAAAGCCAGTTAGGTGTCTAGTTGATCTTCCCATCAGGGAAAAGGGGAGTTGCATGCTTAATGAACAGATCTAGGATTGATTATTGGCTGACCCGGTTTATTGGGGGCAATTAACATTCTTTCCTTTGTCCAGGATGCCATTGCTCTCAAGTTAGTTAGACCGTTATCTCCAGCATGTAAGGATGTAGGAACTAAGTTAGCTCTTCTTTATTTTATCTCCAATGTAATCTTACCCTGTATGTAGTAAACATTATTTTAGAAGCTGAACACACACTTGTCTACGATTCTTTATCTGCTGTGCAATACTCTGCTAAACAAAATCCTAACCCAACACGTAGATATAAGCAGCTCGTTCTCTTTTTCTTCTTAATTCTCACAAGATTTGAGTCCAGGGCCATTTCCAGATGGCTTACCTGCCTCCGGAATGTCGCACCATGTTGCGGGGAAAACGCAAAATATCGCGTTTTCTCACGCGAGTTTTGTGCGACGTCGCGCAAAACTCGCGTGAGAAAACGTGATATTTCGCGTTTTCCCCGCAACATGGCGTGACGTTCCGGAGGCAGGTAAGCCATCTGGAAACGGCCCAGAAGCACCTTAAATTCCAACAATATTTTCAGGCTATATGCTTTCAAGAGCCAAAGTTCCCTTGGTCAGATTCAAGTAGGAAACACTTTTAGGGATCTACCGGTATCTGAACTTGTTTCTTGCAAGTTTATACTCTTACAAGTTTATACTCTGATTATCTTCTTGGTCTTTAAGGTGTTGCTGGAATTAAATCTTGCTCTTCTATTGCAGACCAACACAGCTACTCCATCTGAAACTAACATTATTCTCACAAAATCGAAAAGAGTCCAGTAGCACCTTTAAGACTAACCAACTTTACTGTAGCATAAGCTTTCGAGATCACAGTTCTCTTCGTCAATTCTCTTCGTGATTCTCGAAAGCTTATGCTACAGTACAGTTGGTTAGTCTTAAAGGTGCTACTGGATTCTTTTTAATTTTGCTACTACAGACCAACACAGCTAACTCCTCTGGATCTATTATTCTCACAGCAGCTCTGGGAGGTAGATGGGGAGAATCAGGGCGAGAGAGAATGACGGTCAGTAGATCTCCTAGCAAGTTTAATGAGAGATGAAGGATTTGAACTTATGTATTGTCGAAGGCTTTCACGGCCGGAGAACGATGGTTGTTGGGGGTTTTCCGGGCTGTATTGCCGTGGTCTTGGCATTGTAGTTCCTGACGTTTCGCCAGCAGCTGTGGCTGGCATCTTCAGAGGTGTAGCACCAAAAGACAGAGATCTCTCAGTGTCACAGTGTGGAAAAGATGTAGGTCATTTGTATCTACTCAGGAGGGGTGGGGTTGAGCTGAGTCATTCGTGAAGCCTCCCGCCATTAGCATTCCACACCCTGGGAAACTCTTACAGAATGACTCAGCTCAACCCCACCCCTCCTGAGTAGATACAAATGACCTACATCTTTTCCACACTGTGACACTGAGAGATCTCTGTCTTTTGGTGCTACACCTCTGAAGATGCCAGCCACAGCTGCTGGCGAAACGTCAGGAACTACAATGCCAAGACCACGGCAATACAGCCCGGAAAACCCCCAACAACCATCGATTTGAACTTAATTCTCTCAGATCTTCATCTAACCTGTGCAACAGCTTTGTTCAATTTGAGCCACACCAGGGTGAATAGAATTCAAAACAGTGGTTTTTGGATTGGAACAGCAGGTCTGAGAAATGAAAATCCGTCCCTAAATAAAACAGGAAGTATACTGGCAGTAATTTCCCCATTTGTTAAGTAAATCACCTCCTATCTTTCTGATCAAAAAGTTTAAAGTAGCTGCGCTGATGAACAGTTTGATGAGCTCCGCCTTTATTTAGAAGTTGCAAAAACATATGAAAACAGCCCAAAGCTGTAACATGAAGTAGCAACCAGATGTGAAATCAGATTTTTAAATTCCTTATGACACATGAGTGATAATTTGAGTGCAAATATTTTTGATGTCTGAAACAATAAACTCAGATATATGTTTGATGCAGTCTAGGAAGTGTGATTCCATTTCCCTTTCTGCTTGCATTGTTTGGACATGTTTATGGTGTAGCGCTAGTGACAGCAAAGAAAATTAAAAAGAGACAATGAAAAAGAAGACTTTCCCTCTCTCTCTCTTTGCACTTTTCTAAAATGAGAAGGGTGGGGGGAATGGCAACTCTTAACAAACGTTCACCCTTGAGTTCACCGCAAGTCCAATAGAATAAAATGTCAAGGTAGAACTCTTCTTCAGTAACTTCTGGAATAGTTCCTACCATGCCCATGTCAACCAAAACAGCAAATTGTGATATCCTCATAATCTGAACTCCGAACTGTAAAATCTAATCTTACCTTCATGCTTTTCCCAGGGGTTCCTCAGCATCCATGAACAAGGGTTTCACACCATCCATTTTATAGCAAGGGTAGATTTCTGCTAGCCTTCTTTCAAGAAAGATGTCGAAAAACAATGTTCACTGAACTGTGGCTGCAGGGAAAACTGTATGCCCGCAGTTGACAAAAGGTTGTCCTATGCAGCTCTGAAGAAGCTATCCACGGTTTGTTCTCCCAGCATGAAAGCAGAGGTCTTTCATAATCTCCTAGCTCTAAATCAGCAAGATCTGAAGGACCTCTGGAGTTACGGTTTTGGATCACTTGCAGACACACCCAGGAAGAACTATAGGAACCGTGAATATTGCTGTCTTAGAATATGTAGTTTTGCTTGTTGCCGCTGACTGTCAGAAGAAAGATTGCATTGTTCCATCAGTGAGGACTAGGAGGGAAGTCTTTTTAGCCTGGCCTTTTTTTTCTTGCATGGCAGCAGATTTCTAGCCTCTCAGTCAGAACTGCCTCCATGCCTTGTCAGCTGAGGTCCTTTAGCTGGAGCAGCCAAGGATCCTTTACAAGCATTAGCCATAATCGGAAACTATCTTCAGACTAATAAACTGCTCTGATAATCTTTGGACCAGTTTTAAAGCCTTCTAAGGTGACAGGAAACCCAACGTAACCATACTCATGGTCAAATTGCAGGCAGCATGTTGGCTCCCCCCACTCCTTGTGAATCGTCCAAGGTGTGAGGATTCTAGCACATAATGAAGACTGCAGATCTAATCTGCGGGGAGCATTCCAGTCCCTTGGTGGTGCATTATTCTGGATGGTTAATAGCTTGCTATCAATTGCCTTGCCACCTGGGTGTTAAGAGCTTCAGGTCTCACCCAAATACGGGGGGCGGGGGGAACCTTCCCTCATCTTTTCACAAGGCGTCAGGCAAACTTTGTTAATTAGCCCCAAACGACTGGTTGTATTCTTGCACAAAGGAAAAATTCAAAGAAGAAGAAGAAGAAGAAGAAAGAAACGCAATTAGGATTTATGGGAACTGGGGTCAAATACACATTACTCATTCTAAGTCGCATGTTCCCCGCATTCCCCACGCAATCCCGAGTGCCGGTCACATTACCTCATTAAACAGACGCATTTCATTCGCATTTCTCCCGAATATGTGGTCACAGGTTTTCAACGGGAGTTTCACGGTGGCCGTGAACGGGCCAATGCGCAATTTATGTGGTTTTTTTAAAAACCACCCCCCTTCCTGTCTCTCCGGCCGTTCCGAGAGTTCCTATTGGCTGATTCAACTTGCAAGTGCTCCGTAGTCTGCAAAATACTGTTTTTGACTTCATAGCATTGGATTTATTGATTATGCTGTTTCTGAATCAAATCTGGTAGTTTGAAAAATCATTTTGGGGTGAATCCATCCTCAGAACGGACTCGCGAAACTTCCTTTTTAACTGTTTTTTATTTTTTTTATTTTATATTACTGTAATATCGAAATTACGAAATATCGAAATAATGATACTCCAAGGAAGTGAAACTTCAGTAAAATTCAGGCACTGAACTGTCCTGCATAGGAAATGCCCACGAAAGCTTCCCACATGCTTCCAAATTTCAAAAAAAGAAACGGGAGAGAGCCATCAGTGGGGGAAAGAGAGGCATCATTATCTTCAATGATGTTTCTTTATAAAGCAAGATCGAAATAACGGAAAAGTGCACTCAAAAAAATAAAAGAAAATGGGCGGGGAAAAAAAGGTCCTGCCCCAAAAAGTGATTTTCGAGCGGCCGTGTGACCGGAGGGACGCGCGAGAAAGATGGATTGGAAGCAGGAATGTGAACAAAGAGGAAAAAAATTGCAGATTGGAGGCAAACGGAAGATATCCGATAAACATGCAGGTAATGGGTGAATGTGGATTTGACCTGGGTGTCAACAAATGCATATCATTAGTTTTGCCATCGTTAATTTCGTCTCAGTATGCAGGGGAAAGTTATAAAGATGAGCCAGTATGGCTCACAAAAATTCCAGGACAAGAAAGAAAATCTGTGTAATAGCTTTTTATTAAGGCTGATCTAATGGCACCAAATAGTTTGGAAGTTAATGAGCCTGTCAGCATCCAAGACCACTAGAAGTGGCGCAAGAGTCTGGTTTTTTCCTCCTTAACTGACTCATTTTGCAACATCTGCCTGATGAAAGGTTAATCATGCATTAATCTTCTGGCCCCCTCCTGCTTCTCCTTTATATCAAAAGTACTAAAGAGGTGGAGGGGAATCTGTACATGTATAAGAGGTCTAGGATTTTCCCCTTGCCAGGGCTTTTTGGGGGGAGAAAGAGGTGGTGGAACTCAGTGGGTTGCCAGCACAGGGGGCAACTTTTGACGGGAGGTGATGCCCCTGGTACCACATGCGCATACGCAAAGTACGTGCACGCTCCCAGGACCGCACAATGACATCACTTTGGGACAGCTGGAACAAGGAGGGAGTTTTTAAATTGCCCTTGGAGAAAATGGTCACATGGCTGGTGGCCCCACCCCTTGATCTCCAGACAGAGGGGAGTTTAGATTGCCCTCCGGGCTGCGGAGATCAGGGGCGGGGCCACCAGCCATGTGACCATTTTCAAGAGGAGCCGGAACTCCGTTCTACTGCTGCCCCTTGCCCCTCCTCTAGTCTTATTTGGGTAGCTGCCATCACTCGAACTCCATCCTTTCTTTTGCTCTCTGTGGTTTGAGGGATGGGGCTCTGCATGTGCACGCTTATTGCTGCACACTACCACCCCCTGCCTGCTTGATGACCATATCCCAGCCAGGAGTTTTGGGTCTATGCATGGTTAAGTGGCCAGGTGCCATAGGTGTAATCTTTGCAAATAGACTGAGACTTTTAGAAGGGGGGATCTTTATTTGCTAAAATATATCCATATTCACTAGAGCACAGGAGCACTGGAAAATTATATCCAAACTCTGCTGGAGTATTACAAAATTAAGAAAAGAAAACAGAGAACATGGGAAACATAGGATTTGAGTCCAGTGACACCACAGATTTTCAGAGTGTAAGCTTTCGAGAGAGCTACTTTTTTCGGACACAAAGAAAACATGGAGCTGAAAAGGACCTCAGGGGTCATCCAGTCCAATCCCCTGCACAATGCAGGAAATTAATAGCTATCTCCTTCAGTGACTCTGCTCTATGCCCAGAGGAAGGCAAAAACCCTCCATGATAGCCCGCCAATCTGGCCTGGAAGAAAATTCCTTCCGGACCCCAAAGTGGCGATCGGCATTATCCTGGGCATGTAAGAAAGAGCCACAAGAGCCTAACACCAGCTCATCCCTTCCTGCCTTCCTTCTCGCAATCTACATAAGAAACAAAACATGAGGCCAATTAAGTTGTATAACTCATAGGATTTGCCTTGTCATTCCATTCTGAGGAATGTATGCCAACAAACAGGCTAGTCAAGGCAGTCTTCACGCCATTTCTCCCTCATTCTCCAATTCTTGGCTTGCATGCTTCCACAGAGTGTGTTAAGCTTTTTAACTCTTACCCTCAGATCTAGGAGAGTTTCTCGCTAACCTATTCTGGTGTTGGGTTTAAGTTCCCACATTGGCTATCCTGCACCTTTCTCCAATCATACCAAGGTGCAGCTCTCCACACTTTTATGGTCCAGCTCAGGGGTAGACATGGATATGAACAGCATTACAAACAGAAAAAACCCACAAATAGCCTAATCTGCTGTTCTCGAACAAGCTGTCCGTGAGGCCCCATCCTAAATGAACAGGTGGTCGTGCCTTCAGCAGCTGTTCGTCAGACCAGACAGTCTGGCACCTGCAATCAATCCCTTTGGCAACTGGAGGCAGGGAGGGACTGAACTCTGTCCGAACTCCTTCTGGCTTTCCTTCTGGCTTTAACTCTTCAAAGTACTTCCAGCAGAGAGTCCCGTTTTTGCCACTGTGAAAAGAAAATAACAGCCAATAGGGAGACCCGTGGATCCTGCCTTTCCCCGGGTGCAATCTCGCTGAAACTTTGGGGGGTCTTCAGTGAGGACTATGTCCCCTGCAAATTTGGTGGGTATTGGACATTGGAAAGGTCACTTTTGTAACCCCTCAAACTAGCTGCCAGCAGACACTGCTGTTTTTGCCAGGACAGGGCCCTTTAAACTATCAGCTGGGAGGCTGCAGGGGGGAATCCCCCCCTGCCATCTGCCAACTGATAGTTTAAAGGGATCTTTAAAGGGAGTTTGAGGGGAGGGGGTCTAAGTGAGGTGGGGTTTGGGGGTGGGGGAGGTTCTGGCCCCCATGAACAAGGAACAACGAACATGTCCGGCAACAGTTCATGTTCGTCCATGTTCGTTGTTCATTGTTCGTGGATGGCAACGAACGATGAACAGGGTGTTCGGGGTTTTTTTCCGTTCATGCCCATGTCTACTCAGGAGGTCCCAAAGGCAATCTGTCTTGCCCCTTCCTGAAATGTGGGTAGATGGTTCTGTTGACCTTTCTGTCTGTCACCATAAACAGGAAACCAGTCCCTGCCTTGCCTGAAAACCAAGGTACTTATGATTTGTTGGGAATCTCAGGTGTTGGTCAAGGAACCCAGCATTCCTTCTTCATAACACATGCAAACTCGAAAGCTTGCACAGTATTTTTTTTTCTTGTCCCATAATGCAGGATTTCTAAAAATTCAGAATTTCGTTAAGGGTAGAAGTTTGGGAATGTTGACTGCTTACTCATTTGAGTCTTACTAGTGCTCCAAGGAGTTGAGAAGAGTGTTTCATAGCACACTATGCTGCTTTAGCATCAATATATTTTGCAGTATCTGGAGATACACCAGGAAGATACTTTCAGGTAGGTAGCGAAGCTGGTCTGTAGCAGCGCAGTGGGATTTGACTCCCGTGGCGTCATCGAGGCCAACAAAATTTTCAGAGAGTCAAAATTTTCTTCAGATGGTGTCTAAGGTCACTGGAGATAGACGAAATGGTGCATAGGATTGCCAACTCTATGTTGGGAAATTCCTGGAGATTTATGTGCCTCCTGCCTCATCCATGCAGCTGATGCTAGCATGAAATTATATCAGCAACAACACTCCTGTAAGTTTTAAAAATGCATTTAGCCTTTGTGAGCAAAGCTACTATATCCCGCCCTGTCCCAAACCATAGCACAGCTTAGGATACCAACTGAGTGTGCAACCAGGCACAGCCTTCTGAGCACCACGTTAGAGGACCCCAGTGTGGTGCCGTGGTGCCCACCAACACCTTTCCTGGTGCCCACCAAATGTTTTTAGAAAATGGGTGGGATCAGAAGCCTGGTAGGGGGATCTGATTGGCCATTGCAGATCTGATTGTCTATGCAGCTCCAAATAACGTTTCAGCGGCAGCTGCTGCTACAATGTTTTATTCTCATTCTCACTCCTCTATCCCAGTGCAGATTTTTTAAAAAATGTTTGTTTTGTTCCCTGAACTTGGGTTTCTTCTATGTGTATGTTTGACTCCATCTCCCATTTTGTGCTTGTCAACTCCACCCTGTGTCACAATTCCAAAGGTGCCTACCGGCTTAAAAACTACATGAACCCCAAACAGAGCATGTCTATTTCAGATGGCATCTCTCTGGCTTTGTGTCATGCACACTTGAAATACACCCAGGAAGACCATGCTTGTGGGAACTTGTACTTTGCAGTTGTTTTACATTATACACCCATTTGAGCAGGGAGATAGCAAGACCTGGGAGGACGCTGCCTGCCTCTGATCATCTACAGAGTGAAATGCTGTCATTTTGCAGAACCTGCCCCTTCTGTCTTCAAATTTTCTTTGATCAAAATGGAATTGATGAGAAAACTGTCTCCAAATTCCCAAAAAGAGGAAAAGGAAAGGATTGTTGTATTTCAGAGAGACATCTCCAGGGCCCCCTCCCCAAGGACTTACCTTCCTTGGTGGAGCAAGGGGTAGAACGACTGCCACAGGGGGAGGCGCCCTGAGGAGGGTGCAATGAGTAAGTAGAGGCTGGCAAATGGGGCTGTGGCAGCATCGTAGGGGCTCCCTTGCTGTCAGGCACGCCATTCACCATCAGCAGGTGTGGCCGGCCTCCACAGCAACCCCAGACCCTCCGGCCACACAGACTGGTCCATGGAGAGGGCTGCAGGAGCAGCAGTGTGGCAGGCATGACTCTGGCCTGCATGCTGATGCAGGGAGGACGTTGCCATTAGCAACCGGGGCAGAGCAGCTGGAGGAGACACTGGCAGGACATCCCAAGCCATGCCACACTTGGCACAGCCTGGCCAGTCCCACCCTGTGGCACACGCCCCATTGGGCAACAGGGGAGCTGGGGAGGGAGGCAGAATGACCTGAAGGCCCTTGGTTGGGCCTGCAACCTGTCCAGCTGGAGTGGAGGGAAGTTATGGAATGGAGCTTGGGGGAGGGGCTGGCACTCTTCCAGGGCAGCCCGTATAAAGGTGAGCCAGGGAGAAAGAAGTTGTGGAGGATGATAGAGCAGGTGAGAGAGAGAGAGCGGGCAAGTATGTGCGGAGAGAGGGTGTGAGGGTGCCTTAAAGCCCCTTCCTCCCCCATTCTGAGGCCACCCCTATGGCCTACTTTAGAAAGAGGGGCCAATCTGGAAGGCAAGCTCCTCCTCCAGGCTCTGACACCCCCATAGCACAGCCTGACACTCTCAATGATACTGAGAGCCAAGCTACAAGTGATGCGTGACACAGGTTGGACACTTGTCAGCTTCCCTCAAGTTTTGACGGGAAATGTAGGCATCCTGGTCTTGTAGCTTGGCTCTCCGACTGCTGTCCAGTGGACTTTTCAACGGTCACTTGTCCAACATTCCACCAAGCTGCCTACATTTCCCGCCAAAACTTGAGGGAAGCTGTCGAGTGTCCAACCTGTGTCAGGCGTCACTTGTAGTTTGGCTCTGATTCTAACTGCCTTTTCCCAGACTGCTGTCACCTGCTGCCAGCCTGTTCCTATTTCCTTAAAGGCCAGCCAGTGGCAGCAGAGAGTAAACTCAAGAAGGAACCAGTGGGGAAAACTGGAAGAGAGGAGTAATTCTAATTGGGCTCTAGAAGCTTGAGACTTGCAGCAGCTGAGTACCTTGTTCCAGGTGGTTAAAAATAACCGACAGCTCACTGAAGAGGTAGCTGATGTCTGTTTTGTTTAATCTCAATCTTTCCTTGTGCATTTGTGGTTGGTAAAATATGGATTTTGGATGATATAACAAAGCGAAATGATTTTCATTTCCAGAAATTCTACTGAGAACTATGGGTGTACATGTGAAATGTTGGAGACCATCTAATTTATCTGTTTAAGTGCATTGCCGGTCGTGGATAGTGCAATCAAGCCCAAGTTGACATTTAGCAACCCCCTGTTGGCGTTTTCAGCAAACCACGTCTTCCTTGATAGCCTTCCATCCAAATACTTAACCAAAGCCAACTAAGGGTACCAATCCCCCACTGGTGATGGGGGATCCTCCACTCCCATCCTCTACCACTCCCCGCTTACCTGGCTAGTGGGGAGAAAGGTCGGGAAACATGCCTCCTGGAGTGCGCTCCCGGGTGGCGTGGTGTGCTCTTGCACTTTGCAGCAGCCTAATTTGGGTAAAATCGGGCTGCTGTACAGTTCAGGAGCCCTCCATGGCCCATCATGCTGCCCTGGCAGCACTCCCGTGCTCTGCAGCAGTCCAATTCAGCCCAAAGTGGGCCTCTGCGAAACACAGGAGCACTCCAAAACCTGTCATGCTGTCCAAGCAGTGCTCTTGCACTCCATACTGGACCGATTCGGGCTGAATTGAGTCCGATTTAGCCCTCTGCAGAGCACAGGAGCGCTCCCAGAAGTGGCATGTAGCCTGCATCATGGGAAAAGATACATCCATACAGTACCATCTCAAAGACCAAAGAATGCACTTTATGACTGAGGAGAGACTTGATCTGACATGTGCAAACCCAACACTTAAGTCATTCTGGGATGGTATGCATAATGGCACCCGAAAACAAGACCAAGCCCAGCAACCAACATATCAGTATTTTGGTTCAGAATCCTTTTCTCTGCAGCATCTTGTTCACTGCCTTGTGGATGTCCTTGTTCCTCAAAGTGTAAATGATAGGGTTCAGGAGAGGGGTCACGATTGCATAAATGGTAGCAGTATGCTTATACCGATCAGGGGATGTGCCTGCCTGGGGTTTCAGGTACATATAAAGGAGAGTTCCATAGAAAATGGTGACAACTACCATGTGGGAGGCACATGTGGAGAAAGCCTTTTGGCGTCCTGAGGTAGACTGCATTCGTATCACAGTTGACAGAATGAGTCCATAAGAAATTAGAATAACAATCAGGGGGGTCACTAGACCCACTGCCGATTCAAAAAAAAGCATAGCTTCTGTGACACGAATGTCACCACATACAAGTTTCATCACCACAGGTATCTCACAGTAGAAATGGTTGACATAGTTAGAGCCACAGAAGGGGAAACGGATTAGGAAGAGTACTGTTACCAGCGCCAGGAAGAAAGCAGATAGCCAGGAAGCTAAAGCAAGACAGAGTTGTTGCCACTTGCCCATGGCAATGGCATATACTAGGGGTCGGCAAATGGCCAAGTAGCGGTCATAGGCCATGACGCCCAGCAGAAAGCATTCAGTGCCGCCCAGTGATAAGACAACGGCCATTTGAGCCATGCAACGGGCAAAGGAGATGGATCCATTTCCAGTCAGAAGGTGAGTCATCATCTGGGGCATGGTGGTCGTGACGTGACACATCTCCAGGCCTGAGAGGTTTGTCAAGAAAAAGTACATGGGGGTGTGGAGGTGGGAGTTTCTTCGCACCAAGATGATGATCATCAGATTTGCCACAAGAGTGAACAAGTATATGAAGAGGATTAAGAAGAAGAGAAGTATCTGTGTCTTTCGGTTGTTGGTGAGTCCCACCATGATGAACTCTATCGTAGAGGTGAAGTTCTCGGTTCCCATCCTGGCTTCTTGCTTGCAGTGAAAGGGTAAAGGTAAGACAAAGGGACATAACGGTAAGACCAAGTGACGTTCTTTTGAAATGGACATTTTTTAAACAAGGTGTATTTTAATCTGTGTAACCTGAGAAATGCAAAACCATCTCATCAAACTTGGCTAGATGGAGTACCGAATCAAGGTTTTGGTACTAACCTATAAAGCCCTATATGGACTGGGACCAGTGTATCTGTGGGTCCACCTCTCCCCATGTGTGCTCCAGAGGATGCTTCAATCAGGAGATAAACTATTGGTGGTCCCTGACCCCAGGGAGGCCTGCCTGATCTTGACCAGAGCCAGAGCTTTCTTTGTCCTGGCTCCAACCTGGTGGAAATCTCTGTCTGTTGAGACCAGGGCCCGGCAGGATTTATTATCTTTCCATCAGGCCTGTAAGACAGAGATGTTCTGCCAGGCATATGGTTGAGGCTGGGCTAGGCCTCTGCCAGCCTGGAAAGATGAGATGAGATGAGCTCTACCCATCAGAGTCATCCACTATCTGTTTGCTGTCTGGCGTATTAGCCATTATATTGAAATTGTTAAATGGTTTTATTGCTTTTATGATGTAAATTGCATAAAATGTTTTTATTTGATGTAATCTACCCTGAGCATGTTTGCGGGGAGGGAGGAATAAAAGTCTAAGATAGATAGATAGATAGATAGATAGATAGATAGATAGATAGATAGATAGATAGATAGATAGATAGATAGATAGATAGATAGATAGATAGATAGATAGATAGATAGATAGATAGATAGATAGATAGATAGATAGATAGATAGATGATTTTCCTTCAGTTCTCTGCTAGATATATCAAGCTTTGCCAGTATCTGTCTCAAGAGTCCTTAACCATGAAGGGCTTCTTTATATGACCTTCATGTCTCAAAACATTCCTCATCATCCCATCAATATTTCTTATTTACAATATGGCCAGGTGCAGGTATTATTGACTATATTAATTTTCTGGAAATTTGGAAGCCATGAAAATGCATGCATTTCCACCCCAGAAAATCTTCCAGAATTTTCAGTAAGAATTGGTTCTTAGCAAACCAAAACCTATTTTCTGTTTTAGCAGTGTTAAATGCATTATTCTTTATTACTCGAAAAAGTACTCTTTGGTATTTTTAGGCTATAAATGCCCCCATTTTCTAAAAAATTATGAATACTACATAGACGGCTGCATCGGCTACACTGTGCCAACAAGTCCGCGTCTTGGCTATAAAGTCATCAGAAGAACGAATGCCACAATCTATAAGCCTAAGAGACCCTACAGGGTCCACTCATGAAGACGGCTGCACCCTCTAGGTTCAAAAATGAATCTTGGATATGAGCATTATGAGTGTTATACAGCATACACTAGATTTATTTTCAAGTGCTGTATGTTGTTTTAGATAATGTTTTTTATATCACACATTTTGAGAGAATAAACTCTTGTCTTTAAAAGAATTCCACTGTATTCAAAAATGAAAATACTATATAGGAGTTTTTTTTTTTACAGGGATCTGTAAATTAACACATTTTTCCAGTGGAAAAAAATTGAAAAAACACACCCCCAATCTGAGATATTTTTCTGACCCGCCCCCTCAACCCAGGCCTTCATATCTCAAGGTATATTATGGAAACCAGTGGTTAACCCTAACTATCTCTGTTGCTTCAAAATGGATTAAAATCTCTTATCTGTACTGTTAGAGTACAGCCATATTAACCGGCATGCAATCTGAAGTAATTGCTTAGCCTTGAATGTGCAGCTCATGCTTAGAAATGACTGAGGGCCAAGCTACACATGACGAATGGAACTTGAACAGCAAGTGGATTGAGTGGAGGGCAAGTGAACAGGGAGGAATACACTTGCCATTCAAGTGTCATTCGTCACTTGTAGCTTGGCCCTGAGACAGCAAGACCAGAAACAGTAAACAAAAGCTGGGCCGATTCCAGACGGCCCTCCCCATCCCGAAACGTCGCACGTCGTCGCGCGGAAAACGCGAAATACCGCGTTTTCTCGCGCGAGTTTTGCATGATGTCGCGCAAAACTCGCGCGAGAAAATGTGGTATTTCGCATTTTCCGTGCGACGACGTGCTACGTTTCGGGATGGGGAGGGCCGTCTGGAATCGGCCCTGGTTAAAAAAACAAGTGAGATAAGAGAGCAGGGAATATTTCACTCAGATCTGAGAAACAAAACAAAGAGAAAGAGATGGGCTTTTGCCTCAAAAAGCAGTTCTAAAAGATCTTTCCTGCCGTTTTTAGGGTGGGTTTAGAGATTTAGTTTTACTTATACTCTGTACCCCATTTATTCCCAGAACAAATCTTTCCTCTTCAACGTTCTCTGCACTGGCGTAACTATTTGGGCAAGCAGCAACAGGTTAAAACGAACTTTGTTATTTTTGCAACACTGTGTAACCATTGTGATAAGGACATTTCCAGAATGCAGAGTTCTTCCTTCTACACATCCTTAGAAAAGTTAGAGAAATAAATAAAGATACTGTCAGGCCTCAAAATGTCAGCAGAAACAACAAGATGTGTTCCTTCTACCAACTGTAGAATATAACCTTACCTTCATGCATTTCCTGGGTGTTCTTCAACAACTAAGAGATTCTTATCCCAGAGATATCTGCTACGGAGCACAACAGCTGAGTGCGTTTCAGTCCAATTTGTAAGGCAATATGTTAAGAAATTGCAAGGATAGTCACAGGTCTGTCTGTCTGTGACCAGGGCAGAACACAGAGCAGCTTTTGCAAAGCGGTTACTGATGGAGAGGTTCTCTGTGCTTTTCTGAAAATCGATCTCGGAAGGCTGACTGTAGAAGATCTCAGAAGGCTAATGCCAGGTGTCTTGTCTCAATGATATAATAGCAGAAAGCATTCGGAACTGCTTAACTGTAAAGGGGTGTGTGTGTGTGTCTGAAGAACCCATAGAACTAATTATCAGATATGCACATGTATGCACATAGACCATCTTTTCCAAGGTATCTATCTGCTGTAGAGTTACAGTAGATATTTCTTTATATTATGTCATCCCAGTGGTTCTTCTACCCTAGAACTCTCTCTGCTGTTGGGATGGCAGCAGCTTTCTGAGGTTTAGGGTAGAGTCTGTTGACAGCTTGCTACTGTAGTTCTATTAAACTTCGATTCCAGGGAGCAAAGCATGTACTCTGTCCCTATGCTATGCCTCCAAACCATCTTCAATATGTTTCTGCAAGCAATTTATAAAGTCTTCTAAGGTGTCAATCAATGTAACTTGATTTGTTGAAATCTCTAACTGCTATAAGAGTAACAACATCTCATTCTTTTTTGCACCCGATGATTGTCAAACACTTGTGGATTCAGTAAGATAATGGACTGTGGATGTCTTCCACTGGGATGGGTCCATTCCCTTTGGTGCTCTTAACAGTTTGCTGCCTAAATTTCCCAGGGGCTTAATATAACAAAATGGAAACATACCTTAATTTTGCATCATTTATGTTGTTTCTCTGGTGCAAGTTTTCAAATACTTTGCCACGCCTTCCCAAGGGAATAGAGGACAAGGAAGATCTTGCTATTAATTTGTTTGTATCTCATCATAGCTCTAAGAAACCATGAATGGTGCTTTAGGCTCACAACAACCCCTGTGAGATGGACCCAGTTGAGATGGAGACACTTCCCCAAGGCCACACAGGCGAACATCTGAACGTTCTAACCATTACATCACAATGTAAAGAAAGGGACTTGGGAGATATTGGTCAGCTTTTGTTCACACAATACCAAGAAGAAGAAGAAGCTGGGGCGGCTGCTGGTGGTATTGAGTAAAGTTGAAATTCTGAAGTTCAAAACAGAATTTACACTTAGAGATCTGTAATCAGATCTTCCAACCTGGTTAAGGTGTAGAAGAAACTCTCACATTTATTGGTTTGACTCAAGTCACTGTGTTTCAAATTGTTTTCCCTCACAGCATGAAGAACATTCAATAGAACTTGTCAGATTGCTGACTTTCAAGCCAATGCCTCTCCATTTTATTTCTTTTATCTGAGGCAGAGGTTCTCAAACTTTTTGGGCCTGTTAGTACTCCTGGAATTTGGAGAAATTGGTGTAGGCACAATCACAAAACAGCCACCCTGGGGCATTGGTCAAAGGCAAAACGTTAAGAGTTTTGAAGCCAGTTGCTGTCCTACAATGGAGGCCACTTCTTCTTAATGGGTACTGCCCAGAGCTGGCCCGTGGCATGGCACAGAATACGCCCACAGCGACCATCCTCCAATCTCCCACCTGGCCCCTGAGGCTGAAGCAGTATGGCTGCTGAGATGAACCCATCAGGCCACCAAAGTGGAAGTACGGTTGCCAGGTCCCCTTACCCTCCTGGGAGGAGGGGGGACTGGCACCCAACTTTTAAATTCTTTTTTAGCATGTGCAAAGCTTGTGCTTCCAGGCCTGCATGATGATGTCACTTCCAGGAAGTGACATCATTGTGCAGGCCAGGGAAAACATGCTGGCTTTGCACGATGCTGTTTTGGGCCCCAAACAGGCCAAATTTAGGGCCCAAGTCAGCCTCATGCAAAGCATAGGAACACTCCTGATGTGGCTTGATGACGTCACCCAGCAAGAACAAACCTTCACCCCTGCCAACCAAGTGAGTGATGGTGGGTAGTGGAGGTTGGAAACAGGGATTTCCCACTCCCACTGGGGAATAGCAACCTTAGTCTGCATAGAGCAGTTCAGTGACTGGGCAAGGGGTGGTGCTGAGGATAACAGCAATTGGAAGGGCCAGGCCACCACCCTGTGAGCCAGTGGCACTTTGGGGCCCAGTGGCAATGAGGAGGACAATGCTGGGGCACACAATGGTGCAGGCAGCTACCTTCCCTCACTGAACATAGCACAGGCACATTGCTGGCTGCTGGCAAAGGCACAGCCAGGCTTGTACTCCCTGCCTGTGATGTCATCACCTTAGTCCACCTCTGGAAGCCCTCACTCTGAGGCAGGGCCAGCACCCACTGCCAGAAGGCTACCTGCAGCAGCCTCCAAGCAGGTTTGGGCCCACCCAGCAAGAACAAACATCCAGGCAGAGAGAAGGGGCCAGGCCAGGTGGAGGCCATCAGGGCAAGGCTGTATGGCAGCCCCTGGCCCAGGTGTTGATCCTCATCCTGGGGGTGGGGACCTGGGGAGAGGGGCAGGGATTCCTTACAGCTCAACTAGATGAGATGCCAGACATGAAAATGGCATGAGTCAGTTTCCCACAAGTTTTGACTGTTGCTGCTGGCCCCTGGAAGAAGGGTACCAAAACCTCATGCCCAGGAAGGTGCAGTGGTCCCACATGGCCCCGCCTCCCAGCCCAGGCTGGGAGAGCGCCCTTCTGGGAGAGCACCAGGGCCAGGAGAAGCAGGCATGGGACGGGTGAGACAGGCATGGCATGGGCACTATCGAGGCATTAAAGGGATCTTTGGGGACTTCTCTGCAAGAATGTGCCTCACCTGCCCCAAACCTGCTTCATGCTCCCTGTGCCTGCCGCCTTCTCCAGGGCCTCACCTCGCCCGCACTACAGAGCTCTCCACCCATGGAGCAGCATGTGGACTGGCTCCCCGGCTCCCTCCCATGTGCTCTGCCTGCCACCGACTTTACTCTTCCACTCTGCCGCCGTCAGCAGCAACTTAGGTGCTGGATAAGCAAGCAAGATGGATGGGTCAGAAAGGGGGAAGCTGCAGCAGTTCCCTTCGGGCTTCTTCTCCAGCGGTGGGGAGTGGTGTTGCTGAGGAGGAGCTAGCTGGCATCACCCAGGCCCCTCCACATCTGGTGTCTGGCAGGCTGACCCCATCCTGCACCCCGCCCAGACCCACATGACATGCTGCCTCGCCTGCCTTGCTCCTTCTTCACCCAGCCCTGACATCCTCCCAAGGGCTGGGGGGGGGCATGTGGGGCAGCTGCACCTTCCTGGGCGTGAGGCTTTGGTGTGGCGCTGCTGGGCGCCCTTCTTCCACCAGGGCTAGCAGCAGCAGTCAGATGAGACACCTCATGACACTTCTCATCAAAATTTGCAAGAAACTGACATGTGCCATTTTCGTGTCTGGCGTCTTGTCTAGTTTAGCTGCCTGACTGGGAGGATAAAACCCCAGCTGGGGAGGAGAGAGGAGAATTGACCATTGTTGCTAAGGGCAGCCTCCAAGGCATCAGAAGGCTTTCAGAGGTGACACAAGTGTCTTCAACTCCTTTCATATGAATACAGTTGTCATCATGTCCTACAGTTGTATCATCCACAAGCTTCTTTCAAATTCATTCCATTTCAAGGAGTTACAGACATGTTCTTGAGAAAGCAGCTGGAAATGGGGCAACAACAAGCCAGGCCCTTTGTCAGATGGTGACTGGAATGATGAATTTCTCCTGCAAGAGAAAAATATATTATTAGACTGATTAATAGAACTATACTTACTCACAAAAAATACAATTTGGGTGATCTTCTAATGACTGTGAATTTGGAGAAGCGGTGTTGTAGGACTTGTGTATGGGAAAAAGACTGATAAGTGGTTATATATTCTAATGATTTTGTGTGAAATATTTGAATTGAATGTATAAAGTGTAAACAGTTAGATAGTTATGGTGGTGTTTTTCTTTTTTGACTAGAGTGTTTTGGCCATAACTCATTGTTGGGATAAGATACAGGGCAATTTGATTCCTTGGACTTGCTTCTTATATTCCTGATGCTATTCAGTAAATACCTGGGTCACGTTACATCTGTGTCTTTATTTAATGACCATTTTGTGGATGGGGAAGAACCCCACCCCCATCCCCCCCACTGACACCGGCTCCCTTCTGGATGGGATTCAAAGTGGAGGGGGCTAAAGGATTGTTCAGTGCTTAGAGATGCTTGCAGAGGCAGGCGGGGGGGGGGGGCATTCTTCAGACTGAACGTGATCCACTGATTGCTGCTGGAATCTCCAATACTGGAAATACTGAAGACAAGTTAACTGAACTAAAAATTAAGGAGTCATGTTGCCATTTATTTAAGCATTTGTGCATGTAGCAAAAATAAATAATAGCTAAAGAATTAGTGGATGAGGTCTAACGTGAGCCCGTATACCTACCTTCATTTATGCTCTATTTGAGTGCTGATAATAAAGCAGAAATTGCAACCATACCACAAAGAAATTCCTGGAGATTTTGGGAACGGATTCGGGGAATGGTGGGGTTTGGGAAGGAGAGGGACCTCAACTGGGTATAGGGCCACAGAGTTTACCTTCCAAGGTAGCCATTTTCTCCTCGAAAATTGATCTCTGTTGCTTGGAGATCAATTGTAA
Source organism: Eublepharis macularius (assembly GCF_028583425.1). Classification (NCBI taxonomy): domain Eukaryota; kingdom Metazoa; phylum Chordata; class Lepidosauria; order Squamata; family Eublepharidae; genus Eublepharis; species Eublepharis macularius. The sequence goes on along the minus strand of NC_072801.1, from coordinate 68,704,599 downwards.
TTCTGAGAGATCTACAACTACCAGTTGGTTGACAACCCTAGTTGGGTCTCCTAACACCATTTCACCTAGCTGAATCCAATGAATCTTTTCTGCTAAGACTTTCTCCACTGAAGGAAGACTTTATCCCTCAGTACATGTTCCTGTCAGAGGCAGGCGATGGCAAACCACCTCTGTTAGTCTCTTGCTTTGAGACCCCAAACAGGTTGCCAAAAGTCAGGTATGATCTGATGGCATTTTCCACCAACACTACACTTTACAGCGGATGCATTGGCACATCCTGGGCCAATGCTAGTTCAGTTTAAAAATAAAAGCAGGATTGATACTTAGATAAAGGTGGAGTCACACACATTGAATGCAACATAAGAATTATTCAACATGCAAACACAGAAAAAATTGTGCACAGGGTACATGGATTAAATGCACACATTCACTACAACATGCCCACCATGCTTTAGTGAACAGGGATCCACGGATGCAATATGGAAGAATGGAGTCATGGGATAGAACTCAATGTCATCTCACTGCTGGCCTATGACTTATATGAGGCTGAGAAACAGGGAATATCACAGAATGATGTGAACTCACTTATTGACTTCCAGGTTCTGCCATAATGTCTCCCCTCTGTGGATGAAGCAAAGGAGGGGACACGAGGAAGATCGTGCCTGAATGCTGGCAGAAGACGAGTTCCATCTGGGTTAAGTTTGTCTTCCTCGGCTTGCAGGTAATTAAATACTGGGCAGAACAAGAGGTACAAGCTGAAGGGAGATCATGGCGCACAGCTTGGAGCCTCACTGATGCGAGCCCAAGGTTTGTTGTTTAATTATATTGAGCAAATTATATTATGATATTTTTCTGCGAGCTGCTTTGGGACCCTTTGGGGAGAAAACAGGCAATCAAATGCCATATAATAATAATTAAAAAATCAACAGGAGTCTGTGTCCCTAATCATACTAACAAAGTACAAAAGTCATATTACCATTAAAACTGGGGTTGACAGGTCCCTATACCCACCCGGCAAGAGGCAGTGGGGGATGAGCAATTATCTTGTGCCTTCTGCATGCTGGGTTTCACACATGCACAAAACACACATGTGCTTCTGGCACTTGCACGATGATGACACTTCTGGGAAGTGAGCTCTCCCCTGCTCTGTGGGGTCATTTGGGGTCAAAACTGGCTCCAAACTATGTGCTGGAGTGCTTCTGAGGCTGACGCAATGACATCACTTCTGTGCATGTTCCTGGGGTGCCTGCTGGTGGTGGGCAATCTCTGGGTGGCTGAAAACTGCCAACTGGCAGGCAAGCAGGTAAACTGCTAATTCATTGCCCTCCACTGGTGGGCACTTGGGAACCCTAATTAAAAATGATACTTTATTTTCTATCAATTGCATCAAAAGGCATTCAAATGATATATGAACAATAGTAAGATATCACAAAACGGCCAAAATTGATGTATGGCGTACAGATGATTTTTAAAAAGGGCATGATGGAAATGAACAAATAGGGAAGAACAGCAACAACCATGGAGAAAATACAAAAGCTTATACCAATAAAATACGGAGACAGAAATGGAAAATGGTATATCTGTGCATATCTGAAGACAGTACCAATTCAAAGACCAGTAACTGGATTTTATGGCTGAAGAGATAATCTGAACACATCTAAACTCAACAGAGAAGGCATTCTGGGTTAGAATTCAAGGCAAGACTTAGCAGTATTCATAATGTACCTCCCCAACCCGCAAACATATCTGAAGACATTATGAATTCAAAGACCAGAGACTGGACTTCATGGCTGAAGGCATCTCAACGTGTCCAAACCCAATAGCAAAAGTATTTGGGGTTAGAATTCAAACTGGTCTTAGTAGTAATTGTAATGTGCCGCCCCCAACAAAACCTAGCCCATCAAATATCACATCAGTATTTTTGTTCAAAGTCCATTCTATGCAACACTTTCTTTACTGCCCTATGAATATCCTTGTTTCTCAAAGTGTATATGATAGGATTCAAGAGAGGGGTGATCACCATATAAAAGACTGCAATTTTCTTATCACGATCAGGGGAGGAGCCTGGTTTGGGTTTGATGTACATGGAAATGAGACCGCCATAGAACATGGTGACCACCACCAAGTGGGAGGCACATGTAGAGAAAGCCTTTTGGTGTCCAGAGGTTGACTGCATTCGTAACACGGAGGACAGAATGAGACCATAAGAAATCAAGATAACAGATAGGGGCCCCAGCAGAACTAGCACAGCTGCTACAAAAAGAATGAGTTCTGAAACCCGAGTGTCACCACAACCAAGCTTCATCACCATTGGAAGTTCACAGAAGAAGTGGTTGACACGGTTGGGGCCACAGAAGGGGTAACGTAGGGTACACCCTACAATTATTATAGCGAGGAGAAGAGGAATGCCCCAGGAGATTGCAGCAAGCTTCAGTAAGCGCCACCTGTTCATGAGAATGGCATATGTCAGGGGATGACAGATGGCCAGGTAGCGGTCATAGGCCATGACACCTAGCAGAAAGCATTCAGAACCACCTAGGAAGAAGGAGACGCACATTTGGAGTATGCAACGGGTGAAGGTAATGGCTCCATTTCCAGACAGCAGGTGAGCTAGCATCTGGGGCAAGGCACTGGTGACATAACAGAGCTCCAGGCCTGAGAGCTGAGTCAATAAGTGGTACATAGGGGTGTGGAGATGGGAGTTTGTTTGTACCAGGATGATAATCACCAGATTCCCCACAAGAGTCAGCAAGTACATGATGAAGAAGACACAAAAGAGCAGCAGCTGTGTCTTTCGGTGGCTAGTAAGTCCCACCAAGATGAATTCTGTCACAGAGGTGAGGTTCTCAGTTCTCATTCTGGCTTTTTACCTGCAGTGAAAGGGCAAATATCGGAGAGTGTAATGATCTTTGGAAATGGGATGAATTTAAAATAAGCTGTATTGTATTCTCTATACCACAGGAATTTACAAAGCGAAAAAAAAATCCTCATCAAACTCACGAACATGATCTAGATACAATCAGTAGTAGAATTCTCTATTTGGTTCTTCAAAGTTCCCTTACCAGATTAAACCTCTCTCAAAAGTCCTTAATTGGGAGGGGTTCATATTTGACCCTCACATCTTAAACCATTCCTCATTCTCTCTGGCGAGTTTCTCATCTTCAACATGGCCCAAGACAAGTGTAATTACAGATGAAAAAATTCTGGAAGTTGGAAAGAATGTTCCAGTTTGGTATAGTGGTTAAGAGCTCAGAACTGTAATCTGGAGAGCCAGGTTTGATTCCCCACTCCTCCACTTGAAGCCAGCTGGGTGATCTTGGGCTAGTTACAGCTCTCTGGAGCTCTCTCACCCACCTGACATGGTATTTTGTTGTGGGGATAATAATAACATACTTTGTAAAGAGCTCTGAGTGGGCATTAAATTGTCCTGAAGTGCAGTGTATAAATTGACTGTTATTATTATTATATAATTATCTTATCCAGAAGAAGAAAAAAGATTAAAAAAAGAAAAGAAAATTAAATATATGTTGCGAAGAAAGGCTATGAAGGACTAGAGCCATTCTTGTTTATCCCTGGACTCCATCTTGATCATGTGACACTGAAAGATTGCAGTGAGGGAAAACCCCATACAAAAGAACTAAGGCACTGAACAACTTTTGTTTACATGCAACCAGGGCTTTTTTTTCTGGGAAAAGAGGTGGTGGGCCTCAGTGGATTGCCCTCGGAGAAAATGGTCACATGCTCGTGCCGCTGAGCGGCATGGAGGGCAATCTAAACTCCCCTCTGTCTGGAGATCAGGGGGCGGGGCCACTAGCCATGTGGCCATTTTCAAGAGGTTCTGGAACTCTGTTCCACCGCATTCCTGCTGAAATAAAGCTCTTCTTGCAACTCATAAAATAAATAGCCTACCTTAAGTTAACCTCTTTTAGGGTAGGGCCAGGGTTTAAGAAAGAGGATACATGGCTTTATCACTTTTCTCTGGATTTTTGCTCAGTTTGTGGTGATAACATATTTCATTCTGAATGCTGCCCTTTGAACTCTGTGACCCACAGCTGGCTGTGATCATGTTAGCCCAGAGAGAGACCCAAAGGGGAGAGGGCAGCAATTAAACACTTCATCCCTTTAGTATGTAGGTGAAGGTACTAGTCCTTGGAATCACCAAGGTGAGGCGAGGAGAGAACTGACCAAGCCAAGTCTCTAAAAGCACCAGGAACCTGAGATTAGACCTCTCAGATATTTCCTTTGATACCATCTGTGGTGGCGGTGGCAGATATTTAGAGAGACAGATTGAGGGGATTAGAGAAAGGGGAAACTGGCTAAAGTAGTTTGAGTTGTCTGAGCATCTTTCTTTTCCTCATAAGGGAACAGGCACTTCTGAGGGCTGATCCTCCACAAAGGGGGTGGGGTATGCAACACTGTCTGGGAGGGTTTATCCCTGATTAAGCCTGAAATGCGGTCTGAGTTTCCCACCATAGCTATCTAATCAATCATAAATGGAACATGTTCTTTGGGTTTATGGCCTAGGATCTCCCAAAAGTGATCTATCTTGTGCCTTCCTGACAGGTGGACAGACATTTATCCCTTACCTGGCTATTTGACACCATAAAAAACAGACCATCTCCTCCCAGCCTGAAACCTGAAGAGTTAATAACGTAGTTCCCATAATGTGTGACTTTTCTGAGGCCAGAAGACTCTCAGGTCAATCAAGGCAATGTGAATTAATTTATTTTAATTATTTTTAAAGGCAATGTGAATTATGTTACCTTTAATTCAGAGTGAGGAAAATATGCCCCCAAAACTCCCACCAAAATTACTGGGAGTAAAATTGGAGTATCATAAGAGAGAGAGAACATGTATTGAAATCATTAGCATTTCAGCACAAAAATGTCTATGATGTTAACTAACCAGGAGAAGATTATAATACCTGCCTGCAAAGTATCACCTAAAACAACAAAATGTGCTCCTTTTGCTACAATCTGAATTCTAAATTGGAGAATATAAGCTTACTTTCATGTGTCTCCCAGGTGCTCCTCAATAGCCAAGAAGGAGTTTCTCATCCCACAGAGAGCTGTTAAGGTGTACAACATCTGAGTGAGTTTTGATTCATTTAAGATGGGTAACCGTGTTAGTCTGTCTGAAGCAGCTGAAAAGAGCAAGAGTTCAGTAGCACCTATAAGACTAACAAAATTTGTGGTAGGGTATGATCTTTCGTGAGTCACAGCTCACTTCTTCAAATATATGTGAAACACGAATGCTCATACCCTACCACAAACTTTGTTAGTCTTATAGGTGCTACTGGACTCTTGTTCTTTTCTGTTGATTCAATTAGTAATGCAAGATTTTAAGAGATTATAACAGAGGTCAATGTTCTGTCAATAACCAGGGCAGAACAAGCAACATTTTTTTTTTACAAAAAGGTTACTGAAAAAGGTGTCTGTGTGTGGTAGATCTCAGAACAGAAGCCGAATCCCAGTATGATAGCATTTAGTATTCCTGAGTTGTAATTATGAAGCAACGCTAGGATTAATTAACAGTGCTGAACACACACACTCACAAACACACCCATAACAATTGGGGAGATGGTTCTACTTTTGGTTGGAAATATGCTGCTTATCTTGCTACTGTCATTATTCAGCATGTCCTTTAGAATAATGTAAGAAGGAAGCCTACATACCTGTCCAAGGTAATCCATGAACTTTATAGTTAGGGCGAAGAGTTCTTTATACTGAGATGGGCAAATACTCCACCTAATATAGCACTCTCTCTTAACCAGCAGCAGGTTTCCGCGGTCTCAGGTAGATGTCCATCAATGTCTTTCTACAGTCTTTCTTTCTGAGATGCCAGGGACCTTATGCAAGCAAAGCATGTACTGTGCCAACAAACATTTTCTCCAAGCAATCTTTAAGGTATCCTGATGAGGACAAGAATGATGATAACTTACTGTTTTCCTCCATGCTATCAAACACTTGAGGATTCAGTAAGATAATAAATAGACTTTGATGTCTGTTCCCTTTGATGCTCCTATTTCAATTGTTAACAGTTTTCTGTCGCCACCTTCTGTCTCCCAAGGGCTTGATGCAGCACAAGGAAAAAGTCATTAATTTTGCGTCATTAACACTTTATGTTGCTAGTGTTCAAATACTTTATAATGCCTGCCCAAGGGAATAGAGAACAAGGAGGCTCTTACTTTTAATTTGTTTGTATTCCATCATAGCTCTAAGGAGCCATAAAAAGCACTTTAGCCTCCCAACAGCACCTGCGAGACATTGGCTGATTCCACACACGTTGGATAATGCACTTTCAATGCACTTTATCAATCACTTGAGGTGGATTTTTTGTTCTGCACACAAAAAATGATCTATAAAGACGATTGGAAGTGCATTATCCAATGTGTGCGGAATCACTCCAATTGAGATGGAGAGACTTTCCCAAGGCCACACAAGTTAGCTTTTGATTAGAATATCCATGTAATTCTGGATTTGCACATACAATGCTCTAAGCATCATATTGCCTGACAAGGAAAGGAAGGGAGATGTTTGCCAGCCCAGTCAGAATGAAGAGACAGACACCAAGCTTGGATCTAAGGGCCACTTTATTAATAAACATTAACCTGGAACAGCAACTAATAACTGTGTCAAGGGCAACTAGCGGTACAGGTCAAGCCACATGGTCTCATACGGGACCCCTGCCTTGACCTGTCGGGTGAGCCCCAAAGCCCCAGGTTTAAGCCATCCTGGTGGATGGCCGCTACCCAGACAGCCGGCAAACTGGTTCCCCCGTTTCAAGCTCCTAACCCTCAGCCGTACAGCAGTGAGGGAAGGACTTTCTTATGAAGTTCCACAAGGCAGTCTGCCCATGCTGCTAGGCAGCTGTCTCAAGAAGTACCATCCGCTCCTGAAAGACCCCTCTTCCCCATTACTGGGGAAGCACCTAGGGTGCTCGCCGGCCCACCCCCTATTCCCTAATTCTTTCCTGCCACCACCAGGGCCAACCCTCTGCTTAGGCCTCGGTGCCCCACAGGTGGCATAAAGCCCTTACCACAAGTCATCCAAGAAAATTTTATTGCCGGTCACTAACAGGTGCCACCCATCACCTTGGTAGAGGTCGGCAAATTCGGTCCTGATCCTGGGGTGGGGTAAATAAATACCCAACCCCTCCCCAAGAGCCTCCTGAATGGCCCGATTGGCCTTCATCCGTGCCCTTTCAACAGCCTGTCGGTTCTCAGACTCCCTCCATACCTGTCTAGGCAACATAGCTGACCACATGATAAGCACCCCAGGCCAGCAATGCCCTATCTCCTACAGATCCAACCTTGCTTGTATAGACACGGCTCTGCCTTGCACAAGCCCCAGGTCATTACCACCCAGGTGAATGACCAATATATCGGGCCACGGACCACACCAGTCCCCGAATAACAAAGGCAACAGGCCCTGCCACTGGAGGCCATGGCGGCCCTGCCACTCAACAGATGCCCATTCGCTCAAACCAAGCTGGGACACAATCCATGTCCCAGAAAAACTGATGGGATCCAATCCACTATTTCCTGACCTCAGTTGCAGCCTAGCGCTGAAGGCAAGGGAGGGAGGAGGGGGGATCCAATTTACTGTCTCCTGATCTCAGTTCTGGGACATATTTGTTACATCAAGAACAGACTGTGATAAGATCATTTCCAGAATGCAGAGTTCTTACTTCTACACATCCTGAGTTGCTCTATGGGACCTGTGCTTGTAAATAGCAGAGGGCTCCCAGGCTGGGTTTCACTTTCAGTGAGCAGTGGAGTGTGACGGAGCTGTTGCTTGTTACTTGCTAGCCTTTGGGGAGAGAGATAGAGAGAGTATAATTGAGCTTGGAGGCCGAGGGATCCTTGGAGGAATGGTTGGGGTTCAAGGAATCATCCAGCCTGTCCCCATCCCAAACTACCGGTGCTGTCCCTGCCTGCAGTCCATCCATCACTCCATCTTCCATTGCCAGCTCCATGGCACAGCCAATAACCCTTCGTCCTCCCTCCGCTGGAACCTTTAGCAGGCCATGGTTCAACCTCAATGTATGGAGGCGCTTTTGGGCCCTTCCGACTGACCCCCGTGTGGTGCAGTGCTGTGTGTGTGATGGCCTGGTGCACAGGGGCAATGACCCAAAGCACTTGTCATCAACAACCCTGACTAGGCACATGAGGAGGCACCACCTGAGCCTGTGGTCTCCGTTCTCAGGCAGCGAAACATCCGTCGCAGGGAGACAGAGGGCCACCAGCTCGTCTGATCCGGGAGGGTCTCCGGAATGCAGCCAGAGCAAGAAGCCTTGCCCCGAGGGTGCTGCTGGTGGGAGCGGAAGGGTCAGGCAGGCCGCCCTGGGGGAAATTGTTCCAGTGGGGTTGGGGGTGGTGCCACTGAAAAGGGTGAGGTCTAGGGCTCAGGAGGCGGGTGTTCGTGTAGTGGCACAGATGATTGCCCAGCAAGGCTTCTCCCTATTGGTCATGGAGGGCATGGGCTTCCAACTGCTGCTCCAGCACTTTGCCCCATGGTTCTACATGTCATCACAGCGCACCGTTGGGTGTCAAGTCATGCCTGCCCTCTACGAGTCAGTGCAAGACATGGTGTGCAGAGAACTATTGGCTGCCCAAGGCAGAACAGTGCACTTCACGGCCGACCTGTGGAGCGGCTGCCATCACGGGCCATCACCGCCCACTGGTGGCATCCAGAGGACGTCCGCACCCCAGGACAAGATCCGGCAGCCGTAAAAAGGTGCCCAGCTTGACTCCAGACTACAGGGCAGTTCTTCTCCAGGCCCAGGAGATGGAAGAGGTCCACACCAGGAAGAACATCATTGCCACCGTCAACGCGGCTCTGAGGGAGTGGACGTCTGAGGTGTAAGGGTTTGTCCATGGCTTCATGGCTTCATGGTGACGGAGGTGGGAGCCAACATGTTGGCAGCCCTGAAAGAGGCATCCCCCCGGGCCGGGTGTGCATGGCGCACAAACTTCACCTTGTAATGAGGGATGTGCTCGGGCTGGGAAGCAAGCCGAGGGACAGCTGGGATGAGGGAACCTTGTGGATGGACAATCTGCTGGACAGCTGCCATCGCATCGCTTCCCACTTCTTCCGCAGCATAAACTCTTCCCACAAGCTGTTCCAGAAGCAGGGGGAGGGAGGGGACACCAAGCACCAACTCTTCCAGGACCTGCCCACCCACTGGAACTCCACCTACGACATGATATGTTGTCTGATGGAGCAGAAGGGTGCGTCACAAGACATCCTGACTTCTTCTTAATGGGTACTGCCCAGAGCTGGCCCGTAGCATGGCTCAGAATATTCCCACAGCGACCATCCTCCAGTCTCCCACCTGGCCCCTGAGGCTGAAGCAGTATGGCTGCTGAGAAGAACCCATCAGGCCACCAAAGTGGAAGTACGGTTGCCAGGTCCCCTTACCCTCCTGGGAGGAGGGGGGACTGGCACCCAACTTTTTAATTCTTTTTTAGCACGTGCAAAGCTTGTGCTTCCAGGCCTGCATGATGATGTCACTTCCAGGAAGTGGCATCATTGTGCAGGCCAGGGAAAACATGCTGGCTTTGCACGATGCTGTTTTGGGCCCCAAACAGGCCAAATTTAGGGCCCAAGTCAGCCTCATGCAAAGCATAGGAACACTCCTGATGTGGCTTGATGATGTCACCCAGCAAGAACAAACCTTCACCCCTGCCAACCAAGTGAGTGATGGTGGGTAGTGGAGGTTGGAAACAGGGATTTCCCACTCCCACTGGGGAATAGCAACCTTAGTCTGCATAGAGCAGTTCAGTTACTGGGCAAGGGGTGGTGCTGAGGATAACAGCAATTGGAAGGGCCAGGCCACCACCCTGTGAGCCAGTGGCACTTTGGGGCCCAGTGGCAATGAGGAGGACAATGCTGGGGCACACAATGGTGCAGGCAGCTACCTTCCCTCACTGAACATAGCACAGGCACATTGCTGGCTGCTGGCCAAGGCACAGCCAGGCTTGTACTCCCTGCCTGTGATGTCATCACCTCAGTCCACCTCTGGAAGCCCTCACTCTGAAGCAGGGCCAGCACCCAGTGCCAGAAGGCTACCTGCAGCAGCCTCCAAGCAGGTTTGGGCCCACCCAGCAAGAACAAACATCCAGGCAGAGAGAAGGGGCCAGGCCAGTTGGAGGCCATCAGGGCAAGGCTGTATGGCAGCCCCTGGCCCAGGTGTTGATCCTCATCCTGGGTGTGGGGACCTGGGGAGAGGGGCAGGGATTCCTTACAGCTCAACTAGATGAGATGCCAGACATGAAAATGGCACGAGTCAGTTTCCCACAAGTTTTGACTGTTGATGCTGGCCCCTAGAAGAAGGGTACCAAAACCTCATGCCCAGGAAGGTGCAGTGGGCCCACATGGCCCCGCCTCCCAGCCCAGGCTGGGAGAGCGCCCTTCTGGGAGAGCACCAGGGCCAGGAGAAGCAGGCATTGGGGGGGGGGTGAGACAGGCATGGCATGGGCACTATCGAGGCATTAAAGGGATCTTTGGGGACTTCTCTGCAAGAATGTGCCTCACCTGCCCCAAACCTGCTTCACGCTCCCTGTGCCTGCCGCCTTCTCCAGGGCCTCACCTCGCCCGCACTGCAGAGCTCTCCACCCATGGAGCAGCATGTGGACTGGCTCCCCGGCTCCCTCCCATGTGCTCTGCCTGCCACTGACTTTACTCTTCCACTCTGCTGCCAGCAGCAGCAACTTAGGTGCTGGATAAGCAAGCAAGATGGATGGGTCAGAAAGGGGGAAGCTGCAGCTGTTCCCTTCGGGCTTCTTCTCCAGCGGCGGGGAGTGGTGTTGCTGAGGAGGAGCTAGCTGGCATCACCCACGCCCCTCCACATCTGGTGTCTGGCAGGCTGACCCCATTCTGCACCCCGCCCAGACCCACATGACATGCTGCCTCGCCTGCCCTGCTCCTTCTTCACCCAGCCCTGACATCCTCCCAAGGGCTGGGAGGGGGGGGCATGTGGGGCAGCTGCACATTCCTGGGCGTGAGGCTTTGGTGTGGCGCTGCTGGGCGCCCTTCTTCCACCAGGGCTAGCAGCAGCAGTCAGATGAGACACCTCATGACACTTCTCATCAAAATTTGCAAGAAACTGACATGTGCCATTTTCGTGTCTGGCGTCTTGTCTAGTTTAGCTGCCTGACTGGAAGGATAAAACCCCAGCTGGGGAAGAGAGAGGAGAATTGACCATTGTTGCTAAGGGCAGCCTCCAAGGCATCAGAAGGCTTTCAGAGGTGACACAAGTGTCTTCAACTCCTTTCATATGAATACAGTTGTCATCATGTCCTACAGTTGTATCATCCACAAGCTTCTTTCAAATTCATTCCATTTCAAGGAGTTACAGACATGTTCTTGAGAAAGCAGCTGGAAACGGGGCAGCAACAAGCCAGGCCCTTTGTCAGATGGTGACTGGAATGATGAATTTCTCCTGCAAGAGAAAAATATATTATTAGACTGATTAATAGAACTATACTTACTCACAAAAATACAATTTGGGTGATCTTCTAATGACTGTGAATTTGGAGAAGTGGCATTGTATGACGTATATGGGGAAAAGACTGATAAGTGGTTATATATTCTAATGATTTTGTGTGAAATATTTGAATTTAAGGTATAAAGTGTAAACAGTTAGATAGTTATGGTGGTGTTTTTCTTTTTTGATTAGAGTGTTTTGGCTATAACTCGTTGTTGGGATAAGATACAGGGCAATTTGATTCCTTGCACTTGCTTCTTATATTCCTGATGCTGTTCAGTAAATACCTGGGTCATGTTACATCTGTGTCTTTATTTAATGACAATTTTGTGGATGGGGAAGAACCCCACCCCATCCCCCCCACTGACACCAGCTCCCTTCTGGATGGGATTCAAACTGGAGGGGGCTAAAGGATTGTTCAGTGCTTAGAGATGCTTGCAGAGGCAGGCGGGCGGGGGGCGGGTCTTCAGACGGAACATGATCCACTGATTGCTGCTGGAATCTCCAACACTGGAAATACTGATGACAAGTTAATGGCATTAAAAATTAAGGAGTCATGTTGCCATTTATTTAAGCATTTGTGTATGTAGCAAAAATAAATAATAGCTAAAGAATTCGTGGATGAGGTCTAATGTGAGCCATATACCTTCATTTATGCTCGTTCTGAAGCCTGGTAATAAAGCAGAAATTGCAACAATACCACAAGTCCCCAGTGTTTTCTCATTCAAAGGAAACAGTGTCACTGCCATGGAAGCCATACCTTGGATCTAAGGTTGTCAGATCTGGGCAGGGAAATTCCTGGAGACTTTGGGAACGGATTCGTGGAATGGTGGGGTTTGGGAAGGAGAGAGACCTCAACTGGTTATAGTGCCATAGAGTTTACCTTCCAAGGCAGCCATTTTCTCTCAGAAAATTGATCTCTGTTGCTTGGAGGTCAATTGTAATTCTGAGAGATCTACAACTGCCAGGTGGTTGATAACCCTAGTTGGGTCTCCTAACACCATTTCACCTAGCTGAATCCAATGAATCTTTTCTGCTAAGACTTTCTCCATTGAAGGAAGACTTTATCCCTCAGTACATGTTCCTGTCAAAGTCAGGCAGTGGCAAACCACCTCTGTTAGTCTCTTGCTTTGAGACCCCAAACAGATGTTGCCAAAAGTCAGGTATGATTTGATGGCACTGTCTGCCAACACCACACTTTACAGCTAACACGTGCACATCTTGAGCCAATGCTAGTTCACTTTAAAAATAAAAGCAAGATTGATACTTAGATAAAGGTGGAGTCACACACATTGAATGCAACATAGGAATTATTCAACATGCAAACAGAGAAAAAATGGTGCACAGGGTACATGGATTAAATGCACACATTCACTACAACATGCCCACCATGCTTTAGTGAACAGGGATCCATGGATGCAATATGGAAGAATGGAGTCATGGGATAGAACTCAATGTCATCTCACTGCTGGCCCATGACTTATATGAGGCTGAGAAACAGGGAATATCACAGAATGATGTGAACTCACTATTAACTTCCAGGTTCTGCCATAATTTCTCATATGGAGACAGAGGGGACAGGAGGAAGATCATGCCTGAATGCTGGCAGATGACGATTTCCATCTGGGTTAAGTTTGTCTTCCTTGGCTTGCAGGTATTTAAATACTGGGCAGAACAAGAGGTATAAGCTGAAGGGGTTTTGTCAAGGAGATCATGGCGCACAGCTTGGAGCCTCACTGATACAAGCCCAAGGTTTGTTGTTTAATTATATTGAGCAATTATGGTATTTTTCTGTGAGCTGCTTTGGGCCCCTTTGTGGAGAAAACAGGCAAACAAATGCAATATAATAATAATTAAAAAATCAACAGGATTCTGTGTCCCTAATCATACTAACAAAGTGCAATAGTGATATTACCATTAAAACTGGGGTTGACAGGTCCCTATACCTACCTGGCAAGAGGCGGGGGGTGGGGACTAGCAATTGCCTTGTGCCTTCTGCATGCTGGGTTTCACACATGCACAAAACACACATGTGTTTCTGGCACTTGCACGATGATAACACTTCTGGGAAGTGAGCTCTCCCCTGCTCTGTGCAGGGCCAATTCTTTAAGAATCAGCCCATTTGACGCCAAAATTAGCCCCAAACAAAGTGCTGGAGTGCTTCTGAGGCTGACGCAATGACATCACTTCTGTGCATATTCCTGGGGTGCCTGCTGGTGGTTGACAATCTCTGGGTGGCTGAAAACTGCTGACTGGTAGGCAATTGATTGCTGACTGCCTGCCAATTGATTGCCCGCCACTGGTGGGCACTTGGGAACCCTAATTAAAAATGATACTTTATTTTCTATCAATTGCATCAAAAGGCATTCAAATGATATATGAACAATAGTAAGATATCACAAAATGGCCAAAATCGATGTATGACGTACAGATGATTTTTAAAAATGGCATGATGGAAATGAACAAATAGGGAAGAACAGCAACAACCAGGGAGAAAATACCCAAAAAAACCCTTACACCAATAAAATATGGAGACAGAAATGGAAAAAGGTATATCTGTGCATATCTGAAGACAGTACCAATTCAAAGACCAGTGACTGGACTTCATGGTTGAAGAGATAATCTCAACATGTCCAAATTCAACAGAGAAGGCATTCTCGATTAGAATTCAAGGCAGGACTTAGCAGTATTCATAATGTACCTCCCCTATTTGTTCATTTCCATCATGCCATTTTTAAAGAAGAAGGGGAAATAGCAGTGCTTCTCGACGTGGCATACAGAATTAATTCAAAATTTGCAGCTCAAAAGAAGTTACCAAGAGATATGATTGTGCAATTTACAACTAGGAATACAAGAGAGTCAATTGTGAGTAAACAATTCCAGGATCCATTAGAAGTCAAGGGGAAAGTGGTGAGAATTATGAAAGAGCTGCCCAGATCGGTGTTGTTGGAGAGGAGAAAGTATAGAAAGTTGGTCCAGATGTTAAAAGATTTGAAAATCAGATACAGATGGGAAATACGTGAAGGACTGGCTTTCGAATTTGGTGGAGCTAGGAGGAACATCAGATCTGGCCAGGAGATGGAAACGTTTATTAAAGACAACGAAAAAGACTTACCAAAAAGAGCTAAAATTTGATCATGGAGTGTAAAATGATATCTTGTAATGTAAATGGTCTAAATTCACCTTTTAAACGTAAGACTATTTTCCACTGGCTTTTAAAACAAAAATGTAATATAGTGTGTTTGCAAGAGACACATATCAAAAAGCAGGATGTAAAATATTTGAAACTTGCAAAACTTGGAAATGAATTTGCAGCAGCTTCCAAAAAGAAGAAGAGAGGAGTTGTATTGTATATTAAGGAAGAGCTGCAACCAAAATTAGTTTTAAGTAATATAGAAGCCAGATATATAGCAGTGGAAATAATTTGGAATTCAAAGAAGACTTTGGTGATTGGAATTTACGCGCCTAATGGGGCAAAAGAAATTTTTTTCAAGGACTTACAGAAACAGCTAGATGAACTGACCTATGATCAAATAATTTTGGCAGGTAACTTCAATGGAGTTACAAACTTGGAAGAAGACAAGAAATCTAAAAGTGCACAGAAAAAAGAGGACTTTTGCCAAAATCATTTTTTGCGATCAAGGAACAAGAAAGTCTGGAAGATGTATGGAGGAGACAAAATCCTAAAAATAGACAATATACATTTTACTCTGCAAGACATTTCACACTATCAAGAATTGACATGATCTGGGCCTCCATAGAACTGGTGGTATGGACTAGAGATGTGGAGATAATGCCCAAGGTAGGCTCAGATCATAATCCAATTATGTGGAGATTCGGGAAAAATACTAAAAGAAGAAGATGGAGGATAAATGAAGACTTGCTGCAGACGGAAGAAAACATTGCGTTGTTACAAAGAGAGACCAAATTCTTTATACAGTACAATTTGAATAAGGATGTATCAACTTATAAGGTATGGGACACATATAAAGGTGTGATTAGAGGAATACTAATGGATGTGAATGCAAGAGATAGGAAGAGAAAGGATGAAAAGAGACTTGAAATTATGGAAAAAATTAAAGCCAAAGAGATACAACTTAAGAAAAGACCAGGGAAAAAGAAAATATATCAGGATATGAAGATCCTGCAGGAACAATTGACGGCAATGAATAACAAAGAATTGGAGTGGAATCTAAAAAAAATGAAGCAGAAGTCGTTTGAGAGTGCAAACAAACCTGGGAAATACTTAGCGTGGCAGCTAAAGAAAAAAAAGGAGAAGAAAACTATAACTAAGATTAGAGAAGAGGATAATATATTGATGGATCAATCTGCCATTAGTAGAGCCTTTTTCAAATTTTATGCAAAACTGTACCAAAAAAAGGAGGTGAATAGAGATTCAATCGCGGAATATTTGGAGAAAATGAAGCTTCCAACAATTTCACAGAAATGGAAAGAGAAGTTAAATAGGGAAGTGACAGAGGAAGAAATAAAAGAAGCCATACAATCAACAAAATTAGGGAAAGCGCCTGGACCGGATGGAATAACAGCAAAGTTTTATAGAATGATGGCCAATGACCTGACACCGTTTCTAAGAGAGGTAATGAATGGAATTTTGCAAGGCCAAAAGATTCCTGACTCATGGAATGAAGCTAATATATCATTGATTCCGAAAGATGGACAAGATTTGACTAATGTTAAGAATTATCGGCCAATTTTGCTGCTGAATAATGATTATAAAATATTTGCGAAAATTATGGCAGAAAAGTTAAAGGGATGGATGTCGGAATTTATTGCAGAAGAACAGACTGGATTCCTACCTAATAGACAAATTAAGGATAATTTAAGGACAGTAATAAACGCTATTGAATACTACGACAAGCACTGTGATAGGGAAGTTGGTTTCTTTTTTGTGGACGCGGAAAAAGCATTTGACAATTTGAACTGGGACTTTATGTTTGCCACTATGGAAAAGCTGCAAATGGGAGAAAAGTTCATACAATCAGTTAAGGGAATTTATAAAGACCAGTGTGCAACGATTGTAGTTAATGATGATTTGACTAAAAAATTGAAAATAAGCAAAGGTACAAGACAAGGATGCCCATTTTCTCCATTGTTGTTTATTTTGATTTTGGAAATTTTGTTGATGCAAATACGAGAGGACGATACAATTCGTGGCATAAAAATAAAGGAATTTTCCTACAAAGTCAGAGCATTTGAGGATGATGTAATGTTGATAGTGGAAGATCCAATATATAACATGCCAAAAATAATAGATAAAATAAAGGAATTTGGAGACTTGGCTGGATTTTATGTGAACAAAAAGAAGTCAAAGATATTGTGTAAGAATATGACAAAGCAAAAACAGCAAGAATTAATGGAGATAACAGATTGCGAGGTAACTAACAAAGTGAAATATTTAGGAATTGAGCTGACTGCAAAAAACATAGATTTATTCAAAAATAATTATGAGAAACTGTGGCAACAAATAGAAAGAGATTTGATAAAATGGAATAAATTGAATTTGTCATGGTTGGGAAGAATAGCAGCAGTAAAGAAGATTGTGTTACCACGTGTGATGTTTTTGCTGCAAACTATTCCAATTATCCGAGACTTCAAACAATGTGACAAATGGCAAAGAAAAATTTCAGACTTTGTGTGGGCAGGCAGGAAACCCTGGGTGAAAATTAAAGTATTACAAGATTCGAAAGAAAGAGGTGGACTGCAACTGCCAAACATAAGATTATATTACGAAGCAATTTGTTTGACTTGGTTAAAAGACTGGATAACGCTAAAAGACCGTAAACTGCTGGCCTTGGAGGGACACAAAAAATTGTTTGGATGGCATGCCAATTTGTGGTATGATAAAGTTAAAGCGGACTCTATGTTTTTGCATCACTATATTAGAAGAAGCCTTTTCACAATCTGGAAGAAATATAAGAATTACATGGAAAGTGGCATCCCCTCATGGGTGGTACCATATGAAGTAATAGATCCGAGAGCTGTCTATAATGAACAACAATGTTTAACTTATAAAGAGATAATGTTGATGGAACATAGAATACTAAAAATAAAGACACAAGAAGAGTTATCTCCTCACTATGGATGGTTTCAATATAGGCAAATCAGGGATCTTTACAACTCGGACTGTTTAAAGGGAGGAATAAGACTGAAAAACTCGGAGTTAGAAGAAGTGATTTTACAAGAAGGTAAAAAAGACATTTCAAAAATATACAAAATACTTTTAAAATGGTATACAGAAGATGAGACAGTCAAAGTCCAGATGGTGAAATGGGCAATAAACTTTCATAAAGAAATAACAATGGAATCATGGGAACACTTGTGGAAAAACACTTTGAAGATTTCAACTTGTATCAATATTAAAGAGAATGTGTATAAAATGATGTATAGGTGGTATTTAACGCCTAAGAAGATTGCGCTTGGAAATGCAAATATGTCAGATAAATGCTGGAAATGTAAAAAACATGAAGGATCCTTGTATCATATGTGGTGGACTTGTGAGGTAGCTAAGCAATACTGGGGAGATATAATAGAAATAATTAATGAGGTTTTGCAAACCCAAATAAATAAGAACCCAGAATTGCTGCTACTGAACTTGGGAATGGAAGATGTTCCAATGCAGTATAGAACATTGCTATTTTACATGACTGCAGCAGCAAGACTTTTGTACGCGCAGAAATGGAAAGTGCAAGAAATACAAACTATAGAAGATTGGATTTACAAATTGTTGTACATGGCAGAAATGGACAAAATGACAAGAAAATTGAAAGATCTGGACGCAGGAGAATATTTTGCAGACTGGGGGAAACTGAAACAATATTTAGAAAAAAAATGGGATGTAAAAGGAGGACTGTGGCAGTTTGAGAATTATTAATTTGTGATTTTATAAAGGGGGGAGAGAAGTAACTTTACCATTAATGGGGAAATTTAGTTATTAATTAATCTAAGCTAATACTATTATTAAGAAGATTGTATTAAAAATAGATAAGTTAAACAGCTAGGAATAGAAAGGACTTATTAGAGAATCTGAGATATAGAATAATTTGAATATGCTTAGAATAAGGGATACAATATATATAAGATTTAGAAGAATATAGTTAAAAATAATTTAAACGGTAAGATGGGTTAAGGGTTGGAAAGCTGTTGGAAGTCAATAAGGAGGGGGGGAAAGGGTGGGGGTTGTTATAATTTAGGTAATATGGGGAATTTATGTAAAATTTATGTACTCACCAATAAAAATGAAAAAAAAAGATGAGCGACTGGACTTTATGGCTGAAGGCATCTCAACATGTCTAAGCCCAATAGCGAAGGTATTTTGAGTTAGAATTCAATCTGGCCTTAGTAGTAATTGTAATGTGCCCCTCTCTAACAAACCTGGCCCATCAAATATCGCATCAGTATTTTTGTTCAAAACCCATTCTATGCAACATTTTCTTTACTGCCCTATGAATATCCTTGTTCCTCAAAGTATATATGATAGGATTCAAGAGAGGGGTGATCACCATATAAAAGACAGCAATTTTCTTATCACGATCAGGGGAGGTGCCTGGTTGGGGCTTGATGTACATAGAAATGAGACTGCCATAGAACATGGTGACCACCACCAAGTGGGAGGCGCATGTAGAGAAAGCCTTTTGGTATCCAAAGTTAGACTGCATTCGTAACACGGAGGATACAATGAGCCCATAAGAAGTCAAGATAACAGATAGGGCCCCCAGTAGAACTAGCACAGCTGCCACAAAAAGGATGGCTTCTGCAATCCGAGTGTCACCACAACCAAGCTTCATCACCATTGGAAGTTCACAGAAGAAGTGGTTGACACGGTTGGGGCCACAGAAGGGGTAACGTAGGGTACACCCTACAATTATTATAGCGAAGAGAAAAGGAACTCCCCAGGAGATTGAGGCAAGCTTCAGTAAGCGCCACCTGCTCATGAGAATGGCATATGTCAGGGGACGGCAGATGGCCAGGTAGCGGTCATAGGCCATGACACCTAACAGAAAGCATTCAGCGCCACCTAGGAAGAAGCAAATGCACATTTGGAGTATGCAACGGGTGAAGGTGATGGCTCCATTTCCAGACAGCAGGTGAGCCAGCATCTGGGGCAAGGCACTGGTGACATAACAGATCTCCAGGCCTGAGAGCTGAGTCAATAAGTAGTACATAGGGGTGTGGAGATGGGAGTTTGTTTGTACCAGGATGATAATCACCAGATTCCCCACAAGAGTCAGCAAGTATATGACGAGGAATACACAAAAGAGCAGCCGCTGCGTCTTTCGGTGGCTAGTAAGTCCCAGCAAGATGAATTCTGTCACTGAGGTGAGGTTCTCAGTTCTCATTCTGGCTTTTTACCTGCAGTGAAAGGGCAAATATCGGAGACTGTAATGTTCTTTGGAAATGGGATGACTTTAAAATAAGCTGTAATGTATTCTCTATACCACAGGAATTTACAAAGCAAAAAAAAACCCTCATCAAACTCACGAACATGATCTAGATACAATCAGTAGTAGAATTCTCTATTTGGTTCTTCAAGGTTCCCTTACCAGTTTAAACCTCGCTCAAAAGTCCTTAATTGGGACAGGGTTCATATTTGACCCTCACGTCTTAAAACTTTTCTCATTCTCTCTGGCGAGTTTATCATCTTCAACATGGCCCAAGACAAGTGTAATTACAGATGAAAAAATTCTGGAAATTGGAAAGAACGTTCCAGTTTGGTGTAGTGGTTAAGAGCACAGGACTGTAATCTGGAGAGCCAGATTTGATTCCCCGCTCCTCTTCTTGAAGCCAGCTGGGTGATATTGGGCTAGTCACAGCTCTCTGGAGCTCTCTCACACACCTGACATGGTATTTTGTGGTGGGGATAATAATAACATACTTTGTAAACAGCTCTGAGTGGGCATTAAATTGTCCTGAAGTGCAGTATATAAATAGATTGTTATTATTATTATATAATTATCTTATCCAGAAGAAGAAAAAAGATTAAAAAAAAAAGAAAATTGAATATATGTTTTGAAGAAAGGCTATGAAGGACTAGAGCCATTCTTGTTTACCCCTGGACTCCATCTTGATCATGTGGTACTGAAAGATTGCAGTGAGGGAAAACCCCACACAAAAGAACTAAGGCAATTAACTACTTTTGTTTACTTGCAACTCCTAGAATAAATAGCCTATCTTAAGTTAAAGTTGAAGTTTAACTTAGAATAGCTTAGATAGGCTATTTAGAATAAATAGCCTATCTTAAGTTAAGTTGAAGTTTTGCATAGAAGAAACCTTAAGAATGAACAGAGCATGGTTTCCAGTTCTGAAAAACACCATGCTAACAAAACACTCAATACCCGACAATAGCCCTGCAGAGAAGATTAGCACATCAAGCACCAATCCATATGCAAAAGAACCTCCTCAGGATACAGTGAAGCCTCCCTCCATTAGCATTCCACACCCTGGGAAACTCTTACAGGATGACTCAGCTCAACCCCACCCCTCCTGAGTAGATATAAATGACCTGCCAACATCTTTTCCACACTGTGACACTGAGAGATCTCTGACTTTTGGTGCTACACCTCTGAAGATGCCAGCCACAGCTGCTGGCGAAACGTCAGGAACTACAATGCCAAGACCACGGCAATACAGCCCGGAAAACCCACAACAACCATCGTTCTCTGGCCGTGAAAGCCTTCGACAATACATCAAAGATATATGGCTTTATCACTTTTCTCTGGATTTTTGCTCAGTTTGCTGTGATAACATAAGATGTTTCATTCTGAATGCTGGTTTGAACTCTGTGACCTACAATTGGCTGTGATCATGTTAGCCCAGAGAGAGACCCAAAGGGGAGAGGGCAGCAGTTAAACACTTCATCCCTTTAGTATGTAGGTGAAGGTCCTTGGAATCACCAAGGTGAGGCGAGGAGAGAACTGACCAAGCCAAGTCTCTAAAAGCACCAGGAACCTGAGATTAGACCTCTCAGATATTTCCTTTGATACCATCTGTGGTGGCGGCGGCAGATATTTAGAGAGACAGATTGAGGGGATTAGAGAAAGGGGAAACTGGCTGAAGTAGTTTGAGTTGTCTGAGCATCTTTCTTTTCCTCATAAGGGAACAGGCACTTCTGAGGGCTGATCCTCCACAAAGGGGGTGGGGTATGCAACACTGTCTGGGAGGGTTTATCCCTGATTAAGCCTGAAATAAGATCTGAGCCTGATTAAGCCTGAAATGCGATCTGAGTTTCCCACCATAGCTATCTAATCAATCATAAGCCACGGTGATAAAGAAACAAAATCTTCATGAGTTTAGATAGTTTAAAGTGATAATGACGAGTTATGTCTGTGTGAATTGGGTATGTTCAAGTGTACAGTTCATATGTTGTTGGTGTTTGTATGGCTTATGGCTTCGGCCAGAAAAGCAATAAACATAAATTAAATTAAAATTAAAATCAATCGTAAAAGGTACATGTTCTTTGGGTTTATGGCCTAGGATCTCCCAAAAGTGATCTTATCTTGTGCCTTCCTGACAGGTGGACAAACATTTATCCCTTACCTGGCTATTTGACACCATAAAAAAGAGACCATCTCCTCCCAGCTTGAAACCTGAAGAGTTAATAACGTAGTTCCCATAATGTGTGACTTTTCTGAGGCCAGAAGACTCTCAGGTCAATCAAGGCAATGTGAATTAATTTATTTTAATTATTTTTTAAAGGCAATGTGAATTATGTTACCTTTAATTCAGAGTGAGGAAAATATGCCCCCAAAACTCCCACCAAAATTACTGGGAGTAAAATTGGAGTATCATAACAGAGAGAGAACATGTCTTGAAATCATTAACATTTCAGCATAAAAATGTCTACGATGTTAACTAACCAGGGCCGTTTCCACACGGCTTACCTCTGCCCGTAACGACCCAGTAGATTGTTCAAAAAACGCGGAAGATCACAAATCTCGCGTGAGAAAACGCGATCTTCTGCGTTTTTTGCGCGATCTGCTGGGTCGTTACGGGCATAGGTAAGCCATGTGGAAACGGCCCAGGAAAAGATTATAATACCTGCCTGCAAAGTATCACCTAAAACAACAAAATGTGCTCCTTTTGCTACAATCTGAATTCTAAATTGGAGAATATAAGCTTACCTTCATGTGTCTCCCAGGTGTTCCTCAACAGCCAAGAAGGAGTTTCTCATCTCTCAGAGAGATGTTAAGGTGTACAACATCTGAGTGAGTTTTGATTAATTTAAGATGGGTAACCGTGTTAGTCTGTCTGAAGCAGCTGAAAAGAGCAAGAGTTCAGTAGCACCTATAAGACTAACAGAATTTGTGGTAGGGTATGAGCTTTCGTGAGTCACAGCTCACTTCTTCAAATATCTGTGAAACACGAAAGCTCATACCCTACCACAAATTTTGTTAGTCTTATAAGTGCTACTGGACTCTTGTTCTTTTCTGTTGATTCAATTAGTAATGCAAGATTTTAAGAGATTATAACAGAGGTCAATATTCCGTTAATAACCAGGGCAGAACAAGCAACATTTTTTTTTTTTACAAAAAGGTTACTGAAAAAGGTGTCTGTGTGTGGTAGATCTCAGAACAGAAGCCGAATCCCAGTATGATAGCATTTAGTATTCTTGAGTTATAATTCTGAAGCAACTCTAGGATTAATTAACATTGCTGAACACACACGCTCATAAACACACCCATATCCATTGGGGAGATGGTTCTACTTTCAGTTGAAAATATGCTTCTTATTGTCCATCAGCATGTCCTTTAGAATAATGTAAGAAGGAAGCCTACACACCCAGCCTGTCCAAGGTAATCCATGAACTTTATAGTTAGGGCAAAGAGTTCTTTATACTGAGATGGGCAAATACTCCACCTAATATAGCACTCTCTCTTAACCAGCAGCAGGTTTCCGCGGTCTCAGGTAGATGTCCATCAATGTCTTTCTACAGTAGTTTTTCTGATATGAGATGCTAGGGACCTTATACAAGAAAAGCATGTACTGTGCCAATACTGTGGTCTATAAAAATCTCCAAGCAATCTTTAAGGTATCCTGATGAGTACAAGAATGATGTTAACTTACTGTTTTCCTCCATGTGATTGTCAAACACTTGAGGATCGGTAAGATAATAGACTTTGATGCCTGTTCCCTTTGATGCTTCTATTTCAATTGTTATCAGTTTTCTCTCTCCACCTTCTGTCTCCCAAGGGCTTGATGTATCATGAGGGAAAAGTCATTCATTTTGCATCATTAACACTTTATGTTGCTAGTGTTCAAATACTTTGTAATGCCTGCCCAAGGGAATAGAGAACAATGAGGCTCTTACTTTTAATTTGTTTGTATTCCATCATAGCTCTAAGGAACCATAAAAAGCAATTTAGCCTCACAACAGCACCTGTGAGATAGACCGATTGAGATGGATAGACTTTCCCAAGGCCACACAAGTGAACTTCTAATTAGAATATCCATGTAATTCTGGATTTGCACATACAATGCTCTAAGCATCATATTGCCTGACAAGGAAAGGGAGAAGTTTGTTACCCCAGTTGGAATGAAGAGACAGACACCAAGCTTGGATCTAAGGGCCACTTTATTAATAAACATTAACCTGGAACAACAACTAATAACTGTGGCAAGGGTAACTAGCGGTACAGGTCAAGCCACATGGTCTCATACGGGACCCCTGCCTTGACCTGTCTGGGTGAGTCCCAAAGCCCCAGGTTTAAGCCATCCTGGTGGATGGCTGCTACCCAGACAGCCGGCAAACTGGTTCCCCCGTTTCAAGCTCCTAACCCTCAGCCGTACAGCAGTGAGGGAAGGACTTGCTTATGGGGTTCCACAAGGCAGTCTGCCCATGCTGCATGGCAGCCGTCTCAAGAAGTACCATCCGCTCCTGGAAGACCCCTCTTCCCCATTACTGGGGAAGCACCTAGGGTGCTCACCGGCCCACCCCCTATTCCCCAACTCTATCCTGCCAATGCCCAGGTCAAGCCTCTGCTTAGGCCTCGGTGCCCCACAGGTGGCTTAAAGCCAACCGAAGCCCTTGCCGCAAGTCGTCCAAGAAAATTTCATTGCCGGTCACCGACAGGTGCACCCTGTCACCTCGATAGAGGTTGGCAAATTCGGTCCTGATCCTGGGGTGGGGTAAATAAATACCCAACCCCTCCCCAAGAACCTCCTGAATGACTTAATTGGCCTTCATCCATGCCCTTTCAACAGCCTGTCAGTTCTCAGCCTCCCGCCATTCTCTTCTTCCATATGCACAATGTTGTTTTGAAACTGCAGCAGCAGCAGCAACCTTTATTGGCATTACATCCATGTTAACAAAAACACTCGATGCAACCAGAACTCAGTCTACAAATACACAACTCGCCTCATAGATGCAAGATACAAAAATTTAGCTACAGTTTCAATAACTTTTTGGTTCTGAGTAGCCAATAGGAAGATAACTTTACATTTATCAGATTTTCCAATTTGCTCTCTCAACAGCAGGTCAATGAGTGTGGGACGTATATCACAGTAATAAGTACAATACAAAAAATCATGTTCCAGAGTTTCTATGTCTCGCTGAGCACAAGTGCATAACTTGTTCGCATATGGTATTTTGTAGAATCTCCCATAAAGTATCACAGAAGGTAGCACATTAAACCGAGCTAATGAATAAGCTCTGCGATAATGTGGGGCCACTAAACAAGTGAGATATTCTGCCCTATACCCATGGGGTAAGAACCCCAAACCTAGGGGTGAACATCTGCCTATTGCAAGTCTCCTGAGATTCTGAATCTCAATGTCAAGGAATCTTTGTCTGATCAGTGCATAAGCTCAATATATTGTCGAAGGCTTTCACGGCCGAAGAACGATGGTTGTTGTGGATTTTCTGGGCTGTATAGCCAGGGTCTTGGCATTGTAGTTCCTGACGTTTCGCCAGCAGCTGTGGCTGGCATCTTCAGAGGTGTAGTACCAAAAGACAGAGATCTCTCAGTATCACAGTGTGGAAAAGATGTTGGCAGGTCATTTATATCTACTCAGGAGGGGTGGGGTTGAGCTGAGTCATCCTGTAAGAGTTTCCCAGGGTGTGGAATGCTGATAGAGGGAGGCTTCACTGTATCCCGAGGAGGTTCTTTTGCATATGGATTGGTGCTTGATGTGCTAATCTTCTCTGCAGGGCTATTGTTGGGTATTGAGTGTTTTGTTAGCCTGGTGTTTTTCAGGACTGGAAACCATGCTCTATTCATTCTTAAAGTCTCTTCTTTCCTGTTGAAATTGTGCTTATGCTTGTGAATTTCAATGGTTTCCCTGTGCAGTCTGACAAAGTAGTTGGAACTGTTGTCAAGTATTTTAGTGTCCTGGAATAGGATACTGTGTCCTGTTTGAGTTAGGCTATGTTCAGCCACTGCTGATTTTTCAGGTTGTCCAAGTCTGCAGTGTCTTTCATGTTCTTTTATTCTTGTCTGGGTGCTACGCTTTGTGGTCCCGATGTCAACTTGTCCACAGCTGCAGGGTATATGGTATACTCCTGCAGAGGTAAGGGGGTCTCTACTGTCTTTTGGTGAACATAGCATTTGTTGTATTTTTCTGGTGGGTCTGAATACTGTTTGTAAGCTGTGCTTTTTCATAATTTTCCCCATCTGATCAGTGATTCCTTTGATATATGGCAAAAACACTTTTCCTGTGGGAGACTGTTTTTCCTTAGTTGTTTGATTTATCCTTGGCAAGTAAACCAAGGATAAATAAAAAATTATGGAAAAACAGTCTCCCAAAGGAAAAGTGTTTTTGCCATAGTTGTTTTCTTTAGTTGTTTGATTTATCCTTGGCGAGTAAACCTTGGCGAGTTTTGATTTCTCAAAATTCAGGGTCAGTTTGTTTATTTCACAAAAATCATGAAAGCCTGATAATAATCTTTTCAAACTGATTGAGGATAAAGTAAAACTGCATCATCTGCGTATAAAAGCAGTGGAACATGGATTGGCCTGAGTCTTGGAGCGTGGCCATCTATACCCTCAAGAAAGGGAGCCAGATCATTTATAAAGAGATTGAATTATAGTGGGGCTAACTTGATTTGTTGAAATCCCTAAGTACTCTGACTGCTACAGGAGTAACAATATTTCATACTATCTTGCAATCAGTGATTGTCAAACACTTGAGGATTCAGTAAGATAATTGACTGTGGATGTCCTCCACTGGGATAGGTACGTTCCCTTTAGTGCTCTTTTCTGGGTCATTAATAGTTTGCTGTCTGAATTGCCCATGGACTCAATATAACAAAATGGAAACACGAATTTTGCATCATTTATGCTGTTTCTCTGGTGCAAGTTTTCAAATACTTTGCAATGCCTCCCCAAGGGAATAAAGGACAAGGAGGATTGTGCTATTACTTTGTTTGTATCTCATCATAGTTCTCAGAAACCATGAATGGTGCTTTAGGCTCCCTGTGAGATAGACCCAGTTAAGATGGAGACACTTCCCCAAGGCCACACAGTGAACATCCGTATGTTCGAACTGTTACATTACAATGTAAAGAAAGGGACTCGGACCAGACCTGTACCGAGTCAATCGATGCTGGAGAAAGTCTTAGAAAGTATGGTTCATAGATTCTCCAATCCTGATAAGGTTCAGACATCCATAGTAAATTCCAAATGGATGATGAAATGACACAATTATCCTCCTCTGTTGTTTCTTTCTTTGGTGTAGGTGGATGAAAGCTACAGTTGTCCGTTGGAAAAAGATGGAGCCAGGGACCCACAGGACCCTGGGTCAGGTCCTACAAGCGACCGGCAATATCACTTTGCTTGTTTCATTCAATTCGGAACCAGACCAACCTTGGAGTGCAGTGAATCTATGCACAAAAGAATGGAATTCCTGTTTTGATTTGAATGTTTATGGTGGCGATTTGCATGGCTCCTGAGGAAATTCGAATTGAATGAAACAAGCAAAGTGATGTTGCCGGTCGGTGCAGGTTTGGTCCGATGAAATATTAAGAGGGACTTTTGAATTGGTTTGTGTATATATTTATTGCACACATATTAGTTATTCACATTATATTGCACTGCTTATATTTATAAAATACTATTTGCAAAAAGAGAGTTTATTGTGTTAACTATCAGTATACCCAGATCTGTGTTGTTGTTGTTTCTGTACTGTTAGCTTTGTTGTTGTTTGGTGTTTAATTACATTGAGCAAATTATGTTATGGTATTTTTCTGCGAGCTGCTTTGAGACCCTTTGCAGAGAAAACAGGCAAACAAATGCTGTACAATAATAAAAAATAAATCAACAGGAGTCTGTGTCCCTAATCCTGCTAACAAAGTGCAATAGTAATATTACCTTTAAAACTGGGGTTGGTCTCTATACCCACCTGGCAAGAGGCGGGGGGGGGGACTAGCAATTACCTTGTGCCTTCTGCATGCTGGGTTTCACACATGCACAAAACACACATGTGCTTCTGGCACGTGCACGATGATGACACTTCTGGGAAGTGAGCTCTCCCCTGCTCTGTGGGGTCATTTGGGGTCAAAACTGGCTCCAAACAAAGTGCTGGAGTGCTTCTGAGGCTGGTGTGATGACATCACTTCTGCTCATGTTCCCGGGGTGACTGCTGGTGGTGGGTGATATCTGGGTGGCTGAAAACTGCCAACTGGCAGGCAAGCAGGTAAACTGCCAATTGATTGCCCACCACTGGTGGGCACTTGGAAACCCTAATTAAAAATGATACTTTGTTTTCTGTCAATTGCATCAAAAGGCATTCAAAAACAAAATGGCCAAAATTGGTGTCTGACATACGGATGATTTTTAAAAATGGCATAATGGAAATGAACAAATAGGGAAGAACAGCAACAACCATGGAGAAAATTTTTAAAAAAACCCTTATACCAATAAAATACGGAGACAGAAATGGAAGAAGGTATATCTGTGCGTATCTGAAGACAGTACCAATTCAAAGACCAGTGACTGGACTTCATGGTTGAAGAGATAATCTTAATATGTCCAAATTCCACAGAGAAGGTGTTCTGGGTTAGAATTCAAGACAGTACTGAGCGTGGCGGTCTTCACTCCCCACCCCGGAGTCCTTATCACCTGGGGAATGACTGGAAGGAAAATTAATTGAATGAGTAAAAGAACTTTACGTGAACTGAGTTGTACTGCAGTTACCATTGCTGCACTGCGCTGCTGTTATTTATGTATTTGTACTTGAAGATATCATGTTATTACTGTAGAAATAAGAGGCATTTGCACTTTGTAAAAATTGTTTAATCATGTAAAGTTGCTTTGAGCACAGTGAGTGCTAACGTTTCTGTGGACATTGTTCCTTGTCAGTTTCCATTGTGCAGCAGAAACAGCCATCCGTTTTTTCCAGTACTTAGCATTAGTCATAAAGTACCCCCACCCCCAACATATCTGAAGACAGCATGAATTCAAAGACCAGCGAATGGACTTCATGGCTGGGTTAGAATTCAAGACAGGACTTAGCGTTAGTCATAAAGTACCCCCACCCCCAACATATTTGAAGACAGCACAAATTCAAAGACCAGTGACTGGACTTCATGGCTGAAGGCATCTCAACGTGTCCAAACCCAATAGCGAAGGTATTTTGGGTTAGAATGCAAACTGACCTTAGTAGTAATTGTAATGTGCCCCCCCAACAAAACCTGGCCCATCAAATATCACATCAGTATTTTTGTTCAAAGTCCATTCTATGCAACATTTTCTTCACTGCCCTATGAATATCCTTGTTCCTCAAAGTGTATATGATAGGATTCAAGAGAGGGGTGATGATGATGTAAAAGACAGCAATTTTCTTATCATGATCAGGGGAGGAGTCTGATTGGGGCTTCATGTACATAGAAATGACAGTGCCGTAGAACATGGTGACCACCACCAAGTGGGAGGCGCATGTAGAGAAAGCCTTATGGCGTCCAGAGGTAGACTGCATTCGTAACACGGAGGACAGAATGAGTCCATAAGAAGTCAAGATAACAGATAGGGGCACCAGTAGAGCGAGCACAGCTGCCACAAAAAGGATGACTTCTGCAACCCGAGTGTCCCCACAAGCAAGCTTCATCACCACTGGAAGTTCACAGAAGAAGTGGTTGACACGGTTGGGACCACAGAAGGGGAAACGCAGGGTACACCCTACATTTATTACAGCGAGGAGAACAGGAACTCCCCAGGAGATTGAGGCAAGCTTCAGTAAGCGCCACCTGCTCATGAGAATGGCGTATGTCAGGGGACGGCAGATGGCCAGGTAGCGGTCATAGGCCATGACACCTAACAGAAAGCATTCAGTGCCACCTAGGAAGAAAGAAATGTACATCTGGAGCATGCAACGGGTGAAGGTGATGGCTCCATGACCAGACAGAAGATGAGCCAGCATCTGGGGCAAGGTGCTGGTGACATAACAGATCTCCAGGCCTGAGAGATGAGTCAAGAAGAAGTACATAGGGGTGTGGAGATGGGAGTTTGTTTGTACCAGGATGATAATCACCAGATTCCCCACAAGAGTCAGCAAGTATATGACAAGGAATACACAAAAGAGCAGCAGCTGTGTCTTTCGGTGGTTGGTAAGTCCCAGCAAGATGAATTCTGTCACGGAGGTGAGGTTCTCAGTTCTCATTTTGGCTTTTTACCTGCAGTGAAAGGGCAAATATTGGAGACTGTAATGTTCTTTGGAAATGGGATGACTTTAAAATAAGCTGTATTGTATTCTCTACCACAGGAACCTACGGAAAAAAAACCCTTGTCAAACTCGCCAACATGATCTAGATTCAATCAGTAGTAGAATTCTCTATTTGGTTCTTCAAGGTTCCCTTACCAGATTAAACATCTCTCAAAAGTCCTTAATTAGGAGAGGGTTCATATTTGACCTTCACGTCTTAAAACGTTCCTCGTTCTCTCTGGCGAGTTTCTCATCTTCAACATGGCCCAAGACGTGTAATTACCGATGAAAAAATTCTGGAAATTGGAAAGAACGTTCTTTTTATTTGGAAGAAAAAAAATTTTAAAAAGAAAATGAAGTTTATGTTGTGAAGAATGGCCATGGAGGACGTGCGCCATTCTTGTTTACCCCTGTACACCATCTTGATCATGTGGTACTGAGAGACTGCAGTGGGGGGAAACCTCGCACAAAAGAACTAAAGCAATGAACTACTCCTGCTTAGAGATGGGCACGAACAGCAATACGAACCAAAAAAAGCCACGAACAGCCCAATCTGCTCTTCGCGAACAAGCTGTTCATGAGGCCCCATTCTAAATGAACATGTGGTCGTTGCAAGCCTTGTTCGTTGCTGTTTGTCAAGCCCAAAAGTCTGGCACCTGCAATCAATTCCCTTGGCTACTTAGGCAGGGATTGTCTGAACTCTGTCTGAACTCCTGCTATTGCCTTGGAAACCCCAATCTAAGCCCAATTTAGCTTGATAGGCAGGTCTTCGTTTCAAGTGTGGAACTCCAAATGTGTTACAAGGGAGGCTCTGATTTTGCAGACAGTGGAGAAGGAGAGACAGTTGCTGTTGGCATTTTGATAGCGAGAGTGCATTGGAGCTTGAATTTTCTTTGTGTGTGGTGGGATAGGGATCTACCCCTTCAAGTTCCAGGGCTGCTGCCAGGCTCTAGGCCCAGCTATTATTTATTATTGGTACCTTTCCTGGTGCCTGCTCAGGTCATGTTTCTGGGAGTGGTGCAGCAGGGATCTTGACTTGGATGATGGCTGGAGGCAAGCCTGCTGGCCCCCATGGACAGCCAACCACAAATATGTTCGTGGTTGTTCATGAGTTCCTGTTCGTGGATGGCAACGAACAATGAACATCATGTTCATTTTTTTTCTGTTCGTGCCTATCTCTATTCCTGCTTACTTGCAACTCCTAGAATAAATAGCCTACCTTAAGTTAACATCCTTTAGGGTAGGACCAGAGTTTAAAGACAGAGGCTACATGGTTTTACCACTTTTCTCTAGATTTTTTCTCAGTTTGCTGTGATAACTTCAGATATTGGCATTTTTCATTTCATTAATACATTTCTTTTCATTCTGAGTGCTGTTTCTTTGAACTCTGTGACCCAAAATTTGCTGTGATCAATCATGTTAACCCAGAAAGAGACTCAAGGGGAGAGGACAGCAGTTAAACACCTGAGCCCTTTATTATGTAGGTGAAGGTACTAGTCCTTGGAATCACCAAGGTGAGGCGAGGAAAGAACTGACCAAGCAAAGTCTCCAAAAACACCAGGAGCCTGAGATTAGACCTCTCAGATATTTCCTTTGATACAATCTGTGGCGGCGGCAGATATTCAGAGAGACAGGTTTAGGGGATTAGAGAAAGGGGAAACTGGTTGAAACAGTTTGCGTTGTCTGAGCAGCTTTCTTTCCCTCATAGGAGAACAGGCACTTCTGAGGGCTGATCCTCCACAAAGCGGGTGGGGTATGCAATACTGTCTGGGAGGGTTTATCCCTGATTTAGCCTGAAATAGGATCCGAGTTCCCCCATTTCTCACCATAACTGTCTAACCAATCATAAATGGTACATGTTCTTGAGGTTTATGGCTGTACTCAGGATCTCCCAAAAGTGATCTATCTTGCTCCTTCCTGACAGGTGGACAAACATTTATCCTTTACCTGGCTATTTAATATTGTAAAAGAGATACTATTTCCTCCCTGCCTGAAACCTGAGGAGTTTATAACTTGGTCCCCATACATACGTGTTTTTTCTGAGGCCAGAAGGCATTCAGGGCAAACAAGGCAATGTGAGTTAATTTTTTAAAAATTATTTTTTAAAGGCAATGTGAATTATGTTACCTTTAATTCAGAGTGAGGAAAATATGCCCGCAAAACTCACACCAAAATTACTGGAAGTAAAATGGGAGTATCATGACAGAGAGAGAACATGTATTGAAATCACTAACATTTCAGCACAAAAATGTCTATAATGTTAGCTAACTAGGAGATTATAAAACCTGCTTGCAAAGTATCACCTAAAACAACAAAATGTGTTCTTTTTGCTACAGTCTGAATTCTAAATTGGAGAATATAAGCTTATCTTCATGCCTCTCCCACTTCTTGAAATATCTGTGAAACATGAAAGCTCATACCGTACCACAAACTTTGTTAGTCTTATAGGTGCTACTGGACTCTTGTTCTTTTCTGTTGATTCAATTAGTAATGCAAGATTTTAAGAGATTATAACAGAGGTCAATGTTCTGTCAATAACCAGGGCAGAACAAGCAACATTTTTTTTTTTACAAAAAGGTTACTGAAAAAGGTGTCTGTGTGTGGTAGATCTCAGAAAAGAAGGCGAATCCCAGTATGATAGCATTTAGTATTCCTGAGTTATAAATTGTGGGGAAGCGTCTGAAGCAGCTCTAGGATTAATTAACAGTGCTGAATACATACGCTCACAAACACACCCATATCCACTGGGGAGATGGTTCTACTTTTGGTTGGAAATATGCTGCTTATCTTGCTACTGTCATTCATCAGCATGTCCTTTAGAATAATGTAAGAAGGAAGCCTACATACCGAGCCTGTCCAAGGTAATTCATGAACTCTATAGTTAGGGCAAAGACTTCTTTATACTGAGATGAGTAAACACTCCATCTAATATAGCACTCTCTCTTAACCACCAGTAGATTTCCACGATCTCAGGTAGATGCCCATCAATGTCTTTCAACAGTAGTTTTTCTGATCTGAGATGCTAGGGACCTTATACAAGAAAACCATGTCCTGTGCCAATACTGTGGTCTATAAAAATCTCCAAGCAATCTTTAAGGTATCCTGATGAGTACAAGAATGATGTTAACTTACTGTTTTCCTCCATGTGATTGTCAAACACTTGAGGATCGGTAAGATAATAGACTTTGATGCCTGTTCCCTTTGATGCTTCTATTTCAATTGTTATCAGTTTTCTCTCTCCACCTTCTGTCTCCCAAGGGCTTGATGTATCATGAGGGAAAAGTCATTCATTTTGCATCATTAACACTTTATGTTGCTAGTGTTCAAATACTTTGTAATGCCTGCCCAAGGGAATAGAGAACAATGAGGCTCTTACTTTTGTTTGTATTCCATCATAGCTCTAAGGAACCATAAAAAGCAATTTAGCCTCACAACAGCACCTGTGAGATAGACCGATTGAGATGGATAGACTTTCCCAAGGCCACACAAGTGAACTTCTAATTAGAATATCCATGTAATTCTGGATTTGCACATACAATGCTCTAAGCATCATATTGCCTGACAAGGAAAGGGAGAAGTTTGTTACCCCAGTTGGAATGAAGAGACAGACACCAAGCTTGGATCTAAGGGCCACTTTATTAATAAACATTAACCTGGAACAACAACTAATAACTGTGGCAAGGGTAACTAGCGGTACAGGTCACGCCACATGGTCTCATACGGGACCCCTGCCTTGACCTGTCTGGGTGAGTCCCAAAGCCCCAGGTTTAAGCCATCCTGGTGGATGGCTGCTACCCAGACAGCCGGCAAACTGGTTCCCCCGTTTCAAGCTCCTAACCCTCAGCCGTACAGCAGTGAGGGAAGGACTTGCTTATGGGGTTCCACAAGGCAGTCTGCCCATGCTGCATGGCAGCCGTCTCAAGAAGTACCATCCGCTCCTGGAAGACCCCTTTTCCCCATTACTGGGGAAGCACCTAGGGTGCTCACCGGCCCACCCCCTATTCCCCAACTCTATCCTGCCAATGCCCAGGTCAAGCCTCTGCTTAGGCCTCGGTGCCCCACAGGTGGCTTAAAGCCAACCGAAGCCCTTGCCGCAAGTCGTCCAAGAAAATTTCATTGCCGGTCACCGACAGCACAAGGAACAAGTCATTAATTTTGCATCATTAACACTTTATGTTGCTAGTGTTCAAATACTTTGTAAAGCCTGCCCAAGGGAATAGAGAACAAGGAGGCTCTTTTAATTTGTTTGTATCCCATCATAGCTCTAAGGAGCCATAGAAAGCACTTTAGCCTCACAATCACAACAGCACCTGTGAGATAGACCAATTGAGATGGATAGACTTTCCCAAGGCCACACAAGTGAACTTCTGATTAGAATAGCCATGTAATTCTGGATTTAGACATGCAAGCCAATGCTCTAAGCATCATATTACCTGACAAGGCAAGGGAGAGGTTTTCCCAGGTTTTCTTTATAACACCAAGAATAAGGGACTTCCTTTTTGTGCTATATAAAAGTTGAAATTCTAAGAATCAGATGAAGCACTGGGAGATCTGTGATCTGCTTTTCCTAATGTCAGGATGCAAAAGAAATATTCAGATTCATTGTTTTAATTCTTAGTCCAGCATTTTTAGAATACAAAGAAAGCTCAACCAAGCTTGTTTGATGGGTTGCTAAATTTCAAGCCCAATTGTGTCCCCATCTTATTTCTTGCAGAGATCTTCAATGATGTTGACACTGGGGGTAATCATGGAACTTTGAGGAAGGGGAACCCCAAAATGGCTTCCAGAGGGCACGGGGCAATCATAAAATGTTGGAAGATTCCCAGACAAATGTTATCCGACAGTGATGACAGCTGCCTCTGAGTGTGTATTCACTGAAGATGGCAAAATCAGTGCTGGAAGTGAGCAACTGTGGCACTGGGCATCTCTGCTTTGTTATGTTTCTACCATAATTTTATTCTATCGGAGAGGTCTTCCTTTTTTGTTCTTTTTAAAAACATTCCTTCACTCTCTGGATGTTATTCTTTTGTAACTTGAGAGGTCAGCATGATCCACTTCTGAGTGTATTCCCTTGGGGACCCATGCCAAGTGTCCCTTTGTGATAAGCAATAGGATTGCTGACAGATGCTGACTGCCCATTTCTTGGTTAGCCTAGTTCCTCAAGGTCAGTCTAAATGTTATTTATTTCATGAGTTTGTTATGGAGCTAACCTGGGCTCGCACAAACGCACAGCAGCTCTGGGGAATGGCTTGCATAAAAAAGAAGAGCCCAAATGGTTACAGAAAGCTGCTGCTGGGGTAAGGAAATTCTTGCCTTTCTCCCAAGCATTTTCCCTGTGCAAAAACAGTGTGGAGGAGGCACACAATACGTGCATACCATAATTCCATGTGCAGCAGCAGAAATGGGAAAACTGAAATTGATGATTTTAAAGATCAGAACAAAACTGGGGGGGGGGGACAAAGGCAGGAAGAGGGGTGGTTCAACTATGATGAATGTCCAATCAATGAAAAGTGGGCTGGTGGTTGGTGGGAATTGGTAAGATGAGCAAAACTGAGAGAAACATTACCCATGAGGGGATCCAAAATTGGCATCCAGAAAAAGTCTGAGGTAAAAACGGTCTCAAATGAATAGGGGGGGGGGGACAAGGGAAACTAAAAACTTTAACTGAAAACTAAAGAAAAAAAACTATGTGGAACTCAGAAGATAAATCAAAGAAGTATGGGGACAGATCCAAAGGAAAAGAACCATGTGGAAAACCCCAATGACTTGTTGAATTTTGACCCATTCATCATGTGTGGAAATGGATCCAATTTGGTAGAAGGCAGTCATTGGATCCAGCCCAATATGATCTCTCAGCAGGCCCCCAACATACATTAGAGTGAGAAACAGCTAGCGATGTCATAAAATTATGTGAACATGTAACCTGTTTTGTTGAAGGGCAGTATCGAATAAATAGGTTTATCTAATCTGAGAACTGGGAGAGTTCATGCCTATGACAGTGTGATCCCACCTTGTGACACTTGCATTTATAAAAGATTAACAATGAACAAACTTGAGAAAAAAACATCTTATTTGGAACAATACAATGATAAAACATATAACAACAATCATGTAACAAAACAGGCCTGTTTTACTCAAGCAGACCCAGGTCTCAGTCTTTCTGACTTCTGTATGGTAATCAGTCTCTTGAATTGCAGCAACTTGTAGCTGTGCTCTACGCTGAGATGCCTTCTGTTTTTCACAGGAGTCCTAAAACATTAATACAGAGTTCATAGAAAGGAGTGTTTCTGAGGAGAGAGTGCTTCTCCCTGCAGCTTCAGGCCCTCCAGACCCTCAGGGGAAATTATACATATAATATCCATTTCAAATAGGCCCAACAATAATCAAATTACAAGCTAACAGCCAATTAATATAAACACAATCTTCCCTTCCAATAGTAAGAAATTCTCATATCTATAACATTAATACAGAGTTCATAGAAAGGAGTGTTTCTGAGGAGAGAGTGCTTCTCCCTGCCACTTCAGGCCCTCCAGACTCTCAGGGAAAATTGCACCTTTTTTTCCTTATAAGGAATACCCCAACTGTCTATCTCCCTCTAGTGGGCAAGGGTTACAAACACACTAATACAATCCCCAAAAAATCCAGTTTCTGCCATAGTTTTTCTTCACTGTAGATTAAACAGCACTAATTCTTTTTCCTGACCAGACATGGTAGAAGAAAGAACCATCAAGTTATAGCTGACTTATGCCAACCCATGCTGAGGTTTTCAAGGCAAGAGACTTACAGAGATGATTTGGCATTGCTTGCCTCTAAATAGAGACCCTGGTCTTCCTTGGGAGTCTCTCCTCTAATTACTAAACAAGGCAAACCCTGCTTAGCTTCCAAGATCTGACAAGATCTGGCTTGCCTGGGCTATCCAGATCTCCTTGGTGCTATATAGTATATAGTTTTTTATAAGGTATTTTCCAGGGTTTTTGCCCTGTTACTTTGTTATTGTGCTGGGTCTGAGATGGGAGGACACCTCCTCAGTGGGTCAGTCTAGATGTTCTCAGGAAGTACCTGCATGGTGGCAGTTAATTACCAGGGTGCTTTCCAGGGAAACTTTAATCTAAGGGAGTTCCCAGCAATGAAAGTAACCCCCTTTCCTAACCATAATGGGCATACTATCATTAAAATACAACCTGTTTCTTTGTCAACTGCACACAAATGATGTTTAATGATGGATCATGTCTAAACAGTCTAAAGACAGCATAAAATGGCAAAAGATGGGTGTATAATATAGGAAACATGTAAAAATCGGATGATAATAATAATGAACTAAAGAACACCAGAAATCAAAAGTGTAGCAACGAAAAATAAGAAAAAGAATAGGAAAAGGTTCACACATCTCTGGGTACAGCAGCATGTCAACAATCACTAAATGAACTTTATGGCTGAGCAGAGAAACATTTTCATAAGTCCATCCCCAACTCTGCAATCACCCTTGGTGAGTATCCACAATTGGCCCTAGTATTGTTCGTAATGACCTTCTAAGAAGACCAGGACTATCAAGGGAGATTTATTCAAAGACATTTCTTTCCAACAT
Organism: Eublepharis macularius; assembly: GCF_028583425.1. Taxonomy (NCBI): domain Eukaryota; kingdom Metazoa; phylum Chordata; class Lepidosauria; order Squamata; family Eublepharidae; genus Eublepharis; species Eublepharis macularius. The sequence goes on along the minus strand of NC_072801.1, from coordinate 68,666,873 downwards.
TTTAATCACTGCCTTGTGGATATCCTTGTTCCGCAAAGTATAAATGATAGGATTGAGAAGAGGGGTGATTATAGCATAAAGAACAGCGATGTTCTTATCACGATCAGGAGCTATGCGTGACCGGGGTATCAAGTACATAAAGAAGGTGGTGCCATAGTACAGGGTGACCACTGCCAAGTGGGAGGCGCAGGTGGAGAATGCCTTACGGCGTCCTGAAGTGGACTGCATTCGTAACACAGAGGACAGAATGAGGCCATAAGAAGTCAGGATTACAAACAAGGGGGCCAGGATGGCCAACGCAGCTGTCCAAAAAAGGATGACTTCAAGGATATGAATGTCTCCACAAGCAAGTTTCAACAGCATTGGTAGCTCACAGAAAAAGTGATTGAGATGGTTGGGGCCACAGAAGGGGAAACAAAGTGTACATGCCACATTTATCAAAGCAAGGAGGAAACCAGCGCCCCAGGATACAGAAGTAAGTTGCAATTGGCGCCACTTGCCCATCGAAATGGCATATACCAGAGGATGGCAGATGGCCAAGTAGCGGTCATAAGCCATGGCTCCCAGCAGGAAGCATTCAGTGCCAGCCAAGGACTGGAAAATGTACACCTGGAACATGCAATGGTTGAAAGAGATGGCTCCATTTCCAGACAGAAGGTGAGCCAGCGCCTGGGGCAAGGTGCAGGTGACATAACAGATCTCTAGTCCTGAAAGGTGCATCAAGAAGTAATACATGGGGGTGTGGAGGTGGGAGTTTGCTCGCACTAAAATAATGGTCACCAGATTCCCCATAAAAGTAAGAAAGTATATGAGGAGGATTACCAAAAAAAGAACTATCTGTGTCTTCCGTTGGTTGGTGAGTCCTGCCAAGATGAATTCTGTCACAGATGTGAGGTTCTTGGTTCCCATTCTCACTTTCTGCCTGAACTGAAAGGACAAATATAGGGGACAGTGACATTCTTTGGAAACAGGACCACATTAAAACAAGTTGTTTCATCCTGGCCTAGTGCACATGTAACTGATAGTGGAGAGTGCCCTCAAGTCATAGCCAACTTATGGTGACCCTAGTGGGGTTTGCATGACAAGAGACTAACAGATATGGTTTGCCATTGTCGGCCTCTCCAACCCTGGTCTTCATTGGAGGTCTCCCATCCAATTAGTAACCAAAGCTGACCTGGCTTAGCTTCTGATATTGTACAAGATCAGGTTTACCTGAGCTATCCAGGTCAGGGCTCACATGTAATTAGAGATGTAAAATTTTGCGGAAGTTGTGAAAAAAAACCTCTTTTTTCTAGAAAGACATGTGGGAGGCACTGAAATGTATGAAATACATTCTTACTGCATCTAAAATTGTTTTGCTGCTTTAGCAACATAAAATACATTATCTATGCTTAATTGGCATAGAAAATTGTGCTGTTCTGCATATTTGTGACATTTAACATACAAATGCTTTCATTTTCTACAAGAGTGATTACCGATCTTTATTGCTTTCAGTTGGAATTAAAATTCCATATGTGTGCTGTAACCGTGGTTTAGTTAAACCCTGCTGCCTCACTACAGCTAAGACAAGGTAAAGTATACTGTCGGGTAGAGGCACCAGCTAAATGTGTTTGTCAAATTGGAATCTTAGGGCCAAGCTACACATGACGAATGACACTTGAACAGCAAGTGTATTTCTCCCTGTTCACTTGCCCTCCACTCAATCCACTTGCCGTTCAAGTGTCATTCGTCATGTGTAGCTTGGCCCTGAGTATCTGGAAGGCAGGGAAGCTGCCTTCTCCATAGTTCATTTCATGTATATGTTGCATTTAACCCTAGCAAATAAAACTATGCTTTGAAACTTCCTGTGCAAACTCCCATTCAAACCAAGGTTTTACTTCTTTGTTGACCAAGTTACAATCCTAGAAAGTCCAGACAATTTTCATTTTGCTTTAATCCAGGACTTTATGCAGCAGCTCCCCATCAACACGCTTAGTGAAAAGCTGGAAACACCAAATGGATTTTTTCTTAGTTGACCATCAGGCATGCAGAGCCTCCATTCAAACAGGATTCATGGCATAAGAGAGGGGTGATTAAGCATTCCCTTCCATGCCATATTCACAACTTGAAATAAACCCAGGGAACTCCTGTTTTCCCTTTCAGTGCAAACATACAGGTTTTGATTAGAATGTGGTTTAGGACATTTATATTCACCCCAAGGACTCAAAAGGGTAATTTCAATTTGGTTAAACAGAAAAAACAAACTGCTTAAACCACCCACTCCCACCATGAACCATAGTCAGCGACCCACTTAGGAGACAACATGCCAGCTTTAAAAAAAAAAATCTCCTTGGAGCTCATTCACAGAACAGACTAATACAATCTGGCCCTAAAATTGATTACAACTGTGACAGGTTGTATTGCCTCTTCCTTTCCCTGCTTGTCTTTTCCCACTCAAAAGCACATTCCCAAAGCAACTTTCTGCATCCCAGAGGAGAAAAAAAGATCCACCAACTGTCTTAACACATTGCCTGGCTCATAACATAGAGCAAAGCTACTAGTGACTTTCTTCACGTGAAGAACACTAGATTTTTCTCGCAAGGTTACCTGGGAAGTGAAGTCCGAGTGGTCCTTCCCCTCTCTGTTAGAATCGCTGCCTGAAGAGCCACAAGAGGGGTTCGTTTGGGGGCAGGCAGCTGCTACTTTCTCCCAGGGCGTCTGCGGGCTGCCTGCTCCCGAGGAGCTGCTCTGGAAGCAGCAGCGTCGCTGAAGGTTCAGCCGCAGCAACAGTGGAAGAATCTGCAGCAGATCCTTCCACTGTTGCTGCGGCTGAAGCTTCACTGACGTGGCCGCTTTCTCCAGAGCAGCTCCCCGGGGGCAGGCAGCCCACAGGACGCCTTGGGAGAAAGTAGCAGCTGCCCGCCCCCAAACGAAGCCCTCTTGTGGCTCTTCAGGCAGCAATTCTAACAGAAAGGGGAAGGACCACTTGGACTTCACTTCCCAGGTAACCTTGCGAGAAATATCTAGTGTTCTCCACGTGAAGAAAGTCACTTGTAGTCACACTCATAGATATTAACATTTTCATTTGTATATTTCTATTAAAAAACTACTTTGAAAGCAGGTGTTGCATGTGCCTTCGTCTAGCATAGTACTGGAGCTCTTGGCTAACAACAGTTCTCCACGGTCCATTGATGCCTTGCTATTTCAGTCTTCTAACTTGAGAAGTCCTGTTGATAAGTTCTGGTTCCCAAGTAGCTTTAACATGTTCTCCAAGTAGTCGTTAAAGTCTTCATAGATGATGATCAATGTAAACTGTTATTGTTCAAATCCCTTATTCTGATTGATGCTAGAAGGAACGATATGCTGTTTGACTCTGTGATTGTTAAATGCTTAAGGATTCAGTAAGATAATAGACTGTGCATGAACTCCTTTGGGATAGTTCCATTCCCTTTGGGGCTCCCCTATATTTGCAATCTGAATCAATTTGGGCTCAAGGGTTACATATAACACAATGGAAACTATCCCTAATTTGTTTTTATAATGCAAGTTTTAAAAAATTAGTTTGCAATTCTCAAGGGAATAAAGTACAAGAAGGATCTTACTATTAATTTGTTTGTATCCTATTATAGCTTTAGTCTCACAACAAACCATCAGAGACAGAGTAGACTGGTGGAGAGTTACTCCCAAGGAAAGAGGAGTTTTTTTTTCCTGCTTTTGCTCACAGTGTTGAGAATAAGACATTTGCTTTTTTTGTATTAGATGAAAGGTGAGTGTCTGAGGTTCAAAACAGACAGGACAGTGGTGGAGCCATAATAAGCTCTCTTTACCACCTTGTCAGGGTGAAAAAGGAAATGGCCATATTAATTGGTTTGACTTAAACTGCAGTGTTTTTAATTGTTTCTTTTATATTACAATATGGAGAAAGCTCAACTGAACTTGCCAGATTGCACACCAAAGTCTGAGCAAAAGCATATGCTTATCTGATTTCCTTCATCCTTCGCAGAGGATATCATCAACCTTGATGAGCTTGTTGATACAGGACTATGTTATAAGATGTAGCTCAAAGAGATGCCTTGGTAGGGATGAGGCCTGAACACTTTGCTGTTGAGTACTGTCTGCTGATGTAGATGTTTCTCCTCTTCTCAATAGACCAACAGTCTTTGCAGAGAAGGCCTGCTTGGAGAAACGTTTGATAAAGACTCAGCTATCTCCAGGTTTATTATAAGCAAGTTTTGTGCTTATGTGATAAAATCCTGCAGCAAGCAACAAGGTCATACATAGAGATCTACTGCTTCCCTCCTTTGAGTACGTTATTAACTATATTAATGATCTGAATATGTATTTTAAAATTTTATAGTGTATTTGTTATATTTCATATCTTATATACCGGAATCTGGGACTGTTGTAACTATATGTTGATGGTTCTTAATGGTCATTGACTGTAAACAAATCTAAATCTTCATCCATGTCCTGACCTGTGTTGAGCATGTCATGTATTTGAGTCCTTAGTCCTACTGCATTGTTTATTGGAGGTTTGTCTGACTGAATTGATTTTCATTTTTTGGAATCCACCTTGAGTCTTAGCAAGAAGGGCTGGCTATTAATGAGGTTAATGCATAAATAAAATTCTAGTGAGAAGTTACTGAGTTTCACAGAGAGTGAGAAATGGCAACTCTATTGTAAGGGGGAATAGGGTAGGGGAAAAGGTGGCTTGCAATATTGTACTCAAGGTCTCCCTAGATCTTCCATTTCTGTTTTCCATCTGGACAGATACAACTGAATTAGGAAATAGCTACAATGGCCCTTCTCCTACCCATTCCTTATACTGGCTTTCTTCCAGTGGTGATCCAAAGAGGCCTAGGGTGGAAATACATGTTACTAAGTACCTAGGGACACTCAAGTGAACCTCATTTCACATTTCCCCCCTCCAACATTCCATGCACTTGCTTGCATAGTCACACTTTAATTTTGCTCTCCATGAATATATTCATGTATTTTATATCAGTTCCTTTTCAACTGTTAAAAGTATCCCACTTTCTCCCACATCCATTCATTAAAATGCAGATCTTGACACTTTCTCACACCTTAAAGAAATGCAAATTGACAAGTCAAAGGAGCCTACAGTACTTGTTCTTGCAGTGAAAACAGAGCTGAATTGGAACTTTGCCCTCCGGAATCACTTATAGATGCAGTCACAAAATGAGAGCTCCTGTGAAAGCGGCATTCATGTGTGGCAAGCAAAAAGAGCCTGCACATTAATTGAGGACTACACGTAAAATCCTGTACTTGAGCATCCTTAGGTACTTAGTAATGTGTATTTCCATCCTTACAAAGAAGCTAAACATGTATTATATCTTAATACATAGAACAGCAAGTAAAAAACACGTAATCAACAAGACATTAAGCACTGCTATATGGTCTCACTTTAATGCTGATTAAGCCAAGTGACACAAATGACAAAGTCTGATCAATATACTTTGTAGCTGAGCAAACATTCAGTTATAAAGCTAAGTGTGAGCAGCCTACCTAGCTCTCCATCCTATAATATATACTTATGATCAGCAAAATCATAAGGCCTCTTGCTAATGCATAGCAAGCCGCAGTAGCAAGCTGCCCGGCTGGGCAAAACGTTGCCGGCTCCCGACCAGGAGACTGAGAAGTACACAGAATGCCAACGGAATGTAGAGTGGTTAGGTGTGGTGGGCTCCCACCCTTCCTGCCTCAGGACAGTGTTCCTGACAAGAAAGGTGTTTGAAGGATTTTCCTTAACAAAACGTTTCAGACATTCCATCCTCCTTTCTCCCATAGATCAGAACCCTGGCTAAAATCCTATCCAGCAATCGAGGGACATCAATAATCTCTGATAAGTTTAATTTTTTTCTGGGGAAAACTTAATCTAAACTTTAACTTCATCATCCAGCCCCAGCAACACGCAATTAAAACTGTAGCTTCATTGTCCGGCACTGGGAACAGTCAATCTACCCCTTTTGTCACACCCCAGAATGCCAATCAAAGTTTCTCAAATCCTTTGTCTATTCCAGGAGACAGCCATTAATGTCATTGTTTTCCAGGCTGACGTCACCTTCTTGACCCAGGACTCATTTTGCCCTATAATTTATTGGACTTTGCCCCAGCCAAATCGTACAAACTTACTTAGATCCAAATGCTGTACCCTAAGATTCCTCTGACCCTCCTGGCAAAGAATGCTTTTCCTAGGACTCTTGTATGCCTGTGAAACCCATATATTTGACTCTTGCCGTGTGTTTGAATTTCCCCTATAATAAAAGAATCTTTGCTTTGGAAAAACACTCATCTAGTCAGTTTGCTCGTGGAAGGGACCTGGTATACATTGGCAGAGGGTCTCACATGTTAATGACCTCTTGCATCCTTCTCCTTGCTGCTAGTTCACCCTACTTGCAAGGAGACCCATCTAGGTAACATAAGACATTACTCAACCTGCCAAAGAATGCAGCAAGCCTCTCCTTGCAGCATCTTGTTGAGTTAAGCAGGACTTCAGAGCTCAAGTTTTTTCTTCAAAGTCCAATCTTCTCAAAACCTTGGTCACTGCCCTATGGACATCTTTATTTCTCAAGCTGTAAATGAAAGGGTTGAGCATGGGGGTGACCACAAGGTAAAAGACAGCAATGTGTTTATCACTATCAAGAGCTGTCTCCACCCCAGTTCTCATATACAGAAAGAAGAGGACACCATAGAACATGACGACCACAACCAGGTGGGAAGCACAAGTGGAAAAGGCCTTGTGCCGTCCACGTTTTGACTGCATTTGAAAGACGGAGTAGAGAATGAGCCCATAGGAGACAAGGATAATAGAAAAGGAGCCCACGAGGATCAGTGTGCAACCTACAAAAATAACGGGCTCTGTGTAGCGGGCCTCAACACATGTCTTTTTAAACACAACTGGCTGCTCACAGAAGAAGTGGTTGATGTGGTTGGTCCCACAGAAGGGGAGAGAAATGGTGCAGGTCACGTTGATCGAAGCAAGGAAGAAACCAATGGCCCAGGAAGCTGAGGTGAGCTGCCATTGGTGCTTCTTGCTCATGATAGCAGCGTATACCAGCGGGCTACAGATGGCCAAGCAGCGGTCATAGGCCATGGCGCTCAGAAGCAGGCATTCCGTGCAGCCCAGGCATGTAGTAGCATACATCTGGGCCGCACAACGGGTGAAGGAGATGGCTCCATTTCCACTCATCAGGTGAGTCAGCATCTGAGGTACAGTAGTAGTGACAAAACAGATCTCTACACCAGAAAGATGTGTGAGGAAGAAGTACATGGGTGTGTGAAGGCATGAATCAACCCGCACGAGGATTATAATTAACAGGTTCCCCACAATGGTAGCTGAGTACATAAAGAGGAATACCACAAAGAGAAGAATCTGAGTTTCTCGGTTATTGGAGAGACCCATCAAGATGAAATCTGTGACAGAAGTGATGTTCTCAGCCCCCATCCTGGCCTCCTGGCTGCAGAAAAAGTTCAACATTGAGAGTGATATTTACCTTAGACACCTGCATTGTTGTTGTACATATATATGTTGTATGTTGTGTTTTAGTGTGTTTTAATGTTTTTAAATTTTATGCTTTTAGTGTTGTTACTCACCCTGAGCCTGCTTGCAGGGAGGGTAGGATATAAATGTGAATAAATGTTTTTGAATAAATAAATAAATAAATACAAACAAGCCATATTTTTCCCTTTGAGGCTTCAATAAAAGCCAAATCAACCTATTAAACTCAACATTATAATTGTAGAGCAAATTGCAACAAGGTTCGATATAAATTTCCAGCAATCCTTATCCAGAATAGTATCTCAAAGATTTTTAATTGTGAAAGGCATCTCTCATTGGGTTCTATGACTCCCCACAGTTTTCTAGGGTCAGGGTGTGTAGCGGGGGACCCCACACAAGTAGTTTCAAAGATGGTGTACTTTAGCTTCTAAGGAGGAAGGAAAGCAAGATGGGGATTCCAAAGGCAGACATGGTGAAAGGTTGTCAGTGCTTTTAACCTTCAAAGCCCTAAACAGACTGGGACCAACATACCTGAGGGACCCTCTCTCCCTGTATGTACCCCAGAGAGCATTAAGATCGACAAGTAAACATCTACTGGTGGTCCCTGGCCCCAGGGAGGCTTGGCTGGCCTCGACCAGGGCCAGGGCCTTTTCAGTCCTGGCCCCCACCCGGTAGAACTCTCTGTTAGAGGACACTTGGGCCCGTCAAGTCCTTAGATCTTTTCAGCAGTCCTGTAAGACAGTGACGTTCTGCCAGGTATATAGTTGAGGCTGGTCTAGGTGTTCTGGACATGCCTACCGACCGGTCTCCCATGGGAGGACGCCACATAACATCTGCCCCCCCCACAAGAAGTCACAGTGATGACATCAGTGCGTTCCCCTCCCCCCTTCATTTGAGCTCGTTTGCAGGGAGGGCAAGCTAAAAATTGAATAAATTATTGTTATTGTTGTAAGTCTCCTTGGGAGAAAAGGCTGATTTGTGAGTAAAGGCTTACGTATGTCTAAGTCAGGAGATCCAGGGAATGAGCATGGCAGGAAGAATGGGAATAAAAGGCCAGAGTAGGAGGAAAGTGAGAGCGGGGCAGGAAGCTGGACAGCTGACTTGGGCTAGGGCTTTCTAGGGCAGAAGGGACTAGGCTAGGATTGGTACATTCCTGGAGATTTTGGGGGGGGGGGTAGAGTCTGGGGAGGGTGGGGTTTGGGGAAGAACCTCAGTTGGGAACAATATCATATAATCCACTTTCCAAGGCAGCTGTTTTCTCCAGGGGAACTGATCCCTTTCATCTAGAGATCAGTTATAATTCCAGGAAATCGTCAGCCACCATCAGGAGTTTGGCAACTCTAGACTCAGCCCTTCTATCACCCGGGGGGTAGTGGTGGTGGTGGAATCCTGGCTACTAGAGCACCAAATTAGTGTCTAAGCTTATCTCCCTTCAAAGTCTGGCCCTTCAGCAACCATGCAGTGGCTAAAGGCAGCAGTATCCTGTGCTGAAACTCAGGGCGAAGCTACAAGTGACGAATGACACTTGAACAGCAAGTGGATTTCTCCCTGTTCACTTGCGCTCCACTCAATCCACTTGCCGTTCAAGTGTCATTCGTCACTTGTAGCTTGGCCCACAGGCTTTGGAGCAGGTCTTGATGCCTCCTGAAACTGGTACTCAGAGGTGCGGTATCTCTGAACAAAGTTCCAGTGAGTCATCCTAGCTACATGAGGGGACAAAGAAACAGGTCAGTTCTTCTCTTCGGACAGGCTTAATAGAAGGCAGTTGAAAATGTTTAATTCTCCTTTTGTTGGCTTTATTTTAAAGGTACGTTAAGCAGTCACTGTTCCAGGGAAATGGTTTTAAGTTACAGGAAGACAGAAACTGAGTTTAGTTAGGGATGCTCTAACAAAGTTTAGGGATGCCTGTTTGGCTCACGTGGTTATTGACGTTGGTGATCAGGGAGCCAGTTATTTGCCTACCTGTTCAGCTGGGAAACGTCTGGCAGCATTCCAGCCGTGCAAGGATGTAGCAAGAACAGAAGTTGGCTCTCACCTTCTCAGAGAATGAGCTGTAAGGCAGCCACAATCTCTCCTCTCCTGGCTTCTCCCTGCATCCCACCCTTGCACATACATAGGGAGAAGTTGGCAGAAAGAGATACGCAGCTAGTTGCTTCTGTTCTCCCCCTCCAACCTTTTTGCTGTTGACGGAGGGAAAAGGCTTGGAGGGGAGAAAACAGATGCCAGCACACCTGATATGATATCCCCAACCTAAGCTTTTTGCTGCTTCTTACTCCATGGATTCAGATGTCTAAATACACAGTACATTTGCAAGGGGTTGGAGGGCTGATTAGAAACAAAATGACAGTTGATTTCCCCCTAGGAAATATTACTGGCTGCCAGCAATTCTCGGGGCAGGATGGTAAACATGGAGATGTTTACAAAAATAGGCTCCTGATCTCATGCTGCACGGTGACCCACCGTAGACAATAAAGTTTCCACAGGTGAAGAAGGAGCATTTGAAGCCAAACTTCAGCTGGTTCTCGGATCTCTTGACTAGACATGGGTACGAACAGCATTACGAACAGAAAAAACCAACAAACAGCCTAATCTGCTGTTCTTGAACAAGCTGTTCGTGAGGCCCCATCCTAAATGAACAGGTGGTCATTGCAAGCCTCATTCGTTGCCTTTGGCAGCCGTTTGGCAAGCCAGACAGTCTGGCACCTTCTGCAATCAATCCCCTTGGCAACCGGAGGCAGGGAGGGACTGAACTCTGTCTGAACTCCTTCTAGCTTTCCTTCTGGCTTTAACCCTTCAAAGTACTTCCAGCAGAGAGTCCCATTTTTGCCACTGTGAAGAAAAAATGACAGCCAATGGGGAGACCCGTGGATCCTGCCTTTCCCGGGGTGCAATCTCTCTGAAACTTTGGGGGGTCTTCAGTGAGGACTATGTCCCCTGCAAATTTGGTGGGTATTGGACATTGGGAAGGTCACTTTTGTAACCCCTCAAACTAGCTGCCAGCAGACACTGCTTTTTTGCCAGGACAGGGCCCTTTAAATTATCAGCTGGCAGGCGGCAGGGGGGAATCCCCCCTGCCGCCTGCCAGCTGATAGTTTAAAAGAATCTTTAAAGGGACAGATAAGTGGGTTTGAGGGGAGGGGGCTAAGTGGGGGTGGGGTGGGGGTGGGGGTGGTTCTGGCCCCCATGAACAATGAACATGTCCAGGAACAGTTCATGTTCGTCCATGTTCGTTGTTCACTGTTCATGGATGGCACCAAACGATGAACAGGCTGTTCAGGTTTTTTTCTCCGTTCATGCGCATGTCTACTCCTGACAGGTTCTGGACAAAGGGGCAGCCCCAAACATTATGGCAGCTGCTAGAGTCATTTGACACACACCAAACCTATTCTGGATAAGCTTGTAGGCTGATCTCCTGCATTTAATAGGGTACATTTGGCTGCCGAACAGTCACAGCAGAATTTGTAGTATCTCTTACTTTTTATTTTAGCGTCAATGATTAAGTTGACCAGTCTGCCCATGATCTGACACATAAAAGATTCATGAAGGGGAGGACAGGAAATGGGCCAGACTGGAGAAAGTTGCTAAAACTTTGCACTATGGCTACTTTTAGTAGGCCCATCTTTTCTAGGGTACCACTTCTGTGCGTAAAGTAAAGGTCAATTGTAAATTGAGATAGGGGACAGAATTTTGGGAAGTGGAATCAGCAGCTGCATTGATCTCTTGCAACAAGCCATATGAATTTTTTTTAAAAAATGAAAGTGTGGGTAGGAATTCATCCCCCCTGCCCTCTGCTAAGATCAAGGAGAGCTCCACAATGGAGCAACCTGCCTGCTTAAAGATGTCTTGAAATGTGTTTTCCTGGGAGAATGTTAAGAAAATTTCACTTTTTTCTTTCTAGCATTTTTTAAAATGTTGGCTTGAGCTCCCTTTAATACAGGGGGTACATCCTTCTTTGAGAGATAAACACAATTTGAAACTCACACAGTAAACTGCAACTCTGCCTTTGTGTTCGCTCAATTTGTGGTTTTTGCTTGAAAAGAGGTGAAAGATTAGGCAGGCAGGATTCTTCCCCACTGGCTCAGTAAGAGTCAAGTTCTTTCTGCTTTCCACTATTGCCCTTGCAATAAACGCAAAGTCATGGAAACGACTGACAACTTGGGAACTTGTCTCTTTTTAGGAAGTAGTTATTCTAATTGTTTGATTGCATTATGTCAGCGGTCCATCTAGCCTAACACTTTCTATCTTGACTAACACTTGCTCTCCTCAGTCTTCCATCACTTGTTAGCAGACATTCTTCAAATGAAGATACCAGGAAATGTATACCTGCAACCAGTTGCTCCATCAGTAAACGGCGGTTCCTAAAGAACCATCTTTGACGAGTTCTCCTCCAACCAACTCCTGAGGGCTTTGAAGGCGACAAGGAACATAATCCTTCCTGTCCTACTGCTGAACAATACTCAGCATTAGAAGACTGACAGCGTGGTGGTTTCGTTTGTTTTCCTATGAACTCAGTGTTTTGAGTGCTCCAGATAAAGACTGTAGATCTGCTTCATGGGGATAGCGCTGATCCCTTTGGGATTTTTCCCTGGATCATTATATTGTTACCTTAATCTCTTGGGTTTTTTTCTCGATGCTTTCCAACAAAAGTTGATTAATAGAGAAAAAGAAATAAAGGAAACATAGTATCATAGAATCATAGGGTTGGAAGCGACTTTCGGGGTCGCCTAGTCCAACCCCCAGTACAATGCAGGAAATTTACAGTTACCGTCCCTCCCCCACATACACATACACTCAGTGACCCTTACTATATGCCCAGAAGATGGCAAAACACTCTCAGGATCTCTAGCCAAACTGACCTGGGGAAAATTGCTTCCTGACCCCAAGGTGGTGTTTCGCATTACACTCACATGCCCTGGCTTTCTATTCATTTGCCAAAGGTATACCATCCTGGATGACCTGTTAGGGGTCTCAGCCAACCACCTCCCACTTAAGGAGTGGATCTACAAATCAGATGCAGTGATGGATCGGCCATCAATATTAAAATCTAAGGCAGCTCCTTGTTATAAACTAATCAGATTTGATCACTTAAGATCTCCCTACCTAGCCAGTATTTCTCATTATAACCTCAAAGTCTCTTTCACTGCTCTGCACTTTCAGATGATGCAAACAGCTCTCTTGGCAGGGCGTTATTCTCACATCCCTATGGAACACCGCAGCTGCATTTATGGATTATCTACAGTGGAGAACCTTTCCCACTACCTACTTTATTGTCCATTATATAGTGTACCCAGAGCTAAATTCTTGGCCAGAATCCTATCAGTCACAAACACATATTCTGAAATCGAGAAGATTGTGTTTTTGTTATCTGACACTGATAATCATGTGTCCTACAGAGTCTCTCAGTTTGCACTCACAGCCAAAAAGATAAGATCTAAGGTGGTACTGGATGAGGCTGTTTCATGATTCCTGGGATAGTGTGGTATACTGTACTGTTTGAATTAATTTTAATTAACCTTTTCAAACTGTGATACCGGATTTAAGTGTTTATTAGTTGATGTTTGGAAAATTTGTGACAGCCTATGGCTATAGACAATAAACTCGTTGGTACTTTGGTACATTACCCTGGGCATGTAAGAAGGGGCCACAAGAAGGGGCCACATCTTGATACATTTATCTATCTGCAAATGTAAGTTCTTTTTCTATTTTACAAGTCTGTAATAAAACAAACTACCACATTTAATTAAACAAACAATAAAAAACAGATTAAATTACACACAAATAATCCCCCAAATAGCCCAAAGTAAACACAGAAGAGAGTAAACAACAGAGTTGTTATTAGGGTTGTCAATCTCCCTGTGGGGCCTGGCTTCCCTGTGTGGATGGCAGGCTCCTGCCTGCTCTCACCCCACTCTCCATGACTGGTCAGTTGTGGAACTCTGTGTTCTGAGGTAAAAATCAGGTAAAGGAAACTACAGACAGTTGAAGAAAGACAGTACAAGATTTCTGAATAGGGATTTTATATAAAAGTCAATAAGGCAACTGAGTTTTTAAATGCTGATGGAGAGATGGTGCATGACCTTTCTAGGGGCTATTTCAATGTGAACCTCTCACATGAACCTGCCGAAGTGCCTACCACACCACCCCTCCCTCAGTCCAACTCCACTTTACACCTCTCACAGCCATCACCTCTTATTGCCCCCAAGAAGCCTCCTGGGAGATGTCGTGCAAGATACACTGATGCTGAAAGGAGGAAGCAACTTAGAGATGCGGCAAAGAAATATGTGCATCATACTCCTGTGGTGCATCGAGCAGCAGTGGCCAAGTACCAGCAAGATCACCCCGAGGTGCACAGAGTGGCAGAGTCTCTCTGTGAGCAAAGCAATCCTGGAAGATGAGTAGACCTTCCATGGAAGGTCAAGGCTCACTCAGGCATGGCAAATGATCCTTCGCTACCTTCAAGCTGCCTCTTAACCTCATCCATGCAGAAACACCTCTGTTCAGCATCACAAAACAAAGCAACATGGCCCAAGTGCTGCGGAATGGTAAGCTCATTGTTTGGGATGAGAACACCATGGCACACAAGGGGTGTTTTGAGGAACTGAGCATAACCCTCAAAGATGTCAGGGCAATGAGAGAGTGATGGGAGGAGTTACCATGCTGCTGGCTGGAGACTTCTGGCAGGCTCTGCCAGTAGTCCCAAGGGGAACTCAAGCTGACGAGGTTACCATGGGTGTTAAGGCATCGTATCTGTGGCCTCTCATCAGGAAACTCTCACTAAGAAAGAACATGAGGGTCCACTTGAGAGGCAAGGTATCCAATGGGGAATTCTCTGAACTCCTACTAAAAATAGGGGATGGGGTGTATCCTGAATCCAAGGGAAAGGTGACCATTGCTGCAGGCCTGGGCACAGTAGTGATGACCCTAGCAGACCCAACAGTGATGATATACCCTGATATCACCGCTATCACAGGGAAGTCCATGGACTGGCTGTGCAAGTGTGCCATTCTGACCCCCAAGAATGACAAGGCTGCCATCATTAATGAAACACAACTTAACTCCTTTGAAGGGGAAGAAATGGAGTACAGATTTGTGGACTCACTGGTGCAAATGGATAACATGGTCCATTACCCTGTGGAGTTCCTCAACACACTCAACACAGCCAGCCCTCCTGGCTTCCCAGCTCAAAGTGGGGACTCCACTGATGCTGCTCCAGAACCTCAAAGTGGGGACTCCACTGATGCTGCTCCAGAACCTCAACCCACCCAAACTCTGCAATGGCACCAGATGGCGAGTGAAAGCCCTCCACAGGAATGTCATTGAGGCCACATTGTTCACCAGCAGTGCTCAGGGGGAGTTGATGTGCACACTACACATACCACTCATACCATCAGATAGCCTCTTTGAATTCAAGAGACTGCAGTTCCTCCTCAAGGTCTGCTTTGCTATGACGATCATCAAGTCCCAGGAGCAGACACTGAAGGTGACAGGAATTGACTTGAGGGAGGACTGCTTCTCACATGGGCAGTTCTACGTGGCCTGCTGCAGAGTGAGCTCACCCAGCAGCCTGGTGATCCTAGCACCTGAGGGGAAAACCACCATTGTGGTCTACAAAGAAGTGCTTCAGTAGAAAAAAAAGTTGTATGTATTTTTCACTTTATTTATTGCACTACAATCTTTTCCTTTTAAAATCTCTTCAATAAATGTTACATTTCAAAATTCACTTCATCAGTTTTTGGCATCAACATGCTTCACTTTATTCAAACACCTTTGTGAAGCTCAGGTACTATGCTATTAAAAAAGACACACAAACCAAAAAATGTTACATACCCATAAATGTTTTAAATGGATTTCAAGTAGTTAAATACCATAGCAAAGCATGGCTATCAAGCTAGTCATATAAAAAGGGGGTGCCAGCACTTTTTTCCAGCTGAAAATCCATCACTCCCAATTATCTCACCACAAATCCACAATGCAGATGAGGCCAGCTGAGAGACTGCCAAATGTGTTTTGTAGCCGAGCAAAGATTAAATCATCACTGTCCAAACCCAACACTTGAGCCAAACTAGTAGCTGGCAGGTCCTGGGCAATTTCTAGCCCATTGAGGTATAGACACCAACACTCAGGTTTGTTCTTCAAACCCGGGCCTTCTCAAGACCTTGGCCATTGCCTTATGGATCTCTTTGTTCCGCAAACTGTAGATGATGGGATTGAGTATGGGGGTGACCACTATGTAAAAGACAGCTGTTTGCTTGTCACGATCGTCAGCTGCATCCACACCAGGTCTCATGTACATAAAGATGAGCGTACCATAAAAGAGGGTGACCACCACCAGATGGGAGGTACAAGTGGAAATTGCCTTTCGCCGTCCAACTCTTGACTGCATTTGAAACACAGAGTAGAGAATGAGCCCATAAGAGATCAGGATAACAGAAAAGGGACCCACAAGGATTAGTGTAGACACCATGAAAATAACGGGCGCTGTGTAGCGGCTTTCAATACAGGCGTATTTAAACACAACTGGCTGCTCACAGAAGAAGTGGTTGATGTGGTTGGTCCCACAGAAGGGGAGGGATATAGTGCAGGTCACGTTGACCGCAGCAAGGAGGAAACCAACGGCCCAGGAAGCTGAGGTGAGCTGCCATTGGTGCTTCTTGCTCATGACAGCAGCGTAAACCAGGGGGCTGCAGATGGCCAAGCAGCGGTCATAGGCCATGGCGCTCAGAAGAAGGCATTCCGTGCAGCCCAGGCATGTAGTAGCATACATCTGGGCCGCGCAACGGGTGAAGGAGATGGCTCCATTTCCACTCACCAGGTGAGCCAGCATCTGAGGCCCAGTAGTGGTGACAAAACAGATCTCTACACCAGACAGATGTGTGAGGAAGAAGTACATGGGTGTGTGGAGGCAAGAGTCAACCCGCACGAGGATTATGATCAGCAGGTTCCCCACAATGGTAGCTGAGTACATAATGAGGAATACCACAAAGAGCAAAATCTGAGTTTCTCGGTTATTGGAGAGGCCCACCAAGATGAACTCTGTGACAGAAGTGATGTTCTCAGCCCCCATCCTGGCCTCCTGGCTGCAGAGAAAGTTCAACATTGAGAAAGAGTGATATTTACCTTAGATACCTGCATTGTTGTTGTACATATATATGTTGTATATTGCGCTTTAATATATTTTAATGTTTTAATTGTATGCTTTTATCTTTTACATTGTATGCTTTTATCTTTTACCTGCTGAGTAAAGGGTAAAAAAAGCATAAAATGTAAAAAGAATATTCAAGCATATACAACGTACAAGGGGAGCTGAGTACGAAAGGAGGAATACCACAAAACGGAAAATCTGAGCCTTGTGTTGATTGGAAAGTCCCACCAAGATGAGCTGTGCATCAGAGGTAACATTTTCAGTCAATATCCTGGCCTCCTGGCTTCTTAGAAAATACAATACTGATATTCTCTTATGTACCTCTGAATGCACTAAAGTAAACTCAAAAGCAAACAGACTCAAGACCTTAATTGCAGTATAAACAGTAACAAGATTTTACATGTATTTCCAGCAATCACCATCCCTAATCTACATGCCTTTGCAATTTTCAACATGATCAGATGTTTGAATGCAAAGAAAACATGGTTGTCTCTAGCCATGGATTGTTACTTTCACCATGACAGTGGTTACATCTTAGCTGTACAGTAGGATTTGTCTGTGGCTCAATGTGAGAGCCTCAGCTTTGCATGTAGAAGGTCCCAGGTTCAATCCCTTGTATCTACAGCTAAAAAGACCAGACAGTAGGTGATAAGAAAGATGTCTCCCCATGACCCTGGGGAACTCCTACATTTTTGACCTGGTGGACCAAGGGTTTGATTCAGTATAAAACAGCTTCGTCTGTATGACTTCACAGCTATGCTAAGCTCTGACATTTGACTCCTTGTCCTGAACAGCTTTTTATATTACAAACAGAGAGGCTGGAAATGCAGGGAAACATAACTGTAGATGACTTCTATACATGCCAGGTACAGAGCTTAATGATGCTCAAGACCATTTGGTTTGCAGTTTATCAAGCTCTGTCAAAGGAGGCATGAGAGGGGTTTCATTGGGGTGAAATTTAAAAAGAGTTGCGGAGTTTAATATTACTGCGTTCAAAATAAGTAGACAAACCTCTGTGGTTTTAGATCTAGAAAAATAGTACATATCAGGGAAAAGGATACATTTGGTTAGAAAATAAAGAATAGCTAACTAACTACATCTTGATGGTTAGAAAGAAAGACTGAGACTTCCTTAGAGACTGAAACTTAGACTGAACAAAAAGCAATAAAACCTTAGTATATGTTACTAGTTAATTGCCCCCCCCCCAATAAACTGGTTCATCCAATAGACAATCCTAGATTCCTTTATTAAGACTAGACTTCCCTTTGAAACACCACAACAGGGCATTAGGGCAGCAACCAGTCCATGGTCTGCCCCTATATGAAACTGGTACTCAGAGATGCACTGCCTCTGAACATGGAGGTTCCATTGTTCCAGCCTGGCTGAATGAAGGGGATGAGAAAAAGGGTTGTGCCTAATTTTTTCCCAGGTTAATAACAGACAGTCTAAAATATCTAAATTTTGTTTTCATTTCTTTTATTTGAAAGCTGCATATGGAAGCAGTCCTGGCTCGTGGATCACAATTTTAAAATAAAGGAACCAGAAAATTCAAAAGGAGCTTTAATTAGCACTGATGATTGAATTGTCCAGTGTGTGGATGGTGTGAAAAATACAATAAATGCTATAAAGGGGAGACCACTTGCTAAAACCCTTGCAATAAAGCCATTTCCAGTAGACGACTATTTTCTCAAGTGCTCGAGGATGAGGAAGCGTGCCACAGACTGAGACGTGAGATGGAATTTTGCACACTTTAGGACAAACCATCTGAAAACTGAACAAAAAGAGAGTGCAAGGAAGAAGTTTTTTCCCCTTTCTTCTTCCCAAGATCAAGGACAGCTCACAATGGGGCAAACCGCCTGCTTAAGGAAGTTCAGAAATATTTCCCTCTGGGGGAATTTTAAGAAAAAAGTGACCTTTTTCATTCTAGCATAAATGTTTGTGCGCTAAAGACCATCGAATACAGGTGCCAGACCTTCCTTTGACAAGCATTCCCAATATGCAATCCCACTTTATGAAATACAACCATACCTTTGTGCTGTTCCTAGGCAGTCTTCAGGAACCACGGTTTTAAAAACAAACGTTTTATGCCAGTACATAAAACAGCCAGAAGACTCAGTCAGCTTCGTCTTGTAAGATGTTAAAAATGGATATAGAAGTTACTGGACTGTCAGAGACTTTATAGGAAGATGTGCGTCATAGTTAACGAAAACTGCTGATGGAGCATTTCTCCATGGTGTTTTCAAAAATGTGCCTGTGGCAGGATCTTGGAGCCTATGCGCAAGTTCAGTCAAAGAGCGGAAAGCATCTAGAATTCTCTAGCTTTACCACAGCAAGAAGCATTGCAGATCAATATGGACCCAGAACCGTGTCATACAAGTACCTAAATCATCATTTAACAGTTTAGAAATATGCGGTTTAGCTTGCATGGAAATTCATGATGCCCGATTTTTCCAAGGAGGTCCACCACCTGTAAGACCAAGATGAGTTGCTTGTGTTGCAAACTCCATCTCTTCTTGCAGAATATCTCTTGACTGGCTGCAGCTCTCTGGGACCTCCAGTCTATGTTGCTCCTTGCTCTTTCAGCTGACATACCGTCACTGAAGTGCCAAGAGATCCTTTATCTTCTAACTATGTGCTTAGCTTGCTAAGCCCATGTTCGTCAACCTCCATGACAGATGTTTCTCCAACCAATTCTAAAGTTGCACAAAGTGATGGAAAATAAACTCTTTTCAATTAGATGATGTATCTTTTTCTCTTGATGATTTCAAAAGTTTGAGGGTTTGGGAAGATAATAAAAGCTTTGGGACTCCTTCACAGGGAATGCCTAGATCCCTTAGAGGCTGTCATTAGATTGTTAACTTTTTGTCACTTGTGATCTCCTCAACTTGTTGGGTCTCAAGAGCTTAATATGGTGTTTGGAGAGGGAGGAAGAATTTCTTTGAATTGTTTGAACAAAACAATGAAGAAAACCATAGGGTGCCTCTCAAAACTTTCCTCAGCAATTTGGAGAGTATGGATTTTTCATTCAAATATTTCCTTTGCCTCACTGATTTTGCTGTATTTCCATTATGAATCTCCTACCAATGGAGAACAGAGAAAAGGAAACATTATTGTTGATACGTTCCATTTATATCACAGATGTTTGGGTCTTCTATCAGCCTCTCTGAGATAAACTAAGCTGCAATCTCCAACAGGTAGCTCTTGCATTGCTAGTAGCTTTCTGGCTTCTGCAGAATAGCTCATGCGTCCTCTAGGAGAACCAGGAAAGGAGAATGAAAAGGTCTGTTCTCGGCTTTTTAAAAGAAAGCTTTTATTTCATAGGACTTTACTGACTACAGGAAAAGTGCCAAACCCCCATTTTCTTCATACAGCTGAGAACTGAAAATTTGCTTTTTAAAATAAAAAGTTGGATCCAGTGCTATTACTAGGAAAACAAGTTAAGGCAGCTGCAAACAACACCTTTTACAACCTCACTCTAGCCTGGAAGATGGCTTCTTACCTCAACGTGGCCAACCTGGTCACCTGGATCCATGCTATGGTAACATCAAGGCTTGACTATTGTAATGCACCATACAGAAGTCTCCCATCCAAATTAACTAGGAGACTCCAGTTGGTGCAAAACTCTGCAGCACAACTGCTATCAGGAGTGAGCAGGAGCATGAATATCACCCCCCATTCTGCAGTCACTCTATTGGTTACCTATCAGATACTCTGCTCAGTTCAAGGTATTGGTTATCACATACAGAGCTCTTCATGGCCTTAGCACGACATACCTATGGGACTACCTCCCCCCCCCCCCACACAACATGTTCCTCCACGGCAGCTTCGCTCAACTGAAAAGGGTCTCCTGCAGGTGCCACCCTGCACATGGGTGAAATCAACAGCAGCCTGTACATGGGTTTTCTCTGTGGAGGCCCTTACCCTGTGGAACGGCCTGCCTGAGGAGGTCAGGAGCATCCCCACTCTCCTAGCTTTCTGCAAATGATGCAAAATCAAATGATTCAAAAAGGCTTTAGTATTGTAGGGAGGGACTCTCAGATGCTTTGCTGATGAGTTAAGGACCATAGACTTCACCACTATGTTGCCTTAAATATGTGCTCATATGAGCTACCTGTGCTTGATGTGGTCTAATATCAGCCCTAGAATTGCTTATGTTCTGTTTTATCATTTCATCAACTCTGTATTGGAGTCTTACTAATGCTCTGTCTTTGTATACTTGTTTTTATTTTTACCCTATGGCACTGTTTATGGAAATATCCTTGAAATTGACTGTACTGTTCTCAAACTTTGTAATCCGCCTTGAGTTTCAGTGAGAAAGGCAGACTATAAATGACATAAATAAATAAATAAACTCTGTATTTCTTTACAGACAATAGTCTTGGTAGTGTGGTTTAGATTAGCAATACCAAGTTGAACTTGTACCCTTAAATCCCTCCTTCCCTTCTTAGATGGCCTCAATCCATATTACAGCTGTGTATACAATCAACTTTTTACTGACTTGGGGCCAAGCTACACATGACGAAAGACACTTGCCTGGCAAGTGGATTGAGTGGAGGGCAAGTGAACAGGGAGAAATACACTTGCCGTTCAAGTGTCATTTGTCACTTGTAGCTTGGCCCTCAGTCAGTGAAAGCCCTGAACCTCATTGGGTGACCTTAGGAATACTTATTTACTTCATTTATATCCTGCTTTTCTCCCATGTAAATGTAATATGCAAGCAGGTAGGGGACTCTGAGCCAAAGGAAACTTCAGTTGTGCCCAGACTAACAAAACAAGGGAGGATACAGCCCAAGACACCATGCAGAAATCAGCATTTGGCAACCCTAGGCTTAATTTGTTCATCCTCTCTTGCCAAAAAAGAAGAAAGGAACCTGAAACTGTGGAGAAAGTACTGGCCCTCCAGAACCTGGCCCATCTAGAACACCCCAACCCTCCTATCTGTATTAAAGTTATGTTTCTGGGTGAAAATAGCACCTTTGCTTGTAATTCCAAACATAGCTGTAGGGTGGTGGCAGTGGAGAGTGCCCTCAAGTCAGAGTTGACTTATGGTGACCCCTGGTGGGACTTTCATGGCAAGAAACTAACAGAGGTGGTTTGCTATTGCCTGCCTCTGCAACCCTGGTCTTTGTTGGAGGTCTCCCATCCAATTACTAACCAAGGCTGACCCTGCTTAGCTTCTGGGATCTGACGAGATCAGAGTACAGATTTAAAAACTGCACAGTGAAGATACTTTTGGCTCAGAGAGAGCTAATGGGATTGGGGAAGAGACTGAAAAACCTAAACAGAGGAAGAGAAGGAAACAGGAAAGGGGGAGAGGAGGAGGCATGGGAGGCAAGGCTTTTTTTCAGCTGGAACGTGGTGGAACAGAGTTCCAGCACCTCTTGAAAATGGTCACATGGCTGGTGGCCCCACCTCCTGATCTCCAGACAGAGGGGAGTTTAGATTGCCCTCCACGCCACAGTGGGCTATTTAAACTTTAAAAAACTCCCCCCTTGTTCCAGTTGACCCAAAGTGATGTCATTGTGCAGTCCTGGGAGCATGCATGAAAAAAAGCCCTGATGGGAGGGAAAACTGAAGGCCAAGCTGCTAGAAAAAGGGAAGGAAAGGGAGAAGACTGGGGGAATGGGAGAGACTGCATGGACTGCCAGGGGGAGAAAGAAGAGGAAAATGGGAGTAATGTGCGGAGGGCCATCAGAATCAGCTAGGGATGATCTAATCTCCCCCATGACCTTGTGAATTCCCTATTTGTGATCACTATTTATGCTTCCTCTCTGAGTACCTCAACTTACCTCCATTTAAATTAGACAAAGAGTGAAAATGGAGACAAAAATGAATTCATGGAAACTGCTATATTTAATTTTTATAGGAGTACATCAATGGCAACGTAAGCCAGTGAATTAATGATAAATACATTTTAGAGGCAGCACCTGCATTTGGAACTGTCCTCATAAAACATTTGCAATGCAGTCATAATGCAGTTTCATGGTGAGCAGGTCAAACTACAGGACTCTTTTTGTCCCTTTTCTCTAGCCTGATTTGCACATGGAACCGTGTGAGGTATGAAATCCCTGAGGTGGTACAAGAAGCTACATTTTTGGGACACGCTTTGTGATGGCTCCTCCGTGGTGAGGGGGAAAACCTTCTTGCTAATAGAAAATGGAACAGCGGGGGAGAAAATGGTAGCCAAACCTTGTTCCTGTGGTCCTTCTTTTCTATTTATACAGAATGTTTCTATGGATAAAAAAAACCCCACTCAAAATTATGTTTTTTTCACCATTTATATTTCATTCTAACCACTGTAAAATTGCCTTCATCTGTCAATGGCCGTTTCCACGCTGCTTACCTTCATCCGGAATGCTGCAGAACGTCGCAAAAAACCCACGGAAGATAGCATTTTCTCGCGCGAGTTTTGTGCGACATCGTGCAAAACTCATACAAGAAGATGCTATCTTCTGCGTTTTTTTCACGATGTTCCACAGCATTCCGGATGAAGGTAAGCAGTGTGGAACCGGCCAATGTTCTCTTCATCAGATGCCTTGTCAGATACTCGACAAAGGGAGCTTTGATTCTTGAAAGCTTATATTCGGGAAATCTTGTTGATCTTCAAGGTGCTGCTGGACTCAAGTCTAGCCCAAGGGTTGTATCCTACCACTCAGCTGAGAACAAAATGTTTCCCCAGAGGAAGAGCCTCTTCCTTCAGACAAGCAGATCCTTCTTCTGGAAGAACGCACAGCAATGAACTGAATGGTATGGTAGGCTACAATCTGGCATTTCTTTTCAGCCTGCCAGTTCTATTTTGCTTCCAATACAATGGAGTTAAAATATGTTCTCACCACAAGTCCCAAATGAGGATTAGAGTGAGAGATCGGGAGGAACCCACCCCCAGAGCCCACCCCGGGGGGGAACCCACCCCCGGAAGACCTCACAAATTCCACATGAACCTTGTGTGTATGTAAAGTGCCATAATGTCACAGCCTACTTAGGGTTTTCAATGAAAGAGATAGATAGAGGAGGTTTGCCATTGTCTGCCTCTGCATAGTGGCCCTGGCCTTCCTCGGTGGTCTCCCATCCAAGTACTAACCAGGACAGACCCTGCTTAGCTTTAGAGATCTAACAAGATCAGGCTAGCCTGGCCCATCCAAGTCAGAGCATGTGAACCTTAAGGTCAAGCTAAGACTTCCTCCATTCAAACATAAAGCTGCAGCTACTCTGTGTATGTGTTCATAGAAGGCAAGTGGTGGCCACCCTTGAAGAAGACATCAGTGTCCCAGTTTTTATTCAGAAATCTTATCTTTGCAGCAGCTTGGCTATGGCTCCATGGACATCCTTGTTCCTCAGGGTGTAAATAACAGGGTTGAGCAGTGGGGTGACTACAATGTAAAAAACAGCTATTTGCTTGTCATGAGCTGGAGCTGTACCAGAAGTGGGTCTCATGTACATAGAGATGACAGTGCCATAGAACATAGTGACCACTACAAGATGGGAAGCGCATGTAGAGAAGGCTTTGTACCTTCCAGTGGCTGAGTGCATTTTCATCACAGAGAAGAGAATGAGTGCATAGGAGGCCAGGATAACAGAAAAGGGACCCAAGAGGATCAACCCTGCCTGCACAGAAATGACAGCCTCTGTGATATGCGTATCAGCACTGGCGAGTTTCAGCACCACTGGCATCTCACAGATGAAGTGGTTGACATGGTTGGGGCCACAGAAGGGATGGCGGAAGGTACAGCCCATATATATGACACCAGAGAGGAAGCCGCCTGACCAGCATGCTGAGGCCAGCTGCAACTGACGCCATCGGTCCATGGCAACAGTGTAATTCAGAGGACGGCAGATGGCCAAGTAGCGGTCATAGGCCATGACACCCAACAGGAAGCATTCTGCACTCCCCATGGACAATACCATGTACATCTGGATGGCGCACCGGGTGAAGGAGATGGCTCCATTTCCACTGAGGAGGTGAGCCAGCATCTGTGGCTCCGTGCTGGTGACGTAACAGATCTCAACACCTGACAAGTGCATGAGGAAGAAGTACATGGGCGTGTGGAGTTGGGTGTTGGTTTGTACCAGCAGGATGATCACCAAGTTTCCCACAAGGGTAAGCGAGTAGATGAGGAGGAGGACCACAAAGAGAAGGTTCTGTGTCTTCCTGTGGTGGCTGAGCCCCTCCAAGATGAACTCTGATATGGACGTCGAGTTCTCAGCCTTCATTCTTGCCTCCTGTCTGTAGTGAAAGGGCAACACTGAGAGATAAGTGATATTTTCTGGGAATGGGATCGTCATTTAAAAAGTCATGCTTTGAATGCTATACCAAACCATGATAAACCTTAAACCACTTAATAAAATTCAGCACCTTCATCTCAGTCCAGTCTCTAGAAAACCATTTTTTCTTGATTCTCCAGATTCTTCCTCTCTAAGGGGAGGGAAAATAGCACCTCTGTGGAAGGGTCTGTGGTGGCTCCCCACCCCCACCCCAATCTCCAGAGATATTTCAGGCCTCTAAAAAATGTCAACATCTTACTCCAAACCTGTCTCCAGTCCATTTGCTGTCTCAGGGCCAAGCTACAAGTGACGAATGACACTTGAACGGCAAGTGTATTTCTCCCTGTTCACTTGCCCTCCACTCAATCCACTTGCCGTTCAAGTGTCATTCATCACTTGTAGCTTGGCCCTCAGATGAACTTATTGCATTTCTGCATAGCACAGTGCTGCAATAAAGGGCTCTTTGTCACAGTCCTAAATCATCTGACATTTAAAAAACTATAGATACAACTTACCTGAAGTTAACATAATAAAATTTACCATAAAAATGAAAAAAATGTAAGAGCCCAGTGCTTTGTTCTCCATTACAGGCTAGATTTTTAGCCTTGTGCTTTTCCTCCTAGGTGTTCTTCAAAAAGCAAGATGGAATTTCTCACACTACCGGCTTTTGTGGAGTGGGAGCAGAATGTCAGCCAACGTTCTAATGAAAGGTAATAGGACATCACCTGGAATGTCCCTGTATTGCCAATGACTTTGAGGGAAAGACAACAACACCCTTCCCACAAGCGCTGCCTATGAAGGGTTTCTCTGCTCTACTTCGTAAATATTGCTAGTGTCAGGATCATAGTAGCCAAACACCTGCTGACTTGTTCTTCCACTATGAGAACAGAATCCGTTTAGAATTCCCTCACTGTTTGACAGCAAGATCTGAAGATCCTTGGGAATTGATTTTTGGGCTATGGACACAGACACACTCTGGAGAAAAGTATTGGATGATGTACATTACTAGTTGGGAATATTATGCTTAATTTGCTACTGGAAGACATTAAAATCTCCCTGGCACCATTAGAAAGATGATGGAAGAACACAACAACACCCAGAATTTCCAAGGAGGACCTCAATACATCCAGCTGAGGACTTCCTATCTCAATTTGCAGCTACCCCCCCAGTGACACAGATCTGAGATTCATGTGCTAATTGGGATCTTATCCATGCAAAGCAGTAAGATGCAGACCGTAAATTACCTTCACTGATCCTTTGTCATCCAATTTGTAACGGTTTCTAAGACGAGGACTAAAACAAGCTGGCTTCTTCAAAACTGCTGGGCTGTTTTCAAGCACAGAAGATAGAGAGAACAGCATGCTGGCTTTGTTCTTACCGTGAATTTTCTTTAAAAGCTATCTTCAAAGGTCAGAGACTCAGTAGGGTAATAAAGACTGTGGATCTAATCCATGGGGAATGCTCTGATCCCTTTGGTGCTTGTATTTGTCTGAAAGAGTTTGTTGTTTAATACATTCAGCCTCTTGGGTTTCTCAAGTACTGTGTGTGTTATGTGCCATCAAGTCGCCTCTGATCTCTGGCAACCCTATGAAGGAAAGACGTCCAAAACATCCTATCATTAACTGCCTTGCTCAGATCCTGCAAACTGGAGGACGTGGCTTCTTTTATTGAGTCAAGCCATCTCGTTTTAGGTCTTCCTCTTTTCCTACTGCCTTCCACTTTTCTTGCATTATTGACTTTTCCAGAGAATCTTGTCTTCTCATGATGTGACCAAAGGATGATAGCATTAGTTTTATCATTTTGGCTTCTAGGGAGACTTCAGTCTTGATTTGATCTAGTACCCACAGCAAGCGTTTATCTTGCTGTGGGTACTAGATCAGCAAAAAACAGCAAGCATTTATCTATATTTGTGCTAGCTAGCTTCTTTCAGAGACGATTTCTGTCTATAGAATCAAATGCAGCAGCAAGAACTACAAATGCTACAAAAAGGGCTTTAGTGGGGCCATTTATGCCTGATAGGGCTAATTGATAAAGATTTTGACAGTGCTCAACTTTACTTTGGCCCTTTCTAAAGCCAGCCTGATTGGGGTGGATTACATGATTAGAAATTTCCCAGTCCTCCAATTTATGCAGAAGATATTTACTATAAAGTTTTGCTGTAATATTCAACAAGCTTATGGGACAGTAGTTTTTTGGATCTGCTTTATCACCTTTCTTATGAATAGGAGCTACAATACTAAGTTTCCATCCTGACGGGAAAACGCCAGTTTCATTAATCTGCGTAAAGACTCTGGCAAGTATTGGCAACCACCAGTCAGGAAAGGACTTTAGTAGTTCCGGAGGAATAAAATCCTCTCCTGGAGCTTTTCCTGAGGCTAGAGAGTTGATAAGATCTCTAATCTCAGGTTCAGTAACTGGGAGCCAATTAGGAGATACAGAGAATTCAGAGTGGGAAATTTGCCTCTGTATGCCATCAGTCAAGGATGGGGACGGAGGCGCTCCAAAAATTTTGCTGAAATGTGTACGCCAGTCTTTTCCTGAAATTTGAGCTTCAAGCTGAAAAGGAGGCTTGCCAAGCCCAAAAGAAACAAGTTCCCAAAAACGCGACTCTCTTTTCTCTGCGACTGCCAGACCTAATTCATGTCATAGGTGTTTGGCATGATCAAGTTTTTTTCTTTTAAGATTTTTATATTTAGATCTAAGGAGTCAGAGTTGGGTTACAGATGCTTCATCTTTGCGGTAACAAATCAAACGTGTACAGTTACTTAACTCTTTCTTGGCCATTTTACACTCCTGGTCAAACTCCACTGCCATGAGTTTTTTTCGAATTTAATGGTCTGTTGTTAGAAATCATGGGTTTAAAGGAGCTAACAATCTCATCAAAAAGTTTGATAGTGTTACTACTAGGTTGCAATAAAGTTTGACGCCAGGACAATAGTGCTTCATTTGTCAATACCTGAGCCAGGTCCATGAGCAACTGGTCAGACCACTTAATTCTTCTAGCCCCAGGAAGAATATCACCTGGAGGATCTAAAGTAGGGCTTAGGTAAATACCCTGCTTAAAGTTAAGAAGAAGTCTCAAAGGGCAGTGATCACTCTCAACTCTATTATCTGTCTGAAAGCAATCCATATGGTATAATAAGGAGGGAGAGATGGCCAGGTAATCAATTATACTGGCCCAACGTGAGGACAGGTAAGTAAATGTACCACCAGAGATATCAAATTTGGAACCATTCAGAATACACAGATTGTGAACAGAGAGCAACTCCAGTAGGCATAAGCCAGGCTTGTTAATGACTGGATCTTGAGAGGATCGGTCGAGCAAGGTGGCTTGTTCAGCAATCAAGGTTTTGGCATCGGCCACCATATTAGGTGAGCCTGACCCAATCCTAGCATTAAAATCACCACACAGAACAACTTGAGAGTTAGGAAAGCTACAAGTCAGGGTTTCAAGAGTGTCGGCTAGAAGGTCCCAAAAAGTTTTGTTGTTCTTTATTGGGAACTTAGGGGGATTGAATACAGTGATAAACAAAAGAGAACCAATTTGTCGTCCTTGTATTAAAAGGGCCTGGATATATTTTGAGCATATCAAAGAGGACTTGTGTTAAAATGCCAACGGTGTCAACTGTGAGGATCAGTATATCTCCGTTTCCTCGAATACGGACTTGATAAGCTGGAAGGAACCTGTGGAAATCCCAAGGTCGGATCCTCAACACTCGGACCCTAAAAGGGCCTATGCAGAACAAAATCCTACTAACCCAATGCATAATCATCTAGAAAACCCTGTAGAGATTGAACTCTTGCACTCCTTTGGGAATCTGCCAACAGTGGAACAGGCAGCTAACATCGAAAGGCTGGAATATGTGAAACAAAAACTACAAGTATCCAAGAACCTTGAGATAGTAACCCTCAAGCAGATTCACGAGACAATAACCCCTTGTTGGAATAATGCAGTGGGATCTCCCATGGATCTCATTTCTTCCAATCCAGAGACATATAAACCAACTGACCCTGGCATTTGCCAGTTGATACAGCAGGACAAGTCCTCCACTTGCTTTTGAAACACTAAGAGGGCATTAAAAAATGGCTGTATCTTCCAAGATTTAAATGGGGACCTAGAGCAAATTGCCAAGGATGACTGACAATTAAATGTCTTATCTTGGACTGTGTGTGTGTGTGTGGGGGGGGACAAACTATATGACCCTGAATTTTTAACTTTTTAATGCAATTTTGACATTCTTTGTTTACAGGAAACATGAGTGGAAGATTCCACCTCTCCATCTATTCAGGGTTACAGGACCTTTCCAGTCCCAGCTACTAAAGTTCATTCCAAAGGCCGGGCTAGTGGGGGCCTAGTGGTTCTCATCACTACCCTGATGCTCTAACCAGTACACACACTGAACCACCCATTGGTGCTACTAAAACAAGTAGATGCATAGTAGATCTAAACACAACCCTTCACCTACTCTACCATATTATTTATTTATTTATTTATTTAATACTTACAATATTAGTTTATTAAGCAGAGGGTGGATAACCGCCTCCTTGAGTGGCCAAGGAAAGGCACCTGGAGTTATTGACTGATTTATGACAGACATCAAGAGCTCATTTATGTGGTCTTTATATGATTTTAACAGCCAAGATGGGCAAGGATTCAGTGCACAATGGCCTTCACAGATACCAATATGCTGACTGGGTCCATAAGTGGACCCAATGGTGTACTAAGCATTTCTTCTGCCTTGCGTATATTACAGTTGGCATCCAGTTCACAGCATGTTTGTGCTATTTTATCAGTGAAAAACTTTGCAAAGGCATCACAACTAATTGTCTGTTCTAGAGACTAGTCACTGGGCGGGAAGTAGATGTGCATTGTGCAGTAGGTTGGACTAGATGACTTTGTGGGGGGTGCCTCCCAGATCTATATTTCTCTGTTTAGTCCTTGATCAATGTCCAGACCAATTGCGTTATGTTCCTCTTTTGTGTTCAGCCCCGCATCTTCGCAATGTCTTGGCCACTGCCACATGGATGTCCTTCTTGCGCAGGGTATAAATGATCGGATTGAGCAGTGGGGTTATCACCACATAAAAGACTGCAATTTGTTTGTCCCGATCAGGAGCTGAGCTTGATCGGGGTCTCATGTACGTGAAAACAACAGTACCATAGAACAGGGTAGCCACCAGCAAGTGGGAGCTGCATGTGGAGAAGGCCTTGCTCCTTCCAGCCATTGACTTCATTTGTAACACAGTGGAAAGTATTAGAGTATAGGAAGTCAGGATAGCTGCCAGTGGACCTGCAAGGATCAGACCTGCCAGCACAAAAATCACGGTCTCTGTGATGCAGGTGTCCGTGCATGCTAGTTTCAACACCAGAGGCAGCTCGCAGTAGAAGTGGTTGATACGGTTGGGTACACAGTAGGGGTGGCGAAGGATGCAGCCCACATATACAAGAGCAAAGAAAAAGCCGGCAGCCCAGGAGACGGAAGCCAGCAGCAACTGCCAACCCCTGTCCATGGCAATGGCATACACCAGGGGACAGCAGATGGCCAGATAGCGGTCGTAGGCCATGACGCCCAGCAGAAGAAACTCAACAGTGCCCAGGCACATACTGACATACCCCTGGGCTGTGCAACGGCCAAAAGAAATAGCACCATTCCCAGCCTGGAGGTGAGCCAACATCTGGGGCATACTGCAGGTGACATAGCAGATTTCCAGGCCTGAGAAGAGCATAAGGAAGAAGTACATGGGTGTGTGGAGATGAGGGTCGGTCCAGATGAGCAAGATAATTCCCAGGTCCCCCATTACTGTAAAGGTGTAGATAAGGAGGAGGATGACAAAGAGCAAAACCTGGGACTTTCGGTGGCTGGTGAGTCCCACCAGGATGAACTCGGTGATGGAGGTGAGGTTTTCAGACCCCATCCTGGCTTCCTGCTTGGATAGAAAGAGCAGCAGTGAGAGCAAGTATCATGATCCAGACCTCCCACCTTGACTCGTCCAACCAACTTTATCTCATTGACGTTGCAATTCCCACCCACCCCCAAATTTCCTGGAAGTAAGTTCCATTGAATTAAAGGGGACTTATATGTTAATAGACCTGCTTAATATTGCTCCCTAGATCTCTCACCTGTCCCTAGAAGGTAGCATCTCTTATACAACTATCAGGTTTGAAAGTTTCCAAAATAGACCCATGTAAAGTTCAGAAATAGAACTTCACTGTTTTGATAACTAGTCACAATTTGTGTCTTCATTATGGATAAATTCACAGATCCATAATAAAGTGATGGTTCGGCTAACTTCTGCCTCCCCCTGAAACACCGGAGCTCTATGGAAGTAAGATCTTTTTTCGGCAAGAAGTCTATTTAGAGAGGCCAGCAAAACTGGCCTGTCAGCTTGCAAGCAGAGTGTTGATGCTTGATGAATCATCGGGGCAGATTTATAGCAATCATTTTTAGTAAACCAACATCAAGCTGTAACATGACCTTTTGGTTTGTGATTGTAAAACATCTTGCAAACTGACCCATGAAATTGTCGAAGGCTTTCACGGCCGGAGAACGATGGTTGTTGTGGGTTTTCCGGGCTGTATTGCCGTGGTCTTGGCATTGTAGTTCCTGACGTTTCGCCAGCAGCTGTGGCTGGCATCTTCAGAGGTGTAGCACCAAAACACTCTACACCCGACAATAGCCCTGCGGAGAAGATTAGCACATCAAGCACCAATCCATATGCAAAAGAACCTCCTC
Organism: Eublepharis macularius; assembly: GCF_028583425.1. Classification (NCBI taxonomy): domain Eukaryota; kingdom Metazoa; phylum Chordata; class Lepidosauria; order Squamata; family Eublepharidae; genus Eublepharis; species Eublepharis macularius. The sequence goes on along the minus strand of NC_072801.1, from coordinate 68,635,238 downwards.
AGGATACAGTGAAGCCTCCCGCCATTAGCATTCCACACCCTGGGAAACTCTTACAGGATGACTCAGCTCAACCCCACCCCTCCTGAGTAGATATAAATGACCTGCCAACACCTTTTCCACACTGTGACAATGAGAGATCTCTGTCTTTTGGTGCTACACCTCTGAAGATGCCAGCCACAGCTGCTGGCGAAACGTCAGGAACTACAATGCCAAGACCACGGCAATACAGCCCGGAAAACCCACAACAACCATGACCCATGAAAGTCTTTTTTTCTCCATCGGTTGAAAGACTTTGTGTTGCCTTCCACCAAATGCTTTGTTCTATCCCACTGCTATCCCTTCTCTACCCTTCAAAGCCTCTTTCCATCAACCCTCTGAAACATCTTCTGAATTCTTAAACATATTTGCTGTCACTCTCTGAAGCATCTCTGCTGTGCTGTGCACCAGACCAGGATGGGAGGAACCAGGTTCAAATCCCAATTGCAGATGAAATTTACTGGGTGACCTTCGACAAATCACTCTGTCACAGGGAAGAAAGACATACACTGCCCCGAGTTCCTTGAAGGATGTGTGCAATCCAAGCATAACGGGATAGAAGAGATGCATTCTTTTGAAAGATGGTGGTCTTTCCAAAAAAAAGTGTTACTGGAGTCATATGGACATTGCCACTGATCCACATCCTCCTCCTAGAATGATAAAGCAAGAGGACCTAAATGCAAGTGACTGTAAAGCTGGAGAAATTGCTTGCCAATGCAGTTGTTCCTATGTTAAAACATTTCAATAGCTGTACAAAGAGCAGTCAACTTCGAGCCGGCTATCTGAACCCAGCTTCTGTGGGTTAGTAGTATGACTCGGTGCTTTTACAAAGAGCAGAAGTTACTTTCTCCAGCAGAGGGCAGTAGAGACACAAAATCGATCACAGGCACAATTCCATTTAGTTAATCTTTTTTGCCTTAGCAGAAAGCCCTAGCTAAGATACAAGATACAATTAAATATCCATCAAGATAATTTTTATTAAAAATTCTGGACATTTTCATAAAAATGATTAAAATGCAGAATAATAAAAACGACATACAATCCAGAGTCTAGAGATTCAGAGTAGAGCAGTTACTGTAGGGGTCAACCATGCTTGGCCAGCAGGCCTCATCATCTTTTTTACCTTTATGATGGTAGCAGCAAACCTTGCCATTGGGAGAGTAATGGATGTGTCTCTATTTGCCAATAATAGAACTAATTTCTCCTGCTCTGTCCTTCCTGGGAAATGAGATATAATGGTCCTCAAAAATCTATTGCTCTCAGCTTCTAATCTCAGACACTGGAATGTCACATGAGACAAACCGTCCATGGGCCTATAATCACAGGAACAAACTCTTTTGCTGTATAGAATACCATTGAACCGGTCTTCCAATTCCATTCAAATATGCCTTTCACGTGGCTTCTACCAGCGACTGAATTTGCAGTCCGGATGAAGAAATTATACATACATACATACACACATACATACAGGGCTTTTTTTTCAGGGGGAACGCGGGGGAACGGAGTTCTGGAACCTCTTGAAAATGGTCACATGGCTGGTGGCCCCGCCCCCTGATCTCCAGACAGAGGGGAGTTTAGATTGCCCTCCGTGCCACTTGGCGGTGCGGAGGGTGCCGCTTGGTGGCACGGAGGGCAATCTCAACTCCCCTCTGTCTGGAGATCAGGGGGCGGGGCCACCAGCCATGTGACCATTTTCTACGAGGGCAACCCACTGAGTTCCACCACCTCTTTTCCCAGAAAAAAAGCCCTGCATACATACATACGTACGTACGTACGTACGTACGTACATACATACATACATACATACAGAGCCCAGGCAAGTCCGATCTTGTTAGCTCTCAGAAGCTAAGCAGGGGCAGCCTTGGTGAGTAGTTGGATGGAAGTCCTCCAATAAGGGCCAGGGTTGCAGAGGCAGGCAATGGCAAACCACCTCTCTGTTATTCTCTTGCCATGAAAACCTCAACAGGGAATGCCTTTCCTCCCATCTCCTTCTCTAGCTCACCGATCCCCACAAAATGCTGTTCCAGGGAGGCGAGGGGACCCAGAAGAACGACACAAGGGGTATTCTGCTGTGGGATGAGGGAATCGGTGGAAATTGCCAGTTGAGTCTGGATCCAACAATTTGTGAGCAGAGGTGATGGAAAACCAACTCCCCCAGAGGTTGCGTGTTCATCATAGCAACTTATATGTGGGGAACCAGTGAGCAAAACCGGGTGCCTTAAAATCTCATTATGTGTCAGAGACATTTCTCCCCACTGAGGACCCCAAGTGATTTACAACATTTCCCCCTTTTATTCTTACAAAGGCCTGCAAATTAGATGAGGCTGAGGGTGTGTAACTTGTTAGTAGTTGGACCTGCCCTCATGCTAATAATAATTATTATAATAACATTTGGTTTATATACCGCCCTTCAGGACAACTTAAAACCCATTCAGAGTGGTTTACAAAGTATGTTATTATTATCCTCACAACAATCACCCTGTGAGGTGGGTGGGGCTGAGAGAGCTCTGAAAGAGCTGTGTGGCTAACCCAAGGTCATCCAGCTGGCGTCAAGTGGAGGAGTGGGGAATCAAACCTGGTTCTCCAGATTAGAGACCTGCCGCTCTTAATTACTACACCAAACTGGCTTATGAATATGGCAATATCATAAGCCCCTCACTCCACGGGAATGCTGCCTAGCACAACAGGAGACGGATGCCAGATCCCGACCAGGAGCTGGAAAATTACTGACACGTGAGTGACCATGCAAGACTATCTTTTAGCCCTACAGCCCTGGAGATGTGCAGAGATCCTAAGACAATAGTATTTCCCGGAGTTCCTGAATTAATTCCATCAACACACCCTGCCAACCTTCTTATCCACTCTCCCATTCCAGGCCATTCAGGGCTCTGATAGCCTCACCTATACAGCCATCACTGGTCATGAATAGCTTTGGCTTCTCCCAAGAAGGCTTAATCAAATCTTCCCAGTTCTTTGTCTTGCCCTGGAGACAGCCATTAAGTTATTGTTTGGGGGCAGGAGATGCAGTCCTGCCCCAGGGTATGTCCCACAGTGTAACTAGACTACTTGCTGCTCCATTCAGCGTATGTGTTCTGGACCTACCCATACACTCTCAGACTGCACATCTGAGTCCCTCTCTTTCTTCTTGCTGCAAAGCGCTGAACGATGAAGCTGTTCCCCTTCTGGACTGGCAACTGTAACCCCAAAGCCCTGAAACTCTATCCAACTCTCTGCTTCTCCTAGGAAACCTTGTATGTGTGCAGTGCATGTTCTTGTACGATTGCTTTTGATACACCTTTAATAAAAATCATTCTTTGAACACCTGCTTGGTCATCATGAGAGTCTTCTGGGGGAAGAGACATGGTAAAAATTAGCGGAGGATCTCGCAGTTACGCCCTCTTGCTGCTTCTCCTTGCACGCGAATTCCCTCAACTCTCAAGGAGACCCCTCATTAGGGTAATAGACTGGCCCAAAGTCAGCCAGCAAGCTGCCACAGCAAAGCAACTCAGAGCAAATGTTCAGTGCTTGCTTATATTACATGTCCACGTAGTGTCCTTTATTTGACTTCACACCAACCTTGTAAGTGTTGGAATATATGTCGCAAGGTCTGACATTCAGTCATTATGGGGTTAACGTGTGTACCCAGTGTGCTTTGTTTGTATTGACCTGGAAGAGAACCCTGGCAGACAGCCAATAGCCTTGTCTAGCTGAAAGCCCAGGAAAATAAGATGTGTTTATTGGGCAATAGGTCAGGTGATTTCCTCTCTAAGGTCAAGAAGAAGGAGAAGGATCTCCATTGCTCACTCTGTCTAAGTTTGTACTCCATACTGTAAAGATATAGGGAATAGAGTTCTTTATTTTTTAAAATCAAAAAGAGTCCAGTAGCACCTTTAAGACTAACCAATTTTATTGTAGCATAAGCTTTTGAGAATCACAGTTCTCTTCGTCAGATGCATGTGTCAGGTTCAGAATGCTTCCCTATATGTTGTAACCAAAGAGACTCCATTTTAATTCTTTTAGTGTTCTGAGTGCTTTCCTCACAGGTGCCAAGATGTTCCCTAGCAGCTATCTCTCAGAAGAGGAATGTTTTGACTACAGCTTTTCCAGCCCTGGGAAACTTTCACTTTCTCAGCTTCAAAGGGATTGTTTTGAGAACTGTGGGGGGAGGCTGGGCCTACTGAGTCTTGATACTTTGTACTGTATTCTTTGCCTCTCATTCGTAACAATACACGTGTACCAGCCCAGATATTGCATCTGGGCCAGTGGACTATAATGGTTGCTTTTTTCAGTAAATCTTTTGAAAACAACGGACTCTTGTCTGATTGCAGAAGGTAGTCTGGATACAACTATTATTTAGCCACAGATCTGACAGCATGGAGGGTCAAAAGAAACTGGTCAGATATAGAGGAGGAGAGGGGAGGGCGGAGTAGATGCAAACAACTCCTTCTGATATGGAGATCAGTTTGCTTCTGTAAAGGTTCAGAGGAGTTAGCCGTGTTAGTCTGTAGTAGCAAAATCAAAAAGAATCCAGCAGCACCTCCAAGCAGCACCTTTATTTTGTAGAAACCCTGTGTACCTTTTTTCCCTTTAGAAGTAAATATTTTAAAAGCAAACCAGGTGTCTGGCTCTCTATAGATTCAAGATCCATTGCAACTCTGAATTTAAACGATTTTTACCCACTTTTTTCCCAACAGTGAGGCAGATCATTGATTTGGTCATTTATTTATTTTTATTAAAAGTACTTATTTTTCTGAAAGAAAAAAAGATATCTTCAAAGCAGCCTGTAAAACACGTCAACAGCACTAAATTCAATAGGCAGAGAGACAAGAGCTTAAAGCCACATCACAACTTTGTGGAGACCTAGAGCCAAGCTACAAGTGACGAGTGACACTTGAACGGCAAGTGAACAGACTCACGTGTATTCCTCCCTGTTCGCTTGCGCTCCACTTGATCACTACTGATGAGTAGTGTACTTGATGAGTGAACTTGATCACTCTACTTGATCACTACTTGATCACTACTGCGCAAGTGGAGTGCAAGTGAACAGGGAGGAATACACGGGAGTCTGCTCACTTGCCGTTCAAGTGTCACTCGTCACTTGTAGCTTGGCCCCTGGGGACTGAGTCTCAACATCTAATGAACCCTTTTACTCACTGCCTTCCAACATCAGAAAATAATGCCAACGCCGTCCCTCAGACTATGCATGCAGAATCTCCATATAACTGCCAGTGGATCATCTGGGCAGGGAGTAGGCAGTTTGCCAGCCTTCTCCCTGCCCAGCTGAGCGGCGAGTGGTTAGGTAGCTTCCCTTTGCCCACAGATCAGCAGATGAGGGAACAGATGGTTCACCTACCTTCTTGCTGCCCAGCTGAGTGGAGGGCTCCACAGCGTCCCCTTGTCCATGGATCATCTGGGCAGGGAGAAGGTGGGTTTGCCCGCCTTCTCCCTGCCCAGCTGAGCAGAGGGCTCTGCAGCACCCCCTTGCCTGCAGATCAGTTGGGCAGGGAGAAGACAGCAGATTGCCATCCCTTGCCTGCTGATCAGCTGGGCATGGCAGGCTGCGTGCTCAGCAGTTCTGTCCCTTTCCAGCTGACCAGTTGGCCGGGGTGTTATTGCACTTGTGCCAAATGTGAGTTATCGGGAACATGGTTACCATTTTATATAGTAGGATTAGGCTGAGAGATGGATCCATCCCTAAGAAATTCATCTCCCATCTCCAACACCCCTACCTGACACGGCTAACTCCTCTGAGTCTTGCCCAGTAGTCAGTTATTAACACCTGGGGAAAATCTAGACCAGGATGATGTCAATGCTTATTTCTTTTTGTTGAAAATTCTTTGCAGGACTTTGGCAGCTGCCTCATGAACGTCCTTGTTCCGCAAAGTATAAATGATCGGGTTGAGCAGAGGGGTAACCACAAGATAAAAGAAAGCCATTTTCTTGTCATAATCAGGACTTCTCGCTGACTGGGGAATTACGTACACAAAGGTGGACGTGACATAGAACAAAGAGACCACCACCAGGTGCGATGCACAAGTCGAGAAGGCTTTGCGTCTTCCGGCACCTGCTCGTATTTGCAATACAGAAGAAAGAATGAACCCATAGGAGATCAGGATTACACAAAGGGGAACCAGAAGAATCAAGGCACCAACCACAAAAGTGATGCGTTGCGTCACGTGGGTATCGGCACAAGTCAGTTTCAACAAGAGCGGTCCCTCACAGGCAAAATGGTTCACTCGATTGGGGCCACAAAAGGGGTGGCGAAGGATAGCGATGACAATTATGGACGCAAGGAAGGAGCCAGTTGTCCAGGAGGCCAAAGAAAGCTGCAAGGGGCGCCACGTGCCCATGATAATGGTGTACATCAGGGGGTGGCAGATGGCCAAGTAGCGGTCATAGGCCATGGCGGCTAGCAGAAAGCTTTCGCTGCAGGCCAGAACTGAACCAATGTACATCTGGGCCGCACAAGACACGAAGGGAATGACTCTCTTTCCCGCTGTGAGGTGAGCGAGTAGCTGAGGAACGGTGGTGGTGACGAAGCAAATCTCCAGGCTTGAGAGGTTGGTGAGGAAGAAGTACATGGGGGTGCGCAGGTGGATATCGATCTGTACTAATATGATGATCATCAGGTTCCCCAGAACAGTAAATAAGTACATGATGAGGACGACCATAAAGAGCAAAATCTGCGTAGTCCGGTGATTAGTCAGGCCCACCAAGATGAACTCAGAGACAGAGGTGAGGTTCTTGAATCCCATCCTGATGTCCTCCCTGTAAAGAAACGGCAACAGCGAGGAACAGAATATTTCATTCAGAGGGAGATCTGTGTGGAAGACTCGTGAAACAGACCTCTATTAAGCAGAAAAGAACAAGAGTCCAGTAGCACCTATAAGACTAACAAAATTTGCGATAGGGTATGAGCTTTCATGAGTCACTCACAGCTCACTTCTTCAGATACAGCTAAAAGCCAGATACAGCTAGCAGTATCTGAAGAAGTGAGCTGTATCTCACGAAAGCTCAACCCATTTCATTCATTTCATTTTGTTTATTAAACTTCTATCCCGCTCCCCCTGCTAGCAGGCTCAGGGCAGGTTACAACAGTGTCAATAGACTTTAAAATTACAATAAAACAGCAGCAACATTAGTTCCATAAAACATAATTCCAGCAGTGTTTAGTGCAGCCCACCACTGCTAACAGTGCGCAGGGGGGGGCATTTTTCTGCCCCCTCTACAGTTTGTGTGTGGGGGGCCAAATAACTGTACCACTCCCCTAGTAGAAGACTGGTGGGGAGGCGCCAGATGGATACAAGACCAGCCTCAACCACATGCCTGGTGGAACAACTCAGTCCTGCAGGCCCACCAAAAGGATAAAAGAACTTGGTGGGCATGCGTGTTGACTGAAAGAGAATTCCACCAGGTTGGAGGCTTGGGGCCAGGACCAAAAAGGCCCTGGCTCTAGTCGAGGTCAGTCTAGTCTTCCTGGGGTCAGGGACAACCAGTAGATGTTTATCAGCTGATCTAAGAGCTCTCCGAGGTACATACGGTATGCTGGCCCCTGTCTGCTAAGGCCTTTAGAGGTCAGAACCAAAACCTTGAATCTGATCCAGAACTCCACAGTGAGCCAGTGTAGCTGCTGCAAGATTGGAGTGATATGCGCCCTGTACAGAGTACCTGTAAGGGCACGTGCAGCAGCATTCTGGATCCGTTGTAATTTCCAGATTTCCAGGAAGCCCTGCATAGAGTGAGTTACAGTAGTCCAACCTGGAGGTGACCATTGCATGGATCACTGTCATTAGATCACTGGTTGAAAGATAGGGGGCCAGCTGACTAACCTGCTGAAGATGAAAAAAGCAGATTGAGCCACTGCTGTGACCTTTATAGATAAGGAGGCATCCAACGTCACTCCCAGACTCCTAACTGCCAGAGCAGACACAAGTGATGCCCCATTGAAAGCCGGGAGCTGGATCCCTGACCTCCATAGCTCATGATCCAAGAACAGGACCTTTGTCTTTATAGGATCCAGCTTCAGTCGACTCTGCTTCACCCATCCAGGCAGGGCTTCCAAAGCTCTAACTAGGGCATCTGGGGTACAGCCAGGCCAGCTGTCCATCAACAGGTACAGCTGGGTGTTATCAGCATACTGATGACAACACAGTCCAAAGCATCATACCAGCTGGGCAAGGAGGCACATATAAATTTTAACCAAAAAACGGGAGAGCATCAACCCTTCTGGGATGCCACACACCAATGAATGGCATGATGACAACTTCTCCCCAAGCGCCACCCTCTGTCCCTTTGTCCACTGTGGAGAAAGGAGATGAGCCATGGTAAGGCAGTCCCTCGTATTCCCATGTCAGCGAGGTGGTGGGTCAACAGATTGTAGTTGACCATATTGGACGCTGCTGAGAGATCCAACCACCTCGATCCAGGCGTCTACAAAGATCATCTGTGAGGGCAACTAGCACTGTATCCGTCCCATGACCTAAATGGAAACTGGACTGAAATGGGTCCAGGACAGAGGAATCCTTCAGGAAAACCTGCAGTTGTTCCACCACCACTCACTCAATCACTTTACCCAGGAACGGGTGGTTCGAAACTGAGCAGTAACTGAATAGGTTGGTGGGCTCCAAAGATGGGGTTTTTTTTCAGTCTCACCACAGCTTCTTTAAGCGCTCCAAGAAAAATTCTGGAGCTCAGAGACAAGTTGACAATGACCTCCAGTGGGGCCCTCAGTCCATCCACACTGGCCTTTACCAGCCATGAAGGACAAGGGTCCAGGGAGTATGTGGAAGGCCTCACCAGCCACAGGATCCTGTCAACCTCCTCCTGGGGAAGTGGACTGAAATGATCTAAAAGTGGACCAGAAGACGGCCAAGGGGCCTCCAGTTCCCTCACTGTTTCAACCATGGCTGGCAGGCCATGATGGAGAGACAAGACCTTATTCACAAAGTCGCTTATGAAAGCCTCACAGCTAATATCCAGGTTCCTGATTTGGGACTTTTCCTGGGACAGGGAGAGCAAAGACCGAACTACTTGAAATAATTTTGCTGGACAGGAACTTGCGGATGCTATTGAGGTGACATAGAACTCCTTCTTTGCTGCCTTTACAGCCACCTCATAGGCTTTCATAGACACTCTATAAGATGATCTCATCTCTTCATCAAGGCACCGCTACCACACTCAATCAAGCCATCTCAGCTCCCACTTCATCCATCTCAGCTCCTCTGTATACCAGGGGGCCAGACTGGTGTGTGGGCAGAGAGGGTGATGGGAAGCAATTTTGTCGATGGCTTCAGAGAGACGGACATGCCAGTCCTCCATCAGTTCATCCAATGAACCACCAGGGGGCATTGGGTCCCGCAGAACATTCTGGGATCCTATTGGATCAATTAGTCTCCACTGGCAAGCATAACACAGCTTGCCACCTATGCAGAAGAGGTCAGCATACCCAGATGAGCCTTTGGGACCGAATGATCTGACCATGGCAACACAAATTTTGTTAGTCTTATAGGTGCTACTGGACTCTTGCTCTTTTCTACTGCTACAGATAGACTAACACGGCTACCCATTTTGATCTCTACTAAGCAGGCATAGAAATAGTACCAGACAATAATGACCTTGATGGACCTAGCATTTCATAACAACAAAAACAACAACATTTGATTTATATACTTCCCTTCAGGACAACTTAATACCCACTCAGAGCGGTTTATAAAGCTTTCACAATACTCATGATACTGGCTGTCTAATAATAATATTAGATTTATATACAGCCCTTCAGACCAACTCAATGCTACACTCAGAGTATGTTATTATTATCCTCATGACAATCACCCTGTGAGGTGGGTGGGGCTGAGAGAGCTCTGAGAGAGCTGTGACTGACCCAAGGTCACCCAGATGGCTTCAAGCGGAGGAGTGGGGAATCAAACCCGGTTGAGTCCTGCTGCTCTTAACCACTACACCAAACTGGCACCAAACAGGCCAAAGCAGTGTCATATGTACTAAACAGCAGGAGAAACCAGTTACAGAGAGGAATGACAAAGTTGCTGAGGCAGCTGTAGGAAAAGAACTGATTCCATTCACAATCTATATCATACACATATACCTTGGATTAAGCTCCATATTCCATAATGGAATTTTCTTCAAGGTACAGAAGCATCAAATGGTGCCAAAAAATATTGGAGCAAAACAAAGGCAGATCTAGTGAGAGAGGAAGCCATGCAATTTGTGGAGGGGGTGGGGTGGGAAGAGTGGCAGCAGAAACGCAGGCATTGATCGTCCCCCATATCAGCTTGTCAATATTTTTCTTTGCTAGCTACGTCTGACTTGGTCCCCATTATTGGATTGGCTCTTCTTCTGTAGCATGAATGAGGACCTGTGTTTATTGCTTGTAGAAATCAATGGCCACACCCCGTCAACAAATCTGAACTTTGCTAAAATTCCATACAGTAAAAACACTCGGGTCAATGAACAAATAGACAGCATTCAGCAGGGATAAATAGGAATGAATATCACAACACAAAATGTTACTGATACGTAGGTCAAGTGCATGGTTTGGATCCAGCAGCTCCTTAAAGACCAACTAGATTTCCAGGGTGTGAGTTTTCAATGAAGACGAAGGAGCCACCTAATTATTTAAAGATTTTTCCTGCTGCTGCTTCTCAATAATTTTCATTAAAACATACATAACAAACCAATATTAAAAATCACAAATCACCACTCCAAATATACAAATGATAAAGTCAAATAAGAATGCTACATTATTGTCCAAGACCTCCCACCTGTGTGGAAACAAAGTCGATTTCATGTACTTGGCTCCAACACAAGCCATCTTTATGATCTAAAAGACAGCAAACTCTTACCTCAGGGCTTCGATCCCAACAGCTGCAACACTCCACTCCAGTTCCTGTTTCCAAGACCCACAGGGAGACGACAGCCTTGCTTCAGGGCTGTGAGTGACTCAGTGGAAATGTGTGAATCGCGGCTCCTCAGGGTAGGCAATACTGACTATGAAAGACCAGGGCTTGGGCGCAGACTAGAGGGGCAGTTTCCTCAGTTTCCCCTTTTCAGCTGCAGCAGTTCCTCACATCAATCTTCAAGGTCCACAGCCCTCAGGAGCGACATTTTGTGGAGATTCACAGACTGCAGTGTGGGGGTGGGTAGGTGGGGACTCCAAAGAAAAACTACCTCTTGTAAGGAGGGACTCAGCAATAGATGACACTGTTGCCCGCCTCAACTGTCACACCGACTTCTATCAGGAGACACAGCCCTTCAAGGGGAAAAAGATCACCACACCACTTAATGGAAGTAACTCTACCTCATCAAGACCAAAAGGTAGCAATGTTTCTCTATGTGGCAATAAAGTTCTGTCAGGAGCAGTTCCAGAAGTAACTTTGTTTTTTTCTGTGCTTTCTGTGTTGTGTACATTGTGTCAACTGGTGCCAATAAGGATAACTGAGACTGAGGGCCAAGCTACAAGTGACGAATGACACTTGAACGGCAAGTGTATTTCTCCCTGTTCACTTGCGCTCCACTCAATCCACTTGCCGTTCAAGTGTCATTCGTCACGTGTAGCTTGGCCCTGAGACTGAAAAAGGTTCATCCAAAGACAGTAGGGCACAGACCAACCGCTTTTGCCCATGGATTGCCTTTTTTTTCTTAGAATTAATGTTGGTTTTGTTAACAATATTTTATTTTATTGATATTTTATATTTATTCCTACCACTTGATGTTTTAGTAACATGCTCGTTATCAAGACAGCACTTTTTTATTTTGGCACCTGGAACTGATGCTATTTTCTATGCCAATTCCGATTCAGAGGTGTGAGACCTGTGTTTTGCTATCGGCAATATTTTAATCATGGAGTCTCTGTCTTCCTCCATCCTTCCCTCTCTCTCTCTCTAAGCCTACAAAAATCTCTTTTACACATAAAACAGGCAGCCTGTAAAGCGGTTGAAAAAGCCAAACTAATGGCAGGATCCGTGATAGAATTTCTGCGGTGGCTGAAGTCTTTTGGCTTTCAACTAAATGGTGAAAATGAGGATTTGCCCACATAAAGCGACCATTATTTTCTGCGAACATTCAGTTAAGAGAGAACTGTTTTAAAATGGCTAGTCAATGGTATATAACACCTTTGAAGTTATCTCAAATTAAAGGCAAAATTAGTAACAAATGATGGATTTTTCAATTGGAAAAAGTTGATTTCCAGCATATGTGGTGGGGGACATTGCAGATTGTAACTTTTCTGGAAAAATCCTACTATATAATTCTCTTAACGTCTTACCCGACGACTCACATGGATGCTGGTGCGCATGCCCAGGCGCACCAGCATAAAAGCGCACCGAGGAGGCCGCTTCCGGAGGCGCCGTTTGACGCCGCGGGCTTCGCAGCCCGGTTGGAGGGCGCCGGCAAGCCCCGGGGGAGCCGCGGCGGGAGAGAAGCCCGCCGCTCCGCTTTCGGCAGCGACGGGGCGAGGGCGAAGCGCTCGCTGCCGCGTCAGCCCCGCCGCAGCAGGGCGCGCCGCTTTGCAAAGACCCGGGACTTTGCACAGCGGCGGCGCTCCTCGTGGCGGCGCGGGAAGGGCGGCAAGGGCGAGCGCGGCAAGCCCCGGGGGAGCCACGGCGGGAAAGAAGCCCGCCGCGCTCTGACCCTTGCCGCAGCCGGGCGCACCGCTCTGCAAAGACCCGGGGCTTTGCGCGGCGGCGGCGCTGCTCCTCTCGCAGCATCTCGACCCGGGTCCGAGGAGAGCAGAGCGCAGGGCAGCCGCGCTAAACTCCCCTCAGGCCCGGCGAAAAGCGGCACGGGCGGAGCGCCGCCGCCCTCCATGGCCCCTGGAGCCGCGGCGCCGCGTTCCGATTTAAACCCCCATTTCCTCCCTCCCTGCCTTTCCCTTCCACACCCCACCTGTCTCTAACCCCTTCCCCAAACCCCATTGCTTCCCTCCTTGCCTTTCCCCTCTGCACCCCACCTGCCTCTGACCCCTCTCCAAAACCCCATTTCCTCCCTCCTTGCCTTTCCCCTCTGCACCCCGCCTGCCTCTGACCCCTCTCCAAAACCCCATTTCCTCCCTCCTTGCCTTTCCCCTCCGCACCTCACCTGTCTCTCAGCCCTCTCCAAAACCCCATTTCATCCCTCCTTGCCTTTCTGTTCTGCACCCCACCTGTCTCTCAGCCCTCTCCAAAACCCCATTTCCTCCCTCCTTGCCTTTCCCCTCTGCACCCCACCTGTCTCTCAGCCCTCCCATGGAGAGGAAAGGCAGGGAGGGAGGCAATGGGGTTTGGGGGAGGGCTGAGAGACAGGTGGGGTGTGGAGGGGAAAGGCCTTCCCCAAACTTCCATTGCCTCCCTCCCTACCATCCCTCCCCAGACCCCTCCTGCTTTTCACCTCTCCCCAGACCCCCCTAACCCCCCCCCCCACCTGCCAGCCCTTTCTAACCACACCCACCAGCCCTCCCCAGCCCCAGCTTTCTAGAACCGGTTGTATTTATTTGCACAACGGGCTCTGTTTCTAGTGGTTCATAAAGTTATTCATGAAATTTGGAACGTTATTCTTCTAATGAAAACAGTTTTTTTAAAAAAAATGCATTGAAATTGTTCAAGTTATTCAGAACAAACTGGTGCTAAATATATCGATAGTGGTATAAATTATGTTTACTAGGCATTGAAAGCCCCAATATACTTCCTAATACAAAAGAATAGCTGTTAAAAGTCTGATACTTTGTGAACGGAAAAATTAACTCTGCTGCAACTCTTTGGAAATAAAAGGTATCGAGAAGAAAGTTGACAACTTTTCATTAGATACTTAAATTTGGTACTGGAGTAGTGCATGAAACAAGGGCTGCTTCCACACACGTTGGATAATCCACTTTCAATACTCTTTAGTGAACATTTGAAACTGATTTTCCATGTGTGGAAGAAAAAATCCACTTCCAAAGGATTGCAAAAGTGCATTGAAAGTGCGTTATTCAACGTGTGGGAAAATGGCCAATGTGGTCAGTTAGAAATTAATGTCAGCAATTTCACCACAGGTTCCACCTTCCGTCTGGCTCCTTTTCCCCTTCCCAACTATACTTCAGTCTTTCTGCCTATTTTACTTTATTTTAAAGGGGGAGGTTTGAGGTGGGAAAGCAACATAGCACAATCCATTTTTAAATTATACAAATCTGTTCCAAGCTGTTAGTCAATCACTTCTATACACCACTAATTACCACTTCAATCCCTGTATAATTGGTTCTTGTCTACTTTTGCCTCTGGAACAAATCAGTTGCCTCATAAAAGAACACCTCCTACTTTCCCCAGTCCATCTTTTGTATGTACATTCTGGCAAACGTTACCTTCATCCTGAGGAGATGAGGAACAGAGGGACCAGTTTAAAAATCTGTGATGAGGAACAGAGAGACCAGTTTTTAAAATGTACAGATCTGTTCCAAGCTGTTAGTCAAAATACCCTCATAAAAATGCCATTTTACACATTCTACAGAATGATAAGGGTGTGGGAGCTTTCTTGATCCTGTCAGGTAGGCCATTCAACCAGGTGGGAGCCATGACAGAGAAGGCTCAGGTACTGGTTGTTGTTTATCTAACCCAGCAGTTCTCACTTCAAGCCCTAAACAATTGATTCTTTTCTACTTTTGCTTCTGGAATAAAAGAGCCAAACTACAAGAGACGCCTGACGCTGGTTGGACACTTGTCAGCTTCCCTCAAGTTTTGGTGGGAAATGTAGGCATCCTGGTCTTGCAGCTGTAATGGAGAGCCAAGCTGTAAAACCAGGACGCCTACATTTCCCATCAAAACTTGAGGGAAGCTGACAAGCGTCCAACCTGTGTCAGGCATCACTTGTAGCTTGGCTCTCAGTTGCCTCATTAAAGAACACCTCCTGCTTTCCCCAGTCCCTCTTTTGTATGTACATTATTTCAGCAAATGTTACATTCATCCTGAGGAGATGAGGAGGAATAGAGGGACCAGTTTAAAAATCAGACAGGGAAAAGGCCAAACTTCAGTTTTCCTTAGCATGCAATGCTTTCATAGAATCCATTAGCTTTTCAAAATGAGAAATGCTCACAATATTAATAAAGAAGAGGAAAGAGTCAATGTCAGCTAAGAGAATAAATCAAGCCTTTCCGCAAGCCGCTGTAATTCCTGATGCAAAATATGATCTTACCTTTGATCAAGCAAGAAGAAACTTTTCATGCATTTGGCTTCTGCGAAGTTATTCTGCCCCTTCAATCAGTTTCATTCACAGTTCTTGGAGTAAAAAGTTAAACAACCCTCAGGAAGTTCAGGAGACTTCAAGAAGGAACTGGCATTGCTATTACTGATTGGTGTCTATGCCCTTTAGGAAAAGTTGCCTGTAGCGGGATTTTGAATCTTAGCAGAGAGTACTTTAGTCCTCTAAGATGATCACATGAAATGTATGGGCTTTCCTACTATTATATTGGCAACACCTGTCTGAAAATTATCTGGAACTATGTTCAGGAATGAATTAAACACGCACAAATAAGTATGCAAACCATGAATATTATTGCTTGGGGAGATTGGTAATGTTCTCATCCACAGCCTCCCTTAGAATGAGGTTGGAATGATGCCCAACCTTTTTAAGAGGGTCACTGGCCTCCAGAACCAGGATAGAAGCAGCTTTAGATTGAGACAGACAAATAGTCCATCTGGTCTAGTGTAGCCCACATGGGCCGGCTGCTGATGTCCAGAGCTTAAGATCGATGCCCTTCCAAGCCAAAGTCCTTCAACAGGAGGTGTTGGTGCAAAGCATCTGCTCTACTTCTAACCTGCAGTTCCTAAGCCCCCTGGAAAGTGACATCTCCAGCCAATGCAGGTGATGGTCAAAGCAATCTAAGTCATAAGGACATAAGATGGACGGTGCAATTCTAAGAACACTTTCCAGGAAGTAAGCCCCACTAAGTAGCCTTGAGTAAGGGTTCTGCGAAGACCTTTTTAGAATTTCTCTTGGAGACGCTTTGTCTCCCAGTGACTTCACACAGTTGTAAAGGATGCAAGGACGAGTTGAGCTAACAAAGGTTGCTGCTGCCTTCCCCGGGGACTGCTCCAATCACTTTGCTGTTTTGTACTTTGCTGTTAGTTACTTCTATTTGTTGTGCTCAGGTAAGAAATGATGCAAGACAATTGGCATCCCTCGACAATATAACTCTGGTCTGTAATTAGAGTTGTATCATGGGTGAGATGTGTTTGCCTCCTGCAAACTTTCTACAAGAAATGTTGGATAGGTTGTCAGCCCCCAGTTGAGGTTGTGTCACCCAAAATGGTCTCCTTGCAAGTTGGGGGTAATTAGCAACAAGGAGAAGCCTGTGAGAGAAGGGCTAACTGTGGGCCAAGCTACACATGATGAATGACACTTGAACGGCAAGTGGATTGAGTGGAGGGCAAGTGAACAGGAAGAAATACACTTGCCGTTCAAGTGTCATTCGTCATGTGTAGCTTGGCCCTTAGAGACCTTTTAGTCTATGTATACGGGGATTGTCCCAGCTAGAGAACTCCTTCAATAAACAAACAGATATTTCAAACAAATAGAGAATCTTTATTGAAAAACAACCAAAATCAGTAGCTCACAGCACATTCACACAACACAGAACATGTATTCAAGGCTAGACAGAAAGAGAGTAGAGGTCGGGTGATAGGTACCATTCCGATGTCTGAGAGAGAGAGGAGATGTGATAAGCAGCCTGTGCTACAAGGCAGAAGGGCTCGAATGGAGTTCAAGGGTGGAGGCTCATCCTAAGCATGCACACATTTTGAGGAGCAGCCTAATTCATACCATGGATCCTACCTGGAGGTAAGATTGCACCTTCTACCCCAAAAACAAAGGCTTGAGTGGTTGGTCCTGGAGCAGGACAAAGGATTCCAAGGTTGTCTCTGGGGTAAGAAAAAGAGATGGTGAATCATCTCCAAAGTGGGACAATAAGCTGGTAAACCATCTTTGGGGTGTAACAAAGAACTAGGAAGGTTTGATTAAGTCTTCCTGAGCAGAACTAAATTATCAAATTGTGACCGATGACCTGTGAGGTGAGGTGGACAGGTGAGGCTATCAGTTCTCTGAATCAATTAAGAATAGGAAAGTGGTTAAGGTGAGACCAATAGAGTGGATTATGCTGATTAACTCAGGGACTCCAGGAAGCCCCTATTGTATCAGCATCCTTAGCGTGCCTCCGGGGCATGGAAGGGAGCGAACTGGCCTTGCCTGTTTCTCCCCATGTCTGCACGTTCCAGCTCCCAGGAGGCATCTGTCTTCCTGCTTGGGCAGCAGCCTTCATGTTTTCTGCCTGCTGGTGCAGTAGTTTTAATAGTGGAAGCATATTTAGAGAATGGGTTCGTGGCATATCCATAACCATAAGCCTTCTACTATTATGGGGGCAGTTCGGACCACTTACACTTGGGTTGAAAGCACTGGTCTTCCCATCAAGGGAGACTAGTGCTCAGGAGGAAATATTGGGGTCAGCCACAATAAATGTATATCAGCATTACAATTCTGGTTCCCAAATGAACATGATCTTTTCAGGAGCAACCAATGCAACCAGATAGGAAAGGAAATCATAGAGAGTGTCTCATCCAATCTGCCCCACATCTGTTGATGTTCAAAAGTGACTCTTCAAGCTTTCTGATATATATATATATATTTAAAAAAGAGCTTTTTTAGAGGTCTAAGGGGGAAATCCATTTTTAAGATACTGTAAATGTTCTGCAGGCATCAGGATAGTACAGCTGCTAGCCAATCTATGCTGCACCCTGCCGGCTTTTGCTGCAGACGCTTTTGTTGGTCTTCCAGATTAACTGATTGGCCACTGTGTGAGAGACAACTCTGGACTAGATGGGTCACTGCTGTGATTCGGCACAGCTCTTCTTATGTTCTTATGTTTTGAAGAAGTGTGCATTTTGCTTCAAATATTAATTGAATTTTTTAATTCCTTTCCCCCATCTCTGTTGAGAAGAAACAGCTCCCAAGAAGGCTGCATGTCCATCAAAGAACGTTGGCGTCGGGTGGGCCAAGGGGATCTATCGAAGCTTGAAAGGAATGCTATTCGACTCATTTGACCTGAATGCCCTTGTTGAGCAAGTTCCAATTTTAATCTTATCTGGCTTCACAACAACATTGTATGGTAGTTTGTTGGTTTTTAAAGTTGCCTTTATTTATTTATATCCCACTTTTCCAACGGAAGCCATTTTCTTCAAAGCACCATACGAAAGGAGACCATTAAACACTAAGGTCAATAAACCAAGAGACACTGGCTTACATAAATCCACAGAACAAATCAGATGGCATTGGGTATATGCTCACATTTAAAACACGCAGCAGGTCTGTCCCACTACTTGATGAAATACCGAGCATACAGATTGTCCCTGATGCGCATGAGGCCAGGACATGGTGCCCTCTGCAAGAAGAATCCTGACAGTGCAATTCTAAGCAGAGTTACTCCAGTCTGAGCCCACTGAAATCTCTCTTTAGGATGGCACTGTAAACTCTGCTTAGGATTGCACTGTAAGTGAACTTGATGGCTGATTTATCATTTCCTACATCCCAACCCACAGTTGAGCCCATGTGTCAAAGGATGCCTTGAAGACAGCTACGTCCCCCTGGGCAGCCCCTGACAAATGCAACATGAGGTCATCATGGCTTGAGTTTTCTGTTCAAGACCCTTTGCAGCACTTTGGCTGCTGCCCCGTGGACATCCTTGTTCCTGAGAGTATAAATGATAGGATTGAGCAAAGGGGTGACCACAACATAAAAGACAGCCACTTGCTTGTCGTGATCACGATTGACAGCCGATCGAGGAATCATGTACATATAGGTGATGGTACCATAGAACATTGTGACCACTACCAGGTGAGAGGCACAAGTAGAAAAGGCTTTGCGTCTTCCGGCAGCTGATCTCATTCGCAACACAGAAGAGAGAATAAGTCCATAGGAGGCAAGGATAACAGAAAGAGGAATCAGGAGGATGATAGAAGCTACCACTGAAAGGACATGCTTATTTATATGGGTGTCGGCACATGCCAGTTTCAACAAAAGGGGTGCCTCACAGAGGAAGTGGTTCACGCGATTGGGGCCACAGAATGGGAGGACGAGGGTTGTGAGCACACTTATCGAAGCAAGGAAGGAGCCACTTCCCCAAGAGGCTAAAGCAAGCTGCAGTGGGCGCCAGTTGCCCATGGCAATGGTATAGAGCAGAGGGTGGCGGGGGGAGGGGGGAGAACATGGAAATGAGGGTTTCAATTGAAAATCTGTAATATTAATTTTTACTCACCCAACAAAAATTTCTTTAAATGGGAATCAAACCCAATTCTCCAGATTAGAGCCCTGCCGCTCTTAACCACTACACCAAATGGACTCAACATCCAGGTCACAGAATGACTGGTCTCCAAGCCAATTTTCTCCACAAAAACAAGACAAGGGAGACTCCAAATATTCCCTTGTCCCATCTAGCAGCATACTTAGTCCAGGCTAGCCCAAAGTGGATCATCCTGACTTTTTGAATTGAAACACTTATGAGACATCCTGAGTGATAGGCTTTTGAAGAGAAATCATTCGAGGAGCAACTTTGGACCATAAAAATAAGCATGCATTAAAGGACTGAATTACTGCTTTCCAATTGCAACAGACTAACATTAACTGGCTTTCTGAAGTTTTACTACTAGAGGTATCCTTCAGCTCCAGTGATGAGAACCTGGCTTTGGTTGAGAGACAAAACCTTTGATTTTCAAGCAGAAAACTAGAAGTTTAATCCGTAGCTCTTTGCAGTTCAAAGGTCTCAGATGGTCTCTGAAGAAGGACCTCTTCCTTCCTGAAACCATGGAAGACCGGTGCCCAAACAGAGGAGATAATGGGTTGGATGCAACCAGCTTCTCACTGGTGAAAAAAAAGGAGAAGGAGGATCTCCTTTGGTCACCATGATGCCGTGCGATCTGCAGGGAACAATAGCTATGTGGGGCAGGACTTGTAAGGATGAACATTTGGGTGAGACTGAATGAGTCTAGCTAGATCCAAACAAATATGAGCGACATGGTCTTCACATTTCCTGGGAAGTAGAGGAACATTTGACTTCCATACCCTGCTTGTTGACTTTCCAGAGGTACCAAGTTAGATACTGTTGGAAAGAGGGCATCACAGCCATCATTTTTGCAGATGCAGCCATCATTTTTCCTCCTCTAGGTTAAATCTGGGTTACCAACTGCTGCTTTCCCCATATCTCTGATCAATTCATTTAAAAGCAGTTCCATCAGGCCTCGACCAGGCCTTGACCAGAGCCAGGGCCTTTTTGGTCCTGGCTCCGACCTGGTGGAACTCTCTGTCTAATGAGACCAGGGCCCAGCAGGATTTACTCTCCTTCCGCTGGGCCTGCAAGACAGAGATGTTCTGCCGGGTGTTTGGTTGAGGCTGAGGTGGGCCTCCACCTGCCGAATAGAGGAGATCGGGCCCCTCCCTGTTAGAGGTCTCTACCACCTGCCTCTTGAGGAGACGATTGGGTGGCAGACTGACTACCTTCCCGCTGCTATCGTGTATCTTTTAAATATTTATATTATTTTGTCTGTTTATTGCTGTTTTAAACTGTTTAAATGTAAATTTTAGGGAAATGTTTATGGAAATGTTTTTTTATTGAATTTAATCTGCCCTGAGCCTGCCTGTGCAGGGAAGGCGGAATAAAAATCTAAATAAATAAAATAATCAGATCCTGTCATCAGTTTGACTCCCCCACCCCCAGACACACATCAGGCTGTCTGCCTCTCTTATATTTTAAATAATATATTTAACCTCTAAGCACAATAATATATCTAACCTCTAAGATCCTTTTTTAAAATACTGGAATTCTGCACTAGGTATTAATTACTGCTTTGTGCAGCCCAATTCTGCTGCAACATGCAGCACAGAATATCTGTGAATTCAATTCTGGAAGGAGCTAGATATATCACATACAAGCATATGGTTGATTCCAGCAGTAGATGTCTGCTAAGGATTTCTTCCAGTTCAGAGCCTTCAATTTACCACCCAAGGGTCCCCTGTCTCCCACTGACAGCATTTTAAGGAGCTGAACAGGAAAGGTGAAAAAGTCCCACTCTCTTCAGGGAAATCCCTTCCAACTCTGGAAATTACCACTGGATCCAACCCATGGTGCGGAGTTTCTTTCCTCCTCTCCCATGCATGTTTCAGCATTAGCTTCTTTTTTCTTTACATCTCCCCGTTCTTAGACCAAGGACTCGAAAAATAAAACTGAAAAACTTAAATAAAACCCATGTCCAGAAGCACTTCCCTTCGGCATCTCTCGGCCTGCTCTAGAAATCAAGCAACAGAATCCTTTAAGAGGAATGGGACATTTTGCTCTAAAGTCACTAAAGGAAGCTTAGTCCATTTATCAAGGCATGGCATAATTCATAAGCTACAATAAATCAGGACAGTTTGGAAATAAAGAGAGAGAGATTCCCTCAGAATTCATGCCCAGTGTGTTGATAAGGAGAAAATAATCAAGGGAACCTAAGACCATACAATGAGCACTTCCCTAAGCTATTGGAATTCCTGGTGCAAATATAATCTTACCTTTATGCCTCTTTCACATAATCCGGATCAGTCAAGAAGCAGTTTGTCATGCACTTCACGTACGAGAAAGCAGGCCGCAGCTTCAATGCTTTGCAGCCAAAGTTTCTAATGCAAAATGTTAATTCATCTGACTGTCAGAGACTTTGAGAGGAAACTGATATCATTACTAAGGAATCTCCATGCTCTTTAAGGAAAGTTGCCCATAGCAGGATGTCAGTGCCTTAAGAAAGAGAACTTTATTCCTCTCCAAGACGACATTGATGGGCTTTCCTACCTGAATATTGGCAACAACTGTCTGAAAATGGTCTGGAACTAGATCAATGGAATGGTCAGGAATTAACACATACAAATCAGTACGTGGATCATAGATATTACTGCTTGGGAAGATGCTGCTTAGCTTGCAAATGTTATTCAGAGATGCCAGGAGGAGAAAGAATGATTCCCAGTGTTTCCAAGGTAGTCCCTGACCTCCTGGAACACATAAATGCCCAGCCAGTCTAGTGCTGCCTGTCAGGGCTGGCAGCAGATCTCCAGAGCTTCTTCTGGTCAATGTTCTTGCATGCCCAAATCATTCATCTTGAGGTGCCGGGGATCTCACTCCTGCAAAGCATCTGCTCTATCACTAACCTGTAGTTCTTAAGCCACTCAAAAAGGTTCACCTCTGGCCAATGCTTAAAGCGTTGGCAGGTGATGGTTAATGAAACTTAAGCCATCTGAAGGTTAGAAGATAGAGGGTGTGTTGGGAATCGCCCTGTGACTTCTTGCAATCTCTTATTATAAAAAGTTCAAGGACTGACTAATCTAATGAGGACCGTGGATCTCCTCCAAGGGGAGTGCTCCAGTTCCTTGGCTGTTTTCCACTGGTTCATTAACACTGCAACTCTTTGCAGGGTTGTGTGAGTCTAAGTCCATTCAAATTAATTGAATAAGTATGGAGTAAGTCTGCATAGGATTACACTGCCAGTATTAGAAAATCAAAATTTTGGAAGGGACTTTAAAGGCCATCTAGTCCAATCCCAGATCTATGCAGAAAATTCAAAGTCAATTAGAGTGTTTTTGACAGATGGCTGCCCACTCTTTGTTGGTTCATTTGGCTCACAAGGACAAAAGATACAATATAAATAATCAAAAACAGGAGCAGAAACAACAAACTGTGTCATGAGGTGGTTCAGGAAGGATTCGATAGCTGGCTTATTCACAGACACCAGCCAAGAGGCATGGGCTAAAAGCCAAAGAGCCCTCTTGTCCATCAGTTTTCACCCAAGGGTGTGATGCATTCAGATGTTGTGCAGCTTGCTAGATATGTCTGCAGATAGTTCCCTTCATGCCTGAAGACCTTCAGTGAGGCTCATCCAAAGGAACCAACTGCAAGCCACGGCTAAGAGCCAAAGCATCAAGAGCTCTCTTGCCCAAGGACATGAAGTACTCAGATGTAGTTCAGCTGGCTAGATGTTCCCCCAACAGCTCCCCTTCATGGTAGAGAAATCTAGCAAGAGAATGGTCCGACCTTCTCACAATGAAGTGGTTAGACTGTCAATGTAGGGCCAAGCTACACATGACGAATGACACTTAAACGGCAAGTGTATTTCTCCCTGTTCACTTGCCCTCCACTCAATCCACTTGCCGTTCAAGTGTCATTCGTCATGTGTAGCTTGGCCCTTAGTCTTACTTTCAGGTTCATCTAAACTTGACCCTCCTCTAGCTTAAGGCCCATCAGATCTAGTTTTGCTCTCTGGAGCAGCATGGAGTCTGTCCCTGCCATCTTCTATGTGATGACCCTTCAGGTATTTGAAGAGGAAGCTCATGTCATCTGTCAGAATTTTTTCCCTAAAACCTCAACCTAAAAGCTAAATTTTAAATCATACGAACATGTGTCGACTGGCCAGTATTTTCCCAACTTTCCATGTGTAAAATCTCCACATTACAAACACTTGGATTGGATTCTGTGTCTCCCTTTGTAGTGGGGGGCAGATGAGGGAGGTCATTGTCTTTGAGAGAAAATCTAGTGAATTGTTCACAGGTTCATGACGGCGTATTTCTTCAAGATGGGTAGCCATGTTGGTCTGTCTGCAGGACCAAGCTGTAAAACCAGGATGTGTACATTTCCCATCAAAACTTGAGGGAAGCTGACAAGCGTCCAACCTGTGTCAGGCGTCACTTGGAGCTTGACTCTGAGAGCAGAGCCTCTGTGGATCAGCCTCTGAAGTAAGACACCGGTCAGCTAAGTCAGATCCTATGAGTA
Organism: Eublepharis macularius; assembly: GCF_028583425.1. NCBI lineage: Eukaryota > Metazoa > Chordata > Lepidosauria > Squamata > Eublepharidae > Eublepharis > Eublepharis macularius. Next base: position 68,611,408 of record NC_072801.1, on the reverse strand, counting down.
TCTTGTCTTCCTTCAAGGTACAAAGACTTCCTCCAATGAAGAATGATTTTTTTATGAAAAAGCAAGGCTTCACCTGGTGCAGAAAGGTCTTTCTTTGTTGAAGGAGATCTCTCCGTTGGAGAACAATTTGGCAGAGGTGAGTCGAAAGATCTAATTTTGCTGAAGGGAGTCATAGGATACAATCTAATACATTTAGGTATTTTTCATGTGGATTTAAGCTAGGAGGTTTAATTTAAGAAATATTTTTCCTTACATTTGTGCACACAAACACATCCTCTGTAGCACATGGGAGCAGCACACAGGAGCAGACACAAAGTAAACACACATATTGCTTCACAGCCTTTGATGGGTTCTTCTCACAGCCTTTGATGGGTTCTACAGATCTATCTGTAGATCTCAGGTTAAATACTGTTGTGTAAAATTTTTTAAATATTTATTCATCCTCACAAAATGTGAGCAAATGAAATAGATGCCCACTTCCATACAAAGCTTCCCAGATGTCATAAACAGATGCCTTCAATGTGACCAGAATTAAAGGAGATTATTCAGCCCCTAACTTTTCTGGTTGTACTGCATATAATCCTTTACATCCATTTTGTTTGGTCTCAGAACAACTGTGTGATGTAGCTATATTTGTTTTTTCTGTACTTTTTTGTACTTTTTCTGTACAAAAAATAGATGTGTTTGAAGTGCCTTACAAAAGCAAAACATGAAAACCCATACAGTCAATTGGAGAGACAGACACTTGGAACAAATTTTATGGAACACAAGGATCCAAGCCTCCAATGTTCAACTGAACATCTTATCCACTGCAGCCCAGAATTCTGCTTGCAGACCTGATCTAAAAATCTAGCACTGACAAGTCTAGATATTATGAAAACTATTGAACCTTTGTAAAACTGCAGGTATGCGATACCAATATGATTGTCTCAACATATAGCAACATGTCCTGAATGTAGAAAACTAGCACATCACACATACAAGATCCAACCCACAACTCTTCCTCCCAAGTGCTGAAAATTATTTCTGATATGTGTGTATTTAAACAGAAGTTGAGCATCCACCTGCAATCTGAACCACTTTGAATTCTACTTCTCTTTCCCACCTCCTTCATTTGTATGTGAACCTCACCCGCTGCAACACAGTTTATAGCCATTCATTTCTGATCTACCTACAGTGAAGGACTTATTCCAGATTCTTCATTTTGAAATCTGGTTTGGCAAGGACAGGTCTAAAGGCGTCTGTTCCCCAACCCTTAACAAAGAGCTGAGAGCAGATATTATACGGACTGGGACCAGCATACCTAAGGGACCGTCTCTCCCTGTATGTGCCCCAGAGAGCACTTTGTTCAACCAGAAAACATCTACTGATGGTCCCTGGCCCTAGGGAGGCTCGTCTGGCCTCTACCAGGGCCAGGACCTTTTCAGTCCTGGCCCCAACCTGGTGGAACTCTCTGTCTGAGGACACTCGGGCCTGCCAGGATCTTGTATCATTTAGGCGGGCCTGTAAGACTGAAATATTCTGCCAGGCATATGGTGGAGGCTAATTTTAGCCCATCATTGCCGAGCCTTCCACTGGTCTCCCTCTACAAGGGGTATGGAGAGTTCACTACCACTGGTTGCCCCAAAAGGGGCACAGTATTTTATCTGTTTTTTAATTGATTTTAAGTTGTATTTTAATCAATGTTGTACCTCGCCCTGAGCCCACTGGTGGGGAGGGCGGGTTAAAAATTAAATAAATACATACATACATACATACATACATACATACATACATACATACATACATACATAGACAGTGTTAGTTTTCAGGACATTCCTGTCCGAAGTACTGCACCTGGAATTTCTCACTACTTGGCAAGTACAGAGCACATCCTAATAGGATGTTATGGCAAGTCCCCGATGGATATTAGTCTGGTGTTATCCCCCAGACCACTGAGGAATTTCAGGGCCAGACGTCATCCCCCATGGCTAACGGCCCGAATGTGGCTACTCTTGCAAATTATTCAGAGTAAGCATCTGGCAATTCCTGAACAACATCTGGATGAATAAATCCAGATGTTAATCTTCAGCTTGTGTGTTCAAAGTCTTGTCTTCGCAAACACCTTGGCTGCTGCATCATGGACATCCTTGTTCCTCAGGGTATAGATGATAGGGTTGAGCAAGGGGGTGACCACAGCATAAAAAAAACGCTATCTGCTTGTCATAATCAGGGTTTACAACTGACCTGGGTATCATGTACATAAACATGGCAGTGCCGTAGAACAAGGTGACCACTGCCAGATGGGAGGCGCATGTAGAGAAGGCCTTGCGTCTTCCAGAAGCTGACTTTATTTGTAACACAGAGGAGAGAATCATCCCGTAAGAGGCCAAGATAACGGAAAGGGGAACCAAAAGAATGAATGAAGAGACAACAATAATGGTATGTTCTGTGCTACGGGTGTCGGCACAAGTCAGTTTTAACAAGAGTGGCGCCTCGCAGCAGAAGTGATTCACATGGTTGGGCCCACAAAAGGGGAGGCGAAGGGTGGAGATCATGTTTATTGAGGCAAGAATGGAACCAGTTGCCCAAGAGGCAAATGCTAGTTGCAGAGGGCGCCATCCACCCATGGCAACAGCATAGATCAGAGGATGGCAGATGGCAAAGTAGCGGTCATAGGCCATGGCAGCTAAGATAAAACATTCGACGCTGGCCAGGCAGGTAGCAATATACATCTGGGCTGCACAACGAGTGAAGGAGATAACTCCATTTCCAGCCAGGAGGTGAGCTAGCATCTGGGGCACAGTGGTTGTAACAAAACAGATCTCCAGGCCTGAGAGATGAGTGAGGAAGAAGTACATGGGTGTCTGGAGCTGGGAGTTAATCTGTACCAGTACTATGATAATCAGGTTCCCCAAAACTGTAAAGGAATAGGTGATAAGGATTACCACAAAGAGCAAAATCTGTGTTTTGCGGTGGCTGGTTAGTCCCACCAAGATGAACTCTCTGATAGAAGTGAAGTTCTCAGCGTTCATTCTGGTCTCCTGTTGGCAGAGGAATGGTAACATTGAACAACATGGACATTCTTTGGTATGAGACAGTCCAAACCAGTGAGGACTAGAATTCTTGAGCGACCAGAGCAAGGGAAAACACATCCATCAAATTCTGCCAACATCAAGATGGTAGCCAGGCTCGACTTAAATCTCCCATGCTTCTTTGTGTGTCTATAGCTTGAGGCAACCCTAATTGCTAGAGGCTTCCATCATTTCAGCTTCCTGTTTTTAAAGTGTTCTTCAACATTCCCCTTACAAAATTCCTGATTTTGTGATAAACATGATAAACATTAAGTATGATGATCATCACTAGCCCACATTATTTTCTTTAGCTATAGTAGAAAATCTACGGGGTCTGAAGAAGGGAGCTCTGACTGTCAAAAGCTTACACACTGAATATCTTGTTGGTGCCACCGGACTCGAATCCTACTAATCTAAATACAGTTACAGAGAGAGCAAAGTTTAACTACATGCCGCCATCTCCAGAGAAAATACATATTTCCCATTCTATTCTGCAAATTTTATTCCACCCCTTCCTTTGTGGAACTCAGGGCAGTATACACAACCTTAATTTTATTTCACAGAAGCCTTGTAAAGTAGTTTAAGCTCTGAGATAGTGACTGGTCTAAGTTCACATTTCCAGCTTCCCATTCCCTTTAATAAAGGAGTCACTAACTTCACATCTGCTCACTAGTGGTGTTTTTCCTTGTTTCAGGGCCAGGATGGAGACACTTGCTAGTACAAAAGGACATTGTAGTAAGGTTGGTTCCTATTTTCTAGGGTCTCTTTAGTTTGTTTTTAAAAAGTAGAAGCACTGCAGATATATTTTAGATCAAGTGATAGGTGTGGGGCCATGGATGAGACAGTATGTGGATAGCACGTTGGACTAAGATCTGAGAGACCCAGGTTCAAATCCCCACTCTACCCTGGAAGCCTGCTGGACAACCTTGGGCCAGTCCAGCACAGCCTAATCTACTTCACTGGGTTGTTGTGGGGATAAAATGCAGGAAAGGAGAATGATGTAAGCCACTATGGTTCCTCAAAGAGACAGTATATAAAGTAAGTTTTTTGGTTCAGTGGTACTACACATGATTCCCATGTTATGAAAATCTCTTGGTTCAATCTTGAAAGTCTCTGGATCTCAGTGATGAGGTGTTGCATAAATCCTGAGAGAATTGCTGCACATCTGAATACACAGTACTGAGCTAGATCAACCAACAGCCTAGCTTGGTATAAGACAGATTCATAAGTTCATTTTGGCATTGGGAAATTTTAGCTAAAGGCCTTTGGAAAACCTCTTTTGACCCCTGTGGAATGAATAGACCTTTGAATCTAATCCAGCGGGGTTCACTCATCTAAAATATTGACAGAGGCCATTTTGATTTCCTCAACCCTATTAGAAGGGAAAAGGCAGCATCCCTTAGTTTGTTCTGGAATCTTTACACTAGGAAGTCTTTGAGAAACAAGGATAGTTTCTTAATTTAAGACCAGTAAAAGCCTTAGAGGTGGGAAGAGACATCTTTAGAGTAGACATGAGCATGAACCAAAAAAACCCCGAGCCATGAGGTTCGCGGTTTGTAGGTTTTCACAAACCAGGAACCACAAACTGGCATGGAATTGGGGCCAGTTATGAACTGGTTTGTGGTTCGTGGGGTTTAAATGCCCCTTCTGGCTGCTTAGCAGCAGCAGAGAAAGGGGCATTTAACAGTTTAAAAGGCCCTTTCCTGCCTTGCAAGCGTCAGGTCCCTTTAAACTATCACCTGGCAGGCGGCAGGGGGATCCCCCGTCGCCACCTGCCAGCTGATAGTTTAAAGGGACCTACCGGTGACAGGGCCCTTTAAACTGCCCAAACCCCAGTCACCAGCCCCAGCCCCAGCTCCACACTTATCTTCCCCTGCAGCATGCGGTGTCCTCCCTCTCCTCTCACTAGGGGGCAGCAAGATTGTTTTTGGCCACCTTCACCACCCTGTGGGCCTCCTCTGTCCCTCTGCAGGCCTCCTCCGCCACTCTGCGGGTCCACAGAGGGAGAGAGGAGGCCGAAAACTGCCTTGCCACCCGTCATATGGACGCTGTGCGGCAGGCTTGGGTTTGGGCAGTTTAAAGGCCCCTGCCATGGCAAGTCCCTTTAAACTATCAGCTGGCAGGCGACGAGGGGGGGGATTCCTCCTGCCACCTGCCAGCTGATAGTTTAAAGGGATCTGCCACTTGCAAGTGGCAGGAAAAGTTTATATGGCCATTTCCCTGGGGAAACGGCCATTTAAACTAGCCCTCTAAATATGACCCAACGAACCAGTAGACCAGTTTGTGGAAGTTCATGGAAACAAGCTTCCACAAACCACTGGTTCACAAACCATGAACCGGCCTGGTTCGTGCGTTTTTTGGGGTCGTAATTCAATTTGTGCCCATCTCTGCTTTAGAGCCTTCCTCCCACTGAGACATTGGCCGATTCCAGACAGCCCTCTGCATTCCGAAACGTTGCGCGTCATCGCACGTCGTCGTGCGTAAAACGCGAAATATCGCATTTTCTCGCGTGAGTTTTGCGCGAGGTCGCGCAAAACTCACGTGAGAAAACGCGATATTTCGCGTTTTACGCGCGATGACACGCGACATTTCGGAATGCAGAGGGCCGTCTGGAATCGGCCATTGAGTGGCTCTTCTCTCAATTTGAAGCTTTCCTTTAAAAAAAATATTATTGTTGTTATTTTATTTATAGTCCACCTTTCTCACTGAGATCCAAGATGGACTACATACTGCAAGTATGTATAACTTGCTGCTATGTTTTTATTGTTATAGCTGGTAGTGGTAATATATGTTTTAAATGAATGATATGTATTATTTATATTTTTAATGGCTATTGCTGATGAATTGTGTAGTGTGTTTTAAATTGTTGTGATCCGCCCTGAGCCCACTTGGTTGGGGAGGGCGGACTATACATTTAAGTAAGTAAATAAATAAATAAAATAAACAATATACTCAATAGCTAGGACATTCATTGCAAAAATACAATATGACCAACGGTTGTGGGATTCAATGAAAACAGATACAACAGGGTATGGTAACCACAGATGTGAAAACTATAAATGAACACAGAGATGAAACCTTTCCAAATTAAGTGTAAGTAATTAACATGACATCTTCAGCAACATCGAACTACCCAGCAGGAGCATACACATGAGCGAACAGTCACTTAGTCTACAGTGCGCTCCTTACCAAGGTATCTCTTTGCGCTATTTCTTATGACACAGCCCTATAATCTGAGTAGAAAGCCCTCTGGAAAGCTAAGAGAGTGAGGGCCAAGCTACACATGACGAATGACACTTGAATGGCAAGTGTATTTCTCCCTGTTCACTTGCCCTCCATTCAATCCACTTGCCGTTCAAGTCTCATTCGTCATGTGTAGCTTGGCCCTGAGAGCTTTCCTGACCTCCTTGGGGAGGCCATTCTATAAGGTGGGAGCTACCACAGAGAAAGCCCGTCTGAACACTTGTTGATTTAGCCCAACTGCAGGGTGGTATCTGCAGAAGGCCCTGTCCAGATGAGTGAAGCTGTCATAGCGGAACATAGGGAGACAGGCAGTTTTGCAGATATGAGAAGCCTAGGCTATGAAGGGCTTAGAAAGTAATAGTAATAGTCATGACCTTGAATGGAGCACAGTAACGGACAGGTAGCCAATGGGGTGAGAAGATGAGCAAAACTACCCCCCCCCAAGAGAACAGCACCATTCCTTTAAGCTGCAGTGCTGCAAACCCAGAACCAGGCAACAAGACCACTAGAGAAATTCTCATTGGCCAGTGAAGTTTCTATTCCCCTTATTGACCAGAAAATAAATAAATATGGGCAGGCAGTACTCTGTCCAACATCTCACCAATACATAAACTGTTTCGTGCCTTCTTGCTGTTCTTGTAGTGTCTCTGGCAGACAAAACGATGCCGTCATTGATGTTCTGTCTTTAGTCCTCCATCCTCCTGTGCTTCAGAATGGGTTGTTCATCATCATGAAAGGTCTGGACAAATTGGAACTTGAAGCGACACAAATGTCAGCTAAAACTAGAAAATGAGTTCTGTTTTCCAGCATGAAGAATTCCAGACTCCAGAATATAATCTTTTTTGTTGTTGCTGTTGAGGTGTTAGATTTGTGTGTGTGTGCATGTATCAAGGAAATATTTGATGATTAACCGTACGTTTCAGGAACCAAATGAGAAGACAAAAATAAGCCAGTATGATATGAACCAAATAGCTAACCACTATATTGACTGTTAAATCAGATTAAAAAGAAAACCCTAATATGCTTTCTTTTCATTTTCAAGCAAATTCTATGGTAGTTTAAGAGCTCTCCTGAAAACACACTTTCTTGTAACATTTCCTAAGCATTCAGAGGATTATCACATACTCAGTCTCTTGTCTGAGAATGAAATTTTGTACCACTCAGCCTGTTGTTGAATTTATTACAGCTGCTCCTAAGATCTGAACCATCACCGTTAATTCTTCATCAGGATAATCAAGAAGCAAGCCTTGTCAAATTTCAGAGTACTTTAACTTACTCTATTTTAAAATGAGTTCATTATTCTTTAAATTCAGGAGGAATAATATTCTATTCCTTTGTATTTTAATTTTTTTGGGGGGGGGGGCTAAAAGCCAATGTGCCTTATAGCATTTTCTGGAAGAAAGATGATTAAAACAGTTCTGCCAATACAAGAAAACGTTAGCAATAAAAAATGCAACTGTATTTGTGTGCAATAAATTTTTACCTTTCTGCTCCTCTTCCAAGTATTCCGCTATGGGGTTTCTTATGTCTCTGACTTAGGTTGAGCCATGCAACAACTAGATGTGTTGCAATAAACTTTCTAATGGAAAATGCTGAAAAATCAGATGGACATTCACTGGATTAGCCCCTCACATGGGGATGGAAAGTTTCTCCAGGGTGTTTTTAAAAGGCTGCCTGCAGTACTCTCTCCATGGCTTTATTTGTGGCTTTTTGACCCAAAATTGGACTCTCAAAGTTGTTTATATCATTTCAAAACCAAGATATGTAAAAATGTTCTTCTGTGGGCTTCTCCCTCTTGCCCCATTGATGGCAATTAGATCTATACAAAACAAGGGAATCTACCCGGATAGTGATAAACCACAACAAACAAACAATTCCGGGAATATATATTTAACTATCAATTCCAAGGCACCCCTGGAATTATCTTTAGTTTGGACTGGAGCTTCCCACCACCTGCTTCTTAACATCTGCATTGGAACTCTATATATGGAATTTTGTACGCTGCCATATTTCCACCTTATATAGCCTATGGACATTGATTCTTCGAAAAATAACTTTATAACAACTAGGATAAAATTTTGTACTTTTATTGTATTTATTGCATGTCGAGACAGAGAGATCAGAATTTTATTGTATTTATTGAATATTTATTATTGCGTATAATTATGTAATACACCTTGCACTTTGCACTTATGCACTATATAAAAATATAAAAATTGATAGTTAAATATATATTCCCGGAATTGTTTGTTTGTTGCCATTGATGGCAATTGACAACCAAGAAGCAGAGGTTCAAAGCTGGACCCAGGGACAATGGAAGTGTTCTTGGCGGTTTCTTCCAGAATATGTTGCTTGTTCCTCCTGTATAATAGGAAAACCCAATAGAATTTCCTAGCTGTAAGCCAGGAAGGTATGAAGATCCTCTGCTTTTAATTATGGGCCTTCAAGTCACACCACAAAGATACAGATAAGGAACTATATTTCCTCTTGGAATATTTCCAACATATTTCCCTTGGAAAATATACTACTTAGCTTTGTTTTCTTCCTCACCAGTGCCTCGGTTAGAAGAAAGCTAGAATAAAATTAAGACACCCATGTCTGCCAAGGAGGCCCTTGCCTATAGGTCCGTGAAATAAACATTTTTACGCTAAGTAAGAAAAATTGTTGATTTACTCTAACCTCTATCTGTTGATTAATAACATTTCAGAAAGGTTTCAGCTGGATAATCCTTTATCTGCAGATGTAAAGTCTGTGCTCTGCCACTGAGAGCTGGTTCCTCAATCTCCTTCACAGGATGCTCCTTCTTCAAAGTGCAAGTCAACACAACCTTGTTTCTTGGACTGCTTAAGTATCTCAGATATCTGGCAGCCTGCTGGCATTTCTTCTTCCAGTTACTAAATTTACAATATTCAATCTGGTAATGAACCCTATGGGTCTACCCCAAAGGGACCACTCTGATTGTGTTGGTGCTGTCTTCTGGATCTTGAACAGTCAGCTGCTGGTTACCACAATGTGTTTGAGTCTCAGGTGCCCCATTTAGCAAAATAGGAAAACAACAGTGCTTCAGACTACTCAACAAAGAAATGTAGACAACCACATGGCACAGTTTCCCAAACATTTTACTTCCCTACAAGTAGGATGTCATGGTTTTGTTGGAGAAGTGATAGCCTGCTAAGAGTCTAGTAACTGTAAATACTGCTAAAAAAAATAGTTTAGTTCACTTGTACCCTAGGGGGACTTGTGGAGCATTCTCTAGTGTTTAGGGTTTATTTATGGAATTTCTTTTACATTTCAGCCTACCTCTTGTTGTTTTTCTCTCTGTGTTGTATGTTAGTATATATTGGTTCTTGTGCTCTGTAGGCCTCTGTGTTGTATTAATGGCCTGAACTGTTATTGTCTTTTGCAAAAATCCTGTTGCAGTAAATACATTGAAAGCAAATTCTAAAGCATGGATTTGATTATTTCCTGAACTCTGCCAACAGGGTTAAGCTGCAATTCATGGAAGGATGAGTCGTTATCTCCCATGTCTATATTCCAAAACTGAGCCACACCATTATAATATTCATCTTAAGCAACCAGTGGTGGTGAAGAGTGCCCTCAAGTTATAGCTGATTTGAGGTGACCCCCCCCCCCAGTGGGGTTTTCAAGCAAGAGACTAACAAAGGTACTATTGTCTGCCTCTGCAACCCTGGTCTTCACCGGAGGTCTCCCATCCAAGTACTAACCAAGGCCGACCTTGTTTACCTTCTGAGATCTGACAAGATCAGACTCACTTGGGCTAACAACCAGTAGCTGCTGAGCAATATTTGGACTCATTACACAAGACATACATGTGAGCTTTTTCTTGCTCCAAGCCTTGAATTCATACCACTTTTGTCACTGATACACAAACTTTATTGCTCCACAAGGTGTAAAAGACAGGGTTGAGCAGGGACTGACCACAGGATAAAAGAAAGTGACTTAGGGCCAAGCTACACATGACGAATGACACTTGAACGGCAAGTGCATTTCTCCCTGTTCACTTGCCCTCCACTCAATCCACTTGCTGTTCAAGTGTCATTTGTCATGTGTAGCTTGGCCCTGAGTTATTAGGGTGAAACACATTCTATCCCAGAAGTAGTGCCAAAGTTTGCATTCTGGACAGGCTTTAATGTGCAGCAGAAGGAAAGAGAAAAAAGAAGCAAGTGAGAATGAGTTACTTCCCTACTGCTGAGCTATTCAGTGCCATAGAAATGCAAATGAACCTGGCCAGGGGACAAGGAGGAGCAGAGTGTGATTTACATACCTAACCATAGGGAGGTTAAGACAAGGAAAAAGACCTTTTGGCAGAGGAAGACAGTCTGCTGAGATGTGGACAAAGGGAGAGAATAAAACTTTACAGCTTGCTGAAAAAGAGGCCTATAATGGACACCCCCCCCCTTCACTCCCTCACTCTGAGGCAGCTTTTCCTGCCAAAATCAAAGTTTGCTCACTGTGGTTGAGCAGCCTCAAGCACCATGTCTCTGTTTATAGTCTGAAGTTCTTTTTCTCCCACCCTGAGAAGCAGTTATATTTGGGGCTTTTAGCCCAGCCCAGAAAGTTGGTAGGGGAGAAGCAGGAGCCCTCTTCTTCAAGTATGAAATGGCACTGGAGGCTGAGTAACTCATAAAATCCCCAGCAACTTTATTGAACAGGAAGGGATGGCATAAGGACAGTCAGGGAATAAAAGTGCTGAGGTAAAACTTGCTGGTAAAACAGAATACTTTAAAAGTAATATGCACAATAGGTTGCTTGCAGCTTAGTTTCAATGTTTACAGTCTTTCAGACTGAGTGGCATGTAGTTTCATACTTTTGTTAAGCAACAATGTTTCTTCACAGATTTTCCTTTACAACACAAGTGTCCTGATGTTAATTTATCATTGTTTTCCCTTTACAATAGACCCGGAGTCCTCTTTAGAACCAAACTCTCCTTTCTAGATACTGGGCAGGAATTATTCTCCTTCATAAGACATAACCCTGTTCATTTGATTGAATAGGAGTTTCCATGTACTACCCTCTCACAATTATTGGTATAGACACCAGTAACTTTCTTCACTGGATTCTCTTGGGTTCTCTTGAGTTCTTTCTCTGTTGGATTCGCCGGATTCTTCACAACCTCAGCCAAGGACTCTATTCTAGTGGATGTGGTGTCAGCAACTGGTTCTACTCTTCCCCCCGTGTCACCAAAGAAGAGGATACATCCCCCATTGTTAAGTGATCCCACTTGAGCTGGAGCCAAAAACAGCCTCCTCCCACAGTTCTATCTTGGTTGTGTGAACAGGTTTCAATTTGTGCTGGCTTTTATACTTGTACTCCTTAACTGAAAGTCCTTCTTAAGACAAAATAGAAGAGTCCAGTAGCACCTTTAAGACTAACCAACTTTACTGTAGCATAAACTTTCGAGAACCACAGCTCTCTTCATCAGATGCAACTGATGAAAAGAGCTGTGGTTCTCGAAAGCTTATGCTACAGTAAAGTTGGTTAGTCTTAAAGGTGCTACTGGACTCTTCTATTTTGCTACTACAGTCTAACATGGCTAACTCTTCTTAAGACAGTAAGGGCAGACATTTTCTTTTTCCTCAGTTCAGAGGGGTACCAATCTGACCCTCCTTGTCAGACTCCAAACTCTCTAGTACCTCAACTCAAAATCCTAACTGAAGAGAATGCTTGATATTAAAAACTGATCCTTCCTTCCAGAATTCTGATAGATGAGTGAAAATCCGTGAGGATGGCTGAAAAGCAGTTGAAAAAAGGTAATATCAAATATAACATTTGATATTACCTTTTTTCAACTGTGTCCTTCAGAGAATTCAGGAGCTTAACACGTCACTGTAATGAGATGTTACAATATGAAAATGTATGGACTATGCATGAATACATGAAGTGACCTCGTACCAAATCAAACCTTTGTCCATCACAGTCAGTTCTGTCTGCTCAAACAGGCAGTGGCTCTCCAAGGTCATGAGCAGCGGTCTCGAACTTGGGACCTTCTGCATGCCAAGCGAATATTCTGCCACTGAGCCAGCTGCTGTTGCGCTGTTTGGCACTGTTTCCACTGCTGATTCTATTGTCAGTCTCATCCCTTCCCCCATCCTTCAAGGTGGCCGTCTGTCTGGTTTTTCAAGCTTGTGTAATACATAAAAAGCTCGGAGTTCATTGGTTTAAACAATGAGAATTTCATTCACTGACATATTTTAAGAATAGATTGCTGTAAAACTGCTTTGGGGGTGAGAGGCAGCTCATCCGCTAGCCAATCAGTGCTGCACCCTGCTGTCTTCTGCTGCCAGCCATCCAAAATGGTTTATCCTGACCATAGTTCTGGAGTGGATTAAGTATGTCATATAAACAAAAACAACAGTGAGGATGTCTCTAGAAAGTAATGAGTCCTTATTTTACCTACTTTGATACACACTTAGAGAAGCTAGCGTTTGGGGGGGGTACATGATCAAAGACAGAAATGGAAGAGACAAAAATGCAAATATTCTCTCTGCACAGGATATTGTCCGGCGACGCCGGCCTTTTGTCCACCCTCACCACCAGCCCTGCAGCAGCAGGCACCCCCTTTAGGCCCTGCAGCACAGCCTCTGGCAGTACCTCAGTTGCAGGAGCCCCTACAGGCCTCCAGGCCTCTCCCACCTTTAGGCGAGTTGCAGCCGACGCCCAGGCACAACTCTGGGGAACAGCCTGCAGCCACTCAGCAGACTCACCTGTCTCCTGCAGTTGCCCAGATGGCTCCACTTCATCCAGGCTCACAGGAGGTTGCCATCAGCACAAGGCAGGCAGGCGCAGGCCCCAAGATGCCAAGGGAGCCACTGGGGAAGGTTCAGAAGCAGCAGGGGCGAGCCAGGCAGAGAGCAGACCAAATGCCACACCCTAGGTGGGGATGGAGGGGGTGGAGCCAGGAGACTACAGAGTCTACCCAGCCCTCCTATCAGATAGGCTGGGAGCAGGGCCAGTCAGGGAGACAGGGTGATGATTGGGGCCAGAGCCAGAGAGGTGGGGCCAGGGGAGGCCTTTAAATTCACGTTCCTGTGAAGGCCGAGGAGGATTTTGCAGGGAGAGACAGCTGGAGCGTGCTGCCACTCCCAGGGCAGGAGAAGGAACAAGGTGGTGCAACCCCCTTCCCTGCCCATCTGAGGCCGGAGGACACCTGCCTGGAGAGTTGGTAGGATGGCAGGCCATCAGGAGAGGGTGCCAGTGAGGGAGGATCCTCACAGATATGAATCGAAATCAACAGCTTTTCAAATAGAGAATTCTCATCAAAATTTATCAGCTTAGTTGAGAGCTGGTGCTAGTGCATATGGTTAAACCAGACCACAAAGTATTCACCAGGACAAAAGGGCGAGCTTCTTCCCCGTACAAAACATACACACACACACAATTTGACTTCCACACTGCAGAATATCCTCTTACCTTTGTGCTCCTCTCTGGTGTCCCTCAGGAACCAAGAAGCAGGTTTTCAATATGTGTTACAGTGTACAACAGTTGAGTGGGTCTCAGCTTGTTTTCTAACATGAATTATATGGAAATGCACTCAACCATTGGTGAGTTGAGGCGAATAGTAACACCAGCTCTTATGGAGAGGTTCTGGTTAATTATGAAGGATATGTCTGAAAAGACAAGATTTTGGCAGCATAAAGCCCACTGTCTAGTTATTTCTTAGCTGGAAGACCACAAGAACTGTGCAAAAAACCCTCTGGAATTAACTGTGGGCTTTGAATACACTCTTAAACACAACTAAGAAATGCATGGTTTGTTTATTTTATTGGTTGAGAATGTGCTGCCATAGGTGGAAATCAGATTCTCAGTAAATAAAAAGATTGGAAGAGAATCACGACGACTCCAAGGAGGTCCTGGGCCTCCAGGAGAAATAGTGGACCTTTAACCTTTCTATACTAACTGGTAGAAGGACCTCAGGTAGGTGTCCTTCAGTATCTTGTTACCTGCTCATTTTAAATGTGTATGCCAGAGACAACATATTCTTCCAGAAACCTATATTTGCTAAACAATCTTGGCTGGTGCTCATCCAATCAGTTTTCAAAGATAATTCAACCATACCTCCGGGCAGCAACAATTGCTCAAGGAGGGGGTCGTGCATTGCTCCCCTGGATGGAGGGAGAGCAGTGTACGTTCTCGGGCATCCGGGTTTATGCTGGGGGGCAGAGCCAGCAGCCTGGTTAGGCAGCTCTGCTTACCCAGCCTCAGTCGCCTTTTAACGCTCGGGCCACCCTCCTCACCCTGTTCTTGGTGTAGGATTAGCCAGTTTCTGTATTCAAGGCCAGGTAGGAATTTTTTCCCCTTTTCCCACTTCAAGCTGGGATGAGCAGTTTTTCGCCTACCTTGCATCAGGTCATGGGTTGAGGGAATTGGCTTAGGGTGGTGCCTGTTAGTGGTGTCACTGGCGGGATAGAGTTTGTAAGAGGCAGCGGGCCAGTGAGCACCCTTGGCGTTTCCCTATTGGTGGGGAAGAGGGGTCTGCTAGGAGCGGCCGGTACTGCTTGTGCTGGCTGCCAGTGTGGGTGTGCAGACTGCCTGAGGAACGCCATGTGCAAGTACTTCCCTCACTGCTGTATGGCTGAGGCTTAGGAGCTTGAAAGGGGGAACCAAGTTGCCTGGCCGGCCAGGTTGTCTTGCCATCCCCAGGGAGGGCTCACACCTGGGGCTTTGGAGCTCGCCCAGACAGGTCAAGGCGGAGGTCCAGGGGTGACCCCGTGGCTTGACCTGTACCCCTTTCCCCTTGCCACAGTTATGGCCTAACGTTTAATATTGAGGTTAATTTAATAAAAGTGGCCCTTAGATCCAACACCTGTGTCTGTCTCTTCATTCCGACTAGGGGGCAATAGTCAAGGCAAGCTAATTGTTTCAATGGCCTAACTATTCTCAATGTTAAAAACAGGCTACATGTTGACTTTTGTTGTCTCCTTGGAACTTGTCAAAGGTTTGGGCATTCAAGAAGATAATAAAGACTGCAGATTCACCCCACTGGGCCAGCTCTGATCCCTTTTGTGATTCTCTCTAGTGTATTAACAATTTGTTGTTTGTTACCGCATCTTGGGTCTCAAATACTTATCGCAGAAAAATAGGGAGGGGTGTTGTCTGAGCTTTTAAAATGCTAAGGTTGATTTTAAATCTTATTTGGCTTCACAAGACCCCAGTAAGGTAGATAAAGCTGAGAGACATTGACTTGGTTATTATATATAAATAATACATATTTATATAATAAACATCTACCTAATGCATTGCACCTGAAGCAATAGGCTCTGCTCCATAAAACCTTATGTTAGGGTTTTTTTGTATTGCTGCAGCAGGCAAAAATATACCCTGGTGGGTAGCTGTTGACTACATAATGGCCCAGAATGGCCTCCTTCAGTTAGTTATAGTTTGCAGTTTCAGGGACAAAGTAGGTAGGGCTGTTTGGTTGGGATTAGGAAGGATCTTTGTGTTGCCTCTGTGGAGGGATCCAAGCTGTGTAGGTGGGCTTCAATATCATAATCCAGAACCTTTTAAATTAAACAGAAAAAATGGGCCAGCACCCTTCCTGATGCCTCCAACATCACAGGGGCAGGTGAGATGGCCTCTGTGCTCTCTCACAGATCTTGGAATGGATCATGATTCCTCTTCAGCCATGCTCATTTAGTTTAGAGGGAAAATACATCCTCCTTGGTCACCTTTCTCATCTCCTGATCAATACAGCATGCTCCAAAAGAGATGCTGAGTTTTGTTGAGAGAAGCAGTTCTCATAAGGGCGCACTGCCCGACAGTTGCCCAATTAGCAACGCACCTTTTAGCTCCACTATGGTAGTTTTCTTGCTTACCTTCTGGTGCTGGTGCCCTCAAATTGGCTGAAGCCTAGCCCAAGATGGTGCTGAATGGAGGTGATTAGTTTGGTGCCCCTTGGGACAAGAGTTTATTTCTACCGAGTCTGACTAATGGTCTATCCCCCCCTCCAATTTTCTCAATTTTAAATGTCAGCAGGACTCCAAGGCCTTCTTATCTGACATCCTTTAAGTGAAAGTACTAGGGACCTCATACTTGCCAAGCATGAATACTACCACACATGAAACACGCACGAAGCTGCTTTGTACTGACTCAGACCCCTGGTCCATCAAGGCCAGTATTGTCAGCAGTTCTCTGGGATCTCAGGTGGAGGTCTTTCACATCACCTATTGCCTGGTCCTTTTCCATGGAGATGCTGGGGATTGAACCTGGGACCTTCTGCATGCCTAGCAGACATTCTTTCACTGAGCCATAGCTCCACCTTTCTGATGTACCATGGATCTATAATTCCACAACTTCCTTAACAGATGCCTTTCCAATCAATTTGTAAAGACTTCTAGAGTGATGGTCAACATACTTATGCCTCTTCCTGATTATTCTCAGTGTTAGAATGCTTGTCAGTGTGCTGATTTTTTTTAAAACTCATTGAGATTTGAAAGATTGAAGAATTAAAAATGTGCCTCTGCTTCACCAGGATTGCTCTGATTCCCTTGGTGTTTTCATTTGGAACATTCATATTCGTTGTTTGTTATTTCAACCTCTTGGGTCTGAGGCATCTAACGTAGCAATATGGGGAAAATGTATTCCATGTATGTGGAAGAAAAAAATCCATACAGCATAGATTGCCAAACACTTTATTATATTTCCATGACACATCATTTCCAATAATTTTGCAATTTCTTGGCAAATGAGAAGAAGACCAGAGGAAGAGTATCTTTCACGTTTTTAAATATTTATTTAATCTTCCCCCCAAGGATGTGAGAATGATGCTGCAGAGCCGATTCTATCCCAGTTTACTCAGAATTAAGTCATCTGAGCTCAGTGGTGCTTAGTCCCAAGTAAGTAAGCATAGCACTGCCACCACAATCAGAAAACAACCGCACAAGGATATTCCCCCGGTCAGAATGAAGAGGCAGACACAAGAGTTGGGAATTAAAGGGCTGCTTTATTAAGTTATAACAACGTATTTGTCAACACGGCAAGGGCCTAACTAGCGGTACAGGTCAGGCCCCGGAGTCACTCCTGGACCTTCGCCCTGACCTGTATGGGCAACCCCCGAAGCCCCGGTTGCGAGCCATCCATGGTATGGCTGTGGCCCGGCCAGGCTGGCTAAGTGGTCCCCCCCCTTAAAGCTCACCCACTCAGCCATAAAGCTGCAGGGATGGGACAGGCTTGTCCAGGGGTTCCCCACCAGGACATCTGACCTCACAACTGGGCTGTACAGCAGTCAGCTGTTCCTCCTGACAGACCCCGATACCCACCAATGGGGATATGCCAAGGGTGGTCACTGGCCTGCTCAGTTTTCCCAACTCCTAACATGCCAAGAGATATTAAACTTGACCCACCTGAGCCAATTACCCCCCCACCCCATCCTAACAGTGCAAGGTAGGCAAAAAACTCACCCAGGTGCCAATAAGAGGAAGGAGAAAAAATTCCTACCTGGCCCTAGTAAACGGCCGTAAACTACCTGGCCCCAGTAAACGGCCCACTCATCCGTAAAGCTGCAGGGATGGGACTGGCTTGTCCAGGGGTTCTCCACCAGGGCATCTGACCCTGGCTAATCCTAAACGGCAACTGGCTAATCCTGCACTGAAACTGGGAGAGGTGGGTGGACCGAGCACGAGGTGTACTGAGATGCTGAAGGGCGAAGCAACAGAAAGAGCCCTGCTTAGCTCCACCTCTCGTGCATGTCCCCTGGAAGCACGGCAAACACTACTGCTGCTTCATCCTTCTTCCGGGAGGGCAAAACACGGCCCCCAGCTGCAGTGGCTGTTGCCATCAGCTGGGAGTGCCATATAACAGCTGGAGGACATGTTAGTTGAAAGGAAAACAATTGTTTAAAAACTGTTTGGAGTGGGAAAACCCACATGGGGAAATGTTTACTTTCTCCTATTTAACTACCCACACTGCCCTTCAAATTGCCTCCTCACCTTCATTTGTCGGAAGCAGGAGAATCAGGTATGGGTTGCGCTATACCATATCCGACTGAGTCCTTTACATTCCACCATTTCTTTTCTTGTAAAGATGATGAAAATGACAAGAGCTAGAAACTTACTTGTTTTCAATAATGTCTAGATACTCAGAATGCCCAGTTCTCCACCAAATGAAAGATACTGCTGTTGTGGAAAAAAATAATATTAGACACCAAGTCCTCCAACAATATACCTGCAAGGAAAAAAAACCTTTTCAAAGTGGAATTTAACTGAGTAACCATTTCTGTGCTATCTTTCCCTGTCCCTTGGCTTCTGCAAAATATGAAGTCCCTGCTCAAAAGGCACTGAGATAATTAAAGGTCTGATCACACACAAAAAATACTTTTTTGCTTCCTAAACCATCCTTACACCTGATTGTCACAACAGTCCTCCACATCATCCCATCTTATGGCTAATATTTATTTACTGCAAACAGAGACTTTGTCTCCTGTGTCTAAATCCAACAATCAGCCCACTCAAGCAAAGCAACCATAACTGGTAACTGTCCCCCGTAGAACAATATATGGGAACCCTTTTAGGAAGACGTCAATACTCAAATTTTTGGTTCTAAATGATGTTTTCGCAGCACTTTGGCTACTGCACCATGAACGTCCTTGTTCCGTAGGGTATAAATGACAGGATTGAGAAGAGGGGTGACCACAGTATAAAACACAGCAATTCGTTTATCATGGTTTGAGGGTGGGTTTGACCGGGGAATCAAGTACATAGAAATGACAGTGCCATAGAACACGGTGACAACCACAAGGTGGGAGGCGCATGTGGAGAAGGCTTTGCGCTGACTGGAGGTTGACCGCATCTTTAACACAGAAAACAGTATGAGCCCATAGGAAGTCAGGATAACAAAAACAGGAATCACAAGGACCACAGCTGCCATCGCAAAAACAATGGCCTGTGTGATGCGGGTGTCATCACATGCCAGTTTCAGCACCACTGGCATCTCACATATGAAGTGGTTGATGTGGTTAGAGCCACAGTAAGAGTGACGAAAAGTAACGTATACGTATATCATGCTAAAAAGGGTGCCCACTGTCCAACAAGCAGAGGCGAGCTGCCATTGGCGATCCTTGCTCATGGCGACGGCATACATCAGGGGATGGAAAATGGCCAAGTACCGGTCATAGGCCATGACGCCCAGCAGAAAGCATTCGGCAGTACCCATAATCAATACAACGAACACTTGGAGGGCACAGCCAGTGAAGGATATGATTCCATTTCCTGCCAGGAGGTGAGCCAGCATCTGTGGCTCCGTGCTGGTGGCATAGCAGATCTCTATGGTTGATAGGTTCATGAGGAAGAAGTACATGGGTGTGTGGAGGCGAGAGTCAGACCAAACTAGCATGATGACTATTGCATTCCCTACTATAGTAAGTAAATAAGTGAGAAGGATGACCACAAAGAGCAGAAGCTGTGTCTTGCGGTGGTTGGACAATCCCTCCAAGATGAACTCTGTGGCAGAGGTCATGTTTTCAGCCCCCATCTTGTTATCATGCCTGCAGAGAAAGGTCAATGCACTGTAATTCATGGTTATATGCAGGGCTTTTTTTCTAGGAAAAGAAGCAGTGGAACTCAGAGGGTTGCCAGCACAGGAGGCAACTGCTGGTGAGAGGTGGTGCCCCTGGTACCAAATGCGCACTTGCAAAGTGTGTGCACGCTTCAAGGACCGCACAATGACATCACTTTGGATCAGCTGGAACAAGGGGGGAGTTTTAAAACTCCGCCATGGCACGGAGGGCGATCTAAGCTCCCCTCTGTCTGGAGATCAGGGGGTGGGGCCACTGGCCATGTGACCATTTTCAAGAGGTGCCAGAACTCCGTTCCACCACATTCCAGCTGAAAAAAAGCCCGGGTTATATGCTTTTAGCACAGATCAGTTGTAAAACTAATTATTCTTTTCTCTGTGAAATACTGGAGTCAACCATAAACCAAGACATCAAAGTCAGTCAATGTTAAATGCTTTGTACAAACAGTAAAAATGTTCTCCTTCAATCTTCAGAGTTCATTCATCTAAACAAACTACTTAAGGGTCACTCGCTTTAAGATGTCTTGCTTATTCACCCGAATGCTTTAAACTATACTGCATTAAAATACAACAATAATAATAACATTCGATTTATGTATCACCCTTCAGGACAACTTAATGCCACACTCAGAGCAGTTTACAAAGTGTGTTACTATTATCCTCATGGCAATCACCCTGTGAGGTGAGTGGGGCTGAGAGAGCTGTGACTAACCCAAGGCCACCCAGTTGGCTTCAAGCGGAAGAGTAGGGAATTAAATCCAGTTGTCCAGATTAGAGTCCTGCTGCTTTTAACCACTACACCAAACTGCCTCTCATTACCCTTGTGGAGTTCCATATTTTGTCTCTATGCAGTGATCCTATTGCATTACACTTAGGCATGGGTCATTGTTTCAATTGTGGCTGCAATTTCCTATATAAAATACAACCATAGTTTAGCTAAACTGGATAGGGCAAAGCCCTGTTAGAAAGACTTCATTTCCTGGTTTGCAAGCATCTCCTAAGGATAGATTCAATATGCAGACATAATACTAAACCATGGATAATGAAAACAAACCATGTAGCTTCTATGTAGGATCCCTATTTTTTTTCCTCCTGCACTTACTAACTAATGTTCTGCCCAAGTGGCAGAAACAGCCTGGAGATGCTGATTTTCAGTGTGTGTGTGTGTGGGAGGGGGAATGCATAAAAAGAGATTTAAAAGCCGTTTCCCTGTCCCCACTGGTTTTTCCCTACATATTGCAGTCCCAATGCCTGCAATCTGTAAAAGACCCTTTAAAATTATTGGAAGAGCATGTCATGTGTAGTCTCACGCTTAGAGATGAGGGTGATATGTTATTTGTCAAGAGAGGTGTCTTTAATTGCTGTTGTGGGGAACAAGAGTTGCCAACTGCCCTGATCAAATGGTCATTTGTACTTCTTTGCCTGGAGCAACATCTGAGTATGAAGGACTAGGCAGGAACAGGTTTTCATGGCATGAATTATATGAGCATTATTATTACCTACTCTAGTCTACAGATCAAGCACTCTTAAAGACTGGAGGGAGGGGACTGGGAGTGCTATTGCATCAGCAGCATGATGTCATTTCCAGGTGAATGCAGAAGTGACATCATGTCGCTCTAGGATTCAGCAGAAATTCTATGGTGTTACCACTATAGCGGAAGACCTGGCAACCATAAACAGGCTGTTCTAACAATACACACTTGCATTTATTGTTCATGTTTTCTGGCTATGATTCGATAGGATCTAAAATATATAATTTCTTCTCTTGTTGATTTGTCTTTAAGACATTTATATCCCACCTTATCTCCTCAGACTCAAAGATGCATCAACCTAGTTGTGAGGACACAGCTTATAGTGGTCCAGTGAACAAAAGCTGATACCTGTTTGCACCCATTCTCTACTACCTTATCTATAGACCTAACTTTAATCCCAGGAAAACAGATTTGCTGGGGGGAAACATTGACTACACAAGTGCATTCATTCTCACCACCACCACCACCACTACATGATCAAGTGGAGTGCAAGTGGAGCGTAAGTGAACAAGGAGGAATACACATGAGTCTGTTCACTTGCCGTTCAAGTGTCATTCATCACTTGTAGCTTGGCTCTATGAGAGCCAGTTTGATGTAGTGGTTAGGAACATGGGACTCTAATCTGGAGAACCGGGTTTGATTCCCCACTCCTCCACTTGAAGCCAGCTGGGTGATCTTGGGTCAGTCACAGCTTTTAGGAGCTCTCTCACCCCCACCCACCTCTCAGGGTGATTATTGCTGTGGGGATAATGATAACACACTTTGTAAACTGTTCTGAGTGGGTGTTAAGTCATCCTGAAGGGCGGTATGTAAATCAAATGTTGTTGTTATTATTAACTATGAAGAATTAATGTGAAAACAGGGGAATGGTACACAGAGAACCAATCCTAAGCTTGGTAGAGCGCCACGTGATTCATTTTCATATGTTGCTTGGGTGCAGCTGGCTGTTGTGGGGGGTGGGCAGAAGAAGTTGTTTTGTAGGCGTCTGTGTTGGCTCTTAGCAGCTCTGGAACAAACCACATGAAAACGGAATAATGCAAGTGTTACCTTTTCCTCCTCCCCCTCCCCTGCTTAAAGACAGCTCCAGAGCTAAACAAGCTGCTTATCTAAAGAGATTTCCAATATATTTTTTCCTGAGTTCACACGAAAAAGGAGACATAGGCATGTCTTTGTTGCCAGATACACTGTTTTAAACCAAGCAAATTACCACAGATGTGGGTTGCCAGTAACCTGGAGAAAAAATATTCTATCCCTACGTTAGAGGCTAAATAGGAGGTTATTTACTAAGCGATGTGGTTTACTTCCATGCCATGAAAATCTCCTGCTGCCCATTTCCTCACATTAAACCTCCATTCCAGAGGCGAGACATTTTTTTCTCCAAGATGTTGGCAACGCTATCACAGCCATAGGGGGGTGTCTGCAAGGGCCTCTCCTACTCAGACGCTTTTCTAGGCACCTGTACTATATTTTCTCTTATGTTTTTAAAAAGCCTCTAGTTCCTTTACTTATAGAAATGTAAAGTGCGCACGTAACAGCTTAATAAGAATCCTCCTCTGCTCACTTCTTCACGTTCTGGATAACAAGTGTAAAGTTACTGGGATGACTGTAAGTCATTTAAATGACTGTCAAGTTTTATTTTTTTAAATGTGCTATTATAGTACCCTGAGAAGGATATAGTAATGTGAGAAGGAACGGAGGGGGAAAACATTTGGGCATGTCATAGGCAACTTTACCACGTTTCATTATGCTAACTTTGGCCCTTAGTTATTTTTGAGCCTTTAGTGGCTTGACTCAATAAAAGAAACCATATCCTCCAGTTTGCAAGATCTGAGCAAATCTATTTATGATAATACATATTGAAGGTCTTATTCATAGGGTCACCATAGGTCAGAGGTGACTTGACAGCACATAACACACGTCCAACTTTGGCCCTTAGTCATATTTGAGCCTGTAGTTACATTTGGAACCCCATTTAATCAATTAATAAATGAACAAAAGCAACCGCAGAGCCACGGATATATGTTAGGGGGCAATTACTTAGTATTAAAGTCACCAGTAAGAACCTGTGCTGGGTAGTGGTTAGAAATGGATAAAGGCTACGGACATGATCAGTCGTAATATTCCTTGACTGACCTTACATCTCTGAGCCTGAGATAGTTCATAAGGTTTGTTGTGAGTATAACAAGGAGGAAGTGAAACCCATCGATGCAACCTGAACTCCTTTTAGGAAGTCTGAGATAAAAACATGACATATATTAAGCACTTGAACATAAAGGTGGCGATTAAAGAATTCTCTGCTTATGGCATACCATATAGTGAGGAGGAGGGCAGGACGTAAGGATTATAGGATTCCATTTCACTGAAGGTTGCTAAGATAGCAATTACTGAGGCCTGTCACCAGCATCCTGAGCTGCTAAGAAGGCAAAACTAATGAAAACAGACATGTTCTCAGAGCCTTTCTAAAGGCAAATCAGGAAGAATGAACAAAATGCATGTCCCTCCCATTCACATTTTAGTTCAATATGGATAGAAATGGGTAAACTTCCAAGGCAGAAAACAAAGCGTGCACACTAGTACAGTCAGCGCTATTGTAAATGAGAAATCTTTCGAGATAGAAAATGCTCACTACGTTAGCGACTCAAGTGAGAGATACAGTTGGAAAGGTTGAACAGTATAATATAAAACAACAAGCATAGGTCTCTCTGTCGGAGACTTGTGCATACACACATACACAAACAGACACGATCTGGATTCCACATTAACAAATATAATCTTACCTTCATTCTTCTCCCAGGTAACCCTCAAAAGATAAGAAAGATTTCCATGACTCTGGTTTATATACAAATGCCAGGTGCCATGTCAATCACCGCTCTAATGCAAGAGTTTGAAAAAGCACAATAAAGTTTTTTGGACTGTACAGGACTGTAAAGGGAAATGTACACCTCTTGTGCGGGGGCTATAGGTCGAGAGCTCTTCCATTCCGCTTTCGAAGGGCTACCTGCAGCAGGCAGGATTTAGGTATCTTCATGCCTATTTTCTCCGGTAAAAGAGCAGAGAAACATCTAGGATTTCAACATCAAGGCCAGAAGATAATTACATCTTTGGATACACGCACACCCAAAGAAAAAATATGGATAGTTGTTGTTAGTTTGCTATTTGTGGGCCATTAGAAGAAGGTAAGAAGGAATTTGTAATTTCTAAGAATTTCCTTCACCTCTTGGACTTACTATATATTCCGTGAGACTAAAGGGTTGTCTCTCCCGGTATTCTGTAATTTGACTGGCAGCACCTTACCAAGGACAACTAGAAGTCCTCTGACAATGTCTTTTCTTAGATACTTTGAGTGGACACAATAGGGATCTCATACATGCAAACCATTTACACTTTCACTAAGATAGGAGTGGAACCAGGTGGTCCTCCAGCCCATTTGAGAAGCCTTCTCATATAACAATCAACACACACTGATTTGTGCCCCTCTCTGCCTGTTCTCGGTGTTAGGAGACATGACAGCACGCTGAACTTTCTTTCCCTTGAAGGTATGATTGACGGTTTGAATAAGGTAATAAAGACTATGGCTGTACTCCGCAAGGATTGTTGTGATCCCTTTGGTGCTGCCATATGGATCATTAATATCTGTTGTTTGTTATTCCAGCCTCTTGGGTCTTAAATATTTTACCTAGCAGTATGAGAGAAAAATGTATTTCAGCTTTCCCACAAGGAGAAGAAAGGAAACCATATAGTATAAGCTACAGAACATTTTTTGTGTGTGTTTCCATGATGAAAGCTGATAGATATAATATTGTAATTTCATGCCTAGTGACTTGAATGGAGAAATATGGTTAGTATTTATGCAGCCTTACTGACTGTTATGGTTTCAGAGAGCACAGCTCGAACTTGAGACAGAGGACGTGCTAATCAGTGGAAATGGAAAAGCTCTACACAATTAGGACTGCAAGACAAATGTTTATGAAGAGACCAGTGCTGTAGGGTAGGCTTAGTAGGTAGCCCAGTACAAAGAAGAACTACAACCTTGAATTATGTCACATGAGCATACCTTCCTCCATGGTGCAATTTGGCCCTGTGCCCAGCACCATTTCCTTGGTTTCAAGCTCAAACTTCCATGTGTAAAACCATAGAGTTTCTGGTGATCCCTAGAGCTACTTATGTCACTTCCGGGTTGTACTTGGAAGTGACATAGAAACATTGGCAACATTGCTGTTATTTTATCTTGCTGCTGCTCGGAGCACTGGCAAGCAACTGGATTTTCTGGTGGGAGTTAAAAAAAGCAAAAGGCCTGGCAAACCAACCAACAGATCTGTTGTTGCTGCAGTCCTCTCCAAAGTCAATGGCATAAACAGTGAGCAAAACAGTCAGTCAGCGACTATAAGTAAGCACTCCATTTTTTTTAAAAAAAAGTATTACCATTTATTTATTTATTTATTTATTTATTTATTTATTTATTTATTTATTTATTTATTTATAGTCCACCTTTCTCACTGAGCTCCAAGATGGATTACACAGTGCAAAGGATGGATTACACAGTGCTAGGACATTCACGGAGCAAAGTACAATAATGAACAACAGTTAGGACATTCCAGGAAACAGAGATAATATTGGTTGATCATTACTGAATTTATTTCTCTTGTGCACACTTTCGCACAGCATTATGGAACGTGTAGCTCCCCTTCACATCATTTAACAACCTGATCCAACCATCCAGGACCCCAGACAGAATAAATCTTACTTCCTATGTAGATGCAAGAGGCAAGGAGATGTAATTCTACCACCAAAGTTTCAGGTAGATAGCCTTGTTGGTCTGCAGTGGTGGTGGAGAGTGCCGTCAAGTCATAGCTGACTTTTGGCAACCTCTGGTGAGGTTTTCATGGCAAGAGACTAACAGAGGTGGTTCACCATTACCTGCCTCCGCAACCCTGATCTTCGGTCTAGGTCTCCCATCCAATTACTAACCAAGGCCAACCCTGACTTAGTTGCCATGATCTGAAGAGATCAGGCTCACCTAGGCTATCCAGGTCATGGTAAATCCCATGTCAAACACATTAATATACCATTTAATTTGGTCCATTTTACAATATGGGGCCAGATAGGATAAGAAATAAATGAGACGCAATTTGGAGTGCTTCTTTCCTGAAGAAGCATAATCTGATTTAATAGCCAGCTAAACTAATAATTTCTATCAAGGGGCTGCAGTGACAATGACAGATCCCACCTCCTCTTTGGTGAAAAGGGGTACCAAACCTGGCATCCATTAGACCCAGTGGGGCTGATGACGCATCCTTTAAAGATCCACTCACCAGCTAGGTGATCAGTGACAGCTGGTCCTTTAATAGTCAGCCATTTGACAATTAGCTGTTTGGTGGCTCTACCTTCACAATGAGAAAGGAAGGCAGCAGGAGAGACATAATGCCAAGGCTGCTATTAACACCTGGTGGGCTTGGCCATGCCACTATGGAAATCTGGGTAGAGGGAGGCCACAGCATGGCTAGTACCTTGGAGGAGTCTAAGGATGATACACCAGCTGTATCTCCCAGCAAAGAAAGGAGTAGATTCAAGTGAGAGGAGGTAGGAACAGGGTGGTGTTCAATCTTCCCCCTTCCCATTTGAAACCAAGGGAGAGCACTTCACATAAGATGGACCCTGCTGCACAGCTGCTGTAGTCTGGCACTCAACAACGTTCTCTGGTGACCTTTTGTTTGGGATAATGGAAGTCTGTCTGGTGTGTAGATCTTGCTCATTATGGACCAGATCTTGCCTTTCCCTGCACTGATTGATTGATCCTCCAACTAGATACTTGCAAGTCAAAATTTTGGAAATGGGATTTTAGCAGAGATAAGAAGATTCACTATGCCATTTAGTTAGACTTCGGTTATAGCAAAACAATGAGTCTCTGCTTATTTGAAGTATCATAATTAAAGGTCTGATTGCAAAAGAGTAATTCTTTACCTCTTCCTTTCATTACCATTATCTTAATAAACTTCACAACCCCTCCCTATAGCTTCCATTTACTGAGTTGGGCTGAGACGTCATCTGCCATTTTCCAATGCAATATTCAAATTCATCCAGCAAAAGATTACAGTAGATAAGTTGTTACCTGGATTGGTCTCCCTGCGAGTAAATAGAGTTTGTAGGGGGAATTAGCAAGCAAGGAAGACAGCTATGCGAGAGGCCGGTAACCGCGGGAATCTTATCACCAATAATTTACAGAGTCCTTTCCCAAGGATATACACACATGAAGCCGGTGTTCTTAATTAAAGGGTAGCTTTTATTCAAGGGGTAAATGCATATACACACTGACACACAAGAGGCCTAAGAAAAGCAGTGGTGGAATAGATTTGAGGGATTGCAAGGTGATAATTGTCTACCCAAAGAGGAAGGAAGTCCGCAGAGGAAGAGCTTCAAACTCCAGCATTCTTGGCCAAGGGAGCAAGAGGCTTAGGCCAAACCTCAAGGGAACAGTGCTTTGGATCCTGTAAGTGTGTATGGAGAGAGAGAGAGAGACTTAGGGAAGCAGCCGTAAGGGAGCAGCCAGGGAACGTGCACAATTTGAATGAGGCCAGGGCCCTATCTTTAGAGGTAAAACATGCCCTGGGGTGGGAGAACCCACCTAGCCATTAGAACAAAGACTCCAACAGTCAGTTCCTGGGGTTAACAAAAGGTTTGATTACCTTGATTGGTAGCTGCCAGGGCGTGTGAAAGCAAATGCAAAATTTGTTCTAGTGCTGCACAAAGGGATAGTTTGTTAACAAAGTCCACCGGAGCTAAGTTGATGAATTTAGCTAGGGAATGTACTTTCCCAGGAACCACTGTAAATACTTATGAATGTCATTTGATTAGCTCCTCAACCACAGACAGGAGATCTCATCATGGAAGGAGGGAAAGGAATGTGTTAAGTGGGGATGACTCTGTGAGATCTTTGTTGCACTGGATTCCTTAGGGGCTGGGGAGCCTGCAAATCTAATCAAGATCACTCTGGATTCCTTACATGCCTGGGTCTCCCAGGCAGGACTTAGCAACAGTTAGCTGGAGGTCCTCTGGCTGCAATACAAGCTGCCATTTTAAATCCAGAGGCCTGGTGATTTTATATCACAAGCAGCCACGTCAAAATGGCTATTAAAGATGGTGGAGGGCAGGCAGACTGCTTACAAAATGGTAAGCTTTGTGCAATATCAAGAGCCCTTTCAGGAAGATGTCCATGTTCAAATTTTTTGGTCAAGGTTTCGTCTCCACAGCACTTTGCTTACTGCTCCATGGACATCTTTGTTCCGCAGAGTATAAATGATTGGATTGAGCAGTGGCGTGACCACAACATAAAACACAGCAATTTGTTTATCCCGACGGGAAGATGTGCTTGACCGAGGAATCATGTACATAGAAATGACCGTGCCGTAGAACACAGTCACTACTATTAGGTGGGAAGCACATGTGGAGAAGGCTTTGCGCTGCCCAGAGGCTGATCGCATTTTTAACACCGAGAACAGTATGAGCCCGTAGGAGGTCATGATAAGAGAAATGGGAATCATGAGTCCCATCCCCGCCATCACAGATATGATGGCCTGTGTGATCTGAGTATCATCACATGCGAGTTTCAACACCAATGGCATGTCACAGATAAAGTGATCAATGTAGTTGGGACCACAGTATGAGTGACTGAAAGTACAGCAGACATACGTCAGACTGAAAAGGAAGGCTGCTGCCCAGCAAGCGAAAGCAAGCTGCCATTGGCGCCGTTTGCTCATGGCAAGGGTGTACAATAGGGGGTGGAAAATGGCCAAATAGCGGTCATAGGCCATGATGCCCAGCAGAAAGTTTTCAGCAGTGCCCATGAACAATACAACGAATATCTGGACCACACAACCCGTGAAGGAGAGGATTCCATTTCCAGCCAAGAGATGAGCCAGCATCTGTGGCTCCGTGCTGGTGGCATAACAGATCTCTGCACCTGAGAGGTGTGTGAGGAAGAAGTACATGGGCGTGTGGAGGCGCGAGTCAGACCTCACCAGCAGGATGACCGCTAGATTCCCCATTATGGTGAATGAGTAGATCAGAAGAAGGACCACAAAGAGGAGAATCTGAGTCTTGCGGTGTTTGGACAATCCTTCCAAGTTGAACTCTGTGACAAAAGTAAAATTCTCAGCCCCCATCTTGTCATCCTGCCTGCAGAGAAAATGAAATTGTATGAGAGGAGAATCATCCCTGGGCATAGAACAAATCTAAAACTAGCTATGGTTTGCTCCCAGGAACACTGGGGTGAATTGTAAACAAATGCACCAAAGTGAGCCACCATTATGTTCTCCATTCAAGCACTAGCAAGATGTTCTTCTTCAATCTCCTGCATGGAGAAACTACCCTAGCCATGGTTTACTAAATATATAAGTCTGGTTAAATTAAATGTTGGTTGGACACTTACTTCAATGCATGCTTGTGTTTCCTGCTTTGCCTGCAATCTGTAATCATAATGTTCAACCATGGTTAAAGATAACAAACCATGGTTAGGTATTGATTCTGTATAGAATTCCTGCATATATTTCTTCCTGAACATGCCAGCCAATGTGTCTTGTTGTACGGCAGTAACAGCCCTAATCATGTTAAAGGATATTTTCTTCTTTGATAAAGTGCAGCTTCAGGGGCTGCAATTTTGTTGGGGAGAAAACCGAGTGGAGAAATGTGTTTTTGAACTCTTCCCTCATACCATTTACTCCACAAAAATCACCAGTTGCAAGGAGGGCTGGAAAGAGCAACAACAGGCCCCCAAACAAAGATTCCTTCTGTCCTCCCCCCAGAAGGAAGAACGTTCACGAAATGCTTGATTAGAACAAATATGCTGCTACTATCAACAACTGGATGTCTTGTCCTGGTCCCTGAGTGATTTGGGATCCTGGAATTTTGCGTGTCCTTCACCCCCCTTGATAATCCAGCCCTAGCAGCATATATATGCAGGTGAGGTTAAAAAGCTTTTCTGCAATGTTATTCTCCTCCTACATTCCTTAAATCTCCATCTACCTCTTCACCCTCTACAGACTCTGATCTCCCCCAACGTCTTGCATCCTCATGACCGTCATATGTAACTGCATCTTTAAAATGCTCACAGAACTACATGTCATGTGCCATTCCATCAGTGTACCAACAGTGATTCAATTTTTGTCAAGAAAATGATCACTCATGGCCACTGGGGGAGTTGGACTATGAGCGTCAACCGTCCAGAAAAATCAGGTGGTTGCCAGGTAAGGATTAAACACTCCATTGAAGAGAAGTCTATAAGGAGAAGACTTCCAAGTGGAGAGACTTTCTCCTGGCAAAGCACCTACCAAGAGGAGTGGTACCTATTGCTTGAGTTTTGTGTGTTTTAAAAATGTGGGAGTAGATCGTGGATTGGGACTGGGGGCAATTTGACACAGACTGCTTTCAGTATTAGAAATGTATCTTAACAAAGCCAGGGCTGTTCTGCCATATGTACACCTAGTCGCCCCCTGAGTATTGCAGGCACAATGGCATATATATTAATGTTATTAATATATGTTTGAAGGGAATGCTGCATAGTATAGTCTGATTTTGTCAGATCCCGGAAGCAGGGTCAGTATTTGAATTGAGAATCACCAAGGAAGACTCTGCAGAGGAAGGCATTGGCAAATCATCTCACTTGCACTGAAAGCCCATTTCTGGGGTTGCCATACATCATTTGTGACTTACTACTGCTGCTGCTGCTGCTGCTGCTGTTACTACTACTACTACTACTAATAATAATAATAATAATAATAGCGCTTATATACCACTCTTCTAGACAGATTAGTGCTTCTCCCAGAGCGGTGAACAAGTTAGTGTTGTTATTATCCCCACAATATAGCTGGGGAGTTGGGGCTGAGAGGAGTGGCTTACCCAAGGCCACCTACTGAGCTCAAGGCAGTAGTGGGATTTGAACCAGCAGAGTGCTGATTTGCAGCCAAATCACTTAACCACTGTACTACAGCAGCTCCTACAGGATGTGCTACAGTATGATGGAACATACATACATACATACATACATACATACATACATACATAC
The DNA here is from genome assembly GCF_028583425.1 of Eublepharis macularius. Lineage (NCBI taxonomy): Eukaryota > Metazoa > Chordata > Lepidosauria > Squamata > Eublepharidae > Eublepharis > Eublepharis macularius. The sequence goes on along the minus strand of NC_072801.1, from coordinate 68,579,996 downwards.
ATACAGAAATTAATATGAGCATCAGGTGGCCAATAACTGCTGGCCTAGAATCATAGAATCATAGGATTGGAAGGTACCTCCAGGTCATCTAGTCCAAACCCCTGCGCAATGCAGGAAATGCTCAGAAAGAAAGAAAGAAAGAAAGAAAGAAAGAAAGAAAGAAAGAAAGAAAGAAAGAAAGAAAGAAAGAAAGAAAGAAAGAAAGAAAGAAAGAAAGAAAGAAAGAAAGAAAGAAAAATGTTATGCCATATGTTGTGCATAACCAGATGAGAGCCAGTCGCCTTTCTAATGTACAAGGCTGGAAAATTATAAAGTTCACTGGACACTCCATTACGCAAAGGAAAAGCTTCCATCACATCTCATATGGGGATACCAAGCGGAAAGTTTCTTCGTTCTGCTTTGAAATGTATGCCCTTGACAGAGTCAAGGTTGGCTAATGCCTTGTGGCTAGTCTCTTTGGGATCCAAATGTAACTAGAGTTTATCAGCTGGTAAAATACCAGCTGGTCAAAATATAATTACGACCTTGGGCACACATACGCAAATAAATATATGGATAATATATGTTACTACTTCCTAGATTACTGTTGCTGGGTATCTCCATTTGAAAAAATTGGTAGGAAATCATTACCCCCAGTGCTCCAAGTTCATGCTTTAGGGATGGGATAGAAGCTCCAAAGCAATTTTCCATGTAGCCCTGAAGTATCTTTGAAAGTACTTCCATGTCCTCTTACCTAAGATCTTTGCAATAGCTAGAAGACTTTACTGCTTGCTGACTCCTCTCTGTCTGAGCTGTGAAAGATTCAGTGTAAATAATAAACAATGAAGAACTACTCCATGAAGATTACTCTGATCCCTTTAGAATGCTTTCTTGATCATTACTAAAGAATTGTTACTGATCCTCCTGGGTCTTAGTTATTTTGTCTCACATGTTGGGGGAAAATATACTTCAAGACAAAGGCACACTGAGGACACGCCAAAAGACCAAGGCACACTAAGGACACGCCAAAAGTAGAGAGGAAATTTTGTTTAACTAAAACTAAGAAGAAACTTGATTCTTGTCCAGCAGGTTATCTTGCAGTAAAGGAAATACGATTTACACCAAGAATTTATTTGTGGCTTTTGATGAAGCTGTGAGCCTTGCGAAACGGGACAATTTAGCCAGGCAAACCCGTTGCCAATCTCCTGCCGGGAGCAGCCGGAGAGAGTGGGCGCTCCCCTGTCCTTTTGATTTGACCCTCAGCATTTATGAATAAAGCTTTGGATTGCAGCAGCGGTCTTTTGGCGTGTCCTTAGTGTGCCTTTGTCTTGGAGTTTGGGACCATTCCCCCTGTCTTTTTGCCTTGCGGAAAATATACTTCAACTTTTCAACAAAGAGCCTTGAAAGGAAGAAAAAACATATACTGTAGCTTGCTGAACACTTTTCTTTGTTTCCATAATTCATGTATTCTAAAACTTTTCCCATTTTTGGTGAGAATAACAGAGAAACAGGATCTTTAATATTTTATTGAATCTTTATTCCATCCTGAATACAAAAACAAGGTGCTCCACAAGCAAATCCTATAAATGTTTTACTCAGAAGCAACTGCCTCTTAGTTCAATGGTACTTACACCCAAGAAATCAGCATCACATTCCAACCATTATCAGACAACAAGTCTAAGAGAATTCCATGACTCCAAAACGTGTACGTATGTTAGGTAGGAAACAGACTTAATGCTGTTCCAGCTGGAAATTCTCTAATGTTGCAGCAATAACCTCCCATGCTGAGCTTCAGGTTGCTTCTCACCTCATTTTATGGGAAATTGGGAAGATGAGATGTGCATCATTCTCTATGGCATATTTGATTACTCTGTCACATATGCTTTCCAGTAAAGTGATTTTGAATCTTATTTGTTTTCAGTTGATAATTACAGTTATAAGAAATAGCAATACCCAGCTCAAATGGAATCAAACTACCTTACTTTAAGGACTGTTAAGAAAGAAAACCCCTCCTTTGCTGTCCTCAAGCCCCCCTCCCCACTTCATTCTGATCACAGTCTTCCTCAAATTCCCTTCTGTTGCTGTCTCGTTGATTTATTCGCTACTTTCCTTCTTTCAGCATCCACTTAAGGAGTCTATCTCAAAAAATGTGATTATCTTACACCTCTTACGATACTGGAAATTGCTTATAATACAGCATTAATACACAGGTTTTTAAAAAATGGCAGCCTGGAATAAAACGGTATTGTTTTAATATTGTGTAGAAAGAGGAACCTTTGACCAAAAAATCCATCAATTATATCCAAACTAGGGCATCAAAAGGGAGCAAAGGTCAGCATTGTAAAGAAAGAAAAAGGACAAGCAATGGGCAATCACTGCTGGTCAATCCTTCCATGGAACCGAATTCATTTTTTGTGTTTGTTTTTGCTTCTGTTTTCCTATGTGGTCATATTTTTTGGCTACTGCTTTTTTTTTGCTACTGTTTATCCCAGTTTTGCTACAGCTTATCCCATTAAAACACAATTGATGGAACAGACAAAAGTATGTCGATTGATTGCAGTGTTTTCTCAGTCACACTGGCCACTAACATAGATTAGATTGATTAGGCTAAGAGAAAATGCCATTTCCAGAGTCCATGGATGAGAACTGAGGCTTAGTCAAAACACTCTCTTCCATGTCAGAACTCAATACTCAACCCATTTTTGCCAAGTATTCACATTTAGCAACTGGCAGACATTTGGCAACATCAGGAGCATTGTAGGAAGATGTCACAACTCAACTATCGTGCTTAACTCCTTGTCGTCGCAGGACTTTTGCTGCTGCCCTATGGACATCCTTGTTCCTCAGGGTGTAAATGACTGGGTTGAGCAGAGGGGCTACCACCACATAAAAAACAGCAATTTTCTTGTCACGATTGGAAGATGCACTTGAACGAGGAATCATGTACATAGAAATGACAGTTCCATAGAACACAGTAACAACCACCAGGTGGGCAGCGCATGTGGAGAAGGCTTTGCGACGTCCAGCAGCAGACTTGATTTGTAACACAGAGTACAGAATGAGGCCATAGGAAGTTAGGATAACAAAAACAGGAACCAGGAGAACGAGGGCTGCCATTACAAAAACGATAGCTTCGGTGATGTGCGTGTCATCACAGGCAAGTTTTAACACCACTGGCATCTCACACATGAAGTGATTGATGTGGTTGGGGCCACAATAGAAATGACGAAAGGTGCAGCACACATATATCATGCCAAAAAGGAGACCTATTGCCCAGCAAGTGGAGGCAAGCTGCAACTGACGCAACCTACTCATGTTGATGGCATACATCAGGGGATGGAAGATGGCCAAGTACCGGTCATAGGCCATAATGCCCAACAGAAAGCATTCCACTGTGCCCAAAGTCAATACAACAAATATCTGGACCACACAGCGGGTGTAGGAGATGATTCCATTTCCAGATATGAGGTGAGCCAGTATCTGAGGTTGCATGATGGCGACATAGCAGATCTCAAGGCTCGAGAGATTTGTGAGGAAGAAGTACATGGGAGTCTGGAGGCTGGAATCGGCCTGCACCAACATAATAATTATCAGGTTTCCCATAAGTGTAAGGACGTAAACTATGAGGATTATCACAAAGAGAAGAATCTGTGTCTTACGATGGATAGTCAGGCCCTCCAAGATGAACTCCGTGACAGATGTGAGGTTCCCAACACCCATTTTGTTCTCCTGCTTGAAAAGAAATGGCAAAAATGATAGATGATGACATTCTCTTCATTTAGAAAACCCTAAACTACACAAAGGGATGGGTCCTATCCCTGAATCCTACCAATCCACTGAGCAAAGTTTATTCCATTATTAGTCCATTTATTTATTTAGACCCCTCCTTTCCTTTGGGCTTAAATTAGAGGTCTTCCACCTGTCTAAGAAAACTTCCTCAAAATTATATTGTTGAAGGCTTTCACGGACGGAGAACGATGGTTGTTGTGGATTTTCCGGGCTGTATTGCCGTGGTCTTGGCATTGTAGTTCCTGATGTTTCGCCAGCAGCTGTGATTGGCATCTTCAGAGGTGTAGCACGGGTTTGACACTGAGAGATCCCTGTCTTTCTGTGCTACACCTCTGAAGATGCCAGTCACAGCTGCTGGCGAAACATCAGGAACTACAATGCCAAGACCACGGCAATACAGCCCGGAAAATCCACAACAACCATCATTCCTCAAAATTAAGTGACATATCTGTTGAAAAAACAACCACTTAAGCTAGAGGAGGCTTCCTTAGAGAATCCTTGGATCCATCCAAATGCTTTGTTTCCAGGAACAGTTTTAGGCGGTTATCCTTGCTGGTCTGCAGTAGAACAGCAGGATTTTAGTCCAGTGGCACCTTAGAGACCAACAAGATTTTCAAGAGTGTAAATTTTAGAGTCAGACCTCCCTTCTTCTGACATGAGTAGGAATGGCTGGAATAAACCTTGTATCAGCCCATCAGTCAGGATAAATAACAAGCTCCATCCATGCAGTAGGAAGCCATTCTACCCTACTTGTCAATAATCATTTACCTGATGACAATTTAAAGGTTTTCTCCTTGGACTATCAAGTTTGAAAATGTTCTGCATTATCATTGCAGAGTCCACATTTTCTCCATAACCCTTTGCATCTGTAACAGGATCAGCAGTAGTCTTGGGTCATCCATGGTTGAGATTTTGACCATATAGGGAAGCTGTGGTTTAACTTAACAGTCTGTTCTCAGAGGAGCTAAACCCAGTTGACTGAAGCCCTGCTCTCCTGGTAGGTTTCTATCGGAAGACACCAGAAAGATCTGCTTTCCCGTCTTGTAAAGAAGAGGTGCTAGATGTGTAAGGAAATGGCCTGAGTTGTGATGTAGTTTATTGGTATGTTTCACTAAAGTCTGAGGGCCAAGCTACAAGTGACGAATGACACTTGAACGGCAAGTGGATTGAGTGAAGCGCAAGTGAACCGGGAGAAATACACTTGCCGTTCAAGTGTCATTCGTCACTTGTAGCTTCGCCCTGATTAACATCAGCCATCCTTTGCACAGCCACTACAGTGATGTGGTAAGCATTACTCTTTGTATCTTCATAAGGAAACTGTGTGAGTATTTAATGTGTGTTTAAGGAAGCAAAAATGTTAAGATTTGGAGAGGCAATTAGGGTGGAATAAAAGAGGAGAATTAGCTGAATGGAGAGGGAGGGTGAGAATTGCTTAAAAGGGAAGAAAAATGGAGAGGCGTTGGATGAAATTCAAGTGCAAAGTAGATTAAGAGAGCAGTCCTTAGCAATAAAAACCTTTTTTCATGCAAGGCGATTCCTTTCTGGACAATATTCTTAGGACTGCAGCGTGAATGGACCAGTGGAGAAGTTGTAGCATAAGGAGGTAGAGAGAGGGAAAATTTAAAGCAAGAGAGAAGGCTGGATCAGTTGGAATTGTAGAAAAGCAAATAAGAAAGAAGAGGAAATATCCACTGGCACAACTATCAGAGGCAGTTATTAAACAATGCAACATGATATAGGGGGAGTGAAGTGACCATTGTGTCGAATCCGTGGCCAAGTATGAGACCTGAAGCTGAACATGTCTGCTCTTGAGCACTATAAAGATGGGGGGGGGGGGGGGAGATTTACTAAGTACAAGCTTTCGAGAGACAAAGCTCTTTTCCTACCGGTGTCTGATTCTTATACCCAGAAAATTTGTCTTCGAGGCGTTACTGGATTCGAATGTTCCTTATATAAATGTGGTGGTTATTTTAGGGATCCAGACCAGTTGACATTAAAATGCTAATTCCCTCAGCCCTTTTATTAAGGATAGAGAAAGACAAACTCTGACATCCCATGTTTAAAGACATCTCCAGAGGTAGATATATCTACCCTAACAGCCCTAACAGCCCAAACTAGTCTGATCTTGACAGAGCTCCGCAGCTAAGCAGGGGGTGGTACTTGGATGGGAGACAACCTCAGAAGATCAGGACTGCTGTGCAGAGGATGGCAGAAAAAACCTCTGCTCTTCTCTTTCTTTGAAAACCCACGAGGTGGAACTTCATGGGGCTGTCATCGGTTGCCTGAAATGGCTGGTCTGAAGAGTTCCCAGATTTTTTTTCCTGAGATGTTTGCAAGGAAACGGTGGAACAGGGATACTTTTGCTGCAAGATACATTGTTTTAAACCAAGAAAATCACCTTAGACACTTAGATGGGGGAGATCTCTAGGGGCTTCCCTATTCAGGGTTTTCTTGAAACCTGTATTGAATGTCCAGCTTTCACTTAAAAAAAAACAACGTCCCTTCTGCTAAAGAGATATAACTATGTAAGCTGTATTTCACCCAAATGATCATTAAAATGTTCACCTGCTCCCTCCTCCAAATGTTCTGAGTATAAAGCTAGTACAATGGATGACGTATGACATAAATGGTTCTCTTTGGTGTTGGTGGAAGTTATCAAATTTTGTTCCGTTGAGCTGGAATGAAATGTGTCCTTTGCTATACTGAGGAAGTTATTTGGGCAGTAAGTGTATCTATTTTTGTCCTTCTTAGATTATACAAGGCTAAGAGCCCTGGATTCTATTTAATAGTCTCATTACAGAGACTGATTTGCATTGACTGTGTAATCCTAAAAACATTTATACCCTTTTAAGGTTATTGATTTCCATAGACTGAGGGCCAAGCTACACATGATGAATGACACTTGAACGGCAAGTGGATTGAGTGGAGGGCAAGTGAACAGGGAGAAATACACTTGCCATTCAAGTGTCATTCGTCATGTGTAGCTTGGCCCTTAGAATGGTTAACTCTGCTAAGGATAACATTGTGCATCATTCAGTAAATGAATTAAACCAGCCCCAAACCACAGATTTGTGGCTAAAAAAACAGCCTATGTGGTCTAGAAGTTAGAGAATGAGACAAAGCCTAGAGAGAGGCTGTTTGGGTGACCTTGAGCCATGAATAACTCACAGTTTAGCCTACCTCGCATGATTGTTGTGCAGATACAAGGGGAAGAGAGCCATATATGCAGTTCTGGGTCCCTGGAAGGAGACATTTGGTAAAACCTAACCCAATATTAGTGGACTGGACATACAGATAATTTTGAGCCATCTAAATATTTACAACAAATGATACAGAGAGAGGGAGAGGAAATAGAGATTATATAAAAGGCTACATTTCATTGAAGGTTGCCAGCACTGAAATATGAGTTCTTCGGATGTTTCTAAAAGGACAATGGAAAAAGATAGAAAAGCAAATCATATATTTTGCATTCAGCAGTCAGAGAATTTGGTAAAATTTCAACGTAGAAAGCATCCATTATGTGAGCAAGTTAAGTGAGAACCGGGGAAAGATGTTTTGTCCTCGACCAGAAGTATCCATTCACTTCCTAAGGAAATCTTCCCCTACCCCAAAATAATCTGGATTCCAAACTGCGCAGTACCTTACCCTCTTGCTGATCCTGGGTGTTCTGCAAAAAGGGAGTCTTTCGTGGCGCCAACTTTTCTTAGGATGTACAAAAACTAGATGAGTGTCCAGCAGCAAGAAGTTGAAAAGGGATAAGGAATTTCTTCAGGTAGTATGTGACATTAACTGAAATCTATGCCCCTCATATGTTGGAGCTAGAGGAGGAGAGTTTCTCCATCCTGTTTTGAAAATTTTCTCCGTTCAGGATCTTGGTTGTCTAAAGCTTATTGGTTACTGGTTTCCCCAGTATGAGAGGAGAAAACATCTAGGATTTCCCTGATGTAAAACACGATACTCAAAAAATAATGAAAGCTTAGGGCCAACACACATACCCCCAAAATTATATGGCTTTTTTTTTTTTTGCTGATTTCCTATTGCTGGACGTTAGAATTTCCATTAGGAGTCCAGAAGGAGATCATGATGCTCAGTCTTTCTAAAGAGCACCTTTTCTTAGATTTGTAGTTGCTTTAGTCTGACAAATGGACTATTCCCAATAAGGATTCTCTATTTGGAATGGCAGCAGCTCTGCAAAGCCTCCCATGCCCTTTTGTCTCAAAACCTTTGCTTGCACTAAAAGATGGTTCCCAAGCTACCTTCATAGTCTCTCCTCCAGCCGAAGACTTCTAAGGAGATGGTGACTAATACTACTTTGCTTCTGCAGCTGCCTGACTCTTCTCAATGTTAGAAGACATGACCGCATGCTGAGTTTCTTCTCCCTCTGAAAGGGAAAGACTGATAGTTTCAGTAAGGTAATAAAGGTTGTGGCTGTACTCCAGAAGGATTTCAGTCACCCCCTTGGTGCTTTTTATGAGAATCATTAATGTTTATTGTTCTTTCAGCCTCCTGAGTCTAAAGCATTGAACCTAGTAAAATGGAAAAATGTATTCCAACTTTTCAACAAGGGAAGAATACTATGCAGTGTAGGCTGCTAAATTCGTTACTTGGTATCAGGGCCAGATTTAGGGTTGCTGGCACCTGGGGCAACCCTAGTCCAACCTTGCACATGTGTTCCCAGCGCTGAGTGATGACATCATTTTGGTGACGTCATCATGCAGGGCGGCGGAGGCAGCATATGGGGCTGGGAAGCCGCCCGTGCCATTCTCCTCCCCACAGGTGAATGGTGTGGGCGGCCTCACACAGGACAGGTGGCGGCCGGCTTGTGCCCCCTGTCCTGCAGGGCAGATGAATGGTGTAGGAGGCTATGCTGCCCTTTGCCTGCCCTGCAGGACAGGGGGTGCACAGCAAGCCAGCCGCCCCCTGTCCCGCAGGGCAGGCGAAAGGCAGCACGGGGGCTGCGAGGCTGCCCACGCTGCTGCCTGCATGCTCTGGCAGCTAGCAGCTGCTCCCAGTGCCCCCTCCCAGGCGGTGCCGGGGGCAGACTACCCTTCCTGCCCCCCCCCCCTCGATCTGGCCCTGCTTAGTATACATTATTTCTTGGTCAATGAGAAGAAAAGAGGAAGAATATCTTTAATGTTTTAAGTATGTATTTATTTTATCGTTATACCTTCCCCCAAAGAGATGAGAATGATGGACAGTATTTCTAGGAGAACTCCATGACTGGCAAAAAAAGTTTGTTGCATATCATTACAACCATAGTCAGATACCAGAGCCATTCTATAGAATATGATCTTCTAAGGAGAAAAAACTTCCTTTTGGTGATCACATATCCAATTTGGTTCCAAGATATGTTGGGGGAAGAAGATAAAACTTTTTAAATTACTGGAATAAACCAAAAGTGGGTCACCATAAACAAAAGACATATTTCTGAATTCTACAGAACTCTTCCTTGGGCAGTATATTAAAAAGAGAGACTCGGGTAAGATTCCAGAATTATCTGGTTTGATGGCACACTGCTGAAGAATGTATTGTTGTTATATGAAAACTCATCTAAATGCAGCAGAGGGCAGCACTTCCACACAAAACGTGAGCACCAGTTTATCAGCTGCGACCTCTTACGGCATTGACATCCTTCCCTCTGTAGATGGAATTTCAAATGAATTAAGAAATAAGAACTACTGAACACGTTCTGAATGAATTCAGGAGTAATCTCTCCTTGGTTTCCTCCCTCCCTAAATAATACTGTTAAATTCATTCTTCCCATAGGCTGAGAAATTACAGTTCTGCCAATAGAGGCTCACAAGAGAGTCATCTTATATAAACAAGGGCAAACGAGATATTTCCAGATTCGGAAGAAGTACTGAAGCACACACACTTTTAAACATTCAGTTTAAAAACAATAAAAATATTATAAATAAACAGTAAAAAACTATTTCATATACAATAAAATTTCTCGATTGGTGGAGTAAATATTAAAATACAGTACGTTAGGCACAGAGCTTGGCTCGTACATCATGCCCTGCGCTACACTTATGAGCTCCTGCATGGGTGGTGGACGGTCCTCAGTGGTATGGCCAGCAAGAGGACAGCCTAGCCCCCACCAAATGCCTGGCAGAACATCTCCATCTTGCAGGCCCGGCGGAAAGATAACAAATCCTGCCGGGCCCTAGTTTCCTCAGACAGAGAGTTCCACCAGGTTGGAGCCAGGACCGAAAAGGCTCTGGCTCTGGTAGAGGCCAGACAAACCTCCTTGGGGCCATGGACCATCAGCAACTGCTTATTAGCTGATCGAAGTGACCTCCGGGGAACATATGGGGAGAGGCGGTCCTGAAGGTATGCTGGGCCCAGTCTGCATAGGGCTTTGTAGGTCAACACCAGAACCTTGAACTGGACCCGGTACTCAGCTGGTAACCAGTGCAGTTGACAGAGGATGGGTGTTATATGTGCCATGACTGGAGCTCTGGTAACCACTCTTGCAGCGGTATTCTGAACCAGCTGCAGTTTCTGGATCAAGCCAAAGGGAAGCCCTGTGTAGAGCAAGTTACATTAGTCTAATCTGCAGGTGACCATGGGTCGATAACTAAGGGACAAGTTATTGAGCCTGTCTTAGGTAGAAAAATGAGGATCACTGCGACCCATGCCTCCATAGACAGGGAAGCATCCAGGACCACCCCCAGACTCCTCACTCTCAACACTGGCATCAGTGGCGCTCCATTGAGAGTGAGGAGCCGGAGTCCCACACCCATGGACCCTAGACCCACATGCAGGACCTCCAAGGGATTTAGTGTCAGCCGATTCTGCTTCAACCATCCAGTCACAGCTTCAAAGGCATGTTCCAGGACATCTGGGGAAGAGTTAGGCCGGCCAGCCATCATCAGGTACAATTGGGTGTCATCTGTATATTGATGGCACCCAAGTCCGAAACTCCATACCAGCTGGGCGAGGGGGTGCATATATATGTTAAATAGCAAGGGGGAGAGTATTGACCCTTGAGGGACACAACACACCAATGGGTGGCGGGATGACAATTTCTCCCCTAGTGCCACCCTCTGTCCCCACCCGTGGAGAAAAAAGACAAACCACTGCAAGGCCGTCCCTCGAAACCCCACATTAGCAAGGATCAACAGGTCATGATCAACCGTGTCGAATGCTGCTGATAGATCTAACAATATCAGCAGCGCCTACCCGCCTTGATCCAGCTGTCTACGGAGATCGGCCATAAGGGCGACCAGTAATGTCTCCGTCCCATGTCAGAAGCCAGACTGGAAAGGATCTAGGGATGAGGAATCATTCAGGAAGACCTGCAGCTGCTCTACCACCACCCGCTCAATCACCTTACCCAGAAACGGGAGGTTCAAAACTGGGCAGTAACTGACTGGGTCAGTAGGGTCCAAAGATGTTTTTTTCAGGAGAGGCCTAACCACAGCTTCCTTCAATGCTTCCGGAAAGATCCCAGAGCTCAGAGACATGTTGACAATGGCCTCCAGGGCATCTCATAGCCCATCTACACTGGCCTTCACCAGCCACGAAGGGCACGGGTCCAAGGAGCATGTGTTAGGCCTAACTGCTTACAGGATCCTGTCAATCTCATCCGCAGAGCGTGGGCTGAATTGGTCTAATGTTATCCCAGAAGGCGGCTAAGGGGCCTCCAGTTCGCACACTGTATCAACTGTGGCTGGAAGATCAAGGCGGAGAGACAAGATTTTATCAGCAAAAAAGCTCCCAAAAGCCTCACAGCCAATATCCGAATTTAAATTTTGACAGTCCCCTCCTGATAAGGAGACCAAGGACCGAACCACATTAAACAATTTTGTTGGGCGTGAGCTAGCTAATGCAATAGAGGCTGCATAGAACTCTTTCTTTGTAGCCTTCACTGCCATCCCATAGGCTTTCATAAACATCCTATAAGATGTTCTTGCCTCTTTGTTGTGAGTTCGCCGCCATACTCGCTCTAGCCGTCTCAATTCCTACTTCTTCTGTCATAGCTCCTCTGTATACTAGGGAGCTAGTTTGGGGGGCGGAGAGGGCAATGGGGGCGATTTTATCGATGGCTTCGGAAAGACGGCCTTACCAGTCTTCCACTAGCTCATCCAACGAACTGCCAGGGAGCATCGGATCCCGCAGAGCATTCTGGAAACCAATTGGATCCGTAAGTCTCCATGGATGAGCATAAATAAGCTCACCGCCATTGCAGGGGTTGGGTGGGATATCCAGCCGAGCCTTCAGGACCACGTGGTCTGACCATGGCACCAACTTAGTTGTTTCCAGTACCACTCTTATCCCCATCCCAAAGATCAAATCCAGCATGTGGCCTGCTTGATGTGTAGGGGCCGAAACAATCTGGGAGAGTCCAAGTGTGGCCATGGAGGACTGCAGTTTGAAAGAAACAATCTGGGATAGTCCAAGTGTGGCCAATGTTCTCAGGACTGCAGTTTGAAAGAAACAGTGGCACATAGGGGATATTGTAGCAGTAAGAGGTACAGAGATGGAAAGGGGGAAGCAATTTCAAATTTAAAACTGGACAAAAGGATGGATCCGTTGTAATTAGCGAAAAGGAAATTAAAATAAGAAGAGGAAATCACCCCAACACGGCTATTGGGGTCATTATTAGAAAATGCAGCATGATACTGGGGAAGTAAAGGAATCGTTGTGTCAAATTGTTTGCTAAAAATAGGAATTTATCATACAGACATTGGCTCTTGAACACCTTAAAGACCATCAAGATTCACAGGGTATAAGCTTTTGAAAGCTCCTTTCTTAATTGTATGTGATATATCTTATTTGTATCCTTTCCTACTTGTATCTATAGCTTTGACTCTTGAAAGCTTATACCCTGTATACCCTGTAAATCTTATTGGTCTTTAAGGTGCTACTGAATTCAAATCTTGCAAATGCAAGGGTGGTGGTCTTCCTTTGGATCCGGGGCTGGTGTTACTAATCCAAGAGTTTCCTCAGCCCTTTGATTGAAGATGGGGAAGAAGACACTCCAGAGCTGGACATGTCTTAAACATGAGCCCCATTAGCTCAGGCTACTGTGACCTTGACAGAGTTCAAAAACTAAGCAGGGGTTGGTACTTGGATTGGAGGCAACCTCAGAAGATGAGGCTGCTGTGCAGATGAAGGCAATGGAAAACCCTTGAGTTTGAACTTCATGGGACTGCCATGAGCTGTCTGCAACCTGACAGCTCACTGACTTTTGCCACAGGAGGGCAAGTTGCTGACCTGAAGAGTTCAATTTTTTTTCTTGAGATGTTTCCAAGGAAGGAGTGGAACAGGAATGCCTATCCAGGCAAAGTTATCCAATGGACCCCTTTCTTCTGTAAAACTATAATGCTTGTATATAAATAAATTGTTATGCTAGAGCACTTCCTATTCCATAGATGGTATAATTGGTATTATTACTGTATAGTTAATTGTATGTAGATTCCATCAGTTTAAATCTACCCCAGTTTTATTTACTCCGTCTCAATCAGAATTCTTTGTTCAGAATGGCAGCAGCTCTGCAAAGACTCCAAGCAGATGTCCTCCTATGCCCTCTTGAATGAAAACCTTTGCTTGCACTAAAAGATGGCCCCCAAACTATCTTAACAGGCATTTCCTCCAATCAAAGTCTGTTAATAAGATGATGACCTATACAACGATCTTGTGCACCTGGTTGACTATTCTCGGTGTTGGAAGACATGACAGAATGCTAAGTCGCTTCTTCCGCTGAGTGGGAAAGATTGAAATAAAGGCTGTAGCTCTACTCCAGAAGGATTCCTGTGATTTCCTTGGTGCTTTTCATGAAAATCATTAATGTTGTTCTTTCAGCCTCTGGCGTCTGAAGCATTGAACCTAGTAAAATGGAAAAATGTTTCTCAACTTTTCAAGCAAAAAAGGAAGAAAGCCATACGGTATAGGCTGCCAAACTCTTTACTAGGGTACCATGATGGAACTTTCCCAACAGTTTTGCAATTTCTTGGCAATGAGAAGAATAGAGGAAGAGTATCTTTAATGTTTTAATTTTTTTAAAAAATATCTTTATTCCTTCCTTCAAGGAGAAATGAATGATAGGACACAGTCCAATGCTATGCATGTTTGTTCAGAAGCCCCGGACCCTGCAGGGATGAAGGGGTGCAGAGAATGGCAGCCATCTTTAATTCTCGAGCTCGACGGCTTCCAGCAAACTCCTTGGGGCTGCATGGACAGCCCATTTTTCAAAACACCTGGCCAGCCAATAGGCAGCAAGCTGGCTGGATTTGCGTGGGAGAGGGCTTTGCAGCCGGCGGACCTGGAGAATGCAGTCTTCCCTCTAAGAGCTGGTTGGGCCTGTTCAATACTTGGCTCTTATTCAACTTCTCACCCATCCCTCTCTGCATTACTGGTGGTTGGGGGCTGTGTACAACTGTTAATCTGGATGGAGTCATATTCTTTGGCTGGTAGTCTTAGTTTCTGTGACATGCACTTGGGTTTTGGGTTTGCTAACTGTTTTCTTGCATCAGATATTGTATCGGACATGGTTCCCTTTAAGGGGAAATGTGGCCTGCAAGCCACATTTGAGGCTCCCCTTAAGGGATCTTGGGGGCGGGGGGGGGGGGTGAGGCATGGCAGGGACATTCCCAGATCGGGTGCGGATTGGGCAGGTGTGTGCCCATGTGAAGTCCCATTTACTCTCATCCCACAGTTGCCTCCATAGCATGCTTGGATCTGTGCCCTATGCAGCTCCAATGCTCTGTAAGCCATAAACCAATAAAGCTGTGACCTTTTAAAACTGAGAGCCAGTTTGGTGTAGTGGTTACGAGTGGTGGCACTCTAATCTGGAGAGCTGGGTTTGAATCCCCACTCCTCCACTTGAAACCAGCTGGGTGACCTTGGGTCAGTCACAATTCTTTCAGAACTGGGGATAATAACATACGTTTGTAAACTGCCGTGAGTGGGTGTTAAGTTGTACGGAAGGGCAGTATATAAATCAAATGTTGTTGTTGTTGCTATTAATTCCAGCAAGTTATCTTGTGTCTTCTGTCACCTTGACCTCACCCCTCACCTCCTTGACACTGGGCCCAGAAGCTAGTCTCATTAAATTCAATAGTGTTTACTGCCAAATGAGTGAGTATATCATTGTAACCATAATCCAGCAGTAATGCTATGAGAAATTCATGATTGGAAGAAATGCTATTTGCATATTATTACAATCATAGTCATTATAGTCATTCTCTAGAACATCACATTCTGAGGTGGGGAACACTGTCTTTTGGAGATCTAGTTTAGTGCCGAGATAAGCAGGGGAAAGAAGAAGTCGCTTGTGAAATCACTGGAATAAAGCCCAAGTGGGGCATGTAAGTGGAGCAGAAAATAATATGCAAGTTTTGGAATTCTTCAGAACATTTCCTCAGGCAGCACGTTAAAAATAAAGATGATAGAATTGTCTGGCATGATGGCAAACTGGTAATAAAGAATGCATTATGGTTATATATAAACTCATCCCTTTCTAGCAGAGGACAGCACATACCCACAAAATTTAATTCTCTCTTCACCTGCCATGTCCCGTTGTAGCACTGAAATCCTTCCCTCTGCAGATGACATTTCAAATGAGTTAAAAAATAATAACTACTGAATGTGTTCTGAATGAATTAAGGAATAATAGCTTCACCCCCCCGCCTCACACTTTAAAGTTTTATTTATTCTTCACACCAGGTGAGAAATTTCAGCTCCGCTAAAAGTAGCTCACAAGATTGTTGTCTTATCCAAATCATTGCACGTAAGCAAGAGGGAAAGAGATATTAACAGATTATGAAGAAGTACTAACAGTATTTGAGAAAAAATATTCAGCTCCTGCCTGCAGCACATTTATGTACGTAGAGAACTTCACATTATCAATCTCATTTGGGCCTCATAACAATCCTGTGAGGTGGGTTAAGTTGAAAAATAACATCTTTCTGAGAGCCACCAAAAGTCTCCTACATCCTGTCCACGATCCATCCACTAGACTCCAACACTCCACACGCAGGGAAAAACTAAGGAGGAAGCAGAGCTAGATGTTACATGCTTGATATCATAGAGTGGATTGTACCACTTCAAAGTATGGGTGGGGGAATATCATATTTTAATTATTCTGTATAATACAAAATACCTCCCCAAATTCTCCAAAGATCTAACTCCGGCCTTTCCTTATGGAGCTTCTTTTTTACTTTTTAAAGGAATGGATTAAAAAATATGACTCTCTCACTGCATCTGATTCTACAGCTTCTTTCCCAATTTCCTCTTCAATAAGTGCACACTGCCAGGCAAGCTACAATAATTTGGTTCTATTCCAATTGAAGATGTTGACATTCACTTTCTTGTCGAAGTGCTATCTTTACACCCATGTGACCACTGCATCATGGACCTCTTTGTTCTGTAGGGTGTAAGAGCGGACTAGGAAGCGAAAACTAAATACAGAACATGACCAGTCTAGTTTTTTTAGAAACATGGTTTCCAGTATTAAATTATATGGCTGATTTGAATATATATCCAGGCAAAGTTATCCAATGGACCCCTTTCTTCTGTAAAACTATAATGCTTGTATATAAATAAATTGTTATGCTAGAGCACTTCCTATTCCATAGATGGTATAATTGGTATTATTACTGTATAGTTAATTGTATTTAGATTCCATCAGTTTAAATCTACCCCAGTTTTATTTACTATATATTGTTATGATTTTGTTGCTTATGTTTTCATTGTTGGAAAAAATAAATGATAAGATTTTTTTTAAAAAAACAGCCCAAGAACGTGGCTCCTGGGGCACTGAAAGGTCTAAGCCAAGTGGCCCTGACAATGTTGTTGGACATTGGTACTTTTGCACTTCAAACTGCAAATGTAGATCCCATTTTTGATCGCTATTCCATATGAAATGAAAGTTCTTCTAAATCAGCAGCTATCACATTGAACCCAGACCTCTTCCCATATGAGTGTCATGGGAAGAGGTCTGGCTTCAATGTGATACCTACTGATGATATATAATGTTAGATAGCAGAGAAAATATCTCTGCTATCGAACATGTGACATGTTACAATTCATTATATCCTATTAACATTCTACCTCCTTCCTTCCTCATTCCATGCTGTGTGTGGCATTGCAGATGTTCAGTTCTCCTCTGGTTAAGATGTCAACTCTCACTTCTGTTCAAATCTACCTCTTCGCAGCACTTTGGCCACTGCCGCATGAACTTCCTTGTTCCTCAGGGTATAAATGACAGGGTTGAGGAAAGGGGTGACCAAAACATAAAACATGGCAATTTGTTTGTTGTGATCTGAGAATGTGCTCGATCGGGGAATCAGGTACATAGAAATGACAGTTCCATAGAACACAGTAACTACCACGAGGTGTGAGGCACACGTGGAGAAGGCTTTGCGCCAGCCAGTGACTGACTGTATTTGTAACACAGAGAATAGAATGGCTGAATAGGAGGTCAGAACAACAGAAATAGGAATCAGGAGTACCAGGCCTGCCATTACAAAAACAATGGCTTGAGTGATGTGGGTGTCATCACAGGCAAGCTTTAACACTACTGGCAACTCACACATGAAGTGGTTGATATGGTTGGGACCACAATAGGAGTGGCGAAAGGTGCAGCCCACATATATCACACCAAAAAGGAAGCCCGTTGCCCAGCAAGCTGAGGCAAGCTGCATTTGGCGCCACCTGTCCATGGCAACAGCATACAGCAGGGGCTGGCAAATGGCCAAGTAGCGGTCATAGGCCATCACACCCAGCAGAAAGCATTCAGCAGTTCCCAAGGACAAGGCAACAAATATCTGGGCCGCACAACGGGTAAAGGAGATGACTCCATTTCCAGCCAGGAGGTGAGCCAGCATCTGTGGCTCCGTGCTGGTAACATAACAGATCTCCAGGCCTGAGAGGTGCATGAGGAAGTAGTACATGGGCGTCTGGAGGCGGGAGTCAAAGCGTACCAGCATGATGACTGCCAGGTTCCCTATGATAGTCAGTGAGTAGGTGAGAAGAATTACCACAAAGAGCAGAACCTGAGTCTTTCGGTGGTTCGACAGTCCCACAAAGATGAACTCTCTGACAGAGGTGAGGTTCTCAGGACCCATCATGAGGCCTTCTTGCCTGCAGAAAAAAGGGCAGCAGAGAGAGAAAGTGGCATTCCTTGAGAATAGGGTCACTCTTTTAGAAAATACATTGTTTTGTTCATACCAAACTCAAGCAAACACAAGGATAGTTTAAGTGGGTAGTTCTGTTGGCCAGCAGTAGAAGGGCAAGATTTGAGTCCAGCGGAACAGATTTTCAGAGTGTGATTATAAAAAAGCCTGACTCTCAGAATGTCTGACTCTTGAAAGCTTACACTCTGAAAATCTTGTTGGTCTCTAAGGTGCCGTTGGACTCAAATCCTGAAACTAAACACAAAACCACCTCAACTAACATCTGTCCAAAAAAGAGTCATACTCTTTACTTGGATCTCCATGATTATGAGAGGCAGTATGATTTTCTGTCATTTCCTCAGCTGAGGTCAAGATATGACTTACCAACTTCTGTTGAATGGCAATATTTCCAGCTGCAACTTCTCTGGGTATCTAGATATGGCCCCGCAGCATTAAGCATTCCAAGTTCTCCTTTATTCCTGGAAATTCTCAATAAAGCCATGCAGAAAATGAATCCTACAATATTTGTTTTTATATATTCAATGTTGATTAATTAATATGATATGCAGTGTCTTAGGAATAGAGATGGGCACAAACAGAAAAACAAACAAACATGATGTTTGTTGTTCGTTGCCATCCACGAACAGGGACTCATGAACAACCACAAACATGGCCCTGTTCACGAACATGTTCATGGTTGGCTGTTCATGGGGGCCAGCAGGCTCTCCTCCAGCCATCATCCAAGTGTGGTCAAGGTCCCTACTGCACCATTCCCAGAAACCTGACCTGAGCAGGCAGCAGGAAAGGTACCAATAATAAATAATAGCTCGGCCCAGAGCCTGGCAGCAGCCCTGGAACCTGAAGAGGCAGATCCCTATCCCACCACACACAAAGAAAATTCAAGCTGCAATGCACTCTCTCAAAATGCCAACAGCATCTGTCTCTCCCTCTCCACTGTTTGCAAAGCCAGAGCTGGGAGCCCCCCTCCCCCCTGGTCTTTGCTCTCTTATAACAAATTTGGAGCTCCACACTTGAAAGGAAGACCTGCCTATCAAGCGAAATTGGGCTTAGATTGGGGTTTCCAGGGCAACAGCAGGAGTTCAGACAGACTTCAGACAATCCCTGCCTAAGTTGCCAAGGGAATTGATTGCAGGTGCCAGACTGTCTGGTTTGATGAACAGCAAGACAAATTGCAATGAACAAGGCTTGCAACGACCACCTGTTTGTTTAGAATGGGGCCTTATGAACAGCTCATTCGCGAACAGCAGATTGGGCTGTTCGTGGCTTTTTTTTGTTCATATTGCTGTTCGTGCCCATCTCTACTTAGAAATGAATGGAATAAGGAGCTAGATTGCTCAGTTTTGCCAAAGCAAATGGATATGGCCTTAAATTTATACCTGTTGTATGAAGTGTATGATTTGTTATTTTCTCCTCTGCACACAGACCAGCCAGCAGAACCAGCTCACAACCACCTATAATCACACTTCCTCTGCTAAACAATAGACTCTGCTAAACATGGAATCATTTAACTAAGTTTCTGGGGCCAACATACAATTTGGTTGTTGGGGGTTTTCCGGGCTGTATTGCCGTGGTCTTGGCATTGTAGTTCCTGACGTTTCGCCAGCAGCTGTGGCTGGCATCTTCAGAGGTGTAGCACCAAAAGACAGAGATCTCTCAGTGTCACTGTCTTTTGGTGCTACACCTCTGTCTTTTGGTGATCTCTGTCTTTTGGTGCTACACCTCTGAAGATGCCAGCCACAGCTGCTGGCGAAACGTCAGGAACTACAATGCCAAGACCACGGCAATACAGCCCGGAAAACCCCCAACAACCATCGTTCTCCGGCCGTGAAAGCCTTCGACAATACATCGAACATACAATTTATTTATCAGGTTAGACTCAAATCTTTGAGAACCAGGTTCAAATCCCTGCTCTGCCATGGAAGCTAGCTGGGTGACCTATGGGTCAGCCTAACGTACTGCACAGGGTTTTTGTAAAATAGAGGAGAAAAATGCAAGCAACTATGAGCCCCTATTGGGGAGAAAAACGGGGTATGATTGAGTTCCTAAACATACAAAGAAATCATACTTTCCTTTCAGGTCTGTGGCTCGCTGAGCAGTCAATCCTAACTAAACTCATCTCTGTCTTCTGGCATGCATGAACAGAGAGATGTCAACATGACATTAGAAAACAGAGAGATGGGAAAGAGGGAAATTGCCCTTGACAAAGGTTTATTTAAAAGTTTATTTAACATACTTGTACCAACTTTATCAGATTAACATAAACCATAATTTCAAATATCTCTCCAAATAATGAGGTCACACAGATATCGGGGGGTGAGCTGTCCCAATCTCCTCCAACCCACGCAAATCAATTTCCCACCTGTTGAATATACTCTTACCTTTGTGCTTTCCCCAGTTGCTCCTTAACATCCAAGACCGAGATTTTCATGTCAATGGTTTGGATATAGTACTACAACTGCTGGATGAGAATCAGATGGTTTTATGATGCAAGAGGTTTGAAGACCATGAGGACACTCAATGGACTGTCAGTGACTTCTGAACTCAGAGGCATAAACGGAAGAACTAGCCATATTCTGAATAAAGTTTATTTCATATTTTTCATTGTTGAATGACAATATCATTCATACTAGAGATCTTTTACCTATTTCGTGATGTCAATTTGCTGGAGAAGCCAGAGATGGAACCTGGGATCTTCTTAATGCAAAACAGGTAGTCTGCCACTGAGCTCTCTCTTTACCTGGAACTTCTAGACAAAATCTGTCATCTATCCCATGAGGTGCTTGCTGGTTTGAAAGCCCTGCCTGTGGTAGCCTAAATGTGCAAGTGTTTTGTAGCACGAGAACTAGGTTTTCTAGCAGTAAGACCACAATAATTATCTGAAAACCCTCTGAAATTAATAATATACATAAACACCAACAGGTATATAGAAAATGTAATCATTACAGTCCAGAAGCACAGTGCTTCATTTACTCCTGCTGGAGATCAGAGTCTCGGTGAGAAATTATGATGGGAAACCTTTGTCAAGGAGTCCTTGATCTTTAAGGTTGAGAGAGAAGGCAATTTAGGTTGACCAACGCAAGTCCTCTGTTGTTTTGCTGACAGCAGGTTTGTTGTAGTAGTTAAGAGTGGCAGGACTCTAATCTGGAGAGCGGGGTTTGATTCCCCACTCCTCCACTTGAAGTAGGGTTACCAGCCTCCAGGTAGTGGCTGGAGATCTCCTGGAATTACAACTGGTCTCCAGGCCACAGAGATTAGTTCACCTGGAGAAAATGGCTACTTTGGGGGTTGGACTCTATGGAATTATGCCATTCCAAGGTCCTTTCCCTCCTCAAACCCCACTTTCTCCAGGTTTCTCCAGGTTTCACCCCCAAAATCTCCAGGAATTTCCCAAGCTGCAGCTGGCAACCCTAGTTTGAAGCCAGCTGAATTACCTTGGATAAGTCACAGCTCGTTCAGAGCTCTGTCAGCCCCACTCACCTCACAGGGTGATTGTTGTAAGGGTGATAATAACACTTTGTAAACTGCTCTGAGTGTAGCATTGGGTTTTCCTGAAGGGCAGTATATAAATCAAATGTTGTTGTTTCCAGGACCCTGAGTGCATGTTCTTCCTTGTTTTAAAAATGGCAAGGACCTTTGAGATGCATACAAAATATAGTCCCTGGATTCCAGTTTGTATGCTACTTCAGTATACTTTTCTTCTAGAAATATTTAAAGCCTTCTGGGGTGAGGGTCAATGCATCCTGGCTGATTCTACTTGCTAACTGCTCTTCAGATTAGAAAACTGGCAGCATGGTGGATGTTTCTTCGTTCTCATCACAAAGCTTTGGAGATTCAGGAAGATAATAAATGCTGGGATCTATTCTACAGAGAGTGCTGTGGTCCCTTGAGCATTGCACTCTCTGGGTCCGTTAATAGCCTGTTGTTTGTTTTCTCAGCATCTTTGTTTCAGAAGCCCTTAATGTAAAAAAATGGGAAGGATTTAAAAAAAACATTTCAAGAATGAAATGACCCTGGAAGTGCAATTCAGCAAAGCTGCAGCAATAAAGCCATTTGTTCCAAAGGGACAGAGCCTGGAGTGACAACAGTCAAGCTGGGACTGAATAGGGACTATGAATGGTTATCTCATTATCACAGGTAACTGATTTCCTTTACATAGTTGGGGTCAGGGAGAGTCCAGTGGCACCTGACGTGGGCTTTCGAGGACCACAGTTCTCTTTGTCAGATGCATCTGGCGGGGAGGGCTGTGGTTATCGAAGGCTTGTGCTGCAGTGGAATTGTATGGTCTTGGTGGTGCTGCTGGACTCTTTTTGATTTTGCTACTACAGACTAACACGGCAAACTCCTTTGAACCTTTACACAAACAAACTGACCCCCACATCAAAAGGAGCTGTTTGCATCTCCATATCAAAGGAGTTGTTTACATCCCTCCTCCCCTCCTCTCTCCTCCTCTATATTTGACCAGTTTCTCTTTTTGCCCTCCATGCATCTGACGAAGAGAACTGTGATTCTCGAAAGCTTATGCTACAATAAAATTGGTTAGTCTTAAAGGTGCTACTGGACTCTTTTTGATTCTGTATGGGATTGAACTGAAAATTACACAGAGGAGCCTTTCAAGTTCTAAAGCAATTTGCTTCTCGGGTCATAAAATGCATAGCAATGGGCTTCTGATCCATTGGTCATGCAAAGAAAAACACCACCTAGGAATCTCATTGCATGGTTCTGTTCCTGAGGAGAGAACTGAATGCTGCCTTACCAGAGGTGAGGAGGGGGAGCCACCAGGCACCACACAGACTCCTCCTATGAGTGTTGCTCTTTATTTATTAAATCCCCAACAGTTTAACAGATGTTATAACAACTCTGGAGATAGATGATTCCATGCCAATGGTTGACAATCCAAGGATGGGTCTTGTTAAGGCATCTCATTGAACTGAGCTTCTGCAAGAAATGTTGAAGAGTAACAACAACAACAACATTTGATTTATATACCATCATTCAGGACAACTTAATGCACACTCAGCACAGTTTGTAAACTTTGTAGACTACACACTTTGTAGTCATTATTCTCCTCACAACAATCACCCTGTGAGGTGGGTGGGGCTGAGAGAGCTCCAAGAAACTGTGATTGACCAAAGGTCACCCAGCTGACTTCAAGTGGAGGAGTGGGGAATCAAACCCAGTTCTCCAGATTAGAGAATCCTAATAAGTCCTGCTGCTCTTAACCACTGCACCAAACTGGCTCTCCAGTTTGCATGACCTTACTCCCCAACATTTTGTGGTTGGCAGCCATTTTGTGACCGCACCTACCACCCTGCGTCAGAATTCCAAAGGCACCCACAGGCTCAAAAAGGTTGGGGATCCCTGCATTGAGGGAACAGGATAGGAAGGAAGGAGCAGAAAGATTATGAGCAAGCTTAAGAGTTCCCTTCCCTTGAAGGTAACTAGGGTAGCTATCGCAGAGGAGAGGTGCAGATGTCTCTGGTTCCTACCAAAGTCAAATGGCTGTTTCTTCACAGCTGCCTGCCCCCTCCACTCAGCTGGCCATTATTTTTCAAATTCAGTCATGTTCACTGTGAATGGAAGTAGTTCTCCAGGCAGAGAAAATCTCAACACCGGATTGAACCAAGAACCTATGCGCAACACATGCCTTCTGCCACTGAGCCACAGATCTTCAATGAAATACTATGGTCCTGACCTGAAAAATGCATTCTATTATTTTGAACTGCAAGAAAGGTTGTCAGCTGAGACCACAGGGCAGGAGCATTGGTGGGGAGGAGCCTGGGAAGACAGCATCACATGATGCCATGATATCACTTCTGAGTGTGACATCACAGCATCATGCAGTGCCATTTCCCCCCATCCCTGTTTTGCTCCTGCCACATTATTGAGCAAGAACAGGGGCCAGAGCAGCAGGGATCGGAGGTTGGTTGTTGTTGTTGTTACTACTCCATCTCTTCATAAGGAAAAGTGTGTGTGTTTGCTGTATGTTTAAGGAAGCAAAAATGTTGGGATTTGGAGAGGCAATTAAGATGGTATGAAAGAGTAGAATCAGCTGAATGGAGAAGGAAGGTGCTTAAAAGGGGGAAAAATTGATGAGATACAAGTGCAAAGTAAAGAGAGCAATCCTTAGCAATCAAATCTCTTTCCATGCAAGGGGCTTCCTTCCTGAACAATGTTCTTAGGACTGCAGTTTGAAAGAAACAGTGATGCATAGGGGATATTGTAGCAGTAAGAGGTACAGAGATGGAAAGGGGGAAGCAATTTCAAATTTAAACCGGACAAAAGGATGGATCAGTTGTAATTAGCAAAAAGGAAATTTAAAAAAGAAGAGGAAATCACCCCAACATGGCTATCGGGGTCATTATTAGACAATGCAGCATGATATTGGGGAAGTAAAGGAATCACTGTGTTAAATTGTTTGCTAATAATAGGAATTTAACATAAGGGCTGTTTCCACACGTCTTACCTGACTGCGGAACATCACGCAAAAGACCCGGAAGACAGCGTCTTCTCGCGTGAAATTGCACCAGGAAGATGCTGTTATCTGGGAGTTTTGTTATCCTGGTACGATTTTGCGTGTGGAGACACTGTCTTCCGGGTCTTTTGCGTGATGTTCCACAGGCAGGTAAGTTGTTTGGAAATGGCCAAGGACATTGGTTCTTAAACACCTTAAAGACCATCAAGATTCACAGGGTATAAACTTTTGAAAGTCAAAGCACCTTTCTTACTTGTATCTGATATATCTTATTTATATTCTGCTTTTATCTATAGCTTTGAGTCTTGAAAGCTTATACCCTGTATACCCTGTAAATCTTGTTGGTCTTTAAGGTGCTACTGAATTCGAATCTTGGAAATGCAAGGGTGGTGGTCTTCCTTTGGATCCGGGGCTGGTGCTACTAATGCACGAGTTTCCTCAGCCCTTTGATTGAAGATGGGGAAGAAGACACTCCAGAGCTGGACATGTCTTAAACAGGAGCCCCATTAGCTCAGGCTACTGTGACCTTGACAGAGTTCAAAAACTAAGCAGGGGTTGGCACTTGGATTGGAGACAACCTCAGAAGATGAGGCTGCTGTGCAGATGAAGGCAATGGAAAACCCTTGAGTTGGAACTTCATGGGACTGCCATGAGCTGTCTGCAACCTGACAGCTCACTGACGTTTGCCACAGGAGGGCAAGTTGCTGACCTGAAGAGGTTGCACATTTTTTTCTTGAGATGTTTCCAAGGAAGGAGTGGAACAGGAATGCCTTTCCTGCATGATGCTCCATTTTAAACCAAGTAGATCACCTTAGCCCTTTGGAGGGTGGAGTCTGCAGGGATCTCTCCCTACTCAGGGTTCCTTGGAACCTCCACTGAACGTGAAGCTTTCAATTTGAAACTTTCTTTCCCTTCTGTTAGAGATAAGTATGTAAGGTATATTCACCTGAATGCTCCCTAAAATATCCACCTGCTCCCACCTTCTAATGTTCTGGGCAATGAGTACAAAGCCAATGGGAAGACTGACAAATCACATAAATGGCTTTTTTTAGTGGTGGCAGGAAGTAATATTATTCTGTTAACTTGGGTTGGAATTGAATGTGTGCCACTTTTTGATGTTCTTTGATTATACTGTGCTAACTGTATGTGAACTGAGCTCTGAGTTATATTTAATAGTCCCTTTGCCAAGATTGATGAACATTTACTGTGCAATCCTAAAAAGAGTTGCACTCTTCTAAGCTAATTGTAAACTTAAAAAGGTAAACTCTGCTAAAGTGCATCATTCAATAAATAGGTTAAACCAACCAAACCGCACAGATTTACGGCTAAAAGATGGAAGCAACAAAGTCACCATAAACAGCCGATGTGGTCTAGAAGATAGAGAACTGAATGAAGACTACAGAGAGGCTGTTTTGGTGCCCTTGAACCACCAATATCTCACAGCCTAGCCTACCTCATATGATTGTTGTACAGATGTGAGGACAGGAGAGCCATATATGCAGCCCAGGATCCTTGGGATAAAGGATGGGGTAAAATTTAGCTCGATATTAAAGGATTGGACATCCAGAAATTTTGAGACATCCAGGGCTTTTTTTCTGGGAAAAGAGGTGGTGGAACTCAGGGCCAAGCTACACATGACGAATGACACTTGAACAGCAAGTGGATTGAGTGGAGGGCAAGTGAACAGGGAGAAATACACTTGCCGTTCAAGTGTCATTCATCATGTGTAGCTTGGCCCTCAGTGGGTTGCCCTCAGAGAAAATGGTCACATGGCTGGTGGCCCCGCCCCCTGATCTCCAGACAGAGGGGAGTTTAGATTGCCCTCCGCACCCCTCGGTGCCACGGAGGGCAATCTAAACTCTCCTCTGTCTGGAGATTGGGGAGGGGCCACCAGCCGTGTGACCATTTTCAAGAGGTTCCGGAACTCCGTTCCCCCGCGTTCCCCCTGAAAAAAAGCCCTGGAGACATCTAAATACTTACGACATACAACACAGAAATGGAGAGGGAGAGGCAATAGGGATTATACCAAAGACTACGTTTCCTTGAAGGTTTCCAGTACTGAGATACATCAAGAAGGGATACATTTATTAAAAATAAATTTAAAAAGAAGGGAAAACTCAAGAAATGACATGAGTTCTTTGGATGTTTCTAAAAGGACAGCGGAAAGAGGCAAAAATTCAAGTCTATCTTTTACATTCAGCTGACATAAAATTTGGTAAAATTTCAAGGTAGGAAGCACCTACTGCGTTAGCCATTTGAGTGAGAACCAGGGCAAGATGTTTTGTCCCCTTCCAGAGGGATTCATTACATTTCTAAGAATATCTTCCCCACCCGAAATAACATTGATTCCAAACTGCAGAATATCTTACCCTTCGTGCTTCTCCCAGGTGTTCCACAAAAAAGCAGCAGTCTCGCATGGCACCAGTTTTTCTTAGATTACACAAAAGCTAGATGAGTGTCCCGTAGCAAAAGGTTGAAAAATTGTAAGGAAATTCT
The DNA here is from genome assembly GCF_028583425.1 of Eublepharis macularius. Lineage (NCBI taxonomy): Eukaryota > Metazoa > Chordata > Lepidosauria > Squamata > Eublepharidae > Eublepharis > Eublepharis macularius. The sequence goes on along the minus strand of NC_072801.1, from coordinate 68,553,116 downwards.
TCAGGTAGTATGTGTTGTTACCTGAAATATATGTCCCTCATATAAAGGGGCTACAGGAAGAAACGCTCTACATCCTGTTTTGAAAATTCTGCCTGTGTAGTATCTCGGTTGCCTAATGCTTATTGGCTAGTTCCTCCAGGATGGGAGGAGAAATCATTAAGGATTCTTCAGATGTAGAACAGCATAGTCAAAAGATAATGAAAGGCACACATACCCAAAGAACTGGATACCATTTTGCTAGCTGTCTCTTGCTGGGCCTTAGAGTCGGCTCTAAAATTTCAGAAGGAAATTACAATGCCTGATTTTTGGAAATCCTCCTTCTCCTCTTGGACATGAAGTTACTTTAGTCAGAGTTAGGGACTGTCCCAATCAGAATTCTTTGTTCAGAATGGAAGCAGCTCTGCAAAGTCTCCAAGCAGATGTCCTCCTATGCCCTCTTGAATGAAAACCTTTGCTTGCACTAAAAGATGGCCCCCAAACTACCTTAACAGGCATTTCCTCCAATCAAAGTCTGTTAATAAGATGATTCCCTTGGTGCTTTTCATGCGAATCAATAATGTTTGTTGTTCTTTCAGCCTCTGGAGTCTGAAGCACTGAACCTAGTAAAATGGAAAAATGTTTCTCAACTTTTCAAGCAACCAAGGAAGAAAACCATATGGTGTAGGCTGCCGAACTCTATTAGGGTACCATGATGGAACTTTCCCAAGATTTTTGCAATTTCTTGGCAATGAGAAGAATAGAGGAAGAATATCTTTAATGTTTTAATTTTAAAAAAAATCTTTATTCCTTCCTTTAAGCTCCAGCTTGGATTCCGGGCAGCTGGCATTCTGAGTAGCTGGCCAAGTAGCTGGATACGAGCTTCGCTGGCCTTTTGTTTCTCTGCTCGTTTCGAAGCAATTCTTCTTCCGGCCAGTATTTAATAATCCACGAATAAACGTATTCAAACCTCCATCTCCGATATCGTCAATAACAATGGGATATCGGAGATGCCAGCTGCCCGGAATCCAAGCCGGAGCTCTCCTCGCACCCAGGGGAATGAGCAGCGTTCATTCACCCATTAGGGTTTTGATTGTATATGCTCCATTTTGGGGCTACTTTGATAAATGTATACTTTTTGATGAATGCTAGTTTCATATGACGTTCATGTTGGGGACTCTTGTACTTGAAATAATTGTACTTGCTAACATTGATTACTGCCCACTGAAGGCTTCATAAATACAGACTAAATTGATTTACACGGAAGGTGTACCTATTCTCATTCTGTTTGTACTTCCTTGAGCTGGTGCTCTCTTACTGTTGATGTTATTTAAGGAAGTTTCCCTCTTTTGTGTCTGGATTCAATGTGATATCTACTGATGATATATAATGTTAGATAGCAGAGAAAATATCTCTGCTATCGAAGATGTGACATGTTATAATTCATTTTATCCTGTTAGCATTCCACCTCCTTCCTTCCTCATTCCATGCTGTGTGTGGCATTGTAGATGTTCAGTTCTCCTCTGGTTAAGATGTCAACTCTCACTTCTGTTCAAATCTACGTCTTCGCAGCACTTTGGCCACTGCCTCATGAACTTCCTTGTTCCTCAGGGTGTAAATAACAGGATTGAGGAAAGGGGTGACCAAAACATAAAACACTGCAATTTGTTTGTCGCGATCCGAGAATGTGCTTGATCGGGGAATCAGGTACATAGAAATGACAGTTCCATAGAACACAGTAACTACCACAAGGTGTGAGGCACACGTGGAGAAGGCTTTGCGCCAGCCAGTGACTGACTGTATTTGTAACACAGAGAAAAGAATGACTGCATAGGAGGTCAGAATAACAGAAATAGGAATCAGGAGTACCAGGCCTGCCATTACAAAAACAATGGCTTGAGTGATGCGGGTGTCATCACAGGCAAGCTTTAACACCACTGGCAACTCACACATGAAGTGGTTGATACGGTTGGGACCACAATAGGAATGGCGAAAGGTGCAGCCCACGTATATCACACCAAAAAGGAAGCCCGTTGCCCAGCAAGCTGAGGCAAGCTGCATTTGGCGCCACCGGTCCATGGCAAGAGCATACAGCAGGGGCTGGCAAATGGCCAAGTAGCGGTCATAGGCCATCACACCCAGCAGAAAGCATTCAGCAGCTCCCAAGGACAAGGCAACAAATATCTGGGCCGCACAACGGGTAAAGGAGATGACTCCATTTCCAGCCAGGAGGTGAGCCAGCATCTGTGGCTCCGTGCTGGTAACATAACAGATCTCCAGGCCTGAGAGGTGCATGAGGAAGTAGTACATGGGCGTCTGGAGGCGGGAGTCAAAGCGTACCAGCATGATGACTGCCAGGTTCCCTATGATAGTCAGTGAGTAGGTGAGAAGAATTACCACAAAGAGCAGAACCTGAGTCTTTCGGTGGTTCGACAGTCCCACAAAGATGAACTCTCTGACAGAGGTGAGGTTCTCAGGACCCATCACGAGGCCTTCCTGCCTGCAGAAAAAAGGGCAGCAGAGAGAGAAAGTGGCATTCCTTGAGAATAGGGTCACTCCTTTAGAAAATACATTGTTTTGTTCATACCAAACTCAAGCAAACACAAGGATAGTTTAAGTGGGTCGTTCTGTTGGCCAGCAGTAGAAGGGCAGGATTTGAGTCCAGCGGAACAGATTTTCAGAGTGTGATTATAAAAAAGCCTGACTCTCAGAATGTCTGACTCTTGAAAGCTTACACTCTGAAAATCTTGTTGGTCTCTAAGGTGCCGTTGGACTCAAATCCTGAAGGGGTAGATCCCTATCCCACCACACACAAAGAAATTTCAAGCTTCAATGCACTCTCAAAATGCTAACAGCAACTGTCTCTCTCCCTCTCCACTGTCTGTAAAGTCAGAGCTGGGAGCCCCCCTCCCCCCTGGTCTTTGCTCTCTTATAACAAATTTGGAGCTCCACACTTGAAAGGAAGACCTGCTTATCAAGCTAAATTGGGCTTAGATTGGGGTTTCCAGGGCAACAGCAGGAGTTCAGACAGAGTTCAGACAATCCCTGCTTGAGTTGCCATGGGAATTGATTGCAGGTGCCAGACTGTCTGGCTTGACAAGCAGCAAGACGAACAGCAATGAAGGAGGCTTGCAACAACCACCTGTTTGTTTAGAATGGGGCCTCACGAACAGCTTGTTTGCAAACAGCAGATTGGGCTGTTCGTGGCTTTTTTTTGTTCATATTGCTGTTCGTGCCCATCTCTACTTAGAAATGAATGGAATAAGGAGCTAGATTACTCAGTTTTGCCAAAGAAAATGGATATGGCCTTAAATTTATACCTGTTGTATGAAGTGTATGCTTTGTTATTTTCTCCTCTGCACACACACCAGCCAGCAGAACCAGCTCAAAACCATCTATAATCACACTTCCTCTGCTAAACAATAGACTCTGCTAAACATGGAATCATGTCAGCTAAATTTCTGGGGCCAACATACAATTTATTTATCAGGTTAGACTCAAATCTTTGAGAACCAGGTTCGAATCCCTGCTCTGCCATGGAAGCGAGCTGGGTGACCTATGGGTCAGCCTAACGTACCTCACAGGGTTTTTGTAAAATAGAGGAGGAAAATGCAAGCAACTTTGAGCCCCTATTGGGGAGAAAAACGGGGTATGATTGAGTTCCTAAACATACAAAGAAATCATACTTTCCTTTCAGGTCTGTGGCTCGCTGAGCAGTCAATCCTAACTAAACTCATCTCTGTCTTCTGGCATGCATGAACAGAGAGATGCCAACATGACATTAGAAAGCAGAGAGATGGGAAAGAGAGGGAAATTGCCCTTGACAAAGGTTTATTTAAAAGTTTATCTAACATACTTGTACCAACTTTATCAGATTAACATAAACCATAATTTCAAATATCTCTCCAAATAATGAGGTCACACAGATATCGGGGGGTGAGCTGTCCCAATCTCCTCCAACCCACGCAAATCAATTTCCCACCTGTTGAATATACTCTTACCTTTGTGCTTTTTCCAGTTGCTCCTTAACATCCAAGACAGAGATTTTCATGTCACTGGTTTGGATATAGTACTACAACTGCTGGATATGAATCAGATGGTTTTATGATGCAAGAGGTTTGAAGATCTTGAGGACGCTCAATGGACTGTCAGTGACTTCTGAACTCAGAGGAATAAACGGAAGAACTAGCCATATTCTGAGTAAAGTTTGATTCATATTTTTTGGTGTTGAATGACAACATCATTCATACTAGAGATCTTTTACCTATTCCATGAAGTCAATTTACTGGAGAAGCCAGAGATGGAACCTGGGATCTTCTTAATGCAAAACAGGTAGTCTGCCACTGAGCACTCTCTTTACCTGGAACCTCTAGACAAAATCTGTCATCTATCCCATGAGGTGCTTGCTGGTTTGAAAGCCCTGCCTGTGGTAGCCTAAATGTGCAAGTGTTTTGTAGCACGAGAACTAGATTTCCTAGCAGTAAGACCACAATAATTATCTGAAAACCCTCTGGAATTAATAATATACATAAACACCCACAGGTATATAGAAATTGTAATCATTACAGTCCAGAAGCACATTGCTTCATTTACTCCTGCTGGAGATCAGAGTCTCGGTGAGAAATTATGATGGGAAACCTTTGTCAAGGAGTCCTTGATCTTTAAGATTGAGAGAGAAGGCAATTTAGGTTGACCAACGCAAGTTCTCTGTTGTTTTGCTGACAGCAGATTTGGTGTAGTAGTTAAGAGTGGCAGGACTCTAATCTGGAGAGCTGGGTTTGATTCCCCACTCCTCCACTTGAAGTAGGGTTACCAGCCTCCAGGTAGTGGCTGGAGATCTCCTGGAATTACAACTGGTCTCCAGGCCACAGAGATTAGTTCACCTGGAGAAAATGGCTACTTTGGGGGTTGGACTCTATGTAATTATGCCATTCCAAGGTACTTTCCCTCCTCAAACCCCACTTTCTCCCCATTTCTCCAGGTTTCACCCCCAAAATCTCCAGGAATTTCCCAAGCTGTAGCTGGCAACCCTAGTTTGAAGCCAGCTGAATGACCTGCTCTCTCAGAGCTCTGTCAGCCCCACTCACCTCACAGGGTGATTGTTGTCAGGATGATAATAACACTTTGTTAACTGCTCTGAGTGTATCATTGAGTTTTCCTGAAGGGCAGTATATAAATCAAATGTTGTTGTTTCCAGGACCCTGAGTGCATGTTCTTCCTTGTTTTAAAAATGGCAAGGACCTTTGAGATGCATACAAAATATAGTCCCTGGATTCCAGTTTGTATGCTACTTCAGTATACTTTTCTTCTAGAAATATTTAAAGCCTTCTGGGGTGAGGGTCAATGCATCCTGGCTGATTCTACTTGCTAACTGCTCTTAAGATTAGAAAACTGGCAGCATGGTGGATGTTTCTTCGTTCTCATCACAAAGCTTTGGAGATTCAGGAAGATAATAAATGCTGGGATCTATTCTACAGAGAGTGCTGTGGTCCCTTGAGCATTGCACTCTCTGGGTCCGTTAATAGCCTGTTGTTTGTTTTCTCAGCATCTTTGTTTCAGAAGCCCTTAATGTAAAAAAATGGGAAGGATTTAAAAAAAACATTTCAAGAATGAAATGACCCTGGAAGTGCAATTCAGCAAAGCTGCAGCAATAAAGCCATTTGTTCCAAAGGGACAGAGCCTGGAGTGACAACAGTCAAGCTGGGACTGAATAGGGACTATGAATGGTTATCTCATTATCACAGGTAACTGATTTCCTTTACATAGTTGGGGTCAGGGAGAGTCCAGTGGCACCTGACGTGGGCTTTCGAGGACCACAGTTCTCTTTGTCAGATGCATCTGGCGGGGAGGGCTGTGGTTATCGAAGGCTTGTGCTGCAGTGGAATTGGATGGTCTTGGTGGTGCTGCTGGACTCTTTTTGATTTTGCTACTACAGACTAACACGGCAAACTCCTTTGAACCTTTACACAAACAAACTGACCCCCACATCAAAAGGAGCTGTTTGCATCTCCATATCAAAGGAGTTGTTTACATCCCTCCTCCCCTTCCCTCTCCTCCTCTATATTTGACCAGTTTCTCTTTTTGCCCTCCATGCATCTGATGAAGAGAACTGTGATTCTCGAAAGCTTATGCTACAATAAAGTTGGTTAGTCTTAAAGGTGCTACTGGACTCTTTTTGATTCTGTACGGGACTGAACTGAAAATTACACAGAGGAGCCTTTCAAGTTCTAAAGCAATTTGCTTCTCGGGTCATAAAATGCATAGCAACGGGCTTCTGATCCATTGGTCATGCAAAGAAAAACACCACCTAGGAATCTCATTGCATGGTTCTGTTCCTGAGGAGAGAACTGAATGCTGCCTTACCAGAGGTGAGGAGGGGGAGCCACCAGGCACCACACAGACTCCTCCTATGAGTGTTGCTCTTTATTTATTAAATCCCCAACAGTTTAACAGATGTTATAACAACTCTGGAGATAGATGATTCCCTGCCAATGGTTGACAATCCAAGGATGGGTCTTGTTAAGGCATCTCATTAAACTGAGCTTCTGCAAGAAATGTTGAAGAGTAACAACAACAACAACAACATTTGATTTATATACCATCATTCAGGACAACTTAATGCCCACTCAGCACAGTTTGTAAACTTTGTAGACTACACACTTTGTAGTCATTATTCTCCTCACAACAATCACCCTGTGAGGTGGGTGGGAATGAGAGAGCTCCAAGAAACTGTGATTGACCAAAGGTCACCCAGCTGACTTCAAGTGGAGGAGTGGGGAATCAAACCCAGTTCTCCAGATTAGAGAATCCTAATAAGTCCTGCCGCTCTTAACCACTGCACCAAACTGGCTCTCCAGTTTGCATGACCTTACTCCCCAACATTTTGTGGTTGGCTTCACTTCTTGTGGCAGCCATTTTGTGACCGCACCTACCACCCTGCATCAGAATTCCAAAGGCACCCACAGGCTCAGAAAGGTTGGGGATCCCTGCATTGAGGGAACAGGATAGGAAGGAAGGAGCAGAAAGATTATGAGCAAGCTTAAGAGTTCCCTTCCCTTGAAGGTAACTAGGGTGGCTATCGCTGAGGAGAGGTGCAGACGTCGCTGGTTCCTACCAAAGACAAATGGCTGTTTCTTCACAGCTGCCTGCCCCCTCCACTCAGCTGGCCATTATTTTTTAAATTCAGTCATGTGCACTGTGAATGGAAGTAGTTCTCCAGGCAGAGAAAATCTCAACACTGGATTGAACCAAGAACCTATGCGCAACACATGCCTTCTGCCACTGAGCCACAGACCTTCAATGAAATATTATGGTCCTGACCTGAAAAATGCATTCTATTATTTTGAACTGCAAGAAAGGTTGCCAGCTGAGAGCATGGGGCAGGAGCATTGGTGGGGAGGAGACTGGGAAGTCAGTATCACATGATGCCATGAAATCACTTCTGAGTGTGACATCACAGCATCATGCAGTGCCATTTCCCCCCATCCCTGTTTTGCTCCTGCCACTTTCTTGAGCAAGAACAGGGGCCAGAGCAGCAGGGATCAGAGGTTGGTTGCAATGGCACAAATAATGCAGTGGAGTTTCCCACATTCAGGGAAATAGGCAACTTCCTGATGATTTGCAGCGTTAGAAAACTGAGAGTATGGAGGGTGATTTTTCACCCTGAGATTTCAAACATTTCGATAGTCAGCACAATATAGAGGTGGGCATTCCAGTGGGCACGATAGTTTGATATTTCTCCAGCTCCTGGCCTGAGACCAACAAGGTCCAGATTTTTCTTCCCACTAAACTGGGCAGGTTTAGAGTCATGTGGTTCCCCTGTTGATCTCTTGGGTAAACTCTGACCCTGGGCACCTTGGCCAGAGACTACCCTATCCTCCCTGGCTCATTCTGGACTCTCACTTTTATCCTCTTACCAATACCAGCCCCCACCCCCTGGTTCCACTCCCAGCAGGTGTGCCATCATGCGGGCCACCCTTGGCAACCACAGCTGCCTGTGCTTACTCCCTGCTCCCAGCTGTGCCTTGTCTTACCTGTGCTTGGCCTCCCACAGCTCCACTTCCTCTGCTGCTGGCTCGCCCCACCTTTGCCTTCCCCCAGCCCACCTTTGGGCTGGTGGCACCCTGTCCTGTCTCCCTTGATGCTGTTTATAGCTGGTCCTTACCCCTTCTGCCGCCGACTATGGTAGCAGTTTCAACTCACCAGCCACTTATTCCTGGCAGACCTCAAGGTGGTTGCCCAGCCCTGTTCCCTCACTGTTCCCTCCACCACCACAACTATGTCTGCCACAGCAGTGGTGAGCCTACAGCCTCAGCTTTTGGGCTTCCCCTTGGCCTCCTCTCTACCGGCCTCCCCTGACCCCCCAGCATTGTATTCCCCCAATGTTGTGGCCAAGTCAACAGCGACCATGAGTTATCTGGGTTGCAGCCCAACTCAGCGGCTGCCACCGTAACCTCTCCCAAATTTCTTATCCCCACTAGAAGAATGCACACAGTGGCATGTAGGCCCATAGGAGGCGCTCTTTGGGCATGGAGGGGTGACCCCGGGAGTGTCCCAGACACCAGCCTCAGGGATGGACAGTATAAAACATGTTAATATATAAAAGATAATTAAAATGTAAGAATCAAATGGTCCATGGTGGTATTTAGTCTGTTAGAGTATGTTACTGCTAACATTTAAGATAAGAAGAAAATTTAATCTTCAATGTAAAACTCCAGCACTCATGAACCTTGTTCAGAATATTCATCTTTGGCAACCAGTGACTTTTTGAGACCCATGTCAACACTCATATTTCCTTTACAAAACTCATTACTCCTTGGATACTGGAGAACCTTCAGACCCATGTCAACATGCTTATTTCCTTCCCAGAAGCCATTCATCCTTGGCTAATGATAACCCTTCAGTCTTATATCAACACTCATATTTCCTTCACAAAACTCATCTTCGGAGCACCCTGGATATTGCCTCATGGACATCCTTGTTCCGCAGAGTGTAAATAAGAGGATTCAGAAGAGGGGTGACCACAAGATAAAACACAGCCATTTGTTTTTCATTTTCAGGAGACGTTCCTGACTGGGGTCTAATATAGACAAAGATAATGGTGCCATAGAACAAGGTGACCACTGCTAAGTGGGAGCTGCATGTAAAGAAGGCCTTGCGAAGCCTGGCAACTGACTGTAATTGCAACATGGAGAACAGAATGAGGCCATAGGAGGCCAAGATAATGGAAAAGGGACCCAAGATGACAATCCCTGCAAACATAACAATGATATAGCCTGTGATGCGGGTGTCATCACAGGCGAGTTTCAACACCATGGGTATCTCACAAACAAAGTGGTTGATGCAGCAGGAGCTACAGAAGGGGTGCCAAAAGGTGATGCTCACGCATATTGCAGCAATGATAAAGCCACCCACCCAGCAGGCTGAGGCAAGCTGCAACTGGAACCATCTTCCCATTTCTGTGGCATATTCTAAGGGACGGCATATAGCTACGTAACGATCATAAGCCATGACTCCAAGCAGAATTGCTTCGACAGAACCCAGAGATGAAGTCATGTACATCTGTAATGCACAGCGGATTAAGGACAATTCTCCATGGCCCGTTAGAAGGTGATTCAGCATCTGGGGTACAGTGCTGGTGACAAAACCAATCTCTACACTCGAAAGGTTTGAGAGGAAAAAATACATGGGTGTGTGGAGGTGGGAGTCCGCTCGTACCAGCACTATGACCCCGAGGTTCCCCACAAGGGTAAATATGTACATGAGGAAAATGAGAACAAAGAGAAGGATCTGTGTGTCCCGGTCGCTAGAGAGTCCCACCAGGATGAATTCTGTAGGAGAGGTGAAGTTGCCAGCCCCCATTCAGTGTTTCTTCCTGTAGAGTAAGAGAAAAAATACTGAGACAATCTCTAGGAGTAGGAAAAATGCAAAAAAAAAAAAAGGAGCCAGTCTTTGTTCCTCCAAGTCTCAAAGTGTGCACAAACCATTCAGCTATACGATCTCAGTTGAAATAGCCCAGAGACACTCTACTCCCTTCACTTCCTTTATCTGGATATACTTCTGAAATGTACTTAACTATAAGAGACATCTGTCATTCAACCTTCATGTTATAAAGCAATGATTATTACGCTTGCCAAATTCCCAATTGTCACTGTGGCCTTATGGATTCTTGATACTTAACCATGGTCATCTCTAGTCTTAACCGTGGTTGATGCCTCCACTCCACACGTGCATAGAGTGGCATTGTGATTTATATCTGCTCTCCAGTAGGCCTATATAGGGAGACCCCCAGTAACACCTGTTTGTCACCTTACAAGCAGAGAAGCTAGAGCGTTCTCTTGCCCCAACTCTGAGTTCAGCTGTTCTGACAAAATTATGTTAGTATTTTTATACTTGTTTAGTGTCTGTCATTTTATAACATTCAGTACTCTTCCAATCGATTGTGTCATCTCCTGATGTGACATTAGTGTCAATTTTTGCAGAATTAATGTATAAATGCTCTGTGTCCATGTGCCCACTGATCCATTTTTAGGACCCTGGGGGGAGGGTTATCTAGGGATAATCTCCTAAATAATATCCATTCTCCTAACAATAACTAACTACCCATAACAAAACAGTGATCACTCTACAGAACAACATGACAGAAGGAAAGTTGCTTTCTCCTAGGGCCAAGCTATACATGACACCTGGCACGGGTTTACACCCATGTCTGCTGACACCATTTTAAATTGAAGTGTAGTGGGTTTTCTTTAACTCAGAGCTACGAGGTCCTGTCCAGAACAGCTGCATACTTGCGGCAGCCCTGGGCATGGGGCTCTGTCGTCAGCCAGCTGCCCTGGAGGCGTGACCTTGTGCCTGCTCCAACACACAAGTGGCGGGGGGGGAAGGGGAAGGATTGCCCTTCAGCTCTCCATCAGTACTTTCTTCCTGCTTTCACCTCCTTTCTCAAGAAAAAGACAACGACCCCGCTGGCAAGTCCACACCGCCCTGCTGCCACCAGCTCCTTCCTGTTCTCACCTGTTTTTGCCAGCTGGGTCACCATCTTTCACCTGAGAAAGGAAGACATCACTTCCATCAAGCTCTTCTTCCACCACCAGCTTTTAAATATAGTGGCGCTCTCCGCCAAGGACCCAGCCATCTCCCGGGTCCTCAACTGGGTGTGGAGGGGATGACCAGCTGGCGGAGCTGAACCAGAGTTCCGGCTGTATTGCTCCCGCCAACATGAGCTGTTGGTGCACAAAGGGTGCCTACTTTGGGGGAGCAGAGTCATCATTCCCCCAAGCTGCACCGGCGGGTACTCGAGGCGCTGTATGCTGGGCACCCAGGAATTGTGAAGATGAAGGCCCTGGCTCTCAGCTATATGTGGTGGCTGGGAATGGACACAGAGGTGGAAAGATGGGTCCGGACTTGCCAGCCTTGCCAGGAAACCCACCCCAAAATGCCGCAGTCACCAATACAAGCCTGGAAAACAACGCAAACACCATGGCTGTGACTCCACATAGATTTTGCCAGCCCCTTCCAAGGACACACCTTCCTGGTTGTTCTGGACTCATACTCCAAGTGGCTGGAAGTAGGCCCCGTGTCAGCTATGACATCGGAGACCGTCATCCGCACCCTGTGGTGCTTGATCGCCACACATGGACTGCCGGACACAATCGTGTCAGACAATGCCGCCCAGTTCACTTTGCGAGAGTTCCAGACATTCCTGGAGAACAATGCCATCCGGCACATCACCTCGGCACCCTTCCATCCCTCCACTAATGGGCAAGAAGAACGCATGGTGAGATCCACGAAGGACTCACTGCACAAGCTCAGCCGCAGCGACTTCAGGCAGTGCCTGACGGAGCTCCTTCTATGGCAAAACATCACTCCGTACACTGTGACGGGCTGGAGCCCGGCGGAGCTGCTAATGGGGTGAAGGCTGACCACCCATTTGGATCGACTTCACCCGGATTTCGCACCAGACGCAAAGCGGGAGACAGGAGCGTCTGGCCCATCCAGGGCATTCCATCCTGGCGACCTTGTTTACGCCAGGAACTTTGGGAACGGACCGGTCCTGTTCTCTGCAACCGTCACCAGGACCACAGGGCCAGTGTCCTATGGCCGATTCCGCCGGCAAGGCTTACCGCCAGCACATTGACCAGATGCGGAAACAATGATCAGATTGCCCAGGGAACCTGGAGGTTCTTTGCCTTCCTCTGGACATAGAGCAGGGGGGGTAGCTGTGAGAGTCATGGGGGGGGGGGGTAGCTGTGAATTTCCTTCATTGTGCAAGGGGCAGACTAGATGATCCTTGGGGTTCCTTCCTGCTCTATGTTTCTATGTCATGTCTAGCTTGGCCCCAGGTAAACCCAGAAATATATTTCTCTTTTGAGAAGCACATCACCCTTGCTGACTTTTCCAAGAATCCTAATAGGACAGTAAGCTCCAAATTCTGATTCTCGAGTGCTTATAAGGAAACACAGCAAGGAAACAGTCGGCTACCATAATTTGCAGACAGGCTCTTTAGAGGCAAGAGAATTCCCAGCTGAGTGCAAACTGTTTGCTTTTAAAGCAAACTTTCCCAAACTTTAAAACCTCCATCTCATCCTGTCCCCTTGAGCTCTTATCTCCTTACTTAGAGTCATTAGAAGATTATTCTGAATTGTCAGTATACCCTGGGAACAATAATCTATCTAAATAGTAGGTCAGATTAAAAGCAGATTTTATACCTAAGAACTGGTTTCAATAGTGACATTTCTTCTAAAGTTTATATGCAAAAAAAAATAATCTGCATACCTAGAGACAACAGCTGATTCAGGATTGAGATCTCTCAGATGTCTCCTTTAATTGCATTGCTACTAATCAGCCATGGGAAGGCCTGTTATGTATGAAGCGATTTGTTCCTGTGAAAAGCAGTGCAAGAATGTGACACATGGGACATGAAGCTGCCATATACTGGATCAGACTGTTGGTCCATCTAGTTCAATATTACCTACTCAGACTGGCTGCAGCTCCCCCCTGAGACTTCAGGGTCTCAGAGCCAAGCTACAAGTGACGCCTGACACTAGCTGGACACTTGTCAGCTTCCCTCAAGTTTTGATGGGAAATGTAGGCGTCCTGGTTTTACTGCTTGGCTCTCCATTACAGCTGCGAGACCAGGATGCCTACATTTCCCATCAAAACTTGAGGGAAGCTGACAAGTGTCCAACCTGTGTCAGGCGTCACTTGTAGCTTGGCTGTCCTACTGTTGTCTTCCACACCATCTTTTACTTGATATTTTTAAGAGGTATTGTTAACATTTGACACATTTCTGGTTTCGCTTCCCTCTCTGCACTCAACTGGTATGCAAGTTCCAAGGATGTCTCCCAAATTTCCAGCAAGGTACAGGAAGCACTCGCTTCTTTTGAGGCAATTCAAGTTGTCACAAGTAGACCGACCTGGGAAGAGGAGAACTATTCCAGTGAGTTGAGGTGTGCACTTGGATATGCTCAAGCCAAAAATAAACCAGGGCCGTTTTCACACTACTAACCTGCTTCCGTAATGTTGTGAAATGTTGTGCAAAAAACGCTGAAGATAGAGTCTTCTCGCGAGAGTTTTGCGCAATGTTGCGCAAAATGTTGCGCAATGTTGCGCAAAACTCTCACAAGAAGACGCTATCTTCTACGTTTTTTGCGCAACATTTCGCTATGTTACAGAAGCAGGTTAGTAGTGTGAAAACGGCCCAGAAATTAGCTGTTTTGGGTTGGCTCAGGCATATCCAAAATGGCTCCAAACACTCCCAAATTCCGGGGGTAATTAAATGTTATCTGCTGAAATCTGGGGATTGTTTTGGGTTTCAGGGGCCACGGGCCAAGAGGAGAGGGAGGTAGCTGGTCCGTCAAAGAGCTGCTTGCTGCGGGGAGGGCATTTCCTTCCTTTAAATTTTAAAGTGCCATTATTTTTTATGGGAGTTCGGGTCTTCCCCCCATAGAATATAATGGCCCTTCAAAATTTAAAGGGACTGAAAATACAGAGTTACAGCTTATCAAATAGGCTTGAATTGGGAGGCGAGGCTAACCACTCGTATGAAATACTGAGCCATTATTTCCTACGGACAGTAACCAGCCAGGCTGGTAGAGGCAAATCAATTTGCACCATCAACATTCTTCTTTTTTTAAATACTGTGCACACATTTGAAGCAATCAGAGGGTTGTCTAACATCTTATTTTTAAAAGTATATAAAATACAGTTTAATAAATAGAAAAATATAACTTGCTGAATATTTCGAACTCATTATAAAGTGAACACTTCAAAAAAGGTAAGCATAACCAGCTGAGCTGATGTCTCTCCCCCACACTTTGTCTTCCAAATCTTACCCCTGAGCTTGTCTCTGATGACCTTCAACAGCTACAATGGACTTTTTCGTGCCACTAGATCCTGTTCCAATAGCTGGATGGGTCCAGTCAGTTTTCTGATGCAACGTTGGGAAACCCTAAAGAGAAAATTCATTCATCTATCAGTGCCTTCAGGGGAATGTATGAAGTCGCCCTAGATTATGGCAGATTATAGCCACCTACCTCAATATTATTGATTCATTGATGTCAGTATTGTATATTCTGAGCAGAGACACCTCTCTGATATGGTAGGCTAGGAAACAGCTTTCCTAACATCTAATATCTGAGCTTCTATTAACTGGAGATGTCTGGCATTAAAGCTAGAATCACTTGCTTGCAAAACTTGTGATCCATAAATGAGCCACAACCTCTTCCAAGAAGCAATACCTACACAATTTCTCACATATGGCCACAGATAGAGAGGATTTCTCTATATTTTCCTTGTAAAGGACGTTTATGGAGAATTCTGGAATCTAATGCTGTGGTTCCTCCAGTATGAGAACATGAAACACATAATATTTCCTGTCTGTGATACAGCAAAAAAATAACAACAGCCGAGCGGGTCAGTCAATGGGTTATTTTCTTGCTTATACAGTGGCTCACCACTATATAAAACTGGATGGCTCTTAATTCGTTTTCACATGTAAAGCAAGGAGTGGTAGGATTGAAAAAACTCATTACACAGTCAGTGACTTCTAGACATAGAGACATTAATATAAGGATTCAAAGAGTACTGAATGAGGCCACCTGTCTATCAAGCCCAATATTGTCTATTATCATCCAAGACCTTTAGACAGAGTTCTATCATAGTCCTCCTACCCGATATCTTTTCATGGGAGATGCCAGCAAGTCACCAATGGGACCATATCGGGGCACACTATGTTCTCTACAACTGACTGATCTGATCTCGTTTACTGGGGAAACATGCATAACCTTTCATACAAAGATCAAGCCTTCAAAGCCTAAGATTTATCTGTGGTAGGATCTTAATACCTTAAATCCTGGTGGCTTGTTCCTCGAGCATAAGAACAAAAGGATGTAGAATTCATCTGCTGAGAAGTTTCTGAAGATCCTCCAGAATAAATTCCAGTTTTCAGACACACATGCACATAATTCCAAAATATATGGATCCTGTATATTACATGGTCCTTCCAGACAAGCACAGAAATGTTCCCATCTAACTCAGTGCTCTCTACTTTGCCTGCCCAGGGTCTCAAATAGATGTCATTCCTTAACCTGAAAATAGCAGGGAACTTTGTTTTGCATAAAAAATATAGACTCTGGATTCCCATTCCTAAACTTGAGAAGTACTTGAAACTTCCAGGCATTATTGAGAAGCTTCATTATTGAGGGTGAGCACACCCTGGTTTGTTTATCTTCCTAATGACTCTCACTTCTAATTACTCTCAACACTACAACACTGACAGCACATTGGATTTTTTTCCACCATGTAATCTCAAACATGTGAGGTTACTACAAGACTATCTCCATGGGAACAGCATCTGTCCCTTCAGTACTTTCTTCTCGATCATTAGAAGTTTCTTTCTCACCTCCACTTCATGAGTTTGAAGAACATAATGTTACAACTGAGGTTTCCACAGAGCAATCTAACTACTGTCACACAGACATTGTTCTACCAGAAGAACAGGGCTGGGGACAGAGTGACCAAGGGACAAAAGATAGCCAAAGGGGTCTCCCAATGTCTTTGCCTCATCTATTTATGGCCCCATTTCATCCACCTACTGGACTAGAAATTTCCCCATTCCCAGGAGTGATAAGTTACATTCATACTCAAGATAGGGCAATTAACATGAGGAATTTCATTCCCAAATTTATGTCTCCTTCACCATAGTCCATACAAATAACAGGCCTTATCCTTCCAGCAGAGAAGAGTGTCTAAACACACCTACACAAACACACACATACACACATGCAAACACAAACAAAACAAATTCCTTCCCATGACTTGATGGGTTGTTCCACTGAAATCTTCCCAATCTACAGATCATTCTACATAAATTAAAAATGAATATTTGCTTGCTTTATGCTCTAAATTTTTATTTAGCATTTTATTCACTCCCCTGTCTGTGAGATTAGATTAAGAAAAAAACAGCTGTCTGTTCACTGGAATAAATATAGCTGACTGGTGGGTGGAGGGCTGGCAAAGTTTTCAGTATGACCAAGCTGAAGAGGAGTCGTACTCACCCGTGGAGTTTGTGTATGGGGAAAATATCCAGTGTTTGCCTATGGCACTTTACGGTACTGTACACTTTTGCAATTCCATTCCAGGCAGAGTTACGTGCTCCTAAGCCCATTGAATTCAATGGATTTAGAATGGCATAACTCAGTTTAGGATGGCACTTGTAATCTCCTTTGGCATCACAGCAATCCTGCAGGGCAGGTTGACCACAGTCCACGGTTTGTTGCGCAATTTTTTTTGCAGCAGCCTGTAAAATCTGCAATGCTACTACGTGCATGACACGTAAATTTTAGCCAATTTCTTTTTTTTATGTTATATTTTGTACAATGGATATTTTGGTCAGAATTTCTGTATTTTGTATTATTATAATTTGTGCTGGTCTTTGAACAAATAAATTGAATTGAATATCCTTCCCTGCTTCCTTCTGTCCTTCCCTCCCATCAACCTAACTTTTACTTGCATTTCCATCTTCACTCATACTTATTATTTATTTGCTTCATTTATATCCCATCTTTCTCCACAATGGGGAACCGCAGCACTTTACAGCGTTCTTGTATCCTCCATTTTATCCTCAGAACAATCCTGTAAGCATGGCAGACAGTGAGTGACAAACCATGGAAAAGAGCCCCTCCCCAAACCCCTCTGGCCTGGGCCCCCAAAGGAGGGAGGGAGGGAGAGACAGGCAGCTTAACCAATCTGCTGGCTGCCATTTTCCACACCTCACATAGGGCTTGGGTGGGTCTGGCACCATTACCCACTTGTTGGGGGGCACGACTGCCTCACTCTCCTTGCCTCATGTGGAGCCCAGAAGGTAACACCAGAAGTGGTAGCACTGGTCATGGATACATAGGTACATGTGCAAGCTAATGTATTTGTGCTAAATGAAGAAAGGTGAATGCCCACTGACTCCACCCTCCCAACACCTGCTAATTTATGAGAGGGGACTAGCAACCTTGTAGGCACCACCTCCCCATCTTGTACGGGATTCAGGTAGGTCATCTCAGCCTTCCTGTCATAGTACTTGGCTCAGCCCAGGGAGGGGGAGACTATTGGCTCACTGATGCTGTTAATGGCCAATCCATCTCTACCCATGAGGTAAATGACACTGCCCTAACTCAAGGACCTGAGCCTTGAGCAAGATACAACTGACATCCATTCCTGGGCTTGCAACTCCGGCCAAGTCCAGCGGAAACATAGCCCGAACCTTAGATTCAAGTGCCACTCATACAATGTGCAAAGTCACCATTGATTCAACCTCTCAGGATTCTGCCACTTTATTTCAAAATCAATTTATTTATTTCCAATCAATTATTTATTTTCTATCATTTATAACCTAGCACAATACAGAGGTGGGCATTCCAGTGGACACAATAAGTTCATATTTCTCCAGCTTCTGGCCTGAGAACAACAAGGCCCAGATGTTTCTCACTGCTCATCGATGAAGCTCACTAGCTCCTCCCTCTATTGTTCATCTTCAGCGGGCAGGTGAAGACTTTTGTGTGGCATCCCCCCAATAACTTTTATTGGGCCTCCTCCCTGGTTGTATTGTTATGTGTGTTTATGTGTATTTATATGTTTTTGTTGGATGGTTTATTTTACTTTAAATACAGTATTCTTGTTAAAATATTTTAACGTTTTGATGTTCACTGCTTTGGGAACCCGATTTGGGTGGAAATGAAACATAGGAATTGTTTATATATATATATATATATATATATAAACAAAAAATTATAACTGTCCTTAGGGCATTCTGGTTTAACCTAACCTACCTCACAGAGTTATTGTGAGGATCAGAGAGAGGAAGAGATAACCATTTATGCCACTCTCAACTCCATGAAGAATTCTCTGTGGTGGCCCCCACCTTATGGAATGACCTACCAGAAGAGCTCAGGGTAGCGCCTACTCTCTAGGCTTTTTGCAAACTATGAAAAACGGAATTATTCAAGAAGGCTTTTTTACACAGGTATTAGGGCTGTGTTGTAAGGAAATTGTTCAGAGGGATGCTTTAGTAAAGGGATGGCAACTTTAGACTATACTAGTATGTACTATGTGTTGTAAGTACTCTCCTACTGGATAGTTTCCACATCATTTAATACGTTGTGTTCAATTGCTTATCTTTTGTTTCAGCATCATTTTTCAGTTCTGTATCAGATTTTTGCTTGTATTGTGTCAAATTTCTGCCATCCATACCCTGTTGAACATTCAAGTCCTTGGTCATATTGACCTACTCTATGTAATCTGCCTTGAGTCTCAGTGAGAAAGTTAGACTATTGTAGCGCTCTGCCTAAGGGCCAAGCTACACATGACGAATGACACTTGAACAGCAAGTGTATTTCTCCCTGTTCATTTGCCCTCCACTCAATCCACTTGCCGTTCAAGTGTCATTCGTCATGTGTAGCTTGGCCCTCAGTCAGGTTGGATGCCAGGAACGTTGGGGTATTTCAAGACTCAGAAAGAGAGTGAGGAGGATTTAGAGTCACCCTGTTCCCCTTTTGCTCTATTAGGTAAACTCCGGCTCCTGAGACAGGAGCCGGCTCCTCCCCAGCCTGTTCTAGTTTCACCCTTTTATCCTCTTACCAATCTCAGCCCCCACCCCCTGGTTCGTCTCCCAGCAGATGTGCAGCCACACAAGCCACCTTAGGCAGCCACATCTGGCTGGGATTTCTTCCTGCTCCCTGTTGCGCATTGTCTGACCAGCGCTTGGCCTTCCACGCCCCCACTGCCTCCCCTGCAGGCTTCCCCTGTCTTTATGTTCCCCTGGTCCACCCTCAGGTGAGGTGGCCACCCTGTCCTGTCTCCTTTGCCACCACAGAACTGCTGGTTATGGCAGCATCTGCCTTGCAGCCAGACCCTGTCCCTTCCACCTCTGCGATGTTGTGACTCTGTGGCGCCCACTTGCCAGCCTCTTGTTCCTGACCCACCCCACAACTTGGTGGTTGCCCAGCCCTGTTCCCTCTGCTGTTGCAAGGGTGGCTGCTGCGGCAGCACTGAGCCCGTGGCCTCAGCTTTCAGGCTGCCCCTTTGCCTTCTCACCCATGGCCTCCCATAACCCTGCAGCATGGGATTCTTCCAGCGTTGTGGCCAGGTTGATGGCAACCATGAATGACCCAGGACCGCAGCCCAACTCAGCAGCTGCCACCATGGCCTCTGCCAGATTCCTTGCTCCTGCCTGGTGAGTGCCCATGGTGGTGTGAAGGGCTGGAAGGGCCACTCTTCGGGCGTCCCAGGGGGGGTGACTCCGGGTGGGTCCTGGAGGTTAACAAATAAAAAATCATGTTAATAAATAAAAGATAATTAAAATGTAAGAACCAAATGGTCCATGATGGTGTTTAATCTATTAGAATGCATTACTCCTAACATCTAACAAGAAAAGAAATTGAATCTTCAGTGTAAAACCCCTGCACTCACGAACCTTGTTCACACTATTCGTCTTTGGGCAAACAGTGGCCCTTCAGACCCATGTCAACACTCATATTTCCTTCACAAAACCCATCTTTGCAGCACCTTGACTATTGCCTCATGGACATCCTTGTTCCGCAGAGTGTAAATGAGAGGATTCAGAAGAGGGGTGACCACAAGATAAAACACAGCCATTTGTTTTTCGTTTTCAGGAGATGTCCCAGACTGAGGTCGAATATAGACAAAGATGATGGTGCCATAAAACAAAGTGACCACTGCTAAGTGGGAGCCGCATGTAAAGAAGGCCTTGCGCAGTCCAGCGGATGACCACATTTGTAACATAGACAGCAGAATGAGTCCATAGGAGGCCAAGATAATGGAAAAGGGTCCCAGAATGACAATCCCTGCAAACATAACAATGATATAGCCTGTGATGCGGGTGTCATCACAGGCGAGTTTCAACACCATGGGTATCTCACAAACAAAGTGGTTGATGCAGCAGGAGCTACAGAAGGGGTGCCAAAAGGTGATGCTCACGCATATTGCAGCAATGATAAAGCCACCTACCCAGCAGGCTGAGGCAAGCTGCAACTGGTGCCATCTTCCCATGACTGTGGCATACACTAAAGGATGGCATATAGCTACATAACGATCATAAGCCATGACTCCAAGCAGAATTGCTTCGACAGAACCCAGAGACAAAGTCATGTACATCTGTAATGCACAGCGGATTAAAGACAATTCTCCATGGCCCGTTAGAAGGTGATTCAACATCTGGGGTACAGTGCTGGTGACAAAACCAATCTCTACACTCGAAAGGTTTGAGAGGAAAAAATACATGGGTGTGTGGAGGTGGGAGTCCGCTCGTACCAGCACTATGACCCCGAGGTTCCCCACAAGGGTAAATATGTACATGAGGAGAATGAGCACAAAGAGAAGGATCTGTGTGTCCCGGTCGCTAGAGAGTCCCACCAAGATGAATTCTGTAGGAGAGGTGAAGTTGCCAGCCCCCATTCTGAACTTCTTCCTGTAGAGTAAGAGAAAAATTCATACTGAGACAATCTCCACGAGTAGGAAATTGCAAAAAAGGAGCCAGTCTTTCTTTCTCCAGTCCCAAAGTGTGCACAAACCACTTGATATCATGATCTCAGTTGAAAGATCCCAGAGATGCTCTACTCCTTTCATCACATTCCCTTTATCTGGATATACTTCTGAAGCTGACTTATTTTTCTTATTTATTTATTTCAAATTTCTACCCTGCGCTCCCCACGAGCGGGCTCAGGGCGGATAACAACATATTAAAATACAATAAAAATTCATCTACATTAAAACAACAGTGTATTAATACACATTTAAAACAGGATGGTGGGCAGCCTTCACAGGGAGGGTTAAGATTTTATACACCCCTTTTTTCAGGCTGGCTGAGGCCCAGCCTCAGCCATATGCCTGGCGGAACAAATCTGTCTTGCAGACCCAGCGGAAGGATGGTATGTCCTGCCGGGCCCCGATTTCAGCAGACTGAGCGTTCCACCAGGTGGGAGCCAGGACTGAAAAGGCCCTGGTTCTAGTCAAGGCTAGGCGGGCCTCCTTGGGGCCAGGGACCACCAATAGCTGTTTGTCCCCTGATCAGAATGTCCTCCGGGGAATATATGGGGAGAGACAGTACCATAGATACGCTGGTCCCTGTCCACACAGGGCCTTATAGATCTACACTAGAACCTTGAATCTGATCCGGTACTCCACTGGCAACCAATGCAGCTCGTGTAAGATCGGTGTTATATGCGCCTTATTTGGCACTCTCGTAATAACACGCGCCACTGCATTTTGTACTGAGAGAGGCATCTGTCCTTCAACTTTCATGTTTTAAATCAGTCATTTTTACTCTTGCCAAATTCCTAATAGTCACCATGGATACTTAAAAAATAAATCAATTAAAACTCTAGTCCTACACCATGTGCACATTGACTGGCACTGCAGTTTATATCTGCTGTCCATATAGGGAGATCCCCAGCAACACCTGTTTGTCACCTTGCAAGAAGAGAAGCTATAGCATTCTTTTGCCCCAACTCTGAGTTCAGCTGTTCTGACATAGTTAATTTGGTATTTTTATGCTTGTTCAATGTCTATAATTTTATAATATTTAATAATCTTCCAATTGATTGTAGCATCTCCTGATGTGTTGTTTGTGTCAACTGTTGCAAAATTCATGAATAAATGCTCTGTGTCCACTGCTCCATTTTTAGGACTCTGGGTGGGTTATCTAGGGATAATATCCAATAAGCATCCATTCTCCTAACAATAAGTACCCATAAAAAAACAGTGATCGTTCTCCAGAACAATAGGGCAGGATTTATGCCCATGTCTACTAACACTATTTTAAATTGATTTGTAGGGTTTTTTTAACATTGAGCGGAAGGAGAGGGATTGTCCCTTAGCCCTCCACCACTGCTTTCCTCCTGCTTTCACCTCCATTCTCAAGACAATGGCACACTCATGATGGGTCTCATGGGTCACCAGGCACCAGCAATGCCCATCTTCAGCTCATACTCCCCATAAGTAAGTCTCACTGTCTTCAGTAAGGCTAACTCATAGGTAAATACGCACAGGGTAGGATATGATAGCCCTCCTCAAGTATTAAGTATTTGAAGGGCTTTCACATAGAGGATGGAGCAGAGTTGTTTTCCGTTGCCCCCGCGGGTTGGACCAGAAACAACGGGTTAAAATTAAAGCAGAAGAGTTTTTGGCTAAACATTAGAAAAAACTTCCTGACAGTTAGGCCGTTTCCACACATCTTACCTTCCTGAGGAACATCACGCAAAAGACCCGGAAGACACCATCTTCTCGCAAGAAATCACACCAGGAAGACACTGTTATCTGGGAGTTTTGTGAGATTTCGTGTGATTTCGTGCAAAACTCCCAGATAACAGCGTCTTCCTGGTGCAATTTCACATAAGAAGACGGTGTCTTCCGGGTCTTTCATGCAATGTTCCGCACCAGGTAAGACGTGCGGAAACAGCAATTGAATGGTTCCTCAGTGGAACAGGCTTCCTCAGGAAAAGTGGGCTCTCCTTCTTTGGCAGATTTTAAGAAGGAACTAGATGGCTACATGACAGCAATGATGATTCTATGACTCAACATGAATGTACGCATATTGGGAGAGGGAGGGAACGGATGAGCTGGTGCTAGTGTCTCATGGCCCTTTCTTATATTTCCCAGGTAATGCTGATTGCCACTTCTGGGTCAGGATGGAATTTTCCTCAAGACTAGATTGGCCAGAGATCCTGGAGGTTTTTTTGCCTTCCTCTGGGCATAGAATTGGAATCACTAGGATGGGGAGGGGGGGGAAGCTTTGAATTTCCTGCATTGTGCAGGGGGTTGGACTAGATGATCTTTGGAGTTACTTTTACTTCCTGCTCTATGTTTCTATGTCATGTCTAGCTTGGCCCCCGGTAAACCCAGAAATGTATTTCTCTTCTGAGAAGCACATCACCCTTGCTGACTTTTCCAAGAATCCTAATAGGACAGTGAGCTCCAAATTCTGATTCTCGAGTGCTTATAAGGAAACACAGCAAGGAAACAGTCGGCTACCATAATTTGCAGACAGGCTCTTTAGAGGCAAGAGAATTCCCAGCTGAGTGCAAACTGTTTGCTTTTAAAGCAAACTTTTCCAAACTTTAAAACCTCATCTCATCCTGTCCCCTTGAGCTCTTATCTCCTTACTTACAGTCATTAGAAGATTATTCTGAATTGTCAGTATACCCTGGGAACAATAATCTATCTAAATAGCAGGTCAGATTAAAAGCGGAGTTTATACCTAAGAACTGGTTTCAATACTGACATTTCTTCTAAATTTTATATGCAAAAAAAAAAAAACCTGCATACCTAGAGACAACAGCTGATTCAGGACTGAGATCTCTCAGATGTCTCCCTTAATTGCATTGCTACTAACCAGCCATGGGAAGGCCCATTATATGTGAAGCCATTTGTTCCTGTGAAAAGCAGTGCAAGAATGTGACCCGTAACACATGAAGTTGCCATACACTGGATCAGACTGTTAGTCCATCAAGTTCAGTATTACCTATTCAGACTGGCCGCACCTCTCCAGGTAGGGTTACCAGGTCCAGGTTGAGAAATTCCTGGAGATTTTGGAGGTGGCAACTCAAGAGTATGGGGTTTAGGGAAGGCAGGGCCCTCATATGGCTATAATGCCATAGAATCCACTTTCCAAGGCAACAATTCTCTTCAGGTGAACTGATTTCTGCGACCTGGAGATCAGTTGTAATTTGAGGAGATCTCCACCCCCAACCTGTACAGTGGTAACCCTCCTCTCCAGGGCCACAGATTCAGGTCTTCTGCATCACCATTTACCTGATACTTTAAGGGATACTTTTAACGTTTAACACATTTCTTGTTTGCCTTCCCTATCGGCACTCAACTGGAATGCAAGTCCCAAAGATACATTCCGTGGTTGTGTCTCCCATATTTCTAGCAAAGATCAGGAAGCCCTCCTTTCATATCAAGCAATTCAAAGTGTCACTAACAGACCAAGCTGGGAAGAGAACTACTGCAGTGAGTTGAGGTGTGCGCTTGGATATACCCAAACCCAAAGTAAACCAGAAATTATCCTTTCCAAGTTGGCTCAGCAGTATCCAAAAATGACCCCAAATGTTCCTAAATTCTGGAATTAATGTAAATTTATTTCCTGAAATTTGGGGAGTGCTTTGGGTTTCAGGGGCCACGAGCCAAAGGGGTAAGAGGTAGCAGGTCTGTCAAAGAGGTGTTTGCTGATGGGGTGGGGTGGGTTGGCTCTCCTTCCTTTAAATTTTGAAGTGCTTTTATTTTCTATGGGAGATCAGGTCTGCCACCATAGAATATAATGGTCCTTCAAAGTTTAAAGGGTCTGAAAATACAGAGCTGATCAAACAGGCTTGGATTGGGAGGTTAGGCTAACCACTCTTAGGAAATACGTAGCAATTATTACCTATGGGTGGTAAGAGGCCAAGCTTGTAGAGGTAAATCAACTTACACCATCAACATTCTTCTTTTTTATTACTCAGCCAGCACACATTTGAAGCAATTGGAGGGTTGTCCAGCATCTTATTTTTAAAAGTATATAAAATACAGTTTAATAAATAGAAAAAATAGCTCACCGAATTTTAGAATTCATTATAAACACTTCCAAAATGCTAAGCTTAACCAGGTGTCTTTCCCCCACAACTTGTCTTCCAAATCTTACCTTTGAGCTTGTCTCTGATGACCTTCAACAATCACAATGGACTTTTTTGTGCCACTGGATCCTGTCCCAATAGCTGAATGGGATCTAGTCAGTTTTCTAAACCAAAAATTCATTCCTCTATCAGTGCCTTCAGGGGAATGTATGAAGTCGCCCTAGATTATGGTAGATTATAGCCACCTACCTCAATATTATTGATTCATTGATATCAGTATTGTATACTCGGAGTAGAGGTATCTCTCTGATATGGTAGGCTAGGAAACATCTTTCCTAACATGTAATAGCTGAGCTTCTATTAAATGAAGATGTCAGGCACTGAAACTGGAATCACCTGCTTGGTCCATAAATGAGAAGGATCTTACACTTGTTCTCCCATCATGGATACACATGCACTACTTGGGAGACAGAGTACACTTGAATATAAGACCACACAGAAAGTAAGTCACTAGAGCATTCCTGTGTAAGATGTTTTGTGTAGAGAGACTCAAAGATTAAGCTTTCACAAGGATTAAGATTTACTAGTTGCAAGATCTCAGTACCTTAAATCCTGATGGCTTGTTCCTCCAGTATAAGAACAAAAGGAGGTAGGATTCACCAGCTATGAAGTTCCTGAAGATCCTCCAGAATACATTTCAGTTTTCAGATACACATGCACACACTGCCAAAACATGTGGATCCTGTATATTAAATGATCCTTCCAGAAGAACTCAGAAACAGTCCCTCTAGCCCAGTACTCTACCTTGCAGCTACCCAAGGCCTCAAATAGATGTCCTTCCTTGAACTGAAAATGGCAGGGATCTCTGATTTGCATCAAAAATATGGACTCTGGATTCCCATTCCTAACTTGAGAAGTACCTAAATCTTCCTGGCACTATTGAAAGGCTTTGCCATTGAACCACATCCTGGTTCATTCATCTTCCTAATTACTCTCCTTCCTAATTACTCTCAGTGCTACAACACTGACAGCATGTTGGATAACATTGTAGGCTATCTCCATGGGAACTTCATCCGTTCCTTCAGTGCTTTCTTCTAGATCATTAGAAGTTTCTTTCTCACCTCCACTTCTTGAGTTTGAAGAGCATAATGTCATAACTGAGGTTTCTACAGGGGAATCTAACTAGTGTTATGCAGACATTGTTCTACCAGAAGGACAGGGCTGGGGAAAGAGTGACAAAGAGATGAAGGATAGCCAAAGGGATCTTCCAATTACTTTGTCTCATCTATTGATTGGCCCCATTTCATTCACCTATTGGACCATCAATTTCCCAATTACCAGAAGTGGTAAGTTACATTCATACTTAAGATGGGACTATTAACTTGAGAAATTTCATGCCCACATTTATTTCTCCTCCACCATAGTCCATACAAATAATAGGCCTTATCCCTCCAGCAGCAGAGAGTATCTAAAACAAGTCTAAAACTCTAAACACTATTAGAGATAGGCATGAACCAGGAAAATGGCAGTTCGTGGTTCGTGAAAAGCGATGAACCATGAACCACGATCCACCATGAATTTGCCCAATTCGCAAACTGGTTCATTCGGTTCATGGTTCGACACTTTTGGAGCTGGCAAAGCAGCAGCAGCTGCAGCACTTTTCTAGCTCTTTGCATTTGCAAATACAAAGAAAGGTTTCAAACTTCCTGCCCAGCTGCTGTTTTCACCCAATGGGAGGGAAGGAGGGTGCACCCCTCCCCTTCCCCCTCCCCCTCCAATTGAGTGGAAAAAGCAGGGTGGGAAGTTTGAAAGCAACACTTTTCTTGCTGCTTGTGGCTGCAAGTGGCAAGAAAAGTGTTGCTTTCAAATGCCCGCCACTTTTCAGCTGATGGGAGAGGGATCCCCCATCAGCTGGAAAAAGCTGCCGGCTTTACAAGGTGCTATTGGACTCTTTACTATTTTGCAGCTACAGACTAACACAGCTAACCCCTCTGGCTTTGAAAGAAGCTCCCATCAGCTGAAAAAAGCTGCTTTCAAATGCTAGCCACTTTTTTCACCTGAGGAGTGAAAAAGTGGTGGGCATTTGAAAGCAGCAATACTTTTCTTGCTGTGCAAAAGTTTTGCTGCTTTCAAACCCCAGCAGTTTTTTCAGCAGACAGGAGGGGGATTTCCCTCCCATCAGCTGAAAAAAGCTGCTTTCAAATGCCCTCCTCTCCCTCCCCTCAACTGAAAAAAGTGGCGGGTGTTTGAAAGCACAACACTTTTCTTGCCCTGCAAAAGCCGGCAGTTTTTTCTTCTGATGGGGGATCCCCTATCAGCTGAAAAGCATCTGGTGTTTAAAAACAATCTTTTTCTTGTCTTTGCAAACAGCAAGAAAAGTGCTGCTTTGAGCTTTGGTGTGCTCTGTAAAGATTCCTGAATCTTTACCAAGCATACCAAAGCGTTTAAACACCCTGCTCAAACTGAAAAAAGAACCAAACGAACCAGCCTAAAGTTCATCACTGTTCATCAGAAATGGGCTCTGATGAATGGCTGGTTCGCAAACCACGAAGTGGCTCGGTTCATAATGGATTTGGCTCATATTTCAGTTCATGCCCACCTCTAAACACTACACAATACAGACTTTAATGTGTGTCTGCTGTTGAATAGCAGCAAGCAGCCAGGCCTGGATAAGTAATGCAAGTCATATGATAGCAAGTCACCAGTGGTTGCTGCTGGGCTTGGCCATGATGTGTTTTCACTCAAAGGCCAAAATAGCCCCAGAAAGAGCCTTGCCCCCATCCCACCCTTAATGGACACACACCAGGCCCAGAATGCGGGCAAGATTGAGGTTGCCTAGCAGTATCCGTTGAAGGCATCTATAGCTTAAAGCTACAGATTCTCCTTTTATCATTTTGGGGTTTTTTTAAACACCCTCCCCACCCATATACATATATATACTTACATATATGTATGTATGTATGTATGCATGCGTGCATGTACTCAGATTCTTTTGCAAACCTGGGCATTTTTTCAGGTTTGCAGAAAGATCTGGTTTTTTTCCATTCACAGCTCCAGTCTACAGATTAAAATATCCTCAGATCTGGTCAGTTGAGAATTAAATATGTTGAAAACTCTGCATAGGTTTGCACTGATAGACATTCAATATTCAACATCTGAAAAAAAAGATGATCTTCGAATAGGTCTTGGTTTATAAAGGATCTAACTACTATCATTTTTGAATGTGGCTTTCATTGACTTGCTACCATGTTCATCATTTAAAACAATTCTGCATCACTCTGGACTACCATATTTTCCTGCTGCTCTCAGCCTTGTGTGTTCTAGAAAGTGATAGAAAGGGGGCTGATGAACTGCTGCCTGTTACCATTTCAGAGCTCATTCATTTTTCTTCATCCATGAACTTCTGGTGCATTTGGCATTGAGTTTCATATCAAATACCCTGGTGTCTAATGAAACGTGCACAATTGCTCAATCTCCATTTTAAGGAAGATCCTCTCTGTGGACTTTGGACTCTTCCAGTCTATCCCCAAACATCATGTTCTCCTTCTCATCACCTCTTCCCCTTCTGTAGTTTATATCAAGCCTGATGAAGAGTTCTCTGATGCTCAATCTCTTCTGCTCTCCATTTACTGGTATTTTGTTTGGCACAAATAAAATGCAATTGGATTTTCTCTCCCTGTGGACCTACATGTCTTTCCCTGATTTTAATCTCTCAACAACTTTCCTCTGACAAGGGCAGATATAATACATAGCTCTGCTCTCAAACCCACTTTCATTTATATAGCAGGAATCTCAAAGTAATATATAACATATACATCCAATATCTTAACAGTTTATTATTACGAACTAGGATCAGAATTTGAGTCAGCATATACAATAATATATAACAAATACATTGATTACATATCTAAGCATATCTAGGAAACGGAACAATATATTTAAATGAATAAAATTGTTAAAATATTGTAAAAATTTCTTAAAGGAAGTTGTGATAGTCTGTCTGATTAAACTAGTCAGGGTGCAGAATCTTGCTACCTCAGCAGTGATTTTGTTACAGGAATCAGCTAAAAGGATAACAGATTAAAATTAACTAGATCTTCCTGGATAGGTGACGATAATTGGTGCAATGTATTTGTTTGGGTCTCTTGATAAAATTGGCAAAATAAAAGAATTCGCTCAATTGTCTCTACCAGTCCAGACTGACAAGGGCAGAGACCATTTACTTATGGAATTTGAGCATATCTCCCCTCCAAAAGAGCAGAGGGGATAACTTTAAGTCGTGTGCACCATCCAATACCTTATTTAGTATCTGTCACATACAGTAATATCTATTGTGATATTAAGTAACCCAAGGTTTTTCTTTCCATTGGAATGTTATTTAGGCAGATGGTATCATCTCCAGAACCACTCATCAGCATCCAGGTACAGCAGAAATATAATCATCAGTGCTGGTGCCCAGCCCTCAAAAACCTCATTCAAAGTGTCGATTATTGGCAAATGAGGAACCCTCTTAATCAGCGACAATGCTTAATTTTTCTGTTCAAAGCCCAATCTTCGCACTACCTTGGCCAGCGCCTCATGGATATCCTTGTTCCTCAGAGTGTAAATGATAGGGTTCAAAAATGGGGTGACCACAACATAAAACATGGTAATTTTCTTTTCATTATCAGGAGATGTTCCTGAGTGGGGTACAATATATATAAAAATGGTGGTGCCATAGAACAAAGTGACCACTGCTAAGTGGGAACCACATGTAGAGAATGCCTTGTGCAATCCCCTAGCTGACCGCATTTGGGATACGGAGAAAAGAATGAGCCCGTAGGACGCCAAGATAATGGAAAGCGGTCCAAGGAGGACTGTTGCTGCAAGCAAAAAAATGATGATTTCTGTGATGTGGGTGTCATCACATGCAACTTTCAACATCATTGGCAGTTCACAGATAAAATGGTTGATGAGGCCAGAGCCACAGAAGGGGTGGCTAAAGGTGAGGAACACACATATTACAGAACCCAAAAAGCCACATACCCAGCAGGCTGAGGCAAGTTGTAACTGGCGCCATCTTCCCATGGAAGTGGCATAGGTCAGGGGATGGCAGATGGCTATGTAGCGATCGTAGGCCATGACGCCCAACAGAAGTGCTTCAGCAGAAGCCAATGACAAAGCTATATACATCTGTAATGCACAATGGATTAAAGACAATGCCGCATGACCTGTGAAAAGGTGAGCCAGCATCTGGGGTATGGTGCTGGAGACATAACAGATTTCCATGCTTGAGAGGTGTGCGAGGAAGAAATACATGGGCGTGTGGAGGTGGGAGTCCGCCACTACTAGCATGATGATTCCAAGGTTCCCCACAAGGGTAAATGAGTAGATGAGGAGGATCAGTACAAAGAGCAAAATCTGTGTCTCACGGTCATTGGAGAGTCCCACCAAAATTATCTCTTTAATAAAGGTAAAGTTTTCTGGTGCCATTCAGAACTTTTCCCTGAAAAAAAGAGAAATATTGAGAAACAGATCAGTAGGAACAGGGGCAAGCCAGGCTTTTCTTTCTTTAATTTGGAGATGTTTAAATTGTTTTGTAAGCCATCTTGAACTATGTGGAAAGGAAGGATATAAATATTCTAATAAATAAAAATAAGTGAACACAAACTACCCCATTTAACTCAGAATCCTTATCTGAGTCTAAAGAGTAGAAGCAAAATAGTAAAGAGTCCAGTAGCACCTCATCCTCCAACGTGATATATGCCCTCATGTGCCAACAATGCCCGTCTGCTCTGTACATAAGACAAACCAGCCAACCTCTGAGCAAAAGAGCAAATCTGACATCAAAAATGGCAATATCCAAAATCCAGTAGGAAAACATTTCAATCCACCAAGGACTTAAAGGTCCCCATAGCTGAACAGAAACATTTGAAAAACAAAATTTTAAAAAATGGAATTCATATGTAAATTTGACTCAATCAGACTTGGATTGAATAGAGACTCTGTATGGTTATCTCATTACCAGAATCTGCATTCCATTCAGATTCAGCAATGGAGGGAAGGGGTCACACCCAGCCTGGATTGTGCACTCCACCTCTTTCATAACTTTTGCAACTGATTTACATTTACATGATCCTCACTCCAGAGAGAGAAACATGATTAGTTCCTGCCCTCCAAAGCTGCAGATGTGCTCTCTTTGACAAGAAAGGCACTTGTGAGTCACCCCTCCCTGAACATTCCAAACTCCCCTCTTCCCATTGATTAGATCCTGTCTGGCAATTGAGGGCAATCAATCACCTCTGATAAGTTTGAAACTCTTCCTGGGAACATTTAATCAAAACTCCAAATTCATGAAGGAGCTCTGGGAACATTTAATTAATTGCAGTTTCTTTGTAACACACTGGGAACCATTGATCTAAGTCTTTTGTTACACCCCGGCAGTAACAGTCAAGGTACTCAAACCTTTGTCTTTCCCAGAAGATGACCATTAGGGTCTTTTGTCTTACTGGCTGAAGTCATTCTCCAGCCCTAGGGCACAGCTTGCCCTATAATTACTCTGGCTCTGTCCCAGTCATATTGTACATGCTTATTGGTCCCAAGCGTAGTGCCCTCAGAATCCCTGAGACTCTCCTGGTTGAGAATGCTGGCTGTTTGAAGCCTTCTTCCTCCATGGACTACTTTACTCCACTGACTGGTAATTATTTCCTGAATCCCACACTCTATTCCAACCTCTGGCTAAGTTCCCAGGACTCTTGTATGCTTGTATAAACCGTTTATTTGCCTCTTGTGTGTGTGTGAGTGAGTCTTCCCCTTTAAATAAAAACTACTCTTTATTTGAAAAACATCTGTCTCATCATTTTTCTTGGGGAGGGGACTCCGTAAAAATTGGTGGAGGATCTCACTTGTTACCCCTCTCGCATAGCCTTCTCCTTGCTGCTAATTCCCCCAGGTCTCAAGATCAATTCCAGTAACATCGGAGTTCAACAGTTCTATCCAATGTCAGTCAACTGCTTATTTTATGTATTTATTTACATTATTTATGTTACATCTACCTTTCTCATGGGATACTCAAGGCAGGTTACACAGTGTGAGTCAATACAGTCAATATCAAAAATATTTCCATAAAAATGTAATACATACACATTTCCAAAGATTTTAAAACCAGCAGAAATCCAATGCAGAGCAGAAGAAATGGTGAAACAGAGCCTAAGCAATTCTATGACTGACATAATGTCTGATGTATGTCATCGTTACTGTTTTCGTTTTCTAGCATTTAGCACTTTTCCAGTCAATTGCAGCATGTCCTCAGTTCTCAGTTATGTCAGTTTTTTGCGTGATTTTTTTTTTGCATTTTTCTCTGAGGAAAATGTTTCTACCTGGACTGCTCCAGGACTGTGGTCCTGGTCTTTCAGGAAAATGGGAGAGGCTTTAGGGGCTTTCAGAGAAGGGGGAAAGGAAATAGTAGAGGAATAAACAATCCTCCCTCTCAGCCATAGCTTTGAGGTTCTCTCTGATGATCTTCAACAGTGAGAATGGAGTTTCTCATGCCACTGGCTTCTGCCCTGTAGCTGTGTGAGTTTCAGTCACCTTTTCAAGGGAACCTGAGGAAAACCTGTACAGAAATTGGTTCGACTATCGGTGACTTCAGGGATATGTATGAAGATGTCTTATACAGCCATTTTGCTCAATATTGAGAGAATATTCATTTATCTAGCTCAATTATCTAGCTCTAAGCAGAGGCATCTTTGCAGGATTTGTGACTAAGGGCCAAGCTACACATGACGAATGACACTTGAACAGCAAGTGGATTGAGTGGAGGGCAAGTGAACAGGGAGAAATACACTTGCCGTTCAAGTGTCATTCGTCATGTGTAGTTTGGCCCTTAGAAAGATCTTTCTCAGCATCTCATACCCGAGATTATTTAAAGAGATAATTGGAAATGGAAATCAGATCAGCTCCATACAAAGCAGGGTCTATACTTGAGCCACTATTGCTCTCCCCAAAAGCTAAATCTATACTCTTGCTCAGGTGGGTGTGCTGATTTCCCTGAAGTCTCAGTCACTCATTTACATTTATTTCTTACGATCACTGGTCAAGTTGAATATTATCTTCTAGTAAAGATAAAGGATATCAGTGTTTCATCCGTGACTTGTAGACAGAGAGATATCAACACTGAACCAGTCTTTTACTGAGTGAGGCCAATGGTCCTCCAAACCCAGTATTGTCTATCCTTAGTAGCAGTTCCTCTCCATGATCCACAGACAGACATATTTGCCAAAATATATAGATTCTATACATACCTGGTTAGGAGGAGCAGATGGCTTAATTTGCTACTGATACCAGTAAGAGATTCAGTCAGTAGGCCAAAACTTATTCTATCTTTCTCTAACACTGGGAGGGAAGTTGCTTTATATGAAGTCAGAAAAATGGTCCCTCTACCTGATTATGTACTCTTAGACTTACAGCCTCTTTCCAGGGCTTCAAGAAGATGTCAGTCCTTGTCTCAGAAATGCCTGGAAGCTTGGAGATGAATGCAAGTTATGTAGTCTGGATTTCAAATTCTCGGCCACCTTGAGAATTTCTCCTCAAGTCAATAGTTAACTCCCTTTTAGATGAGAATTAATACACACAGACTTGTTCAGCTTTCTGATTCTTCTCAGCTTTAGAAAAGGGATAGCATAGTATGTGATTCTGCTCATCTCCAAGGTTTTTGGACTCAGCTTTAGAAAAGGGATAGCATAGTATGTGATTCTGCTCATCTCCAAGGTTTTTGGACTCAGCTTTAGAAAAGGGATAGCATAGTATGTGATTCTGCTCATCTCCAAGGTTTTTGGACTCAAAAAAATCATAAAAGCCATGGACTTTCTCCACAAGGACTGGTTCAATTCCCTTGGAGCTTTCTCTTAGATCATTAATATTTTTCTTGTTAACTTAGCCTCTTGGGTCTGAAGCACTTGATGCTGAAGAATGAAAATAGCGGCTAAAGGTGTAGGTTAAACCTATATCTCCTAATTTTTAAGTTAAATGCTCTCCACCAAGCCTTTGCTTCTTAAGATATCTCCCCAATCTTGGCTCTCAAAGCTATTCCTAACACACATCTTGGAGTTCCCAAGATATTGTTAAGGAACCTTAATAACAGGGCATCAATATTATCCATTGCCACACTGATCCATACCCATACGACGCACAGCAACTGCCCAGGAACATTAGTGCAGAATGTTTTAACTGCTGCAGGAACATATTGTTCACCTGAGGAGTAATAGAATATGGCATTATACCCTGCTGAGGCCCATTCCCAAATCCCACCCTCTCCGTGTTCTGCCCCCAAATCTCCAGCAATTTCCCATCCCAGAATTGGCAACCCTATACACTGAGCATGCTGGACTTGGAAATGGAACGGGAAACTTGCAAGGAAGCGGAATCCCATTTTTCCTGCCTTTTCTCTCCTCCCCACTTTTCTCTCCCCCCAGTCCCTGCAATCCCCTTTCCCCCCAACCTTTCCCTGTTACCCTTCCCCCATCCCAGCAACCTTCCCAGCCACCCACCCACCATTCCTTGTTACTCTTCTCCCCTACCTACACCCCTCCCCCTGCCTTTTACTTACTGTTTCCCTAGGTGGGGGTTGAAGATCTCCAAGTATTACAGATGACCTCCAGGCCACAGCAAGCCATTCCTCTGGAGAAAATGGCTGCTTTGGAGTTATACCTCACTGAGACAGGATTGCCAGGTCCCCAAGGGGCCAAACCAAGGGGTGAGGGCTGTGTGTACAAAGCATGCACGCACTCCGGTACCCACCCATCTTGCCAGAGAAGGACATCATTTTCTGGCACGGTTCAGGTGCTGTGGGTCATGCCATGCAAGGAGCTGTATGCTTCACCACTGTTGGCTCCAGTCTCAACAAGACTTGCCCTGACTGGGGACTTGAGCCTTGAGCAAAACATGACTGGCATCTAGTCCTGGACCTGCACGTCTGGCCAAGTCAAATGGAAACACTGCCACAGGCTTAGATTTGAGCCCCACTCATACCACGTGCAATGTCACCATTGGTTTACTCCACTCAGGATTCTACCACGTTATTAGCCAATACAGATATTCTGCGATTTGTAGGGATTCACACACTATTTTCAATCAATTATTTTATTTTATTTGTAACCCAGCACAATAGAGAGCTGGGCATTCCAGTGGACACAACAGCTTCATATTTCTCCAGCTTCTGGCCTGAGACAAGGTCCAGATTTTTCCCCCCACTCATCCATGAAGCTCGCTAGCTCCCTCTATTGTCTTCACCAGCAGTGTATCACTTAAAACCAGCAGTGTATCACTTGTGTGGTGTATCACTTAAAACATTTATTGGCACTTGTCCCTGGCTTTATTTTTATGTGTGTTTGTATGTTTATATGGTTTTATTGAATTGTTTATTTTATTTATACTTTAAATGCTGTATTCATGTTAAAATGTTTTACTGTTTTGACGTCCCCTGCCTTGGGGACTCAATTCGGGTGGAAAGGAAACAAAGAATTTTTTAATATAAAATAAATAAAGAATAATTTTCCTTAGATCATTCTGTTTTAACCTGACCTACCTCTTAGAGTTATTGTGAGGATCAAAGAAAGGAGATAACCATTTGGATTCTCTGTGGTAGAGTTTCCAGGTACCTCACCCTTCAGTCGGGACTCGGCACTTACTGTATTCTTGTTCCCAGCATGCTCCTTGCGTGCTTGTGAAGCACGATAATATCAGGAAATGCCATCATCGGTCAAGGCAGTAGAGGGCGCATATGCTTTGCAGCGGGACGATTTGGGGGCTGTGAACTGCATTCGTGCTCTTGGGGTGGCACATTGACTACAGTGATGTCATCGTGCCAGCCCTGGGAGTGCCCCTGCAAAGCCCATTCCCCACCTTTTCCCCTGCTGGCACGGGAAACAGTGGCAGGGTGAAAAAAGTGAGTGTGGGTGATCCCTAACCTGTGACAATCCCAGCATCTTATGGAATGGCCTACATGAACAGCTCAGGAAAGCTCTCACTCAGTTGGCCTTCTACAAACTATGCAAAACCATATTATTCAAGAGGTAATAAGGTTGTGCTGTAAGGAAATGTTTCAGAGAGATGCTTTGGTAAAGGGATGGGAAGAGACTGTAGACTATGGTACTGTGTTCTGTCTGTTGCTGTAAGTATGTTACTTCTAGGCAGTTTCCACATCATTTAATGTCTTGTTAAGTTGTTTATGTTTTGTTTCAGCATTATCTTTCACCTCTGTATCAGATTTCTGCTTGTTTTTTTCCCCAACTTTCTGCCATCAATACCATGGCCCTTTTCACACTGCTTACCGGGACTCGCAATGATATGGAACATCGCGCTACAAATGCGGAAAATCGCGGTTTTTTGCACGAGATTTGCGTGACATTGCACAAGATTTGCGTGACATCGAGCGAGATTTGCGCGACATCGTGCAATGTTCTGCGCTGTTGGAGGTCCCAGTAAGTAGTGTGAAAAGGGCCCATATTGAATATCTCAGCCATTAATCATATTGGCCTACTCTATATAATCTGCCTTGAGTCTCAGTGAGCAAGGAAGACTACAAATCATGTTAATAAATAAAATATAATTAAAATGTAACAATCAAATAGTCCCTGATGCTATTTTGTCTGTTAGAGTGTGTTACTGCCAACATCTATAAAAGAGCAAGAGTCCAATAGCACCTACAGGACTAAAAATTTGTGGTAGGATCATAAGTCACAGTTGACTTCCTCAGATTTTCTTCAGATTTATGTGACTCATAAATGCAGTGCAGTGATCCCAAAGCTAAAGTGATCTGAAGAGCCAAGTGTAGGGTTCTGAATATCGAAAACATCTTAACACTTGTCTTCAAAGTTGATTAGGCTGAGAGAGAGGGCCATTCTCAAGGCCCCTGTCAACAATAGCAAGATTTGATTATCTGTGCAAACATCCAAAATTACAGCACCACATTCACACTATTCATGCTTGCAACTTTTGTACCCTCAGACTAATGTCAACACTCATCTTTTCTGCTCAAAGCCCCATTTTCGTAGCACTTTGGCCATCGCCGCATGAATGTCCTTGTTCCGCAGAGTGTATATGATAGGGTTCAGAAGTGGGGTGACCACAACATAAAACACAGCAGCCTGCTTGTCATTCCCAGGAGATGCTCCTATCCGTGGTGCAATATAGACAAAGATGGCCGTGACGTAAAAGATTATGACCACTGCTAGATGGGAGCCACATGTAGAGAAGGCCTTGCGCAATCCACTAGCTGACCTCATTTGGAACAAAGAAAACAGAATGAGTCCATAAGAAGTCAAGGTAGCTGAAAGAGGGCAGAAGAGGACGATTGCTGCGAACACAAAAATGATGATTTCTGTAATACGGGTGTCATCACATGCGAGCCTCAACACCACTGGCATCTCACAGATAAAATGGTTGATGCAGCAAGGGCCACAGAAGGGGTGGCTAAAGGTGAGGCTCACACATACCATTGCAACACCAAACCCACCTATCCAGCAGGCTAAGGCAAGCTGAAATTGGTGCTGACTCCCCATAGCAGTGGCATATATGAGGGGATGGCAGATGGCTAAGTAACGGTCATAAGCCATGACGCCAAGCAGAAGTACTTCAGCAGCAGCCAAGGCCAAAGCTGTGTACATCTGCAATGCACAACAGATTAAAGACAATCCTGCATGACCTGCTAGAAGGTGAGCAAGTATCTGGGGGATGGTGGTGTTGACATAACAGATCTCCACACTTGAGAGTTGTGTAAGGAAGAAATACATGGGGGTGTGGAGGTGGGAGTCTGTCCGTACCAACATGATAATCCCTGCATTCCCCACAAGAGTAAATATATAGATGAGGAGAATGACCACGAAGAGTAGAATCTGTGTCTTGCGGTCATTGGAGAGTCCCACCAAGATGAACTCTGTACTAGCATTGAAAGTGTCAGGAGGACCCATCCACGGCTTCTTCCTGCAGAGAATGAGAAACATTGACCGATTGAGAAATACAGTAACTCTAAAACAAGCTGGACTTTCCCTTTCTAGTGCGGATCAGACAAGGCAACTTGGTTTGCCAACTTCAGCTGGGGAATTTCCTGGGCATCTGGGGCTGAAGACTGGGGGCCAAGCTACACATGACGAATGACACTTGAACGGCAAGTGGATTGAGTGGAGGGCAAGTGAACAGGGAGAAATACACTTGCCATTCAAGTGTCATTCGTCATGTGTAGCTTGGCCCTGGGAAAGATTGGGTTTGGGAAGAGGATGGACTTCAGCAGGATATAATGCCATAAATGCCACCTTCAAAGACAGCCATTTTCTCTGGGGGAACTCATCTTTGTAATCCAGAGATGAGTTCTAATTCTGGGAGAACTTCAAGCACCACCACCTTCCTCCTCTAAAGTTCCTTGACTTGAATGTACCTCTTACTTGTGCTGACAAGAGAACTTTTATAAAGAATTTGTCAAAATGATAACCTCCTGACAAAATACTTAAAATATACAGTGGTTATAATTCTGCATGTTGGACATATAGGAAAGAATTTTGAATGTTGGCGGTGGTTCTGTGAGAAGATGCTTCGAGATTGAATTCAGAATATGCAAATTTACCATTTTTTTAAAAAAATAATAATTCACACAACTCAGGAGCCTAACATTTGCCCTCACATTTACTTAAAGGGGTCTCTATCAACAATTAAGGAAATGTTAATTTTTCTCCCTTAGTGTTGTGGTGATGTCGGTAAATGTTTAATATAGATAACTTTCAGAAATAGCTAAATTATCTAAATAGAATGTTCAAATGTGGGACATGTGAGTAAAATTACATTGTCTATTCAAGTTAAAGGGGGTTGCCAAAATTAATAATTTAGGCAGAACTGGAAATTGTTTGTGATATTTTGGAATGGTAAAAAGTTAAGTGCCGGAGAAAAGATATTTTTCCTTGTCAATTTGATTTTTTTAAAAAAATCAATTCTTCCTGCCCATGAATTCTCTACTGTTTTTACTGGAAAGCCTCAAGGGAGGGGATAACTTTTATCAATACAAAGAGAATCCATTTAAAGTAATAAACTTTGAATCAAACCACTGAAAATGCGCGATTCTTTGCCATCATTAAAGATAACTGCTGATTGAGGATCTGGGACCTATCAGATAGCATTAACTAACATGAGAAAAACTAAGTACTGATGGGGGACCTGACATACATGAGGAGACTCGTTCCAAGTAAAGCAGTTCATCATGTATGTGTTTGTCAATTGTGGTACCAACATGGGGTTAGTGGATGAGTGGTACTATCCCCTGTTCCAGGAGAAAAGAGCAAGAGTCCAGTAGCACCAGATACTGGTATCTGAAGAAGTGAGCGTTGACTTATGAAAACTCATACCCTACCATAAATTTTGTTAGTTTTATAGATGTTACTGGACTCTTTAACTTTTCAACTGCTACAGACAGACTCAGGGCCAAGCTACACATGACGAATGACACTTGAACGGCAAGTGGATTGAGTGGAGGGCAAGTGAACAGGGAGAAATACACTTGCCGTTCAAGTGCCATTCGTCATGTGTAGCTTGGCCCTAAGACAGCTACATATCTTGATATATCCCCTGTTCTCTCATCCTGTCTTAAAAACGACTCCCTGGAGCAGTCCTTTTCTCCGCAGCTTGGTCCATCACTAAGAATTATAACTGACTCATAAAACAGATTTTGCACCCCCTCCATGGGAAATTTGGAAAGAATAAACATTCATAAGATTTACATTCGAAGCTTGGTGAGGAGAAGATAACCCAGAAAAGTGTTTCTCATAAGAAAAAAAATACTAACAGAACTGATGACCAAGTTAATCAATGGTAAACTCGTAAGCAAAGTTATACTTTTCCAAATCAATTGAAGTCAGTGGGCTTAAAGGGTATAACCTTGTATAGGATTCTAAGGTTGTTGTTGTTGTTGTTATTGTTGTTTATATTTCTAGTCTGCTCTCTCCACAAGCAGGCTCAGAACAGAGTACAACAAATATGAAACAGTATAAAACTTTAGTTTAAAACCAACTAAAAACATAAATAAAAGCAGCAATTTCTACAAGATAGCAGCGGCATGCATATAACAACAACAACATTCGATTTATATACCACCCTTCAGGACAACTTAATGCCCACTCAGAGCAGTTTACAAAGTATGTCATGATTATCCCCACATCAAAACACCCTGTGAGGTGGGTGGGGCTGATAGAGCTCCAGAAAGCCGTGACTAGCCCAAGGTCACCCATCTGGCTTCAAGTGGAGGAGTGGGGAATCAAACCCGACTCTCCAGATTAGAGTCCCGTGCTCTTAACCTCTACACCAAATTAACAACAAACGATGGGTCTGGGAGGCTAATTGCTAGATATTAACAAAATGGGATGGTGGTACACCCCCCCCCCCATGGCAGGAGGCCTGTTCCACAGACTGCACACCTCAGCCACCATATGCTTGGCAGAACATCTCTGTCTTACAGGTGTGGTGGAAGGATAATTCCTACAGGGCCCAGGTTTCCATAGATAGAGATTTCCACCAGGTGAGGGCCAGGACTGAGAAGGCCCTGGTCCTGGTTGAGGCAAGGCACACCTTTTAGGGCAATAGACCACCAGAATATGTTTATCTGCTGAACAGAACATCCTCCAGGGAACTTAGGGTAAGGAACCCAGCTCCATTTAGTCATGAACTCATAGAACTCAGGTGAGGTATTTAAACTCATAAAATTCTTGAATCCATCATTATATATGTGAGAGCAACTATATGTGCATATCTCTATATGTACTGATTGACTCAACAATGCCCAGCCCAAACCTAGAACTGTGAAATTTGCCGGCTGCAGTGAGGGGGGAGACTGTCAAGAAACCCCTGACAAGCGGCTGAGTTGGGGTGAAGTGCTCCTCTCCCTGCTGCTGTGCAGCAGTACCAACCAACCAACCAACCAACCAACCAACCAACCAACCAATCAATCGAGTTTATTGTCTATAGCCATAGGCCGTCACAATTCACCAAACATCGACTAATAAACAATTAAATCCATTATCACAGTTTGTATAAGTTACTAATATTAATTAAAACAATACAGTATGCGAAACTATCGCAGGAGTCACAAAACAGCCTCATTCAGTACCTCCTTAGATCTTATCTTTTGGCTGCGAGTGCAAACTGAGAGACTCTATAGGACACATGATTATCAGTGTCAGATAACAAAAACACAATCTTCTCGATTTCAGAGTATGTGTTTGTCACTGATAGAATTCTGGCCAAAAATTTAGCTCTGGATACACTATATAATGGACAATAAAGTAGGTAGTGGGAAAGGTTCTCCACTGTAGGTAATCCACAAATGCAGGTGCGATGTTCCGTAGGGGTGTGAGAATAACGCCCTGCCCAAAGAGCTGTTTGCATCACCTGAAAGCGCAGAGCAGTGAAAGACACTGAGGTTGTAATGAGACAAATGGTCAAATTTGATTAATTTATACCAAGAAGCTGCCTTAGATTTTAATATTGATAGCCGATCCATCACTGCATCTGACTTGTAGATCTACTCCTTAAGTGGGAGGTTGTTGGCTGAGACCCCTAACAGGTCATCCGGGATGGTATACCTTTGGCAAATGGTGTATAGAAAGCCAGGGCATGTGGGGTCTTTGGATAGTAAGTAATTTACTGATTAGCAAGTTAAGGAGTCAGAACTGGAAAATTTGATCCTTTTCCAGTATTTTAAAACTGCAAGGTGTACCTGCGCCCTAAGGGAGGGAAGTCCTGTTTCGGCCCTCATCAGGGCGGCAGGAGCGCCTTTGGGTAAAGCCAAAATCCATCTCAAGAATTGGTTTTGGATTACCTCAAGACTGATTAGAATGTCTTCCTTCCAACCCCACACTTCAGCTCCACATAGCAGGTGAGGGACTACCTTGCTCTTAAATAATTTCAGTGCTGGATCTATCAGTCGATCCCCCCCCCCTTTGTATAAAAGAAATGTATTATTGACCCTACAATCCTTGAGGCTGAGGATTTAACCAATGCAAGATATATCTTCCAATTCAGAGTCTCTTTAAAGGTTTCCTCTAGATATTTAAAGGAGCTGCATTGTTGGATTGGGTTGCCAAGGATGCTCCAGCGGGAGATTTTTGGCTTTCTCCTGAAAACCATTACTTTTGTCTTTGTGTAGTTGACATTGAGAGCTTCTACGTTACAATAATGGCCTAACTGATCTAAGAGTCTCCTCAAGCCGATCTTGGTCAGGGAGGTTAGGACCATGTCACCTGCATAAAGGAGAACTGAAATCTTCTGTTGTCCCAGAGAGAGAAGGCGGCATAAATTGGGGACCTGACAGAGTCTCATTGATATCATTGATATACAGCAGTAGAGAGAAGGGCATTTCACCCTGGCAGGCTGCACTCAGCTGCTTATCGGGGGTTTCCCTGACAAGCAGCTGAGTGGGAGATTTAAATGTCCCTCTTCCTGCTCTGCACAGCAGCAGGGAGAGGGAAATTTAAACCCCGGCAGGCTGCAATCAGCCCTTGTCAGGGTCTTACCTGACAAGTAGCTGAGTCAGGGGTGAAGTGCCCCTGGGCTTAGATTGGGGTTTCCTGGGAAACAGGAGTTCAGACAGAGTCCAGAAAGTTCGTGCCTACTGTTGCCAAGGGAATTGATTGAAAGGTGCCAGACTGTCTGGCTTGACAAACAGCTGATGAACACTAGGAATAGGGCTTGGAACGAACACATGTACTTCGGGAACAGGGGCCTCACGAACAGCTTGCTCGCAAACAGCTGATGGGGCTGTTCATGGCTTTTTTTTGTTTGTATTGCTGTTCGTGCCCATCTCTAATAGAGATTAGATGCATGCGAGAGGAGACATGGTTCCTCTTCCCCTTCAATAGAGACGCAGAGCAGCGAATCCACTTCAAGCAAGCCCTTGAAAAAAAACTAAAATAAGCTGATCTCTCCCTCTTCTGCCCCATAATTTGACTTGCAGATCTTACCTTTGTGCTTCTGTCTGATGATCTTCAACAACTGCAGTAGATGAGTTTCAAATTGGTATCTAATGCAACATGTGGAGACTCTAACAAGGAAATCAGCCATCAGTCAGTGGCTTCAGAGGCATGTATGAAG
The DNA here is from genome assembly GCF_028583425.1 of Eublepharis macularius. NCBI lineage: Eukaryota > Metazoa > Chordata > Lepidosauria > Squamata > Eublepharidae > Eublepharis > Eublepharis macularius. The sequence continues at coordinate 68,509,914 of NC_072801.1, read as the reverse complement.
CTTCCATCCATCAGGTCAGACTGTCCTATTTAACTCAGAGCGGAACTACAAGTGACAAAAGTCACAGGTTGGACACTAGTCAGCTTCCCTCAAGTTTTGATGGGAAATGTAGGCAGCTTGGCGGAATGTTGGACAAGTGACAGTTGAAAAGTCCATGGGAGAGCCAAGCTGTGAGACCAGGATGCCTACATTTCCCATCAAAACTTGACGGAAGCTGACAAGTGTCCAACCTGTGCCTTTTGTCACTTGTAGTTCCGCTCTCAGATGCCTACTCTCACCAAAGGCATCTCTACAGGGTCTTGGTCAAGAAAAATCTTTGGCAGCATTCACTGCCTGAGAGTTTTTTAGCTAGAAGGAGTAGCATTTGTATTTGAGACCTTGTGCATGCAAAGCAGGTGATTTAGAAGTGAGTCCCAAAAAGGAAGACCTATGTATTATATGAGATGGAGCCGCAGATGAAGACTTTATCCATGTTATCTTGACAAAGCAGTCTATGGAGAGCTCAAGAACATAATATTTTGGCATTATCCTTCAGTATGAGAACAGCAGACATCTAGAATTTCTTGTCAGTAGACCAGCAAGAACGGCAGCTGGATGGGGCAGTCACTCAGGCTGCAATCCTAATGACATCTTCCTGAGAGAAAGCCCCACTGAATAACTTGATACTGGCTTCTGAGTAGACCTGCTTAGAACTCCTCCTTCAGTTACTTTATTGCTCAGCCTAACCTGTATCACAGAGCTGTTTTTAGGATAAAAAGGCGGATGTCCAAAGCCACTTTGGCTTTGGGGAGAAAAGTAAAGTGGGAATTAGGTAAATAAATAAATAAATAAATTTAAAGCTGGATGGATATTAATAAGTTTTGTAATGTAAAACTATGTGGAGGATGCAGCATCTTGTTAGTACTGACTTTCAAACATACATAAAATAAGAATCTGATTCATATTGAATCAGGCCATTGCTCTAATACGTCCAAAATTGTCTACTGTCAGTGGCAGCAGATCTCCAGACAGAGTTCCATCACAGGACAACTACCCGTTAACTTTCCATACAAGATGCCCTATACAGGCAAAGCAAGTTCTGTGCCACTGAGTAACCCCAGCCCAATTTACTGGGGGAAATACATGTGACATTCCAGATAATGCTTCCTGTGGCAAGTTCTTAGTACCTCAGCTCCTAGTGGTTTCTTCCTACAAGACAAGGGCTGAAAGCCTTTAGAATTTTCTGGCTGATGAGTGGAAAAAAGTATTTGAAGATCCTTCTTTAGGACACATGTATCAAAGTATACACTGACCAAAGACACTGCTGGGTGGAAGCATGCTGCTTAACTTGCTATGGATGCAGATCAAAGGCTTCGTAAAGAGGAGGACAGGTATTATTCCCAATGCCCATCTTTCCCAAAGAGGTCCTGTAGGATCAGGGGAGCAGCAACTTTATGCTGAGTCACGCATCATCTAGCCCAGTTGTACTCTCTACCTTGTCTGGAAACAGTTTTCCTTGTTTCAGGTAGGAAAGGCAAATGCCAAGGTTCTTTTACAAACAAGCAAAGCATCTCCTAAATTCCAATTCAGAAGTTCCAGCCCATGCTAAATGCCTTCTAAGAACAGAGCCACACATACCTTGGCGTATTCAGCTTCCCAAGTAATCTCAGCATTAGGAAAAGGACAGCATGGTGATGACTTCTTTTCCATACGATGTCAAAAGTTTCTGGATTCAAGAAGATAATAAAGACTGTCAACCTTCTCCATAAGGGCTGATTCAGTCCCTTTGGAACGTTCTTCTCAGTCACTGAGAGTTTCTTTGTTGCTTCAGCCTCCTGGGTCTGAGTCCTTCGATGTAACAAAATGGGAGGGGGAGGTTCTTTAAACTTTTCGACAAGGAAATTCCCCCACATCCCTTTTTGAGGTTATACAGAGGTGTTAAATGTATAGCAGATGATCGAGTTTGTCAGATCTCGGAAGCTAAATAGGATCTCTTTTGTGATTAGTGATTGATTGGAAGAGTATCTAGGAAGACCCAGGTTGCTATGCAGAAGAATGCAATGAAAAACCACCTCTGCTCATCTCTTCCCTTGAAAACCCCATGAACTGAAACTTCGTGAGGTCACCATGTGTCAGCTGTGACTTGATGGTACATCACCATCATCATCATCATCATCATCATCATCATCATCAAGTAATAACGAAAAGTTTCCTAAACGTTGGATATCCTCATTTCACTATTATTGGACCTCACCATTAGCAACAATAAGCAATTCTCAATTGTTATATTCAAACTCATGCAATGAGAATTCGCTTGAGAGATTTCATTTAGGTCACCTCTGAAACAGTTTTATATCCTTTTAGCAGAGGGTAGCATGAGCAGACTCGGGCACAAGCACGTTACTGTGTTCTACATGTTGTTCCACAGATATCTACCCATTCACAGACATCCTTTTCTTTTTTAATTATTTCTTTTGGGGCTATCAAAACAGCTACTGAGTGATCTGAGAACTAGGCCACTTTGAGGCTTTTAATATGACCAAAATAGAATCACTTATGAGGAAAATGTTCAACTTAGTGATTTTCTGTCTGGAGCGATTAACGTTTTCATTAGCCTCTTGTGTCACAGCAGTCCTGTGAGGTAGGCTAAGCTGAAAATGGGTGGCTCCATGGCGGCGTATATTGCTGATCTGATAAACCCTGTGTTTAGGAGGGCTTTTATGTTAGCGAGGTTCAATCTCTTTCCCTCAGCAGTGGTCACAGGCAGATACGGGGGTATTCCATATAGGGATAGGCTGTGTGACTGCACTCTGAGGGAACCCGATTCAATCTCACATATTCTTTTTCGCTGCCCCAAATATTCTGTTATGCGCAGTTTATTGATTCGTCCTCTTTTTCCTGTGCAGAGGGATTTTTTGGATAAGGATCTAAAATTTTTCTTAGCTGACAAGAGTCCAGCAATAACTCTACCCGTTGCTGAATTCCTGGCTTATGTGTGGAAGTCAAGGGTAACATTTTATAAAACCCCCTATGACTGTGCTGTATCCTGAGATAATTTTGCTGTCTGGGGACACGATTGTGCTGCCCTATGAATTTATTCCACAACATTTCTCCTGTTTTGTCTGTATTATTTATGCCAATAAAGGTTGCTGTGCTGCAAAAAAAAAATGGGTGGCTTGTGTCCAGCCATCTTTTCTGCTTCACCCAGCCGGGATCAGGAGTGGAGCAGGTGGCAATATCCACCCCCCATCTTCACCCAGCGGGGAACATTATCAATGCCCGCCCTCCTGGGATCAGGAACAGGTGGAAATGCCCACCTCCCTGCCATCACCCAGTGGAGTAGGAGACAATGCACGCTCCCCACCTTCACCCGACCGGGATCAGGAGCTGAGTACGTGGCAATGCCTGCTCTCCACTTTCACCAAGCAAGGATCAGGAGAGTAGCAGGAGGCAATGCCTGCCCCAACCTTCACCTGGCTGGGAGCAGGTGCAGAGCAGGAGGCAATGTTGGCCCTCCTGCCATAACACGGCTGGGATCAGGAGCAGAACAGGAGACAATGCCCTACCACTGCCTTCACGCGGCTGGGATCAGGAGCGGAGCAGGTGGCAATGCCTTCCCACTGCCTTCACCCGGCCAGGATCAGGAGTGGTGCAAGTGACAATGCCCACCTGCTGCCTTCACCTGGCCAGGACCAGGAGCGGAGCAGGGGGCAATGCAAGCCCCTTTTCACCTGGCTAGGATCAGGAGCGGAGTGTGTCAATGCCCACCCCCACCTTTGCCTGGCCAGAATCAGGAGTGGAGCAGAAAGCAATGCCCCCTGCCTTCACCCAGCAGGGCTCAGGAGCAGAGCAGGTGGCAATTCCCCCCCACCTCCCCACCCTGCCTTCACCTGGTTGGGATCAGTTGCAAATGAAGTGGCAACGTCAGCATCCCTGCCATCACCCAGCTGAGATCACATGTGGAGTAGGTGGCAATGCCAGCCCCCTTTCACCTGGCCAGGATCAGGTGCAGATCAGGTGGTAATGCCCTCCCACCACCTTCACCCTGTGGCAGGGATCAGGAGTTCAGCCAGAAGCATTGCCTACTCTCCACCTTCACCCAGCAGGGATCAGACATGGAGCACGTGGCAATGCCTGCCCCCCCCCCACATTCACCTGACTGGGATCAGGCACAGAGGAAGAGGCAATATCCTCCCCCCCACACACACACACACCTTTTCTAAAGCCCTTGTATTTTTCCCACAATGGGCTTTGTTGCTCTGTTTGGCAGGGCTTCTTCAGGGACTCAGTCAGAGAAAAGTATTCTACAGCACCACTTCCCTGACATCCTTTAAGTGGGTAAGCCAGGGACTGCGCTAGGGAACTTCAGAGTTGTTTCTGTTCGAAGGAGAGAGGCACTGAAATATAATTATGTTTTTGTGATACATGCTTTATTGAGAGATATAAAGGTAGAACATAAGTGGAGGAAGAAGGGCACTTCCTCCAGAGCAGAAGATCCTCAACCCTATACAAAAAAAGATATACTTGGGTACCATAAGTTGCTTCTGGTCAATCTCAGAGCTCTCTCTCTCTCTCTCTCTCTCTCTCTCTCTCTCTGTGTGTGTGTGTGTGTGTGTGTGTTTCTTACCTAACTCAAATTACCTTTATTTCAGACAATATTCTGCCCCCTCTACTCAACAGTGAAGGGGCACTTTCTCCATGCTCTATCTATTTGATTAAAGATGTTTGGGACCATCACTTAACATCATTTCAGCTCTTCCAACATAGTGTGAAGCATCTTTTCACTCCCAGCTCCCACCAATATTCTGTACCAATATCTAGCCTGAGGAAACTTCTAAGGAAGTAAAAACTTTGAGTGCAATTCTGGATGATACGCTAGTCCTAATCAAAAGGTAGCATGGGACTGCTGTTTTTGGACTTTTCCCAATGTTTGACTGATAGTTTTGTTTGCTTTTAAAAATGCCACATTTAGATGTCAGAGAAAGTGATCGATCATCTGAAGGAGGATGAACTTTTTCAGGTGTCTGGGTTTTTGAGGGCTCTAACCACTAGATGGCACTATCACATTTGGCTTTCCTGAACTGGTCACCTTGTGCATCATCTAAATTAATTTGAATGTTTGTGTATAGAATGATTGCCAAATTGTTGCTGCTCTCAGCCTTGCGGAGAAGCTAATTGTTCCAGTTAGTACTGGGGATTAATGAAACATGCTGGCTTTTCTAATATTGAAACCCCAGTCACCATGTCATCTGCGGAATTCTGCAAAATCACCTGATATTCATTTTAGGAAAGTTGCCCACTGCACACTTTGGTCTCTCCAAGATTGTTGTGAATAATTATGTTCTCCCTTTTGTTGTATTCCCCCATGTTTGTACTTGTTGAACAGTTCTGTGCAAACTGAATGCTTCTGCTCACCATTTATGTATATTTTGCATGGCACTAATAATATAGAATTACTTATCTTTTTTTGTGCAATTACTTTTCCTGCGAACCAACGTGACTTCCCATTATTTTTCTTTCCTGACAATTATCCCCTAACGAGGAGACATTCACAGTAATTAAGAAATGATTATATTATTACATCATGAATCCAGTCCCTTTAGACCAAACCTATTAACAGTAATAAGGGAGGAAACTCACAATAATATATAGTTTCCTCATGCTGTATTGAATGACTGGTGCATCCGATTTAGTAATATTTATTCTGACTTTCCAGGGATTCTGGTCAGACCTGATTCAATTACAGGCATTCATCAAAGATTCCCTAAGTGTCTAGTTAGATTTCCTGTATCAAATAATTTAACTCCTGGCAAGAGGTCCATCACAAATAATGTTTAAGTTTGTTACCAGGTATTGTACACAAGTAATACAATTACAGAATCTTTGCTTCCATTCTAAGCCTTTGTAATTATTCAGCATACATAATATTAGCTCATTCAACAGAAAAGAATACCATCCATTATAACAACATCCATTTTTAAAGGAGAGCAATTCATAAGTCCAAGAAAGTATCTTACCCAAAGATAAGCAGGTCACAGGCAGGAGCTGTTTTTAGGGAAAAGCTCCATATCAGTTCAGCCTCCCCTATTTATTGGGTTTCAGAGTCATCTCCTAACAAAAACAACCTGCCCTGCTTCAAAATGGCTCACATTCCTTTCTAACTGATTATATTGTAATTTCAAATGCCACCCAAAGTTAACTATATTTGAAACATCTTAAAATATATAAAAATTGGAGGTCATTCTTGCTACATATTATTTTAACAAACTCTACGTAAAATTCATGATTAAAAGTTTCCCATACATAGGAATGTCTTTTGGCTCTCAACCAATACCCCCATCCGTGAACTATGTCTCCACTTCTGTGAAGTTAGACATTCCCAACATTTTGAGATGCTCTCTCTCCGTCTGGGTCTCAGCACATAGTATTTATTGATGTGGGTTAGATGACTCTTGTAATCTATACAAGGCCATACAGTTGTGTTTCTCCTGTCTAATACTCCTCACCAAGGTAGTTTTGTTCTAGGCCTTGAGACACCCATCTTGGCATGTCTAGCTATGGGGCCAAGGTAGCCCAGTTTCTACATACAAAAACATCTTCTATGGTTTTCTTGTTTAAATCCTGCAATCGTTCCCTTATATTTCTCGGTATAACCATGACAACCTGCTACCTGAGCTTCTTTGAAGTTGATGCCACCAACTCCATTGGGGCCATCTGTATGCAAAATATAGGCCTTATCAACCCACAAACCCTCACGAAAGAGGTCTGTTCTGAAACTAACAAAATGAACAGTACTATTTTGAACTGTAAGTGGGGGAGAGTACTTAATCATTTCCAAAATTTCCCTCTCTGTTCCAGGCTAGACATCTTACTACTCTGCTGATTTTCTTTTTTTCCCCCTTAGAGGTGAAGATTCCATATAAATCATCCCCCATAGACATGCTCAATATGGTATAGACCATTCAGTCATCTCAGAACTCTGCCACTTCCGTTGTACCATATTCTGCTATAGGAAGGAACTTATGCTAGACTTATTCTTGACATGGGACCAAACTAAACCTGTGTGCAAAGACATCTTCTGTGATTTTCTTGGTCAAATCTGGCAACAGTTCTACTGTGTTCCTAGAGGATCCCTCTATCCTGGACTCATACCAGTCTGGCTTCCAACCTGGTCATGGCACTGAGACAGCACTGGTCACCCTCACAGGTGATCTGCGATGTCACCTGGATTGGGGCAGGTTACTGCTGATAATTTATATCTTATAGCTATATTTGGCATGGTTGATTATGACCTTTTGATTCACCATCTCACTGCTGTGGGGATAAGTGGGATAGTCCTGCAATGGCTGAACTCCTTTCTACACAGTCAGGGACAGATGGTGGCACTAGGGGAACAGATATCCACATGCCATCCTTCGGTGTGCGGCATCCCCAAGGGGGCGATTCTTTCCACAATGTTGTTTAACATCTATATGTGCCCCCTTGATCAAGTGTTTCATAGCTTTGGGCTGGTTTTTCACCAATATGTGGATGACACCCGGCTCTATCTGTTTAAGGATGGCCAGCTGAACAACGCGCTGAATGCCTTGGCCAAAGGTCTGGATGCCGTGGTTGTATGGTTGAGACAGAGCCACCTGAAATTGAATTCTCTGAAGATGGAGGTCCAGCATCTGGGTCATGGGATGCCGGGTTTGGGAATTGGGCTCCCAACCCTCGATGGACTGCAACTCTGGCCTTCGTCAATGGTGGGTGTATATCTGGATGCCACACTTTCAATGGAGGCCCAGGTTATGGCCATTGGTCAATATGCCATTTTCCACTTTTGGCAGGTAAGGCAACTGGTACCCTAACTCTCGTCCCAGGATCTGGCTTCAGTGATCCATGCAACAGTTACCTCCAGGCTAGACTACTGCAACTTTCTCTTTGCAGGGCTGCCCTTGGGCTTGATCCGGAAGTTACAGTCGGTCCAGAATGTGGTTGCCCAGTTCTTACTGGGACTCCATTTAGAGCACATATTCACCAAGTGCTGTGCTGGCTGCACTGGCTCCTGGTTGAGTTCCAGGTCCAGTTCAAAGTGTTGGTTCTGGTATTCAAAGCCCTTCATGGACTGGGGACGATATACCTATGTGACTGCCTTTCTCATTATGTGCCCCGCAAGGATCTGCTCTCAGTGGATGAGCAGCTACTAGTAGTCCCCGGCCCAAAGGATCTTTGCCTGCCCTCAGCTGGGGCCAGGGCCTTTTTGGCTCTGGACCCAGCCTGGTGGAATGCACTCCTACTGGAGTTCCAAACGTGCAGAATTTGTTGCAATTCCTCAGGGTCTGCAAGATGAAAATGTTCCCCCAAGCCTTTGGTTGAGAGCTGGCATCCTGTCCCTCCTGACTGCCCCACTCCACTCTGTCCTGCCCTGAATGCTATACCATGGCTCAATTTTTAGCTTTTTATACTTTAGGTAATGACTTACGGAATCTGTTGACGACATCTGAAATTGAGATTGTATTATTGTAATTTGTGACTTGCTCTTATAGTTTTCTGCTTTTATATTTGTATTTATTGATACTATCATTATTGATAGCTGCCCTGAGCCCATTCACGGGAAGGGTGGGATACAAATCAAATCAAATGAATGAATGGATGAAACCATGACAACCTGCTACTTGAGATTCTTGAAAGTTGATGTCAGCAACTCCATTGGCACTATGTGTATGCTGTGCTGATTTTCTATTTTTCTGAGAGGTGAAGTGTCCATATGAGTTGATTCCACAGACTCAACGTGAAATATTATAGACCATTCAGTCATCTCAGAACTTTGCCACTTTGGTCATACCATATTCTGCTATAGGAAGGAACCCATGCTTGACTTATTTCAGTTCACGTATACACTTTCAGCTGTTCTCAAGGTCTCCTAGAATGTTTCATGATCTATCATCCCATCACAGCAGAGGGCTATGTAGGCCAGGAGACGCAGTGATCCCACAGCCCATCTGAAGAGCCAAGCGTAGGGTTATGAATTTTGGAGTCATCTCAACAGTAGTCTTCAAAGTTGATTGGCTGAGAAAGCGCCAGTGAGTCAAAATCTACAATGAGCAGAGATTTGATTTGATTTTCCTTGTAAACCCCAGACACCTCATTCACGATGTTCATGCTTGCAACTTTTCTACCTTTAGACTAATGTCAACACCTTATCTTAAGCCCCATTTATGTATCACTTTGGCCATCGCCGCATGGACGTCCTTGTTCCGCAGAGTGTATATGATAGGGTTCAGAAGTGGGGTAATGACAATGTAAAACAGAGCAACCCGCTTGTCATCATCAAGAGATGCTCCTGTCCGTGGAACAATATATACAAAAGTGGCAGGGGCATAAAACATGATGACCACTGCTAAATGAGAGCTGCATGTAGAGAAGGCCTTGCACAATCCACTAGCTGACTGCATTTGGAACAAAGACAACAGAATGAGTCCATAAGAACTCAAGATAATTGAAACAGGGCAAAAAATGACCATTGCCACGAACACAAAAATGATGGTTTCCGTAATATGGGTGTCATTGCATGCGAGTCTCAACACCATTGGTATCTCACAGATAACATGGTTGATGCAGCAAGGGCCACAGAACGGGTGGCTAAAGGTGAGGCTTACACCTACTACGGCACCACAAAGCCCACCTATCCAGCAGGCTGAGGCAAGCTGGACCTGGTGCCGCCTTCCCATGGCAATGGCATATACCAGGGGACGGCAGATGGCTAAGTAGCGGTCATAGGCCATGACGGCTAGTAGAAGTGCTTCAGCAGTAGCCAGGGCCAAAGTTGTGTACATCTGCAATGCACAATGGATTAAAGACAAACCTGCATGACCGTCTAGAAGGTGAGCAAGGATCTGGGGGATGGTGCTGTTGACATAGCAGATCTCCATACTTGAGAGTTGCGTAAGGAAGAAGTACATGGGTGTGTGAAGGTGGGAGTCTGTCCGTACCAATATGATGATCCCTGCATTCCCCACAAGGGTAAATATATAGATGAGGAGAATGACCACAAAGAGTAGAATCTGTGTCTTGCGGTCATTAGAGAGTCCCACCAAGATGAACTCTGTACTAGTGTTGAAAGTGTCAGTATCCATCGAGGGCTTCTTCCTGCAGAGAGTGAGAAACATTGACAGATTAAGGCATACAATGACCCTAAAACAAGCTCGACTTTACCCCTCTGGTACTGATGTGGACACAGATCAGATGAGGTCACTAGGATTGCCAATGCCAGCTTGGGAACTTCCAGGAGATCTGGAGGTGGAGCCTGGGGAAGGTGGGGTTTGGGGAGAGAATGGACTTCAGCAGGATATAATCCCATAAAGTCCACCTTCCAAGACAGCCATTTTCTCCAGGGGAACTTATCTTTGTAGTCCACGGATTAGTTGTAATTAGAGATGGGCACGAACCGAAATATGAATCAAAATTCAGCACACACCAGGCCAGTTCGTGGTTTGCGAACTGCGGTTTGTCAAATCCCATTTCTGACGAACTGCCATGAACTTTAGGCTGATTTGTTTAGTTCGCTTTTTGGTTCATGACTGCAGACAGCCTGGTGCCAATCAATCAATTACCTAGGCAACAGGGGATGGACTTCCTGCAGACTTTCTGCTGGCCTGGAAGTGACCTTCTGCTGACCAAGAAGTGATGGTTTTCTGACCTGGATGTGACGTTTTCACGAACCAAACGAATCGGTTTGTGAACCAGGGGCAGATTCGTGAAAGTTCATGGTTCTTGGTTTGTGAAATATGACGAAGCACGAACCACATGGTTTGGTTTTTTTCCGGTTCATGGCTATCTCTAGTTGTAATTCTTGGAGAACGTCAGGCACCACCAGCTTCCTCCTCCAAAATTCCTTTACCTCCAGTGGAAATGGTCTCTATAGTTTGGAGATGTCATTCTCTGAGAACTCCAGGTCCCACCTGAAGGTAGACAATCTTACAACTCAAGATCATATTGTCATTCCAAAGTACAGAAGAGCTCCTTCCTCCTCCAAAGTTACCTGAATGTATCTCTTATGTGTGTTGATCAGAGAACTGTTATGAAGAGACTGTCACAATAGTAACCTCCTGACAAAATGTGGAAAACATACAGTGGTTATAATTCTGCATGCTAGAAATATAGCAAATAATTCTTTCTCCAAAGTTCTTTTATTTGAATGTACCTTTTATGTCTATTGATTAGGCAGTTAATGAGAGAACTGTTATAAAAAGCAATCTCAATGATGTCTTTGTTACACAATATGTAAAATATACAGTGGTTGTATTTTTGCATACTGGAAATAATGGAAAGTATTTTGAACATAGTTTGTGGTGCTATGAGAAGGTATTTCAGCACTGCATTCTGGTAATGCAAAGTTACCATTTGCCCTCACGTTTACAGTGAAATTAGACAGGAGAAAATCTGCTTTCACTGTTATTTAAACGGGTCTCTACCAACAAATAGCAAAATATTAATTTTTCCTCTTAGTATTATGATGATGTTGGTATATCCTTAATATCCAAGACCTTCAGAAATCCCTAAATTATCTAAATAGAATGTTCAAATGTGGGGCTCGTTAGTAAAATTACATTGTATATTGTATATTTAATTTAAAGGGGGATGCTGAAATTTATAGTTTAGGAAGAACTGGAACTTTCTTTGTAATATTTTGGAATTATAAATCAGTCACAGCTTCTAGGAGCTCTCTCAGCCCCACCCCCCTCAGAGGGTGTGTGGGGATAATAATAACATACTTTGTAAACCACTCTGAGTGGGCATTAAGTTGTCCTGAGGGACGGTATATAAACCAAATTTTTATTTGTTGTGGTTATTTTGTTTTTATTAGATCCCCTCAGAGAAAAAAACACCAACTTTTACAAAACAAAAATAATCTACTTGATCAAGATTAACAGATCTTGACCTTAAGATTAAGGTCAAACCACTGAAAATGCAAAAAATCTTTGGCATCCTTAAAGATATGTGCTGATTTAGGATCTGAGACCTGTTAGATAGTTTCTATCATTTTACTTAATATGAAGTACCAGTAGGAGGACCTGATGGGTATGAGGACATCCAAGTAGGGATCCCAGGTCCCCCGATGGGGACGGGGGATTCCCCGCTCCCACCCTCTGCCCCCTGCCACCACTCACTGGGCTGACGGCGGGGAAAGGTGGGGGAACAGGCCTTCTGTGCATGCTCCTGGGGCAGCACGCTCCTGGGAGGTGCAATTTTGGGGCCCAAACAAAACAAAGACAGACAAAATGTTGAATGTCAGGTTCCTAACTCCTGCTGAGAGAGTAAGGGGGCCTGTCAACCCTAATTCCATGTAAAGCAGTGGTGTGTGTGTGTGTGTGTGTGCGTGTGAATTTTGTTACAAATATGGTGGATGAGAGGAGCTACAACCTATTTCCCCATCCGGTCTAACCATTAATGCACTTGACTCCCTGGAGCAATCCTTTTCTTCCCACCTTGGTCTGTAACTAAGAATTAGAATTGACTCTGCAAAAGAGATTCCGCGTCCTCTCTGCTGGAAATCTGGAAGACATAATTCATTCATAAGACTTGCATTAAGCTTGATGAGGAGATGGAAGGTAACCCAGGAACGTGTTCCTCATCAGAAAAAAACCAACAGAACTAACGACCAAGTTAAGTAACAGCATAAGAAGAATGATACCTCTCCAAATCAACTGAAATCAGTGGGCTTAGAAGGGGGTAACTTTGCATAGGATCCCAATGTAACTAATCCAGCTCCATTTAATCATGAACTCAAATAGATCAGATGAGGTCTTGAAACTCCTTAAGGACTTGGATCTAGTATTGTGTATGTGTGGGTGACTGTGTGTGCATCTCTTGAATTATTCATTTATTTATTTATGTCATTTATAGGCCACCTTTCTCACTGAGACTCAAAGCAGATTACACGGTATGAGATTAGTACAGTCGGTATCAAGGACATTTCAATACAGTGTCAAGGACATTTCCATAAACAACGTCATCGGGTAAATAAATAAAAGTTTACAAAGACATAGCATTAGCAAGGATCCAATACAGAGTAGAAGAAATGCTGAAATAGAACACAATCAATTCTAGGACTGACATTAGACAACTTGAAGCTGAAACAGAACATAATCAATTCTAGGAATAACATTTGACAACATGAAGCATAGTAGTGCATAGGAGTACATATTTAAAGCAACAGATAGTATTTAAGGCAAAATAGTGGTGAAGTCTACGGTCCCTAACTCATTAGTGAAGCATCTGAGACTTCATCCCTGCAATACAGCCCTCCTATCTGAGTAAAAAGCCTTTTTGAATAATTCGGTTTTGCATCATTTGCAGACAGGAAGATCAAAAAGAGTCCAGTAGCACCTTTAAGACTAACCAATTTTATTGTAGCATAAGCTTTCAAGAATCAAGTTCTCTTTGTCAGATGCATGATCCAAACTGGTCAAATACAGAAGAGGAGGGGAGATAGGGGAGAGAAGGAGATATATATCAGGACAGGATGCAATTAGCGGGGAGGCAACCAAAACATTCCTTTGCTAGTAAATGTAAACATCTCCTTTTGGTGTGGAGTCAGTTTGCCTCCCCGCTAATTGCATCCTGTCCCCTTCTGATATATGTCTCCTTCTCTCTCCTATCTCCCCTCCTCTTCTGTATTTGACCAGTTTGGATCATGCATCTGATGAAGAGAGCTTGATTCTCGAAAGCTTATGCTACAATAAAATTGGTTAGTCTTAAAGGGGCTACTGGACTCTTTTTGATTTTGCTACTACAGACTAACACGGCTAACTCCTCTGGATCTATGAGACAGGAAGGTGACATTTTCATCAGAAAGGTCTGGCTTTTTCTTTTCATTTCCAAATTCTCCTTCCCCCCATCGCTGCTTTTGTCCTCACAGGGAAGAAAATATGGGTTCCAGAAATAACATTCTATGTTTCTGACCCCCAGTAGCCTTCCATATAGAGACTAGCTGCATGCATACAAGAGATGGCATAGCTCCTCTTCACCTCCGATAGAGATGCAAAGCAGTGACCCCCTTGAAAAGACTAAAGCAAGCTCCCCCCTCATAATTTGGCTTGCCATTCTTACCTTTGCACTTCTTTCTGATGACCTTCAACAACTTCAGTTGATGGGTTTCAAACTGCTTTCTGATATAACATGTAGAAGAAACCCTAAAAAGAAATTCACCCATCAGCCAGTTGCCTCTATGAAACTGAGGGCCAAGCTACAAGTGACGAATGACACTTGAACGGGAAGTGGATTGAGTGAAGCGCAAGTGAACAGGGAGAAATACACTTGCCGTTCAAGTGTCATTCGTCACTTGTAGCTTCGCCCATAGAAACACAGAAACATGGAGCTGGAAGATGTCCCAAGTGTCCAACTCCTCACACAATGCCGAAAACCGTTCATACAAAGAATTGCTGATGCAGGGAGGGTGGAATATAAATCAAATAAAATAAATTTGTGACCGTTTCTCAGTATCTTATCTCCTAGTGGTTTCTCTCTCCAGGATGAGAGCAGAATTATCTGGCTGTGAAATGGAAGGAAGTCTCTTAAGATTCGCCTGCATAAATTAAAGTATTTAGGGCATGTATCACAGAATACACGGACCATAGATATTGCTGGGGGGAAGCATATTGCTTAACTTGCTACTGATGGAAATCTCAGTAAGATGGAAGTCTCAGTAAGAAAGAAGACAGATATTATTCCAGGTGCACACCTTCCTCAAAGTGCTCCTGTACTGTAGGACTAGGGGAGAAACAGGTCTATGCTGAGTAGAATAAATGTTTCATCTAGCCCAGCAGCATTCTCTACCATGACTGGAAACAGCATTCCTTGCTTCAAGCACAAAAGGGAAGGGCCAAGGATACTTTATAAACAAGCCCAGCCTGTCCTAAATTCCAGTTCCTAAACTACATTGAGAAGTTCTTCTCCAACCAATGATAAAATCCTTCTAAGTACAGAACTACACATACCTCAGCTTGTTCAACTTTATAAGTATTCTCAAGCTTAGCATTAAGAACAGAACAGCATGTTGATTATTTTGTTTCCCACATGATGTGAAATGCTTCTGGATTCAGGAAGATAATAAAGTCTCTCTACCTTCTCCACCAGGGCTGCTTCAATCCCTTTAGAATGTACTTCTCAGTCATTAAAAGTTTATTACTTCTGCCTCTTGGGGCCAAGGCCTTGGATTCTGAACCTACAAAGATTGTCCACCATCTTATCGTGTTGAGCTGTGTCTGCTCCTATTGATTGCCGCCATCTGAATACATATCTAAGCATATATTTTTATGTTTTTATATGTGAATATATTATATGTTTATCAATCTATTTATGTTTTTAACTGTATAAATTAGCTTTAATGTGTTTTATATGCTGTAATCCACCTTGAGCTCTTTGTGGGGAGGGCGGAATAGAAATCCAAAGAAAATAAATAATAAAATAAATGTAACAAAATGGGCCAGGGAAATACAAAGAAATTACCGAATATCCCGTGCATCCCTTTTTGAGGTTATAAATAGGTCATAAAACGCGTAGAATATGATTGAGCTCATCAGATCTTGGAAGCTAAGCATGGTTGGACCTGGTTAGTACTCAGATAGAAGACTACCTAGGAAGACCAGGGTTGCTACACAGAGGAAGGCAACAGAAAACCACTCCTGCTCATCTCTTGCCTTGGAAACCCCATGAGCTGGAACTTCATGGGGTCACTATGCATTGGCTGTGACTTGACAGCACGTCATCATCGTTGTCGTCATCGTGGTCGTCGTCGTCGTCATCATCATCATCATCATTATCCACAAGGCATATAAAAATTGCAAACCTACTGGTTTCCAATATCCCTACAGTCTTATCAAGCAACTGTTTTTTATCAATCTGAACTTGGTTTTAAGATATATTTTATTAAGGGCACAGCTGTCTGTTTTAGACTTTACTGCACTGACTGATATCTTTTAATCAAATTTATGCTATCTGTTTTTATTGTATTTATTACTGCTTATGATTAGAGATGGGCACAAACAGCAATACGAACTAAAAAAAGCCACGAACAGCCCAATCAAACAAACTGTTCCAGAGCCCCCATTCTAAACAAACAGGTGGTCATTGCAAGCCTCATTCATTGCTGTTTGTCAAGCCAGACAGTCGGGCACCTGCAATCAATTCCCTTGGCAACAAAAGGCAGGGACTGCCTGAACTCTGTTTGAACTCCTGCTGTTGCCCTGGAAACCTCAATCTAAGCCAAATTCAGCTTGATAGGCAGGTCTTCCTTTCAAGTGTGGAGCTCCAAATTTGCTCCAAAGAGCAGAGGGGAGGGGGGCTCCCAGCTCTGGTTTTACAGACAGTGAGGGAGAGACAGTTGCTGTTGGCATTTTGAGAGAGAGACATTGGCCATTTCCATACAGCTTACCTTATTCTACAAAATAGCAAAATCTCTCATGAAATCTTGCGAGAAGATGCTGTTATCAAGCGAGAAGACGCTGTTATCGCACGAGAAGACGCTATAACACCATCTTCTTGCAAGATTTTGCGCAAGATTTCACTATTTTGCAGAATAAGGTAAGCCATGTGGAAATGGCCATGGAGAGTGCATTGGAGCTTGAATTTTCTTTGTGTGTAGTGGGATAGGGATCTACCTCTTCGAGTTCCAGGACTGCTGCCAAGCTCTGGGCTAAGCTATTATTTATTACTGGTACCTTTCCTGCTGCCTGTTCAGGTAAGGTTTCTGGGAGTGGTGTGGTAGGGATCTTGATGGCTGAAGGAGAGCCTGCTGGCCCCCATGAACAATGAACAACAAATATGTTCATGAACAGGTCATGTTCGTCAATGTTTGTTGTTTGTTGTTCATGGATGGCAATGAACAACGAACACCATGTTCATTTTTTTGTGTGTTCGTGCCCATGTCTACTTGTGATCCACTCTGAGCTCGCTTGTGGGGACAGCAGAATATAAATGGAATAAAATTAAAAAAAATTAAATAAATAAATTTCATGTGTACCCCCTGCAACTTCCCATGCACTTGCTCACAGAGTCATGCTTTAATTTGCTCCACATGAATATATTCATGCATTCAATGTCAGTTCCTCCTCAACAGCTACAAGTATCCCCGTTTCTTCCACCTCCATTCATTGCAATGCAGATTTTGATACTTTCTCACACCTTAATGAAATGCAAATCAGCGAATCAAGGGAGCCTATAACACTTGTTCTCGCAGCAGAATCAGAGCTGAATTGGCACTCTGCGCTCCTGGCTCACTTGCAGATGCAATCTACCATGAAAGAGTCTCCCATGAAAGAGGCATTTACATGTGCCGAGCCTGCACGTGAACTGAGGACCACACATAAAATCCTGCACTTGATCATTCCCAGGTAATTCATGTGTATTTCTACTCCTAATCTCTTTGTGAATTTTTGTTTATTCTGAGCTTGTTCCGGTCCTGAAATAAAAAGGTTTTTCACAGATCACTGTTTTCAGGTTCCTGGGTCAAAACTTCCACACTCACTTTCTCTCTCGCTCTCTCTCTCACACACACATACGCACACACACACACATACTGATGCTTTTCTATGACACAGTGAATTATTCCATTGAAATCGCCCCCATCTGCTGAAGTTCTATCCATTCTGAATAAGTTCAGAAAAGAATAATTGCTTTTTTAACGTTCTTAATTATAATCCAGTGACAGCCAGTTTGGTGTAGTGGTTAAGAGCGCGGGACTCTAATCTGGAGAACTGGGTTTGATTCCCCTCACTCCTCCACTTGAAGCCAACTGGGTGACCTTGGGTCAGTCACAACTTCTAGCTGTCTCAGTCCCACCCACCTCACAGGGTGATTGTTGTTGTGGGGATAATAATAACATACTTTGTAAACCGCTCTGAGTGGGCATTAAGTTGTCCTGAAGGGTGGTATATAAATTGAATGTTGTTGTTGTTGTTGTTGTTATTTGTTCTCCTGTTTCTGTAAGCAGACTACAGAGAAAAATATTTATTTATTTAAAAACATTTATATCCCACATTTCTGCCTTCACGAGGGTCACCAAGGTGGCTAATGAATTAAAATATGCATAATAAAATCACAAATTTAAAACAATTAAAACCAACTGAAACAATAATAATAACGTATCATTAAACTGCTTGAAACATACAAAGACCTACAAATAACAAAGCATTTAAATCAATATCATCCTGATCATTGCATTAAATGGATCCATGGGCTACTTTGTGCCTTTCCATATGACCTATTTGCATTTGGAGACTTTCAAGCAGACTTTCTTCTGTACTGGTTAATTGTACTGGTTCGAGGAGACTTTCTTCTGTACTGGTTAATTGCTTTCCTGTGAATTATTGGAGGGATTGGATCACTCTGGTTTCTTTGTGTATTTACTGCCTTCCAAAAGAACTGTTTGCTCCTCAGCAACATAGACCTTAGTTTAACATAAATCTATAGCAAGCTGCAGGTCTGTGAAAAGTTGCTACTTGATAAGAATATAAGAATCTTGAATTGAGAGATGAATGACTATATTGTAAAAACAAACATTGTTACAGTCTTAGCATGAGCGGCAGACTAAATGCTACTGATTTTGTGACCCTTGAAGGAAAGTTCTACATAGCCTGAGAAACTGACACATGTGCTTTTAGGCAACTTCTTCATTGAAAAGTTTAAAGAATTTCATTTTAAAAGTGATCTTCAGACTAATTAGGCTGAGGTAAGAAAAACAAAACAAATGTCCAGTGATACCTGAAAGACTAACAACCTTTATTCCACTGTGAGCTTTTGTGATGCAGAGCACATGAGATAAGAAAATTTTAATGATCAAGAAGGAACCAAAGCTATCCCCCCATGGAGAAGTCCTGTAGTCTTTATTATCTTCTTGAATCTTCAAACCTTTAAGATCACATGGTGAAAAAAAATCACACATCATGCTGTCGGTTTTCCATTGTGGAGAATGATTACCAAGTTGTATAAGCCAGAGCTTGTAGACTCTCATCTGAAGTATTGGGTGGAGGAGAACCGCACTAGATGGCCAAGGAACTGGAATTCAGAGTCCATGTTTTGCATGCATCTCGATGGTCCTTAACTTTTCCAGAACAGAAGCACATCTACTTGAAGCCCTGAAAATCAGCTGGCAGACAAGTTGAAGCTACTAAGAGGGTCCATCCGTCTGATTCAGCAAAAAAAAGTCCTGTCCCCACCATAGAGACCAAGACCTCCTTCGGAAACGTGCATCAGAAATAATTTTGTCTCTTCTCTAATCAAGACTCTGATCTCCAGTTGGTAGAACATTAAGTAGCATATGCCCACTGTATAAGATCCATATATTTTAAGGTGTGCATCTCTAAATCCAACGGTTTCCGTTTAATCCAGAGGAATTTTACCAACTTGTCATTTTACAGCTGGAGAATTATTGATGAGTTCTGCTCTCATCTTGGAGGAAGAAGCTTGTAGGAGGTAAGGTAAGGTACCAAGACCCTGCGATATGTAGCCTTTTCAGAGCAGGCTTTATTAGTAGCCTTATACCTTGTCTACGTTTAAGGGGAAAGTAAGTAGGCTCCCTCAGTGGTGGTGGACATGTTATGTATGTTTGTGGTTTCAGGCCAGCTTGACCTTCTGGCATTCCCAATGAAAGGGCATCTGGTGGCAAGACTCACACAGAACTCTATCTGGAGTCCATAGAAACTTGGTGCGACCCACGTGCCTCTGCTTCTATACGCTGATGATACAGTTTTGATGTCTTGGGGTGAGTAGGGGTGCTCCTGACCTCCTCAGGCAGGCCATTACACAGGGTAGGGGCCACCACAGAGGAAGGCCATGTATAGGCTGCTGTTGATTTCGCCCATGTGCAGAGTGGGCACCTGCAGGAGACCCTGTTCAGATGAACAAAGCTCTTGTGTAGGAACATAGGGAGGGAGGCGGCCCCGTAGGTATGCCATGCCACAGCCATGAAAAGCATTGTATGTGATAACCAATACCTTGAACTGAGCACAATAGCTGATAAGTAGCCAATGGAGGGACTGCAGAATGGGGGTGACGTTCATGCTCCTGCTCATTCCTGATCACAGTCGCGCTGCAGTGTTTTGCTTGAATTGGAGTCTTCTAGTTAATTTGGATGAGAGGCCTCTGTATAGTGCATTACAATACTCAAGTCTTGATGTTTCCATAGTATTTGTATAGCATGGCATAGCATAGCTGACTTGGCAGTCTGCTAGGGATTTTCTAGCCACTAAAGTGTTTCTCATCTGTAAATGTTGCTACGTCATTGTTCCATCTGACTCTTCTCCCACAATTGCTACCTTAGATGTGTTAGAGAATGGGAATTTTGGTCTCATCATACTATTAGATGTTTCTAAAAAAATCTATGACTGATGGAGAAACCAGCTTTTCTTCTTTCATGTAATTTTGGAAGCTGGCTATTCCTTTGTTATGCTAATGGCTTAGAATGACTGTTGATTGGTTGCCTGCTACTAACACACCCTCCTGGCTAAAAGGAAGAGGGCACACCCGTGGGCTCTTCTCAGAGGATTTAGTCAATATTTTTGCAACAATTGGTGCCTCCGATACAATAGGAATGCTGAAATCCATTAAAAAAATGTTAAGAGCTAAAAATGACAGTTTCTCAACATTTCTTTAAATCTCTCTGCAGGAGGAGCTCTGAATGGGGGGTGATAACCTCACTTCCACTGATGTATTTGTCTTGGTGGGACTCTCCAGTGACCATGAGACACAGATTCTCCTCTTTCTGGTCATTCTCCTCATCTACTCATTTACCCTTGTGGGGAACCTAGGGATCATCATGCTAGTACAGACAGACTCTCACCTCCACACACCCATGTATTTCTTCCTCACACACCTCTCGAGCCTGGAGATTTGTTATGTCAACAGCACCATACCCCAGATGCTGGCTCACCTTCTCATGCGTCATGCAGAATTGTCCTTTATCCGGTGTGCATTACAGATGTATGTAGGTTTGGCAATGGCTACCGCTGAAGCATTTCTATTGAGTGTCATGGCCTATGATCGTTTCTTAGCCATCTGCCATCCCCTGATCTATGCCACTGCCATGGGAAGATGGCACCAGTTACAACTTGCTTCAACATGTTGGGTAGGTGGCGTTTGTGTTGCTGTTGTATGTGTCAGCATCACCTTTAGCCACCACTTCTGCAGTCCCTGCTGTGTCAACCACTTTGTCTGTGAGATACCAATGGTGTTGAAACTAGCATGTGATGACACCCACACCACATAATTCATAATTTTTGTGTTTGCGGCGATGGTCATCCTCATACCCGTTTCCATTATCTTGATCTCCTATGGGCTCATTTTGCTTTCCATGTTCCACATGCGGTCAGCCACTGGATTGCGCAAGGCCTTCTCTACATGTGGCTCCCATTTAACAGTAGTCATTATGTTCCTTGGTGGAACCACCTTCACCTATCTTATACCTGAGTCAGGACGATCTCCTGATACTGACAAGCAAATTGCAGTGTTTTATATTGTAGTGACCCCCCTTCTGAACCCAATCATTTATACTCTGCGGAACAAAGATGTCCATGAGGCAATGGCCAAGGTGCTGCGAAGACTGGGCTTTGTTAAGAAAAGCTAATTGTTAATATTGGCTCAAACTGGGGGGACATGGCAAAGATTCCTGCGGGAATGGATGCATTTTAGAGAGGCTCTGTCCTTTCCTACCTTTAACCCCTGTTAAATAATTTC
This sequence comes from Eublepharis macularius, assembly GCF_028583425.1. Lineage (NCBI taxonomy): Eukaryota > Metazoa > Chordata > Lepidosauria > Squamata > Eublepharidae > Eublepharis > Eublepharis macularius. Next base: position 68,488,221 of record NC_072801.1, on the reverse strand, counting down.
AGAGAACTCCAAAAAACAATCTATTATGCGAAATAATTCCTTTAAGAAAAAGGGATCAAAGTCAAAAGTAGTCAAAGACTTGCAAATATACTTCTCAGAAGCGAAAGACTCTAAGCAGGAGAAAAACAATGACGTGGAACTAGCCAAAATGGCGGATGAAAGAGCGGTAAACACTGAGGCAGAGGTAAAGGAAACTGAAATTACTCTAGACTCACAACTCATTTCCGAAGACACTCTCACTTGGAGATTTAGTTTGGAACTGAAGGAAAGATCATCCCATAATAAATAGTAATATAGTACTATCAGCAATCCTGTCAGAATGGGATTTAATGAGAGACAAAATTGTTCCTCAGATATCCAGATGCTTATCTTTTCACAATCAAACGTGGTTCCCACTGGGTCAAAATAGTTATCACAGCTTATCCCTTAAAAGGGTACATCTTAATACACTGATTGATATAGCCTCGGAGAAAGGCTATACAAGATTACAAAACAAGATATGGAATATAAAATACAACAGAGACTCCAGTGGTTTGAATATCTGCAGCTTCAAAACATGGCAGAACGCATACAGCTTAGGAAATTATGAGTACTCCACTAACGGATTTCTAAATATCACACAATGGGAGAAGAAGGGGATGATATCTAAACTTTACTCTATTTTGGTAACAAGTCTTAAAAAGTACCAGTCTCTCTTGTCAGTCCAAATGGCAACATGACTGCAATACTGATGGTGCACAGGATACTTGGGAAGAAATCTGGTCATCTCCAACATTTACTTCAGAAGTAATCCCTATTAGATTGCAAACTTTCAAAATAATTTATAGGTGGCACTTGAATCCTAAGAGGATGTCCTTTATGTCATCCTCTTGCTCTCCCTTGTGCTGGAAAGGGTGCAATGAAGTTGGATCCTTCTCTCATTGCTGGTGGGAGTGCTCATATATTGTGACATTTTGGAAGGAGGTTTTGGAACTTATAAAACAGATAACAGGATTTGATGTCCCATTTTCACCTGCTAGTATATTCTTAGACCAGTGGAATACTCAGCAGATTACAAAAGAGAGACGGAATCTTATAGCAATATTTTTAGTAGCAGCTAAATCAGCAATAGCTACGGTATAGAAATCAAAGAAAATACCAACTCAGGAGATGTGGTTTTCCAAAATATGGGATCATTTTATTCTAGATAAAATCAATGATAATATTCTCAATGCTGAATGTTTCCCTGCTAAGTCTAGTTTTTATGAAAAGTGGTTTCCTTTTCTAGAATGTATAGAAACACATAATCTACATCCAAAAATTAAAATTGTTCAGTCGTTGATACAGTTTTCTGATACTTGGTAAAAAAAAATAAGTAGGTTGTATATAGCACTTATTGTCATGTTATCTTACTTCGAAGCTTGTTAACAGATGTCACTAGTTGGTTATGTTGTTGTATTGTTATTTATGTTTTGTTTTGGTTATTGCTAATTTTTGGTGTACTGTATGAAGTTTAATAAAATATAAGTTTTTATATTAAAAAAATAAAGCTAAAAAAATATTGGCTCAAACTGTAACTAGCTGAAAGTTCGAACATTGTGATTAAGGATCTCAAATGCTGTGTGTTTACAATGAAGATCCAATCTCTGTTCAGCTGAACGTTTGACTCAGTTGCTTTTGGAATAACACTATCTAACAATCAAACATCAAGGACCACAGGCAGAGGTGTTTTTTTTTTTAATGTTATTATATCTTTATCCAAACCTTCCTGCAAAGATCTGAGAGGAGCACAAACATTCTCCCTTCCTTGATTTTCTCCTCCCAATCACCGTGTGAGTTAGGTTAGGTTAAGAGAGAATAGTTGGTGGGCTTCACGGCTGAGTCTGGAGAAGAACCTGGGCCTCTTTGGCCTCACCCTGTCACTTTGTGGGAGTATGGAGCCATTCCATCAGCTGGAAAGCCCAACTTTGTGCTTTGTTTTATTGCTTGGACCTGAAATATCCATGGTGTCTCACAAGAGAGAATATCTGTAGCTGCACAACTGAATTTTAAAAAATACAAACTCAACCCCATTCCCTACATATAGCAGGATAGAGAGGTGGAATTCTTCCATTTTTTTTCTTCTGTATTCTCTGTTTTAATTCTGTAGCCAAGTTGGGTTTGGAGTGTGTGGGGGGAGGTTCTCAGTATTGGTAGAGTACATAACAATATTCACGCACGTTGATTAAAAATTAAAGAATATATTAGTCCAAGGTCTACACAAAGACAGACATGCTCATATAACATTAGACCTTCATTGAGTGGTCTTGTTTGTTGTTATTTTTCCTCCTCAATTGTGAAATTCACTAGGTAAGTGAAAGGAATTGTTGATGTACTTTGTTTGGCAGGGTAGGTAACTAGAATCAATGGCTCCCTCAGTTGGTTTGCTCATTGTGTGAAACTGTTCAGTTGAGAGTAGACATGGGCAAGAACAGAAAAACAAACAAACATGGTGTTTGTTGTTTGTTGCCATCCATGAACAATGAACAACAAACACTGATGAACATGATCCTGTCATGAACATGTTCGTTGTTCATTGTTCATAGGGGCCAGCAGGCTCTCCTCCAGCCATCAAGATCCCTACCATACCACTCCCAGAAACCCTACCTGAGCAGACAGCAGGAAATGTACCAATAATAAATAATAGCTTGGCCCCAGAGCCTGGCAGCAGCCCTGGAACCTGAAGAGGCAGATCCCTATCCCACCACACACAAAGAAAATTCAAGCTCCAATGCACTCTCCCTGTCTCTCTCTCTCAAAATGCCAACAGCAACTGTCTCTCCCTCACTGTCTGCAAAACCAGAGCTGGGACCCCCCCCACACACACACACCTGTTATTTGCTCCCTTGTAACAAATTTGGAGCTCCACACTTGAAAGGAAGATCTGCCTATCAAGCTAAATTGGGCTTAGATGGGGATTTCCAGGGCAACAGCAGGAGTTCAGACAGAGTTCAGGCAGTCCCTGCTTCCGGTTGCCGAGGGAATTGATTGCAGGTGCCAGACTGTCTGGCTTAACGAACAGCAATGAACGAGGCTTGAAACGACCACCTGTTCATTTAGAATGGGGCCTGGGGAACAGCTTGTTCATGAACAGCTGATTGGGCTGTTTGTGGCTTTTAAAGTTCATATTGCTGTTCGTGCCCATCTCTAGTTGAGAGCTATACTTATTTCCTTCGCTTCTCTCCTAGCAACTGGACAAATATCCTAGAGAAAACAACTCCCCATCCAGGGACAGAGGCCATCCTCACATAACTACTGCTCCATGAGAAGAAAAGCATTGTACTTCAAGGAGTATCATTGCCATTACCCCCTTAAATGCTGGTGTAGTATCTGATTTCTCCCTCTCCACAGAACATGAGAGTTCTGTGCTGACAGACCGTCCCCTCCCCAGCATCCTTCATGACCCCGTTACTTGACTGGTCGGGGGAATCAGGCGCTGACTCCCAGGGGAACAGGTGGACAATGCAGCAGAAAGCGGCAGGCTGGGCAGCCCTCTGGCCTTCTCCCAGTCCCATGAGGATTGTGTTGTTGTGGTGCAGCTGAGCCATTTGATTTGAACTAAAGGTGAGGGTGGGGAACTCCTTTACCTCCTCCTGAGCTTCCATCAACTTAACCACCACCACCCTGTTTTCAGAAAGAAAATAAAAACAGGGGAAAGGAAGTGGGGATAATTAGACACACCTGAAAGTGAAGAGGCTCCAGCGCACAGCATCCAAGCTGTCGCTCACTGATGCAAATGCAGAAACAGGGAGAGACTACACCAAGCTGCCTACATCTACCTTTATAGGTTCTTTTTCCTCTCCACTCCAAAGTCGATAGTTGGAAAGTGGTCATGCTCCTAGAACCTGATTGGCAGGGCGATATTGCTGTTGTCCAGATGGTGCCCCCCAAAAGATGCACCTTCCCTCCACTCTGACGGTGGATAGATGGGGAGGGGTCACGATCCTAGGACCTGATTGGCTGGCAGATAATGCTGGTGCCCAGGTTGTGCCCCTCAATGCACCTCCCCCCCCCTTTGCCTTTACAGGTTTTCCTTCCCTCCACTTTGAAGGCAATAGATGGGGAGGAGTCACATTCCTAGGACCTGATTGGCAGGGAGGCAATTCTGTTCCATAGGTAGCACCCCTTCCCCTCCAACCAAGTTCACTTAAATGGAGGTTTCTGAAGCTGTGGTCTGGGGGAGGGTTTTGTGCTCCTCCACTTACAACGACCCGACTGGCAGGGAAACAAGACGATTTTGTTTATTCTGAGCTTGTTCCGGTCCTGAAATAAAAATGTTTTTTGCAGGTCACTGTTTTCAGGTTCCTAGGTTAAAACTGCCACAATTACACTTACACACACACACACACACACACAAAATGAATTATTCAGTTGAAATCCTCCCCATCTGCTGAAGTTCTATCCATTCTGGATAAGTTCAGAAAAGAATAATTGCTTGTTTAACATTCTTAATCATAATCCAGTGTTTTATTTGTTCTCTTGTTTCTGTAAGCAGACTACAAAGAAAAATATTTATTTTATTTATTTAAAAATATTTATATCCCACCTTTCTGACCTCATGAGGGCCACCAAGGTGGCTAACGGATTAAAATATGCATAATAAAATTGCAAATTTAAAACAATTAGAACCAACTTAAACAATAATAATAAGATATCATTAAACAGCTTAAAACATTCAAAGACATACAAATAACAAAACATTTAAAACAATATCATCCTGATTGTTGCATTAAATGAATCATTGGGCTTCTTTGCCCCTTTCCATATGACCTATTTGCATACGGGCAAAATGTTCAATGTTTGTCTATAGCCATTTACAGCATGTTACACTTTTGATCTTCTTTGGCCTCACAATACTGAGGTAGGTTAAATTGAGAAGTGATGACTAGCTCAGAACCAGTAAAAACTTAGAAAGCCAGGGTGGTTAGAGTGTTGGATTAGGATCCAGGAGACTCAGGTTAGAATCTCGTCTCTGCCATGGAGGCTTCCTGGGTGATTGTGTGCCAGTCCCACACTCTCAACCTAATCTACCTCACAGGGCTGTTGGAGGAGAGGAGAATGAGGTACGCTGCTTTGTGTCCCAGCTGGGGAGAAATGTAGGTTATAAATAAAGTCAACGAAACACTCCACCAGTTTGGTGTAATGGTTAAGAGCGACAGGACTGTAATCTGGAGATCCAGGTTTGATTCCTCATTCCTCTGCTTGAAGGCAGCTGGGTGACCTTGGGCTAGTCACAGCTCTCTGGAGCTCTCTCAGCCCCACCCACCCCGCAGGGTGATTGTCATGAGGATAATAACACACTGTAAACTGCTCTGAGTGGGCATTAAGTTGTCCTGAAGGACAGCATATCAAACAAATGTTATGATTATGTTATTATTATATAAATGAAGGCCGAAAAGGAATTTGGGAGTACAATCTTGTTTCTTCAGTCCAGTGTCAGGTCTCCTGCCTGCAAACATTCTGTGATGATCCAGGCACACAGCTACATTATCCCGAGTAAGACCTTCAATCCACCTAGATCTGGATTATCAATTCCAATTTCCAATGGCCCTCCTTAAATCTTATATCCTGGAAAACGGTTGGTCTTTAAGGTGCTGCTGGACTCGAGTAATGGCCCTCCAGGATCTCAGGTAGATGAGGGCCTTTCCCATCTCATGCAACCAGAGATAATTTAAGTGGAGTTGCCATGGTTTACCCAAGAACCTTCTGCAAGCAAATATTCTTTGGTCCCAGGGCCAGATCTTCCTGGTTTTTCCCACCCACTTTGAAGGAGACAATATTGCAGTCCTACAATATTATTGTAATATTTGTTTCATTAATCAAAAGAACCCCAACTATACAGTTATCCTGGGATTACAAATACAGTGGCCAGCACTGGCCTAAGAAACTGCAAGAGATTTGGGGGCAGTGCCCATGGAGGGGGGAATCTGGGGAGGAATTTCACCTAGAATCTATGGTATACCATAGAGTTTTCCCTCGGAAGTTGCCATTTGCTCCAGGGGAACCGATCTCTACAATATGGATATCAGTTGTTCACACCAAACATTCAAGATCCTCATTCACAATGTTCATACTTTCGACCCATTGGCCCAATTTTAACATTCAATTTTTCTTAGCAAAGCCCAGTCTTTGCAGCACTTTAGCTATTGCCTCATGGACATCTTTGTTCCGCAGAGTGTAAATGACCGGGTTTAGAAGGGGGGTGACCACAACGTAAAACACTGCAATGTGCTTATCGGTATCAGGAGACCTTCCTGACTGAGGTATGATGTAAGTAAAGGTGGTTGTGCCATAGAACAAGGTGACCACTGCTAAATGGGAGCCACATGTAGAGAAGGCCTTGCGCAGTCCTGTGGCTGAACGCATTTGGAACACGGAAAGCAAAATCAGCCCATAGGAGATCAAGATAACGGAAAAGGGTACCAGAATGTTCATAGCTGAAAACAGAAATATGATGAATTCTGTGGTGCGGGTGTCATCACAAGCTTGTTTCAACACCATTGGTATCTCACAGATGAAGTGATTGATGCAGCAGGAACCACAGAAGGTGTGGCTAAAGGTGAGGCTTACACATACTACACTGACACAAAAGCCAACTACCCAACAGGCTGAAGTAAGTTGTAACTGGCGCAATCTTCCCATGGTAGTGGCATACGTCAGGGGATGGCAGATGGCCAAGTAACGATCGTAGGCCATGACACCCAGCAGAAGAGCTTCAGCAATACCCATAGATAAAGCTATGTACATCTGTAAGGCACAATGGATTAACGATATTGATCTGTGACCTCTTAGAAGGTGAGTCAGCATCTGCGGGATGGTGCTGGTAACATAGCAAATCTCCACGCTCGAGAGGTGTGTGAGGAAGAAATACATGGGGGTGTGGAGGTGGGAGTCCGCCCGTACCAGCATGATGATTCCAAGGTTCCCCACAAGGGTAAATGAGTAGATGAGGAGAATTAGCACAAAGAGCAGAATCTGTGTCTTGTGGTCATCCGTGAGTCCCACCAAGATGAATTCGGAAACAGAGGTGATGTTGTTCGCTCCCATTCAGAGCTTATCCTGCAGAGACACAGAGACGTCAACACAGAATCAGCCTTTTACTGACTGAGGCCAACGATCCTCCAAGCCCAGTGTGGTCTAGTGTTAGTGGCAGTAGCCCTTCATTATGCACAGACAGAGCCTTATCTAAGTTATCTGAGCCATAGACTCAGAGAATCAGAGAATCATAGGGTTGCAAGGGACCTCTAGGGTCATCTAGTCCAACTTCCTGCACAATGCAGGAAATTCACAGCTACCTTCCCTTCCACACACATACCCAGTGACCCTAATTGCATGCCCAGAAGATGGTAATACACCATCAGGATTTCTAACCAAGCTGGCCTGGCGAAAATTGCTACCTGACCCCTACTTGGCCATCAGCATTACCCTGGACATGTAAGAAGGGGCCATGAGAACTATGCACTGATGTATCCCTTCCTGCCCTCCGTCTCGTGATCTGTCTAGGTTCACAGAGTCAGCATTGCTGTCAGATGGCCATCTAGCCTCTCTTAAAAGCCTCCAAAGAAAGACAGCCCACCATTTCCCAAGGAAGCCAGTTCCATACCACTAGATATACTTTCATCAGAGATTTCAGACCCTCAGGGTCCTTATGCATTTACCATCTTCTCTACCTCAGAGCATCCCAACCTGAGTTTCCAGGGAAATCTGTAAGACTTCTCATATGTGGGCTACTGATGAAGTCTTCATTGAGAAGTCTGCCCGTGGCAGGATATCATTACCTTTTCTCCCAGGGCCTTGTTCCACCAGGATTAAGAGCAAAGCATTTGGAATTCCCCAGGGCTTAAAATGGCAGGGAAGCTTATGGAGATCTTCCGAAACAAATTACAATATTTGAGCACATGTATGCACACTGCCAAATTATATAGATCCTACACATACCTGGTTAGGTGGAGCTGGTTGCTTAAGTTGCCAACATCTCAGTAAGAAGGGAAGAACTTATTCTTGATGCTCATCTTTCTCAAGCAGACCCTAGCCTCTAAGACTGGGGGAGAAGCTGCTAGATATGGAGTTAGAAAAATGGTCTCTTTAGCTGAGCGCACTCCTTTGACTAATAGCCGCTTTATGGGGCCTCAAGAAGATGTCCATGCCTGTCTTAGAAATGCTGGGAACTTAAGATGAATTCCAAGTATGTAGTCTGGATTTATATTCTAAGTCTGTTCAAGAACTGCTTCTCCCGCTGATGTTTCAAGCTCTCTTAGACAAGGGTCGCTTTATTCAGTTTTCTGATTACTCTCAGCCTTCGAAAAGGGACAACATAGTGTGTGATTCTGCCATTATCTCAAAAACTTTGGGACTCGAGAAGATAATAAAGACTGTGGACCTTCTCCACAAGGACTGCTGCAATCCCTTTGATGTTTTCTTCTGGATCATTAATTCTTTTTTTACCTCAGCCTCTTGGGTCTGAAGCATTTGAAGGAATATTTTTTTTAAAAAATCCTTTAAAAACATATTCAAGAAAACAATGTCTTAAGGTATCTTTTCATAAGAGATGCCAGAGAGTCTGCCAGGGACTATACACATGCATGTTTTCTACCACTAAGTAAAGCAACCAAATCTGTGAGAGAAAATCATTTTTATTTTTTAGTTTGCTTGGAAAAGACTTCCTGAAGGCTCGATTGTCTAAGATGACAACAGAAAGCAACAGGAATGTAAAACGGGAAGGTGACTCTGAATATTCTCTGGAGTAAGTTATATCTTCTGGAGATATGATGTCCACAGACTCTGAATGTACATATATAACAATAGCTGGGAGTATACTGCTACTACTGGAGATCAGAAAATCAACAAGAAAGGTGAGATTTGGGTCCAGTAGGATCTTGAGAGTTAAAGCTCTCTTCATGAGATGTCTCTCAAAAGCTTGTACCATGGAAATCTTACTGGTCTTTAAGACACTACTGGACTCAAAGCTTGATCATCTACTGCAAACCAACATGGCTACCCACCTGAAACTACAAATTAGAAGGAGGACAGAAATTATTCCTCATGTTACTCTTTCTTAAGGAGGTCCTTCTCTCCAAGGCTGGGAAAGAAGTTGCTTTTTATTGAGACAAATAAATGGTCCCTCTTCCCAGCACTCGCTACCTGGACTAGGATCAGCTTTCCAGAGCCTTAGGTAGTTGGTTTTTGTTCACCTGGAAATGTCAGAGACCTTTCACTGGCATGCAAAGCATGTGATCTAAATTCTAGTTCTTAAAGTTGCCTCACTCTGGGTCCCTCCAGCCAATGTTTGAAGCTTACCAAGATAAAGGTGAACAGAACTTGGCTCCTTCAGATTCATACCTATTCTCAGCATTAGCAAAGTGAAAGCACAGCAGCTGCTTCTTCACCCTCTGATCACAAAGCTTTGAAGATGCAGAAGGATAATGAAGATTGCAGATCTATTCCATAGGGGCTGCTGTCGCTCCTTGCATGCTTTCCTCTCTGGATCATTTAATGGTGTGTTGTTTATTTCCTCAATCTCTTGGGTCTGCATCACTTATGTGGGGAAAAAAATGTTGCTTAAACTTTTCAGCAAAAAATTACTCAGAATCAAATATGACAGCTTTTCCAATAAAAGTTAGTTTTGTGGATTACGTAATATGTAGTTACTCGCTTTTGATCCGCAGGTCATGCAAAGAATAACAGCACTTGTTTTACCTCAGGCACCCTTTTCAGTGAGGCAGACCTTCTGATTACGACTCCAAAATCCTCCTAAATTCAGAATTCCTATAATGTAATTGGGTGTCACTGATCTAAAGTCAATTCTAGGGTATGTTCAGCTAAGTTCATGTTGGCAACAGGCCAGGTGTTACAGTGTAATATGACAGTGTGTTGTTAGGCATAGATTCACAAACGACACAACATTATATGAAGTGTTACATAGAACACCCTTTTCAACTCTGCTTATGGCTGATAATGGAAAAAGAATGGTCCCGCTACATTAAGAGGCCTTCGTGCAGATACGACAAGAAACAGGAGCATGTACATATGTACATATTTATTTCTGTGCTATAACCTAGATAGTGAAATTCTGGTTTTATATCAAAGGATGGATTCTCTCAAGCCCCTGACTCAGCTGGTCCACACAATATTGGGAGTGCAAAGACCAAGTTCTTGGTGTGGGGAGGGGAGGGGAGGGATGTGTCTTGGGGTGATACTGCCCCCTACAGGAAGAGAAGGAAAGAGTTTGTGGAGATGGATAACTATCTGATGAGAGACCAAAAAACTGGGACCCACTTCCTCACCCAACTAAAGCAACCAAAAAACAAGAAAGTGTGTTACAAACCAGGACACAATACAGAAGAACAATGCTCTTATAATGTGTAATGTAACTTAATAACAAAATCCACACTTTGGGAAACCGTGCATAGCCATTAATAATATACATAAACAATGATCATAATATAAACAACTAGGAACTCCATATTTCTGGGAGAGGAACTGTTTGGACAAAGGAAGGAAAAAGTCTCATTAACGCTTCTATTGGCGTATGTAGTGTCGTTGCAAAACTCTGGGCTGCTAGTGAGTCAGCTCCAAGTTCGCCAGTTGGAATGACGGAGTTAGGCAGCACAATGTCGAAGGTGGATTGAAGACAGAGTTGATTGAAAGGCTGGTAGAGAGGCAACGAGCCACGCCGGCCTTCGCTCGTTTCAGATAACATTATCTTTCATCAGGCCATAAATTCTACAAATTAACAACCACAATCACATGAACTATATGAACTCCAACCACCAAACAATTAAAATACCTCATTTACTCTGACGTTACTCACAATCAAGAGCCAAGCAATGTAAAATATCCATTTCCACGCAGTAGTATCTCGGTTTGTTTGAGAGTGAACCTAAGATGCCTCCTTACTGCTTTATACACTCATTAGAGGATTAACTGCGAGGGCTTAAAGAGATACATATCAAACACTTAATAGTGTAACCAACAAAAACTTGCCACATATTGCACAAAACCACCTTACCAATTAAATACATTTTACAAATACATTTACATAAATACATTTTCATAAGTATCTATTTGTAAAAATTCCAGTAAATAAATTACATAAATGCATCCTATAATATTTTTAAAAAAATTTAATTGAGCTCCATATGGATTATATTAATAAAATCCTTTGTGTGTCATGTGGTTTTTCTTAATAATATATGTTTCCTGTTGGCGGATTATAACCTCCTAAAATTATAGGTTCATGTAATTTGACACGGGGAAGGCAAAAAAGGAGGGGGGAAGGAAGATGAAATAACAGAGTGCAGTGACCCGACAAATATGATGTTCTGGAGGAACCAATGAAAAAAGACCCAATATAAAAAAATTCTATTCAGGTTTCTCTTTTTTTTTTTTGAAAATTTTTTTATTGGGTTAGGATCATATATTTACACATCACAGTCGATTTTCCCATTTCCCAATTTCTAACCCCCTCCCTTTCCCCCCCTTTTTTGTTGACTTCCAACAGTTTTCCAACCCTTTGTCCCTTTTCCCTTACTCTTTATATATTCCTCTATCTAATCAAATATATATTCTCCCTTTATTCTAAGCAATACTTCTTTAACTATTTTTAATGCTCTGTACCCATAATGAATAAACAATTTATCCCACAATTCCATTTTCAAATATTTCTATATAACGTAAACTATGTAAACTATGTAAACCATACATTCATATAAATCAACCAGCTTAACTTATACTCTATATATTATTCATTCTATCTTCTTCTTTCTGTTTTAGTTATATTTGTTTACATTAATATTTCTATTCCTTTCAATCATAAATCTATATATGATATCAATCAATTTGACTCATATATACCTTCGGATAAACATATTCAGTTTGGTACATTATACAGAATCAGAAAGAAAATATTATTAATTAATCAATCCTTACAGTTAACCCTTATGATTAGTTGTTTTCTATCAATATTCTATTTATTATTCTATATATATCAATCTAATAACATAGCTGCTTAGAGATTCACTTTTACCTCTTCTCCCCCCCGGTAGAGTCACCCCCCTCTGCATTTTATTATACTTCAATAGTTCTCAAACTGCCACAGCTCTCCTCCCACCTCCCATTTCTTCTCCAAATATTGTTTCAGCTTCTCCCAGTCTGTGTTAAACTGTCCTGAGTCCAGATTTCTCAGTTTTCTTGTCATTTTATCCATTTCTGCCATATACAGCAATTTGTAAATCCAATCTTCAATAGTTGGCACTTCTTGTACTTTCCATTTTTGCGCATACAAAAGTCTAGCTGCTGCCGTCATGTAAAATATCAACGTCCTATGATGGGCTGGAATTCCCTCCATTCCCAAGTTTAGTAGCAGGAGTTCTGGGTTCTTATTTACTTGAAATTGTAAAATCTCACTCATTTCTCTTATTATTTCCCCCCAGTACTGCCTAGCTACCTCACACGTCCACCACATATGATAGAGGGAGCCCTCGTGTTTCCTGCATTTCCAGCATTTATTAGAAGTGTTCAAATTCCCTAGCGCAATCTTCTTTGGTGTCATGTACCAACGATAAATCATTTTGTAAATGTTCTCTTTAATGCTGGTGCATGTCGTTGTCTTCATTGTAGTCTTCCACAAGTATTCCCATGCCTCCATTGTTATTTCTTTGTTGAAGTTTATGGCCCATTTCACCATTTGCACTTTAACTATTTCATCCTCAGTATACCATTTCAACAGTACTTGGTATACCTTGGATATTCTTTTCTTGTCCTCTTTAAAAAGGGTCTGCTCAAGTTCCGAATTCTCTGTTCGTATACCTCCCTTTACAGAGTCCGAGTTATATAAATCTCTAATCTGTCTATACTGGAACCAATCGTAATAAGGTGATAGTTCCTCCTGAGTCTTTATTCTAGGTTTAGATGTTTCAATTCTAATTATTTCTTTGTAAGTTAAACATTGTTGCTCATTATCAACAGCTCTCGGGTCTATCACCTCATATGGAACTACCCACAAACGGGTTCCTTCTTGTAAATAGATTCTGTACTTCTTCCAGATTGTATATAAACTTCTCCGTATATAATGATGCAGGAACATCGAGTTCGCCTTTACTTTATCATGCCATAGGTATGCGTGCCATCCAAATATTTTTTTATATCCCTCTAGGGCTAGTAGTTTCTTGTTCTTTAACGTCATCCACTCTTTCAACCACACTAGGCAAATTGCGTCATGGTAAAGTCTTAGATTGGGCAGTTGCATTCCGCCTCTTTCTTTTGCATCTTGTAAAACTTTCATTTTCACTCGAGGCTTCTTGCCTGCCCATACAAAGTCTGATATTTTCCTCTGCCATTTTTCAAATTGCTTAGAGTCTCTGATGATTGGTATTGTCTGTAGCAAAAACATTACTCTTGGTAACACATTCATCTTCACTGCTGCAATCCTTCCCAACCATGACAAATTCAGTCTATTCCATTTGATCAGATCTCTCTCTATCTGAGTCCATAGTTTTTCATAGTTGTTTTTAAATAAGTCTATGTTCTTTGCAGTCAGTTCAATTCCCAAATATTTCACCTTATTTGTTACTTCACATTCCGTTATTTCCATTAACGATTGTTGTTTTTGCTTAGTCATGTTTTTGCATAATACCTTTGATTTCTTTTTATTAATGTAAAAACCTGCCAGATCCCCAAACTCCTTAATCTTATCTATCACTTTTGGCATGTTCTCCATTGGGTCTTCTACAATTAGCATTATGTCATCCGCAAATGCTCTGACCTTATAAGAATAATCCTTTATTTTTATTCCACGGATTTCTTCATCTTGTCGTATTTGTATCATCAGGATCTCCAATACCAAAATGAACAACAGCGGAGACAGCGGGCAACCTTGTCTTGTTCCTTTACTTATAGCTAATTTCTTAGTCACTTCATCATTCACCACAATTGCTGCATTCTGGTCTCTATAAATTTCCTTAATTGCTCTAATGAATCTTTCTCCCATTTGTAGCTTTTCCATAGTGGCAAACATAAAGTCCCAGTTTAAATTATCAAACGCCTTTTCAGCATCAACAAAGAAGAAACCAACCTCCTTATCACAACGCTTATCATAGTATTCAATAGCATTTATCACTGTCCTCAAGTTATCTCTGATTTGTCTGTCTGGCAAAAAGCCTGCTTGTTCCTCCTCAATAACTTCCGAAAGCCACCCCTTCAGTCTCTCCGCAAATATCTTCGCAAAGATTTTGAAGTCATTATTGAGTAACGATATAGGTCTGTAATTTTTCATGTTTGTCAAGTCTTGGCCTTCTTTAGGGATCAATGATATATTCGCTTCATTCCAGGTACCTGGAATCCGTTGATCCTTTAAAACTCCATTGATCACCTCTTTTAGGAATGGTGCCAGTTCGTTGGCCATTGTCTTGTAGAATTTAGCCGTAAGTCCATCTGGCCCTGGCGCCTTTCCCAGATTTACAGATTGTATTGCCTTACTTATTTCCTCATCCGTTACTTCATTATTCAGTCTATTTCTCCAAGCTTCCGAAATTACTGGGAGTTTCATTTTCTCCAAATATGTCGCTATTGATTCTTTATTCACCTCTTTCTTGTTGTATAACTTAGCATAGAATTTGTAAAAGGCTCTACTAATGGTAGTCTGTTCCAGATACGTTTTATTGTCCTCACATATTTTGTTTATTATTTTCTTTTCCCTTCTCTTTTTTAGTTGCCATGCCAAATACTTCCCAGGTTTATTTGCTCCTTCAAACACTTTCTGATTCAGTCTTTTAAGGTTCCACTCCAATTCTTTATTATTCATTGCTGTCAGCTGTTCTTGAAGTATTTTAATTTCCTGGCATAATTTCTTTTTCCCTGGTCTCTTTTTTAACTGTATTTCTTTGGCTTTTATTTTCTCCTCAATCTCTTGTCTCTTCTCCTCTTTCTTTTTTCTCACTCTGCCATTTAAGTCCATTAGTATGCCCCTTATTACCGCCTTGTAGGCATCCCAAACTTTGTCAGTTGGTACTTCTTTATTCACGTTATATTGTATGAAGAACTTTGTCTCTCTTCTCAACATCTCCACGTTCTCTCCTTCCTGTAACAAGTCCTCATTTATTCTCCATGCTTTCCTTTTTCTCCTCCTCCCTAATTTCCACATGATTGGATTATGATCTGAGCCTACCATCGGCATTATTTCTACCTCCTTAGTCCATAACGCTAAGTCTTTTGAGGCCCAGATCATATCAATTCTCGATAGTGTACAGTGTCTTGAAGAGTAGAAAGTAAATTGTCTACTTTTAGGATTTTCTCTTCTCCATACGTCTTCTAAAGTCTCCTGCTGTATCAGCTCAAAAAAAAGCTTTGGTAACAATCCTCTTTTCTTTTGTACAGTTGATGTCTTTTTATCTAGTTCCAAGTTAGTCACTCCATTGAAGTCTCCAGCAAGAATTATCTGGTCGTATGAAAGATCATCTAATTGCTTCCTCAAATCCTCAAAGAAGCTCTCTTTTGCACCGTTAGGTGCATAAATTCCGACTACCAACACTTTTTTAAAGTTCCATGTACATTCCACTGCTATAAATCTGGCTTCCACATCTTTTATTACAAATTTTGGCTGTAGCTCCTCCTTTATGTACAACACCACTCCTCTTTTTTTCTTATTAGAGGCCGCTACAAATACATTGCCCAGTTTCCCCATTTTTATATATTTTGCATCCTGCTTTCGAATATGGGTTTCTTGCAAGCAAACAATATCACATTTTTGTTTTAATAGCCAGTGGAAAATACTTTTTCTCTTGTTTGGTGAGTTTAGTCCATTTACATTCCAAGATAAAACTTTACACTCCATACTCATGATCTTGTTGGTAAGTCCTTTTCATTGTCCCTTATAAATCGCTCCATCTCTCGCTCAGATCTGATACGCTTTTTGGCCCCTCCAAACTCAAAGGACACACCTTCTGGTAACTCCCATCTGTACCTGATTTTCATGTCCTTCAAGATCTGAATTAGCACTTTATATTTTTTCCGATCTAATAACACTGACCTGGGTAATTCCTTCATTATGATAATCGTCTTGCCATCAATCTCCAATGGATCTTGAAACTGTTTTGTCACAATCTTCTCTTTCATATTTCGTGTCGTAAACTGCACAATCACGTCTCTTGGTAGTTTCCTCTGGGTTGCAATTCTCGAATTTACACGGTATGCCACGTCTAGGATAGCCACAACTTCCTCCTCCTCCTTCCCCAGGTATTCAGCTAACACCTCAGTCATCTGTTCTTGCGCTGACTTTCCTTCCACTTCTAGCAAACCACGAAACCGTAGCTGCTTCTCCATGTGTTTAGTTTCTGCAACCGCCATTCTTCCCCTCATCAGTCTCATCTCTGTTTGTTGCGTGTCTGCTAAGTTCTCCATCGCGTCTTCTACTGTTTTAACTCTCTGCTGCGTTCCTTGTAGTTCACTTTGTATTGTTTCCATACCTTTTTTCACTTCTGACAGCTCCGATTTTACTGTCTGTTTGACCTCTTTAACCTCTTTAATCAGCTCCAATTTCGTGTCCTTAAGTTCTTTAATCACATCTAAAAGTTTTTTATCCAGGTTTTCTATTGCCGATTGCCACTCTTTTTTCGAAATCGTGGGGCTTGCTTTGGCTCGCTCCCATGAGTCCGCTCTCTTCCTTAACTCCGTGGCGTAAAATTTAAATGTCTTTTTATTTCAAATGTCCCGGTCTTCTTGCAAAAATTAATTTTTAAAGAGTCCAAAATGTCGGGCGTCTTTTCTCTATGGTTCCTCTATGATTTTGTAATCCAAGATGGCTTACTTCCTTTTCCGCTGAAGCCGCGACCCTTCCCCTTTCAAAGATGGTGATTCCCTTCTTCCTGCCCTCCGGCAAGGGCCGCTTCTCTCCAGCAACTCTATTGTTATTACGTACTTCCTGTCTCCCGACTTCCCACAATAGGTCTCGCGATGGTATCTTTTTCTCACAGCTCCATAACCGCAAGTATTCAAAACAATAGTCCAATTTCTTTAATAACTTCTTTAAACTTAGTCTCTTTTCAAATACAACTCTTGCCAAGTCTTCCCCTCCTTATTATTAGCCTGTTGCAGTTTGAAAATCTACTTTTCTTCCTCTCTGCTTTTATCAATCTGTCCCGTATCAGAAGATAGTGATCTTTACCTTCTCATTCACTTTTCTCGGGTTGTAATCGCTGTTTCGATTTTAACTTCTCCTCTCCACTTCTTTCCCCAATCGAAGCTTGGGTATGTAGGTCTTATGCCAGCCGGATTGGCCCCAGAACTGCCACAGAGATCGTAGCCGACCTGTCGCAGGGTGGGACCTCAAGGATTGGGAGGGGACCCGTTGCGCAGAGCCCCCCCTCGTCCAAGATCTAGCACACCCTAGGGTCTCGAGCGTTCTTTGCCTGCTCTCCGCCTGAGAGCAGTCGGCCGCGGGCTAAATTTCCCCCGCCGGCCGCTTAAAACGGCAGTCCGGTCAGCTCCGCGAATGGAGCTGCTTCAGACCTCCATGAATCCCAAACCGGAAGTCTCTCATGGAACTATAAAAGGCAGGAATTGTTCATAAGAAAGCTGAGTACTCTATATCGTTATTAAGACCATGTGGGATCATGGTCTTAAGTCGGAAGATCCATCTAGCCTCGGCTTGTAAAAGAAAGCGGTTAGCATGACCTGGTCTCTGTAGTGTTTCCAAAACTGAGAACCTAAAATCCCTCTCATTGAGATGTTGATCGCGAAAGTGCTGATAGAGAGGGGTGTCCAGACTCCGAGTTTTAATCCTGATTCGTGTTCCTGAATACGCTGGCGAACCGCGCGTGTAGTACAGCCCACATGAAGTAAGGTACAGTTGCATTGAAGGAGATATACAACATTGGGAGTACTACAAGTGGAAAAATACCTGGAAAACAGGGGTAAGCTTGTAATAGGGTACGTGATAGATTTAAGGTCAACACTGAGCATGCATCAGTGGCCAGCCAGTTGCCTGAGGGAATCACATTACCACATCCCTTGGCAGTGAGTTCCACAGTTCAGTGTCTCATTAAATAAAAGAGTAGTCTTCTTTGCCAACATGAATCTACTGCCCATCAACAGCAGTTAGTATCCCCTAATACCGAAGGAAGAGGAAGAAAAGTTCTATCTATCTATCTATCTATCTATCTATCTGGTTGTTGGGGGTTTTCCGGGCTGTATTGCCATGGTCTTGGCATTGTAGTTCCTGACGTTTCGCCAGCAGCTGTGGCTGGCATCTTCAGAGGTGTAGCACCAAAAGACAGAGATCTCTCAGTGTCACAGTGTGGAAAAGATGTAGGTCATTTGTATCTACTCAGGAGGGGTGGGGTTGAGCTGAGTCATTCTGTAAGAGTTTCCCAGGGTGTGGAATGCTAATGGCGGGAGGCTTCACTGTATCCTGAGGAGGTTCTTTTGCATATGGATTGGTGCTTGATGTGCTAATCTTCTCTGCAGGGCTATTGTCGGGTGTGGAGTGTTTTGTTGGCCTGGTGTTTTTCAGAACTGGAGCCCATGCTCTGTTCATTCTTAAGGTTTCTTCTTTCCTGTTGAAGTTTTGCTTATGCTTGTGAATTTCAATGGCTTCCCTGTGCAGTCTGACAAAGTAGTTGGAAGTGTTGTCCAGTATTTTGGTGTCCTGGAATAAGATACTGTGCCCTGTTTGAGTTAGGCTATGTTCAGCCACTGCTGATTTTTCAGGCTGTCCAAGTCTGCAGTGTCTCTCATGTTCTTTTATTCTTGTCTGGATGCTACGCTTTGTGGTCCCAATGTAAACTTGTCCACAGCTGCAGGGTATACGGTATACTCCTGCAGAGGAGAGGGGGTCTCTGCTGTCTTTTGCTGATCGTAGCATCTGTTGTATTTTTCGGGTGGGTCTGAATACTGCTTGAAGGTTATGCTTTTTCATAAGCTTTCCCATCTGATCAGTAATTCCTTTGATATATGGCAAAAACACTTTTCCTGTAGGTGACTGTTTTTCCTTGGTTGTTTGATTCATCCTGGGTTTGATTGCTCTTCGGATTTCATTTCTGGAGTAGCCATTTGCCTGAAGTGCGTGGTTTAGATGATTAATTTCCTCATTGAGAAAGCGCGGCTCACATATCCGTCTTGCACGATCCACTAATGTTTTCATTATGCCTCTTTTCTGTCGGGGGTGGTGATTGGAGTTTTTGTGTAAGTACCGATCAGTGTGAGTTGGTTTCCTGTAGACCTTGTGACCTAACTGAAAGTTTGCTTTGCGGATGACCAAGGTATCCAGGAATGAGAGTTTTCCCTCACTTTCTTTCTCCATTGTGAATTGTATGTTCAGGTGGATGTTGTTGAGATGATTCAAAAACTCCCTCAGTTCTTCCTCCCCATGGCTCCAAATGATGAATGTATCATCCACAAACCGGAACCATACACTGGGTTTGTGGGGTGCTGATTCTAGAGCTGTTTTTTCAAAATGTTCCATGTAGAAGTTTGCTATCAGTTCTCTGAAACTCAATCCACAAGACATACTTGTCAGTTTTGATGTTGTATCCCTGTTTACCAAGGTTCCAGTAAAAGACACTATTGCACTGATTAATCAGATTTTCCCAGAGGATGTAACAGCCTTATTCCATCATTGTCTGACAACCAGTTACTTCCAATGGGACAACGAATTCTATGAACAGATGGATGGGGTGGCCATGGGGAGCCCACTCAGCCCAGTTATAGCAAACTTCTACATGGAACATTTTGAAAAAACAGCTCTAGAATCAGCACCCCACAAACCCAGTGTATGGTTCCGGTTTGTGGATGATACATTCATCATTTGGAGCCATGGGGAGGAAGAATTGAGGGAGTTTTTGAATCATCTCAACAACATCCACCTGAACATACAATTCACAATGGAGAAAGAAAGTGAGGGAAAACTCTCATTCCTGGATACCTTGGTCATCCGCAAAGCAAACTTTCAGTTAGGTCACAAGGTCTACAGGAAACCAACTCACACTGATCGGTACTTACACAAAAACTCCAATCACCACCCCCGACAGAAAAGAGGCATAATGAAAACATTAGTGGATCGTGCAAGACGGATATGTGAGCCGCGCTTTCTCAATGAGGAAATTAATCATCTAAACCACGCACTTCAGGCAAATGGCTACTCCAGAAATGAAATCCGAAGAGCAATCAAACCCAGGATGAATCAAACAACCAAGGAAAAACAGTCACCTACAGGAAAAGTGTTTTTGCCATATATCAAAGGAATTACTGATCAGATGGGAAAGCTTATGAAAAAGCATAACCTTCAAGCAGTATTCAGACCCACCCGAAAAATACAACAGATGCTACGATCAGCAAAAGACAGCAGAGACCCCCTCTCCTCTGCAGGAGTATACCGTATACCCTGCAGCTGTGGACAAGTTTACATCGGGACCACAAAGCGTAGCATCCAGACAAGAATAAAAGAACATGAGAGACACTGCAGACTTGGACAGCCTGAAAAATCAGCAGTGGCTGAACATAGCCTAATTCAAACAGGGCACAGTATCTTATTCCAGGACACCAAAATACTGGACAACACTTCCAACTACTTTGTCAGACTGCACAGGGAAGCCATTGAAATTCACAAGCATAAGCAAAACTTCAACAGGAAAGAAGAAACCTTAAGAATGAACAGAGCATGGGCTCCAGTTCTGAAAAACACCAGGCCAACAAAACACTCCACACCCGACAATAGCCCTGCAGAGAAGATTAGCACATCAAGCACCAATCCATATGCAAAAGAACCTCCTCAGGATACAGTGAAGCCTCCCGCCATTAGCATTCCACACCCTGGGAAACTCTTACAGAATGACTCAGCTCAACCCCACCCCTCCTGAGTAGATACAAATGACCTACATCTTTTCCACACTGTGACACTGAGAGATCTCTGTCTTTTGGTGCTACACCTCTGAAGATGCCAGCCACAGCTGCTGGCGAAACGTCAGGAACTACAATGCCAAGACCACGGCAATACAGCCCGGAAAACCCCCAACAACCATCGTTCTCCGGCCGTGAAAGCCTTCGACAATATATCTATCTATCTATCTATCTATCTATCTATCTATCTATCTATCTATCTATCTATCTATCTATCTATCTATCTATCTATCTATCTATCTATCTATCTATCTATCTATCTATCTATCTATCTATCTATCTATCTATCTATCTATCTATCTATCTATCTATCCATTTTCTTGAATTTTATTATTTATTTGCATATTTATACTCTGCTTTTCTCCCCAGAGGGAACTCGAAGCAGCTTACAATATTTTTCTTGCTCCTCCATTTTATCCTCCCAAGAGCTTGATTCTTTATGTTCAGGCCAAATTTTCTCTGTAGATCATATGTATTTTTCTGATCTGTAAAGTAATATATTTATTTAGCTATTTATGCTCTGCTCTACAACATTTTTCCTTCCTCCTCTTATTTTATCCTGACAACAACAACCCTGTGAGGTGGTGACTTCCACAGCAGAATGTGGATTCGAACCCAGGTATTCCAGACAACCACCGCAGCCACTGTACCATACCAGCTTAGTTAACAAGAAGTTTTCATAAGTAGCCTTTTCTTGCCTTACTCAAAAAGGTCTTGGGATTCATTTTGTAAGTGGAGTTACAGACAATGGTTCTAAGAGCTGCTTTGAAAATCATCAAAATGATTTTTTGCCCCCTGCTGCCATTCTGAGAAACATGACCTCCTCCTTGAAAAGTAAGACCAGAAAGAAAGCGGGACCTGGCATGTGTTCTACCCACAACCCCTGGCACTCAGGATCAGCCCCCCTCCCAAGTCTCATAGAGACAGCCCTGTACAGACAAGCAGGGGGCAGGTCCTGAAATGATTGACAGGAATGCCCATTGGGAACCATGGGAGAGGCTGGAAGGCCCATTGGATATGATGGGAGCCACAAATGCTCATCGATGTGCAGCAGCTCCATCAAAATACATAACTGCCTCGAACAGAGGTGAAGAGGCCTCAGGATGGACTTTAGCAGCCATGCTCTGGTGCCAAGATGATGGCATGGAGACACCTGGAACCTCTACACAGCTACCCCCTCTGTTCCAGCCAAGAGCGACAGACCATTCGCTGGGATGTGTGAAAGAGCAGCCCTACTAGGAAGTGAAGAGGAGCTACTGTCATACACAGGCAAACAGACAAGGAGGGAGTCGTTGTTCAACACAGACTTTATTGAACTACCAACAGCGAAGAGGATGTCTGGACATGTGTTGCCATCTTCCCACACCCTGGTAGGGAGCTGTGCCTGTTAGTGGAGCAGTTGGGGCCAGGGGAGCTGGTCTTCGTGCTGCCTTCTCAGGAGTAGAGATGGGCATGAACAGCATTACAAACGCAAAAGAGCCCACAAACTGCCTGTTCAGCTCTGTCTGAACTCCTGCTGTTGCCCTGGAAACCCCAATCTAAGCCCAATTTAGCTTGATAGGCAAGTCTTCCTTTCAACTCTGGAGCTCCAAATTTGTTACACAGAAGCAAAGATCAGGGGGGAGGAGGGCTCCCAGCTCTGGTTTTGCAGACAGTGAGGGAGAGACAGTTGCTGTTGGCATTTTGACAGAGAGACAGGGAGAGTGCATTGGAGCTTGAATTTTCTTTGTGTGTGGTGGGATAGGGATCTACCTCTTCCAGGGCTGCTGCCAGGCTCTGGGCCAAGCTATTATTTATTACTGGTACCTTTCCTGCTGCCTGCTCAGGTAAGATTTCTAGACGTGGTGCAGTAGGGATCTTGATGGCTGGAGGAGAGCCTGCGGGCCCCCACGAACAACGAACATGTTTGTGACAGGATCATGTTCGTCAGTGTTCGTTGTTCATTGTTCATGGGTGGCAACGAACAACGAACATCATGTTTGTGTTTTTTTTTCTCTTTGTGCCCATGCCTACTCAGGAGTGGGGTCGACTTTCAGGCTGCTTGGGGAGTCAAGAAGGATTTCTGGGGGCTGGAACAGCCATGCTTCTTGCCCTCCCTGACAGGTCACAACCTGTCTGAAAGGGACACGGAGACATGTGTGCTGACAGGCCCGGCCTCGCACATGTCAAGGCCATGTCTGCCACATTGTGAGAGAATATCCATGGCTGGGGGTGGTGACGGCAGCTCCATCACCACAGAGGCTGCTGGCAACCAGATGGTGGATGCCCCTGTGGCAAGACAGCGCTCCTTGTCTGCGCTTGGATGTTCTGCCTCTGCATTGCTGCTTGGAGTTTTGGTCCTGTGAGGGAGACAGTCAAAGGGTTGTGCACCGGCCATCACTGGGAAGTTTCACAAGCAAGCATCCACTCACCGTGACCCGCAGCCATGCTTTCTCCTCTGACTGAGGGGGAGCCCAGCTGAGTAAGTCTGAACGGAGCCCCAATGTGGAAGTATACTTATGCCCAATACAGCTATTGTGAACCCCAGGAGATGACAACAGGTGAACCCCTGCTCAGGAAGCAGAACTGTGCAACTGGCCAGAACAGGGGGTCAACCCATTGACAATATAGCAGTAAGAGGTTCAAGCAGACTTTATTCTGTACTTGTTAATTTCTTTCCGATGAATTATTGGAGGGATTGGATAACTTTGTTTTTTTGTGTGTTTACTGCCTTCCAAAAGAACTGTTTGCTCCTCAGCAACATAGACCTTAGCTTAACATAAATCTATAACAAGAATTGGAGAGACAACCCGGTTAGTAGGATCAAACAACCAACACCTTGCCGGGAATATAGCAGTATATATCAATTGTATTAAAGTGCATTAAAGTGCAAATAGCAAGTGCAAATACAGTGTAAACAGTGTACAAAAAGCAATAAATATACCATTTACAATGCAAATCCGTTAATGTCCGTATATATTGCATATATATTCCACAATGGGAGCTCCAAGGAAGGGGAGGTGGAGTTCAAGTTGGAGAATAAATATCCAGGGTAGTTCATAAATTATTATAAAAAGTCATAGTCCATGCATGTTGAAACCATTATTGCCGACGGGCAAATATGTGCATTGATGTTCCAAATCCCGTTTCGTGGCACAAAGACACTTTCTCATGGGCATATATCTTCTGGACTATGAATAAATCGACAATACATATCATAGTCATACGAATAATATCAAACCCCCACCCCTTATACATTAGAAGTTCATGTTTTACTTACAATTAATAACTTCCAGTCCAACACACTCCCGCATCAGTGTACAAACAATTAATAAGACGAACCAAAACAAAGAGGGAGGGAAACAAATTTATGCTGAAGGCTAATCTGTTACGTAAATTGTAATTAATTGTCTCCCAACTCCGTCTTAAAGGAGCCCACCTATGGAATTAAATGTTAGTAAATGAACAAAAATAGAACCAAAGATTGGGAAGACACGCAGTTGAAATTGAATGTACAATTCAATGACTGTTGTGCAGAAAAACTCCTGAATCATCCAACACCTAAGAAGCAGGAATAATCAATCTCCTGGTTTAAACCTAAGGGGGCCAGTCATTGCAAGTCGAAAATCCATCTACTCTCCATTCTGCACAGCTTCCTCTTCAAGTCCTCCTGCGGTGAGGATGCCTGTGCTACTTCCAGCACTGAAACACGCAAGTTTCTAACGTCATGATGCACCGACAAATAATGGGCCACTAAGGGTGCTTCAGGGACCCGGTTCCTAATTCTAGAAAGATGTTCCTGTATTCTTACCTTCAATGGTCTCGTGGTGCTACCGACATAATATAAGTTGCATTCACAGCAAATCACATATACCACATTGGACGTGGTAATTGTGTGTATACTGATCCGGGAGTGTGTTGGACCGGGAGTGATTAATTTCCTGAAGATATATGCCCATGAGGAAGTGTCTTTTTGCCACAAAACGGGATTTGGAACATCAGTGCACATATTTGCCTGTCGGCAATAATGGTTTCATCATGCATGGACTATGACTTTTTATAACTATTTATGAACCACCCTGGATATTTATTCTCCAACTTGAACTCCACCTCCCCTTCCTTGGAGCTCCCATTGTGGAATATATACAGACATTAACGGAGTTGTATTGTAAATGATATATTTATTGCTTTTTGCACACTGTTTACACTGTATTTGCATTTGCACTTTAATGCACTTTAATATAATTGATATATATTGTTATATTCCCGGCGAGTTGTTGGTTGCTTAACATAAATCTATAGCAAGCTGCAGATCTGTGAAAATTTGCTACTTGATAAGAATATAAGAATCTTGAATTGAGAGATGAATGACTATATTGTAAAAACAAGCATTGTTACAGTCTTAGCATGAGCGGCAGACTAAATGCTACTGATTTTGGGACCCTTGAAGGAAAGTTCTGTATAACCTGAGAAACTGACCTGTGTGCTTTAAGGCTACTTCTTCATTGAAAAGTTTTAAAAACTTCATTTTAAAAGTGATCTTCAGAGTAATTAGGCTGAGGTAAGAAAAACAAAACAAACATCCAGTGACACCTGAAAGACTAACAACCTTTATTCCACTGTGAGCTTTTGTGACTCAGAGCTCATCATGAGATAAGAAAGAAAATTTTAATGATCAAGAAGAAAACATCAAAGGAACCAAAGCAATTCCCATGGAGACGTCCGGTAGTCTTTATTATCTTCTTGAATCTTCAAACCTTTGAGATCACATGGTGGCGAAAAAATCACACATCATGCTGTCAGTTTTCCATTGTGTTGAATGATTACCAAGTTGTATAAGCCAGAGCTTGTAGACTCTCATCTGAAGTATTGGGTGGAGGAGAACCGCACTAGATGGCCAAGGAACTGGAATTCAGAGTCCATGTTTTGCATGCATCTTGATGGTCCTTAACTTTTCCAGAACAGAAGCACATCTACTTGAAGCCCTGAAAATCGGCTGCCAGTAAAGGTGAAGCTACTAAGAGGGTCCATCCGTCTGATTCAGCAAAAAGAAGTCCTGTCCCAGCCATAGAGACCAAGACCTCCTTCGGAAACATGCATCAGAAATAATTTTTGTCTCTTCTCTAATCAAGACTCTGATCTCCAGTTGGTAGAACATTAAGTAGCATATGCCCACTGTATAAGATCCATATATTTTAAGGTGTGCGTCTCTAAATCCAAAGGTTTCCATTTAATCCAGAGGAATTTTACCAACTTCCTGTCATTTTACAGATAGAGAATTATTGACGTCTTCTGCTTTCATCTTGGAGGAAGAAGCCTGTAGGAGCTAAGGTACCAAAATCCTGCGACATGTAGCCTTTTCAGAGTAGGCTTTATTAGTAGCTTTATTGAAGGGGAAAGCAAGAAGGCTCCCTCAGTGGTGGTGGACATGTTATGTATGTTTGTGGTTTCAGGCCAGCTTGATCTTCTGGCATCTCCAATGAATGGGCATCTGGTAACAGTTACAGGACTCGCCCAAAACTCTATCTGGAGTCCTTAGAAGCCTATTTCCATAGAGATTAGATAAAAACTAGTCTTTGTTTCTAATTCTAATTTCATGTTAACATCCCTTTTTTCCAAAATCCACTGAAGTGAATTTCACTAGAATACTAATATTCATTCTTTTTTATATTGGGATGACCAGTGGATAACCAGTAAAGGAAGTGAGTGACTGTCCAACTCAACAATGTGAGAAAGGTGGTATATTTGGAAAACTAAAAAAGCTGAGCAAGACCTCAGTCAAGCATTTCTCCAACCATTTCTGAAGAGAATGTAAAATCTGGACACGGCCAGAGGCAAGAATCTTTGGAAGATCTCAAAAAGCTAGATTGTCAATCGGAGATAGCCCAATGGTTTACCACCTGATTTATGGTTCTATGGGGGCCTATTGAATTGTATGACTTTTTAAAAATTGTACTGTTTTGTGTACTTGACTGTATCTGCTGCTTTGAATCCCCAAAGCAGGACTAGGCTGAGAAGAGGCAATGCTACAGATTGCTAAATGCTGGGAAGGTACCTGAGGGTGTTCTGTGCCAAGATCTCTGAGAGAGCTCAGATCCTGATTCAGGCATTCTCTGTGAGGTTGCAGAAAAAAATTAGCATTTTTGAGGGTTCAACACAAACCTTAACTAATGCTCTTGGACTAGCCCAAGGTCACCCAGCTGGCTTCAAGTGGAGGAGTGGAGAATCAAACCCAGCTCTCCAGATTAGAGTCCTGTGCTCTTAACCACTACACCAAACTGGCTCTCCAATTCTAGGGCTGACTTTAGACCACATGAAGCACAGGAAGCTTATAGGAGCACATATTTAAGACAACAGGTAACACATAAGGCAACATAGTGGTGAAATCTATGGTCCTTAACTCATTAGCAAAGCATCTGAGAGCCCTTCCCTACAATATAACAAAAGCCTGTTTGAATAATTTGGTTTTGCATTGTTTGCAGAAAGCTAGGACAGTGGGGGTGCTCCTGACCTCCTTGGGAAGGCCGTTCCACAGGATAGGGGCCACCACAGAGAAAGCCCATGTAAAGGTCGCTGTTGATTTCACCCATGTGTGGTGTGGCACCTTCAGCAGACCCTGTCCAGATGAACAAAGCTGTCATGGAGGAAAATAGGTAGGGAGACAGTCCTGTAGGTATGCTGTGCCAAGGCCATGAAGAGCTTTGTATGTGATAACCAATACCTTGGACTGAGCAATACATTGAACTGAGCTGATAAGTAGCTAATGGAGTGACTGCAGAATGGGGGTGATGTTCATGCTCCTGCTCACTCCTGATAGCAGTCTCATTGTAGCGTTTTGCTCTAACTGGAGTCTCCTAATTAATTTGGACAAGAGGCCTCTGTATGGTGCATTACAATACTGACGTCTTGATGTTGCCATAGTATTTGCATAGCATGGCATAGCATAGCTGACTTTGCAGTCTGCTAGAGATTTTCTAGCCCCTAAAAAAGTTCTCATCTGCAAATGCTGCTATGTGACGTCATTGTTCCATTTGACTCTTCTCCCACAATTGCTCCCTTAGATGTGTTAGAGAATAGGAATTTTGGCCTCATCGTACTATTAGAGGTTTCTAAAAGTCTATGACTGATGGAGAAACCAGCTTTTCTTCTTTCATGTAATTTTGGAAGCTGGCTATCCCTTTGTTATGCTAATGGTGTAGAATGACTGTTGATTGGTTGTCCTCTAGTAATACACCTTCCTGGGTAAAAAGAACAGTGCGCACCCATGGGCTCTTCTCAGAGGATTTATTCCATATTTCTGCAATGATGGACGCTACAGATAAAATAGGAAAGCTGAAATCTATTAGAAAAGTGTTAAATGCTAAAAATGACAGTTTCTCAACATTTCTTTACTTCTCTCTGCAGGAGGAGCTCTGAATGGGAGGTGACAACCTCACTTCCACTAATGAATTTGTCTTGGTGGGACTCTCCAGTGACCATGAGACACAGATTTTCCTCTTTGTGGTCATTCTCCTCATCTACTCATTTACCCTTGTGGGGAACCTAGGGATCATCGTACTAGTACATACAGACTCTCACCTCCACACACCCATGTACTTCTTCCTCACACACCTCTCGAGCCTGGAGATTTGCTATGTCACCAGCACCATACCCCAGATGCTGGCTCATCTTCTCATGGGTCATGCAGAATTGTCCTTAATCCGTTGTGCATTACAGATGTATGTAGCTTTGGCAATGGCCGCCGCTGAAGTATTTTTGTTGAGTGTCATGGCCTATGATCGTTTCTTAGCCATCTGCCGTCCCCTGATCTATGCCACTGTCATGAGAAGATGGCGCCAGTTACAACTTGCTTCAACATGTTGGGTAGGTGGCTTTTGTGTTGCTGTCGTATGTGTCAGCATCACCTTTAGCCACCACTTCTGCAATCCCTGCTGTGTCAACCACTTTATCTGTGAGATACCAATGGTGTTGAAACTAGCATGTGATGACACCCACACCACAGAATTCATAATTTTTGGGTTTGCTGCAATGGTCATCTTCATATCCATTTCCGTTATCTTGATCTCCTATGTGCTAATTTTACTTTCCATGTTCCAAATGCGTTCGGCCACTGGACTGCGCAAGGCCTTCTCTACATGCGGCTCCCATTTAGCAGTGGTCATTATATTCCTGGGTGGAACCACCTTCACCTACCTTTTACCCGAGTCAGGACGATCGCCTGATACTGACAAGCAAATTGCAGTGTTTTACGTTGTGGTCACACCCCTTCTAAACCCGATCATTTATACTCTACGGAACAAAGATGTCCATATGGCAATGGCCAAGGTGCTGCGAAGACTGGGTTTTGCTAAGAAAAGCTGAATGTTAGTATTGCCTCAAACAGTCACCAGTTTAAAGTATGAACATTGTGATTAAGGATCTCAAATGCTGTGCCTTTACAATGAAGATCCAGTCTCTGTTCAGCCAAATGCTTGACTCAGTGGCTTTTGGGATAACACTGGCTATTTCTACACGGCTTATCTTGTTCCGGAAAACAGCGAAATCTCACATGAAATTTCGCGAGAAGACATTGTTATCGTGTGAGAAGTCACGATAACAGCATCTTCTCGCGCGATTTCATGAGAGATTTTGCTGTTTTCCAGTGCTGTTACATAGTGGCCGTGTGGAAACGGCCACTATATAACAACCAATAACATCAAGGACCACAGGCAGAGTATTTTTTAAAAAGATATTGTTATTATATCTTTATCCAAACTTTCCTGCAAAGATCTGAGAGGAGCACAAACATTCTCCCTTCTTTGATTTTTCTCCTCCCAATCACTGTGTGAGTTAGGTTAGGTTAAGAGAGAATAGTTGGTGGGCTGCATGGCTGAGTCCAGAGAAGAACCTGGGCCTCTGTGGCCTCACTCTGGCTCCAGAGTTGAAAGGAAGGCCTGCCTATCAAGATAAATTGGGCTTAGATTGGGGTTTCTAGGGCAACAGCAGGAGTTCAGACAGACCTGAACAGGAGTACACCCAGAGCTGAACAGGCAGTTTGTGGGCTCTTTTGCATTTGTAATGCTGTTCATGCCCATCTCTACTCCTGAGAAGGCAGCGCGAAGACCAGCTCCCCTGGCCCCAACTGCTCCACTAACAGGCACAGCTCCCTACCAGGGTGTGGGAAGATGGCAACACATGTCCAGACATCCTCTTCACTGTTGGTAGTTCAATAAAGTCTGTGTTGAACAACAACTCCCTCCTTGTCTGTTTGCCTGTGCATGACAGTAGCCCCTCTTCACTTCCTAGTAGGGCTGCTCTTTCACACATCCCAGCGAATGGTCTGTTGCTCTTGGCTGGAACAGATGGGGTAGCTGTGTAGAGGTTCCAGGTGTCTCCATGCCATCATCTTGGCACCAGAGCATGGCTGCTGAAGTCCATCCTGAGGCCTCTTCACCTCTGTTCAAGGCAGTTATGTATTTTGATGGAGCTGCTGCACATCGATGAGCATTTGTGGCTCCCATCATATCCAATGGGCCTTCCAGCCTCTCCCATGGTTCCCAATGGGCATTCCTGTCAATCATTTCAGGACCTGCCCCCTGCTTGTCTGCACAGGGCTGTCTCTATGAGACTTGGGAGGGGGGCTGATCCTGAGTGCCAGGGGTTGCGGGTAGAACACATGCCAGGTCCCGCTTTCTTTCTGGTCTTACTTTTCAAGGAGGAGGTCATGTTTCTCAGAATGGCGGCAGGGGGTGTGGTGGGTGACTGTGGGCTACCAGAATGTGCACCAGTGGCCCTCTGGATAGCTCTGGGAGTGCTGAAGTTCACATTGGCTAGTAATTTGCAATTAAATAGTAAGACAATAACAATTGTCTGCTGCTGTCAAATAGGGTCGCCATAGGTCAGAGGCGACTTG
The DNA here is from genome assembly GCF_028583425.1 of Eublepharis macularius. Classification (NCBI taxonomy): domain Eukaryota; kingdom Metazoa; phylum Chordata; class Lepidosauria; order Squamata; family Eublepharidae; genus Eublepharis; species Eublepharis macularius. The sequence continues at coordinate 68,457,443 of NC_072801.1, read as the reverse complement.
ATGGCACATAACACACACACTGTCAAATATTGTTAAATCTTTATCACTTCAGAACCACATTTTGATGATTTTCAAAGCAGCTCTTAGAACCATTGTCTGTAACTCCACTTACAAAATGAATCCCAAGACCTTTTTGAGTAAGGCAAGCAACAGGCTACTTACGAAAACTTGTTAACTAAGCTGGTATGGTACAGTGGCTGCGGTGGTTGTCTGGAATACCTGGGTTCGAATCCCCATTCTGCCATGGAAGTCACCACCTCACAGGGTTGTTGTTGCCAGGGTAAAATAAGAGGAGGAAGGAAAAATGTTGTAGAGCAGAGCATAAATAGCTAAATAAATATATTACTTTACAGATCAGAAAAATACATATGATCTGCAGAGAAAAATTGGCGTGAACATAAAGAATCAAGCTTTTAGGAGGATAAAATGGAGGAGCAAGAAAAATATTGTAAGCTGCTTTGAGTTCCCTCTGGGGAGAAAAGCAGAGTATAAATATGCAAATAAATAATAAAATTCAAGAAAATGGATAGATAGATAGAACTTTTCTTCCTCTTCCCTCAATATTAGGGGATCTAAATGCTGTTGCTGGGCCATAGATTCATGTTGGCAAAGAGGACTACTCTTTTATTTAATGAGACACTGAACTGTGGAACTCACTGCCTAGGGATGTGGTGATGTGATTCCCTTGGGCAACTGGCTGGCCACTGTGTGAAACAGAAAGCTGGACTATACGAACCACCGCTCTGATCCAGCGGGGATCTTCTTATGTTCATATGAGGTGCAGCCTGGATTTTGTCTGTAGACATTAAGGATACTTAGGCCGTGGAGCCAAAGACTAAACTTCTCCTGACTACACTATCTGCGCAGCCAGTTTCTTCATCTGAACTACTCCTCTTGTGGCTATCCTCTACCTCTTATAGGAAGAATGAGTGAGGACCACTTGAGCTCCAAGGTCCCCCACCGCATCATCAGTTCATTGAGATATGCCAATAGCTAAGCCCAAATGCATCTGTTGTTCCCCCCATAGTTGAACCAGAAAAATTCACGGGCTTAATGCAACTTGGAAATGTCATTCCAGATCCACACACTGAAAAGATAGCATCTTCACAAGCTACCAGGTCCTTACGGTGTGTCGCTACCTCTGTGTCTCTCATCAGATAGTCATCCATCTCCACAAACTCTTTCCTTCTCTTCCTGTAGGGGGCAGTATCACCCCAAGACACATCCCTCCCCTCCCGCCCCACACACCAAGAACTTGGTCTTTGCACTCCCAATATTGTGTGGACCAGCTGAGTCAGGGGCTTGAGAGAATCCATCCTTTGATATAAAACCAGAATTTCACTATCTAGGTTGTAGCACAGAAATAAATATGTACATATGTACATGCTCCTGTTTCTTGTCGTATCTGCACGAAGGCCTCTTAATGTAGCTGGACCATTCTTTTTCCATTATCAGCCATAAGCAGAGTTGAAAAGGGTGTTCAATGTAACACTTAATATAATGTTGTGTCATTTGTGAATCTATGCCTAATAACACGCTGTCATATTACACTGTACCGCCTGGCCTGTTGCCAACATGAACTTAGCTGAACATACCCTAGAATTGACTTCAGATCAGTGACACCCAGTTACATTATAGGAATTCTGAATTTAGGAGGATTTTGGAGTCGTAATCAGAAGGTCTGCCTCACTGAAAAGGGTACCTGAGGTAAAACAAGTGCTGTTATTCTTTGCATGACCTGCGGATCAAAAGCGAGTAACTACGTATTACGTAATCCACAAAACTAACTTTTATTGGAAAAGCTGTCATGTTTGATTCTGAGTAATTTTTTGCTGAAAAGTTTAAGCAACATTTTTTCCCACATAAGTGATGCAGACCCAAGAGATTGAGGAAATAAACAACACACCATTAAATGATCCAGAGAGGAAAGCATCCAAGGAGTGGCAGCAACCCCTATGGAATAGATCTGCAATCTTCATTATCCTTCTGCATCTTCAAAGCTTTGTGATCAGAGGGTGAAGAAGCAGCTGCTGTGCTTTCACTTTGCTAATGCTGAGAATAGGTATGAATCTGAAGGAGCCAAGTTCTGTTCACCTTTATCTTGGTAAGCTTCAAACACTGGCTGGAGGGACCCAGACTGAGGCAACAGCCTGTTCAGCTGTTCATGAACAGCTGTTCGTGAGGCCTCATTCTAAACAAACAGGTGATCATTGCAAGCCCTGTTCATTGCTGTTTGTCAAGCCAGACAATCTGGCACCTGCAATCAATTCCCTTGGCAACTGGAGGCAGGGACTTCCTGAACTCTGTCTGAGCTTCTGCTGTTGCCCTGGAAACCCCAATCTAAGCCCAATTTAGCTTGATAGGCAGGTTTTCCTTTCAAGTGTGGAGCTCCAAATTTGTTACAAAAGGAGGAAAAGAAGTGGTGGAAAAGAAGTGGTGGAACTCAGAGGGTTGCCAGCAGGGGGGGCAACTGCTGGTGGGAGGTGATGCCCCTGGTACCACATGTGCATGCGTAAAGTGTGCGCACGCTTCCAGGACCGCACAATGATGTCACTTTGGATCAGCTGGAACAAGGGGGGAGTTTTTAGAAGGTTAAATCACCCTCAGTGAAAATGGTCACATGGCCAGTGGCCCTGCTCCCTGATCTCCAGACAAAGGGGAGTTTAGATCGCCCTCCATGCCATGGCACAAAGGGCGATCTAAGTTCCCTTCTGTCTGGAGATCAGGGGGTGGGGCCACTGGCCATGTGACCATTTTCAAGAGGTGCCGGAACTCCGTTCCCCCACGTTCCAGCTGAAAAAAAGCCCTGGTTACAAGGAAGCAAAGAGCAGGGGGGGAGGGGGGCTCCCAGCTCTGGTTTTGGAGACAGTGAGGGAGAGGCAGTCGCTGTTGGCATTTTGAGAGAGAGACAGGGAGAGTGTATTGTAGCTTGAATTTTCTTTGTGTGTGGTGGGATAGGGATCTACCCCTTCAGGTTCCAGGGCTGCTGCCAGGCTCTGGGGCCAAGCTATTATTTATTATTGGTACATTTCCTGCTGCCTGCTCAGGTAGGGTTTCTGGGAGTGGTGTGGTATGGATCTTTTTTTAAAATATTTTCAAAATAAAAGGGGTACAGAAAAAAGAGGGCGAGATACAGGGTCAAAGGAGGCGTAAGATTTTGCACTATAAGAATTATTAAAATATAGAGTACTCAAAACATATCTCATTCATAATTAATCAATATTAAAATAAAGAATATATATACTATTTCAGCTACTGTCTATTTTCACATTTCCCTTCCCAAACTAAATACATCATGCGATCTACCTCGTCATTAATATTTGTCCATTTCCATCTTATCATGGCTTTATGTTCAATATTTAACAATATATCAATATATAATCCTCATTCCATTATTGCTGCACTATTTCATCTTAACTCTTTATATAACTAATTATTATAGCAATCCTACTTGTCCCTAACTTTATCAATGTTTCCAAATCTACTATTTTAGCTATTAATTATATATTCATTCCTTTCTCCCCTTGTTAGGCTATAAGCTCTTATAATCTGTATGCAATAAGTCAGTATATGATCTTATTCTACTTTATAAAACTGCAACATCTTATATATTTTATTCTTTATAAGCAAAATAATTCCCCCATTTCTCTTCAAATTCACTTGTCTTCTATTTCTATAACTTGTTAGTTTTGCCATCACTGCATATTCTGCCATCTTTTCTTTCCAAATTTCCTTGGTTGGACATTCATCCTCTTTCCATTTCCTCGCAAATGTCACTCTTGCTGCCGTCAACAAATACCTGAATAATTCATGTAATGTTTTATCAATATTTTCTGGTATTATTCCCAGCAGCATTGTCTGGGTTTTTAAGGCAAAATCTAGTTTTAAGATTTTTTTGCATCTCAGCATGAATGTCTTTCCAATTTTTTTAACCTTTTTTACATGTCCACCACATATGGTAAAAAGAGCCATCCGCTTCTTTACGTTTCCAACATGCCCCTATATATTTTTTGTCCATTTTCTCAATATCCTTTGGCGTGATATACCATCTGAAAAACATCTTGTACCAGTTTTCCCTTAGTGTTTGACTCGTCGTGAACTACATACCCTTTATCCAAAGATTCTTGCACTGTTGAAATGTTATTTCTTCTCCAAAATTTTGCATCCTTTTTACCTTGCAGTTCTGTTTCTGTGTCATATTGAAGTAAAAGTTTGTAAATGTGACCCAGTATGTGCTCCTTCTTCTGTGTAATTATTTTCTCAAATTCTGTAAGGTCTCTTAATTGTCCTCTGTAAACTTTAATAGCTTCTTTTAATCTAGAGACAGCCTGAAAGTATATCAACCATTGTATTTTTATCCCTTCATCTTGGATTTCTTGCCATGATTTTATCTTCCCTTGAGAGTTTATCATATATCTGTATATTATTAAGTCATTGTCTTTTCTCCACTTTTTATCACAGAAAGCTTCAATTGGTGATAATATTGGCAATATCAATGGACTCATTCTCTTTCTAACTGATTCCCAAATTTGTATGAGGCTGCCCCTTATAACTTAATTCTTTTGTTGTCTCCTTGTTCTTCTTGTCAAACAAAGGTAATTATGCAGCCCATCTGCTAAGTCCACTGCCTCTAATTTTATTAATCTGGTAAGGATCTTCATGGCTGGAGAAGAGCCTGCTGGTCCCCACAAACAACGAAAAATGAACATGTTCATGACCAGATCATGTTCATCAGAGTTCATTGTTCGTTATTCGTGGATGGCAACAAACAACAAACACCATGTTCACGGTTTTTTCTCTCTCTCCGTGCCCATGTCTACTCAGGAGCAGGGTCGACTTTCAGGCTGCTTGGGGAGTCAAGAAAGATTTCTGGGGGCTGGAACAGCCATGCTTCTTGCCGTCCCTAACAGGTCACAACCTGTTTGAAAGGGAAACGGAGACATATGTACTGACAGGCCTGGCCTTGCATATGCCAAGTCCATGACTGCCACATTGTGGGAGAGTATCCATGGCCGGGGGTGGTGTCGGCAGCTCCATCACCACAGATGCTGCTGGCAACCAGATGGTGGATGCCCCTGTGGCAAGACAGCGCTCCTTGTCTGCTCCTGGATGTTCTGCCTCTGCATTGCTGCTTGGAGTTTTGGTCCTGTGAGGGAGACTGTCAAAGGGTTGTGCACCGGCCATCACTGGGGAATTTCACAAGCAAGCACTCACTCACCATGACCCGCAGCCGTGCTTTCTCCTCTGACTGAGGGGGAGCCCAGCTGAGGAAGTCTGAATGGAGCCCCAATGTGGAAGTATACTTATGCCCAATATGGCTATCGTGAACCCCAGGAGATGACAACAGGTGAACCCCTGCTCAGGAAGTAGAGCTGTGCAACTGGCCAGAACCGGGATTCCACTCATTGTCAGTATAGCAGTAAGAGGTTCAAGCAGACTTTATTCTGTACTTGTTAATTTCTTTCCTGTGAATTATTGGAGGGATTGGATAACTCGGTTTTTTTGTGTATTTACTGCCTTCCAAAAGAACTGTTTGCTCCTCAGCAACATAGACCTTAGTTTAACATAAATCTATAGCAAGCTGCAGGTCTGTGAAAAGTTGCTACTTGATAAGAATATAAGAATCTTGAACTGAGAGATGAATGACTATATTGTAAAAACAAACATTGTTACCGTCATAGCACAAGCAGCTGACTAAACGCTACTGATTTTGTGACCCTTGAAGGAAAGTTCTGTATAATCTGAGAAACTGACCTGTGTGCTTTAAGGCTACTTCTTCATTGAAAAGTTTAAAGAACTTTATTTTAAAAGTGATCTTCAGAGTAATTAGGCTGAGGTAAAAAAAAACAAATGTCCAGTGACACCTGAAAGACTAACAACCTTTGTTCCACTGTGAGCTTTTGTGACTCAGAGCTCATCATGAGATAAGAAAGAAAATTTTAATGATCAAGAAGAAAACATCAAAGGAACCAAAGCGATTCCCATGGAGAAGTCCGGTAGTCTTTATTATCTTCTTGAATCTTTAAACCTTTGAGATCACATGGTGGAAAAAAAAAATCTCCCATCATGCTGTCAGTTTTCCATTGTGGAGAATGATTACCAAGTTGTATAAGCCAGAGCTTGTAGACTCTCATCTGAAGTATTGGGTGGAGGAGAACCGCACTAGATGGCCAAGGAACTGGAATCCAGAGTCCATGTTTTGCATGCATCTCGATGGTCCTTAACTTTTCCAGAACAGAAGCACATCTACTTGAAGCCCTGAAAATCAGCTGGCAGACAAGTTGAAGCTACTAAGAGGGTCCATCCGTCTGATTCAGCAAAAAGAAGTCCTGTCCCCACCATAGAGACCAAGACCTCCTTCGGAAACATGCATCAGAAATAATTTTTGTCTCTTCTCTAATCAAGACTCTGATCTCCAGTTGGTAGAACATTAAGTAGCATATGCCCACTGTATACGATCCATATATTTTAAGGTGTGCGTCTCTAAATCCAAAGGTTTCCATTTAATCCAGAGGAATTTTACCAACTGTCATTTTAAAGCTGGAGAATTATTGATGTGTTTTGCTCTCATCTTGGAGAAAGAAGCTTGTAGGAGGTAAGGTACCATTACCTTGCGATATGTAGCCTTTTCAGAGCAGGCTTTATTAGTAGCCTTATACCTTGTCTACATTTAAGGGGAAAGTAAGTAGGCTCCCTCAGTGGTGGTGGACATGTTATGCATGTTTGTGGTTTCAGGCCAGCTTGACCTTCTGGCATTCCCAATGAAAGGGCATCTGGTGGCAAGACTCACACAGAACTCTATCTGGAGTCCATAGAAACTTATTTCTATGGAGATTAGAGAAAAACTAGTCAGTTTCTAATTCCAATTCCATGTTAACATCCCTTTTTTCCAAAATCCACAGAAGTGAAGTGAATTTCTATATCATTTGCTAGATTACTAATATTCATTCTTTTTTATATTGGGATGACCAACAGTGGTAAGCAGTAAGGGAACTGAGTGGCAGTCCAACTCAGCAACAAGAGGAAGGTGGTATATTTGGAAAACTAAAAAAGCTGAGCAAGACCTCAGTCGAGCATTTCTCCAGCCATTTCTGAAGAGAATGATCTTGCGACATATAGCCTTTTCAGAGTAGGCTTTATTAGTAGGCTTATACTTTGTCTGCATTTAAGGAGAAAGTAAGTAGGCTCCCTCAGTGGTGGTGGACATCTTATGTATGTTTGTGGTTTCAGGCCAGCTTGACCTTCTAGTATCTCCAGTGAAAGGGCATCTGGTAGCAGGACTCACACAGAACTCTATCTGGAGTCCATGGAAACTAATTTCCATGGAGATTTGAGAAAAACTAGTCTTGGTTTCTAATTCCAATGCCATGTTAAAATCTCTTCTCCCCCCCCCCCCCGCCCCAAAAGTGAATTTCTGTATCATTTGCTAGATTACTAATAATCTTTCTTTTCTATATTGGGATGACCTGTGGTGGTAAGCAGTAAAGGAACTGAGTGGCTGTCCAGCCCAGCAACATGAGGAAGGTAGTATATTTGGAAAACTGAAAATGCTGAGCAAGTCCTCAGTCAAAAATTTCTCCATCCATTTCTGAAATTAATGTAAAGTCTGGATGCAGCCAGAGGCATGAATCTTTGGTAGACACCAAAAAACTAGATTGTCAATGGGAGATAGCCCAATGGTTTATCACCCGATTTATGGTTCTACGGGGACCTATTGAATTGTATGACTTTATTTAAATTGTACTTTGTTTTGTGTACTTGACTATATCTGCTGCTTTGAATCCCCAAAGCAGGACAAGGCTGAGAAGAGGAAATGTGTCCAGTCCTTGGCAGGTAGATCCCTTAGTTCTCCACAGCAAACACACAGGTGATTTGGTTGAAGTAACTTTTATTAGAGATCCATCAGGTTCAAGGTGCTTAGACAGTGGAATTGGCAGAAGTGACGTATAAAGGGAAAGGATGGTTAGATATAGGATAATGTCCTGCCCTCAGGTTAGAGGCCCGTTGATATTCTGGCACGAAAGCCAGCGAAATTCTGGCACGAAAGCAGATTGAGCATGAGATCACCCCTGTTCCCAAGGAGATACAATTTGCACGAGCTGCAGCTGGCTCCCAAGGACGTTTGTGCTAAAAGTGAAAGTGTTTAACTTCAAAGCAGAGAGTGAGCTCCCAAAGAACAATCATTGAATGGTCTTCGGAACACTCCATAGTCTCAGAGGATACCTAAACAACACATATCATGTACATGGCATTTATGCAGACAAGCATACTTGACAAAATGCTTCAGATTGCTAAGTGCTGGGAGGGTACCTGAGGGTGTTCTGTGCCAAGATCTCTTAGAGACCTCAGATACCGAATCAGGCATTCTCGGTAGGGATGCAGAACAATTTTCCATTTTTGTAGGTTCAACACAAACTTTAATGAATTCTCTTGTAAATCGAAGGATGAAGTTGTTGTTTTTTGACTGAAGCAGGAACTTTGTCCAAAAAAATAGATAAATGTCACTATTTGCACCAGTTCTGAGAGTTGGGTTTAACAGTAGCTTTTATTATCATCTGTCACTCTGACAGCTGGTTGTTCTCTCTGTATGCTGATGACTCCGGATAATCAGGCAATCATTGCACATTATGAGACAAGTGCTCAAGGATTCAGGATGTTTCAAGTGGAGTTTCAAAGTTTGGAAACATTTGGTTTAAAAGAAAGTACTTTTATTTTTATTTATTTTATTTATGTCATTTAAAGTCTGCCTTTCTCAATGAGACTCAAGGCGGATTACAACGTGTGAGTCCAGTACAGTCAATTTCAAGGCTATTTCCATAAACAATGCCATAGGGTAAATAATCACAATTTTACAAAGACATAGCATTAGTAAGAATCCAATACAGAGTTGAAGAAATACTGAAACAGAACATGAGCAATTCTAGGGCTGACATTAGACCACATGAAGCACAAGTAGCGCATAGGAGTACATATTTAAGACAACAGATAGTATGTAAGGCAACATAGTGGTGAAGTCTATGGTCCTTAACTCATTAGCAAAGCATCTGAGAGCCCCTCCCTACAATACAAAAGCCTTTTTGAACAATTTGGTTTTGCATTGTTTGCAGAAAGCTAGGAGAGATACTGAAGCAAAACATAATCAATTCTAGGAGTAACATTAGACAGCATGGAGCGATGGTTGTACATAGGAGTACATATTTAAAGCAGCAGATAATATATGAGGCAAAAATGGTGATGAAGTCTATGATCCCCAACTTGTTAGTGAAGCACCTGAGACCCCATCCATACAATGCAGCCTTCCCATTTGAGTAAAAAGCCTTTTTGAATAGTTTGGTTTTGCATCGCTTATGGAAAGCCAGGAGAGTAGGGGCTCTTCTTTCTCAGGCAGGCCATTCCACAGGGTAGGGGTCACCACAGAGAAAGCCCATGTACAGGCTGCTGTTAATTTCACCCACGTGCAGAGTGGGCACCTGCAGGAGACCTGTCCAGATGAGCAAAGCTGTTGTGGAGGAACATAGGAAGGGAGGCAGCCCTGTAGGTATGCCATGCCATGGCCATGAAGAGCTTTGTATGTGATAACCAATACTTTGAACTGAGCACAATAGCTGATAGGTAGCCAATGGAGGGACCGCAGAATGGAGGTGACATTCATGCTCCTGCTCACTCCTGATCACAGTCGCGCTGCAGTGTTTTGCTTGAATTGGAGTCTTCTAATTAATTTGGATGAGAGGCATCTGTATAGTGCATTACAATACTCAAGTCTTGATGTTTCCATAGTATTTGTATAGCATGGCATAGCATAGCTGATTTTGCAGTCTGCTAGGGATTTTCTAGCCACTAAAGTGTTTCTCATCTGCAAATGTTGCTACGTCATTGTTCCATCTGATTCTTCTCCCACAGTTGCTCCCTTAGATGTATTAGAGAATGGGAATTTTGGTCTCATCATACATTTGGAGGTTTCTAAAAAATCTATGACTGATGGAGAAACCAGTTTTTCTTCTTTCATGTAATTTTGGAAGCTGGCTATTCCTTTGTTATGCTAATGGCTTAGAATGACTGTTGATTGGTTGCCTGCTAGTAACACACCTTCCTGGCTGAAAGGAAGAGGGCACACCCATGGGCTCTTCTCAGAGGATTTATTCAATATTTCTGCAACAATTGGTGCCTCCGATGTAATAGGAATGCTGAAATCCATTAAAAAAGTGTTAAGTACTAAAAATGACAGTTTCTCAACATTCCTTTACATCTCTCTGCAGGAGGAGCTCTGAATGGGAGGTGACAACCTCACTTTCACTAATGAATTTGTCTTGGTGGGACTCTCCAGTGACCATGAGACACAGATTTTCCTCTTTGTGGTCATTCTCCTCGTCTACTCATTTACCCTTGTGGGGAACCTAGGGATCATCGTGCTCGTACAGACAGACTCTCACCTCCACACACCCATGTATTTCTTCCTCACCCACCTCTCGAGCCTGGAGATTTGTTATGTCAACTGCACCATACCCCAGATGCTGGCTCATCTTCTCATGGGTCATGCAGAATTGTCCTTAATCCGTTGTGCATTACAGATGTATGTAGCTTTGGCAATGGCCACCGCTGAAGCATTTTTGTTGAGTGTCATGGCCTATGATCGTTTCTTAGCCATCTGCCGTCCCCTGATCTATGCCACTGTCATGAGAAGATGGCACCAGTTACAACTTGCTTCAACATGTTGGGTAGGTGGCTTTTGTGTTGCTGTCGTATGTGTCAGCATCACCTTTAGCCACCACTTCTGCAATCCCTGCTGTGTCAACCACTTTATCTGTGAGATACCAATGGTGTTGAAACTAGCATGTGATGATACCCACACCACAGAATTCATAATTTTTGTGTTTGCGGCAATGGTCATCTTCATACCCATTTCCGTTATCTTGATCTCCTATGTGCTGATTTTGCTTTCCATGTTCCAAATGCGTTCAGCCACTGGACTGCGCAAGGCCTTCTCTACATGCGGCTCCCATTTAGCAGTGGTCATCATGTTCCTTGGTGGAACCACCTTCACCTATCTTATACCCGAGTCAGGACGATCGCCTGATACCGACAAGCAAATTGCAGTGTTTTACGTTGTGGTCACCCCTCTTCTAAACCCGATCATTTACACCCTGCGGAACAAAGATGTCCATGAGGCGATGGCCAAGGCGCTGCAAAGACTGGGCTTTGCTAAGAAAAGCTGAATGTTAGTATTGGCTCAAACGGTCACCAGTTGAAAGTATGAACATTGTGATTAAGGATCTCAAACGCTATACCTTTACAATGAAGATCCAGTCTCTGTTCAGCCAAATGTTTGACTCAGTGGCTTTTGGGATAACGCTGGCCATAACAGTGTCTTCTCGCACAATTTCATGCGAGTTTTTGCTGTTTTCCGAAACAAGGTAAGCTGTGTGGAAACGGCCACTATATAACAACCAATAACATCAAGGACCATAGCCAGAACATTTTTTAAAAAAATATATTGTTATTATATCTTTATCCAAACCTTCCTGCAAAGATCTGAGAGGAGCACAAATATTCTCCCTTCTTTGATTTTTCTCCTCCCAATCACTGTGTGAGTTAGGTTCGGTTAAGAGAGAATAGTTGGTGGGCTGCATGGCTGAGTCCAGAGAAGAACCTGGGCCTCTTTGGCCTCACTCTGGCACTTCAGGGGAGTATGGAGCCATTCCATCCACCGGAAAGCCCAACTTTGTGCTGTGTTTTATTGCTTGGACCTGAAATATCCATGGTGACTAACGAGAGAATATCTGTAGCTGCATAACTGAATTTTTAAAAATACAAACTCAACCCCATTTCCTACGTATAGCAGGGTAGAGAGCTGGAAATCTTCCTTTTTTCTCTTCTGCATCCTCTGAATTTTAATTCTGTAGCCAAATATGGCTTCAGTTTGGTGTGGGGAGGTTCTCAGTTTGGGCAGAGTATCTACACAACAATAGTCACGCTAACTGATTAAAGAGTAAATAATATGTTAATCCAAGGTCCACACAAAGACACACATGCTCACATAAGACATTCATTGGGTGGCCTCGTTTGTTGTTATTTTTCCTCCTGAACTGTCAAATCCACCCAGTACATTAGTAAAAGGAATTGTTTATATACTTTGTTTGGCAGGGTAGGTAACTAGAATTAATGGCTCCCTCCACTGGCTGGCTCATTGTGTGAAACTGTTTGGTTGAGAGCTATACTTATTTCCTTAACTGAGGGCCAAGCTACAAGTGACGAATGACACTTGAACGGCAAGTGGATTGAGTGGAGGGCAAGTGAAACAAGGAGAAATACACTTGCCGTTCAAGTGCCATTCGTCACTTGTAGCTTGGCCCTGAGTAGGTTTGGTCTAGAAACTAAAAGTAGGCCATGTTGGGTGCTGGGAAAGGGCTTTCTCCTAGCAACTGGACAAAATCCTTAGAGAAAGCAACTTCCCATCTAGTGAGAGAGGCCTTCCTCCCATCACTGCTGCTCCATGAGAAGAAAAGTGTTGTACTGCAGTGCTACTCCTCGAGGTACAACAATTTACCAGATGGAAGAGCAGCATGGCCTAGGCAACGCCACCATTACCCCCTTAAATTGCCCAGGTTGTGCCCCTCCAATGAACCTTCCCTCCTCTGCCTTTATTGGTTCTTCTTTCCCTCCACTCTGAAGGCAACAGATGGGGAAGGGTCATACTCCTAGGACCTGATTGGCAGGTAGGCAATGCTGTTGCACAGGTAGCACCCCCTCCCTTCCAACCAAGTTAAATTAATGCATGTTTCTGAAGCTGTGGTCAGAGGGAGGGGTCGGTGCTCCTCCACTTACAATGACCCAATTAGTAGGGAAACAAAACAATGCCATTGCCTGGAAAAATGCACTCATGCTCACCACACACATTCCCCTTCCTGTAGATGGAGTAATGCTAAGGGCTCAGTCCCACCCATTGGGATCCAATTGGTTGCATGTAGAGTTGCTGTTAAGGAAAACAAGATACTGCAATGCCCGTCCACCAATGCCTGGCCTGTCTGCACTGCTGCTGCTTGAGTAAGAACTGAAATGAAGCACATGAACTTTTCAATGGAGAGGACTTGTGACAACTTTGTTTCCAGAATTTGTTTCAACATTCTGGAAGCTGCTCTGATGAACCAAACCAGAGACTTTTCAGCCCATTTGTTCCATTTTGCACACCTCTACTTACAACATCATTATCTCCTTCTTTGTTTTATCCTCACAATAACAACATATGTTAGGCTGAGAGAGGCTGACTGGCCCAAAGTCACCCAGCAAGCTTTCACGGCAGATTTCCTGGCAGTCAACGTTTTACATATCTATGTTGATACAGTTGGTTGTGATCTATTATTGATTAACAAGGAAAAATGTAATGTAGAGTTTCATCAATAAACTGCCCACGTTGCTCATGTGTGGCTGTGGGAGAGTGATAATTTTAATACTTTTAATAATTTTAATATTTAATATACTGTAATACCACGAGGGTTGAACCAGGTCTTAGACTGGTCATGTTGTCTTTGAACCTATGTTGCCTCTTTGGTTGCTATTGTGACCTACACCTTTAAATCAGTTCATTTACGACCTATATAATGATGATTTCCACTCATCTGCTTCACCTGTATCCGGGTCCCCACTTAGGAATAGAGAGGTGAAATTCATTTGTACATCTGGTAACTGTGAGTAATATATAGAGTAACTATGTTATGTAATACACATAATGTAATCTGGTTAAACTGTTTGAGCTTTATGTTTATCTGTACTCATATTACAGCTTTCTATCTATGCTCTTGAGAAAGCCAGCACGAAACAGGAAATCAGCCTGCATCTTGTTGAGCTGTAATAGCTGAGCTGTGTTAGGGGTGATCTTCTCCCCGCACGTCCAGCTGCTCCTGTGTGGACTCATTAATCCAGAAGCTGGCAGCTGCCACTCGTGGCTCTGGGTCTGCTTGAAGGACTACAAGGAAGACTGCGTGGTCTCCATGCTGCAATTTAATGTACCTTGGAGAATCTGGACTTGGCTAGGGGTTTAGGGGATCATCTTGTCCCAGGCTCAAACTGCCTTGTTTTTCATTTACATTTGGGATTCTTCCATAATTGTGAATGTTTGACTGTATTACAGCTGTATATTTTTGTTAAGAATTTGGTTGTTATTCATAAACACCTGGTTGGTCTGACGAATAGTCACATATACTGTATAATAGCTGTACAATTTGGTAAATAATTTATTTTTGTAAATATCCAGTTGAATTTATAAAGACGTGTATATTTTTGGTTACAGCTGTGTTAGGGATTTCTTCCAGTTCTGTCCAGCCATATGGTGCTTTATATTGGGTGAATTTTGCATTTACCGTGATACAGAGCAGAGCAGTTGACAATGCCCACCCAACACCTTAACCCATCTGGGATCAGGAGCAGAGCAGGTGCTCCATTCTTTCATTGGAGGATTCATTTTTCCTTTCAAAAATTAAGAGACCACTTGTGATATTGATTGTTTGAAATACTGACTGCATTTCATGTTGTCACATTTGTTGTATTGTCATTTTGATTGTAAATATGAAGATTACTGATTAGAAAAAACTATATCTTGTTTTGGTTCTATACCTAGTACTGGTGCTTTTAAATGACTTGATTTTCATTCCTGGGACCTTGTTTCTTTTCTACTGTTTCCTTCCCAAGGAATACCTCTTGTTTGTTTGTAATCAGGAACAGAACATGTAGTTGAGCCCACCACCCACCTTCACCTGTCAGGATCAGGAGTAAAGCAGGAGACCATGCCTGTTCCTCCCTTCACCCAGTGGGGAGCAGGTGGCAATGCCCACTCCCCTTCATCCAGCTGGGATCAGGCTCGGAGAAGGCGGCAATGTCTGCCCCCCTTCTCCCAGCTGTAGTCAGGCACAGAACAGGAGGCAATGCCCCCCTTTACATGGCAGGTATCAGGCATGGAGCAGGTAGCAAAGCCCACCACCCCTTCACATGGCCGAGATCAGGCAGATCAGGCGTGGAGCAGATGACAATGCCCACCCCCCTCCTTCACCAGCTGGAATCAGTGACAGAGGAGGAGTGAATGCCTGCCTGCCCACCATTCCCTTTCTAGAGCCCGTTGTATTTTTTCCCCACAACGGGCTTTGTTGCTGGTAAAGTAATAATAGCATGGCGTAGTACTGAGAGTGTCAGATTAGGATCTGGGAGACCTAGATTTGAATCACCACTCTGCCATGCAAGCTCATTGAGTGACCTTGGGCAAGTCCCACAACCTCAGCTGACCCTACCTCACAGGGTTGTTGTGATTACAAAATGGAGGAACAGGTAATGATATAAGATGCTTAGGGGACCCAGGGAGTAAAACATGGGATTCAAAGAGTAAACAAACAAATAAAAATAGAGCAGACTGTATGTAGTTCACAGAGGGGAATTATTATTACCTCTCTCTCCCCCAAATTTAAATGTTAATACCTTTAGTTCATCTCCTGCTATTTTCTATCTTGTTGGTTTACTAAAGGACAATACCAATACAATTAACCCAGCATCAGGGCTCGCAGCGGCCACCACTGAGCAGGGCGCTGGGCGGTCTGCTCCTGACATCAAAGGGGGGGCAGGGATTCTGCAGGACCCTGCTCTGTGGATTCCCTCGCAATTCACTCGCTGGCCTGCTCAACCTGTGCCACTCACCCTCTTTGGCCTCTGCCATCTCCTCCTCCTTCTGCCTCTCTGCCTCTCTGCCTCTCTGCCCTCACTCCACACCATCACTCCTTACTCACACCCACCACCTCAGAGCTCTTCCTAGCCACCTTATATACATAAGAACATAAGAACATAAGCAAAGCCATGTTGGATCAGGCCAGTGGCCCATCCAGTCCAACATTCTGTCACACACAGTGGCTAGAAATCCAGTGCCATCTAAAGGACTGTCAGTGAGGCCAGGACACCAGAAGCCCTCCCACTGCCTTCCTTCCAGCACCAAGACAACAGAGCACCACCTCCCCACAAAGAGAATACCATCTATCTCCTGTGGCTAATAGCCACTGATGGACCTCTGCTCCATATATTTGTCCAGTCCCCTCTTGAAGCTGGCAATGCTTGTAGCTGCCACCACCTCCTGTGGCAACGAATTCCATGTGTTTATCACCCTTTGTGTAAAGTAGTATTTTCTTCTATCTGTTCTAACCCGACTGCTCAATAATTTCATAGAGTGCCCACGAGTTCTTGTATTGTGAGAAAGGGAGAAAAACACATCTTTCTCGACCTTCTCTAACCTGTGCATTATCTTGTAAACCTCTATCATGTCTCCCCTCAGTCGTCTTTTCTCCAGGCTAAAGAGCCCCAAGCGCCTCAATCTTTCCTCATAGGGAAAGTGTTCCAACCCTTTAATCATTTTAGTTGCCCTTCTCTGTACTTTTTCCAGTGCTATGATATCTTTTTTAAGGTGTGGCGACCAGAACTGTACACAGTACTCCAAATGAGGCCTCACCATCGATTTATACAGAGGCATTATGATACCGGCTGATTTGTTTTCAATCCCTTTCCTAATAACCCCTAGCATAGCATTAGCTTTTTTTATGGCAGTCGCACACTGTGCTGACGTTTTTAGTGAGTTATCTATCATGACTCCAAGATCTCTCTCTTGGTCAGTCTCCGCCAGTTCAGACCCCATCAACTTGTATTTATATTTTGGATTTTTGGTTCCAATGTGCATTACTTTGCACTTGGCTACATTGAACCTCATTTGCCACATGGATGCCCACTCTTCTAGCCTCGACAGATCCCTTTGGAGTGCCTCACAATCCTCTCTGGTTTTCACCACCCTGAACAATTTCGTGTCATCTGCAAATTTAGCCACTTCACTGCTTAATCCCAATTCCAAATCATTAATAAACAAGTTAAAAAGCATTGGACCCAATACCGACCCCTGTGGCACCCCACTGCTCACCACCCTCCACTGTGAGAAGTGCCCGTTTATGCTCACTCTCTGTTTCCTATTAATTAGCCAGTTTTCGATCCACAAGAGGACTTGGCCCTTTATCCCATAGCTACTGAGCTTACTTAGGAGCCTTTGATGAGGAACTTTGTCAAAAGCTTTCTGGAAGTCAAGATAAACAATATCTATCGGGTCTCCCTTGTCCACTTGTTTGTTCACTCCCTCAAAGAACTCTAACAGATTGGTGAGACAAGATCTTCCCTTACAGAACCCATGCTGAGTTTTCCTCATCAGCTTTTGGTCATCAATGTGCCCACTAATTTTATTTTTGATAATAGTTTCCACCAACTTACCCGGTATTGACGTCAGGCTGACTGGCCTGTAATTTCCCGGATCTCCCCTGGAACCTTTTTTAAAGATGGGGACAACATTAGCTACCTTCCAGTCCTCAGGAACAGATGCAGAGTTTAATGACAGATTACATATTTTTGTGAGGAGATCTACAAGTTCACACTTGAGTTCTTTCAGAACTCTTGGATGTATGCCATCTGGGCCCGGTGATTTATCAGTTTTTAAATTATCTAGCAGTCGCATAACCTCCTCTCTCGTCACCTCAATGTGACTCAGGTCTTTCAAAACCCCTCCCAAAGTCAGTGCTTCCGGAGTGGGCATGCACTTCTTATCTTCCACAGTGAAGACAGAAGCAAAGAACGCATTCAGCTTCTCGGCCATTTCCCTATCACCCTTTAGTAATCCTTTTACGCCTTTGTCATCCAAGGGCCCCACGGCCTCCCTAGCTGGTTTCCTACTTCTAATATATTTAAAGAATTGTTTATTGTTTTTCTTTATGTTCTTTGCAATATGCTCCTCATATTCCCTTTTTGCCTGTCTGATCACAGACTTGCACTTTTTTTGCCACAGCTTATGCTCCTTTTTATCAACCTCACTCCGACTAGTTTTCCACTGCCTAAAAGAATCCTTTTTACCTTTTACAGCTTCTATTACATTGCTTGTTAACCATGCTGGCCTTTTCCTAAACCTATTTGTGCCTTTCCTAACCAGCGGTATATATTTAATTTGAGCTTCCAGGATTGTAGTTTTAAATAGTCTCCAAGATTCCCCAAGTGTTTTGACCTCTTTTACTTTCCCTTTCAGTTTCTTCTTCACGTACCCCCTCATCTCAGAAAAGTTACCCCTTTTGAAGTTAAACATGGCTGTGTTGGTCTTATTTGGCAATTTCCTATTTATACATATAGGGTTTCCTTTCCCCGTCCTGCCCTCCTTCTAGGCTTGTTCCCTCTCCTGACTTGGCCCAGCTGTGCCTCCCCTCAGGTGTTTCCCTCCTACCACTAATCCCTTCTTGGCTTCCTTGCCTTGCTGGCAGGGTGGGGTTGAATGCGAGCCATCCCCAGCTGAGGTCTCCTGGGCCTTGCTCATGAGGAGCCACCCCAGTAGGCCTTTGAACTGCTGATCTTGCCTGGCCTTGCTCACGAGGGGCTGTCCCAGCCGGCTTCTGCACTGCTGAGCTTGCCTGGCCTTGCTCGCGAGGAATTGCCCTGGCCAGCTTCTGGGCTGCCTGCGCATTGATGCTGGGTGGGGCTGCCCATCTCCTCCCCAGAAGCCTGCGGCAGCTCCACCTGGAGGGGCTTGGCTCCTAGCAACTCCTGAGCCAGGCTGCTGTCCTCTAGCCGGGGTGTGGCTCTGGGCTGTTGTGGCTGCTTCTCCTCCTTGGCTGGTAAGGGCTCTGTTTGGGCTGCTGCTGGGTCCCTATTCCCCCTGCTTTGGCCCTTTTCCTCTGTCCTGCGTAGCCCCCTCTCTTCCCCCTGGAGGGTGGGATTGGCTGGTCTCCCCCTACTCCCTCCAGCTCTCTGAGGCTTTGGCCTTTTGCCCCTTCCCCCTGGAGTGGGCAGGTTCTGGACCTGGTTGCTGGCTGGGGTGGTAGGGCCACTGCCTCCCGGTTGCCTCCCACTGCTCCCTCCTGGCAAGTCTGGGTGCTGGGACCCAGACCCCAGACACCCGGAAGTACCTATGTGTTTTACCTATATATTTTGGTAATGAAGTATGGGAATTCTGCTCTCAAAGCAGCTTGAACCAACTCAGCTGACTCTGTCTCTTCTCACTGAAGGCACTGAAACCAACATGGGTTACATTTCTATCAATGGGAAAACTGACTTGTATGATTTTGGGTCATTTCTTTATTGAATGTATTTTAAGAGTTATGAAAACTGTGTGACATCAAGTGCTTCTGACTCAAGAGGCTGCAGAAACAAAGCATTAATTATCCGGGGACAAGAACCAGAGGGATAGAAGCAATCCTTGTGGAGAAATTCATAGCCTTTATTATCTCCTTGAGTCCTAAAACCTTTCAGTTCACAGAATCAAACATTATGCTTTCTCTTTTATAAAGCTGAAAATAATCTGGAAGCCGGACAAGCCAATGTGAGTTGACCATCATCTAAGAGGGTGTTAAGTTTTGGCTGGAGGAGAAATTTTCGAGGTGGCTTAGCATTCGAAATTCAGGCTGCGTTCATCTCAAAGGTCCCCAGCATTTCCAAGATAAGGAGGGACATCTCAAGACCCTGGAAAGAGGCTGTTAATCAAAGACTGCATACTTGACTAGAAGGACCATTTTTCTGACTCCACATGAAGTAGCTTCTCTCCCAGTTGTAGAGGACAAGACCTTCTTGAGAAAGATGGGATAAGTAGGAGATGTCGGGGGGAAATCTTTCTTAGCCCAAGACCGTGCAGAGATGCCTCCTCTCACAGTAGACAGTGCCGAGGTATGTAGAGCGACGGTTGGACAATGCTGAGCAAGATGGCCAGCACTGGAATACTTTATACATATGCATACAATGTGGAAAAATAAAAAAGTGCTGACACCTTACGAGAAACATACTACAGGGGGAAGATAAGGGAAGACAGAGATCAGGGGATCACGTAAACAGGGGATTCATTGCTTTGTACATCTACCAAATACTGAAATGAGGGTGAAAGATCATCTCACATCACAGAAGGAACACCTGTGACACATTTTTAATGTTTGCTTCAGTACACACTAGTTTCTCCGTGGATGGAGAGACACAGTTTATGAGGGAGGAAAGTGGTCTCTGGACCCTTGTGGGGAGAAATGCAGCCCAGGGAGGCTGTTCTGGGGAGAGAAGAGTTCAGCTTGTCTCTTAGGAAACTTGAATCTTTCTACTTTTGTTTTTCAGTCAAGAGGAATTTGTACGTCCACATACATGCACACACAGACATACAGGAAGTTGGACTGAGACTGAAATATTTTTGTATTTTTAATACCTTTGGGTATTTAAAATCATGAGTACAATTAGATGAATTCGGTAACTGACGTGGTCATCGTTTCCTTCGGTTTCTCAAAAGGGAAACACATTTTTGGGTCTCACTTCACACTCCCCACCAATATGAGATCACGACTCAGGGAGGTATTCAAGGGCAGTTAGATTAGCTAGCAGAGCACAGGCAACAAGGGGCAGATCCTCTTGTCTGCATACTCCACGTTTACCCAAAGAGAGAGGTGGGGGGGAGACTGTTGCCTTGCATGATACATGGACAGATGGCCTTGTATATATTGGGCAAGTCCACAGTTAGTGCTAACTACCCCTAAAGAAATAGAGAAATCTCCAATTGTGAATCAGGAGTTTTCTCGAGGAATGCAAAAAACTCTAGAAGATTTGCGGGTTCAGCTCAGAGTTTGACACTGTAAGACAGTGGTCACAAGTTCAGGATTAAATTACGTCTGCTCAATCGGTGGAATCGGCTGCCTAGGTATGTGGTGGGTTCCCCCTCATCGGCAGTCTTCAAGGAGCAGCTGGATGAATATTTTTCAGGGATGTTTTAGGCTGTTCCTGCGTTGAGCAGGGGTTGGACTAGATGGTCTCTAAGGCGCCTGCCAACATTATGGTTCTATGAAGAGTTACTCTTCATTTCCATGGGCTTAGACTGGAGTCACTCTTCTTAGGATTGCACTGTAGGAGGCAAGGTCATGCCTACAGGACCAGATGAGGTTTCTGGAGTCCATATTTTATCCCCTATGGAGGGGAACAGCACCTCAGAGCGGGTGATTTTGAGAAAGAAAAAGCCTGCTTGTATCTGAGGAAGGTGGGAGTTTTCCACCTTTGTTTTAAAGTTTGAATGCACATGAGCCCATACACCCAGGAAGTTGGATATGGATTGAAATCCTATGTTCTTTTAATACATTTGTTTGGCTTCATTAATAGAATTTGTTGAATTGGCTAATCAATTTGGTTGATGTTTCCCTCAGTTTCTTGAAAGGAAAACAGATTTCTGAATCTCACATCCTCCCTCCTCACCCAACTAGCTTGGGGTCAAACCACACGAGTCAAAATACACTCAAATTGCATTCAAATACACTCGAATTACAAAATGCACTTGAATTACTTGTGTAATTTGACTGTATTTTGTCTCGTGTGGTAAGTCTCTGAAATCTTCCATCTCAAATTTCAGGCAGAAAGGAGAAACCCTGCCCATTCTCCAGATATTTCTAATTTCACTTGTAGACTGAGGGCCAAGCTACACATGACGAATGACACTTGAACAGCAAGTGTATTTCTCCCTGTTCACTTGTCCTCCACTCAATCCACTTGCCGTTCAAGTGTCATTCGTCACTTGTAGCTTGGCCCTGAGCTGGGGAGAAAAAATGCTTCAGAGTGCTGGGAGGGTGCCTGCAGGTGTATGTATGCCTTTGATTCTGGATCAGATGTTCTCTCTGTAGGAAAGCAGCAGAATTTTGCCTGTTTGCAGGTTCTATTAAAACCTTAATAAACATTACTGTAAATTGCAGGATGAAACTGTGGCAGCCAAATGTGTTTGGCAGAAATATGAACTTTGTGAGAAAAAAATAGTTTGTATGATTGGCACCGGGTCTGGGTACTGGATTTAAAAATAGCTTTTATTTTAACTTGTGTTCTGATAGGTGGTCTTTCCATTTGTACACTGATGACTCAAAACAATGAATCTCTTCTTGTACATTATGGTTTCAAAGTCTCAGCATGTTTGGTTGAAAAGAAAGCACTTTGCAGTCAGCTAGGGATTTTCTAACTTCTAAAAAGGTTCTCATCTGCAAAGGTTGCTACTTTATTGTTCCTCCTGATTCTTTTCCCGCAATTGCTACCATATGTGTGTTTGAAAATGGGACTGTTAGGATGCTTCTAAAAGTCAGTAACTGCTGGAGAAAGTAGCCACACACTTACGGAAGCTGATCATTCTTTTGTTATGCTAATGGATCAGAATGACTATTGACTGTTAGGAGATTTTCCCCATCTAAACATACCCTCCAGTCTAAGAGGAAGAATCCACAGGCATGGGTTCTTCTTAGAAGATTTCTTCAAGAAACCTGCAATGGTTGTCACCAGTGATACAACAGGAGAAGTTGAAAAAATCCATTAGAAAAGTGTTAAATGCTAAAAATGACAGTTTTGCAATATTTCTCTCTTTGTCTTGGCAGGAGAAACTCTGAATGGGAGCTGACAACTTCACCTCTATTACCGAATTCATCTTGATGGGACTCACGAATGACCGTGAGAAACAGATTCTGCTCTTTGTGCTAATTCTGTTCATTTACTCATTTACCCTTGTGGGGAACGTTGGAATCATCATGCTAGTACAGATGGACTCTCACCTCCACACACCCATGTATTTCTTCCTCACACACCTCTCGAGCGTGGAGATTTGTTACGTCACCAGCTCCACACCCCAGATGCTGGCTCACCTTCTGATGGGACATGCAGTAGTGTCCTTAATCCAGTGTGCACTACAGATGTATGTAGCTTTGTCTATGGGTACAGCTGAAGCATTTTTGTTGAGTGTCATGGCCTACGATCGTTACTTAGCCATCTGCCATCCCCTGACGTATGCCACTGCCATGGGGAGATGGCGCCAGTTCCAGCTTGCTTCAGCCTGTTGGGTAAGTGGCTTTTGTGTTGCCATAGTAGGTGTGAGCCTCACTTTTAGCCACCCCCTCTGTGGTCCTTGCTGCATCAACCATTTTGTCTGTGAGATACCAGTAGTGTTGAAACTAGCATGCGATGACACCCACACCACAGAATTCATCGTTTTTCTGTTTGCAGTGATCGTCATCCTGGTACCCTTTTCCGTTATCTTGATCTCCTATGGGCTGATTTTGCTTTCTGTGTTCCACATGCGGTCAGCCACTGGACTGCGCAAGGCCTTCTCTACATGTGGCTCCCATTTAGTGGTGGTCACCTTGTTCTATGGCACAATGACTGTTACCTATATCATACCTGAGTCAGGAAGATCTCCTGATACTGACAAGCAAATTGCAATATTTTATTTTGTGATCACCCCGCTTCTAAACCCAGTCATTTACAGTCTTCGGAACAAAGATGTCCATGAGGCACTCGCCAAGATGCTGCAAAAGATTGGGCTTTGCAAAGAAAAATTGAGTGTTAACATTGGTCCAAAGGCTCACTAGTTGAAAGTATGAATATTGTGAATAGAGATCTTGAATGCTATATGTTTACAATAAACACAGCCTAAAATATTTACTGTTCAGCCTCAATATTGACTCCCTGTCTTTTCAAATAGCACTAACAAAACATCAAAGACTACCAGCCAGAAAGGTATATTTATTATTGGCTGGGAGAATGCTGTTGCCTGGGTATGCTTAGGGGACCCAAGGGGTAAAATGTGGGTATGCTTAGGGGACCCAAGGGGTAAAATGTGGGGTTCAAAAGAGTAAACAAACAAATAAAAATAAAGCAGACTGTATGTAGTTCACAGAGGGAAACTGTTATTACCTCTCTCTCCCCCAAATTTAAATGTTAATAACTTCAGTTCATCTCCTGCTTATGGCCGTGTCCGCACGTCTTTCCCCCTTGTGGAAAATTGCGCAACACTCATGGAACGACAGTGTCTTCATGGCACAAGTTCCCATCATGACTCCATTTCGTGACATGATGATGTCACAAATCATGCACAAAACAGAGTCATGATGGGAAATTGCACTATGAAGATGCCATTGTTCCATGTGTTTTGTGTGATTTTCCATGAGGGAAATACGTGTGGAAATGGCCATTTTCTTTATTTTTGGTTTACTAAAGGACAAGAGCAACACAGTTAACCCACAAGTACCTAGGTGCATTGCATGTTTGTTTTGGTAATGATGCATGAGAATTCTGCTATCGTGACAGCTTGAACCAACTCAGCTGAATCTGTCTGCCCTCCCTGAAGACAATTTATTTTGAGAGGAATTCCATCTGCTTCACACTTATTACCGGAGAAACAAGCCATCAGGAGAAAAGGCAATAATGTTTTGCCACAGGCACACTTTTCACTGAAGTCTTCATTAGTCGCCCACATATGAGAAGATGTACAGATGTCCCTAGAAAATCAGGCCGGGACCATCTATTGTACAGAAGGTGGTATATATGTATGGTCCCAGAGGGATTGTTTTTCTAATGAAAGGATATCTAGTGGCATGGCTCAGATAGCTCAGATATAGCTCTGTCTATAGATCATGAAGGGCTATTGTTGCTGATAGTAGACACCACTGGGCTTGGAGTGTCATTGGCCTCACTCAGTAAATGGCTGATTCTGTGTTGATGTCTCTCTGTTTACAGTTCATTGATGGAACAGTGATATTCCTTAAATTTCATGGACCACCTTCATCAGTTGTCCCACATGAGTAAGAGTGTAGATTTTCCTTCTTGGGCAAGGGAAAGTGGCTCAAGGGCAGACCAGCTGCTTCGTATGCAGGTGATCTCAAATTCTGTCCCAAGCATCTCCAAAGAATCTCAAGAAGGAGATATTGGGAAGAAATCTTTCTTAGCCCAAGACCCTTCGGAGATGCCTCTGCTCAAAGTAGATGGTGCTGAGCTATGTACAGCAACAGACTGACAATGCTGAGCAAGATGGCATTTTTTTAAATTAATTCAATTTTTAGCTCACCCTCCCTTCAAGCAGGCTCAGGGTGGGGTACAAAATATGATGGATACAAAGTTAAAAACATTTAAATACATTTAAAACTAGAAAACAACAATACATGTACAATCAATATCACAGATGGCGGCTCCTTCCATTTTCCCAGTCATATGTAAACAAGAAAAAACAGTTTATATCATTCCAGTGATTTCACTTGTAAGGGGGCAGATGGTTTTGCAGCCTCCCTGGTGGGAGACTGATAAGGAGACTCCCAAGGTAGCCTAAGACTGGCCTCAGCCATATGCCTGTGTAAGGCGTCACTTGTTGCTTGGCTCTCAGGGAGGTATTCAAGGCAGTCAGGTTAGCCAGCAGAGTTACAAGCAAGGCCCACCAAAAGGAAATGAGGTCTTGGCGGGCCTGAGTGTCCTCTGACAGAGAGTTCCACCAGGTTGCAGCCAGGACCGAGAAGACCCTGGCCCTGGTTGAGGCTAGTTGAGTCTACTTGTGGCCCAGGACCACCAATAAGTTTTTATTTGCCGATCTTAGCACTCTCCATGGTACATTACAGGGAGAGGTGGTGTTACTGGAATTGGTCTCATTACAATAAAATAATTTGTGGGGGGAATTAGCAAGCAAGGAGGACAGATATGCAAGAGGCCGGTAACCGCAGGGATCTGTTCACTAATTTTCACGGGGTCCCTCCCATTATAACAAACAAGGCTGGTGCTTAGAATCAAATGACAATTTTATTAAAGAAAAAGGCTTCATGCACATACACGCAGAATTACGGGGTAAAATATTATACACACACAGAGTCCTAGGAAGCTTATCCAGAAGTTGGGAATAGAGGGAGGGAATAAGTAGATAGGTAGACCCTGAAGATACTGTGCCCTGTGGAGTAGCAAATGGCTACTCCAGAAATGAAATCCGAAGAGCAATCAAACCCAGGATGAATCAAACAACCAAGGAAAAAGTCTCCTACAGGAAAAGTGTTTTTGCCATATATCAAAGGAATTACTGATCACATGGGAAAGCTTATGAAAAAGCATAACCTTCAAGCAGTATTCAGACCCGCCCGAAAAATACAACAGATGCTACGATCAGCAAAAGACAGTAGAGACCCCCTCACCTCTGCAGGAGTATACCGTATACCCTGCAGCTGTGGACAAGTTTACATCGGGACCACAAAGCGTAGCATCCAGACAAGAATAAAAGAACATGAAAGACACTGCAGACTTGGACAACCTGAAAAATCAGCAGTGGCTGAACATAGCCTAACGCAAACAGGGCACAGTATCTTATTCCAGGACACCAAAATACTGGACAACACTTCCAACTACTTTGTCAGACTGCACAGGGAAGCCATTGAAATTCACAAGCATAAGCAAAACTTCAACAGGAAAGAAGAAACCTTAAGAATGAACAGAGCATGGTTTCCAGTTCTGAAAAACACCAGGCTAACAAAACATTCTATCCCCGACAATAGCCCTGCAGAGAAGATTAGCACATCAAGTACCAATCCACATGCAAAAGAACCTCCTCAGGACACAGTGAAGCCTCCCGCCATTAGCATTCCACACCCTGGGAAACTCTTACAGGATGACTCAGCTCAACCCCACCCCTCCTGAGTAGATACAATGACCTACATCTTTTCCACACTGTGACACTGTGAGATCTCTGTCTTTTGGTGCTACACCTCTGAAGATGCCAGCCACAGCTGCTGGCGAAACGTCAGGAACTACAATGCCAAGACCACGGCAATACAGCTCGGAAAACCCACAACAACCAAATTAAATCCTGTCCTCAAGTCATAGCTGAGGGCCAAACTACAAGTGATGAATGACACTTGAATGACAAGTGTATTCCTCCCTGTTCACTTGCTCTCCACTCGATCCACTTGCCGTTCAAGTGTCATTCGTCACTTGTAGCTTGGCCCTGAGTTACGGCAACCCCCTGGTGGGGTTTTCACAGAAAGAGACTAACAAAGGTGGTTTGCCATTACCTGCTTCTGCAGCCCTCATCTTCATTGCAAGTCTCCTGTACAATCACTAACCAAGGCAGACCCCGCTTAGCTTCAGAGATCTGATAATGTCAGGCTCTCCCGGACAAACCCTGGGGGACTATGGAGTGCTTTATGCATATGCATACATGTGTGGAAAAATAAAAAGGCACTGACATCCTATGTGAAACAGACTACTGGATAAGGGAAATGTGAAATCAGGGGATCATGTGAACAGGGTGTACATCTACCAAACGCTGAAATGTGAGTGAAAGCCAGTTATCTCATATCACGGGAGGAACAGCTGGGACACATTTTCAATGTTTGCTTCAGTACACACTAGTTTCTCCGTGGATGAAGACAGTTTATGAGGGAGGAAAGTGGTCTGGACCCTTTTGAGGAGAAATGCAGCTCAGGGAGGGGGATTTGGGGAGAGAGAAGCTCAGCTTGTCTCTGAGGAAACTTGAATGTTCCTACCTTTGTTTTTTAGTCAAGAGGAATTTATTCATCCATACAGGAAGTTGGATTGAGACTGAAATCTTTTTGTATTTTTAATACCTTTTTGTATTTAACATCATGAGTACAATTAGATGAATTAGGTAACTGATGTGGTCATTTTTTTCCTTCGGTTTCTCAAAAGATAACCACATTTTTGGGTCTCACTTCACTCTCCCCACCAATGTGAGATTCATGACTGAGAGCTAAGCTACAAGTGACTCCCGACACAGGTTGGACACTTTTCAGCTTCCCTCAAGTGTTGATGGGAAATGTAGGCATCCTTGTCTTGCAGCTGTAATGGAGAGCCAAGTTGTAAAACCAAGATGCCTACATTTCCCATCAAAACTTGAGGGAAGCTGACAAGTATCCAACCTGTGTAAGGCATCACTTGTTGCTTGGCTCTCAGGGAGGTATTCAAGGGCAGTCAGGTTAGCCAGCAGAGTTACAAGCAAGCATTGTTACAGTCGTAGCAGGAGCAGCAGACCAAATGCTACAGACTTTGCGACCCTTGAAGGAAAGTTCTGTATAACCTAAGAAACCGACCTGTGTGCTTTTAGGCTACTTCTTTATTGAAAAGTTTAAAGAACGTTTCTTCATTTTAAAAGTGATCTTCAGAGTAATTAGGTTGAGGTAAGAAAAACAAACGTCCAGTGACACCTGAAAGACTAACAATCTTTATTCCACTGTGAGCTTTTGTGACTCAGATCTCATGAGACAAGAAAGAAAACTTTAATGATCAAGAAGGAAACAACAAAGGAACCAAAGCGATCCCCATGGAGAAGTCCTGTAGTCTTGTTTATCTTCTTGAACCTTCAAACCTTTGAGATCACATGGTGAATAAAAACCCATCACGCTGTAAGTTTCCCATTGTTGAGAATGGTTACAAAGTTGTGCAAACCATAGCAAGTAGACCCTCATCTTAGAGGGTCTGGAGGAGAACGTCTCTAGATGGCCAAGGAACTGGAATTCAGAGTTCATGTTTTGCATGCATCTCAACTATCCTTAACTTTTCCAGAACAGAGAAGAACATCTACTTGAAGCCCAGAAAATTGGCTGCCAGTAAAGGTGAAACTACTAAGAGGGTCCATCCGTCTGACTCAGCAAAAAGAAGTCCTGTCCCAGCCATACAGACCAGGACCTTCTTGGGAAACATGGGCATCAGAAATAATTTCTGTCTTCTCTCTAATAAGACTCTGCTCTCCAATTGGCAGAACATTAAGTAGTACTATGTAAGATCCATATATTTTAAGGTGTGCATTTCTCAGTTCAAAAGTTTCAGTTTGATCCAGAGGATTTTTACCAACTTCCTGTCATTTTACAGCAGGAGAATTGTTAATGTGTTCTACTCTCATCTTGGAGGAAGAAGCCTATAGGAGATGAGGTACAAAGATCCTGCTATGTGCTACCTTTTCAAAGTAGGCTTATTAGTAGCCTTATAGGTTGTCCACATTTAAGAGGAAAACAGGTAGGCTCCCTCAGTGGTGGTGGACATGTTATGTATGTATGTGGTTTCAGGCCAGTTTGACCTTATAGTATCTCCAATGAAAAGGCATCTGGTAGCAGGGCTCACGAAGAACTCTATCTGGACTCCACAGCAATCTATTTCCATGGAGATTAGATCAAAACTAGTCTTGGTTTCTAATTTCAATTCCATGTTAACACCCTTTCTTTCCAAAATCCACTGAAGTAAAGTGAATTTCTACATCTTTCACTAGAATACTAGTATTCTTTCTTTTTTATACTGGGATGACCAGCGGTGGTAAGCAGTAAAGGAACTGAAGGGCTGCCCAACCCAGCAACAGGAGGAAGGTAGTATATTTGGAAAACTAAAAAAGCTGAGCAAGACCTCAGCTGAGTATTTCTGCATCCATTTCTGAAAATAATGTAAAATCTGGATGCAGCCAGAGGCATGAATCTTTGGTAGACACCAAAAAGCTAGATTGTCAATGGGAGATAGTCCAATGGTTTATCACCTGATTTATGGTTCGCCTATTGAATTGTATGACTTTATTTAAATTGTACTTTGCTTTGTGTACTTGACTGTATCTGCTGCTTTGAATTCCCAAAGCAGGACAAGGCTGAGAAGAGGCAATGCTACAGATTGCTAAGTGCTGGGAGGGTACCTGAGGGTGTTCTGTGCCCAGATCTCTGAGAGAGCTCAGATCCTGAATCATGCATTCTCGGTAGAAATGCAGAAGAATTTTGCATTGTTGAGGGTTCAACACAAACATTAATGAATTATCTTGTAAATTGCAGGATGAACCTCTGGATATTTGGCTGCAGCAAACAATTTCTGGGTATTGAATTTTAAAATAGCTTTATTATCGATGGTTGTTGTGGGTTTTCTGGGCTGTATTGCCATGGTCTTGGCATTGTAGTTCCTGACGTTTCGCCAGCAGCTGTGGCTGGCATCTTCAGAGGTGTAGCACCAAAAGACAGAGATCTCTCAGTGTCACAGTGTGGAAAAGATGTAGGTCATTTGTATCTACTCAGGTGGGGTGGGGTTGAGCTGAGTCATCCTGTAAGAGTTTCCCAGGGTGTGGAATGCTAATGGCGGGACGCTTCACTGTGTCCTGAGGAGGTTCTTTTGCATATGGATTGGTACTTGATGTGCTAATCTTCTCTGCAGGGCTATTGTCGGGGATAGGATGTTTAGCCTGGTGTTTTTCAGAACTGGAAACCATGCTCTGTTCATTCTTAAGGTTTCTTCTTTCCTGTTGAAGTTTTGCTTATGCTTGTGAATTTCAATGGCTTCCCTGTGCAGTCTGACAAAGTAGTTGGAAGTGTTGTCCAGTATTTTGGTGTCCTGGAATAAGATACTGTGCCCTGTTTGAGTTAGGCTATGTTCAGCCACTGCTGATTTTTACAGTTGTCCAAGTCTGCAGTGTCTTTCATGCTCTTTTATTCTTGTCTGGATGCTACGCTTTGTGGTCCCGATGTAAACTTGTCCACAGCTGCAGGGTATACGGTATACTCCTGCAGAGGATGCAACTGAAAGTCCAAGACTGATGCAGAAACCAGCTTTTTTCCTTTCAAGCAATTTTGGAACCTGGCCATTCCTTTGTTATGCTAATGGATTCGAATGACTGTTGCTTGGTTTTCCTCTAGACTAGTAACACACCCTCCAGACTAAGAGGAAGAGAGCACAACCATGGGCTCTTTTCAGAGGATTTATTCAATAAATCTGTAACGGTTGGCACCACTGATGCAACAAGAGAAGCTGAAATCAATTTGGAAAGTGTTAAATGCTCTTTCTGCAGGAGAAGTTACAAATGGGAGGCGACAACCTCACCTCCACTCATGAATTCATCTTGGTGGGACTCTCCAATGACCGCGAGACACAGATTCTCCTCTTTGTGGCCATTCTCCTCATCTACTCATTTTCTCTCGTGGGGAACCTTGGAATCATGCTCGTACAAAAAGACTCACAACTCCACACCCCCATGTATTTCTTCCTCACACACCTCTCAAGCCTGGAGATTTGCTATGTCAACAGCACCATACCCCAGATGCTGGCTCACCTTCTCATGGGTCATGCAGAATTGTCCTTAATCCATTGCGCGTTACAGATGTATGCAGCTTTGTCTCTGGGTTCTGCTGAAGCACTTCTGCTGGGGGTCATGGCCTACGATCGTTACTTAGCCATCTGCCATCCCCTGACCTATGCCACTGCCATGGGAAGATGGCATCAGTTGAAACTTGCCTCGATCTGTTGGGTAGGTGGCTTTTGTGTTGCTGTCGTATGTGTAAGCCTCACCTTTAGCCACCCCTTTTGTGATCCCTGCTGCATCAACCACTTTATCTGTGAGATTCCAAAGGTGTTGAAAGTAGCATGTGATGACACCCGCATGACAAAATTTATAATTTTTTTGTTTGCAGGGATGATTATCCTGGTACCCTTTTCCATTATCTTGATCTCCTATGGGCTCATTTTGTTTTCTGTGTTCCACATGCGGTCATCCACTGGACTGCGCAAGGCCTTCTCTACATGCGGCTCCCATTTAGCAGTGGTCATCATGTTCTATGGGGGAACCACCTTCACCTATCTTATACCTGAGTCAGGAAGATCTCCTGACACTGACAAGCAAATTGCGGTGTTTTATGTTGTGGTCACCCCCCTTCTAAACCCTATAATTTACACCCTGTGGAACAAAGATGTCCATGAGGCGATGGCGAAGTTCCTGCGAAGATTGGGATTTGCTAAGAAAAGCTGAATCTTAACATTGGTCCAAAGGATCACCAGCTGAAAGTATGAATATTGTGAATAAAGATCTTGAATATTCTGTGTTTACAATACGTCTCTGTTCAGCCTAAATGTTGACTCAGTGTATTTTAAGATAACACTAGCCAACAACATGAAGGACAACCAGCCAGTCTACATTTAAAAATTATTATTGTTATATTTTTATCCAAGGCTTCCTTTGAGGATATGAGAGTAGCTCAAATGTTCTCCCTTCTTTTTTTTTTAACGCTCACAATCATAGTGTGTAGTTATTTGCGTTAAGAAGAGTAACTCTCAGGCATAACTGATTAACTTCATAGCAAAGCTTAGAGAAGAAACCAGGCCTCTTTGTCCTCTCTACAGAACTTTGGTGAAGGACGGAGCCATTCCATCCACTTTACATTCCAATTCTTGTGCTGTAGTTGGTTGGATGAATCTGAAATATGTAGGGTAACCATTAAGAATATCTGTAGTTGCATAACCGAATTTTAAAAATATAAACTCAAACAATAAAAGGAATACAAAACAAAAAAGGGACAGGAAAAGACTTTTTTTGATCAAGATCCTGGAGTGATGTCTTCAGTGAGAGTAGATAATGCTGAGTTAGACATACAGTGATTCCGCACACGTTGGATAATGCACTTCCAATCCTCTTTATAGATCATTTGGAACAGATTTTTTTTGTGTGTGGAACAAAAAATCCACCTAAAACAATTGATAAAGTGCATTGAAAGTGCATTATCCAACGTGTGTGGAATCAGCCAAAGTCTGACCTAATTATAAGGGAACTTATGTGTTCAGTTTTGGGCATCACAGTTTAGGAAGAATGTTGACAAGCTGGAACGTATCCAAAGGAGGGTAACAAAGGTGGTGGGGGTCCTATGAGGAAAAATTGAAAGAGCTAGGTGTGTTTAGCCTGGAGAGGAGGTGATGAGTAGTGGTATTATAGCCCTCTTCAAGTATTTAAAGGACTAGATGCTCTTCAAATATTTTCTTCAAGTACTTCATGCAGGAGGATCTTCAGATATTCCTTCCATTTTAAACTTATGTTTTCTCTCCTGTAAAGTTAGCTGGTAATAGTACTGTAATGGAACTGCCTTGAAGATCTATTAGCACTGAAAGTTGTTATCTTTGGGCTTATTGTGACTGATGTAACCCACCCTTCGCCTGCTTGCAGGGAGGGCAGAATAGAAATTTAATGAAATAAATAAAATAAAAAAATATTGGAGCAATGGCCTGATGCAGTGCTATTCAGATTGTTACACTCGTGTATCTTTGTTTGAAAGTTAGTGACCAACAAGATTCTCCATTCCCCCCCCTCCCTCACCCATATAGTTTTCCATTACAAAACTAACATCCAGCCAGCTTGACTTTTTAAATTTACTTTCTTCATTCGTATTCCACTTTTCTTTCCTAACCCAACGTTGCTTTCAGCGTTCTCGTCTTCTCCCTTTTATCCTCACAACAACCCAGTGAGGCAGGTTAGGTTGAGCAAAGAACATTGCAATCCTAAGAACGCTTTCCTAGGAGTAAGCCGCATTGGATAGATCTGAATAGGATTCTGAGGTGCCCTGCTTAGGATTGCTCTTGAAACAAACTAACCACAAATCAACGGAGCCTCCCAGTAAAACAGACCTACTGTAAACAACAACTGGGCGGAGACTTAGATATATAAATTCAAACTGTATTATCAGTGCAAAGTGCTAAGTGCAATAAATACCAATACAATAGAAAAATTCATACAGCAATAAATACTACCAACTTGATGATCTGCATCAATATATACAATATATACAAAAATCTTCCACTCTAGTGAGTTGTGACAATAAATACATCAAAACAAGAATATGGCAATAGGCACAGCAGGTAAAGATGTATAACAGCCACCAGTCCAATCCCATATAGGGAATAGTCAAGCCAATGGGCATAGTTGCCGACGGGATGCTGCAAAGCAACTTTCTCCAATACCCGTTTCGTATTTCTTCCTCCTGGGCACTCTGTAGTCTGGTGAAACTAGTCTGGTGAATACATTATCTTCATGGAATGACTGTATGGCTGTGTAATGGCAGGCTCCTTCTAGTTTCACCAGACTACAGAGTGCCCAGGAGGAAGAAATACGAAACGGGTATTGGAGAAAGTTGCTTTGCAGCATCCCGTCGGCAACTATGCCCATTGGCTTGACTATTCCCTATATGGGATTGGACTGGTGGCTGTTATAGATCTTTACCTGCTGTGCCTATTGCCATATTCTTGTTTTGATGTATTTATTGTCACAACTCACTAGAGTGGAAGATTTTTGTATATATTGTATATATTGATGCAGATCATCAAGTTGGTAGTATTTATTGCTGTATGAATTTTTCTATTGTATTGGTATTTATTGCACTTAGCACTTTGCACTGATAATACAGTTTGAATTTATATATCTAAGTCTCCGCCCAGTTGTTGTTTACAGTAGGATTGCTCTTGAAGCAATGGAGGGGGCATTCAAGCAGGTCGACTCGGAAGTAAGACCCAAATTATTCAGTGGCAGGGGGCAGAGGCTGGGAGCATGCAATTCTTCAACCTCATTGGGGGACTGGCAGCCCTAGTTTGGACTCAGGGAACAATATTTCACAAAGCATAAGCAGTTAGCATGTTTGCTTCTGTATTACTAACTGCAAGAGCATCTCTCTTCACCCAGTTCTGCCTTGCAGGAGAATGCTTAAAGTTTGGTGGAGGGAACTGCTAGTTTCTTTGCAGGCCCAAGTCAGAAAAGCATTCAACACAGCAGCAGTTTTACAGTTTTACAGTTAATATTGTGGAATTTCCCCTTTATGTGTTATCAGGCACCCTCTGATAAGGATTTGTCTCCATTCAAAGTACCCTTTCTGAAGGGCACTGAAAATCCTGTCTCTACAAACTGGCATGATGGGTTGGCATGCTTGGAAAAAGGTGAAGCAGATGGGTATCCATTACACTGTACAAGAAAATTTAAGCAGTTTTGGAGCACACAGTGGAAATCACAGGTCACAGTGTCTGATTCAAGATTATCTACAAAATACAAACACACAGCATCCATGAGCACGAGGCCCTACAATTGCAGTCTGGGTGACTGCCCTACCCAGCTGTCATTCCTGTTTTTTTACAGTTAGGAAATTCGATGTGTTCCTTGTTTCATACTGGAGGATCAAGCTTCGGTGAGAGTAGATAATGTTGATCTAAATAGACATAGTCTGACCTGATATAAGGAAGCTTCGTGCTTGAAGCTTCTAGCTTATGGGTGAATTTCTTTTTAGGGGTTCCACTAATTGCATTAGAAAGCCATTTGAATCCCATCCACTGCAGCTGTTGAAGAAGCAGAAGAGCAATTTAGAAGCAAGTAATTGGCAATGGGCTTGCTAGCTAATGAAGGAGCCTGTTTCGGGGATCTTCATCATCAACCACAAATAATACTCATTCAGTTAATACAAAAATTCATAAGTTGCATTGGTTGAAGTCTGCTGGGAGGCATCAAAGAGAACGTAATTATTTATTCATTCCTTGAAATGCAGATCTTGACACTTTCTCACACCTTAAAGAAATGCAAATTTCAAATCATTTAACTGCTGGAAAGAGGTGGTGGTGGTAGAGAGTGCTATCAAGTCAGAGGTGACTTATAACAACAACAACAACAACAACAACACGTTCCGTAATATTTATTCTGAATCTCCAGGGATACCATCAGAAAAAGTTCCTTTCCAACACCGTATTCTGAATTACTCTGGCCAGGCCTAATTCAGATATGTTCATGCACCTAAGAAATCCTAAGTGTCTAGTTAGATTTCATATATCAAATCATTTAACTCCTGTCAAGAGGTAGGGGTGGTGGAGAGTGCCCTCAAGTCAGAGTTGACTTATAGTTACACCTGGTAGGGTTTTCAAAGCAAGAGACAAAAAGAGGTGGTTTCCTGGCAAAAGGTACACCACAAATAATTTTTTAGGTTTGTTCTTGGGTATTGTACAAAAGTAATACAGCTACAGAATTTCTGCTTCCATTCTAAGCCTTTGTTATTAAAACATGATTATTGAGCATCCAGGGACTCTGTCAGAAAACCATAGTCTGAATGACTCCAGTCAGGCCTGATTCAGATATTGGCATGGATCTAAGAAGCCCTAAGCGACTAGTTAGATTTCTTATATCAATTCATTTAACTCCTGGTAGAAGTATACTACAAACAACATTATAGGGTCATTACTGGGTACCGAATGCAAGTACAATTACAGAATCTCTGCTTCTGTTCTAAGCATTTAATATTAAAACATGATTATTCACCATTCGCCATATTTGCTCAATCAATAGAAAAGAATAACGCCCACTATAAGAGCATAGATCATTAAAGGAGAGCAATTACATGAGTCCAAGAAAGTATCTTATCCAAAGACATGCAGGACACAACAAGCAGAAGCTCTTTCTACAAAGAAGCTCCAGATCAGGGCCGTTTCCTGACGGCCCCCCGCCTCGCGAATTGTCGCGCGTCGTCGCGCGTCGTTGCGCAGAAAACGCGAAATATCGCGTTTTCCCGTGCGAGTTTTGCGCGACGTCGCGCAAACCTCGCGCGAGAAAACGCGATATTTCGCGTTTTCTGCGCAACGACGCGCGACATTTCGCGAGGCGGGGGGCCGTCTGGAAACGGCCCAGTTCAGCTTCTCATATTTATAGGGTTTCTGAAGCCTCTCCTAACAATAACGAAGTGTCCCACTTCAAAAGGCTCACATTCTATTCTAACTAATTATATTGTAACTTAAAACCACAACACAAGGTTATCTAGATTTGAAAACCCTTTTTAAAATACATTAAAAATCCTAGGTCTTTCTTCCAATATATTATTTTAACAAAGTCTATGTAAAATTACTTATTACAGGTTTCCCATATATATGAATATCTTTTGGCTCCCAGCCAATACAACCAGCCATGAATTATGTCTCCACTTCTGTACAGTTAGACGTTTCCATCATTTTGAGATGCTCTGTGTACCTGGGCCTCAAGAAATACTATCGATTGATGTGCATTAGATGACTCTTGTAATCTGTGTGAGGCAATACAAGTGTGTTTCTCCTGTCTCATGCTCCTATCCAAGGATGATTTGTTCTAGGCCTCGAGGCACCCTTCTTAACATGTCTACCTATGGAACCAAGCTACCCCTGTTTCTACATGCAAAAGCATCTTCTATGATTTTCTGGGTGAAATCCTGAAGTAGTTCCCTTATATAACCATGACAACCTGCTACTGAGACTCTTTGATGCCGGTGACTCTCTTGCGGCCATCTGTATGCAAAATATGGGCTTTATAATCTGTCCACAACCCTTTAACAAAGCAATCTGTTCTGGAACTAATAAAATGAACTGTACCATTTTGAATGACAAGTGGGGGATACTACTGCATCATTTTCAGAAAGGCAAGGCTTCTTACTACTGTGCTGATTTTCTGTTTTGCATAGAGGGGAAGATTCCATATAAATTGACCCCACAGACAATATGGCATAGAACATTCAATTGTCTCAGAGCTCTGCCACTCCTGTCATACCATATTCTGCTATAGGAAGGAACTCATGCTCAACTTCCTTCAATTCACTTATTCAGTTTCACTGTTCTCAGAATTTCATAGAATGTTTCAGATTTTTTCATCCCATCACAGCAGAGGGATATGGAGGCCAGCAGACTCAGTGGTTCCACAGCCCATCTGAAGAGCCAAGCAAAGGCTTCTGAATTTCAAACTCATATCAACACTTGCCTTTGAAGTTGATTAGGCTGCGAAAGAGAGACACATCCAGGGACACCGAGTCAACATCTACAATGAGCAGAGATTTGATATTCCTTGTAAACACCCGACACTAAAGCACCTCATTCACAACATTCAAGCTCACAACTTTTCTACCATCATGCTAACGGCAACATTCACATTTTGCACTAAAAGCCCCATTTTTGGTGCACTTTGGCCATCGCCTCATGGACATCCTTGTTCCGCAGAGTGTATATGATAGGGTTCAGAAGTGGGGTGACCACTATGTAAAACACAGCAACCTGCTTCTCATTATCATGAGATGCTCCTGTCCGTGGTACAATATAGATATAAGTGGCTGTTCCATAAAACATAATGACCACTGCTAGATGGGATCCACATGTGGAGAAGGCCTTGCACAATCCACTAGCTGACCGCATTTGGAACAAAGAAAACAGAATGGGTCCGTAGGAAGTCAAAATAACTGAAAGACAGCAAAAGAGGAATATTGCTGACATCACAAAAACTATGGTTTCTGTTATATGAGTGTCATCACATGCGAGCCTCAATACCATTGGTACTTCACAGATGAAATGGTTGATGCAGCAAGGGCCACAGAAGGGGTGGCTAAAGGTGAGGCTCACACCTACTGTTGCAACACAAAATCCACCTATCCAGCAGGCTGAAGCAAGCTGGAACTGGCACCGCCTTCCCATGGCAGTGGCATATTCAAGGGGATGGCATATGGCTAAGTAGCGGTCATAGGCCATAACGCACAGCAGAAGTACTTCAGCAGCAGCGAAGGCCAATGCTGTGTACATCTGCAAGGCACAATGTATTAAAGACAATCCTGCATGACCCGCTAGAAGGTGAGCAAGGATCTGAGGGATGATGAAGTTGACAAAGCAGATCTCCATACTTGAGAGTTGTGTAAGAAAGAAATACATGGGCGTGTGGAGGTGGGAGTCTGTCCGAACCAAAATGATGATGCCTGCATTCCCCACAAGGGTAAATATATAGATGAGGAAAATGACCACAAAGAGTAGGATCTGTGTCTTGCGGTCATTGGAGAGTCCAACCAAGATGAATTCTGTACTAGCATTGAAAGTGTCAGTATCCATCGAGGGCTTCTTCCTGCAGAGTGAGAAACATTGTCAGATTGAGGCATATGAATACCCTAAAACAAGCTGGAATTTGCCCCTGATGTGGATGCAGGTCACACGAGGTAACTAGGATAGCCAACTCCAGTTTAGAAATTTCTGGGAGATCGGGGGTTCGAGCCTTGAGAAGGTGGAGTTTGGGGAGAGAATGGACTTCAGCAGGATATAATCCCATGAAGTCCACCTTCCAAGACAGTCATTTTTTCCAGGAGAACTAATCTCTGTAGTTCAGGGATGAGTTGTAATTCTGGGGAAATGTCAGGCACCACCACCTTTCTCCTCCAAAGTTCCTTTACCTCTAGAGGAAATGATCTCTGTCATTTGGACATGTAATTCTCTGAGAACTCTAGGCCCCACCTGAAAATTGACATTCCTACAACTGAACATCATGATCTCAGTCCAAATAACAGAGGACCTCTCCTTCCTCCTCCAGTGTTCCTTGACCTGATTGTGCCTCTTAAGTGTGTTGATGAGAGAACTGTTAAAAAAGAAAGTGTGACAATGGTAACCTCCTTACAAAATATGAAAAATTAAGTGGTTATAATTCTGCATGTTGGAAATATAGGGAAGAATTTTAAATATTGGTGGTAATTCTGTGAGAACATACTTCAACATTGGATTCAGATAATGCAAATTTATCAATGCTATTTTTTTAAAAAATCTCATATAACTCAGGATCTTAGGCCTCACATTTACTTAAATGGGTTTCTGCCAACAATTAAGGAAATATTAATTCTCCCCACTCTCTTAGAGTTGTGGTGATGTGGTAAATGCTTAATACAGGGAACCTGAAGAAATCCCTAAATTATCTTAACAGAATGTACAAATGTGGGACTTGTGAGTAAAATTACATTGTATGTTCAGGTTAGAGGGAGTTGCCAAAATTAATAACTGAGGAAGAACTGGAACTTGTTTGTGATATTTGGGATTGGTAAAAAGTTAAGTACTGAAGAAAAAAATATTTTCTCCTGTAAATGGCATTCAAAAAATCCATTATTCCTGTTCATGTACTGATTACTGTTTTTATTAGAAAGCCTCAGGAGAAAAAAAACCGACTAATTTTCACACATAAAAAAGTATCCATTACGTCTCTTAAACTTTGAGTTAAACCACTGAAAATGCAAAAGTATTTGGCATCATTAAAGATAAGTACTGATTGAGGATTGGGGACCTATCCGCTAATTTCTATCACTGGAGTTAATACTAAGTATTTATAAGAGGACCTGGTTTGTATGAGGACATCCATTCCAAGTAAAGTTGTGTATGTGTTTGTTAACTTTGTGACAAACATGGGATTAATGGATGAGTGTTAGTAACCCTGTTCCTTCATCCTGTCTAAAAAAAAAGGCATTTTACTCTGGCAGTCTTTTTCTTCCCAGCTTGGTCCATTACTAATCATTAGAACTGACTCTTAAAAAGAGATTCCACATCCCCTCTACTGAAAATATGGAAGAGAGAATACATTCATAAGACTTTCAAGTCAAGTTTGGTGAGGAGACGGAAGATAACCCAGGAATATGTTCCCCATCAGGAAAAAAAAATAGCAGAACTGATGACCAAGGGCGAAGCTACAAGTGACGAATGACACTTGAACGGCAAGTGTATTTCTCCCTGTTCACTTGCGCTCCACTCAATCCACTTGCCATTCAAGTGTAATTTGTCACGTGTAGCTTGGCCCCAAGTTGATTAATGATGCCGTCTTAAGCAGCGTTGTACTTTTCCAAATGAAGTGAAGTCAGTTTTACTGTTTTTTAAAAGGAACCGAGACGGGTTCTTTCCACTTCCACTTTCAATGCAGGTTACAACTGGATTTTTCTGTACGAAATGAGAAAGTCTGCCTGCAAATAATCGCTAAAGTGCACTGAAAGTGGAGTAAAAGTGCATTATTTAGCGTGTGTGAAATTGCACCTTGGGGGAAGGATGTACTTACTTTTCTGAGCGCACAGCTGGAGAGCATTCAAACGTGTCCCTACCCTATAGCCAGAAGAGATACAATCTGGCCAATGCTGTTCACCTTGACGAGATGTCTCCTTGGGACACAGGGCCAAGCTACAAGTGACAAATGACACTTGAATGGCAAGTGTATTTCTCCCTGTTCACTTGCCCTCCACTCAATCCACTTGCCAGGCAAGTGTCTTTCGTCATGTGTAGCTTGGCCCTAAGTCCAAGGGACTTTTGCTTCTAAGCAAGCATGCCCAGGACGTTGTAAGCCTTCAGCCCTAGGGGAGATAGGGCTAGAGTCGTCACCAACTCCAGTCTGGGAAATTCCTGGAGATTTGGAGGTGGTGCCTGGGGAAGGTGGGAATTTGGGGAGGAATTTCACCTTGGATCTACGGGGTGTGTGTGTGTTATGTGCCGTCAAGTTGCCTCTAACCTATGGCGACCTATGAATGAATGACCTCCAAAACATCCTATCATTAACAGACTTGCTCAAATCTTGCAAACTGGAGGACGCTGCTTCTTTTATGGAGTCAAGCCATCTCATTTTAGGTATTCCTCTTTTCCTACTGCCTTCCACTTTTCCTAGCATTATTGACTTTTTCAGAGAATCTTGTCTTCTGGTGATGTGACCAAAGTACAATAACCACATTTTTTTTTCATTTTAGCTTCTAGGGAGGATTTGATCTAGTTCCCACTTTGTCTTTTTGGCTGTCCATGGTATCCACAAAACTCTCCTCCAGCACCATATTTCAACTAAATCTAGAAGAGTATAATTTGTCATAGGATTCCACTGTAAGTAATCCAGCTCTATTAAACTAACAGAGATCAAATTAGGTATTTAAATGCATACAGGACTGGAATCCAGAATTGTGTATGTGCGAGTGACTGAGTAAGCATATAATTGAATTAAAAGCAAAGACAGGAAAGTGATGTTTTCCTCAAAGGGGTCTGGCCTTTTGTTTTCTTTTCTAAATTTTCCTTACTCCAATCACTGCTTTTGTCCTCACAGGGAAGAAAACTTGGGTTCCAGAAATTACATCCTATATTTTTGACCCCCAGCCCACCCTATGCCCTCCATTGAGTGACTAGATGCATGCATACAAGAGGTGTCATAGCTCCTCTTCCCCTCTGACACAGGTACAGAGCAGTGAATCCACTTTAAGCAAGCCCCTGAAAAAAACTAAAATAAGCTGACTTCTCCCTCCTCTGCCAAAAATTTGACTTGTGAATCTTACCATGGTGCTTCTGTCTGATAATCTTCAACAGCTGCAGTGCATGAGTTTCAAACAGCCACATGTAGAAACAATAAAAAGAAATTCACCCATCAGTCAGTGGCTTCAGAGGTCTGTATGAAACATAGAAATTAAGAGCTTGATGGCCCCCCCAAGTCTCATCTAGTCCAA
Source organism: Eublepharis macularius (assembly GCF_028583425.1). NCBI lineage: Eukaryota > Metazoa > Chordata > Lepidosauria > Squamata > Eublepharidae > Eublepharis > Eublepharis macularius. The sequence continues at coordinate 68,415,639 of NC_072801.1, read as the reverse complement.
CTTCCTGAACAACGCTGGAAATTCACAGCTACCCCCTCCCTCCACACACACACACACCAGTCTTAAAAGGTATAACTATGCATAGGATTCTAATTTAAGAAACTCAGCTCTATTTAATCATGAATTTACAGAGATCAGACGAGATATTAATAATATCTGGGCGGTATCAATGTTTCACAAATCTGTTTTTGAATTGCTATAATGTAGTTCTTAGAATTTAAGCCTTATCACTGTTACTTTATATTGTATATAGTATTGTTATTTGGTTATTGGTTGTGTTTTAGTTACCAATTGTTACTTGTTAATCTGTGCTATCTTGTAATTTACTGTATGCATTTTATTAATAAAATTTTGTTTAATTAAAAAAAAAAGATGAGATATTAAAACTCATACAAGTCTTGAATCCAGCACTGTGTATGTGTGAGTGAATGTGTGTGCATATACTGAATTAAAAACAAAGACAGTAACGTGCAATTTTTAGCAGGCACAGTCTCTTTAACAAATCCCACCCACCCCCAAACACACAACTTTTGTCCTCACAGGAAAGAAATTATGGGTTCCAGAAACAACGTTTAATGTTTATGTACCCATGTTCCTACATATAGAGATTAGATGCACGCCTACAAGAGTTGGCATGGTTCCTCCTCTGATACAGGTGCTGAGCAGTGAATTCACTTCAAGCAAGCCCTTAAAAAAACTAAAACAAGCTGACCTCTCCCTCCTCCTCCTCCCCACAATATGACTTGCAGAGCTTACCTTTCTGCTTCTGTCTGATGATCTTCAATAACTGCAAGGGTTGAGTTTCAAACTGCTTTCTAATGCAACATGTGGAAACCCTGAAAAGGTAATAATCTATTGGTCAGTGGCTTCAGGGGAATGTATGAAGCTTCCATATATCAGGTAAGAATGTTTATTTAGCTCAGTATCCCTACTCTCATTGAAGGAACCTCATCCTCTACAGGCTCTGGGGTCAAGAAATATCTTCAGCAATGTCTACTGCCTGAGAGATTTTTAACTAGAAAGGGTAACATTTGCATTAGAGACCTTCTACATGCAAAGTAGGTGGTTTAGAAGTGAGTCACAATCTCTCCCCCAAGAAGGAAGACCTATATATTATCTCAGATGGAACCACAGATGAAGACTTTATCCATCTTATATTGAAAACGCAGTCTGTGGAGACTTCAAAAACATATGTAGTTTGATATTATGGTATGACTCTCTTGTATGAGAATGGAAAACATCTAGAATGTTCTTTCTGTAGAACAGCAAGAACGGCAGCTGGGTGGGGCAGTCACTCAGTCTGCAATTCCAACCGCATTTTCCTGGAGAAATCCCTACTCAATAAGTTGGAACTGACTTCTGAATAGACCTGCTTAGAAATCCTCCCTCAGTGACTTTATTGCTCCGTCTGTACTGTCTCACAGGTTTGTAGTGAGGATAAAATGGAGAATGCTGAAAGTCACTTTGGCTTTGGGGAGAAAAATGGAGTAGGAAAGAAGTATGTAAATATTTAAGCAAGTTTACAGCTGGATAGATATTAATAAATTTTGTAATGTCACTCTGAGGGGGGGGGCGTGCAGAATCTTCCTAGTACTGACTTTCAAACAATACATAATATAAGAATCATATTCACATTGAAACTGACCATTGCTCCAATAAGTACAAAGTTGTCTACTCTCAGTTGTGGTAGTTCTCCATACAGAGTTCCATCATAGGACTGCTATCAGTTAACTTTCCAGAGGCTATGCCATGTACAGGCAAAGCAAGTTCTGTACCACTGTGTAACCCGGCCCAATTTACTGGGGGGGGGGGGGAAATGTGTATTTTTCCATTAAAAATCCAAGCCCACTTTGAAAATGCTGCCCTTGACAAGTTCTTAGCACCTCCCTCCAGAATGAGGTCAGAAAGCATTTAGAATTTTCAGGTTGTAAAGTGGAAGAATGCATTTTAAGATCCTTCTGCACAAAATAAAACCTTTGGGACACGTTTCAAAGAATACATGGACTGTAGATGTTGCTGGGTGAATGCATGCTTTTTTACTAGCTACTGATGCTGATCAGCGTCTCAGTAAGGAGGAGGACGGATATTATTCCCAATGCACATCTTTCCCAAAGAGTTCCTGGACTGTAGGACTGGGAGAGAAGCAGCTTTATACTGAGTCAGACAAATGGCTCATCTAGCCCAGCAGCACTCGCTTCCTTGTCTAGAAACAGCTTTCCTTACTTCAAGTAGGAAAAAGAAATGCCAGAGATCCTTTACAAACAAGCAAACCATGTGCTAAATTCTTCTTCAGCCAATGCTACATGCCTTCAAAGAACAGAACCACACGTACCTTGGGTTGTTCAGTTTTCTAAGTATTCTTAGCATTAGGAAAAGGACAGCATGGTGATGAATTTTTTTCCATATGATGCCAAATGTTTCTGGATCCAAGAAGATAATAAAGACTGTCAGCTTTCTTCATAAGGGCTGATTCAATCCCTTTGGAATGTTCTTCTCAGAGTTGGTTTGTTGCTTCAGCCTCCTGGGCCTGTGTCCTTCGATGTAACAAAATGGGAGGGGGAGGTTCTTTAAACTTTTCAATGAAATTCCCCTACATCACTTTTTGAGGTCATACAGAGGGCATATGATTGAGTTTATCAGATCTCAGAAGCTAAACAGGCTGTCCCTGGTGATTAGTGCTTGGTTGGAAGACAACCTAGGAAGACTCAGGTAAGTATACAGAAGAATGCAATGAAAAACCATCTCTACCCATCTCTTGCCTAGAAACCGCCATGTTCTGGAACTTCCTTGTGAAACCATTCCAGCTCATCTTTTCTCTCCCACCTACCCCAAATATTCTATACCGACATCTAGCCTGAGGAAATTTCCAAGGAAGTAAAAAAGTCTGAATGCATTTGGGGGTGATATTCTGGTTGGTCCTAATAAAAAGTTAGCATTCTACTGTTGTTTTTGGATTTTTTCTAAGGTTTGACTGACAATTTATTTTTAATGCCTCATTCAGATGTCAAAGAAAAGGATTCAGCATCTAAAAGAGGATGCAGACGATGAACTTCTTAGGTGTCTTGGCTTGTGAGGGCTCCAAACACTAAAGGATCCTATAATACTTGTATGCAAGTCATGCAATTACAGAATCTCTGTTTCTGTTCTAAGCCTTTATTTTAAAAAACATTATTATTCAGCATTCATATGGGAAGCATTGCTTCATTATTTTGAGACTCTACATCAGTCAGTTTTGTGAGATTAAGACTTTTGCTTTGCTCAATCTCACGTCAAAAAGCTCTTCTGGGTTTAAACAAATCGTTCTGATTTAATCTATTATCATTATGGACCAGACAGGATAGGGTTCAGCAGCTATAAGAAAGGGAATTAAGCCCTTTGGGTTAAGAGATATCTTTAGCCAATACCAAATTGCATGTTCCCAGATTTTTAGCTCTTCTCTGGGTAAGCCTGCTTTCTGCATAAGGACAGCATTTGAGGTTCATCTTGGTGTGTTGAACAGGGCTCTGAGAAATTTAGACTGAACCCTTTCAAGGATCTTAATATTAGAAATAAAACAAATTTGCGACCCATACAAGAGTTGAGCTAGGGATTTTGCTTGGAAGTAGATGCCAGTGACTCCATTGGGACCACCTGTATGCAAAATAGGATCCTTATCATCAATCTACAAATCCTCAAGAAAGTGATCTTTTTGGAGCTAATAAAATGAACTACAAATGGGGGGGGGGGGTAGTATTTTATCATTTTTAAAGATCTCCCTTTAGATTCTAAGCTAAATTTATTACAACTGTGTTGATTTTATATTTTTCATTGCGGTGAAAATTCCATACATATCCGCCCCCCCAGTCACACTCAATATGAAATGGCATAGACCATTCAATCATCTCAGAACCCTGCCACTTCCTTCCTACTATATTCTGGTATAGGAAGGAACTCATGCTTGACTTATTTCAATTCTTTTATTCAAATACAGCTGTTCTCAAGATTTCCTGGAAAGGATCAGGTTCTATCTTCCCATTACAGTGGGGGGGTGGAGGGATGCCGGGCAGCAGATGCAGTGGTCCCAAAGCCCATCTGAAGAGCCCAGCATAGGGTTCTGAATTTCAAAGTCATCTCAACACTTGTACTCAAAGCTGAATATGCTGAAAAAGAGTGCCACACCCAAGGCCACTAAATCAATATCTACAATGAGTAGAGATTTTGTTTTCCTTGTAAGCACTCAACACTAAAGCACCTCATTCACAGCATTCGTGCTTGCAACTTTTCTACCCTCAGACTACCCTCTTTTTTTTTCTTTTTTTTTTACTGAAATCGCCATTGTTGTTGCACTTTGGCCAGCGCCTCATGGATGTCCCTGTTCCGCAAAGTGTATATGATAGGGTTCAGAAGCGGGGTGACCACAACATAAAACACAGCAACCAACTTCTGATTATCAAGAGATGCTCCTGTCCGTGGTACAATGTAGACAGAAGTGGCAATGCCGTAGAACATGCTGACCACTGCAAGATGGGAGCCACATGTGGAGAAGGCCTTGCGCAATCCACTAGCTGACCGCATTTGGAACAAAGACAACAGAATGAGCCCATAAGAAGTCAAGATAACTGAAAGAGGGCAAAAGAGGACCATTGCTGCAATTAAAAAAATGATGATTTCTGTAATATGGGTGTCATCGCATGCAAGCCTCAACACCATTGGTATCTCACAGATAAAATGGTTGACGCAGCAAGGGCCACAGTAGGGGTGGCTAAAAGTGAGGCTCACACCTACTGTTGCAACACAAAATCCACCTATCCAGCAGGATGAGGCAAGCTGGAACTGGTGCTGCCTTCCCATAGCAGTGGCATATACCAGGGGATGGCAGATGGCTAAGTAACGGTCATAGGCCATAACACCCAGCAGAAGAACTTCAGCAGCAGCCAGTGCCAAAGTGGTGTACGTCTGCAATGCACAATGGATTAAAGACAGTCCTGCATGACCCGCTAGAAGGTGAGCAAGCATCTGGGGGATGGTGGTGTTGACATAGCAGATCTCCACACCTGAAAGGTGTGAAAGAAAAAAGTACATGGGCGTGTGGAGGTGAGAGTTTGTCCGTACCAACATGATGATGCCTGCATTCCCCACAAGGGTAAATATATAGATGAGGAGAATGACCACGAAGAGTAGAATCTGTGTCTTGCGGTCACTGGAGAGTCCCTCCAAGATGAACTCTGTACTAGCATTGAAAGTGTGAGTATCCATCGAGGGCTTCCTCCTGCAGAGAGTGAGAAACATTGACAGATTGAAGCATACCACTACCCGAAAATAAGCTGGACTTTGCCCTCTAGTGCTGATGTGGATGCAGACCAGACGAGGTCACTAGATTGCCAACTCCAGCTGGGGAATTTCCTGGAGATCTGGGACCGAATCCTAGGGAAGGTGTGGTTTGGGGAGAGGATGGACTTCAGCAGGATGTAATCCCATAAAGTCCATTTTTGGGGGGCAGCTATTTTTTCCAGGGGAACTGATCTCTGCAGTCCAGATCTGAGTTGTAATCAGACACTACCAAGAGGATCCAAAACAAGAATGAACTGTGATGTACTTACTAAACTAATTAAAGATACAGTGTAACAAATTATCAAACAGTCTTTACACAAAACTCAAAATCAATTCACAACAGAATATATTGTCAAAGGACTCTAAATGGTTATGTAGCTGGCAACAGCCAATACAAAAGAAGCGTGATAAATGAAGCAGCAAGCAGCATCATACAAAAACAGTATACAAAGTGCAGAAGTGCTTATACGATTCAAAACTATAAAGTGCCAGACTAAACCACTTTCTAAACCACAGAGTACATACCAACTTGATGAGTAACAAACAAAGACATACAATATAAGTCAGTTTCATCAATAGCACAAGGCTTATAACAATTCACACATCAGGAATTTCAAGAATAGCAATGGCAACGGGTTTGCTAGCGAGGAGTCCCATTTCTGCTCAATGGCGACTGGCCATTGTGCATGAAAATTAATATGTAACTGACCTTGATTTGTCTCTTTTGGTAACTGCCAGGAGGAAGGGGTATCGGATTTTGAGTTTTGTATAAAGACTGTTTGATAATTTATTACACTGTATCTTTAATTAGTTTAGTAAGTACGTCACGGTCCATTCTTGTTTCGGATACGCTTTGCCCATGACTCTCTTTATATTGTTGACTACCAGGAGGATGGCAACCCTACAGTCAACTCTGTTGTAAGAAGCAATGTTTGGTGCACAAAGAGAAATAGAAGAAGAATTTACAGAGGGCAGCAAGAGCAAACCAGATAGGAATATGTGGTCAGCACACCTCTCTTTCTATTGAGTGACATTTCCTTGTCTTGTCACCAGATTGATACTCTCAAGACAATATCCTGCTTCTCCTCAGAACCTCTCTCTCTTAGGATGATTCCGCACACATTGGATAATGCACTTTCAATGCACTTTATCAATCATTTGAGATGGATTTTTTGTTCCGCACATGAAAAAATCTGTTCCAAAAGATCTATAAAGAGGATTGGAAGTGCATTATCCATACTTATCGTGGTATGATAAGTATAAAATGGATGCAATGTTTCAGCACCACTATTTGAGAAGAAATTTACTGTTGACTTGGCTAAAGTACAAAAACATTATAGATCAGAAGAAACCACTGTGGATTATACCAGCTGAGGTGATCAACCCAAACCCAAACTAGAATACAAAGGAAGAGAATGTCTTACCCTCAAGGACCTAACAGAAGTAGCAGACAAGGAAGTGAAACTCAAACCAAATGAGGAGTTGCCATTCAAATATGGTTGGTTACAATATAGACAAATTAAAGACTTATTTGACTCAGACCAAAGAAAGACAGGTTTTAGAACCAAGAATTCAGAATTTGAAGAACTATTGTTGGGAGATGATAGTAAAGCAATTTCTAAAATGTACAAATTGTTATTGAAGTGGTTTACAGAAGATGAAACAGTCAAGGTACAAACAGTAAAGTGGGCTATAAATTGTAATAATGAAATAACGATGGAAGCATGGGAACAACTATGGAAAAATACCTTAAAAATATGAACATGTACCAGTATTAGAGAGAATGGCTATAAAATGTTATATAGATGGTATTTAACACCAAAAAAATTAGCCATAGCTAATAAACAGCTATCTAATAAGTGTTGGAAATGTAAGGAGCATGAAGGTTCTCTATTTCATATGTGGTGGACTTGAGACTTTTGGACCAAAATATGTGCTGAGATGTCTTTAATACTTCACTATAATGTTGCTAGAAATCCAGAAATGCAGTTACTATCTTTGCATTTGGAAGATGTTAACAGAAATGATAAGACATTGTTATATTACATGATAACAGCAGCTAGAATAATATATGCTCAGTACTGGAAGAGAGAAGAGATACCTGAAACTGAAGAACGGACAAGGAAATTGTTGTACATGGCTGAAATGGACAAACTAACAAGAAACTTGAAGGATCAAGATCCAAAAGCATTTTTGGAAGACTGGAAGAAGTTGAAAAAATATATGGAAAAGAAATGGGATGTTAAGGGACAATTATGGTCTTTTGAGGGGTTTTAATGATACTAAGTAAGATAAGATATAGTTAAGATCTTTACTAATAACAAGATAAGAACAATATTAGTATAGAAATAATGTGTTATTAATAACGGGGGGTTGGAGTGCTGTTGGAAGTCAACATTGAAAAGGGGGGAGGGAGGGGGGAATATATTAATGGGAATTGAAATGGATTATATTTGTATCTTAATTTGACTATATATTGACCCATCCAATAAAAATTTATTATAAAAAAAAAGGAAGTGCATTATCCACGTGTGCGGAACCAGCCAGTCAGCTAGTTAGCTAAAAATCTATCTCTTTCTCTCTACTTTATTATCAAGTTTGTTAGTTCCTAAATAAACCCTCTTTACTCTTTAATCAGTTCACGTGACGATTGCTCTGTAGGTACTCTGCCAACATGGTCTCAGTCCAAAGAGCAGAAGACCTCCCCTTCCTCCTCCAAAGTTCCTTGATCTGAATGTACCTCTTATGTGAGTCGAATAGAGAACTGTTATAAAGAAACTGTTGCAATGGCAATGTCCTGACAAACTACGTAAAATATACAGTGGCTGTAAATTCTGCATGCTAAAAATATAGGAAAGAACTTTGAATGTCGGTGGTGATTCTATGAGAAGGTGCTTCAGCACTGGATTCAGATAATGCTAGTTTATTAGTGTATTTTTAAAAAGCTCGTACGGCTCAGGATCCTACTTTTAGCCCTATTTACTTAAAAGGGTCTCTGTCAACAATTAAGGAAATATTAACGTTTCTCTCTTAGAGATGTGATGATGCAGAACTTGCAGAAATCCCTAAATAATCCATTAAAATAAGGGACTCTTATTTTAAAGTAAAGTAAAATAAGTAAAAGTACATTGTACATTCAGGTTAAAGGGGATTTGCAAAATTAATAATTGGAAGTGGAACTTGTCTGTGATATTCTCAGAATGGTAAAAACTTAAGTGTTGGACAGGGAAAAAAATATTTGTCCTTGTAATTTGTATTTTAAAAATCCATGGTTCCTGTTCATGTATTGATTCGGGGTGTGCAGTATGGGTTTCTAATTTGGGTTTTTAACCTGAATCATGACCGATTTGGAAAGATTCCAGGTTCCCAAATCAGCCCCAGCATCACTGAGCCAATTCGGGAATCCTGAAGCAAAGCTTCCCGAAGTGGTTTGTATTGTTTTGGGAAGTTGCAGGCAAAGAGCAACACTTTTCTTGCCACTTGCAAGGGGTAAGAAAAGTGTTGCTTTCAAATGCCAGCTGCCTTTTTCAGCTGACAGGAGGGGGATTCCCCTCTCATCAGCTGAAAAAAGCCTTTTAAATGCCAGCTGCCTTTTTCAGCTGACAGGGAGGGGATTCATAGAGATTCCCCTCTCATCAGCTTTGAAAAGCCTTCAAGTAAACATGAAGCAGGAAACCCAAATATTTTTCGGGTGTATACCCCTAGTATTGACCACTGTTTTTATTAGAAAGCCTCAGAGGGAAAAAGCCACTAATATTTATGCATAAAAAATAATCTACTTGAACTATTAAACTTTGAGTCAAACCACTGAAAATGCAAAATTCTTTGACATTTTTAAACTACATTTTTAACTACATTTTTAAACTACAGTAGATCACTACTGATTGATGATCTGGGACATGTCCAGTGCTTTCTAACAGTAATACTAATTACTGTTGGGGGACCTGATGTGTATGAGAACACCTATTCTAAGTAAAGCAGCTCTCTGCATTTGTGTTTGTTAATTTTGTTACAAACATGGTGTTAGTCAATGAGTGGTGCTATCTCCTATTCCCACATCCTGTCTAAAAAAGGATGCAGTTGACTCCTTGGAGCATCCTTTTCATCCCAGCTTGGTCCATTCCTAAGAATTAGAATTGACACTTTAAAAGAGATTCTACATCTCCTCTGGTGGAAGTTTGGAAGTGAATAAACGTTCATACAATTTGCATTCCAAACTTGATGAGGAGAGGGAAGATAACCCAGGAATGTGTTCCCCATCATTAAAAAACCAGTGCAACTAATGACCAAGTAGATGAACAGTGCACTCCTAGGCAGAGTTAGACCTTTCCAAATCAACTCAAGTCAATGGGCTTAGAAGGGTATAGCTTTGCATAGGATTCCAAAGTAAGTAATCCAGCTCCATTTAGTCGTGAACTCATAGAGATCAGATGAGGCATATAAACTCATATAAGACTTGAATACAGCATTGTGTATGTGTGGGTGACTGTGTATGCATATCTTGAATTAAAATTAAAGACAGGAAGATGCCATTTTCATCAGAACGATCTGGACTCTTGATTTCCTTTCCAAATCTCCCTCTCCTACACTGCTGCTCTTGTCCTCACAGGGAAGAAAACATGGGTTCCATAAATTACATCCTATGTTTTTGATGCCTAATGCACCTCGATGGAGAAACTAGATGTATATAAGAAGTGGCATCGTTTCTCCTCCCCTCCGACAGAGATGCGGATCAGGGAATCCACTTCAAGCAAACCCTTGAAAAAAACTAAAATAAACTCCCCCTTCAGAATTTCACTTGCCAGTCTTACCATGGTGCTTCTGTCTGATTATCTTCAAATGGCTTTCTAGTGCAACATGTGGAAACCCTAAAAAAAAAAATTCCCACCAGTCAGTGGCTTCAGGGAACTGTATGAAGCAAAGAAAACTAGAAATGAAGAGCTAGAAGGCACCTGAAGGGTCATCTATTCCAACTCCCTGCACAGTACAGAAAATTCACAGCTAGCCCTCTCCCCCCAGGCTTAAAAGGGTTTAACTATGCATAGGATTCCAATCTAAGAAACCCAGTTCTATTTAATCATGAAGTCATAGAGATCAAGACAGGTGTTTCAGCTCATACAAGTCTTGAATACAGCATTCTGTGTGTGTGACTGTGTTTGCATATACTGAGTTAAAAGCAAAAACAAAATGTTGCCAACGTCATCAGGTACAGTCTGGCCTTTTGTTCTCACGGTGAAAAAATTAGGGGTTCCAGAAACAACATTTAATGTTTATGTACCCGTGTTCATACATATAGACAACATATAAACAATATTTAATGTTTATGAACCAGTGCTCCTGCAAATAGAGACTAGATGCATGCATACAAGAGGATCTCCATCAGAGCATCTCTGATAGAGATGCTGTGCAGTGAATCCACTTCAAGCAAGCCCTTGAAAAAAACTAAAATAAACTCCCTCTTCATAATTCGACTCGCCAATCTTACCATTGTGGTTCTGTCTGATGATCTTCAACAGCAGCTGTGGGTGGGTTTTAAACTGCTTTCTAATGCAACATGTGGAAACCCTGAAAAAAATTTACCCACCGGTAAGCAGCTTCAAGAAAATGTATGAAACATAGAAACGAAGAGCTGGAAGGGATCTCAAGGGTCATCCAGTCCAACCCCCTGTACAATGCAGAAAATTCACAGCTACTCTCTGTTCCCGTCCCTCACTGGGCTTAAAAGGGTATAACTATGCATAGAACTGTATGAAGCAAAGAAAACTAGAAATGAAGAGCTAGAAGGCACCTGAAGGGTCATCCATTCCAACTCCCTGCACAGTGCAGAAAATTCACAGCTAGCCCTCTCCCCCCAGGCTTAAAAGGGTTTAACTATGCATCGGATTCCAGTCTAAGAAACTCAGCTTCATTTACTCATGAACTCATTGCGATCAGATGAGGTATTTAATCTCATACAAGACTTGAATCCTGTATTGTATATGTGTGAGTGATTGAGTGTGCATATAACCGAGTTAAAAGGAAAGACAGGAAAGCGATGTTTTCATCAGACATAGTCTGGCTTTTTCTTTTCCTTGCCAAATTCCCACTACAAAGCTTTTTATCCTCACAGGGAAGAAATCATGGTTTCTGTAAATAACATTTAATGTTTATGAACCAGACAGTGCTCCTCCATATAGAGATTAGCTGCAAGCATACAAGAGGCGGCATTCCCCCTTGAAATAGGTGCTGAGCCATGAATCCATTTGAAAAAAATAAAATAAACGGACCTCTCCCTCCTCTGCCCCGTAATCTGACTTGCAAATCTTACTTTTGTGCTTCTTTCTGATGATCTTCAACAACTGCAGTGGATGAGGTTCAAACTATTAACATGGGGAAACCTGAAAAAGTTATTCGCCCATCAATCACAGGCTTCAGGAGAATGTACAAGGCTTCCATACATTGGGTTAGACTGTCTATTTAGGTCAGCATCTCTACTCTCACTGAAGGCATCTCTACAGGGTCTTAGTCAAGAAAAATCTCCAATAATGTCTACAGCCTGAAAGTCTTTTAACTAGAGAGGGTAGCATTTGCATTTGAGATATTCTGCATGCAAAGCAGGCAGTTTAGAAGTGAGTCAAAGTCTCTCCCCCAAGAAGGAAGATCTATATATTATCTGAGATGGAGCCAGAGATGAAGCCTTTATCCTTGTTATATTGAAAAGACAATCTATGGAGAGCTCAGGAAGATAAGTAGTTTAATATTGTGGCTTGATCCTCCAGTATGAGAACAACAAGCATCTAGAATTTCCTCTCTGTAGAACAGCAAGAATGGCAGCTGGGAGGGCTACTCAAGCTATAATCCTAACAAAAATTTCCTAGAAGAAATCCCCACCAAGTGACTTGGGACTGACTTCTCAGTAGATCTGCTTAGGAATCTTCCCTCAGTGACTTTATTGCTCAGCCTAACCTGTCTCACAAGGTTGTTTTAAGGATAAAATGGGGAATGTCGAAAGCCACTTTGGTTTTGGAGAGAAAAGTGGATTAGGAAGTAAGTAACTAAGTAAATGTATAGCGGGATGGATATTAGTAAGTTTTGTAATGTAAACCTATGTGGGAATTCTTGTTAGTACTAACTTTAAAACAATAAATAAGAATCTGGTTCATATTGAATCAGGCTGTTGCTCCAATAAGTCCAAAGTTGTCTATTCTCCGTGCTGGTAGATCTCCAGACAGAGTTCCATCACAGGACTGCTACCAGTTAACCTTGCATAGGAGATGCCCTATACAGGCAAAGGAAGTTCTGTACCACTGAGTAATCCAGCTCAATTTACTGGGGGGAATACATGCAGCTTTCCACACAAAACTTAAACCCTTTTTTAAAGCTCTGGCAAGTTCTTAGCGCCTTAGCTCCTAGTAGTTTCTTCCTCTAGGATGAGAACAGAAAGCATTTCGAATTTCTGACTGTAAAGTGAAAGAAAGCATGAAAGATCCTTCTGCACAAATTAATATCTTTTAGGAGACACGTATCAAAGAATACATGGGCCATGGACATTATATGGTGGAAACAAGCTGCTTAACTTGCTGCTGATGCAGATCACAGTCTCAGTAAGGCGGAGGACAGATATTATTCCCAATGCCCATCTTTCCTGAAGAGGTCCTGGACTGTAGGACTGGGAGAGATGCTGCTTTATGCTGAATCAGACAAATGGTTCATGTATCCCAGTTCATCTACCTTGACTGAAAACAGAATTCCTTGCTTCAAGCAGGAAAAAGAAAGCCCTGGGATCTTTTACAAACAAGCAAAACACATCCTAAATTCCAATTCCTAAGCTACTTTGAGAAGTTCTTCTTCAGCCACTTTTAAATGCCTTCTAAGAAAAGAACCAAACATACCTCGGCTTGTTCAGTTTCCTAAGAACTCTCAGCATTAGAAGAAGGACAGCATGGTGTCAAATGTTTCTGGATTTAAGCAGGTAATAAAGACGTTGAACTTTCTCCGTAAGGGCTGCTTCAATCCCTTTGAAATGTTCTTCTCAGTCACTGAGAGTTTGTTCCTTCAGCCCCTTGGGTCTGAAGCTTTTGTTATATTTTTTAAAAAGGAGGAGGGGGGTTCTTCAAGCTTTTCGACAAAGAAATTCCCCTAAATCACTTTTTGAGGTTATAGAGAAGTCATAAAATGTATAGTATATGACCAAGTTTGCCAGATCTCGGAAGCTAAACAAAGCTGTCCCTGGTGATTAGTTCTTGGGTGACAGCCAGCCTAGGAAGACCAGGGTTGTGATGCAGAGGAATGCAATGGAAAATGATCTCTGCTAATCTCTTGTCTACAAACCCCCTTGCACTGGAACTTCATGGGGGAACTCTCTCTTAGCATAATTTCAGCTCTTCCAACCTATTATGAAACACCTGTTTGCTCCCAACTACCCCAAATGTTTTGTACCCACATCTAGACTGAGGAAACTTCTAAGGCAGCAAAAAGTTTGAGTGCACTCCTGGTGAGTTAGCATTCTTCTGTTGTTTTTGGATTTTTCCCAATGTTTGTCTTACAGTTTTGTTTGTTCATAATAATGTCAGATTCGTATGTCAAAGAAAGGAATTCAGCATCTGAAGGATGTTCCACACAATCTGTGGTTCGAATGTCCCTCAACCAATCATAAGAAGAGACAGACGCAGAGTCCTGTGAATGAAGCAAGTCTACTACATTTATTAAACGTGGAGGAGCAGAGGTTACACAGAGAGTAAAGAGTTCCTTTGTGTCCAAAGCTCATCAAAGCTACAATAGCTGAGCAAAGCATATTATACCTTCTGATTAATTACAATATTTGTTGTTCTATTGGCTCAAATATTACTGTGGTCCCCACTGGCTCAAGTGGGCTACCACCTCTAATGATACAATAGTCCAGGGGTATTCTTATTGGAAGAGATAACTTTGGTCAGGGCTTTTTTTCAGGGGGAACGCAGGAGAACGGAGTTCCAGAACCTCTTGAAAATGGTCACATGGCTGGTGGCCCCGCCCTCTGATCTCCAGACAGAGGGGAGTTTAGATTGACCTCCGCACCACTGAGCGGCGCGGAGGGCAATCTAAACTCCCCTCTGTCTGGAGATCAGGGGGCGGGGCCACCAGCCATGTGACCATTTTCTCTGAGGGCAACCCACTGAGTTCCACCACCTCTTTTCCCAGAAAAAAAGCCCTGACTTTGGTCAACACCATAATTACAATATTTCCCAATTGCCATTGCTTATCTTATCAGTGCTTGCTTTATCTTTAGAAGGAACATCTCTCTTCCTTTCCCACACATCTCTTTCATAGGCTTTTCATTTTGTCCATTCCTCTAGCCCATGTAACATTTTACCAAGGGTGCCCCAATGTCACTTTTGGCAACCTGGTATGCTACAGGCAGAGATTGTTTCTCTGGGTTCTGTGGGAGGGGTTCGCTCCCCCTTCCTGAGGAATGTGCTTGCAGTTGCATTTAGCACCCATTCCCTTTGCTCTGGGGCGTCTTCTCAGCCTTGAAAGGTACTGCTAATCTGATTAGCTCACAGCTAGCTTCCTTCTTTCAGTAACACATTTTCTTTCCCATTCTTCTATTGCTACGTTTGGCATGGACAGTTTTACTAAGAAGTTTCTGTATCAACCTATAAGCAGTGTCTATCTAATAGTGAGTACAGGTGCAGGTGTAACTACCTTATAGCAAGCTTCACAGTGGCTGGTTTCAATCTTCACAATGACTAACATATATAACATACATTCTGCTTTGGTCATTTTGTTTCAAGTCTCATTCTCTTGCAAGTTGCATTACAAATACTACATTAGCTCCTGAGAATAATAATGCATAACAATAGTAAAGGCACATTAAATATTCATCTTCATTAAATCTACTTCCCACAAGGAGGATAAAATTCTTAGGTGTTTTGGCTTATGAGGGCTCAAACAACTAGATGTTATTATCACATTTGGCTTTTATGAACTGGTTACCTTTTGCATTATCTAAATTAATTCAAATATCTATTAAATAGAATGATTACCAATCTGTCTCTTCTCTTAGCCTTGCTGAGGGAATGTGGCACTCCCAGCTGCGGCAATAGCCACTTGGCTATTCAGCTTTATTACCTCCATCTTGGGCATAATTAAGTTGCAAGTTGAACAATTGCCACAACTATGATGGCCCCTAGGAAGAACATTGACGGAAGCTACTTGTTGGTGTAAGTCAGAGTGTATCAGCCAATCTCTAATATTTTTAGTTCTACCAGGATGAAGAGATGAAACGGGTGGATTTAATAAACCTTTATTGTATTATAAATTTCTGTCTAGTTAGTTTATCACAGCTTTTTTGGCAGTTTTCTTGACTACATATGGGGCCAAGTTAACCCTGTTTCTGTATGCGAAGATATCTTCTATGGTTTTATTGGTCAAATCTGGCAACAGTTCCCTTATATAACTGTAACAACTTGCTACTTGAGATTCTTTGACTTCAGTGACTCCATTGAGGCCACCTGTGTGCAAAATATGGGCCTTCTCATCAACCCACAAACCCTCAGCAATGAGATGTATTCTGGAGTGAATAAAATGAACTGCTGAAAGCCCCATTTTTGTTGCACTTTGGCCATCGCCGCATGGATGTCCTTGTTCCGCAGAGTGTATATGACAGGGTTCAGAAGTGGGGTGACCACAACATAAAACACAGCAACCCGATGGTCATTATCAAGAGATGCTCCAATCTGTGGTACAATACAGATAAAAGTGGCACTGCTGTAAAACATGATGGTCACTGCAAGATGGGAGCCGCATGTAGAGAAGGCCTTGCACAATCCACTAGCTGACTGTATTTGGATCAAAGAAAACAGAATGAGTCCATAGGAAGTCAAGATAATTGAAAAACAGCAAAAGAGGAACAATGTCGAAAGTACAAAAGTGACGATTTCTGTAATATGGGTGTCATCGCATGCGAGTTTCAACACCATTGGCATTTCACAGATAAAATGTTTGATGCAGCATGGGCCACAGAACGGGTGGCTAAAGGTCAGGCTCACACAGAAGACTCCACCGCATAGCCCACCTATCCAGCGGGCTGAGGTAAGTTGGAACTGGTGCCATCTTCCCATGGCAGTGATGTACACAAAGGGATAGCAGATGGCTAAGTAATGGTCATAGGCCATGACGCCCAGCAGAAGTGCTTCAGCAGTTGCCATGGCCAAAGCTGTGTATATCTGCAATGAACAACGGATTAAAGACAATTCTGCATGACCCACAAAAAGGTGAGGAGGTATGGGGGATGGTGGTGTTGACATAGCAGATCTCCACACCTGAGAGGTGTGTAAGGAAGAAGTACATGGGTGTGTGGAGGAGGGAGTCCATCCGTACCAATATGATGATGCCTGCTTTCCCCACAAGGGTAAATATATAGAGGAGGAGAATGACCATAAAGAGTAGAATCTGTGTCTTGTGGTCATTGGAGAGTCCCACCAAGATGAACTCTGTACTAGCGTTGAAAGTGTCAGTAACCATAGAGGGCTTCTTCCTGCAGAAAATAAGGAACATTGACAGACTGAGGCATACGACTACTCTAAACCAAGCTGGAATTTGCCCTCTAGTCCTGATGTGGATGAAGATCAAATGAGGTAACTGTAATTGCCAACTCCATCTTGGGAGTTACCTGGATACCTCAGGCTGGAGCCTAGGGAAGGTGGGGTAAGAGAAGAGGATGGACTTCAGAAGAATATAATGCCAGTTTGGTGTAGTGGTTAAGAGCGCAGGACTCTAATCTGGAGAACTGGCTTTGATTCCTCATGCCTCCACTTGGAGCCAGCTGGGTGACCTTTGGCTATTCACAGATCTCTGGAGCATTCACAGCCCCACCCACCTCACAGTGTGCTTGTTGTGGGGGATAATAATAACAACACAATCAATAATAAGCAGAGGTCACATGTTATTATTGATTGGCCTTGCTAAGCTTATTATAATTATTAAGCCCACCTTCAAAGGCAGCTGTTTTCTCCAGGGGAACTGATCTCTGGAGTCCAGAGATGACTTGTAATTCGGAGAGATAACCAGGCCTCATCACCTTCCTCCTACAAAGTTCCTTGACCTAAATGCACCTCTTATGTGTGTTGAAAACTGTTATAAAGAAACTGTCACAACCCACTTAAAAAATGTAAAATATATACTGGCAGGGCTTTTTTTCAGCAGGAAAGCGGGGGAACAGAGTTCCGGAACCTCTTGAAAATGGTCACATGGCTTGTGGCCCCACCCCCTGATCTCCAGACAGAGGGGAGTTTAGATTGCAATCTAAACTCCCCTCTGTCTGGAGATCAGGGGGTGGGGCCACCAGCCATGTGACCATTTTCTCCAAGGGCAGCTCACTGAGTTCCACCACCTCTTTTCCCAGAAAAAAAGCCCTGTATACTGGTTATAACTTATAATTCTGCATTCTGGAAATATAGGAAAGAATTTTGAATATTGGTCGTGGTTCTGTGAAATGGTGCTTCATCATTGCATTCAGATAATGCAAAATTATCGATGTTATTTTTTTAAAGACTCCTATAACTCAGAAGCAGAACATTTGCCCTCACATTTATTTAAAGGAGTTTCTATCAATAATTAAAAATATATTAATTCCCCCTCCCAGGAATTGCGGTAATGATGGTATTTGCTTAATATAAGGAATTTTCAGAAATCCCTAAACTATCTAAATGGAATGTTCAGATGTGAGACTTGTGAGTAAAATTAAATTGTATATTCAGGATGGGTAGCCGTGTTAGTCTGAAGAACCCATGCAGGCATCTGAAGAAGTGAGCTGTGCCCCACAAAAGCTCATACTCTATCACAAGTTTTCCAATCTTACAGGTGCTACGGGGCTCATTCTCTTTTCTATTTACATTAAGGGCAAAGTGAATTGCCAAAATTAATAATTTGGGAAGAACTGGAACTTGTCTGTGATATTTTAGAATGATTAAAGTTAAGTGCTAGATAAAAATGTGAACAAATGTGAATGTGTTTGTTAATTTTGTTAGAAATATGGGGTTAGTAGACGAGTGCTGGTATACCCTGTTACCTCATCCTGTATAAAAAAACAATGCACTTTATTCCCTGGAACAGCCCTTTTCTTCCCAGTTTGGTCCATTACTAAGGGCCAAGCTACAACTGACAAATGACACTTGAACAGCAAGTGTATTTCTCCCTGTTCACTTGCCCTCCACTCAATCCACTTGCCGTTCAAGTGTCATTCATCATGTGTAGCTTGGCCCTAAGAAATAGAACTGACTCTTAGAAAGAGATTCTGCATCCCTTCTGGAGATATGGAAGAGAGGATATATTAATAAGACTTGCAACCCAAGCTTGATGAGGAGATGGAAGATAACCCAAGAATTTCCCATCATTAAAAAATAATCCTAACAAAACTTCTTCTATCATTTTCTTGGTCAAATATAGGCAACAGTTGCCTATATTTCTAGGTATAACCGTGACAACCTGCTATTTGAGATTCTTTGAAATTGATGCCAGTGACTCCATTGGGGCCATCTGTATGCAAAATATGGGCTTCATCATCAACCCCAAAACCTTCAGCAAAGAGGTCTATCATGAAATTAATAAAATGAATAGTCCCATTTTGAGCTACAAGTGGGGTATAGTACTTCATCCTTCTTAAAAATCTCCCTCACAGTTCTAGGCTATACTTCTTACTATGGTGCTGATTCTCTGTTTTTCTGAGAGGTAAAGATTCCATATAAATCGCATCACCTCCCCCCCCCCCCCACAACATGTTCAACATGAATAGGTCATTCAATAATTTCAGAACTTTACCACTTCTGTTGTATCATATCTTACTATATAATTGAGTAAGTATGTTTCAGACAACTCACTTTATACCCTGGTGCACCACCAGAGGGCGCTGCCATGGAGGGAAGCCTAGGCAAGGCACCATGTCCCTCCAGAAAACATGCCATGGTGGGAAGCCCAGGCCGGGAGCAGAATGGGAACAGGTGGCAATGTGGGCCTCCCACCTTCATCCAGCTGGTATTAGGAGCGGAGCAGGTGGCAATGCCTGCCCCCCCTTTGAACCAGCTGGGATCAGGAGCAGAACAGGTGGCAATGCCCACCCCTTGCCTTAACTCAGCTAGCATTAGGAATGGAGCAGGTGGCAATGCCCTCTCCCCGCCTTAACCAAGCTGGTATTAGGAGCGGAGCAGGTTGCAATTCCCACCACCTGCCTTAATCCAGCTGGTATTAGGAATGGAGTTGGTGGAATTCCCCCCCACACCTGAACACAGCTGTGATTAGGAGCAGAGCAGGTGACAATGCCATCTCTGACCTTAACCCAGTTGGTATTAGGAGTGGAGCACATGGCAATGCCCACACACAACCCTTCTCCCAGCTGGGATCAGAAGCAGAGAAGGTGGCTTTGCTCACCCATTGCCTTAACCCAGCAGGCATTAGGAGAGGAGCAGGTGGCAATGCCAACCCCCACACACACCTTAATTCAGCTGGGATCAGGAGCAGAGCAGGTGACAATACCCATCCCCCTTCACCCAGCTGGAATCAGGAGCAGATCGTATGGCAATACCCATCCTCCATCACCCAACTGGGATCAGGAGTGGATCAGGTGACAATGCTCCCCGCCTTAACCCATCTGGTATTAAGAGTGGAGCAGGTGGCAATGCCCTCCCTTGCCTTAATCCAGCTAGTTTTAGTTGCAGATCAAGTGGCAATGCCTAGCCCCCACCATCAGAGGAGATCAAGAGTGGAGAAGGTGGCAATGCCCACCTTGCACCTTCACCTGGCTGGGATCAGACACAGAGAAGTAGGCAATGCACTTCTTCCTTTCACCCAGCCTGGATAAGGAGCAGAGCAGGTAGTAATGCCTGCCCTCTTCAACCTACCGGAATAAGCCACTGAGCAGACAGCAATGCCCACCCTGTCTTCACCCTGCCGGAGGCAAGAGCCAAGTATGCAGCAATGCCTGCCTCCCCTTCACCCAGCTGGGATCAGGAGCAGAGCAGGTAGTAAAGCCCACCGCCCACTTTCACACATGGAGCAGGAGGCAATGCCCATATCCCTTCACCGAGTTGGGATCAGGCTTGGAGTAGGTGACAATGCCTGCCCCCCTTCACCCAGCTGTAGTCGGGCACAGAACAGGAGGCAATGCCCGCCCGCCCCCTTTACCCGGCATGTATCAGGCATGGAGCAGGTAGCAAAGCCCACCACCCCTTCACATGGCTGAGATCAGGCAGATGAGGCATGGAGCAGATGACAATGCCCACCCTCCCTCCTTCACCAGCTGTAATCAGTGACGTAGGAGGAGTGAATGTCTGCCTGCTCGCCCTCCCCTTTCTAGAACCCGTTGTATTTTTTCCCACAATGGGCTTTGTTGCTAGTTCTGCTATAAAAAGGAACTCATGTTCGACTTATTTCAATTCACTTGTTCAGTTTCAGCTGTTCTCAAGATCTCCTGGAGTGTTTCACAGTCATCCCATCACAGTAGAAGCCAAGGCAGGCCAGTAGACTCAGTGGTTCCACAGCCCAGCTGAAGAGCTGAGCAAAAGGTTATGAATTTCAAAGTCATTTCAACACTTGATTAGGCTGAGAGAAAGACTGCCATACTCAGTCAACATCTGCAATGTGCAATCTTTTGACTTCCTTTGAACTAGCCAACACTAACAGTGCAATCCAAAGAAAACTTATCTCCAATGTAAGCCCATGGACATCAATGGGATTATACTGGAGTAACTCGGCTTGGGATTGCGCTG
The DNA here is from genome assembly GCF_028583425.1 of Eublepharis macularius. NCBI lineage: Eukaryota > Metazoa > Chordata > Lepidosauria > Squamata > Eublepharidae > Eublepharis > Eublepharis macularius. The sequence goes on along the minus strand of NC_072801.1, from coordinate 68,394,607 downwards.
TAAAGCACCTAGTTTACAGTATTCAAGCTTGCCACTTTTGGACCCTCAGACTACTGTCAACATTCATCTTTTCTCTGAACGCCATTTTCGTAGCACTTTGGCCATCGCCGCATGGACATCCTTGTTCCGCAGAGTGTATATGATAGGGTTCAGAAGAGGGGTGACCACAAGATAAAACACAGCAGCCTTCTTGTCATTATCAAGAGCTGTACTTATCCGTGGTGCAATATAGACAAAGGTGGCACTGCCATAAAACATGGTGACCACTGCTAGATGGGAGCCACATGTAGAGAAGGCCTTGCGCAATGCACTAACTGACTGCTTTTGGAACAAAGAACTCAGAATGAGTCCGTAGGAAGTCAAGATAAGTGAAACTGGGCAAAACAGGAAAATTGCCGCAAATCCAAAAATAAGGGTTTCTGAAAGATGGGGGTCATCGCATGTGAGTTTCAACACCATCGGCATTTCACAGATAAAATGTTTGACGCAGCATGGGCCACAGAACGGGTGCATAAAGGTCAGGCTCACACAGAAGACTCCACCGCATAGCCCACCTATCCAGCAGGCTGAGGCAAGCAGGACCTGGTGCTGTATTCCCATGGCAGTGTTGTACACAAGAGGATGACAGATGGCTAAGTAACGGTCATAGGCCATGACGCCCAGCAGAAGTGCTTCAGCAGTCGCCATAGCCAAAGCTGTGTACATCTGCAATGCGCAACGGATTAAAGACAATTCTGCATGACCTGCTAAAAGGTGAGCAAGTATCTGGGGGATGGTGCTGTTGACATAACAGATCTCCACACCTGCGAGATTCGTAAGGAAGAAGTACATGGGCGTGTGGAGTTGGGAGTCCGTCCGTACCAATAAGATGATGCATGCATTCCCCACAACAGTAAATATATAGATGAGTAGAATGACCACAAAGAACAGAATCTGTGTCTTGCGGTCATGGGAGAGTCCCTCCAAGATGAACTCTGTGCTAGTGTTGAAATTATCAGGACCCATCGAGGGCTTCTTCCTGCAGTGAATGAGAAACATTGAAAGATTGAGGAGAGCCAGTTTGGTGTAGTGGTTAAGAGTGCTGGGACTCTAATCTGGAGAACCTGGTTTGATTCCCCACTCCTCAACTTGAAGCCACCTTGGGTCAGTCACACTTCTTTCAGAGCTCTCTCAGTCCCACCCACCTCACTGGATGATTATTAAGGAGATAATAATAATGCACTTTGTAATCTGTTCTGAGAGAACTGAATTTGATTCCCCACTTCTCCGCTCGAAGCCAGCTGGGTGATCTTGTGTCAGTCACAGCTCTTTCAGAACTCTCTCAGGCTCAAGCACTTCACAGGGTGATTGTTGTGGGGATAATAACATGACTTTGTAGACCACTCTGAGTGAGCCTTAAGTTGTCCTGAAGGACAGTATATAAATCAAATGTTATTACTATTAGTAGGATACAACTACCCTAAAGTAACTACCCTGGACTTTGCTTCTCTATGGCTTATGTGAACGCTAATCAGACCAGTTAACTAGGATTGCCAACCAATGGTGGACCCTGGAGACAGCAGAATTTGGGAACTGGGGAGACCTCAGCAGAGAATAATGTTATAGAATCCACCCTCCAAGGCAGCCATTTTCTCCAGGGGATCTCTGTAGTCAGGAGGTACATTGTAATTCCGAGCCTCACCTGAAGGTTGGCAACCCTACTTAAGTAAACATTATGATCTCATCCAAATAGCATAATATCTCTCTTCTTCCTCCTCCAAAGTTCTTTTACTTGAAAGTACCTCTTACATGTGTTCATAAGAGAGTTCATGAGAGAAGTACAAAAAGCTTTCACAATGGTAACTTCCATACAAAATATGTAAAATACACAGCGGATATAATTCTACATGCTAGAGATATAAGCAAGAATTTTGAATGAAGTTTGGTGTAGACACTACACAGTAGAGGTTAAGAGCTATGGAACTCTAATCTGGAGAACCAGGTTTGATTCTCGACTTCTCTACTGAAGCCCTCTGGGTGACCTTGGGTCAATCACAATTCTTCCAGAGCTCTCTCAGCCCCACTCACCTCACAGGGAGATTGTTGTGGGGATAATAATAACATACTTTGTAAACTGCTCTTAGAGTGGGTATTAAGTTGTCCTGAAGAGTGGTATATAAATAGAATGTTGGTGTTGTTGTTTTTAATGTAGGTGGTGATTCTGTAAGCAGTGCTTCAACACTAGATTCAGATAATGCAGATGTGTTAATGTTATTTTTTAAAGAAAATTCATATAACTCAGGACCTAACATTTGCCCTCACATTTACGTAAAGGGGTCCTGACCAACAATTAGGGAAATATTTTTTTCCCTCTTAGAATTGTTGTGATGTCAGTAAATGCTTAATATAGGGGATTTTCAGAAATCCCTAAATTATCTAAATAGAATGTTCCAAAGTGAGACTCATAAGTAAAATTACATTCAATATTCAGCTTAAAGGGGGTTGCCAAAATTAATAATTTAGGAAAAACTGGAACTTGTTTGTGTAAAAAGTTAAGTGTTGGTGAAAAAAATCTTTGTAAATTATATTTAAATAATGTATTATTGCACATATTGACTGTTCTTTGTATTAGAAAACCTCTTGGGGGTTGGGGAATCCAATGATTTTAACAACAACAAAAAAGAATCCACGTGAACTATTCCTCTTTGAGTCGGGTGGTCTAAGAACAGGGGCGAGGAGGAGGAGGAGGAGGAGGAGGAGAAGGGTGCACATTGGCTTTCTTTTAAATCTTTGAGTCACACCACTGAAAATGCAACCTTCTTTGGTCTCCTTAAAAATAACTGAGACCTGTTTCTACCACTAGACTCTCTGTCCTAATGAAAGATCTGTTAAAGGTCCCTGGCCCCAGGGAGGCCCGCCTGGCATCGACCAGGGCCAGGGCCTTTTCGGTCCTGGCCCCAGCCTGGTGGAACGCTTTGTCTGAAGAGAACAAGGCCTGGCAAGATTTGTTATCTTTTCGCCAGGCCTGCAAGATGGAGCTGTTCCGCCAGGCATGTGGGCGGTGCTAGGCGGAGGCCCCCTGCCCGGTTGATGAGGGATTGGGCCCACCACCACCAATACCCCCATTTTTAAAAACTCTTTAATGCAGAGGTGCTCTGAAGTTGTTTTAAATTTGATCCGTTGAATTCTGTGCCGCTATGTTGATATTTATAATTGTATTTTAACTGTGTAAATTGGATGTTTTTAGAATTGTTAACTATAATAGCTGTTTTATATACTTATGTATTTTGTAATCCGTCCTGAGCCTGCTGGAAATGTGAGGAGGGTGGAATAAAAATAAAAAATAAATAAAAGTTGTTGTTAACACTACTGGTGGGGAGATGTGATGTGTATGAGGACACTCATCTAAAGTAAAGTGCATGTGTCTGTGTTAATTTTGTTACATACCTGAGGTTTGTGAATAAGTAGAGCTGTACCTTATTCCTCCGTCCTTTCTAAAAAACAATGCGCTTGACTCCCTGGGGCAGCCACTTTCTTCCCACCTTGGTCTGTCACTAAGAATTAAAACTGACTCTTAAAAGGAGATTCCGCAACCTCTCTGCTAGAAATTTGGAAAAGAGAATAGATTCATGAAATTCACATCCTAAGCTTGGTGAAGAAAGGGAAGATAATCCAAAATGTGTTCCTCATCAAGAGAACCCAATGGAACTGACAACCAAGTTGATTAAAAATGGAATACCTCTCCAAATAAATTGAAGTCAGAGGGGTCTCAACCTTTTGTTTTCTTTTCAAATTCTCCCACCACCCACCACTGCTTTTATCCTCACATGGAAGAAAATAAGGGTTCCAGAAATAACATTCTATGTTTTTGACCCCCCCCTGCCCATCCCCCTCCATGGAGAGACTAGGTGCATGCGCACAATAATCACATTCATAATAACATTCAATTTATATGCCACCCTTCTGGACAACTTAATGCCCACTCAGAGCGGTTTACAAAGTATGTCATGATTATCCCCAAAACAAAACACCCTGTGAAGTGAGTGGGTCTGAGAGAGCTCTGAGAGAGCTGTGACTGGCCCAAGGTCCCCCAGCTGGCTTCAAGCGGAGGAGGGGGGAATCAAACTCGGCTCTCCAGATTAGAGTCCCGCGCTCTTAACCACTACACCAAAATGGCTCTCACAAGAAGTGGCATCGTTCTTTGTCCCCACTAATACAGGTGCAGATCAATGAATCCACTTCAAGCAAGCCCTTGAAAAAAACTAAAATAAACTCCCTCTTCATAATTTGACCTGCCAATTTTACCTTTGTGATACTGTCTGATGATCTTCTCCAGGGTTTTTTTTTCTGGGAAAAAAGGTGGCAGAACTCTCAAGAGGGAAATGAGGAAGAAACACACGGGTTTCCTTGAAATAATATTATTTTCAAGCACTACTGCTGAGTATTTTCAAGAGGTGCCGGAACTCCGTTCCACCGTGTTCCCCCTGGGAAAAAGCCCTTAACCAACTGCAGTGCATGGGTTTCAAACAGCTTTCTAATGCAACAGGTGGAAACCCTGACCAAAAATTTACCTGTTACTGCCTTCTTAAGGCTCTATGAAACAAAGAATTATAGAAACAAAGATGTGAAAGGTACCCCAAGGGTCATCTAGTCCAACTCCCTGCTCAGAGCTGGGAATTCACAGCTCCCCCCACCCCAGCTAACCTAGCTCCATTTAATCATGAACTCATAGATATCAGATGAGGTATTTAAACTAATCCAAGTCTTGGATCCAGCAAGGTGTATGTGTGAATGACTGCATCTGCATGGAATGAAAAGCAAAGACAGAATGGTGCTAATTTCATCAGGCACAGTCTGAACATTTCTTTTCCAAATTCCCCACACACATCTTTTCTCCTCACAGGGAAGAAATTATGGTTTCCAGAAATAACATTGAATGTTTATTATGAACCCATGCCCCTCAAGAGGTCTCATTCTTGCTCTTCCCCTCTGCTAGAGTTGCTGAGCAGTGAATCCACTTCAAGCAAGCCCTTGAAAAAACGACACTAAACTGATCTCTCCCTCCTCCGCTCCATAATTTGACTTGCAAATCTTACCTTTGTGCTTCTGTCTGTTGGTCTTCAAGAACTGCACTGGATGAGTTTCAAACTACTTTCTAATGCAACATGTGGAAACCCTAAAAAGGAAATCACTCATCGTTCAGTAGTTCAGGGGAATGTGGGATGATTCCATAGATCGGGTCAAAATATCTATTTAGCTTAGCATATTTATTCTCACTAAAGGAACTTCTACGAAGTTTGGGTCAAGAAAAATCTTCGGAAATATCTACTACCTGGGGATCGTTTATCTAGAACTGGTAGCATTTGTATTTGAGACCTTCTGCATGCAAAGCAGGCAGTTTAGAAGTGAGTCACAGTCTCTCCCCCAAGAAGGAAGACCTATATATTATCTGAGATGGCGCCAGAGACGAAGCCTTTATTCATGTTATCTCGAAAAGGCAATCTATGGAGAGCTCAGAAGGATAAGTAGTTTAATATTGTGGCTTGATCCTCCAGTATGAGAACAACAAACATCTAGAATTTCCTCTCTGTAGAACAGCAAGAATGGCAGCTGGGAGGGCTACTCACTCAAGCTGTAATCCTAACAAAAATTTCCTGGGAGAGAACCCCACCAAGTGACTTGGGACTGACTTCTCAGTAGATCTGCTTAGGAATCTTCCCTCAGTGACTTCATTGCTCAGCCTAACCTGTCTCACAAGGTTAAGGATAAAATGGGGAATGTCGAAAACCACTTTGGTTTTGGAGAGAAAAGTGGATTAGGAAGTAAGTAACTAAGTAAATGTATAGCGGGATGGATATTAGTAAGTTTTGTAATGTAAAACTATGTGGGAATTCTTGTTAGTACTGACTTTGAAACAATAAATAAGAATCTGGTTCATATTGAATCAGGCTGTTGCTCCAATAAGTCCAAAGTTGTCTACTCTCCGTGCTGGTAGATCTCCAGACAGAGTTCCATCACAGGACTGCTACCAGTTAACCTTGCATAGGAGATGCCCTATACAGGCAAAGCAAGTTCTGTACCACTGAGTAATCCAGCCCAGTTTACTGGGGGGAATACATGCAGCTTCCCACACAAAATTTAAACCCTTTTTTAAAGCTCTGGCAAGTTCTTAGCACCTTAGCTCCTACAAGTTTCTTCCTCTGGAATGAGAACAGAAAGCATTTCAAATTTTCTGACTGTAAAGTGAAAGAAAGCATGAAAGATCCTTCTGCACAAATTAATATCTTTTAGGAGACACGTATCAAAGAATACATGGGCCATGGGCATTACATGGTGGAAACAAGCTGCTTAAATTGCTACTGCTGCAGATCACAGTCTCAGTAAGGCGGAGGACAGATATTATTCCTGATGCCCATCTTTCCCAAAGAGTTCCTGGACTGTAGGACTGGGAGATACATGGCTTTATGCTGAATTAGACAAATGGTTCATGTATCCTAGTTCATCTTCCTTGACTGAAAACAGGATTCTGTGCTTCAAGCAGGAAAAAGAAAAGCCTGGAATCTTTTACAAACAAGCAAAGCACATCCTAAATTCGAATTCCTAAGCTACATTGAGAAGTTCTTCTGCAGCCATTTTTAAATGCCTTCTAAGAAAAGAACCAAACATACCTCGGCTTGTTCAGCTTCTTAAGAACTCTCAGCTTTAGTACAGCAAGCATCTACCCTTTCCTGTCTATGGAAAAGGAACAAGGGCAGCTGGGTGGGCTGGTCACTCAGGTTACAACCCTGACATTTTCCTGGGCAAATCCCCACCAAATAACTTGGGACCGATTTCGGAGCAAGCCTGCTTAGGAATTCTCCTAAGCTGCCTCGCAGGGTTGTTTAGAAAATAAAAGGGAGAATGCTGAAAGCCACTTTAGCTTTGGGAGTGGACGTAGAAATGAATAAATAAATGTATAGCTGAATGGATATTAATAAGTTTTGTAATGTCAAACTGGGGGGGGGGATACAGATTCTTGTTAATACAGGTTTACAAACAAAATACAAGAATCTGGTTCATATCGAATCAGGTCATTACTCCAATAAGCCCAAAGTGGTCTCCTCTCAGTGGAAGTAGATCTCCAGACCAAGTTCCATCACAGGACTGCTAGCAGTTAACTTTCCAGAGGAGATGCCATGTACAGGCAAAGCAAGTTTTGTACCACTGAGAAGCACAGCCCAGTTTACTGGAGATTTGTTTGTTTTGTTTGCAGATTTGCAAACAAAATACAAGAATCTGATTCATATCGAATCGGGCCATTACTCCAATAAGCCCAAAGTTGTAGATTTCCAGACAGAGTTCCATCACAGGACTGCTACCAGTTAACTTTCCATGTACAGGCAAAGCAAGTTCTGTACCACTGAGAAACACAGCCTCGTTTACTGGGGGTGGGGGGAAGTGTAGCTTTCCATGCAAACTTTAAGCCTGTTTTGAGAATGTTGCTGGCAACTTCTCAGCACTTTAACTCCTAGTAGTTTCTTCCTCCAGAAGGAGAACAGAAAGCATTTAGAATTTTCTGGCAGTAAATTGCAAGAAAGTATTGGAAGATCCTCCAGCAGTAATTAAAGTCTTTAGGACACATGAATCAAAATACACAGAACCTAGACATTGCTGGGTGGAAGCACGTTAATTAACTTGCCGCTGATGCAGATCGGAGGCTCAATTAGGTGGAGGACAATTATTCCCAATGCCCATCTTTCCCAAAGAGGATCTGGGCTGTAGGACTGGGAGAGATGCTGCTTTATGCTGAGTCAGACAAATGGCTCATCTAGCCCAGCTCCACTCTCTACCTTGACTGGAAACAGCATTCCTTGCTTCAAGCAGGAAAGGGAAAGGCCAAGGATCCATTACAGACAAGCAAAGCACGTCCCAAATTCCAGTTCCTAAGCTACATTGAGAATTCTTCTCCAGCCAATGCTGGAGAACAGAAGCGGACATACCTCGGCTTCTTCAGCTTCCTAAGAATTCTCAGCATTAGGAAAAGGACAGCCCGGTGATGATTATTTTCCACATGATGTCAAATGTTTCTGTTTTCAAGATGATAATATAGACTGTCAACATTCTCCATAAGGGCTGCTTCAATCCCTTTGAAATGTTCCTCTCCGTTGAGAGTTCGTTTGTTATTTCAGCCTCTTGGGTCTGAAGCCTTTGATTTAACAAGATGGGAGGGGGAGTTTCTTTAAACTTTTCAACAAAGACATTTTTCTACATCTCTATTTGAGGTCAAAAAAATGTATATGATCCATTTTGTCAGATCTCTGAAGCTAAACTGGCTGTCCCTGGTGATGAGTGCTTGGTTGGAAAACCACCTAGGAAGACCAGGGGGGCTGTGCAGAGGAATGCAATGGAAAACCACCTCAGACAGTCTACTGAATTGTAACCCCCATGAGATGGAACTTCATTGAGGATCCATCTCCTAACATCATTTCAGCTTTCAACATAATCTTTTCTCTTTTCTCTCCCACCTACCCCAATATTTTGTACCAACATCTAGCCTAAGGAAATAAGGAAGTAAAACATTTGAGCGTGTTCCTGGGTGATTGGTCCTAATAAAAAGGTTGCATGCTACAGATGTTTTGGGGTTTTTCCTAAGGTTCGACTGACAATTTAAAAATGCCACATTCAGATGTGAAAGAAATGGATTCAGCATCTGAAGGAGGAGGGACTTCTTAGCTGTCTTGGTTCGTGAGGGCTTGAACAAGTACATGTCACTATCACACTTGTGCACAAGTAATACAATTACACAATCCCTGCTTCCATTTTAAGCCTTTATTATTGAGACATAATTATTCAGCATTCTTAATATTAGGTCAATCAACAACAACAAAAAACCCCTTCCATTATAGCAACATAAACTATTAAAGGAGACCAATTAAATGAGTCCATGAAAGTATCTTACCCAACGATAAGCAGATCACACTCAGGAACCGTTTCTAGGAAGGTGCAACAGATCACTTCAGCTTCTCATACTTACAGAGTTTAGAATTATCTCCTAACAATAACGAACTGTCACACTTCAAAAGGGCTCGCATTCTTTTCTAACAAATTATATTACAACTTCAAACGGCACACAAGGTTGTCTATATTTGAAACATCTTCTTAAAACATATAAGAATTGCTAGGTCATTCTTGCTATATACTATTTTAACAAAGTCTGTGTAAAATTAGTGACTAGAAGTTTCTGATACATAAGAATACCTTTTGGCCCTCAACCAATACACCTATCCTATAATTACGTCTCCATTCTGTGAAGTTAGACATCCCCATCATGTTGAGATGCTCTATGCGCCTAGGCGTCAACACATAGTATTTATTGATGTGGGTTGGATGACTCTTATAACCTATACAAGGCCATTTATAACTGTGTTACTCAGGTCTCTTGCTCCTCTCCAAGGCTGCCTTCTTCTAGTCTCGAGACTAGAGATGGGCACAATCCAAAAAAAATTGCTGATCCAGCTGATCGTGGATCAGCGCCGGGGACGATCCCAACTAAACGATCCACACCGATCATCTCCCGTTCCCGATCCGTGGATCGTGGAGGCCAAAGTGGGGTGCGCTGCTATTCCCAGCTATATGAAAAGGTGGGTGTTGGCGGCGGCCACCGGGCCTGGCGGGCACAGGGAGACGGCGATGAGCCGCCTCTCCTCAGGGGGCAGGGGATCTGGCCGCTCGCCAGTGGCACTCCCATGTGCCCGCCCGCCAGGCCAAAAAGGAGCGCGCTGGCGAGAAAAGAACGGTGGGTGATGCCAGCGGCATCTGTATTTGTGTTTGGCCGTCAGAGCTGCCTATCAGGGTTTGCAGGGATGAGATTGGAGTGCCCATGACTACAGAACACCCCCTTCCCCCTCCCTCCCCTGGCTGTCTTCTCCCAACTGGTGACTGCTTTGCTGCTCCATGGTTGGAAGTCAGCCCTGCTGATCAAGGAAAGCTTGGCTTCCATTCAGGTTTCCAGGGCGACAAAAGGAGGGGAAACACAGCTCAGGCATTCCCCTGGCTCCATTGCCCCGGGAATAGATTACTGGCGCCTGAGTGTCTGGCTTCCCAATCCGAGCACGACCCAGCCCCGATCCAGCCCCCTCCCGATCGCTGGATCGTTGGCCATGGCCGATCACGATACGCTGAGTCGCGATCGCGCGATCGCCATTATCGTGGGGTTTTTTGGGACCGTAATGCGGATCATGCCCATCTCTACTCGAGACACCCTTCTTGACATGTCTAGGTATAGGTCCATACTAGCAGCATTTCTGTGTGCAAAGACATCTTCTAGGATTTTCTTGGTCAAATCCTGCAACAGTTTCCCTATATTTCTAGGTATAACCGTGACAACCTGCTACTTGAGATTCTTTGAAGTTGATGCCAGTGACTCCATTGGGGCCATCTGTATGCAAAATATGGGCTTCATCATCAACCCCAAAACCTTCAGCAAAGAGGTCTATCATGAAGTTAATAAAATGAATAGTCCCATTTTGAGCTGCAAGTGAGGGATAGTACTTCATCTTTCTTAAAAGTCTCCCTCCCAGTTCTAGGCTATTCTTCATACTCTTGTGCTGATTTTCTGTTTTTCTGAGAGGTAAAGATTCAATATAAATCGCATCCCCCCCCTCCCCCAGACACACACAACATGAATAGGTTATTCAATAATCTCAGAACTCTGCCACTTCTGTTGCAGCATATTCTGCTGTAAGAAGGAACTTGTGTTCGACTTATTTCAATTCACTTGTTCAGTTTCAGCTATTCTCAAGGTCTCCTGGAATGTTTCACGGACATCCCATCACAGTAGAAGCCAAGGCAGGCCAGCAGACTCAGTGGTTCCACAGCCTAGCTGAAGAGCTGAGCAAAAGGTTATGAATTTCAAAGTCATCTCAACACTTGATTAGGCTGAGAGAGACTGCCATACCCAGTCAACATCTGCAATGTGCAATCTTTTGACTTCCTTTGAACTATCCAATACTAACAGCACAAACCAAAACTTATCTCCAATGTAAGCCCATGGACATCAATGGGCTTATACTGGAGTAACTCTGCTTGGGATTTCATTGTAAAGAACCTCATTTACAGTATTCAAGCTTGCCACTTTTGTACCCTCAGACTACTGTCAACATTCATCTTTTCTCTGAAAGCGCCATTTTCGTAGCACTTTGGCCATTGCCGCATGGACATCCTTGTTCCGCAGAGTGTATATGATAGGGTTCAGAAGAGGGGTGACCACAAGATAAAACACAGCAGCCTGCTTGTCATCACCAGGAGCTGCACTTATCCGTGGTGCAATATAGACAAAAGTGGCACTGCCGTAAAACATGGTGACCACTGCTAGATGGGAGCCACATGTAGAGAAGGCCTTGCGCAATCCACTAACTGACTGCATTTGGAACAAAGACAGCAGAATGAGTCCGTAGGAAGTCAAGATAACCGAAACAGGACAAAACACAACAATTGCTGCAAATACAAAAATGAGGATTTCTGTAATATGGGGGTCATCGCATGCAAGTTTCAACACCATCGGCATTTCACAGATAAAATGTTTGATGCAGCATGGGCCACAGAATGGGTGGCTAAAGGTCAGGCTCACACATATGACTCCACCACATAGCCCACCTATCCAGCAGGCTGAGGCAAGCTGGACCTGGTACCGTCTTCCCATGGCAGTGATGTACACAAGGGGATGGCAGATGGCTAAATAACGGTCATAGGCCATGACGCCCAGCAGAAGTGCTTCAGCAGTCGACAGGGCCAAAGCTGTGTACATCTGCAATGCGCAACGAATTAAAGACAATTCTGCATGACCCGCTAGAAGGTGAGCAAGCATCTGCGGGATGGTGGTGTTGACATAGCAGATCTCCACACTTGAGAGTTGTGTAAGGAAGAAGTACATAGGTGTGTGGAGCTGGGAGTCCGTCCGTACCAATAAGATGATGCCTGCATTCCCCACAAGGGTAAATATATAGACGAAGAGAATGACCACAAAAAGTAGAATCTGTGTCTTGCGGTCATGGGAGAGTCCCTCCAAGATGAACTCTGTACTAGTATTGAAATTACGAGGACCCATCGAGGGTGTCTTCCTGCAGTGAATGAGAAACATTGAAAGATTGAGGAGAGGCAGTTTGATGTAGTGGTTAAGAGCAGCAGGACTCTAATCTGGGGAACCAGTTTTGATTCCCCACTCCTCCACTTGAAGCCAGCTGGGTGATCTTGGGTCAGTCACAGCTCTTTCAGAGCTCTCCCAGCCTAGTCCACTTTGAAGGGTGATTGTTGTGGGGATAATAATAATATATTTTGTAAACCACTCTGAGTGGGTGTTAAATTGTCCTGAAGGGTGGCATATAAATTGAATATTATTAGTAGTAGTATACAACTACCCTAAAGCAACTACCCTGGACTTTGCTTCTCTATGGCTTATGTGAACGCTAATCAGACCAGCTAACTAGGATTGCCAACCAATGGTGGACCATGGAGACAGCAGAATTTGGGAACTGGGGAGACCTCAGCAGAGAATAATGTTATAGAATCCACCCTCCAAGGCAGCCATTTTCTCCAGGGGATCTCTGTAGTCAGGAGGTGCATTGTAATTCCGAGCCTCACCTGGAGGTTAGCAACCCTACTTAAGTAAACATCATGATCTCGTCCAAATAGCATAATATCTCTCTTCTTCCTCCTCCAAAGTTCTTTTACTTCAAAGTACCTCTCACGTGTGTTCATAAGAGAGTTCACGAGAGAGTTACAAAAAGCTTTCACAATGGTAACTTCCATACAAAATATATAAAATACACAGTGGATATAATTCTACATGCTATAGATATAAGCAAGAATTTTGAATGAAAGCCAGTTTGGTGTAGAGGTTAAGACAGGTGGGACACTAATCTCGATAACCAGGTTTGATTCCCAACCTCTCTACTGAAGCCAGCTGGGTGACCTTGGGTCAGTCCCAGTTCTTCCAGAGCTCTCTCAGCCCCACTCACCTCACAGGGTGATTGTTGTGTGGAATAATAATAACATACTTTGTAAACTGCTCTTAGAATGGGTGTTAAGTTGTCCCAAAGATTGGTATATAAATTGAATGTTGTTGTTGTTTTTATTGTGTGTGGTGATTCTGTGAGAAGTGCTTTAACATTGGATTCAGATAATGCAAATATGTCAATGTTATTTTTTTAAAAAACTCATGACTCAGGACTAGAGATGGGCATGAACAGCAATACAAACTTTAAAAAGTCACGAACAGCCCAATCAGCTATTCGTGAACAAGCTGTTCATGAGGCCCCATTCAAAATGAACATATGGTCGTTGCAAGCCTCGTTCGTTGCTGTTTGTCAAGCCAGACAATCTGGCACCTGCAATCATTTCCCTTGGCGACCGGAGGCAGGGACTGCCTAAACTCTGTCTGAACTTCTGCTGTTGCCCTGGAAACCCCAATCTAAGCCCAATTTAGCTTGATAGGCAGGTCTTCCTTTCAAATGTGGAGCTCCAAATTTGTTACAAAGAAGCAAAGAGCAGGGGGGAGGGGGGCTCCCAGCTCTGGTTTTGCAGACAATGAGAGAGAGCCAGTTGCTGTTGGCATTTTGAGAGAGAGAGACAGGGAGAGTGCATTGGAGCTTGAATTTTCTTTGTGTGTGGTGGGATAGGGATCTGCCTCTTCGAGTTCCAGGGCTGCTGCCAGGCTCTGGGCCAAGCTATTATTTATTATTCGTACATTTCCTGCTGCCTGCTCAGGGTTTCTGGGGGTGAGATGGTAGGGTTCTTGATGGCTGGATGGTCTGCTGGCCCCCATGAACAATGAACAACGAACATGTTTGTGAACAGGTCATTTTGATCAATGTTTGTTGTTCGTTGTTTGTGGATGGCAATGAACAACGAACACCATGTTCGGGGTTTTTTTTCTGTTCGTGCCCATGTCTTCTCAGGACCTAACATTTGCCCTCACATTTACGTAAAGGGGTCCTGACCAACAATTAAGGAAATATTATTTTTTCCCTCTTAGAGCTGCGGTGATGTCAGTAAATGCTTAATATAGGGAATTTTCAGAAATCCCTAAATTATCTAAATAGAATGTTCAGAAGTGAGACTCGTGAGTAAAATTACATTGTATATTCAGCTTAAAGGGGGTTGCCAAAATTAATAATTTAGGAAAAAGTGGACCTCGTTTGCGTAAAAAGTTAAGTGTTGGTGAAAAAAATCTTTGTAAATTATATTTAAATAGTCTATTATTCCATGTATTGACAGTTCTTTTTATCAGAAAACCTTTTGGGGGTTGGGGAATCCAATGATTTTAACAACAACAAAAAAGAATCTACATGAACTATTCATCTTTGATTCAGGTGGTCTAAGAACAGGGGCGAGGAGGAGGAGGAGGAGGAGGAGAAGGGTGCACATTGGCATTTTTTAAAATCTGAGTCACACCACTGAAAATGCCACCTTCTTTGGCCTCCTGAAAAATAACTGAGACCTGTCAGATAGTTTCTACCATTGTTGTTAACACTACTGGTGGGGAGATGTGATGTATATGAGGACACTCATCTAAAGTAAAGTGCATGTGTCTGTGTTAATTTTGTTACATACCTGAGGTTTGTGAATAAGTAGAGCTGTACCTTATTCCTCCGTCCTTTCTAAAAAACACTGCTCTTGACTCCGTGGGACACTCACTTTCTTCCCAGCTTGGTCTGCCACTAAGAATTAAAACTGACTCGATTACGACATGTACAAGTATTAAAGAGAATGTCTACAAAATGATTTATCGTTGGTACTTGACACCAAAGAAAATTGCATTAGGAAATATTAATATGTCGAATAAATGCTGGAAATGTAAAAAACATGAAGGATCATTATACCATATGTGGTGGACTTGTGAGGTAGCGAAGCAATACTGGGGAGATATAATTGAAGTAATTAATGAGGTTTTGCAAACGCAAATAAATAAGAACCCAGAATTGCTGCTACTGAACTTTGGAATGGAAGATGTTCCAATGCAGTATAGAACATTGTTATTTTACATGATTATAGCAGCAAGACTTTTATATGCGCAGAAATGGAAAGTACAAGAAATACCAACTACAGAAGATTGGATTTATAAATTGCTGTACATGGCTGAGATGGACAAAATGACAAGAAAACTTAAAGATCTTGATCCAGGACAATTTAATGCAGATTGAGAGAAATTGAAACAATATCTAGAAAAAAAATGGGACGTGAAAGGGGAACTGTGGCATTTCAAGAATTAGTGAAATGTAATAGAAGAAGAAGAGAGAAGTGACTTTACCGGGAAAGGGGGAATTTAATTATAGAAATCTAAGCTACCATTGGGGTTATGATAAAATTAAAAATTATAGATGTTTTACTATGGATATATAAGATATATAAGATTAAGCTAGCTAGATATTATTTACAATATATAGTTTAAGTAAAGAGTATATAATGAATATTTGAGTATAACAGTTACCTTATAGACTTAAAATAAGCTCAGAACAAGAAATAGTAAAAGATGGGTGTGTAATAGAATATTAGAGTCTAAGTTAATATTATAATTAGGATGATTGTGAAAAGTAAAGAGTTTAGGTAATCGGAAAGTAAAATGGATGTAATGTTATATTTTTAATATCTTGATTGCTAATATATATGATTATGCTAGCATTATCTTAGGTAGAATATATGGTTTACCTGAGGTATTTAAAGGGAAACTTGTACCATAGAGATATAGAGATATTTTAGTAGAGATTTAATAAGCTTAGAGAAAAGAGTATTAAGTGTGTGTTTAATAGGATATATGAGATACTACGTAATTAAGTAATAAGATAGACTAAGGGTTGGAAAACTGTGGGAAGTCAACTAAAAAGGGGGGAGGAAAGGGAGGGGGTTAGAAATAGACTTACAAGGGGGTAATGTATGTGTTGAATGATATTATAATCTAATCCAATAAAAAAAATTTTTAAAAAAGAATTAAAACTGACTCTTAAAAGGAGATTCCGCAACCTCTCTGCTAGAAATTTGGAAAAGAGAATAGATTCATGAAATTCACATCCTAAGCTTGGAGAAGAGAGGGAAGATAACCCAAAATGCGTTCCTCATCTAGAGAACCCAATGGACCTGAGGACCAAGTGGATTGACAGTGCAATCCTAAGCAAACTTATACTTTTCCAAGTCAGCTAAAGTCAATGGGGCTAGAAAGAAGTAATTTTGCATAGGATTCCAATGTAAGTAATCTATCTCCATGTAATCATGAGTTGAATGAGTTTTTCGCAACTCATCAAAGACTTGAGGTCAGCATAGTGTACGTGTGAGTGAGTGTGGGCGCATTATCCTGAATTACAAGCAAAGATAGGAAGGTGCCAGTTTCATCAGGGACATCGAAACATGGAGCAGGAAGGTATCGTAAGGGTCATCTAGCCCAACCCCTGCATAAAGCATGAAATTCACAGTTTCCTCCCTGCTACTTCCCCAATGACCTCTGCTCTATGCCCAGAGGAAGGTACAAAACCTCCAGGATTCCTCGGCCAATCTGGCCTGGAGGGAGATTCCTTCCTGTTCCCAATGTGGTGTTCGGCATTACACTGGACATATGAGAAAGGGCGACGAGAGCCTAGCACCGGCTTCTCCCTTCCTGCCTTCCCTCTCATGCTCTGTCTAAATTCATACTGAGTCATAGAGTCAACATTGCTTTCAGATAGACATCTGACCTCTGCTTAAAAACCTCTAAAGAAGGAGACCCCACTCTAGGCTTTTTTTTTTGTCTCCAAATCCCTCTCTCCCCACTGCTTTTGTCTTCACAAGGATGAAGATATGGGTTCTAGAAACAACATGCAACATTTATAAACTGTATTCTCAGTGTCCCTCCATGGACAGATCAGATGCATGCATTGAAGCGCTGAAACGTTTACTCTTCCCCTCTGATAGAGCAGCTAAGCAGTGAATCCACTTCAAGCAAGCTCTTGACAAAAAACTAAAACAAGTTGATTTCTCAACCCCCACCCCCACCTTCATAATAAGACTTGCAAATCTCACCTTCCGTGCTTCTGTCCGATGATCTTCAACAGCTGTGGTAGATGAGTTTCAAATGGCTTTCTAATGCAACAAATGGAGACCCTAAAAAGGAATTCTCCCATCAGTCAGAAGCTTCACGTTTAAAGCTTCCTTATATCAGGTCATAGCTCAGCATTATCTACTCTCACTAAAGTGTGATCCATGTTCGGCTATGAGAACAAGGAACAACTCGAATTCCCTATCTGTTAAACAGCAGGAACAACAGCTGGGGAGGGCAGTCACTCCGACTGGAATCCTGAGGACACTTTCCTGGGAGAAATCACCACAGAATACCTTGGGACTTACTTCTGAGTAGGCCTGCTTAGGAATGCCCCCTCCATTGCTTCAAGAGCAATCCCAAGCAGGGGCACCTCAGAGTCCTACTCAGCTCTATCCAACGGGGCTTACTCCTAGGAAAGCATTCTTAGGGCTGCACTGTCCATTGCTCAGCAAAACCCACCTCACAGGGTTGTCGTGAGGATAAAACAGAGAAGAAGAGAATGTTGAAAGCTACATTGGGTTGGGGGAGAAAAGTAGAATAGGAAGGAAGGAAGGAAGGAAGGAAGGAAGGAAGGAAGGAAAATGTAAATAAATAAATGTCAAGCTGGATGGATGTTAGTTTTGTAATGAAAGACTAAGTCGGGGGGGGGGGAATCTTGTAGGTCACCAACTTTCAAAGATACATCAGCATAACAATCTGAATAGCACTGAATCAGGTCCTAGATCCAATAAGCCCGAAGTTGCCAACTCTCAGTGGTAGCAGATCTTCAAGACATCCAGAGACAATTCCACCAAAGTACTTTCCATGGGAGATGCCATATACATGCGAAGCGAGTTCTGTACCACTGAGTAACCAGCCCCATTGACTGGGTGAAATATGTGCAACTTTCTATACAAAATATAAGCCTATTTTGAAAATGCTGCCTGCAGCAGGTTCTTGGTATCTTCGCTCCTAGTGGTTTCTTCCTCCAGTATGAGAGCAGAAAGCATTTAGAATCCTCTGGCTATGAAAGTATTTGTAGATCCTCCTGCATAAATTAAAATCTTTAGGACAGATACGCCACAGCATACACCGATCACAGACATTGCTGGGTGGAAGCACGCTGTGTAACTTGCTGCTGATGCAGATCAGCGTCTCAGTAAGGAAGAGGACAGATATTGTTCCCATTGCCCATCTTTCCCAAAGAGGTCCTGGACTGTAGGACTGGGAGAGAAGCGGCTTTATGCTGAGTCAGAGCCAAGCTACAAGTGACGCCTGACACAGGTTGGACACTTGTCTGCTTCCCTCAAGTTTTGATGGGAAATGTAGGCAGCTTGGCGGAATGCTGGATGACAGTTGGAAAGTCCATTGGACAGCAGTCGGAGAGCCAAGCTGCAAGACCAGAATGCCTACTTTCCCCATCAAAACTTGAGGGAAGCTGACAAGTGTCCAACCTGTGACATTCGTCACTTGTAGCTTGGCTCTCAGACAGATGGTTCATCTAGCCCAGCTGCCCTCTCTGCCTGAACTGGAAACAGCATCCCTGGCTTCAAGCCGGAAGGGAAATGCCAGAGACCCTTTAGAAGCATGCAAACAGTGCCTTAAATTCCAGCTCCTAAGCTACGTCAAGAGGTTACTCTCCAGCCAATGTTTAAAGCCTTCTAAAAACAGAATCAAACATACCTTGGCTTGTTCAACTCCTTAAGTCTTCTCAGTCTCAGCATTAGGAAAAGGACAGCAGGTTGATGGTCTTTTTTGCACATGATGTCAACTGTTTCTGGATTCAGGAAGATAATAAAGACAGAAGGGCTGCTTCAGTCCCTTTGGAATGTTCTTCTCGGTCATTAAGAGTTTGTTTGTGACTTCAGCCTCTTGGGTCTGAGGCCTTTGATGAAACAAAATGGGCCAGGGAGTTTCTTTAAGCTTTTCCACACAGAAATCACCTAACATCCCTTCTTAAAGTTATATAGAGGTCATAAAATGTATAGCATATGATGGAGCTTGTCATAAGGGTCAGGCCTGGTTAATACTTGAGTGGGAGACCACCTTAGAAGACCTGGGTTGCTACGCAGAGGAAGGCAACAGAAAACAACTTCTGCTCATCTTTTTCTTTGAAAACTTCATGAGCTGAAACGTCATGGGGTTACTCTGTGTCAGCTGTGACTTTATGGTACATCATCATATATTAATAGCCAAATGGCCCTGATCTAAGGATACTTAAAGCCAGAGATAGAATCCATGAATGGTCAAGACAAACTTTCCTGCACACATAAAAAATGTCCCTGGATTAAAATCTGACACACACACAAAAAAACCCCATTGAGGGTTTTAAAAAAAAACCAGTGTGCTAAAAGGAGCAAATGTAGCTTTAACCAGATGCCTCACTGGCTGTTGCTAGGCAACCATAACACTATGGCCAGTATTCCAGGCTTGGTTTCTATCAATGAAAGGCAGAGGGAAGGGCTTTTCCAGGGCTCTTTTGGCATCTAAGGGAGAATCATTGGGACCAGGTCCAGAAACAATCACACTGAAAAATTGAGGGATGGCTTGTGCAAAGTAATTTTTTTAAAAAGAGAATTGCTACATGAAGCAACTTTCAAAGATGATTTGGAGGAAGTTAGAACAGGAGGGATTATGTTGGGGTGTGTAGAGACATACTCATGTCCTTCTTCTCAGCCCCTCGCAGGGTATGAACACTGGTTTGGAAAAACAAGTTATTGCATCCAAATTAGGGCGGCCGGGTCCCCCAGAGGCCAAACCATTTTCTGCCACAACATGGAAGTTATGGGTGTTTGGGAAGCTACTTAGTATTGAGAATGATTTTTAGCCAATCACCCCCCCAGCCTGGTGCAACCCATAGCTTCTGCCTTGCCTGGCTTGGCATCATTTTCCAGTGCAATGCTGAAGAGCGCATGTGTAACCTGTTTTGTTCCAGGGCAATATCAAATAAATACATTTATCTAATTTGAGAACTGGGAGAGTTCATGCCTATGACAGTGTGATCCCACCTTGTGACACTTGCATTTATAAAAGATTAACAATGAACGAACTTGAGAAAAAAAACATCTTATTTGGAACAATACAATGATAAAACATATAACAACAATCATGTAACAAAACTGGCCTGTTTTACTCAAGCAGACCCAGGTCTCAGTCTTTCTGACTTCTGTATGGTGGTCAGTCCCTTGAATTGCAGCAACTTGTAGCTGTGCTCTGTGTTGAGATGCCTTCTGTTCTTCACAGGAGTCCTATAACATTAATACAGAGTTCATAGAAAGAAGTATTTCTGAGGAGAGAGTGCTTCTCCCTGCCGCTTCAGGCCCTCCAGACTCTCAGGGAAAATTGCGCCTTTTTTTCCTTATAAGGAATACCCCAACTGTCTATCTCCCTCTAGTGGGCAAGGGTTACAAACTATGGAGAGAGGTTAAAAACATTATAAAAAGAGCTACTGTAGCTTTAACCAGATGCCTCAGTGGCTGTTATTAGGTAACCATAACACTTTGGCCAGTATTCCAGGCTTGGTTAAAAGGCAGACGGAGGGGGCAGGGCCCTTTTCCAGGGCTGTTTTGGCATTTGATGGAGAATTATTGGGACCAGATCCAGAAATCTTGAAAAGTTGAGGGATGGGTTGTGCAAAGCAATTTTTTAGAAGTAAATTGCTACTTGAAGCCACTTTCAAAGACCATCTGGAGGAAGATGGAACAGGAGGGATTATGTCAGAGTGGTCAGGGCATGAACATGTTCTTCCTTTCAGTCCCCCACAGAGTCTGAACGCTGGTTTGGAGAAATAAGATTGTGCTTCCAAATCAGGGGTGCCAGATCTCCCAGAGGCCAAACCATGGGTGGGGGCAGTACCACCAGTCATGCTAGAAAATGATGTCATTTTCTGGTGCAACATGAAAGCTATGGATGTTTGGGAAGCTACTTAGTATTGGGGGTGATTTTTAGCCAATCACCTCCCACCTCCACCCCAGTGCAACCCATAGCTTCTATGTTGCATTGCTTGGTATCATTTTCTGGCACAATGCCGAAGAGCACATGCACTTGACACATCTGCCTTCCCACTAGCCAGTTGAGCAGAGGTGGGGGATGTGCTGAAAGCATAGGGACTTCTTAGACCAGGCCAGCAATACAGGCCCAGGAGGGAATGGGTGTAAATTACTTGAGGTAAGAGTGCTATTTTGACTGTCTCACAGTTGTAAGCATTTCCCTCTAAACGATGAATTCTCAGGTTTATCTCAAGACATTGTAGCACTGTTTCTTTGAAGTTTTATTTTAAAAGAGAAGATTTTATGAAGATGAGATGTTATCCCCCACTCAGCATGAAATGGCAGAGTCCTAGCTTTGCCAGGCCTGCCACAGGCAAGCCTCATTGCCTGCCACTGCACCATGCTACAGTGGGATAAAAATAAACAACAAAAAAAGAGATGTCACCAAAGTCACTACAATAGAATTTCTGGGTATTCCTAAAGCTATTCATTGTCACTCCCAAGTGGTACCCAAAAATGATGGAGTGATGTCAGTGGTGTTGCTGAGATCACAAGCACGTACCCTTCCCACTGCCCGCATCACTGCCATGAGTCAGCCAGGCAACCGCAAACAGTCTGTCCAACTCCGTCAGGAGTTTTCCAACTTCCTTTGCTCTCTTTCGGCTATATGTAGGAAATTGGGTTGAGTTTATATTTTTTAAATTCAGTTAAGCAGTTACATATTCTTAAGGTCACCCTTAGTATTTCAGAATCAGTCAACCAACTACAGCACAAGAGTTGACACTTCCAGTGGATGGAATGGCTCCATACGTCATTAATGTTCTAATAATAATTCTTTTTTTTCAAGCAAGCCTTTATGGGCATATATAAAAATATAAGATTTTAAATACAGAAATGAGTCCATACAGAATGAGATTAAAATTACAGATAGGAACAGGGCAGCAGTACAGCAGAATCAATATAGAATATTACTTGTCAGGGCATATAGCCATAGCACTGTAGAGAAACTTTGCTACTATTTCAGTTATTTCCATATTTGGGTTGTCAAGCAGAAACTGAACCTTAAAATCATCAGAAAACTCTGAAAGTTGGGCTAATATAGGATGTAGAAGATCCCGGCGTGGCGCCAGATAAAAAGGGCACTGGAGAAGAACATGGGAAACCGTTTCAACACAGTCCATCAAACAGGGACAACACCTGCTATAATAAGGAATCCCATGAAATCTACCAGATAAAATGGCTGAAGGAAGAACATTAAATCTGGCCAGAGAAAAGGCTCTACATAAATTGGGAGCCAGAAGTTGGTAAAGGTATACTGATGGAAGACTTACATTAGGGACAATCCCCAAGATTAGGGGAGAACAAGTTCTATTAGCAGAACTATAGAGAGTTTGTAACTCTGATCCCAAAAGTCTGGATTTTATTTTTGAGAAGGCCTCAGACTCAGATAGCAGGGATAAAGATTCTATAGATAAGTTCTAATAATAATAATATTTTATTTATATACCGCCCTCCAGGATGACTTAACACCTACTCAGAGCGGTTTACAAAGTATGCCATTATTATCCCCACAACAAAACACCCTGTGAGGTGAGTGGGGATGAGAGAGCTAGAAGCTTTGGCTGACCCAAGGTCACCCATCTGGCTTCAAGAGGAGGAGTGAGGAATCAAACCACTATACCAAGCTCGCTCTGAGTTTGGTGTACAGATTCTGTACAGAGAACAAGGAGGCCCAAGTTCTTCTCCAGGCTCAGCCACAAAGCTCATCAGGTACACTGAGAGATCTCTGTCTTTTGGTGCTACACCTCTGAAGATGCCAGCCACAGCTGCTGGCGAAATGTCAGGAACTACAATGCCAAGACCACGGCAATACAGCCCGGAAAACCCACAACAATCTCATCAGCTACGTCTGGGAGTTATTTTTCTTAACCCAAACAACTACACACTGTGATTGTGAATATAAAGAGGAGGAAGGGAGAATGTTTGTGCTACTCTCATATCCTCAAAGGAAGGCTTGGATAAAAATATAAAAATAATAAATTTTAAATATAGCCTGGCTAGTGGGCCGTGATGTTGTTATCTTAAAATACATCGAGTCAACATTGTAGCAGAACAGAAGTTGAATCTTTATTGTAAACACAGAGTATTCAAGACCTTTATTCTCAATAGTTATAATTTCAGCTGGTGACCCTTCAAAACAATGGTTTGAACATTCAATGTTTCTTAGCAAAGCCCAGTCTTCGCAGCGTCTTGGCCATTGCCTCATGGACATCTTTGTTACGCAGAGTGTAAATGATCGGGTTTAGAAGGGGGGTGACCACAACATAAAATACTGCTATTTGCTTGTCAGTATCAGGAGATTGCCTTGACTGGGGTATAATATAGGTAAACGTGGCTCCACCAAAGAACATGATGACAACTACTAAATGGGAGCCACATGTAGAGAAGGCCTTGCGCAGTCCAGCAGCTGATCGCATTTGGAACATGGAAAGCAAAATGAGCCCATAGGAGATCAAAATAACGGAAAAGGGTATGAGGAGGACTGTCCCTGCAAATAGAAAATTGATAAATTTTGTAGTGTGGGTGTCATCACATGCTAGTTTCAACACCATCGGTATCTCACAGATAAAGTGGTTGATGCAGCAGGGACGACAGAAGTGGTGGCTAAAGGTGATGATGACGCATACTGCAGAAACAAAAAAGCCACCTACCCAGGAGGCTGAAGCCAACTGTAACTGGCGCCATCTTCCCATGGCAGTGGTATAGATCAGGGGATGGCAGATGGCTAAGTAACGATCGTAGGCCATGACCCCCAGCAGAAATGCTTCAGCAGAACCCAGAGACAAAGCTGCATACATCTGTAATGCACAGTGGATTAAGGACAATCCTGCATGACCAATTAGAAGATGAGCCAAAATCTGAGGTATGGTACTGGTAACATAACAGATTTCCACGCTCGAGAGGTGTGTGAGGAAGAAATACATGGGTGTGTGGAGGTGAGAGTCCGTCTGTACTAGCATGATGATTCCAAGATTCCCCACAAGGGTAAATGAGTAGGTGAGGAGGATCAGTACAAAGATCAAAATCTGTGTCTCTCGGTCATTGGAGAGTCCCACCAAGATGAATTCAGTCGTCGAGGTGAAGTTGTCAGCTCCCATTCAAAGCTTCTCCTGCAAAGACAAAGAGAGAAATATTATGAAATTGCAGTTTTTAGCATGTAACACTTTTCCAATGGATTGCAACTTCTCTGTTGTATCAGTGGTGACAACCATGCCAGGTTTATTGAAGAAGTCTTCTAAGAAGAACCCATGCCTGTGGACTCTTCCTCTTAGACTGGAGGGTGTGTCTAGATGGGGAAAATCTCCTAACAGTCAATAGTCATTCTGAGCCGTTAGCATAACAAAAGAACGATCAGCTTCCGTAAGTGTGAGGCTATTTTCTCCAGCAGTTATTGACTTTTAGCAGCATCCTAACGGTACCCTGAGGCCAAATTTCCAAACACACCTATGCTAGCAGTTGTGGGATAAGAATCAGGAGGAATAATAAGGGAACAACCTTTGCAGATCAGAAGCTCTTTAGAGATTAGAAAATCTTCTGCTAACGGCAACATGCTTTCTTTTCAACCAAACATGTGGAGACTTTGAAACCATAATGTAAAAGAAGAGATTCACTGTTTTGAGACATCAGCGTACAAAGAAAAGGACCACCTATCAGAACACAAGTTAAAATAAAGCTATTTTTAAATCCAATGCCCAGACCTGGTACCAAACATGGAAACGGTTGTTTTATAACAACAACAACAATATTCAATTTATATACCGCCCTTCAGGACAACTTAACACCCACTCAGAGCTGTTTACAAAGTATGCTATTATCCCCACAACATAACATCCTGGGAGGTGGGTGGGTCTGAAAGAGCTCTGAAAGAGCTGTGACTGACCCAAGGTCACTCAGCTAGCTTGTCAACTATAAAACAGCTAACTACAACTCCTACGTGCAAATGGTACTCTTGTATAAACCCCACTACCTCACATTCATGTGACTGGGAATGTTTGGAAAGTAGAATTCCCAAAGAAGGATGAAGCCTTGCGGGTATCTGGAGTGTTTACATTTGAATGTGGCCCCGTGTTACAATCTGCCCATGTGTTGTCTATTAGTATCAGGCTGTATGGTTAGCACATAACAACAACAACATTCAATTTATATACCACCCTTCAGGACAACTTAACGCCCACCCTGAGGCCAAAATCCCCATTTCCAAACACACCTATGCTAGCAGTTGTGGGATAAGAATCAGGAGGAATAATAAGGGAACGACCTTTGCAGATCAGAAGCTCTTTAGAGATTAGAAAATCTTCTGCTAACGGCAACATGCTTTCTTTTCAACCAAACGTGTTGAGACTTTGAAACCATAATGTACAAGAAGAGATTCACTGTTCTGAGTCATCAGCATACAAAGAAAAGGACCACCTATCAGAACACAAGTTAAAATAAAAGCTATTTTTAAATCCAATGCCCAGACCTGGTACCAAACATGGACACCGTTGTTTTATAACAACAACAACAACATTCAATTTATATACCGCCCTTCAGGACAACTTAACACCCACTCAGAGATGTTTACAAAGTATGCTATTATCCCCACGACATAACATCCTGGGAGGTGGGTGGGTCTGAGAGAGCTCTGAAAGAGCTGTGACTGACCCAAGGTCACTCAGCTGGCTTGTCAACTATAAAACAGCTAACTACAACTCCCATGTGCAAATTGTACTCATGTATAAACCCCACTACCTCACGTTCATGTGACTGGGAATGTTTGGAAAGTAGAATTCCCAAAGAAGGATGAAGCCTTGCGGGTATCTGGAGTGTTTACATTTGAATGTGGCCCCGTGTTACAATCTGCCCATGTGTTGTCTAGTAGTATCAGGTTCTGTGCTTAGCACATAATAACAACAACATTCGATTTATATACGGCCCTTCAGGACAACTTGACGCCCACTCAGAGTGGTTTACAAAATATGTCATTATTATTATCCCCACAACAAAACATCCTGTGAGGTGGGTGGGGCTGAGAGAGCTCCCAGAAACTGTGACTGACTAAAGGTCACCCAGCTGGCTTCAAGTGGAGGAGTGGGCAATCAAACTCGGTTCTCCAGATTAAAGTCCCGCACTCTTAACCACCACACCAAACTTGCTCTCATGACAACATTCATATTTCAGGCAAACCACATTTGATAGCCACAGTTTCATCCTGCAATTTACAAGAACGTTAATTAAAGTTTGAGTTGAACCTGCAAACATACAAAGTCCTTCTTCATTCCTACAGAGAACACCTGATCCAGAATCAGAGATCTCTCAAAGATCTTGGCACACAGACACCTGCAGGTACTCTCACAGTACTTAGCAATCTGACACATTTGTCTCTCCAGCTCAGTCTACAAGTAAATATTCGAAATTAGAAGGCACAGGGTTTTTCTCCCTGAAATTTTGGACGAAGATGCCAGCAAGTTCTACGCTAGTTGGGTGAAGAAGGGGGCACGTGAGTTCCAGAAATCTGTTTTCCTTTGAAGAAATGGAGGGAAATGGTAACCAAATTGATTAGCTAATCCAACTAATTCAATTAATGTAGACAAACAAATGAATTAAAAGGGCATAGGATTTCTATCTAAATCCAACTTCCTCTGTGTATGGGTTCATGTGCATTCAAATTTAAAAACAAACACGGAAAGCTCCCACTTTCATCAGACACATGCAGGTTTTTCTTTCTCGAAATCACTCACTCTGAGGTGATTTGGACTCCTGAAAGTTCATCCTGGCCTGTACGTGTGATCTTGTCTCCTGCAGTGCAACCCTAAGAAGAGTGACTCCAGTCTAAGCCCATTGAATTCAAGACAGAGTAACTCTTCTTAGAATTGCACTGCTAACACATTTTTTCTCTTCAGCTCAGGGCCAAGCTACAAGTGACGAATGACACAGGTTGGACACTTGTCAGCTTCCCTCAAGTTTTGATGGGAAATGTAGAAGTCCTGGTCTTGCAGCTTGGCTCTCCAATGGACTTTCCAACTATCACTTGTCCAACATTCTGCCAAGCTGCCTACACTTCCCATCAAATCTTGAGGGAAGCTGACAAGTGTCCAACCTGTGTCATTTGTTACTTGTAGTTTGGCCCTCAGTCTACAAGTGAATATTAGAAATTAGAAGGGGCAGGGTTTCTCCTTTCTCCCTAAAAATTTGGACAGACGATGCCAGAGAGTTCTAAGCTAATTAAGTGAGGAAGGGGGGATATGACATCCAGAAATCTGTTTTTATTTGAAGAAACTGAGGAAAATAGTAACCAAATTGATTTGCTAATTCTACTAATTCTATTACTGAAGCCAAATAATCATATTAAAAGAGCATAGCAGGAAGAATTGCTCAGATGTAAAGTAGGAGGGATTTGGGAAGCTGCTGAAAAATCTTCAGAATAAATTATAACATTTGGGCACACATGCACATTCTGCCATAATATATAGATCCTATACATACCTAGTCAGAAGAAGTAGGTTACTTAACTTGCTACTGATGCTGACCAGAGTCTCTGTTAGAAGTCAGAATTTATTCCATCTTTCTAAAGGAGGCCCTGGCCTCTAACAGTGGGAGAAACCCTGTTTTTTGTGAAGTCAGAAAAATGGTCCCTCTGGCCAGGCATGCAGCCCTTTGACTAACAGCCACTTTCCAGGCCCTCAAGGACATGTCCATCCTTGTCTTGGAAATGCTGGGGCCCTTTGAGATGAATGCAAAATACTCAAATTATAAGAATTCAAGAATTCAAATTCTGTCATGTCAAGAATTTCTCCTCCAGCCAGTATTTAACTCTGTCTGAGACGAGGGTGAACACACACGGGCTTAACTTCCTGATTATTCTCAGCCTTAGAAAAGGGACAGCAAAGTGTGTGATTCTGCTATCATCATTAAAGTTTTAGGACTCAAAAAGATAATAAAGACTATGGACCTTCTCCACAAGGACTGCTTCAATCCCTTTGGTCCTTTCCCATGGGTCATTAATACTTTGTTTGTTACTTCAGCCTCTTGGGTCTAAGGCGCTTGATGTAATGATTTTTTAAAAAACCTTAAGAAAATCTTTTCAATATAGAAATGACCCATAATCACATAAGTTATTTTCTATTTATGTAAAAGTAACTGGTTTGTAAAATGAGAGGTTCTGAGATAGGTCCAAGCAATAAAACACAGCACAAAGTTGGGCTTTCCAGTGGATGGAATGGCTCCATAGTCCCCTGAAGTGCCAGAGTGAGGCCAAAGAGGCCCAGGTTCTTCTCCAGACTCAGCCGTGAAGCCCACCAACAATTCTCTCTTAACCGAACCTAACTCACACAGTGATTGGGAGGAGAAAATCAAGAAAGGGAGAATGTTTTTGCTCCTCTCAGATCTTTGCAGGAAGGTTTGGATAAAGATATAATAACAATATATATATATTTAAAAATACTCTGGCTGTGGTCCTTGATGTTGCTGGTTGTTAAGATAGTGTTACCCCAAGAGCCACTGAATCAATATCTTGGCTGAACAGAGATTGGATATTCATTGGAAAGGCACAGCAGATCCTGAATCACAATGTTCATACTTTCAACTGTTGACCGTTTGATGCAATACTAACATTCAGCTTTTCTTAGCAACGCCCAGTCTTTGCAGCACCTTGGCCATCGCCTTATGGACATCTTTGTTCTGCAGAGTGTAAATGACCGGGTTTAGAAAGGGGGTGACCACAACGTAAAACACTGCAATTTGCTTGTCGGTATCAGGAGATCTTCCTGACTGGGGTATAATATAGGTACAGGTAGTTCCACCATAGAACATGATGACCACTACTAAATGGGAGCCACATGTAAAGAAGGCCTTGCGCAGTCCAGCAGCTGATCGCATTTGGAACACAGAAAGCAAAATGAGCCCATAGGAGATCAAGATAACGGAAAAGGGTATGAGGAGGACTGTCCCTGCAAATAGAAAATTGATGAATTCTGTAGTGTGGGTGTCATCACATGCTAGTTTCAACACCATTGGTATCTCACAGATAAAGTGGTTGATGCAGCAGGGACGACAGAAGTGGTGGCTAAAGGTGATGATGACGCATACAACAGCGACACAAAAGCCACCTACCCAACAGCCTGAAGCAAGTTGCAATTGGCGCCATCTTCCCATGGCAGTGGCATAGATCAGGGGACGGCAGATGGCTAAGAAATGATCGTAAGCCATGACACCCAACAGAAATGCTTCAGCAGAACCCAGAGACAAAGCTGCATACATCTGTAACGCACAACACTTCTATTAATGAAGCTAAACAAACATAATTAAAAGGGCATAGGATTTCTATCTAAATCTAACTTCCTCTGTGTACGGGCTCAAGTGCATTCAAACTTAAAAACAAAGGCAAAAAGCTCCCACCTTCATCAGACACACGCAGGTTTTTCTTTCTCAAAATCACCCACTCCGAGGGGCTGTTCTCCCTCATAGGGGAGAACAGGGGATGAAATATGGACTCCAGAAAGCTCATCCTGTCCTGTACATGGGATCTTGCCTCCTACAGTGCAATCCTAAGAAGAGTTATTCCGGTCTAAGCCCATTGAAGCCAAGAGTAACTCTTCTTAGAATTGCACTGCTAACGTACTACGACTCAGAGTCACCACCATATGCAGAAATGATCATCCACCAGAATGTCAAATGAGAATTAAAACTACTTTTAAAGATGAACCCAGAATGAGTGCTATTACTGACCTCCAATTGTTTGTCTATGAGCCAGCTCATACATGAGCCAGGGGTATTCAGCTGTTACCCGAATGGAGGGTCTCCTTGACATTCTTAGAACTGGAGATGCTTGGAACAGAAACTGGGATCACCTGTATATAAAGCAGCTGGCCTGCCCTTGAGCCACTATCCCAATCCCAAGAAGGAAACTACACTCTTGCTCTACCTCCCAGACTAGCAGGGGAGGAAGGAGCTAATGCATTTCTTTTAGTTGCAGGTGCAGCGATCCCCCAAACATGAGCTAGCTGGTGAAGGAGGGGCCAGCAGTGGAAGAGGGCTGCTGGGGGTTCCCTGGGTGGGCATAGCAGTGATGCTCAAGGCTGGTTGTGCTGGTTGCCTGTACAGCGACCAGGAAGGAATCTATCCCGGCAACGGCCAGATTGGCTGAGGCCTCTTGGGTTTTTTTTTTTTAACTTCTCTTGAGGCATCGGTTTCAGGGCCACCAGGGGGACAGAAGAGTGGCTCCAACTTGCTTGAACACTGGTGCAGAGGCAGCAGCCAACACAACAGCAGAGGTGCGGCTGCTGATGGACTGCAGGCACCCAGTAGGGTGCTGGGCCTCCAAGGCGAACTGGCTGGCAGGCCAGAGGAGGAAAGAGCTAACACCCTCTTTTCTAGTTGCAGATGCTGTAGTCCCCCGGAGGTGGTCCATTGGGTGGACCAGAAAGAGAGGAGAGGCAAGGTCGAGAAGAGGGGGCTGCTGGGGTCCCCGGGGGGGGGGGGGTGGCAGTGATGTCCAAGACCAGTTGAGCTAGTCGCCTGTGAAGGGGCCAGGAAGGGGTTTCCCCCCGCAAGGGCCAGATTAGCAGGGTCCTCTTGGAGGGGTTTTTTTTGCCTTCCTTTGGGTCATTAAAGTCAGGGTCATCTTGGGGGCAGCCGTTGGAGCGTTGGTGGGAGGCTGGCCCTTGGCCTTCCTCCTGTGGTGGTTTTGCAGCATTGGGCTGGATCCTGAACAGGGTGAGCGCAGCAGCAGGGCTGCTCACCCTTGCGGAAAAGGGAGGCAAGGCTCAACCAGAATGCCTGGTGGCAGAGCACAGCTTGCCATCCCATGGGGACCTTCCTTAGCAACAACCTGAGTGATCAAAGTGGAAACCCACAACTAAGGGATACAGTCAGTCAGGTTCTGAAATTCTAGTGTATTAAAGTGGCGCAATGCAATGAATAAATAACAATACTGTTATAAGCATATCAAATCACATAAACAAACAATGTGCAATAAACAGCTCAAAATTGGCCAATACAGAAATATCCAATGGTGCAATCAAGTTCATATCAGAGTTCAAAGCAGAGATGAAACATAGACAGCAAACCAGAGAAGCCATGAGGACCCCTCGTTCCTGTTCAAGGTAAGTTCATTTAAGGCCAGTTAAGAGAGGTGTGACAGACTGCCGCTGATGTTTGTAACAGCGGCAGCAGTGAAATTCTTATGCATTTGCAGTTCTCAGAGAAGTTTGGTGAGGAGGTCTGTTGGCCCCTGATGCAGTCTGGAAACAAGCGTTGTTGATGACTGGTTCCTTGTCGGGTCTCGGTCCTGCAGAGTTTTCCATCTCCTTGTTCCACCTGTTGAAAGAAAATGAGAAGAGTACATCTATCTAAGAACCGATGTAAACTTGTCCACAGCTGCAGGGTATACTGTATACTCCTGCAGAGGTGAGGGGGTCTCTACTGTCTTTTGCTGAACGTAGCATCTGTTGTATTTTTCTGGTGGGTCTGAATACTGTTTGTAAGCTGTACTTTTTCATAAGCTTGCCCATCTGATCAGTGATTCCTTTGATATATGGCAAAAACACTTTTCCTGTGGGAGACTGTTTTTCCTTAGTTGTTTGATTTATCCTTGGTTTACTCGCTCTTCTGATTTCATTTCTGGAGCAGCCATTTGCTTGAAGTGCGTGGTTTAGATGATTAATTTTCTCGTTGAGAAAGTGCGGTTCACATATCTGTCTTGCACGGTCTACTAATGTTTTTATTATGCCTCTTTTCTGTCGAGGGTGGTGATTGGACTTTTTGTGTAAGTACCGATCCATGTGAGTTGGTTTCCTGTAGACCTTGTGACCTAACTGAAAGTTTGCTTTGTGGATGACCAAGGTATCTAGAAATGGAAGTGTACCCTCGGTTTCTTTCTCCATGGTGAATTGTATGTTCAGGTGGATATTGTTGAGGTGGTTTAAAAACTCCATCAATTCTTCCTCACCATGGCTCCAAATGATAAAGGTGTCATCCACGAACTGGAACCAGACTGTAGGGACCACAAAGCGTAGCATCCAGACAAGAATAAAAGAACATGAAAGACACTGCAGACTTGGCCATCCTGAAAAATCAGCAGTGGCTGAACATAGCCTAACTCAAACAGGACACAGTATCCAATTCCAGGACACTAAAATACTTGACAACACTTCCAACTACTTTGTCAGACTGCACAGGGAAGCCATTGAAATTCATAAGCATAAGCACAATTTCAACAGGAAATAAGAGACTTTAAGAATGAATAGAGCATGGTTTCCAGTCCTGAAAAACACCAGGCTAACAAAACACTCTATACCCGACAATAGCCCTGCAGAGAAGATTAGCACATCAAGCACCAATCCATATGCAAAAGAACCTCCTCAGGATACAGTGAAGCCTCCCTCCATTAGCATTCCACACCCTGAGAAACTCTTACAGGATGACTCAGCTCAACCCCACCCCTCCTGAGTAGATATAAATGACCTGCCAACATCTTTTCCACACTGTGACACTGAGAGATCTCTGTCTTTTGGTGCTACACCTCTGAAGATGCCAGCCACAGCTGCTGGCGAAACGTCAGGAACTACAATGCCAAGACCACGGCTATACAGCCCGGAAAATCCACAACAACCATAACGTACTTTATTCCTCCATCCTGTCTAAAAAACAATGCACTTAACACCCTGGGGCAACCCCTTTCTTCCCAGCTTGGTCTGTCATTAAGAATTAGAACTGACTCTTAAAAGGAGATTCTGCATCCTCTCCACTAGAAATTTGGAAGAGAGAATAGAATCATGTGATTCACATCCCGAGCTTAGTGAAGAGAAGGAAGATAACCCAGAAATATGTTCCTCGTGAAAAGAAACCAACAGAACTAGCAGTGAAATTCTAAGCGGAGTTACTCCAATCTAAATTGATTGATTTCAATGGGCTTAGACTGGAGTAATTGCTTAGGATTTCACTGCAAGTTGACTAGCACAATGTATTCTGAAGCAGAGTTACACTTTTCCAAGTCAGCTAAAGTCAACGGGGCTAGAAGGCTGAAATTTTGCACAGAATTCCAATGTAAATATTCCACTTTCATTTAATCGTGAGCTTGGATGAATAGTCATAGAATCAACACTGCTGTCAGATAGCCATCTAACCTCTGCTTATAAACCTCCAAGGGAGGAGAGCCCAGTCTAGGCTTTTCTTTTCATCTACAAATTCCACTGAGCTCCCCCCGCCCCACCTCGGCAATTTGTCCTCACAAGGATGAAGATATGGGTTCTAGAAACAGCATGCTACATCTATATACTGTATTCTCAGTGCTCCTCCATGGAGACACCAGATGTAAGCATAGAAGAGCCGAAATGTTTCCTCTTCCCTTCTGATAGAGCCGCTAAGCAGTGAATGCACGTCAAGCAAGCCCTTGAGAAAAACTAAAACAAGCTGGTTTCTCTCTCTCTCTCTCACACACACACACACATACCCTTAACAATTGAATTTACAGATCTTACCTTTGTGCTTTTGTCTAACGATCTTCAGCAACTGTAGTGGATCGGTTTCAAACTGCTTTCTAATGCAGCTAGTGGAAAGCCTAAAAAGACATTCAACCATCAGTTAGAAGCCTCCGTTATAAAGTGTCCTTATATCAAGTCAGACTATGTCTGTTTAGCTCAATGTTATCTACTCTCACTGAAGCTTGATCCTCTAGTATGAGAACAAGGAACACCTCAAATTTCCTATCTGTAAAACAGCAGGAATAACAGCTGGATAGGGCAGTCACTTAGACTGCAATCCTACGGACATTTTCCTGAAAAAAATCCCCACTGAATAATTTGGGACAGCCCAGGTGAATGTGATCTTATCAGATCTCAGAAGCTAAGCAGGGTTGGTCTTGGTTAGTCATTGGATGGGAGACCTCCAATGAAGACGAGGGTTGCAGAGGCAGGCAATGGCAAACCACCTCAGTTAGTCTCTTGCCATGAAAACCTCATAAGGGGTATGAACAAATAACTGTCAAGCTGGGTGGATATTAGTCAGTTTTGTAATGCAAAATTATGCAGGGAGGGGAATGTAGAATATTGTTGGCCATTGACTTTCCTACAAAGACACATCACTATAACAATCTGAATACCACTGAATCAGGCCACAGCTCCAATAAGTCCCAAGGTGTCGACTCTCAGTGGCAGTAGATCTCCAGACAAAGTTCTATCACTACCAGTTAACCTTCCAGAGGAGATGCCATGTACAGGCAAAGCAAGTTCAGTGAGTAACCTAGCCCAATTTACTGGAGGAAACAACTTTCCATATAAAACTTAAACCCATTTTGAAAAAGCTGCCTGTGGCAGCTTCTCAGTACCTTAGCTCCTAGTGGTTTCTTCCCCCAGTAGGAGAGAAGGAAGAGTTTAGAATCCTTTGGCTATAAAATGGAAGGACGTATCCTCCTGCATAAATTAGAATCTTTAGGACACATGCACCACAGCATACACAGATTATAGACACTGCTGGGTGGAAGCATGCTGTGTAACTTGCTGCTGATGCAGATCAGAGTATCAGGAAGGAGAAGGACAGATATTGTTGCCATTGCCCATCTTTCCCAAAGAGGTCCTCCTGAACTGCAGGACTGACAGAAGCGGCCTTATCTTGGGTAAGACAAATGGCTCATCTAGCCCAGCTCCACTCTCTACCTTGACTGGAAACAGCATTCCTTGCTTCAAGCAGGAAAGGGAAAGGCCAAGGATCCATTACAGACAAGCAAAGCACGTCCCAAATTCCAATTCCTAAGCTACATTGAGAATTCTTCTCCAGCCAATGCTGGAGAATAGAAGCGGACATACCTCGGCTTCTTCAGCTTCCTAAGTATTCTCAGCATTAGGAAAAGGACAGCCCGGTGATGATTATTTTCCACATGATGTCAAATGTTTCTGTTTTCAAGATGATAATATAGACTGTCAACATTCAATCCCTTTGAAATGTTCCTCTCCGTTGAGAGTTCGTTTGTTATTTCAGCCTCTTGGGTCTGGAGCCTTTGATTTAACAAGATGGGAGGGGGAGTTTCTTTAAACTTTTCAACAAAGACATTTTTCTACATCTCTATTTGAGGTCAAAAAAATGTATTGTATATGATCCATTTTGTCAGATCTCTGAAGCTAAACTGGCTGTCCCTGGTGATGAGTGCTTGGTTGGAAAACCACCTAGGAAGACCAGGGGGGCTGTGCAGAGGAATGCAAAGGAAAACCACCTCAGACAGTCTACTGAATTGTAACTCCCATGAGCTGGAACTACATTGAGGATCCGTCTCCTAACATCATTTCAGCTCTTTCAACATAATCTTTTCTCTTTTCTCTCCCACCTACCCCAATATTTTGTACCAACATCTAGCCTGAGGAAATAAGGAAGTAAAACATTTGAGCGTGTTCCTGGGTGATTGGTCCTAATAAAAAGGTTGCATGCTACAGATGTTTTTGGATTTTTCCTGTGGTTCGACTGACAATTTAAAAATGCCACATTCAGACGTGAAAGAAATGGATTCAGTATCTGAAGGAGGAGGGACTTCTTAGCTGTCTTGGTTCGTGAGGGCTTCAACAAGTAGATGTCACTATCACACTTGTGCACAAGTAAGACAATTACACAATCCCTGCTTCCATTTTAAGCCTTTATTATTGAGACATAATTATTCAGCATTCTTAATATTAGGTCAATCAACAACAACAAAAAACCCCTTCCATTATAGCAACATAAACCATTAAAGGAGACCAATTAAATGAGTCCATGAAAGTATCTTACCCAACGATAAGCAGGTCACACTCAGGAACCGTTTCTAGGAAGGTGCAACAGATCACTTCAGCTTCTCATACTTACAGAGTTTAGAATCATCTCCTAACAATAACGAACTGTCACACTTCAAAAGGGCTCGCATTCTTTTTTAACAAATTTTAACAAATGGCACACAAGGTTGTCTATATTTGAAACATCTTCTTAAAACATATAAGAATTGCTAGGTCATTCTTGCTATATATTATTTCAAAAAATTGTCTATGTAAAATTAGTGACTACAAGTTTCTGATACAGGTAAATATCTTTGGGACCTCAACCAATACACCCATCATTGAATTACGTCTCCATTCTGTGAAGTTAGACATTCCCGTCATTTTGAGATGTTCTTTGTGCCTAGGTGTCAACACATAGTATTTATTGACGTGGGTTGGATGACTCTTGTAATCTATACAAGGCCATATGACTGTGTTACTCAAGTCTCTTGCTCCTCTCCAAGGCTGCTTTCTTCTAGTCTCAAGACACCCTTCTTGACATGTCTAGGTGTAGGGCCAAGCTAGCAGCATTTGTGTGTGCAAAGACATCTATCATTTTCTTGGTCAAATCCTGCAACACTTTGCCTATATTTCTAGGTATAACCGTGACAACCTGCTACTTGAGATTCTTTGAAGTCGATGCCAGTGACTCCATTGGGGCCGTCTGTACGCAAAATATGGGCTTCATCATCAACCCCAAAACCTTCAGCAAAGAGGTCTGTCTTGAAGTTAATAAATGAATAGTTCCATTTTGAGCTGCAAGTGAGGGATAGTACTTCATCTTTCTTAAAAGTCTCCCTCTCAGTTCTAGGCTATACTTCTTCCTATGGTGCTGGTTTTCTGTTTTTCTGAGAGGTAAAGATTCCATATAAATTGCATCTTTCCCCTCCCCCCTCCTCCAGACACA
This sequence comes from Eublepharis macularius, assembly GCF_028583425.1. Taxonomy (NCBI): domain Eukaryota; kingdom Metazoa; phylum Chordata; class Lepidosauria; order Squamata; family Eublepharidae; genus Eublepharis; species Eublepharis macularius. The sequence continues at coordinate 68,357,896 of NC_072801.1, read as the reverse complement.
CACAACATGAATAGGTTATTCAATAATCTCAGAACTCTGCCACTTCTGTTGCAGCATATTCTGCTGTAAGAAGGAACTCGTGTTCGAATTATTTCAATTTACTTGTTCAGTTTCAGCTATTCTCAAGGTCTCCTGGAATGTTTCACGGACATCCCATCACAGTAGAAGCCAAGGCAGGCCAGCAGACTCAGCGGTTCCACAGCTTAGCTGAAGAGCTGAGCAAAAGGTTATGAATTTCAAAGTCATCTCAACACTTGATTAGGCTGAGAGAAAGACTGCCATACCCAGTCAACATCTGCAATCTGCAATCTTTTGACTTCCTTTGAACTATTCAATACTAACAGCGCAAACCAAAACTTATCTCCAATGTAAGCCCATGGACATCAATGGGCTTATACTGGAGTAACTCTGCTTGGGATTGCATTGTAAAGAACCTCATTTACAGTATTCAAGCTTGCCACTTTTGTACCCTCAGACTACTGTCAGCATTCATCTTTTCTCTGAAAGCGCCATTTTCGTAGCACTTTGGCCATTGCCGCATGGACATCCTTGTTCCGCAGAGTGTATATGATAGGGTTCAGAAGAGGGGTGACCACAAGATAAAACACAGCAGCCTGCTTGTCATCACCAGGAGCTGCACTTATCCGTGGTGCAATATAGACAAAAGTGGCACTGCCGTAAAACATGGTGACCACTGCTAGATGGGAGCTACATGTAGAGAATGCCTTGCGCAATGCACTAACTGACTGCTTTTGGAACAAAGACAACAGAATGAGTCCGTAGGAAGTCAAGATAACCGAAACAGGACAAAGCACAACAATTGCTGCAAATACAAAAATGAGGATTTCTGTAATATGGGAATCATCGCATGCAAGTTTCAACACCATCGGCATTTCACAGATAAAATGTTTGACGCAGCATGGGCCACAGAACGGGTGGCTAAAGGTCAGGCTCACACATATGACTCCACCACAAAGCCCACTTATCCAGCAGGCTGAGGCAAGCTGGACCTGGTACCTTCTTCCCATGGCAGTGATGTACACGAAGGGATGGCAGATGGCTAAGTAACGGTCATAGGCCATGACGCCCAGCAGAAGTGCTTCAGCAGTTGCCATGGCCAAAGCTGTGTACATCTGCAACGCACAACGGATTAAAGATAATTCTGCATGACCCACTAGAAGGTGCGCAAGTATCTGGGGGATGGTGCTGTTGACATAACAGATCTCCACACTTGAGAGTTGTGTAAGGAAGAAGTACATAGGTGTGTGCAGTTGGGAGTCCGTCTGTACCAATAAGATGATGCCTGCATTCCCCACAAGGGTAAATATATAGACGAGGAGAATGACCACAAAGAGTAGAATCTGTGTCTGGTGGTCATTGGAGAGTCCCTCCAAGATGAAATCTGTACTAATATTGAAATTATGAGTACCCATCGAGGCGTCTTCCTGCAGAGAATGAGAAACATTGAAAGATTGAGGAGAGCCAGTTTGGTGTAGTGGTTAAGAGTGGCAGGCCTGTAATCCGGAGAACCAGTTTTGATTCCCCACTCCTCCACTTGAAGCCAGCTGGGTGATCTTGGGTCAGTCACAGCTCTTTCAGAGCTCTCTCAGCCTCGTCCACTTTGAAGGGTGATTGTTGTGGGGATAATTATAACATACTTTGTAAACCACTCTGAGTGGGCGTTAAATTGTCCTGAAGGGTGGTATATAAATTGAACATTATTATTAGTAGTATGCAACTACCCTAAAGAAACTACCCTGGACTTTGCTTCCCTAAGGCTTATGTGAACGCTAATCAGACCAGTTAACTAGGATTGCCAACCAATGGTGGACCCTGGAGACAGCAAAATTTGGGAACTGGGGAGACCTCAGTTATAGAATCCACCCTCCAAGGCAGCCATTTTCTCCAGGGGATCTCTGTAGTCAGGACATGCGTTGTAATTCCGAGCCTCACCTGGAGGTTAGCAACCCTACTTAAGTAAACATCATGATCTCGTCCAAATAGCATAATCTCTTTCTTCTTCCTCCTCCAAAGTTCTTTTACTTCAAAGTATCTCTTATGTGTGTTCATAAGAGAGCTCATGAGAGAGGTACAAAGTGTTCACAATGGTAACTTATATACAAAATATGTAAAATACACAGCGGTTATAATTTTACATGCGAGAGATATAAGCAAGAATTTTGAATGAAAGACAGTTTGGTGTAGACTGTACACTGTAGATGTTAAGAGCAGTGGGACTAATCTGGTTTGATTCTCGACTTCTCTACTGAAGCCATCTGGGTAACCATGGGTCAATCACCAGAGCTCTCTCAGCCCCACTCACTTCACAGGGAGATTGTTGTGGGGATAATAATAACATACTTTGTAAACTGCTCTTAGAGTGGGTATTAAGTTGTCCTGAAGAGTGGTATATAAATTGAATGTTGTTTTTAATATAGGTAATGATTCTGTAAGCAGTGCTTCAACACTAGATTCAGATAATGCAAATGTGTTAATGTTATTTTTTAAAGAAAACTCATATAACTCAGGACCTAACATTTGCCCTCACACTTCGTGAAGGGGTCCTGACCAACAATTAAGGAAATATTTTTTCCCTCTTAGGGGTTTGGTGTTGTCAGTGAATGCTTAATATAAATTATATAAATAGAATGTTCAGAAGTGAGACTTGTGAGTAAAATTACATTGAATATTCAGCTTAGTTGCCAATATTAATAATTTAGGAAAAACTGGAACTTGTTTGTGTAAAAAGTTAAGTGTTGGTGAAAAAAATCTTTGTAAATTATATTTAAATAGTCTATTATTCCATGTATTGACAGTTCTTTTTATCAGAAAACCTTTTGGGGGTGGGGGAATCCAATGATTTTAACAACAACAAAAAAGAATCTACATGAACTATTCATCTTTGAGTCAGATGGTCTAAGAACAGGGGCGAGGAGGAGGAGGAGGAGGAGGAGAAGGGTGCACATTGGCATTTTTTAAAATCTGAGTCACACCACTGAAAATGCAACCTTCTTTGGTCTCCTTAAAAATAACTGAGACCTGTCAGATAGTTTCTACCATTGTTGTTAACACTACTGGTGGGGAGATGTGATGTATATGAGGACACACATCCGAAGTAAAGTGCATGTGTCTGTGTTAATTTTGTTACATACCTGAGGTTTGTGAATAAGTAGAGCTGTACCTTATTCCTCCGTCCTTTCTAAAAAACACTGCTCTTGACTCCGTGGGACACTCACTTTCTTCCCAGCTTGGTCTGTCACTAAGAATTAAAACTGACTCTTAAAAGGAGATTCCGCAACCTCTCTGCTAGAAATTTGGAAAAGAGAATAGATTCATGAAATTCACATCCTAAGCTTGGAGAAGAGAGGGAAGATAACCCAAAATGTGTTCCTCATCTAGAGAACCCAATGGACCTGAGGACCAAGTGGATTGACAGGCCAATCCTAAGCAAACTTATACTTTTCCAAGTCATTTAAAGTCAATGGGGCTAGAAAGAAATAATTTTGCATAGGATTCCAATGTAAGTAATCTGAGTTGAATGAGTTTTTCGCAACTCATCAAAGACTTGAGGTCAGCATAGTGTACGTGTGAGTGAGTGTGGGCGCATTATCCTGAATTACAAGCAAAGATAGGAAGGTGCCAGTTTCATCAGGGACATCGAAACATGGAGCAGGAAGGTATCGTAAGGGTCATCTAGCCCAACCCCTGCATAAAGCATGAAATTCACAGTTTCCTCCCTGCTACTTCCCCAATGACCTCTGCTCTATGCCCAGAGGAAGGTACAAAACCTCCAGGATTCCTCGGCCAATCTGGCCTGGAGGGAGATTCCTTCCTGTTCCCAATGTGGTGTTCGGCATTACACTGGACATATGAGAAAGGGCGACGAGAGCCTAGCACCGGCTTCTCCCTTCCTGCCTTCCCTCTCATGCTCTGTCTAAATTCATACTGAGTCATAGAGTCAACATTGCTTTCAGATAGACATCTGACCTCTGCTTAAAAACCTCTAAAGAAGGAGACCCCACTCTAGGCTTTTTTTTTTGTCTCCAAATCCCTCTCTCCCCACTGCTTTTGTCTTCACAAGGATGAAGATATGGGTTCTAGAAACAACATGCAACATTTATAAACTGTATTCTCAGTGTCCCTCCATGGACAGATCAGATGCATGCACTGAAGCGCTGAAACGTTTACTCTTCCCCTCTGACAGAGCAGCTAAGCAGTGAATCCACTTCAAGCAAGCCCTTGACAAAAACTAAAACAAGTTGATTTCTCAAAAAATAAAACCCCTTCATAACAGGACTTTCCGTGCTTCTGTCCGATGATCTTCAACAGCTGTGGTGGATGAGTTTCAAATGGCTTTCTAATGCAACAAATGGAAACCCTAAAAAGGAATTCACCCATCAGTCAGAAGCTTCACGTATAAAGCTTCCTTATATCAGGTCATAGCTCAGCATTATCTCCTCTCACTGAAGTTTGATCCTCTGCTATGAGAACAAGGAACAACTCGAATTCCCTATCTGTAAAACAGCAGGAACAACAGCTGGGGAGGGCAGTCATTCCGACTGGAATCCTGAGGACACTTTCCTGGGAGAAATCACCACAGAATACCTTGGGACTTACTTCTGAGTAGGCCTGCTTAGGAATGCCCCCTCCATTACTTCAAGAGCAATCCTAAGCAGGGGCACCTCAGAGTCCTACTCAGCTCTATCCAATGGGGCTTACTCCTAGGAAAGGGTTCTTAGGGTTGCCCTATCCATTGCTCAGCATAACCTGCCTCACAGGGTTGTCACTAGGATAAAACAGAGAAGATTCTCCTGCATAAATTAAAATCTTTAGGACATATACGCCACAGCATACACAGATCATAGACATTGCTGGGTGGAAGCACGCTGTTTAACTTGCTGCTGATGCAGATCAGAGTCTCAGTAAGGGGGAGGACAGATATTGTTCCCATTGCCCATCTTTCCCAAAGTGGTCCTGGTCTGGACTGTAAAATTGGGAGAGAAGCGGCTTTATGCTGAGTCAGACAAACAGTTCATCTAGCCCAGCTGCATCTCTACTTTGACCGGAAACAACAGGAAATGGAAATGCCAAGGATCCTTTACAAGCACACAAAGCATGTCCTAAATTCCAGTTCCTAAGCTACTTCAAGAGGCTATTCTGCAGCCAATGTTTAAAGCCTTCTAAAAACAGAACCAAACACACCTTGGCTTGTTCAGCGTCCTAAGTTGGTATTCTCAGTCTCAGCATTAGGAAAAGGATAGCAGGTTGATGATTTTTTCCATGTGATGTCAAATGTTTCTGGATTCAGGAAGATAATAAAGACAGTCTACCTTCTCCGTAAGGGCTGCTTCAATCCCTTTGGAATGTTCTTCTCAGTCACTGAGCATTTGTTTGTTACTTCAGCCTCTTGAGGTCTTCAATGTAACAAAATGGGCTAGGGAGGTTCTTTAAGCTTACCAACACAGAAATTGCCTAACATCCTGTATATCCCTTATTGAGATTATATAGAGGTCATAAAATGCATAGCTTATGGTGGAACTTGCCATGAGGGTCAGCCATGGTTAATACTTGGGTGGGAGATCACCTTTGAAGACCAGGGTTGCAATGCAGTGGAAGGCAACAGAAAACCACTTCTGTTAATCTCTTGCCTTGAAGACTCAATGAGCTGAAACTTTATGTAGTCACTGTGTGTCACCTGTGACTTGATGGTACATCATCATCATCATCATCATCTATTAATAGCCAAGTGGCCCAGATCTGAGGATACTTAAATCCAGAGATAGGACCCATGAATGAGCAAGACAGATCTTCCTACACACTTGAAAAATATCCCTGGATTAAAATCTAAAACCAAAAACAAACTATGGGGAGAGGTTAAAAACATTATAAAAGGAGCTACTGTAGCTTTAACCAGATGCCTCAGTGGCTGTTATTAGGTAACCATAACACTTTGGCCAGTATTCCAGGCTTGGTTAAAAGGCAGACGGAGGGGGCAGGGCCCTTTTCCAGGGCTGTTTTGGCATTTGATAGAGAATTATTGGGACCAGATCCAGAAATCTTGAAAAGTTGAGGGATGGGTTGTGCAAAGCAATTTTTTAGAAGTAAATTGCTACTTGAAGCCACTTTCAAAGACCATCTGGAGGAAGATGGAACAGGAGGGATTATGTCAGAGTGGTCAGGGCATGAACATGTTCTTCCTTTCAGTCCCCCACAGAGTCTGAACGCTGGTTTGGAGAAATAAGATTGTGCTTCCAAATCAGGGGTGCCAGATCTCCCAGAGGCCAAACCATGGGTGGGGGCAGTACCACCAGTCATGCTAGAAAATGATGTCATTTTCTGGTGCAACATGAAAGCTATGGATGTTTGGGAAGCTACTTAGTATTGGGGGTGATTTTTAGCCAATCACCTCCCACCTCCACCCCAGTGCAACCCATAGCTTCTGTGTTGCATTGCTTGGTATCATTTTCTGGCACGATGCCGAAGAGCACATGTACTTCACACATGTGCCTTCTCACTATCTAGGTGAGCAGATGTGGGGAATGTGTTGAACGCATAGGGACTTCTTAGACCAGGCCAGCAGTACAGGCCCAGGAGGGAATGGGTGTAAATTACTTGAGATAAGAGTGCTATTTTGACTGTCTCACAGTTGTAAGCATTTCCCTCTAAACGATGAATTCTCAGGTTTATCTCAAGACATTGTAGCACTGTTTCTTTGAAGTTTTATTTTAAAAGAGAAGATTTTATGAAGATGAGATGTTATCCCCCACCCAACATGAAATGGTCGAGTCCTAGATTTGCCAGGCCTGCCACAGGCAAGACTCATGCCTGTCACCGCTCTATGCTGCAGTGGAAGAAAAATAAACCCCCAAAAACGAGATGTTACCGAAGTCACTACAATAGAATTTCTGGGTATTCCTAAAGCTATTCATTGTCACTTCCAGGTGGAGTGATGTCAGTGATGCTGCTGATATCACAAGCATGTACCCTTCCCACTGCCCGCGTCACTCCAACGAGTCAGCCAGACAACCCCATACAGTCTGTCCAGCTCCCTCAGGAGTTTTCCAGCTTTCTTTCCTCTCTTTCTGCTATATGAAGGAAATTGGGTTGAGTTTATTTTATTTTTTAAATTCAGTTATGCCAGTAGATGCAGTTTGGCTGCGAGTGCAAACTGAGAGACTCTGTAAGACACATGATAACTATCTGTGTCAGATAACAAGAACACTATCTTCTCCATTTCAGAGTATGTGTTTGTGGCTGGTAGGATTCTGGCCTAGAATTTAGCTCTGGGCACACTGTATAATGGACAGTAAAGTAGGTAGTGGAGAAGGTTCTCCACTGTAGAAAGAGTTTTATACAGCCTCCATCGCATCAGCTAGCTCACACCTGGCAAAATTGTTTAATGTGGTTCGGTCATTGGTCTCCTTGCCAGAGGGAGGCCGTCAAATTTTGAATTCGGATATTAGCTGTGAGTCTTTTGGGAGCTTTTTTGCTGATAAAATCTTGTTTCTCCACCATGACTTGCCAGCCACAGTTGATTCAGTGAATGAGCTGGAGAACCCTTTGCCATCTTCAGGGCCAATATTTGATCATTTCAGTCCACTCTTTGTGGAGGAGATTGACAGGACCTGCAAGACAGAGTTGTTCCACCAGGCGTATGGCTGAGGCTGGGCCTCTGCCGGCCTGAAAAAATGCAGTGTATAAAATCTTAACCCTCCCTGTGAAGGCTGTTCACCATCCTGTTTTAAATGTGTATTAATAGAAATACACTGCTGTTTTAATGATGTTTTAACATAGATGATTTTTTATTATATTTTAATATGTTGTTATCCGCCCTGAGCCCGCTTACAGGGAGGGCGGAGTAGAAATTTGAAATAAACAAAATAAAATAAATAATAGATGATCCACAAATGCAGCTGCAGTGTTCCATAGGGATGTGAGAATAACACTCTAATTCAGTCATGCACTTACAGACCTTCAATATTTCAGATTCAGTCAACCAACTACAGCACAAGCGTTGGAACTTCCAGTGGACAGAATGGCTCCATACTTCATCAATGTTCTATTGAGAGAACAAGGAGGCCCCCGTTTTAATTCTTATCATTTTTTGTTCCATAATCAATATCTCTTTATATGGTAGACATTGTTCTTCATTGTAGATAGCTCTCGGATCGATCACTTCAAATGGTACCACCCAAGAGGGGATACCTTCACCCAGATATTTTTTAGATTTTTTCCAGATTGTGAAGTGGCTCCTTCTGATATAATGATGCAAAAACATAAAATCAGCTTTTATTTTATCCTGCCACAAGTAGGCATGCCATCCAAACAACTTCTTATAACCTTCTAATGTTAAGAGCTTGCGATCTTTCAGTGACATCCACTCTTTTAACTAAACTAAACATATTGCTTCATGATATAGTCTAATATTCGGCAACTGCAGTCCACCTTGTTCTTTAGCGTCACACAAGACTTTCATTTTTACTCGTGGTTTCTTGCCTGCCCACACAAAGTCAGAGATCTTCCTCTGCCATTTTTCAAATTGTTTAGTGTCTCTAATAATTGGAATTGTTTGTAATAGAAACATGATCCGTGGTAACACGTTCATCTTAACTGCCGCTATTCTTCCCAGCCGTGACAAATTTAATTTGTTCCATTTAATCATGTCTCTATCAATCTGTTGCCATAGCTTTTCATAGTTATTCTTGAATAAATCGATATTCTTCGCAGTTAACTCAATTCCAAGATATTTAACTTTGTGTTACTTCACAATCAGTAATTTCCATTAATTCTTGCTGCTTTTGTTTAGTCATATTCTTGCATAGTATCTTTGATTTCTTCTTATTAACATAAAATCCAGCCAGATCTCCGAACTCTTTTATCTTATCAAGCAACTTCGGCATGTTTTGTTATCTTCTTGTTATGGATGGTTCCAATATAGACAGATTAGAGACCTTTATAATTCGGATTGTTCAAAAGAAGGAATTAAATGGGAAAACTCAGAGTTGGAACAGACTATACTACAAGAAAGTAAAAAGAAGATATCTAAAATTTATAAAATACATTTGAAGTGGTATACAGAGGATGAGATGGTCAAAGTACAGATGGTGAAGTGGGCAATTAATTGTCACAAAGAAATAACAATGGAATCATGGGAACATTTATGGAAAACTACACTGAAGATTTCAACTTGTACCAGTATCAAAGAGAATGTTTATAAAATGATCTATAGATGGTATTTAACGCCTAAGAAAATTGTGCTTGGAAATGCAAATATGTCAGATAAATGCTGGAAATGTAAAAAGCATGAAGGATCATTGTATCATATGTGGTAGACGTGTGAAATAGCCAGACAGTTCTGGGGAGATATTATAGAAGTAATAAATGAGATATTGCAGATTCAAATAAAGAAGAACCCAGAACTATTGCTACTGAATTTAAGTATGGAAGATGTTCCTATGCAATACTGAACACTACTATTTTACATGATGACGGCAGCAAGACTTTTATATGTGCAGAAATGGAAGGTGCAATAAATACCAACTATTGAAGATTGGATGCATAAATTGCTGTACATGGCGGAAATGGATAAAATGACAAGAAAGTTGAGGGATCAGAATTTAGCAGAATTCTTTACGGATTGGGGAAGACTGAAAACATATTTAGAAAAGAAGTGGGATGTGAAAGGGGAATTATGGCAATTTGAAAATTATTAGAATGGTTTTTTTATTAGAAGAGACAGAATCTTTACCATATGAAGTGAAGTATTAGCTAACTGTTAGCCTAAATGTAAGTGGATTTGGAGTTAATAGATATTGGTAGAAATATTAAAGTAGATATTTTATTTAATTATTAGCTTAAATTTAAACATATTTGAATAGAAAGTAATAGATAATAGATTTTAAGTTAATAATAACAATACTGAAGTTAACAGATAGGGCTTAGTTGAACAAAGTAGTATGTAAACATGATATAATGAGCTACAGAAAAAGGGGATAGATTAGGAATAGATTAAGATATAGGGTTGGAAAGCTGTTGGAAGTCCTGAAAAAGGGGGGGAGGGAAAGGGTGGGGGAAAATGATAATGAGATGTTATTTGAAAGTTGTATGTATTAATATTCTCACCTAATATTTTTTTTAAAAAAAAGAGAGAGAAAGAGAACAAGGAGGCCCAAGTTCTTCTCCAGGCTCAGCCACGAAGCTCACTGGCTATGCCTGGGAGTTATTTTTCTTAACCCAAACAACCACACACTGTGATTGAGAGTATTAAAAAAAGGAAGGAATAACGTTTTTGCTACTCTCATATCCTTAAAGGAAGGCTTGGACGACGAGGACGACGAAGACAACAACAACAACTGTGCTTATATACCGTTTTTCTACACAGATTAATGCCTCACCCAGAGTGGTGAACAAGTTAGTGTTATTATTATCCCCACAATACAGCTGAGGAGCTGGCACTGAGATGAGTGGCTTACCCAAGGCCACCTGCAGAGCTCATGGCAGTAGTGGGATTCGAACTAGTAGAGTGCTGATTTGCAGCTGAACCATTTAACCACTGTGCAACAGTAGCACAATAATGATTTTTAAATATAGTCTGGCTAGCGGTCCTTGATGTTGTTATCTTAAAATACACTGAGTAGACATTTAGGCAGAACAGAGATTGAATCTTTATTGTAAACACAGTATTCAAGACCTTTATTCACAATAGTTATAATTTCAACTGGTAACACTTCAAACCAGTGGTAACATTCATCATTTCTTAGCAAAGCCCAGTCTTTGCAGCACCTTGGCCAGTGCCTCGTGGACATCTTTGTTACGCAGAGTGTAAATGATCGGGTTTAGAAGGGGGGTGACCACAACATAAAATACTGCTATTTCCTTGTCAGTATCAGGAGATCGCCCCGACTGGGGTATAATATAGGTAAACGTGGCTCCACCATAGAACATGATGACCACTACTAAATGGGAGCCACATGTAGAGAAGGCCTTGCGCAGTCCAGCAGCTGATCGCATTTGGAACATGGAAAGCAAAATGAGCCCATAGGAGATCAAGATAATGGAAAAGGGTACCAGGAGTACCATTCCTGCAAAGAGAAAAATGATGAACTCTGTGGTGTGGGTGTCATCACATGCTAGTTTCAACACCATTGGTATCTCACAGATAAAGTGGTTGATGCAGCAGGGACGACAGAAGGGGTGGCTAAAGGTGATGATGACGCATACTGCAGCAACAAAAAAACCACCTACCCAGGAGGCTGAAGCCAACTGTAACTGACGCCATCTTCCCATGGCAGTGGTATAGATCAGGGGATGGCAGATGGCTAAGAAACGATCGTAGGCCATGACCCCCAGCAGAAATGCTTCAGCAGAACCCAGAGACAAAGCTGCATACATCTGTAATGCACAGCGGATTAAGGACAATCCTGCATGACCAATTAGAAGATGAGCCAAAATCTGAGGTATGGTACTGGTAACATAACAAATTTCCACGCTCGAGAGGTGTGTGAGGAAGAAATACATGGGTGTGTGGAGGTGAGAGTCCATCTGTACTAGCATGATGATTCCAAGATTCCCCACAAGGGTAAATGAGTAGGTGAGGAGGATCAGTACAAAGAGCAAAATCTGTGTCTCTCGGTCATTGGAGAGTCCCACCAAGATGAATTCAGTCGTCGAGGTGAAGTTGTCAGCTCCCATTCAGAGCCTCTCCTGCAAAGACAAAGAGAGAAATATTATGAAATTGCAGTTTTTAGCATGTAACACTTTTCCAATGGATTGCAACTTCTCCTGTTGTATCACTGGTGACAACCATTGCAGGTTTCTTGAAGAAATCTTCTAAGAAGAACCCATGCCTGTGGACTCTTCCTCTTAGACTGGAGGGTGTGTCTAGATGGGGAAAATCTCCTAACAGTCAATAGTCATTCTGAGCCGTTAGCATAACAAAAGAACGATCAGCTTCCATAAGTGTGCGGCTATTTTCTCCAGCAGTTATTGACTTTTAGCAGCATCCTAATGGTACCCTGAGGCCAAAATCCCCATTTCCAAACACACCTATGCTAGCAGTTGTGGGATAAGAATCAGGAGGAATAATCAGGGAACGACCTTTGCAGATCAGAAGCTCTTTAGAGATTAAAAAATCTTCTGCTAACGGCAACATGCTTTCTTTTCAACCAAACGTGTTGAGACTTTGAAACCATAATGTACAAGAAGAGATTCACTGTTCTGAGTCATCAGCATACAAAGAAAAGGACCACCTATCAGAACACAAGTTAAAATAAAAGCTATTTTTAAATCCAATGCCCAGACCTGGTACCAAACATGGACACCGTTGTTTTATAACAACAACAACAACATTCAATTTATATACCGCCCTTCAGGACAACTTAACACCCACTCAGAGATGTTTACAAAGTATGCTATTATCCCCACGACATAACATCCTGGGAGGTGGGTGGGGCTGAGAGAGCTCTGAAAGAGCTGTGACTGACCCAAGGTCACTCAGCTGGCTTGTCAACTATAAAACAGCTAACTACAACTCCCATGTGCAAATTGTACTCATGTATAAACCCCACTACCTCACGTTCATGTGACTGGGAATGTTTGGAAAGTAGAATTCCCAAAGAAGGATGAAGCCTTGCGGGTATCTGGAGCGTTTACATTTGAATGTGGCCCCGTGTTACAATCTGCCCATGTGTTGTCTAGTAGTATCAGGTTCTGTGCTTAGCACATAATAACAACAACATTCGATTTATATACGGCCCTTCAGGACAACTTGACGCCCACTCAGAGTGGTTTACAAAATATGTCATTATTATTATCCCCACAACAAAACATCCTGTGAGGTGGGTGGGTCTAAGAGAGCTCCCAGAAGCTGTGACTGACCGAAGGTCACCCAGCTGGCTTCAAGTGGAGGAGTGGGCAATCAAACTCGGTTCTCCAGATTAGAGTCCCACACTCTTAACCACCACACCAAACTGGCTCTCATGACAACATTCATATTTCAGGCAAACCACATTTGATAGCCACAGTTTCATCCTGCAAGTTACAAGAACGTTAATTAAAGTTTGAGTTGAACCTGCAAACATACAAAGTCCTTCTTCATTCCTACAGAGAACACCTGATCCAGAATCAGAGATCTCTCAAAGATCTTGGCACAAAGACACCTGCAGGTACTCTCACAGTACTTAGCAATCTGACACATTTGTCTCTCCAGCTCAGTCTACAAGTAAATATTCGAAATTAGAAGGCACAGGGTTTTTCTTCCTGAAATTTTGGACGAAGATGCCAGAAAGTTCTAAGCTAGTTGGGTGAAGAAGGGGGCATGTGAGTTCCAGAAATCTGTTTTCCTTTGAAGAAATGGAGGGAAATGGTAACCAAATTGATTAGCTAATCCAACTAATTCTATTAATGTAGCCAAAGAAATGAATTAAAAGGGCATAGGATTTCTATCTAAATCCAACTTCCTCTGTGTATGGGCCCATGTGCATTCAAATTTAAAAACAAACACGGAAAGCTCCCACTTTCATCAGACACATGCAGGTTTTTCTTTCTCGAAATCACTCACTCTGAGGTGATTTGGACTCCTGAAAGCTCATTCTGACCTGTACGTGTGATCTTGATTTCTCAACTCCCGCCCCCACCTTCATAACAGGACTTGCAAATCTCACCTTCTGTCCGATGATCTTCAACAGCTGTGGTGGATGAGTTTCAAATGGCTTTCTAATGCAACAAATGGAGACCCTAAAAAGGAATTCGCCCATCAGTCAGAAGCTTCACATATAAAGCTTCCTTATATCAGGTCATAGCTCAGCATTATCTACTCTCACTAAAGTGTGATCCATGTTCCGCTATGAGAAGAAGGAACAACTCGAATTCCCTATCTGTTAAACAGCAGGAACAACAGCTGGGGAGGGCAGTCACTCCGACTGGAATCCTGAGGACACTTTCCTGGGAGAAATCACCACAGAATACCTTGGGACTTACTTCTGAGTAGGCCTGCTTAGGAATGCCCCCTCCATTGCTTCAAGAGCAATCCCAAGCAGGGGCACCTCAGAGTCCTACTCAGCTCTATCCAACGGGGCTTACTCCTAGGAAAGCATTCTTAGGGCTGCACTGTCCATTGCTCAGCAAAACCCACCTCACAGGGTTGTCGTGAGGATAAAACAGAGAAGAAGAGAATGTTGAAAGCTACATTGGGTTGGGGGAGAAAAGTAGAATAGGAAGGAAGGAAGGAAGGAAGGAAAATGTAAATAAATAAATGTCAAGCTGGATGGATGTTAGTTTTGTAATGAAAGACTATGGGGGGGGGTGAAGAATCTTGTAAATCACCAACTTTCAAAGATCCATCAGCATAACAATTTGAATAGCACTGAATCAGGTCCTAGATCCAATAAGCCCGAAGTTGCCAACTCTCAGTGGTAGCAGATCTTCAAGACATCCAGAGACAATTTCACCAAAGTACTTTCCATGGGAGATGCCATATACATGCGAAGCGAGTTCTGTACCACTGAGTAACCAGCCCCATTGACTGGGTGAAATATGTGCAACTTTCTATACAAAATATAAGCCTATTTTGAAAATGCTGCCTGCAGCAGGTTCTTGGTATCTTCGCTCCTAGTGGTTTCTTCCTCCAGTATGAGAGCAGAAAGCATTTAGAATCCTCTGGCTATGAAAGTATTTGTAGATCCTCCTGCATAAATTAAAATATTTAGGACATATACACCACAGCATACGCAGATCACAGACATTGCTGGGTGGAAGCATGCTGTGTAACTTGCTTCTGATGCAGATCAGAGTCTCAGTAAGGAGGAGGACAGATATTGTTCCCATTGCCCATCTTTCCCAAAGAGGTCCTGGACTGTAGGACTGGGAGAGAAGCGGCTTTATGCTGAGTCAGAGCCAAGCTACAAGTGACGCCTGACACAGGTTGGACACTTGTCTGCTTCCCTCAAATTTTGATGGGAAATGTAGGCAGCTTGGCGGAATGCTGGATGACAGTTGAAAAGTCCATTGGACAGCAGTCGGACAGCCAAGCTGCAAGACCAGAATGCCTACATTTCCCATCAAAACTTGAGGGAAGCTGACAAGTGTCCAACCTGTGTCATTCGTCACGTGTAGCTTGGCTCTCAAACAGATGGTTCATCTAGCCCAGCTGCCCTCTGCCTGAACTGGAAACAGCATCCCTGGCTTCAAGCCGGAAGGGAAATGCCAGAGACCCTTTAAGCATGCAAACAGTGCCTTAAATTCCAGTTCCCTAGCTATGTCAAGAGGTTATTCTCCAGCCAATGTTTAAAGCCTTCTAAAAACAGAATCAAACATACCTCGGCTTGTTCAACTCCTTAAGTCTTCTCAGTCTCAGCATTAGGAAAAGGACAGCAGGTTGATGATCTTTATTCCACATGATGTCAAACGTTGCTAGATTCAGGAAGATAATAAAGACAGAAGGGCTGCTTCAGTCCCTTTGGAATGTTCTTCTCGGTCATTAAGAGTTTGTTTGTGACTTCAGCCTCTTGGGTCTGAGGCCTTTGATGAAACAAAATGGGCCAGGGAGTTTCTTTAAGCTTTTCCACACAGAAATTACCTAACATCCCTTCTTAAAGTTATATAGAGGTCATAAAATGTATAGTATATGATGGAGCTTGTCATAAGGGTCAGGCCTGGTTAATACTGGGGTGGGAGATCACCTTGGAAGAGAAGGGTTGCTACGCAGAGGAAGGCAACAGAAAACTACCTCTGCTCATCTCTTTCCTTGAAAACTTCATGAGCTGAATCTTCATGGGGTTACTCTGGGTCAGCTGTGACTTTATGGTACATCATCATATATTAATAGCCAAATGGCCCTGATCTAAGGATACTGAATGCCAGAGATAGAATCCATGAATGGTCAAGACAGATCTTTTTGTACACATAAAAATGTCCCTGGATTAAAATCTGACACACACAAAAAAACCCATTGAGGGTTTTAAAAAAGGAGCAAATGTAACTTTAACCAGATGCCTCACTGGTGTTGCTAGGCAACCATAACAATATGGTCAATATTCCAGGTTTGGTTTCTATCAATAAAAGGCAGAGGGAAGGGCTTTTCCAAGGCTCTTTTGGCATCTGAGGGAGAATCATAGGGACCAGGTCCAGAAACAACCACACTGAAAAAATGAGGGATGGCTTGTGCAAAGTAAATTTTTTAAAAAGAGAATTGCTGCTTGAAGCAACTTTCAAAGATGATTTGGAGGAAGTTAGGAGGGATTATGTTGGGGTGTGTAGAGACATACTCATGTCCTTCTTCTCAAGCCCCTCACAGGGTATGAACACTGGTTTGGAAAAACAAGTTAGTGCATCCAAATTAGGGCGGCCGGGTCCCCCAGAGGCCAAACCATCTTCTGCCACAACGTGGAAGTTATGGGTGTTTGGGAAGCTACTTAGTATTGGGGATGGTTTTTTGCCAATCACCCCCCAGCCCGGTGCAACCCATAGCTTCTGCCTTGCCTGGCTTGGCGTCATTTCCAGTGCAATGCTGAAGAGCGCATGCACTTCACACATCTGCCTCCCCACTAGCCAGTTGAGCAGAGATGGCGTATGTGCTGGAAGCATAGGGACTTCTTAGACCAGGCCAGCAGTCCAGGCCCAGGGAATGAGTGTAACGTATTTGAGGTAAGAGTGGTAGAGAGGAAGAAAATATTTTACTCTTTCAAAGTTGTACATGATTCCTTCTAAATGAAGAATTCTCAGGTTTATCCCAAGATACTGTTTCAATATTTCTTTGAAGTTTTATTTTTAAAAGAGAAGATTTTATGAAGATGAGATGTTATCCCCCACCCAACATGAAATGGTCGAGTCCTAGGTTTGCCAGGCCTGCCATAGGCAAGCCTCATTGCCTCCCACTGCACCATGCTGCAGTGGGATAAAAATAAAATAAAAAACAGAGATGTCACCAAAGTCACTACAATAGAATTTCTGGGGATTCCTAGAGCTATTCATTGTCACTTCCAGGTGGTGACCAAAAATGTTGGGAGTGATGTCAGTGACATTGCTGACATCACAAGCACGTACCCTTGTCATTGCCCCAAGCACTCCCATGAGTTGGCCAGGCAACCTCATACAGTCTGTCCAATTCCCTCAGGAGTTTGCCACTTTCTTTGCTCTCTTTCAGCTATATGTACGAAGTTGGATTGAGTTTATATTTTTAAAATTCAGTTATGCAGCTACAGATATTCTTAAGGTCACACTTACGGGTGCCATTCCCTCATCCGGGGCAGGGATCCCCTGTGCCAACCTTCCCCCCTGCCCCCACTTACCTGGCCAGTTGGTGGGCACATCCCCTTGGCACCCCCGCAGGCAGTGTGGTGTGTCCCCATGTGACACGGCACACATCTGTGCCCACAGAGGCCTAATTCACAAGCAGCAGGCCCATTTTGGGCTGAATTGTGCCTTGCAGCAGGGTGATTCAGCCCTTTGGTGAGCGTGAGAGTGCTCCTGGGCTGCCCTTTGACCCACATGATGATATCAGTTCCCAGAAGTGACATCATCATGCCAGCCAGGAGAGAAACGCACGGGGATGGAGCAAGGTAAAAACCAGCATCCCAATCTCCCGCTGGGGGAGTGAAGGGACCTGGCAACCCTAGTCAACCTTGATATTTCAGATTCAGTCAACCAACTACAGCACAAGAATTGGAACTTGCAGTGGATGGAATGGCTCCATACTTCACCAAAGTTCTATAGAGAGAACAAAGAGGCCCAGGTTCTTCTCCAGGTTCAGCCATGAAGCTCACCAGTTATGTCTGAGAGTTATTTTTCTTAACCCCAAAAACCACACATAGTGATTGTAAGTATAAAAAAGAAGGAAGGGAGATAGTTTATGCTACTCCCATATCCTTGAAAGAAGGCTTGAATAAAAATATCACACTAATAAATTTTAAATACAGTCTGGTTAGTGGTCCTGGATGTTGTTGCTGTTAAATAGTGTTATTTTGAAATACATAGCACAGATGTTGAATCTTTATTGTAAACACAGAGTATTCAAGACCTTTATTCACAATATTCATATTTACAACTGGTGACCCTTTGGACCAACAATAACATTCAATTTTTCCTAGCAAAGTCCTATCAAGGTCTTTGAAGCAACTTCACCATCGCTTCATGGACATCTTTGTTTCGCAGAGTGTAAATTATAGGGTTTAGAAGGGGGGTGACTACGACATAAAACACCGCAATTTGCTTGTCAGTATCAGGAGATCTTCCTGACTGGGGTATAATGTAGGTAAAGGTGGTTCCCCCATAGAACATGATGACCACTGCTAAATGGGAGCCACATGTAGAGAAGGCCTTGCGCAATCCAGTGGCCGACTGCATTTGGAACACAGAAAACAAAATGAGCCCATAGGAGATCAAGATAACTGAAAAGGGTATGAGGATGACTGTCCCTGCAAATAGAAAATTGATGAATTCTGTAGTGTGGGTGTCATCACATGCTAGTTTCAAAACCATCGGTATCTCACAGATAAAGTGGTTGATGCAGCAGGGACGACAGAAGGGGTGGCTAAAGGTGATGATGACACATACTGCAGCAACAAAAAAACCACCTACCCAGGAGGCTGAAGCCAACTGTAACTGGCGCCATCTTCCCATGGCAGTGGTATAGATCAGGGGATGGCAGATGGCTAAGTAACGATCGTAGGCAATGACCCCCAGCAGAAATGCTTCAGCAGAACCCAGAGACAAAGCTGCATACATCTGTAATGCACAGCGGATTAAGGACAATCCTGCACGGCCCATTAGAAGATGAGCCAACATCTGGGGGATGGTGCTGGTGACGTAACAGATTTCCATGCTCGAGAGGTGTGTGAGGAAGAAATACATGGGAGTGTGGAGATGGGAGTCCTTCTGCACCAGCATGATGATCCCTAGGTTCCCCACAAGGGTAAAAGAATAGGTGAGGAGGATCAGTACAAAGAGTAAAATCTGTGTCCCACGGTCATTGGAGAGTCCCACCAAGATGAATTCAGCAGATGAAGTGAAGTTGTCAACTCCCATTCAGAACTTCTCCTGCAAAGACAAACTTCCCATTTTCAGCAATTAACACTTTTCCAGTGGATTTCAGATTATATTGTATCAGTGGTGCCAACTATTGCAGGTTTATTGAAGAAATATCCTGAGAAGAATTCGTGTGTGTACACTCTTCCTCTTAGACTGGAGGGTGTGTTTAGATGGAGAATATCTCGCAATGATTATTCTGAGCCATTAGCATAAGTAAAGAATGAATTATCAGCTTCCATAAGTGTGTGGCTACTTTCTCCAGCGGTTATTAACTTTTAGCAGCATCCTAATGGTACCCTGAGGCCAAAATCCTGATTCCGAAACACATCTATCTTAGAAATTGTGGGATAAGAATCAGGAGTAACAATAAGGTAGCAACCTTTGCAGATGAGAAGCTCTTTAGAGATTAGAAAATCCCTTGCTGACTGCAAAGTGCTAAAGCAAAGAAAAAGAGAGTGTCACGGTAACAGCAATCCAAAAGAAGAAGAAAATGCTGTGACTGTACTTGCTATGAAACAAATCAATTAAAATAAGCAAAAAATAAAATGTTTCCATTTGTATGTAATGTAAATTTATATATATCAACAATGATTTATCTTGCATTTTATGAAGGTCATTTCTCTAGTATCGCTGGCCTTTTAATTTCAATTTTTAATTTAATTTTCATTGGGCTCTTTAACTTACTGGTAATAAATTAATGACGCATGTAGAACAGCTCATGTGCCTAGAAGCAACCGGCTGCCGCGCCTTATATTTCTCAATAGGAACTGTGTGATATTGTATTTTGTAAGTATATATCCAGTATCCCTCAATTTGTTTTTAAATATTTATTATTTGAATAAATTGTTTTACATACATTTTAGCTATGTAACTGCCAGGTGAGGGAGGACTGACACAGAAAACTGTTTGCTAGTCATCCCATTGCACTTATTGTTAATATGATTATGAACCCTGAAGATTTTGTATGAAGCTCTTCTCGTTGCTCTGCTATGAATTCTGGATCATTTATGTATGAATTGTAACTTGGTTCCTGTATGGTATTTACTTGTACTTATTTCCTGACAAAGTTGGAAGGAACGGTCACTTCAAATGCTGGCACTAGCAATTTGTACAAATATGTTTACAATGAGCACTATTGTACTTTGAATATTTGTTGATTTAATGTGATATTGAGTCTGCCAGCTGAATTAAAGACCTGGTGTGCCTTTTTCTTTGTTTAAATTTACATTACATAAATACACATGGAAACATTTTAATTTTTGTTTATTGTTTATAGTAAGTACAATCACGGCGTTTTCTTCTTCTTTTGGTTGACTGCAAAGTGCTTTCTCTTCAACCAAACATTTTGAGACTTTGAAACCATAATGTACAAGAAGAGATTCATTGTTCTGAGTCCTCCGCATAAAATTGGACCACCTATCAGAACACACGTAAAAGCTCTTTTTAAATCCAATACCATGACCTGGCACCAAACATTAAAAACGTTTTCTGACAAAGTTCATATTTCAGGCAAACCGCATTTGATAGCGACAGTTTCATCCTGAAATTTACAAGAACGTTCATTAAGGTTTGAGTTGAACCTGCAAACTTGCAAAATTCTTCTTCATTCCTACAGAGAACACCAGAATCAGAGATCTCTCAGACATCTTGGCGCACACATGCACATCTGCAGGTATCTCCCAAGTACTTAGCAATCTGAAGCATTTTTTTTTTCTCCAGCTCAGTCTACAAGTGAAAATTAGAAATTAGGAGGGGCAGGGTTTCTGCTCTCTGCCTGAAATTTTGGAGAGAGTTCTAAGCTAGTTGAGTGAGGGGTGGGGGGCGGGGATGTGAGATCCAGAAATTTTTTTCCTTTGAAGAAACAGAGGGAAATGGTAACCAAACTGATTAGCTAATTCAACTAATTCTATTAATGACGCTAAACAAACGTATTAAAAGGGCATAGGATTTCTATCTAAATCCAACTTCCTCTGTGTATGGGCTCATGTGCATTCAAACTTAAAAAACAAAGGCGAAAAACTCCCACCTTCATCAGACACACGCAGGTTTTTCTTTCTCAAAATCACCCACTCCGAGGGGCTGTTCTCCCTCATAGGGGAGAACAGGGGATGAAATATGGACTCCAGAAAGCTCATCCTGTCCTGTACATGGGATCTTGCCTCCTACAGTGCAATCCTAAGAAGAGTTATTCCGGTCTAAGCCCATTGAAGCCAAGAGTAACTCTTAAAATTGCACTGCTAACGTACTTCGATTGAGAGTCGCCACCATATGCAGAAATGATCATCCACCAGAATGTCAAATGAGAATTAAAGCTACTTTTAAAGATGAACCCAGAATGAGTGCTATTACTGACCTCCAATTGTTCTATCTGTCGTCTGTGAGCCAGCTCATACATGAGCCAGGGGTATTCAGCTGTTACCCAAACGGAGGGTCTACTTGACATTCTTTGAACTGGAGATGCTTGGGACAGAAACGGGGATCACCTGCATATAAAGCAGCTGGTCTACCCTTGAGCCACTATCCCAACCCCTAGAAGGAAAATCTACACTCTTGCTGATGTGGGCCTCCTGATGAAGGCTGTCTTCGAGGTCTCTGAGCTTAAAAGGGTGGAACGCTATTTGGAGTGCATTGTCAGTCACTCATTTGCTTTTATTTCTTATAGCCACTGAGTAGGTTGAATGTCAGTATTTCAGTAAACTTAACAATAGCAATAACATTTGATTTATATGCTGCCCTTTAGGACAACATAAAACTGACTCAGAGCAGTTTACAAAGTATGCTATTACCTTGTGAGGTGGCTGGGGCTGGGCTGGGGCTGAGAGAGCTCTGGAAGAGCTGTGACTGACCCAAAGTCACCCAGCTGGCTTCAAGCAGAGGAGTGGGGAATCAAAATTAAAGAATACCACTGTTCCATCAGAGAGACATCAACACAGAACCAGCAGTTTACTATGGCCATTTCCACACACGTTGAATAATGCACTTTCAATGCACTTTAGCAGTCTTTTGAAAGTGGATTTTTTGTTCCACACATGGAAAAGCAGTTCCAAATGTTCACTAAAGAGTATTGAAAGTGGATTATCCAATGTGTGTGGAAGCAGCCTATGTGAGGCCAATGGCCTTCTACGCCCAGTGTTGTCTATTATTATTGACAGTGGCCATTTCCACACACGTTGAATAATGCACTTTCAATGCACTTTCGCAATCCTTTAGAAGTGGATTTTTTGTTCCATGGAAAATCAGTTTCAAACGTTCCATGGAAAATCAGTTTCAAATGTTCACTAAAGAGTATTGAAAGTGGATTATCCAACGTGTGTGGAAGCAGACAGTATCATTTCATGTTCCATACGCAGAACCCTATCTGAGCTATCTGAGCCATGCCACTAGATACCTTTTCATTGGAGAGGTCAGTCCCTCTGGGACCTTACTTATATACCACCTTCTGTACGACAGAGGGCCCCAGCCTGATTTTCCAGGGACATCTGTACATTTTCTCAAACGTGGGCTACAGATGAAGCCTTTGATGAAAAGTCTGCCTGTGGCAGGATATCCATATCTTATCTTCCAATGGCTTGTTTCTCCAGTAATAAGAGCAAAACAGGTAGAATTGTCCAGATGTAAAATGGGAGGGAAACTGCTAAAAAAATCTTCAGAATAAATTATAACGTTTGGGCACACATATACATTCTGCCAAAATATGTATCTCCTATACTTACCTAGTCAAGAGGAGTAGGTTGCTTAACTTGCTACTGATGCTGACCGGAGTCTCAGTTAGAAGTCAGAATTTATTCCATTTTTCTCAAGGAGGCCCTGGCCTCTAACACTGGGAGAGAGCCTGATTTTTTGAGTAGTCAGAAAAATGGTCCCTCTGGCCAGGCATGCAGTCCTTTGACTAACAGCCACTTTACAGGCCCTCGAGGAGATATCCATCCTTGTTCTGGAAATGCTGGGGACCTTTGAGATGAACGCAAAGTATTCAAATTCTAAGAATTCAAGAATTCAAATTCTAAATCACTTCAAGAATTTCTCCTCCCACCAGGATTTCACTCCATCTGAGACGAGGGTGAACAACACACACAGGCCCAGGTTCCTGATTATTCTCAGCCTTGGAAAAGAGACTGCATAGTGTGTGATTCTGCTATCATCATAAAGATTTTAGGACTCAAAAAGATAATACAGACTATGGATCTTCTCCACGAGGATTGCTTCATTCTCTTTGGAGCTTTCCCCTGGGTCATTAACACTTTGTTTGTTACTTCAGCCTCTTGGGTCTAAAACCCTTCATGTAATAAGTTATTGAAAACCCTTAAGAAAACTATTTCAATAAAGAAACGACCAAAAATCACATGAGTTATTTTCTTTTTATGTAAATGTAACCAATTTTGGTTCTACTGTCTTCAGGGAGAGCAGAAAGATTCAACTGATAGTTGTAGGTGGGCAGCCATGTTAGTCCCACAGTAGAACAGCAGAATTTGAGTCCAACAGCACCTGAGAGACCAACAAGATTTCCAAGGTGTAAGTTTTTTAGATTCAAAGCTTCTCCTTCAGACAAAGATCCTTGCATCTGATGAAGGAAGGTTTGACTCTCAAAAGCTAATACCGTGAAAATCTTCTTGGTCTCTAGGGTGCCACTGGAATCAACTTCTGAAATTCAACTGGGTAGGTGCAATCTGTTTTGATAGTGAATTCCTATCCATCATTTCCAAAATATACATGTGTAACCCCAATTTCTCCTTCCAACTGCTGGGGGAAGAAATTTCAGGATCTGGGTTTGGTAATGAAAGGCGGGGGGGGGGGGGGAGTGACCAAAAAAGAATGCAGCAGTGTTTCCAGTCCACCGGCCTCTACTTCCAACAAAGACAGGTGGCCAGTAGGCAAAAGGGGGGGGGATATAATTTCCAAAACAACTGCAATCACATCACCTGTAACCCTAGTAGAACCTAAAATACAAGTAAGGTTTGATCCATCAAGGAGGGATGAGGAATAGAAGAAAGATATACAAATGCAAAACTTCAGCTTAGACAGCACACCTTAAAATTTGGAACCAAAAAGAGATAATAGTCTTTTACTATCTCTCTGAAGCCTTCTGCACATCTCTTTGCTGCCATGTGGCTGGATCTCTCTGGTCCAGCCACATGGCTGGTGCTGCTGCTCTTGGGTTGCTTGGCACTGTGGCAAATCACACAAGACGGCAGCTGTCTTGAGGCACCCAGGCGGCTTCTGTCTCTCCGCCTTAGAGCCTTCTTTCCCCTCAGAACGCTTTTTCCTCAGCGCTTCTATTGTCTCCATCATGGGGACAAAATACCCCCTCCCCACTGCAAAGTCCACTAGAGGGCCAAACCCATAGGGTCCCCAATTTGGCTCCCCAACAAGATATTCACCCCAAAAAAGCATTTAAATTAAGAAGGGTTCTTTAAAAAACTACAACAAAATTATAACTGTTATAAAGACAAGCATGACGCACTACATAATTAAACCATACATTTAAAATGTAAGCAAAGCATCATATTACAATTCATTTTACAATTATTATCCTCGCAACAACCCTGTGAGGCACATTAGGTTAAGAATATGGGACTGGCCCAATAATAAGAGTACCATTCCTCCAGAGGGGGTGGGGGACACTCAGCTAACATTCAGCTTTTCTTAGCAAAGTCCAATCTTGGCAGCAATTTCACCATCGCCTCATGGACATCTTTGTTCCGCAGGGTGTAAATGATCGGATTTAGAAGGGGGGTGACCACAATATAAAATACTGCAATTTGCTTGTTGGTGTCAGGAGATCTTCCTGACTCAGGTATGATATAAGTAAAGGTGCCTGTGCCGTAGAACAAGGTGACCACTGCTAAATGGGAGCCACATGTAGAGAAGGCCTTGCGCAGTCCAGTGGCTGATCGCATTTGGAACACGGAAAGCAAAATCAGCCCATAGGAGATCAAGATAACGGAAAAGGGTATGAGGAGGACCATTCCTGCAAAGAGAAAAACGAAGAATTCTGTGGTGTAGGTGTCATCACATGCTAGTTTCAACACCATTGGTATCTCACAGATAAAGTGGTTGACACAGCAGGGATTGCAGAAGTAGTGGCTAAAAGTGAGGCTCACACCTACTATGCCAACACAAAAGCCACTTACCCAACAGGCTGAAGCAAACTGAACCTGGCGCCCTCTCCCCATGGCAGTGGCATAGATCGGGGATGGCAGATGGCTAAGAAACGATCGTAGGCCATGATACCCAACAGAAATGCTTCAGCCGTACTCATTGCCAAAGCTACATACATCTGTAATGCACACTGGATTAAGGACAATTCTGCATGACCCATGAGAAGATGAGTCAGCATCTGGGGTATGGTGCTGGTGACATAACAAATCTCCACACTCGAGAGGTGTGTGAGGAAGAAATACATGGGTGTATGGAGGTGGGAGTCTGTCTGTACCAGCATGATGATCCCTAGGTTCCCCACAAGGGTAAATGAGTAGATGAAGAGAATTAGCACAAAGAGCAGAATCTGTGTCTCGTGGTCATTGGAAAGTCCCTTCAAAATGAATCCAGTAGTACAGGTGAGGTTGTCAACCCCCATTCAGGGATTCTCCTACAGAAAAAAAGTAATGTTAGCTTTTAACACTTTTCTCATGGATTGCAGCTTCTCTTATCGTATCAGTGGGGCCAACCATGGGTGTGACCTCTTTGTCTTAGATCGGATGGTTACATTACTAGGAAAATCTCCTAACTGTAATTGGTTCTTACGAGGCATTTGCGTTAGCATAATAAAAGAACGATCCGTTTCCATCACTGCATGGCAGAAGAAAAGCTACTTTTGCCATCATTTATTGACTTTGAGAAGCATCCTAACAGTACATGAGGCCAAAATTCCGATTCTCAAACACGCTTAAGATAGCAATTGTGAGATGAGAGTCAAGTGGAAGAATGAGGTAGCAACATTTGCAGATTAGAAACTCTTTAAGAGGTTAGAACATCCCTAGATGACCAGAAACCTCCTCCCATCATGTAGGAGCAACCCTGACTCGCACTGGGAGATTGTTCTGAGATGCCAGCATCGGCAGAAGTAGTCATCCACCAGAATGTCAAAGGAGAATAAAACTATGTTTAAAGCTGAAAGCGGAACACGTGCCATTCCTGATCCGCATTTTTTTTTCAAATTTCATATGTCAGCCAGACACATTCAGCAGGCATGAGTTCATCCCTAACCTTGTGAGAATCCTCGCAAACCACGGAAGTTTTCGTTGAATACACAAACATTCAAAATTCTTCTGCCTCCTTCAAGAAATCTCTTGATCCACTCTCTGAGATCTCTCCAATTTCTTTCATTGTAGTTAGGACTAACCGGCCGTGTTCTTACTCAATACATACAAGGCTGACTGATCATGTATAAAGGAAGGCCAAAAAAATTCCTATTTTTTTGTAAACACAATGAGCAGATAAAGAGATCTGCCCTCTTGCATCTGAAGAAGGATCCTTGCATCCTTGCATCTGAAGAAGGAAAGTTTGACTCTCAAAAGCTTACACCCTGAAAATCTTGTTGATCTCTAAGGTGCCGCTGTACTCAGCTTCCAAGATTCAACAGAGTGGTTCAATCTGTTTTGACAGAAGAATTCCCAACCATCATTTCCAAAATATACATGTGTAACCCCAATTTCTCCTTCCAACCACTGAGGAAAGAAATTACAGGACCTGGGTTTGGTAATGTAGGGGGAGTGCAGTGGTGCCTCCAGTCCACCGGCCTCTACTTCCAATAAAGACAGATGGCCAGTAGGTAAAAGGGAGGGGGAATGTAATTTCCAAAATAACTCCGATCACATCACCTGTTACTTGACACGAGTAGAGCCTAAAACACCAGTACGGTTTAATTCAACAAGGAGGGACGAGGAATAGAAAAAAGATATGAAAATGCAAAACTCGAGCTTAGAAAACATACCTAATTGGAATCAAAAAGGGATAATAGTATTTTACGGCCTTCTGTAGCCTTCTGTGTGTCTCTTTGCTGCCACGTGGCTGGATCTCTCTGCCACTGGTGCTGCTGCTCTTGGGACGCTTGGCACTATTGTTGCCAAGTAGCCCCCCTCTCCTGTTCTGAGGCCTGCAATGAACTGTGTCAGTTTCCTGCGTTGCTGTTTAAAGCTACACTAAAGACTCTTTCTGGGCAGCATTGCCCATGCTTGTATCCTGACTTTCCTGTGTGTTTGGACTCTACTACACGTGTCTGTTTCCTGTCTACATTCCTGCTATGAATTACCTACACTGGGCTGTTTCTATCTTTGCAATGGACTGTGTTATGCACTATTCCCTGCCTCCATGGATGTTTGCCTCACCTGAGCCCAGAGCCATGCTGTTAGCAGCCAGGTGCCAACCAGGGAGACCCTCAACGAGCCTGGCCAGGCACCCCTTGGTCAGTTCCCGCCGGGAGACTCCCGCGGGCCCATTACCAAGCTTGCCCTCGCTACCGGGCAGCCTGCTAGCAAGCCCCAGTCATGCCCAGCCACCAGCCATGTTCCCAGGCAGCCAGAGGACCAGCTTGAACAGCCTGCTTAGAGAAGCCATTTTGGAGAAGCGAGCAGACCACGTCTGCAGAGTTGAACCTCACCCTGCTCTGTATATCTTAACAGCCGCCCCAGAATGGAAGCTAAATGCCGGCCATCCTAAGCACTTAATGGACTCTCCACAAAGCAGCCTCCGCATTCCAGAACTGATGACATCGCGACTCAGCCCAGTGTACTGGAACATCCTTTCAACACGCCTGGATCTCCCCCTCCCTCCTTTGTCCCCTCTTCCCAAAGGTGTCATAATGTCAATCAGATCCTAAAGTGACCCATCTAGGGTAGTTAGAAAGCCATTAAAACCTTTGTTTCACCCATGAGAACTACTGGGAACAGCACCAGCACCAGGGTACGTTTTGGGGTATTTAAGCTGGCCTCCCAGGCCACATGGTGCGCGTGCCATTCCTATCCAGACTCCTTGCTGTCACTCTACCTGTGGATCTAGTGCTGGCATTAGACCACCCCACCTTGCTGCTACGTCTTTGCTCCACATCGGGATTGTGAGTATACCCAACTTCATCGCTCTCAAGTGGGCTACCCCACTAATGCAACCGTCTCTATTTTTCCTACTCTGTTTTTCCTAGCTCGTGTGTGTAATCTTGTATATGTGTGCAAGTTCAGGCATACACCCCATTATTTAGTAAAACACGTTGTATTGTTATTTAGTCTGCCTCTTTATTGCATGAGCGTCTGGAGAGGGACCCCGGTATACAGAGGTTAAGATCCGCACTAAATTTAGTTCCAGACTGCTAGCTAATTCCCCAGTCAAATAGAGCAGTTCTGGTAACACTATGGCAAATCACACAAGGCTGCAGCACTTTTATCCTCACAACTCTGTGAGGTAGGCTGGGCTGAGAATATGGGACTGGCCCCACAATAAAAGTACCATCCCCTCTCTGTGGGGGTGGAGGATCACCCCCTCCTGCTCCTGTTGCCCATTGCTGCTGAGAGTGGCAGCAGGAGAAAAATAAAAACTCATGATGCTGGCTTGGGCATCATGTCACTTCTGGTAATAAACTGGAAGTGACAGAGGACAGCTCTTAGATTCTCTGGCAATCCCTGGAGTTACCAATGTCACTTCCTTTTCTTTTTCTTTTACTGGGAATGATGTGATGCTGCAGCTCTGCGGCTGTCATCATATCCACCCCATATCCCAATCCACGGCCCTTTTGTCAGAGGCTAGGCCCTGCAGAGCAACTCTACAAAGCAAGATTCCATGGAAGAGCAGGGATTCGAACCTGGGTCTTCCAGATCCTAGTTGGATGCTCTAACTACTACACCACACTGGTATTCTTTTATAGCAAAGCCTTTCCTTAGGAAATTCACAATTCTCTTCAGCAACCATAGTATCTAGCATTAGAAGTTCCATTAGGGTACAGAAAAAAGCTTCATTTGATATCGGATAAAGAGAGCTTTGACTCATGAAAATATACCCTGGAAAATTGTGCTGGTCATTATGGTGTTACCAAGGGTTGCCAGGTGAGAGGGATGTGGGCAGAGTGGGAATAGTAATGATGGCTGCAACACTACCAGTGCAATCCTACACAGAGTTACTCCAATCTAAGCTCGTTGCCCGTTGACTTCAATGGGCTTAGACTGGAGTAACTCTGTTACTTTCAGTGTAAAGAAAAAAAAGGAAGTGACATGGGGTGGCTCTGAGAATCATTGGAAATTTTATGGTAAAATCATACCATATGTTACTTCCAGTTTATCAGAAGTGACATAGTGCTGGTTCTTCACGTTCTCTGGCCACAATTTGAAGGAGAGAGTATTGTAGTCCTACTGTGGTACTGTAATATTTTTTCATTCACATGGTCTTGGAAATTTGGGGGTGGTGCCTATGGAGGGAGGACCTGAAGAGAAATTTCAACTTGAATCTTTGGTATACCATAGGTTTTCCCCTCAAAGCTGCCATTTTCTACATGGGAACTGGTATCAGTTGTAAACACACAGCATTCAAAATCCTTATTCACAATATTCATACTTCCAAATGATGACCCTTTGGACCAATGCTAACATTCAGCTTTTCTTAGCAAAGCCCAGTCTTCGCAGCAACTTCGCCATCGCCTCATGGACATCTTTGTTCCGCAGGGTGTAAATTATAGGGTTTAGAAGGGGGGTGACTACAACATAAAACACCGCGATTTGCTTTTCATTACTAGGAGATCTTTCTGACTGAGGTATGATATAAGTAAAGGTGGTTGTACCGTAGAACAAGGTGACCACTGCTAAATGGGAGCCACATGTAGAGAAGGCCTTGCGCAGTCCTGTGGCTGACCGCATTTGAAACACAGAAAGCAAAATCAGCCCATAGGAGATCAAGATAACGGAAAAGGGTATCAAGATATCCATGGATGCAAACAGAAAAAGGATGAATTCTGTGGTATGAGTGTCATCACATGCTAGTTTCAACACCATTGGTATCTCACAGATAAAATGGTTGACGCAGCAGGGACCACAGAAGGGGTGGCTAAAGGTGATGATGACACATACAACAGCGACACAAAAGCCACCTACCCAACAGCCTGAAGCAAGTTGCAATTGGCGGCATCTTCCCATGGCAGTGGCATAGATCAGGGGACGGCAGATGGCTAAGAAACGATCGTAAGCCATGACACCCAACAGAAATGCTTCCGCCGTACCCATTGCCAAAGCTACATACATCTGTAATGCACACTGGATTAAGGACACTCCTCCATGACCTAGTAGGAGATGAGTCAGCATCTGGGGTATGGTGCTGGTGACATAACAAATCTCCACGCTCGAGAGGTGTGTGAGGAAGAAATACATGGGTGTGTGGAGGTGGGAGTCTGTCTGTACCAACAAGATGATCCCTAGGTTCCCCACAAGGGTAAATGAGTAGATGAAGAGAATTAGCACAAAGAGCAGAATCTGTGTCTCGCGGTCATTGGAAAGTCCCATCAAGATGAATCCAGTAGTACAGGTGAGGTTGTCAACCCCCATTCAGAGGTTCTTCTGAAGAAGAAAAAGACTAATGTAAACATTAAACACTTTTCTAATGGCTTGCAATTTCTCCTATTGTATCAGTAGTGCTAACTAGAGATGTGCATGAACTGGGGAAATATCGAACCATGCGGTTCATGGTTCATCGGGTTTCACAAACCACGAACTTTCACAAACTTGCCCCGGTTCGCAAACCAGTTCGTTTGGTTCGTGAAAATGTCCCTCCTGGGGCAGCAGAATGTCAGCAGAAAGCCCCTCCCCCTCCTCGTTGCCTAGGAAACTGATTGAACAGCACCAGGCCAAAAATGGCCGAAAAATGAACCAAACGAATTGTTCATGGCAGTTCATCAGAAATGGGCTCAGACGAAGAACTGGTTCGCGAACCATGAACCAGCCCAGTTCATGACGAACTTTGGTTCATATTTCAGTTTGTGCCCATCTCTAGTGCTAACCTTGGCTGGATTATTGAATGCATCCTTTGAAAAGAACCCATGGGTGTGCACTCTTCTTAGACTAGAGGGTGCATTACAAGAGAAAACCTTCCTAACTACAAACAGTCATTCTGAGCTATTAGCATAACAAAATAAAGATCAGCTTCCATAACTGCATGGCAGAAGAAAAGTTTCTTTTGCCAGTTAGGGCCAGGCTACAAGTGACAAATGACACAGGTTGGACACTTGTCAGCTTCCCTCAAGTTTTGATGGGACATGTAGGTGTCCTGGTTTTACAGCTTGGCTCTCCGACTGCTGTCCAATGGACTCTTCAACTGTCACTTGTCCAACATTCCACCAAGCTGCCTACATTTCCCATCAAAACTTGAGGGAAGCTGACAAGTGTCTAACCTGTGTCATTTGTCTCTTGTAGCCTGGCCAATAGAAGCATTCTAATATTACCATGAGGCCAAAATTTCCATTCTCAAAAAGTAAGGTAGCAATTCTGGGATAAGAGTCATATGGTACAATGAGGTAGCAACATTTGCATAGGAGAAACTCTTTAGAGGCTAGAACATTCCTAGTACTTTCAAAGTGCATTCAAAGTGCTTTCTTTTAAACCAAACATTTCCAGAGTGCGAAACCTCCTCCCATTCTGTGGGCACAATCTTGACTCCTAACTTACTAGCACTGGCAGATTGTTCTGAGATGCCAGAAGTGATCATGCACCAGAATGACAAAGGAGAATAAAAGAATGTTGAATGCTGAAAGCAGAATGAGTGTCATTCCTGAATCCTGACCAGCCATTTCTTGTCAAATTTCATACCTCAGCCAGACACATTCTTCAGGTACGAGTTCATTGCTAACCTTGTGAGAACTCCCTCAAACCATCCAAGTTCTAGTTGAACTCACAAACATTCAAAATTCTTTTGCCTCCCTCAAGAAATCTCATTCACTGAGATTTCTCTGATTCTTTCATTGTAGTTAGAACTAACCAGCTGTGGTCTTATCCAATCCATACAAGGCCATCAGTTCATGTATAAAGGAAGGCCAAAAAAATTCCTATTTTTTTGTAAACACAATGAGCAGATGAAGAGATCTGCCCTCTTGCCTCTGTTCTGCTGGTTAACCTGACAGCCCTTGGCTGTTTAAAGCACTTTATTTTTCTCTCAGCTCTGCCTGCAAGTGAGAATGAGAATTGCCTCTAGATGGAGCAGGCTCTCTCTCTTCTGGGTCCCTTGAACATGTCGCTGAGCTGAGCGTTCCTGTTGGGTGGGAGTGTGAAGTGAGATGAGACCCAGAAATGTGCTTCCCTTTTGAGAAACCAAAGGAAACGATGACCACATCGATTTCCTAATTCATCGATGATGTTTTTAAAAATAAGCGTATTAAAAGTCCAAAATACTTCAATCTAAATCCAACTTCCTGTGCGCGTCTCTCTGTGTGTATGCATACTTCCATCCTAACTGAAAAAGGAAAGCAGGAAATTTCCTCAGAGACGAGTTGTTTTATTTTTCTCTCAAAATCGCCCATCCCAAGCTGCCCTTCTTTCCACAGGGTTCCAGAGACCACTTTCCTCCCTCAAAAACTGTGTCTTTATCCATGGAGAGGCAAATGTGTATGTACGCTGACATTAAAAAGGTGTCACAGATTCCGCACACGTTGGATAATGCACTTCCAATCCTCTTTATAGATCATTTGGAATGGATTTTTTCACGTACGGAACAAAAAATCCACCTCAAACGATTGATAAAGTGCATTGAAAGTGCATTATCCAACGTGTGCGGAATCAGCCACAGCTGTTCCTCTTGAGGTGTGAGATGACCTCCCCTCCCATTTCATTGTCTGGCAAAAGTACATAGCAATGGATCCCCTTTTTACACAACCCCCTGTTTACACTCTTCCTTTATCATCCCCCACTCTCATTTTTAAGGGACAGTGTAAGTGACATTTTCTCTTTTTTCCCATTGCTATGCCTATGTATGAACCATCTATAGTGCATCTAATGTCACCCTTTAATTGTATGAGTACATAAACAATGATCTTATAAACAGAAAAATACATTATACCATTCGTAAAACCCACCACAAGATAAAATGCTTAAAAAGCCCAATGCAATATGGTGAAATGCTCCACCAACAATTTGACTTGTCAGTCAAACCTTTGGTTCTCTCTCTGATAATCTTCAGAATGGAGTTTCTCCGAGCTTCCAGCTTCTGTCCAATAGCAGTATAAAGGTCAGTCAGCTTTCTAAGGTGAGACATGGAGAACATGTATAGAAATTCACTCAACTATCAGCAACTTTCAGAGAACATATGAAGCTGCCTTAGAGCCAAAAACAGACAAGATGCCTGACGCGTGGAGCTCGGCTCAGCTCCCTCTGGCAGCTGAGTGCATTTAGGGGAGCAAGGGAAGTGCTCTGGCGGAGGCAAGAGGGACAAGAAGCCTACCGTAGCTGCCACCTCCTTCTGGCACAACTGGCTCCCTCTCTCCACTGCCTGCATGGTCGGCTCCCTCTGGCTGTGGAGTGCTTCTAGGGGAGCGAGGGGAGCTAGCGGAGGCAAGAGGGAGCCAAGCCAAGAGGGAGACAAGATACCTAAAGAAAGAACCTCTGCCAGAGAGAAGACGGATTCCTGTGCAAGCACCAAGTTGTTAATGACCTATGGGGGGACATCGCATCACGACGTTTTCTTGGCAGACTTTTTATTATGGAGTGGATTGCCATTGCCTTCCCCACTCTCCTACACTTTACCTCCAGGAAACTGGGTACTCATTTTACCAACCTTAGAAGGATGGAAGGCTGAGTTAACCTTGAGCGGGCTACCTGAACCCGGCTTCTGCCAGGATCAAACTCAGGTTGTGAGAAGAGCTTGGGCTGTAGTAGTGCAGCTTACCACTCTCCGCAATGGGGGACAGTTTGAGAACCGGGGCAAGTTCTAGTGAAAGATGTAGACATTCACTTCACTTTGGTTCCTTTTGAAAAAATGGCTAATTAACATGGAATTGGAATTAGAAATTGAGCCTGTTTTTTTTTTCCTGATCTCCATAGAAATAGGTCTCTTTGGCCTCCAGATGGAGTTCTGTGCGAGCCCAACTACCAGATGCCCTTTGATTGGAGATGTCATAAAGTCAAGACAGCCTGGGACAACAAACATACATAACATGTCCGCCACCACTGACGGAGCCTACCTGCTTTCCCCATAAATCTGGACAACCTACGAAGGCTACCAATGAAGTCTACTCTGAGGAGGCTGCATGTGGCAACATCTTGGTACCTTAGCTCCTAGAGGCTTCTTCCTCCAAGATGAAAGAACCCATCAATAATTCTCCAGCCGTAAAATGACAGGAAGTTGGTAATAATACTTTGAAATAAATTGAAACAATTGTGTTACAGATGCACACACCTTTATCATATATGGATCTTATACATCTGCTGCTTAATTTTCTGCTGATTGGAAAAAAGAGTGTTGATTAGAGAAAATGGAAATAATTTCTGCTGCCTGTATTTCCCAAGGAGTCCCTGGTCTCTATGCCTGGGAGAGGACTTCTTTTTGCAGAGTTAGATGCATGGATCCTCTTATACAGTGGTTTCTCCTTGATTGGCAGCTGATTTTCAGGGCTTCAAGTAGATGTCCTCTGTTCTGGAAAAGTAAAGGACCATTGAGATACATGCAA
This sequence comes from Eublepharis macularius, assembly GCF_028583425.1. Lineage (NCBI taxonomy): Eukaryota > Metazoa > Chordata > Lepidosauria > Squamata > Eublepharidae > Eublepharis > Eublepharis macularius. The sequence goes on along the minus strand of NC_072801.1, from coordinate 68,323,251 downwards.
TGCATGTACCTGAATTGCTGTTCCTTGGCCATCTTCAAAGGTTCTCCTCCAGCCAATATTTCAAGTGATCTACAATGAGGGTCTACACTCCCTGGTTTGTTCAGCTTCACAGCTCAGCAACAGAAAACTAATAGCCCGATGGTTGTTTTTTTCATACTGTGATCTCAAGGGTTTGAAGATTCATGAAGACAATAAAGACTACAGGTCTTCTCCACAGGGATCACTTTGGTTCCGTTGGTGCTTTCTTCTTGATCATTAAAATTTTCTTTCTTACCTCATGAGCTCTGAGTCAGATGAATAGTCTTTCCGGTGCCACTAGACTTTTGTTTTGTTTTTCTTACCTCAGTCTCTGAAGAACATTTTTAAAATGATGAAAAGTTTGTTACGCTTATCAACAAAGTGTCCTGAAAGTACACAGGTCAGTTTTTCCAGTTATACAGAGATTCCCTTCGTGGTCACTATGTCTGTAATGTTTGATTTCTTACTCATGCTATTGGTGTAAGACTGCTTGTTTTTATATATACAGGCCCTGCCAGTGGATACTTAAACCCACTGACCGGGACCACTTGGGAACAATCCTTTTCAGCAACCGTAAGGGATTCCCCAGGGTTGCAGAAAAATCTGAAACCCACGATAAAAATAATTGAGGGTTAAATCCCCCTCAAAACACTTACCTGAGGTCTGTGCATATGCCCCTACCGCAGCAGCAATGAGACATCGATGAGCCAAACCAACGTGGCGGAATCAAGAGGCACAAGTAGGGATGATATTCACTTGAGGAACACCCAGGAAATGATGAAAACAATCACTAGGTCCCTCTCCCTCCTGCCGAGAGATTAAGTAGACCTGGCATCTCGGGGCCCGAGGCCTGGCTGAGGAAGCGGTGAGACCTTCTGAGGCCAGGTGCAGCACCAACAAGCCATCCCTGGGCCGAATTGTGGCCTGTTAACAGAGCTGCTGTGGCACAGGGGCTAGAGTGATTGTCTGGAAAACCCAGGTTCAAATCCACATTCCGCCATGGAAGCTTACTGGGATTCCTTGGGCCAGTCACCACCTCACAGGGTTGTTGTGGTCTGGATAAAATGGAGGAGGGAGGAACAACATTGTAAAGCAGTGCACATATATCAGCAACGAATTCTTCTAAATTCTGATCCCTCAGTTTCCTTGTCATTTGGTCCATTTCCGCCATGTACAGCAATTTAAGTATCCAATCTTCAATAGTTGGTACTTCTTGCACCTTCCATTTCTGTGCATATAATACTCTGGCCGCTGTAGTCATATAAAATAACAATGTTCTATATTGCTTAGGAACATTCTCCATATTTAAATTCAGTAGCAACAGTTCTGGGTTCTTTTTTATTGAGATCTGCAGAACCTCGTTTATTACTTCTAAAATATCTTCCCAGTACTGCTTAGCCACATCACAAGTCCACCACATATGATACAACAGCTTCATCCTCTGTATACCACTTCAAAAGTATTTTATAAATTTTAGATATCTTCTTCTTACTTTCCTGTAATATAATTTCTTCCAACTCTGAGTTTTCCCATTTGATTCCTCCCTTTATACAGTTCGAGTTATATAAATCCTTAATCTGTCTATATTGGAACCATCCATAATAGGAAGATAATTCTTCTTCTGTTTTCATTCTCGTCTTCTTTTGTTCCATAATCAATATCTTTTTGTATGGCAAACATTTTTCTTTATTATAGATAGCTCTCGGATCAATAACTTCAAATGGTACCACCCATGAGGGGGTACCTTCACCCAGATAATTCTTGTATTTCTTCCAGACCGTAAAGAAGCTCCTTCTAATGTAATGATGCAAAAACATCGAATTGGCTTTCAGTTTGTCTTGCCACATATAGGCATGCCATCCAAACAATTTATTGTATCCTTCCAATGTTAGAAGTTTGCAGTTCTCCAGTGACATCCATTCTTTTAACCAAACTAGGCATACTGCTTCATAGTATAGTCTAATATTCGGCAGCTGCAGTCCACCTCTTTCTTTAGCATCACATAAGACTTTCATTTTAAGACTTTCATTTTTGCAATATTTTGATTTCTTGATACAACTTCTTCTTCCCAGGTCTTTTCTTCAGTTGTAATTCCTTAGTTTTTATAGTCTCCACAACTTCTCTCCTCTTTTCTTCTTTTCTTTTTCTGTCTCTTGCATTTAAATCCATTAAGATTCCTCTGATAACCGCTTTGTAAGTATCCCAAACTTTATTTGTCGAAACAGTTTTGTTTAAGTTATACTGTATAAAAAATTTGGTCTCTCTTTGTAGTAATTCTGTATTACTCTCCTGCTGCAGCAAATCTTCGTTTATTCTCCATCCTCTTCTTTTGTTACTTTTCCCAAATTTCCACATAACTGGATTATGATCTGAGCCTACTTTAGGCATTATTTCCACATCTTTAGTCCATACCGCCAAGTCCTTAGAGGCCCAGATCATGTCAATTCTTGATAGTGTCGAATGTCTTGCCGAGTAGTATGTATATTGTTTTAGTTTAGGGTTACTTCTTCTCCAAACATCTTCCAGGTTTTCCTGATTTTTAATTTCAAAGAAAGATTTTGGCAAAAGTCCTCTTTTCTTGTGAACTCCTTTTGTTTTCTTATCATCATCTAAGTTCAAAGCTCCATTGAAATCACCTGCCAAGATTATTTTTGAATATGTTAATCCATCTAGTTGCTTTTGTAAATCTTTGAAAAAGTTCTCTTTAGCACCATTGGGTGCATAAATTCCAATCATCAATATTTTTTTTGTATTCCAAATAATTTCCACAGCTATATATCTGGCTTCCGCATCTTTAAATATCATTTTTGGTTGCAACTCATCTTTAACATATAAAACAACTCCTCTTTTTTTTTGCTTTGATGCAGCTGCAAATTCTTTCCCCAATTTAACATTTTTTTAAATATTTCACATCTTCTTTCTTGATATGCGTCTCTTGCAAACAAATTATATTACAGTGTTGTTTAGATAGCCAGTGGAAAGTAGTTTTACGTTTTGAAGGTGAATTAAGTCCATTTACAATCCAAGATATGATTTTACACTCCATAGTCAAATTCTGGGTCTTTTAGGTAAGTCTTTTTCATTGTCCTTCAAAAACGTTTCCATCTCGTACCCAGATCTGATAGTTTTCCTAACCTCACGAAATTCAAAGCTTAAGCCCTCTGGTATCTCCCATCTATATCTGATATTCAGCTCTTTCAACATTTGCACCAGTTCACTATATTTCTTCCTCTCCAACAATACTCCCTTAGGTAATTCTTTCATTATTCTTACTCTTTTTCCTTCAACCTCCAGAGGGTTTTGAAATTGTTTACTCACTATATCTTCTCTTATTCTTTTAGTTGTAAATTGCACTATCATATCTCTTGGTAGGTTTTTTTGCGCTGCATATTTCTAGTTGATTCTGTACGCCACGTCTAAAAAGGCTGCAACTTCTTCCGGTTCCTTGTCTAAAAATTCTGCAAGTATTTCTGATATCTGCTCTTGAGCTGATTTTCCTTCCACTTCCGGGACCCCACGAAACCTAAGTTGTTTTTCCATATGTTTACATTCCATTACGGCCATTCTTCCTTTCAGACCCTTGGTGTTCCAAAGTCACTATCTAATGACATTCATCTTCTTTCCCCCAACGTCTTACAATAAAAATTGAATTAACTGCTGTTTCCACAGGTTCTAAAAATAACACGACACTCACCGAATGCTGCCGGTTTCTTCGCATGGTCTCTGACGTCACCCCTTTCCAAAATGGAGTTATTTTTTTAGGTACAGTAAAAACAGTAGGTGCAATTATTTTTTTCATTTTTCCATTGAAGTGCTCTATGCAAAATCTATTTCTAAATACATAGAATACCAATAATACAAAAATAAAGACTTGTGTACATCGAACCATACAAAAGGGAAATATGGATCGTTGACCGTGTCCCTTTAAGAGAGTCCCTCAGTGACAAATATAAACAGTCTTAAAGTTTGTTTCAATGGAAAAATGAAAAAATAATTGTTTCAGAGACATTTTCATTGTATTGTTTATTGCATTTTTGTTCCAAAGTGTCATGTTTGCGATTTTACACAAAAACGGAATCATAACTGCCTGCATCCATTTTGTAAATGGTAACATCAGAAATTGTGCAGAAAGGCCAGCAGCATGTGGTGAACACCGCACAATTTTTAGAATGGGTGGAAACAGCCGGTATTTGAATCCAGCTTTAAGCTGGGTTGACCAAAGATCTCAGAGCCAAGCTACAAGTGACGCCTGACACAGGTTGGACGCTTGTCAGCTTCTCTCAAGTTTTGATGGGAAATGTAGGCATCCTGGTCTTGCAACTGTAATGGAGAGCAAAGCTGTAAAACCAGGACACCTACATTTCCCATCAAAACTTGAGGGAAGCTGACAAGTGTCCAACCTGTGTAAGGCATCACTTGTAGCTTGGCTCTCAGGAGCAATGACTCATCCAGATGTTATTTCTTGTTGCATGGCAGCCAGGAAATTCTAAGAGTGTGCTTTTCTCATACTCTAGGAACAAGGCATGGTCTCAGTCCAGGGAGATTGATTATTGACAACCTTTTCAAGAAACCCACTGCCTGGGAGACCATGAAAGATGGTGCAAGAGGTTGTGATTGATTAGTGAACCACCTGCTCAGTCTGCAAAAAAATATTCCACGATGTTCCTTGGAATTTCTATTGAAAACAATCTACAGTTGCAGGCATTTGGAAATACTTTTTTGTTTTTTGCCTGAGACCCTGAAGAGATGCTTCCATTGAGAGGAGACAAAGAGGAACTAGTAGACCAATGGACTAAGAGTGGGACCACAAGTGATGCCTGACACAGGTTGGACACTTGTCAGCTTCCCTCAAGTTTTGATGGGAAATGTAGGCATCCTGGTCTCGCAGCTTCGCTCTCTGACTGCTGTCCAATGGACTTTTCAACTGTCACTTGTCCAACATTCCGCCAAGCTGCCTACATTTCCCATCAAAACTTGAGGGAAGCTGGCAAGTGTCCAACCTGTGTCAGGCGTCACTTGTGGTCCCGCTCTGAGAAGATTGAGCTAGAGGGGCTAATACTCTGGATTCAAATAAAGCATTTGTTCCACATCTGTTCTTAAATTTCTGATCGTTGACTGAGTTTTGAAGTAAGTTTTTACTACCTTTAATTAGAAGCTGACCAAATACCTGCCCACCAATTGGACTCTTTAAGAGAAGCCAGTAGCATTTGAAACATCCTCTTGGTTGTTGAGGGTCACCTGGGAGAAACCCGAAGGTAAGAATCTGTACTTTGAATGTTAGATTTTGTGGAACAGATCTCATGGTGTTGCATTCCCTCTTTCATTTGTTCACTTCTTAATGAGTCTGTGGAGCTGGTTATTTTTCTAGTATAGGCCATCCCTTGCTAGCCCCATTTGCCAACTTCGCATCTCACTGTGGGCTCTGCCCCTCTGTACTGCAGAGTTCAGGGCAGTAGCTGAAGTGGAAGCAGAGGGTAAAGTACCATCAGTATGCTGATGATACTCAGTTGTACATCTCTACCCTGGATCACCCCAATGATGCCCTTAACGTGATGTCCCGGTGCCTGGAGGCCCTGCGGATCTGGATGGGGAGAAGCAGGCTCAGACTCAACCCTTCCAAGACTGAGTGGCTGTGGTTTCCGGCGCCCCGTTATAGCCAGCTGGTTCCATCGCTGTCTATTGGGGGCGAGATTTTGACCCCCACAGAGAGGGTTCGCAACTTGGGTGTCCTCCTGGATGCACGGCTGTCATTAGAAGATCATGTGTCGACCGTGGCCAGAGGGGCTTTTTATCAGGTTCGCCTGGTTCACCAGTTGCATCCCTTTCTGGATCGGGACACCTTGCACACAGTCACCCATGCCCTCGTTTCCTCCCGTATGGACTACTGTAACGCTCTCTATATGGGGCTCCCCTTGAGGACCTCCCGGAGGCTGCAATTAGTTCAGAATGTGGCTATGCGGGCGATTATGGGAGCAACACGGCACGCCCATGTAACACCTCTCCTGCGCGAGCTACACTGGCTTCCGGTGGTCTTCCGGGTGTGCTTCAAGGTGCTGGTTACCATCTTCAGAGCGTTCCATGGCTTAGGGCCTAGGTATCTGTGAGACCGCTTGCTGCTACCGATAGCCTCCCACAGGCTGGTACGCTCCCACAGAGAGGGCCTCCTCAGGGTGCCGTCGGTCAGACAATGTCGGCAGGTGACCCCCAGGGGGAGAGCCTTCTCTGTCAGGGCACCTGCCCTCTGGAATGAATTGCCCCCGGAGATACGTATGGTTCCTGACCTACACACCTTTCGCCGTGCCCTTAAGATGTTATTATTCCAACAAGCGGGGCTGGCCTAAATGTTTTAATTGTGTTGTCCTGTTCTGAGCTAAATTATCCAATATGTTTATATTTTATATTCTTACTGTTTTATATTTGTATGTTTTATCTTTGCTGTACACCGCCCTGAGTCCTTCGGGAGATGGGCGGTATAAAAATTCAATTAAAGTAAAGTAAAGTAAAGAGAGTGCTGGCTCAGAGCCCAGCCACTTAACCACTATGCTACAGCAGCTCTCCAATCCAAGCCACAAGTAGCAGAAAAAAGGACAAGGAGAAAAGAAATTAGGAAATAGGAGAGATTTTCTACCGTAGCTAGCTTTTTAAAGAAAGGCTTCTGTCGTCACATTGGCATACAATTTTCCTTAATAGTAAAGAGTCCAGTAGCACCTTTAAGACTAATCAACTATATTGTAGCATAAACTTTCGAGAGCCACAGCTCTCATTGACAGATGCTCTCATCTGACAAAGAGAACTGTGGCTATCAAAAGCTTATGCTACAATAAGTTGGTTAGTCTTAAAGGTGCTACTTTACTATTTTGCTACTACAGACTAACACGGCTAGCTCCTCTGGACTGATTTTCCTAAAAAGAACTAAAAGCCATAAAAATGACAGATATAAAGCAGGGGACTAGAATTTGGCAGAACAATTGAATCAGGAGTTTAGTGGGATGAACTCTTCAGCCTCTTTGCTTTCAAGATGAGAAAAAAATTGGTGGGTTATCCTCATACATGCCCAACTGAGGACAGGAATAAACTACAGCTGGGTAATCTCAACCATGGTTCTGACTAGAGCTACCCATGGTTAGAGCTGAATAAGGTCATGATGAGAATAAGGAATTTCCAAGATTATTGATTCAAACTGTGAAGGTAGAACGAGAGACGGTGAGAGCTGGAGAAACTGGAGAGATCTATTCAGGAAAAGAGACTTTGAAGTTTTTCTACTGTTTGAACCAAGTTCATGATGCTAAGATTCCTGGGGTGGCTTTTTGTCCTCATCAGTATTGAAGGAGCAAAGCCTGGCTTATTTTAGGGTTGCTCCCAGTACTAAAGAACGTCGCTAACTCCCGGAGTTTTCTCCACAGGGAATGGGCACTGAGAACCTCACTTCTGTCACAGAGTTCATCTTGGTAGGACTCTCCAGCCACCGAAGAACACAGATTGTTCTCTTTGTCATAATCTTTCTCATCTACTTGTTAACATTTTTGGGAACCTGGTGATTATCATGCTGGTACGGACAGACTCCCACTTCCACACCCCCATTTATTTCTTCCTCGCACACCTCTCCAGCATGGAAATCTGTTATGTCACCAGCACCATACCCCAGATGCTGGCTCAACTTTTCACAGGTCATGTAGCATTGTCTTTAATCCATTGTGCGTTACAGATGTACGTAGCTTTGTCTCTGGGTTCCGCTGAAGCACTTATGCTGGGCGTCATGGCCTACGACCGTTACTTAGCCATCTGCCGCCCCCTGGTCTATGCCACTGCCATGGGAACATGGCGCCAGCTCCAGCTTGCCTCTGCCTGCTGGGTCAGCGGCTTCGTAGTCTCCGCAGTATACGTGAGCATCACCTTTCAGCACTCGTTCTGTGGCTCTGGCTTCATCAACCACTTTATCTGTGAACTGCCGATGGTACTGAAACTAACATGCGCAGATACCCACATCACAGAAGCCGTCATTTTTGTGCTTGGAGGGCTGGTCCTCCTGGGCCCCCTTTCACTTATCTTGACCTCCTACGGGCTCATCCTGTTCTCCGTGTTACAAATGCGGTCCGCCGCTGGACTGCGCAAGGCCTTCTCTACATGCGGCTCCCATTTAGCCATAGTCACCTTGTTCTATGGCACCCTCATCTTTATGTATATCAGACCCCGGTCAGGAAGATCTCCCAATCATGAAAAGCAAGTGGCTGTGTTTTATGTTGTTGTCACCCCTCTTCTGAATCCTGTCATTTATTCTCTGAGGAACAAGGAAATCCATAAAGCGATGGCGAAGGTGTTGAGAAAATGGGGCTCTGAAAAGAAAATTGAGTACTTATCTTGACCCAAGAGGACACCAGTTGGCCAATACAAAGAGTATAAATGAGACGCTCGGGTGCAATGGTTTTACAAGGAATTTGAGTCACTGTTCATCCTAGATGGTGGCTCCATGATATTGAGAACATGTGCTGAGACATCACGAACCTGTGGGGTGATCATGTTGTAATTCATAACCCTGCACTTGTCTCGTTGATTGGGTAGGGAAAATACAGAACTACTGTATCTACTGCTCTGGCCATCTTTTTGCTATGATGACTGAACCTTGACTATAGCGGGAGCTGAATAACTGAACTGAAATTAATAAATTGAACCTAAAGCAGCAGAACCCAGGAGGAAGAAAGTAGCAAAATTCAGATCAAGCTGATTGTAACATTTCATATTGCACAAAGTGTGTGGGATCCACTTGTATAAAATATTAGTGTTGAAGAAAAATGGACAAGTCCAGTGGGATGGAAACCTTAGGTCGGTCTGATAATTTTTCATCAAGAGGGATTTTTGTAAAATATAAGGAGGGCAGGAACCGGGTTTGATTCCTCACTCCTCCACTTGAAGCCAGCTGGGTGACCTTGGGTCAGTCACAGCTTCTAGCTCTCTCAGCCCCACCCACCTCACAGGGTGTTTTGTTGTGGGGATAATAATGACATATGTTGTAAACCGCTCTGAGTGGGTGTTAAGTCATCCTGAAGGGCGGTATATAAATCGAATGTTGTTGTTGTTGTTAGTGAAAATTGTGGGAAGGCGGGCATGGTATAGCCTGATCTTATCAGATCTCAGAAGCAAAGTAGGGTCAGTACTTAGATGAGTGACCATCCAGGAAGACTCTACAGGGGAAGGCACTGGCCGCCCTCCCCTGCTTCACATTTGCCTTGACAGCCCTTTGCTGAGGTCACCATAGTTGACTGCAACTTGACGGCCCATACACGCACAGTGAAAATTGTATCCCTCACTTGCAGTTGAAAGTGATACAGACCCAGGGTTTTTTTTCTGGGAAAAGAGGTGGCGGAACTCTCAAGAGGGAAATGGGGAAGAAATACACAGGATTCTTTGAAATAATATTATTTTCACACACTATTGCTGAGTATTTTCAAGAGGTGCCGGAACTCTGTTCCACTGCGTTCCTGCTGGAAAAAAAGCCCTGTACAGACCATTCTATCATCTCAGAACCATAGAAATATGTTATACTCAATAGTGGAGTATATGTTTTGCATTCAGGAAGACCTTTGTTCAAGTTCTAGCATCTTCAGGTATGAGCCACTTGGAAAGACTTTCTTTGCCTAAGATCCTGGAGAGCCACTGCCAGCTTGAGACGCATGTGTGGATCATCCCAGATAGTTGAGAGGCAGTAGACACTGAGTTGGACATATGCGTAATGAGTTTGAGTTCCTCTACAGGCTACAGACCTGTACCATTGCTTTAAACAATGATCTCTTAGCTTAACCTACATCACAGGGATGTTGTGAGGCCAATGGATATTAGAAATGTTGTCTTTATAAAGTACTATAGGGAAACATGGAATATTTTTAAAAAGCATGAGACATTTTTGGCCAGAGATTTTTGGGGGTCATACTGAGAAGCTCAAACTGCTCACTGCACCACTATCCTTAAGCCAGGAAGCACTTGCCCTCTGAAATCTTCTCACATAGACAGGATAATAAATAAAATGTTAAATTAAATTAATTAAAAACACTGTTATTTGTTTTAATTTATTCAGCAGGAACACAGGTTCTGCCGATACGAGAAGTTCAACAGGGGCCAAAAAACCATCAAGACATGGAAAAAGATACACACATGTTTGTACGTGCTGCCCTCTGCTGGAGAGGACATGTCCAGTTCTCTGATTGTGTTGGTCTGTTTTAGAGGGGAAATAAATTTGGGGGAGTGGAGAGTACCCACAAGTCATACTTGATTTATGGCAACTCCTGGCATGGTTTTCATGGCAAGAAACTTACAGAGGTAGTCTGCCTCTGCAATCCTAGTCTTTGTTGGAGGTCTCCCATCCAATTACTAACCAAGGCCAACCCTACTTAGCTTCTGAGATCTGACAAGATCAGGCTCACCTAGCCAGGTCAGACATGGGCATGAACCAGAAAAAAACTGAACCATGGGGTTCGTGGTTCATGGACCACTTGCAAGCGGCAGGTCCCTTCAAATGATCAGCTGGCAGTCAGCAAGGGGGGCTCCCCCCCATCGCCAACTGCCAGTTTTAAGGGGCCTGCCGCTTGCAAGTGGCAGGAAAAGTTTAAATGGCCCTTTAAAATTGCCATTTAAACTGGCCCTTTAATACGAACCAAATGAGCCAGTAGTCCAGTTTGTAGAAGTTCGTGGAAATGAGCTTCCACGAACCCTGGTTTGCGAACCCCTAACCGGGCTGGTTGGTTGGGTTTTTTTTGGTTCGTATTTAGGTTCGTGCCCATCTCTAATCCAGATCAAGGCAAATTTGAGGAAATTAGAATTAGAATTAAAATTGAGGGAATGTGAATTAGAATGTAACACTTGGGACTGATCACCTCCGCTCATGTTGGACTTAATTAATTCTGTGATATATTACCCAACAGGCGAGTGAAAAGGGACCACTCACTGATAAGACAGAGAAATTACGAGAACCGTATGACTATATTTCCTGAAGAAATTAAGGCTTTGAAGAAAAGTACAAGTCATGATCAAATATGCAGGTCAAGAGGTTGTCAGTCTGTTATTTTATTGAGACACTTCTTTAAAAATCACTTCATGTTCTTCTGGATGCTTTGCAGAGTGATGGAGGAAACAGCACCAGGACTGAAGTTCTGTTTTGTTTCATGGATGCATAGATAGACACTATGAAAACAGTATGTGTGAACATCTCATGGTAGGGGTTAAGTGGGACAGGCCCACAACTCTGACCACCCTCCATGCATTCACTAGTACCTAAATGAACAAACATATTAGGCTCTGTTCTAGAGACCAGCCAGAAGAACTTTGCGCTGTTGGCGGGTTGTTGGGATTGAAATCTATGGCACGAAGCTGAATCTGTGTACAACCCACATACAGTGTCTCCTTGTTTGTTTTTGAACCTTTTGTCGAGTTTCATACAGGCTTCTTAACCCACATTGGCTTCTGAATGCAAACAGATTTTTTAAAAAAAGTTTCACACACCTAAAGATAAAAGCCGCTTTGGCTTCTGAAGGCAAATGGATGAAAGGAACTTTAACTCTCAAAAGGCATATACCCTGAAAATCTTTTTAGTCTTCAAGGTGCTACCGGACTTAAATCTAACTGTGGCCTTGTTACTTGTGAAGAGATATGGAAAAACACCAAAGGCCAACTTCTGCCTGTACAGTTCTCCTTGTATTCTGGTGTTGTAGCCAAAGAGTTGGAAGGGCATACAAGAAACTCGCTTGGAAATGTTATAAAATTAAAATTTATTTTGGTGTTATTTCACACCGCTCCACTAGGTGGCACCAGACTCCACGTTGAAATTTGCCAGGCACTGACTCTTATCTCGCAGGACCAGCCACAGGGTCTGGAAACTTGACTGCCCTGCTAAGCAAGCTTCTACATGAGCATATGCTGAGGAGGATCTACTGTGAAACGAATGAAGCTTAAGCTTCAGGGCGCCTACCAGCAGGCCCCTGAAGCAACTTTTTTTTAAAGAGTGAATTAAAAAAAATGGAGTTTTTTTTAAAGTGTTTGTTATTAAAATAAGGCTATATTAGTGATAGAATCATAAGCCAACAGGTTGAAATACTTAATACTGTCCTTAGAATGGAGCATGCTCAGTGTGACAGCTTCCCTTAAAGTGGCTGGTTGTTAGGGTTGCCAGGTCCAGGTTGGGAAATTCCTGGAGATTTTGTGGGTAGAGCCTGAAGAGGGTGGGGTTTGGGGAGGGGAGGGGCCTCAGTGGGGTATAATTCCATAGAGTTCACCCTTCAAAGCAGCCATTTTCTCCAGGGGGACTGATCTCTGTTGCCTGGAGATCAGTTGTAATGCCAGGAGATCTCCAGCCACCACCTGGAGGCTGGCAAGCCTACTGGTTGTACCCAGCAGCCTAGCAGTTCAGCCTGGCCCAGGAAAAAACAACAGCACGACAAGGATGGAGAAAGGCCTGCACAGATCTTGTTGTTTCATGGTCTGCTTTGGATTATTGCAGGTAAACGTTGCAATTATTAGAAACTAGCAACAGAGCCCATTGTAAAAATAAATACAACAGGGTCAAGCAGCGGGCCCAAGGCCCCACTGCCGACATGGAGGTGGTGGGAAGGCTGCAGAGGGGCAGCTCCTCTGCGCTGCAGTCCCTGCCAGCTCTGCAGGCAGGCCTCTGAGGGGCTGTGTGTCAGACTGTGGCTTGCTAAAAGTTGCAACTCAGCCCACCTCTTGCAATAAGACAAAAGTCCTTTGATTTCAAAAGGCTTTCCTGAAGATAGTCAACCCTTAGAGTACACATCCCAAGATACACAGATCTTATCTTAGGATTAGGTACAGAATAAGCAGTTCCCCTCAGGCCCCATCCTCCCCCACCGTTCTCAAAACAAACGGCCCGAGGGTGAGAAAAGGAAAGTTTCTCAAGGGCGGCAGGAAGGTGGAGGTATGTAGACATAACAATCCCTCTCTCTCTGCAAGGCTTCCAGCAGCAGTCTTCCCGCCTGCAAAAAGCACACTTGATACGCTGACAAAGTTAAAATGGAGTCTCTTTGGCTTAAACACAATCAGAACCTGACACTGTGGAGGGGGAGGGGCTCCCCTGCACTGTGCCTTCCTGCCGTCTCCACAGGTAGGCCTCTGAGGGGCCGCAGAGCCAGCAGGGAGGCCGTGTAGGAGGACTCCCCTGCACTTTGCCTCCCACCACCTCCCAGGCAGGCCTCTGAGGGGTCATGGAGTCAGCAGGGAGGCTGCACAGGAGGGCTCCCCCATGCTTCACGTCCCTGCTGTCTCTGCAGCCCCTCAGAGGCCTGCTGCCACTGAATGGCCAGGATTGGGCCCAAAACAGCCAGAATAGGTGATGTCAGGGGGTGTGGCATATGCAAATCAGTTATGCTAATGACACACTTCCGGTGCTGGCAAGGGGTGTGGCATATGCTAATCAGTTATGCTAATGAGTTCCTCCAGCTCTTTTTCTATGAAATGACCCCTGGCTGAGACTGTTGCAATGTTCTTAGCAGGCTGGCTCAGCAACTACCATCTTGCATCTGAAAGAGCAGTTCTTTGAGATCTTTTACAAATCTTTTTGCCCAAGTTTTAAAAACATGGAGTTGGATCCCGCTCGTTTTTCCGCTGGAAAAGGGCCTCTTCTGACACCTGAAACAGGTTATGGAAGTACAAGGGCAAAAGGCCATATGAGTGTGCCAGCGCTGCAACGAAGAGGGGAATTGAGCAAGATTACCCTTTCTTCCTCTTGCACCACTGGAAAAGCTGATAGGATCTTGTGATGGGATGTTACACTCCAAGGTTCATCTACAACCACTTTCACAGACAAGAAAAAGGTTGCGAAGCAAGTTTTTCCAGCCAGCCTCCAGTCTGCCTGGGTGTGGAGCTGTTCATAGATTAACGGACAGTAGCCAATAGAACCAATTAGTTGTTTCCTGTGGATTCAGGAGGAGTCATGAAACAGTGAGCTCACACAAAACTCCTAGAGAGTTTTCCATCAGGTAAGATGGGAGGGGTCTGTTGGGGTTTTCAGGTAGAATTCTCTCCTCTGTGGGAATGTTTGGGGGAGGGGAATTCTAGGAGAAAGACTAGATTTTGGGAAAGGGTACGCTTTAGGAACAGGAGAGATTTTTTTTTAATGAGAAAAGACTGGGAAAGAGAAAGGGATTAAAGAAGGCCTGGAACAGAAGCCTGCTAATTTGAAAATTGTTTGGCCAGTCTCTTAACTGTGGGCCAAGCTACAAGTGACGAATGACACTTGAACAGCTAGTGTATTTCTCCCTGTTCACTTGCCCTCCACTCAATCCACTTGCCATTCAAGTGTCATTTGTCACTTGTAGCTTGGCCCTCAGCCTCATAGAAGGTTTTGGACCAAAGAAGAGATGGTTGCGTTTATTGCTCAGTTTAATTTCCTTTTACTCAGCAGCTATCTAACAATATGTGTTTCTTTTCTGTGATCTACGACTGCATGTAGAAGATATTTTATTCTTTTAGGAAGTTATGATGATCTATCGGACCCTCTTAAAAGCCTACCTTAGTCCAGTTATATAAAAGCCCCTGTTCACAAGTTACAGTGAATTCACATACAATCCATATACAGTGTACATTTGACCATCTTTAATATTTGAGCGAAGTAGAGACCCTTTTCTACAGGATCTTTAACTCACTTTGGCTTCTGGAGGCAAACAGATTTTTTTTAAAGATTTCACTTACCTAAGGATAAAACTCACTTTGGCTTCTGTAGGCAAATGGATTTTTTAAAGGTTTCGTTCACATTAATGGTAAAACATAATCCTCCAGCAGTTATATATGGGTTATTCAAAACCTGTGCTGATCCAGAGAGTAGGTACTGGTCTCTGGTTTCCACTGCAAAGTGAACACACTTCTTTGACTTCTCCTTACAAACAAAACATGCTTTGTCTCTTCTTAAAAACAAGATGTTTGTGTGTTCACTGTAACATGTGAACTAGACTAAAGAGATGATGGGTAGACTTCTGACAGAATCTGTCATTTTTCTAATGTGTGGCTCCTACAGCTTTCCTGTGTAACCCAAAGTTGGTGGCTTTGAAAAGTTTGGGAGTCTTAATTGGTAGAAGTATCTTTTAAGAGAAATAAACAGTGTCCAGTTTCCAAAAGACTAAATTGGCTTGTCTCTAATTCGTATGCTGATCAGAGTGGTGAAACAACTGGTTAGATTCCACTTCTGTCTGGTGAATGAGGCATTTGTGGGGCCCTTTATGCCAGAGATCCAACCCATCCATGCTTCGTTCAGCATTTCTTCATCTGTTACTCTTTTCTGGCAATTGAATTGTGCTGCTGCCACCTGGCACACCACAAACCCCGGCTCTCAAATGAGAGTGGCCTTTTTACATAGCATTCATACAGTGAGGCCCTTCAACTGTTCTCCATCTTCTCTTGTAGTTCCCCTTGGTTCGTCTGGATGATTTCCAACCCTGAGTTTGCTCTACAGAAAGATCAGAGTCAAATTGAATTTGCCCACTGCGGAGCGAGGAGATTGTAGGTTTTTCCATTTTATCCTCACAGCCTTGTGAGGTAGTTTGGGCAGAGTGTGTGTAACTGGTCCAAGTTCACCCAGCGAGCTTCTATGGCTGAGTGGAGATTCGAACTTGGGTTTCACAGATCTTTGTCTGATACTCTAACTGCTACACCATACTGGATGTATATATCTCCTCGTACCTACTAGCCACCCTTTGCTGGCAGACTTTTGCCAGATTTTTTCTTTTAATCAGCAGCAGTTACATCACAATTGCTGATATACCTACAATCATTTTTTTTAAGCCAGAAAAAAAACACCTTTGTTCGGTGGCAAGCATAAGGGGATACCATAGAGAATTGCCCCATATAAATCCTCGATGGCCATTGCAAATGCTTCTAAATTAGCAGCAGCAGTGTGGAAGGGAATCCCCATGTGGAAGCAGCCTACAAGAACTATAGGAAACATCTATATATTTAAACTGGTTTGAAACTAGTTTAATGGATATAATGTCTCCAAATACCTGTTATGATTCTTTTTTGGTGAAGTTGTAGAGATTTGTGTGTGAGAGAGAGAGAGGGGTGGGGGGAGAAGGAAAGAGAGAAACAGCCCTGGCCTTTTGTAAAAACTACAATCCAAAGGACCTTAGGACAGCTGAACTGGTTTGCAACTGGTTTAAACTTGTAGCATGTTGCACAATTATAGCAGCACATTGACAGAGTGTGTATGTGTATGTTTGTGAGACAGAATCCCACATATCATTACTGTTTTATGCTACTGGCCCAAAATCCTTTAGAATTCGACTAGCCAGAACCTTCTAAGGGTTATGATGTCATCCTAAAGGTGAAAATGAGGCTATTGGGTGGGCTCTTTGCAGTGCCCAGAGGTCATGTGACATGCCTCATCTCCTCTTTTTTTTCTCTTTCACTTTCCGTAGTGAAAACTGCTGACTTTAGAGAAGGCAAACAAATGTGCGGAACTCCAGAAATTCCAATGGTGTCATCATCGCAAGGAGGGGAGTAGGAGCTACAAGGGAATGGGATGGTAGCCAGGATTCTCCATATTCCTGGACACGAAATAGTTTGCGAGTTGTAAACTACGAATTAGAGATCTCGGATCCACTTGTAGGAGAAGAAAGTGAGTTTTAATGAACTGGAGGAAAGAATAAACAGGATTCCTGACTAGTCTCTGGTCTGCTCCTTCTCCCGCTAGTGCATCCAGCCCAGCATGGATGTTAGCCAGTATCTAATACGGATCGGGTACCAGGGTCCTGCCCAGCCTTCACTGGAGACCCTGCGGCGTCTCCATCTCTGCCATCTCTTCTCTGTGCCCTTCGGGAGCTTGAGTATCCACTGTAAGGAGCCCATCACCCTGGAATTGCCCCTTCTCTACGACAAGATTGTCCGGCGCCACCGCGGCGGCTTCTGCTATGAGCTGAATGGGCTTTTCTTGTGGCTGCTGCAGACACTAGGATTTGAAGCCAAAGCCGTGGCTGGTCGTGTCCGGAACCGCTTCACGGGGCACTATGGACCACCCCTGGACCATATGGTGATTTGGGTCCAACTGGATGGACGTTCGTTCCTCTGCGACGTTGGTTTTGGTGAAGCTTTCCAGGAGCCCCTAGAGTTGATACCAAACACAGAGCAAGTCCAAGAAGGGGGTGTGTTCTGGCTGGGCATGAAAGAGGGGGTTTGGATCTTGGAGCGCCGTGAAGTTCCTGGCAAGGAAGGGAGACCTTTGTATCAATTCACTCTCGAGGAAAAGAAGCTGGACGATTTTGCAGACATGTGCATCTATCACCAGACTTCACCCAGTTCCATCTTCCCGTGCAAGTCCTTCTGCTCCCTGCAAAAGGAAGATGGCACCCGCCTTACCTACATGGGATGGCGTCTCATCTCCACTAGCGGGGAGAAGCGTACGGAGACTGTCTTGCAAAGCTCTGAGATCCCAGCTGTGCTGCGGGAGAAATTCAAGATTGAGCTGGAGGGGAACTTTGAGCCGAAGGATGAAGAAATCTTGCCACCTCCTGAGGAAGATTAAGAAGGTAGAAGGGCACCTGCTCCCCTATTTAGACAGTAGGCTAAAAACTGGATTATATATCTCACCTTTTTGTGTGCAGGTTTCAATCTCTGGAACAACTGACCATCATGGAATGTTCATAAACATTCTGACTTCTGAAAGGGAAGAAGCTGTCAATTTTGTTGCTCTAGGTGTAGGAAAAAAACGTGTGTAGAATCAGATTCACTAACAGTGCATTTGTCAGATGCATCTAGTGGGGAGGGCTGTGGTTATCGAAGGCTTGTGCTGCAGTGGAATTGGTTGGTCTTGGTGGTGGTGCTGGACTCTTTTTGGTTTTGCTACTACAGACTAACACGGCAAACTCCTTTGAACCTTTACACAAGCAAACTGATCCCCACATCAAAAGGAGCTGTTTGCATCTCCATATCAAAAGGAGTTGTTTACATCCCTCCTCTCCTTCTCCCCTCCTCTCTCCTCCTCTATATTTGACCAGTTTCTTTCTGCCCTCCATGCATCTGATGAAGAGAACTGTGATTCTCGAAAGCTTATGCTACAATAAAATTGGTTAGTCTTAAAGGTGCTCCTGGGCTCTTTTTGATTTAACAGTGCATTGTCTTCCTATAGCAAGATGGGCTTCCTATAGCAAGAAGCAACTGGGCAAAGTCCCCAAAGTTTGAAGATACATGAGTTGGGGTGTAACAGGGATCAGCAGCTCCATTCATTTATTCTGCACTTCTCAGCAATGTAACCTACGGGATACTTTGTAGAGGTGTCATGTGCCCGCTGGCAGTCCAGTAGCTGGCAGGAGAAAGAAAAAAAATTAAAATTGCTGTCAGCTTTCTCTGGAGACCTTGTGACTCTCTAGGAACCATTGGAGACTCTATGGTTTTACTATTCAGCTTCCACTAATTCTGAGACAGCACTTACATCATGCTTGGGTTTTCCTGGAGGTGACATCATGCGGTTGCTGGCCACCCTCCACTAAAGTCTTCACCCACTCCCAGTCTCTCCTGGTTGCCAGTCCTAATTCTGAGGGGGAACTCCTCTTGCTGAGGTTATCCTTAGGTCATGCTAGGTTTTTTTTTAATTTGCAGGAATTTGAACATAGGCAAGCATTCCCAAATGGGATCTGCAATCTAGTCATGCAGTCCATTCTACCACCTTATTGTCTGGCATGTGCGAACAAGGCCTTGTGCCTCTGCATTGGGTGCGAATAGATCATTTCGTGCAGAGCTGCAGCAGCCTTAACTGCTCACAGAGGAGGCAGGCCCAGGAACTCATGCAGATGTTCAGCAGGAAGACTCCGAGGGTAGATTTCTCTTATTCTTAAAAGCAAGCGGGTGGGGGGACTGTATGAAAATAAGTGAGCATCAGCTGCTCGATATTAGGGAAACAGGTTTGAGGACATTTCAGCTCAACGGACTGCATCTCTCATGAACGACAGACCAGCCCCGTGGACAGAACGGATAGCAATTCTCTGCCATGTGAACCAGGCAGATAAGAAGTCCCCGTTCTTTAGATAAAGGAGGGAGAGAGGGGAGCTCTTTCCGACGGCCTGTGGGGATTCCTTTGCACATTAGATGAGGGAGAAGAAGGCTGGCTGTGGGGGAGGGGTGTTTATATTCACGTCTAAGGCACTGGGAGGAGCCAAAGGCGGGGTCAGTTGAAATGGGAGGGGCCAATGTTGTGGGGACCAAACAAGCCTTTCTAACTTGTGTAAAGCAGGAACTTGGATGGTGTGCAACAACAACCAGGAGTAAGAGCTGTGAGAATTGGGACTGGCAGGGGGTGGGCTGGGTTGACAAAGCAGGGAGGAATTGCAGAAAATTAACTAGGAAGGGTTGCCACTTCTCTTTCTTTTCAAGGCACCTGTGCTTCTAAGAGCTGCACGACAGGCCAGAATTCGAGAGAAGCTTTTTTTCTACTGCTTTACTTTTGCCTGTCCTGCAGCCATTAAAAGTTCAGGAGCTCTGAAGGGGGGGAAAAAACCCAGTGACCATCTTTGGTAAGGAAATACTCTGCGCTTAGCTGGCAAAATAAGAGGGACAGTCTGCTTTTGCCTTTCGGAACCTGATGCGAAAGGTGGGGATATAAATAAATAATGTGCTCAGAGCAGCCACTTCTGGAGAGCAAGTGGCGTTCATCTGGTGCCAGGCCTGAATCCACCGGGAGTGATCGAATGACAGAGCAATTCAGTGTGCGGTGGCTGAGAGCGGGTCTCCCCAAGCAATGGAGATTTGAAAAACGGGGGTTGTTTTCCTGGACTACCTTTCGGTTGGGGAAAAGAGTGATGTAGGCTTTCCAGTTTCACTCAATCCTTCATCCTGCAGAATGTGGAGGTAGCAACATTTCAGGTTTCTGTTGGGCAAGTTGAATTACTCTGGACCGAAATATTAAAAAAAATAATCATGGGTATTTACCAAGGATGTTAGAGAAAGCTGTCATGACATAGCAGTCCCTGCTAATCATTTAGTTTGGTTTATTATTATGTTTCTTGAAAGGTGCTAATTTTAATTCCTATGCAAGTTTCTTTTTGTGGAGGATAACAGGCTGGCGTAACCTGGCATGGGATTGCACTATAAGGCATGCGTGTGCATCTTTTAAGGAACAAAGGAATGGGTGAATTCTTGATTCTAAGAAGCTGAGATGGTTCCCTCTCATTCTCCATGTCTGCTTTCTCTCATGTGCCCCATAAAGGCCTTGGTGGTGATGGTTCTGAGCAAGGAAGTTCCCGACATCCACATTTTCAGCACCAGGGCCGGAGATGTGGCTGTTCGCCCTGACCTGAACTGTTACCTCCTCCTGCCAATTATGCCAACCTCACCCCGTGCTGAGCTACGGCCCCTGCACCCTTCTCTGTGTGGCGGCAAACACTATTTCAGTTCTCGTTGGCATGACTCCATCTACGTCGTCATGGGCAACAAGTTCATGGAGGCCCAAGACCTCAGTATCGGATCTAGTGGACAGGCCCGACAACTACACCCTAGCTGCTGTGGTGGGCAACACTACTTCGCTATTGCTGGTGGCTTTGTCATAATTCTGAGCCAGGGCACTTCAACCACAGTGAAGGACTTGGCCACAGGAGAACCAGTTCCAGGCCTGGATCCAGGACATCAGTGGTCCAAGGAGAAAGTGGGAAGCATTCGTAGCTATCTCTACTGGGATCTGTGGGATAACTTCAGCGGAAGCTTCTTCTCTTTCCACCCCAATATCCTCAGCTTCCTGCCAGGGGGCCTTGGCCTCGCCAAGGGCCCTGCATTTGGGGCTTGGGAGTTGTTAATAGTCCTCCACAACTATTCCGACATCCCAGTCACCAGGTCACATGGAATATTCCAGAAGGTGGGCTACGCTAAGGAGAAGCTGGCTGACATTGGGTACGGCTGGACGGCATCTCTGCCAGATTCTCCCGAGCCAGGCTCTGTCGTCATGGCACTAGCCAGGGCCCAGTTTGCACTGCCATCCCAGTACGGAGGGATGGGCCTCAACACAGAGCAAGAGGAATGGAAAGAGGCCCGTGAGGAAGAAAAGACCTTGGAACTCACATTACTACCCAATGAGATGGCCTATGTGTGGCAGTACCAATTAGGCCTTGGCAAAGACGCCATCTTGTTTTGCAGGGAAATTAAGGTCACCTCCAGTTCTGATCCACCCTATGAGCCCTCCCTGCCACCTTTATCCTGAATTTCCACCTTGTCAGTCTCTCATTTGCTTCTCCTCTTTATCTCAATGGATGGATAACGCTGAAAGATTACTTGGTGAAGTTGAGTTTTTGGCCACATGTATGAAGGGATTAATAAAGTGCTTAAATGCTTTAGTTTAAACTGCAGATTCATTTTTTGCAGAGGGGACAAAAACATGAGAAAAGACACCGCCATCATTTGTTTCTAATTATTTGTTCTGATATACACTTTCCCTCTACATGTGGTGAAATAGGGAATGACAACAAATAAGAGGTGCAATTTTTTTAAAACGGACATTGATACTCGTAGTGTTGCTGCCTTATATGGTGTATGCATAGACCTGTGCCTCTTCCTGCATTAGAGCACAATGACTGAAAGGGGGAGAGGCATCTTTAAACAAAACTCCCCAATCTGCCCTGCATGAAGAAAACTAATAATCAGGGAGAAAGATTCTAACTCAGCTGTCACCCAGTTGTGCTAGATTTCTAACTGCAGGGGGATTTTACAGAGAAGAGCATTCAAAAACAGGAGCCCACCATTCTCTGCAGTCTAAAGCGGTGTGGTGTTTCCTACCCCCTTAATACATTCATGTTACCACGTCATAGAGCTTCATGTCAGAACTGCAGGGGTAAACAGGAAGTTTGACAGTACATAGTGAAAGAGAGAAAGGGGTCCAAGATTTCTCAGGTGAATAAGATGGGGAAGCAGCCCCTGGAGTGACAGCACAAGACAGAGGACAGAGTGTTGCACTTAGTCCACGAAGACAGGATGGAGGACAGAGCGTTGCGCTTAGTCCAGGGAGATCTGGATTGAAATCCCTGTTCAGCCATAAAACTCACTATGGAATATCTCTCAGTGTAACCACCCCTTTCACGAGGCGGTTGTGATAACTTGGTGAGGGTGGAGCCACTTACACTTTCCTTTGTGCCTAGAAGAAAGGGTGGGAGAAAATGAAAATGCAACTTGAAAAGGTTACAGTCAAGGTCAAAAGCTTGGCAGGTCTTGACTTTTACCAAGTTGTTCTTAAGATTGCACAAGACTGTTTATCGTACCACCTCTATCCCAATTAATTTATTCACTTATGCAGCATTCCCCTATGCAGCATCTTGAATAGGGTTGTCACCTATGCGGCAGGATGGGCAAAAACGCAAGGCATATTTTTTCCCAGCTTTGCCAGAAACGAGAGAAAGCCCCTCCTGTCCAGCTTCACACTCCAGCAGGAGATCTCGGGACAGCCTTGCAAAGATTCCTTCCTGGTTCCCTCTGCTCTCTCGCTGCTGCCGCAAGATAGGAAGGGTCATAAAACCGCCAACTTCCTTTGCCAGCCTGTGCCTTTTGACAGCAGCTAAAGAAGCTGCAACAGGAGCAAGCGATGCTGTTTTCCTTAGTCCCATAAAAAAAAGAGTCCATCTGCCAATGGAAGCAGGTGAAACTCTTAAGCACAGGAAGAAATCGTGCTCCACAGCTAGGCTTGCCAACAAGAGTTGTGAAATTCCTGGAGATTTTGAGGGTGGAGCTTGTGAAAGGCGCAGTTTTTTGGTGGGGGGGGGGTCCAGCCATAGAGCCCACCCTCCAAAGTAGACATTTCCTCCCGGAAGACAGGCTCGGGTCGGTAGCTGTGTTGGTCTGCAGATCAAGCTTCCGGTCCAGTAGCACGTTAAAGACCGACTCGATTTTCAGGGCATGAGCTTTCAAGAATCAAGGGAGTTCTGACTCTCGATAGCTTATAACCTGGAAATCTAGTTGGGCTTGAAAGTGCAGACCTTAGGGATTGCCAGCCTCCAGGTGGGAGCCTGGAGATCTCTTGGAATCACAACCGATCTCCAGACAACCGAGATCACTTCCCTGGAGAAAATGGCTGCCTTGAAGGGTTGCATCTATAGAGCCCTCGCCTCTCCAAACTCTGCCCTCCTCAGGCTCCACGTCTGAATCTCCCGTTATTTCCCAAACCGGAGTCGGCAACAAGAATTGGGCCTGCATCTTGCATTTCTTCCTGATCCTTTTTAGCTTGGAGATCAGTTGCAATTGAAGGAGGGGGTCTCCAGGCTTCACCTGGAGGTTGGCAACAATACTCCAGTCCCCTTGGGTCGGCTGGCAACCGAGCAACACCCTCCGCCCCCCCCCCCCGCTTGCCGCAAAGCGCAGAGCGCGCAGCCTCCGGGGCCGGCCCGCAGCGCGCCCACCCCGGGGGAGGAGCCGAGCGGGTCAGCCCCGGCCCAGCCGCCTCTCGCAGGAAGCCAGCCAGGCCCGCCCGCCCGCTTGCGCACTCCCAAGGCCGCCGCGCCCGGAGGAAACTGACGCGTCTGCAAACGCCGGAGGAGGGGAAGACACCGCGGCGCGCCCCGAGGTGCGCTGGGCTGGACTGCTTCGCCTTGCCTTGCCTTGCCTTGCCTGCGCCCCTGCCCCTCTTCCCCCGGGAGCCGCTTGCAAAGGGAGAGCTGGCTCGGGTTGGGGAAGTGCGCAACAGGCTGTGGGGAAGAGGGTTGCCAGCTCCGGGTTGGGGGAATTCCTGGAGATCTGGGCGTGGAGCCTGGAGAGGGCAGGATTTGGGGAGGGGAGGGACCTCGTTGGGGTATAATGCCGTAGAGGACGCCCTCCGAAACAGCCATTTCCTCCAGGGGAACTCATCTCTAGTCTGGAGATGATTCGTAATTCCGGGAGATATCCAGCCCCCTCCTGGGGGGTTGCAACCTAGTGGGGAGGGCAGGGGAGGGACGAGATAGGTGATTTTAAAGATCGGTACGGGGCAGGTGCCGGCCCCAGTAGGTGACAACCGAGGCAGAGACACGACTTCCTGGCCAATATTGATCGTGGCCCGGTAAGCAAGGTTGGCACCTGGAGGTTGGCAAGCCCAGTCCCCAATTCCAGATGCATAAGGTGGAACGTTTAGTGGGGGGGGGGGCACTCCTTCTCTGCTTAGAGGCGCTCTTATTGCTGCCTGCCAGTTCCCTTTGGGTTTGAGGGCATTTTATCCATGTGAAAGGGCTGAGCTCTGGCCTTCGAAATAAGCGCTGGGGCTGGAGCTGGGAGGGTCGAACAGAGACAGCCCCAAAAATTCTCCAGGAAAAGGATTCAGGAGCTATAATGCCACCCCCAAATTATATTCGCATTTTGGATTCAGGTGTCTTGCTTTCCGCAGCCAGCATAGGGCTCCTCTGCAGACTGCAACTTTTATTTAAAAACTGTTGTAGGGTTCCTGTGCCCGGAAGGGAAAGATGCAGGGGTTTTATTTTGCGTTGCAGCTTGGAGAAAGTTTTTGCTACGCAACTTCTGCCTCTTGCCCCAGATTCAGCAATAGAAAACTCTCGATCTCCATTTCCCCCCTTAACCCCACCCATCTCCAAGAGGCTTGGCTGGCAAATGTTTTTTGAAGCTAGGAATGAAATTTAGACCTGTCCCTCTCTAGCGGATGAGGACTTCATAATTTGCAATCCTGGGTCCAAATTGCTCTGTATTTATTTTTTATTTCGTTTACACCCTGCTTTTCTCCCTACTGGGGACTCAGAATGGCTTACAACGCTTTCCCTTTCTTCATTTTATCATCACAACAACCCTGTGAGGGAGGTTAAGCTGAGTGACTGGTCCCAGCTCACCCAGTGAGCTTCCATGGCAAAATAGAATTCGAACCTGGGTCTCCTAGGCCAACATTCTAACCACTCTAAGCCACCCTGTGCTGGCCGTTGCCATCCCCTAGCTGTATGTGTAGGGATTTGCAGACATTTCGCACTTTGGTCTCTGTGACCAAGGCCTAGTCTTAAGGAGGGGGTAAACTTGTGTCAGGGCTGTACCACTTTGGACTGAAGGGGCTTGCATGATCAGTTGCCCCTCTCATACATTCCAGTGCCATGCTGTTAGAAAACAAGTATATGAGAAAGGGGGTGAGCATCCTAATAATATTTGATTTATATACCACCCTTTAGGACAACTTAACATCCACTCAGAGCAGTTTGCAGTGTTGTTATTATCCCCACAACAATCACCCTGTGAGGTCGGTGGGGCTGAGAGAGCTCTGGAAGAGCTGTGACTGGCCCAG
Source organism: Eublepharis macularius (assembly GCF_028583425.1). Classification (NCBI taxonomy): domain Eukaryota; kingdom Metazoa; phylum Chordata; class Lepidosauria; order Squamata; family Eublepharidae; genus Eublepharis; species Eublepharis macularius. Next base: position 68,298,029 of record NC_072801.1, on the reverse strand, counting down.
CTAGCTTCAAGTGGAGGAGTGGGGAATCAAACCCGGGACTCCAGATTAGAGTCCAGCCACTCTTAACCACTGCACCAAACTGAGTTTCATAAAGTGGGATTCAGCCAGGAGAGCCCCCCCCCCCCGGTCTGAAGTGGTACAGCCCAGGTACGTTTGCCACCTGAAAACTAGACGGGTGAACTTGAGCTGGCAGCTGGTGGTCCAGGAAGCACAACTTGTGCACGGTGGGTTGGGCATAGGGGCTGCCAGTTACTCACCTCTAACCAGGACTTTATTTCCTCCCTCTAGTGGAGTGGTGGAGAGTGCCCTCAAGTCATAGCTGACTTATGGCGATCCCTAGTGGAGTTTGCATGGCAAGAAACTAACAGAGGTAGTTTGCCATTGCCTGCCTCCCCCCCCCACCCCAGTACTGTGGCTAAAGTACAGGTGTGTGCACCACTTTTTCGATGCTATGGGTCTGATCTAGTGAAAGGCAGAAGAAACTGGTGGAGTCCACCAGTGGCTTGCAGTCGTCCCATCTAGGAGGTGCCTAGGTCTCCAGATTATCACTTGGGCCCTTATCCCTTCTGCCAGGCCCCAAATTGTGTTGAACAGAACTACTAGCCACATGTGGTAGACTCCTGCGAGGGATGGAACCACCTCCCAACCTTTTCCCAGCCCAGGTTTCTCATTTGATGGGCCCTGGACCTGTCTTCTGTGCTATGTATGCCGGATGAGTCTTAAATTGTAATGCTGTGGTCATTAGCTGATGATGTGAGACCCAGGGTACAACAACTGGTTGACCACAACGCTTAGCACATCACGTTGGGCAGCCGCTCTTTGATGTAACCTATCTGGCAGGGTTAACGTGAAGATAAAAGTGATGGAAGGATATAGGCTGTGTCCTAAGCTCTGGGGAAGAAAGGCAGGGCAGAAATGTAATGCCCCTATACAGACTCCCAATATTTGTTTAAATAGCCTGCTCCTGGACTATTTTAATGACTTTTTAAAAATTATTACTGATTTTACGGTCTTACGACTTTTAATGTATTTTTTAAATGTTGTTAGCCGCCCTGAGTGGGGAGGGCGGGGCATAAATCAAATCAGTCAGTTTTGAGAGCCTGTCTAAACAGGTCTGCTCAGAAGTAAGTCCTGTTTTAGTCAGTGGGGCTTATGCCCAGGAAGGTGTGTAGGGCCTGCTGCCTAGTGGGGGGTATGATAGGGAGCCTAGCACTGGAGGCACTGAAAAGCAGATGGAAGAGATTGCTGAAACAGCTACATCAGTTGCCGAGTGCATCAGCGAACTGTGCCTTGCGTATGGGTGACGTGTGTTATGTGCTGTCCAGTTGCTTCTGAGTTCCGGCGACCTATGAATGAAAGACCTCCAAAATAACTTGTCAAAGATTTTAAAAAACAACAGGTTTCCTGTATGTCCTTTGAGGCAATGGAGGCAGTCCATACATTCAGCAGAGAGTAACGGAGTGATACAATTTAGACATTTTGGTCTACCTTAGGGTTGATTTGCACTATGTAAGAATAGCAATGCAGAAAACTCAATTTTCCTGAGATTTACCGCTTTTTAAAATGTGTCTGTTTAAAAACAAAAATTGGTCTTACAACCCTTCAATTGCAAATCTTGGATGCAGGTGGACTATGCATCTTGAAATCTCTTTTGCCAAAAAGGCTTGTGGGGAAAGGCCATGAAGGGGTTTCAGTGTCCTGTCCCCTAAAAGAGTTGTGCAGACTTTTTAAAAAGAAACTACTATACGTGTTATTCAGGGATATACTGCCTCTAAACCTGGAGGTTCCATTTAGTGATCATGGCTGGCTATTGATAGGAACTTTTTGTTGTGTCCCCTCCACCTCCTAACTACAGAACTCCATGGCTGCCATCGCCTCCCGGACGGAGTCTCCCGGCACAGACGTCTTTGCCTCTCGCCACGGTGCCTTCATCGTCCGCTCAGACCTGGGTTACTTCCTTCAAGCTCTGGACTTCTCCTCAGGTCAGGATCTCAAGGTGTGGGAGCTGCACCCAGCCTGTCGTGGTGGGGACCACTATGTGGGAGACCCGTCCAGTTCTGCCATATACCTCCTCCGTGGGGACACGGTCTTCAAAGTCCTGGACCTGAGCTCTGAACCTCCCAGCGGCGCCCTCCCTTTGCACTCCAGCTGCCGAGGGGGTGACCATTACGCCTTTTGTGAGGGCCGCTTCTTCATCTTTTTCCTGGCACGTGGCGTGGTCCTCTCTGTGGCTGACTTGGTCACTGGAAGCGCAGCTAAAGAGAGCAGTCTGGAGTCCACGTTTATTCATGGATTGTATTATTACGGGTCTGACGCCACTCGCCTTGCCTGCTTCAAGATGGACGCAGAAAATGGCCTTCGTGGCCACCGGTTATCTACAGCAGGAGACGAAGAGGTCTTCTCCGTCCACCCCGACATCGTCTCATTCCTCCCTGGTGGCCTGGCTGTCACTTGTGGGCCTGCCTTTGGAGCTTGGGAGTGTCTGAAACTGATCTCCAATGCCACAGACCTGCCTGTGCCCGGCAGCCATGAAATCACAAGGAAAGTAGGGTATTCCAAGACAGTGTTAGGCCAAAAATTCTCCATCTCCGGATCTCTGGATTCCGAGTCATTGGCCGTCTCCCTTCTCCAGGCTCAGTTTTCGCTCCCCACCGCTTATGGGGGGATGGGGCTGCGAACGGAACAGGAAGAGTGGGAGGAAGTGGCTGAAGAAGGGGAGCCCTTACGGGTGATCTTGCAGCCGAGGCAGAAGCTGTATTGGTGGCAGTACCGCCTAGGCTTGGGCAAAGAGCCAACCCTGTTCTGCCGGTCTCTGAAGGTCACCCGCAGCCCTTCGCCCCCTACCCATATACCTCTGCCGCTGGCTGACTCTTGATTCCTCTTGGTGGTGGGTGAAATAAAAAAGGTACCAACTTCCCCGACTCTCTTCTCTTGCTTGGTTGTGCCCATTTCACAGACAGTAAAACCAAATGGGGAGGTTTCCCCTGTGTGGAATGACATGAGTGGGATTGGGAAGAGATTGTGAGCGAGCTGCAGATTGTACTTGATAATTTCTGTCCCAGATCTCTTACGGGAATTGCCTCCCTTTTTGTTTTCTACCACTGACGAGGTGAGTTAGGAACTGAAATTGGCAACCATTTGCTTGCACAAACAATGTCCACCTTCTTAAACTTGGAAAGAAGGGAGGGGGCCGTAACTGGCTTCAACAGCCAGTTAAAACACTCCACCTGCAACGTCTGTTGTGCTGCCCAGAAGGGCTGGGTTTGTTTAAAAGCCTATTATTTGAGTGGGGGGGGGGGGAGAAGCACCTAGGTTGGGGGTGAGGTGGCTGATGCAGGAGGAAGACCCAGCAGAAAGCCAAAGGAGGGCTTGTGACAACCCCAGAATTCCCCAGGCAAAGTCATTTTCCATCCAAGCTGCACATGACGTCAATGTCCCATCACTGGATCCTCAGATTTGCTGCCAAGGGCTGCTGAGAGAAGAAACTGGAAGTGAGGTCACAGAGGAAAGACAGTTTTCTCAGTTGAGAATGCCCAACCTGGGCTTTCCGCAGTAGGAAAAAGACATGCATAGTTTAGAAAAACAGTAAAGAGTTCAGTAGCACCTTTAAGACTAACCAACTTTACCGTTGCATAAGCTTTCAAGAAACACAGTTCGTCAGATGCATGGAGGGTAAGAAGAAACTGGGCAAGTGCTACTGGACTCTTTGCTGTTTTGCTACTACAGACTAACACGGCTAACTCCTGCATAGTTAAGAGTTAGCTGTATTCCTCCTCTTAATGGGCCTTGAGGCTGCTAGGAAGGATTTAATCGGGGAAGCAATACAGTAAGAAAGAATTAACTGCTGCCCTGTACACAGTACTGTTTCCCTGATCCACAGCACCCTTGCCAGCTACTTTTTAAGCATTCAGAGAGTTCTGTATTTGGGCCAAATGACCTTTGGCTGCACATTGGTTCACACATAGATTCAAACATACAAAGTTGCCTCTATTATAGAGTCAGACCTTCACAGTGAAATCCTATGCAGAGTTACTCCAGTCTAAGCCCATTGATTTCAGTGGGCTTAGAGTGGAGTAACTCTTCTTAGGATTTCACTGTAAGGGCCAAGCTACAAGTGACGAATGACACTTGAATGGCAAGTGGATTGAGTGGAGGGCAAGTGAAGGGGGAGAAATACACTTGCCGTTCAAGTGTCATTTGTCACTTGTAGCTTGGCCCTAAGTCTTATCATGGTCAGGTTTGTCTATTTGGACCGAAAGCAATTCTCCAGGGTCTCGGGTAGAGGTCCTTTTCTCTGGAGGTTCCAGGGATTGAACCTGGGGCCTTTTGCATGCCAAGCAGATGCTCCAATGCTGAGCCACTCATACACCCCCCAAACGGTCACAAAATTATGTGACTGGACTGAGTTTTAAGCACTGCGGAATTCTAGAATGCCTTTTATAAAAAACTGCACTTTTGTTCTAAATACAGAACAAATCCGATATTGGTCACATGATCTGTTATCGTGGGATTAAGGAGAAGTGGGGCAGCAGTCCCTCAAAGAATCATAGGGTTGGAAGGAGTCACCAGGGTCATCTAGTCCAACCCTCTGCACAATGCCGGGGATTCACAACTACACGCCCCCATGCCCCCCCCCCCCCGCTCCATGCCCAGAAGATGGCAAAACACCTCCAGGATCCCTAGCCAAACTGGCCTGGGGAAAATTGCTACCTGACCCCAAAGTGGCGATCGGCGTTACCCTGGGAAAGTAAGAAGGGACCACAAGAACTAAGCACTGATGCAACCCTTCCTCCCCTCCCCCTCGTGATCTGCCCAGGTTCACAGAATCAGCATTGCTGTCAGATGGCCATCTAGCCTCTGCTTAAAAACCTCCAAAGGAGGAGAGCCCGCCACCTCCCGAGGAAGCCTGTTCCACTGAGGGGCCGCTCCGTTTTATCTAACATGGTTCTGACCTCAGGACAACAACATGTGGGCATGAGAGTATTGTTAAATGTCAGTACGGATGGTACACCATCCTCCATTTTTCATTTCACTTTTTGGCCATCGACTAAAGCAGTCAGAAAACAGATTTATTATTAGCTCTCCAAATCAGTTCCATTTTTAAATTAAGAAAAAGAAAGGATTTTTTCCTCTTGAGCATTCTAGATTTTTTCTTAAGAATGAATATTGATTTTTTTCTTTCAATATTGTTAGGGGGGGAATGCCCCCCCCCAATAAATAATTTGGTGTTTGACTTTATTGTAAAAATAAACGCTTTCTGAATGTTGAGACCGGGGCTTTTAAAATATCAGTATAAAATAGAAATAAAAAATAATCTTAAAAGCTGGAATGTATGTTGAACAATGTCAGTGGAGGCAGTTCTTAAAAACAGGAAAATGAAGAGCCTCGACTGATCAGCCTTCAATTAAAAAAGGATATCCAAAGAGTCATCTAAAATGCTTGCTAATGTACTTTCTTCCCCGTTTCATGGAGATTTCCCCCGTGATCTGGAAAATTATGGCTGAGGCCATCCTAAAATTGTCTTTCGCTGGATCTATGGAAAAAGCTAAACTATGCTTCTCTGGTCTATTTGTAATTGTTCTAGAATTGGTGAATCTGTGGAGGCTTCCAAGCCCAGGACCTCTGAGGGAGGTTGTGGCGGGTATCTGAGAATCCTGTTAGAAACCCTCTCCACAGAACAATTCCAAGGTAAATGACAGTCTTTACAGGGAAGTCACTTTCCCTAGTAAAGGAAACTCTGTCAAGGGGGTATTGCTTTCTCTCACACCTTTGGCCAGCCATTTACTGAACAAACGGCACACAGTAGCTTAATTAACCCTGTCTCGCCGCTCCAAGGTCAACACTCTTGGGGCTGAAGAATGCCAGAAAGCAACTCCATTTTAAGAATAATTAGTGCATCAGAATTAAGACGAGAGCTTTTTCTACTGGCTAGTTGGGGGAAGGGAGGTCTTTGGTCATCAGTGGTTCCAGGATTCTGATAGGGAGGATAATGGACATTCAGATCAACCGGAGAATTTAAGTATCCACTGCGCTGCCTTCACGCTGGAGAGTTTCTCCTGTTGTCTTTTCTCAGGTTGGTAGACGGAGAGCTTCTTGGCACCAAAGAGCTGAGGTTCAAGTCCATACAGGAAGGAGTTCTATTAATGCATCCCCTTTGGAGGAGGATTAAAACCAGTTCGGTGGCTCAGAAACCGAGGCTCAGAATCGCCTCGGAAAGCTTGTTGAGGTCAGAGCTGCACGGATCCCGCTGGAGGACAAAATCGATCTTCTTGTGCTGGTTTACAAAGATCTCCAGAAGCTGTGTCCTCAGCCGTTCAGTCTCCACCGCGGGCCGGACTGTCTCTCTCTCCTCCTCCTCAACTCTGTTTTCCTGATGCCTTCTCCACCGATCCCCATCCGAGCCACTCGCTGGCCATCTATCTCGAAGCTGGAGGACCTCTGACTTTGAGGCAGGGTGAACAGGTACTGGCACCTGAGCTGCCCGGCCGGCATAGGTGTGACATTTCACCGGCTTCGTCCTGCAGCAGGAAATAAATGGGCAATGTTTGGTTTATGATTTGGTTAACAGCAGGAATTAATGAGAGTTTATGTAGCCGAAACCAAAACTGCGAAATGACAACGTCGGGGGAAATTTCAAAATCCAAACCTGATTGTTTTTTTTTTTCAATCTTGATTTTGAAAGGGATTTTGTAGAGAAATTAACCCTTAAGCCTTGTTGATACACATTAAAAGACTACTCTTTTAAACGCAGAAGAATCTACATGGTGTGTTTATCTACAGGGAATAAAATCGTAATTGGCTGTATTATAGTATCCTAAATTGGCTTTTTAAAAATCAGGCCTGAAAATAAGGCATTTTTCTGGTCACCTCTAGTAAGTAAAATTGTTTCCACATGATTACACAGGAAAGCTTTGATAAACTCAACGAGGGTCCTTTTTACACAAACACCTCCCAATTTAAGAAGTGCTATTTGTGAGCAAACAGGCTAGTATCATCTGAAGAGTTACGTGCAAGACAGATGTAATTTTTTTTACAAGGAAATATAAATTAGTTAAAATTTACCTGAATATCCCAAGTTCACTTCAGCGTTGAACCAACCCCAAGGCTCAAATCCAGGCACTTCTCTATGCTGGCCACAAGATGGAGCAGTATCTCCACATGACCAACAGCTGCAAATTCCGAATGCGGGATTTCCAACGACCTTTTTTTCAGGATTTTTTTTTTTAGGGATAGATGGCTCCACCCACTTGTGATCACCTGCTTCCTTTACTGTTCAAAAATGACCCCTTCCCTACGCAAGAAGACAGTTTGTTCCCAGTGTGGATGGATACCTGGGGGTTTTCTTCAGAAATTCCATTAACGTAGGTCCGCCTCGTCCCAACGGGTCATCGGGCACCATGAAAATGTTCTCCACAAAAGTGTACTGTAGCACCCTGGCAGGGAAAAAAAATACCAAGAAGGTTACATTCTCTCAGTCTTGTAACCATTCTTATTCTTTTAACACCTGGATGCCAAAGATAGCTTTGTAAATAGGGTTTCTTACACAGAGCAGCGGTCAGTCAGAAACAGGAATCATAGAGTTGGAAGGGACATCCAGAGTCATCTAGTCTAACCCCCAGCACAATGCAGGAAATTTACAACTACCTCCTCCCCCCTCTCCCCACACACACACTGACCCCTGCTCTATGCCCAGAAGACGGCAAAACACCATCAGGATCTCTAGCCAAACTGGCCTGGGGGAAATTGCTACCTGAACCAAGGTGGCAATCGGCATTGCCCTGGGCATGTAAAAAGGAGCCAGGAGAACTAAGCACTGGTGCAACCCTTCCTGCCCTCCCCCTCATGATCTGCCCAGGTTCACAGAATCGGCATTGCTGTCAGATGGCCGTCTAGCCTCTGCTTAAAAACCTCCAAAGAAGGAGAGCCCACCACCTCCCGAGGAAGTGTCAATCTAACTACAGAAATCCTTTGGCTGAACACTGCCCTGGGGGTAACCCAACCAGCTGAATGCAATCCATTTATTGTAGCTGGCCGACTCTTTGTCAACTTTGTCCCAGGTGGGAAGTGAAAGAGGGTTGCCAAAACCCAGAGAGCCTTTATACATGGCTGGTGGGCTGTGTTTGGAGATGGAAGCATTCAGCCATGTACCAGTCCCTATGCAGCCAATCGGTTCTGCCTAGTCTCAGTTGAAAGCTGCCATTTGGCTGACATGAATCTGCCTTATACTGAGTCAGGCCCTGGGTCCATCAAGATCAGTATTGTCTACTCAGACTGGCAGCTGCTCTCCAAGGTCTCAGGTCTTTCACATCACGTACTACTTGATTCTTTTAACTGGAGATGCCGGGGATTGAACCTGGGACCCTGTCATGATCTGGCTGTGCCAGGAAGGCCTAGCAAGGCCTCAAAAGCCTGTTAGCAGTGGGAGTAGGCCTGCCTACAATTCCCAGGAGCCCCTGGGCCGTTTTGGTGCCCTTTTTGGCCCATCAGAACACAGGGGGCTAACGCTATATAAGCCTGGGAAGAAAAAAAGCCTCTCTTCTTTCTCCCAGGGAGCAGGCCAGAGGAGGTTTCTGCTAGGGAGAGAGGCCCTCATCCAGGTAGGGTGAGAAGGCAGGCCTGGCAGACAGAGGGACAGGGAGTTCAGTCCCGCTAGGGCCTTTTGTTTATTTTGCTTTCACCCATCTGTTGTTGCTAATGCACCTTGCTTCCTGTTTGCTTGTTTGTTTGATATTAACTGACCTCCTTGTAAATAAACCCTTTTGTTTGTATTGTCGAAGGCTTTCACGGCCGGAGAATCCTTTCGTTTGTTGTTCCTGTGCTGGGTCCTCACGCCTGTTTATTGGCCAAGGTACGGAGGTCAGAAGGGTTGGGAGGGGACTCTGGGCCTTCCCAAGGGACCCTAAATCCCAGAGTGGGGGCAGCGTAAGGTGGCTCACCCCACCTGAGGCATGACAGACCCTCTGCATGCCAAGACGAGGCTCAGCCACTGGCCCTTCCCTCAACACTGTAACTTAATAGATACAGGGAAAGTACATCTCCTCTGCATCAAGATTTGCCTGGCAGCCAAGGTCAATAGGGCCTGCACTGCAGAGATAGTGGATAGAATGTCTCCTATCTCCATCACTGCCCCACGACTCAAACAAGAACAGTAAATGAGGGCTGGATTCTCAGCTCTTACGACAGAAGAAAATTTGCATGATTAAAGCACTCTCTGTTCCGGCTTTCGACAGACAGCGAGTGTGTGTGGGGAGCAGGGTTACATGTGCGGATTATTCAACTGTGTAGTACACCCTCCACATCCACTTGCATTCTGAAGTTGTCTGCTCTTAACAGAAACGTCCCAGGTGTCTTTCTTTGAACAAAGAAACATAAAGCTGGAAGGACCCTTAAGGGTCATCTAGTCCAACCTCCTGCACAACGCAGGAGATTCACAGCTCCCACTCCCCCACTGACCACAGGAAGGCAAAAAACCTCTAGGATCCCCAGCTAATCTGGTCTTGAGAAAAATTCATTCCTGACCCCAAAGTGACAATCGGCATTACCCTGGACATACAAGAAACAGGCCTATCACCCTGCTACAGCCTAGAAACTTAATTTGCAATTCTTCTGTCTCCTTGATCCAATCAATCCTCCAAGCTGAGCATCTAAGGGGACCCAAAATCCCATCTGATACCAACCCAATTGAGGTTGCAAAGCCAAGAACCGCCTAAATGATTGCGAATGCCTCTCCCGCCCCCTTTCACCTCTCCTTGATGATCCTGATCCATTTCTTCGATTCTTTTGCAAGATCCCGGAACTGGTCATTGGTGACGATAATCCCGTTGGTCTCTTCTGCCAGTTTGAGCATGAGCCTGGGGTTGGGGGGCAGTAAAAGAGAAGAAAGTATAATCTCCCAATAAGACGTGCACCTGCCATTTGGGTGATTTTCAAACAGTCTATCAGTGCAATCCTAAGTAGAGTTACTCCAGTATAAGACCATTGATTTCAGTGGGTTTAGACTAGAGTAATTCTGCTTAGGATTGCATTGTATGGTGAGGAACCCTGTTCCGTATTGACTCCTCCACCACGGAATGTGATAATCTTGCAATGGATTCTGGGATGTACTTCAAGATGGCCACTCAGCTTACACTGGGGGCCAGCTGAGGCTGCTGGGCCTCCACCGTTGCCCCATCTGAACTGAAACGATTCCCCACAACTTAGTCGAGATTGTCCCACAGCAGCATGTTTACGGGGCAGGCCAGCAATCACTTCAGGAGCCTGTGATGGGGCTGCATATATTTTTCCATAAACTCTGGTGGGCAAGCTCTCTTTCAAGACAATTTCAGCCCACCCCCTCAACCTGTCATTGAGGAATTTCTGGCCAAGGAATCCCACAGCATAGTTCCCCAAACCAGCAGTGGTTTCATCTGCCACCCTTGCTCTTTAAAAATAAACCCAGCTTATAAACTTGGTATTTTGCAAACGTCTCTCTCTTTCTCACTCTGACTTTCGGCCCACTATCAGTTTCTGTTCCTCTGTTTGCACTCTCCCCTTTCGCATGTCGATTCAGTCAGCCTCCATGACTCAATCCTCAAACACACACACACACCCCGCCTGCCAAGAAAGCAACTTCCGGCTTCTGGGCCAAGCCCATTTGCTCACGAACACCTCATCAAAGTATGACAGCAGCGCCTGGCAACCTGGAAAGCCCAGCCTGGGGGAAACCCCAGGGACACTCCAGATTTAGCTAAAATAAAATAAAAGTCTGATATGCTTCTGCCCAGGCATGCTCAGCAAGTGCAAAGTAAATGTAAAAGAAAGAAAACCACTGGAATATTTTACTGCATTGATGCTTGTTCCAACTCACAGATCTTTGGAATTGTTAAGTTAAGGGTAACACTTTCCACTGACTCAGAAACCTCCAAAAGAGATCTGGGGAAGTGCCTTGGGCTGGAGGAAGGAACCACCTTTAGTGGAACCTATGCAGTCCATCCAATGCATACTAGAAGTATTTGGTACCAGTACTTTGGTATCAGTACTTTGTCAGAGAAGCTAAACGTCCTTGCATCTCCAAGCTCTCTACAACACCAGTGTAAGGAATCTGCCAGGCAAAGGCAGGGTTTTTCTTAGATGGCCAAACTCGATCAGAATTTTAAGTGTTGTTGGGATTCTGGCCTAGCTCAGATATGGGCTGGCTCGGCTGATGTGCAACACTTGTGGAGCAGTCTCCGAGTTCCCCGGCGATCTGACCTTGGGAGGCTGTTCTCAGCCAGGCTCTATCTGCACTCCCTAGATTTTTCCCACAGCCGAAATGCTAATTAACAGCTTTGCCCTGATTGGCTCTTGTGTTGCCGGGTGATGCTCTAAGTCCTAGATAAGACGGCTTCTCAGCTCACCCAGTTCCTTCACTAACATTATTCTCGTCTCCATTACCATCCTGCGAGTATGCTGGAGAGAAGCTGAGAACTCTACGCTCTTCACCACCTCAACATGCCCCAGCACAGCATGGCAGAGGGCTCACATTCGAATGGACGGGTGAGACAAGCAACAAACGAATCCAATCAGAGACGTTTAGGTAGCAAACTCTCTAGTTTTTAGTGAGGCAGTTTTTTATGTAGCAGCAGTGAGGTTGAGGGGGGACATGATTGCTCTCTTTAAATATCTGAAAGGCTGTCATTTGGAGGAGGGCAGGGAGCTGTTCCAGTTGGCAGCAGAGGGTAGGACCCGAAGCAACGGGCTTAAATTACATGAAAGGTACCGGCTGGATATTAGGAAAAACTTTTTCACGGTCAGAGTAGTTCAAAAGTGGAATCCGCTGCCTAGGGAGGTGGTGAGCTCCCCCTCACTGGCAGTTTTCAAGAAGAGGCTGGATGAATACTTGTCGGGGATGCTTTAGGCTCATCCTGCATTGGGCAGGGGGTTGGACTAGAAGGTTTGTATGGCCCCTTCCAACTCTGTGATTCTGTTTTCTTGTTTTATGTCTATTGCTTGTGTAAGAACGTTTTAATGCTTTTTGCAAACACGCCTCAAACTAATAAACTAAAATTTTATTTAAGCTGAGTCTGGAATTCGTAACTTGGGCGTGGGGCGTGGGTACACCTGAGAATGAACCCGGAGATTGGAAAGCCCAGGCCTTTGGGGAAGGAAGAGCTTTTTGTCTCACAAAATAAAAAGGGGACACTTCCCATTTGCCAGATTGATGAAGTGTTTGTGATCAGCGCTCAGAATTAAGAGGAAGAGGGTGGGCCTTCCCTTCAACCAGTCATCCACCACCCCTAATTTCTAGTTCTCCTATTAAGGTATTTCTTTGGGCTAAACCAATCTTTCACTTCACCTACATGGGTTATCTGAGCGTCGACATTTTAAATTTTACTAAACATTCTGTGACATCATAGCAACGGAGCCAATGGCGAAAGAGAGATTTTGCTGAGAAAAGCCTATCTGTGCAGCCGCTGTGACATGGGAAATATCATGCTTTCAATGATCCGTGGCTTACCTGTCGTCATACGGCATGATGTTCTTCCCATCAACTTTGCGGGATGGCGTGACGGAGAGGATGCTCAGATCACGCAACTCGAACAAGAAGTGCTGCTCTGTGATTTGGGAAGGGGTTGGAAAAAGCAGAGTCGGAATCAACATCATATTTTTAGACTGGCAATTTCTGACTAGGGTTTAGATCGAACCAGTTTGATGACCTCAAAAGACTATGCTGGGAGTTATGGAGCCTGCATTGACAAAAAGTGTATCAGATGTACTAAGGAAGGGAATTGGACAAGATTGAATGAAAAAGCAGGCTGGATCCACTCCTACTTTTGTAATAAATAATCCTTTTTTTATGGTTGTTGGGGGTTTTCCGGGCTGTATTGCCGTGGTCTTGGCATTGCCAAGACCACGGCAATACAGCCCGGAAAACCCCCAACAACCATCGTTCTCCGGCCGTGAAAGCCTTCGACAATCCTTTTTTTAATTTATTTTCATTTTTATTTATTTCATTTATGCTCCATATTTTCAGACTATAAATAAATAATAATAATTTCTCCCCAGTGGGGAGCCAAAGTAACTTACAAAATTCTCCTCTCCTCCATTTATCCCCACAGCAACCCTGTGAGGTAGGTTAGGCTGAGAATGAGCGACTGGCCCAAGGCCACCTAGCAAGCTTCCACGGCAGAGTGGAGATTCGAACCTGGATCTCCCACATCCCAGTCCAACATTCTAACCACTACACAACATTGCCTTTTTACGGCAATTAATCATCTTTGATCCATTAAACAAGTGCCTCTACTAACCAGGCAGCAGAATTTTTAGACGTGATTTAGAAGGGGAATGCCCCTTCTAAAATGATGCCTGCTGAATACATCTGGAAATCATCTAAAAAGGGTTTTTTATCATATGCAAATCAATGCAGATCTACTAAATTAAATATTGTGAGATTAACCCACTGAGATTTCTTTAATCAAGTACCAGCTTATTGCTTACCTCTCACACTGGAATCTGGTTCCATCCGGTATGCAGGAACAAAAACAGTCACTTCCCGGTGACCCCGGTCCCAGAAATACTGTACAGCCAGGGCAATGCCTCGGCATGAGAAGAACTGGTTCAGACCGTGCCTACAAGGACAGAAAGTGGTACTCAGATATGCAACGATCACGTCCATTCAAATTAAAGATCACCGAAAAATTTCACAGGTCGCCCCAAGTGGTGACAGTAGCAGGTAGAACTGGCAACGCATCAGGAAGGACGAGACAGAGCGATTGTCTGATTTACAGATCCAGAGGAGTTAGCCGTGTTAGTCTGTAGTGGCAAAATAGAAAAGAGTCCAGTAGCACCTTTAAGACTAACCAACTTTATTGTAGCATAAGCTTTTGAGAGCCACAGCTCTCTTCGTCAGATGCACATGCCTCTGACGAAGAGAACTGTGGTTCTCGAAAGCTTATGCTACAGTAAAGTTGATTAGTCTTAAAGGTGCTACTGGACTCTTTTCTATTTTGTCTGATTTACAGTACTGATCTCACGCAGTTATAGAAGAACCCTTCTTCAACAGCCTTCTAGCAGAATTCCTATAAGGAAATTGCACACCAAAAAATATTACATAACAATTAAGTTCTTAACTGGTTAACTAGATGTAAAGAGCAGCCTCCAGTTAGAAGTTATGGAATAAGCTAGACCTCTCCCTGTACTGCTTTCAAAACTTAAGGCTACCTAAGACATAATTGTGGGTCCCGGCTAACCATGGTTATAATAGTTATAATGATAAAATATATGGCTTGTAGACTAAGTAGAGGAAAAGCCCAGTCTCAACAGACCTCAGAATCTAAGCAGGGTTGTAACGTGGATGGGGGACCACCAAGGACTCTGCAGAAGAAGGCAATGGCAAACTACTTCTGCTCTTCACTTGCCTAGAAATCCCATTACTGGGGTCGCTGTAAGTCTGGTGCGACTTGACAGCACGTACATGCAGACTGAGAACCGAGCTCAAAATGCACACTCCCTTTTCTCTCCAAAACAAATCCCCTCCTTTCCCTTGTTAGAAGTAACCATGGTTTAATAGTTAATGCAAGCTATACTAGCCATGATTAATGCAAGCTACGGTTCCTTGCATAATTTGAAACTGTAATGTGGAGGTCCAAATCGTAGTTATTATTAGGGAATTTGGTGATCATCAACCCTGGTTTAGCATCAACCATGGTTAGCACTGATGCACGCCTAAAATTAAAGCATAGTTAATGGTGAGAAGGGAAAAGTGGATCATCCCAGGGAGGGAAGAAGAGAGTTACAGAGCAAATCGCCAAGTCTTGCTCCCGATCTGCAAGAAGCCAATGCCACATTTGCCCTGGATCTGTGTTCCCTCCCTCCGTACTCATTTACAGGTCTACAGTCAGAACTTTTACAGCAAAGAGGCCTTTGGGTGCACCGGGGGGGGGGGGGGGTTGCACCATCATAACACTATGTGAAAGAGCAAAACCCTGGTACGAGGCTGAATCTACGGACAATTCTGTGCCACTAGGCAGTGTTGTGGTGGAACTTGCTTCCTCCTGAGCTAGCACTTCTGTTTGCACAACAGATCAACGAAATCCATTCATCTAGCCCTGGAGGAAGCAAACACCACGGCAGACCCAGGCCTTGTTTATAGTTATTTTATATCATGACACACTTCATCCCTAAGTAGGTTTTCCCTCCTGTCCAGAGACTGTGGCTCTGAACTTCATCCTCGCTCTGAAAACAATCTGCCAAGGCCAGAGGAAGCGTGAGGGAATTTTTTTCAGTTTGCCGGACGCGTCTTCCTCAGTCCTGTTCAGACTTTCATCTGTTTGCTGAGGAACCCTATCTATCTGATGTGGCGAGTCTGTACAAAGCATCCTAGGAGAGCTCAAAGGTCCAATCGGTTCATGCAGAACATCGGCCACTGCCGGCAGACTGCCCTCAGAAACTCAGGAATCACACCCAAAGTCAGGGCTGAACATCAGTGATGTCCGCCAAGAACAGCTGGCAAGCCACAGCTTCATAATAAAGTTATATAGAGGTAAGTGGATAGCCCAGGCAAGCCCAATCTCACCAGATCTTGGAAGCTAAGCAGGTCGGCCTTTGTTAGCAACTGGATGGGAGACCTCAGGGGAAACCAAGGTTGCGGAGGCAGGCAATGGCAAACCCCCTCTGACAGCCCTTTGCCTTGAAAACCCCAGCAGGGGGTCACCACAACTCATCTATGACTTGACGGCACTTTCTACCACATTTCGATATGTATGTATGTATTTATATGCCATCACGCTGCAAAAGAATTACGGTGACCCCCAACAAGGGGCTTTCAAGGCAAGTAAGAAGCAGAGGAGGTTGGCCATTGCCCTCCTCTGCAGAGTCTTCCTCGGGGGTCCCCACGTGCCCACTCCGCTTAACTTCTGAGATCCAACTACACTATACCTTTCCACATCCCTCACTCCACATCCTCAAGACCATGCCAAATGGAAGAGGCTCTCCCAACCTCTGTGTCTCCCCTCCCCACAAAACCGTACTCACATCATGGCTACATTGCTGCCATCGATAATGACCCTTCGTAGATTCTTCTTCCCTGGTGTGTTGGCCAATTGGAGGTTGAAGTGAGTCTTGAGCGCCTCTTCGAAGCGCTGGGCCCCGGTCACCGTGGAAACAGAACTATGGTTGGGGGGTCCTAGACTGGAGCTTTCTGCTGACTGGCTCTCCTCAGAATCCCATGTGGAGAAAAGGGAGTTAGCGTTGGTGGGCCTGTCCAGCGACAAAGCAGGAACACCTGCATCAACAGGCGGGACGTAGACACCCTCACAGAAAAGGGATACATGCGTCTTCCCTGTCTCCTGATGGTGTCTGTGTGGCGAAGATTCTCTATGAGCCATCATGGCTGCCCTTCGGACACCTCCACGTTCCAGCTTTGGGTCAGATACCCCAACGGCACCCTCAGCCTCCTCTTGACTTTCCCCCTTCTCATTGAGTTGCCTCAGCAGGCCAGCCAGTGGGGCACCTGTCTGTATCCCTGTGGGAATCTTGCTGGGCGAATGACCACAGTTGGCCACCGCGGCTTTGATGACTTCCAGGAGATATTCGTCTTTATCCTCAACTTTTTCCAATGGAGGGGGAGAGTTCTCTGTTCCCCCAGGCTCCTTTTGAGGGAGGACAATGTCATCTTTCTGGGACAAGCCCGCCTCCTCCATTTGGACTCTGTCCAGAATAGTGGAAGGGGTCTCCCGGACCCCACCCTCCAGGAGCACCTTTTTGACCACCTGCTCTTCATAGCCCATGGTTTTAAAGAAGTTGAGTCTCATTTTGAACTCCTTCTCCATCCCCGATGACAGCAACGTGTCCGACAACGATGACGACAACTCCTCCTCGCTGCTTTCCTCAGGCAAGCTAACAGGGCTGGATTCCCTTGCGTGAAAAGTCTGCTTTGTTTCCACCACATGATCCTCCAAAGACATTGTTAGTCCTGAGTAACCAGGAAAAATCTGAGACTGAGGAAGAGCAACTACAATGGGTTGGGAGGAACTCTTGGGAAGTGTTGGACTGGGGGTGGTTGTCTCATTGGACCAGCCTTGAACGCTTTGCAGGCCAGCCAAAACGTCTTGGGGCCTAGCCTCAGCACCCCCTTTGGGAGAGTCAACCCTTGACAACTGAGGCATAGTCTGCTCTTGTGG
This sequence comes from Eublepharis macularius, assembly GCF_028583425.1. NCBI lineage: Eukaryota > Metazoa > Chordata > Lepidosauria > Squamata > Eublepharidae > Eublepharis > Eublepharis macularius. The sequence goes on along the minus strand of NC_072801.1, from coordinate 68,280,891 downwards.
CCTACCAACCATGGAAGGTAAGTCAGTCCTAAAACTTCCAGGCCTAGTTGAGTATGGTAGTTGGGGAGAACCCAGAGGCTTGTGAGGAGACTGCTGAGGCCTAGCAAAGCCTGCACAGAAGACAGAGCCAGAGTTTCCAAACTGACTTTGCCCTCGAACTCTGCTGAGCCCCATAGACTCACCAGAGATATTTTGAGGCCTACTTAGAGACTGAGGTCCACCACCACTCACACCTCCTGTTTCCCATTCTGGCAAACGGTCTTGCCTAAAACCCGGTGGTGACCAACACCCATTCCTTTGCTTCTGCTCTCCCCCTTCTTCCCGAAACTCCTTCACCAAGCTGAGCAGCTCCTCCTTCAGTGCAGTTGGCAGGATCAAGAGGTCCATAGCATATTTATCATCGTAGGTCTCCACCAGTTCCTGGAAGGCTCTCTTCACTTGGGCCTCCCGTTCCTCTTGCAGCTTGGGGTTCTTCTTGTATTTTTCCACAAAGTCCTGGATTCGACTCTGGGCCATGACAAAGGCTTCAGCCAAGCCGGAGACTAAAAGGGAGCCAGGGCGGAGCAGGGTGAGGTCTGCAGATGTCCCTTGGGTGAGGCAGTCCAGGAACAACCCATGGGCTCCTAGAAAGATGCACTCCATGTCCTTGGGGTACCGAACCTCCTCATCCAGTTCTGGAGCGCAAAGACCTTTGATGTATTCCTTTTAAAAAAGGGAAAAACTCATGATAGAGTAAGCGAAACAATGTAAGGCAACTTGTAGCTGTTAAGTCTCTTGTAGCTAAAGAGAACTAATAAGCCGCAAGCAAAATGAACACACAAAGCACGCTCTGCTGTAGCACAGTGGTTAAGTGGTTCGGCTGTGAATCAGCACTCTGCTGGTTCGAATCCCACTACTGCCATGAGCTCGGCAGGTGGCCCTGCGTAAGCCACTTCTCTCAGCCCCAGCTCCTTAGCTGTATTGCGGGGATAATAACAGCACTAACTTTCTCACCGCTCTAGGTGGGGCACTAATCTGTCTAGAAGAGTGGTTCTCCACACGTAAGGATAAACATGAACCACTTCAAATTTATCCTTTCCAAATCACTGGAAGGGGAGTAACTGATGGCCACTGGAGTGCCCGGTGAATGCAGCTGACCATTACGGGGAAGACCTGGACACGGGGACAGCAGCCTTTCAACAGAAATCGGCCTCGGCACAGCAAATGAGTGCAGATCGCTGATGCAGTTTCAGGAGGATGAGATGCTCGCTTTAGCAACTGCGAGGCAGAGACCAAATATTGGGACCAAATTTATTCGGGATGAAATTATTGGGTTGGATCCAACCGGCTTTTCTGCTGGTGAAAAACAAAGGGGGGGGGAATCTCCTCGAATCTCCAAAAAAGGGTTTGCACGAGATCATGATCCGAAAGCCATGTGAGATGGAGGCTGTAGTTAGCAGCACTGGGCAGGACTGAGTGAAAAGGCTGTCTGGATCCAACCCATAATCCAGGATCTTCACAGCTCAGCCAAAGGGCCATTCCTTCCCTGCCCAGCCCTGTCCCAGCCCTTACCTTTGCCCTCTGCAGATTCTCCCTGCATCCTTGCAGTTGTAGCCAAATCTTCCGTGCCCCCTGGGGTTGCCCGTTGGGACTCTGTGCCAACTCTAGCACCCCCAGGACGTTCAACTCCACCCTGAAGAGCTGCTCGATCCGGGGACGATGCACCGTCATCATCTCCTGTGCCTCCTCAGGCACAGCAAATTCATCCAGGGTCCTGCCACTGCTCGGCATGGCGGGAAAGCACAGTCGCAGGTTGTGGCGTCACTCTTGGTTTCTGCGACAACGGGGGCCTTTATGTGGCAAATAAGCTGCAGGGGAGGAAACCATTTGTTGAAAAACGCAAAAAAAGGATCTCTGCTGAGCCTTCACTTTATTATTAATAACATTTATATATTTGTACCCTGCTTTTGCCCTGACAGGGACCCAAAATGGCTTCCAACATCATTCTCCCCTCTTCCATTTTATCCGTATAAGCATCGCCACTCAAACCTATTCCCGCACTCTAACCACTAGGCATTGAGATACGCTCTCTCTGCTTCTACAATCATCTGTACCAGGAGTGGGAAAAGAAAGAGAAGGTGAGGGAAACCATAAAGTACTGGTTGGGGGGGGCGTGGCCAGAAAAAACAGGAAAGGGAAAACCAGCACTGAGATATGGGTAGAGTTGTGTATATTCGATCTTTCCACAGACACACTATGTAAGGATTCCATTAAAGAGGTGAAACAGTTACCAACAGGCAGGACCGTAAATTCCTAGAAGCTTTTAAAATGTTTTTAAATTAACGTTCCATATAGATCCTAAATAATGAAACATTCACTAAACAGGAGTATAAGCTATTGATTAACAAGCACTACACCAAAGAGCAAAAAAGAGACTCAAACTGTAAACACACAATTGCATCACCATAACCCGTGAGCCAAATAATAAGAGATAAGAAGGATCTCAAAATCCTGTGAGTCGAACGAACCATAATTAAGTACCTTGGAAAATCAGTGAATTCCTAGGTGGTTTTTTATTAACACCTGTTATTAACATCATATTTCATCCACCTGCCCGGCCTCATAACATCTGGAGTGATTGGATGTATTGTGGACACCGATAGCCATCTTGGGTAACCTGGTTTTTACTTGCTAATGTGACCGTTTTTATTTCTATATATTGTATTTTAAATGGATTTACTGTTATATTGTTGTGACCAGCCCTGAACCTGCTTGCGGGGAGGGCAAGTAAAAGTCAAATAAAAATTAAATTATTAAATTAACACTGCGATGATTTACCACCTGTGGATTAAGATTAGCAACAGGGGCTAAATGGAACCTCTAGGTCCAGAGACAGTCTATCTCTGAATCTCTGATTCTGAAAGCAAAACGGAGAGACAGGGCAATTGCCTTGCTTGTAGGCTTCTGGGAGGTAGCTGGTTGGCCACTGTTGAAAACAGGATGCTGGGATAGCCAGGCAAATCCAGCAAGGTTCATCTTAACGTTCTTGTTCCAGCTTGTGAGCTCTGTTTTTCTTTTCCTAATTTAATTTCGGCCCACAGTGGGCTCTGGAAAAAGGGCAGGTTACACTTCAATGAGAATTTAAAACAAACCCCTTCGCTCCAAGGAGCAGAAGGCATCCCACAGCTGGATGAGACAAGCTGTGGACACCTGCCTAAGAGAGTTATTTTGTGGCTGTTTTAATTTGGTTGCTGCACAGGGTGTTCCTCCCACCCACCCCCACCACCCCCGTCCCACTTATCACCACCGTTCGGTTTTTGTCATTATTGCACTTTATTTTTTGTTCCCTACCTTAACTATTTTTATCTGGAAAGGGAGGCCAGGGATTTTTGATTATATGAAATATTGGTTTATTACAAATTAACAGGTCGCTGCCTCTCCCTGTAGGAGGGCCGGTGCAGGGGGACTGCTGGACACCAGGAGGTCTTGGCTTGTCCACTCTTGGAGGTCTTGGCTTGTCCACTCTTGGAGGTCTTGGCTTGTCCACTCTTGGAGGTCTTGGCTTGTCCACTCTTGGACTAGGCGGACCCTGCGTTTGCTCCAGCTAGTCTTCATTCTCTCTAGGACTAGTTGATGCAATGCAGGAAGTGGCCTCCTACTGAGTCTGCCCCTGTCCGGACCAGTCTCGTCTACTCTGACAGGCAGCGGCTCAGTGAAGTTTCAGGGAAAGAACTTTCACATCATTTAACTGGAGAGCCTGGGATTGAACTGGGACCATTCTGCACAACAAAGCAAAGGCTCCACTCCCCTGCCTCGCCTCCCAGCTCCTCACTGCAAGATGCAGGAAGGGAACGGCACCTCTGCAACACAAGAGATGCACACTGTTCTTACAAACAGGGCTCCAGAGATTGGCAGGGGAAGGGGCAAGAGGGCAGTGCAAGCTGAATGACTTCCACTACTGGAAGTCATGCAGCTCGGACTCTGGCTGGCAGCTATGGTTGCTAACCTCCAGGTAGTGCCTGGAGATTTCCCAGAATTCCAAGTGATCTCCAGATGTCAGAGAAGGGGAAAGAGGGTGGCATGGACGGAGGGCACAGGATCTGGCCACTATGGGAAGCCATGCAGTTGTGGGTCTGGCTAGCACCTCGGGTAGCCAACCTCCAGGTAGTGCCTGGAGATCACCAGATGACAGATATAGACAGGGGAAGGGGAAAGAGGGTGGCAAGGATGGAGGGCACAGGATCTGGCCACTATGGCAAGCCATGCAGCTCTGGGTCTGGTTGGCATCTAGGGCTGCCAACCTTCTGGTAGTGCCTGGAGATCTGGAATTCCAAGTGATCTCCAGGTAACAGAGATTGACCGGGGAAGGGGAAAGAGGGTGGCATGGACGGAGGGCACAGGATCTGGCCACTATGGGAAGCCATGCAGCTCTGAGTCGGGCTGCCAACCTCCAGGTAATGCCGGGAGATCTCCCAGAATTCCCAGTGATCCCAAGACGACAGAGATCAGATCCCCTGGAGAAAATGGCTACTTTAGAGGGTGGTCTCTATGGCATTCCACACCACTGAGCCCCCTCTCCTTCCCAAACCCCGCCCACCTTAGGCTCCACCCCCCCCGATCTCCAGGAATTTCCCAACCAGTTGGCAACCCCAGCCTTGCTGAGCGCTAATAAAGCTCGCACAAATAACCATCGTCGGACACCCCCCCCCCCCCAAAAGCTCTTTCTGCGCTCTAACGGCTTTCCAAAGGCAAGCGGGCCGACTCCCCCGGCTGTGGATTTGCTCTCCTTCGGAAACCCTGCCCCAAAGGGCGTGATCCCTCCCTCCGCGGGGGAGACCCACCCACACCCTCCCCCAGCCGATCCTCCACCCCCAGCAAACGCAGACCCCGCCGGGGCGCTCGCCTACCCCCGCTCCGGAGCGCGCCGCGTCCTCGCAGCCATGGCCACCCCCGGCCCAGCCTCGCCGCGGCCCCCCGTCCCCGGCCACCTTCCGTTCGGGAGCCAGGCGGAAATGCCCGGCGCTGTTGGCGAGCCCGGAGTTTCCCAGCGGGGCGGGGCGACCCGAGGAGGAGGAGGAGGAGGAGGAGGGAGGAGGGCCGCCTTTCGCTTTGCAGCTTCCTGCTCGGAGGCTGCCCGGCCCGGCTGCAGCGCGTTCTTTGGGAAGCGTCTCCAGCTCTTCCCGGCCTCGTTCCTGGGCATGTGCAGAGTGCCGTGCCACAGCTGTCTTTGCGCAAGGTTCTCCTCGGCTCCGAGCAAGCCTGAATTCTCCGTGGAAGCTAAAATGACAAAACTCTGCTTTGCTCGCATCGTGAGAAGACAAAAGCCAATAAGGCTAGGAACAGTGGAAGGCAGTAGGAAAAGACCTAAAACGAGACGGCTTGACTCAGTAAAGGAAGACATAGCCTCCAGTTTGCAAGATCTGAGCAAGGCTGTTGATGGTAAGACATTTTGGAGGCTATTCATTCATAGAGGCAGCTGTTCCTGGGCATGTGCAGAGTGCCACGCAACAAGTTTTTGCAAAAAGTTATACTTAAGATCTGGGACCCAATCCTTAGAAACAAAACCGGTGAAACTGAGGTTATGGTACTTTGGTCACAACATGAGAAGACGAGTCACTAGAAAAGTCAATAATGCTAGGAATAGTTGAAGGCAGTAGGAAAAGAGAAAGCTCGAACATGAGATGGCTTGACTCACTAAAGGAAGGCATGGACTTAAGTTTGCAAGATCTGAGCAAGGCTGTTAATGGTAAGACATTTTGGAGGCCATTTGTTCATAGAGGCAGCTGTTCCTGGGCATGCGCAGAGTGTCATGCAACACTTTTGTAAAAAGTTATCCCTAATGTCTCAGATCCAAGCAAGCCTGAATTCTCCTTAGAAGCTAAAATGGCAAAACTGAGGCTATGGTATTTTGGTAGCATCATGAGAAAACGCAAGTCACCGGAAAAGGCAGTAGAGGTAGGAAACGTAGAAGGCAGTAGAAAAAGAGGACGAGAGAGACTCCAAATGAAATGGATTGGAGCCACAGCCTTCAGTTTGCAAAACCTGGGCAATGATTTTGGATCTGGTGACATCTTAGAGACCAACAAGATGCTTGGTCTTTTTGGTCTCTAAGGTGCCACTGGACTCCGATCACGCCAGAATTCTCAATATAAGCTAAAATGACTAACCTGAGGCTGTCGTCTTTTGGTCACATCATGGCAAGATGAGTCACTTGAAAAAACAATGCTAGGAAAGATGAAAGGCACTAGGAGAAGAGGAAGGGCCTAACATGAGATGGATCGTCTCGGCCTTCAGTTTGCAAGGATTTTGAGTCCAGTGTCACCTTGGCGCCAACAAGCTGTGTTACAAGCTTTTTGCATCTTTAAGCAAGCGCAGGGTGCCATAGGTTTATTTAATTTTGCACAGAGATGCTCAAAGCATCCAGGAACTGCTAAGTGTCTCAAACTGCCTTTCTTGCATGATTTTTAGGTTTGAAAATTGCGTGGTTAACTGCACATTTTTAAGCACGTGCAGAGTGCACACTTGTGGAGAACATCAGTGAAAGTGGTTTGATCGCTGTTTCCTCTTCCGTGCCTCCTGGCTTGTCCCCATGCACAGCCGCAACTTTGCCCAACATATCCAGGGCCACCTGGGGGAAATTCCAGATAGCAAAATTTATTGGCAAAAGGGCGGGCCTCCACCAGCTGCATTTTGTTTGAGTTTTTCTTCATCTTTTCCACTTTTTTTTTAGATCTGTAAAGGAAACTCTGACACATTAAAGCTCCATTGCTCTTTTCCTCCGAGACTGAGGCTCACTTCTGTTTTTTTGTTGTTGTCTCTTTTTTTCTGTTTGTTTCACACCCTGTACATTCCAGCCTTTCAAAGTAAAGATGCCAAGAGGTTGGCAGTAAGTAACAGCCATTGCATTGCGCCTTGGACTGTTCTCATGTGATCCCAGAAATTTGAGTTTAGCAGACACTGACTTTATAAGAGCTAAGAAGGGGTGCCACCGGCTGTAGGGCCTTTTTAGTTGTGGCTCCAGAGCTGTGCGATACTCTCTGTTGAGAGGTTCGGGTCAGTTCTTCATCGGCCTCTTTTTGGAGGTATGAAGTGCCATGGGAACTGTGTAAAAATGCAGTATATAAACAGGAAAAGACAGATTCTCCCACTGACACCCGACAGATGCTGAATTAAAAGGTTCCTAGTTTGATCAGGCACCCAAGCAGGCGGTTGGTTTGTGGCTTAATCACTGACTGACTTCCAACCAGGCTCTACAGTTCAGCTCTTTTCATTGCTGACGCTACCTACTCATTGTTTACAAGATGTTTTTGGACCTTAGACTGCTTTTAAAGGTCATGTTATTTATTTATTCTAAACACTGATCTCCTACCAACTTTCAACCAGATTGGGCTTTCGAGACAGTTTTCAGAGACTGACCAAACATGAACAGAAAGCCTTACAAAATATTTTTTAAAAAACTCAGCAATTTAAGACAGCATCAGCAGAAATACAGTAGATCAAGCAGTGACAATGTCAAAAATGAAATATAACCCCATGAAGAATAAAATACCTTTGGACTTGGAAGTCGCTGTGCTCTTTATGATCATGGTATATGTTTCAGAATTAACCCTAGTGTTGCAAATAGGTTCAGAGGCTGATCTCTGGACAGATGGCAACCAGAATGGCTTTCCTGAAAACTCATGACCTGAAAGTCTCTATTCCTCAACACAGTGGCTCTCCAACATAAGATGGCTGAACTCGAACTCGTCAGTAGCTTTGGCTCTGTCCATCTTGGAGTCAGCCATGACTAAAGTTTTCTCTCCTGATACCTGTATTAAGTTAACACAGCAAATCTGGGGAGATGGTATTTTCATCAATGAATGCTGTTTTTAGTAGCTTCCACACCTAATTTGACCTTCGCATAAAAATGTCACCAGAGAAAAACACCTTTGCCCATGCACAGATGCCTGCTCAGTTACCGCTAACGGCTTGGCTTCCAAAGCTAAGCTTGTAGAAGTCCCAAATCAAATTCAGGTCTGTGCCTCTGGGTCTTGCAAAAAGAACCCAAGTGTCCTTCCGTCCCCGGGCTGCAGGAACGGCTCCAAAACATCCATGAAACAAAACCAAGTCCTTTTCAGCCTAGAGAAAAAAGGCAGTTTGGTCAACCCAGACTGCTGGCCTGGACCTTCCGCCCAAACATTCTTACCGTCAGGATGGGACGTCTCTTGAAAGTGTCCGTATTCTGAAGATGCAAGCAAAACTAGGCTGGGGAGTGACAAACCCTTAAGTCTACGGCTTTCTTTTCTGTGGGAAATTCCCTCCTTGCCTCCATTTCCCCCACCCTACTTTGCCTGGCCAGCAAGGTCCCAAACTATTGCGCCATCTACTGGCCACTTTTGTGCAAGCAACCATCATAAGAGCCTGGAGAATTAGAGGAGTGGTCTTTTCAGGGGTTAGTAGTAGTCATTGGTGGACCACTCCTCCATGAATTCGCCTGACCCTCTTTAACGATGTCTGTGCTTGGGGCCATCACTACATCCCCTAACAGTGAATTCCACACTCACTGAGTATTTCCTTTACTCTGTTCTGAACCTATTTCTCAAAAATTTCATTGGGTGCCCCCAAGCTCTAGTATTATGGGAGAGGGAGACCAAAGACCCTCTGTTCACTTTCTCCACCCTGTACATAACTTCATAAACCTCTATCACGCCCCCCCCCCTTAGCAGTCTTTTTTCCAGACTGAACTGTCCCAGACTCCAGCATCTCGTCAAACAAAAGATGCCCCATTAATCTTGGTCACCCCCGTTTGGATTTTTTCCAGTTCTGCAATGTCCTTTTTGAGATCGGGGACCATAACTGCACACAGTATTCCAACTGAGGCTGCACCATAGCTTTATTCAAGGGCATTACAATATTGGCCATTTTGCTTTCCATCTCTCCTCATAATTCCTAGCATGGAGTTTGCCTTTTTTCCCCCTTGTGGCCACACACTGGCTCGACATTTTCATTGAGCATTCCACAACAACTCCAAGATCTCTTTCAGAGCCAAGCTACTAGTGACGCCTTACACAGGTTGGACACTTGTCAGCTTCCTTCAAGTTTTGATGGGAAATGTAGGCGTCCTGGTTTTACAGCTTGGCTCTCCATTACAGCTGCAAGACCAGGATGCCTACATTGCCCATCAAAACTTGAGGGAAGCTGACAAGTGTCCAACCTGTGTCAGGCGTCACTTGTAGCTTGGCTCTCAGTCTCAGTCGTAGCCAGTTCATGGTTCATCAGCATATACTCAAGAGCTGGGATTTTTTTGGTATGATTGTGCATCACCTTACACTTATGCATGTTCACCTGTATGCTTTTACTCTTGTATCTGTTGAATTTTTCCACTGCTTTCATACCGGCTGTATTAAAGAATGGATTCTGAACCCGAATATGGAGTCTGACGGCTGGCCATCAAAGTGCAATTTTATCAATGGCCTGCAGGTGGCAGAAGAGAGTAAAACCTAGTTGGATAGGGAAATGCCTGCACGGTTGCCAGCTCAAGGTCTGGAAATTCCTGGGGATTTGGGGAGTGGAGCCTGGGGAGAGGAGAGACCTCCGCAGGTTACAGTACCAGAGTCTATCCTCCAAAGCCACCATTTTCTCCAGAAGAACTGATCTCTGTGACCTGGAGAAAAGTTGTAATTCCAGGAGATCTCCAGCCACCACCTGGAGGTTGACAACTCTAATTATGCATGGGATATAAAAGCTGGCATGGTCAACTCTTCATAGTGGCCCAGCAGCTTGAGATCCAGGCCAGCGGAGTAAATCCCTCAGTTCCCACAGTAAAAACAAGGACTTGATGGGTCATTTTATCGCATACAAATCCTGCACAGTACACTCATTATTGTGAGTATTGTTTATTTCAGCAAATTTGATTTCAAAGAACTAAGAAAATCCCATTATCTATAAACATCTTACTGATTTTGACGCTAAGTCTGGCAGTTGGGGTTCGAGGAACTGAGAGATACTGGAACATAGGCAAAAATTCTGGGGCAATGACACACTGTGGTGGGAAGAAGAAGATAGCTTGGGGGCTAAATAGGGAAGATGTGGTCAATGTGGACCAACAACATAAGGCAGCGCAACGGTAAAGTGTGGCTTTTGCAGCCAGGCTAGAGCTAATGTCCAGTGCGACAGAGATGAATTTCTACCACCAGGGATCTTTATAAAAGTACTTATTTTGTTTGATACAACATTCTGCATCAAAATAGGGCAGTGCAGCCTTTATTTCAGTTCAGAACACAATTTTTTCAGATCTGTTTTGGGGCAGCCAGCCCTGCAGCAATATTTTTCGAGCCACGTCCACTCCTCCGATCTCTGGCCTCGCTTGGTTTGTCTTTTGGACGGACTCGATCTTGCCCTCCGGATGGCTGAATCCGAGTTCTCTTGTTGCAAATCTAAGAGATCTCTTCCTCCTGTTTCATAAAGAGATACTAAAAGCATAAGTGGAAAGTTTCTTTGCTTTCCTTTTCTTAGATGCCATAATCCCCTTTTTTTAAACACCATCTCCAACTGCATCTTATCCTAGACTGAATAACATAAGATAAATCACAAAACTTGACCACAATTCAATGCTTTCATTTTCACATCTTTGAAGGTCATCTGGCAGATAAAGTCGGGAGCCTCCATCTGGGGAAATAACCGAAAGGAGCTCCATTTATGTGTGATGTTAAACATCTTTGATCTTGATCAAATTTCCTGTTGCCTTTGGCCTTAAAGCAGCTGTGGGGAAGAAGACAGCTAATTTGATCAGAGCGGTCATGCGGCAGGAGTAGCTTTCATACTTCTCACCCAATATTGCTAATGTTATAGCACTTAGCTGGATGCAGGGAGGTGGAGGTTTTAATTGGGTGTTTTTCTTTAGCAGGGCAATGAACGGGTTCAGATGGAGATTTAAATCTGGGAAACACAGTCTCCCCATTTGCAACTTCCCTAATCAAATGAAAGTTGTCCTCCTTCATGGTTCCTATGATAATAAGAAAATCTATTCGGAAGATTCAGATTGCCTCTACACAAGATGCTTCAGCGTGTGTTCATTGTGTAGGGAGACACAATGTTAGCCAGGAAGTGTAGTTTAAAAAGACAGAGCCAACGGAGATCGCTCCTCAGAGGGTTTGTTAATTTTATCTTTGCCTCGCTAAAGGCTTTGTTAATTTCATCTCTCCAGTCTAAAACTGGGGGCTTGCAACCGGAAGGCAGCGAGGAATAGAAATGGTCTGGAGCTGCCTTCCAGAGCCAGGCTTGGACCTGGAGAGGTTAGAATGGGCTGAAGTTTCCCTTCTGCCATTTCACAGCCCCTTCACATAACTCCAGAGTATAGCAAAGCTTTTGCCCTGCCACCAGCTCTGTCTTTTAGAACTACCGTTCCTGGCCAACATCACATGTCCCGACGCATGTTCTTCACAAGTCACATGTCTCAGGTAGAGAGCCTCTCTGTCAAAGGTTGCCCTTGACACGTTTAGTTTGACCTTGAGAACCCCGGAATCATCTGAGAACTCTGTGTTCTCAACTTTTGTCACTTTTCCCATTCACACATTATAAAGTTCTTGTGACCGCCATGAGGACTTCGTATCAGAATGCAATGGGAGTTCTGTGCCTCCCTCACACATATGGCATTGGACACATGACTCTGATCAAAGCATCAAGAACTGGCTTCCGCGTCCATCTGTTCCCCCTCCCCCCATGCTGTCTCAACACACACTGTTTCAGGATGCAAGAAGAGAATGGGAGGGAAGGCTAAACCCCCTTCTTAGCTCATACCAGGGTCACAATCTGAATTGGGTCCACGTGTATCTAGGAGGCATAGAACTCTCATCATGTACTTGACACAAAGAGCGGAACTACAAGTGACAAAAGGCACAGGTTGGACACTTGCCAGCTTCCCTCAAGTTTTGATGGGAAATGTAGGCAGCTTGGCGGAATGTTGGACAAGTGACAGTTGAAGAGTCCATTGGACAGCAGTCAGAGAGCCAAGCTGCAAGACCAGGACGCCTACATTTCCCATCAAAACTTGAGGGAAGCTGACTAGTGTCCAACCTGTGCCTTTTGTCACTTGTAGTTCCGCTCAAAGTCTTCCTGAAGGTAACCAAGACTGTGCAATGTGTGAATTGGATCCTCCCCATGTTACTGCCCTTTAAGGCATAGCGTAGTAACTTCTGTCTAGCTCAGTGGTTCCCAAAGTGGGAAAGACCATCCCCTGGGGGGGGGCGCTGGAATGATCCAGGTGGGAGGTAGGAGCCTTGGGTGCAATTGGGGGGCATTGAATAAAAATAAGGGGGCGGTGGAAGCATAAAAAAAGAAGAGCCCAGCACCTATCTAAAGCAGCCTTTTCCTGCCTTCTCCTGGTCTTCCCTGGGATCGGGGGGGGGGGGGAGAGGGGTCCCCACAGCCAATCACAGCCATGCATTAGCAAATTGCAAGTGCCTGTGCACCCTTGCAAGGCTGGTGTTGCTGCTGGGCTGTCGTGTGGTGGCTGCTGCTGGCCTCTGGCTTCAGGCCTTCAGCTGCTGCTGTTCTGTGGCTGCGTGGATCGTGGTGGACTCTACCTGGACTGAAGAAGACATCTAAAAGGTAAGATTTGGGGGAAATACATCTTTTTTAAAAGGAGGATATTAGTAAAAGGACCTTTTAAATTAGTGTCCCTTTACTTTAGGTTGGGCGGCCGCTTAAGGTGTGCAAATTTGTCATTGCATCTTTTTGTCCACTTCTTGAAGGTAGATTTCCAGGGGGGCGCTGAGTAGTTTTTTTTTCTGAAAAGGGGGCGGTAGGCCAAATAAGTTTGGAAACCTCTGATCTTTTATTAACATGCATCAAACAGGAGCCTTATGATACTGGAAGGAAAACCTGCGCCTCCGTCACACATACGGCATTGGACTCATGGCTCTTCATGACCCCTTGAAATCTCTAAAGGTGATTTGCCACGCTGGACAGTCTGTGCTTATTCTTCACAGACATCCTTCCTTGAATTGCCTTCCCTTGACAATGATTGTCTATTACCAGAACAATCAGTAAGGATGACACAAAACCTGATTATATCCCATGAATTCATGATGGGGTCACCATTTTGTTGCTAAGTTTTATCTGGACCAGTATTTTTACCACAAAGAAGAAAAAGTAGCTGCACAGAGGAGGAAAGGTTGAAACCCCCCACATCACCAAGATTTAGGATACCACAGGCTTTTTGTGTCTTAAACCCGCTTGTGAGCTCAGTGTTTTTCCTTCCTCCATGTTAGGTAGTCGAGTGATTGGTTTATATGACGATACGAAGACTGCTAAAAGATCTTAAGGTTGCTCCAATAATAAATTGGAGTCTGGTGATACTTTAAAGACTCGCGTTCAAAAAATGATCCACAGTAAGTGTTCGTGGACTAGGCTGTATTCCACAAAACTTCACACTGGAATAAAAAATGATGTTACTCCTTCAAAGTCCACGGGACACCTGTTTGTGACTGGTCCAAGGTCCCTCCATGGTGGTTCATAGCTGATGCAGGATTTCAACCCAGGCCTCATTGCTAGTTTGACATTCTAACCACTAGGGATGGCGTCACCGTTGAGGCCGTGAGGTGGGGGCCGGAGGGGCCCCCGGGGGCAGAGGCGTGCATCCCGCACTGCCGCCGGCCAGCCCTGCACCACCGCCGCCACCCGCCCCGAGGCGGGCGCAGCAGACACGGGCCAGGAACGACAGGCAGCCAGTGCGGCACGCAGGCAGCCTCGCTCCACCCCAGCCACCCGCCGGCAGCACTGCGTGATGACATCATCACGCGATGACGTCATCATGCAGTCCGGGACCGCGCACTTGCACTCTGGCCTCTAGCGCCAGAAGCCCTGGTGCCGGGGCTGCTAACCACGACATACCTCTAGCCCTGACACAGTATGTGCTGCAATCCCAGCATATCCCAATCCCAGTCCGGGAGAGTCCACCCAGACTCTTCCATGCAGGGGAAGGGCCATGGCTCAATGGGAAAGTATCTGTTTGGCGTGCAGAAGGTCCCACGTTCAATCCTTGGCATCTCCAATCTCCAGGCAGTAAGTGACAGTTTAGAGAGGTGCCGCCAGCCTGAGTAAACAATACCAGTTTTGGTGGACCAAGTGTCTGCTCCAGTATAAGACAGTTTTATATGTGTGTTCATGCAGAATGAATAGAGAGTTAAACACTCTGCAATGTGCTCTATCAGGAAACTCAGAGGTGGCTGCCCAGCGTCGAACACGCACACTTTTGTGCTACAGAGCAGAGTGTGGAGATTTCCTATTCATTTATTCTCTCGGCCTGTGATTCTTCAAGGTCTTCTTCTGCTCTTCATATGTCTTTGACTCGACTTCCTCCCATTTACTTTTGCCTTTGCAGGGAGCAACCATCCAAGATCAGCAGAAGGTGATGGAAATCCATTTCCGTTCTGTATCATTCCCTCCTCAAATGACACTTAGCTGTCTCTGTGGGCCTCCTTCAAATGCCAGGAATGGGGTTTCTCACCAAGACATTTCCCATCCTGGAATGTTGATGCCCCCCCCCAACCTAGCATGATTGAGCTATCTGTTCCCTTTTGACACTTGGTACCACTGTATGGTCAGAAATACAAATCATAATAAAATGGTACCAAAGAGAACATTTTTTAAAAAAAAAATGTAGCAAAGTCCTTGCTAACTGGGAGACATAACTTCGAAGGGGACTTTCATAATAGAACTAGGATTCTGGTTATGTTTACCTGAGACTTCTTGGAAATGCAAGTCACGAGCATTCCTTTTCCGGGATTCTGAACACGTCGTTTTGACACCATCGAGGAAATTGTCCCCGCAAAGAATCCCTGCATTGAAGCGAGTGGAGACGACCACGATGTGGGACAGGGGCAGGATGAGTGCCACTGCGGCTAGATTCATGTTTGTCAAAGAGTAGCTGTGCAGTCGGTTTGCATAAAAGAGAGCAGCTGGAGAAGAGATCCAGAAACAGCATGCCCCCTCCTTTTATCAGGCCACGGCATTGGCAGGTCATCAAGGACACGTCAGGTTTTCCTCATATGATCAGTTCATGGATGACAAGTTCATAAACGTAAGGACAGCTGTGCCCTTAGGGCTAGTAGCTTGAATGGATGGTTAGTACTTCCCAGTGCCCACAGTCAGGGGTATCACATATCTCCATTTACAACCTCTGGTATGATCAGGACGGGAGGTATTATTCTTTGGTTGTAGCTTGGCTCTCAGAATATCCTGGCCTGCACAGCCTCCAGAAACCCCCAGCCCACACATGCTTTTTACATTCAACTCATTGTTCCGAGGCACAGCTCATCTGAAAACAAAGACAAGCATCTGAAAATTTTCCATGAAGAGAACTGTGATTCTCGAAAGCTTATGCTACAATAAAGTTGGTTAGTCTTAAAGGTGCTACTGGACTCTTTGATTTCACTGTATTTAGGATGATGATAGGAGTGGCATTGCCAAGAAGAAAGAGAATTGACAGATCCTGACCTGGGCTATATACGGAAACCCCCAATGCCATTGGCAACAGAAGCTAAGGTTGTCTGTTGCGACTTCCGGTTTCTGGTTTAAGCAAGTGGACGCGTCAAGCAAGTGGACTCTAATGTATTTACTTTATCTTGGTGTTTTCTGTTGGTATTAATTTATCTCTTGCTTTCAGTATAGCTAAGCTTTATTTAATTTCCTCTGGTTTCTTTCTCTGTTTTTTATCTTTTTGTTGTTGTTGTTGTTATGCAGACATAATTCATCCAAACATAGTTGCCTCAAATTGGCCATAGGCTTCAGGATGGTAATGGGAAGAGCAGTGCTGAACATGAAGGGAACTAGAATGTCCTGGCACATGCCATCCCCAGAAACCACTACCGCCTCTCCCCCTATTTTTCCATTTGAAGCTATGATTTTCTATAGTAGGCATAAGTCATCTGAAAGTAAACCAGGAGCCTCAAAAATTATCCACTAGCTTCTGGATGATCACAGGAGTCGCAGTGCAAAGCATGGAAGGAATTGGAACATGTTGGCATATGCAATCCACGCAGACCCCCTCACCCCCACCCCACCCCTCCACCCTGTGTTTTTGCATCGTAAGTGATGGCTAATTCATTAGGGGCCTGTAGAATTCTAACGATTTGCCCATTGTGCTTGAAACTTGGGGCTTCTCTGAAGGACAGGCAGAAGATACTCCACTGCAATGTTGGTGATATTTGGTTGAAAAACAACTCCAGCCCCACCATCAGAACTCCCCTAAAGGTAATAATGAAAGGGCAATGATGGCTGAGGTGTTACTGGAATGAATTGGTCTCCTTGCGAGTAAGAGAATTTGTGGCGAAATTAGCAAGCAAGGAAGACAGCTATGCGAGAGGCTGGTAACTATGGGATCTTGTGCGCCATTGTCTGTGAGGATCCATTCCTCTAGAGAGCCCTTTCAATAAGCAGGCAGATATTCAATCAAAAAGGGTTTTTATTTAAAATATTACAGATCAATTGCACACAAAACACACAGCACACATACACAGAGCTAACTAGAAAAGAACAGGGAGGAATGTTGGAGAGAGTTGCAGAGTTGGTTTTATAGTTATCAGGTCCAGAAAACTGAGAGTGTCCAAGAGAGAGCAGCTTCAGTGACCAGTACTTCATGGCAAGAGGGAGAAGGGCTCAGACGTGCCATCTGAGGGTGTGTGGAGGGTCCAGAACACACATACACACTGAGCACATGGCAGGACAGTCATATATACTGTGTAACATGCCCTGAGGCAAGACTGAGAGTCTCTGCCCTAAAACAATGCCTTAATGGCCAGGGTGGGACAAAGAACTGGGAAACTGTCTCCAGGGTGAGACAATAAGGCTGGTGAACTGTCTCCAAGGTGGGATAATGAACTAAAGGTTTGATTAGGTCTTTCTGGGAGGAACTATAGGTGTAAAAAGATTATTTGATGACCCACAATGGCTGGATGGGTGAGGCTACAATAGGAGAGTGCATAAAGGGTAGAATTGGTAGGGTGTGTGAATGGATTCATCCAAGTGCCTCTGGAGGCCTCCATTGTTCTATGGTTATGTACAACCTCCAGGGCATGGGGTTAAATTAGTCTTACTTCTCACATTCCAGTCCTTTTCCATCTCCTACCTAGCCTGCCCTGGCAGCTTGTCTATGTTTTAAACACATGAGCAGAGGGACTTATGCTATTGTCATATTCATAAGCCCTAATATTGTTAGCGCAAGTATGACCACTTACAGAGGGGCCTACTACAGAAGCCTCTCTCCCTTTTTGAAAGGAAAAAACAATAAACCACAACAAAGAAGGAAGGCAAATGCAGACTTTTCAGTAGAAAGTTTTTAAAAAATTGTCAGTCACTGTAAGAGTAGGAAAGTTGAATCCAGACAGGGTTTTGGTTTTTTTAAAGCTGTGGGCTGGCTGAAGCTTTCCTGCTGGCTGCTGTTCTAGAGCCTTTGTAGGAATTAAGAACTAGAACTTAGTTTCAGGCAGGTAGCCTTGTTGATCTGCACAGCTGTTGTTACGGTTTAGCCGTGCGGCTCAGAATAAAAGGATGGACATGACCCCAGGAAAGCTCACAGCCAGTTTAGGCTTATACAAAATATTGCCATTTGTCCAATAAGGTCTCATGTTAGTTATAACACAAGATAAAGAGCTTGAAAATAGGTTGCAGATCAGCTGTCAGAAAACACCTTGTGTCTCATCACAGTTCTGCATTCCTAGCCTTGAAGCAATACTCATTCATTGTTAACACCCCTTAAGCTCTTATTCTTTTCAGCATCCTGGGTTTAAATCTTTCTTCTGCTATTAAGGCTGCAGTGGATTGTGACTCTTAGAGAATGTCGGCTTCATAAGTAGCATCCCAAATTTGATTCTTGGCACTGAAGAGGATTGGACGTAGAAGATATGGGGAAAGGCCCTTCTCTGCTTGAGACCCTAAGAAATGCTCTTTGTTTGATAAAAAGTACTGAAGTTGAAAGAGCAAGGCTTTGACTGTAACACATCTTAGTAGTAAATGCTTCATTTGTTAAGGAGATATCTATGATGCTCAAGCAGATATCTATTATGCTGAAGCTGTCTTATACTTCAAATATGAAGTTATCAAGATAAAAACAAGCCATTAAAACAAGTGAAGAGACATGAACAGGAGGAAAACTATCCATAAAATATTTCTCAGAATATAAGCAATTCAAAAACCCACAAATATAAAACCCTTACTTGTTATTTATTATTGGCTGGCTACACAAACCTCTAAAACACTTTGCCAAGGAAAAAGTAAACATGATTCTATCAGATAAAATGTCAAAAGTGATGGAAGAAAAGACACAAGAAATAAACATTAGTCAGATATCACATTTCTTCTTTACTATCTGATCTCTGGTGTTCAACTCAGGTCTCAGAATAATGATGTATAATTTGGGGAGGAAGAGACACCCCAGCAGTCCAGCACTAGAGGCCAAGATGGAGAAGACCTCCACGGCCACCGTGTATTTCCCCTTGGTGCTCAGGTAGGCAGGAACGAAGGACAGCCAGATGCTACAAAACACCAACATGCTAAAGGTGATCAGCTTGGCTTCATTGAAACTGTCTGGCAATTTCCGAGCCAAAAAAGCCACCAGGAAGCTGATGGCAGCTAGAAAACCCATGTAAACCAAGACTAGGTAGAACATGGCATCCGAGCCTTCGTTGCATTGCACTGTGATCTGACTGGCCTGGGAATGCATGTCAAGCTCTGGGAAAGGGGGAGAGGTGGCCAACCACGCAGCACAGATGCCAACTTGAAGGAGGGAACAGAGAACGATGACTGATGCTGCCAGTCTCCTCCCCACCCATTTCCTCATCCTATTTCCTGGTCTGGTGGCCATGAAAGCCACAACAACTGTGATAGTTTTGGCCAACACACATGAAACAGCAATGGAGAAGGTGATGCCGAACACAGTTTGCCGCAGAAGGCAGGTCACCTTCCCAGGATGACCAATGAAGAGAAACGAGCAGAGGAAGCAAAGCAGCAGAGACGTGAGCAGGGTGGCTGTGATGGCCCTGTTGTTGGCCTTGACAATGGGTGAGTTCCAGTTCTGAAGGAAGCTCCGTATCACCACCAGCATGATCAGGAAAAAGGAAAGAGCAAAGGAAACCAAGATGATTCCCAATGGCTCTTCATAGGAGAGATAGGTTGTCTCTTTCAGGATGCATTGGCTGTGGTTCTTGTTTGGATACTCCTTTTCTGGGCATGGGGTGCATTGTAGTGCATCTGGAATTAATTAGCAAAATGTAAAGGTTTTTTTTTAAATATACATGGGGCTTCTTAACAAAGATTTTTTCAATCTGTTATCATTTTGGCGCAATCTGTACCTTTATCATGTACAAGAAAACAGATAATCATACAGTGGCTCCTTGGATATGAGTTCGCAATTGTGGTACTGCCATCATGCCTTCATTTTGGTTCTCATTTCTTTCCCCCTTTCCTTTTTAACCCCGTTTTGTGGCCAAACTACCTTCTCCTTTCTTTGCCTTTCCCTGTGCCAGTCAGGATTTATTAGCCTATTAACCTGAGAAAGGCAACAGAGCCAGCAGGATGAGACCCAATCTGATCATGTTTAGTGAAGGAAGCAGCATTTCCCAAGAGAAGAGAAACCTTGTTTGGTATCAAGGAATCAAATCGCTAACCCTAGCCTTTCCAGTAATGGGACACTTGACTATTAGGTATAGATGGAGCCTTCTCTCATTAAGACTCCACCCAAGAAAGAATTCTACCCGCATAGAAAGATGTGTGTGAAAAGGCCCATCGAACAGAACACTTTTCCATCTCCCTCTTCTTGCAGACCTTGGCATTCTTCTACTTACCCCTCTGGGTTGAAATCCTCCTTTCAGAGCACCGAATACAGTCATAGCAACACACCTGCTCTCCCTCACGAACCCCCCTGCTCCATCCAGGCTGGCAACTCTCAACGCAGGTCGATCGGGGCAGCATCTAACAAGAACCACAAGGAAAGGGACTTAGGAATGCAATCATCCGGGGTCTTGCTTCTCAGTAATGCTTCTTGCCTGCACAGAAGGACAGCAGTAGAGATGGGCACGATCCCCCCCCAAAATACCTAGACAGTACCTAACCTGATAGAAATGGGGAGAAATGAGGCCGAGAAATGTCAACCCACTTTCCTCAGCCAGTTCCCTGTTCAACTGAGAATCAACATTATTCTGGGGTGTAAGACATGGCCTGGAATATTTCTTATCAGATTCGAACTGTTACAAAAACGTCATGGCCACCCAAGGACTTTTCATTCAGTGAGTGCCAGGAGGTTTGTACTTCCCAGGCATGCATGAGCCCCGTTTGGATCAAGAACGTGACACGAGGGGAGAAGGTGCATATGCCTTCCTCCCTTTTTTCCTTGATATAAATCAGCCCGGGAGAGTTGCTATTCCACCCACTAAGCAAACTTGTATACCGATGGCTACATGTTTGGATCCACAAGACGCAAAACAACAACTCTGTAGAGCCCTTTCCAGTAAAACATCAACAGTGTATGAGGAGGAATTGCAACTCATTCACCGCACAGAGCAGGGACCTTTTTGTACCTGGAAAATATGGCACTATTTGAACATGGATTTTGTAACGAAGAACCAGCCTTTAGTTGTGAATTCTTAGTGACCAGGACAACAACTCGTCAATGTGGAACCTTTAGTTCAGGACTAAGAATGTGGGATGTATAGTTCAGGAGTAGGAAAAATCCTTCCCACCTGTTTGAACTTCTGATTCCACGCAATGGCATTCCCATGGATGCTGAACTGCTTTCCTGATGGAGCGTAGGGATCGAACCTCCCAATCCGGAGTTTTTGGAAAGACTGATTGGGGAATGTTACCACGTTCATGAGATCATACCCAGTTGCCAACTCCCCATTTTCATCAAAAAATATTTCGTCCCCAGCACTATTGTTGAAGCGGATGCTTTTCAAAATGAAGTGAATCTAGATTGGAAGAGTTAAAAAAAGAATAGATAAAGCAAATGGTTAGAAATAAATTAGTGCTGCCTGTCTGAAATGTGAAATATTGGTCCTTTTGCCAATATTTCACCATGCAGAAAATGATCTTGATACTTTTTACTATATAATTGAGTAAGCGTATTTCAGACAATTCACTTTATACCCTGGTGCAACACCAGAGGGCGCTAACATGGAGGGAAGCCTAGGCAAGGCACCATGTCCCTCCAGAAAATGTGCCATGGTGGGAAGCCCAGGATGGGAGCAGGATGGGAGCAGGTGGCAATGCCCGCCTCTCGCCCTCACCCAGCTGGTATTAGGAGTAAGGCAGGTGGCTATGCCAACCACCCAACTTAACCCAGCTGATATTAAGTGTGGAGCAGGTGGCAAAGCCCACTCCGTGCCTTGACCCAGTTGGTATTAGGAGCGGAGAAGGTGGCAATACCCTCTCCCCACCTTAACTCAGCTGGTAATAGGAGCAAAGCAGATAGCAATGCCTAACCCCCACCTGTCTTAACCCAGCTGGTATTAGGAGTGCAGAAGACAGCAATGCCTACTCCCTGCCTTAACCCAGCTGGTGTTAGGAGCAGAGCAGGTGGAAATACCCTTCCTTGACCTTAACCCAGCAGGTATTAGGAGCGGAGAAGGTGGCAATACCCACCCCCCACCTTAACCCAGCTGGTAATAGGAGCAGAGCAGATGGCAATCCCCAACCCCCTCCTGCCTTAACCCAGCTGGTATTAGGAGTGAAGCAGGTGGAAATGCCCATCCTCGACCTTAACCCAGAAGGTATTAGGAGCAGAGCAGGCGGCAATCCCCACCCCCACCTTAACCCAGCTGGGATCAGGAGCAGAACAGGTGACAATACCCACCCCCCTTCAGCCAGCTGTAATCAGGAGCAGATCAGATGGCAATGCCTGCTCCCCTTCACCAAATTGGAATCAGAAGTGGATCAGGTGGAAATGCCTGCCTCCCTTTCAGCCAACTGGGATCAGGAGCAGAGCAGGTGGAATTTCCCCTCCCACCTTAACCCAGCTGGGATCAGGAGCAATTCAGATGGCAATGCCCACCCTCCTTCACCTGACTGGAATCAGGAGTGGAGCAGGTGAAAATTCCCCCCACATTAACCCAGCTGGTGTTAGGAGCAGAGCAGGTGGCATTGCCTGCCCCCACTTTAACCCAGCTGGTATTAGTGGCAGAGCAGGTGGCAATGCCCACCCCCCACCATCACCCATTTGGGATCAGGAGTGGAGCAGGTGGCAATGCCCACCTCGCGCCTTCACCTGGCTGGGATCAGGCACAGAGCAAGGAGACAATGCCTTTCTTCCCTTCACCCAGCTGGGATAAGGAGCAGAGCAGGTCGCAATGCTCACCCTCTTCAACCTACTGTAATAAGCCACTGAGCAGGCGGCAATACCCACCCTGACTTCACCCTACCGGAGTCAGGAACCAAGCATGCAGCAATGCCTGCCCCCCCCCCCCCCAGCTTCAACCTGCCGGAATCAGGAGCAAAGCACATAGTAAAGCCCGCCGCCCACCTTCACCTGTCAGGATCAGGCGTGCAGCAGGAGACAATGCCTATTCCTCCCTTCACCCAATGGGGAGCAGGTGACAATGCCCACCCCCCTTCACCCAGCTGGATCAGGCTTGGAACAGGTGGCAGTGCCTGCTCCCCTTCACCCAGCTATAGTCAGGCGTAGAACAGGAGGCAATGCCCTCCCTTTACCCGGCATGGAGCAGGTAGCAAAGATAAAATGATATCTTGACCCTCTTCCACACCGTCCAGTTAGCCATGAAAAAAAATCTTTAAAATACATTATAAAGCAGTAAGAGGAAAACCAGGGTGGTTGAATGATCTACATTTTTTTTCCTGTAATGATCATCTCAGTTTTTCAACAGTGTTTGTTCCTCACTTTTTACTTTAGGTATTTAATGGAGATTTCAACCCTTCTTTCACTAAAAATATCATGGTTTTTATTTTGTTTGTGCATTTTTATACTATTCAGATTTTATTTACATTCTCAGAGTAGGGAGAAGCACATCAAAAAATGGATCTGGAGTCAAAACAGCAAGGATACTATATAGATATTCCAGACATTCTGGTAGTTAATTAAGTAGAGCATAATTAGAGAATCCAACCTGCCAAGGGTGAATTTTCAGAAGGCAACTCGTGTCTCCATATCCCATTGGTTTATTTCCAGATCTCAAAGAACACAGGCTGTGAAGAGCATGTGCCACAGCATAAACACCATTGTAGATGCCATAGCTCTGGCCAGTCATTCTCATTTCGAACTGAGGGAGACTGCTCAGTTTCTCCCGCCCAGTACAATTTTTTGTGCCTGGTCTGTAGACTTTATACTGGGGCACTGAACACTGAAATATCCGGGACCAGAAGTGAATCATCAAATTATCCTTAAAAGGATTTGTTGTGCCATAGTAATCTTCATATCCTGGCACATCACTTGTATGAAACTCAAAAGACAAGGAGCCATTAAGGTGAGTTACTGGATATTTCCCCCATGTAGCTGAATTCACATAATCCCACTGATTTATGATCCAAACTTTTTGATTTGACTTCTCTTCAAAGATAACCAAAATTGGGTGTATTGCCTCCATAGTTGGTGAATTTCCATGGACAAGAACAACACTGCTACTTGTCTTTGTGAGAGTGTACAGTATTCTCTGCAGAAGATGCAAGATAGCCTCAGGTTGTCTCACAGACTTTTCTAGCATTGGAAGAATTCCTGTAAAAGCAATGCAAATGTTGTCCAGGAGCAGTCGTGGACTGAGATTCCGAAGAAAAGTTTCTCCACTCTCATCTTCTGGAATGAGGAGGCCAATCCAGTTCCAATGAAAGTGCTTCAACAGATGTATGATCCCATCGTACTGAGGGCTTTCTTTTGGAACTACTCGGTAGAAAGATGGGAATCCAGCTCTATCACTCGAGTCATGGTGAAAGGAATTATGAATGAGCTAAGGGGAAAGACGAGGATTTTTTTTTTTACACATTATGTTCTTATTCTAAGAGAAAAATCTACTTCATGGCAATGCCCTACAAGAGAAAAGACAAACTGGTGGTTTGGGGGAGCTTTGCAGGTCTGCCTTTCTTCTGCTAGATTTTGTGAGGAGGCCGTGTGCCAGGATCTACCAGTGCAAGCCTACACTGGCCACCAAAAGCCCCAGGGGCTACAGACCTTACAAATACAAGGTGTTCCTTTCAGAGTGGACCTGGGACCTTGGGCATCAGAAGAACAAGTTCAACCCTGCAAGAATCTCACCCAGTATCAGGACAAGTCATGCCAGATTATACAGACCTGCTAATTCATTTGGAAGGGAAAGAACAGGATTGGCACATGGGTCAAGACAAGGGGGCTTGTTAAGCTAATTCCAGGGCCTCCAATGACCACCCCTCAGTCCAATAAGGCAAAGAAAGTGTGAAGAAGGGAGAGTGCAAATGGTGCCCTCCCTACCTGATCATGAGGCCTCACCTTATCCCTGAAGCTAAGTTGCCACACTAAACCACTGTTCTTCTTATCCTCTCTTCAAGATGGTGGTTAATTTTTTCTCTCCTCTAATTAACCAAGCAGCCCAAATTGCCAAGCAATGAAGGCTGTATTCCTACTGAGTGGGTAGGAAGAATCTCAGAGCCAAGAAACTTCCTCAGTCCATCCTATGAGTCAATGTGTCCTGGTCCTCCAGTGGTAGTAACAGCGGGAGGGAAGCAGGAGCACAGCCGGAGGTGGCAAGTGGATCTTCTCTTTGTGTCCCACCGAAGCCAAAGAGGAGCAAGGTAGGTGATAACACACAAGTGTCACAGTAGGGCTGACAGTCCTCCACTGCACAATTAAATGCCTCCTCCCAGCTCCAAAACAGAAGCTAATTAGCAGCCTCTGCCGCTGATACCAAGAGCAGAGTCAACCCCCCACCATGAATACAGTCTCACTTGGCCTTGCTTTCTCCTCAATCAGCCCCCCACGAACCCCCAATGAACTGGCCAGGATCACAAATACTGCTCATTTGCTGCTGCTGCTCCTAGTGATTTCCCCCCACACCACAGCTTTTGGTGCTGCTGAGAACTGCAGTCCAGTAAGTCCAGAATCAGAAACTCAGAAGAACAGAAACAATGAGCCATCCCCAAAAGGTTTATTTGCACAGCATGCCCAGTGTTTTCCTTCTCTAATCCCTGTTGCCATTCAATATTCTAACGAGGTTTCGCATAGGTGGACCCATCTTGTAAGCAGTCAGCCCGGCCTCCACCATCTTTAATGGCCATTTAATATGGGGGCAAACTACAAGTGACGCCTGACATTGATTGGACACTTGTCAGCTTCCCTCAAGTTTTGATGGGAAATGTAGGCAGCTTGGTGGAATGTTGGACAAGTGACAGTTGAAAAGTCCGTTGGACAGCAGTCGGAGAGCCAAGCTGCAAGACCAGGACGCCTACATTTCCCATCAAAACTTGAGGGAAGCTGACTAGTGTCCAACCAGTGTCAGGCGTCACTTGTTGTTTGGCCCATGGCTACCTGTGATATAAAATATCTCTCACACTCTCTAATTTTAATTGGAATTCATTTTTATTCAGCTATCAAAAGATTCTTGTATAATGTGGCTTTTCCAAATTGCCCATTTCTGCTTATGATGACATTTCATAGCTCCGCCCCTAATCTTCATTCCTTCTCCCTCATTCCCTGATGTAGACCCGAGTCCTTGAGCCTGGCTCCGGCCGGGTGTGCCCCCAAGTAGCCCAGCGAATAGGGCAACTTTGGAGGGGGGGGGGGGAATTGTAAGCAGTCAGTCTGGCCTCTGCCATTTTTAATAGCCATTTAATATGGCTACCTGTGATATCAAATGTCACAAGACCCCTGGATTTAAAATGGCAGTTTGGATTGCAGCCAAGGGAATTCCAGCTAATAGTTGCTGAGTCCCGCCCAGGAGATCAAGGCATGAATGGAATGCCACATGTAAATGCAGAGATATTCGCGGTAATTAGTTTTGCAGTCTCCCCAGCCCCTGAAGGAATCCAGCTCAACAAAGATCTCATAGTGTCTTCCCACTTAACACATTCCTTTCCCTCCTCCCATGATGAGATCTCCTGTCCGTGATTGAGGAGAAAATCAACTAGCATTCATAAGTATTTATAATTCATTCCTGGGAAGGTACATTTCCCAACTAAATTCATTAACTTAGCTCTGGTGGAATTCATTAACAAATTGCCCTGTTGTGCAGAGTCAGGACAAGCTTTGGATTTTCTTTCACATGCCCCAGCAGCTACCAATCAAGGTAATCAAACCTTTTGTTACTCCCATGAATTGACCATTGGAGTCTTTGTTCAACAGCTAGGTGGGCTATCCCACCTCAGGGCACATTTTACCCTATAAGACTAGTGCCCTGGACCCATTCAAATCAGGCACACTTATTAGATCTGAAGTGCTGCTCCCTTGAGGTTGTTCCAAGCCTCTTGCTCTCCTGGCTGAGAACGCTGGCATTTGAAACTGCCCACTTCCCAGAGGGCTGGACTACTCTTCAGGATAGGTAGATATACTTTGCCCTCTGTCACTCTATTCCAACTTCTGCCTAGCTTCCTAAGACTCTGTGCTTGTGTAACCATTTTTACTATTTACCCTGTGTGTATGTGCATCCATTTTCCTCTTTCAATAAAATATTGTTCTTTAAACACCAGCCTTGTTTGTTATTTTGGGAAGGAACTCCAAAAAAATTGGTAGAAAAAATCCCATAGTTACTGCCTCTTGCATAGCTTGTCAGGGCTTGCCGCGTAGGCCACTGGGCAGGGCCCTGGCATGCCCAGCCCTGACATCAAAGGGGTGGCAGGGATACTGCAGGACCCTGCTCTGTGGAAGGAGGGGTGGTATACATCACCTAGACTCCCTCTCAGTCCACTCGCTGACCTGCTCAACCTGCTCCAGGCATCCCTCTTGATCTCCACCATCCCCTCCTTCATCCACTCTCCTCCTTGCCTCCTGTCACGCACCAACATCACTCCTACACAACCCACCAGGAGCACTCTTCTGAATCAGCTTTTATAGGGTTTCCTTTAGCTTCCTCTGCCTTTCTTTCCAAGCTCCTTCCCTCTCCTGATGCTGACCAGTTGTGTATGCTCTTAGGTGTTCCTGCCCTTTCCCTAATTCCTCCTGGCCTTCCTTGCCTCTCTAGCAGGGTAGGGCTGAATGTGAACGTGTCCCAGCTGAGGCTTCCTCCAGGTGTGCCTCCTTTCCTTCCTCCCCCCTTCTCCTTCAGTCTTTCCTGCCGGACCGGGCTGGCAGGGCCTTTCCAGGTGATGCACCTTGGCCGTCTCTGCCTTTGCTCATGAGGTGCCACCCTAGCCGGCATCTGGGCTGTCTGTCTACTGGGACTGGGCGTGGCTGCGCTTCCCTGCCTTGCTCCTGAGGTGCCAGCATCTGGGCTGCCTGTCTATTGATGTTGGGCATGGCTGCGCTTCCCTAGCCTTGCTCCTGAGGTGCCAGCATCTGGGCTGCCTGTCTATTGATGTTGGGCATGGCTGCGCTTCCCTGGCCTTGCTCCTGAGGTGCCAGCATCTGGGCTGCCTGTCTATTGATGCTGGGCGTGGCTGTGCTTCCCTGGCCTTGCTCCTGAGGTGCCAGCATCTGGGCTGCCTGTCCATTGATGCTGGGCGTGGCTGTCCTTCCCTGGATGGCTTCCCCCTCTGGCTGTTCCCCTCCCGCACTTGCTGCTGGCTGTGTTGCCTTCTCTGGAGCCTCTGGGCTCTGTACTGCTGGTGTGCTGTGACAGTTCCACCCTGGACAACTGTCTGTTGAGGCAGCTGGGTGGTTGTCTCCCAGGGGTCTCCTGTCCTTTTCTCCAGGTAAGTCCGGGGGCTGGGCTGTGAACCCCAGACACAGCCATCTTCCTTGCTGCTAATTCCCCTCACAATTCTCTCATATTTGAGGAAGAAACTTGCTAATGTTCGAAAGCCACACAGAGTGAAGGAAGAGTATGTGCTTGTAAAGGGATGCCGAACCTTCTCCAAATCCTCCCGTTTCTACTGTTTTCAAATGCTGGCAAAACATGTAGTTTGAATCCTGGTGGTGGAGGAAGGTGCTGAGAAAAAAGTGTTAAGCCTACATTCTCACAAGCATCTCTTCATCCTTTCATTTTTCTACGAGTTTGGTTCTGTAAAAATGAAAGGCACTGGAGTTCTCATGAAGTATTTGCCCCAAATGTGGAGGCAGCCTCGGAGCTGGACCAGTTGTACACTGAGCACAAATGGGAGAGAAAAACCTCACAGCCTAACTAGTTCTCAGAGGAGAATCAGGTAGGACCACAGATGGGTCTGCTGTATACTTAGTGTGAGAATTATGCATTTAGAATAGATACAAACATGTACCTGTGGAATCTTGTACATATTTATTATCTGAGGCATGTGAATACGTTTCTGGCAGCTGAGATTCCCAACAACAGCGATTAGCTTCTTTCTGGCACAGTTGTAATTCAGGTTCTGTGTTCTGAAAAGGTAGCGCATACTGTATTTAACACCGATATAATTTCCATGGATGTCAGAGATCAACGTGATGTTTGGTAAGATGTTGCCGTTCTCATTTATCTCATTCACAGCCAACTCAAATGCAACGACGTGGGGGTAGTTGTTAGGAAGTAGGCTGCAATAATATTTTCAAACAGTCAACATACACTCCATCAACCCTTTTGAATATTCTTTTATTATTTATTTATTTATTTATTTATGGTTATTTCACCAATCTTGTGACACCATTTCTCTAAAAAGAAAATTCAAAGCATAAAATAGAACAAATAAAACCTTTTGGAGTTAAGATCTAGTTACGGTACAATATGATTTCTGCGGTCTGAATATCACCAAACAGTATCTGGGTACTTGACAGGTGATCTTGGCATTCTTATCAGACACTCAGAACTGAGCTATGCAACAGAAATGACATCCATAGAACTGATCTTCAGCTTGTAATAAAATTCCCTGATTATGTTCCATTATGACACAAGCAGGGCTTTTTTTCAGCAGGAACACAGTGGAACATAGTTCCGGAACCTCTTGAAAATGGTCACATGGCTGGTGGCCCCGCCCCCTGATCTCCAGACAGAGGGGAGTTTAGACTGCCCTCCGTGCTGCTCAGCGGCACGGAGGGCAATCTAAACTCCTCTCTGTTTGGAGATCAGGGGGCGGGGCCACCAGCCATGTGACCATTTTCTCTGAGGGCAACCCACTGAGTTCCACCACCTCTTTCCCCAGAAAAAAAGCTGTGGACACAAGTGTACTCTGAGGGGAAACCTGACCTTTATTTTTCTCAGAGTGTAGATGGGTAGGGAATCAGGGATTCAGCTTATGCAGAAACTTTGCCGCTTGGACCACCTCTGACATGCAAAAAGAGAAAAGACTGTAAGAAGCCATGGGGCTGAATGTTCTAGTTTGAGATGGGAAGCTCCACAGATGGTTGGGATGCTCACTGCAAAAAACAATCCCTCTTCGTTGGGTTCAAGTATTGGGAATGTGATAAATAGCAGTATTCCTGATCTTCAGGTTCAAAAATACCAGTACAGCATTCAAATCCTGGTTTTATGCAGCAATCCAAAGATACTTTGCTCCATAATTACCTAAAGGGAAGTCTTTCAGGTAGTTGTGGGGCTTTCCCAGCATATTTTCCAGTTTGATGGAGTCTCTGGGAGTCTCTAGTTGTGCCTGGTTTTGCTCGGGTTCGCCAGATGCAACTGGGGTTCCCTGCAACCACACAGCATCTGTGGGGAATGGCTGTTAAAAAATAAAGGAGCGCGCAAAGCACCTCAGAATGCCTCCGTGTGGGGGCAGGCTCCTGTCTTCTTCATAAGCTTTTACCATGTGTGATAATTGCACACAGAGGAGGGTATGTCCCTGTTTTTACGGGTCCATATACACAGAATGTTCCACATGAAGCAGCAAAATAAAGATTCCTACTCACACAAAGAGGGCTATTTTGGAAAATGGCTCAAGAGGGGAGGCAGAAGCCCTTCCTCCTCGCACACTGGCGTTGTCATGCTCTTTGGGCTCGCCGATATTTTTTATCATCCATTCTCTGCAGCCACATAGCTGCTGTGGGAACCTAAGTTGGATCTGGAGAAATGGGACCCAACTTTTTCAAAATCTGCCGGTCTAAATAGACCATTTTTCTCCCTAAATTGCTGCTTGAGTCTGTCACCACCCCTCCTTCCATTCCCCCTAACATCTAAAAAGCCAAAGGAAAAAAAGTTGCTGCAAATAACTGCCAGAAATTACATGCCTTCCTTCCCTGGTTCTACCAGAATTATTTGGTTCTTTAGGGCTTTGTTTGTCCTTTTTAGGAGGCTGCCAGCTTTTTGTGTGTTTGGCTTGGCTTTTTTGCCCTGTAGGAAAGGTTGGATTTACCCTCCTTAGTAAAACAATGCAGAGTGGAGGACACATGGGTCAGTGGCCCTTAGAATTGGACAACTTGACCCAATCTTCTGGAAACTTGGGGCAGGGGGCGCTTAAGAGGACAGCCAGCCCTCTCTCCACTGCAATTTTCATACACTTTGCTCAACAAACACTCCCTCCAGCCCCCTGGAAATATCCCCCTTAGGAAATAATGGACCCTATAATTTCCAGTCAAGAAGCCAATATCAGTCTGTTTGGATTTAATCATGATTCCTGATTATACTTTATTTATTTGGATTTAATCATGATTCCTGAATATACTTTATTAGTGTTTTTCAGGTACATCAAATTGCACACCCCTACTCTCAAGTAAACCAGGGATCACTTGTTAAAATGCAAAACTACAGAAATGATGCTAAGAAATAGGACTGAACTTCAAAACTTATTTAAGTGTCTCTACTCTATTCACTGTGACGGAATCATCAAGCCGAACATCATTGTAAGATTTTAAAAATTCAAATTTAAAATAATGAAAATTCTCTGTATTTACAGTAGGGTTTAAACCCAAGTAATCACTTGTTCAAGATGCTCATTACAAACAATCAAAGCCTCTTACTTACCTGCTTGGCTGTGATAGCTTATTTGGTTCTGTAGAAAAGTCGGAGTAACAGATAAAAGAGAGAAACAAATGCAGCAATGCGAACATCTCCTGCTGCAGTTTCTGTTAAGATTTGATGCTCCGGCTGCAAACTACACATGGAAGTCCAACTCTGGCTGGCCATCTGAGGGAGCTGGAAAAGCAAAAAGAGCAGCAGCAGCGACATCGTTGTGACTGCCAGCAAACCTCGGCCACAGCCTCAGCTCAACACTTTCATTGCAATGTAACCACTCACCATGATCACAGTCTTAGAAGATTCTTCACATCTGTCCTGTAATGCTTATGGGTTGTTGACCAATTTTGCCAATACAAAGATTCCAGCCTTGAATCGCGAGTATTTCTTTGACAAAACCTGCCTGTCTCCAGTGAGCAACCCAAATTTGTATGTCATAGATTGCTTATCTTCATTTGAGAGGAGAACATTGCCATCTCCTCAGTTTGTTATGAATTTTACAGTTGGCTTCTGGACAGCCATGGGTCCTCCATAAGTTGATTACAGTGTTTTTGATAATTATAAGGCACATAACAACTCCCTTCCCAGTATTCTCAAACGATTTGCAAAACTTGATGAAAACATGTTTCTCTGATGAATTTCTAGAACTGTTACCCAAATAGGTGGGTCTTCTTGCGAGCTGGAGGAATTTGCATGTAAGGAGAGGCAACGAGATGCAGTAACTGCGAGATCCTCTTCCAATGTATATGGCGATTGTTCCTCTGTAGAACTCTTAAATAAACTGGCAGATATTCAACCAAAAGAGTTTTTATTTATAAAATAATAAAGATCAGTTGTACCAAAATACACACAGGCCACACTCAGAGGTAACTAGAGGAAAGGTAAGAAAATGGAAGATAGCTATTTTTACCAATCCCAAAGGCAGAGGGTGTTTGTAAGTAAATGGCTTTAAGGTGAGGGTAGACATTGCATCCGAAGACATGCATACCCAACTGTGGCTGAGGGTAGCCCAGTTAAACTGTGGAACATACCCTTGGGCAGGATTCCATCGTCTGCCTTAAAACAGTAACTTGATGGTTGTTTCCAATGTACCTGATGACCCATGATGACTGGACAGGTGGGGCTTATCAGATCCCTGAATATCCTGGAATGGGGGAGAGGATAAGGGAAGAGTGGTGTGGAGGTGATTAATTCAGGAACTCCTGGAAAATCCTATTGTCTTAGGATCTTTGCACATCTCTGAGAGTGTCTGGCTGAAAGCTATTCTCGCCTCATCATGACTAGAGATGTGCACGAACAGCAATATGAACAAAAAAAAGCCACGAACAGCACAATCTGCTGTTCGCAAACAAGCTGTTCATAAGGCCCAATTCTAAACAAACAGGTGGTAGTTGCAAGCCTCGTTTGTTGCTGTTCGTCTTGCTGTTAGTCAAGCCAGACAGTCTGGCACCTGCAATCAATTCCCTTGGCAACTTAGGCAGGGATTGTTTGAACTCTGTCTAAACTCCAGCTGTTGCCCTGGAAACCCCAATCTAAGGCCAATTTTGCTTGATAGGCAGGTCTTCCTTTCAAGTGTGGACCTCCACATTTATTACAACAAGGGAGCAAAGAGCAGGGGGGAGGGGGGCTCCCAGCTCTGGCTTAGTTTGCAGACAGTGGAGAGGGAGAGAGTTGCTGTTGGCATTTTGATAGAGAGAGTGCATTGGAGCTTGAATTTGCTCTGGGCCAAGTTATTATTTATTATTCGTACTTTTCCTGCTGCATGCTCAGGTAAGGTTTGTGAGAGTGGTGCGGTAGGGATCTACCCCTTCAAGTTCCATAGCTGCTGCCAGGCTCTGGGGCCAAGCTATTATTTATCATTGGTATCTTTCCTGGTGCCTGTTCAGGTCAGGTTTCTGGGAGTGGTGCAGTAGGGATCTTGACTTGGATGATGGCTGGAGGAGAGCCTGCTGGCCCCACGAACAGCCAACCATGAACATGTTCATGAACAAGGCAATGTTTGTGGTTGTTCCTAAGTCCAGTGCCGGATCTAGGCACACGGGCGCCGGGGGCAAACCTTGCCTGGGAGCTCCATGTGCGCACGCGCACGCTCCCGATGCTGCGTGATGGCGTCACTTGTGACATCATCACGTGGGCGGGAGCCATGCACAGCAAGCCAGCCGCTCCAGCGCCCGGTGAGTCATGGAGCTGGCGGCAGCGTGGGCAGGCGGTGGGGCGGCTGGCTGGCTTGCCGCGCGCGCAGCTCCCAGCCCTGCGCTCAGCAACCCGCGCGGCAAGCCAGCTGCCCCAGCGCACGCTCTCACTGCCAAGGGCTCCGCGGCTCACCAGGCGCTGGGGTGGCCAGCTTGTCGCGCGGCCAGCTGAGCGCAGGGCTAGGAGGCCCTCCGCACAGTTAGCGCGCCCCACTGCCCTGTGCCGCCCGTGCAGCAAGCCAGCCGCTCCAGCCCACGGTGAGCCACGGAGCTGGCAGCAGCGAGGGCGTGAGCTGGGGCAGCTGGCTTGCCATGCGGCTGGCTGCACGCGCGGCTGGCTGCACGCGCGGCTGGCTGCACGCGCGGCAAGCCAGCCAGCCGCCCCATCGGCGGGGCTGGCGAGGGTTTCCCAACCCTGCGCTCAGCCTCCCGGGCAGCTGACAGCCGCGCCCGGCGCCCCCTCTTTAGCGGCGCCGGGGGCAGGCTACCCCCTTGCCCCCCCCTGGATCCGGCCCTGCGTAAGTCCCTGTTCGTGGATGGCAACAAACCACGAACATCATGTTCTTTTTTTCCTGTTCATGCCCATCTCTACTCATGACTCACATGTTAGTAATTCTCCAACTCCTGGCTGGGGGATGGCATCCATTTCCTGCATCGCCATGCAGCATTTCAGTGCTTTTGACTAGTGATGGGTACAAACTGAAATACGAATCAAAATTAAGCATGAACCAGGCCAGTTCATGGTTCCAAACTAACGGTTCATCAGATCCCATTTCTGACAAACCGCCATGAACTTTAGGCGGGTTCGTTTGGTTCATTTTTTGGTTCATCACTGCAGAAAGCCTGGTGCCAATAAATCAGTTACCTAGGCAACTTCCTGCAAACCTTCTGCTGACCCAGAAGTGATGATGTTCTGACCTGGATGTGACATTTTCACGAACCAAATGGACCGGTTCGCGGTCCAGGGGCAGGTTCATGAAAGTTCATGGTTCATCAAATTTCATGAACCATGAACCACATGGTTCATTTTTTTTCCGGTTCATGCCCATCTCTACTTTTGACATCAAATGAGGAGAGGGGTTTATGATATAGCCCAAATCATAAGCTTCCCTATTAGTGTGAGGGTCATGGTCAACTAGTAACAGTACCTGCTCTTCACTGGGGAAGGGTATGGATTTTGGATGCATTTGTGTAAAGAGAGCAACTTTTTAAATTAATGCCAAGCAGCATACAGACTCTGAGGGAAAAGATAAGTAAAGAAGAGCCGGTGGTGACAACTCCAGATTTCCATTCATGCAATAGATTGAATTCAAAGGTTTCATCGGATAACATACTCTTTTTGCAATTTCTTGATGATATAAAGACAGAGCATTTAGGGTAAGGATAGAGAAGAACATTGTGCTGCTGAGGTATAGGGGACTAGAACTGGGGAAAGATAGGTTCATATCTCTGCCCTGATGCTCAGGGGCTGATCCTGGGGCCCTCTCCAATTCATATCCTTCATAGTAGTTTTATGAGGACAAAATGTGAGATTAGAGAATCCAGTACCCTGCAATACCTCTTGGAGGAAGTTCAGGAGTAATAATGAATAGATAGATATTAACTGTTGTAATGTTTTATCTTGCTTATTCCTACAACAGTCTTGCAGTCCATCTTTCATGATATTATGGGTTTTGTCTACAATCAGGGCTCAGAGTGAGAGGGATGATGTCACCATACAACATAGCCACTGTGTAGAAAAAACGCTTTGTTCAAGATTGTATGAGAAGCCTTTTTTGAGAGATAGTCTAGCGGCTTCATTGCCCAGAGAAATTCTCTCCCCCTCTAGAGAGGCCTCTTGGTTTCTTGCCCACAACTAGTTACTTTCGCTTCTGTCCTTGAGGAAGATAAGCTGTTCTCGCTGGTGCCAAGCTGAACCTCCATAGCTGAACTTTGTGTGTGTGTGTGTGTGTGTTAATTGGCAATCAAATTTGATCGTGTGTCAAGAGCTGCCATTGACTTGGCACACTTCCCTTTTGCACTGAACACCTACTTCTCAGGTGATATTGGCAAGTGTGGCCAGATTGGCTGGCAGGTTGGAAGCTACTCCGACCACAACTAGCATAAATTGACTACCCAAAAACATGGAGTATGAGGACCAAGCTACAAGTGAGAAATGACACAGGTTGGACGCTTGTCAGTTTCCCTCAAGTTTTGATGGGAAATGTAGGCATCCTGGCCTTGCAGCTTGGCTCTCCAACTGCTGTCCAATGGACTTTTCAACTTTCACTTGTCAACATTCCGCCAAGCTGCCTACATTTCCCATCAAAACTTGAGGGAAGCTGACAAGTGTCCAACCTGTGTCATTTGTCACTTGTAGTTTGGCCCTGAGCTTGTGGTGAGTGTCAACAACAGACAACTGCCCTTGCCCCCTTTGCCTTTCTTCTGCTTCTGGCTTCATCTTGTGAGAGGGACTGAAGCTCCCATCTTTGAGATTGCTGCTTGCTTTTGTGGACCCTTGACCAGAGACTTTGCTTGCTACGTTTGTGAAATCAACTTGGTTTACCTCCTAAGGAATTACTGTGGTATGTAGAGCTAACAACTGTAGATTTCTT
Source organism: Eublepharis macularius (assembly GCF_028583425.1). Classification (NCBI taxonomy): domain Eukaryota; kingdom Metazoa; phylum Chordata; class Lepidosauria; order Squamata; family Eublepharidae; genus Eublepharis; species Eublepharis macularius. The sequence continues at coordinate 68,245,188 of NC_072801.1, read as the reverse complement.
TTTTGTGTGTTCTCACATTTTGTCTTGTGCTTGTGTTAACCTTGCACTCTGATTAATAAACATTTGTATTTTACCCCGTGTGGGTTATTGTTTGACTCTAAATCCTCAAAGCTATAAAATCTTTGCTGAACTCACCCTGTGTGTGCTCATGATCGTGAACTGCCTACCATATAAATGCTCTTTTTCTGTGAACTGTTGCAACCCCATCCTTGCAAGGTAGACTTTGCTTTGCTCCCTGCCTCCTTAGCCTAGGGATAGATAGGAGGGCTGGTGGCAGCCTACTTAGGCAAGAGTGAGAGTTTCTCCTCTTGCCTGTTTGTAACTAGTGTGCTGTTTGCAAAAGGACCTTCCAGGCAGCCTGTGTCCCTTCCCCTCAGCTGGGCTGGGGCCCAGGGGTCTGGAACTCCTCGACAGCCACATTTGTGGTAGCAGTGAGAAAAATGTGAAGGCAAAGGAGATCAAAGTCTATAATAATAAAATGGATGTTGGGAGGTGATGTGCCCAAAGGAAATGGAATATCCTGGGCCAGGTCATCTCTCTCTCACTCTGCCTCTCTGTTTTCGCTCCCTCATACGCACACACACAGATACACACCCCTGGAAGCTGCAGTTGGCTGTAGCAGACATAACTCATCCAAAAAGGAAGTAGGCATTTGAAAACTGGCCACCAAGTTCAGGATAGTTATGGGAGTTGCACTGCCAAAAATGACAGGAATTAGGACATCCTGGTCCTGACACCCAAAGGGACCCATATATTTGTGCTCCACAGAAGCCTCTGTGCCATGGCTGCCAAATGGGCACACTGCAAGTTCAAATCCCACTACTGCCATGAGCTCAGCAGGCTGCCTTGAGTAAACTGCTCCTCTCAGCCACAGCTCCCCAGTTGTATTGTGGGGATAATAATAACACTGATTTTGTTAAAAGGCGAGTGACACTAATCTGTCTAGGAGAGCAGTAGATAAGCACACTGTTCTTATCATCATCATCATCATCGTCATCGTCATTGTTATTGTGTCTCGTCTCAGGTCTGCCTTTCTAGCCTGGAAGGAATGCTCATTAATCATTAGTACCCATTAAGCCCTTATTCTTTTTCACATATTTATTCTATTACTAGGCTAAAGTGGAGTGCGACTTTTAGAGAACGCCTGTCTCCTATGCAACATCCCAAGTTTGATTCTTGGCACAGAAGAGGGTTGGAAGCAGAAGATATGGGGAAAGGCTGTTGCCTGCCTGAGACCTTGGAGAACGACCATCTACTCAATAAACCGAGGTGAGGTGGGAGGACCAAGGCTTTGGCTTACTACAAAACAGATTCTAGTGCAAGGATAATGGCATATGTGGATGGTGTAAGTGGTTTTTCGGTGTTTTAATGATTTTACTATTATTTAATTATTTAAAGTTTTATTACATTTTTATCATATTTTATTGTTTTAACGTTTTTGCCTTGAGGACCCTATTTTGGGTATGGTGGCATGCAAGTGTTTTAAAGAAATGAATAAACAAACTTCATTAGTATTCTGTTTATTTTTCTTACTCTGCAAATATACCAGAAGAATTTTCTTCCTTAATGACACACAGTAGGAGTCCACTCTTTATTTGTCTAGGAGATATCTAAGAGTGGAACTACAAGTGACAAACGACATCGGTTGCACACTTGTCAGCTTCCCTCAAGTTTTGATGGGAAATGTAGGCAGCTTGGCGGAATGTTGGACAAGTGACAGTTGAAGAGTCCATTGGACAGCAGTCAGAGAGCCAAGCTGCAAGACCAGGATGCCTACATTTCCCATCAAAACTTGAGGGAAGCTGACAAGTGTCCAACCTATGTCTTTTGTCACTTGTAGTTCCTCTCTAAGATGCTCCAGCAAATTCATGCTCAAGGTGTCTTATAATTCAAATGTAAACTATATAATGTATCAATGTAAAAACAATCCATTAAAACAAACCAAAAGACATGAAAAGTACAAAAATATCCAGAAAACATTCCTCAGACTAGAAGCAGACAAAAATACCAGAAATGTATTATAATTCAAATATGTAGTATTCAGCATGCCATTAAAAGAAGCCAAGAGACATGAACATCATAAAACTATTCATATAATATTCCTCAGACCAGAAGCAGACAATTAAAAATGGCAGGAATTTAAAAACTCTTACTATTTATCATTGGCTGGCTAAACAAAGCTCCTAAACACTTTGCCAAGGAAAAAGTAGACACGATTCTATCAGATAAAAGTATCAAAAGTGATGGATGAAAACGCAAAAGACATAAACGATAGTCAGATTTCACTTTTCTTCTTTACTATCTGATCTCTGGTGTTCAACTCAGGTCTCAGAATAATGATGTATAATTTGGGGAGGAAGAGACACCCCAGCAGTCCAGCACTGGAGGCCAAGATGGAGAAGACCTCCACGGCCACCATGTATTTCCCCTTGGTGCTCAGGTAGGCAGGAACGAAGGACAGCCAGATGCTACAAAACACCAACATGCTAAAGGTGATCAGCTTGGCTTCATTGAAGCTGTCTGGCAATTTCCGTGCCAAAAAAGCCACCAGGAAGCTGATGGCGGCTAGAAAGCTCATGTAAACCAAGACCAGGTAGAACATGGCATCCGAGCCTTCGTTGCATTGCACTGTGATCTGACTGGCCTGGGAATGCATGTCAAGCTCTGGGAAGGGGGGAGAGGTAGCCAACCACACAGCACAGATGCCACCTTGAAGGAGGGAACAGAGAACGATGACTGATGCTGCCAGCCTCTTCCCTACCCATTTCCTCATCCTATTTCCTGGTCTGGTGGCCATGAAAGCCACAACAACTGTGATAGTTTTGGCCAACACACACGAAACAGCAATGGAGAAGGTGATGCCAAACACAGTTTGCCGCAGAAGGCAGGTCACCTTCCCAGGATGACCAATGAAGAGAAATGAGCAGAGGAAGCAAAGCAGCAGAGATGTGAGCAGGGTGGCTGTGATGGCCCTGTTGTTGGCCTTGACAATGGGCGAGTTCCAGTTCCGAAGGAAGCTCTGCATCACAACCAGCGTGATCAGGAAAAAGGAAAGAGCAAAGGAAACCAAGATGATTCCCAGTGGCTCTTCATAGGAGAGATAGGTTGTCTCTTTCAGGATGCATTGGCTGTGGTTCTTGTTTGGATACTCGTTTTCTGGGCATGGGGTGCATTGTAGTGCATCTGGAATTAATTAGCAAAATGTAAAGGTTTTTTTTAATATACATGTGGCTTCTTAACAAAGATTTTTTCAATCTGTTATCATTTTGGCGCAATCTGTACCTTTATCATGTACAAGAAAACAGATATTCATACAGTGGCTCCTTGGATATGAGTTCGCAATTGTGGTACTGCCATCATGCCTTCATTCTGGTTCTCATTTCTTTCCCTCTTTCCTTTTTAACCCCTTTTGTGGCCAAACGACCTTCTCCTTTCTTTGCCTTTCCCTGTGCCAGTCAGGATTTATTAGCCTATGAACCTGAGAAAGGCAACAGAGCCAGCAGGATGAGACCCAATCTGATCATGTTTAGTGAAGGAAGCAGCATTTCCCAAGAGAAGAGAAACCTTGTTTGGTATCAAGGAATCAAATCCCTAACCCTAGCCTTTCCAGTAATGGGACACTTGACTATTAGGTATAGATGGAGCCTCCTCTCATTAAGACTCCACCCAAGAAAGAATTCTACCCGCATAGAAAAATGTGTGTGAAAAGGCCCCTAGAACAGAACACTTTTCCATCTCCCTCTTCTTGCAGACCTTGGCATTCTTCTACTTACCCTTCTGGGTTGAAATCCTCCTTTCTGAGCACCGAATACAGTCATAGCAACACACCTGCTCCCCCTCACGAACCCCCCTGCTCCATCCGGGGTGGCAACTCTCAACGCAGGTCGATCGGGGCAGCATCTAACAAGAACCACAAGGAAAGGGACTTAGGCATGCAATCATCCGGGGTCTTGCTTCTCAGGGCCAAGCTACACATGACGAATGACACTTGAACGGCAAGTGGATTGAGTGGAGGGCAAGTGAACAGGGAGAAATACACTTGCCGTTCAAGTGTCATTCGTCATGTGTAGCTTGGCCCTCAGTAATGCTTCTTGCCTGCACAGAAGGGCAGCAGTAAGGGTGTATTCCTACTGGACTTTGTTAGGAAATGAGAGACTCAGGGCCAAGCTACACATGACGAATGACACTTGAACGGCAAATGTATTTCTCCCTGTTCACTTGCCCTCCACTCAATCCACTTGCCGTTCAAGTGTCATTCGTCATGTGTAGCTTGGCCCTCAGTGAAAACACATGGGAGGCATGATAGCCTGGTTCTTAAAGAACTGGAGAGCCAGTTTGGTGTAGTGGTTAAGAGCATGGGACTCTAATCTGGAGAGCCGGGTTTGATTCCCCACTCCTCCACTTGAAGCCAGCTGGGTGACCTTGGGCTAGTCATGGCTCTCTGGAGCTCTGTCAGCCCCACCCACCTCACAAGGTGTTTTGTTGTAGGGATAGTAGTAACATACTTTGTAAACCGCTCTGAGTAGATGTTAAGTCATCCTGAAGGGCAATATATAAATCTACTGTTGTTGTTGTTTGTTGTTCTTGTTGTTGTTATAAGGAGAGGAATAGTGATACATTGGGATTTGTAAGAGGAATGGGAAGATAAGCTGTAGAGAAACTTTTTCTGGACTCTCAGAGAAAGGTTCGTAGGTAATTGAGTAAGAGAATGCAGTAGACTAATAGAGAAGAAAAAGTAATAAAACCTCTCTCAGATCCTACACTGAAAAACACTGAGCCACTGTCAAGAGCAGATTGGAAGACAAGCTGGGCGACAGTCTAGCCAGAAGGCATTTAACTGATGTAGCCAGCACAAAAAAGGTCACTCTGTAGACAGAACTTTTTTAGTGATGTGTACAAATATACTCTAGAAGTATTTCTAAATAGGTGTCATAATCAAGATCAACCAGAAATATAAACATTGGGAGTGGATTCAGAATTTCTTTCTGCTAAGTTGGATCCATTCCTATGATTCTTTCCACTAATTGTGAAACCACTATCAATGGTGGAAGAGGGTTCTTCCAGATCACAACTGCTCCTTATGCCCAAAGATTAGCCAAATGGAATCATAGCCCCTACTCAGTGACTGCCCTTGGCTTCTTCCTACAGATCACGATGCAGAGGAATTTCTCTGATGAAGGAAGAATGTATCCATTGTTAGAAAACTCAGTGGATTACAATCATGGTAACAAAGAAGTACAAAAGAATTAAAGACATGAAGATCATGAAATGCATATCCCCAAATATAAAAATACAGAGTTATTGTATACAAAGATATTAAAGTAAGGGCAAATTAAAAGATGTATCACAGGAATTATCCCATAAAAAATAGTAAGGCTGATTCCGCACACATTGGATAATGCAGTTCCAATCCTCTTTATAGATCATTTGAAATGGATTTTTTTCGTGTGCGGAACAAAAAATCCACCTCAAACAATTGATAAAGTGCATTGAAAGTGCATTATCCAACATGTGCGGAATCATCCAGAGTTGTCTCATAATAACTCTGTGGAACAATTTATCTGGAATTTGCATAGGCAGTGCCAGGGCCATATTATTCATAGGGCTGTTTAGGCTGATGCCTAGAGGCCCTGCAGGGACTAGGGGCCCATCGATTTTTTTTTTGCTGAGGCATCCCCACATCAATTACAATTAATTAATTACAATTGATGTAGGGGTTCTCTTATAAAACCTCTATGAATAAGATACTTCTTCTTAACTGAAGTGAAAGAAATTGTCTCTTATATTAAAACAATTATCCATTCATTATATATTTTTAATAACTAATAAAAATTTTATTCACTCAAAATATTACCGTATTGAACAATTATACCCCCAAAATGTGTTTTCCTGAAGAGTTCTATTCACGCAATAAAAATATTAAAAAATTGTGAATAGAAATCTTCAGGAGACCCTCAAAATGGATACAGGGCTATGTACTGCGGTCTACTACCTACCGTACCAGCGTCAGGCTGTGAGCTGTCGTGGGGTGAAAGATTGAAGTGCCAGAGGGTGCTCGAAATACCTGAAAGCCTAAGGGCCCAGCCATGGGTTAATTCAGCCCTAGACAGTACCTAACCTGATGGAAGTGGAGACATATGAAGCAGAGAAATGTCAAGCCACTTTCCTCAGCCAATTCCCTGTTCAATTGAAGATCAACATTATTCTGGGGTGTAAGACATGGCCTGGAATATTTCTGTTCAATTGAAGATCAACATTATTCTGGGGTGTAAGACATGGCCTGGAATATTTCATATCAGGTTCAAACTGTTACAAAAACATCATAGCCCCTCAAGGACTTTTCATTCAACGAATGCCAGGAGGTTTGTGCTTCCCAGGTATGCATGAGCCCTGTTTGGATCAAGAACATGACACAAGGGGAGAAGGTGCATACACCTTCCTCCCCTTTCCTTTTTCCCTGATATAAATCAGCTCAGGAGAGTTGCTATTCCACCAACTAAGGAAACTTATATACCGATGGCTACATGTTTGGATCCACAAGACGCAAAACAACAACTCTGTAGAGCCCTTTCCAGTAAAACAACAACAGTGTATGGGGAGGAATTGCAACTCATTCACCCCACAGAGCAGGGACAATATTGTACCAACATGCACCTGGAAAGTATGACACTATCGGAACATGGATTTTGTAACAAAGAACCAGCATTTAGTTGTGAAATCTTAGTGACTAGGACAACAACTCATCAACGTGCATCCATTAGTTCTGGACTAAGAATGCGGGACATACTTCAGGAGAAGAAAATCCTTCCCACCTGTTTGAACTTCTGATTCCACGCAATGGCATTCCCATTGATGCTGAACTGCTTTCCTGGTGGAGCATAGGGGTTGAACCTCCCAACTTGACGTTTTTGGAAAGACTGATTGGGGAATGTTACCATGTTCGTGAGATCATACCCAGTTGCCAACTCTCCATTGTCATCAAAAAAAATTTCATCCCCAGCACTGTTGTTGAAGCGGATGATTTTCAGAACAGAGTGAATCTAGATTGGAGGAGTTAAAAAAGAAATAGAGAAAGCAAATGGTGAGAAATAAATTCGGGCTGTCTATCTGAAATTTAACAAACTTGGTCCTTGTCCAGTATCTCATGCAGAAAACGTTCTTTATTCCTGTGTGATATAATAGAGGAAGGGTTAGATTTAGAATAGTATCTTGACTAGACATGGGCATGAACCAAACAAAAGTAACAAACTCGTGGTTTGTGGTTCGGTGCTGCTGACAAACCCAAACAAACGAACTATAACGATCATTTCCCACTGATGAACCTGTTTGGGGTTCATGGTTTGTGGGGGTCAGAACGGCCCCAGTTGCACTTAGAGAGCCCATATTCACAGGGAGTGTGTAGCAGGCTTTCCTCCAGCCAGCACCCCAGATCGGTTAAGATTGCAATAGGGATCTTGGAGTTATACCGTCTCCAATCTGAGGCCCGTAGGAAACTCCCACTCGATACAATTAGATCCACCGGTTGACGTTGGCCCAGTATACGGGTGTATTCGAAGGCAGGCTGCTTCCCTTCTAGAGGGCGGGGGGTATGGCCACTCGCTGGTGGCACCCCCCATGTGCCCACCCACCAGGCCTCCGGGTCAGAGGCGGACAGATTATCTGCTTATGCAGCAAGGTGGGTGATGACTGCGGCTGCCTGGCCTGGCAGGCTGAGTGGGCGGTGGCGTGCCACCTCCCCTCAGGGGGTGGGGGGCCTGGCCGCTCACCGGCAGCACCCCCCATGTGCTTGCCCACCAGGTCTCCAGGTTGGAGGCGGACAGATAATCCACTTATGCAGCAAGGTGGGTGATGACTGCAGCCACTGAGCCTGGTGGGATCAGGGAGGCGGTGGCATGCCACCTCCCCTCAGGGGGCAGTGGGTCTGGCCACTCACCAGTGGCACCCCATGTGCCCACCCACCAGGCCTCTGAGTTGGAGGCGGACGGATTATCCACTTACGCAGCAAGGTGGTTGATAACTGCAGCTGCCGCATGGTTAGGTAGAGGGAGACCAAGGGCTTCCAGCCACGGCAGAGCCATGCCTGGAAGATCCTGTGTCAGGGCCTGGAAGACTCTGATCTGTCAGCAGCTGCTGGCATCACCCACCTCCCTGTCCTCATGGAAAGGGGGGGACGGGATGGTGCAAGTGGTGGGGAAGGGACTCGTGGCAGTACCCAAGAGGGAGAGGAGGAAAGAGGGAACACAAAGTGGTCAGGGTGGGAGAGGGGGACCCAGGGGTTCCAGCTGTGGCAATGAGCCGCACCTGGAAGATCCTGCGAGGGGGAAAGGAAGTCCCCAAAGCATCAGCAGCTGCAGGCATCACCCATCTCCCTGCCATCACGGAAAGGATGGGATAGGGTGGTGCAAGTGTTGGGGAAGAGACTCATGGGAGAGAGAGGTATGGATTGGGATCTGAAAAACTCCCAAGCAAGAGGTAGTTGGGTGGGGTCGGAGTGGTCCCAAAGAGGAAGAGGAAGAAATAGCGCAGTGGCAGCAGCTGCCATCTCCCACCTTCCTGCCTTTGCAGAAAGGATGGCAGTCACGGCCAGGGACACATTCCCCTCCGGCTCAAAGGGGTCCAGTCAGTCCCATTGACAGGTCAGCCACTGTCAGTTTATGGAATTCAAGTTACTCTGAATTCATCTCCCAACCCCTTGCTGCAAGAAATCCAAGGTCTTGAGTCAAAAGGTTCTTTATTGAAAGATTACATTCATAGTACAGGTGTCCATAATTAGTCCAAAGGCATGAAAGCTTCTTGCTGACCATGAAGCTTTGTTGAGAATGACTTGTTAGTTACAAAAGGCAATATATCAAAATGTCCCTCTGAACTCCCCCCCCCCCCCCACTGCCCGGCTACAGCCAGAGCATGGGAACACGGGAGATCCTCCTCCAAGTTCGATGCCTAGTTCTAGTAGATAAGGCCTTCCTGCTTCCCTGGGAACACAGCTGGCTGTCTGAGAACCTGTGGGCAGAAAAACACTGGAAAATCACAGCATGAGAAAGCATCTGAATACAATATGGAGTCGCAGTGGATAGCAGGCCTGACAGCCACCATGCTGTGCAACCGACTGTATCCCTATATGGTACAATCATGTGTGACTGCAACTAAGCTGTGTGACCAAGGAGGGAACAATAATAGGATGGTCCCTCGTGAAGCAGCGGCTGATATGACCCGCCATCCTGCCTTCGTGGAAAGGACGGGATGAACGGGACAGGAGACATTGCTTGGACAGGCCAGAGTGGTTCCAGAGAGGGAGAGACAGAAACGGGACAGCAGCAGCAGCTGACATCGGCCACTTCCCTGCCTTTGCGGGAAGGACATGAGTCAAGGGACCCACTCTCCCCTGCTCAGAGGGCACAGCGTTTGCAATGGATAGAGGCACCATGCAACTCAACTACATGTGCAACAGCTCCTGAGCTGTTGCGCAACTGCCCAAAGGAGGCTGCTGCCAGCATCACCCACTTTCCTGCCTTCGCAGAAAGGTGTCATGATGATCTGGCTGTCCCAGGAAGGCCTAGCAAGGCCTCAGAAGCCTGTTAGCAGTGGGAGTGGGCCTGGCTAAACCTGACACAAACGTGCCGGCCCTCATTTGAGATACCCACTGGACTCGACGGGCAAGGGTGCACGGTGACGGCATGGAGAACCAAGGGGCAAGATGCTTTAGTAGCATGCGGAACCCCATGCACTCCATGATGGATATGGGCAAGGCATGTAGGACAATTGTCTCTGCCAAGACATGAAGGCCCGCCTTCTGAGCCCTCAACCTCAACGTTCTAAGCGGTGGAGTCCCAGACCTTGAGAGGACAACCTCCACGAGCATGGCCTGCCTGAGCGCTCCGCTCCCACCAGCATCACTCCCAGGGTAAGGTGACCCTCCCACTGATCCCCGCTCAGAAGAGCTGGTCGCCCCCTTTCTCCCCACAATGGATGTTTCACTGGGCGAGGACAGAGACCATAGGCTCAGGTGGTGCGTCTTCAGGTGCCGAGTCAGGGCAGTCGATGACAGGTGCTTTGGGTTCTTGCCCCTGTGTACCAGGACATCACAGGCATGGCAACGCACCACACAGGTGTCATTAGGAAGGGCCCAAAAGTGACTCCTTATGGAGGCGTTGAAACGTGGACCAATAACTGTCCCAGGGGAAGGCGAACAAACAGTTACAGGGTGTGCTGCAGAGCTGGCCATGGACAACGGGGTGAGGGGTGGACTGCAGGTGGGGACACCACTGAGAATTTGGGATGGGGACAGGAGGGATGTTTCAGAAAACAGAAACCATTCCTCCAAGAATCCGTCACCCACCCCCTCCTCAAAATGTTTTGAGAGATCCTCTCCCCCCAGCAGAAAGACCTCTTTGGCCTCCTCCACAGCCCCTACAGGTGAATTTGGGGGAGCAGGAGGACTCTGCTGCCCATGAGGCACACCCAGTACTGCTTTCTAGAAGTAAATCAGGAGGACTGCCTTTGCACTTCACCCCACAACCACCCTTGGCGGCGACCATAATAGGAAGACTCATTGTACCACCAAACTAGAATTAAGGAGGACAGAAAAGGAGAGAACACTGAGCTCTCGGCCAAGGTGCCCACTGAGCTTAGCCCCATGGCCTGGCTGGCAGCAGCCCTGGAACCAGAGGCTGGGGCTAGAGCCGTAGTCCAGCACACTAAGATGCCTGGACAGAACAGGCACAGAGACTAATGATAATGATAATGATAATCAGGTGCCCACAGAGCTTGGCCCGAGTCTGGCAGCAGTCCTGGAACCAGAGGTAGGAAGGGGGTAGAGCCCTAGCGCACCATCCCCAGAGACCTGATTAGATCAGGCACTAATAATACTGTGTGAGCCCTCAGCTGAGGTGCCCACTGAGCTTGGCCCCAGGGCCTGGCAGCAGCCCTGGAACCAGAGGGAGGGAGGGACTACAGCCCAAGCCTACCACTCCCACAGACCTGACCAGATCAGGCACTAATAATACTGCGTAAGCCCTCAGCCAAGGTGCCCACTGAGTATGGCCCCAGGGCCTGGAGCAGCCCTGGAACCAGAGGGAGGGAGGGACTAGAGCCCTAGCCCACCACTTCCAAAGACCTGACCAGATCAGGGACTAATAATACTGAGAGCCCTCATCCAAGGTACCCACTGAGCTTGGCCCCAGGGCCTGGCAGCAGCCCTGGAACCAGAGGGAGGGAGGGACTACAGCCGCAGCCCACCATTCCCACAGACCTGACCAGATCAGGCACTATGAGCCCTCAGCCGAGCTGCCCACTGAGCTTGGCCCCAGAGCCAGGCAGCAGCCCTGGAACCAGAGGGAGATAGATCCCTATCCCAAAAATCCCAGTTCAATTATACTCTCTCTTTCTCTCTCCCCAAAGGCTAGCAAGTAGCAAGCAACAGCTCTGTCACACTCCACTGCTCGCCAAAAGTGAAAGCCAGCCTGGGAGCCCAGTGCTTTTTATAAGCAGAGATCCCATAGAGCAACACAGGAGGTCTGTGGTTGGCCATCAGAACTGCCTATCAGGGTTTGTAGGAATGAGATTGGAGTGCCCATGGCTACAGAACACCTCCCTCCCCCCCGAGTGTCTTCTTCCATGTAACCAATTGTAACCAATTTGCAGCTCCATGGTTGGAAGGAAGACCTGCTGATCAAAGTAAGCTGGGCTTTGATTCGGGTTTCCAGGGCGACAGGAGGAGTGCAGACAGCATTCAGGCATTTCCCCAGCTCCGTTTACAAGGAAATTGATTGATAGTGCCAGACTGTCTGGCTTCATGAACCACAGGCGAACGCAACGAACCGGGCTTCCAATGAACACTCATTCGTGGGCCATGGACCCACATGAACTGACGGATCATGAACAGACGATCAGGCAGTTCACGGTTTTTTTGCGTTCTTAATGTGGTTTGTGCCCATGTCTAATCTTGACCCTCTTCCACACCTTCCAGGCACTTAGTCATGAAAAAAATCTTTAAAATACATTATACAGCAGTAAGAGGAAAATCAAAGTGGCTGAGTGAGCTACATTTCCCTCTCTAATTTCAGTTTTTCAAAGGTGCTTTCCCCACTTTTTACTATAGGATTTATGATTTTGGGGGGGTTGAAATTTATGGTTCCTTCTAACCTTTCACTAAAAACACCTGACAGTTTTTGTTTTGTTTGTGACTTTTTATACAATTCAGATGTTATAGACACTCTCAGAGGAGGGAGAAGCACAACCAAAAATAGAACTGGATTCAAAACAGCAAAGATACTACATAGAGATTTCAGACATTCTGGTAGTTAATTAAGTAGCGCTTAATCAGAGAATCCAACCTGCCAAGGGTGAATTTTCAGAAGGCAACTTGTCTCTCCATCTCTCTTTGGTTTATTTCCAGATCTCAGAGAACAGAGGGCATGAAGAGCATGTGCCACAGCATAAACACCATTGTAGATGCCATAGCTCTGGCCAGTCATTCTCATTTCAAACTGAGGGAGACTGCTCAGTTTCTCCTGCCCGGTACAATTTTTTGTGTTTGGTCTGTAGACTTTATACTGGGGCACTGAACACTGAAATATCCGGGACCAGAAGTGAATCATCAAATGATCCTTAAAAGGATTTGTTGTGCCATAGTGATCTTCATATCCTGGCACATCACTTGTGTGAAACTCAAAAGACAAGGAGCCATTAAGGTGTGTTACTGGATTTTTCCCCCATGTAGCTTCAGTCACATAATCCCACTGATTTATGATCCAAACTTTTTTATTTGACTTCTGTTTTTCAAAGATATGGAAAATCGGGTGTATGTTCTCCATAGCTGGTGAATTTCCATGAACGAGAATCACATTGCTGCTTGTCTCTGTGAGAGCGTACAGTATTCTCTCCAGAAGATGCAAGATAGCCTCAGGTTGGCTCATGGTCTTTTCTAGTATTGGAAGAATTCCTGTAAAAGCAATGCAAATGTTGTCCAGGAGCAGTCGTGGACTGAGATACCGAAGAAAAATTTCTCCACTCTCATCTTCTGGAACGAGGAGGCCAATCCAGTTCCAATGGAAGTGCTTCAACAGATGAACAATACCATCATACTGAGGGCTTTCTTTTGGAACCACTCGGTAGAAAGACGGGAACCCAGACCTATCACTCGAGTCATGGTGAAAGGAATTATACATGAACTAAGAGGAAAGACAAGGATATTTTTCTTTGTTACAGAATCTTTGTTACAGAATCTGTTCTTAACATGATAGCAAACTGGTTATCTGGGAGTGCTTTGCAGGTCTGCCTTTCTTCTGCTAGATTTTGTGAGGAGGCCATGTGCCATGATCTACCATTGCACGCTTACTCAGCCCACCAAAAGCTCCAAGGGCTACAGCCCTTATAAATGCAAGGTGATCCTTTCGGAGTGGATACGAGGCCTTGGGCATGTGAAGCACAAGTTCAACCCTGCACGAATCTCACCCATAAGTCATGCCAGACAATGCAGACCTGCTAATTCATATGGGAGGGAAAGAAAAATGCAACAGGATGGGCACGTGAGTCAAGATAAGGGTGCTTGCGAAGCAGATTCCAGGGCCTCCAATGACCACCCCTCGGTCCAAACACCAACTAATCAACAGGGCAAAGAAAGTGTGAAGAAGGGAGATTGCAAATGGTGTTCCCCACTACCTGATCGTGAGGCCACACCTTATCTCTGAAGCTATGTTGCCACACTAAACCAACTTTTTTCTTCCAATCTTTTCAAGATGGTGGCAAACTTTTTCTACCTTCTAATTATCCAGTCAGCCCAAACTGTCAAGCAGCAAAGGCTGTACTCCTGCTGAGCGGAATTGGAAGAATCTTAGGGCCAAGCTACACATGACAAATGACACTTGAACGGCAAGTGGATTGAGTGGAGGGCAAGTGAACAGGGAGAAATACACTTGCCATTCAAGTGTCATTCGTCATGTGTAGCTTGGCCCTCAGAGGTACAAAACTTCCTCGGCACATCCTGTGGGTCAACGTGCCCTTGCCCTCCAGTGGTAGCAACAGCACTCTATCCACAGCAGGAGGGAAGCAGAAGCTCTGTCTGGGGCAGCAGGTGGATCTTCTTTTTGTCTCCCACAGAAGACAAAGAGGAGCAAAGGAAGACAGTAACCTTCAAGTGCGAAAGCAGGGCTGACAGTCCTCCACTAATATTCTAATGAGGATGTTTGGCATAGGTGGACCCACCTCTCATATTTGAGGAAGGAAGCTTGCTAATGTTCAAAAGCCGCACGAAGTGAAGGAATGTGTAGGTACTGGTGAGGGGGTGCCTGACCTTCTCCAAATCCTCCTGTCTGTCTCTACTGTTTTCAAATGCCAGCGAAACATGTAGTTTGAATCCTGGTGGTGGTGGAAGGTGTTGAGAGGAAAGTGAAATAAAAAAGAGTCCAGTAGCACCTTTAAGACTAACCAATTTTATTGTAGCATAAGCTTTCAAGAATCACGTTCTCTTCGTCAGATGCATGGAGGGCAGAAGGAAACTGGTCAAATATAGAGGAGGAGAGGGAAGGGGAGGAGGAGGGGGGATGTAAACAACTCCTTTGATATGGAGATGCAGACAGCTCCTTTTGGTGTGGGGATCAGTTTGCTTGTGTAAAGGTTCAAAGGAGTTTGCCGTGTTAGTCTGTAGTATATTTGACCAGTTTCCTTCTGCCCTCCATGCATCTGACAAAGAGAACGTGATTCTCGAAAGCTTATGCTACAATAAAATTGGTTAGTCTTAAAGGTGCTACTGGACTCTTTTTTATTTTGCTACTACAGACTAACCTGGCTAACTCCTCTGGATCTATGAGAGGAAAGTGTTAAGCCTACATCCTCACAAGCATCTCTTCATTGTTTTTTTTTTCATTTCCATCAGTTTTGTTCCTTAAAACTGAAAGGTGCTGGAGTTCTCATGAAGTATTTCCTTAAAATGCGGAGGCAGCCTCTGAGCGGAACCGGTTCTACACTGAGCACCAATGGCAGAGAAAAACGTCACAGCCTCACCAGTTCTCAGAGGAGAGTCAGGTAGGAACACAGATGAACCTGCTGTATACTTAATGTGAAAATTATGTGTAGAGAATAGATACAAGCACATACCTGTGCCATCTTGTACATGTTTATTATCTGAGGCATGTGGATACGTTTCTGGGAGCTAAGATTTCCAACAACAGCCATTAGCTTCTTTCTGGCACAGTTGTAATTCAGGTACTGAGTTCTGAAAAGGTTGTGCATACTGTATTTAGCGCTGACATAATTTCCATGGATGTCAGAGATCAGCGTGATGTTTGGTAAGATGTTTCCATTCTCGTTTATCTCATCCACAGCCAACTCAAATGCAATCACGTGGGGGTAGTTGTTAAGAAGTAGGCTGCAAAAACATTTTCAAACAGTCAGCGTACACTCGATCACCCCTTTTGAATGTTTTTTTATTATCTGTTCATTTATCGTCATTTGACCAAACATTTAACACCATTACACTAAAAAGAAAATGCAAAGCATGAAATAGAACAAATAAAACCATTTGAAGTTAAGATCTAGTGACAGTACAATATTATTTCTGCGGTCTGAATATCACCAAACAGTATCTGGCTACTTGACAGGTGATTCTTGGCATTCTTATCAGACACTCAGAACTGAGCTATGCGACAGAAATGACATCCATAGAACTGAACTTTAGCTTGTAATAAAATTTCCTGATTATGTTCCATTATGACACAAGTGTACTCTGAGGGGAAACCTGGCCTTCATTTTCTAAGAGTTCAGATGGGCAGGGATTCAGCTTCTGCAGAAACTTTGCTGCTTGGACCACCTCTGACATGCAAAAAGAGAAAAGACTGTAAGAAGCCATGGGGCTGAATGTTCTAGCTTGAGATGGGAAGCTCCACAGATGGTTGGGATGCTCACTGCAAAAAACAATCCCTCTTTGTTGGGTTCAAATAGTGGGAATCTGATAAATATCAGTATTCCCAAACTTCAGGTCTAAAAATGCCGGTATAACATTCAAACCCTGGTTTTATGCAGAAATCCAAATATATTTTGCTCCATAATTATCTAAAGGGGAATCCTTCAGGGGGCTGAGATGTGGCGGGTTTTTTTTAGCATATTTTCCAGTTTGATGGAGTCCGTTGGTCTCTCTAGATGTGCCCGTTTTTAAAGTGTTGGGTTCGGGTTCCTCAAACCCAACTGGGGTTCCCCGCAGCCACACAGCATCTGCGATAAACGACTGTTAAAAATAAAGGAGATCCCAAAGTGCCTCAGAATGCCTCCGTGTGGGGGCAGGCTCCTGTCTTCTCCTCAAGCAGTTTCCCAATGTGGGAATTGCCCAGGAGGGAGGGTATTTCCCTATTTTAACTGCTCCATGTATGCAGAATGTTCCATGTGGAGCTGCAAAATAAAGATTCCTACTCACACAAATAGGGTTATTTTGGAAAATGGCTTGAGAACAGAGGCAAGAGCGCTTCCTCACCCTGTACTGGCATTTCCATGCTGTTTGGGCACTCCAGTATTTTTATCATCCATTCTCTGCAGCCACATAGCCACTGTGGGAACCTAAGTTGGATCTGGGGAACTAGGATCCAACTTTTTAAAACTCTGCAGTAGAGATGGGCATGGACCAGGAGTCGGCCACGGAACGCTGGTTTGTGGTCCGTGGACTTTCACGGACCACAGACCACGAACTTTTAAATGGACCGGCCTGGTTCGAGAACCAGTTCGAGAATCGGTTCGATTCAGTAGGCCTTGTTTTTCCCACAGATTTTCACTTTAGTAGACTTTCCCCAAAAAGGTTTTCATGTAACACTCTTCAATTATCACTTTTTCAAAGACTTAGACAAACAACAACTTCCCCTCCCCTATTCTGACTGACCCTTACCTGTCCTTAGTGGAAGGAGGGAGACTTGCGCTCCTGTCCAGGAGAGGTGGCTGCCCACAAAACCCACCTACACGGGGCTGCATCAACAACAGATGCCCTCCCTGGAGGCAGGGAGACCATCTCCCCATGATGGGAAATGAATGGATGTACTTGAATGAAAGCCAACTCCGTAACAGGAGATCATGTAGCAATTCAAAGGTCCCTTGCTGGAATGGAAGGCATGGGAGGGATGGAAAGGATGTCTTCCACACCTTGGGAGAAGGAGACTTATGCTACCCTATTCAGAGGGAGCCTCTTTGGGCAGTGTGGCCAACGAATCCCACCTCAGTGACATGGTGTGACTGCTTGGTTGGGTTAGAAGCAGGGCTCTGACCTGGGCCACTGTCCTACTTGTCACTGGACCTTGGGGAATGATGGCGGGCAAGACTCGCCGGCCAACGGTCCACCGCAAGGGTGTCGTGAACCAGGGTGCAAAATGATGCAGTGCCCGGCGAAAGCCCACACCCTCCAACGCAGACAAAGGGAGTCCATCCAGGGCTATCATCTCAGCCAGTACACGAGTTCTCACCTCCTGAGCCTTCCCCCTGAATCTTTTGCTTGGCAGGGACGAGCCCGAGGGAACAAGTTCCTGAAGAGTAGCCTGCCTAGAAGTTCCACTCCCACCCACAGCGCTCTCAGGGATGTGAGCCTTACTTGGGGTAGACTCCCGTTCCACTTGCCCTTCTCCCTGCTCAGCAGCCCTCTTGACCCCACTGCTTGATGGTTTTTCTTGAGACAGCAGGCTCGGGTGATGTCTCTGAAGATGCCTGCGGAGGACACTGGACGACAGGTGTTTGGGGTCCACACCCCTATGCACCATGGCATTGCAGACCTGGCAACGCACCAAACAGGAGTTGTTTGGGAGGGTTTGGAAGTGCCGCCAAGTGTGGGATTAAAGCGGACACCAGGAATCTGTGGCTCAGGAGGAGGACAAAGCCTTAATGGTTGAAGTGTGGGGCTGGGCCGGGGGGGTGGAGTGCAAGCAGGGAAAGCCACAGGAGGTTGGGATGGGAAGGAGCTGGATGTTTCTGCCAGACCCTCCAGTGACCCCTGAGATCGCTCCACAGAGAGTGTTAGCAGCTGATCTTCTACGGGCAACGCTAAGAGCTCTCCTGCCTGCTTCTCAATCCCCAAAAGTGAATCTGTAGAACGAGGTGCTGCCTCTGAGGTCTCCCTGTCCCTGGTGCCACTGGTACTGGGCACCAATGGGCACCCAGGACAACCTTTGCAATTCTTCCTACCATGACCACTCTTATTCCTCTTTCCAACCCTGATGGTGCTATGAGAAAAGACCTCTACAAACAAGTAAGAATTTTAAATGAAGCACAGAGCCCCAAAAGCTTGGAGCAGGGTAGTGCAGAGCCAAGTGGCACCCAGCTGGACCCCAGAAGAGAGGGAAGAATGCACCACAAAAGACACTCTAGAGAGGCGTTGAAAGAACTCAAGCAGAGAGCCCCCCAAAGTGAGCTGCCAGTCGTCAGAGAGTGGGTGTTTCACAGAGGCCAGTAGCAGCCCCCCCTTGCACCTCAAAAGCCAGGCAGGAAAGCTCCCCCAAAGTCACCCACTATTTAGGGAGAGAAAGGCTTTGAAAGAAGTCAAGCAGAGAGCCCCCAAAGCGTGCTGCTGGTCACCAGAGAGTGGATGTTTCACAGAGGCCAGTAGCAGCCCCCCCTTGCACCTCAAAAGCCAAGCAGGAAAGTTCCCCCAAAGTCACCCACTATTTAGGGAGAGAAAGGCACTGAAAGAAATCAAGCAGAGAAAGATCTCCAGTACCATTACAAACAGAAGTGGGGAAAGCGGACACCCTGTCTTGTTCCTTTTCTTATTTCCAACTTTTTGGTTACATCCGAGTTAACAATTATATTTGCAGATTGGTTTTTATATATTGCCTTTATTGCTTGTATAAATTTCTCTCCCAACTGCATCTTCTCCATTGTTGCAAACATAAAATCCCAGTTCAAATTGTCAAACGCTTTCTCCGCATCCACAAAGAAAAAACCAACCTGCTTCCCTGGATTTTTATCATAATACTCAATAACATTCAACAACACTCGTAAGTTATCTTTTATTTGCCTTTCCGGTAAAAAGCCGGCTTGATCATCACCAATAAATTCCACTAGCCAAGTCTTAAGTCTTTCCGCTAGAATCTTTGCAAATATTTTATAGTCATTATTAGTTAGAGATATTGGTCTATAATTCTTAACATTGCTTAAGTCTAATGTCTCCTTCGGTATCAATGTAATATTAGCCTCATTCCATGTATCTGACATCTCGACCCCTTCCAATATTCCATTCATCATTTTTTTGCATCAGTTGTTTCAAGTCCTCTGCCATCACTTTATAAAATTTTGCAGTAATTCCATCAGGTCCCGGAGCTTTACCAACTGTAGTAGCTTGTATTGCTTGTAACACTTCCATTATTGATATCTCAGCACTAAGCTTCTCTTTCAACTTCTCCGGTACCTTTGGTAAGTCAATCCTGTCAAAGTAGTCTCTTATCTTTTCATGATCCACTATTTTTTTCTGATATAACTTGGCATAATATTTGTAGAATGCTTGAGAGTAGGTGTTTCACAGAGCCCAATAGCAGTCTCCCTTTGCACCTCAGCAGCCAAGAAAGAAAGTGGGGGAAAGAAGGAAAGAACTCAAGCAGACAGCTCCCAAATCTGCCTTGCACCCACTGCGGGTCTGCGAATGGGTGGGGTCAGAGCACAATAGAACCCACCAGCAACCCAGAAATAAGGAAGAGTTGGGGGGGGGGGGGAATTGAGCCCCAGAACCCAAGGATTCGAAAGCGGAAAGAAATCAGAGTAACCCAATAGTACGGTAAAAGGATTTTTTTAAAAGTGCTCTCAAGTAAACCAGAATTGAAAGGCGAAAAAAATTAAACAGGAATGAAGAATAGAGTAAGCTCTCTTGTAACCGAAGCCCCAAAGCCCTTTCTAAGGCACAAGCCATGCTCTTGCAAAAAGAAAAACTTTCCCGCAGCAAGCAGTTGCTAAGCTAACTCACGTCCGCGCCAGCAAAATGAAGCGGGGCTTCGCGCGCTTTGTCTTTTAAACAGAGACGCTAGGCACTCTCTGTTTGGCTGATAGAGCTGCCAATCAAGGTTTCCTGGGCTGAGATTGGTGTGTTCCAAACAGGGAAGGTGGCTCCACACCGTTTCCTAGGAAATTGTTTGAGCGGGGATGGTGGGAATCCTGGCATGACGGGCCAACTGACAGACGGACAGGACACCCCAAAGTTTGGTGCTTTCGTGAAAAGAACACACACACATGGCCCGCGTGTTCACGAATGACGAATTAGGTAAATTCGTGGGGAAATTTGGTCCGTTATGCAGTCCGTGCCCACCTCTGCTCTGCAGGTCTAAATAGACCGTTGTTCTCCCTAAATCGCTGCCTAAGTCTATCACCTTCCCTCTTCCATCCTCTCTTGTGTCTAAAAAGCTGAAGGGAAAAATGTTGCTGCAAATGGCTGCCGGGGATTACAAGCCTACCTTCTGCTGCTGAGTTGGTTCTGCTGGGACTATTTGGTTCTTTTGGGCTTTGTTTGTCCTTTTTAGGAGTCTGGCAGCTCTTTGTGTGTTTGGCTTGGCTTTTTTGTCCTGTAGGAATGATTGGATTTACACCCCTTATTAAGAAAATGGAGAGTGGTGGAGTGGGAGACACATTGGTCAGTGACCCTTAGAATGGGACAAAAATGGGCAAAGTATTTCAGTGTTTTTACTGTTCCATGCGCACAGAATGTTCCACATGGAGCCGCAAAAGAAAGATCCTTCCCCCCCAAAAAAACACACACACTGCTATTTTTGAAAACAGCTCGAGATGGGAGGCAGGAGCCCTTCCTTCCCCCATAGTGGCATTCCCATGCTGTTTGAGCTCTCCAATATTTTTTATCATCCATTCTCTGCAGCCACATAGCTGCTGTGGGAACCAGAGCTGGATCTGAGGAACCAGGACCCAACTTTTTAAAACCTACAGGTCTGCATGGACGTTTGTTCTCCCTAAATTGCTGCCTGAGTCTATCCCTCCTTTTCCCTAAGCTTCCAAAAGGCCTAAAGGAAAAAGTTGCTGTAAATGGCTGCCAGGGATTACAAGCCTACCTTCTGCTGCTAAATTGCTTCTGCTGGGATTCTCTGGTTCTGTTGGGCTTTGTTTTTTTCTTTTTAGCAGACTGGCAGACCTTTGTGTGTTTGCCTTGGTTTCTCTGCCCTGTAGAAAGGATCGGATATTTCCCCCATAGTAAAACAAGGGAAAGTGGCTGGAGGACGGAGGGTGTTATTCAGTGGCTCTTTGAATTGGACAACTTGACCCAATTTTCTTGACACTTGCGGGGAGACGCTTGAGGATGACCAGCCCTCTCTCCACTGCAATGTTCATATACTTTGCTCACCAAACACTCCCTCCAACCCCCTGGAAATATTGCCCCATGAGGAATGATGGACCCATTTATTTCCACATAAGAAGCCAATACCAGTCTATCTTGGAGTCCTGGATTTGATCATGACTCCTGAATATACCTTATTGTTAATTTTCAAGCATATTGAATTGCACACCCCTTCTCTCAAGTCAACCAGGGACCATTTATTAAAATGCAAAACCTCAGAAACGCTGCTAAGAAATTGGACCAAACTTCAGCACTCATTTAAGCATCTCTATTCCATTGACTGTGACTCAATCATAGAGCCAACCATTGCACTAATATGTAAAAAAAAAATCAAATTTAAAATAATGAAAATTCTCTGTACTTACTACAGGATTTAAACCCAAGTTATCACATGCTCAAGGTACTCATTACAAACAATTAAAATGCCTTATTTACCTGGTTATATATTGTTGAGTATTTGGTGGTGTAGAAAGGTCAAGATCTTGGAGTAACATAACAAAGAGAGAAACAAATGCAGCAATGCGAACATCTCCTGCTGCAGTTTCTGTTATGATTGGATATTCTGCCTCCCAGCTACACATGGAAGTCCAACTCTGGCTGGCCATGTGAGGGAGCTGGAAAAGCAAAATAGCACCAGCAGTGAAATTATTGTGACTGACACCAAACCTTGATCACAGCCTCAGCTCAACACTTTCATTGCAATGTAGCCACTCACCATGATCACAGTCTCGGAAGACTCTTCACGTCTGTCCTGTAATGCTTATGGGTTGTTGACCAGTTTTGCTGATACACAGATTCTAAGCTGGAATCTCGAGCACGCCTTTGACAAAACCTTCCTGTCTCAAGTGAGCATTCCAAATTTGTATTGCGTTGGTTGTTTATCAAGTCTTCATTTGAGAGGAGAATATTGCCAGCTCTTCAGTTTGTTAGGATTTTTACTGGTGGCTTCTGGACAGCTGTGGAGGCTCCATACGTTGATTACAGTGTTTTTGATAATTACAGGGCACATAAGGAGCCCCTTTCCAGTATTCTCAAATGATCTGCAAAACTTGAGGAAAACAAGTTTCTTTAGTACTGTTCCTCAAATAGGTGGGTCTCCTTGTGAGCTGGGGGAATTAGCGTGCAAGGCAGTGAAACAGAATAACTCGGAGATCCTCCATCAATGTATAGGGGGATTTTTTCCTCTAGAGTAGATGTGAAATCAAAAAAGCTTTTATTTATAAAATAATAAAGATCAGTTGCACCAAAATACACATGGCACACACTCAGAGGTAACTACAAGAAAGGTAGGAAAATGGGAGACAGAAATCCAAGGGGTCGGGTGATTTTTATCACTCCAGAAGGCGGAGCATGTACATAAGAAAGCAGCTTTGAGGCGACCAGTGCTTTGCAGCACAAGGAGAGGCTCAGATAGGAGTGTGAGGGTGGGTGTCGCATCCAAAGACGCGCACACCCAACTATGGCTGAGGGTCGCTCAGTTACACTGTGGAACGTACACTGGGGCAGGATTGCATCTTGTGCCCCAAAACTGTAACTTGATGGCTATCTTCAGGGTGAGGCAATAAAACTGGGAATTGTCTGCCTTAAAACAATATCTTGATGGTTGTCTCTAAAGTCCCTGATGACACTTTCTAGCAAGTCTAGCAAGTATGGATGTCACCATACTACATAGCCACATTTGTGGCTGCAGTGAGAGAAACGTGAAGGCAAATGGGGTCAAGGTCTTTAAAAGGATATTGAGAGAGTTGATGTGCTCAAAATGAAGGGAAATGGAATATCCTGGGCCAGGTCATCTCTCTCTCACTCTGCCTCTCTCTACCTCTCTGTCTGTTTCTCTCCCTCTCATGGACACACACAGACACACACCCCTGGAAGCTGCAGTTGATTGAGGCAGGGAAGGTTTAACTCGTCCAAAAAAGGAAGAAAGCTTTTGAAAACTGGCCACCAAGTTCAGGATAGTTATGGATATCCTGGAAAACTGGCCACCAAATTCAGGATAGGGTAGATTCATACCCTACACTCTCTGTCAAAAATGATGGGAATGGGGGCATCCTGGTCCTCCTGGTCCTCCTGACAAAGGGACCCCTATATTTGCGCTCCACAGAAGCCTCTGTGCCATGGCTGCCAAATGAGCACTCTGCAGGTTCAAATCCCACTGCTGCCATGAGCTCAGCAGGCTGCCTTGGGTAAGCTGCTCCTCTCAGCCCCAGCTCTCCAGTTGTATTGTGGGGATAATAATGACATTGACTTTGTTCAACGGTGAGTTGCACTAATCTCTCTAGAAGAGCAGTAGTTAAGCACAGTTATTATTATCATTATCATCTTCATTATTGTTATTTTGTTTAGTTTTTTTTGTTTAGTTTTCCCTGGAAGTGATGTCACTACCCCCACCACAAGTCCCCACCCCCAACAATCCCACTGGTTGCCAAGCACAGCCTGGATCCAAAGGAAACTGATTTTTCGAACTCGCTAGCTCTACCATGTCCTCTGTACTTCTGGTGCACTGTGTACAAGGGGACATTAAAAAGTGCTTCACTTCTAATTAGGGTTGCCAACCAAGAGCTGGCAACCGGTGGCAGCTTTTTGAGGTGGCAACATGTAAATTGGCATCGCTCCAATGTCACCACATCATTTCTGGTGAAAATCCAGAAGTGCCGTTGTTGCCTTGGAGTGACAGTCTAGGACTCTCTGAAACTGTTTTACACTAGAGTTTTGGTAGAATGCTAGAGTGTCATCTGAACACAAGAATCTCTCTTCCAGATTCACACCAGATGTGATGTCATGGTGGCAGGAGCAGGGTGAATTTTCCCTCCAGTCCCCTCCTCCCCACTCTGCCAAGTGGCAGCAGGGGGATCTGAAGCAGGAGATCTGGCAGCTCTACTTCCATCATCCATAGCCAAAAGAAATGGTCCACATCCTACTGTATAAAAAGGTAAGTGTATTCACAGTGACTCACATTTAGCACAGCCGCAGTCATGCCCTTGCCAACCACTCAGGCAGGAAGGGGTGGACCGGCTGTACTGGCCATTCAAGTCCCTGTGCAGTCTGACAAAGTAGTTGGAAGTGTTGTCCAGTATTTTGGTGTCCTGGAATAAGATACTGTGCCCTGTTTGAGTTAGGCTATGTTCAGCCACTGCTGATTTTTCAGGTTGTCCAAGTCTGCCGTGTCTTTCATGTTCTTTTATTCTTGTCTGGATGCTACGCTTTGTAGTCCCGATATACACTTGTCCACAGCTGCAGGACAAGAACCTCCTCAGGATACAGTGAAGCCTCCCGCTATTAGCATTCCACACCCTGGGAAACTCTTACAGGATGACTCAGCTCAACCCCACCCCTCCTGAGTAGATATAAATGACCTGCCAACATCTTTTCCACACTGTGACACTGAGAGATCTCGGTCTTTTGGTGCTACACCTCTGAAGATGCCAGCCATAGCTGCTGGCGAAACGTTAGGAACTACAATGCCAAGACCACGGCAATACAGCCCGGAAAACCCACAACAACCATCAATCTGTGTAATTTTTATACTACGGAAGTAGACCAGAAGAATTACCGTGCACAATAACACACCTTAGCAGTCCACTCTTTATTTGTTTAAGAGATATCTCTGACACTCCAGCATGCGCAAGGTGCCTTATAATTCAAATATGCAGTGCTTAACATGCCATTAAACGAAACCAAGAGATATGAACGCCATAAATCTATCCATATAACATTCCTCGGACCAAAAGCAGACAAATAAAAATGCCAAAAATATAAAACCCTTTTTGTTATTTATTATTGGCTGGCTACACAAACTTTCTAAACACTTTGCCAAGGAAAAAAATAGACATGCTTCTATCAGATAAAATGGAAAAGTATCAAAATGGATGGATGAAAAAAATAAGACAAATGTTAGTCAGATGTCACATTTCTTCTTTGCTATCTGATCTCTAGTGTTCAACTCAGGCCTCAGAATAATGATAGGCTATGACTGTGATAGGCTTTGATTTAGCAAAAAATGTATTCCACTGCAAGGATTATGGCATATTTTTCAGTGTTTTAATATTTTTACTATTATTTATTTAAATTTTTATTATTTTATTACATTTTCATGATATTGTATTGTTTTAATGTTTGTGCCTTGGGACCCTGTTTTGGGCAGAAAAGCAGCATGCATGTGTTTGAAAGAAATGAATCAACCAACTTTTCATTAGTATTCTGTGTATTTTTCCTACTATCCAAATAGACCAGAAGAATTTTCTTCTACAATAACACACCATAGGAGTGCTCTCTTTATTTGGTTAGGAGATATCTGTGATGCTCCAGCAGACTCATGGTCGAGATGTCTTATACTTCAAATATAAAGTATAAATATTAAAAACAAGCCATTAAAACAAGGCAAGAGATATGAACAATGCAAAATTATCCATAGACTAGAAGCAGACAATTAAAAATGCCAGAAATATAAAATTTTAACATGGTATTTACTACAAGATGGCTGTACAAATTTAACTCTAACCCTAACTTTGCCAAGGAAAAAATAAAATGCTTCTATCAGATAAAATGGAAAAGTGTCAAAAGTGATGGACGAAAATGCATAAGACATAAACGTTAGTCAGATGTCACATTTCTTCTTTACTATCTGATCTCTGGTGTTCAACTCAGGCCTCAGAATAATGATGTATAATTTGGGGAGGAAGAGACACCCCAGCAGTCCAGCACTAGAGGCCAAGATGGAGAAGACCTCCACGGCCACCATGTATTTCCCCTTGGTGCTCAGGTAGGCAGGAACAAAGGACAGCCAGATGCTACAAAACACCAACATGCTGAAGGTGATCAGCTTGGCTTCATTGAAACTGTCTGGCAATTTCCGTGCCAAAAAAGCCACCAGGAAGCTGATGGCAGCTAGAAGGCCCATGTAAACCAAGACCAGGTAGAACATGGCGTCCGAGCCTTCGTTGCATTGCACTGTGATCTGACTGACCTGGGAATGCATGTCAAGCTCTGGAAAGGGTGGAGAGGTGGACAGCCATGCAGCACAGATGCCACCTTGAAGGAGGGAACAGAGAACAATGACTGATGCTGCCAGTCTCCTCCCCACCCATTTCCTCATCCTGTTTCCTGGTTTGGTGGCCATGAAAGCCACAACAACTGTGATAGTTTTGGCCAACACACACGAAACAGCAACGGAGAAGGTGATGCCGAACACAGTTTGCCGCAGAAGGCAGGTCACCTTCCCTGGCCAACCAATAAAGAGAAACGAGCAGAGGAAGCAAAGCAGCAGAGAAGTGAGCAGGGTGGCTGTGATGGCCCTGTTGTTGGCCTTGATGATGGGCGTGTTCCAGTTCTGAAGGAAGCGCCGTATCACCACCAGCGTGATCAGGAAAAAGAAAAGAGCAAAGGAAACCAAGATGATTCCCAGTGGCTCTTCATAGGAGAGATAGGTTATCTCTTTCAGGATGCATTGGGTGTGGTTCTTGTTTGGATATTCATTTTCTGGGCATGGGGTGCATTGTAGTGCATCTGGAAATAATTAGCAATATGCAATTTTTTAATCTATATGAAGCCTCTTACCAAAGATTTTATCAATGTATTATGATTTTGGCACAATCTGTACCTTTATCATGTACAAGAAAACAGATATTCATATAGCGGCCCCTTGGAGTATTGATGCACAATTGTGCTACTACCATCAAGCCTTCATTTTGGTTCTCATTGCTTTCCCATTTTTACCCCAGTTTGAGGCCAAACTACCTCTTCTTTTCTTTCCCTTTACATGTGTCTGTCAGGATTTATTACCTTGTTAACACCAGAAAGGTAACAGAGCCAGCGGGATAAGAGCCAATCTGATCATGTTTAGTGAAGGAAGCAGCATTTCCAAAGAGAAGACAAAACTTTTTTGGTACCAAAGTATTAACCCTAACCTTTCTGGGGATGAGTCAGGTGTCTATTAACTATGGATGGACCCTCCTAAGGTTTCACCCATGAAAGAATTCTGTCCGTGTTCATATTTCTCAATAAAAGATTCCCATTTAAGCTTGATATAAATTAGCTCACATGGCTTTAATTGGGAGTTGCTCGCCTACCATCTTGTTCAAACAAGTAACAGATTAACTCCAAACCACCCTCTCCTTTCCTCCAAACCTCCCAGAGCTTCCATACTTGGGTCAGAACTGCCTCCTCTCCCCAGCATGTTTTCTAAGATGGAATTGAAAGGTTGCTCTTATTTTTCACTCTAACCTCTTGCCTAAAAAAATGGCCAGGAATCAGAAGAACCCATCCTCAGATCCAGAGAGGGCTGTACTTGGGGACTCCTTCTTTGTAAATTCATCTGCCTCTTTGTCATAGTACATGATAATGTGATAATGCATTTCACATAATTCCCCAGTGCTGAGCTGCTCTCTACTTCATGTCTTGCAGCTGAATTTTTGAACTGCCTCTGCAACAGTACAAAAGGTCTTTCTGCAATGTTCTAACTGTGATGAAATTCAGGGGGCCGATCTCAGGTTATAAAGACAGGTGTGTGCAGAGGCCCATTGAACAGAACACTTTTCCATCTCCCTCTTCTTGCAGATCCTGGCATTCTTCTACTTACCCTTCTGGGTTGAAATCCTCCTTTCTGAGCACTGAATACAGTCATAGCAACACACTTGCTCCCCCTCACGAACCCCCCTGCTCCATCCGGGCTGGCAACTCTCAACGCAGGTCGATCGGGGCAGCATCTAAGAATGACCACAAGGAAAGGGACTTAGGCATGCAATCAGCCAGGGTCTTGTTGAAATGTAATGTCCATTCCTCCAACATATGGTCTTCTTATACCCTAGTAGTGGATTCTTAGTTGCATGCTTCTTGCTTGCATAGTCCCACAGGACTTCATCAAGGAATGAGACACTGAATAGGAACACATGGGAGGCATGATAGCCTGCTGCTTGAAGGATGGAGAAAAATAATGGGAAATTGGGATTTGAAGGAGGAATGGGAAGACAAGCGTTTTCTGGTCCCTCAGAAAAAGGTTCAGAGGTAATAGAATAAGACAATGCAGGAGAGGGCAGATTCGGTGTGGATTATCAACAGGTAAACAAAATCACTGCGTTTGATGACCATCCCATGGCAAGGACCAACCTTCTCATCAACTAGCTAGGCACTGCCCAGTTTCTGACAGCCTTGGACTTAATGAAACGCTACTGGAAGGTGCTGATGGCCTTGGCCAATAAAGTCCACCTTTGCAACCTCCCAAGCACTGTACCAGTTTAAGGCAGTGCAAGGAGCTGCAGCAACTTTCCAGTACCTGGTTGACCAGGTCTTGTTCATTGTCAGGGGTTTCCATGGGTGTACATTGATGACATAATTATATTCTACCCAGGCTCAGCCTCCCATCTCCAACCCCTGTCAGTGGTACTCCAGGTTTAGAGGAAGCAGACTTACACGCCAAACCTCAGGAAAGCAAAATTGGCTTCCGAGAACTGACTTACCTGGGCTACCAAACTGAGCAAGGTGAACTCTTCCCAGGGCCAGAGCCGGTGACCACTTTGGAGCAAACTTGGAGAAAAGGACCAACCCCCAACCATTCGATGGACTCCTCAATTCGAGTGCAACTTTGAGCCACTTAGAGGACCACTATCTCATTCCCCGGTGTTGTGTAAACTGGACCTTGAGAAACCCTTCCTAGTACATACCAACGCTTCATCAGTCGAGTTGGGAGCAGTCCTCTCACAATTATCAGACAGACAGAAATGTCCAGTCATGTTTATAAGCAGAAATATTCAGCCACCAGAGACCAAATACGCCACCGAGGAAAAAGAAGCCTTAGCCATGAATTAAGCCATAGGAGCCTTGCAATTCTATCTGGCAAACAACCACTTTACCCTCATCACCAACCATGCCCCCCTCCTGTGGATGTCCAAGATGGAGCATAAACATCAGATCTTACATTGATACCTCACTTCTCCCTTACAGTTTCGCTCTCCGACATTGCCCTGGAATCCAACATTAGAATGTGGATAACATGTCATGGATCCCCAAACGTTTTTCATGGCAACCCAAGGAGGGCTCCAACCCCCATTGCCCCGACTGCTCAAACCTATCCATCTGTCCCCTGGGGTCCTGTGGTGACTGTGGCTGCGGGAGGGGATTGGAAGTGCCAGGAGAAAGGCACCAGCTGACTGAGGCCAGCCACCAAGTGGAAAGCGAGTGGGGGAAAGCCCAGTGAAGCTGGGAGACAATCAGGATGAGCGGAGCCCCTCCTCAGCAAGGCAGCCTCCAATGATACCATCAGTGAGGCTGGAGCTGCAGCCACTGCCCTCAGCACACCAAGAAGGCTGCCAGGTGGAAAAAGGAGAACTGTGTCAAAGGGAAGCACGGTTAACCTGGTGGGCCGTCAATTTGGCAATGGGCCAAGGGGAAGGGCTAGAAGGAGAGACCCCCAGAGCCCATCACTAAGGGCCTGAGGAAAGAGGAGACGAGATGCCACTGGGGATTGGCAGTCAGGGGGAGGAAGAGGGAACCAAGTACTATAAAAGGGTTCCTCCCAGTGAACCTAAGGAGGAGAAGACTGACATGCCAAGAGCAGGGCAAGAGAATGAGGGAGAGAGAGAGCAGAAGCATCAAAGTCAATACACATCAAGCAAGGAGGGGGATTTCCACGGTGCAACCCCCCCCCCCCCCGCCTATATCTAAGGCTGAGGGAGAAATCCTGGGGATATCTGTACGACAGCAGAAGGGGGTCCCTTAAAAAAAAAGGTAAAGGTGCAAAAGGTAAAGGGGGTCCCTGTGCAAGCACCAAGTCATTACTGACCCATGGGGAGGACGTCGCATCACGATGTTTCCTTGGCAGACTTTTGTTATGGGGTGGTTTGCCATTGTTTTCCCCAGTCATCTACACTTTACCCCCAGGAACCTGGGTACTCATTTTATCGACCTCAGAAGGATGGAAGGCTGTGTCAACCTTGAGCTGGCTACTTGAACCCAGCTTCCGCCAGGATCGAACTCAGGTCATGAGCAGAACTTGGGCTGCAGTACTGCAGCTTACCACTCTGCGCCAGGGGGTCCCTACACAGCGGGAAAAGCAGCAGCTGACGGCATATCCACAGATATAGAAATCCAAAGTTAATGTATACAAAGAGATGAAAGTAAGGGCAAATTTTAAAAATGTATCAGAGGACTCAGTGAAGAAAGGAAGCTTATCCCATAAAAAACAACATAAGTTGTCTCACAATAACTCTGAGGAACAGTGTATCTGGAATCTGCATTGCCAACACCTAACTTGATAGAAGTGGATAGAACTGAAGCAGAGGAATTTCGAACTACTTTCGTCATCCAGTTCCCTGTTCAATTGAGGATCAACATTTTCCTGTGGTGTAAGATATGGCCCAGAACACTTTGTATCAGATTCAAACTATTACAAAATCATAATGGACACCCAAGGACTATTGATTTGATGAGTGCTGGGAGGTTTGTGCTTCCCAGGTATGCAAGAGCACCGTTTGGATGAAGACCAGGACACAAGGGGAGATGATGCCCAACCCTTCCTCCCCGTTCCGTTTTCCCTGATGAGAAACATCCCTGGGGAGTTGCTGTTCCACCCACTAAGGAAATTTCTATACTTGTTCGGTTCTGAAAGTGGGAAAATAACTGCTCTTTAGAGCCCTTTCAAGTAAAATAACAACTATATAGGGGGAGGAACTGTGACTCATTCACCCAACAGAGCAGGGACCTTATTGTACCCACATGAACCTGGAAAGTACGGCGCTATTGGAACATGGATTTTGTAACGAAGAACCAGCATTTCGTTGTGAATTCTTAGTGACCAGGACAACAACTCGTCAACGTGCATCCTTTAGTTCAGGACTAAGAATGTGGGATGTATAGTTCAGGAATAGGAAAAATCCTTCCCACCTGTTTGAACTTGTGATTCCACACAATGGCATTCCCATTGATGCTGAACTGCTTTCCTGATGGAGTGTAGGGGTCGAACCTCCCAACCCGGAGTTTTTGGAAAGACTGATTGGGGAATGTTACCATGTTCATGAGGTCATACCCAGTTGCCAACTCCCCATTTTCATCGAAAAATATTTCATCCCCAGCACTGTTGTTGAAGCGGATGCTTTTCAGAATGGAGTGCAGCTACATTGGAGGAGAAAAAAATGTAATAGAGAAAGGAAAATGTGAGAAATAAATGTGTGCTGCCTGTCTGAAATTTGAAATCTTGGTCCTTTTGCCAGTATCTAATCATGCAGAAAATGTTCTTTATACTTGAATGACATAATACAGAAAGGGCCTTCAAAGCAGTTAGCCATGAAAGAAATCTTAAAAATTCATTATAAAGCAGTAAGAGAAAAATCAGGGTGGTAAAGTGATCCACATTTTGTTTTCAGCGGTGTTTCTTCTCCACTTTTTACTGTAGGCTTTATAAAAAATTTTGGTTGAAGTTTATGCTACTTTCAACCCATGTTTCACTAAAAATATCTGAAGGTTTTGTTTTGTTTGTGGCTTTTTATACTATTCATTTGTTATTTACTCTCTCAGACGAGGGAGAATTGCAACGAAAATTGCATCTGGAGTCAAAACAGCAAGGATACTATATGGATATTCCAGACATTCTGGTAGTTAATTAAGTAGAGCATAATCAGATAATACAACCTGCCAAGGGTGAATTTTCAGAAGGCAACTCGTGTCTCCATATCCCATTGGTTTATTTCCAGATCTCAAAGAACGCAGGCTGTGAAGAGCATGTGCTACAGCATAAACAGCATTGTAGATGCCATAGCTCTGGCCAGTCATTCTCATTTCGAACTGAGGGAGACTGCTCAGTTTCTCCCACCCAGTACAATTTTTTGTGCCTGGTCTGTAGACATTATATTGGGGCACTGAACACTGAAATATCCGGGACCAGAAGTGAATAATCAAATTATCCTTAAAAGGATTTGTTGTGCCATAGTGAACTTCATATCCAGCAACAACGTTTGTGTGAAACTCAAAAGACAAGGAGCCGTTAAGGTGTGTTACTGGATATTTCCCCCATGTAGCTGAATTCACATAATCCCACTGATTTACGATCCAAACTTTTTGATTTGACTTCTCTTCAAAGATAACCAACATTGGGTGTATTGTCTCCGTAGCTGGTGAATTTCCATGGACAAGAACCACATTGCTACGTGTCTCTGTGAGAGTGTACAGTATTCTCTGCAGAAGATGCAAGATAGCCACAGGTTGTCTCATGGACTTTTCTAGTGTGGGAAGAATTCCTGTAAAAGCAATGCAAATGTTGTCCAGGAGCAGTCGTGGACTGAGATTCCGAAGAAAAGTTTCTCCACTCTCATCTTCTGGAACGAGGAGGCCAATCCAGTTCCAATGAAAGTGCTTCAACAGATGTACGATCCCATCATACTGAAGGCTTTCTTTTGGAACCACTCGGTAGAAAGACGGGAACCCAGACCTATCACTCGAGTCATGGTGAAAGGAATTATACATGAACTAAGAGGAAAGACAAGGATATTTTTCCTGTTTACAAGGTCTGTTCTCATTCTGAGAGACAACTCTACTTCATGGTAATGTCAGACAAGAGAAAAGACTGAGATCGGTAGTTTGTCTTCTCTAAGAAATATTGCAGAGGATGAGATCTTGGGAAGGGGCCATATTCAACAGGATTTTTGAGGAGCAAACTAAGCGTTTTACCGAAATGCCTGCACTACAGCCACAATGGCTTTTTGTCTTGATGCACATAAGTAAATATTACAGAAACAAAGTTTAGGTAAACTAGGAAATATTCAACACTTTCTCTCTGCTCATTTATTAAACTGACCTCTCAGATAGTGCAAGGTGCCTAAAAAGGTACCCAATTTGGCTTGCAAGTGTTTGACAAACCCAGCGCAGCTGAAAATTCCACTGTGATCTGGATCCCTTTAATTGCGTTGGTTTGCTTGTGAACTCCAGTGAGGAAATGCTATCCTTGATATTAGTAGAAAGAAGATAACATGACAGCAAAGTGCTTGGCTGGGAGAGCTTTGGAGACCCACATTTCTTCTACTTGACTTTGTGAGGATGAGGCACTCTCTACCAATGTAGCCTCCTCTGGCCACCAAAAGCCCCAGGGATGACAACCATTATAAATGCAAGGCTTTATTTTCAGTATGAACCTGGGACCACAGGCATGTGAAGCTCAATTTCAGCCCTGCCAGAATCTCACCCAGTAGCAGGACAAGCCATGTCTATCAAGGCAGAGCTGCTAATTAGCTAATTATATATGCTAATTATATGCTAATTTATATGGGAGGGAGGGAAATAGAAGGGGATGGACAGTTGAGGCAACAGGACTTCTGAAGCAGCTTTCTGGGCCTCCACTCCTCGGCTCAAACACCAGCTTACCAACAGGGCATAGGAAGTGTTAAGGGAGATTGGAAATGGTGCCCACAATCTAATCATGAGGCCGTCATACCATTCCCCTGAAGCTATGTTGCCACACTAAACCACCTTTCTTCTTCCCCTCTTTTCAACATGGTGATTGAAGATGTAGCCTCGGCTACTCTCCAGCAAAGCAGGATGGGAAGAAACTCAGAGCTACAAAACTTCCTGGGCACAAAAGTTCCAGGTACTCCAGGTGAAGCAACAGCACTCAGTCATCCACAGCAGGCGGGAAGCAGAAGCACGGCCTGAGGCAGCAGCTGGAACTTATATTTGTCTCCCACTGAAGCCAAACAGGAACAAATAAGGTAGTAACACTCAAGTGCCAAAGTGGAGACGACTGTCCTCCACTCCACATGGTCCACGAAGGTATGAGGCACCCCACTGCGCACTATTAAATGTCTCCTCCCAGCTCCAAAATGGAAGCCAGTTAGCAGCCTCTGCCAAGGGTGGGGGCGCTTTCCTGCTTTGCCCTCAATCTAGGACCCAATGAAACCCAAAGCAATGGCAAAGGTCACAAGTTCTGCTCATTGGCTGCTGCTGTTGCCAGTGATTCCCCCTCCACACAGACACACACTGCAGCTTTTGCTGCTTCTGGGAGTCCCGAAAGCCCAGAGCGGAAAGGTCAGATGAATAGCAAAGACACACCATCCCCCAAAAGTTTATTCGTGCAGCGTGCCCCTTCCCTAATCCTTGTTGCCATTCAATTTTCTAAAGAGGATGGTTGGCATAGGTGGACCCATTTCTCAGATTTGGGGAAGGAAGGGTCCTAAAGCTCAAAGCCACACAGAGTAAAGGAATATGTAGGTGCTGGTAAAGCTGTCCCTAGCCTTCTCCAAATCCTCCTCTCTGTCTTGACTATTTTCAAATGCCAGCGAAATATATAATTTGAATTCTGGTGGAGGTGGAAAGTGCTGAGGGGAAAGTGTTAAGCCTATATCCTCCATCCTTTCAAGTTTCCACCAGTTTGGGTCTGTAAAAATGAAAGGCACTACAGTTCTCATAAAGTATTTGCCCAAAATGTGGAGGTAGCCCCTGAGCTGGACAAGTTCTCCACTGAGAACAGATGGTAGAAAATAATCTGGCAGCCTAACCTGTTCTCAAAGGAGACTCAGGGCCAAGCTACACATGATGAATGACACTTGAACAGCAAGTGTATTTCTCCCTGTTCACTTGCCCTCCACTCAATCCACTTGCCGTTCAAGTGTCATTCGTCATGTGTAGCTTGGCCCTCAGGTAGGACCACAAATGGGTCTGCTGTATACTTAGTGCAAGACTTATCTGTATAGATTCAAAATACATACCTGTGGCATCTTGTACATGTTTATTATCTGGGGTGTGTGAATACGTTTCTGGGAGCTAAGATTTCCAACCACAGCTATGAGCTTCTTTCTGGCACAGTTGTAATTCAGGTACTGTGTTCTGAAAAGGTTCTGCATACTATATTTAGCGTTGACAAAATTTCCATGGATGTCAGAGATCAGCGTGATGTTTGGTAAGATGTTGCTGTTCTCATTGATCTCCTTCACAGCCAGCTCAAACGCGACGACGTGGGGGTAGTTGTTAGGAAGTAGGCTGCAATAACATTTTCAAAGAGTCAACATACACTCCATCACCCCTTTCGAGTATTCAGAACTGAGAACCCCAAAGTTATGCTTTAGGAATGACATGCATAAAACTGATATTCAGGTATAATAAAATTCCCTGATTATGTTTGATTATGATACAAGTGTACTTTGAGGGAAAGCTAGACTTAGTTTTCTATTTGGGGTTTGGGTGTTTGGAATCTGATAAATATCAGTGTTCCCAATCTTCAGGTCCAAATATACCAATATAGTATTCAAATCCTCATTTTATTCAGAAATCCAAATATATTTTGCTCCAATATTCCCTATAGGATATCTTTCAGGGGGCTGAGGCACATTTTTTGAGCATATTCTTCCAATTTGATAGAGTCTCTGGGTCTGTCTAGATGTGCATGCTTTTGAAGTGTTGGGTCCGGGTTCCCCCCAGACCCAATTGGTGTTCCTTACAGCCATACAGCAGCCGTGGTGAATGGATGTTGAAAAATAAAGGACAGCCCAACAGGCATGAGAATGTTTCTGCAGGGTCTCCTCTTCAAGCAGTTTCCCTGTGTAAAAATTGCACAGAGGAGGAGGAGATTTCCCTGTTTTTACTGCTCGACAGGCACTGAATGTTGTACAAGGAGCAGCAAAAACTGAGATCCTACCCCCCACCGTTATATTGGGGGAAAGCTTCAGAGAGAAGAAGGAGCCCTTCCTCCCCGCAAAGTGGCGTTCTCATGCTGTTTGGCCTCTCCTCGAGAACCAGAGTTGGGCTTGACTAACCCAGATCCATAAACCTGCGGGTTTGCTACCCTAATTTGCTACCTGCCCTCAGTCTCCCTCTCCAAAAAGCCAAAGGGAAAAATATTGCTGCAAATGGCTGCCAGTCATGTCATGCCTTTCTTCTGCTGCCAAGTTGGTTGCTCTGGGATTCGCTGGTTCTGTTGGGCTTTGGCTGTTCTTTTTAGCAGACTGGCAGACCTTTGTGTGTTTGGCTTGGCTTCTCGGCCCTATAGGAAGGATTGAATGGGGAAACAATGGAGAGTGGCTGAGGGACGTGCCTTTGTTCAGTGACCCATAGAATTGGACAACTTGACTCAATTTAATTTTAATTTAATTTATTACATTTATATTCCGCCCAATCTTCTTGAAACTTGGGGGGTGGGTCTTGAGAGGACAGCCAGCCCTCACACCACTGCAATTTCCATCTACTTTGCTGAAAAAGAATACTCCTTCCACCCCCTCGGAAAATTTCCCCAATAGGGAATAATGGGCCCAGTTATTTCCACAGAGAGTTATTTGGGAGTACTGGATATGAGCATGATTCCTAAATACACCTTATTGGTATTTTTCAGATATATCCAATTGCACACCCTTTCTCTCAAGTCAAACAGGCACCTTTTATTAAAATGCAAATCCACAGAAATGCTGCTAAGAAAATGGACCCAACTTCAACACTCATTTAAGGGACTCTACTCCGTTGACTGACTCAGTCATCAAGACAAACATCACAGTAATATTTTTAAAAATTCAATTTAAAATAATGAAAATTCTCTTTATTTACTGTATCACATGCTCAAGGTACTCATTACAAACAATTAAAACCTTTTAC
Source organism: Eublepharis macularius (assembly GCF_028583425.1). Lineage (NCBI taxonomy): Eukaryota > Metazoa > Chordata > Lepidosauria > Squamata > Eublepharidae > Eublepharis > Eublepharis macularius. The sequence continues at coordinate 68,208,338 of NC_072801.1, read as the reverse complement.
TTACCTGAATGGGTGTACAAGTGTATTTGGTGTTATAGAAAAGTCAAGATCTCGCAGTAACACATAAAAGAGAGAAGCAAATCCAGCAATGCGAACATCTCCTGGGGCAGTTTTTAGAATTTGAAACTCAGGCTGTAAACTACACATGGAAGTCCGACTCTGGCTGTCTATGTGAGTGAGATGTAAAAGCAAAAAAAGCACCAGCAGTGACATCATTATGACTGCCAGAAAACCTCGGCCACAGCCTCAGCTCATCACTTTCATTTGTAGCCCGCAGTATCAGAAAACTCTTCACATCTGTCCTGTAATCCTTATGGGTTGTTAACAAATTTTGCCGATACACAGATTCCAAGCTGGAATCTCGAGCCTGCCTTTGACAAAACCTTCCTCTCTCCAGTGAGCATTCCAAATTTGTACTGCATAGGTTGTTTATCATGTCTTCATTTGAAAGGAGAACATTGCCAGCTCCTCAGTTTGTTATGAATTTTACGGGTGGCTTCTGGATAGCTGTGGAGCCTCCATAAGTTGATTACAGTGTTTTTTGATAATTACAGGGCACATAACCAGTCCCTTACCAGTTTTCTCAAATGATCTACAAATCTAAATGAAAACTTGTTTCTCTGATGAATTTCTAGTACTGTTATTCAAATGGGTGGGTCTCCTTGCAGGTTGGGGGTATTAGTGTGCAAAGAGAGGTAGCAAGATTGGGTAGCTGCAAGATCCTCTACCAAATATACGGAAATTGTTCCTTTAGAGAACTCATCAATAACATTCAGATTTTCAACCAAAATAATTTTTATTTATAAAATAATAAAGATCAATTGCTCCAAAATAAACGCAGCACACACTCAGAGGTAACTAGAAGAAAGGTAGGAAAATGAGACATAGACGTTCAAGGGGTCAGGTGATATTTACCAATCCAGAAGGCAGAGAGTGTCCATAAGAAAGCAGCTTTGGGGCAACCAGTGCTTTGCAGCATGAGGAGAGGCTCAGACAGGAGACTGAGGGTGTGTGTTGCATCCAAAGATACACACACCCAGCTATGGCTAAGAGTAGCCCAATTATACTATGGATCCTACCCGTGGGCAGGATTGCATCTTGTGCCCAAAAACTGTAACTTGATGGCTATCTTCAGGGTGAGACAATAAAACTGGGAAAGTTTTGATTAAACCTTCCTGGGTGTAACTAAAGGTTTTAAATCCAGAGGAGTTAGCCGTGTTAGTCTGTAGTAGCAAAATCAAAAAGAGTCCAGTAGCACCTTTAAGACTAACCAATTTTATTGTAGCATAAGCTTTCGAGAATCAAGTTCTCTTCATCAGATGCATGATCCATCTGACGAAGTGAACGTGATTCTCGAAAGCTTATGCTACAATAAAATTGGTTAGTCTTAAAGGTGCTACTGGACTCTTTTTGATAAAGGTTTTAAAAAGTGATTGATGACCTACAATGGATGGACAGTTGGGACTTATCAGATCCTGAATATCCCAGAATGACAGAGCGGATAAGGGAAGATTGTCAGGCTGTGGAGCAGATTAATTCAGGAACTCCTGGAAGACCCTGTTGTTTTAGGATTTTTGCTCAGCTCCGAGAGTGTGGGGCTGAAAGCTATTCTTGCCTCATGACTCACATGTTAATAATTCTCCAACTCCTGGCCGGGGGTTGACAGCCATTTCCTGCCTCACCACACAGCATTTAAGTGCTTTTGACAACGAATGAAGAAAGGGGTTTATGATATAGCCAAAACCATAAGCTTCTCTATTAATGTGAAGGTCATGGTCAACTAGTAACAGTATCTGCTCCTCACTGGGGAAGGGTATGGATTTTGGATACATTTGTGTAATGAGGACAACTTTTTAAATGAATGTCAAATGGCATAGAGACTGTGAGGGAAAAGATAAGTAAAAAAGAGCCAGTAATGACAACTCCAGATTTCCATTCATGCAATAGATTGAATTCAAAGGTTTCATCGGGTAACATACCCTTTTTGCAATTTCTTGATGATATAAAGACAGAGCATTTAGGGTAAGGATAGAGAAGAACATTGTGCTGCTGAGGTATAGGGGACTAGAACTGGGGAAAGATAGGTTCATATCTCTGCCCTGATGCTCAGGGGCTGATCCTGGGGCCCTCTCCAATTCATATCCTTCATAGTAGTTTTATGAGGACAAAATGTGAGATTAGAGAATCCAATACCCTGCAATACCTCCTGAAGGAATAGCGGGAGAAAAGTTAGTTGAATAGATAGCTATTGCATAGATAGCTATTGAATAGACAGCTAGTTGAAATATTTTATCTTTCTTACTGTTTCCAGAGTCTTGCAGTCCATCATTAATGATATTATAGGTTTTGCCTTCTATTAGGGCTCAGAGTGACAGGCGGGATGTCACCAAGCAACATAGCCACATTTGTGGTAGCAGTGAAAGAAACATGAAAACAAGTGGGGTCAAGATCGGCAGTAATAAAAAGGACATTGGTTGTTGATATACTCCAAATTAAGGGAAATGGAATAACCTAGCCCAGATCACCTCTTTCTCACTCTGCCCCCCCTTCTCACATGTACACAAATACACACCGTTGCTATGATCACTGGAAGCTGCAATTAACTGTGACGTTAATAACTCGTCCAAAAAGAAAGTAGGCATTTGAAAACTGGCCACCAAGTTCAGGATAGTTATAAGAGGTGCACTGCCAAAAAGGATGGGAATTAGGACATCCTGGTCCTGATACCTAACGAACTGTTTCCCCCAAAGGGACCCCTATATTTGCCGTCCACAGAGGCCTCTGTTACATGGCTACCAGATGGGCACTCTGCTGGTTCAAATCCCACTACAACCATGAGCTTAGCACATGGCCTTGGATAAGACACTCCTCTCAGCCCCAGCTCCCCAGGTGTCTTGTAGGGATAATAACACTGACTTTATTCAGTGCTGAATGGCACTTATCCGTCTAGATGTGTAAAATATATAAGTACATTTCTATTGTTGTTGTTGTTGTTGTTGTTGTTGGTATTTCATTTAGTATCAAACTGGGATGCATGTGTCTATGCAGAAGTTATGACATTTACCATAGAGTTTTAGGTGATTCCTAGAGCTACTGTGTTCACTTCCAGGTTCGCCAAGCTCATCATAGATACAGGAGAAAATTATCATTCTAACTAGCCAGCTCTACTACACCTTTTGTACTTCTGGAGCACTCTTTGCAAGGAAACATTATAGAGTATTTCACTTCCAACTAGGGTTGCCAACACTGTGCTGGCAACTGGTGGGAGCTTTTTTGAGATGGAGACATGTAAATCGGCATCACTCTAAAGTCACAACATCATTTCTGGTGTGAATCCAGAAGTGCCCTTCTTGAGTTGTCATGACAGTTTAGGATTCTCTGTAAGTGTTTTACAGAAGAATTTTGGAGGAATGTCAGTTGAACACAAGAATATATCTTCCAGGTTAACACCAGATGTGACGTCATGGTGCAGGAGCAGCGCCAATTTTCGCTCTATTCCCCTCCATCCTACCCTACCAAGTGGCAGCAGGGGAAAGAGGCTGCCAGTCAGAAGTTGGCCTGCTGAAGCAGAAGACATGGAAGCCCTATTTCCATCATCCATAGCCAAAAGAAATGGTCCTCACCAGTAATAACACGTCCACGATGATCTCATAATGTGTCTGACCTGCTCTCATAACTTGCTGAACCCACCCAATATTGAGAGGTACATTATGGAATCTTTCTTTCTTAAGTTAGGCCTGGTTCATGGCTGTGGCTGCTTTGGGCAGAATGGCACAAGGGGCAGTTATTCAGTGACCCTTCTCCAATCAATGGACAGAAGTGTAGCATAGTCAGCTAGCAGATGGTTATTTTCATCTGGTTCTTTGAAGAGGGAATGGGATTCAAACATGCCTTGAGAACATCCATTCTGCCTGGTCAGCAAGGAAGACTCGGAAGCAGCCATGCCTCAAGCCACCATAAAGTGTATCAGTCATTTTGTTCATGGGGTGGAGAAAGTGGAGAGTGGGGGCTCTTACCTCCCTTTCCCATAATACTAGAATTTGGGGGCACCCAATGAAGCTTTTGGAAAAGAAGGCAGGAAGGGCTGGTTACACACACATTTGGAGGACTGTTAAGAGTTAATCCCTCTTAGAACCAGAGAGTTGTGAGTGGCAGGCTGCACCAGGGACCCTGATTGGGTAGCTGAACTGCCCAAACTAACAATGGTTTACTAGCCATTACCGTTGGTTTACCAACACCTTATTTACCTGACTCTGAACAGTAATGTATTTGGTGCTGTAGAAAAATCAAGATCTCAGAGTAACATAATAAAGAGAGAAACAGATTCAGCAATGCAAACATCTTCTGATTGGAGATGGGCATGAACAGGAAAAAAACCCCGAACATGATGTTCGTTGTTTGTTGTCATCCACGAACAGGGACTCACAAACAATTATGAGCATGACCTGTTCATGAACATTTTCGTGGCTGGATGTTCGTGGGAGCCAGCAGGCTCTCATCCAGCCATCATCCAAGTTTGGTCAAGATCCCTACCACACCACTCCCAGAAACCTTACCTGAGCAGGCAGCAGGAAAGGGACCAATAATAAATAATATCTTGGTCCAGAGCCTGGCAGCAGCCCTGGAACCTGAAAGAGTAGATCCCTATCCCACCACATACAAAGAAAATTCATGCTCCAGTGCACTCTATCAAAATGCCAACAGCAGCTGTCTCTCCCTCTCCACTGTCTGCAAAGCCAGAGCTGGGAGCCCCCCTCCCTCCCCCCGGTCTTTGCTCCCTTGTAACAAATTTGGAGCTCCACACTTGAAAGGAAGACTTGCCTATTAAGCTAAATTGGGCTTAGATTGGGGTTTCCAGGACAACAACAGGAGTTCAGACAGATTTCAGACAATCCCTGCCTAAGTTGCCAAGGGAATTGATTTAACACCACTGGCGACTCACACATGAAGTGGTTGATATGGTTGGGACCACAATAGGAATGGTGAAAGGTGCAGCCCACGTATATCACACCAAAAAGGAAGCCTGTTGCCCAGCAAGCTGAGGCAAGCTGCATTTGGCGCCACCTGTCCATGGCAACAGCATACAGCAGGGGCTGGCAAATGGCCAAGTAGCGGTCATAGGCCATCACACCCAGCAGAAAGCATTCAGCAGCTCCCAAGGACAAGGCAACAAATATCTGGGCCGCACAACGGGTAAAGGAGATGACTCCATTTCCAGCCAGGAGGTGAGCCAGCATCTGTGGCTCTGTGCTGGTGACATAACAGATCTCCAGGCCTGAGAGGTGCATGAGGAAGTAGTACATGGGCGTCTGGAGGCGGGAGTCAAAGCGTACCAGCATGATGACTGCCAGGTTCCCTATGATAGTCAGTGAGTAGGTGAGAAGAATTACCACAAAGAGCAGAACCTGAGTCTTTCGGTGGTTCGACAGTCCCACAAAGATGAACTCTCTGACAGAGGTGAGGTTCTCAGGACCCATCACGAGGCCTTCTTGACTGCAGAAAAAAGGGCAGCAGAGAGAGAAAGTGAGAATAGGGTCACTCCTTTAGAAAATACATTGTTTCGTTCATACCAAACTCAAGCAAACACAAGGATAGTTTAAGTGGGTCGTTCTGTTGGCCAGCAGTAGAAGGGCAGGATTTGAGTCCAGCGGAACAGATTTTCAGAGTGTGATTCTAAAAGAGCCTGACTCTCAGACTGTCTGACTCTTGAAAGCTTACACTCTGAAAATCTTGTTGGTCTCTAAGGTGCCGTTGGACTCAAATCCTGAAACTAAACACAAAAACACCTCAACTAACATCTGTCCGAAAAAGACATATTTTTAACTTGAATCTCCATGATTATGAGAGGGAGCATGATTTTCTGTCATTTCCTCAGCTGAGGTCTAGATATGACTTACTAACTTCTGTTGAATGTTAATATTTCCAGCTGCAATTTCATTGGGTATCTAGATATGGCTCTGCAACATTAAGCATTCTAAGTTCTCCTTTATTCCTGGAAATTCTCAATAAAGCCATGCAGAAAATGAATCCTACAATATTTGTTTTTATATATTCAATATTGATTAATTAATATGATATGCAGCGTCTTAGGAATAGAAACGGTCACAAAAGAAAAAAATCCCAAACATAATGTTGATTGTTCGTTGCCATCCACGAACAGAGACTCATGAACAACCACGAACATGGCCCTGTTTACAAATATGTTCGTGGTTGGCTGTTCGTGGGGGCCAGCAAGCTCTCCTCCAGCCATCATCCAAGTTTTGTCAAGAGCCCTACTGCACCATTCCCAGAAACCTGACCTGAGAAGGCACCATGAAAGGTACCAATAATAAATAATAGCTCGGCCCAGAGCCTGACAGCAGCCCTGGAACCTGAAGGGGAAGTTCCCTATCCCACCACACACAAAGAAAATTCAAGCTCCAATGCACTGTATCAAAATGCCAACAGCAACTGTCTCTCTCCCTCTCCACTGTCTGTAATGTCAAAGCTGGGAGCCCCCCTCCCCCCTACTCTTTGCTCCCTTGTAACAAATTTGGAGCTTCACACTTGAAAGGAAGACCTGCTTATCAAGTTAAATTGGGCTTAGATTGGGGTTTCCAGGGCAACAGAAGGAGTTTAGACAGAGTTCAGACAATCCCTGCCTAAGTTGCCATGGGAATTGATTGCAGGTGCCAGACTGACTGGTTTGATGAACAGCAACGAACGAGGCTTGAAACAACCACCTGTTCATTTAGAATAGGGCCTCACAAACAGCTTGTTCTCAAACAGCAGATTGGGCTGTTCGTGGTGCCCATCTCTACTCCTGATGCAGACTGTGTTGTTATTTGATGATCTGTCTTCAAGCTACTCATGGAAGTCCAACTCTTGCTGGCTATGTGAGGCATCCGTGAAAACAAAAAGATCACAATCAGTGACACCATTTGGGCTGCCAGCAAACCTCGTCTGCAGTATCACCTCAACACTTTCGTTGCAATGTAGCCACTCACCATGATCACAGTCTTGATCACAGTACTCCTTACGGTTTGTTAACAAATTTTGCCAATACACAGATTCCAACCTCAATCCCAGGTGACAGGGCATCCAAACAGGGATGTCCACCCATGTAGCATCCCATTTGCTGCCCCTCCATGGTTTCTCCTCCTCAGCGGTGGCCTGAGGGGAAATGGTGCTTCATCGGCTGGAAGGCTGATCAGCCGATGTTTGGTATCCAACCCCAATGCATCGCCAATGCTCCAGAAGTTGTAATTCAATAAAAGTTGTGGCCTTTTTTACTCCTGCCTTGAAAATCACAAAAACAATTGTTTCTGGGTCTTATTTGTGAATCTCCATATCGGAAATGCTAGTCCAGGCTTTCTGGTAGTCATGAAACCCCTCCCTGAAAAAACCCTGTTCTGGCATTTACTACCATTGCAGCATGAACTCTCATTACACTTGAAATCTGTACTGATTTCCTGGAGATTTCTCCCTTCCAGTTGGATCATTACAAAGGAAGAGCAAAGAGCACTGCCAGCCAATCCCAAAGAGAACTGCCATTCTCCTTCCCCTCTCATTCCCCCTTTACCCCTCCTTGAAGGCTAGAGAGAGATTTTTTTCTTGGAAAGTAGAAACACAGGGCTTGTTCAGGGGCTCTTAAAACTCTAATGCTTTCCCCAATTTTCTTGACATTTGGGGTTCTTTAAAAGATAGGCAGAAGACACTCCACTGCAATTTTGGTGACTTTTGCTTGAAAAACAATTGAATAAAAAAATTCATTTATATACTATGCTTCAGGACAACTTAATTCCCACTCAGAGCAGTTTACAGTGTGTTATTATTATCCTCACAACATTCACCCAGTGAGGTGGGTGGACCTGAGAGAGCTCCGAGAAGCTATGACTGACCCAAAGTCACCCAGCTGGCTTCAAGTGGAGGAGTAAGGAATCGAACTCGATTCTCCAAATTAGAGTCCTGACACTCTTAACTGCTACACAAAACTCCAGCTCCCCTCTGGGAGTCTCACATAAGTAGTAAGAAAAGTGCATTGATGGCTGAGGGGCCTGCAATGGAAACCTCCCTCACTTGCTGAAAGAGAATAAACAATAAACATCAACAAGGAAGTAACGCAAATGCAGAGTTTTCAATAGAAAGGTAAAATAAACTATGGTCAGTTACTGTGGTGGTGCCATCAAATCATACTAATAGAGATCCCTGATGGGGTGTTCAAGATGAGAGACTAACAGAAGTAGTTTGTCATTGCTTGTCTCTGCAACCCTGGTTTTGCTTAACTTCCAAGATCTGATGAGACTGGACTTGCTTGGGTTATCCAGGTCAGAACGTCAGGGCTTCAGTCACTATACGAGTGGTGGTGGAGAGTGCCCTTAAGTCATAAATGACTTATAGCGCCCCCCTGGTGGGGTTTTCATGGCAAGAGACTAACAGGGGTGGTTCGCCATTTGCTGTCCCTGCAACCCTGGTCTTCCTTGGAGATCTCCCATCCAATTAATAAGCAAGGCCAAGTTTGCTTATCTTCCAAGATCTGATGAGGTTGTGCTTGCTTGGGCTATCAGGGTCAGGAGGATGTCAGTCACTGTAAGAGTAGAGAAACTGAAAGCAGATTGGGATTTTTTTTAAGCTGGTGGCTGGCTGAAGCTCTCTCACTGGCTGCTGCTTGATGGCCATTGTAAGAATTGGTAAAGATAACTTAGTTTCAGGTAGCTAACCATTTTGGTCTGCAGTAGAACAGCAGGATTTCAGTCCAGTGGCATGTTAGAGACCAAAAACACTTTGAAATGGTATAAGCTTTTGACAGTCAAAGCTCTCATCTTCAAATACAGAGAGACCTTCACGCTGCTGATACAGAGAGAGACCTAATCTGGGGCATTATAAAATTGCCCCCTTTTCTTCAATCTGCTACAAACATAATGGGTTTTTTTAATAAGAGGAAGGCCTATGATTAGGGCCTGTTAAGTTGAAAAACAGCCAGCCAGTGGGAGGGGGGGCAGAGTTTTCTCCCAATACCCCAATAAGTTCTGTCAGCCCTCGCAATGTGATGACATCACTTCCATGAGTGACATCATCATGTCACCGACATCATCAGCAAAGCCCTCCACGATCAGAAAGTCAGTAAGTTCCCCCACCAGATCCCAGAGAGAGCAGATTGAGGAGACATAGATGTGACTGACCTAGCAAACCTCTCAGGGTGTGAACTGGTAAACCATTGCTAGTTTGGTGAAGTTGTTAGACTATGATTTGGAAAACCCAGATTTATTTTACCATGGAAATTGGCTGAGTGACTTTGGGGCAGTCACACCTTCTCAGCCTAACCTACCACACAAGGTAGTTGTGCAGATAAAATGTGGAGACAATTTTGTAAGCTACCCTGGGTCCCTGTTGGGGAGAAAAGCGGGGCATAAATGAAATAAAATAAAAAATAAATGTTTTAAAGCCTTGCTTTGTCTAGATCCTCCTTTCTTCTAGCATTTACAGCTGGATTCTTGAGCGCACAGAGCCTGTAGTCGCAATTATTGAAATATTGTGGTGAACTATTGGCTGGAGGCCATTTTCCCACAGCACCAGGCACAACGTTCACTGCTGATAAAAGCCTGCCAAGGTGTTTGCATGATGCATTTAAAACACGCCAAAAAGACCTGCAACCCACTTCCACAGGCTTCAGGGCCTACTTTAGGGTGGCAACCCTCTGGTTGTGAAATGCTGGGTTAGGTGATCAACTCAATCTGGTTGGAAGAGAGCAGGTGGAAGGGATATGTATGCCTATATACTACCTGTGCTTCATTTTGTCTAATGTAAGTCCTAGAATTGATTATGTTCTGTTTCACCAATTCTTCAACTCTGTATTGGATCCTGGCTAATGCTGTGTCTTTGTAAACTTGTATTTATTTATCCTATGGCATGGTTTATGGAAATGTCCTTGATACCATATGGAAATGTCCTCGATACTGATTGTACTAATCTCACACTATGCAATCCGCCTTGCATCTCAGTGAGAAAGGCAGACTATAAATGACATAAAACAAACAAGATCTGACCCCTGTGGTCACAGCTTAGCCATGAAGCTTACGCTAAGATGGTGGAGGTGACCCAAGCGCAGATCATAACCTGTTTGGGTAAACCATAATAAAATGCTAGGAAAAGTTAATAGTTTGTAGATCAGTAGAACAGCCTTTGTCTCATCTCAGGTCTGCATTTGTAGCCTAGAAGCAGAACTCATGAAGTGTTAATACCCATTAAGCCCTTATTCTTTTTCACATATTTGTTCTACTATTAGGCTAGAGTGGACTGCAACTATTGAAGAATGCCTGCCTCATATGCAACATCCCAAGTCGGATTCTTGGTACATAAGAGGATCAGAGGGAGAAGTTATGGGGAAAGGCCCTTCCCTGCCTGAGACCCTGGAAAATGTCTATCCATTTGAGGTGGAAGAACTAAGGACGTGATTTAGCACAAAACAGATTCCAGTGCAAGAATTATAGCATATGTGGATGGTTGAAGAAGTTTCTTAGTGTTTTAATGATTTTATTATTATTTGACTATTTAAACTTTTGATATTTTATTACATTTTATCATATTTTATTGTTTTACCTTTTATTGCCTTGGAAACATGATATTGGGTAGAAAAGCAGCATACAAATGTTTTAAAGAAATTAATAAACAAACCTTTCGTTAGTAATCTGTGTAATTTTTATACTACGGAAGTAGACCAGAAGAATTACCTTGCACAATAACACACCTTAGCAGTCCACTCTTTATTTGTTTAAGAGATATCTCTGACACTCCAGCATGTTCAAGGTGTCTTATAATTCAAATATGCAGTGCTTAACATGCCATTAAAAGAAACCAAGAGACATGAACGCCATAAATCTATCCATATAACATTCCTCGGACCAAAAGCAGACAAATAAAAATGCCAAAAATATAAAACCCTTCTTGTTATATATTATTGGCTGGCTACACAAACTTTCTAAACACTTTGCCAAGGAAAAAAATAGACATGCTTCTATCAGATAAAATGGAAAAATATCAAAAGGGATGGACGAAAATGCATAAGACATAAACGTTAGTCAGATGTCACTTTTCTTCTTTACTATCTGATCTCTAGTGTTCAACTCGGGCCTCAGAATAATGATGTATAATTTGGGGAGGAAGAGACACCCCAGCAGTCCAGCACTGGAGGCCAAGATGGAGAAGACCTCCACGGCCACCATGTATTTCCCCTTGGTGCTCAGGTAGGCAGGAACGAAGGACAGCCAGATGCTACAAAATACCAACATGCTGAAGGTGATCAGCTTTGCTTCATTGAAGCTGTCTGGCAATTTCCGAGCCAAAAAAGCCACCAGGAAGCTGATGGCAGCTAGAAGGCCCATGTAAACCAAGACCAGGTAGAACATGGCATCCGAGCCTTCGTTGCATTGCACTGTGATCTGACTGACCTGGGAATGCATGTCAAGCTCTGGGAAGGGGGGAGAGGTGGCCAACCACGCAGCACAGATGCCAACTTGAAGGAGGGAACAGAGAACGATGACTGACGCTGCCAGCCTCTTCCCTACCCATTTCCTCATCCTATTTCCTGGTCTGGTGGCCATGAAAGCCACAACAACTGTGATAGTTTTGGCCAACACACACGAAACAGCAACGGAGAAGGTGATGCCAAACACAGTTTGCCGCAGAAGGCAGGTCACCTTCCCAGGATGACCAATGAAGAGAAACGAGCAGAGGAAGCAAAGCAGCAGAGAAGCGAGCAGGGTGGCTGTGATGGCCCTGTTGTTGGCCTTGACGATGGGCGTGTTCCAGTTCTGAAGGAAGCTCCGTATCACCACCAGCGTGATCAGGGAAAAGAAAAGAGCAAAGGAAACCAAGGTAATTCCCAGAGGCTCTTCATAGGAGAGATAGGTTGTCTCTTTCAGGATGCATTGGCTGTGGTTCTGGTTTGGATACTCATTTTCTGGGCACATGGTGCAATGTGGTGCATCTGGAAATAATTAGCAAACTTTAAAGTTTTTTTTCAATGTACATGACGCCTCTTAACTAAGATGTTATCTGTCTATAATCGTCTTGGCACAATCTGTACCTTGATCATGTACATGAAAACAGATATTCATACAGTGGCCCTTGGAGTGTGGATTCACAATTGTGGTACTACCGTTAATCCTTCATTTGGGTTCTCATTTCTTTCCCCGTTTCCATTTTTACCCCATTTTGTGGCCAAACTACCTTCTCCTTTTTTTGCCTTTCCATGTGCCTCTCAGAATTTATTAGCCTATTAACACAAAAAAGGCAATAGGGCCTGCAGAAGGAGAGCCAATCTGATCATATTTAGTGAAATAGCATTTCCGAAGAGAAGACAAAGCTTTTTTGATATCAAGCAATCGAAGTATTAACTCAAACCTTTCCAATGACGGGTCAGTTGTCTATTAGCTATAGATGGACCCTCCTAAGACTCCAACCAAGATAGAATTCTATCCATGTTATCATTTCTCAATGAAAGATTCCCATTTCAAACTCATACAAATTAGCTCACATTTCTTTAATTTGGAGTTGCTGGCTCACCACCATCCTATTCAAAGAGGTAACCAAGATTAACTCCAAACCACCCTCTTCTTTCCTCCAAACCTCCCAGAGCTTCCATACTTCGGTCCCAACTCCCTCCTCTCCCTGGCACTCTTTCCAAGATGGATTCTAAAGATATCTCTTATTTTTCACTCTAATGTCTTGCCTAAAGAATGGCCTGGAATCCATCCTCAGATCCAGAGAGCAATACTTGGGGACTCTTTCTTTGTAAAGTTAGTTGTTCTTTGTAAATTTACCCATCTTTTTGCCATAGTAAGTGATAATGTGATAATGCATTTCACTTAATACCTCAGTACTGGGTTGCTGTCTACTTGCAGTATAAAAGGTCTTTCTGCAACGTTCTAACTGTGATAAAATTCAGTGGGCCGATCTCAGGTTAGAAAGGCATGTGTGTGAAAAATGCCATCGAACTAAACACTTTTCCGTCTCCCTCTTCTTGCAGATATTGGCATTCTTCTACTTACCCCTCTGGGTTGAAACCCTCTGTCCTGAGCACCGAATACAGTCATAGCAACACACCTGCTCCCCCTCACGAACCCCCCTGCTCCATCCAGGCTGGCAACTCTCAACACAGGTCGATCGGGGCAGCATCTAAGAATGACCACAAGGAAAGGGGCTTAGGCATGCAATCAGCCGGGGTCTCATTCCTCTCTAACATCTATTCCTCCAACATACACTTTTCTTCAATCATAAAAGTGGATCCTTGGTTGCATACTTCTTGCCTGCACAGAAGCAGGGACCTAAGAGAGTATCACAGGAAAAAAGCTGCAGAAACCAATGACCCCATGAAAACGATCTAAGCAAAAAACAACGTAAAACAATCAGTGTATGTTATTAAGGAAATATTTATAAGCAACATGTATTTTTGTTAAACAAGACAGAGGAAGTATCATAATTCATTACAATATTCAAAACTCTTTACATAAATAACAAAATGTATCTTACATACATGAAGAATAAAGCTTGTCCTAATAATACATCCTTGTTCATTCTCTTTGTGTCAATTTACATGTAAACATTGCAATGGAATCATAGCAGCCTACTCAGTGACTCCCCTCTGCTGCTTCCAACAGATCAATAAGCAGAGAAATTTATCTGATGAAGGAAGAATGTATCCATTGTTGGACAAATCAGTGGATTCCACCCATTATAACAAAGAAGTGCAGAAGAATTATAGGCATGAAGATCTTGAAATGCATATCCACAAATATAGAAATACAGAGTTATTGTATACAAAGAGATGAAGATAAGGGGGAATTAAAAGATGTATCAGAGGATGAATCCCTAAAAAAATAACAGAGTTGTCTGAGGAGAATTTATCAGAAATTTCATAGCCAATGCCAAGTGGAGAGAACTGAAGCAGCTGAATTTCTAACCACTTTCCACAGCTAATTCCCTGCTCAATTGAAGAATAACATTATCTAGTGATGCAAGACATGGCCCAGAATATTTCATATCAAAATGTTACAAAATCATCTTGGCCTCCCAAGGACTGTTGATTCGATGAGTGCCGGGAGGTTTGTGCTTCCCAGACATGCATGAGCCCGGTTTGAAGCAAGACCTTGAAACAAGGGGAGAAATTGCCTATGACTTCTTACCCATTCCTTTTGTCTTGATGAAAAACTGTCCAGTGGAATTGCTATTCCATCCACTACAGCCCTTTCCAGTAAAACAACAATGGTATAGGGGGAGGAACTAAGAGTCATTCACCCAACACCCCAATTGTACCTACATGCACCTGGAAAGCATAGCATATTGAGATGTGTAATTTGTAATAAAAAATCAGCCTTTAGTTATCAAGTCCCAGTGACCAGAACAGCAAGTTGTGAGTATGGACTCTTTAGTCCAGGAGTAAGATTGTGGAACGTATACTTCAGAAGTAGGAAAAATCCTTCCCACCTGTTTGAACTTGTGATTCCACCTAATGACACTCCCATTGATCTTGAACTTCTTTCCTGAGGGAGCGTAGGGGTCAAACTTCCCAACCTGGAGTTTTTGGAAAGACTGGTTGGGGAATATTACCACATTCATGAGGTCATACCCAGCTGCCAACTCCCCATTTTCATCAAAAAATATTTCGTCCCCAGCACTGTTGTTGAAGCGGATGCTTTTCAGAATGGAGTGCAGCTAGATTGGGAAAGGGGGAAATGTAGTTGAGAAAGCAAATTGTGAGAAATAAATGTGTGGTGTCTGAAATTTGAAATCTTGGTCCTTTTGCCAGTATCCCATCATGCAGAAAATGTTCTTTATGCTTCTGTGGCATAATACAGGCAGGGTTAGAATGACCCTCTCCCACACCTTCCAGGCAGTTAGCCATGAAGGTGGCTGACTGCCTGGTGTAATGATCATTTCAGTTTTTCAACAGTGTTTGTTCCCCTCTTTTTACACTAGATTTTAAGATATTTTATTAAAGTTAATGGTACTTTCAAGTTTCAGCCCTTATTTCACTAAAAATATCTTAAGGTTTTTGTTTTGTTTCTGACTTTTTATACTATTCAGATGTTATTTATACTTTCAGAGGAGGGAGAAGCACAACCAAAAATGGAACTGGAGTCAAAACAACAAGGATACTATATGGATATTCCAGACATTCTGGTAGTTAATTAAGTAGAGCATAATTAGAGAATCCAACCTGCCAAGGGTGAACTTTCAGAAAGCAACTTGTGTATCTGTCTCCCTTTGGTTTATTTCCAGATCGCAAAGAACACAAGACATGAAGCGCATGTGCTACAGCATAAACAGCATTGTAGATGCCATAGCTCTGGCCCGTCATTCTCATTTCAAACTTAGGGAAACTGCTCAGTTTCTCCCGCCCGGTACAATTTTTTGTGTCTGATCTATAGACATTATATTGGGGTACTGAACACTGAAATATCCGGGACCAGAAGTGAATCATCAAATTATCCTTAAAAGGATTTGTTGTGCCATAGTGATCTTCATATCCTGCCACATCATTCATGTGAAATTCAAAAGACAAGGAGCCATTAAAGTGTGTTACTGGGAATTTTCTCAATGTAGATGAAGTCACAAAATCCCACTGATTTATGATCCAGACTTTTTGTTTTGGCTTCACTTTTTCAAAGATAAACAAAATTGATTGCATTGTCTCCATAGCTGGTGAATTTCCTTGGACAAGAATCACACTGCTTCTTGTCTCTGTGAGAGTGTACAGTATTCTCTGCAGAAGATGCAGTGTACCCTGTAGTTGTCTCCTGTACTTTTCTAGTGTTGGAAGAATTCGTGTAAAAGCAATGCAAATGTTGTCCAGGAGCAGTCGTGGACTGAGATACCGAAGAAAAGTTTCTCCACTCTCATCTTCTGGAATGAGGAGGCCAATCCAGTTCCAATGGAAGTGCTTCAACAGACGAACAATCCCATCATACTGAGGGCTTTCTTTTGGAACCACTCGGTAGAAAGACGGGAACCCAGACCTATCGCTCGAGTCATGGTGAAAGGAACTATACATGAGCTAAGAGGAAAGACAAGGATATTTTTACCAATTACATAGATGCAGAGGAGTTAGCCGTGTTAGTCTGTGGTAGCAAAATCAAAAAGAGTCCAGTAACACTTTTAAGACTAACCAATTTTATTGTAGCATAAGCTTTCGAGAATCAAGTTCTCTTCGTCAGATGCATGATACAGAGACTGGTCAAATATAGAAGAGGAGGGAGAGAAGGGGAGAGAGAAGAGGCAATTAGAGGGGGAAAGGGGAGGGAGCAACCAAAACATTCCTTTGCTAGTATATGTAAACATCTCCTTTTGGTGTGTGGATCAGTTGGCTTCAAAGGAATTTGCCCTGTTGGTTTGTAGCAGCCAAACAGCTAGACCATCCAATTCCAATGCAGTATGAGCCTTCGATAACCACAGCTCTCCTTGCCAGATGCATCTCCCAGAGGCAGGACAAGCCATGTCAATCAAGGCAGAGCTGCTAATTTATATGGGAGGGAGGGAAATGGAAGGGGATGGACAGTTGAGGCAACAGGACTTCCGAAGCAGCTTTCTGGGCTTCCACTCCTCAGCCCAAACACCAGCTTACCAACAGGGCATAGGAAGTGTTAAGGGAGATTGGAAATGGTGCCCACAATCTGATCATGAGGTCGTCATACCATTTCCCTGAAGCTAAGTTGCCACACCAAACCTCCATTCTTCTTCCCCTTTTTTCAACATGGGGATTGAAGATGTAGCCTCGGCTACTCTCCAACAAGGCAGGATGGGAAGAAACTCAGAGCCAAAACACACGTTAAGAATTACACGTGGTTGCGCAAGTGCCAGCGCTCCTGTCTGTTTCGGCCCACCCGTGCCCATTCCTGGGTTTTTGCGCGTGTCCTGCCCCCGCCGAACCTGTGTGTGTGTGTCCGCGTCTGCACGTGTCCCTCTTCATGACCAGCGAGTTCAAAGAGAGCTACAAAACTTGCTTGGCACAAAAGTGCCAGGTACTCCAGGGGAAGCAACAGCACTCTGTCATCCACAAGAGGCAGGAAGCAGAAGCACAGCCTGAGGCTGCAGGTGGCTTTTCTCTTTGTCTCCCACTGAAGCGAAACAGGAACAAATAAGGTGGTGACACTCGAGTGCCAAAGTGGAGACGACTGTCCTCCACTCCACATAGTGCAGGAAGGTATGAGGGACCCAACTGTGCACTATTAAATGTCACCTCCCAGCTCCAAAATGGAAACCAGTTAGCAGCCTCTGCCACTGAAGCCAGGGAGGCAGGGGTCAACCACGGACACACTCTCACTTGGTCCTGCTTGTCCCTCACCTAGGACCCCATGAAACCCAAAGCAAGGGCCACAATCACAAGTACTGCTCATTTGCTCTTGTGTCGCCCAGTGATTTCCTCCCACACCACAGCTTTCGCTGCTGCTGGGAATCCCAAAAGCCCAGGGTGGAAAGGTCAGATGAACAGCAAAGACGTGCCATTCCCAAAAGTTTATTCGCACAGCATGCCCACTATTTTCCTTCCTTAATCCTTGTTGCCATTCAGTTTACTAAAGAGGGTGGTTGGCATTGGTGGACCCACCTCTCATATTTGGGGAAGGAAGGGTCCTAAAGCTCGAAAGCCACACAGAGTAAAGGAATATGTAGGTGCTGGTAAAGGAGTCGCTAACCTTCTTCAAATCCTCCTGTCTGTCTCGACTATTTTCAAATGCCAGCGAAATATATAATTTGAATCCTGGTGGTGGTGGATGGTGCTGAGAGGAAAGTGTTAAACCTACATCCTCTCAAACATTTCTCCATCTTTTCAGGTTTCCACCAGTTTGGGTCTGTAAAAATGAAAGCCACTGCAGTTCTCATAAAGTGTTTGCCCAAAATGTGGAGGTAGCCCCTGAGCGGGACAAGTTCTACACTGAGCACAGATGGTAGAAAATAATCTGGCAGCCTCACCAGTTCTCAAAGGAGACTCGGGTAGGACCACAAATGTGTCTGCTGTATATTTAGTTCAAGGCTTTTCTGTACAGATTCAAATATATACCTGTGGCATCTTGTACATGTTTATTATCTGGGGTGTGTGAATATGTTTCTGGCAGATAAGATTTCCAACCACAGCCATGAGCTTCTTTCTGGCACAGTTGTAATTCAGGTACTGTGTTCTGAAAAGGTAGCGCATACTATATTTAATGTTGACAAAATTTCCATGGATGTCAGAGATCAGCGTGATGTTTGGTAAGATGTTGCCGTTCTCATTGATCTCCTTCACAGCCAGCTCAAACGCGATGACGTGGGGGTAGTTGTTAGGAAGTAGGCTGCAATAACATTTTCAAAGAGTCAACGTACACTCCATCACCCCTTTTGAGTATTCAGAACTGAGAACCCCAAAGTTATGCATTAGAAATGACATCCATAAAACTGATATTCAGCCTATAATGAAATTCTCTGATTATAATTGATTATAATACAAGTGTACTTTGAGGGAAACCTTGCCTCTCTATTTTTTCTCTCTATTTGGGGTTCAGGTATTGGGAAACAAATATCAGTATTCTCAATCTTCAAAACCCCATTTTATTTAGAAATCCAAATATATTTTGCTCCAATATTCCCTATAGGATATCTTTCAGGGGGCTGAGGTGTGTTTTTTGAGCATATTCTTCCAACTTGATGGAGTCTCTGGGTCTGTCTAGATGTGCATGTTTTTGAAGTGTTGGGTCCGGGTTCCCCCCAGACCCAACTAGTGGTCCTCGCAGCAGTACAGCAGCCGTGGGGAATGAATGTTGAAAAATAAAGGACAGCTCAAAGGGCATGAGAATGGCTCCACGTCTCTCCCTCAAGCAGTTTCCCTGTGTGAAAATTGCACAGGGGGGATGATATTTCCCTGTTTTTACTGGGGAAACAATGGAGAGTGGCTGCGGGTCGTGACCTTTTCAGTGACTCACAGAAATGGACAACTTGACCCAATCTTCTTGGGTCTTGAGAGGACAGCCAGCCCTCACTCCATTGCAATTTTCATCTATTTTGCTGAAAAAATATTCCTTCCACCTCCCTGGAAAATTGTCCCAATAGGGAATAATGGACTCAGTTATTTCCCCAGAGAAAGCCGGGATCTGTTTATTAAGGAATCCTGGATATGAGCATGATTCCCAAATATACCTTATTGGTATTTTTCAGATATATCCAATTGCACACCCTTTCTCTCAAGTCAAACAGGCACCTTTTATTAAAATGCAAATCCACAGAAATGCTGCTAAGAAAATGGACCCAACTTCAACACTCATTTAAGGGACTCTACTCCATTAACTGTCTCAGTCATCAAGACAAACATCACAGAAATATTTTTAAAAATTCAATTTAAAGTAATGAAAATTCTCTTTATTTACTGTAGGTTTAAATCCAAGTTATCACATGCTCAAGGTACTCATTACAAACAATTAAAACCTTTTACTTACCTGACTGGGAGTACACGTGTATTTGGTGTTGTAGAAAAGTCAAGATCTCGCTGTAACACATAAAAGAGAGAAGAAAATCCAGCAATGCGAACATCTCCTGGGGCAGTTTTTAGGATGTGATACTCAGGCTGCAAACTACACATGGAAGTCCAACTCTGGCTGTCTATGTGAGGGAGATGTAAAAGCAAAAAAAGCACCAGCAGCGACATCATTATGACTGCCAGAAAACCTCGGCCACAGCCTCAGTTCATCACTTTCATTTGTAGCCCGCAGTATCAGAAAACTCTTCACATCTGTCCTGTAATCCATATGAGTTGTTAACAAATTTTGCCGATACCGAGCATGCCTTTGACAAAACCTTCCTCTCTCCAGTGAGCATTCCAAATTTGTACTGCATAAGTTGTTTATCATGTCTTCATTCAGAAGGAGAACTTTGCCAGCTCCTCAGTTTGTTATGAATTTTACGGGTAGCTTCTGGATAGCTGCGGAGCCTCCATAAGCTGATTACAGTGTTTTTGATAATTACAGGGCACATAACCAGTCCCTTACCAGTTTTCTCAAATGATCTACAAATCTAGATGAAAACTTGTTTCTCTGATGAATTTCTAGTACTGTTACTCCAATCGGTGGGTCTCCTTGTGGGTTGGGGGAATTAGTGTGCAAAGAGAGGTAGCGAGATGGGGTAACTGCGAGATCCTCCACCAATGTATACGGAAATTGTTCCTTTAGAGAACTCATCAATAAACATTCAGATTTTCAATCCAAAGAATATTTATTTATAAAACAATAAAGATCAATTGCTCCAAAATAAACACGGCACAAACTCAGAGGTAACTAGAATAAAGATATGAAAATGAGACATAGATGTTCAAGGGGATTACTGGAAGCTGCAATTGTTCTGTGGCCATGGGAACTCCAATCTCATCCCTGCAGTGCAAACCCTGTTAGGCAGTTCTGACTCTCAACCACACCCCTCCTGTATTTCTCAATCAGACCTCTGCTTACAAAAGGGCACTGAGCTCCCAGTTCTGGCTTTCGTTCTTAGCCAGAAGTGTAGTGGGATAGCCTTTGGGGAGGCACGCCACCAC
This sequence comes from Eublepharis macularius, assembly GCF_028583425.1. NCBI lineage: Eukaryota > Metazoa > Chordata > Lepidosauria > Squamata > Eublepharidae > Eublepharis > Eublepharis macularius. The sequence goes on along the minus strand of NC_072801.1, from coordinate 68,187,808 downwards.
CTCCCGAGCCCGTCAGGCCCAACGGCCGCAGTCATCTCCCACCTTGCTGCATATGCAGATAATCCGTCTAACTCCAACCTGGAGGCCTGGCGGACTGGCACATAGGGAGTGCTGCCAGTGAGTGGCCAGACCCTCTGCCCCCTGAGGGGGGGACACCACCACCTCCCTGACTCTACCAGGCCCAGCGGCCACAGTCATCACCCACCTAGCAGCGTTTGTGGATAATCCGTCTGCCTCCAACTTGGAGGCCTAGTGGGCGGGCACATGGGGGGTGCCCCCAGCGAGCAGCCAGAACCCTCAACCCCTGAGGGGAGGTAGCAGGCCACCACCTACCTGAGCCCGCCAGGCCTGGTGGCCGCAGTCATCAGTCACCTTGCTGCATAAGCAGAAAATCCGTCCACCTCCGATCCGGAGGCCTGGTGGGCAGGCAAATGGGAGGTGCCGCCGGTGAGCTGCCAGACCCCTCTCCCCCTGCTGCAGATAATCCATCTGTCTGTGACCCGGAGGCCTGGCGGGCCGGCACATAGGGGGTGCTGCTGGTGAGAGGCCAGACCCCCTGCCCCCTCAGGGGGGGTGGCACGCCACTACCTCCCTGAGCCCGCCAGGGCCGGTGGCTGCAGTCATCACCCACCTTGCTGTGTAAGCAAATAATCCATCCACCTCTGACCCAGAGACCTGGTGGGCAGGCACATGGGAGGTGCCATCAGTGAGCAGCCAGACCGCCCAACCCCTGAGGGGGGGTGGCATGCCGCCACCTCCCCGAGCCCACCAGGCCCAGTGGCCGCAGTCATCACCCACCTTGCTGCATATGCAGATAATCCGTCTGTCTCCAACCCAGAGGCCTGGTGGGCCGGCACATAGGGGGGTGCCATCGGTAAGCAGCCAGACCCCCTGCCCCCTGAGGGGGGTGGCACGCCATCACCTCCCCGACCCCACCAGGCCCAGCAGCCGCAGTAATCACCCACCTTGCTGCATATGTGGATAATCCATCTGTCTCCAACCCAGAGGCCTGGTGGGCCGGCACATAGGGGGGTCCCATCGGTGAGCAGCCAGACCCCCCGCCCCTGAGGGTGGGTGGCATGCCACCACCTCCCTGAGCCCGCCAGGCCCGGTGGCCGCAGTCATCACCCACCTTGCTGCATCAGTGAATAATCCGTCCACCTCCAACCCGGAGGCCTGGTGGGCAGGCACAAGGGAGGTGCTGCCAGTGAGCTGCCAGACACCCCACCCCCTGAGGGGAGGCAGCATGCCACCACCTCCCAGAGCCCATCAGGCACGGCAGCTGCAGTCATCACCCACCTTGCTGCATATGCGGATAATTGGTCTGCCTCCGACTCAGAGGCCTGGTGGGTGGGCACATAGAGAGTGCCGCCAGTGAGTGGCCAGACCCCCCCACCCCCTGAAAGGGGACATGCCACCACCTCCCCGACCTCACCAGGCCCAGCAGCCATAGTCATCACCCACCTTGCTGCGTATGCTGATAATCTGTCTGCCTCTGACCTGGAGGCCTGGCAGGCACATGGGGGGTGCCACCAGCAAGCAGCCAGACCCCCTGCCCCCTGAGGGGGGTGGCACACCACCACCTCCCCAAGCTCGCCAGGCCCGGTGGCCACAGTCATCAGCCACCTTGCTGTGTAAGCGGATAATACGTCCACTTTCAACCCGGAGGCCTGGTGGGTGGGCACATGGGGGGTACTGCTGGCTGGAGGCCACACCCACCGCCCCTTGAGGGGAGGCAGAACATTGCCTCCCCAAGCCCGCCAGGCCCAGCAGCTATAGTCATCATCATCCACCTTGCTGCGTAAGCGGATAATCCGTCCACCTTCGACCTGGATGCCTGGCGGGCGGGCACATGGAGGGTGCCACCGGCCAGCGGCCAGACCTCCCACCCCAGAGAGGGGAGGTGGCCCGCCTTCATGTCCACTGCAGAGGGCCAAAGTGAACTCCCCCATTTGTATTGAATGGGAGTTTTCTGGGGGCGTCAAATTTGGGAATGTATAACTCCAAGATCCATACTGCAATCATGACCAAACTTGGGTTGATGGCTGGAGAAAAGCCTGCTGCACAATCCCTGTGAATATGGGCTCTCTAAGTGCTAAGGGGGCCGCTCTGGCACTGATGAACAACGAACACCAAACACGTTCGTTAACAGGACATGTTTGGTCCCGTTTGTTCGTGTTCATAATCGGGAACCAACTCCGAACAACCTGTTTGGGATTTTTCCCCCATTCATGACCATGTCTAGTCCTCATACCCAACGAACTGTTTCCCCCAAAAGAACCTCTATATTTGCCCTCCATAGAGGCCTCTTTTACATGGCTACCAGATGGGCACTCTGCGGATTCAAATCCCACTACAACCATGAGCTCAGCACGTGGCCTTGGATAAGACACTCCTCTCAGCCCCAGCTCCCCTGCTGTATTGTGGGGATAATAACACTGACTTTATTCAGTGCTGAACGACACAAATCTGTCTAGATGTGTAATATATAAGTACATTGTTGTTGTTGTTATTTCATTTAGTGTCAAATTGGGATGCATGTGTCTAGGCAGAAGTTATGACACCATTTACGATACAGTTTCAGGTGATTCCTAGAGCTACTGTTTTCATTTCCAGGTTTTCTCCGGAAATGATGTCATAATCATAACACCAGCCCCGTGACATGTCCCCACCCCCACATTCCCAGCGATTGTCAAGCTCATCCTAGAGACAAGAGAAATTGATCATTCTAACTAGCCAGCTCTACTACACCTTTTGTACTTCTTGTGCACTCTTTGCAAGGAAACATTATAGAGTACTTCATTTCCAACCTGGGTTGCCAACTCTGTGCTGACAACTGGTGGGAGCTTTTATGAGGTGGGGACATGTAAATCGGCATCACTCTAAAGTCACAACATCATTTCTGGTGTGAATCCAGAAGTGCCATTCTTGAGTTGTCATGACAGTTTAGGATTCTCTGTAAGTGTTTTACAGAAGAATTTTGGAGGAATTCTAAAGTGTCAGTTGAACACAAGAATCTCTCTTCCAGGTTACCACCAGATGTGACGTTGAGGTGCAGGAGCAGCACCAATTTTCACTCCATTCCCCTCCACCCTCCCTACCAGGGGAAAGAGGCTGCCAGTCAGGTTGGCTTGCTGAAGTGGGATACCTGGAAGCCCTATTTCTATCATCCACAGCCAAAAGACATTTCCATGGTGCTCTCGTAATGTGTCTGACCTGCTCTCATAGCTCCCTGGATCCCACCCAGTATTTAGAGGTACATTATGGAATCTTTCTTAATTGAGGCCTGCTTCATGCCTGTGGCTGCTTTGGGCAGAATGGCAGAAAGTGCAGTTAGTCAGTGACTTTTCTCCAATCAACAGACAGAAGTGTAGCATTGTCAGCTAGCAGCAAGGAAGACTCAGAGCCAAGCCACAAGTGATGCCTGACCCAGGTTGGACACTTGTCAGCTTCCCTCAAGTTTTGATGGGAAATGTAGGCGTCCTGGTTTTACAGCTTGGCTCTCCATTACAGCTGCAAGACCAGGATGCCTACATTTCCCATCAAAACTTGAGGGAAGCTGGCAAGTGTCCAACCTGGGTCAGGCATCACTTGTGGCTTGGCTCTCAGAAGCAGCCATGCCTCAAGCTGCCATAAAGTGTATCAGTCATTTTGTTCATGGGGTGGAGAAAGTGAAGAGGGGGGGCTCTTACCTCCCTTTCCCATAATACTAGAATTCAGGGTCACCCATGAAGGTTTTGGCAAAGAAGGCAGGAAGGGCTAGTTACACACACAGTTGAAGGACTGGTAAGAGTCAATCCCTCTCAGAACAAGAGAGCTGTGAGTGGCAGGCTGCTCCAGGGCCTCTGATCGGGTAGCTGAACTCTCCAAATTGCAATGGTTTGCCAGCATTCCTAAACCAATGCTTTACTAACCCCTTGTTTGCCTGACTATGTACAGTAATGTATTTGGTGCTGTAAAAAAGTCAAGATCTCAGAGTAACGCAATAAAGAGAGAAACAGATTCAGCAACGCAAATCACAAGCAGTGACACCATTTGGACTGCCAGCAAACCTTGTCTGCAGTACCTCCTCAACACTTTTGTTGCAATGTAGCCACTCACCATGATCACAGTCTTGGAAGACTCTTCACATGTGTCCTGTAATCCTTACGGTTTGTCAACAAATTCTGCTGATACACAGATTCCAGCCTCAGTCCCAAGTGGCAAGAGATCCAAACTGGGGTGTATGCCCATGTGGCATCCCATTTGCTGCCACTTCATAGTTTCCCCTCCTCAGCGTCCACCTGAGGGGTCATAGTGGTTCATTGGCTAGAAGGCTGATCAACCGAGGTTTGGGATCCAACCCCAATGCATCGCCAATGTTCCATAAGTTATAATTCAAAAAAAGTTGTGGCCTTTTTTACTCCTGCCTTAAAAAATCACAAAAATAATTGTTTCTGGGTCTTATTTGTGAATCTTCATATTGGAAATGCTAGTCCAGGCTTCCTGGTAGTCATGAAAGCCCTTCCTGAAAAAACCCTCTTCTGGAATTTACTACCGTTGCAGCATGATGAGAGTTCATGCTCATCATACTGATTTCCTGGAGAATTTCTCCCTTCCAATTGGATCATTGCAAGGGAAGAGCAAAGAGAGCTGCCAGCCAGTCCCAAAGAGCACTGCCATTCTCCTTCCTTCCTCCTTCCCCCTTCACCCCTCCTTGTAGGCTGTAGAGATATTTCTTTTTCCCTTGGAAAATAGAACCACGTGGCTTGTTCAGGAGCTCATAAAATTCTAATGCTTTTACTAATTTGCTTGAAACTTGGGGGTTCCTTAAAAGATAAGATGAAGACACTCCACTGCAATTTTGGTGACATTTGACAATTTAATTAAAAAAACATTTGATTTCTATACCGCCCTTCAGGACAACTTAATTCCCACTCAGAGCAGTTTACAATGTGGGTTATTATTATCCTCACAACATTCACCCTGTGAGGCGGGTGGACCTGAGAGAGCTCCGAGAAGCTATGACTGACCCAAGGTCACCCAGCTAGCTTCAGTGGAGGAGTAAGGAATCAAACTCGATTCTCCAAATTAGAGTCCTGCCACTCTTAACTACCACACAAAACTGAAGCTCCCCCTGGGCGTATCATATAGGTAATAAGAAAAGTGCAATGATGGCTGAGGGGCTACAATGGAAGCCTCCCTCACTGTCTGAAATAAAACAAACAATAAAAAGGAAAGGAACGCAAATGCAGAGTTTTCAGAAGAAAGGTAAAACATGGTCAGTTACTGTGGTGGTGGTGGTGGTGGTAGAAAGTGCCATCAAATCATACTTGACTTATAGAGATCCCTGATGGGGTGCTCAAGACGAGAGATTAACAGAGGTAGTTTGTCATTGCCTGCCTCTGCAACCCTGGTTTTGCTTAGCTTCCAAGATCTGATGAGACTGGACTTGCTTGGATTATCCAAGTCAGAACGTCAGGGCTTCAGTCACTATACGAGTGGTGGTGGAGAGTGCCCTTATGTCATAACTGACTTATGGCGACCGCTGGTGGGGGTTTCATGGCAAGAGACTAACAGAGGTGGTTTGCCATTGCCTGCCCCTGCAACCCTGGTCTTCCTTGGAGGCCTCCCATCCAATTTCTAACCAAGGCCAACTTTGCTTATCTTCCAAGATCTGATGAGGTTGTGCTTGCTTGGGCTATCAGGGTCAGGATGTCAGTCACTGTAAGAGTAGAGAAACTGAATGCAGACAGGGATTTGTTTTTTTAAATGCTGGTGGCTGGCTGAAGCTCTCCTGCTGGCTGCTGCTTGATGGCCATTGTAGGAACTGGTAAAGAGAACATAGTTTCTGGTAGGTAGCTCCATTGATCTTCAGTAGAACAGCAGGATTTGAGTCTAATGGCACTTTAGAAACTAGAATCACTTTTAAATGGTGTAAGCTTTTGACAGTCAAAGCTCCCTTCTTCAGATAGGGATAGAAAGAACTTAGTGCATCTGATGTAGAGGGAAATCTACTCTGGGTGATTGTAAAATTCCGTCCCCCACCCCATTCTTCAACCTTTGTCAAGGCCCCTCCCTGTCTGAAAGGCCCTTCCATGCCTGAGTCCCTGGAAAACGACTATCTGTTCAATAGATAAAGCTGAAGTGGAAAGACCAAGCCTTTGAATGAACACAAGATGGATTCCACTGCAAAAATTACGGCATACGTGGATGGTTGAAGAGATTTTTCAGTGTTTTAATGACTTTACTATTATTTAATTATTTAAACTTTTATGCTTTGTTACATTTTTATCACATTTTATTGTTTTAAGGTTTGTGCCTCGAGGACTCTATCCCGGTTGCAAAAGCAGAATGCAAATATTTTAAGGAAATGAATAAACAAACTTCATTAGTATTCTGTTTATATTTCTTAATATGCGAATACACCAGAACAATTTTTCCACAATAACACAACTTAGGAATCCATTCTTTATTTGTATAGGAGTTATCTCTGATGGCTTCAGCAGACTCATCCTAAAAATGTCTAATAATTCAAATATGCAGTATTCAAGAAGCCATTAAAACAAGCCAAGAGACATGAACAACATAAAACTATCCATATAATGTTCCTCGGACCAGAAGCAGACACGTAAAAATGCCAGAACTATATAACACTTCTTGTTATTTATAATTGGTTGGCTACACAAACCTCCTAAACACTTTGCTAAGGAAAAAGTAGATATGATTCTGTCAGATAAAACTGTCAAAAGTGGTTGAAGAAAAGAGACAAGGGACGTTTTCACACTGTCTATAAATCGTGCGAGACTCACGGAAGGCTGCCAGCTTTCTCGCACGATTTTTGACGCCATCTGTTTACAAAACGCCACAAACAGTGATTTGCGTCGTTTTGTAATCAGATGGTGTTAAAAATTGCGCGAGGAAGTCGGCAGCCTTCCGTGAGTCTTGCATGATTTATAGACAGTGTGAAAACGGCCAAGAAATAAACGTTAGTCAGGTACCACATTTCTTCTTTACTATCTGATCTCTGGTGTTCAACTCAGGTCTCAGAATAATGATGTATAATTTGGGGAGGAAGAGACACCCCAGCAATCCAGCACTGGAGGCCAAGATGGAGAAGACCTCCACGGCCACCATGTATTTTCCCTTGGTGCTCAGGTAGGCAGGAACAAAGGACAGCCAGATGCTACAAAATACCAACATGCTGAAGGTGATCAGCTTGGCTTCATTGAAGCTATCTGGCAATTTCCGTGCCGAAAAAGCCACCAGGAAGCTGAGGGTGGCTAGAAAACCCATGTAAACCAAGACCAGGTAGAACATGGCATCCGAGCCTTCGTTGCATTGCACTGTGATCTGACTGTCCTGGGAATGCATGTCAAGCTCTGGGAAAGGGGGAGAGGTGGACAGCCATGCAGCACAGATGCCAACTTGAAGGAGGGAACAGAGAATGATGACTGTTGCTGCCAGCCTCTTCCCTACCCATTTCCTCATCCTGTTTTCTGGTCTGGTGGCCATGAAAGCTACAACAACTGTGATAGTTTTGGCCAACACACATGAAACAGCAACGGAGAAGGTGATGCCAAATACAGTTTGCCGCAGAAGGCAGGTCACCTTCCCCGGTCGACCAACAAAGAGAAATGAGCAGAGGAAGCAAAGCAGCAGAGCCGTGAGCAGGGTGGCTGTGATGGCCCTGTTGTTGGCCTTGACGATGGGCGAGTTCCAGTTCTGAAGGAAGCTCTGCATCACCCCCAGTGTGATGAGGAAAAAGAAAAGAGCAAAGGAAACCAAGATGATTCCCAGTGGCTCTTCATAGGAGAGATAGGTTGTCTCTTTCAGGATGCACTGGGAACGGTTCTTATTTGGATATTCCTTTTCTAGGCATGGGGTGCAGTGTAATGCATCTGGAATTAATTAGTACAATGTAAAGGGTTTTTTAATGTACATGTGGCCTCTTAGTAAAGATTTTAGCAATCTGTTATCATTTTGGCACAATCTGTACCTTTATCATGTACAAGAAAACAGACATTCATACAACGGGCCCTTGGAGTATGGGTTCGCAATTGTGGGAGTGCCATCATATCTTCATTTTGGTGCTCATTCCTTTCCCCGTTTCCATTTTTACCTCATTTTGAGGCCAAACTACCTTCTCCTTTCTTTGCCTGTCAGGATTTATTAGCCTATTGATTAGACATGGGCACCGACTGGAAAAACCCCACAGACCATCAGCCCATGATCTGTCGCATTTCACGGACTGCAGACCACGAACTTTTCATGGAGCAATCCCATTCACAGACTCGTATGTTGGTCTGTGGTCTGTCACTTCCGTGAGCCCTAGGACTGTTCCCTTCTTACTCTGAGGGCCAAGCTACACATGACGAATGACACTTGAACGGCAAGTGGATTGAGTGGAGGGCAAGTGAACAGGGAGAAATACACTTGCCGTTCAAGTGTCATTCATCATGTGTAGCTTGGCCCCGAGATGCCAATCTCACAGCAGTGCTTCAGCAGGCTCTCCTCCAGCCGCCCTCCAAGTTTGGCCAAGATTGCATTTCGGAGGTTCGAGTTGCAGGCCCCCCAAATCAGCCACCCCCAGGAAACCTCCAGTAGATACTAAGAGTTGCAAATGCCAATTGACTTGCATCAGCTTGCAGCACAAAAAAGTTGCAATGAAGCCAAATCAAACAGAAAAGGATGGGAGAAGAGCCCTCTCACTCATCACACAGACACCTTCCCAGCCATTGCCTAGTGAATGAATTCTTGCTCCTTGCTTGCATAGAGAAGAATGTGAGCTCTCTGTTTGGCAGTCAGAGAAGCCTATCAGGTTTTTAAGGGCTAGGACTGGTGTGTTTCCAGGGCTGCCTCCATTGCCTAGGGAATTAATTCTTGCTCCTTGCTTGCATAGACAAGAATGAGAGCTCTCTGGTTGGCAGCCAAAGCTACTTATCAAGTTTTTAAGGACTAGGATTGGTGTGTTCCCACGGCTGCCTCCATTGCCTAGAGAATTCATTCTTGCTTCTTGCTCACATAAAAAAGAATGGAAATGCTCTGGTTGGCAGCCAGAGCTTCCTATCAGGTTTTTGAGGGCTAGGATTGATGTGTTCCAAGGGCTGCAGACAGTCTGCAAACATCCATTCCATTGCCTAGGGAACTGATAGATTAGCGCCAGGATGGCTGGACTCATGGACCACGGACCAATGGAGCGGCCCAAATGGACCAAGTTCATGATAAATGTGAGATCCATGAATTGCATGTTCATGAACCACGAACCGGTCGGGACCATGTTAAATCTGGGTCCGTTTTGTGGACTGTGCCCACCTCTACTGTTAACCCAAGAAAGGCAACAGAGCCAGTAGGAGAAGAGCCAATCTGATCATGTTTAGTGAAGGAAGTAGCATTTCCAAAGAGAAGACAAACCTGGTTTGGTATCAAGGAATCAAAGTATTAACCAGAACTTTTCCAGTGATGGGACACTTGATTATATAGATGGAGCCTCCTCTCATTAAGACTACACCCATTAAAGAATTCTATCCACATAGAAAGATGTGTGTGAAAAGACCCATTGAACATAACATTTTTCCATCTACCTCTTCTTCTTGCAGACCTTGGCATTCTTCTACTTACCTATCTGGGTTGAAATCCTCCTTTCTGAGCACCAAATACAGTCATAGCAACACACTTGCTCCCCCTCACGAACTCCCCTGCTCCATCCGGGATGGCAACTCTCAACACAGGTTGATTGGGGCAGCATCTAATGAGAACCAAAAGGAAAGGGATTAGGCATACAATCAGCCAGTGTCTGCACAGATAGATAGGAGTAAGGGTCCTACTGGACCATTGGGGAATGAGAGACTCAGTGGGAACACATGGGAGGCATGATAGCCAGGTGCCTGAAGGAAAGAAAGGAATAGTGAGAAATTGGGATTTGTAAGAGGAATGGGAACATGGGTGATCAAGTAAGAGAATGCAGTAAACTAATAGAGAAGAAAAAGTAATAAAACCTCTTTCAGATCCTACACTGAAAAACACTGAGACACAGTCAAGAGCAGATTGGAAGACGAACTGGGCAACAGTCAAGCCAGAAGGCACTCAACTTATGAGGCCAGGACAAAAAAGGTCACTCTGTAGAAAGAACAATGTTAGTGATATGTACAAAAATACTCTAGAAGTATTTCTAAATCGGTGTCATAATCAAGAGCAACCGGAAATATAAACATTGAAGGTGGATCCAGGATTTCTTCCCACTGAGTTGGATCCAATGGATCTGTTCCTATGATTCTTTTCATTAATTGTGGAACCACTATCTGTGGTGGAAGAGGGTTCTTCCAGATCACAACTGCTCCTTGTGCCTGATGAATGCCCAAAGATTAGCCAAACAGAATCATAGGCCAGTCAGTGACTGCCCTCAGCAGAGGAATTTCTCTGATGAAGGAAGAATGTATCCATTGTTGGATGATTCCGTGTATTACACCCATGGAAAGTGCAAAAGAATTAAAGATTTGAAGATTTTGAAAAGCATATCCACAAATATAGAAATTCAGAGATATTGTATACAAAGTAAGGGAAAGTTAAAAGATGTATTACAGGAGATATCCCATTAAAAATAACAGAGTTGTCTCATGATAACTTTGTGAAACTGTCTTGAATTTGCATAGCCAATGCCTAACCTGATGTAAGTGGAGAGACCTGAAGCAGAGGAATTTCAAGCCACTTTCCTCAGCCAGTTCCCTGTTCAAATAAGGAACAACATTGATCTGTGGTGTGAAACATGACCTGGAATATTTCATATCAAATCCAAATTGTTACAAAATCATCATGGCCACCCAAGGACTTCTGATTCGCTGAGTACCGAGAGGTTTGTGCTTCCCAGATATGCTTGAGCCCCATTTGGATCAAGGACATGATACAAGGGGAGAAGGTGCCTATGCCTTCCTCCCCTTTCCTTTTTCCCTGATATAAAACAGCCCAGGAGACATGCTATTCCACCCACTAAGGAAACTTGTATACCAAAGGATACATGTTTGGATCCGCAAGAGGCAAAACAACAGCTCTCTAAAGCCCTTTCCAGTAAAACAACAACAGCGTATGGGGAGGAATTGTCGTGACTCATTCACCCAACACAGCAGGGACCTTACTGTACGAACATGAACCTGGAAAGTATGGCACTGTTGAAACATGGATTTCATAATGAAGAACCAGCATTTAGTTATGAATTCTTAGTGACCAGGACAACAACTCATCAACATGGAACCTTTAGTTCAGGTCTAAGAATGTGGGACGTATAGTTCAGGAGTAGATAATCTTTCCCACCTGCTTGAACTTCTGATTCCATGTAATGGCACTCCCATTGATGCTGAACTGCTTTCCTGATGGAGCATAAGGGTCGAACCTCCCAACCCGGCGTTTTTGGTAAGACTGATTGGGGAATGTTACCATGTTCATAACATCATACCTAGTTGCCAACTCCACATTTTCATCAAAAAAAATTTCATCCCCAGCACTGTTGTTGAAGTGGATCCTTTTCAAAACAGAGTGAATCTAAATTAGAGGAGTTAAAAATGTAATATGGAAAGCACATGGTAAGAAATACATTTGTACTGTCTGTCTGAAATTTGAAATATTGGTCCTTTTCCCAGTATCTCATCACACAGAAAATGCAGAAGGGTTAGATTTATAATAATATCAAGACCATCTTTCACACCTTCCAGGCAGTTTTTAACAGTGTTTGTTCCCTACTTTTTACTGTAGGTTTTATGATTTTTTTTGGTTGAAGTTTATCATTCTTTCAACCCTTCTTTCACTAAAAAAAATCTTAAGGTTTTTATTTTGTTTGTAGCTTAAATACTATTCAGAAGTTATTGACACTCTCAAAGGAGGGGAAAGCGCAACCAAAAATGGATCTGGAGTCAAAACAGCAAAGATACTGCATGGATATTCCAGACATTCTGGTAGTTAATTAAGTAGAGTATAATCAGAGAATCCAACCTGCCAAGGGTGAATTTTCAGATGGCAACTTGTCTCTCCATCTCTCTTTGGTTTATTTCCAGATCTCAGAGAACACAGGGCATGAAGAGCATGTGCCACAGCATAAACAGCATTGTAGATGCCATAGCTCTGGCCAGTCATTCTCATTTCGAACTGAGGGAGACTGCTCAGTTTCTCCCGCCCAGTACAAATTTTTGTGCCTGGTCTGTAGACTTTATGTTGGGGCACTGAACAATGAAATATACTGGACCAGAAAGTAATGATCAAATAATCCTTAAAAGGATTTGTTGTGCCATAGTGATCTTCATATCCTGCCAAATCATTTGTGTGAATCTCAAAAGACAAGGAGCCATTAAGGTGTGTTACTGGATATTTCCCCCATGTAGCTTGAGTCACATAATCCCACTGATTTATGATCCAAACTTTTTGATTTGACTTCTGTTTTTCAAGGATTCTGAGAATCAGTCGTATGTTCTCCATAGCAGGCGAATTTCCATGGACAAGAATCACATTGCTACGTGTTTCTGTGAGACTGTACAGTATTCTCTGCAGAAGATACACGGTAGCCGCTGGTTCTCTCAAGGTCATTTCTAGTATTGGAAGAATTCCTGTAAAAGCAATGCAAATGTTGTCCAGGAGCAGTCGTGCACTGAGGTTCCATAGGAAAGTTTCTCCACTTTCATCTTCTGGAATGAGGAGGCCAACCCAGCTCCAATGAAAGTGCTTCAACAGATGAACAATCCCATCATACTGATGTCTTTCTTTTGGAACCACTCGGTAGAAAGTTGGGAACCCAGCTCTATCACTTGAGTCATGGTGAAAAGAATTATAAATGAGCTAAGGGGAAAAACAAGGATTATTTTTGTTACACAATCTGTTCTTATTCTAAGAAAAATCTACTTTATGTGAATGCCTTACAAGAGAAAAGACTGAGATCAGTAGTTTTTCTCCGCTAAGAAATATTGTAGAGGAGGAAATCTCTGGAGAGTTTCATCCTAGACTGGATTTTTGAGGAGCAAATAAGACATTTCTTCCAAATACCTATACTATAGTCACCATGGTTATTTGCCTCACTGCTAGAAAATAAATATTACAGAAACAATGGCTGCTTCCACACATGTTGGATAATCCACTTTCAATACTCTTTAGTGAACATTTGAAACTGATTTTCCATGTGTGGAACAAAAAATCCACTTCTAAAGGATTACGAAAGTGCATTGAAAGTGCATTATTCAACGTGTGTGGAAATGGCCCTTGTTTAGGTAAACTAGGACATGTTCAACACTTTCTTTCTGCTCAGTTATTGAACTGAACTCGTGGCTAGTGCAGGGTGCCTAAAAAGGTATCCAATTTGACTTGCAAGTATTTGATAAACCCAGCCTGGCTCAAAATCCACTTTCATGTGGATCTTTTCTTACTGCTTTGGTTTGTTTGTGAACTGCAGTCAGGAAATGATGTCCCTGATATTAGGGAAAAGAAGATAACGTGATAGCAAACTGGTCCACATTTCTTCCACTAGATTTTGTGAAGAGGCCATGTGCCAAGATCAACCAACGCAAGCCCACTCTGGCCACCAAAAGCCCCAGGGGCTACAGCCCTTACAAATACAAGGTGTTCCTTTCAGAGTAGATCTGGGACCTTGGGCAAACAAAGCACAAGTTCAACCCTGAAAGAATCTCACCCAGTATCAGGAAAAGCCATGCCAGGCAATGCAGAGGGAGAGAAAAATGGAACGGAATGAGCATATGAGTCAAGACAAGGGGGCTTGCTAAGCAGATTCCAATGGCCACCCCTCAGTCCAACAGGACAAAGAAAGTGTGAAAAAGGGAGATAGCAAATGTTGTCCCCCCCCCCCTCCGAATCTGATCATGAGGCTGAAAATAAGTTGCCACACTAAATCACCGTTCTTCTTCCCCTCTCTTCAAGATGGTGATAAACTTTTTCTCCCTTCTGATTACCCAAGCAGCCCAAACTGCCAAGCAGTGAAGGCTATATTCCCACCGAATGGATGGGAAGAATCTCAGAGGTACAAAACTTCCTCGGCACATCCTGTGGTTCAACGTGCCCTTGCCCTCCAGTGGTAGTAACAGCACTCTGCCATGCACAGTGGGAAGGAAGCAGAAGCACAGCCTGAGGTGGTCGGTGGCTCTTCTCTTTGTCTCCCACAGAAGACAAAGAGGAGCAAAGGAAGATGGTAACCTTCACGTGCCATAGTGGGGCTGACAGTCCTCCACTCCACAATTAAATGTCTCCTCCCAGCTTCAAAACAGAAGCCAATTAGCAGCCTCTGCCACTGTTACCAGGAGGGGAGTCAACCCCCACCATGAACACAGTCTCACTTGGCCCTGCTTTCCCCTCAACCAAGTCCCCGTGAAACCCAAACCAATGGCCAGGATCACTACTACTGCTCATGTGCTGCTGCTGTTCCCAGTAAGTTCCTCACACACTGTAGGTTTTGCGGCTGCTCAGAACTGCAGTCCAGAAAGTCCAGATCCAGAACCAAAATCTGAGGGCCAAGCTACACATGACGAATGACACTTGAACGGCAAGTGTATTTCTCCCTGTTCACTTGCCCTCCACTCAATCCACTTGCCGTTCAAGTGTCATTCGTCATGTGTAGCTCGGCCCTCAGAAGAACGGAAAAGATGTACCATCCCCAAGAGGTTTATTTGCACAGCATGCCCAGTATTTCCCTTCCCTAATACTTGTTGCCATTCAATATTCTAATGAGGATGCTTGGCATAGATAGGTCCACCTGTCATATTTGAGGAAGGAAATTTGCTCATGTTTGAAAGCCACAAAAAGTGAAGGAAGAGGAGGTGCTGGTAAAGAGGTGCCAAACTTTCTCCAAATCCTCATGTCTGACTCTACTATATTAAAATGAAACATGTAATTTGAATCCTGGTGGTCTTGGAAGGTGCCGAGGGGAAAGTGTTAAGCCTACATCCTCACAGCCATCTCTTCATCCTTTTTGGTTTCCACCAGTTTCGTTCCTTAAAAATGAAAGGCCTTGGAGTTCTCATGAAGTATTTGCCCCAAATGTGGAGGCAGCCTCTGAGCTGAACCAGTTCATCACTAAGCACCAATGGAAGAGAAAAACCTCACAGGTAGGACCATAGATAGGTCTGGTGTATACTTAGTTTGAGAACTATGCATATAGATACAAACACATACCTGTGGAATCTTGTACATGTTTATTATCTGAGGTGTGTGAATACATTTCTGGGAGCTAACTTTTCCAACAACAGCTATTATTTTCTTTCTGGCACAGTTGTAATTCAGGTACTGTGTTCTGAAAAGGTTGTGCATACTATATTTAACGCTGTCATAATTTCCATGGGTATCGGAGCTCAGTGTGATGTTTGGTAAGATGTTGACATTCTTGTTTATCTCATTCACAGCCAACTCAAATGTCACAACGTGGGGGTAGTTGTTAGGAAGTTGGCTGCAATAACATTTTCAAACAGTCAACGTACACTCCATCACCTCTTTTGAGTATTCTTTTATTATTTATTTATTTACAGTCATTTTACCAAACGTGTAACACCATTACACTAAAAAGAAAATTCAAAGCATAAAATAGAACAAATAACACCATTTGGAATTAAGATCTAGTTACGGTACAATATGATTTCTGCGGTCTGAATATCACCAAACAGTATCTGGCTACTTGACAGGTGATTCTTGGCATTCTTATCAGACACTCAGAACTGAGCTATGCGACAGAAATGACATCCATAGAACTGAACTTTAGCTTGTAATAAAATTTCGTGATTATGTTCCATTATGACACAAATGTACTCTGAGGGGAAACCTGACCTTTATTTTTCTCAGAGTTTAGATAGGTAGGGAATCAGGGATTCAGCTTGTACAGAAACTTTGCCGCTTGGACCACCTCTGACATGCAAAAAGAGAAAAGACTGTAAGAAGCCATGGGGCTGAATGTTCTAGCTTGAGATGGGAAGCTCCACAGATGGTTGGGATGCTCACTGCAAAAAACAATCCCTCTTTGTTGGGTTCAAATAGTGGGAATCTGATAAATATCAGTATTCCCAATCTTCAGGTCCAAAAATACCGGTATAACATTCAAACCCTGGTTTTATGCAGAAATCCATATATATTTTGCGCCATTATTCCCTAAAGGGGAGTCCTTCACGGGGCTGAGGTGCATTTTTGAGCATATTCTCCAACTTGATGGAGTCCGTGGCTCTCTCTAGATGTGCCCATTTTTTAAGTGTTGGGTTCAGCTTCCCCAGACCCAATTGGGATTCCCTGCCACCACACAGCAACTGTAGGGAATGGCTGTTAAAAAATAAAGGCGAGCCCAAAGGGCCCCAGAATGCCTCCGTGTGGGGGCACGCTCCTGTCTTCTCCTCAAGCAGTTTCCCAGTGTGAGAGTTGCACAGGAGGGAGGGTATTTCCCTGTTTTTACTGCTCCATGAAAGCAGAATGTTTCACGTGGAGCACCAAAATAAAGATCCTGCCCCCCCACATGCACACACTGCTATTTTTGAAAATGGGGCAAGACGGTCAAGAGGGGAGGCAGCAGCCCTTCCTCCCCCCACAGAGGCATTCCCGTGCTGTTAGAGCTCTTCAATATTTTTTTTATCATCTATTCCGCACAGCCCCATAGCCACTGTGGGAACTGAGTTGGATCTGGGGACCCAACTTTTAAAAAACCTGCAGGTCTGCATGGACTGTTCTTTTCCCTAAATTGCTGCCTGAGTCTATCACCTCCCCTCCCTCTCCCTCCTTTTCCCCAAACCCCGAAAAGGGGAAAAGTTGCTGTAAATGGCTGTCAGGGAACACAAACCTACCTTCTGCTGCTAAGTTGGTTCTGCTGGGATTCTCTGGTTCTGTTGGGCTTTGTTTTTTTCTTTTTAGCAGACTGGCAGACCTTTGTGTGTTTGCCTTGGTTTCTCTGCCCTGTAGGAAGGATCAGATATTTCCCCCATAGTAAAACAAAGGAAAGTGGCTGGAGGGTGGAGGGTGTTATTCAGTGGCTCTTTGAATTGGACAACTTGACCCAATTTTATTGACACTTTCAGGGAGGCGCTTGAGGATGACCATCCCTCTCTCCACTGCAATGTTCATATACTTTGCTCACCAAACACTCCCTCCAACCCCCTGGAAAGATTGCCCCATGAGGAATGATGGACCCATTTATTTCCACATAAGAAGCCAATACCAGGGAATCCTGGATTTGATCATGGTTCCCAAATATACCTTATTGGTAATTTTAAAGCATATTGAATTGCACACCCTTACTCTCAAGTCAACCAGGGACCATTCATTAAAATGCAAAACGTCAGAAACGCTGCTAAGAAATTGGACCGAACTTCAACACTCATTTAAGCATCTCTATTCCATTGACTGTGACTCAATCATAGAGCCAACCATTTCAGTAAAATGTTAAAAAATCAAATTTAAAATAATGAAAATTCTCTGTACTTTCAACAGGATTTAAACCCAAGTTATCACATGCTCAAGGTACTCATTAAAACAACTAAAGGCCCTTGCTTACCTGCCTGATCGTGTTAATTTATTTGGTCCTGTAGAAAAATCAAGATCTAGGAATAACAGATAAAAGAGAGAAACAAATGCAGCAATGTGAACATCTCCTGAGGCAGTTTGTGTTATGATTTGATGCTCCGGCTGCAAACTACACATGGAAGTCCAACTCTGGCTGGCCATGTGAGGGAGCTGGAAAAGTAAAAAGAGCACCAGCAGCAGCATGGTTGTGACTGCCAGAAAACCTCGGCCACAGCCTCAGCTCAACACTTTCATTGCAATGTAGCCACAGTTTCAGAACACTCTTCACATCTGTCCTGTAATGCTTATGTGTTGTTGACCAATTTTGATTCCAACCTGGAATTCTCAAGCATTCCTTAGACAAAACTTGCCTATCTATAGTGAGCATCTCAAATTTGTATTGCGTTGGTTGTTTATCAAGTCTTCATACGAGTGGAGAATATTGCCAGCTCCTCAGTTTGTTATGAATTTTACAGGTGGATTTTGGATAGCTGTGGATCCTCCATAAGTTGATTACAATGTTTTTTGATAATTACAGGGTACTTAACAAGCTCCTTCCCAGTATTCTGAAATGATCTGCAAAACCTGAGGAAAACATGTTTTTCTAGTGCTGTTACCCAAAATTTCTAGTACTGTTCCCCAAATAGGTAGGTCTTCCTTTGAACTGGGGGAATTAGTGTGCAAGGAGAGCCAGCGAGATGGGGTAATTGCAAGATCCTCCACCAATGTATATGGGGATTGTTCCTCTAGAGTACTCTTAAGTAAACAATTGAGTTAGCCATGTTAGTCTGTAGTAGCAAAATAGTAAAGAGTCCAGTAGCACCTTTAAGAATAACCAACTTTACTGTAGCATAAGCTTTTGAGAATCACAGTTTTCTTTGTCAGATGCATGAAGAGAACTTGCATCTGATGAAGAGAACTGTGGTTCTCGAAAGCTTATGCTACAGTAAAGTTGGTTAGTCTTAAAGATGCTACAGGACTCCTTACTACTTAAGTAAACAATTGGATGTACAATCAAAAAAGTTTTTATTTATAAAATAATAAAGACCAGTTGCACCAAAATACACATGGCACACACTCAGATGTAACTACAAGAAAGGTAGGAAAATGGGAAATAGAAATCCAAGGCGTTGGGTGATATTTACCAATCCAGAAGGCAGAGCATGTACATAAGAAAGCAGCTTTGAGGATACCAGTGTTTTGCAATATGAGGAAAGGTTCAGATAGGAGTCTGATAGTGGGTGTTGCATCCAAAGACACACACCCAGCTATGACTGAGGGTATCCCAATTATATTGTGGAATATACCCTGGGGCAGGATTTCATCTTCTGCCTAAAAACAGTAACTTGATGGCTGTCTCCAAAGTGCCTGATGGTCCACAATGGCTGAACAGGTGAAGCTTATATCAGATCCTGAATGGGCCAGAATGGGGAAGAGGATGAGGGAAGATCGGCAGAGTGTGGAAATGATTAATTGAGAAACCCCTGGAAGACCCTGTTGTCTTAGCATCTTTGCACAGCCTGAAAGCTAGTCTTGCTTTGTGTTAGTAATTTTCCAACTCCTGGCCAGTGTTTGGCAACCATTTCCTGCCTCATCAGGCAACCTTTCTATACTTTTTAAAACACAGGAGGAGAGGGGCTTATAATATAGCCATTATAATGGTTGAGAGTAATGGTTGACTGCTAAGGAGTACCTGCTCCTCACTGGAGAAGTGTATGGGTTTTGGATATATTTTATGAAGATGGCAACTTTCTAAATCAGTGCCAAGTGGCAAAGAGACGGTGAGGGGAAAGTAAAGGGGGGGGGGGAGAGCCAGTGATGACAACTCCATTGAAACTGCTCCAGTGCTCTTGATCAGGACTCCCACTTAAGAGATCCACAACAAGCATTTTTGGGACTACTTTATGCACACTCAACTATGGCTGAAGTAGCCCAATTACACTATGGATCATACACGGGCAGGATTGCATCTTGTGCGCCAAAACTGTAACTTGATGGCTATCTTCAGGGTGAGACAATAAAGCTGGGAAAGTTTTGATTAAATCTTCCTGGGTGTAACTAAAGGTTAAAAAAGGTGCTTGATGGCCCGCAATGGCTGGATAGTTGGGGCTGATCAGATCCTGAACAACCCAGAATGGCAGAGCGGATAAGGGAAGATTGTCAGGCTGTGGAGCAGATTAATTCAGGAACTTCTGGAAGACCCTGTTGTTTTGCTCAGCTCCGAGAGTGTGGGGCTGAAAGCTATTCTTGCCTCATGACTCACATGTTAATAATTCTCCAACTCCTGGCCGGGGGTTGACAGCCATTTCCTGCCTCACCACACAGCATTTAAGTGCTTTTGACAACAAATGAAGAAAGGGGTTTATGATATAGCCAAAATCATAAGCTTCTCTATTAATGTGAGGGTCATGGTCAACTAGTAACAGTATCTGCTCCTCACTGGGGAAGGGTATGGATTTTGGATACATTTGTGTAATGAGGACAACTTTTTAAATGAATGCCAAATGGCATAGAGACTGTGAGGGAAAAGATAGGTAAAAAAGAGCCAGTAATGACAACTCCAGATTTCCATTCATGCAATAGATTGAATTCAAAGGTTTCATCGGGTAACATACCCTTTTTGCAATTTCTTGATGATATAAAGACAGAGCATTTAGGGTAAGGATAGAGAAGAACATTGTGCTGCTGAGTTACAGGGGACTAGAACTGGGGAAAGATAGGTTCATATCTCTGCCCTGAAGCTCAGTGTCAGTCTATGGAGAACAGGATACGTTGAAGTTGACTCCCACCTCTTGCAACAAGAAATCCAAGCTCTCTTGGGTTAAGGTTCTTTAATGAGGTATCATAGCTTCAGCATATATGTGTCCATAGGTTACACAGAGGCAAGTAAAAGCATCTGGCTGTACACAGGTCCTTTGTTGAGAATGACGTATGGAGTGCTTGCTACAAAGTTTCAGTCCCTCTACGTAAGCCTCCCCACCCTTGGTGCCCAACCAGTTGGGTACAGTCAGTGGGAGAGTAGGATGGAACTGTCCCAAGGCCGCTGTGGTGAGCCATCTCAGATAAGAGTGCAGCCTTCCCAGGAGCTGGACAGCTTATACGAAAAATAGACACACACAGGAGATTATTGCAATAAATCACAAAGATGGAGGGACTGTGGACAACAGACCTGACACTCAGGGGTCTGGGGCCCTCTCCAATTCATATCCTTCATAGTCGTTTTATGAGGACAAAATGTGAGATAAGAGAATCCAATACCCTGCAATACCTCCTGAAGGAATGGCGGGGGGAAAGTTAAATGAATAGATAGCTATTGAATAGATAGGTAGCTGAAAAACTGAATAGACAGCTAGTTGAAATATTTTCTCTTTCTTATTGTTTCCAGAGTCTTGCAGTCCATCATTAATGATATTATGGGTTTTGCCAACTATCAGAGCTCAGAGTGACAGGCGGGATGTCATAATGCTACATAACCACATTTGTGGTAGCAGTGAGAGAAACATGAAGACAAATGAGGTCAAAATCGACAATAATAAAAAAGACATTGGGAGCTGATATGATTCAAATTAAGGGAAATGGAATAACCTGCCTCTCTCTGCCCCCCCCCCTCACTCACTCTGCCTCTCTCTGCCCCCCCTCTCACACATGTACACAAATACACATCGTTGCTATTATCACTGGAAACTGCAATTGACTGTGACTAATAACTCGTCCAAAAAGAAAGTAGGCATTTGAAAACTGGCCACCAAGTTCAGGATAGTTATAGGAGGTGCACTGCCAAAAAGGATGGGAATTAGGAGGACATCCTGGTCCTGATACCCAACAAACTGTTTCCCCCAAAGGGACCCCTATATTTGCCCTCCACAGAGGCCTCTGTTACATGGCTACCAGATGGGCACTCTGCTGGTTCAAATCCCACTACAACCATGAGCTCGGCACGTGGCCTTGGATAAGACACTCCTCTCAGCCCCAGCTCCCCTGCTGTATTGTGGGGATAATAACACTGACTTTATTCAGTGCTGAATGGCACTAATCTGTCTAGATGTGTAATATATAAGTACATTATTGTTGTTGTTGTTGTTTTTATTTCATTTAGTATCAAATTGGGATGCATGTGTCTAGGCAGAAGTTATGACACCATTTATGAAAGAGTTTTAGGTGATTCTTAGAGCTACTGTGTTCACTTCCAGGTTTTCTTTGGAAGTGTTGTCATCACAATCGTAACACCAGCCCTGCAACATGTCCCCACCCCCAACATTCCCAGTGGTTGCCAAGCTCATCCTAGATACAGGAGAAAATGATCAGTCTTAACTAGCCAGCTCTACTACACCTTTTGTACTTTTGGCACACTCTTTGCAAGGAAACATTATAGAGTACTTCACTTCCAACTAGGGTTGCCAACACTGTGCTGGCAACTGGTGGGAGCTTTTCTGAGGTGGGGACATGTAAATCGGCCTCACTCGAAAGTCACAACATCATTTCTGGTGTGAATCCAGAAGTGCCATTCTTGAGTTGTCATGACAGTTTAGGATGCTCTGTAAGTGTTTTACAATAGAATTTTGGAGGAATTCTAGAGGGTCACTTGAACACAAGAATATCAAGTTCAAGTTTATTATTACAATCTAGGATCAGAATTTGAGTCAGCATATACAATAATATATAACAAATACATTGATTATATGTCTAAGCATATCTAGGAAACTGAACAATATATTTAAATAAATAAAATTATTAAATATTGGTTAAAATTTCTTAGAGGAAGTTATGATAGTCTATCTAATTAAACTAGTCGGGGTGCAGAATCTTGCTACCTCAGCAGTGATTTCAAGAATATCTATCAATGCTTTGAACAGATTTTAGCTTGATTTAAATGCTTGATAAAAAAAATATGGGATACAGAATCCTTACCAGAAACTTGGAAGGAAGCTACGATCTCCTTAATACCAAAAGACGGAGCGGATTTGAAAGAATTTAAAAACTATAGACCAATCTCATTGTTGAATGTGGATTACAAAATTTTTGCTTCCAAGCAAAATTTTTGCTTCCATACTTTCATGGAGAATAAGAAAAATTATGGACCGGATGATACATCATGACCAAGCTGTTTTTTTAACAGGAAGACAGACTAGTCATAATATAAGGAAAATATTAAGCATTCTGGAATACTATGAGGCACATCCAGAAAAATAATTCACTCTAATGTTCCTAGATGTGGAGAAAGCTTTCGACAATCTCAACTGGCAGCTCATGTTTAAACAACTTGGAGAGATGCAATGTGAGGAAAATTTCCTCAAAATAATTCAAAAAGTCTATGATAAGCAGAAAACTAGAATATTAGTAAACGGGCAATTAACAGATCCAATAGAAATTGAGAAAGGAACCAGACAAGGCTGCCCATTATCCCCTCTTTTGTTCATATTAACACTGGAAGTACTTATGGAAAAGATCCGAAACACAGATGAAATCAGAGGAGCCAAAATTAGGAAGCAAGAATATAAAGTGCAAGCATTTGCAGATGACTTAGTATTTATTCTAGAGGATCCTTTAACATCAGTACAGAAGCTCCAGCAAGAAATTGAGGAATATGGTGCCATGGCTGAGTTAAAAATAAATATTCAAAAGACAAAGCTGATTACAAAAAACATTCAAAAGCAGCAAATGGAAGAACTAGCTCAAAAATCACAAATTGTGACTGACAAGAAGATAAAATATTTAGGAATCTGGATGACTAATCGATGTAGCTCTCTCTAGGAAGACAATTATATGGTCTTAATGAAAGCAATTTAAAAAGATTTGGAAAGATGGAAGGACTTACAGATATCATTTTTGGGAAGAATTGCAGCGGTAAAGATTAATATCCTTCCAAGAGTCCTATTTTTGTTTGAATCTATACCAATAGGGGTTCCCCAAGTATTTTTTAAAGAACTGAATCAGACAGTATGATCCTTTATATGGCAGAATAAAAGACCACGAATCAAACTGAAAGCTTTACAAGATACAAAGGAAAGAGCTGGTCTTTCCTTACCAGATTGGTTGTTATATTATAAAGCCTGTGCAATGACTTGGTTGAGAGAATGGATCACCTTGGAAAATGAAAGACTTTTAAATTTGCAAGGACATGACCTAATGATGGGCTGGCATGGATTTTTGTGGTATATAAAAATGGGAACATCATAATTACTTTAAAAATCATTGGATAAGGAAAGCATAAGTGTCTGTCTGGGAAAGAATAAAATATACCTTTTATGAGAAAATTCCACTATGGGTATCCCCAATTGAAGCATTTATACAACCTACTTTGAAAAAAGAGGGGAAGATGCCTACTTATAAGATGCTACTGAAACCAGGTGGTCTATTAAAAATACAAAAGAAATGGCAGATCTAGATATAGAATTGGGCTGGTGGGGCCAGGCACAATTGGAATCTAGATATAAAAAAGATAAGACAATAGGTTGGTTGTTGTGGGTTTTCCGGGCTGTATTGCAGTGGTCTTGGCATTGTAGTTCCTGACATTTTGCCAGCAGCTGTGGCTGGCATCTTCAGAGGTGTAGCACCAAAAGACGAAGATCTCTTAGTGTTATGGTGTGGAAAAGATGTTGGCAGGTCATTTGTATCTACTCAAGAGGGGTGGGGTGGAGCTGAGTCATCCTGTAAGAGTTTCCCAGGGTGTGGAATGCTAATGGCAGGAGGCTTCACTGTATCCTGAGGAGGTTCTTTTGCATATGGATTGGGGCTTGATGTGCTAATCTTCTCTGCAGGGCTATTGTCGAGTATAGAGTGTTTTGTTAGCCTGGTGTTTTTCAGAACTGGAAACCATGCTCTGTTCATTCTTAAGGTTTCTTCTTTCCTGTTGAAGTTTTGCTTATGCTTGTGAATTTCAATGGCTTCCCTGTGCAGTCTGACAAAGTAGTTGGAAGTGTTGTCCAGTATTTTGGTGTCCTGGAATAAGATACTGTGCCCTGTTTGAGTTAGGCTGTGTTCAGCCACTGCTGATTTTTCAGGTTGTACAAGTCTGCAGTGTCTTTCATGTTCTTTTATTCTTGTCTGGATGCTACGCTTTGTGGTCCCGATGTAAACTTGTCCACAGCTGCAGGGTATCCGGTATACTCCTGCAGAGGTGAGGGGGTCTCTACTGTCTTTTGCTGATCGTAGCATCTGTTGTATTTTTCGGGTGGGTATGAATACTGCTTGAAGGTTATGCTTTTTCATAAGCTTTCCCATCTGATCAGTAATTCCTTTGATATATGGCAAAAACACTTTTCCTGTAGGAGACTTTCCTTGGTTGTTTGATTCATCCTGGGTTTGATTGCTCTTTCTGGATACCTTGGTCATCCGCAAAGCAAACTTTCAGTTAGGTCACAAGGTCTACAGGAAACCAACTCACACTGATCGGTACTTACACAAAAACTCCAATCACCACCCCCGACAGAAAAGAGGCATAATGAAAACATTAGTGGATCGCGCAAGACGGATATGTGAACCGCACTTTCTCAATGAGGAAATTAATCATCTAAACCACGCACTTCAGGCAAATGGCTACTCCAGAAATGAAATCCGAAGAGCAATTAGTCATCCAGATTAGTCATCCACGTTCTCCGGCCGTGAAAGCCTTCGACAATATATAAGACAATGGGTTTCTATGAAATAGAAGAGAAAATTGATATGATAATGTGTGGTACCAATGTTAAAATGATAAAGAAAATATATGGTGAGCTTTTAAAACTACAGGGGGAAGAAGTCAAAGACAATATGATAGAATGGGCAGAAAATGTGGGGCGTACAATCGATGGGCCACATAGTTCGGGATACTTATGGAAGTTGCACTGCCAAAATGAAGGGAATTGAGGCATCCTGGTCCTGATACCCAAGAAACAATTTCCCTCCAGGAACCCCATATTTGACTTCCACACAAGAATCTGGGGCATGGCTGCCAGTTGGACAGAGTGCTGGTTCGAATCCTATGACTGCCATGAACTAAGCAGGTGGCCCTGGATAAGTCATTAGCCCCAGCTCCCCAACTGTGTTGTGGGGATAATAATAACACAGGCATTGTTTATCACTGAGTAGCACTAATCTGTCTAGACAAGCAGTATATAAGCACAGTCTTCTCCTCCTCCTCCTCATTGTTGTTGATCTTCTTGTTATGTTTAGCATCAAACTGGGGTCCATGTATCTAGGCAGAGGTTTTGCCAGCTTTTACCACAGAGTTTCATCCCACTCTACCAGGTGGCAGCTGGGGAAAGAGGCTGTCGGTCAATGTGGACTGCTGAAGCAAGTTTTGCCTTACTGTAGCATTAATGCTCTGAGGAAGAATCTGTTTCTCAGCTTCGTTAGCTGTAGTTATCCTCAGCATTCTTGTCAGAAAACATGAACTAACTTTCAACCCTTTGATATTAGGGAGGCCACTGGTGCCAGCCACCCGATGAATGGGGAAATTGAGATCATGGTAAGTCCCAGACTGCTGACAAGTGGTCTCCAACAGCAACAACAACCTTGTGTGTCCAGTCCATAAGGAATGATTTACACCTTTTGGCTCCACATAACTTAGCTGCATGGCATGGCCCACCACATCAAGTGCTAGAAGTAGATCCAACAACAACAAACAAAACACTCATCCCATGTCTACTTGGAGAACATCAGCTTAAGCCACCAACACTGTCTCTGTCACATAGCCAAGCCTAAAAGTTGGCTGAAATGGCTCTAGAGAATAGGGCTGCTCTGCTACCACTTTTTCGGTTATTTTGCCCAGAGGGAGGCCCTTCCAGGCCCCTTGAAATGTAGCACAGCCAGCTAGCAGATGATTATTTTCTCTTTTGAAGAGGGCATGGGATTTGAATACGTCTTGAGAACATCTATTCTCCCTGGCTAGCGAGAAAGACTTGGAAGCAGCCGTGCCTCAAGCCAACATAAAGTATGTCAGTCAATTTATGCATGGGGTGGAGAAAGTGGAGAGTGGGGACCTTTACCTCCCTCTCCCATAGAAGTACAATTTGGGGGCACGCAATGAAGTTTTTGGCAAACTGGTGGAAGTACTTCCATGATGGACTGCATGTTTTAAAGACGCCTGGAAGGGGCAGTTACACAAACCTCTGAATACCAGTGCTGGGAGGCAGCACTGGGGAAGGTCTCAGCCTGTTTGCTTGGCCCTCCAGGGGAAACTTGAACACTGTGTGAAAGAGTATGTTGGATGACATGGACCACTAAACTTATCCAGCGAGTACATTCTTAATTCCTTATTTATTAACCTAAGCAGTCTGCTCCATGCTTTTTATTACTTTGGGCACAGTATTAAGTGGCAAATCAAAGGCTCATTAAGTACTCACCTGCTTTTCCTGGTAATAGTTCAAGCTATCCAGTAGATGCATTTTGATAATGTATCTAACCAGCCAGGACCTCTTATTCCATTAGCTTAGTATTATTGGTGGTGAATTGGTGGGTTGATATCCCCCAAGAACCCTCGATTGAGGGGTGCCATGGTCCAACTTGCTACTTTTCTGCTTGGATGTCATTGTTGTTTCCCTGATGGGGGTCCTGTGCCCCTTCCTGTTGAAGAACAGCAATGAGTGAACTTTCCTCTATTTTTCCTGTTTATTTTTGTCAGTGGTTTTCCAAGCTCTGCTTTTGGTTTTGAAAACCCAGTTGTAGGGTCCACACAGGTTTGTGGTTTCCCAGTGCATGAAGCTCCCTTAGTCTATCCTGTCTACATCTTTCACTGAAAGCATGTTTATCCTGCATGTGCATGTGTAATTCAGTTTGTGAAAAAAGAGTGAATGCAGATTCAGTTTATAAATGCAGCCAGGGACCCATGTGGGATTCCAATCACAGGTTCAGCGGTACGTGCATTGAATGTAACAGAAGAATTATTCAAGTGCACAGTCCACATGGATTGTACATGCATTCACTGTAACCCACAAGCAGGACCACTAGCCTATCGGTGCTGTATACTGCAACTGGCATGGCCTTTACAGAGCCAATTTTTTAAAAACAAACTGAGAACTTCAAAATGGGCCCATCAAAGTAGCACTCTGAATCAGCCAATAGGGGCTGGGAAAGGTTCAGATCTGACTGGAGGTTTTGAGGGTTCCAGGATTGAGGGTTCCAAGTTAGAGACTGAAAGCTGGGAATGAGAGAGAAAGGCTGGCTTACCAGAGGTGTCGATTAAATAGCTTTGGTGAAGTTCCCTGTTTGGGTAACTGAGGGCCAAGCTACACATGACGAATGACACTTGAACAGCAAGTGTAGTTCTCCCTGTTCACTTGCCCTCCACTCAATCCACTTGCCGTTCAAGTGTCATTCGTCATGTGTAGCTTGGCCCTGAGGCAGTGCAGTGTGCCAGCAGGAACTGCCGGACCAGGTTTGTTTGCTGCAGCGGAGTCCTGCCTTTATATGTTATAAATATACTGAGCATGTACTGGTTTGAAGCCTTACATCCCACAACTGATGGTGAATGGTGAATATTGACTTCAGTTGCCTGTTTCTGCATAAACCTTCTTCTTGTTTGAATTTAAAGAACAAATTATCTTGTTCTTGCCACTGTACTGCCTTATCCCTCAGTTATCCATTCCAGGCTTGGGTTGCTTCCTATCCAAGCCCAAATTCTCTCTCTTTGAACCATTTAAAGAAAGTAGTTTATTATATTACGTTTTTAAAAATGTTGCTGGAGAAGGACATTGTGTCCAATTTTCGTTCGGCCTCTAATCTGACCCCTCTGGGCAAAATAACACAAAAAGTGGTGGCAGAACAACCCCGTGCCTTCCTAGATGACGCAACTGTTCTAGAGCCATTTCAGTCAACTTTCAGACTTGGCTATGCAATAGAGACGGTGTTGGTGGCTTAAGTTGACGTTCTCCAAGTAGACATGGGAAACGTATCTTGTTTGTTGTTGTTGGATCTACTTCTAGCAGTTAATGTGGTAGGCCATGCCATCCAACTAAGTGTCAGTCTATGGAGTTCAAGTTACTCTGATTTCATCTCCCACCCCTTGCAGCGAGAAATCCAAGGTCTCTTGAGTCAAAGGTTATTTATTGAGAGAATATATATTCATAGTACAAGTGTCCATAGATAATCCAAAGGCCAAGAAAGCTTCTGGCTAAACACAAAGGCTTTGTTGAGAAAGACGTGTTAGTTACAAGTTGCAGTATATCAACCCTCTTTCCATCCCCACCCCCCATATGCCTGGTTAGTATAGGAGTTGGGTATGTGAAAGTAACTTCTTCAAGGTCTCTGTGACTAGCCACTTCTGATAAGGCCAGCTTGGGAACCACAGCTGTCTCTGTGAACCTGCACACAAAACAACACTGGAAAAATATAGCAGTTAGAAATACAGAAGTGAGAAAACAAGATGGCAGTGCTGTGGGTCACAGACCTGACACTAAGTTATGTAAGTTATGACACTAAGGGCCAAGCTACACATGACGAATGACACTTGAACAGCAAGTGTATTTCTCCCTGTTCACTTGCCCTCCACTCAGTCCACTTGCTGTTCAAGTGTCATTCGTCATGTGTAGCTTGGCCCTTAGTCAAAAGGTGTAACTCGTTCCTTATGGACTGGACACACAGAGTTGCTGTTGCTGTTGGAGACCATTTGTCAGCAATGTGGGACTTGTCACACAACACCATGATCTCAATTTCCCCATTCATCAGTAAGCTGGCACCAGTGGCCTCCCTAACGTCAAATGGCTGAAAGTTAGTTCATGTTTTCTGACAAGAATGCTGAGGATAATTACAGCCAACAAAGCTGAGAAACAGATGCTTAAATTCTTCCTCAGAGCATTAATGCTACAGTAAAGGCAAAAGGTTTCTCTTTCTTTACTCCAGAGGAGAACCTGCCTGATCTTTCTTGTCAGACTCTTAACACAAACTCCCCACAATCCTGTCAGAAACCGAATGACTCCCTTCAGCTTGTTTCTAACGGACAAAACAGAGAGGAAGGCGCAGCCAGCCACTCAAGTTCTATATTCCAGGCAACAGTTAATTCCTCCCTGCCCCCCTGCCCCCAGCTCTATGATCTCGCTGCACTTAGGAGAAATGCTTTTAAAGAGCAGTCCATCACAGAAGAAGTTAACTTAAGCAAAAGATCAAAATTTGACCAGGATTTGACTGACTCATTTTCACCACTTTCAGTTTTGTCCAGCAGATAAAAACATGAGACAAAGCCCTATCTGGGAAAAAATCTAGCTGAGCTGCAGTTATATGCAATTTGGGAGATCCTTGATCAGATCTCCTGATGTGTTTTGCTTGGCTTCAAAGCAGCCATGGGGAAGAGGCAGCAGCTAATTGAAGCAAGGAAGTTGGGCTATGAGGGAGGGCTCCAAACTCTTCTCACCCAATGCTCTCCAACGTTTTAGCACCTTAGCTGGATGGAGTGTATATGGGTATTTTTTTTTCTTTAGCAAAACAACAGGTTCAAAACATTTTTAAAACAATTTCAAACCATTTCCACCTTTTTTTCTCATTAAAAAAGTATCTTACCTTCATGGTAAAAATAAAAGCATTTGGAACACTCAAAGCCGAAACACACGATACGAGATACTAGTGTCTATGTGAGTGTCTTTATCACAGTCTGTCCCTACCTTCCCGTGTCTTATTGCCCTCTAGAGAACTCGTGCCGGAGCCTCTGTCCAGTGCATGTGTCAGAAAATAAGTGGATAATCGTGTAGCTGCCCTGCTGAGTGTCTGTGGTCAGTACCATAAAGTCGTCGTTGCAGAGAGGTGATCTTGTTGTTCTCTATGGTGCTTAGTAAATTTGTACCAGCTGAGCTTGGTATTTCAAATGAGCAGTTCCGGAAAAGTCTTTTAAAGAACAACTCCACCTGGTGTCCATTAGGAGGAAATGCTTCTCCAATGTATCAAGGTTCTGGAGAAAAAATGCATGCTCAAATGGGTAGTGCCTGATGGGATACCATTCCCAACCTTGGAGAATGGCAGAGAAACCCATGCAAACACTAACACGGGTGCGAGAGCAGTATGGCCACAGCGAGCAAGTGTTCAGAAGTCCTTGGATCCCCACGTGTAAGTCCAAACACGTGTTTTTCATATCGTGTGCTTTAGCTCTCAGTCAAAGATTGTCCATCTTACAAGTAGGTTGACCCA
Source organism: Eublepharis macularius (assembly GCF_028583425.1). NCBI lineage: Eukaryota > Metazoa > Chordata > Lepidosauria > Squamata > Eublepharidae > Eublepharis > Eublepharis macularius. The sequence goes on along the minus strand of NC_072801.1, from coordinate 68,157,223 downwards.
AACAACTCTAGAATTATCTGGAAGGACAGAAAGCCCCAAAATTTTGGCACTATTCCAATTCACACACTACAAAGTCCTCATGACCACCAGCCATGTTTTGATCTGAGGCATCCATCCATACTTGGAACTTTAAGGATCCCAGGTCCCCTGGTGAGAGCAGAAGATCCCCCACTCCCCCACTTTACCCCTCCCCACCATATGACTAACAGGGGGGAGGCAGGGGAATAGGCACCCCAGCCGCACTCCCATTGCGGCACGACAATGTCATTCTGAGTAGCGACGTCATCATGCTGCCCTAAGATTGCACTTGTGCTTTGCCATGGGCCAATTTGGGCCCAAATTGGCCAATGTGAGGCACATGGGTGCTCCTGGGCCTGCATGACATCACTTCTGGGAAGCAATGTTGTGATGGAATGGGCATATTACTCCTCCCCTCCCCGTGATTGGCTGGCATGAACATAACAAATTGGAGCTAACAGGATTGTCAAGAGGAAGTTGACACTTGGAATCTGACATGGGAGTGGATTAGAAATCTAATAAAATAAAGAAACATAAATAAATAGGCGAGCAGAGTTCCGAGAAAGCAAAAGTCATTGGGACCTTCGCTCATAATTTAATTATTTTACCCCTTCAGAGACAACTAATGCACAACCATGCAACACAGATGAATTGCTTCCACCAAGGATTTTTATCATGTCCCCCCCCCCCCCACATATAACATGTCACAGAAAATGAGATAAGGCATCCTTCAACATCTACGGCACACTGTCAAGAGATGTCTTTTCGTGCAGCCGGAATGGCAGCATATTCTTTTATATTTGGACCGGAGTCGACATCCATGATTCCTGGCTGCCGGCAAAGGAATATTTGCTATTATGCCTGAATCCAAGTTGTCGTCTCCTGTGTTTTATAAAGTGATGAGAGAAGCAAATCAGTTAAAAAGTTCCTGACTTTCCTTTGCTTGGATGCTGCAACTTTTTATTTTTTACACCACCACCCACTTTCACCTTATCCTAGACTGAGGAAGAGAACGATAACTGAGGAAATGGTCAAAACTTGACCAGGGCCGATTCCAGACGACTAACCGGAAGGTGCTTCATGCCGCCATGTTCCGGATCGCGACGGAGAAAACGCAAAATATCGTGTTTTCTTGCGCGAGTTTGGCGCGACGTCACGCCAGACTCGCACGAGAAAACGCGATATTTCGTGTTTTCCCCGTCACAATCCGGAACATGGCAGCATGAAGCGCTTTCCGGTTAGTCGTCTGGAACCGGCCCTGGATTTGATTGTCTCATTTGTCCAGCAGATAGAAGCAGAAGACAGAACCCCACATGGGAAAATACTCCAGCTGAACTGCAGTCATATATGATACGGGAGAGATCCTTGTTCAAATCTGATATTTTTTGTTTGTCTTTAAAGCAACCGTGGGAAAGAGGAAGCAGCTAGCTTGGCCAGGGGAGTCAGGGCCAAGCTACACATGACGAATGACACTTGAACGGCAAGTGGATTGAGTGGAGGGCAAGTGAACAGGGAGAAATACACTTGCCGTTCAAGTGTCATTCGTCATGTGTAGCTTGGCCCTCAGAGTACAGAAGAGGGTTCCAAATTCTTCTCACCTAATTTCGCCAATGTTTTAGCTCTTATTAGCTGTATCGGAATTTTTTCTTTAGCCAAGCAATTCATGGGTTCAGAGCATTTTCCAACCATTTCAAACCATTGGCCACTTTTTCTCCCCAAACAAGTACCATTCTTCTTCATGGTAAAAATAAAAGAATTTTATTTTTCAGTCAAAGATCGTACAGGTTGGTTGGCCCTAACAACTCCAGAACTATCTAGAAGCTAAGGATGCCCCCGACTTTGGCACGATTCCAATTCACACATTACAAAATTCCCCTGACTGCCAGCCATATTTTGATCTGATTCGTTCTGGGGCATTCATGCTTGGAACTTAATTCCTGGGATCATATGGATTAGGACTACAATGTGCAGGCTTAAGAGTTCCCTGATATCATTTCCCATCCAAAATTTGCATCAAGAGCCGCTCTTTTCTTATTGGGGAAAGCTGTGTGTAGCCATCAATATAGGAAAACTTCCTGAAGGATTTTTTAAGGTATGAATCTGGACCCTTATGTTGGACAGCCAAGAAGAAACGATAGCTCAACAAGGCTGCTTCAAGTTGGAAAAGCAAACACACATCCTACACACAGTTGGTGCAGATCTAAACCAAGGTGTTGTGGGCCTCATTCTTTGGAGGCTTTATCCACTTGTCAGCTCAGGGGAGCATACATTATTTCCCTCTCCTTCAGATAAGTCTCACAACAACTTGTGAGGTAGTTGAGGCTTAGAGAAAGTTATCGGCGCAACAATTTCAGAGAGGTAGTTGAGTCACGCTGCTGGAGCAATAATTGACCCTTGTCAACCCAAGTGACTCAACTTAATTCCATTTACAATTCTTGTCTATGCAGGAAACATGATATTATTCAGCAGAAAGTGATATTATTCCACCCCCACCCCCACCCCCCACCAAATGCCCTTTAGCTGTCTCTTTGGGCCTCCTTCAAATGCCACAAAGGGGCTTTCTCTCCAAGACATTCCCCACCCAGGAATTTTGATGTCCCCAAAGGTTGGTCTGCTTGATCTCTATGTATTAGAAATACAAACGAGATGAAAACGATACCCAATAACATTTTGTAAAACAACATCCTTGCAAGTGAGAGATAATTTTGGAGACGTTTGTCGGAGAAACAGCGCTCTGATTAAGTTTACCTGTCAACTCAGGGAAGATCAAGCGATAATCCTCCCCAAATATGTCTTCTATACATGTTTTTTCGAGAGCTGTGGTATACTCCCGCCTACAAAGAAACTGAAGTTCATCACAATTCTTGCAAGCAGAAACTATGACGATGAGGGACAGGACGAGTGCCGCTGTAGCCAGTTTCATAGCTGTGAATGGTTTCTGTTCTGTTCGCTTGCATAAATAGAGAAGGGGAGCCCTGAGCTGTGAAGTGCAGCATGCCAACTCATTTTATCTGGCCATGGCATTGGCAGATAATCAAGGACACGTCAAGTTTTCCTCATAAGAACAGTGCCATGAATGCAGGATCATAAAGTACAACTATTGAGCAGTTACCTTGGGTGGAGAATTGATGCAGGTGGCATCTCTCGATCAGGTGCATCACATATCACCGTTTACAACTTCTAGGGTTCTAAATGGAGTTTTGGAGTTTGGTTTCCAATAAATATATAAATAGTAATGAGGAGCCTTCCAGGGAAGGGGTCCCCTCCCCCCACAAACCTATGCAGCCTGTTTTTTCCCATTCCTCACAATGATGTCATTTAATTGGGTACATCTTCTCGGTTCTCCTCTACCTCTGTGCAATTTTTCCCCAAACCTTCTTACTATGATCTTCTGGAAAGATCGTACTCAAAGCATGTTTGGTGGCCATGTGAATGGGAAGAGGCAGATTTTACCTCCCCGCTTACATCTGGTGTCACATCTGGAACCAGTTGTCTTGTAACCACCATTTCCCCCTCAACCATGGCTGGATTTTAGCCAGCTTTTTATAAATATCAGGTGTACATATCTCATTTTAGCAGGATTGCTTTTGTAAAAGCCAACAAAAAGCGTTCTGGCAACAGTGAAAGGCAAAATGGCGGGCATGAGGGGCGAGTACCCGTGTGTGGACCCTCTGTCCCTGATGTGAATGCCTCTGTGTCCTCAGTGCCAATGAGTAGATTCGTGCCAGTGAATTGTCCCAGTGTGGAAGCCACCTGTGTCAATTTATTAAGCCACTGATCGCACTAAAATGTTTCATGTGAATAAAAACTCCAAACCCTGTGGGACCAAGCATAGCTTAAGTCTGTGATGTGAAATAGGGAAACACTTAGTGGGGAAAGCCAAAATATTCCTCTCACAGCTGCACAAATATAAGACTCCAAAGAAATTAGCTGTTCTTCTCAGTTGGATATGTGTAAAATCACAAATGGTAGGAAGACCCAGGTCACAAATGCCCCAGGTAAGGTGTATTTTGATGAAGAAGCAGGCAAGATAATTTTTGTTCTTGGTGATGTCCCCCACCTTCATTACAACATTGGATGCCTAGCTTCTAAGAGGGAGCGGGAAATGGCTGATGCCAACTCCAGCAGGGTTGCCAACTCCAGGTAGGGAAACTCCTGGAGATTTGGGGGTGGGACCTGGGGAAGGAGGGGTTTGGAGAGGGGCAGGACCTCAACTGGGTATAAAGCCCACCCTGCAAAGCAGCCATTTTATTCAGGAGAACTGAACTCTGTAGTCTGAGCATCAGTTGTAATTCCAGGACCCATGTGGTGGTTGGCAACCTTAGTTAGAATAGTTCTTAGCAACGTATCCCTTCCTCATCCTTCCCACTGGTTGACAGTCCTGGCCGGGTTGGCAGACCTGACAGGCCTACTAGAGTTGCCAGGTCAGTGCGGGAGAAGCCCATCTGGGTAATCTTTCTAACCGTAGACAGAGATCTCTCACAGAGGAAGTCCCAAGAAAGAGATGAATGAAACTGTAAGCAAAGATAGTTGAACAAAATCCTTGCTCCAGGCTGTGGGAGTTTCAGGCCTTCAATGCCTTTGCTCATGTGCGCTTACTGCTGGCCCATTTTCATGATTTGCGGGTGTCAGTATTTTCCCTGTTGTCTGGTTACTTTTTATATCGGTTGCTCTGGAGGGCTGCTTCTTCTCTTTTTCTTTCCTCACATACTCGCCTGAGCTAGCTTAATCGTGAGGGAAAGAGAACTGAGCATGCACAACTGCAGACTGCTTTGCACCTCAATCCACCACCACTGGCCAAGGGTGCAACTTTCAGACGTCACTTTGGCCGCCAAGCTCATACCAAGTCACAATGCAGTGGGGCCAGGGTACTTCCACCAGGCAACTTTATTGATGGTTGGGGTTTTAAAAACATATATTGCAGCCTAACAGAATGGGATCCCTTCATCAAGGGTTGCCAACTCTGGGTTGGGGAATTCGTGGAGATTTGGAAGGAAGCCTTGAGAATAATGCCAGAGAATCCAACCTTCCCTTCCTTTCCTGCCCCCCCCCCCTTGTATGAGCTTCTTTCTGCCACATGGCAGAAACTTGATTCAAGTTTTCTGGCAGTAAAACAGGACGGCCGTATCCAAGAAGATGCTTCAACCTAAGGTCCTTTGGATCTTAAGGCATTGGGCCACATTAAAGTAGATCAGAGTTCATGGTTCAGAAAGCATGGCTGAGTAGATGATGAAGAGGGGGAGCTTTGACTCGTCTTGAGAGCTTGCACCCTGAAAATCCTGTTGGTCTTAAAAGGGCTAGAGGACTCGAATCTTGCTGTTAAATCACAGTTTGCATGAAGAAAGCAGGGCAGTCAAAGGCGAGCAGCAAGGATCTCTGTTGCCAGGAAGCAATGTACACAGAATGCCCACTACTTTCATCAGGTCGAGACTTTAACGGATCAAGTCCACATTGAGCTTTTTCATGTACTACCTTAAGTATCCACAGATGGGGCCATGTTGAGAATTAGATATGCTGACAATTGATGATGAACCCACAAGGACATGGTGGCAGCAGGTGTGTGTATGTAGGGGTGGGGAGGAACCAACACCATTTCCTCTTTCCCTCATCTTGGCAGCCCTCACATCGTCTCCCCATTTCCTGCTTCCTTCTCTCCTTCCTCTCCTTGGGGAGGGATTTTACCTAGCATCTATCATATACCATAGTTTGATCTGCCTCTAAAGCTGCTATTTTCTATAGGGGCAAACACAAAGTTTTCCTCTTTGTGTTTGGCTTTGAGGAGATGGGTTGCCTCTTCTGTTTATTTTTTCCAGGGGAATTGGTCTCTGTAGTCTGTAGACGCATCGTAATTCCAAGAGAACCCTAAGTTCATCTCCCTCCTTTTCCTATCCTCCCCCCCCCCCACCAGCTAGCAAAATCTCTGAGACTGTACAGAGTACTATCCCAAGAATTACCCTTTGGGGCTGCAAAATTTGGCACTAATCCTGGGGCAGAAATAATGATGGTTGGTCTGTTAGAAGAGAAAGTAGAAGTACTTGAAGAGCAAATCTCCATGCTTGACCTGATTAGAGAGGAGGAGTTCTTCAACAGGACATGGAAGATGTTGCAACAAGACAAACAGTGAGAGGACATGGTCAAGGATGAGATCTGTATTGGGGGAGGGAACTACAAGGAAGACCTCGATTGGCAGGAGAAGGAGAAAGACGGTCTGAAAGTGTGTTGTGTTTTCAGGCTCTTTGAGTGTTACGGTTCTGTGAAACACAATGACTATTTTGGGTAGGCTCCAGAGAACTCATTAGTGTATGTCAGACATGTTGTAAGAACATTGTGGGCACATTATGGCTGATGAGTGCCATTACATTAGGATATGAAGACTTTGTCCATTTTCTTCTTGGGTGGCTAGTCACAGCATGTCCTGGTGGTATCTTGGAAACAACAGGTTGGGTCTTGCCACATTTTCTACTCAGTCTTCTCTGATTCTCCTCTGTCCTTACTACAGCTCCTATCCTGCAAGACTTTTGTTCATGCAGTTCTCATAAGCTGCAACATAGACCTGGGGGGGGGGGCGGTGAGAGGTGACACCGCCCTCCTCCCTTTTTCACCAGCAGAAAAGTGGTTCGATCCAACCTTCCCTTCCTTTTTTCCCCCTTGTATGAGCTTCTTTCTGCCACATGGCAGAAACTTGATTCAAGTTTTCTGGCAGTAAAACTGAGGATGGCCGCATCCAAGAAGATGCTTCAACCTAAGGTCCTTTGGATCTTAAGGCATTGGGCCACATTAAAGTATTCTGGGGTTGTATCAATATATGCAGAACTGTCTGAGTTAGGAAAGTAGACAAGGGGGATAACTCAAGTACACAGGGAAAGATAATGAGGGGAGAGCTGCAAGAAGAGAATCCGCAGATAAAAAGGGAGGGGGCATTTAGAAAAGATAAAGAGCTCAGAAGCTCCGAACAGATTAGTTAATAAAGACTTTTCTGTATTAATCCTGTCTACCTCTCAATTAATTTCTGCCCCATTTGACTTTGGCGCGAAGGGGTGAAGATTTATTTCATAACCATCTCTCTTTTCTTCTTGAAAGGCTGTCGTGCCCAAAGTGAGTTATCATGTCTATAAAGGCTTGAGCCACTGCGCCTTTATTCCATATGGGATAGCCTTCTTTGGGAGGCTCACCTGGTACAGTCCTTGTCCTAGGATGTCATAGAGCCAGCTGGGGGTGCCATGGAGTTCACATTGAATGTGCTTGGTAATCAAGCTTAACAATGTTTGACAGCAACAACCAGATGGTTGAATGTAAATCCAAACCAAGCGAGGTGTCGGGCATTTCATGCGTGGAGCACCCAAATGGTTTTGGTTCATACAAGCTCTGCAAGCTGGCAAGGGGGAAAGGGTTATCTCCTTGCCCCCTGTACAATTTTTCCAACGTGAAACAGCCCTGCAAAGTTCTGTTACAGCAAACCTATATGTGCTGACGTAGGTTTGGAGGCAAGTTAGGAGCATTTCCATTAGCAGCACCAAGTGTCTTCTGATCACTGCCATTTGTCCCGTTTTAGATGCCATTATAAGGAGAAAGGAATGGCAGAGATTCAAGGGCTAACAGCCCTGAGCAGCATGCACAGGATGTTCGCCATGGGCTACGGCCTTTAAAATCCTTATGGGAACATCTACTTCATCTCAGCTGTTCCTTTAAAGTATCTTAAGTTTTTCAGTGGGTGCATGGTGCTGAAAAGGTTTACCAGATATGATCTGTTATGCTTTCAAAGTTGATAACAGTAGAAGGAGCTGGTACCCTTTTAAGGGTCAGATTTTGGGGTGGTATTGTGGGGTTTCCAGTTAGTTATGGGGTTGTCTGACCCAGACTACATGTGACAGAGATTGTCCTTAACAAGGTCCCTCAGCTAAAGGGAATGGATGCTAATATGATCAGGAAAGTGGTCAAAGAACAGGGAGCATTTAACCCTTTCCTCCCGTATTGTTTCCCAGATCTAAATCACCTTCTGAAACTGACATTAACCCTGCTGTCAGAAAAATACCAATAGCCGTATGTTGCCTGCTTTCTTTTATCCAACAGATCTAGTAATGGCTAACATGGCAGCTGTCAGAGAGGGAAATTAATACCAGCAGAAGACTTCTTTACCCTCTCCCCTCCAGTTCTTCTTCCCTGCTCAAATTAGCAGCCAGGTCATCAGGAGATCTGAAGAAGGACCCGACATCAGGTTAAAATAGAGTTTAGTCAGTTTGTTTTCTCAATTTATCTGCTGGATGACATGGAAAATGAGACCATCGAATCCTAGTAAACACTTCAGCATTTCTGTGGCCATTATCTTTCTCAGAAGACAGGATGCAACCATGTATGTCACCCAGTGAGCTTCCATGGCAGGGCGGGGGTTCAAACCTGGTTCACTAAGATCCCAACCTGACATTCTAACCACTACACCGTGCTAGCTCTCCAGGCTAATAATAACAGCCTGTTTGCAAGTCCTGGTATGACTGCCTCTCCAGTTGAAGGTGAGTGACCTCTGAGTCAGGTGACTCAACTAATTCAACCTGCTATTGGCAGAGGCTTGGGGGGGGCGGATCCATGGCCTTTTAAAATAGCAGACAGTTCCTTAAGAACATGCAACCAGAGTGAGAATTTGGAAAAATCTGAAGGGGAGACAGCAAAACAGAGACTAAGGGCCAAGCTACACATGACGAATGACACTTGAACGGCAAGTGTATTTCTCCCTGTTCACTTGCCCTCTACTCAATCCACTTGCCGTTCAAGTGTCATTCATCATGTGTAGCTTGGCTCACAGTCACAGAATGTCTCGAGGAAGGATCGGGATCTTGTGGGAGTTCAATGACAAGGTGAGGAGCCACCTATTTTTAATCCCTGCAGCTTTAAATGGGAGGGATTAAAAATAGGGCAAAACTTGTCATTGAATGGTGGAAGGAGGTTGGAGTGTTTAATCTGGAGAGGAGACAACAGAGGTGATATAACTATCTTCAGGTACATGAAGGGCTGTCATATAGAGGACGGCATGGAGTTGTTTTCCACTGCCCCAGAAGGTCGGACCAGAACCAATGGGTTGAAATTAAATGAAAAGAGTTTTCAGCTAAACATTACAAAGAACTTCCTAACAGTTAGAGCAGTCCATCAGTGGAACAGGCCTCCTCAGGAGGTGGTGGGCTCTCCTTCTTTAGAGGTTTTTAAGCAAAGGCTAGACAGCCATCTGACAGCAATGCTGATTCTGTGAATCAAGGCAGATCATGGGAGGGAGGGTAGGAAAGGTTGCATCAGTGCTTAGTTCTCATGGCCCCTTCTTACATGTCCAGGGTAATGCTGATTGCCATTTGGGGGTTAGGCAGCAATTTTCCCCAAACTAGTTCAGCTAGGGATCCTGACGGAGTTGTGCAATCTTCTGGGTATGGAGCAAGGGTCACTGGGTGTGTGTGGGGGGTGGGGGGTAGTTGTGAATTCCCTGCATTGTGCAGGGGGGTTGACTAGATGACCCTAGGGGTACCTTCCAGCCCTATGATTCTATGGAGCTGGCAGGTGGATGGGAGGCCGATATGTTGTTCTGCAGACTGCCCCTTGTATGGTTATCTGTCTGCTGGGCAGACACGGTGGTTCCCATGCTTAATACATGGAGCTATTAGCTCTCAGAGAACAGGCTGCTTCCCTCATTATGGCTAGGGTTGCCAACCCGGAGATGAGTGGTATGTGGACAAGACCTCCACAGTTTTGCTAGAAGTGTCCCACTCCCATTCTGAGAGCTGGGGGCTCTTTTGCAGTCATGGAGGTAGAGGATCTTGAGGTAGGAAAATGTCTGGCTGAGTGGTGTGGGGAGGGGGAATTTTCTTCACAAGGGAGCCCTTTCTGACATGAACAACTACTATTCTCTTGGTTCGAGGATACCTTCTTGGGGTTGAGGGGAGGAAGATGCCTGCTAGTGGGAAAGAATGCTTGTTACAAAAGAAAGGTGCCATTTTGGCAGCACTCACTTCAAAAAGGCAACACTCCTGGCTGGGAGAATCTAAGAGCCAAGCTACAAGTGACGCCTGACACAGGCTGGACACTCGTCAGCTTCCCTCAAGTTTTGATGGGAAATGTAGGCATCCTGGTCTTGCAGCTGGAATGGAGAGCCAAGCTGTAAAACCAGGACGCCTACATTTCCCATCAAAACTTGAGGTAAGCTGACAAGTGTCCAACCTGTGTAAGGCGTCACTTGTAGCTTGGCTCTAACTCCACAGCTTGGCATTTGAGTGCAACACACTTAGCTGAGGGGGGGGGGCTCCTGGGAGAAAAGGCAGGACAGAAATCAGACAGACAGATGATTGATTGATTCACATTTAGGAAAAAGCCTGTTTATTCATCTGATGGAAATATGTCTTAAACCACTAAGCACAGAATGTCTGGCACTTAATACTCACTTTTAAACCCAGCTGGTGCTTCAGCAATCTGTTTCTGTAACAACCCCCCTTCTTCAATCTTAGAAATGTGTGTTGTTATTTCGCTATGACCTTTATCAGGCTGCCTGGCTGGCCACTTTCAAGCTCTTTTCTGTCCACTGCCTTAATTATTGCCATCGCTCTGCTTTGGTCTCCTTTGGCTTGATGGAATGCAACCCATTGGGTCCCTTCAATGCAATCAAAGCAGGTATAGAAAGATTTTCAGCTGCATCTGTTTGGAAGTCAGGTCATTTTATTAATGCACGGAGCCATTGATTGAAATATCATACGCGTGGCATAAAAGACCAGACCTTGAGTTTTTAAAAATTATATACATAATCTAAAACAAGATGGTCCAAGTGTCAATCAAACACAAATATATAAAGGCAACAAGACAATAGCTTATCTCCAACAAGATCTGTTTATGGGATGGACCTCCTGGAACTGGGCTTTCTCCTCTCCCCTTCTCACTGCAGCCCCCTGAGACCCCTGATTTTTTTCCTCTGCGAGCACAGCAAATTCACAGGAATAGCATAAGGGGCAGAGTGGAAAAGGGGACTCAGCAGAAATCACTAATTCCCCCCCCCCTTTATTTCTTTGCTCCTTACTAATCTTAAATTGTGCCCAGTCTCCATGTACAGAGGCCGCATACCACTGAATGTGAGCTGTAGGGGAGGGCTGTTGCATTCGCGTTCTTCTCGTGAGCTTCCAGGAAGCTTCTAGCTCACTGTCGTTGGGCACACATGGCTGGACTAGACAGAACCTAGGTCTTCTTGCACGCTGTCTTCTTACATTTGATTTCAGCATGAGCAGAGCGGACTTCTTACATAAAAAGTATTTAGAGAACCTGGCGTTCAAGCTGAGAATAGCAGGGTTTTTAAATGCAAAAATGTAAGAAAAGCTTCTATTCCTTATGGCCTATGTAAGTACAAGTGCAGATATGTGAGCAACACCCAATAAGAATTCAGGAGACCTTCCGGTGGTCAAGGGCATGGGTGTCAGTATATTGAAGGTTCCTTTTTGCTCGGCTGGCTTTTCTTTTTCCTGAGATAAGAGAGAGCAGCAGCGGATGCCAATATTGCCAGAGGAGGGAGAGCAAATATCACAGGCAGCAAGGAAACTCTTCGTTCAGACCCTGAAAATACATGGGGAGGAAGGGAAGGAAAGAGGTTTTGTCATCATCAACTGCAGATTTAGCTTTCCGCTTCCCCTTGGTCCCATTTCCCCCTTTCTTCCTTCAAAATACTCCCCACGAAGAACTCCCCCCCCCCAACTCAGCACTGCCTTCCTTGCTGTTTCCATCTGAGTAGATCAGATCCAGGTGTGGGAGAACAGAACAAATATAATAATAACTGCACTTATATACCACTCTTCTAGACAGATTAGTGCCCCACTTGGAACTGTGAACAAAGTCAGTGCTATTATTATCCCCACAATACAGGGGAGGAGCTGAGGCTGAGAGGAGTGGCTTACCCAAGGCCACCTACTGAGCTCATGGCAGTAGTGGGATTCGAACCAGCAGAATGCTGATTTGCAGCCCAGCCACTTAATTGTAGTTCTCAAGTCAATTCTCCTAACAGGAATCTTCTTGCAAAACATTTAAAGAGGTATGTGTCCCATTTGATTTTTTTAAAAATAAGATTCCAATTGTGTTCGATTTTAGGAATTAAAGAGGAAAAGACACAGAAGTAAAGCAACTCACAAGGGAAATTATATAAGGTTGCCAACTCCAGGTTGAGAAATTTTTGAAGATTTAGGAAGTGCAGACTGGGAAAGCAAGGTTTGGGGAGAGGAGAGACCTCAACAGGGTATAATGTCATAGAGTCCACCCTCCAAAGCAGCCATTTTCTTCAGAGGAACTGCTTTCTGTAGCCTGAGATCAGTTGTAATTCTGGGAGATCTCCAGCTGCCATCTGGAGGTTGACACCCTGGGAAGCCCTATCAGGGCTTAATGAGCACACCTTGGCTTTTTCTGGTCAATTGCAAGAGCTGAGTTGGTTGTGAGAATTCTCCCTTAGTGCTGCTGCGCGTGGGGTTTCACACCATGTGGGGGTGTGTTTCTAAGAATGAGTAACCAGTGAAAAAAATAGATCCAGAGGAGTTAGCCATGTTAGTCTGTAGTAGTAAAGGGTCCAGTAGCACCTTTAAGACTAACCAACTTTGCTGTAGCATAAGCTTTCGAGAACCACCGCTCTCTTCGTTAGATGCATCTGACAAAGAGAGCTGTGGTTCTCGAAAGCTTATGCTACAGTAAAGTTGGTTAGTCTTAAAGGTGCTACTGGACTCTTTACTACAGTGAAAAAAATGACTCCAAAATATCCCCAAATGGTGGTTTTTCTCCTTAAAAATTGATTGCCGAAAAGGCACCCAAACAGCTCCACTATAATTTTTTAAAAGGAAACTCCCATGTGAAGCGGTTCTTGCAATGAATCCCTTGTAGTTTTGTCCTCCCCACTTCGCCTAACAAGGAAGGGCCTAACAAAACTAAGATCTCCCTGAATCAGACATCAGTCCATTAGGGCTACTGGGGCGGATGGTGGATGCACAGAGTTCACGGGGCCCAGGTTGCTCTCGGCACTCGAGAAACGAGGCTGTCAATCCACTTCATTTAGCTCTCATGGTGTTAAAACTGCAGGATGCCTGAAACCTTGGGGTGGTAGCAGCAGTGAAAAACTTCTCTGGGAATCTAAAATCATTCGTTTTAACCTTGGCTTTACTTAAAATTAGTGCTGTCCTACAATTGCTATATTTTCCAGTTAAACTAAGGGTTACAATGAGCAGTTATGGATTTCTAGAAAAGCTTTTCTCTCAACTGTTCCGTTAAAGAGTTCTTTCCTTTCCATCAGTCTTGTTTAAATGGGGGAAGGGGCGGCAGTGGCAGCAGCGGAGATGTTTTTCCATAGGGCCATGGTGGCTCTCAGCTCTCAAAAGTCTATCGAATCAAAATAGCTAGCTGTGTTAGTCTGTCTGTAGCAGTAGAAAAGAGCAAGAGTCCGGTAGTACATATAAGACTAACAAAATTTGTGGTAGGATATCTCTGAAGAAGTGAGCTGTGGCTCACGAAAGCTCAAACCCTACCACCAATGTTGTTAGTCTTATACGTACTACTGGACTCTTGCTCTTTTCTACTGCTATCGAATCAAACATTCTGTTCCTGATAGATCCCTGTCCGCAGTACCTGTATGGACAGGTGTACTGCCTCTGGCAGTCCATTTCAGTTTTCAATAGCCACTGACAGATGTACCCTCCATTAATGTCTAAACTCCTTTTTAAAACTATCCATTTGTTTATCCTTTCCGTTCTCCGAGGTGTTCACAACGACGTACGTACATTTTCTTTCCATTTTATTCTCACAACAACCTTGTGAAGTATGCTAAGCTGCAAGAAAGACTGGCTGGGCCCAGATCAGCAAGGGAGCTTCATGGCTTAGTGGAATTTAGAACATGGGTCTCCCAAGTGTAGGCCGGCACTCTAACCACTGCACACACTGCCTCTCCCAAACTCCAGTGAATTCCAGAAGCTGACTACACATTATGTGAAGAAGTGCTTCATTCCCACTATCCCAAATCCACCGCCAATCAAGTTGCTTACCCCACGGCACCCTCAGGGGCATCTCCCCCAGGCTGGCATGCCGGACCACACACTTGTATTCATCAGGGCCAATCCCTGGTTCTTCAAGCAATATCTGAAGCCGGGTTTGGAAAGTATGGTCCTTGTTGGGAAGGATTCCAACACTGGTCACCGCTTCTTCTTTGACAGCCTGACCTTTCCGTTCCCATTGCACATCAATGTCTCGGGGGTAAAAGTCGGCAACGTGGCAGATGAGGTGCCGTTTTCCCTGTTTCCTTTTCCTGGAATATACAGTTACCATGGGCCGATCTGAAAGGAAAGAAGAGGGGAAAAACTAGGCAGGGTGGAAGCTGTTTTGAGCATAAAAACAGACATGTGGGGGGCAAATGTCTCCCTGCAATACACATCTTCTAATCTGGAAGATCTTTGAGATGTGTGGAAGTTGGCTTAAGTCACTCAAGACCTAGTTATATGCTACACTGAAGTCAGACATGGATTGAATAGAGACTTCGAATGGTTATCTCATTACCAAAAGTAACTGCCTTCAGGCATTCTATTCAGATTCTGCCATGGAGGGGAGGGGTCACACGTAGCCTGGATTGAGCATGCCACCTCTTTCAGGAATGTATTTACATTTATATGACCCTTACCCCCTGCACCTTGTCCCCCCCTCCCACCGCCTATATATCTCTGGCCAGTTTCCTCATACTGTCTCCATGCATCTGATGAAGAGAGCTGTGGCTCTCGAAAGCTTATGCTACAATAAAGTTGGTTAGTCTTAAAGGTGCTATTGGACTCGTTGCTATTTTGAAATAATGTGCCTTTCCAATGGTAATAACTATCTGGAAATTGTCTGGATTAAACCCACACAAATAAGTATTTGGATCATCTGTCTGGCCTCAACCAGGGCCAGGGCTTTTTCTGCCCTGACCCCAGCCTGGTGGAAAGCTCTCCCGCTGGAGATCCGGGCCCTGTGGGACCTGTTACAGTTTCCCAGGGCCTGTAAAACGGAGATGTTCCGCCGGGCCTTCGGCTGAGTGCCAGCGGGTGTCCCCCTTCTTCCATCTAAGACCACCACTTCTTCTGGGGCTGCCCTCGGCCATCTGCTATGCCCATATACGGACTCTCAATATTTGTCTAAATAGCCTGCTCCTGGACTATTTTAATAGTTTTTAAAAAATTATTGTTGATTTTATGTTTTTGTGATTTTAATGTATTTTTTAATGTTGTTAGCCACCCTGAACCCATTTGTGGGGAGGGTGGGGTATAACTCGAATAAAATAAATAAAATCATATTAGCGGTCTAGAAGATGCCGTTTAGCTTTCTCCTTTTGGCCATCCAAACCTCCATTAAAAGGAGAGTAGAAGGAATTCATGGCAGGCAAGTTTTCCAAAAAGGTCCTTGACTTGTCACTCAGAGGTCCCGCTTGAACCTTCTAATTCTTTTCCGTCTCCAGACTCTGTCAATGCATGTTTATCCATAAGTAAATTTCCTTGACTTCAATGGGAGATACTCTCAAATAGGTGCATATGAGACTATATTCAATAATAATTCAGTCATTGAGTTACTGGACCCTGTGCTGAAAGAGGGGGGGGGGGTTAAAACCATTAAGGCCAGTAGGTTAAACAGCATTCAGCGTGAACCAAGTAAACAACAATACAATCACACTGAGGTTGTCTTTGGCATGGCTTTATCAGTGGGCCCAGTAGTGTTTGGGCAACATTGAGGAAGAAAATACATAAACGGGGTGGTTTTAATGATTCTGGAGGCATTGGGCAAAAGTCCAGGATGGGGCTTGGGAATGATTTCAACCTCTAATTGCCTGACTCGAACCTGGCTCAAGCAAGAGGCTGTCCTCAACTTGTGCTGCTGCTGTTCGAGCCCCAGAGGGAACAGGAGCTGATGAAAGCACACAGTGGCCCCAGAACTGGCCAGATGTTCCTTCAGCCCCAGAGAGGGTGGGAGCATGTGGCCACCACCAGCATTTCTTCCTCTTTTTAAACCCTCCAAAGCAGGACGTGCCTTGACCTGGATAGCCCAGGTGAGTCTGATCTCATCAGATATCAGAAGCTAAGCAAGGTCAGCCTTGGTTAGCAATTGGATGGGAGACCTCCAATGAAGACCCAGCTTGCAGAGGCAGGCAATGGCAAATCTCCTCAGTTAGTCTCTTGCCATGAAAACCCTGCCAGGGGTCACCATAAGTCAGCTATGACTAGAGGGCACTCTCCACCACCACCAAAGCAGGGGGTAGAGCTTGGGTGGTCAGGAGGACCCACCCTCTAAGTGGAACTGGCAGTTTCCCAACACATGCAAGTGTAACATCTGAGGAGGGATATGCAAACAAAGATTTGAGTTGCTGGGAAAGCAGGATATATAAATATTTTAAATAACAGAGAACAAGCGCCCTGCTTAAATCTAGCAGCGTACTGCGGAAAGAGTCTCTGGAACTCAGATTTAGAACTGTGGCAGAAACACCAGCTTTCCCTCACACCAGCGACAGAGGCAATCTCCTGGACCTTTCCTAGACCACCCAGATGGTGGCCAAGCCCTAGGGACGTCCCCAGTCCCTCACTTTACCCATCTTGCTTGTGGCGAATGGCGCTGTCCGGTGCATGTGAGCCTTGCAACTCTGAATGGTGTAAGTGTCCAGGCCGACCACCTTGTCCCTCTCCCGGTTCCAGGTCTCTGCGATGGCCGCAGCTGCTGGATGGGAGGGCAGCCATCGCTTCGTCCCGCCCTGGTAGTATAGCATGTCCTCCCCATTGAGCGAGTAGCGGCTCAGGTGCCGGAACCCTCCGGTGTCTTCGTCCAGTTCGCAGATGTGGAGGACCTGCATGTAATAGAGGTCTGGAGGCACAAGGGAAAGGACAGAAGCCCCGTGAGCATAACGAAGATCCACAGGGTGTGGTCCTAGGGTGGTGTCTTCCTCATGGGGCAACTCCTAGCCACGGGAACAGTAAGCCTAGCGATCGCTGTGATACCCAAAATAGTACGTCCATAGGCTGAGGTACAGATAAGCCGCTCAAGAATGGAGCAGTTGGTCTGCCCTTGTTTGTGGCTCAGGGATGTGGTTGGCGCCTGGTCTATGGATGGAGGGTCAGAGCCCCTCCATGGGACATACTGTGTTTTGTCAGTTTCAGCTGATATGCCATCTAGGCCCCTTCCTCAAAAAGCAGTGATCTGGCCATAGCGATGCATGTTCTGATCACATCTAGGTGAAGTAACTGTCATGCTTTTTCTGCATGGGGTTGCCTTTGAAAAAAGTTCAGAAATGCAGCAGGAACAGGATATGGAGATGTAGAGGAGCCACCATCCCGGTGGTACGTGGAGATCTCCCAGAATTGCAACTGATCGGCAGACTACAAAGATCAGTTCTCCTGGAGAAAATGTCTCCTTTGGAGGGTGGAGTCTATGGCATTATACTCCGCTGAGGTCCCTCCCCTCCAAACCCTGCCCTCCCGAGGTTCCACCCAGCAATCCAAAGTTGGCAATTTTATGGGGATTGTATCAAGCCTATGCAGAAAAATCTGCACTGCCTGCCCATCTGTTTTGGGGCACCTCTTTCCATACTGGCCAGCCTGTATCCTCACAAGCCCTGCTTAGAATTGTGGCGACTAGGAACAGGACATGTTTAGTCACTTTTGGAATGCCTTCCCCCTTGAGATTGGACTACCTTACCTTATTGTCTTTTAAGCAATAGGCCAAAACTTTTATTCTCACCCAGGCATCTTTGTTAGCTGTTAAATGCTGGGCTTCTAGCCTGAGGACTGTTTTGTGGATATTTTTGGCTGTTCCGGGGAAATGTATGTAGTTTTTACATTCATGGCTTGTTTTCAATTGCTTGTTTGCATATCAATCATTTATGATCTGTGTGTGTGCGTGTGTGTTTTCAATTTGTGAGCTGCCTCAAGCAGATTTTCTGGAGGGACAGCATATATAACCCCCAAATAAATATCAGGTAGCCGGCTCAAGGTTGACTCAGCCTTCCATCCTTCCGAGGTCGGTAAAATGAGTACCCAGTTTCCTGGGGGTAAAGTGTAGATGAATGGGGAAGGCAATGGCAAACCACCCCATAAAAAGTGTGCAACATCCCCCCATGGGTCAGTAATGACTCCGTGTTTGCACAGAGGACCACCTTTACCTAAATGAATGAATGAATGAATCTACTTAAGAATACTCTGAAAATAGTTCCAATAGGTAGCCATGTTGGCCTGCAGTAGAACAGAAGGATTTTGAATCCAGTGGCACCTGAGAGACCAACAAGATTTTCAGAGTGTACGCTTTTGAGAGTGAAAGCTCCCTTCTTTGAATCAGGGAGGAGTAGAGACCCCTGATATAAAGACTCTGGGGTCTCCACTCCCCCCGCCCCCCGGATCTGAAGAAGGGAGCTTTGACTCTCAAAAGCGTACTCTGAAAATCTTATCGGTCTCTCTGGTGCCACTAGACTCAAATCCTGCTGATTAGAATATCAGATGCCATCACTTTCTCGTTCACCCTTACACACACACTCCAGAGACTCACTGCCAATCACATGGACTAAGGATACTGTAGCTACGGACTACAGCTTTGCCTGTTAACCTTTCTTTCCTCAGTAACCAAACAGAGTTCATTCCACACTCATATTTGAGGACAGTACCAAAAACATTCATACCTATTAGCTTCAGCCTTCAACCATCATTTCGTGGTAACTTCCCCATGCCTCACCCTTAATTTAGGCTTAGATCCTATTTTTAATACCTCTCCCAATGCAGCTGCCAATTCCTACCCATTCACGTATTTCTACAGACAAGGGGTCAGCAACTAAAGACCCCTTTGGCAAATCCAGCCCCCTGATAGCTTAGACTGGTCTCCCAGTTGCTAAAGCCTATTTCCAAGATGAGGAAAGTGGAGGGGTGGTCCTTGGGATTCCTGTTCATCACAAATCTGGCCCAACAGGGAATTCAGTTGCAGCCCCCTCTCCTCACCTGAATGTGGCAAGGTGGAGTTCACCTCCTGCACCAGGTTCCTGAAGATGTCTTCAGCCCAGTTCTCCCAGTGGTGGCATTGGGCATCCATCACATGCCAGAAGGTGGAGTCCCCCATCAGTATCTTGGGGTATCCATTCCTGGGGGTCAGCTGGTTGATGCGATGGTCATGAGCCATCAGCAAGAGTCCATTCACCTTGACCTGGGTATGTATTTTGGGCACCCCAACAGCTGCCTCCGGAGAAAGGATGTGGTAATGGGCGTAGTGAACATCTTCCAAAAGCAAATCAAAGGAAATATAAGTCCACAATACTCACATTTGGATAAAAGAGAAGAGTGTTAAGACTAGAGCCCCTGATTTTGCCATTGGTGGTACTTTGCCTCTCTTCAACCTCTCTTGTATCCTGGACTGTGTAATCAAATCAGGAATCAGAGAATATCAAGTGGTTCTTAGAATCATAGAATCATAGAGCTGGAAGGGATCTCCAGGGTCATCTAGTCCAACCCCCTGCACAATGCAGGAAATTCACAACTACCTTCCCCCACACCCCTAGTGACCCTTGTTCCATGAAGATGGAAAAACATTGTCAGGATCCCTAGTCAAACTGGCCAGGGGAAAACTGCTTTCTGACCCCAAAGTGGCAAAGTGGCATTACCCTTGGCATGTAAGAAGGGGCCACAAGAAATAAACACTAATCTCAGGTTAGCTGATTGTGCAAAGGTGGCCAATGAATGGCTAATCCAGAAATCGCTAGCAAGTTCACAGCTATGTGTGGCTCTCATAGATCCCAGCCATTGACTTTCACTAGAATGATCAAATACAATAGGTATCTTGTATCTTTGCCCTGATTTGGACAGCCCAGGTGAGCTTGATCTCAAAAGCTAAGCAGGGCCGACCTTGGGTACTAATTGGATGAGAGACCTCCAACAAAGATCAGGATTGCAGAGGCAGGCAATGGAAAACCACCTCTGAACGTGCCTTGCCATGAAAACCCCACCAGGGGTCACCATAAGTCAGCTATGACGAGGGCTCTCTCTACCATCACATGTATCTCGAGGAGGGTGGACTCTATGGAGGGTTGCCAGGCCCCCTCAACCTCCAGGTGGGGAATAGGGGCCTGGCATTTACCTTGGGGGAGAGGGGCGTGCATGAGCAAAGCGCACACGCACCCCCACCAGGCGCGATGACATCACTTCAGAAGTGACGTCATTGCGCAGCCCCTGGGAGCACATCCAGGCTCCGCAGGGGCTCAAAATGGGCCCGATCAGCACTGAAACGGGTCCGTTTTTGGGCACTGTGGAGTGCAGGAGCGCCCCTGCGCTCTGCAGCGCCTCAAGATGGGCCCGATTTGCGCTGAAATGGGCCGTTTTGGGGCTCTGCGGAGCGCACGAGCTCTCCTGAGGTCCGCAGCGGCTCCAATCTGAGCCAAAATGGGCCTGATCCCAGTGGCTGCTGTGCACGGGATCATGCAGCATCACAGGGGA
This sequence comes from Eublepharis macularius, assembly GCF_028583425.1. Lineage (NCBI taxonomy): Eukaryota > Metazoa > Chordata > Lepidosauria > Squamata > Eublepharidae > Eublepharis > Eublepharis macularius. The sequence goes on along the minus strand of NC_072801.1, from coordinate 68,136,752 downwards.
GCCCGCAGGGAGGGTGCACGCCCCCCCCCGCCGGTTAGGTAAGTGAGGGCAGGGTGGGGTGATCCCACTGGGGGTCTGGGATCCCTAACTCTATGGCATTCTCCCCTGCAGAGGTCTCTCCTCTTCTGAACCCTGCTCTCCTCATGCTGCACCCCCATATATCTCCAGGAATTTCCCAACCCAGAATTGGCACCCCAAGTTTTTCATTTGGAATGCTTAAACCACCTTGAGCCACAAAGGAAAGCAGGGTATAAATACTTTAATATATCAATAAATAGAAGATGGAACCAGAAAAGGGCAACGCTTACCTGTCCAGACCACCGTGAAGAGGGAGGTCATCTGGAAGGCGAGCAGGAAAGAAGAGCCCATTGCTGACTTCCCTCAAGGGGCGAGTGTGCACGCCTTCTTCGGCTAGATAGCCAGGCTGGCCAGCAGTGCTGTGGGGTGCAGATTGCAAGTGTGGAATTGAGGCTTTTCTCCTCCTGGGAGTAGCTACAATTTTGGTCTCCAATGAGAAGTCCAAAAAACAGACTTTGATAAACTGCCAGGAAGCACGTCAGGCATGGGGAGGGGAGAGGAGAGCAAGTTTGCCCACAAAGCTACCAGGGGCTCCACACAGGCACTTCCCCACAAGCCAGCTGTTGTGCCAACTCGGTGCCTCTTCCCCGTGACAGGAAACCGCCCCAAAGTGTCAATTTGTTAGCGCAGTTAAGACAAGGTGCCGAGGAGCAGAGTAGGCATTTGAAAATGGGTCGGGTTTTACTTATTACATTTCTTTCCTGCCCTTCCTCCCAGGGGTTTATGTGGTGCCTCTTCCTTTTTTATCCTTACAACCATCTTATAAAGTAAATTAAGCTGTGTGCCACCTCCTTCCCCTTTCTTACCTCATTATCTTATTTCTACACAGTTAGCAGCTTTGATAATACATGGGAAATTATACTTCTAATTCTGGGGAGATATTATAGAAGCTATGACTGAAATTTTACAAATCCCAATAAATAAGAACCCAGAACTGCTGTTGTTAAATCTGAAATTAGAAGAGATCCCCAGGCAACAAAGAAGTTTATTATTCTATATGACAACAGCGGCAAGAATTTTATATGCTCAGAAATGGAAGACGCAAGAAGTACCATCTATTGAAAATTGGATACAAAAATTGCTGTACATGGCAGAAATGGACAAAATGACGAGAAAGTTGAGAGAACAGAATCCAGAAGAATTTTTTAATGACTGGGGGAAGTAAAAACAGAATTTGGAAAAGAAGTGGGACGTAAAGGGAGAATTATGGTTGTTAGATAACTATTAAGCTTACAGAAAGGAAGAGATACTGATTTTTACAGAGAAGAGGGGAGATAAGTTAGAAATATAATGTAATTGATAGTTTGATGTTGGGTTTTGCTTAATTCAATATATATTATCTAAGTAGCGTATTAAGACAGTTAAGAATAGAAAAGGAGATATAAGTAGTAGGCTTAGACAGCGGGTTGGAAAACTGTTGGAAGTCTTAGATTAAGAGGGGGGGAAGGGTGGGAGAATATGGAAATGAGGGTTTCAATTGAAAATCTGTAATATTAATCTTTACTCACCCAATAAAAATTTCTTTAAAAAAAAAAGGAAATTATACTTCTAATCCGGGCTTTTTTTCAGCTGAAACACGGGGGAACGGAGTTCCAGAACCTCTTGAAAATGGTCACATGGCTGGTGGCCCCGCCCCCTGATCTCCAGACAGAGGGGAGTTTAGAGGGCAATTAAACTCCCCTCTGTCTGGAGATCAGGGGGCGGGGCCACCAGCCATGTGACCATTTTCTCCGCGGGAAACCCACTAAGTTCCACGACCTCTCTTCCTGGAAAAAAGCCCTGCTTCTAATACGTTTTATGACTGAGGTGTGATTCTGTTTTATACAGAAGGGAATACCTGCCCATCAATCTGGAGTGTCCCAAAAAAGTCTTCACCACCATTTCCTTTCATTATGGTGTTGTTCCTTTCCCATTCACCTCACTGACTGACACAGTTCTGGCCATAATTTTTGTTTTGTCTTTCATCCCGCTGACTGTGAAAACGTACTGAGGTTGTGTTCTGGGCTCACTGAACCTTACCTGTCAAATTCCAGACAGACAGGAGAATAGATTCCCAGTTTATTAGGGCTGCCGATAGGCCTGAAGATAAATGTTCATTTAATAGGGGCTTAAAACGAAGAAAAGGACCAGGAGGGAAATAACATCACCTGAAAAATAACATAGGGTTGCCATATGCCTGATGGTGGGTTATTCCCCACCACCACCACCATTGCCTTGGCTCAATAATACAGCAAGTAGCAGGAGAGAAAAGGGAAAGGGGGCATTGCTGACATGAGAACATAAAAAGAGCCCTGCTGGACCAGATAAGTGGTCCATATAGCTCTGCATCTTCTCTCACACAGTGGCCAACTGGTTACTCCGGGGAACAACAACAAGGCATAGAGGCTGAGGTTAACGCCTTCCCCTGAAGTTGCCTCCAGGTACTAGGTTTCAGAGGTTTACTACATCTAAACGTGGAGGTTCTCTTTAGTGACCATGGTTAGTAGCCCCAATAGTCTGTCCTCCCTGACTCTGGGCCAAGCTACAAGTGACGAATGACACTTGAACGGCAAGTGGATTGAGTGGAGCACAAGTGGACAGGGAGAAATACACTTGCCGTTCAAGTGTCATTCGTCACTTGTAGCTTGGCCCTCTGTCTAATCTAGGCCTGCGGCCATCGCTACATCCTCTAGCAGTGAATTCCACCTTTTAATCACTTGTTGGCTGATTCCGCACACGTTGGATAATGCACTTCCAATCCACTTTATAGATCATTTGAAATGGATTTTTTCATGTGCAGAACAAAAAATCCACCTCAACCGATTGATAAAGTGCATTGAAAGTGCATTATTCAACGTGTGCGGAATCAGCCGCTGTGTAAGAAACTATTTCCTTTTGTCCATCCTGTAATGACTGCCGATCAGTTTTATTGGATGCCCTCAAGTTATAGTTATGGGAAAGGGAGAAAAAAATCTCTCTGTCCTCTCCTGCTACCCTGTGCATAATGTTACAAACTTCTGTTACCTCCTAGTTATATCTTTTCTGAAGTGAACCATCACAAACTCTTCAACCTTTCCTCATTAGGAAAGGTGTTCCAACTCCTCAATCATCTTGGTTGTCCTCCTCTGTACTTTTTCCAGCTTTTTGAGATAGGGTGACCAGAACTACACATAGTACTCCAAATAAGACATGATAATACTGACCGTTTTCCTTCATTCCCTTTCCTAATAATTTCCAGTATAGAGTTTGACTGTTTTCATTGCTGTAGCACACCAGATTGACATTGTCACTGATTTATTCACTATGACCCCAAAATTTCTTTCCCTCTCTGTCTCAGCAAGGGACACTGTGATGTCACTTCTGAGTGATGACTCAAAAGTGATGTTACGGCGACGCTCTAGGAACTGACCCAATCTTGATGGTATTAACTATTGAGATTGGAGGAATTCCTAGAGTGACAGGCGGAGATGTCATTTCTGATTGACCACCCAGACATGATGTCACAACATCAGTGGTGCTCTCCTCCTGGCTCTGTCCCCAATAACTTCTAGGGGTCACAGGTGCAGGTCTAGCAACCCTGATAACATCCCATTAAGCCTCTGTTAAAGGGACAGGAACACTTTTCTTTCAAGGCAGTTGGCAACCTAGCATGCAAAAGGGAGCTCTTTCAAGTAAGCAACTTCCCAATCCACTATGCTCTGCAGCCAAAATAAACCAACTTTTATTCAGGCTCTTTGGTAACCTAAAGGTTAATCTTTTTGAAAATATACTAGATTTTTGGTGGGCAAGGTTAAAATATTATTGAACTGGATTCCTACCAGAAGGATGTGGTCTGGTCTCCGCTGCAAATGCTCCTTGTTAGTGAGGCTCGGTTTACGCTATACGGCGACGAAGATCAAAGAATTCCTCTTTTTCTTCTCTCAGGGCTGATGTATTGATGGGAGGGCAGAATGGAAGCAACAGCCACCACTGGGGTATTCCTACAGTGAAATTATGCTGCAGCCCACCCCTCTAACAACCAAGGAACTCTAAAGAAATCCTGCAATACCCTTCTACTGGCATTCGATGATCTACCTCGTTCCTGTAGCAAGTTTGCAAGTCACGAGGCTGGGTGGAGAGGAAGCTGGGAGGCACAAAGCGATGAGAGTCTGAAACTGGTTTTTCTACTGTGAATATTCCATGAAGCAGTTTCTCAAGTTGGGGCCTGGCCTTGAAATCTATCCTGAAGCTAGTTGGGGTGTGTGAAGGTCCCCCCTATGGAGTAAAAAGAGAAACTGCATCTCTTATGAAGAAAAGGGAAATGCAATTCTGGGAAGATGGATGCCTTTGAACAGATGCCAGTATCCTTGGGGCTGGTATGTTGAATGCCCAAATTCCTTTTTCAAGACTGGCTCTGTCACTGATGGTGAAAAATCAGCTCTATTTTACTAGGCGTCTGCGGCTCCTACGCTTTTGGATTCAAGGATCAAATGGCTCCAGAGTCTTTTGATAAAGCCTTATGTGCTGAAATTTTAGAGACAATGGGCCAGTCTCTGTGGCGCCAAACCTTTTTTAATTGTGCAAAGATTTTAAATCTTATCTGTTGGGCCAGAGCTCAAGGGGAGACCCATAGTTGTATTAGTGACACCTCTCATCTTCCAGCTGTTCATTTGGATCTGTGCTGAAGGACATGCTACGAGAACTGGCTACTCAGCACTGTCTTTTAGCTATTCCAGACTGGGAAAGCCTATGCAATGGAATCTACAGACCAAGACAGACAAGGGCAGCCAGCTTGAAATCCAAGTCCACCAGGATGCAGGCATCTGCAGGCAGCCCAAACCCAGAAGCGAAGGGGACCACATCATCGGCTACTACGATACCTACACATGACTCCTGGTCACCACTCTGGAGACCACCTTTACCTATAAACTTGTATGCTTATTAGTGCTGAACGCCAGTATCAAAAGTGTGTGTGTGTGTGTGTGTCTACTTCTGTAAAGTTGCAAAGAAATTGTTCAGAGAGATGCTTTCGTAAAGGGATAGGGACTAGAGATGGGCACGAACCAGAAAAAAACTGAACCGTGCGGTTCGTGGTTCGTTGCATTTCATGAACCATGGACCACGAACTTTCACGAACCTGCCCCGGTTCACAAACCGGTTCGTTTGGTTCATGAAAATGTCACATCCAGGTCAGCAAAACGTCACTTCTGGGCCAGCAGAAGGCCACTTCCAGGTCAGTAGAAGGTCTGCAAGAAGTCCATTCCCTGTTGCCTAGGAAACTGATTGATCGGCACCAGGCTGTCTGCAGTGATGAACCAAAAAATGAACAAGATGAACCAGCCTAAAGTTCATGGTGGTTCGTCAGAAATGGGCTCTGACGAACCACTGGTTCATGAACCACGTGATTCATGACGAATTTTGGTTCATATTTCGGTTTCTGCCCATCTCTAATAGGGATTGTAGACTATACTAATGCATACTGTCCATTACTGTAAATATGCTCCTACAGGGTACTTTTCGCATCATTTAAAACATCATGTTATGTTCTGTTTTAGCTCTGTATTCAGATTTAGGCTTGTTTTTAAATTTCTGCCATCTATACTCTATTATACTGTTTACTGAACGTCCCAGCCATTGATGGTATTGGCTTACATCATGTAGTCCACCTTGAGTCTTGGTGAGAAAGGCAGACCATAAACCCCAATGCTTCTCTACAGCCTCTGGCTTTTCACCCCAGCACCCAGGCTGCTGCTGGGAGTAAAGAAAGCAGGCTGCAGAGAAGAATGAAACCCCCCATAATGGCAGTGTTCTGGGAAAGGGGCAGGCAGGCCCCCAGTGGGTGGGGGTGGTTTTATTCCCCTTCCTCCACAACCAGTTTGCCATCCTCCAGGAGCGTCAAAACCTCACTCTCTTGCCTGAGTGGCTGTGCCTCATTCTGAGGGGAGAGTGAGAGGAAAACCTACAATAAATAAGCACAAGGCTTCACTGAAGTTCAGCAGTGGTGGGGAGGGACAGCTCCTCATGCACAGAAATAGCCTGCTCACTAAAACAAGGTTCGATATTTAATATAATTGTATTGTTTGTTCACAGTTGGTGGGGCAGCACACAGTAGTCACGTAGTCGATTGGCATGCAAAAGCGGCTCTCTGTGAGCCTTATGTTGAGGACCGTTGGATTAAGATATTATCGGGAAGGAATAAGGTGAAGCTGGTGACCTTCAACGAGCAATCACCCGTGATGGCCCTCAGGCAATAAAACTAATGGAGGTCGTCTCTGTAAGGGTCAGGAGAACCAAGAGAAATCCCCTTATCTCAAGCATCTCTCTCTTATGCTGTACAGATATTGATCAGCATTCCCTTCGGAGCCATGAAGAAGGAATGCTTGTTGTTCCTGATGCTCATATTGACCGTCTCCACCAGCCGGTGGCAAGAAATTCAATTCCTTTGTGGGAGAGCCTACGCAAGGGCCATTATCAAAAACTCTGGGTATCACAATCCTCCAGGACAACGTTGGAAAGCCTTCGCTTCTCCATCTCTCTCAGGTAATGTGATCAGCTCATAAAACTAGCCCATTCATGTAGCATCCTTTGTTCTGCAAGTCGTTGGGGGTACGTGTGTATGTATGGCGATGGTAGAGAGTACCATCAAGTCAGACCTGACTTATAGTGACTCCTGGTAGGGTTTTCATGGCAAAAGACTAACAGAGGGGCTTCACCGTTGCCTACCTCTGCAACCATGGTATTTACTGGAGGTCTCCCATCCAATTACTAACCAAGGCCAACCGTGTTCAGCTTCCGAGATCTGACAAGATCGGGCTTGCCGGGACTATCCAGATCAGGGTATCTGTATTTTGCGTGTACGGAGATATAGATTTATATATGTATGTACAAACCATCTTAACGGATGAGTCAAAGTAATTATCTTAATTAGGGCTGAAAACTATTTTAAAATTTTTGATTTTATTTATTTCATTTGTACCGCGCCTTTCTCCCCAGTAGGGACCCCAAATGGTTTACATCCTTCTCCTCTCCTTCATTTTATACTCACATCAACCGTGTAAGTTAGGCTAGGCTGAGAGTGCGTGACTGGCCCAAGGTCAACCAGCAAGCTTCCATGGAAGAGCAGGGATTCAAACCAGGGTCCCCCAGATCCTACTCTGACACTCTAACCACTACACAACACTGTTTCTCATTCCACTCCACGCACTAAAAATGTGATTAACTGGACAATATCCTTTTGTTTAAAATAATGCTTGATATAACTATTAGAAACTGCAAATCGGCAAGCACCGTTTTACAACCAGTCACCCACTTTTCCTTCTCGCGCAGTAGCGAAAACTTCAGCCAAGATAGTGCGTGTAAAGACAACATAGAAACACAAACAAAAAGCATCCCCTCCTCCAAAACTACCATTTTAGTGAGGTGCAAATGTGTGCAGATTTGATTTTAAATAGTCAGGCGTCTTCCATCAGGGGGCAGTTCTGGTTTTCATAAAAACAAAAGGAGCTCAACACTGTGGATTATGTGGCTTCTTTTATCATGAAGAAGCCGCTGTTAAAAGCTGGGAGAAACCATATTCAGCAGTAAAGAAGGCTCCAGTTCCGTCCATTTCTCTGGTAGCAACTTGGTGGAAGACTTTTCATTTGCTGAGAGACCCTGGAGCCAGTCAATATATCTAGGGTAGAGACCCAAAACCTGCCCACCCGCCCCTGTACAAGGCAGCTTCCTATGTTCTTGCCTTCCCTTTAGCTTATTACAGAATTCCCAGTAGCCGCTGGAATCGACATCTGGAATTACAAGAAGAAATATCGAAAAATGGCGCAAGGAGCCTTGATGCTCAAGCCAGAAGCTCAAGAGCCTCAGGCCTACACCCTGTGGAAAGAAGGCGAATCCAAGTGTCCCTCTCTGAGAAATGCTGCCATGTAGGATGCACCCGAGAAGAAATACACAGGGCATTATGTCGTTACAAGTGAACGGCATCCCATGTCCCTGTTGCAGGATACGGATCCAGTCTAATCGTGTTTTTTTCCAGAACCAGAGCATGGTAATTGCCATAGGCTTTGATTCCAGGATGCCAAGTTCCTAAGCTTCCAAGCATTTGAACAGTTTAAGTTGAATAATTAAAAAATTCAGTTGATTGACAACATGCAGTTGAAGCGGGGGGGGGGGGGGTCAATTTTATTCCACGGTGTTGAGAGGGAAGGCATGCTTGTGAATTCTGCATAGCTACTTTGGTCCTGATTCGTTAACTATGATTTAAAAAATGAAAAGATTTAAAAAGTAAAAGTGGTCTTCTCTTCCAACTATGTGCAATGTGTGTTTTCTCCATTTATTGCGTCATTTATTTCATTGGCACAGAAAGGGCTCTCTAATGGGAAAAGGGTTAGGCTGTGGGTCATGGCGAGATTCAACAGGCTTGCACTAGCTAAGCTATAGTCATAATTTCGACTGGAGGTGCAATGGTAGAAAGAAGTGAGAACAGAGGAGAGAATGAGGGTCAAATAACACGTTACAATGAGGATCCCTGATTGGCTATCCTGTCATGTAGTTTCAATTTAACCATACCGTGTGCAGGATTTGGTCAAGGCTACTTATCTTTCTCCCTCGTACCATGGGGGAACATTTTAACCTTCCAGGACATTCAGTTGCTGACCTAAAAGTAGCAGTTATCCTGCAGAGGAATTTCAAAGGGAAGATTAGAGAGACTGCTGCATCATAGTTGACAACAAAGCTCAAGACACTGCATCCACCTGGATTGAATGGAGACCTAGGCTTCATGTCTCATTACCAATGCTGATTTCTCCACATCTACTACACCTCTATTGTCATTCAGCATCTGAAATCACTCCTCTCTCCAAGATATAAGGACAGATGGACTCACATTCTAGATATATCTGAAGAAGTGAGCAGTGACTCATGAAAGCTCATACCCTGCCACAGATTTTGTTAAGTCTTATAGGTGCTACTGGACTCTTGCTGTTTTCTACTGCTACAAACAGACTAACATGGCTACCCATCTCGATCTTGCCGTTAAATCAGCTGCTATTAATGAAAGGCCCCAACATTGTGCCCGATTGGTGGGTTGTTTTTTTTTACAACTGCACTTATAGCAATTGAATAGGATGTGTGACTCTACATTGGGGAAACAGCACTTTGAAATGGTTTTAAAACCCTCCTCCTATCCTGCAACCGCTATCCAAATCCAACGTGCACACGCACACACCGACCGTGTTTTTAAAGATTAAATTACCCAGCAGAAGATTCAATCACATATCCTCAGCCCAGCTTTCCGACTGGCCCTAATGACAGATCTAGATAGCAAGGGTGCAAAAAGGATGTAAGGCATCTTTAGCCCTTCAAGGAGGCAAAACAGTTGGGATTTTGGCAGTAACTTAAAAGGGTAGATTGTTGATCGACCACAGATTTGTAAGCAGTTACGTTCAAATCCTTCACTGCACTGATAAGCATTTTTTCTTTTTAAGAATGACCTGTTTAGAACTCCCACTTGGATAGTGCTCGTTAATAAGCTTTTCAAATGTAGTTCCTCCAATGCATAGCAGGGGCTCTTTAACAGGGTTGTGCGATTTGGATCTGGGGGTTGGCAAAAAAGCCAGATTGTTGCCAGATTGGCTAAATCCAGGTTTCTTGGAGCAAATTAGAGAATGCCAGATGTGATCCAGAGCACAGGGGAGAGCAACTGGGCACCTTGTTCAGGGTGCACTTGAGTTTGGAGAGACTTCTGTTTGATTCTGTTGGGCTCTCGATTGAGCTTGCATTTGGGAATGTGCCTCTGGCCAGCAGGAGCTTCGCTCCTCTGTGTTTCTGCCTGGGAGCCATAGGAAACAATGGAGAGTGGCTGGGGTTACCTTAGTCAGAGGCCCATAAAATTGGACCCCGGGGTCCAATCTTCCTGAAACTTGGGTGGTCTTTAGTGGACAGTCAGGAGTAAGTTCTCTGCAAATTTGGTGGAGTTTGCTTGAAAAATTCCCCCCTCCCAGCTTCCCAGACAGTTTTCCCCATAAAGAACAATGGAGGGATAAATCTGCGATTCTCTAAACGTGCCAAACCAGATTAGAGAATCTTACTCCTTAGTAAGAACATTTGCAAGGGCAGATAAGCTTCCCTGAAGGACCACTAGACCACCATTTCTGGTCTTCCACTACTTTGTGCAAGTGCAGAAGAATGTTGGCTACACGGTAGGAAGACAGTAGGACTACCACTTGGGGCAGGTCTGTAGACTCAATGGCAGAGTCCATGTGGAGCATGCAGAACGTTTCAAAGTTCAGTCCCCACCATCTCTAGTTAAAAGCCTTTAGGAGTCGATAAGGAATTTTCTCTAACCAAGACCCTAGAGAGAGCTAATGAGAGTCAGAATGCTGAGCTAGAAGCACCAATGTTTTAATTCAGCATTTGGCAGCTTGGTATCTTCACGTGACAAACAAACAAATAATGCATCCCCCAAGACCATTTTTAACATCTACTCATTCTTCCAAACGAAACTGCTACAGGAGAAGCTGCCGGGTGATCTAGAACTAGAACCTTTCTTTCACAAACGATGCACAAACCTTCTGGAAGAGTTTATGAAAATGTATGTTTATACGTAGGAAGTGTAGTGAAAAATTCACAGCCAAGAAGGAAATAAAAAAAGACTTTGCTTCTTCCTCCTTTTGTAACCTGCTGAGAAAGTGCTATTGAATCCCCTCTTTCTCCTACATCAGGTCAGAATGTCCTGGAGGGCAGAGGGCAAGTCGGGGAATGCAAAACGGTAATTGCTCTCGAGGGTCCGTTTGGGTACCACCCGTTGTCCTTCCAACAGCATGACGCTTCGCTCAGAACCAAAGACAGCAGAGACCACAAAGCCAGGCAAGGGCAGGAAGGCAGGACGTCGGAGTGCCGATCCCATTGCATGGGCAAAGTCACCATTACTGGTGGTAACTGCTGATGGTGCAACACCATTCAGGATCCCCGTAACGCCTTCATGCTCCAGTGCGTGCGCTATGATTCCTGCCAAATCCGCCACATGGATCCAGGGGAAAGGCTGACAGCCAGACGCAATGGGGCCTCCCAGGCCGAGGCGAAAGGGCCATAACATCTGGGCAATGGCTCCACCATCTCTGCCTAATACAACACCTGGAGGCAAAACCAAAATAAAAATTGTGAGTAGAGGACCAATGAGAAATCCCGGAGAATGAGAAATACGGTTTCCATTTCCCGCTCTCCATCACCGGCTGTTCCCCGCACTCCTCGTTGGTTCCAGCAACCCCTGCCTCCTATCAGCTCTAGCTTTTGTCCACTCTGATCTCGTGTATTTATTCCCTGCATTCCTCCTCAATAGGGATCCAAGGCAGTTTACAACATAATTCTCTCCCTACCCACTTCATCCAGTTTGGTGTAGTGGTTAAGAATGGCAGGACTCTAATCTGGAGAGCCAGGTTTGATTCCCTACTCCTCTGCTTGAAACCAGCTGGGTGACCTTGGGTCAGTCACAGCTCTCTCAGAGCTCTCTCAGTCCCACCCACCTCACAGGATGATTGTCGTGAGGATAATAACAACACACTTTGTAAACTGCTCTGAGCGGGCGTTAAGTTGTCCTGAAGGGCAGTATATAAATCAAATGTTATTATCAGGGTTCATTTCATAGAAAAAGAGCTGGAGGAACTCATTAGCATGACTCATTAGCATAACTCATTTGCATATGCCACGCCCCTTGCCATCACTGGAAGTGTGTCATTAGCATAACTGATTTGCATATGCTACACCCCCTGATATCACCTATCCTGGCTGTTTTGGACCCAATCTTGGCCATTCAGGGCCAAAATTAGGCCAAAAATGGCAAAAAGGGGCTGAAAAGAGGCCCAAAATGGTCAGGATCAGGCCGCTGCTGAGTGGAAGAGTGATCCACCACCCGTCAGAGGCCCGATCCGGGCCATTTCAGCCCAAATCCAGGCTGAAACGGGCCCAAAATGGCCGAGAGTCAGGTGGGCAGGGCCACCTGACATGGGACCTCTTTGGGGAACTGCCGGAACTGCATTCCTGTGCGTTCCCCCTCGAAATGAGCCCTGGTTATTATTATTATCATTATTATTATTCACAGCAACCATATTCCATGATAGTTTGGCTGAGAGAGTGTGACGTGTCCAAGTCTCCCGGTGAGGAGTGGTAGTGCGGTTGCTGAGCTCATCAGACACCCTTAACTACAAACACTGTCTTGATGAAGGAAAACTTGAAAAAAGGCATTAAAGTGAAAGTCAGCGTCCTATACTACAATGAAGGTGGACATGTCAGCCTTCTGAGTGATTTCCTTGGCAATCAGAGAGGGCGACCAAACTCATGAGATGGTCAGATGTCACTAAGGCTGCCTTAGCAACAGCAAAATTTTTTGGGGGGTGCATACAAATTGGAATTTATATTATTTTTCTGCATATACGGGCATTTCTCACCCTGCCCCGGTAAGCAAAATCTTTTGTACCTGTTTTCAGTGTCCAGAGGAGTTAGCCATGTTAGTCTGTAGTAGCAAAATCGAAAAGAGTCCAGTAGCACCTTTAAGACTAACTTTACTGTAGCATAAGCTTTCGAGAATCACAGTTCTCTTCGTCAGATGCGTCCCGCATCTGATGAAGAGAACTGTGATTCTCGAAAGCTTATGCTACAGTAAAGTTGGTTAGTCTTAAAGGTGCTACTGGGCTCTTTTCGTGTTTTCAGTGTGTAGCTTTTATCATCCACCAAGCAGGGATTTTGCAGCTATCTCTAGCAATGGCAAACATTTATACAACAAATTAAAGTGTTCAAAACTTCACACTTATTTCCTCAGTACAACAATCCTTTAAGGTCGGTATTATTACACCTACATTTTAAACAGAAGCTGAAGAATAAGCTTTACAAGGCAAGCCAGCCTCCCCCTCCCAAGAGTCTATCACAGGGCTGAGATCTGAAGTTGGAGACTCCTGGCTCCCGGCTCACTTTCTGAACCACTATCCTACACTAGTATGAAGAACAGGCAGGGCACGGGCATAGGGAGGAAAATGGGTAAACTTCACCAAGGCCTGTAAAGCCCACGGAAGCTCAATTTCATCTGCAGACCCATTATAGGATATGGCATATTTATGGAATTTCAGAAAGAATGTTTCACTCAGAGAGTACCAGACAGACTATTTTGAGTACGGTTTGTAGGGTTGAGGGATTGGAGCATGCTAGGCTCTGCTTGGGGCCAGGAAACCCATCCTGTAGTATCACTGAAGCACAAAGTTAAGTCCAGTGTTGCTATTCTTCCACAGTCACTCAGAAACAAAGGGAACCAAGGAGGTGGTAACTCTGGGAACTGCATGTGAGTAGAGGCCACAGATGACCACTGCCTTATGCTAGTAGAAGCGTGGGCTTCTGGACACCTCCTGCATACTTCCCAATATGGAAAATACAGCTTCAACTGAACTTCAGTTCCAGGCTTGTTCTAAACACACCAAGGGTTCAAGCGCTGTGAGATATTCCACACAACGTCAAATCCCTCCATGCTAGTGTGGGCCTCCTCAGTCAATAGCCTAAATTAATCCCAAGGGAGATGCCCCATCCCCCAGATTCCCACCTCACCGGATCTCACCACCACCTGGCGCGTGGCCTTGCCGGGGACTCGAGCCGCAGCCTCCCAACGGGTCACCAGACGAGAGAAGAAATCGAAGTCCCCACCGGGACTCTCTTCAGTGTACTGGGTGGTGTGGCTGGGCCGGTAATAGCCTTGGTGGGATAACGGACACAGGAAGACAGTCAGTGTTTTACTGTAGTAGAGCAGGACTTCCCATTTTTCCTCAGGGAGTGGGAGTGGGGGGGCAGAAATGCCTGGAAGGCCTGCCTGGCCTTTTAAGAACTTACTTCTCTCAGCAGAAGGCTGCACACCAGAAGCCTAAAGACTGCCCGTTCATTTGAGCTCAGTATTGCCTCCTATCTGCTTTTAGGGCCTCAAGGATCAAAATCTCTGCCGCCTCCAGAGTCCAGTTTTCCACCTCTTCTCTCCTTCCCAACCACACACAACTCCTTGTGTTATCTGGCCCTTCATGAGGTTTAACCTAAACTCCAGGTCTTTCTTTTGGACCTTTTGTTCTTCCTTTAAATCCTTCTTAAGTCCACTGCACTCTTTTGCCTTCAGCTACTTTGATTTGGGGCTTTCCGTCTCTTGGTGCCCCCAGTTTGACAGACCCTCTTCCCACCTAGTTACCCTACCTCTGCTACCAGCAAGCCATTCCTTTCTGCCCAAGGTCTTGTGTGAGGTTCTCTTGTCCAAACTGAGTCCTTTACATCCCCTTTATGGTTATACGAGAATATCGGTTAATATTTTGATGCTGACACCTTCACCCTATACAAGTGGAATGTTTGTTAGCATTCCATGGCATCACAGTGGCTCTGCAATGACCGGGGTGGCTCTCGGACAGGCGGCAGCCAGCGTTCTGCCCAGTACATTCTTGGCATCAAGGTTTTCTTCCCCCCGGAACAGTACATGCTCAAAATTGGTTATTCTCAGTGAATAGAAGACACTAAACTTTCATCCACTATAGTATGACCATTGGTCCATCCAGCCCAGTATCCTGTTTCACACAGCAGCCAACCAGATGTCCTAAAAGGCTTTCAAATAGGGCACTGATGCCAAAGTCTCCCCCTGTCACTGTACTCCAGCAACTGGTATTCACAGGTAAACTGTGACACTATGGGATGCTAACAAACATTCCACACGTACAGGGTGAAGGTGCCAGCATCCAAATATTAACTGATATTCTCACATAACCATACAGGTTCCATTTTTTCATCACTAATGAACCTATCCTCCATGAATCTGCCTAATTCTCTTTTCAAACCAACACTAGAGCCTGTGGCAGTGAACTCCCAAGAGTTAATTACTCACTGAGTGAAGGTGTTCTTATGATAAATCACAGCAGCTTTCCCCGAGGCTGCGAAGCTGCATTCTACTGTAGGAACGACTTCCCTGCCAACGACAGCCAGTGGGGGGCAAAGCTACACTTCAGCCCCGGGTGAAATACCTACGCCGGTGATCAGGACCCAGGAGCGAGGTGGGCGCTCGGACTCTGTGATGGCTTTTGCCAAAGCCTCTGTAGTCTCGACTCGACTGTCAATCACATCTTGGCGGAAGGATTCGTTCCACCTGCAGCAGCAAGAGAAACCGCCAGGATGTCACAACCATTCTCGTCCCAATGTGCCCGTCAGCTACGTACGCCTGCCCAAGAGCAGCCTGCTGGGTTTCCCTCCCAAAGTAACAGACACAGAGGAGAAAGGTTCCTGGGAATGGTTTGTTTTTTGCAGCAAAGAGGAACTGGTGGACACTGCTGCAGAATGACACAGGATCCAGGAATGAGGACAACATGGAATATTTTATTTCCTTTTTCAGTGTGTTCCCCTGAACTGGCCAGCGCAGATTAAGGCCCACCAAGTGGAATGCCCACAGCGGTAGCCTCCTGGGTGTGCCAAGAAGCACCTGGCAGCCCAAGGGATAGGCCACATTTATCTTGGCGGCACAGGAGTTGTGCAGGCTCCTTTGGCCGAGGGCCTGAAACGCAGTAGGAAAGCCCTTGCGTTGCACGTGGAAAGTCCCATCTTATTTATTAGAAAATATGTGGGTTGACTCTTCAAAGGCCCAGCCTTGCACAATCTGGAGTGGATTACCACAACTCAGTTTAGATGAGATTGTCTCTCTTCCCCCACTTTGCCTTCATCACAGTCCCGTGAGGTAAGCTTAGTTGATATTGTTCTAGAGAATGGTGGCAAAAAAATGCCGCCACCAGATCACCATCCCAGCTTGGTTACAAAAGACCCATTAGGCGAATCCCAAAACCATTTCAGGTCCAATTCAGAGCCAGCGCCTTTAAATGATCTGGGAGGTTTCAAGAACCACCTTCTCCTGCATGTTCCTTCCTGACAGGCCCTTCCCCGAGTGATTCTATTCTCTCTCTTTTGGGTGTGACCCACAGGTAAGCAAATTATCTATCAAGAATGTAGGGCAGTGACCCACCCCAACATGGTGCTTGTTGGCTCCACAGCATCCACGGATGTGTTTCCTGGTACCCGCTTCCTTCTTACTCAGAACAAAGAGCCAATCCTGGCTTTCCTCCTCTTCACTGGAAGAGACTCCGAAGGACCACAGAGAACATCCATTTGGCAACAACTACATCCACCACCGAAGGCTAAGAACCTCCTAACAGTTTGCAAAAGATCCTGACATTTTCTGGTTGATTCCACTTACTTTGGTGCCCGCTGCTTGCTCTCAGAATTCCAAAAAATGCCATTTGTTCAACAAGGTTGGAGTCCCCTGGTCCCGCCAGACCTGGTACAACTATGTTGTACTGCTACAACTATGAATGCAACAAGCAGGGTGGCTGGAAAGTGACATTCAATTCCGTCCCCGTGGAAGCTTCTCTGGAAACTACACCTTGGGGTGGGGGCAGACTTACGTTCGAAAGGGATTCAGGACGTTTTCCCCAGCGAGGTTGACTGCACCTTCACAGGGGGGGAGCCCCGAACGGGAAAGTTCATCCTGGTGGCAGAAGGAAGAGGAGAGGCGGGATTTGTCATTCAAACCATGTACACCTTGAAATTCTCCCACATGGTCCAGATCAGCTCCTTAGTCCAGCAAGAGCTGAAGTGGTGTAGCTACAAGAGACCGCAGATAACTAGGCTTAGGGAGACTCAGGTTGAATCAAAAAGACTTTTCACAGGTTGCATTTGCACAGCAAAGATTCTCTACTTTGCATTCACTTTGGCTGAAAATGCACTGGCAACGAAGCATCCGCGGTGGTACAGAAGAAGAGGAATCTTTCGTAACTGTACAACCCCTACGCGTTTGGCATGCAGCTTCGTCAGGGCATCTATCAAATAATACAAAATGTTAAAAAATCATTTTGAAAACTAATAAAACATTAATAAAACACAGGACAATTTCAGAGAGCATGTACAAAGTGCTATTCCTAGAGTGTTATAAATATTTAAACAAAGAAACCAGCATTAACATACACTACATATGACTTAATCATAAGGAATTCTTCATTTAAAGGATAACAACCAAATAGTCACAAATTTGTATAGAAAACCAACGGATAAAAATGCCCTCCTGAGATATGACAGCCTCCGCCCACCACACATGAAAAATAATTTATCTTAAGGTCAGTTTCTCAGAATGAGAAGAAATTGTACTAGATTACAGGATTTTCAGAGTGAGGCTTCAATATTACAACAAAAAAAAATTGGTGGACAAAGGATACCCACAGCCAGTTCTACAAACATCTCTCACCAAGGCCACTGCTAAAGATAGAAGTGAGCTTTTAAGGGGGAAGGCAAAAAAGTGACCTTGGAAAGCTTGTATGGAGTTTAACTTATAACTCTATAAGTACACCTTTAAAAAAGAGCATTTATGAGAATTGGAACATATTGGAAGGTATTTCTATGTGTATTAAACAATCTATTGTTGCTTACAAAAAAACAGCTAGCTTGAAAGATCTCTTAGTAACACTCCTCAGAAAAAGAATCTACCATCAGTTTTACCTGGATCCAACCCTGGGTCATTTCCCCTGTGGTCATTGCAGCTTTTGCAAAAATACAAAATCTATAAAATATTTTCTAAATCCTACAGAGAACAAACAATATTATCTTAAAGGATGCAAAACTCGCAATAGGGATCATGCGGGCTATGCAATATTATGTGGATGTGGAAAAAATTATATAGGCAAGACAATCAGGCTCTAATAAAAAAATGAAGACTCTCGGAACACAAAAGCAACACATTATATAAAAGAACTGATGCTCCTATGGTAGAACATTTCTTAGAGCATAATCCAAACCCACAGACTTTTTGTTTTGGGTTATATTTAAATGTGACAGATGGGATGATAGAACTGTGTTAAGGAAAGAAGCCGAATGGATTTTGAAACTGAAAATGCTGCACCCTCATTAGTTAAATCAGAGTATTTCTTGGCAGACACGTGTAGATTAGAACCAGGGCAAGCCCAGACAGTTCAGTCTGCTAAGCTGCATATACAGAAACGGAACTATGAAGAATCAGGAAGGTTAGTACCATACCAGTCTCTGTACCTTTCATCTGACGAAGAGAACTTGATTCTCGAAAGCTTATGCTACAATAAAATTGGTTAGTCTTAAAGGTGCTACTGGACTCTTTTTGAAGGTTAGTATGGTTTTCTTTATGCTCATTTACAAACAATTTAAATGAAGAATTCCTTGTGATTAAGAAATATGTAGTGAATGTTAATGCTGATTTATTTGTTTAAATAATTGTAACTCTTTGTGAAATGCACTCTGTACATGCTCTGTGAAACTGCCCTGTGTTTTATTTAAATGTTTCATTCGTTTTCAAAACGATGAATTAAATATATCTTTACATTTTGTATTATTGGGTGGATTCCCCCTGACGAAGATGTACGTGAAATGCGTAGGGGGTGTACACTTATTAAAGATTCCTCTTCTTCTGCACCATTTGTCTCTTCATCTTCGTTTTGCCTTGGTGAGGCCCCCCTTCTTCAATGAAGCATTCATACAAGAGCTTTCCATATACGTTCCCCCATCAGCTGTCATTTTCCCTGCCTCTCCCACCTCGCAACGTGCAATACTGTTACAGTTCTATAGCAATTATTAATTTGCAGGGAAAGGGCCTCAAAAAGCCCTCCAGAGGCACGGCAGGGAAAATGTGAGCTGCGAAGAGCTGATGCAAGGAAAATGGCATGAGATTCAGAAACATGCATCTTCCTGTCCAGGCGCTATAATAATAATAGAATAATAACATTCGATTTATATATTGCCTTTCAGGATGACTTAACCCCCACTCAGAGCAGTTTACGAAGTGTGTTATTATTATCCCCACAACAATCACCCTCTGAGGTGGGTGGGGCTGAGAGAGCTCTGAGAAGCTGTGACTGAGGTCACCCAGCTGGCTGCAAGCGGAGGAGTGGGGAATCAAACCCGGTTCTCCAGATTAGAGTCCTGCTGCTCTTAACCACTCTTAACTGGCTCTCACGTGTTCTTATATGCTGCTCTTCTAGACAGATTAGCTTCCCACTCGGAGCAGTGAACAAATTCAGTATTGTTATTATCCCGATACAGGTGGGGAGCTGGGGTGGAGAGGAGTGGCTTCCCCAAGGCCACCTGCTGAGCTCACAGCAGTAGTGGGATTCGAACCAGCAGAGTGCTGATTTGCAACCCAACCACTTCACTACTACGCTACAGCAGCGTCGCTATGCAGAGGGAGGCAATGAAAATTTTGTCCATTTTGTCTTCACAACCCACTAAGGCAAGTTATAAATGAAGTAAAATAAAATAAAAATCATCACATACCCAGGTGATCCGGTCCTTCCCTGGATGGCGGGAAACAGCGGT
The DNA here is from genome assembly GCF_028583425.1 of Eublepharis macularius. Lineage (NCBI taxonomy): Eukaryota > Metazoa > Chordata > Lepidosauria > Squamata > Eublepharidae > Eublepharis > Eublepharis macularius. The sequence goes on along the minus strand of NC_072801.1, from coordinate 68,117,342 downwards.
CACCTCGTGCCCACGGCTCCTCAGCAGCTGCGTTAGGGCTCGGCCCACAAATCCAGTTCCACCCCCTAATTGAAACATACAAGATATCCACGTTAACTTACATTTTATGTTATGACCATGACCTGATGTTGTTAACGCAACCTAACTCTATTCATGTGTTTTACATGCTAAAGGCACCGCAATCCCGGTGGTTATCCCGGCCTCTCCCCACACACTCATGACAAGAGCTGGTGAGGCACATTGACAAAGAGAATGAGAATCTCGCCCTTGTCACAAACTCCCTTGGGGCTTTAGACAAGCTGATCTTTCTTCACCTCAGCCCATTATCTGCAATAGAAAGATAATACCGCTTTATACCTGGCAGGGCTGTTGTAAGAATTATGAAAAAGAAGTGCTTGAAACAGCATAGACTGTTCAATAAAATGCTATCATTCATTGATGGTTGTTGGGGGTTTTCCGGGCTGTATTGCCGTGGTCTTGGCATTGTAGTTCCTGACGTTTCGCCAGCAGCTGTGGCTGGCATCTTCAGAGGTGTAGCACCAAAAGACAGAGATCTCTCAGTGAGAGATCTCACACTGAGAGATCTCTGTCTTTTGGTGCTACACCTCTGAAGATGCCAGCCACAGCTGCTGGCGAAACGTCAGGAACTACAATGCCAAGACCACGGCAATACAGCCCGGAAAACCCCCAACAACCATCGTTCTCCGGCCGTGAAAGCCTTCGACAATGCTATCATTCATTCTTCACAAAAATTGTGGTAGGGTATGAGCTTTCGTGAGTCACAGCTCATTTCTTCTGAAGAAGTGAGCTGTGACTCACAAAAGCTCATACTCCGCCCAAATTTTGTTAGTCTAATAGAAGCTACGGGACTCTTGCTCTTTTCTACTGCTACAGACTGACCAACACGGCTACCCATCTTGATTCCTTCTTTACGTCTGACATTTTCTGCTTTTTCTTGAAGGAGTTCAGTTCCCCTCTCTGTTTTATAAATCCCCACAAGGAGGATTGGGCGAAGAGGCAGCAACTCCCCCAAAGCTCTTCAGCAAGTGGCAGGGATATGAATCGAGGTCTCTCCAATCCAAGGATGCAAAAATGGACTCTAAACTAGTTCTGCAGTCATCCTTCGTATTATCCCCTGAAATCCATACTGTGTCCTGTCCTGAGCTGATGGGAAGGCAGGATAAAGAAGAAACTTAAACAGAAGAATATGCAAGTAGCAGTGGAGGCAGAAGGATGCCGAGTAACCGCCCATTCTTCTCTCCATTGCAACTAAAATACCAATCCATAGCCTTTGCTATATTGCTAGTTTTATAGGGCTGTTGTCAATTGCCAAGATTTTTTACCTGATCAGCTATCCAAACTTTCACTGATTCATTAACTGACCTGTTAATACTCTACCACAAATTTTGTTAGTCTTATAGGTGCTACTGGACTCCTTTTATCATTTTAAAGCCTGCTTGTGGTGAGGGCAAGCTAAATGTCCAATAAACGAAATGAAATTAATGGACATGTTTTATGGAAGTCTTTTAAATATGATTATGATTTTTACTATGATGATTATGCAACTTTATGATGTTTTTTAAACTTGTATTTTATTGTTGTTAGCCGCCCTGAGCCCGTTCGCGGGGAGGGCGGGATATAAATATAATTAAGATGAAATAAATTAACATCTGGAACAGAATCAAAAAAATATATCACAGTGCAAAAGATGCGCAACACCCCGAGCTGTTGCCCTAACCACATAAGTCAATACACTCAAAACGCCCCCTTTCCTCGCAGCCAATCCAAGGTCAACCCAAGCGGCGATGCAAGCAAAGCTAAACGCAAGCAAAATCAGGCTTGCAAACTAAACCTTTTTCCAATGGCTTGAATTTGCCTCTTTGCATCCTCCTGCCTCGACTCACCCACCTATTAGCACCCTCATGGCTGCGGACTGCACGGGTGCTTCGAGATCCTCCGGATCCCCTTCTATGCAAGGGAGGGGAGAGACCGTAGAGGCCGAAACGGGCACCAGGGAGTCGCTCTCATAGAGCCTGGAGGCAAACACCGCGCATGCCAGCCCTCAACTGCTTGCAAGCCTCGCAAGCGACCACGGGCCAGGATTTGCAAGGAGAGGCGAGTGGGGCCGCTCTAGGCCCCGGGCATCTCGTCTCTATGTTGGAGTGCCTCTAAAACCTGGCACTGGGTGTCGGGAGCGGGGCAGCAGCTCAGGGCCAAGCTACAAGTGACGAATGACACTTGAACGGAAAGTGGATTGAGTGGAGGGCAAGTGAACAGGGAGAAATACACTTGCTGTTCAAGTGTCATTCGTCATGTGTAGCTTGGCCCTCAGTCTTTGGCTAAAAGTGCTAGCAACAAAGAAAATAAAAATAAAGCGGCTGAGATCTCCTTTTGATAATTTTGTGTGAAGCCACAGATGGCCATTTCCAGCATTCCAGAATTATCCAGGAGAGTTTCTTTTTCTCTTTCTTTCTTTTTCTACAGGTAATATATGGGGTTGCCAACCTCCTGGGGAAACTCAGCCTTCTGAAGGTGCGAAATATCAATTTTTTTGTGATTGTATGCTCATGACCTGAGTTCGATCCTGGCGGAAGCCGGCTCAAAGTTGTCTCAGCCATCCATCCTTCCGAGGTCAGTAAAATGAGTACCCCGTTTCCTGGGGGTAAAGTGTAGATGACTGGGGAAGGCAATGACAAACCACCCCGTAACAAAAAGTCTGCCAAGAAAACGTGATGCGACGTCCTCCCATGGGTCGATAATGACTTGGTGCTTGCACAGGGGGACTACCTTTACCTATTATGAAAATATAAGAGAACTATAGACGTCGGTACCAGTGTGACATCTTTGAAAAAGAACAGAAACGGGACCAAAGGAGAACCGGTCGACCCGTCAGATGCTCACCACCTATTGGGCTTTTTGTTAAGAAATAGTTGCTCCCAATATTATCCCTTGAAGAACTGTACGTGATTAAAGGGACTTGTCTTAATGACATTGGAGTAAAATGTGTCTGGTCTTTCACATAGCATATCCAAGATTGTGCCTTTGGTAGATTTTGGTATATTGTTTTTGTGTAAACATATATTGTACCTTTTGAATACCGGCACTTTAATGGAATATAGTTAAGCTCTAGCACTTTCTGTATGGTTCTCAAGGTTGGTTGTGTGTTTTAAAATCATTTGAAGGTAAAAATTCTATACAAGGGAGTATAGTTTTTTGTGATACTGACTTGATATATATCACTTTAAAAAATTCACACAATTTATATAACAATAATTTTGATATAACCTTTATTGTGGGCTTAAATATTTTGCTTAGTAAGTTTTCACAACACTATTGTTTTGGATAGTAACCTCCAGGGGAGGCCGGAAGATCTCCTGGAATTCCAGCTGATCTCCAGAGATCAGTTCCCCCTGGAGAAGATAGCTGCTTCAGAGGGCGGACTCTATGGTATTATACCCGGCTGAGGACCTTCCCGTCCCAGAGGTGAACCATCCCTAGGATCCACCCCTAAATCTCCAAGAATGCCCCAACCTGGAACTTGCAACCTTCAGATTGTGTTGTAAAGAAATAATTCAAAGAGATACACTGGAAAAACAACAACAGAGTGGTTTACAAAGTGTGTTATTATTATCCTCACAACAATCACCCTGTGAGGTGGGTGGGGCTGAGAGAGCTCTGAGAGAGCAGTGGCTGACACAAGGGCTACCCAGCTGGCTTCAAATGGAGGCGTGGGGAATCAAACCTGGCTCTCCAGATTAGAGTCTTGATGCTCTTGACCACTACACCAAATTGGGATAGGGACTATAGACTGTGCTGCTGCATACTGTCTGTTACTGTATGCCCCTACCGTATAGTTTCTGGGCTGTATAATGTACCATATCAACTTGCTTGTGTTTTGTTTTCAACATTGTTTTCAGTTCCACTTCAGATTTCCGCTTGCTTTCCAAATTTCTGCAATCCACACCCTATTGTATTGTTTATTGAATGTTTATTAATGTCCCAGCTCTGGGTCATATTGACTTACATCGTGTCATCCACCTTGGGTCTCATTAGTGAGAAAGACAGAGTATAAATAGAATAAATGAAATAACATAGTTTCAGATAGGGAGCTGTGTCGATCTACAGTTGAATCTTAGCATTTGAGTCCAGTGGCACCTTAGAGACCAACAAGATTTTCCAGAGTATAAGCTTCTGAGAGTCAAAGCTCCCTTCTTCAGATAATGGAAAATAGTATGCAAGCTTTTGAGTTCTACTACAAACCTCTTTTTGTAAGAATGGGAATAATGGATGAGAATTCTGCTGCCAAAATAGATTGAGTCAACTCAGTTTGTTTATTTGTTATTTTTAGTCTGCATTATCATTGTGACTCAAGACAAATTACATAATGTAAATCGATATAAACAGGATGAGGAAACATCTAGCAAACACTGCAATAGGACTAGGAGAGCAGAAATCTGAAGCAAGGCATACATATTCCACATGATGTATTGCACAATAAAAGAAATAGTATTACGTAAGTAGATATAATGCAGTGAGAGCAAGATAAAAACATATTGCACAAGGTAATACATACGAGTACTATAGCTCACAGTCATTACCTCTATTAAAATATGTTCCTAAATTGTTTTCACACAGCCGTATTCCTTTATACAAATTCCGTCCTGAACGCTTCTGTTTGACATAACCCAAAAGTGTTGAATCTCAGGATAGGAGTCCAGTAGCTGCTGAAAGTCCAACAAGATTTTCAGAGCATAAGCTTTTGAGAGTCAAGCTCCCTTCTTCAGATATAAGGATGTGTTAGTAACTACCCCCGTTCCCTTAGGATGAAAAGAGATGAAAGGCAAGGAGATTTGCGATCAGATCCCCCAAACCATTTTAAAATGCTGTTCAAATTGTGTTGGGTCGATTCCAGTTGGGAGGGGAAGAAGGGACCTCTCTTTCCTTTCTTACAAACACCATTGTGTGATTTTACCACCTGGATATAACCCTATGCCTGGTTAGTAACCTTCAAACAAAAAAGCTGGCAGTGCAATCCTAAAGAGTCCAGTAGCACTTTTAAGATACCTCTGATGAAGAAAGCAGTGGTTCTCGAAAGCTTATGCAATCAAGTCGGTTAGTCTTAAAGGTGCTACTGGACTCTTGAGTATTTGAACTACAGACTAACACGGCTAACTCCTTTGGGCCTAAAGAGAGTTATTCCAGTATAAACCCATTGGTTTCAACGGGCTGAGACAGGAGTAACTTTTTTTAGGACTGCACTGTGAAAGATCAGAGTGGGTTCGATCTAGGGTTGCCAGCTCCAAGTTGGGAAATTCCTGGAGATCTGGGGGGGGGGGGGAGAAACCTGGAGAAAGTAGGGTTTGGGGAGGGAAAGGACCTTGGCGTGGCATAATTCCATAGAGTCCACCCCCCAAAGTAGCCATTTTCTCCAGGTGGATTGAGCTCTGATGCCTGGAGACCAGCTGTAATTCCGGGAGATCTCCAGCCACTACCTGGAAGCTGGCAACCCTGGTTGGATCCCAGCAGCTTTTCTGCTTCTGTGAAAAGGGATCCCATTTGAACTTCTTCGAAGCTCTGCCCCCGGAAACGTGGGAAAACCTTGTCGGTCTCTAAAGTGTCCCAGATTCAAATTCTGATTAAGTGGCGTAAATGACTTTTCCCGATCCAGAGTCCTTGGCCTAGGAAGCGCCCCCAGTGCTGAGGCGGGAGCCTCAAGAAGCGCCACGGAGAATCCAGCCCAAGGGCTGTCGGGAGCGGCCCATTCCACCGTGCGTCTTCGCATCCCTCTAGCCGCTCCCTTCCTGCACTCTATGGTATTCCGAGGAGGAGGGCGGCTCTGATGACGTTTCCGGAAACGGGGGTGTTGCGGAGAACCGGAAATAGTGCGGCTGAGCCGGAAGTAGTGTTGCTTTGGTTTCTGCAAACGCCGGCTCGGTTAAGGCGGTGAGCAATGGGGAAAGGGGGAAACTCGCCGGGTCTCAGGGGCGGTTGAGGCCGAAGCAGCGCCGACCTTCTCCCTGTTTTCTGTGTGGGCTTGTCCGCTTGGGGAGGGGCACTAGTGGGGGACAGGTTCTAGGGTTTGTCAACCTCCAGGTGGGGCCTGGAGATCTCCCGGAATCACAAATGAAATCCAGGCTACAGGGATCCGTTCCCCTGGAGGAAATGGCTGCGTTGGAAGGTGGACTCTCTGGCATTAGACTTTGCTGAGATTCCTGCCCAGATCTCGCCGCATCCCCAAATCGCCAGGAATTTCCCAACCCGGAGCCGGCAAGCACAGTACACGAGATCATTGGGATTTTGGTAGAGGTGACATTTCTCCATCTGCGATAGGATTGCCAGCCGTCACATGGTGGGTGGAGAGCTGGCATTACAACTGCTCTCCAGAGGACAGGGATCGGTTCCCCTGGAGGAAACGGCTGCTTTGGAGGGTGGGATCTAGGGCATTATACCCTGCTTAGATCCCTCCCTTCACCGAAGCCGCCTCCCCAGGTTGCATCCCCAAGTGTCCAGGCATTTCCCAACCCAGAGTGGGGAATCATCTCCCCCTCGCCAGTTCCCTGCCACTGCGTGCTCAGGTGAGTTTTCCTCACAGGGTTGTTGTGAGGATAAAATGGAGAGGTGCAACAAATCCGGAGGGAGAGCAGGATGAAAAGAAGATGTAAGTATCCAGGTGAGTAAGTTCTTTATGGATTTAAAGGGTGTCTGGTGAGACAGCAGCACTTCTTAGGGTTGCCAGCTCTGGATTGGGAAATCCCTCGAGATGGGAGTGGAGCCATGGGGAGGGCAGGGTTTGTGGAGGTGAGGCTCCTCATCGAGGTATAATGCCATAAAGTCCACCCTCAAATTCAGCCATTTTCCCCAGGGGAACTGATCTCCATCACCTGGAGGTCAGTTGTAATTCCTGGAGATCTCCAGCCCCCACTTGGAGGCTGGCAACTGTAGCCCACTGTTGGGGAGTTTAGTGTGTCAACTGCCTTCAGGGGGGAACAGACGGAAGAACTAGGAATTGAGTGGGACTGGAAAACTCAGAAAGGAAAGCCCCTTGGGGTCAAGAGGCCATGGAAATTGTGGCACCTGCAGGCTGGTGATGGCTTTATCGTTTTTTGCAAGGGAGCAGAATGTGAAAGATTTGGCTGGTTTCCTGTGAGAAAGGGGAAGGGTTTGGGTTGTTTGTTCACAGCCATTTTTAATGCACATTGACCTTCGTAATGAATGTCGTACTGCTTTGAGAACACTCAAAGAGTGTGGCGTGGTTAGAGTGCTAGGCTGGGAGATCTAGGTGGGAATCCCCACTGTGCCGTGAAAGCTTACTAGGTAACCATGGGCTGGACCTCACAGGGTTATTGTGAGGATAAATTGGAGGAAAGGACACGTATAAGCCACTTTGGTTCCCGCTAGGAGCAAGGATTGGGTTTAAATGAGGTAAATCAGTGAGTAGCCAATTGTGGGAGCCGGCGATTCTGCCTGTTATTTGGGGAGACTGTGGCTGACGGTCACATTTGAATCCAGTTTCTCTTGGTGTGAATGCTAAGCAAGAAGTTTTGGGGAGGTGGTGTACCACTTGTGATTTCTCAAAAGTGACTGAAGGTTGAAGCAGGGTGTCAGTCTATGGATGACAGGCTGTGGCAGATAAACCCCTGCACCCTCACAGCAAGAAATCCATGATCTTGGTTGAAAGGCTTTATTTAGGGATCTGATCAATTCCACAGATATGTCCATAGGATTGCTCAAGAGTAAAGCAATCGTACAAGCAAGTTGACAGGAATACTTAAATGTGGGAAAACCATTCTTCTTATAGAGCACAATTACTCATTCCCCCTCCCAACAGTAAAACACAACTTTTGGCGCGAAGTTTACATATCAAGTAAACATATGCATATGCATAGTTACATATGCATAGTTTACATATCAAGTCCAGACACTAGGAAGGCATAAGATTAAAGTTGAAACACAGTGATTCATGAGAATGAACAGTTTACAAGGTCAGAAGCTCTGGGAGCTTCAAAGCATGTAGATAAGGCACCTGCGGCTTCAGTAAGCCTGTGAAAGCAAGGCAATTCATGGCATTGGCAATATGACATCAAGGTGCAGCATCAACAATGGTTCATAGAAACTGCAATGGCTCATTTTAACAGCTCAGTTTAAAATAATGGCGTGGATGAGGTGCAGACATGACACGGGGAGGTTAGTATCTTTGGGTCTAGGTAGAGGGCTCATCAAGGGACTGTCTCTGTTTCAGGAAGAGATGAGCACCCCAGGAGGGCTTGCAACCAACCGTGGACGGCGTTTCAAATGGGCCATTGAGCTAAGTGGCCCAGGCAGCGGCAGTAGGTGAGTACCTACTTGGAGGTCAAGACATGGGCATCCTGAGTCAGCAGATCTTGGGACATGGCTGCATCCCTGGAACATACCTGAATTTGGCTGAAGCACATCTCACCTTTTTTTCTTTTGCCAGGGGCCGCAGTGACCGAGGCGGTGGGCAAGGGGATACTATGTATCCTGTAGGGTACTCAGACAAGCAGGTGCCAGACACGAGCGTGCAAGAGACAGACCGTATTCTAGTGGAAAAGGTACTGTAGGGGTGAGGAGGCGGGGCTAGCAACTGGATCCCTTAGTGTACTCTGAGGAGGTGCAGAAAGAATCGGCAAGGATCTCCTCTGTTGGGCTTCGGGAAAGCGAGATGTAAACTTGAATCTCCGTTTGTATCTTGGATTCAGCCCCTTTTCTCTCCCACCTTTTCAGCGCTGCTGGGATATTGCCCTGGGCCCCTTGAAGCAAATCCCCATGAATTTATTCATCATGTACATGGCGGGTAACACAATCTCCATCTTCCCCACCATGATGGTCTGTATGATGGCGTGGAGGCCCATCCAAGCTCTTATGTCCATCTCGGCCAGTAAGTGCATTACCTTCTAAAATCTCAGCAATCTCTTAGAATCGTTGGATCCTGCACCCTTATTCTCTTCACTTCATCCTACCTCCTTTTCCTCCCTCGAGAACTCAGTTCTCATCTATGATCTTAGCAGAAAAGACTACAAAAAGCATAGCAAACTTGCCCCGGACTGAACCACAAGAGTCCAGACGAGAGAGAACATGGCTGGACACTTCCCCCTGAAAGAAAAGAGGAACAATTCACTCTCGTTTACTCTGTATGCAAAAACACACACGTTCTTGCTGTTGCGGAGTAGTTTCTTTGGGTGGGTATGTTCCAGGGATGTATGGAGAGCAGCTGGTGCTGTTTTCGTTTCAACTGGGACTCTCTGGGTCTGGATGCCGTGTCAGGGCTGATTGTTCTGCAGAGATGTCAGCTTACCTGCGGCGTTTTTCTTGGCCCTGGCAAGTTTGCCACTCAGAACATCAGACAAAGGAAAGGCAAGCCAATGCGGAGTGGGGCTCAGAGTGTAGGATTACTAGGAGACTTCAAGCCTGCACTCTGCACGGAGCTCACTGGGTCAAACTCAGTCATTCATTCGCAGTGTTGTGTGTTTGAGGATAAAATAAAGTGCTGCTTAAATGGCCCTCCTGCTAAGATTTTCTAATAGGAGCGAGTCTTTGCCTGAACTCACGCAGTATGGAGTGGATCATTAAACATGCCAGAGCAGAAACTTTTTGCTGCTATGCCTCCTCTGTCCCTTGAACTGCTTCATGTTCAGAAGAATTTGCAGTGGCTTTCCACAGATGTAACACGTGTGGCATGTCATTCCAGAGGTGCAAACACACCTTTGGATCAAAACGGGCCGAAGTTGGTTCTTCCCAGCTGCAGACTGTTTTGTCCCCTTTCCCTCCCACAGCCTTCAAGCTACTAGAGAGCTCAAGCCAGAAGTTCCTGCAGGGTCTGGTGTACTTAATCGGCAACCTTCTCGGGTTGGCCCTGGCTGTGTACAAATGCCAGTCGATGGGGCTGCTGCCAACTCACGCCTCAGACTGGCTGGCGTTCATTGAGCCCCCTGAGGTGAGTGAGGGAGGAATCTGGGGCCTGAAATGGCTTATAGAAGGGGGCAATGTTGTGACAGGTGCAAGGATGGTGGGCGACCTAGGACCGCTCTCATTCGACTCTTTCCTCTGAGAAAAATCACTGCTAGAAGAGGGGTTACAAGAACACAGTGATAATAAGGTTCTCTGCTTGGGCCCAGCATTTTGGAACCTGCCAATAAGGATATTGCTCAGCCTAGAAAATGTTCAGGTGTGTGGATGATGCTCTGTTCTTCTCTCGATTCCCAGCGCATCGAATTCACCGGTGGAGGTCTAGTGTTATGACCCTATTTGGTCCCTGAACCCAGCTGCTGCTTTCGAGGTCTGGATTTCCACCACCAAATACTCTTTTCCCTTCCGTCAACTCACTGAGAACGCTCACCAGTTTTAAGGAGGTTTGGTCCTACTGAAGAACATCTGGACATACAGATGTAAACACAAAGGACTTATTTCCGCCCACAGGGGAGGTCATCCATCTGGCCAAGTTCTCTCCCCCGCACTGCTGCTCCGTTTGCCTTCCCCTTTTGTTGCCATCCGAATAAAAATGTTGTAAAGGAGTGTCTCCCCCTGCCCCTCCCCTCGAAGCAGGCATGGCAAAACTCTTCTTCGGTTTTCTTATTTTAGAAAATAATCGAATCATTCTTGAGAACAGCGAAGGCTACCGAATGAGGCCAGAAGGCCAAAGGAAGGGGATGTGGCTTCAGGGCCCTGTTTTTGTCCCCTATTCATAAATGCTGGTATAAATTATTTAGAATAATTACCCAGTAGAATGGCGAAGTCACCGGGTTTTTTGCACAAGCATTTCCATTGCTTTGTTTCTTAACAGGTCAGATGTTTTTCAAGAGGTGATGGCAACCAGCTGAACAAACAATGTGGTTATTGAATGGCACTGCATATGTGATGGGGAATTAAAATTTGATTTCCAGCGATCTGTTTGCATGCGTGAGTCCTCTATTGCTGCCAGCGTCATCCTGTGATTAACATTCATGAATCACAGCAACTGGTTTACTGCCGTATGCATATTGAATTTTTAAAAAACATACAACATGCTCATTGCCGCTTATGAATTCATTACAATAATGAAAAGGCTTAGGCTGTATCGTGTGCATTTATGTTACAGGGCAAGTGGATTGCTTAGAAACTTTTGCTAGCAAACAGACAGCTAACAGACAAAATAATATATAAAAAAGTTTATTACTTACATAATTCAGAAGCCAAAAAAACAAAAGGAAAATCCACACACACTAAAACTTGATGCTATGTAAACAAGACCGTGTTGCCAATAAATTAAAAAGCCTCTCGCAACGACTGTGTGAGATTCCCTTTCAAAATAAAGACTGGAGAGTCTGGAGACGTGTCTGTTTTAAGGCTACCCCAAGGGGAGTGGTCCCTGCGCACTGCTACTGAGCCAGGGGTGCGTGGAGGAGAATTCGATATCCATCATTGCAAGTGGGTAGGGTGACAGGCAGAGAGGCTCCTTTCCCATCTTTGGGGTGGGGGTGCTTTTCCGATGTTCGCAATACAGCACAGGGTGGGTCTTTGCAACGGACATGCCTGTTATTAAAAAAGCTCACTCTTGTTTGGCATAGACAGAGTTCTGATCATCTCCTCGCAGCCAAGTCTGGGGGAGGGAAGTGGTGGCAGCTCCAGAACGTAAGACTGCAGTAGGAAGCAGGGAGCTGTTGCCAAAGCCGCTTTGCTACCCTGCCTGCAGTCTGCCTTTGCCAACTCGCAGCCAAAAGCTGTTGCAGCCTCTTCAACAACAGAGCACACTGCAAAACTCCTGCAGGCAGCAAGTAGGAAAAAAGGCCTGCCTGCCTTGGCCGGATAGGACTGCCAGAGTCGTACAGGGAGGAAGGGGCAGGGCGGCTGCATCTATTCTCTCATCAATATGCCACCTCCAGCCTGATTTAGAGGGCAAACAGTTGCCTCTCTCCTTGGCAAACGGTGAATCTGGGACTGCAAGATGCCACGAGAGTGCAGGGAAGAGGATTAAATACTGTACAAGCTCAGGCCGTCCTTCCAAATGTCCTCCCTGCTTTGATGTCAAAGGCAGGAAGACGTTGGCACTGGCTAGGAGGAGGGAATGGCACAGGGGGCGCTGCATCTCCCTCCCAGTAGCATCACCTCCCCACCCCATTCTGTAGTGGCACCAGCCACCCAATGTCTTTCCAACATGGAAACAGTCCGGTCGCTTCCTCCAAACCATGTTGAACTAGAAAGGCTTATTGCTCAATTCTCATAATGGCCAGCAGAGGGCAGCAGCAACTGAAAAAAGGGAGGAGGAAATCCAACTTGATTTTTACTCCTTTTGACCCCTCCTACTCCAAAACCGCACTTGCCTTCCTGTCCCCTACACGGGGTAAGGGACGAGGAGACTAAATTCTACCCGGAGCTATCCCCCCATCTCAATAAAATCAGTTTTTCACTCCCGGTCTGTGCTTCTGTTCCTAGCAGGTTTCTCTTCCTTTACAGATAAGGGGAAATTTCTGCCTTCCATTCTCCCAGAAGGGAAAGCCAGCCAGCCCCAGGAAAGTGGCAGCAAGGGGGGGGGGGGCACTGATAGCGGCTCTCCTTGGGAGACAGTGGCAGGTGGTGACAGGCAGAATGCAGATGATGGTTGGTCAAAAATGTCCCTCAACAGGGAGCCCTTCTGGCGCCCCTAAGAGTAGATGGTGATGACCTCACTGCCGCCACCTCGCACGAGTAGCACACGTTCCAGCCCCTCCGTCAGGACCTCCAGAAACTCCATATCTGCAGAGGGAGGGCAGTCAAGGAGCCTGCACTGCACCGGGACACTGTGTGCCCCACATCCGGTCCCTCCACAGCCCAGCACACGATCCCACCAACAGCAAAGGATACAGTTCTCATCTCCTTCCGGGTTACGGGGCGGGCCTGGCATGTTCAGCAGCACCAGCTTGGCCTCGTGGGACTTGTTGACGATGACTTCGTTCAGCTTCACCGCCGTGTGCATGCGCCGCACATTGGACTGATCCCTGTAGTGGCAGGGGGAAGGGAACAAAATTAAGATCCAGCATGGGATAAGCATATTTATTTCCTCCTAAGAGCTCAGAGCTGCGTACCTGGTTCTCCCCTCCACCATTTTATTTTTACTGCTACACGGTAAGGTAGGTTAGGCCACCCAAACACCACGGGAAATTCTTTGCTCAGCACCAAAATGCACTCAGAACCATGACCCCAAGTTATGCTGGGAGTCAGAAACGGTTGTTTTGTTTTATTGCTATATGTATAATTCTAGTTTTTTTAGATTTGGTTTTGATTATATAAAACTTGTAACAAATATATATATATATATATGAAAAGACAATCTTGGGGTTGGATCTAACGGTAGATTTCCACCAACAAAAATTGGAGGGGGAAGAGTTTTGCTGAATCCCTCCTTCCACTGCAAATTCTTCCCTTGAGTCCCAGGGGTCCGAGGTCCCTCAGGATCAAAATTTTAGGGAATTCTTTGGACTGCAGTGAGATTGGAGAGGTGAGAGTCATCCTGCTGAAAAATATCCCTTCCATTGGATCCAGCCCTTTGTGTCACTACTCAAGAGGATTCAGGATTTCAAGGGACATAGGGTAGCCAAGAGCTGCTGTAGCATAGTGGTTAAGTACTTGGGCTGTGAATCAGCACTGCTGGTTTGAATCTCGCTACTGCCCTGATCTCAGCAGGTGGCCTTTGGGTCAGCCACTCAGCCCCGGCTGTACTGTGGGGGTAATAATACACTGATTTTGTTCACATCTCTGAGCAGGGCACTAATCCATCTAGAAGGGTGGTATAAATGAATAATTTTAAAAAAAAACAATTTAGTAAAGTAGACCAATAGTTAAATCAGTAATCTAAACTGCAGAATTTTAAATGTTGAATATAATGTTAAATGCTGCATATAAAATGTTGAGTATAGTGTATTTTAATATAAATAAGTATGGGGATGAAGAGAAATATTTTGTAGCTGTTACATATTCTATTTCTGATACTTTGTTCACTGTCTAATGCTATTTTCTGAGTTAAAATTTAAAAAAATACTAAAAAAGAGTGGTATATAAGCACAACTATTGTTAGTTTGCTGCAGTCAAAATACAGCACTTTAAAGATTAACTTATTTTGGCATAAGCTTTTGTGAGCCTCTGTCATCTGACAAAGGCGGTTTTCACACCTCTTTAAAATAACACGATACTCACGGAAGGCTGCCTGCTCCCTCGCACCATTTTTGACGCCATCCGTGATGATGGCACTTTCGTGGCTGCTGATTTGTTAACGGATGGCGTCAAAAGTTGTGCGAGGAAGCGGTCTTCTGTGATCACGCTATGTTAAAGACATGTGAAAACGGCCACAGACTGGCAGAAGCTGATGCCAAAAATGTTAAAGGTGCCACCAGACTTTTTAAAAGAATGCCAGGCAAGAACGAATTCTGCTTAGTGAACTGGAGGGGGATGTCTGAAGATTCCCCTCCGCTGCTGTCTAGGCGGAACAGTGAGTCAGCGAGTGCTTACGGCCGCATGTTCAGCAGGTCCTGGAAGCCCTCCAGAGTCTTGTGCTTCTGCATGCGGGATGCCATGTACTTGTCCTTGGTCCAGGTCATGTGCACCTTTTCTTGGTAAGTCTCTGTCTCCTCGTCGTCATCTGAGCCGATGCTCGTCAACCGCAGCATGGAGTTCCTGTCCTTCACCAGCTGGGCCTGGAAGGCAGGTGACTCAGGTGGGTCACCGAAGGAGCAACCGGAAAGGGCTGATGTTGCGACTTCTCCCCTCCTGCCCTGGCGCGACCCAAACCAGCTCACCTCTCGGTCCCTCTCGGTCTTAGAGAGGCGCATTTGCCTCAGCATCTGGGAACGCTGCTCCATCATGAGGGTGCGCTCGTATGTGTAGGCAGAGATGTCGCTGTCGTGCTATCAGAGGTGAGAAAGCAGAGCTGAAAGCAGAGAACCTGAACACGGAGTGCAGCCATCTTGGGCCAGGTCACAACTCAGCACGTAACTGTGCCCAGATTTCTTAGTGCTATATCAGGCATATATATATGCATATATATAGTGCTATATAGTGCTTTATCGGGCACAGATGTATGTATGTAGTAAAAATCTGCACAGCTACTGCCATGTCTTGGATATTGGAGTAGTATGGTCTAGCCGTTTTCTCTGAAGACAGAAAGCACGTACAAACAAAACAAATCCTAGGAGCTAGTCCTCAGTTACTGCTAAATTCAAAGACTGAGTGGGCATTGGTGGGATTTTTGTATTCTGCGTACCTGGTTTTATTTCCCTGACCTTCATTCCCTGGTACCTATCCAAGTTGTCATTTATTTTATTTATATTTATAATTTAGATTTGTAAAAATCTCTATCCCTGAATACACAGCGCTTAGGGCAGTGAACAACCTAACAAGAAAAACATTCATCAATAACAACGCAATTTAAAATAGATCAAAATTAAAACTCTCAGATGGTGTTAAAGCTTTAAATATCAAATGTTATGTCCCACAAGATAGAAAGGGACAGCAAGGAAACACGGAGGAGGGGAGGAAGGAGGAGGGAGTGCCAGTAGATGGTATCTGTCGCCGTCCTCAACCAAAAGCCTGGCGGAACATCGCCTTACAGACCCTGCGGAACTTTATTAGGTCTCGCAGGACATGGATGTTATTTGGCAGAGAATTCCACCAGGTAGGAGCCAGGGCAGAAAAAGCTCTGGTTGAGGACAGCCGGACTTCTTTCGGACTGGGCATCCCCAGTAGATTACTCCCTGCAGAGCGTAGCACTCTTTGGGGAACATGTAGGAGGTGGTTCCAGAGATACGTGGGTTCCTGACCGCTCAAGACGGTAAAGGTTGTCTTGACAAAAAAAACCTCCTCAAGACTGTCCCCCCTTGGATGTTCCTCACCATTTCCACCACCTCCACCTCGGCCTCAATGCGCAAGTGGTACAGAAAGGTAGCCAGGTCCTTCTTCATCTGGATGCTGTTGTCCTCCAGCTGGGCTACAGTGAAGATGCGGATGTTGCATTTCCGCCACACCTTTGGACGGAGGAGGAGGAGTCAGTGGGCCCCCAGCTGCCAGCCCACCTTCCCTCCGATTTGGCTGCCCCACTCACGTTCTCTGCCCACACCTTGTGCTGCTTGAGGAGGAACGGGAGCAGCATGAGCATCCCGCCGTCGTGCACGATCCACCAGACGTCGATGTAGCCCTCAAGGAAGGGTTCTGTATTGCTGGGGAAAAAGGCCACGTTCTTTGCCACCAGCAGGGCTAAGTGGGCAGCAGTGGTCACTCGCACGGTGCCTGCAGGGGAACAGAATTCGAAAGCCATACGTCTTGGTCCCTCGCGAAGAAGAGGAAGGCCCTTCGCCTCCCTCCTCCCACACCCCACCCTTGGCAGAGACCCTACCGATGAAGGTCTTCCAAGAACGGGCGTCCTCGCTCTGGCGCCAGGCATTGGGCCAGCCCATCACCACAGTGTTGTGCTTCATACCACCCAGCCCGCATGACTGAATGAGGTGGGAGGTGCCCTCTCGCACCTTGGCAGCCACCACCATCTGGCAGAAGCCCTTCACCCGCTCCGACTCCATCAGGTGCTTGATGGTCTGAAACGACACACGGCAGGCTGCTGGAGGGGGCTAGCATGCTAAAGCCCCTCCCCTGTTTATCCTAATCTGAGAAGTGCTCTGCCACAAAGACAAAGAATCCGTGAGGTTTTGATGCACTGGGAGTGCTGGGACGGGCCAGTCACCCTCACTGCGGGGGGAGGTGGTCACTAAAATGACTTTGCTGGGAGGATTTTGTGACTAGTCCATAGGATAGATCTGAAACCCAGAATACGGTTTTAGTGCCAGGAAATGATCCCTGGGAATAATAATAGTAGTGTGCTTATATAGTGCCCTTCGGGACAGATTAGTGCCCCACTCAAGGGGATGAACAAAGTCAGTGTTATTATTATCCCCACAATAAAACTGGGGAACTGGGCTGAGAGGAGGGGCTTACCCAAGGCCACCTGCTGAGCTCATGGCAGGAGTAGAAGTCGAACTAGCAGAGTGCTGATTCGCAACCCAACCACTTAACCACTATGCTACTGCAGCTCTCTGGGAAAAAGGGAAATACTAATAGATTTATTAACTACTAAGACAGACCACAGACTCCTTGGCCTCTGAAGCACAACCTTTGCCAGTGCTGCTGCTAGGCTTTATTGTGCAGAGACATACTGGAGGAAAATTCATGCCTCACGTAGTCTGGCTGGTCACAAGCCACATCCGTTCTCCAAGCATGGGGCCTGGACACAGCTGGATCAGAACCACCTGTTTAATCAGTCAGGCTGTCTCTCGGATGAGCTCCAGAAGCCAGTGCAGGGACTCTGGAACTCAGTTCTCCCTCTGGTTCTACAGATTGGTGGGAAAGGGTGGGGGGATCCCTTGCTGATTAAAACTGCAGGGCTCTCGGATGAGCTGGCAGGTTTTTCAGGGCAGCCAGACGGAGCTGCTGGCAGTCCCAGTGCCTCCCACTTCACAGATGGGGCCTGGTCTCCTGGTGAACTTGGGCTGAGGTTTACCTGCTCAGCAGCCAGCGCGTCACTATAGCACTCCAGGAAGTTGCCCACCATGACCGAACCTACAATGGTGAGGCCCTTGCCAGCTTTCAGCTGGGAGGCGAAAGTGAGCAGGCGCGGGTGTTTCACATGCAGGTCCTCGTCCAGCTTCAGCAGCACCAGCAGCTGCGGCCTGAGGAAGAAAAGGAGGTCCACAGTGACCAGGGGGGAAGCAGACCGGCAGTCTCGGGCTGTCATGCAGATCAGGAACAGGCACGGAGCAGTCCCGAGCACAACATATGCACACACACACGCTCGCACGCATGAGGTTTCTGCACTTTGTACGTGGCCCCCACAAGGAGGTGGCAGAGCAGCAGGAAGTCTCTTCCCTTACCTCCAGTTCTTGGTGTGGGGTGGCCCCTCCTCGAGGCGCAGCAGGGCGAAGCGGGCTGCGCTCAGGGACAGGCCTCGGATGCCGTCCCCCCATTCCTTCTCGGCTCTGAGGGGGAAGCACAAAGCAGTCAGCTACTCAAGGAGATCAGGAGAGCAACGTTGCCCCGTTCCCCACTCCCCTTTTCCGGAAGCCTAAAGTGGAGAGGAAATGTGGGAAGGAGAAGCCACAAGGGCAGATCCACCCTGAAGAAAGAAGTCGAGTGTTGGGAGCGCCCCCTCCTGTCCTTGCATGCATGTGCATGGACCCTCAAGTCAAAACTGACTTACGGAGACCCCAGCAAGGGGCTTTCAAGGCAAGTGAGAAGCAGAGGCGGTTTGCCATTGCCTTCCTCTGCAGAGTCTTCCTTGGTGGTCACCCATCCAAGTACAGGCCCTGCTTTGCTTCCAAAATCTGACAAAATCGGGCTATGCCATGCCACCTTCCCTCCTGCCCTGACCTCACTACTGTCTAAATTTCTTGGTGAAGGAAGACACCCGAAGACTCCAAACATCCTTTGTCTCTGACAAACACTGCATTTTTCTCAGTAGGGGGAAAGAAAGCAGGAGTCCTGACCTCCCCTTCAGCTACCTGAAGAGTTAAAAAACCCAGATCGCAAGAGCTGAGTACTAGATGTACGTTATTATCTCCAAAAACTCATGAGCAACCTTGGTAATACCAGCAATGGAGCCAAAGGCTGGATGAGCCAGTTTGGTGTAGTGGTTAAGAGTGACGGGATTCTAATCTGGAGAACTGGGTTCGATTCCCCACTCCTCCACTTGAAGCCAGGTCACAGCTCTCTCAGAGCTCTCTCAAACCCACCTGCCTCACAGGATGATTGTTGTGGGGATAATTGTCCTGAAGGGCGGTATATAAATCAAATATCATCATCATCATCATTAAACAAAGAACCCCAGAGTGCTGCTCGCACTTTGCTATATAGGGCTGCATACAGGGGGTCAGGAACCCAGAGTCCCGGCAAGCTGGAGACACTCACCCCTGGTACTCGATGTACTTGTAGATCATTCCAGCTATTACCATAGCAATGATGGCGTAATACCAAGAGGAGATGAACATAAGTGCCACACAGATACTCATGCCCATGAAGGAAAGTGCCCTGCAAGAGGAGAAAGGTGTGGACATTTGAGGGCTTCCAGCAGGATGCAGCACCTGCCCCTGTCTGCAGTCGAGTAGAATTGAAACTTCAACAAGTTCTGCAGTCATACTGCAAGATCAAGATCAAGATCTATTTGTTTCACATCATTTATTCTGCTTCTGTACTTTTGGGCTTTTAGTAGGCGAGGCGGGGGCAGGGAAAGGACAGAAAAGTAGAGGAGAGGCTTACTTTTTAACTTGGCAGCAAAAAACCTTTTTAAATGATATAAAATTGTCAGCATGCTGGCTTCCATCCAGACAGAAGTCACCGTACTTGTCATCAAATGTGCTAAATACATACAGCCCTCAGATAGCCAAAGAATCCAAACCCCCTCCCCACGTCCAATTTTTTAATGCCAAATTAACCTATCCTATATTAATCTACAGACCATCATCTTTTCCTGCAAACCTAGATAAGAGAACTCAAGAATTTCTCTACACGAGATGCCTCGGTGCGTGTTTGTCAGGTGCAAGGAGACGCAATGTTAGCTGGGAAGCATAGTTTAAAAAGACAGAGCCGGCAGAGAGTACTCCTCAGAGGGTTTGTCAATTCCAACTTCACCTCCCTGAAGCCTCTGTCAATTTCACCTCTCCAGTCTAAAAGTGGGTGGGATCGCAACCAGAGGTCAGCGAGGAACGGAAATGGCTGGAGCTGCCTTCCAGAGCCGGGCTTGGACCGGGAAAGGTCATAATGGGCTGAAGTTTCCCATTTGGCATTTCACAGCCCCTTCACACCGCTCCAGTGTATAGCAAAGCTTTTGCCCTGCTGCCGACTATGTCTTTTTAAACTACCCTTCCCAGCTAACGTTGCATCTCCCAACACGTGTTCTTCACCTGTCAGATATCTCGTGTAGAGGGACTCTCGGGAGTCCCAGTTCCCAGAATGTCCACATATTCTCTGCCTTCTGCTTGTATCCATTCCTTTCTCCCCATTCCACTACCTCACTGCTCTTACCAGTGGTAATACCGAAAGCGTGGTCTCCAGTTGGGAGTGCGCAGTAGGGTTTGTAAGGCGCAGGCTAGGTTGACGAAGAGGTAACACATCAGGAAAAACCTAGGAGAGGAATAAAAACGAAGTGAGGTCTGTGGTCCCCGTTCCCTAGGGGGTCTGAAGTGATCAATCTGGCACTTACATGGAAAGAATGGGGGCAACCATGTCCAAAGAGGCAATCAGGATCCCCAGTTCTGCAATGCCTGCCGTCAGCAGCAAGGCCCAGGTGGGCTCCCCGTTGGCTTTGCCGTGGCCAAACACCTACATGGCAGAGGTGAAGCGAGGGATGAAGAGACAGGAAGGCACCACCCAGCCTCAGTCATTCAGTAAGTGGACAAAAGCTCCCCACAAACAAGGTGCTCTTGCTTCGTGACAAAAGAGTAAGCTGCTGCCATCCCTACCCGCAGGAATGGGATAATGTTGTCCTTTGCTATGGCCTGCAGCAGTCTGGGTGCACCAGTGAGGCTCTGTAGCCCAGCCCCACACGTGGAGAAGAAAGAACCGATGACGATGACCCAAGGAGAGGGCCAGGAGAGCGTCCCCACCACCAGGTTCCCGTGAACCGCATCGCCAAACCTGCCCAACAGGAAAACAGAAGAATGAGACCACATGCCCCAGTTCATCCCCAACGTTTAGCCAAGAATTCGTCCACAGCGTTTAGCCAAGAGAATGTAAAATCTGCATCCGGAATGAAATCAGATGACTATTTATAGTTGCGTAATTAGACAATACCCTAATCTGAGTCCGGCCTAGCCCAATCTCATCAGATCTCGGAACCTAAGCAGGGTTGGCCCTGGTTAGTCTTTGGATGGGAGACCACCAAGGATATAAGTATAACAACAGTGTGCTTATATGCCACTCTTCTACAGAGAATAGTGCTCTACACAGAGCGGTGAACAAAATCAGTGTTATAATTATCCTCACAATCCAGCTGTGGAGCTGGGGCTGAGAGGAGGGACCCGCCCAAGGCCACCTGCTGAGTTTTAAGACAGTCATGGGAGTCGAACCAGCAGAGAGCTGATTCGCAGCCCAACACTTAAACACTATGCTACAGCAGGGTTCCTGTGCCGAGACAGGCAATGGCAAACCACCTCTTTTTGTTTCTTGTCTCAAAAACTCTATGGGGTAACCATAAGTCAGCTGCAACTTGATGGCAATTTACACGCTCACAACTGAGCAATCCATCACGGTGTTTAGAGTTGAGGAATATTTAGCAAGGTCTAGGGAGACAGGCCAGAAGGGATTCTAAGGACACTGTTGACATCAGGGATACCTGATGCTTCCTGGGGAACCCTACCTCACATCTGGGACTAATAATAACAACAACAATAATAGCACTTATAGACAAATTAGTGCCCCACCTGGAGTGGTGAACAAGTTAGTGTTATTATTATCCCCACAATGCAGCCAAGGAGCTGGGGCTGAGAGGAGTGGCTTACCCAAGGAGTGGCTTACCCAAGGCCACCTGAGCTCATGGCAGTAGTGGGATTCGAACCAGCAGAGTGCTGATTCGCAACCCAACCACTTAACCACTGTGCTACAGCAAGTTAAGAGAAAACAAGGCATCATACTCACTTGTCTCTGAGAACAACACCATCAACACAAGCCCCAAATAGTACCACGTTGCTGAGATCTGGTGTGTCAAACAGTTAAGGAGCTGTCGGAAGCCGGCACAAGAAAGAGCAGCTTGTTTCACGGTGTGAGGATGCACGGGGCATTCTCACACCTGAACTCTGTCCCTCCTTGTCCTGCCCACCCACCCTATTTCACCCCACCCTTCTGCCCATCAGGATACACACAAAGGAAGTGGTGAGAATGGCCAGGATGGTACCAATAGGGATAGATTTCTGGGCATCCTTTAAGTCCCCGGAACGATTGGATCCAGCCATGATCCCTAGGAAGATAAAAAACACAGAACCCAGGTGGAGGAGGGGCTTGCCAGTAACAAGGTCCCCAAAATGCCTAATTACCAGATTTAATCATCACAGAGTGTAAAAGCTATTTTTGAGAGCCAAATCCCCAAATTCCACCATTTAACACTAAGGAACTATGTTTATCCTTTATATAAACCCTTCCACAGAGAAGCCGTTTACCTTGATGGGGAAACAAATGTTTGACTTTTGGGTGCAAAACATGGGGTGTGGTTGCAGTTGTTCCCAAGTCGACCGTTACAGGAAAGAGCAAAAAAGGTGCCTCCCACTCCATGCACAGTTATGGGCTTACAACCAGGCAGAATTAAGCCACTGCTCGCCAGGCTGAGAGGCTGATTTGCACAAAGCCATGTGAATCCACGGGAGAGGTGAGTCATCAAAAAGGTCAGCTATCTACCCTCCAGCTGAGGTTTGGGTTCTGGGAATGCATCTGAACAATGCCCAGCAGTGGCATAGCCCTTACCAGTGACCGAGGGGAAAAAGATGCCCACAAGAAGGGTGAAAGAAGTGGTGATATCGCCCAGCACATACTGTGGGTTCAGGGCTCCCACCACATCTGCCGAGTGCAAGGACGGCTTCTCGATGATCTCGCCTTTCATCAGGTAAGTGCTCCACAGGTTTTCTGCAATTAGGAAAGCAGGGGAAATCAGGGCTGGCCGAAGGGCTTTTTTTCAGTGGGAATGCAGTGGAACGGAGTTCCGGCACCTCTTGAAAATGGTCACATGGCCAGTGGCCCTGCCCCCTGATCTCCAGACAGAGGGGAGTTTAGATTCTAATAGAATCTAAACTCCCCTCTGTCTGGAGATCAGGGGGCGGGGCCACCGGCCATGTGACCATTTTTGCCGAGGGCGATTTAAACTTTAAAAAACTCCCCCCCCCCTTGTTCCAGCTGACCCAGTGATGTAATTGTGCGGTCCTGATTTTCACCACTGAGTTCCACCACCTCTTTTCCCAGAAAAAAAGCCCTGGCTGGCCGATTAGCAAGACAGCGTGTGTGGGACTTCACTCAAGTTATCTCAATTTACTGATTTAAAATATTCAGAACGCCTCTTTTCTCCTCATCAATAGGACTGAAAGCTACTTAAATTTAAAAACAAATGTACTAGCACATCGATGGAAATATGGATAAAAGGAAGCAAGGCACAATCCTCACTCTTGGGCTACTGAAGGCTCAACGAAAGAACCCTGATTTATGGAGTTCCCAAAACCTGCGCACTGTTAGGGCCTTTCTCAAGTCCTCGGGAAGGGCACTGCACAGCACCGGCATTGCCACAGAGAAAGCGTGAGCCCAAGCAGTGACAGTTCTTACTGACTTAAGTGGGGGAACTACCAATCTTCCCTGTCTCTTGATCAGCGCTGCCTCGTGAACACGTACGGGTGGAGGCAGTCCCGCGGATATGGGGAAAACCAACAGTATTATCGGTGGGTGGAAAATAAGGAACTCGCTTACCGGTAATGATGCCGCTGGCCAACCCTGGGATGCCCTGGATCACAGTGATGTTGTTGTGGTGGAAGTACTCATCGCAGGAGGCGTTGAGGCGCTCACTGGAATTGCAGAAAAAGCTCCAGAGGCGAGTGGTCATGGTGATGTTGTCACGCTCCACAGTCTTCGCGCAGACATCAATGTGGTGCTGGGAGAGGGTGCGGTTCCCAAGCATGCACACGCTAAAGTGGAGGAGAGACGTAACTGAGAGACTGGTTTGATTTCAAGCGCATAAACTCACTTGAGGATCCTTACTCCCCACAACCTGAGGACATGGGGAACTACAATCATGAGATTCCTCACCCGGTCACAGAACAAAGAGCTCTAAGCGACATCACCAAACTACATTTCCCAGAATTACTGAGGGGCTGCTATAATTAATTTTAATTTAATTTAATTGATTTCTTGCCCGCCC
Source organism: Eublepharis macularius (assembly GCF_028583425.1). Taxonomy (NCBI): domain Eukaryota; kingdom Metazoa; phylum Chordata; class Lepidosauria; order Squamata; family Eublepharidae; genus Eublepharis; species Eublepharis macularius. The sequence goes on along the minus strand of NC_072801.1, from coordinate 68,093,452 downwards.
TCCGTGCAAGCAGGCTCAAGGCAGGTTACAACATTATGTAGTGGTACAATAAATTAAAACAACAATACACAATAAAATATAAAATACACAATTTCATAAATCCAATACAAAAGTTAAAACCACAATCTAAGATGCAGCAGGTCATGGTGCACCATAATACATCCCACACACCAGTATTGTGGAGGCAGAGCAGGCAGATTGCCAGAATGTAAAACAAGAGGACCAAAGGCCACAGCAGAGAGGCCGACTGGGCAGTTCACCCACCACCATATAGGCCTGGTGAAATATCTCCGTCTTACAGGCCTGATGGAACTGTAACAAGCCCTGTAGAGCCCTAGTCTCGATGGAGAGAGATTTCCACCAGGCTGGAGCCAAGGCCAAAAAGGGACCTGGTCGAGCCTGGATGAACGTCCTTGGGGCCACAAGTGCTTACTTTCCCTCTATACGCTTCCATCATTTCTTTAAATGTGGCCCATTTGTAGCAACCAGAATGTTTTGAGTTTTGTGTGTTTTATTTCCCCTCAGCCAACAACTTCACACCAGCCAGGGTTAAAAACAAACAAGAAAGAACTTTTATTTACAACATCAAACTCTGGAGTGAATGATTTTTAAACCTATAAATATGTTGTGGTTACACAAGGAAGATTACTATTTAACAGAATAGAAGTTGACAGCCAGCTACATTTCTGCTGCCTCCTTTAGCAGCATTTAAAACCTTTCCTCTGAGTAACTGCCTTCCAATGGACTTCCCACCGTCACTGGCCCAGCATTCTGCCAGCTCTCATTGGCTGTTTCCCAAGAGAGGTGGAGTTGGAACCAATCCTGTCCATCACAACCCCATATAACTTATGCACTAACGGGGTGGGGCGAGGAGGGGAGTCTGAACTGGCTATAACTAAACAGGAAAGAGACCCTGAGTATCATGATGGATAACAGGTCAATTGAAGTATCAATTGGGTATGCCTATTGTGAAAAAGTTTAATTTCATGTTATAGATTATTAGAAAAAAGAAGCTGAACATAAAATCACCATTATCATAATCAGACTGATTTAAAGAGAGGCAAAGGTCAGCCTTCCATAGGTTTCTTACGTGAAACTGGGAGGTGCGAAGGAGGACTTGATGGCTCCAGCATAGATGGCCAGGATGGAAACGATGACGCAGGCGAGGAAGAGAGAGGCAAACTTGTTCACGTAGCGCACACCCACAAACACCACTAGCACCATGAGCACCAGGAAGGCCGAACCGTACACTCGCATGTTGTTCAGCATGGCTGCTGGTTCCTTCAGAGGATCCTCACTGTGGAAGATGGCTGCCTCAGGGGCAATGTACATCTGTGAGAAGGGGGGGACACATCAGCGCTAGGAGAACCAGCCGGCAACAGCCCGATCAGAAAAGCGACAATTAAAGAGACAAGGGTTTTGAATGGCTGGAGGTATCTACTTTGATGGGGGCTGTCTCAGGCTTCATCCTCAGTGCCATATTAAGAAGGGCTACGACTGAGAAGCATAGTGCGTACTTCACGCAAGTAGAAGGCATTCTTGCCTTGCGTGGATCTTCCAAGACACTCAACACTTACCAGGAAGATTTCGATGGCTCCCAAGATGTACATCGCGGCAGCAAAAGTGGTGCCCAGGTAGAAGCACAGACCTACAGCCCCTCCAAACTCAGGCCCCAAGGCTCGTGAGATCATGAAGTATGAGCCTCCAGCTGCAGACAGGAGAGAAAGAAGCCGCTAGTAGACAAGAAGACTGGGAGGGGGGAATCTTATTGCTTACGCTTCCTACCCCTTGTAGCCCCTGCTACGGTGCACATTCGTTACTCACCAGGCACAACCCCATTGGTAGCAATGGCACTCATGGAGATGGCTGTCAGCATTGTCTGAAAAGGAGCCACAGGGAGGGGTTGGATTTTTTTTTTTTTTACATCCAGAGCACCTTCTTACAATTTTCAAATCGTATTTGAATCTTTCTAGATTTGTTTCCTGGTCTGTTTCTCATGAAAAGCAAAATAACATTTCATGTCTTCCTGATATTTTCCCAATAAGGCACTATTGCAGGCAATTCAGTTAACATGCTGTTGCGAGGCCACTCCTTTTCCGCATTAGAATGAGCAAACAAGCTTCGGTCAGATGGGAACACAGATACTATTCAACCAATTGAACTCTGAAAATGCCACCCTGTAACAGCTGCAAAGGGAACATTGCTTCTGACACCCAGTTAGATACATGCGTCAAGGATACTTTATGATTTTTAATCATAATGTGGCCTAGTCGAGTCATAAAACGTTGATTACCCTCACCTCCCCATCTATGTTTTGGGGAATTCTCCCTCCCGCAATCTTCCTCTATACAACATAAAAGACCATAATTGATACTAGGATGTGAAGGAGGCAGGGAAGGGTTACTCACACAGCAACAACAGACGAGGACAATGGCAAAGGCTTGCAGTACGCCAGCTGTTCCCACCACCCAGGTGAGACGCAGGAACAGGATCACCCCAAAGATGTTCTGCAGGCAGGGCAGGTAGACGCCCATGAAGGTGCCCATCTGCGGCGTCTACAAGGAGGAGGGCAAGTGAACAAGCTAAGCTTGGACATCAGCCGTTCTGCAACCCTCCCTTCTACGCCCTTCGCTTGGCCAAAAGCTCTTAAATACCAACCTCTCTGGCCACCCACCCATCTGACATGCCAACTTTATTTCAAGGGCAACCCAATCACCAAACTCGGGCAACTGACTTGTCCTGGACCAAACCAATAATGTTTATATTAAATATAAATATACCCTATGTATTCAGCCTATAATCAGGGTCCCCAGTGATCTTTTTTAAATACTGAAAAGTTGCCAGGGGAGCACCCAGTTTGGACCAAAGCCACATCTCTGGGGAAGGGGAGGGCAAACTGTCTTCCTCCTCCCAGTTCCCCGTGAGAAATCACATCCTAGAGCTGCAATGCCTGCCTTTTCCACTGCTGTGGCTACCTGCAATCGCGCAGGAAAATTTCTATCAAGAAAATGGTGGCAGTTGCTGGGGGAAAGCCTTCTTCGCAATCCATAGCCCCTTATCTGTTGGATTCTCCCACAGCTGCCTTTTAATGTTAAAGAAAAGGTTGGGAGATCTGATCATGGATCTTCTATGTAACGGGTTGGATCCAGACTTAAGTGGTAATTTCCACCAATTCCTCCTTCCTGCTGTAGACCCTCTCCCCTTGTGTCATTCCTCTGGGCCCTCAGGGGCAGCATTTTGTGGAGATCAATGACCTGCAGTGGGAGGAGAGAGGCAGGAAAGCTCCGTTGTGCTGCTGGGAAATTTAGCCTGGATCCAACCCAGTGTGTAGTTTGGCTCTAGGGTATCCAATGACGACCCACTGAAAAGAGTCAAGGCATGCCACTAATAAAAGACCCCAGGCTCCGGATGGCTCAGGCTCATCAAAACCCAATCCTGTGGGTTGGGAATCTGAGACTCTTGTACCCAGGCAAGTCTGATCTTGTCAGATGTCGGAAGCTAAGCAGGGTTGGCCTTGGTTAGTGATTGGATGGGAGACCTCCAACGAAGACCAGGGTTGCAGAGGCAGGCAATGGCAAACCACCTGTTAGTCTCTTGCCATGAAAACCCTGTCAGGGTCGCCATAAGTCAGTTATGACTTGACGGCACTTTCCACCACCACTACAAAAGATTTTAAAAGTTTTTCCAGCTTTGCCTTATGGCACCTTCTCCCCAGCAGCTAAAATCCAGATCCAATGAAAAGATCTATTCAAGCTTTCAGAAGCAGGTCATATTTGGTATATGCCAAGTCTCCAGAGAAACACATGTAGAACAGCCTCTAGCCATGTTCATGTTACAGTAAATAAATGTACTATCTGTGTACAGGGTACAATTTATTTTTCCGTGTGTGTTGGGTAATTCTCACGTTACATTCAATGCTTCTACAACTGAACACGTAATTCACATTAATATTTACCCAGGCACTGGACCCGTTTCTTTTGTGGAGTGAATGTGCACTAGCTGTCTCTTACAAACAATGTTTGTAATTGTCATTTGTGGACAGGGCTTCCAAGAAGCTGTCAATCCCTTGTTGTCCTGACGTTAAACCCTAAGTAACTCCCCCTCCAGCTTCTCGTTGCTAAGAAATTGCATCAATCCCAGTCATACAGCTCCTCACCTTAGTAGGCTTCTTCTTGCCTGGGGGGATGTTCTCAGCCTCCTCGTGCTCCCGGGCCCCCTGTGTTAGGTTGGTGTAGTTGGCCATACGGTTGAGCAGGGAGGACACCTTGGGCCGGGTGTCCATCTCCTCCTGTGAAGCAAGAAGGGGGTAGCAGAAGTCACCGCAACTAGCTATGAAAAATTCCCTTAAGAAAGTTAAATCCAGAATTCATCAGAAGCGACTCTGACTGGAGTGGATGAGGGAAGGAAGGCAAATTAAAACAGGCCAGATAAAAGAAAAGAGGATACAGAGATTAACATAGATAGATTAGGCACCGTGGATGCATAAAAGCAGGCTATGTGCCTTCTGTGCTCTAACAGTGCAATACATCATACTGTTTCTACTATGTATGTTGATGGAACAATGCAGAGCCCTGAATCCCGCAGTCTAACCATGGGAATCCTTATCTGCACATTTCATCAAAATATTGTCCACACACTTTCTAATCTGTATTTGCAACTATTAGGGGTGGAAATGTGCTTTTTCAAAAAGCCAACGTTTTCAGGATGCAGAATTATGAGTCCAATCCTGCACTTTCCCCATACTTCTGCAAAACTAACATTGTCAGGGGAATAATAAAGGATAGCTAAATCATTACCGTATTACTTAATCCAACAGTATAGTAGGAGGCTTGTATCAATAATAGCAGCAAAATCATGTTCCCACAATGTAGGGGTTTCTACATATAAAGATCCCCCCCACACCAAATAGCTGCTTGATGTTGACAGTGTGTACTTTAAAAGGAACAAAATGTAGAGAGCAGCTGTGGGTAAGGAAAAAAGGAGGGAAAACTAAAGCTCCTAGGAGCTTATAGAATCATGGCAGGTGAAGATTCGGATGTTGACATGGGACAAACTTCCAAATCGTTTATTCCCCTCCTCCACTCACTCCTGTTACTTCCTTGAGAGGCCCCAACCTGTTCCCTCTAACAGCAGTTAGTAAGATGCTTACCACAAAGGCAGAAAAATGAGACTAGTTTGGTGTAGTGGTTAAGAGCGGCAGGACTCTAATCTGGAGAACCAGGTTTGATTCCCCACTCCTCTGCTTGAAGCCAGCTGGGTGACCTTGGGTCAGTCATGGCTCCTTCAGAGCTCTTTCAACCCTACCTACCTCACAGGGTGTCTGTTTTAGGGATAATAACAACACTGACTCGTTAACCATTCTGTGGCACTAACCTGTCCTGAAGAGTGGTATATAAATGCAAGACAAAACAGGGGGTTCTGCATACCTGAGAAACTCCCTGTGTATTAAAAATATTCATTTATAAATTCTGAAAAAAGAATACCTGTCCTCTCCAAAATAATGGTCCAATGAGGACCATTCTTGTTGGAATATTTAGATCAAGTGAGAGTCAAACAAAAAAATGAAAAAAAGAAAGGAAGGAGGGGGAATTGACCTCCTAAGAGCTTACAGTATCCTAGAGGGAGAGATTTGGATTGGTATGTGTGTGTGTGTGTGTGTGTGTGAACATTCCCAATTGTTTATCTCTCCCCCTTCCCCATTATTTGCTGGTGATTTGCCAAATTGTCAGTGAAAATGCTCAAGGAGGGATGAATATACATAAAAACAAATACAGTCAAATAAGCTGATTGATAAGCAGTGAACACTGTGGCTTCTGGCAATGCCCTCACCTCGAAGAGTGCCAAATTCTTGTCAAAGAATTCATCGCCATCTTCATAGTTGGTATTGTTGAGATAGATATGGGGATCCTTCTTATGCCCAGGATCTGTGACAAAAGAAGAGAGAGCTCAAAAGGAAAGGAAAGAGTAGCCCTCCAGCAGCAAACAATTTTTAATTACTTTCCCAGTATTGATCCTTGGAGCTCTAAGCACCCAGGACACTGAGAATACTAAAGGAAATATTCCAGATCTTCTCAGGACTGCAAATGGCCACTTGCCTGCCTGCTCAGCTAGTGCTAAGAATTCACCAAAGGCAATGGCTATGCTCCCCATGGGAACAGGACCTGTGATGAGCAGAGGGTAGGGTGCGAGGGGACAGGAAAAAAATTACTTGGATAGTGAGGCTGCTGCCACAGGCTGACAATTCTCCGTGTAGCTCTCGTTGCCACTGCAAACACTGAGGCATTCACAGAGGCAATGGAGCGCACACACAGCAGTTTTCCACAGAGTCTTCTCGCCACAGCTCCTTGTGGCTGCCCTCTTCCTTGCTGCAACACAGAAATGAAATCCTGCCCTCAAGTGATAGCTGACTTATGGAGACCCCTGGTGAGATTTTCATCGCAAGAGATCAACAGAGGTGGTTTACCATTGCCTGCCTCTGCAACTCTGGTCTTCACTGGAGGTCTCCCATCCAACTGAGAACCAAGGCCAACCCTGCTTAGCTTCTGAGATCTGACGAAATCAGGTTCACCTGGGCTATCATTAGAGGGCTGCTTTGGAGCCTTTGAAAAATGTCAGCAAGGAAAATGTGCCAATGTGGGTGGGACCTGGGATAACACACCCTTTATCTTCCAGACCGCCTGATAACATGCTTGTGCTGCACTCTTCCAAGAAAGATTGGGGGGAAAGCAGGACTGGAAAAGAGCATTCTGAGGATGGGGAAAGGATGATTCGAGCTTGATTAGATCACAATGCCATGTTGATGTTCCAAAAAGTACTGTTTTTGTGGATAAAGTGGAAGCAGCCTTAGTATCCGAAGGAGTGAAAGAGTACCAGGATATCAGCTCTGTCAAGCACGGTGACATTCCTTGTTCGGGGCCTCGATCACAGTTCTACCGCAGAGGAGAGTCTGGTTTCTACTAAGAATGGAGGCAGATGGATTTTCAAAACGTAGCTACAGGGCTCAATAACCATCACTTCTCCTTGCACGCAGAAAACTTCTCCCCCAAACACAACCATAAGTTCAGCAGCAAGGGCTACACTGGAAGAACTTAAAAGCACTTGGCATGTGATTTTCAAGAACATGGCCTATGCCAAACGAAGGTTGACTGACACACTATATTCCTCCTACACTATTATTCTTGTAAAAAGCTGGAGTCAGCTGTGGGGGGCGGGAGAGGAGGCAGGAGATCATATCACTTGAGAATGCTAATGATATCAGATAGCTTTTCACTTGCTTGAAGAGTCTTTGGCATTCTATTACACCCCCTTCCCTTCTTTGCAAAGGCTCAACAAATAGATCTTAAAAACCCAAATTGTTACTGCTCAATGAAAAAATTTACACGAGCAACTGCAGATCGGCCATCATTGGTGAGACCCCAGGAGTCCTGTTCATACCTTATCCGCTAGAAACTCTGGTTGGTCTTTAAGATGCTACTGACTGAATTCCTGCTGTTTGCACCTTGGCTCACTGGCATCCATTTCCCCCTCCTCAATCCCATCCAAACACAGAAACTCAGAAATGTGCTGCCCGAACTCCAAACCACCCACATCATCACGTGCTAGCCCCTGGCGTTTATGTTCCACGTGAGAGAATATCCTCTTCTCTTCTCCACCCTTATAACGCAAGAGTTGAATAAGCAGGAAGATTCAGGGTAAGGCTAAATACTCTTCTAAATGTAAGCAAATCAGAGACACGGGCGTTGCCCCGAGCAACAACCTGAACAATTACTGCTGAACGATTGCTGCCTCTGGCCCAACAAGCCAGAGGCAAGAAATCTGGGCATCTGCCTGGGCTGGATTTACAGCCTGCCCTTTTTTCCTCCACAACCAACAGGAATAATAAACCTCACGAGGTGTCTTTTCTCATGCTATCAGCATGGAGCAGGATAGATCTGCCACATAGGCTAAAAAGGCAATTGGGTACGGAAAAGGGCAAGTGGGCATACAGCCCAGTGGCATCCAGGTGAGGTACAGAGAACTTTGTTTTAAAAAAAAAATCAAAGCTCAGCTCAGCTACCAGAAAATACCAATTCTAATACATGAAACACCAGATGAGGCTTCTCTGGATTGTACCCTAGCCAAATGTCTTTGCTGACTGCATCTCTAGGGGAATCTATCTCTGTACTTCTGCATATCAGGGATTCATCCAACAATTGATTATCCCAGGCTTAAGGGAAGAGAAAGAGAGAGAACCTTGGCCATTCCAGAGTGTTGACTCACTTTCAACTCCAAAGAGCCTCTTATTTACTTCCTTAGATGTGTGAAAATGAATTGGGGTAGCTATTCAGCTATAAGCAGGCCCCTACACAACAGCACAGTGTTCCTTGGTGCTCAGATACAGTGCTGGGCTGAATTCAAGGAAACTTTTGTTCTACAAAGGAGAGCGCTGTGAATACAGTTTGCCCCTACCTAAAATGGAGGCAAATGGCATTCCCTTAGTGGGGGGCGGGGGGAACAATTTATGCTGAGGCAGAATGTTTCAATTATCTAGAAGGAGCCTATAGGTAGCCGTGTAGTCTGTCTGTAGCAGTAGAAAGAGCAAGAGTCCAGTAGCACCTATAAGACTAACACAATTTGTGGTAGGGTATGAGTTTTCGTGAGTCACAGCTCACTTCTTCAGATACCTGAAGTGAATCTGAAGAAGTGAGCTGTGACTCACGAAAGTTCATACCCTACCACAAATTTTGTTAGTCTTATAGGTTGTACTGGACTCTTGCTATATCCTCTAAAACAGGCTTGCAAATAAAGAACCTACAGAAATTACTAGGCCCACAAAGTTGTTTGCTAGCCGGGCTTTAAAATATCCAAGCCCATCAATTTGTTCCTTGAAAGGGGGTGGGGGGGTGGGACACAATTTTTGCAAAGTTTTTCTCACTGCTCACTTGAAAACAACTTTTATTTTCCAAGGAAGTGGCTGTTTATAGGCCTGCCCCAAAGGAAAAAAAGATGCAATGAAAAACCAATTTGGTGTAGTAGTTAAGAGCGGCAGGACTCTAATCTGGAGAACCGGATTTGATTCCCCACTCCTTCACTTGAAGCCAGCTGGATGGCCTTGGGTCAGTCACAGCTCTTCCAGAGCTCTCTCAGCCCCACCTACCTCACAGGGTGATTGCCGTGAGGATAATAATAACACACTTTGTAAACTGCTCTAAGTGGGCGTTAAGTTGTCCTGAAGGATGGTATATAAATCAAATGTTGTTGTTACGTTCGCAGCAAAGGTCAGCAGCATTGATTTTATTTCCTTCATTAGGATTTAGCCCCACAGGCACAGAACTCATCACCTACCACCAATACAGCTGTAAGTAACAAAGAAACAAATACGCACTTACACACGCCTTTGAGAGTCTACCACTAGACAACAAGCATAGACACACCCACACACCACAGATATGCAAGACTCTTCAGCAATACTGTACCTAAGAGCTGATACTGTTCCCCTGTGATGGAGGTTTGACTCACATCTGAAAAACCAAAAAAGATGGGAAAGAAAATGAATTGCAAAAGAAAGAGAAAACGAGAAGAGCAAGGGATTGAAAAGGTCCCGTCCCTTCTCCTCCACCACCACCCCCGCCCGTTGCTGGGCATCTCACGTCAAATATATCTTTCCTCTTCCCACATTCACTTTAGCAAAGAAAAAGGAACAGCATAAAAGATAATGGACCTTTTGGTGCAATTTCAAAATCAGAAATAGCTGCAATGACGGAAAGGAGAACTGAGAATATTCAGAGGACTCTCACGAGCCGCAGAGAACTACACACACCCATTGTCTCCCAAATAGAGCTGAAAACAATCAATAATGCAAGGAGGCAGAGATGATGGGGTGTTTTGCCCATTGGCTCAAGCTGTAAAGAGGTGGACAGCTGGGAGACCTGGAGATTCCCCATTCTATTGTTTCATAGAAGCACAGCCTGTGGTTGGGAGCGATACAAACTTCTTGACATATACACCACTTTTGAATTGTGTTGGACTTGACTGGTTTAAGAGGCAATGCCCTCTATTTTAATCTTGGGGTTGAATGAAATGAAATTGATCGGCAGTAAATTCGGAACCAAGAGTAGTTCTTTACACACTTAACTTACATAATTCTCCACCACGCAAAGTGGTACTGGCTACTGACTTAGATGCAGGGTATAAACAAAGTAAATAAAAAAACGAGATGTCTTTAGGAGGGGATTAGGCAAATTCATAAAAGATCCCTCTGTCAATGGCTACTAGCCATGATGTCGGAACAGAATGGCCAAGATCTGAGGCAGTATAACTCTAACGGCCGGATTCTGGGAGAGCAACAGCTGAGAAAGGTTGTTGTCGCCCATGTCCTACTTGTGGGCCTCCCTGATCCATCTGGCTTATCACTATGGAAAACAGGATTTCAGACTAGACAGACCTTTGGTCTGATTCACCAGCGCTACTTACTTAAGCAGTTTTGCAATGATAGCTGTATATTTCCTTAATTGTGACAGCTAATGATACTGGGGGTCAACAATACAATGTGCTACTATGTCCCCCTTGGGAACCTTGTGATGTGCCACACTGTCTCGCATTCTCTACTGATCTGCCTGGCTGTGGAATAAAGCAAACTTTGGCTTTAACTACACCTCACGAGGCTGCCTGTGACCAAAACATAAGAACTCCATTCCCAGATGCCAGTCACCAAAACAATATGAATTTATTGTGATTAATATATATTTTCACTCTGCTGTTCCTAAGCTTGAGATGGCTTCCAGCAAAATAACACAAGGAACTCAACAGCCAAAAAACTGACTGATGATAACCACTGCAGCTCCTACAGAAGTGGTGGATGGCTATTAGCAGTCCTACCCCTTCTCCTTATTGCAAGGGCAGCTTATGAATCTGAAATATCATGAGCCCCCCCCCTTCCTCATGTGCCATAAGCACATGGCAGTGCCTGGCTTGGCAGAACATAAGCCAATCCCTACTGGGGTTGGAAAATTACCAGAAGGTGAGTCAGGCTGACTAGCTGCCCCCACGCCCCAGGGAAGTACTTGAGTAAAACAAAAGAGGTCTAAAAGTTTCTGCTTATCTCAACAACACCCTTCCGTACCCTCCTTACCCCTCCTTCCTCATCAGAGTTATTCGGGGACCTGATAACTCTTCCCTTCCACTAAATTGCAGGTCATCAATCACTTTTTTACCTGTAGTTCCCCCCAGATATGACCCATCAAGCCTCACCCAATTTATTATCTTACCTCCAGAGACCGCCATCAAGCTATTGTTCTTGGGGAAGAAGCTCCAGCCCCAGGATACGTCTCGCCACTATACTTAGTTGTCCCCAGCCATGTGCTGCATATGTGTTTTGGACCCATCCATATAACCTCAGACTACACCTGAGCCCTCTCTCCCCTTTCATGAGATGCTGGCCGTCCTCGCTACAACTTCTGTGGACCCTGTCTCCCTTCAGGACTGGTAAATATCACCCCATCCCACTTACTCTTTCTATTCTTGTTTTTCTAGTTAGCCCTATGTGTCTGCTGTGTGTGTTTTTGTATGCTTGCCTTTTACTTCTCTGTTAATAAACCTTTCCTGTTGAATATCTGCCTGTTTATTCAAGAGTCCTCTGAAGGAATATCCTGGTATATACTGGTGGAGAGCCTGCAGTTACCTCCTCTCACTCTGTCTCCTTGAATGCTAATTCTCCCAACTCACAAGGAGACAATCCCCCTCCCCATTAGGCTAATACAACAGCACTGATAAAAATGCAGCTCTTGAGATCTTCAAGGGGGGCGGTCCACAGAAAGCATATTACAGTAGTCAATCTTAGAGGTTGCAGATGCATTAATGAACACAAGATCCCTCTTTTTCAGAAAGGAATACAGCTTGAGTAACAGACAATGTTTATGTAAAGTCCTTCAGAGCTCTCTCAGCCCCACCCACTTCACAGGGTAATTGTTGTGGGAATAATAATAACATACTTTGTAAATCCTCTGGATCTAAGGTGCTACTGGACTCCTTACTGTTTTGCAACTACTGATAACTTCTCTCGATCTAATTTCAGAGAGTATCCATATTTAGGGGATGGTGGGAAGTAGATGCCCTCACCCAAGGAGAAATAATTTTCACCAGATATTCCAAATGTGGAAACAGGATGCTGCTGAAAATCAAGATGTGTATAGGTTTCCAGTTTGTGAAAAGTGTGGGGGCATCGGCCCCGATTTGCTAAGAAATAGCCTTTTCAAAGGGGGGCAGAAAGGGTCTATTTTTTACTCAAACAAAACACATTTTTCAAGATGTGGAGCATGATGACACATATAGAAAACTAAGCTGTGGGTCTGGCACTGCTTGTTACTGTCAGCCGATCCACACACGGCCTGGGAGTTCCCAGCAGGCTTTGTGAACTTAATTCCCAGGCACGTGGAAGCAGCGTGTCTGGCTGGGCCCTCAGAGTCCACAGAAGCACCATGCGCACATCTTGAGTTCCTCGCCCGTACAGTCGCCCCTTCAGTGCTTGCCTGGCTGCCACCCACCCCTGCTCCTCACACCTGGCTGGCACATCTGACGTCACCCAGGAAAGGAAAGATCCTCACCTGTGTGTGAGTGACAGAAGCAGCAGGCAGGCAGCTGCCTCTACTTCAAGACATATTGCCTGGGGCTTCTCCACTGCATGCTTGCTGCTCCAAGAGCCAGAGGCTGCAGCGGCAGCGGCAGCAGCGTGGGGCGGGAGGCTTCAGGGACTCTCCGCTGCACGCCTGCAACGCTGGGAGCCACTCCACAGCATGCTCGCAGCTCCGGGAGCTGGAGGCAGCTGCAGTGTAGAGTGGGTGGCCTCAGGGACTCTCCGCCGCATGCCTGCAGCGCTGGGAGCTGCTCTGCCCTGCCTCCCCAGCACCGGGAGCCACAGGCAGTGGCAGCGCGGGGCAGGCAGCCTCTGGGCCTTTCCGGCTCCAGCTCCCGGAGCTGCGGGCGTACAGCAGGGAGACCACCCACCCCACGCCGCCACCAGCGCCGCCGCCGCCGCCTTCCTCTGTACCATGGCTGGGGCCACACCAGGCCCTTCCAGCAGGAAAGAGGGAAGCCGGGGGCAGGGGTGGGGCTGCACCAGGCGCACCAGGCCAGTGCTGCACCAAGGCAGGGCCAGGGCCGGGGTCTCACAGGCAAGCCCTTGGGGCAGGAAACAGGAAAGGTGAGGCCCAGGGCACCCCTCTGCGTACTGGGCTTCTCAGCTATGTGCTGGGGGGGGGTGTTAAAATTCGTGCGCAATTGTGCATGAGCACACGTTAGCGGGAACAGTGCTTGTGACTACTGCTGCCTCCCATCTATCCAGGAGTAAAGTGGAATTCCAAAGAATCACTATTCACTAGGCTTTTAACAAAATCAGGGAGAAAAGCTACCACAGCATCTGTGATAGGAAGGACAACCCTCTCCAAAGCACTGAGATGATCTACCAGCATTATTTTTCATCATGCAGAGATTCAGTTTTACCCTGTTTAACCTCATTGCTTGACCTCAGCCTAAAAACCCTGGATATGACCAAGATTATTCCTAGGTCCTTAGTTAGTGAAATACAGAGCTGGAAGCCGTCAGCGTGCAGAACTGATTGATCTCTCCGATCGTGTTCATACAAATGTTAAACAGCATTTGAGATAAAAACCAAGCTCTGAGGAATACTCAGGAAACTGAACTAGCATCAGTAATGACCCGCTAACAGTATAATCCTAAACAGAGTAACTCTAGTCTAAGGCTATTTAAATAATGGGGTTAGGCTAGAATAACTCTACATAAGATGGCACTACAGTGTTTTCCAGCAAATAAGAAAAGAGCCACACAAGAGCCAAATCCGACAGACCTGCCAATTTTCAAGTCAGTTTAACAGAATTACATGGTTAACTGTATCAAAAGTAGCTGAGTAGTCCAAAATTATCAAAAGGGAAGAGGTCCAGCTGCCAGCTTCAGGCATAGATCCTCCACCAGGGATGGTAAGAGAGTCTCAGGCCAACAAGGTTGCAAGTTTGATTTAAATTGATCAAGGATGCTCTGTTCCTGCAGCTGATTTGCTATCATGTGTTCAACCACTTTTCCCCAAAGAGAAGAGCCAGGATTGGTCCAAAGCTAGCTAAATCTATCCCTGTTTGTTTTTTTTCAGGAGCTGGCAGATGATTGTAAAGCGACCCTATCTGGAATTGAGGCATTAGCTATTTCGCCCAGCAGATCTCTATGTTCCGCTCAACTGGTCCGAATAAGCTACGACTAGTAGGTCATATAGTAGTGGTAGAGAGTGCCCTAAAGTCACAGCTGACTTATGGTGACCCCCTGGCAGGGTTTTCATGGCAAGAGGCTCACAGAACTGGTTTGCCATTGCCTGCCTCTGCAACCCTGGTCTTCCTTGGAAGTTTCCCATCCAATTACTAACCAAGGCCAACCCTGCTTAGCTTCTGAGATCTGACAAGATCAGGCTCACTTGGGCTATCCAGGTCATATAGTACTATAAAGATAAGGTTTGGTAACACATAGGTCTCGCAGGGATAAGGTATTTAACTGTCAGTGTTTGAGGAAACGTTACAGCAAAGTGTTTTTGGGAAAAAGCTTGAAGGTGGGCTAGATAATGGCAACAAAAACTGGGCAGGGGGGGGGGAGAGAGAAGGGAATTCTTGCTCTGTCAATAAAGTACACTGTAGAATAGCATAACAGACTTCCATTGTCTAGGATGGATGAAAAAATCGGTGTCTGTGTGTGGCTTGAATCTCAGAGGGAAAACTTAGAAAAACAATTTGAGATGTCGCACTTAAACACTGATCCATTCATTCACTTATTTAGGAGGTTTTGCAAATCATTTCCTGCCATCTGCCAACCAATTTTAAATTTGCAAGGACAACGAACCTAGGAACTTCCTCTCTTGAGAGACCTGTCAGGTCTACTTGTTACTAGCTTTTAAGCATCTGGTAAGGACTTATTTCTGTGTATGCTGCTGAGGAAATTACTGACCCATTGATTTTACTACAATTTAGTAGTAAAAAGTTGTGGGGATTTTTCCCCCTTTCAAGGAACAAATGATGGGCTTCGATATTTTAAAGGCTAGATAATTTTGTGGGCCTAGTAATTTCTGTAGGTTAAAATGAGGGGGAGGGAAATTGCAGCTGTTTTCTTCAAAGTGGAAAGGCACATGGGTCAAGAGAGAGTTTCATGTTGTTACAACCCATGACTGTAAAAGTGTCAGTTCACTGTTTATTACACTTTCATGGAGTAGTGAGAGCAGTGAAGATGCAAACCAAAAACCAGTGGGTCTAGTTGTAGCCCAGTGAGTGGAATCACGTACAATGCAACCATCAAGTTTGCAGAAAGAAAAGAAAAGCACAAGGGAACACTAGAACAGACAAGTCATTTGGGGGAGAAAGGAGCTGGACCTGTTGATGTAAGATCAAGCACAGATACTGCACTGCCATTTACCAATATATTCTATCAGCCCCCTAACCTTGGCAGATTCCCTTGCCCCAATGGCGTGGCTTGGCTTCTAGCCACTTACATTCGGCAGAATCCTTTGTCTGTTGAGCCAGTATCAATGCCCAACACTGAGAGCATTGTTTCTGCTCATTGTCTGCACATAGGGTTTCAAACTGCCTAGAATAACTAGATATTGTGATGGAGGCTGCAGGGATTTGGGCATTTCCGGCCAGGAAGGGTGTATACATGCCATCTAGGTCTTATTTGAAGTGAGCTTCTGTTCCAACTTGTCTGCAGTAGGCAAATACACAACTCCTTAGAGAAGGTGGCATTTCAAAGGAACAGAGAAAAGGGCTGGGTTTAAGGTTGTCACTCTAGGGGTACACAAATGCATTACTCAGCCTGAGAGCTAGCGTTAAGAGGCCTGCTGCTCAGGTTCTATTCTGGGGTGGGGAGTAAAGGTCCAGGAGCAGTTTTAATGTTCATCCTTCAAAAGGCTCTCCGCTCCATACAACACATGCGCCTAATGAGCATTTGATTCGCCTGAACAAAACTGAAACACTAGTTTCACCACAAGCTGCACTTATCTAATTATATTTATTTGCTGCATATATCCCACTTTTCTGTTCAGGAAAAGCACCCAAGATAGTTAACAATATGAAACATGGAACCTGTAACAGAAAGCTAAATATTGCTTATGCTGCGTTTCAGCATTTCTTCAACTCTAGTATCGTTTTTTTGCTAATGTAAATTTGTATTTGGAAATTGCCTTTATTTATCCTGTGGCATTGTTTATTGAAATGTCCTTGATATTGACTGTACTAATCTCACACTGTGTAATCCACCTTGAGTCTCAGTGAGAGAGGTGGACTGTAAGTGACATTAATACTAATACTACTACTAATAATAAATCCTTGCTTATATGTAGAAAGACAACTGTAATCTATGCTGATCATAGGGGTTTTTGAACCAGGGGATGATTCAAATTCAGGATTACTAATATCTTACTATATAATTGAGTGAGTATGTTTCAGACGACTCACTTTATACCCTGGTGCACCACCAGATGGCGTTGCCATGGAGGGAATCCTAGGCAAGGCACCATATCCCGCCAGAAAACATGCCCTGGTGAGAAGCCCAGGCTGGGAGCAGGATAGGAGCAGGGGGCAATGCCCACCTCCTGCCTTCACCCAGCTGGGATTAGGAGTGATGCAGGTGGCAATGCCCACCACCCAACTTAACCCAGATGATATTAGCAGTGGAGCAGGTGGCAATGCTCACCTGCTGCCTTCACCCAGCTGGTATTAGGAGCAGAGCAGGCGGCAATGCTCACCGCCTGCCTTAACCCAGTTGGTGTTAGGAGCAGAGCAGGTGGCAATACCTAGCCCCCGCCTTAACCCAGCTGGTATTAGGAGTGGAGCAGGTGGCAATGTCCACACACACCCTTCACTCAGCTGGGATCAGAAGCAGAGCAGGCGGTTTGCCCATCCACTGCCTTAACCCAGTAGGCATTAGGAGCGGAGCAGGTGGCAATGCCAACCCCCTCACCTTAACCCAGCTGGGATCAGGAGCAGATCATATGGCAATGCCCACCCTCCTTCACCCGACTGGGATCAGGAGTGGAGCAAGTGACAATGCTCCCCCACCTTAACCCAGCTGGTATTAGGAGCGGAGCAAGTGGCAATGCCCTCCCCTGTCTTAACCTAGCTGGTACTAGTAGCGGATCAGGTGGCAATGCCCACCTCATGCCTTCACCTGGCTGGGATCAGGCACAGAGCAGGAGGCAATGCCCTTCTTCCCTTCACCCAGCCAGGATAAGGAGCAGAGCAGGTGGCAATGCCCGCCCTCTTCAACCTACCAGAATAAGCCACTGAGCAGGCAGCAATGCCCACCCTGTTTTCACCCTGCTGGAGTCAGGAGCCAAGCATGCAGCAATGCCTGTCTCCCCTTCAACCTGCCGGAATCAGGAGCAGAGCTGGTGGCATTGCCTGCACCCCATTCATCCAGCTGGGATCAGGAGCAGAGCAGATAGTAAAGCTCACCGCCCATCTGTCAGGATCAGGCACAGAGCAGGAGGCTATGCCTGTTTCTTCCTTCACCCAGCGGGGAGCAGGTGGCAATGCCCACCCCCCCTTTACCCAGCTGGGATCAGGCACAGAACAGGAGGCAATGCCTGCCCCCCAACTTTACCCGACATGTATCAGGCAGGTAGCAAAGCCCTTCACATGGCCGAGATCAGGCAAATCAGGCATGGAGCAGATGACAATGCCCATCTCCCTCCTCCACCAGCTGGAATCAGTGACAGAGGAGGAGTGAATGTCTGCCTGCCTGCCTGCCCTCCCCTTTCTAGAGCTCGTTGTATTTTTTCCCACAATGGGCTTTGTTGTTAGTCTAGAATAAGAGAGTAATCTTAAGAACATACATTTACTAATAGCAGTAAATTACATCTCTTTGTCGAAGATTTTTAGGATTCCAATTTTACCCATAGGGCTGAGCAAGTTAGTTGTCCAAAGCTGCCCAGTTAGTCCATACTGGAAGTCATCTGTGAACGCAGCACTCCCAAGAGGCCCTTGACTTCAAATATCGTCAGTGCAATCCTGTGCAGAGTTACACCAGTCTAAACCCATTGATTTCAGTGGGTACAGAATGGAATAACTCTGTATACAGTTACACTGTGTAAATGCTACATTTCTTCCGCCTCCATGCCCCTTATACAACTGCTATCACCTACGCCCTTGAAATAGAACTGGTTACAAATATAAAGAAAGAAAATCTCTCCCCTCTCTGTTGCAACCACTGTATACTCCCCCACATCTCACATCATATGCTAGAATCTTTCCCTCCCACAGCAGGACAGGAAAACCCATGATCCAAGATGACTTCCCACTAAGAGGATATTCTTGACATCTTTGTCAGCTTTCAGCAAGGTTGCAACAGAACGGGAAGAGGAACGGTAGGATGTCAACGGCTTGGCCTTAGAGAGATGTTTAGATATAGATATATATATATAAATAAATATACATAACGTCCCTATCACCAGATTACAGCTTTCTTGGCCAGAACCCAAATCAAATTAGTAGGGCTGCTGAATGCCATGAGGTCCCAACCCATCCATCACTACCCTAAGCTAATACAAAAACATCCACCAACTCAAGGGCTCCTCAACACAGCACCTGCTTTCTGCAGTTTTAAATGTTCTAAAGTAGTTGACATAATTTGCATGGAAACAGCAAGTATCCAATGACACAGCTGATGGACACGATCTGGGTGCACACATGTACTTTGTGCGCACTTGCTTCTTCCTCTATATAATTGTGGGTACACATGAGTACAACAGGACTACATGGAGGGAATTTGAGAGGTTGACTGCATGTTTGATTGATTCTTTTTTTTTTAAGATGAGTTCTGAGGAAATCAGTATTCTAACAAAAGTATTAAAATACCCCAGGAAGCACACGTTTTTCAACCTATCATAAGGAAGTCCTTAACTTAAATCCACTTGCTCTAGACTTCCTTTCCTCTCACTGTTACTAAGAGGACCCGGGACACCTTGCTTCCGAGCACACCTATTGTCAGCCTTCAGTTCAATGAAAGCCCAGGACAGACTTTGGAAATCTGAGTTCAGATTCCAAATACTGCCGTAAAAACTGAGTGGGTGGTCTTGGACAAGTTGGTGTCTCCAGCCATACTACCCTATGAGTGAAACAGGAATAAAAATGAATTGACATCAGTTTTTGTGATGACCAATTAGAGAAGAATTTTAAAGCATTTTGCAAAAAATAAACAAAACGCCATAGTAGCGTCTATACCCACAATAACAGTGGGCAATGAACAAAGGCAAAAGGTTTAGTTATTTACTTATAGCCCACCTTTCTCACTGAGACTTAGAGTGGATTGTAAAATACAAAAATCAGTTATTTGTGAACAGTTCAACTCCCCCCGTTACCAAACCCGGGGCATTTGAAGGTTCAGGCTGTGGAAAGGAGGCTTTTGAGAAGCCCGTAACAAGCACTTTTAATCCACCAGACAGCAACAACAGTGCACGCAGCTATCAGGAAAACTTTAGTTTAACAAATCCAAGGCCTTACTGGTGCTGATAGCAGGATAGCTGTTTAAAGATAATATGCTAAGGCCAATTCCCACCAGGCAGAGAGGAAGTGAGCAAGGCTGGGCTGGGGATGGGGTGAAGGAGATAATAAAAAAAAGAACAGAGATATTCCTTTAGAGTCAAAACAGGAGGAAAGATCCTGCGGTTCTCCTCCACACAAAGGCTTCACACTGTAGACAAGGAGACAGACAAGCATCCTGGGGACATAATGACAGAAACCAAAAGGAACTGCAGCAACATAAATGAGCAAAAGGAGAGAAAGAAGTCCATCAAACCAGACATTACTTAGGAAGTGAAAACATTATGCAGATATTCCTTGCTTGGAAGAAACATGCAGCCACTATCAGGACTGGAATCAGTACACAGTCATGTGGAACACATTTGTCGGTGTAATAAGTAAAGATGCTCTGAATGAATACAAACCCAGAGAGGAAAGAATGCTTCACTTACACCAAGGCCCAACTTGGAAATTACTAACCAAGTGTTTCTGTGCTTAATCGGTGCAAAACGAGAGACCCAGAAAGGCACAACACAACAGACTTTCAGTAATTTATGACGTCAGCAAATCCTATTTCCCAGTTCTACCTTGCTCTGACTTCTAGATCATACTCCTAAGAAAATGCAGGAATCACAATGCAGCTGTTCACTGCTCTAGATTTCATTTCTACCTGGAAGTTGAA
The DNA here is from genome assembly GCF_028583425.1 of Eublepharis macularius. NCBI lineage: Eukaryota > Metazoa > Chordata > Lepidosauria > Squamata > Eublepharidae > Eublepharis > Eublepharis macularius. The sequence goes on along the minus strand of NC_072801.1, from coordinate 68,073,232 downwards.
AATAGAACCCAGGAGCCCTGCAAGCCTGGGCTGCCCTATTGTAACCCCACGGACCCCATCTACCGTCGGAGAGTAGGAAGTGAACCTCTTCGCCTCACTCGGCTTTAATTGCTCCATTGCACTTCTGTCCCACTTCTGTAGTTGGCCTCCTTACATTTGGATCACTGTTTGACTAAAGGTCAACCCAGAGAATTCTAGCAGGGGCTGTCAATGAGTTACACAAGGCCCGGTGGTGGGAAGGATGAGAGCCAAATCCAAAAAGCCACGGAGTGCAGAGATGATGATAGTGAGGAAATCTGGCTATATAACCGAGCTGGAAACATAAGCAGAGGCATGTACTTGCAAAGACTGGGTAACAGCGGAGGAGAAACAAAGCCAGGTAAAACAGAGTAAACATGACTTCATATCAAAGCTTCTCTAGTGAAACGCTGGTGGGGGGAAGGTGGAGTCCGCATCTTAGGGGGAAAGGCTCACCTGACACTGTAGTATCACTGGGTTTCCAGATCTGCCCTGTGGTGGCTCTTCTTTGCCCGCCTTCATCCACTTCCCCCTCTTCGTCATCCTCCACCTTGGTCACAGTGAACTGAGGCATGTTCACGGCAAACTTTCTCCCAGGCCAGGAAAGGAAGAACTGAAAGCGTCGGTGGATCAGGTGACAGGCAGCCCCCAGGGAAAGGGGAGGGATAGGGATAGGGTGTGCGTGTGTGTTGTTGACACGCCTCCGCCGGTGTGTGCATGCGTGCGTCCAAGTGTACGCAAGCCAGCCAGTGAGCGTCTTTACCACTGGCGCTGAGAGGATTATCTCCCCCCTCCACATATCACTGTCTCCAGCACACTGGGAAAAAGTGCAGACAGACTGGCAAGCAAACGGCAGGGATTTACAGCCACCTTTGAAACAAAACAGCTAGGTAACAGCTGCCCTGAAACCTTTCATTTATGGCTGAAACACAACCTGCCTTCAGGTAGAAGAGCTGGTTTGCACCTGCACATCACCGTATAGTGGTTCCTTGGAGGAAGAGCTGGAAGACTGGGAGGAGCCGTGAAGGTCACGCACCCACGGGCAGGAACCAGCATACAGTTAAGAATACAGGCTGCATAATTACAAATTACGAACAAAGGAATGACCAAGGCACAAGCAGTGCCTACGGGGACGAGAAATGTGTTATGCAAAACAACTAAAACGCTCAAGCCAGCCAGCCATTTCCCCATCAGAAAAGAGGTTAGTCTGGGCAACATGCCTTTCCCCAAAGCTATTACATGACTCTCAGTGCACATGGCTGCATGGTGACAATTAACAGCAACAGGGCTTTAAATTATTATGAAATCACCCCCAGAAACTTTGGGAAATAATGGGGGGAGGGGAGTTGGACACTGACAAGGATGCCTTGAGTTTTATTCTTGGTTTCTGCATATCAGATCTCAGAAGATAAGCAGGGTCGGCCTTGGTTAGTAATTGGATGGGAGACCTCCAAGGAACACCAGGGTTGCAGGCAACGGCAAACCATCTCTGTTAGTCTCTTGCCATGAAAACCTCACCAGGGGTCGCCATAAATCAGCTATGACTTGACGGCACTCTCCACCACCACAGGCAGTCGGGTAAGGAGAGGAAGATCCAGCATTCCCATTTTCAGGCACCAGGTTTTGCAAAACATTGGGATTTAGGTGGAAAAGAAAATAAGGCTGGGAGGCTTATTTCCTATGTCTGACCTCCAGAGTAGAAAAGAGTGTGTGTGGGGGGGGGGAGAGAAAGCGGTAAGATAAGGCATCTAGGATTAGGCTGGAAACAGCCCCTCCTTTCTACTTGACAAGCCACATCTGTCACGTCTCAGCCTTCCTTGTGACTTTCGAAAAGGATTTGATGAATCCGAACAAGTAGTCTCTGCCGAGACCTGTATACTGTGCTTCCACGTCCGCTCTATGCCTGACATAGATCCCAAGACCTAGGACAGGAAATGGACTGGAAGTCTATTGCTTCTGTATTTTGTACATCCCTTGGCACACCGTTGCCACCAAATCTGATTTTAGCAGAAGTAACGGTAGGACCAACATGTTAGAGGAATGAGCAAAGCCAGCTGGGAGCCAAATCTTGACAACAACAGTTGTTCTATTTTATTTATTTTATTAATTGGACTTCTATCCCGCCTTCCCGCAAGTAGTTCTTCTTCCAGCAATCTCACCCATGTTATTTATACCCTCAAGATGCAGAGATTAGGACCAAGGCCATAATCAACTTAAAAGCCAGCTGAACAGGGAAGGCGAGGCCAGGGCTGCACCACGTCAGCCCAGTACAATCTCTGCACGTGCCAAGGATCTGTGAGACTGGAGCCATCAATCATGGCTTCTGGTGCCCATGGATGTTTTGTTCCACCTTGGCTTTGTTGCTGCAGCATGTTTTTTGGGGAGCATCCTTAAGATGTCATCTTCTATTCATCCCGTTTCAGTGCTTTCCCTTGCTTTGCTGGGATCTCTGCCAAACCTGAGTTGATATAATCTTTTGGGGGAAAGTGTAGTTAAAGAACCTTTAAATGAGGGGCAAATGGGAAGGTGTTTTTTCTGTCCTCTTCCACATTCGTTTTGTTTTCCTTATCTCAGGAGTCCATCTAAAATTAAGATATTGGATGTCAACAAGAACCCAGATTTGTTCGTTTTTAATAAATTCCTTACCTGCCACATTTGCTGAAATTGCAAGCCTGCCATACAAATACATTTCTACTTTGCAACAAGAATATTGGTCTCTCACACATTGCTTTCTCTATTTATCAGACTGTAAAGATACCTCGTAATGCACCTGCAGGGCCCTAGCAAGATTTCAGTTTGCTAGATTTAACCAAAACTATACACATTTGTAGTCACCCTTTGGTCTATATCTTAAAATTATTATTTTTTTCATTTGCAAGTACTGGAACTGAGCATCATCCATCAGTCTTCAAAGTATAGGCTGCAAAATCTAGTAAATCAGCTCTTCCCACATACTGGGTTGGCTCTAACCAGCTTTTTTGTTCAATGTCATCCAACGTCTCTCCTTCCTACAGCCTCCATTCCACATGGCTTTTGTACATGCAGGTCCCATGACCCCCAGCACTGACTTTTTAGGTGGCTGATGGGACTCTTGCTTTCTTTTTCACCAGCAGAAAAGCTAGTTGGAGCCAAGCCAATATGCCTTTTTGTACTAGAAAAACAAAATAACAGAAATGTAAGAAAGATGTTTAATTTTACTACAGAATTATTTCTATCCAAGATAACTTCGATTTGGACCACTCCTTTTCAACCACTCCATGAGCTTTTGTCTCATCTTATTTTTAAGCAGGTCAGCCTGAACTAACATAATCACCTAGTAATATCTCTAGCTTTCCATTTTGCCATTTTGATCTGTATTGAATAACTCTGATTCAGTCTAACCCCTACAGCTTGCTTCTGTAGAACTACAAGGTAGGTACCCACTATATCTTCCATTGCTGATCTATGACGTCTTTCTAAAAAAATCTTCAGCAGAGAGCACTATACTATTTATTTTATTTATGTCACTTATAGTCCGTCTTTCTCACTGAGACTCAAGGCGGATTACATAGTGTAAGCTTAGTACAGTCAACATCAAGGACGGTTCAATAAACAATGCCATAAGGTAAATAAATGCAAGTTTATAATGACACAGTAGCAAAAAATCCAATACAACTACACAAATTTCATATTACTTTGACTACTTAGATGTTTCTATCAGACCAAACTGAAACAGTTAGCAAGCATCTTATAAAGGTTAAATATCCCTAATGAAAGAGGACACTGTTGTCTTCCTGAAATAAGAATGGTCTGGTAATTGTACGTATACCATCATTCTTCTAGCTCAGTGGTTCTTAACTTTTAATCCACTATTGTCCAAGCATGTGACAGTAGATTTGAATTCATCCCAAGCCACAAGTAAAAAGTTAGGACGTAAACACAGCATTCCAGACAAGTTCTCAAAAAAGTGCCAATTTCTATTTGAGCCTGACTGTTGCTTTTTTGGCATCCCAGATGCCCCCATTTGACGCAAAAGGTCTAAATGTCTCCCCAAATTTGTAGGTCATAACTTGGGAGAACACGTGTCGCCTTTTAAGAATCACTGCCCTAAATACACATAACGCAGCCATCATACTGAAATATATCACGGCTGGAGGAAGGGGAAAGTGCAACAACATGCCACATTTTTATCAATACCTGTTTCTTCTACCTTTGCCACCATTCTCCTACACCCCTGTTCAAAACATTTACAACAAATGTTATGGATGCCTCCTAAACTACTCACTGATCAGGAATTTTAATTGCTTCTGGCAAGTCACCCAGTGCCTGTAGATACAGGGACAGATTTTATTGGTAAGCACACAACTATACTATTATGTTTAACTAGCAACAAAACCCATTGTGGGGGAAAATACAATGGGCTCTAGAAAGGGGAGGGCAGGCAGACGGGCATTCCCTCCTCCTCCATCACTGATCCCAGCTGGATGAAGGCAGGCAGGTGGGCATGGCCACCTCCTCTGCGCCTGATCCCGGACAGGTGTACGGGGGGGGGGGGGGGCATTGCCTCCTGCTCCACTCCTGATCCCAGTCAGTTGAAGGGCGGGCCTTGCCGTCTGCTCCGCGCCTGATCCTGGACGGGTCAAGCGGGGGTGGACATTGCCTCATGCTCTGCTCCTGATCCCGTCCAGCTGAAGAAGATGGGCATTGTCACCTTCTCCTCACCTGATCCCGGCCAGGATCCCTGATCCCGGCAGGCATTGTCACCTGCTCCACTCCTGATCTCTGCTGGGTGAAGTTGGGGGAAGGCATTACCTCCTGCTCTGCGCCTCTGGTTTTATCCTAACACTTAAAAGCTATGAATGTTTTATGATTGGCTCACCCCTGTGGCAGCCATTTTGTACTGGTACCCCACTACCCTTTCTCAAAATTCTAAAAGTATCCGCAGACTCAAGAAGCCAGGGGCCACATATTAACTCTTGTGTACTATGCCAGCTCTAGTCTACTTTATTCCTACACTGCAGGTACATTTGAAGACTTCTTTGTTTTGTTTGAGGTTTCCTCAGTAACTCTTAATTGCCCTCCTCCCTGTCTCTGTGTTTATACTGGCCGTTTCTACACGGCTTACCTTCCCTTGGAACAACCCGGAACATCGCACAAAAAACGCAGAAGATCGCATTTTCTCACACAAGATTTGTGCGACATCGCGATCTGCATTTTTTGTGCAATGTTCTGGGTCATTCCGAGGGAAGGTAAGCCGTGTGGAAATTGCCATTTTTGTGTTTTTATGTATTTATGGTGATGGTGAAGGGTGCCATCAAGTATTAGCTGGTTTATGTGACCTCCTAGTGTGGTTTTCAAGGCAAGAGATTAACAGAGGTGGTTTATCATTGCCTGCCTCCGCAGCCCTGGTCTTCGTTGGAGATCTCCCATCCAATAACTAACCAAGGCCAACCCTGCTTAGCTTCTGAGATGTGATAATCATACTTGCCTGGGCTATCTACTATTTATTTAAATTCGTTTGTATATATTGATCTTTAAATGCTTTTTAAACGTCTGAAATATTTTAATGTCCACAGCCTTGAAGATCCTTGGATGGAAATGAAAGAAAGAAAGAAAGAAAGAAAGAAAGAAAGAAAGAAAGAAAGAAAGAAAGAAAGAAAGAAAGAAAGAAAGAAAGAAAGAAAGAAAGAAAGAAAGAAAGAAAGAAAGAAAGAAAGAAAGAAAGAAAGAAAGAATCATATAAAATATATAAGATTAGGATGTGCGTCCTGCATCTAGACACAAAGAATGATGAAACACCATTTTCTGACAATGAAAAAGAATCATTTCTGTCTCATCGTTGCTGTTGGTGGCAACAGGTGAGCTTTCTATTTCATTAAAACACCCAGGGGAGTTTTAATGAACAGCAACAGGTTTTCCAGGAATTCTTCTGACTGGCTCCACAGAGTGGGAGCTCAGCTGCCCAGAAGTAGCCAGTCTGTATTTTGTCATCCAAATGGCTACTCCCCATAAATATGGATAACTCAAAACCCCTCAAGAGCCAAGGCAGGCCAAAATTTAACCTCTTTCCTTGTGGAAGAAATCCAGACTTGGCCCTAATTGCATCGACTGTGGTATCGCATGCATATTAGAGCAGGCATGTAAAATTAAGATGTTTCTCCCAGACAATAATTGCCATGGCAAGGAAGCCATAAATGGCATGCTGGCATACTTAAGAGGAAATTTATTCTTGAAATGGTTTCAGCTTGACACTGAAACTGCTCTATACATTTTGAGGCAAGCTTGAAACTAACCGACATTCTTATAATGGGAAAGTACAAAAGGAAGGCATCAGAAAGTCAACCTTAACACTTGATCCTCTTCCAGAACCATTTTTCCTTCCTTCTTTAGTGTCTCCTTGCCTGGCATACATGAATATGAAAGATTTGCAGTGGCTATTAGACATAAAGAGGGAATTAGAGGAACTGAGGAATTAGAGGAACTGAAACTTTCCAAATTGCAATGGAATAACTATTTGGAGATAAGAGAGTTGTAGATGAGGCTCCTGATAATCTGCAGGATAGGGAATCTGCCCCCCCCCCTCCAACTCATTCAAGTTTTATAGCCCCGGAATAAAGTGATATGATGACAGTCCTTTATCCGTGAGCATGCACATGCCCATGGCCCTGGTCACTGACATTACTTCCGGTGCAACTGGGAAGCGGAAGTGTTGCACACTTCTGCATGACATCATCAATCAGGGCCATGGATGCGCATATGCCCATTTCCCCAATCAGCTGGCAATCTGCAAGTCAGGGCCCAAATCACAGGGAGATTGATTTGGAACTGTCAGTTTCATCACAATTCCATTACACTTGGCAATGCTAATTCTGCAGAAGAATTCTATGAATCTAACTTGGGGGTCCTCAAACTTTTTGAGCACTGGTCAGTTTGGGAATTTTGAGAAAGAGTAAAGGTTACCACCACAAAAAGAGTCCAGTAGCACCTTTACGACTAACCAACTTTACTGTAGCATAAGCTTTCGAGAATCACAGTTCTCTTTGTCAGATGCACCACAAAAAGGTTGCCACGGGAGGTTGGACCAGTCACAAGATGGCTGCTGTGAGGGACAATTTCAAAAGGTTGGGAGGTTCCAAGCCAAGCGTCCTCCTCTGAATGGAGCAGCTATTTCCAAATTGCAGGCCCACTATGGTCCTCTGAAGCACCTCCTGCTCCAGTGTGGTGGAGGATGACTTTTTGCTTCAGGGAAGAGGTGTTTTCGGGAAGAAGCAAATTGGTTCAAGGAAACAAAGCGATCGGCACCAGGTCGGGGGTCACTGATCTAACTCCTGAAAGCTCGTCAGGGAGCACAACAGACAAAGATTCTCGCAGTCATTACAGCAAGTGAGCTAAGTTGATCCTCAATGTGTTTTGAATACTTTCCGATGCACCCAGAACAAGAGCTGAGTCAGCATGGGTCACTTTTGTCAGTCCAGTTTCCATATTGCAGCATTTTTTTCATGACTGTCTGCACCAGATTTGTTGCCATGAGTAATCACTATGCAGCTTTCCCCCAGCTTTCCTGGGAGTAGTTATACTCTGACTTTTTTTAAAAAATCTGCTTTGCAGTAGGCTGTTTCCCCGTGCATACTCTTTATTCCGTTTTTGGTGTTCCACCTCTTCCCCCATCTCCCACTCCTGCCAGCCCACTGCATTGTGATTGGCTACTCTTGTCCAGCCAGCCAGTCCCCCTCCCCTCCTGTCCATTCTTCCCCATTCCCCCTTTCCTCTTTTTTTTTTTTTAAAAAAAGGCCAGCGCAGGATTCTTGACTTGCTGGTCTGAAAGCACAGTGGGGACTTACCTTTTTATTCTTTTTGCTTTGGCACAGGTTGGAATATTGTATAGGGGACTGAATATCTGGGTATCAAAAATAAAGATTTGAATATCGAGTTTTAGAGAGGTGCAAACAGTCACAGGCAAGCCTTCAGGGAAAGTGAGGAACTATATCCCCGGTTCAGAAGGGGCTAAGGAAGGAAGACTGTAAACCCTCCTGCATCACAGGAGAGATTGGAGACTTCAGAGCGCAGCTGAGAAACAAAGAGATTTCCCCCACTCTGGGGTTCTGCTGGGCATATGAAATGGAACAGGGTAGGCTGGGAGAGCATAAGAGCTGCTTGTTACAAGATCAATGGGAAAAGAAAGGAGGGGGAAAGGAGATTGATATCTGGCATAAACAAGCGTTTAGCAGACCACATTCTACTGTCTGAGAAATCTGTTTGGTCACAATCAGGTCACAGACAATATGGCATTTAACACAGAAACCATGCAATTAAGTAGAATCTGAGAACTTCAGCTCTCATATGCAATATAATTTCTAGCAGCCCTGTGAATGTGTGTATTCACAGGCAAGGCAGACTTTTTAGAGGGGAAAGTGCCTTCCCCAGCCTTTTCCAAGATGGCTTTGTCTACTGTACAGAGAATGATTACTTCCTCTGCAGAAACAACATAAAAATGTGGGTTCTTGGTCATGACCCCTTCAAAAACAATCATCCTGGTTTACAGAAAACAGGAAGTGTATGCGTAGGAGAACAAAGAACAAAACTGCTGCGAACTAATGTACTGGCTTATAACACGCACCCTAGAAAACCCGTATAGAAATATCCAACATCGTGCTCCTTTGTTAATGTATGTATGTATCCAAATTAAGATGTGCAATCACATAAAGCAAGCTTTTGGATGGACTGTGGCTGATTGGTGAAGCATATCCTTCGTACACTGAAGGTTCCAGGTTCTGTTCTTGGTTCCTCCAATTAGCAGCTGCTGAAAAAAACACTTCCCTAGGTCTGAAGACTGCTGATCAGAGTGAATAATACTGAGCTAGATTTACCAATAGTCTGACCCAGTATAAGGCACATTTATACATATACACATTTGCAAACCTATACAGGATAAATTGGGTGGTACTATAAAGTGGTGTGTTCAGAAAATTAAGCAATCTACATGGTGTGTTTTTCCAGACTTATGTATATTTTAAAAAGCTCTGAATGTGTAACCAAGTCTCTATAAGCACAGGAAACGCAATCATACCAAGCCCTGTAAGTGTCTATGTGGACTGTCAAAGTATACTGGAAGGGGATAAGCAAGACTACAGCATACATTCAAAGAATGGCGTTGGCTTCCTCTGATACACACTCGCATCTTGGGAAGCCTTTGCCTCACTGCCAGCCTCTTTGCAGATTACCTCTATTTCCCCTGCAAGGACAAAGTAGCACAGAACAGCTCCCTGTCAGAAACACGCAGCTAGCATCTCCCAGGAGATAGACCAGGAGAGGAAGCTGGGACATAGAGTCCCTGAGGCACTCGCTGGCTGGCTGGCTACATAATCTATCTCCTCTGATATTGTGTGTGTGTGGAGCTGGGGGAAGGGAGACAGGATCCATTTGTAACCTCAAAGAGAACGGGTCCTACTGAGACATGATTTTTGGCTAGAAAACCATGGCAGAAATGCAGGCAGCTGCATTAGACAAGTCCATTAGACAAATCTTAACAGAGAAACATTATTGTGTTATTGTGTTATTATTGTGAAGTGGCCTATGTTTGCTGCATAGGTCAGCATATAACGTCAACATGATCTGGACAAGGCTATCAATAACTGTTGTAGGTTTGTGTCTAAGAATAGGGGGAAATGTAGCCAATACTTTGGATTTCCATAGAAAAATGGCTATTTATAGAGATTCATTTTTTCATAAAATTAATAACAATAAATGGATGCCACTGTCAATACAGTATCAGGCAACCTTGGCAGTTTCAAAGTTTTAATAAATGTTTTCCAGGTGATTATCCTTCGGAATTGAGTAAAGAGAACATATATGTTTTATTTATTGTAAATCAGAAGGGGGAGGACAAACAATACATCTGTATAATCCAAATTAAAAAATCAAGTTATAAGTTCACTTAATTATCAAGTCATATCAAAACCAAAGCTACAATTCATATATCTTATAGATAGAGCTATAAAACGTGCACACATGGTGGGAAGGAAACTGTAAACACCCATCTGATATGAAATTAACACATAACACAATTGATGAGGCACCTGGTGACCACCATAAATAAGAGTTAAATGATGTAGAAATAGATTAATAGAGGGCGTGCCATGCACAGTTCTTGGGAAAGCTGAAATTAGGGTATCCATTTTCAGTGCCTTTGCCCCTCTTAAATAAACAACATAAGTACCTGGCAAATGCTTTCACGAGCCTGAAGGATTAAAAGTGCAATCCTGTCACTGCACGTAGATCAGTATTACCTATGGTTAGGATGGCGCTGTAAGACTATGATGTGCAGGGCTAAGAACTATAGTAGCCAACTGGGAGAGGAGATGGATTCATAGAAATTGACAAGACAAGTGACTCAAAAAGTTTTACAGCCCAAACCTAAAGGCATTTATGGGCAAACATGCAGTATTATGGGGCTGCAATGTATCAGAGAAGGCATCAAGTCCGACCCATAGGCGTTTACAGATCACATCAAAGATGCAACCCGTGACAACTGATTAACTGTCAAGAAAGAAAAAGAGTAGCAGGGCGCACTGCAGTAAGGATACCTACAAACAGACAGCACTGGACAACCCACAATGGAAGAGATCCACTTAACTGTGCTTATAGTCAACATGCATAACTTGTAACGTGCCAAGCTGAACGCAGCCCACCACCCATGCAATGTGCCCTGCTAAGAGCTCAATAAACCTCTTTCTCGCTTACTTGAGGACATGGGTGTCAACAGCAAAAATGGTCCCCAATGCACGGCGCAGCACTTGACTTGGTAGGTCACAAATTTTGCAGGCCTGGCTTAGAATCATAGCATAAGGCTTTTATCAGTCATGGCAAAACATCCACCCAGATGCACAGACCTACAAAGCAAAGTTAGATTTATAGTAATGCCCTGAAAACGAAGGGAGAGGTGAAATGAAAATCCAAGGCTATTTTGCACTAAAGATTTTAAGCCAAAAATTAGATTTGACGTAGATGAATCCAGACTTTGTTTCGGAGTCTTGCTACTTTTAGAAATTTACATCAACCCTTCCAGATTGAAATCAAGTTAATTAGACAGGGAAGGAGAAGGCACGTGATGGATGAGGAAGGATATCAGCTGGGGAATGGACAAGCTGGAGTTGGAGAATGGAAACACGAACAGGCCAATGACGTACTTCTCTACTGATCTGAAAAGGGGAAGCAGGCCTGACCACACAAGATAAGAAGGGGCCATCTTTTTAAAAAATCCGCCCAGTTACCAACATTTTGCTAATCAAAAAGTAATGCAGAGAACTTTGCCCTTAAGACAGCAACTACCAGAGACATAGGTGGGACTAGCTGATGGAGAAAGCCATTTTTAAGGCATTGCAGGACTCAGACTAACAGTGCAATCCTAAGAAGAGTTATTCCAGTCTAAGCTCATTGACATCAATAGGCGTAGAGTGCAGTAACTCTGCTTAGGATTGCACTGTAAGCATTCCCTACTCCCTTTACTACCAGGAACAAAGGTGAAACTTCAGGCATTTCAAGCCACCACTCAAACACCAGAATCCCTTGAGTTTTAGGTGTTCCACTCGTATCATTGACTGCTATACAGCTCCAAGCCCTGTTGCACTCACCCAGTCTGGGTGTTTGTTGCCGAAGAAAGTCACCAACTGGCAATTCCACGTTGGTCCACTGCTTGCCTCCTGGTAAGTTCCTTGGCCAGACTATCGTATCCGACAGCGCCCTTCAACCATAAGAACGAGCTGCAAGCTCTACCATAGCCTGCTTCCTCTGCTTCTACTTACCTGAAGCCTCGCCAATAACTGGACCTGACCCTACTAGCACTCCAATACTCAGCCTCTTACACAACAGAATTACACTCAACTAAACTGAAATTCACCTGAACTGAAATGTCATAAATCCTAACGCAACTGCCTCCTCTGCTTATTTTCCATCACAATCAATGTGAAACACTCTACTGATTATACAGGGTACCTGCCAAATCCACAAATGCAGAGGAATAGTCTTGATCACCCTTTGCTCTGGCAGTCAGCCAAACCTGGAGCATTACTATCTTGCAGATATAATACATGAGAGTTTTTATTCAGGCACACATTTGATGGCTAGGAATAAAGAAGCTTGCTTCAGCCGTGAGATTAGACAGATCAGCCATCCAATAAAATAAATTGCATTGATATACCTTTTGAAAAGGGAGGGGGGGAAAGAACGGGAATCACAGGTTTATGAAGACACAGTGTGTAATGCAAGAAATCAAGTCCTCACACGGTTATTTTCCACAGCTCTTGTAATATGTGTGGCAAAGTGTTACTTTTTTTTTTTAATCCTGCCTTTTGAATAGGTTCAATGCAATTTACAAGCGCAGCAATATTAAGCAAATATAATAAAAGCAATAAAGGTCTCCAAACATCAGCAGGCTCAACAACAGAGAGTAAACAAGTTACTCAAAAGCAACAGGTGAGCTTGAGAAAAAGGCAACAAGAGGTCCATGAAATAAAACTGCCTTGCTGAGCTTTCCAAAAAGCCCGTGCACATGAATACACGGAGCTGGCTTGTAAGAAGCCAGGTCATTGGTCTATCAAGTTCATAGCGGTCTACAGCTCTGACTGGCAGTGGCTCTGCGGGGTCTCAGGTGAGGGTCTTTCACATCACCTACCATCTAATCCTTTTATCTGGAGAGGCTGGGGATTGAATCTGGAGCCGTCTGCATGCCAAGGAGAGGGTCTTCCGTTGAGCCACAGCCCCTCCCCATGAATCTATATGTGGACGGCTCTCATTTGGCAGGAGAGAAAGGATGGAAGTCATTTGATTGGGAATTCTCTGAAGAACAAAATCATCCATGAAATATATGGGCTTAGCAATGGTAAGAAAGGATAGGAAAAATGGTTCTCCTAATTTATTTATTTATGTAATTTATAGTCCGCCTTTCTCACTGAGACTCAAGGAGGATTGCATAGCGTGAGATTAGCACAATCAGTAGCAAGGACAAGGGAAGGCATTTCCATACAGTGTCAAGGACATTTCCATAAACACTGCCATAGAGTAAATGAATACAAGTTTACAAAGACATAGCATTAGCAAGGATCCAATACGGGGATGAGCAAAGCTGCTGTGGAGGGACAAAGGGAGGGAGGCGGTCCCGTAGGTATGCTGGGCCAAGGCCGTGAAGAGCTTTGTATGTAATAACCAATACCTTGAACTGAGCACAGTAACTGATAGGTGGCCAATGGAGTGACTGTAGGATGGGAGTGATGTTCATGCTCCTGCTCACTCCTGCTAACAGTCGAGCTGCAGCATTTTGCACCAATTGGAGCCTCCTAGTTAACTCAGATGGGAGACCAACGTATAGTGCATTACAACAGTCAAGTTTTTATGTTACTATAGCATGGATCCAGGTGGCCAGGTTGGCTGTGTCGAGATAAGAAGCCATTTTCCAGGCTAGAGTGAGATTGTAGAAAGCGGAGGATATTTTAAATATTGTATGACCACCCACCCCTGCCACAGCTCCAGGATATGACATGGTAGAAATGCAAATATAGATATACACACGGCACTACTATTCTCTCACCATCAACGATAACCTTGTAAGAATGCCCACAAAAGGTACCAGCTGCTCAAAGATTTACTCGCCTTCCGGCCTGCACACGCTTGTCAGCAATTCATGGTTGTTACGAATGAACTGAGGGGAAAACCCAAGTTCAACACTCAGTTTAGAACCCTTCTCTGACTGGATGCCCACAGGCGATTCTTACTTGCTGTAGATAAGCAGGCAAATAGCTTATTTGCAAGTCTACCTCAATAATATTTGGTCCTCTATGTAAGACCCTTACCCTCAATTGCATCCATTGCATTATTATTTCATAATGCAATACCGCATTACTTCATTCTCATGCTCATATTGGGGGTGGGGGAGGGGTCACATTAGTGAGGAGTCGGACTGCATCATAGCCAACATAAATTCCAAACAGGATGCAATGTGTTACGTTTCAATATTGGTGTACAGGAGAGAAACAGAGATCTGTCTATACACACTTCTTGGTTTTTTAAGACACTAGAAGATCTCAGCAAGGCTAGATTTAAAAACCTCTGAGTTGCTATTCATAAATCCCACAACAAAAGATGTGACTTTGAGTCATTGGTGACTGAGCAAAGCCCAGCACTTTTTTTGTTTTCAAAAATCCATTAGACAAGGGAATCCACAGGATTAAGGGAACTAACATTCTCCGAGTCATTTCCCATGAGTCTTGCTCAGCAATTCCAGGCACAGGAGAGAGAATGAAGAAAAGAGATCTGAGAGAATCACCGATACGAAGAAGCTAAAAAAAACCCACTATGGCCCGAAAACAGAAAATATTTCAGGAACTAAGGTTCTGTTTTCCCAGCAAGAAGGAATAGGGGATGAGAGGGTAAAGCCAAGATACTTTGGATAGCTAACTCAGGAAAATCCAGACATGTTTGAAAATGCCAACATCATGCCAAACACCATCTGTCAGAAAGACATTTATCTGCCAAGACAGACATGCTCAAAAACCCTCTCCGCTTTCAACCTTGCATTTCCTGCTCACCTAACATAACCCTTCATATCTGCACTGCAGCCAGGTGCTGAACTGTCCTTTCCCAAATCCTAATCCATCACATCTTTAAGTCTTCTCTGTAGACATCTAAACATCTGCACTCTTCATTCACAGCCGAATTCAAATCCACCTCTACCCTCCAATCATTCTGTTTCCTTTCCTCCCAAAACAGTACACCAAAGGCAACCTACCTTCAGCCCCATTGGTGTGGGGATTGGTCGTCCTCTCAGTAGCAGGCTCAGCTGCTTCAGTGGCCAGAGATGTCGTCGCTCTGGAAAAGTCACTGATGCCCTCACTGCGACTTGTTTCAGGAACACTTTCGCGGGAACTGAAACGGACACGGGAGCTAGAACGAGAGCTGAGGTCGGGGCTGGTGTCAGATAAGCCTGGGATATCATCAATTTTAGTGGGGGTAACCATGAACCGGACAGAAGCCATCCTGGCAGTTGGAACGGAAGGCCAAAATAATTACTTCCTTGATAATATTACGGAAGAGTTTGCTTGATGTGATAAGAAATAAGACCACCAATCAAGGGGACACAAAAGCCAAGAGTGTTTCCAAAGGTTCTCTTAAGAGTAAGATTCATATCTAGCATTGATTCACAAACTGATCTGGTACAACGCGGATTCTAGACATCCAAAGTGTATTTTCCATAAACATGGCCAACAATGAGGATACCACATGATTTTGCACAGTAATATTTCATAGACAATTGGTTCAAAGATTGGTTTATCAGGCTAACATGTCACAGTTGTATGTTCCTCGAGGTAGCCTAAACATCCAAATGAAAGATGGTTGTCATCTTTATCTGCCAAAGGGCCATACGACAAGTTCCTGGTACTAATGTATGCCCATAAGAAACTCTCACATATTGGGGTGAAAGCATCTATTTCTTAGGTGTATATTATTTTTGGCACAGCAAAATGCATAGAGGTAATTTCTTTCCAAATCGGAAAATCTCAGTGCAAAGATCTTCGAAGAGCATGAAAAGGCCAGAGAGTCTCAGCTGAGAGAAAGAATATAATCCACTTGCTTCCAGTGTACCATGAGAAGAAACAACATACTCTTCACTGGAAACGTCACTTATGATTCTGGCACAGAAACAATGATTAAAGAGGTTTCATATTCTGAAGCAAGGAAAAGAAAATTTCACAGTGTTCCGGCACAAGAATTTAAAAACAGACGGTACAGTTATTCCTTAAGATGTTGTCAATGTAAAGGCTGCACATTTTCTCCACAGAGTCCTGGTGGTTTTTCAGAGATTCTGGTTTGAGAAGATAACCATTTGATGGGCAAAGAATTATCACCCCTCTCGTGGTATGAGAGAATACACATTCCCTATAGGATCCTGGAAAAATAAGAGTGAATATATGTAACTTAGCTGTTTTACACAAAAAGAGCAGCAATGAAACATTTCTACACTGACGGCCCAGTATGCAACATGCCAGTGCCATAAATGCACCATATTTGAGGGCATATCTGTTATTCCACTAGACATTAGGGTAAGTTAACAACTATTGCTGCAAGGCTGTGTATAGAAGCAAGCCGCACGTAAAAGCATTTGAGCATCATGCATTATCACCCACCCCCTTCGGCAAGATAACAAGGAATGTCATTTGTTAAGGCCTCCAAGTGCGCAAAGGTGTGTATGTCTTCTTTGAGAGGGCACAGTGAGAAGGGAAGCACACAGCAGGGGGTAAACACAGATACCCCAACACAAAACAGTAGCATTAGGAAGCCGCCACAAACCAGACGGAGGGCAAGGAGACATTGATACAAAGCATGCATGGGATCCATGAAACCATGGGCACATGAGAGGAGGGCAAGCAGTGCCAGTGATTTGAGATGCAACCCATCTGGCTTGTGAGAAGGGACATTTTCACCAGACTAGAAAGGACTAGAAAAGGACTAGAAAGTCCGTCCTAGAAGATCAGCCTCACCAACAACCAAGAGTAAGAGAAAGCACAAGAACTCTTGCAGCTAGCCCTCCCATACACACCCCTGAAACGTAAGGTAGTAGAGATGCCAACTCTGGGTTGGGAATTCCTGGAGATTTGAGGGATGGAGCCTGGGAGGATGAGGTTTGGGAATTGAGGGACCCCAACTCCCAGGTGGGGCCTGGAGATTTCCCGGAATTACAACTGTTCTTCAAGTGTTCCCCTGGAGAAAAGGACTGCTTTGGGGAGTACGCTCTATGGCATTATACCTCACGGAGGTCCCTCATCTCCCCAAAGCCTGCCCTCCCCAAGTTCCAATCCCCAAATCTCCAGGAATTTCCCAATTCAGAGTTGGCAACCCCAATCCCAGTGAGGTATAACGCCGCATGAAGTCCACCCTCCAAAGCAGCCATTTTTCTCTAGAGAAACAGATCTCTGTATTTGGGAGACTGGTTGGAATTCCGGGAGATCTCCAGGCCCAACCTGGAGGTTGGCCACCCCCCTAGGTAGAAGGACCCAGGCGCGCAGGTGCGTTGCGTGCCGTGTTCCACCTTGCCCCATTCTCTCCGCGTGAAAAGAGGGGGCAAACTGCGCGTGCGCAGCTCTCCTATCTCCTCATTCTCCCCCCCCCTCCCTCCCATGGCCGGTCCCGCGATGCCGAGAAAGTAACGGAGGCAGTTGAAGTGACCGTTAATTGTTTACCTGAGGCGCGCGCCCCGCGGCTGCTCCCCGCAACGTTCGAAAGGGTCTCTCGCGCCTCCCCTCCTTCGCCTGAGGTAGGCGCGCGCGCCGAGCCGCTTGCCGCTACTGCAGAGCAGCCGCTGTCCGCGCGCGGCTACTGGCTGCTACCTCAGATGCCGGTTTCGAAGTGGGAGGGGCAGAGGGGGGAGAAAAAGAGCAGAACTCTCCTCAGTTGTCCTCATCCTCCCCCTCGTTTTGGCACATGCGTAGAAGCAAGCATCTATCGGCTACTGTTGCTGGGCTTCTCCTAAAAGCCATTGAAAGGAGGAAAGGGGGGGGGGGTTAGGGGCAGCAGTGTGAGTGTAACGGGAGAGGGCTAGAACAACCAGGGGCAGCGCGAAGGGGCTGCTGGGAATTGTAGTTTTTCTTTCCTGAGGGGGGTGCCTATTCTAAAGTAATAAATAATACTGAAGTAAATAATAGATTGCAAGGAGAACTCGAAAGGAAATCGATAAATCGTAATCAATGTGAGAGGAACAATATGACGATAGGCAGACAAAGCAATATACGGAAAATTCAGGAGAGTCGCTCGCTAACTACTGCTGTACAATATATTATAACTGAGGGATGTATTTTATCTTTTGTCGACCCGCTTTAGAAAAAATTATGAAAAGGGAAATTATATCGTGTTACATTCATAAAACACATTTTTCAATGCTGGTCAAAAAACCAGTTAACATTTTGTCTTTTGTCGGCCTACATTAGAAAAAAGAAAATTATACATATTATATTCATAATACATATTTTTCAATGCCGTTCAAAAATACTGGGGGATATGTCTTATTTTTTGTTAGCCTGCATTGGAAAATATGAAAAATATAAATATCGAGGGTATGTATTCATAATACATATTTTTCAATACAGGTTAAAAAAAAATAACTTATATTCCTCAATCACAATGTATTGTACAGAGCATAGCCTGCCTTATCTAAGGAGCTCAGGGCAGCTTAGCACTTATCCTAGAAACCACCCATATAATGGCTAAACAAGTTTAGGTTTTTTTTAATCTCATTGCATCCATCAAATAATAGAAATGCACATATAAAACACAAGCACCAGTATCTATAAAACAAACATTCAGATTTTTTAAAAAATAGTTTTATTAATACTGTTTTTTTGCTGTTAATCTTCAAGGCGCTTTATGCGCATCTTGCAGTATTTACAACAGCCCTGTAGGGTAGAGTGGTACAACACAATGCTCATATTGCAGAGGTAAAACTGGAAGTGCGCCTTGCATAAGGCCTCCTAGAGAGTTAGAGGCAGAGCCAAGACTTGAACTGGAGATATTTCAAGCAGGCCAAAGACAAACATAATATCTTTAGGAGAAAAGATTCTGACAGAGATTCTTTTTGTAGCTCTTGCCCTGATATTGGCTGATCTGGTAAGATAGACAGGGGACACATAGAGAGGACATATGTGGGGGGATAAGCAAGCATTTGAAAGCAGAGGAAGTATATACACAATATTAGAAAACAAAGAAGAGAGTGCATCTGAACATTAATCTTACTTAAAATATGTACATTTATTTATCTCTGTTAAAAACACCCCAAGCAGAAAATTATTACTATACCGACTAAAAGGCGAGGTCATTAATCCATCTGAGTTAAAATAAATTCATGCAGAAGCAAAGTATGGAACACTATTTTGAAACCAAAAAGGAAAAACATACCACATGTTCAAAACTGACCAAATCCACATTCCCACAAAAGATGCATAAATATTTTCTAGTAATCAAAATGCAGAGGAGGAAAAAGGATGGAGGTGTGTCTACGAAAACAAGATCTTTGTTTGTCTGTTTAATCTGAAGCCCAAATCTTAATAAACTTTATGTCAGATAAAATGGTAAGGGGCAGGGGGGACTGAACTTTTCTGCACTGCCACCAAAGAGGCTGTCTCTGATCCCCACTCCCCTTTGTGGTTGCCAACTTCCACATGTGGCCTGACATTTTCCCAGAATTACAACTGACCTCCAAACTACAGAGATCAGTTCCTCTGGATGAAACAGAAGCTTCTGAGGGCAGACTCTCTATGGCATCCCTGTTTAACTCCTCCTACCTAATTTCTGCCTTCCCTTGCCACAATTCTCCAAATCTCCAGGAATTTCTCAAGTCAGAGTTGGCAACCCAACCCCCCTTACCTCTGAAAGGGGGTAGGTACAGCTGGAGAAAATTTTCTGCTAGGCATCTTCCTATGGGACTGGCCATCCTTCAAATATTTTGCACTCAAACCATTTGAGGCCTTTGAGATGAGCATGCCCCGCACATTGAAATGTGTCCCAATATGAACTGGCAGCCTGTGTTTGTGCACTTAAGACTGGAAACCACATCCTAGGGTTGCCAGCTCCAAGTTGGGAAATTCCTGGAGATCTAGGGAGTGAAACCTGGAGAAAGTGGGGTTTGGGGAGGGAAAAGTCCTTGGCATGGCATAATTCCATAGAGTCCACCCCCCCCAAAGTAGCCATTTTCTCCAGGTGAACTGATCTCTGCGGCCTGGAGACCAGTTGTAATTCCGGGAGATCTCCAGGCACTACCTGGAGGCTGGCAACCCTAATCCTGAGTTACAGAATGACCACATTTTACATCAAACATACCTAAGGATAAGACACAGGGATTCTATTATCAACAGTGTTCTGTTTATGGGGACTGTGAGGTGGGTCACAAGCTCTTATAAAGCTGTCATTTTTGGAACGGCTTGCTTCTAATGCATAGAGAGCAAAGACCGTACCCACCAGCTAAGAAGAGCAGCTGGACTGGTGAGGATCCCCTTCTAGTACAGGCAGGTTCATTCTCTGGCTTCTCCTTTCATGTGACTGTGGTGAAGACCACTGAGTCAGTGTGTGTGACAAAGGCCAGCATGAGTCTCTGTACCTATTATACATTTGACCTTTTGGGAGAATACACATGCACTAGTCACTAGACTCAATTTTCAACATGCCCTCACTAGCACAACATGCTTGAGTTTTCTCTGCATGAGGACATAACATTTATCTCCTCATCTGCACATGATCCACAGATGATTGCTCAGAGTGCTGCCCCAGAACTGTTAACTTTGCATGGTCTCTGCTCTTACTTGCAAGTCTCAAGATGAACCAAAAAGCAGCCATCCCTGTTATTACCCTTTGCCTGGTTTCCCCTGCTCCTGCTGTGGTTTCAGTGGCAGGATGTCAGCAAGCAAGAGGCATTTTAAAGAGCTGCGTCTGGCTCAGATCGGCCATAAAACATCCCCACCTTGAGGCAGGAAATGAAGCTGAGTGAAGTAACACAATGGCAAAGCACAGAATTCATAATGAATGAGAAACTTTAATGATACCCCTCTGAATCCCTATGTCTGTTGGAACATGTGGCTAACTATCCCTCCCACGGAACACCTTTGGACTTGCAGCTGGCTGTCGAGTTCGGTGATATCATATATACCACCAGGGCTTTTTTTTCTGGGAAAAGAGGTGGTGGAACTCAAGACCACACAATGATGTCACTTTGGGTCAGCTGGAACAAGGGAGGAGTTTTTTAAAGTTTAAATTGCCCTCGGCAAAAATGGTCACGTAAGAGCGATGGCCCATAGAGGTATTCCTCATGTGACCAAAAATGGTCACATGGCCCCGATCTCCAGACAGAGTGGAGTTTAGATTGCCCTCTGCGCTGCTGGAGTGGCGCGGAGGGCAATCTAAACTCCCCTGTCTGGAGATCAGGGGGCGGGGCCACCAGCCATGTGACCATTTTCAAGAGGTGCCCAACTCCATTCCACCGCATTCCCACTGAAAAGAAGCCCTGTATACCACTTAGGTGATGTCACTTGGCAAGCAAGAGCACATGGATCCTTTAAGGACCTCACCTTAACTATTCAGAGTAATCAATGTGAAAGTTTCTCTAAAATCTTCTGGCTACTTTATGACGTCCTTCTTGGCCACATAGATCGATGGGCAACAGAGGTTTTGGGGTGGTGTTCACTATCAGCAAGTGATGATGGCACATAGAGGTATTCCTCAAAGCACTCCTCCAAATCTGACAAAGCACAATTCTCTTTGCTAAGCAAGAACTGTTGAGGGAGAAATGAGAATTTCTGGGGGCTATCCTCCGCTGTGGACGAAATGGATCTAATTCTGCAGAATAACAACTGTGCTTATATATAATAATAACTGTGCTTATATATAATTCTTCTACACAGATTAGTATCCCACTCAGAGTGGCAAACAAGGTCAGCGTTACGGGGTTTGAACAAGCAGAGTTCTGATCTGCAGCCCAGCCACTTGACCACTATGCTACAGCAGGTCTAGAAGCCACTGCTTAATGACCAGAGTATTAATCTTCATGGTTTAAATCAGGCACTGATGTACTGCTTGATTACATTTAGATTCTGTCTTTTTTTCCATTATTTTGCTCTGCGTGCACTATCTGAGATCTGCCAAGTTTAGGGGTCATATGGTGTGCAAACCTAGCCGAGACAAAGAGAATCAGTCATTCAGTACAGAGGAAAATATTCTCTCATTGTAAAAAAGTCAGTATTGCTTTTGTCCTCCGTCACATAGGTTAGCTCCTATTTGATCACTTTCTAGGCTAAAAGTGCATTAGCGGCTCTTTGCTTCCCCTCCCCCTTGGGAATGTTTGATTGGTTTTTTGAGGAGAATGGTAAGGGGGGGAAGGGAGGAAGGAAGACTTTAACTCTTCCAATGAGGCAACAGGAATTAAACAGCCCCCCCTACTGTTTACTCATGGGGGGAGGGACTTCGATACACCCAGCAAGAAGTGGGGACAGGAGCTGCTCCAATGAGAAAAAAGGCTAAAACTTCCCTCTCTCCCCCAGCACTAGTTCTCCTTCCTGATAAAACAGTCCTGGAAGCTGCATTAGCAAAGGATCAAAGGTTATTTAAAATAAACAGAAGAAACGGCAAGGCGTAGCTGAGCCCCAAGTGAACACTCTATTCCGAACTGCACTGATGCAAATATATTTGTTTACTTATTATCTCAAGAAAGGCTAGCGATCACCTGAAAAGCACAGGCAAAAGGAGTTCACAAAGGGAAGGGCTCAGGTTGGCGGAGGTGGAGGGAATAACTGCAACAGGAAGGACCATCGCCTTCAAAATTTGCACATTGTAAAAAAAAAAAAAAAATCCAGAAAACGTGGCGAGTTCACAGCATCTTCGCAGCATCATCCAGGCCTTCCCTCCCGCATTGCTTTGGAACCGACTGTTCCGTCCTCATTCCTCCCTCTCGAAAACAGAAGCCTGCTCCAACCCACACGATTACACTTTGTGACCTGCTATTGCAAAGCAGCTGCAAATGCCCACCCCCCACCCGGTGCCGAATGCTTTAGCCAAACCAGCCACCCTAGATGCCTCGTTGTGACAAGACCACCACCAGTTCTAACACTGAAGAAATAAAACAATGGAGCATTCTATTTATTCGAAACCAGAAATCGCACAGCATGGGAAATTATGCAAAGCCTCTTGCAAAAATGCCTGCATTTTCGTATTCCATGGAACAAACAGAAAATGAAAAAGGAGGGTCGACACACCAGCAGCACACCAAGTCCAAAAGATAAGCAGACCACAAAAGAGAGGTGGGGCTCTTTTTTCCCCACTGCCCACTTCTTCATGGTGACTGTGGAAGAAGCTGCTCTCATCTTGATGGGCTGCGGCAATTTCAGCAGACACTGGAGGAATACGCTTCATACCACTGTCCGAGGCTGCTGGGTCATCAGGACGCCAAAGCGTTTCTTGATGGTGATCCTGTGGCGCGAGTACTTGTCATCTGGGGAGAAGCGGGCAGGGTGGGCTGAACACGTTGGCTGGCCAGCAGGGTCCACCTTCTGCAAAGCATGGAGGAGAAGACAACTTGTGAGCCAAAGCAGTCCGAAAAAGACTTACCCTATGCCTAGAAACACCATGTTGGGGATCACTGTCGTACAGGAGAGGGGGAGGAGGAAGAGAATAGTATTGAGGAGGGGCTGATCAATGGCATTGGAGAGGGTTGTACAGTTTCTGTCAACTGTCTGCAACACATTTAAGAAAGCACACCCTCCTATATGTTTTGATCTCTGCTATCAACAAAGCGCACTCTTTCAGAAAAAATATCACCTTCCCACCTAGGTTACGCTGCTGCCTTCTGACAAGAGTATAGGATTCCCTCCCAGTGGGAGAACAGATATGTGGACAGGAGACATGTCATAAAGGAGGACATGTTTACGAAATTATGCATGGAATAGACAGAGTGAACAGAGAGAACTTTTTCTCCCTCTTCCATAATACTAGAGAGCCAGTTCGGTATGGTGGTTAAGAGGAGCAGGACTCTAATCTGGAGAGCCGGGTTTAATTCCTGACTCTTCTGCCTGAAGACAGCTGGGTGACCTTGCGTCAGTCGCAGCTTCTCGGAGCCCTCTCAGCCCACCCACTTCACAGGGTGATTGTCGTGAGGATAATTACAACACACTTATTAGACCACTCTGAATGGCTGTTAAGTTGTCCTGAAGGGTGGTATATAATGGTGTTGTTGTTGTTGTTACTACTAGTACTACTAATACTAATACTCAAGGGCATCCAATGATGCTGATGGGCAGAAAATTCAGGACGACTAAAAGAAAATACATCTTTACACAATGAATTATTAAAACGTGGAATTCAGTGCTGGAGGATGTAGTGATGCCAAAGGCACAGACAGTTTTAAAAGGAGATTAGACAGATTTATGGAGGACAGATCTATCTGCAGCTACTAGCCACAGAGACTAAAGGGAACCTCCATGTTCAGAGGCAGCAAACCTCTGAATATCAGTGCCAGGAGGAGATAGATCCAGCGGAGTTAGCCGTGTTAGTCTGTAGTAGCAAAATCAAAAAGAGTCCAGTAGCACCTTTAAGACTAACCAACTTTACTGTAGCATAAGCTTTCGAGAATCACAGTTCTCTTCATCAGACGCATCTGACGAAGAGAACTGTGATTCTCAAAAGCTTATGCTACAGTGCTAGGAGGCAACATCAGGGGAAGGCCTCAGCCTCTATTCCCTGCTAGTAGCCCTCCAGAATAACTGGTTGGCTGCTGTGTAAGACAGGAGGCCAGACTAGATGGTCTGATTTGGCAGGTCTCTTCCGATGTTCATAAAAAAGCACCATCATCTCTTAATCAGAAGACTGAATTCAGAGAAAAGCCAGGGGAGCAAAGATCAGCCATTTCTTACAATCCAAGCTGCACAGATCACAATTCAATGTTTCAAACAACAGAGTCATTTGCTTAGTGGGCTACAGTGAGTGCGACATGCCTGTTTCACCTGGAGCCGCCCATCAGCGCATGCCAACCCAACAACTGCAAGTCCATACTCTAAATCCCAGGTTCTTAACTGCTAGCAGATTTTTTTCCTGAAGTCAGCAACAGGTCATATTGAACTACAGATGCTATCATATTGCTGTTAATTGCAATATGGCAGAATGATATACACGCTCCAAAAGACCACACTAACAGTGCAATCCTAAACAGAGTTACTCCAGTCTAAGCCCATTGATTTCAATGGGCGTAGAAACTCTGCTTAGGATTTCACTGTAAGAGTCATTCCTTTTGACTGCTTTACAACCAACGTAACTTAGATAATCACTTTTCAGGAGGGAGGTGCCTCTCCCCCCTTCCTTTAGAGGAAGTCAGAATTAGCATGTACTATTGTCTGTTATATTGTTAGCATGTCTGACCCCACAGTGATTGAGGGTATCTGTTGGACTTGTACGTTAAATGCCATATCTTGGAGTAATTTTTGTATTTCTAATTTTCTTGTACTCATATTGGATTTCATGGTGTAGCTTTATATATGCTTATGTATTTATATTTCTGTATTTTATGTGATCATGGTGTTCTGACCAGCCCTGAGCCTGCTTGCGGGCAGGGCAGGCTAGAAATCTAATAAATCAGAGCTTAAATTCCTCTTTTAAAAAACGCTTTGTATATTTTGAATCCAAGCCTTAGGGAAGGGCTCTAAGTTAAAAACAGTGAGAGACTGTAGGAGGAACTTGGAGAGAACCAACACTCCATCCTCCTTTGAAATCTTCTCCATCCTTTTCCTTGATTATATTTATTATTATTTTAAATTTTAATTTATGTCATTTATAGACCACCTTTTTCACTGAGACTCAAGGAGGATTACACATTGTGAGATTAGTACGGTCAAGGACAATTTCATAAACAATGCCATAGGATAAATAAACACAAGTTTACAAAGACATAACATCCAATACAGAGTTGAATATTCTATTCACTTGCAATATGTAACCTGCCTTGGATCTCAGAAAGAAAGGTGGTCTCCAAATAAACAACAACAATAATTACCAGCAAGCAGCTCTGGCACATTTCTCCCACACCCATGAGGACCGGAAACGTGTCTTAAACTCATTTAAGAGGGAAAGGGCTGGGGGGAAGGTTAACAATGTTCAAGGTGACAAGTTGCATGCAAAGATCCCCCTGGAATGCCAAATACGCACAGCTATACTTTTGCAAACAGGAAAATGACAGAAGAAAATCAGCTCAGTAGCATCCGGAATTGTTGGAGAGCCAAACACATATGCATGCATATGGAGATAAACTTCTTACCTTTAGCGTGTAAACCCTGTCGCCCTGCTCGTTGATATAGAACTGCAAGAACATCGCTGAGATTCAGCCTTATTGATTTCCCCGCCAACGATTTGGGTCAGCTTCTTGGTACGAATGCACACGTGCTTCCAAGCTATTCACGGGCACATTAACCACGAGGCTTCCGGGCCAGAGGAAATCCCCCAATGAGGGAGCTCAAAGAAACGATGTCTTTCTCCAATGCATTCTGGGAAATGTAGTCAGCGCATGGAGCGTTCCTCCCCTCTGTATGTGTAGGCGTCGTTGCCCAATGTGTTCTGGGAATTGTAGTCTCTTCGCTCCATCTTTCTAAGCTGTTATACTGGGAGAACATCTAGGGAGAAGCTCTCTGTATTGAAAACATCGCTCAGAATCATCATTGGAAAAAGACAAAAAAAGAGGGGGCGGGGGGGAACCAGCCTGGAAATAAAGTCAGGAACCAAAAGGTTAAGCAACAAGAAAATAAAATTCAACTATTTATATTACACCGTGCACAGAATTTTAGGATTAAAAACGTGTAGATGTGTAACCATTATTGTGATTCTTTGTTACTGGATGTGTAACTTCATCTTGTTACTGTATATTATGATCTGAGGTTTTAATGGTACCTTATATATGGTGTTTTTAATCTTAAGGTTCTGCACACAGTGTAATAAGTAGTTGTATTTTATTTTTATTTATTTTTTTTGTCGCTCAGCCTTTTGGTTCTTGATCAGAAATCACCATCATCGTGTCAACATGCTTCCATGCAGGGTTCACCGTCTTAAAATATTAAAATAAATGTATCCTTTACATTACAAAAGCTTTCAGGTGGCTTTTAAAATAAAGACACATTCAGGCAGGCTTCAGGATTTCACGTTGCCCGGCTTGCCAGCTCCAGGTCAGGCAATTTTTGGAGATTTAGGCATGCAGCTGGGGGGGGGGGGCGCAAGGTTTTGCTTTTTTATTATTCTTACTTGATTTTTAATAGCAGACAGAGATGGAGGCTGAAGGCTTTCTGAGGTATGAGCCTCCCAAAGGGTTGCATGGCAAGCCAGGCCCAAGACCTCGTGCAGGGAAATACAATTGCTGAATTGCTCATTTGCAGAGCCTCTTCCAAGCTTTTTTCCCCCTCCTCACAAGCTATGCCTCGCTCTTCTCCCCTATCATACCACATGAGAACTTTTTTCCTAAACAAAAGGGAGGAGGAAAAAAACCCCAGCAAAAATAAGACAGTATTCATCTTCCTTTTTTGCATCTTTTTTCCTCATATTTTTATTTTTAAGAGACAATCGAGCTCTTCATTAAACCCGATCTGCCACACTGCACGAAAGCATCAGTACAAAAGACGTCCCGTTGTATACTAGATTCAAACCCAGGTCTCCCAGATGTTGTCTGGAACTCTCTACTACTCCAAGCTTGCTTCTTTAATTTTAAAAAGAATGCTTTAAAAGAATCAAACTAATAAAACAGCTGAAGACAGGTTAATTGCACAAGCAAACAAAAACAATGCAAAGAAGAGGAGCCTTAGTTTAAGAAAGAAAAAGGAGGGGGAATTGAAACACATGAACAACCCCCAAAACTCTTCTTTTGTTTGCTTGATTTGGTTTTGTATTACAGTAGACAGGCCCTTGTGTTGGAATGGCTGTGTTTAGAGAAAACCCTGATAACCCTCAGGACCAATTAACTAGTAATGGTCACTAGATGGGCTGAAAAGAGAACCAGTCTTTTGATGACTAAAAGCCAGGTTGACTGAATGGAACCTCCATGTTTAGGGGCAGTATACCTGTGTATATCAATTGCTGGGTGAGGGGCAATGGCAGGGATCAATTTTTCCTGGCTAGCTACTGTGGAAAACATGATATGTTGGTATGATCCAGTATGACTCTTAATATGTTCTCAGAATGAAGAGATGAAATTAGAGGCTGTGGAGGGGGCGGGTGGAGAGAAAGGCTGAAGAGGTCATTTTAATATTTTGCAAAGTGTGCCAGTGTTCAAGGTCAACTAGCCAGCATGGCGTTTTATTTAGAGTGTCAGCAGGATGTGGGAGATCCAGGTTCAAATCTCGCAGTGTCATGGAAGCTTTCTGGGTGACCTAACCTACCTTACAGGGTTGTTGTGAGAATAAAATGGAGAAACTGAGAATGTGGAGAAAGTGGGGCATAAATGATGTAAAGAAATAAATAATGCCAAAACTATGACAATCTTCTGCTGGTCTGGAAAAAAACAAAAACAAAATAGTTGTTTCCAAGTGCTAGCATTAAATTTGGGGGAAGTAAAATATCAGTGCTTGACCCATGCATCAGGTTTCTAGAGATTCGAGTGCCTGGAATTGAAAGCAAGTCTGCTGAGGTCAGACTTCTCTCACAGTGTGGGTTGGAAAGATAAGATCTTAGGATATAACTTGTAGAGAATTCTTATTACTTTGACAAGACTACATTTCCCATAGTTCCATGCTGGAAGCCATGACAGTTGAACAGCTCCAAACTGTTTTTAGTTTGCAACCTAGGGGCATGTTGACCTCAGGTGTGGTGACACTGCCCTTTCATCAACTGCTTGATGTCAGAGCACACAGCACAAGTCAAGCGCACCTCACAAACAACCACTGTAGTCAAGCCCTTGCCATTTTATTTTGGGCTAGATTTATCCATGGGCACGTGTCACCATTGGCATCCTTTGGGAGGGAATTAGGTTGGGAGAGGTATGTATCTCTGAGGTGATCTGATGGCTAGCAGACCCCTTGCTTCAGTGACTTTTCAAACAGCTAGTTAGTTGTGAGTTAGGATTGCCAAATGACCAGGAAAAAATGACTCAGGCCTGCTCTGGAGCTTTTACAACAACGTGATAGTAATCAAGGGTTGGGTTTCGCTGCATGAAGATGCATATTACCG
Organism: Eublepharis macularius; assembly: GCF_028583425.1. Taxonomy (NCBI): domain Eukaryota; kingdom Metazoa; phylum Chordata; class Lepidosauria; order Squamata; family Eublepharidae; genus Eublepharis; species Eublepharis macularius. The sequence continues at coordinate 68,044,522 of NC_072801.1, read as the reverse complement.
CTTACTAACTTCAGCAGGTCCAGTTACTGTTACAGGCCCAGGATAGGGTTGCCAGCCTCCAGGTAGTGGCTGGAGATCTCCCGGAATTACAACTTGTATCCAGGCCACAGAGATCAATTCACCTGGAGAAAATGGCTACTTTTGGGGGTAGACGCTATGGAATTATGCCATGCCAAGGTCCTTTCCTCCCCAAACCCCACTTTCTCCAGGTTTCTCCAGGTTTCACCCCCTAGATCTCCAGGAATTTCCCAACTTGGAGCTGGCAACCCTAGCCCAGGAGCTTAGGCCAGCCAAAAAGCTGGCAAGTCTAGTTGGAGGTAGTTTCATGAATGAGAAGTGTATCCTCTTATATGAGTGGAACATCCGTCTTATAAGATGGATATGCAAGAAACAGCATGGAGAGTCAAGTAGAGGTTTGTGCATGATGGGGAAGATCAGGTAGAATCTCAACTTCCCTCTCCTTATCAGAACTCCCGAGATATCTACATTCTGGAATTGTTTTCACTCAACCTCCTCCCTTACCGCTGAATCAACAATGCAGGATCCTCTTGGAAACCAAATGACAACATTGTGACTCTCCTAGCAGGCGCCTCTGCTTCTCCTCTGTTTCTGAGAAGGCCCACGTAACAGGACTTTGTGGGGCACAGAGAAAGAAGACTGCTGTTTCTCCAGACTGTCCTTGCTGCTTGAGGGCCATGACCTCCCAAGCCCATATCCCAGGCCCTGTCCCTCCTGCCTGTCCCCCCACTGCCCCTTCCTTGCTCCTGCCTGCTTTCCCAGGGGCTGCCTTGCTTGTGACCTCAGCGGATGCTCCCGGAAGCAAGCTGATCATCAAGCTCAAAAGAGAAGGACCCGTGGTGGGGAGCGCTGAGGAAATGCCTCGTACTCAGACGTTCTTCGTCACTGGGATGCCGCTGGGCTGGGGCACCCCACGCCGAGATGGGCCTTCGGGGCCCGGCGTCCGCACTGTGTTGCTGACTAAAACTGTCGAGGAGCCAGGGAGTAGGAAATCAAGAGTGCCAGAGGCTGTTCCAGCAGCCCGAGCACCGCCTCCCAGTGACGCCTCTTTTGCCTGCACCTCCAAAGGGGTTTATGAGAATTACCGGCGCTGGCAACGCTATAAGGCCTTGGCCAGGCGCCACTTTCCAAGCACCCCTGATGCCGAGGCTCTCGCCTGTTTCTTCATGTGAGGATCAAGTGGTAAACAAAGTAGCTTGGGAGAGACGGGGGGCCTAGAGGTAACAAGGGGACACAGGTTGCAAGACAGGCATAAGGGGCAACATTAGTCAGTCTTGACTGGGATAGCAAAATGACTTGGATGGTACAAGGATTTTAAAAAAACAAAACATTCTGATGAAACAATAAAATGCATAAAAATTGTTGAATGCAAGGCATTGACCTTGAGGAGTCACATGGCGGGCTTAGTGGAAAGCTCACCACAGGTATGTATTGGCGAGGAATCTTGACTTCTCTGCATGAAGCCTGAAACCTGTAATGAAAATTGGCTGTTATGTTGTGATGGAGCAGGCACTCAAACTCGCATCTTCACACAATCGATGGGTCATCTTATAGGAGCTGAAGAAACAAGCGGTGAGGCTTTTCCAGGATTGTACCACTGCAAGCATCAGGTGTTGATGCCGGAGAGTACATGTTTCAATGCTACCCGCTTGGATTTTTATAAAAAAAGGAATGCAGCATTCTGCACACAATAAAATAGCATGGCAAACTAGTCTGAACTTTTTGCAGTGATAGAGGAAAATTCTGTGTGCAGGGAGAGTTTTTTTCCCATGGGGAGCATTCAAACATATCTGTAACGTGAAATGGTACAACCCACTTGATTCTGGTGATTTTATTCTGTGTCAGAGTGCTGTAACCACTGATCCACGCTGTCATGTAATGTCAACACAGCAAGCAAGTATGATTTGGAGCAGTTTGGGAGTCATGATGGTCAAAGGGTGGTAGTACAAATGAAGCCCTAGGCAGTGATGTTCCTCGTGAAGGTGTATTTCAAAACCAGGAAGTTTTGCTACCTCCAACGTCATGCCCTTCTCTTGCCTCTTCAGCCCTGTCCTCCGTTCTTTGGCCCGTCTGCGTCCTGACATGACCCTAGAGGATGGGGTCCCCCGGGCGGTGCAGGAGTGGGAGCACAGCAGCAACTTTGAGCGCATGATCTTCTACGAAATGGCTGAAAAGTGAGAACAGGCCCAGTGCCGTTTTGGTATTGTTCCAATAGGCCCTGCATTGGCCTCCGGTTGGGTGGGGGAGAAGAGCTTCTTCATTCTTCCCAGGTCCCCTTCTCTCCTTTCTCAGGTTCATGGAGTTTGAAGCAGAAGAAGAGCAACAGATCGAGAAGATGAAGCTCTTAGCCAGCTGTTCCCAATTCCAGGCTCCTGTTCCCAAACTCACTAAGCCTTCCCAAGCCCCCACCACTGAGCCTGGTCAACAGCAAGGTAAAGGCCTTCTGATCGTTCCCCCTGGCTGAAGCAAAAAAAACACTGATCCTCTCACAGCGACAATTGGTCATAGGCAGGGCTTTTTTTCAGCAGGAACGCGGTGGAACAGAGTTCCGGCACCTCTTGAAAATGGTCACATGGCTGGTGGCTCCGCCCCCTGATCTCCAGACAGAGGGGAGTTTAGATCGTGGACGGCCATCTAAACTCCCCTCTGTCTGGAGATCAGGGGGTGGGGCCACCGGCCATGTGACCATTTTCGCCCAGGGCGATTTAAACTTTAAAAAAACTCCCCCCTTGTTCCAGCTGACCCAAAGTGATGTCATTGTGAGGTCCTGAGTTCCACCACTGAGTTCCACCACCTCTTTTCCCAGAAAAAAAGCCCTGGTCATAGGTGTCTGAAAAAAGGAGCACGGACTCTTGAAAGCTTATCTTGTTAGTCTCAAACGTGCCACTGGACCCGAAACCTACTTGGTCGTAGGTAGGATTTCCAGGTGCCCACCGGTGGCAGGCAAAGTCCCAAGGATTTGCCCTCTCATCCGCCAATTGCCCAGCGATCAGTGGGAGGGGGCAAGCATCCAAAGGTTGCCCGTCACCGGCAGGAACCTCAGGAGTACACGCTGCATGCGCGCTCCCAACTGGCACGGTGACGTCACTTCCGGAAGTGATGTCATCACACCAGCTGCAGGAGGGTTCTCATGCTTTGTTTGGGGACAATGAGGGCCCCAAAGAGGCCATATCGGTCCCGTGCAAGAGCGCTTGTGTGGCTGATGTGATGTCACTTCCAGAAGTGATATCATCACGCTGGCTCTGGGGCACGCACGCGCTAGAGGACCTTGTGCAGTGCACAAGGTAAATGCCAGGGACTCCACCCTCCTGATGGGAGGTGAGAGGTACCTGGGAACCTCAGCTGAAGGTTTGCCATCCTCCAGGTGGGGCCTGAAGGATGGCCGTTACAGCTGATCTCCAGACTTCAGAGATCAGTTCTCCTGGGTGGGTTCTATAGTGTTATACCCCACTGAGGTCCCTCATCTCCCCAAATCCCACCCCCAAATCTCCAGGAACTTCTCCACCTTGAGTTGGCAACCCTACTCAGTCAAAGGACAGCTGTGCCAAAAGAGTGCTGTGGGAACAGGTAGCCCAGTTAGTTAATGGCTCCTCCTCTTTAGTCTCCATATATTGTTACTGTGTTACAAACATGGGCCCTAAGCCAGTGTTTTCCTTTAGCCCTTGAGAAAACGGCTTTCCCCCCCAGAGGACCAGTTTCTTGTTTCTTCATTTGCTGCCACACAAATATCCGCTCTCCTTTTCTCATCTCCCTCCCTTCAAGCCAAGCTGTTCTTTCGACAAGGAGCCTCTTGTTGTGCAACAAGAGTAGTTGTTTCCTGCAGTCTGAATATATTAGGCAAATATATTCACTTCGCAAAATTTCCTGGCTATTAGGAGATGCTAAGACACAGACACTCCCCAGTTTCACTGATATCAAATGCTGCCCATAAACTTCCAAATGGACCTTTGCCCTCTTTGATAGAGTGCCTTAAAAAATGCCCGCTGGCTTGGGCATGTGCCACATCAATGGCATATTTCACACCTCACCCCATTCCACGTTGCCCGAAGGTAGAGGAGGTATAGATTTGTCCACAGGTAATGGGGTAGGAACGATACTTGCCTCACCATCCTTTACCCTTCATTTCCGGTCAATCTTTAAAAAAAAAAATCAATTACCATGACAAGCAGAGTTGTACGAGGTAGGGCAGGGAACTGTGATGTTATCTTGATGGTGAGAGGTGGGGACCTAACTAGTATTGTGCACTGTTTTTTTTTACTGCAATGAGTCCATATGATGGGAGTAATCACAGGGGAGACTGGGACCTTCCGTGCATCTACCCAGAGGCCCAAATCAGCCTGCCCCCTAAAATTACTAGCAATCCTCTTGGGAGAAAGAGACTGGCTTTGGGCCAGGGCCAGTTCCAAGACTTGGGGGCCCTGGGTGGAGAGTTTCCAGAGCCCCTTACCCTCCTCTGCCCACCAGGCCCCCCGATTGTGCCTCTCTTCCCACCCACCCCACTTGTGTGCCCCCCACATGCTCACCCCTCCTGCCCCCACTTACAAGCCCTCCACTTCCCATGCTCACACGTTCTGCATGCCTTTCTTCAACTGTGCTGGGCAGTCTGTGCAGCTGGGAGTGCCGCAATAGCCAATGCTGGGGCGCATGTGCCGCCAAGTGACAAAGCACTTGCCAGTGAGCAGGCCGGAGAAGGCCAGGTGATGGGATCAGTGGGGTGGGTCCCACAGGGAAACCCAGGCCCTGGCGGCTGCCCCACCTCGAGTAATGCTGAGGCCATCTCCGCTTTGACCTACCAGTCTGCGGCCCTTACTGATGACCGAGGAGTCCCTGCAGACACACTGCTTTGTGCCGGGTGAATCACTGGTACACCAATGATGAAAGAAATGCACCGTTCCAATCCTCATCAGAGTATGGGAGAGGGGCTTGTTTGGATTTAACGTTGTGTCTTTTTGTTCCATCCAAGTTTACATCCCAAAGAAGTCGGCCTCCAAGAGCCGCCAGCCACGGCGTCGCCAGCGGCGGCCCCCCAGCACTTCCGTGCCAGGAGCGCCTAGGGAAATCCCTGCGGAGGCAGTGCACCAGTATGCGGAGATCATGGAAGGGCTGGACACGAGTTGGGAGGAAGAGGACGAGAAAAGGGAGCAGGGCGGGTGCAGGGACCCCCAAGATGAGGAGGATGGGATGTTCCCAGACCCCAGCCTGCTACAGTATATCGATCAGTTGTGCAGCGATGAAGAATTTGTCTGTAAGGTGAGAGTGGCAAACAGGGGCACGGCTTCAAGGCAGTAGGAAGAACTTGGGCATTTTGGGTCTACATAATAGCACACGTCAACCCACTTAAGTCATGCAGTTCTGGGTTATATCCAAAGAGATGCTGCGGCACAAAAAGGAGAGCTCAACAGGCTGCTGCCATTTGTGCCGGCAGATGTGTGGTTATCATTACCAATCATTTTGACCTTTGTCTTTCCAATCCAACCCCACCTCTCTGCCTATTCTGACTGTGCTCTGGCCAAACCTTGCTCCTTCTCAGTGCTGGACAATCCCAAGCAATGGATCCTGTGGTTCAGAGGACTTCTCATTTTGCCTTCCCCGATCCAATTGCCCAATTCTTAAAAAAGGATCCTGTTGTGCCAAGCTGCTCCATATGCTTTGTCTTCTTTAGCCACTCATTATTTCCTTTCCTATAAGGTTGCCCCCACCTTATAGAATGGCCTTCCTGAAGAGATCAGGAAAGTTCCCACTGAGTGATTCCACACATGTTGGATAATGCACTTCCAATCCTCTTTATAGATCATTTGGAACAGATTTTTTCGTGCGCGGAACAAAAAATCCACCTCAAACGATTGATAAAGTGTATTGAAAGTGCATTATCCAACGTGTGCGGAATCAGCCACTCTCCTCGTTTTCTGCAAAATATGCAAAACTGAATTATTCAAGAGGGCTTTTTACTTGGATAGGAGGTCTGTACTGTAAGGAAGTGGTCTCAAAGAGATCCATCAGTAAAGGGATAGGGACCATAGACTTGACTATGCCGTACTGTCTGTTGCTTTAAGTATGATCCTACTGGGTAGTTTCTTTGTGGTTTCGTATGTCAGGCTTAGAATTGCTTGTGCTCTGTTTCAGTATTTCTTCAACTCTGTATTGGTTCCTGCTGGTTTAAATGTTGCAAATTTGCATTTATGTACTCTATTGTTTGTTGAAATGTCCAGATATTGATTGTGCTGACTCACACTGTGTAATCTGCCTTCAGTGAGAAAGGTGAGCCCTAAATAATGTAAATACGTTACATTTTACCTTTGTCACTTTTGATTTCCAGCTAAGCATTCCTTAAATCTGCACCACCATCTCAGTCTTACACCGATGGCAAGTTGGACACCCATCGGCCTTGCTTCCCTGTTGTGCGCCTAGCATGTTACCCAGCGAACAAATTAAAGTTGTTCCATGTTGTAGAGTCTTTTGCTCCTTTTCTCCTGAGCATAAGGGAGTGGTCTCATTTTCTCTTCCATTTTCTGGCAGGTGGAAGCAGTTCTCCATCCACAGTTTATGGCTGACATACTGTCTTCGGAGAAAAGTCACGATCCCTTGGATCTGGTTGAGGAACTGGAGGAGGAGTTAAACCTAACACCCAACCAGGTAACACAGTAACCCGGTACAGGTAACAGCCCCATGCATTCACTGGATGCATGGGGAAGGAGAGTGGATGCGAGTGAACTAGCCCACTCCTTCTCCGTAGAATTGCCGGGTTGTTTGCAAGGTGCAACCGTGTGGAGGAAGTAGTTATGCATATGTCTTCTCCCATGATCAGCAGTGCTGCTTTCTGAAGGCTGCTGATCGCAGCAAAGGAGCATTCGTGCAGCCGCTTCCTCTGTGGGATCACCCCTGCAGATGACTGGACAATTGTCCGGCGATGGCACCCAACAACTTCCCCACACCTTTAGTGAATGTGCATAGCTGTCGTCTGTACTGGGCTAAAGAATTAGATCCATTGTATGGGACTGGGGGCAAGTGGGGGCACTTCAGTGTCGATTCCCAGTTCAAGGTACAGAGGTCACGGAAACCAAAGCCTTGTCACTTTCCTCCCAGCTGTAGTAGCCAATGGGGAAGCAAGATTATGGACAGAGACGGTGGTGGTGTTTGTTCCCTATTCCCAGTTGAAAGCCACCATTAAGATGGCAGGGCCATGACTTAAATAAGGGGGACCAGTCCCAAATCTCTATAGGACCTAGAGTTGCCAACACTGGGTTGAGAAATTCCTGGAGATTTGAGGGTGTGGAGCCTGGGGAGGGGAGGGACCTCAGCAGGGTATAATGCCAGTCTACCCCCCCCCCCCAAAGCAGGCATTTTCTCCTGGGATACCGGTATCTGTAGTCTGGAGATAAGTTGTAATTCTGAGAATTCTTCAGGCCCCACCGGGAGGTTGGCAACTCTAATTGCACCAATTCTATTCACCTTGTTACACACCCAACTAGAAACAGGGTTGATCAAATTGTATTGATCAGGGCAGGGAATTCCTTGGTGCATTTCCCATCAAGCCCAGGATTCGGCTTTTGCCACGCTACCGCAAATGCTCAGAAAGAAGTGTGGGGGGTGGCTTGCAAAAGGCTGAATCCTGCACAAGACCGGCTCCTTCCAAGCTGTTGTGGCTTAGAAGTCTTTTCCCATAAGCACTCCACATCATAAAGGTCATATCCGTAGGTCTCTTTTTCTTTCTGTCTCTAGCTAATAGAGAAGAGGCTTCTCGTGTTACCTGAAGAGGAGAGAGAGCCCTCAGTTTGCCCCACTTCCCATTCTGACTCTACTCCCTCCCAGTCTGAGGAAGAAGATGAAGTCAGCAGCAATGGCAAAGGAGAAAAGGCTTTAAGCAAGGCCATGAAGAGGCCTTCTCTTAACAAGAGTATTAGGACAAGTCGGGCAGAAGGGCCAGGACCGGTAACCGGTTTTTCGTTGGCTCTTTCCTCGCATTTAGGTGAGAGAGATTTTCCATCAAATGTTGTTGGGGATTCACTGAGTTTATCTCCTCATTCATGTGGCAGCCATGACTCTCAGGAAGAGAGAGCATTACCCACTCTGAAGAACATGGATGAAAAGGAATCCCAAAGCTTACAGAATTGGAACCAAGATGGACTTAACTTGGGACAGGCCAAAGGAATCGCACCTCACACCCAATGGGGAAAAACCAATCCCAGCATGGTAGGAAACAACAGGCTGACTGGGTGTCTAAGTTCACAAGAAGATATGACAGGACAGGGAATTCAAAGGCCACACAGCATACAGTGTGGTAGGAAAGATGGCAGGCAAGGAAAGGTCAAGGGTCAAGAAGAGGTCCCAAAAACCCCAGAGAAGGATAGCCATACTGCCCAAGCACAGTCCCATGGTGGGACCCAGCTAGTTTGGCAACATTTAGAACCGGCTCACAATAAATGTGGAAAACAAGATGATGTCCAACAAGGGAAGTTCAAAGGTGAAAAGAGGGCTCAGGCTGTCTGGGAAAGGGAGGAACATGCTCCAAAAGGGATCAGCTATGCTAACCAGAATATACACAATATGTTAGGGGATCACATAGCAGAAGAAAAAGCTCTCCAGCTGAATTTGAATGGACAGGGAGAACAACATTTTGAAAAGGTCAAAGAAAAGGTCCTAGGTCAAACCCAAACCCAAGATATTAGGGGATCTGAGGATACCTTAAGTAGAACAGAGTTTGACAATCAAGGTACAGGTATGACATCTCAGAGGCACAACCAGATAAACCAATTTAGTGAGCAACTCAGTCAGCTTGAATGTCAAAAGCAAGATGGCTGCCAACTAGAGGTGCTCCAAGACCCAAAATCTGTCCGTAATGCAGCTATACTTCACTGTGGGAGCACAGCATCATGTGGCAAAAACTTAGCAGGACAAGGAAATCAAATGTCAGTGCCTGCTGGGTCTGGAAAACAAATTGCCAGCCAAGAAGCTAAGGTCATATTGCAGAAGAAGCCACAGGTTAGCTGGGAGAAAACAAAGTGTGCTCCTGTTAAGAAAAATAGTGGCTCAGGCAAAGCCTTGAGGGTCCATGCAGATAATTTAGCACTGTCAACATCCACGGGACAAGATGGCCAACCGCCGTCTTGCCCAACCATTCTGGAAACTGATCAGAAAGTTAACTGCCCTGGCTTCCCACCATCTGTTCAACTCAGGGGGTGCAAAGGGATGGCTTTAACTAATTCTATGGGGGTAAAAGTCCTTCAAGTCCAATTGCCAAGAATCTCTACTGAATATCTGCCATTTTCTGGCAGTTCGGGGCTGGAGGCTCCAACTCTGAGCCTCCAAAAGGATCCTGGAAAATTCCAGAAGATTCAGTGGCCACTCACAGATCAGGGTGAGGTTACCTCATGGGTGGGAAACCCGTCTGATATCAGGCAGACTCTAAACCTCACTCTGAATACCTCAGACTATATTACTGCCGTTGAAGCTGATGGGGGTAACTGTGGTCCTTGTGGAGATCACACACCTTTACCCTCCAGTAGCTGCAAAAGAGCAGCAGCGCTTTCAACCAAACTCAGCCTCCAAGTCAACAACAACGATGAGCCAAATCCAAGATACGAGTGTCACAATCCATTGTCTTCCGACAACCAAAGTGGAACAGCCAGTTTAGAAAGCGCTGTGAGGAACTCGGGTAAGGTAGAAAGGCGAGACTTGCTTAAGCCGGTTACTGTGACCAGCGCTACTCTTCTGGAACTTACTGGAAGGAATGTAGAAGAGCAGGCAGAACATGAGGAGGAAGATGAAGAACTCTCCAGTTTTTCTTCCTTGCTTGCCTCCAAGCTCAACCTCTCGCCTCACCGTTATCATGTTCCTTCCCCAAAGGAACAAGAGGACATGATGCCCTCATCACCCACCCAGACTGGGACACAAGGTTCAAAGTCAAAGCATTCCTCCCAGATACACATGTCCCAGGACACCATTGTTCTGTTGAGCAAAAACCTGGGCACCAACCCTACTGTCCACCATAGCCATAAGAGGAAGAGCAACAGCGCAGGCTCTCGGAGGAGCAAACGTCTACGCAACCAGTAACCAGGTCTCCAACAGAAGCCAATGCCATCTGGATGTGACGTGTCCCTTGTCTTCTAGTACCAGTTCTAGCTCTATCTTTTCAGTTGCCCTGACATGTCCACCCGTCAAACCTCTTCAGATGAGACAGAAGGAACTTGCGAGGAGGTACTGATTGGTTTACAATCTGTGGAGACATGACTCTTGTAGGGAGGGAGAGACCACTATTTATTCGAATTCCTTAGCAAATTAAAGAGAATTGCCACCTTATCTTTGTTGAGTGCAAATTTGAGGAGTTTCCTACAGGCCAAGCAACAGGAAACTGACTTCTTGTTCATGGCACAAATAACTTGGGGTTCAAGGTTTGGTCTCCACTACTGTACCAGGTCTCCTAAAGAAGTGTGGTGCGGGGGTTAGAAGGATAAACTGAGAATCTAACCAGAAGAGATGCTGGTTGTTTTGGGTCGGGGAAACCGCATGTGAGGGAAGGATTAAACCATCTTGCCCTCTAAGATGGTCCCAGTTTGAATTAGGGTCTTGCATGCCAGCTGTTTAAAAGAAAAAAAAATACAAACTAACTGGCAGCTCCATACGCAGAACAGTTGGAGAGGGGTTTTTTTCTGGTTTTGCCCTAGCGGCAGAGACCTGGGTTCAAATACTCACTCAGCCATCAAGGAAACTCTGTGACTTTAGACCTGCCACACTCTCTCAGTGTAATCTACCTTGCAGAATTGTTGTGAGGATAAAACTGAGAAGAGAGACATTCATGCCACCCTGAACTCCTCGGAAGATGGGTGGGCTAAAAACCTGAATGATATTGCTTTCTTCAATCCAAAAATAGTCCTTTTTTAAAACTCTGGGAATCGCCTTTGTTTTAAAACATATTACATGTATCTTTTATTATAGAGATATAGATATTTATTTTATATATAAAATAGCACTTCTTTATATTTTACAAAACGGAAAATGAAACAAAAGCATCCTTCTGTCCTTCCTTCCCCTCACGAAAACAAGAAAAAAAAAGAGGTCAACAATAACAAACGTAAAATAAAATAAAATGATATAATTAAACATAACAAAAATAAAAACTTTAAAATAAACGGCGAGAAGCCCCAATCCCCAAAGAACTTGCGGTTGTGGTTCCCCGGTTACGGTTGCCCTGAGATGGGGGTGTCTCCGCCCCCCCTCTGCCCAACCACCATGGCGGCACGGAGTTAGCAAGCGAGCAGGGGGGAGGGGGTCTGCGTGGCCAAGGGTGTGGCATGGCTGTGTGTGGGATTTTTGTTTTGTATACACATGGCTAAAGAGGTCTGGGAGATTTTCAGTCTGCCTTGCTTTTGAGAGAGGCTGCAGGGATGCCGTTAGCGTAGGTGGGTGGGGGGCCCGGCTTGGTCAGAGCGCGGGCCATGGGGAGGCGTAAATACGTGCTAAACAGGCGGGCATAGTCAGGGTGACGGAGAGAGAAATCCTGGAACTCATCTGGATAGGGAAAAAGACAGAGGGAGGGGGAGGAAAAGAAATAATAAGCTCATGTTAGCATAAAAATAGGACACGTAGAAGCAAAAACATCAGAGAGCACCTCAGCATGGAAATATTATGCCTGTGGGACTTTATGAAAAGATCCCGACTTTCTGCCTTCACTGCTCTCCCTAAAGCTTTCAGTTTCTGTGCCCTCCCTCAGTTTCTGTGCACCTTTCTCCACTGCCTTCCTTCAAAATTTTCTTCCCCTGGATGAAAAAGATTCTTTTCCTGCTACAGTCACCAGGTGAGCAACCACTGAGGGGTTTAAGTGCGTGGGGTGATGCACATAGGCATTACAGCAATGCTGTGACATCACTTCCCGCACAAAGTGACTTCATCACGAAGGCAAGATACTCCAGGGCAATTTCAGGCAAACCCTAAGGCATCCTGCCGACACTAGGACATCACTTTTGGGTTTGCACTGGAATTGGTGTTGCAATGTTGCCATGGCGCCTGTTTCCCCTCCATTTTTCACCTGCTGCTGTACTGAGCCGTGGCCAGCAATCAGTGTTGCAGGGCAGGAGGTGTCCCCTTATAGCACGAGACCTGGCGACCCTATTTCCCACTCATTACAATCTGATGTCTCTTCCTAGCTGCACCGCATCCCCTTGCAAGTTCATTGGGATGGCAAAAGAAAGTGAGAAATTTTACCTCCTTCCTCTAATCCAGGGGTGGCCAAACTGTGGCTCGGGAGCCACATGTGGCTCTTTTAGACATATTGTGCGGCTCCCAGAGGTCTCTGAGTATTGCTGTGGCCATAAATTTTATTTTTAGTTTAGTTCCCTCCCTTCCCTTCTTTCTTTCCATGTCTTTCCCTCCCTTTCCCTTTTTTTTCTTACCTTCCTTCTTTCTTTCCATGACTTTCATATTTTCAATAAAAATGTTGGGGTTACCAGGTCTGACTCAGAAAATACCTGGGGACTTTGGGGGTGAAGCCTAGCAAGGATGTGACATCATTTTTGTGATGTCACTTCCAGCACACTGCACCAAAACCCCACCCCTTCCTGTGACGTCACATTCAGGACACTCCCCCAAACCCACCTCTTCATCTGAAGTCACTTCAATGCCTCACGTCTTGCGGCTCTCAAACATCTGACGTTTATTCTATGTGGCTCTTACATTAAGCATGTTTGGCCACCCCTGCTCTAATCTCTCTGTGTACCTTGCCTACCATTACTCCCACAGGCCTCCCCTCTCCTGCTCCGTGCCCAATTATCTGTGTAGACATGAGGGCTCTCACCAAGGGTGAGTCCATCCTGGCTGTGGTCCCTGCAGAGCCGACTATAGAGTTCAGCCCCATCTGCTCTGGGTGTACCGAGTAGTAGACGCAAAATAGCACAGAATCCATCTTGGTGCAGCCGGCAGTCCCCCGTCCCAGTGCGCGTCTCTGAGAACAGCTGGTGACATGGAAAAGTGTGAGACACGGAGATGAGAACGAACAACACCGAATGTTTTTGGTCACAACTGCCTTCCCTCCGCAGACCCATGACCACCTGGAGGGCCACCTCGAGAACTTTTAAAATTTATCTTTATTTATTTTACTTCGTTTATAACCTGCCTTTCTCCCCATTGAGGACCCAAGGCATCTTATATCATTCTCCTCTCCTCCATTTTATCCTTACAACAATCCTGTGAGGTAAATTAGGTCGAGAGTGCGTGATTGGCCCAAGGTCACCCAGCGAGTTTCTATGGCAGAATGGGAAATAAAACCTGGATCTCCCAAATCATAGTCCACAACTCCAGCTGCTACACCACACTGCCTCCTGCTGGAGAGGCAGCATAAAGAGGTCTAAATAGCAATTTCATAGCTCCGCAGCCTCTTTAACCCAACAGTCCTGGCCACACGGGCCAAAGCTCCTCCCCCTTCTTTTTGTTTATCTCTCTTACATCAAACCAACCTGAATTTAAATTTGACCAAGAATGTCTCCCTCTTGCAAATGTCGGCTTCATTCCATCCTGTTTCATCCCTAAATTTTACTTTGAGGGCCAAACGAGAGACTCAGCTACACTAGGAACAAACTTTTCTTCCATCTATATTTTAAACTGTGCTTTTTGCTTTTGCAAACGCAGCCTCCAAGATTGCTTTATGGAGGAGCAGAACAACATGGGGGTGAGGAGAGAATTTAACCCTTTCCTCTCCTATTTTCTTATCCTGAAACCAATATCTGGACTGGCCCTCTACAACACTTGCCTTCCATCAAACCCACACGCCACTTTAATTGTGGCAGCCAAGGTAGTTACCTCAAAGGCACGGCTTGTCAGATCCTGGGGGTCATACTCCCTCTCTAATGCTTCCAAGGCCAGGGCCACTTCCCGGGAGTCCATACTTCCATCAGTGTCCTGAGGGAAAAATGCACTGCGGATGAAAGGGGTGATGATATAAGGTTCCTGCCTCATTCCTATACTCCACGTTTGCTTTTTGTCTAAAAAAAATTGTTTTTAGATCCCCAAACCCCATTCCTTTAAAAATTCCCAATCTTACATTTTTGGGTGACTCTGTATTTGCAAGCAGAGTTTTCACCCCTTTATTGTTCTCCATTTCATTATTCCTTAGGGATCCCAACTAATCTAGGACTTTTAACTAGACACGACATGGTCAGAATACTACACGGCTAACTGGATTTTGTTATGTGTTGACAACACCAGGGAGGATACGGCTAGCTGTACAGCTGATATAAAGAATCCTAACCAATCAGGGATCTCTAAATCCTAGCCAATCAGGGATCTCTCAGTCCAAGCCAATCAGGGCTCTCAGCTCTTTCAGCAATGGTTCCTGAAGATTTCTGAAAAAGGTTCCCTTATTTCAGTTTGACCCTCCTCAGTACCCTAATTTGACAAGCTCCTCCCACGTTCCAGTCCATTTTACCTGTTGAAAATAGTTCAAGAGCCCCTCCGCATCCTCAGGGCCGGCCAGCCCCAAACAATGGGCCAGCTCTGTCAGCCCTAGCCGCCCTGATGGACAAACAGGCAGTAGATCCAACTGGCTCTTGACGCCCCCTGTCAGACACCTGCAAAAACAGATCACTGAAGCCATCAGAAAGAACAAACCGCTCCCTTTGCCTCTTAACTCTGCTCTTTTTGGATTTCCCTACATGCCTCCTTGCAAAGGGTGATGCGCTGGGTTATTTTTCATGGTGCCGTTTATGCAGCTTGGCTCAGAAGTGGCTGTTTCAGGATGCAGCAGTGCAGGGCACCTGCCTGAACTCGGGGGCCATGTGGCTGTTGCTAGAAACCCACCCCCTTTCTACACAATCCCTGTCCCTTCTGCCTAATGCAACAGCAGCCAATATTCATGAGAAGAACAGCTGCCTCAGCTGCTATATTGTTTCTGCTGGAACATGCCTCTCTCCTTCAACCAGTACACTACTTACTTTCTTCTGGAGTCTTACCTGCCCATAAGATGGTTGTCCCACCTCCCCACCCCCCCCAGGCTTTTCCTTTATCTCTGATCCTAACTAATTCATAGCCAAGCGGTTCCCTCCAGTTTCTCACCTGGCTTTGCGGAGGACCTTGCCCAATTCCCAGATGCGTGGCTCTAGTGCCACCCTCAGGCTCCCCACTACGGTGACTGGAAGGTTGCCCACAAATTCACATTCCGTGGCGGGTATTCCCAAGGCCCTAAAACAGAAGGCAGGAGGGGGAGGGGCAAGAGAAGAAAAAAGGTCTAAAGAATATTCTTGGCATCTTCCCACCAAACCACATCACAGTTCTTCCAGGCAAGAGGTATCGACATTTTCCTGTCACGCATCAAACTTGGGTCCAGTGTTATAGCTACCTTCTCCCTCACATTCTGAATATTTTCTTCAAGGAATCGGATCTAAGGCTGTGACTTAGTCTGTTGAGCTAACATGGACTATACAGAGGGAAGAGTGTTGGATCTGTGTGTTCTTGTAGTGGCAAGTTTGCTCCCTTGCCTGGACTTCGGTATCGTCAGCTCCTAAAGGGACCACCAGTGGCCTGAGAGAAACCAACTAGGGCAGCCCTTCTTTCACCTTCCCTGGGACAAATGAAAGCTCTGCATGTCCTGAAGGGAACGTGGCAAGAGAGTTATTCTGGCCAGGGACTTGCTGGTGTAAAGTCCTGAAAAGACAACCAATGCCTTGAGACCATTTCAATTATATTTTATAATTTGTAAACACTTCAGGTGTCTGTCTTGACAGAATGGTGGTATATAAAGCATTAAATATATACACAGAGTATTTAAGTTTCAGAGCAACAGAGAGGTGCTACATTGGCCTCTGCCACTGCTGGGTAATAAGAAGTCTCTGGATTGGCCAGGTCTGAAATTAATACTAAAAACCTAGCCTCTTGTCTTTGCCAGTTCAAAAGACTGTCTTTCTGTCTGTCTGTCCATCCATCGTATTTTTATACCACTCTTCCTCCCATCTGGTTCCTGGTTCTCCCAGCTCTCATTTTAACCACCCAACAATCCTGTGAGGTAAACTATTGACTCCAAGGAGTTAAGAATTGTCTCTACATACTTTTCTCTAGGGCTTTTTTTCTGGGAAAAGAGGTGGTGGAACTCAGTGGGTTGCCCTCGGAGAAAATGGTCACATGGCTGGTGGCCCCGCCCCCTGATCTCCAGACAGAGGGGAGTTGAGATTGCCCTCCATGCTGCTCCAGCAGCACGGAGGGCAATCTAAACTCCCCTCTGTCTGGAGATCAGGGGGCGGGGCCACCAGCCATGTGACCATTTTCCAGAGGTTCTGGAACTCTGTCCCACCGCGTTCCAGCTGAAAAAAAGCCCTGCTTTTCTCCATCCACCATGTTATCCTCACAACCCCTGTGAGGAAGCAAAGCTGAGGGAGAAATCTGCCCAAGATCACTCTTTATGACCTTGTAGGGCTGAGTGGGGAATTGAACCCAGGGCTCCCCAGTTTGGTGATCTTACCCTGCTCTTTTGAGCGCAACCTCCAATTTCTAAGATCCTTACTCACAGTGTTCACTATAATGTCCGCCCGCCCCTGGCCAAAATCCTTCACCCCATAACCTATGAACACGTGTTCCTTGCCACTCACCGGGCCATGACCTTTTGAACGTTGTTAGCATACAGCGTAGGGTTCACTGCCTCTTCAGCACTGGGTTGATAAACTGGGAGGAACTGAAATTACAGGAAGAATTAAGGGTAGGGAAAGGGGTCACCGAGAGGTTTGGGGATAGGGTAGAAAAACTGTACCCTGTTGGGTACAAAGAGGGAGGTTAGGAAGCTGTTACAGTTCCCCCACCCCCATCAGGCAGTCCTTGACAACGAGGCAGAAAACTGGTAGAAATCTAAAAATATGATTTACTTATTTAGTATATTGATATGCCACCTTTCTCTTAAAATATACATGAAGTGGCAAACCAAAGAAAGAAACGATGGACACCAAATACAGGAGAAGTTCAACCATCAAACTAGTGGCACTAGAACTTCAATATCTATAGGAGAAACTATGATTTGCAACTGCAAGTGTTGCCTTTGGCTCTAGAGAGCAGCTCAGCTAGAGAGCAGCTCTGGGGTGTCCTGTACTGGGCCCATAGGGCTGTGGAAGGGAGGGTTTAATTCTCCCTTCACCCACACTGTTTTCCTCAGTCGGAATAAACCCTGCTTCATGTCCCAGTACATACAAAGAGAGGTATCCAGGGCTTTTTTTCAGCTGGAACACAGTAGAACGGAGTTCCGGAAACGCTTGAAAATGGTCACATGGCTGGTGGCCCCGCCCCCTGATCTCCAAACAGAGGAGAGTTTAGATTGCCCTCCGCACCGCTCCAGCAGCACGGAGGGCAATCTAAACTCCCCTCTGTCTGGAGATCAGGGGTCGGGGTCACCAGCCATGTGACCATTTTCACCGAGGGCGATTTAAACTTTTAAAAACTCCCCCCTTGTTCCAGCTGGCCCAAAGTGACGTCATTGGCCCTGGGAGCGTGCGCACACTTTGCGCGTGCGCATGTGGTACCAGGGGCACCACCTCCTGCCAAGAGTTGCCCCCTGTGCTGGCAACCCACTGAGTTCCACTACTTCTTTTCCCAGAAAAAAAAAGCCCTGGAGGTATCCATAGTATCGCTGGCCTTTTTCCTACAGAGCCTTAAGGCAGCTGCAGCATGGGAAGGTAGATTTTCAGTTAGGGAAAGTGCAGGCGGGGAAATTCCCTCCACTTCTCCAGAACTGTATCTCCAGTCCAGGTAACTCCTTCCAAGACTGCTTTTTGCATCTTTCTCCTCCTTTTATTCCCTTAGAAGCTCATTGATTCATAAATCTTGAGCAGCAGAAAAGACTTATTTCTTGGATGCAAGTGCTAAAAGGATTGAGGTGTATTTCGTGATCGCTAAAATAAAAGCAGGGTCCTTCTCACTAAGCAAAAGAGCCAGGATTTCTGGAGTATAAGGGGACGGTTGGTTAATTAAAGGCTTAAGGTAATAATTCCTTATGTTTTTAAAGAACCTACATTCAAGCAGGGCATGAAAGGATGAATTTATGGTAAGCTTTTTGCATCAAGTTTAATTCGTCACGGGATTTGTTCATGGAACTCAAGTCATCAGACAGATAAGACCCCCCGAGTTGTTAAAATCATACATTCCAATATGTCTTCAAGAATAAAAATCTTAACAAGATGGGCAAGGAGTGAGCGGGCATGGTGAACTTCCAGCAGGATAGTCATAAAGTGCGGGCAATACAGATGAGAGAGCTCTACACAGCGTGCCTATTATCTCACATCTATCAGTGTGTGCATGTACACCTGGAGCCCCAGATGAAGACCTCAAATCACAGGTAAGTTCATATATGCAGAGGCAATTCTTAGGCACCGGTACCTCAGTGAGAGAGCCTCTGCTTTGCATGAAGAAGTTCAACCCTGTGCATCTCAGGTCCAAACGGTTAGGTAATGTCACCTTTACCTGAGACCTTGGAGAGCAGTTGCCGGTCAGAGTAGACAATGCCAACATGAATACAACAAGGGCCAGACTCAACAGGCAGCTTCATGTGTTCATTCATGTACGTAGCCTAGCCCTAAACCATTTAGGATTTCAATCTGCAGATCCTGAATTCTGAATTCAAAATCCTGCAGAGTTGGATGATTTGGAAAACTTGGGGTGGGGTGGGGGGTGCTGAATCAGGAAGCATGACGGGACAGCTCCGGGGGCGGGGGGGGCGGCCTCTGGTGCCAAATAAAGGGGCCTTTTATTTTTACCTCCACTTCCACAGTAGTGCAGAGCTGAGACGCTGTTAGCCAGATGACTTTTAATCTGAAAGCACAAAGGAAGGATTACACACCAGGCTGTCTGTCAATTCGGGGGACGAACACATCCCCGCACGGAAATCACTGTCCCCTCTTCCACTCCCCTTTCCAATTACTCACACGCCGGGTCCTCTCCAGGCCCAGGTTGTTGAATCCTGCAAAAGGAAGAGACCTGTTATATTTAAGGGGACCCCCTCGGGCCTCTAGTGAGGGCATAAGGGCTGGGGAGGTGGGGGTTGAACGGTGTCGTCCATTGCCTTTCCGTACCCCTTATTAGAAACTCACCAGACTGTTGGGGTATCTGATAAGGACCGGCTGGATGGGGACGCCAGATATAAAGGCACCTGGAAGAACAAAAGAGAAACGAACGGCTCTGCACATCACTTGAGCATCTTCAAGATGGTGTCTGTGCTGATGGAACTCAGTCCTTATGACCACACCTTCTGGGTCTTCTTACCTGGTTTAAACTTCAATAAGGCTTTCTTGTTTGAGCAGGTTCCCTCTGGGAAAAACAGGACCTGGAGAACGCAATCAAAGGAGGGTGAGCTGCTGAAATACCAAGCTGCAAACCGGAGCCAATATGAGGCTTAGTGGGGCCACACTGGGGGTCAAACTACAAGTGACGAATGACGCTTGAATGGCAGGTATATTCCTCCCTGTTCACTTGCCCTCCACTTGCTCTGCACTGGATTCACTTGCTGTTCAAGTGTCATTCATCACTTGTAGCTTGGCCCTGGGTCTCACCTGCGGCCATTTTCCCTGGGAAGTTGCCCGTCTTTTCACTTCCTCCACCACCTTCTTGCGAGAAGCTGGGTCATGGCGGGAGACCAGGATGGCCTGGTTGAATCTCAGCAGGGCTGAGGGTGCGGGCAAGAAGGAGAGAGAGAATGGAAGAGTCAAAGAATATACAGCTTTTCCAGAGACATCACCAGTCCCAAATACGGCTGGCCTGAAATGTTTCCCTGAATCTGAGATCTGGCAAATTGAACAAGCATTCCTGGGCACATTTTGTGTTTAAAATAGGGTCGTAATCTCATCAAAGAACCCTTCGTTCATTAAGTTTGGTGTAGTGGTTAAAAGCGGCAGGACTCTAATCTGGACAATCGGGTTTGATTCCCCACCTCTGCTTGAAGTCAGCTGGGTGACCTTGGATCAATCACAGCTCTCTCAGCCCCACCCACCTCACAGGGTGATTGTTGTGAGGATAATAATAACACACCGCTCTGAGTGGGCATTAAGCTGTCCTGAAGGGCGGTATATAAATTGAATGTTGTTATTGTTATTATTATCAGATGAATGTTAGTCAAAGGATTAAAGCTGAACACAAAACAGCAGCACTGAAGAAGAAAATGTTTTGCTTCTTTGCTCTTAGATGGTACTTTTGCATGTCACAGCAGAAGCCATCTTAGAAGAAGTATCCCCCTTTCTCACAAGAGAAGAGGTATTCTCTGTGGTGTAAGCATGTGTGAAATAAGGGGGGAATGTCTCTTCTAAGGTAGTGCTGTCTGCCTACAGGTTCTGTACATTCCTGTATTGCAATAGTTAACATTGTTTGGGGGGTGGGAATCTGACAATCAGAAATACTGATTGTGTGGGTAAAGAGCTATCAAGTTGCAGCTGACTTACGGTGACTCCATAGAGTTTTCAAGGCAAGAGATGAACAGAAGTGATTTGCCATTGCCTGCACTTCTGTATATGAACCCTGGACTTCCTCGGTTGTCTCCCATCCAAGTACTAACCAGGGCCAACCCTAACCTTCCAAGATCTGATCAAATCAGGCTAACCTGGACTATCCAAGTCATGGCAGGAGTACCAACTAAAGGCTTCTAACCAACTAAAGTGGCATATTAACAGGATACACAAGGCAGCCCCGGCTATATGACATTTCAGATTTGTGAATGGTCCTCTATCACCACATTTTGCTGAAATATTATTTCGTTGTGGACAGGGCTTTTTTTCTGGGAAAAGAGGTGGTGGAACTCAGTGGGTTGCCCTCAGAGAAAATGGTCACATGGCTGGTGGCCCCGCCCCCTGATCTCCAGACAGAGGGGAGTTTAGATTGCTCTCGGCACAGAGGGCAATCTAAACTCCCCTCTGTCTGGAGATCAGGGGGCGGGGCCACCAGCCATGTGACCATTTTCAAGAGGTTCCGGAACTCTGTTCCACCGCGTTCCAGCTGAAAAAAAGCCCTGGTTGTGGCATTTTTTTCACACATTTTCTCCCAGCATGGAAATCAGGCTGGCAATCAGAGGGTTCCCAAGTGGTCCCCCATCAATGTGTGCACCACATCTGGCACTGCTTAGCTTCACCAGGGGGCTGCAACACAAGGCTTTGGAACGTAGCCTGGGATTTGCTATCCAAAATCGGGCACAGAAGATACCCTCCCTCATTAAAAATGATATGCTCCTCCAGTTGTTTCAATGAACATAGGCAGCTACCTTCTCTGAAGCCAGATCGTCTGAGCTCTTGCACTAGAAATCTTTGCCTCTCCTGTCCCAAGAGATCCTTTATTTGTTTCTCCCCAATGGGGAACCTCTTCTCCATTTTATCCTCACAACAACCCTGTGGGGTAGGTTAGTCTGAGACGGTGGGACTGGGCCAAGATCATCCAGCAAGTTTCCACGGCAGAAGGGGGATTCGAACCTGGTTCTCCCAGGCCCTAGTCTGAAACTCTAACCACTATGCAACGCTGGTTCTCATAAACGTTCATAAATGGAGCTGCCAGGGTCTGAAAATGGGACCTTTTCAGGGTAACTATGAGCTACTGCTGCTGCGTGCCTAAATTTATTCAATGGGGGCTGCTGTCATTGTTCTACAGGCCCACTTGCTAAACAGAAAGCTTCAGATATTCCATAACAGAATCCTCTCTACCATAAACTTTATGCTACAAAATCTGAAAATCAAAATTAACTAAAGGGAGCTTCTACATTCAGAGGCAGTAATACCAATGCCAGCAAGCACCATCAGGGGAAGTCCATGTCATCTGTGCCCAGATAGCAAAGAGTCCAGTAGCACCTTTAAGACTAACCAACTTTATTGTACCATAAGATTTCGAGAGCCACAGCTCTCTTCGTCATGCATCTGAGGAAGAGAGCTGTGGCTCTCGAGAGCTTATGCTACAATAAAGTTGGTTAGTCTTAAAGGTGCTACTGGACTCTTTATTATTTTGCTGCTGCAGACTAATAACAACAACAACAACAACATTAGATTTATATACCGCCCTTCAGGATGACTTAACACCCACTCAGAGCGGTTTATAAAGTATGTTACTATTATCCCCACAACAAAACACCCTGTGAGGTGGGTGAGGCTGAGAGAGCTCCAGAGAGCTGTGACTAGCCCAAGGTCACCCAGCTGGCTTCAAGTGGAGGAATGGGGAATCAAACCTGGCTCTCCAGATTAGAGTCCTGTGCTCTTAACCACTACACCACTTAACCACTACACCAAACTGGCTAACGCAGCTAACTCCTCTGAATCTGTGCCCAGAGTAACTGGATGACCACTGTGTGAAAAAGGATGTTGGACCAGATAGACCACTCATCCGATCCAACAGACCTCTTCTTAAAATTCTTCACTAGGAAAAAAAACCTCAGAATTCTCTAAGCCACACAAATGATGCTGATTTGCATGTGTGTGCTTAATTTTCACAATTTATTCTGCTTTTGCTATGCAGAAGCAGCCCTGATGACTTCGGAGAGTTAATTGCCAGCTATTGTTCACACACTCCTAAACCTATTCGAAAGGGTTGCAACCATGACGATTAGAAGAATAGGGATGTCAAATAAAAGAGTTAAGATTCTTAGTATGCTGAATCTGATACCCAAGGGAAACAACCACGAGGTTTAGAAGCCTGGGAATTTTGTTAAAAAGAAAAGCAAGTTTCTCGGTATGCTGAATTTGATACCCGATACAAAATCATGCAACGGTCAGGCTGTTGTGCAACCGCAGCACAACGCAAGTAGACAGTAGGAGCAAATAAATATATAGTTATGTGGGGGAAAGTCTGTGTAATCTCTTCCACTTCAAGAGGCACCTTGTCCTCCCCCCTCCCGCTCACTATGCTAGATTCTCTCACCTCCAATGACTGGCACATGAAGGTTCTCAGTGCGAGAAACCACCTTGGGGAGGTCACAGGGGAGCAGGATAATTGGATCAAAGAAGGTGGAATGTGGAGCAGCCACCAGGATAGGAGCCTCGAGCCGCGACGCCCTTTGACCCCGCACCCGTATTCGCATGAAGCCCAGTAGGAAGAACATCAGGCGGCTCAGCAGGTAGACAGAACCATGGGACACAGTGCTGAAAAAGAAAGCAAGGGTGGAGGACAAAAACCAGATGCGGCATCAAGAAAGCCGCACTGTGGACATCTGCAGAGCCAAGGATTCCTACGGCACAATCCTATCCAGAGTTGTTCCTTTTTAAATCCATTGACTGCACAGGGCTTAGACTGGAGGAACTCTACATAGGATTGCTCTAATAGAATTGGAAGGAACCTTACAGGTAATTTAGTTCAACCCTCTGCTCAATTCCCCAAACCAAGGCCATTTCCACACTACTCACCTTCATCTGGAACGCTGTGGAACGTTGCGGAAGATAGCGAGTGATTCCGCACACGTTGGATAATGCACTTCCAATCCTCTTTATAGATCATTTGAAACGGATTTTTTTGTGCGCGGAACAAAAAATCCACATCAAACTATTGATAAAGTGCATTGAAAGTGCATTATCCGACGTGTGCGGAATCAGCAAGTGTCTTCTCGCGCGAGTTTTGCGTGACATCGCGCAAAACTTGCATGAGAAGATGCTATCTTCTGCTTTTTTTCGCGACGTTCCGCAGCGTTCCAGATGAAGGTGAGTAGTGTGGAAACTTCCCAGTTCATACCAAGCTGCTGCTTACTTTCTCCATCCCGAGAAGGGTTCCTGCAGCGTCTCCTCTGGGAGCCCCACCACCTGGAGAAGAGCGAAGGGCCATATGAGGAACAGAACGATGAAGGCCAAAGCGACACGGATCGGGGCCAGCACCGCCCCCAGTACGTAGAACTGCAAAACAAACAAGCCCAGTACAGGAGGTGTCACATGATGCAACTGAATCTGATCAATTTCTGTGCAAGACGATTGAGAAGATGAAATTGTAGAGCTGGAAGACCCTAAAAGGGCATCAAGATCAGCCGTCCAAGATCTCTTTCTGTAAGCTTAGCCACATCTGGGGCAATTAACTTCTAAGGCCAAGGATAATAGGGGAGAAGGGGGGGATCTATGCTTATTAAAAACATTAATTCGGCGCCCAGAAAAATTTCACCAACAATGCAAACTAAAGAGGCAAGCCAAGAGGCTGGAGAAATGCAAAATCTGAAAGACCCTTTTAAAAAAATTAATGCAATCAAAATTTTTAAAAATTGAAATTAGATTTCCAAAACACATTGGAATCCACAGCACAGTGTGCCTGCCACAAAGGAAACCGGGAGCCCCTTTGACGTTTCCAGTCCACGTTACAGAGAAAATGAATTGTGGAGCCGCAGGTCCTCCAGCAGGGGGCTGAGGAGAGTAGTAAAAGGGAACTCACAAATGAGTGAACTTCAGGCCTCACCCAACCCCTCAACGATCTTAGGTGAGAAAAAAACTTCCTCCTGTCTTTGCTACCCTTAAGATGTCACAATAACAATTATAGATGACCCTTCATAAAAGTAACTACCTGTCTTGAAAATATGACCTTCAATTTGAGACTATATTTGAAAGATATGCTAGTTAGAAACCCCATAACTATCCAACACCAACAGTAAACTGGCTGGTCACTGCATGGGTATTGAAAGCCACACAATGGGGCCAGCCACAGCAAGGTACAGGTTTCTCTACCTACTTGGAGGACTTCCCAGATACGTAGGGGAAAAGATGACAACTGAATTAAACCAAAGAAGAAGAGGGTTTTTTTTTTAATTGTCTGATGTGGATTATGTTCCAGAAACAGCGATGTTGAGAGCCAGCGAGAGTCAGTTAACAGGGAAAAGTGGGGAGAGGAGAAATCAGCCCGTTCAATCCCCTTACAGAGTCTGGGAGAGGGAGATCGTGTGTGTGTTATGTACCGTCAAGTTGCCTCCGACCTATTGTGACCCTATGAAAGAAAGACCTCCAAAATATCATTAACAGACTTGCTCAGATCCTGCAAACTGGAGGACATGGCTTCTTTTATTGAGTCAAGCCATCTCGTTTTAGGTCTTCCCCTTTTCCTACTGCCCCCCACTTTTCCTAGCATTATTGACTTTTCCAGAGAATCTTGTCTTCTCATAATGTGACCAAAGTACGATTGCCTCAGATTTGTCATTTTAGCTTCGAGGGAGAATTCAGGCTTGATTTGATCTAGTACCCACTTATTTGTCTTTTTGGCTATCCGTGGTATCCGCAGAACTCTCCTCCAGCACCACATTTCAATTGAATCAATTTTTCTTCCTCTCAACTTTCTTCACTGTCCAACTTTCACATCCGTACATAGTAATGGGGAATACCATAGTTTGGATTATCTTGATCTTTGTTCCCAGAGAGACATCTTTATCTTTATCTAGCTGAGAGGGAGATGTTGAGGCCAAATCGCGTCCCCCCCCCTTAATTCCTCGTACCCTTCCTCCAAACCTGCCACTTTCTAGTTGAGTGTCTATCAGTGAAATCCTAAGCAGAGTTACTTCAGTCTAAGAAGGAGACTGAAACATGGAGGAAGGGGGGAATTACTTGTAAGGTAAAAATAGAAAAATCCCCCATGCAGAAACTCATAAGACATGAGCATGGTTAGACTAGGGTTGCCAGCCAGCTCCAGGTTGGGAAATTCCAGGAAATTTGGAAGTGGAGCCTGGGAAGGGCAAGGTTTGGGGATAGGGTTGCCAACCTCCAGGTGGTGGCTGGAGATCTCCCAGAATTACAATTGATCTCCAGGCTACAGAGATCAGTTCCTCTGGAGGAAACAGCTGCCTTGGAAAGTGGCATTATACCCAGTTGAGGTCCCTCTTCCCCCCCAAATCTCCAGGAATTCCCCAGATCGGAGCTGGCAACCTTATTTGAGGAGGGGTGGGACCTCGTCAGGATATAATGCTATAGAATCCACCCTTCAAAGCAGCCATTTTCTCCAGGGGAAGGGATCTCTGTTGTCTGGAGAGCAGTAATTCCAGATCTCCAGGCCTCATCTGGAGGTTGGCAAATCTAGCTCAGACATGGAACACTGAGAGAGGAACCACAAGTGACAAAAGGCACAGACTGGACACTTGTCAGCTTCCCTCAAGTTTTGATGGGAAATGTAGGCATCCTGGTCTTGCAGCTTGGCTCTCCGACTGCTGTCCAATGGACTCTTCAACTGTCACTTGTCCAACATTCCGCCAAGCTGCCTACATTTCCCATCAAAACTTGAGGGAAGCTGGCAAGTGTCCAACCTGTGTCAGGCGTCACTTGTGGTCCCGCTCTAAGGAACCAGCTTGTTCAAAAGGGCCTTGACCTGCCTTGCTGGACCCTCACTTCCAAATGGAAATTGGCCTGCTCAGGCTCTCAAGGAAAGGGAGATGGGGTGTGTGTGTTTGTTCTTAACTGTTTGTCTCTCCATGACCCAAGGACCGGTCAGGTCAAGTGGCTGACCGTTATTTGACAGCAATCACCTATTACCAGCTATTCCCTGGAAAACCAGATTGCCACTGCATAGGTAGCACAGTTCTTTTAAAACTTCATTAGAGGGGCCTGGAGTGACTTCTCCCCTCCCTCCGCTCGCCATCTGCTTTTGCAACACTCTGGAGTAGACTTAGCAGCTCAGCAAAGCTCTTACTGGCCATTTGCTACAACTGCAAAGTATTTAACACCAGGAAGAATTTCCCAGCGCTACCCCCTAGTTGCCTTTTAAAAACCACTTTCATTGGAATGGTTGCTCTTTCGGTTTCATTTTTTAAATTTTTTTGGAAATCTAGGCTGACCAAGAAGTTCTTGGTTAACTGCCCCAAAAAAGAAGTGTTCAAGGAAGTGTTCGTTTGTATTTATAGAAACCTTTCCTTAATGCTATTAAAATTAGACTCAATTTTAACATTTCATTGTTTACAATAGCAGTTATTTAATGTTGAGGTGTAATTCGCATTACTATTAAATTATAGCTGAAGACTAAAGTGCTTTTTCCCTTCTATCAAAGCGGATGTTTTAAAATGCTTCACCAGAATTTGACAATCAGAATTTGACAGTCAGTTCTGAACAGCCAACAGCCAAACAGCAACCGCAGTCCAAACAACAATGCATTAAGGTGCATTAAGGGATTATGTAGTGACGGTAAACTCTGTGATGGGGACTGGCTGTATCTCTTTGTCAATTTGCAGTTATATGCCCAATGGCATTGTTTATTGAAAGGTCCTTGTTATTGACTGTACTAATCTCACACTATGTAATCTGCTTTGAGTCTCAGTGAGAAAGGCGGACTATGAATGACATAGGTCGAATCCACATTACTCATTCTAAGTTGCATGTTCCCTGCATTCCCCACGCAATCTCGAGTGCCGGTCACATTACCTCATTAAACAGATGCATTTCATTCGCATTTCTCCTGAATATGTGGTCACAGGTTTTCAACAGGAGTTTCACGGTGGCCGTGAACGGGCCAATGCGCAATTTACGCAGTTTTTTAAAAAACCACCCCCCCTTCCTGTCTCTCCGGCCGTTCCGAGAGTTCCTATTGGCTGATTCAACTTGCAAGTGCTCCGTAGTCTGCAAAAGACTGTTTTTGACTTCATAGCATTGGATTTATTGATTATGCTGTTCCTGAATCAAATCTGGTAGTTTGAAAAATCATTTTGGGGTGAATCCATCCTCAGAACAGACTCGCGAAACTTCCTTTTTAACTGTTTTTTATTTTTTTTATTTTATATTATTGTAATATCGAAATTATGAAATATCGAAATAATGACACTCCAAGGAAGTGAAATTCAGGCACTGAACTGTCCTGCATAGGAAATGCCCACGAAAGCTTCCCACATGCTTCCAAATTTCCAAAAAAGAAACAGGAGAGAGCCATCAGTGCTGTCAGTGGGGGAAAGAGAGGCATCATTATCTTCAATGATGTTTCTTTATAAGGCAAGATCGAAATAACGGAAAAGTGCGCTCAAAAAAAAAAAATGGGCGGGGAAAAAAGGTCCCGCCCAAAAAAGCAGATTTCGAGCGGCCGTGTGACTGGAGGGACGCGCGAGAAAGACAGATTGGAAGCAGGAATGTGAACGAAGAGGAAAAAATCGCGGATTGGAGGCAAACGCAAGATATCCGATAAACATGCGGGTAATGGGTGAATGTGGATTCGACCATAAAGCCATCAATCAAAAATAAAATTACAGGGCCAAATGGTCCTGACTGCACAATTGGCTAGAGTGCTCTCATTTCTAAGCATCTTTAGTTACCATAACTAAGCATCATGCCGGGAACTTAAGTCTCCCACTGGTTGCCAAGGGGGACCTGCCAACCCTAACATTTAAGGACAAGTGTGGGTGTTGAGCTGCGATTAGCCTCAGCGATCACCCCATTTATGCTAAAAGCAAGTCATAAAAATTGTTCTCACATGATGGTTGTATGGTGTGAAGGAGGGATCAGTGGAGATCTTTGTGTGTGTTTCCACTTGGTTCTCTGCAGCCCAGGCCAAGGGGCTGAGAAAGGGAGAGGAGAGTAGGAAGACCAAGGGAAACAGGGGGATCACAGGAAAGGATGCTTGGAAGTGGTCCGGACAAATGAAGGAGAGTCTGAGAGAGGAAAGTGGTAGAGGGTGAAAGGCAGGGCCGTGTTATTCATAAGGCTGACTAGGCCGAAGCCTAACGGCCCACAGGGACTAAGGACCTGTCAATTTCTTTTGCTGAGGCACAGCCCCACATAAATTACAATTAATTGATTCTCTTATATAACCTCTATTAATAAGATAATTAACTGCTTCCTTATTGAAGTGAAACAAATTGCCTCTTACATTAAAACAATTATCCATAAATTATATATTTAATAAATAATACAATTTTTATTCACTTCAAAATATTACAGTATCAAATAACTAAAGGTAAAGGTAGGCCTCTGTGCAAACACCACGTCATTACTGACCCATGGGGGGACATCGCATTACGACGTTTTCTTGGCAGGCTTTTGTTATGGGGTGGTTTGCCATTGCCTTCCCCAGTCATCTATACTTTACTCCCAGGAAACTGGGTACTCATTTTACCGACCTCGGAAGGATGGAAGGCTGAGTCAACCTTGAGCTGGCTACTTGAACCCAGCTTCCGCCAGGATCGAACTCAGGTTGTGAGCAGAGCTTGGGCTGCAGTACTGCAGCTTACCACTCTGCGCCACGGGGGTGTAATTGAACAATTATACCCCCCAATGTACTTTCCTGAAGCGTACTACTTGTAATAAAATATTTAAAAAATTGTGAATAGAATTCTTCAGGAGACCCTCAAAATGGATATAGGACTATGAACTGTGGTCTAGTATTTGCCGTACCAGGGTCAGGCTGTAAGCTATAGTGGGGTGGAAGATTGAAGGGCTGGAGGGGGCCCAAAATACCTGAAAGCCTAGGGGCCCGTTCATGGGTTAATACGGCCCTGGTGAAAGGGAAGGGTTGCCAGTGTCAAGGGGCAGCCTAGAGTTCTCCTATAACAACTGATCTCCAGACCACAGAGATCAGTTCCTCTGGAGAAAATGGCAGCTTCGGAGGGCAGATTCTATGGCATCACATCGTTGCCAAGCTCCTGCCCTCTACGAATTCCAGCCTCCCCAGGCACCGCCCCAAATCTCCAGGAATTTCTCAAGCCAGAGTTGGTAACCTTATGGAAAAGACAGGTGTACATGACCAGGAGCTCCGGAGGTGAGGACACCTGATGTGAAATTGACATCGCCATGTAAAATCAACAAGGCGAACTCTTTGGCTGCAAAGTCTCTAGTGCCATAAATCGGCATAGTTTCAGTTTGCAAACATCCTGCATTACGAGTGCCAAATGACATTTATTTCTAATAATATCTCATGCTCTTGACGTCTAGCCAGCCTGAACAGTTGACCCCAGGAGAGGTCCATCACCTGCATGCCGTAGGGCTTTCGACACTGATTTACCCAGACGATAGCATGGGTGACACTTCAGCATCTGACAGGGTGCATCCTAGATAGAAACATAGAAACACAGAGCTGGAAGGCACCCCAAGGGTCATCTAGTCCAGCCCCCTGTATAATGAAGGAAATTCACAGCTACCTTGGCTCCACCTCCCCCACTGACCCCTGCTCTATTCCCAGAGGAAGGCAAAGACCTCCAGGATCCCAGGCCAATCTGGAGAAAAATTCCTTCCTGACTCCCAAGTGGCGATTGGCATTACGCTGGGCATATAAGAAAGGACCAAGAGAGCCTAGCACCGGCTCATCCCTTCCCGCCCTCCTTCTCCCGTTCTGCATTACATTCATATTAAGTCACAGAATCATCGTTACTATCAGGCAGCAATGATTTATTATACATTTATGATATATTATTTATTATGACTACCCAAACGGTTGGCATATTTGGTCAGTTCTCCTTGGCCTCTTTGCCCTGGTTCTGTATCTACCA
Source organism: Eublepharis macularius (assembly GCF_028583425.1). Lineage (NCBI taxonomy): Eukaryota > Metazoa > Chordata > Lepidosauria > Squamata > Eublepharidae > Eublepharis > Eublepharis macularius. Next base: position 68,014,179 of record NC_072801.1, on the reverse strand, counting down.
ACAATGGCATCTTATGTTCATAGCAAGGAACAACAGTAACTACAACAAAAGTGGTACAGTGGAAAAAGTAGTTTTATTTGAACGCACTGCCCCTGCGTGTTTCACTGAAGCTTCGTTAGAGCAGTCTGTGTAATAATATCAGATGCCTCTATAGCAACAGAGAAACTCTCTGAGAAACTTTCAGAGAAACTGTTGCTGTGGAAAGCACTTGATATTATCACACAGACTGCCCTTAATAAGTGTCAGCAAAACGTATAAGAGCAATACATTAAAATAAAACTAATTTTTCCACTGCACTATTTTTTTGTTTCTTGCTCCATACTTGGTGCGGCCCTCTTCTCCGGCAACTTATTTTCATAGTCATGTGTCTTCTCTGTACTTAAAAATAAATGGTCTCCATCTCTTCTGCATCCGCCAGCCACTAAGAAGTGGAAGGAGTTAATCCTGGCAATTAAATGCCACGTAATATCACAACAAACCATGTTTTCCCTGCCACCTTCAAATTCTCAGAGCTCTACCATGGCACTCTCTGAAGATGCTCTTGGAGTTTTAAGGACCAGAAGCACGTATCCTTTGAATAAAAATGGAGGTAGGGATGGGTGGGTTGCCAAATTCTACAGCAGATACCCAAATACATGCTTGTGTGTGCACAACTGCAGAATTGCTAAATATCCACACTTCCATATCCTTTAAAAAAAAAGTTAGTGGGGTGTGTGTAACATCTCTATTCTGAAACTGAGGACCACGGCTCCAGGCCATTCCCTTCCCACCAATGTCCCACAATGCTGAAAGTTCTGTTTGGTCCATGTTATGCTATATTGGTTTATTTTGCAGTAGCTTCCCCTCCCCTAATTCAAAAGCCAGGGAAGTGTTTGTTCTAAAAATACGCAAAGAACGCATCCTACAATGAGCTGCCAACAGTTCAATACACGTCTCAGCAGCTGCAGTGGGTGAAAAGGTAGATTGCAGTCCGCATGGTACATGCATGTTCATGCGCAGACATGCGTGCTAGTGTCAAACCGCACCAATGCTACCGACCAGGTGAGGGGACTGAACCTTGATGAAAGACAACTCTAGCAATTCACATTTTGAAAAGCGAGCCCATCCCCCAAACCAAAACAGGCAAAACATGAACAGTGATTTACTGGGAACAAGGAATAGAAAATAGAGAGCGATCCTCACAGACAGAGGCAGTTGGTGCCTATGTCTTTTTGCTCAGAGTAGGTTTTTTTCAAGAAACAAAAAATGGATGGAGCGTCCTTTCAGCATTTGGGTCCAGTAACACTTTAAAGACCAACTAGATTTCTAGGGTATGAGCTTTCAAGAGTCAAAGCTCCCTCCGTCAGATGGACTCTTGCTCTTCTATTACAAACCAACATGGATACCCATCTGAAACTGTCCTCACAGGGTAATTCCAATTTAAGAACGCTGTCAAGCTTAATTAAACATCTTCTTCCACCATGGCCCAATTCGAATCAGACCCTCAGACGCCTGAGTTCCCAGTGGGGAAACCATAGCTGACGTCTGAGTGCAAGTTCTCATGGTGGCCCCAAGGATGTTGAAATGTGTCCCTACACGATACATGTTTCCCAAACACATCCACGGATTGCATCAACAGATGTGAGCTGGGTGTTCCTTGCATTCCAGATGTGCTAGGCAAGATGGGAAGCACAGAACTCCCATACCTGTCAACCTGATTCAAAGCTGTCCCTAAGAAAACGCATCATGCAGTTTGGTTCGAGTTTTCATTTGTTACTTTCTGCATGCGTGGCACTCCTTTTTATTGCACACGATTGCTCAGCTAAGCAGGTAAGCCAGTTTTGAGTGGGAAAAGCAGCTTGCTATTGAGCTAGACGATGGACCATCTCTAGGCACAGAGGCAGGAGAAAGAGAGAGAGAGTGCGCGTGCGAGCTAGCAGTGAAAAAAAGAAAAGACTGCTGCCTTTTCTTAATGAGGAAATGACTGAAAACTTCCTGTCTAAAAGATTAATTTTTTTTTAAAAAAATAACTCATCCTGTAACTAAATGTAAAAATCTGAGTCTTTGTGACTTTCCTACATTTGATCTCATTTATTTCATTCTTTTTCCATTAGATTTTTATTCTATCCTTCCTCCAACGAGCTCACAGCAATATGTATTTTATCGTCACAACAACCCTGCAAGGATGGTCATGCTGAGAGACAGTGGCTGTTTCAAGGTTGTCTAATGAGCTTTTATGGCAATGTGAGGATTTCAACCCCACCTTATTCTGATACTCTAACCATTACACTCTATATTCTTACCCTCTAACCATTATGCAAGACTGTAGGGTGAGCTGGGAAACATTTAAAAGGCCTTGTTTGCCAATTGCCATTGTTTAAGTTGATTATTTTTTCTTGCTTATCTGTTTTATCCATTCATTCATTTCCCACATTATCCAAACCTCTACAGCGGTATCTTTAGACGGGCTTTAAAGATAACTTAGAACATTATCAACCAAGAGTTCTTCTTCTAAGGCCATCTTTAAAATATTTCTGCTTTCATATTCCTTCCAAAATAACCAAGGGGAAGGGGGTCTTAACTTGCGGTTAAAATTCACCCTGTTGGTGAATCATCTGAGACTTGGAGCGATGAGTCAGTTTCACCCGGCAGTCTTGCTGTTCTACAGTAAAACAATTAGGGCGATATTGTTTTATAACCGCAGGCTGTTCTTTTGACAATTTGTAACTCTCTCTAGAGGGAAACAACCTTGCTCTAGTGGCCATTGCCCTGGAATTCCTGGCTGGTGGGGAAGCTGGTCCCAGCTACAGTTTCCCTAAAGGGCCTCTCTCGTCATAAATACCCCAAAGAACCAGCCGGGCCCTGACCGCTAGTAGACCTTCCCCTGGGAAGCAGCCGGCCCAGAGTCTCCACTGTTTATGGGAGGAAAGGAAGAAGGCATAAATCGTGAAGCCAAGGCAGCGTCTAGAGACAAAGGGGAAGTGAGGGGAGTAGGGTTGCCAGCCTTCAGGTAGTGGCTGGAGATCTCCCGGAATTACAACTGGTCTCCAGGCCACAGAAATCAGTTCACCTGGAGAAAATCACTACTTTGGGGGGTGGACTCTATGGAATTATGCCATGCCAAGGTCTTTTCCCTCCCCAAACCCCCCTTTCTCCAGGTTTCTCCAGGTTTCACCCCCCAGATATCCAGGAATTTCCCAACGTGGAGCTGGCAACCCTAGAGGGGAGGCTGCAATGGTGGGTGGGGGGCTCCGGGGAAGGCATCTGGGAAAGGAAGGCTTGGAATGCTGCCAGAGTTGCAGGATTTTAAAAGGGGAAAACGCAAGGATAAATGAGGCAGGAGATGGGTGGTGACTGGGGAGGGGGAGAAGATACATCTGCCCCCCAAAACAAGGTAGAAATCAGTTTGCTTACTTGCTTACTTACTTTATAGTCTGCATTTATTACTGAGACTCCAGGCGGATTATGCTGTTTAGAGAAAGGCAGGAAGAGTGTGGAAATCTGACAGTGATGTCCCGTAGAAGGGAAATGGGAAACACATCACACCCGTATGATGTAGAAGTAGTGGCACACTCTCAAACTGTGGGGAAGAGTAGTCCCTGGCAGGGCTGAAACCAGGGTTGCCAGCCTCCAGGTGGTGGCTGGAGATCTCCCAGAATTACAACTGATCTCCAGGCCACAGAGATCAGTTCACCAGGAGAAAATGGTGGCCTTGAAAGGAAGACTCTATGGCATTATAGCCCATTGAGAGCCCATACCTCCCCAAACTCCACCCTCTCCAGGTTCTACCCCCTAAATCTCCAGGAATTTCCCAACGTGGAGCTGGCAACCCTAGCCAAAACACATGTGCATGCCTTATAGAGAATACGACCCTTGGACTGTCTACTCAGACTGGTAGCTGATCTCCAGGGTCTCAGGTAAGGCGTCTTTCACATTACCTACCACCAGTCTTTTTAAATAGAGATGCTGGAGATTGAACCTGGGACCGTCTGTATGCCAAGCAGGTTCTGCCAAGCAGATGCTCCAAAGAGCCAGGGCCCCTCCCCAAACAGGCAGAAGCATCATAGATCTTCTTGCTTTAAATGGATAAAATAGCTGCAGGGAGACCAACCTGGATCTGGGAACTAAAGTATGTTCTTTAGTCCTTTCACCGCTCCACACCATTTTCCTGGTATAATTTGCCCCATGCCACAAAGCCGCAATTTGCCATTTGGTGGGGAAAAGACAGGCGGAGTAAAGGCCAAACTAATAAAGGCCAACTATAGGTGATGAACGAAGGTCCCTGACTGGAACTCCAGGTATTGCATTTGGCCCTAAAGAAAAACAGCCAAGGGGAGAGAAGGCAACATGGATTGCAGCTGTGATGCGGGGGGCGGGCATGTTCTTGATTTTTATGTTCTGCATTTAGTAATTTTAATATTTGGCCCTGAGATTTGGATTTCTTTAACCTTCTTGGTTCTTAATTCTATAAAAACAGCTTCAGGGGCAGATCTGACAGAAACTTCCTGTGGTTGCCCTCAGCCCTCATGCCATTTCCTTAATCAAAAACAGCGAATGACAGCTCCCCCCACCCCTTTAAAGACAGCTTCCTGCCATATTGGGGTGCAAAGCAGCTCAAGGGATCATTTTTGATCAGGGAAACAGGAGAGCAGAATAGCCTCCCACACACACACCAGCTTTTACCAGCAATATGGCCCCAATCCATTCCATACTGGGGTTCCCTGCAGCTGTTGTGATAGAATTAAGAACCAAGAAGGTTAAAGAACTCCAAATCACAGGGCCAAATATTAAAATTACTAAATGCAGAACATAAACATATATCTCAATCTACAACAAAATACATGTATTTATTACAGGATAATATAAAAACGATTACAGGCCCAAATATAGCCTCAATACTGAGCCACATAATGCATCTGGAGTTTCAAAGAAATTACAATTTGGCTGTATTTTTGGTTGAACAACTGATAGCTTCAAGGGAGAGCAGAGGTACAATTTATATCAGGAAAAGAACAACAGGAGAAAGGGTTAAATATGTCCTCCCTGAGGGTTAAATGCCTCCTCCCTTTCCTTCTACTCCTCTCCGGCTCAGTTTCTGGGAACTCAGCTGAGATCTGACAGAAACTTCCTGTAGTTGCCCTCAGCCAGCACCTATTTTCTCTCCAGCTTCCTCACGACAGAACAAAAAGGTGACTTCTCTCTGTTGTCTAGCATTATCTTCTCCTTTCCTCAGCTCTGAGACACCCTCAGACTGGGATACCTTTCTCGCCCATGAAATACACTAGATAGGCTCAAACAGGCCACAACATCTCAAGCTCTCCTACCTCACCAGGCTGTGGTGCAGGTAAAATGGGGCAGAGAACCACATACGCCATTCTGGAGAACAGCAGAATAGACAAATAAGAGAAATAAATGGATGCATTTGGGCAGACTGAGGGGTGTGATGGAGTCTCTTTACATGTAACATGCAATCATGGTTTGTCGCTGTGTGAGCTAGCCTGGGAGACCCTCAGGCATGTATACACCCTTCTTTTACACCACAATCTGATGTGTTATTTCTGCTTTTGTGGCAGAGTATTTTTGTCACATCTGAACTGGCAAATCTTGTTTGCTTTTCTACTGCAAACCACAGTTAGCAATCCTGATCTGCAGGATTGTAACTTTCTGGTCTGGCAGTAATGGAAACAATTTTCCAGGAAAGAGGAAGTAATTTCTCGCATGCAAAGGCAGGAGAGAGGGTGAAAAGGAGTGTATGCACCCAAAGATCCCCCAGGTTTATTCGTGTAGTGGCGAACCGTGGTTTGACTTTAGGTCTGGATATGCCTCTATCACAAAATAAAACTCTAATCTATGGTGGTTTCCTCTAAACTTGTAAGAATCGAGTGAGAAAACAAAACGTTTCCCTCTATATATAAGTAGATGGCTCAGCACAGGCTTAGATAACAGTATGGCATAATGGTTGGCATCTCGAACTAGAACCCAGGTTCAAAGCTACCTGGGTGGCCATCAGCCAGTCTCGCTCAACCTTACCTACTACAAATGGATTGCTAAGAGGACAAAACACTAGAGAAGTGTGTTAGCAATCTCAAGCTCCATGGAAGAAGGGGTGGGATAAAACTGTACAAATAGAGGAAAAAATGGGGGTGCAAAGTAATAGTAAACAAAGAAGCGCTTCTGAGCGTATGCAGAGTTCCCCTCACCACAGAGCAAATTGCACACAGTGAGGACCGGGGTCACAGGTATGTAATAGATTTCTGGAGCAGCACATTATGAAACAGCAACCAACGACTCTTTGGAGGCAGCTGTGAAGATGAGGTGTGAGGAATGCCAAGAAGATCCCATTTCTGTTTGGACTGCAGAAGAGGTCAAACGAGAAGGTAGGACAAAGGGAAAGCTGAGCCGGTCGAACCTCCTGCATGCCTCTGTGTTGATGTTTCATCCTTCCTGCTCAAGATTGCAAATTGAACGATGAAGAGATCCCTGCATGGGACCAAAAAGGAAAGTTTGGGCTATATGCCTGCATGGTGTAAGACGGCAAACTAAAGCAAAAGACCCAGAACAGACAGCCTAAAACTCATGTTCCTGGGCAGAATTTACAGTGAATGTTTTTACTGAGTTCAAAAGTTTGCCTGGCAGAGAGAAATCGGGGTGCACCAACTCTACCCATTTGCACATCAAAGCAGCAAAGGCTTTGCATAAGGATGAAGAGAAAGCTTCCTGAGAGCTTGTCAGGAGTTCCTGAACTGGTGGAATGGTAACAGCCAGTATGGTGTAGTGGTTAGAACACCTGGACTAAGGAGTCACAGGTTCGAATCTCCACTGTTGAGATGCTCACCAGATGACCTTGGGGCACTTATTTACTCTCAACCCAAACCACCTCATAGGGTTGTTGTGAGGATAAAATAAGGAAGGGATCCGAGGAGAAAGCGCTGAGATCTGTGGAGGAAGCACAGACAACAATGTACTCGATCGAAACAGCAAAAATCCTCCTAAACAAGAGAAATGTTTCTACTGAAAGAAAGTAGTAAAGAGTCCAGTAGCACCTTTAAGACTAACCAACTTTATTGTAGCAGAAGCTTTTGAGAACCACAGCTTTCTTCGCCAGATGGATCTGATGAAGAGAGCTGTGGTTCTCGAAAGCTTATGCTACAATAAAGTTGGTTAGTCTTAAAGGAGCTACTGGATTCTTTACTATTTTGCAACTACAGACTAACAAGGCTAGCTCCTATGGATCGACTGAAAGAAAATTACTCTGGGAAAACTATGTTTGGGGGTTGGGAGGAGGAAGGATTTTCTTGTATACCCACTAGGTAATATTATCAACTTTGGCTTTCATTGCAGAGGCCAGCAGTTGGCAATCCCTAGAATTAGGAACAGCCATCTCCAAAAGATTGGAGGACCCTAGTAGTTACGATTTTCTGCAACCTGAGCTCAGCATTTTGCTTAGTTCTCTGAAAAACAAACGAAACTATTCCCATACTTCTCATGCCCTGCCTACACACTTTAAACTTTTGCTGCAGGATAGGTCTGTGCCATTGTCTTAAAAAAAGAGGAAGACTCGGTGTGCCAAAGACTTCAAGGAAGAAAATTCTGGGATTCTGAACTGCTTTGTGTTTTTGAGGAGGGTGGATCAGAGAGACAGGAAACCAAAAGTTATGCCCTCCAGGAGGAGGAGCAGAAATGAAACAGAAAGAGCCAAAGAAGATTACAACTGTGAACTCTAACTAAATAAGAAGTCAAAAGTAGATTTTAATAAAGTATTTCCAACCAAACGGTGTCCAATTCGTGTGTGGAAACCAATCTGCCTATACAGGGTGAGCAAATGCAGCAACTCACACACAATATGAATTATTACCGTCCCATTCAAAAATTGAAATCCTTTCAATGAGGTTGCTAAATACGGTGACGTGCTCATAAAGTGCTAGTGCATAATCCTATTTACATACAATAGTCATATATGCAATAAATAGAATAAATAAATTACGCTACTAAGATATTGCACTAGTCCCACCAACGTCACGAGACACAATCCCCAACACTGGAAAAATGAAAATGCAATTTCCATCAGTTCATATGCAGTGCCATGACATAAATCTAATCGTAGTCCAAAGTTGTGGGAAACTGTTCCACAGCCGATGAGTAGAGTCCAAGCGTCAATAAAGACTACTTCTACATGTCTACTTAAGAAACAGAAAAAGGCACAACTAGAAACAAGTAGACTGTGCAAATGCTCTATTAAACCATCACTGTACATGTTTTAATGCTTCATTGAACCAACGAGCATGCATTGCTGCTGAGGGAGTATATGAGAGACCTGGTTTGCACTACAGTACTTAAAAGAGTTGTCCCTTCTGAGCCCATTCATTTCAATGGCCTTAGAAGCATGTAACTTTCAGCGCAATCCTAAACTGACTTCAATGGGCTTAGACTGGTGTAACTCTGTTTAGGATTGCACAGTTTGTTTAGGAATGCACTCTTGTCGACGAACCCATGTTTGTTCCAACCTGTCTCCAAAGAGGAAGGCAGCGTACATCGCTCTCCTTTCCTACATTTCAGCCTCACTACAACTCTGTGAGGTAGGTTAGGCTGAAAGTGAGTGACTGCCACAAGGTCGCCTGGTGAGTTTCATGACTGAGACGGACTTCGAACCCAGGTCTCTCTGGGCCTGAACTCTGTAACCACTGCCCAAGTCTTTCTTAGTGATTTAAGATCCAGAGGAGTTAACCGTATTAGCCTGTAGTTGCAAAATAGTAAAGAGTCCAGTAGCACTTTTAAGACGAACCAACTTTATTGTAGCACAAGCTTTCGAGAACCACCGCTCTCTTCATCAGATGCATCTGACGAAGAGAGCGGTGGTTCTCGAAAGCTCATGCTACAATAAAGTTGGCTAGTCTTAAAATTGCTACTGGACTCTTTACTATTAGTGGTTTAAATCACTGATCTAAGTCACCTGAAATGAAGATACCTCCACCCTGCATTGCACAATTCAAATGAGATGTGTATTTCTAGCCTACACACCTATAATTGTGCTCTGACTTGCATAGCCCAAGTGAGCCCGACCTCATCAGATATCAGAAGCTAAACAGGGTCAGCCTTGGTTAGTAATTGGATGGGAGACCTCCAGTGAAGACCAGGGTTGCAGAGGCAGGCAATGGCAAACCACCTTTGTTAGTCTCTTGCCGTGAAAACCCCGCCAGGGGTCGCTGTAAGTCAGCTATGACTTGAGGGCACTCTCCACTACCATCCGCCTATAACTGTGATGAAGGAATATTCCTCCCCTAGTGAAATCCCACCATCCTCCCCTCCGTCTGTTGCTTTTCCTAGGGCAACTTGTAGGCTGCAACCTCCTCAAGGCAGAGACCTACCATTCTGTTTTCTGTAAAGGGCATGCATGCCAGCAGTACTATATTATTATCATTAACAACAACAGTACCAACATCCTGATAGCAGGGACCAGGGTGAGTTCACATGTCTTAACAGTGAGGGTCCAGCAAGGCAGGTCAAGGCCCTTTTGAACAAGCTGGTTCCTTAGAGCGGGACCACAAGTGACAAAAGGCACAGATTGGACATTTGTCAGCTTCCCTCAAGTTTTGATGGGAAATGTAGGCAGCTTGGCGGAATGTTGGACAAGTGACAGTTGAAAAGTCCATTGGACAGCAGTCAGAGAGCGAAGCTGCGAGACCAGGACACTTACATTTCCCATCAAAACTTGAGGGAAGCTGACTAGTGTCCAACCTGTCTCAGGCGTCACTTGTGGTCCCGCTCTTAGATTCTAGAACATGATGCAGAACCCGAGTCATTTGCCTCACCTCCAAAGGCACCTGGCCATCATAACATACATACATACATACGTACATACATACGTACATACATACATATGTGTTATATGCTGTCCAGTTGCCTCCGACCTATGGTGACCCTATGAATGAAAGACCTCCATGAATGAAACGTCCTATCATTAACAGACCTGCTCAGATCTTGCAGACTGGATCTTGCAAACATACATACATACATAACATTTATTCCGTGTTTTTCTACCCAACGGGGACCCAAAGTAGCTTACAACAGCATTTTCTCCTCCTCCATTTTTATCCCAAGAGAAACCACCTCGTGAGGTAGGCTAGGCTGAAGAGAAAGATCACTCCGCAAATTTCCATGACAGATGGGGAATTCAAACTTGTACCTCCTATAGGGTTGCCAGCTCCAGGTTGGGAAATTCCTGGAGATTTGGGGGCTAGAGCCTGGAGAGGGCAGGGTTTGAGGAGGGGAGGGACTTCAAGAGGATGTATTGCTGTAGAGGCCACCTTCCAAAGCAGGCATTTTCTCCAGGGGAACTGACCTCTGTAGCCTGGAGATCAGTTGCACTTCTGGGAGATCTCCAGCCATGACCTGGAGGCTGGCAACTCTAGCTTCCCAGATCCTACTCTGACTCTCTAATCCCCTCACCATGCTGGCTCTCCAGCATTAAGTTCTCTCTATGCACTTTCTCCACCCCTTGCAACATTTTATAAACTTTTATTTTGTTGTCTGCCCCTGTCAAAGTTTTTTTAAAAAGTTGCTTAACCTCCCCTGCAGGGAAAATGTGCCACCCTCTTGATCCATTTGAATGTTCTCTGCATAAGAAGAACGAAGAACGTAAGAAGGGCCCCGGCTGGATCAAACCAGTGTAATTTCTGTCTAGCGTGTTTTCTTTTAGAAATGGATTTATTATTCTGTTAGTCATTGCTCGAGATCGTTGGATCACAGGAGCTCTGAAATTAAGAAAAGGAAGAAAGGAGTAGACTAGTCGTCCATCTAGTTTAGCATCCTGTTTCACACAGCAACTAAACTGTTGTCCTGGAGAACCAATAAACGACATAGAAGCCAGCTCTTTCCCATGATTTTGCCTCCTAAATTGGGTTTCAGAGATTTCCGGCCTCTGTATATGGAGATTTCCTTTATTCCCCATGGCTAGAAGCCATTGACGGACCATGAATATTTCTAACCTCCTTTTAAAGCCATCTACACTCATGGTTGTCTACACTCATGGTCATCGCTACGTCCACTGGCAGCGAATTCAGGGCATGGTTATTCACTGACGAAATAAACATTTCAACTATCTCCTCTATTATTGAAGAACGGGCTTCCAAAATGAAACACGTCCAAATACAGCTGCTCCACAAATTTAAATAAAAGTATTACGATCCCAGCTGTCTTATTTTCAGTCTCTTTCATAATAATCCCTAGCATGGCGTTTACCCTTTTCACTGCCCCTGGGCACCGAGTCAATGTTTTCATTAAGTCAGCCGCGTGACCCCTGGACCTCCTTCCTAGTTACAAAGACAGCACCACACTCATGTATAGTTTTTCTGCCAAATCGTTAAGGATCTATACCTCCATGTCTCTATAAAATTGGGATCTCTTTATCTACACATGCCTCAAAGGGTTCCAAACTGACTGTGGCGAAACAGGAAATATTCCCAACGCGTTTCAGTCTGTGATGAATGAAAGGATGGCCAAACTTTAGAAGCCGGGTATACGTCTGTTCCCCATTCCAAGGGGTTATACTAAGGTGGGGGAGAAATTTAAAGAAACCAATACAGCCATTTGGAAATGTGTGCAAAGGAAAATCAACCTAACCCCCAGCAAAACTCACTTCCCAGGAAAAGATCATTCGAAATCTGTCCAGCCAACAAACATCAATGTGGGAGCAGGAGGTAGAACAACAGGGGGAGCCGCAGGGCCAGAGGGTGGGGTATGTTCAGGAGAGAGAGGGAAGCAAGGCTTGGATGTTGTGGAGTTTGCAAGCCTGAACGGTAGTTGAGAAGCAGCTTCTCTGTTGCCTGGGAGAGCAGCCTGCAACTGCAGGCGCCCAAACAGATGCCGGGTGGCAGAACAAGGAAGAAGCAAAATGACACGAAAGGCAGATATCCGGTCCTGGCCACTGTTTATGTTGCTTAGCCTGCCTTCCCAGTCTTCGCTAGTTTTCAATGCGAGACCTGTCTATCCCACATGCTTCAGGAAGCACCGCATTAGATCAAACGTTTGTCCCACTTCACAGGCCTCTGCTTCAGCGATGGCTTTCTTCCCCCCACCCTCCACTGCCGCAGGCACGGTCGAAGCAAAAGCAGCAGGGACTCCTTAGCCTTATCCCCCCGCCCCCCATCAGCAAAACTGGAAGTTAAGGGGGGGGCACCGTCTCATTCGTTTCTTCCCAAGTGATCTTCTCAAGAATACGCATCTGTGATGGGTCGCTCTACCCTACCACTTACTATTCTAGCTCCCAAATAACAAACACAAAACTTGCCCTGCTGAATGCCGAAAGCAACCCCCCCCCGGCCCTACAGAAACCGATCCACTTGCCAAGGACTGCATAATAACCCACAATACATTGCAGCATTCCACCCCTTGCTCCCCTTTTAGCACCTTTACCCCCCAGAGGCAACCCACCCCTCCCCCCAGCTCTCTTAGACTCAAGGCCACCTCTGCAGAAACACTACAGGTTAGGGAAAAGCCCATAATGCTCCCGCTGCCCTATGGGCCCTCCCTGCCACCCACTTCAAGCTTGCCCTGCTGACGAGTCCATACAGACCTCATGAAGTCCTCTTCCCCCAAATCCTAATTCTCTCCCTTTCTGGGCCCCAAAGAAGCACCCTTGGAAACCCACACTGCAGAAACCCACTGGCCTACATGCAAGCAAGGTCTTGCAGCAACGCCAGGCCCTGCAGTGTACCCTTTCCCTAGCCCAATAAACCCCCAGCACTCCAGCATTCCCCCCAGATCCCCCAAAGGCAACCCCCACCCCCTCCCACCACAGTTCCTAAACAGCCTCTCTAGTAAGCGAGTCCAGACCCCACCAGCCCTCTAAGGAACTGCTCTCAGCTCCATTGGCAGATACCCAAAAAGCCTCGCTAGAATGGCCATGCCTTCCCCCCACCAACACAGTCCCTCTAGGGCAGCCCATTGCGTTGCCAACTAAGAGCACGGGCATTCCTGGAGATTTGAGAGTGAAGTCTGGGGACGGTGTTGTTTGGGGAGGGACCTCAGCGGAGTCTAATGCCCTCGAGTCCACACCTATTTTGTCCAGCGGAAGTGATCTCCAGGCTGCAATTCCGGGAGATCTCCAGGTCCCGCCTGGAGGCTGTCAACCCTAGCCCACAGTCCCTTTCCAAACTGCCTCTCCCCGGTCAAGCCTGCAGAAACCCCGCGCCGCCGCTCCCCAAAGCGCAACGTCGGCCCGCTGCTTTCCAGACGCCCCCCGCCCAGGAGATCGGAGCTCCCCCCCATCAAAGCACAGCCGGCCCCTCTTTGCCGCCGCCACCCGCCCCTCCAGCCCCGGGCGCGCCCCAGCCGCTGCGCCCGCCCCGTCGGCGCTGGCCCGAAATCCCCCGGCGCGGCTCACCTTGACTTTCTGCAGAGGGCTGAGCCGCAGCTGGTGGACGAAGGGGTTGGGGGCGGCGGCGGCAGCCTCTGCCAGGCCCGCCGGGCTCGATCCCCCCTCCATGGCCGGACCCCCCTGCTTCCAGCCTGGGACTGGCCCCCAAGGCCGGAGCCCGGGGACTGGGCGGGGGGCGGGCGGAGGGGGAAAGGATGGAGAGGTGGACGCGCGGCAGGGCCGGCGGCTGGCTGGCTGGCTGGCTGGACGCCCTGGCACCGGACCGCGGCAGGAGGGAGCCAGGATGCTGGGGAAGGAGGGAGGGAGGGAGGGAGGGAGGCGGGCTCACAGCGTGGTCGTCACAGCGACACCAGAGCTGGAGGACGGACTTTCGGTTTGGAGGGACCGGATGGAGGAAGAGGAGAGAAGCTGGCAGGGGCAGAGAGAGACACGCGCAGAGAGAAGCATCCCTCCATCAAGCGGTCCATCCATTCCTGCATCCCTCCAGCAGCAGCACGAGATGCTCCGCAGAGGCAGCGAAGCCCACAGAGGCTCCTTGCCGGCTCCCCTTCCCGGCTGCTGTCTCTGCCACTGCAGTCCTCTCCAGCTGCCCTTCCCTCATGTCCTTTATGCTTAATGCAGAGAGGAAAGAATGGTGTGGTTTGATGACTCAGGAGATTTCCACCCAGCCGCAAACGCCCGCCAGCGATCACCTCTGCAAAGCTGCTGAGTTGACGGGTCATAAATTAGGAGTTGCTTCTGCTGCTTTCTAGCAACTTTCCCCCACCCATTTTTTTAAAAAAGCTGGTGAAGCCCTGTGCTGTTTTTGATTATGTCTGCCCCCTCCTCACAACAGCCCTGCAAAGCAGGCAAGCCAGGCAGGGCTGTGCATTGTGAGCAAATACATTGGTAAAGGTGATGCAGCCCAGAGGTGTATGGGGCTTTATGGTGTGGCAGAATCAAATAGGAGATGGGTCCCTGCCCCAAGAAGTTTACAGTCTAAAAGCCACCACTGTGACCTGTATAAAGTTGAAAACATGAACAATTCTACCCCATCTCTCTTAATTGGATTAACTTGTTTGGCTGTCCATGGAGATGCAGGAAGGCACTGAAGCCACGCACCCAACTTCTGGCTCCTAAAGAGTCTTTATGGCCCATTTCCCAAACTTCATTGCAGCTGCCCATGAGAAAAAGAAAGTTGCAAATTTAAAAAATAAATGAAAGCGTGGATTCCATTGGGATGCTGAACTGGGTGTCCCTAGTACCCGATTCTTCCACTGCCCTAAATGTGTGTGCTTTGTTTCCAATTGTTTCAGCTGTTTTGAATTTCTGTTTGCTGTCAGATTTCTGCAATCCAAACCCGATTGCACTCTGTTATTGGATGCCCCATGTTGTTAACTGTACGTGACTTACACTATGTAGCCCTTCTTGAGTGCCAGTGAGAAACAACTTAAATAGATAAATAAATAGATTCTGTTCTTGTGTGCAATGGCCATATATTCATAACCCTGATTATAAATGCTGTTTACAGAGGGGAGAACAAGGTTGAGAGCAGCATGGCCAGTGAGTGCACGGTGGGGTTGAGATTTGAACTCCAGCCTCCCAAATTCATGCCCAAAAGCTAGATCTCTTAGGCTTCCTCAAGAAACAAATAATTGTCTTTAGCCCCCAAATTACTTGCAATTTTCTCAGCAAGCTTCATTGCTTGTTTTTTAAAATGGGAAAGTGAGTTCTGTTTTCATTCATTCATTCATTCATGTCACTTATTTATTTATGCCATTTATTTATGTCATTTATAGTCCGCCTTTTTCACTAAGACTCAAGGTGGATCACACAGTGTAAGATTTGTACAGTTACTATCAAGGACAATGTCATAAACAATGCCATAGGGTAAAAACACAAGTTTAGAAAGACATAACATTAGTAAGAATCAGGGCTTTTTTTCAGCAGGAATGCAGTGGAATGGAGTTCTGGCACCTCTTGAAAATGGTCCCATGACTGGTGGCCCCGCCCCCTGATCTCCAGACAGAAGGGAGTTTAGATTGCCCTCCGCACCACTTGGGGCAGAGGGCAATCTAAACTCCCCTCTGTCTGGAGATCAGGGGGTGGGGCCACCGGCCATGTGACCATTTTCACGGAGGGTGATTTAAACTTTAAAAAACTCCCCCCTTGTTCCAGCTGACCCAAAGTGACATCATTGTGCGGTCCTGAGTTCCACCACCTCTTTTCCCAGAAAAACAGCCCTGGTAAGAATCCAACAGAGTTGAAGCAGAGTTGAAAGCGAACATAAGCAATTGTAGGGCTGACATAGGAGCACATATTTAAAGCAACAGATAGTATATAAGGCAACATAGTGGTGAAGTCTATGGGTGAAGTCTATGGTTGGAAGCCCACACATTGAATTGGGAGGCAGAGGGAGAGGAGACAAGTGCGGCTGCTTGGTAGTTAGGGAAAAGCACTCTGCATATGCTCTGAGCCCATCTTCACCCCAGGTGTTTAGCCTGAGCGTTGGCATTCACACAGGTTGCTGGGTAGAGCCCTGATAATAAAAGAACGTTTTGATCTTGCCCTTCCTGCCGCACAGCAACGCCCTAAGGCATTTTGTTCTCCATTCCAGCCTGCCCAACTGAATGATTCATCCAACTGCCAATTCACATGTCCTTTTTGCAGCCAGAGCTAAAATTTCATCAGGCCAGCCAAAGGGCAGATCCAGGACCCAAGCTGCAGGGCATGTGAAGCAGTCACACAAACAAGCATGTGCGGAACGAACGCCTGGCAGGACTGAAGATTACAGGTAGCCGTGTGAATCCAAAGAGGAATCCCCCAAAATGAAAGCAGTTCTGTTAATGAGGACCAACTGAAATATCACCAAATGGCAAGAAACCCCTTGTGGTTCCCCAGAAGTGTCCCTCGGGCTGGAAATTTGGTACAAAAAGGGGGAGAGGTGTTTCCTGAGCATGATGAAGAAAAGTGTAACGTTTAGAGTTTTAAAATGGAACATAAGATTCCCCCCCCTTTTTATAATAAACTTCTTTTTTATAAAGACTTTTAAAAGGCTTTATCGAGTACAGTATATTTCTTTCGGATATTTCTCTTAATCTCTTCCCTGTGCGGCAGACCCCATGGACGTTACAGTTATAGAAAATTATAGTTATCGAATACCATATCTAGAATTCTCCCAGGTTTACATCCTGTTATGTCTTTATTGTTCTAGTACTGCACTTGAAGGATACCTTCTTAGTGGCTCAGTCTAGATGTTCTCAGGGGATCCCTGAATGGTGGCAGCTGTTCTCAGGTCCTTTCTAGGGAACCTTTTGTCTAAGGGAGTTTTTCCCAGAAAGGAAAAGCACCTTTCTTCCTTTCTTCCAGATTTCACGGGAGTATATTGTGCTGGGTGTAAAGCAGGTTGCAGGATATAACAAAAGCTATACAATCAAGGATGCAGGAAAAGGGGCCGGGAATATAAAAGCCAGGAAATGGATCAGACTCTTAAGCCTGCTATTCAAAGCGATGACATTCTTCTTCCTCTTGTCGGCTGGACTGTCACTTCTGTTTTATCCCAATGTTCTTCCAAGGAGCTCAGAGCAGCATAAATCGGACTCTCCTTCCCTTTTTGACCCTCACAACAATCCTGCAAGGTAGCTTATGCTAACAGAGTAACTGATCCCGGGTCGCCCAGTGAGTGTCATGGCAGAATGGGGTCTGGAACCTGTATCTTCTGGGTCCAGTTGGTATGAGGCAGAGCTCAAAGGGGATCTTTGTCTGTGGGCTTATGGTGGTCCAAAGAAAACTGGCGTAGCAGAGAGAATGAGGGACTAGAATCTTTTTTCTTGACATGCTAGCTGTTTAGGTTTTTTAACTTTGCAAACTGCGGGTGGGAGGTAACATTTTGGAACGCTGTCGCCTCCCCAAGCCCTCTTGGGATTCTATCCCTGATGCGGACCAAACCTTGAAGGAGGACGAATGAGGACGAGGAATGAGGATAAGAATGCCGTATTGTCTGAGGGACAAGCTACAAGGGACGAATTACACTTGCCTGGCAAGTGAACATACTCACATGTATTTCTCCCTATTCACTTGCACTCCTCTCAATCACGTAGGCCCTGAGAAAGGCTAAAAGAAATATAGCAGGGCATTATGCAGAGAGAGAGAGAGAGACTGGAAGCCTTGTGAAATCAATACAGCAATAAAACACAAGAAAAAAAGGGCCTACAGAGACTGGCTGCCGTAAGGTGGCTGTGAGTTGATGGCAATTACCACCACCACCACCACAAGTACAGGTGGTGTGATGATGTATATAGCATTTCATCAAGGTGTATATAGGATTGCCGTTCCCCCTGTGGTTTGGTGTAGTGGCTAAGAGCGGCAAGACTCTAATCTGGAGAACCAGGTTTGATTCCCCACTCCTCTGCTTGAAGCCAGCTGGGTGACCTTGGGTCAGCCACAGCTCTCTCAGTCCCACCCACCTCACGGTAATTGTTGTGGGGATAATAATAACATACTTCGTAAAGTGCTCTGAGTAGGTGTTAGGTTGTCCTGAAGGATGGTATATAAATTGAATATGATGATGTTGATGATGATGATGATGTTTGGGGCCCAAATCACCCCAGTGCAAAGCATGTGGGCCTGTGCAATGACATCACTTCCTGGAAGTGACATCATCACTCAGGCCTGGGAGCACATGCGAGAAGAGGAAAAGGTGAGCGTCCTTCCTCCCACCAGAAGGGTAAGGAAACCAGGAAGCCCTAGGTGGATGGGTCAAGTCAAAAACATCAGGGAGCTCGGACAGGCTCCAAGGTTATGCGATGCTGACCTCTGTACTCTCGTGTTATGTGCAAAGTGCCTCTCAGACAAGCGGCAGAAGCAGGAAGCCAAGCCTGTGCGGTCACTAAGTGGTCTGCTCAAAACGTAGCCCTAGTCATACTTGCTGTGGTTCCTAAAACAACAACATCTTTATTCACGCCAGTTTCTACGCTGGCAGCTCAGCGTATGCCATTTGCAAACCACATAAAAAGGAAGAGAACTCATTTAAATGCACACCTCCGCCTGTTTAACCTTGGCCATCAGACACCTGCCTCCCAAAATAGGCCAAGCAACGAGTGCTTCCAAAGGACACTCAGGAAAGGTGGGGGTGATCTTCAAAGAGCCGGATTACTCATGAGGCAGAACATTCCTGAGCAGGATTTCCTACATAAAACAACAATTAGCAGCCCTATGCGGCTGCTCTGAAGACTGGGTCAGCAGAGGGGCCGGAAGATGGGTGCAGCCCTTTTGCGGGGGCATGTGACCAACGTATGGCCTCTTAAAGGCTGCTTCCACACATGTTGGATGATCCACGTTAGTGATCTTTCGCAACTGGGTTTTCCTGTGTGGATCAGGAAATTCCATTTGCAAATGATTGCCGAAGTGCATGGAAAGCACATTATCTAGCATGTGGAAAGCAGCCGTAAAGGCAACACGTTTTTATGCTAGGGCAGTGCTTAGGGGCAGATTTGCCAACAACCTGGAGAAGAGATGCCCTGCCCCTTTAGCAGAGGCTTAATGGGTGGAAAGGGGCAACTTTTCTTGGCAGGGAGGTAAATGCCATCCCTTGAAGCCTCTGTTGACATTTTTTTCCTCCAGGTTGTTGGCAACTCTACACAGAGTTGATTGTCTATAGACATAGGCCGTCACAAATGTTCCAAACATCACATCAACTAATAAACAGTTAAATTCCAGTATCACAATTTAAAAAGGTTAATTAAAATTAATTAAGACAGCACAGTATACCAAACTATCCCAGGAGTCACGAAACAGCCTTATTCAGTACCACCTTAGATCTTATCTTCTTGGCTGCAAGTGCCAACTGAGAGACTCGGTAAGACACATGGTTATCAGTGTCAGATAACAAGAACACAATCTTCTCGATTTCAGAATATGTGTTTGTTGCTGGTAGGATTCTGGCCAAGAATTTAGCTCTGGGCACACTATATAATGGACAGTAAAGTAGATAGTGGGGAAGGTTCTCCACAGTAGATGATCCGCAAATGCAGCTGTGGCGTTCCATAGGGATGTGGGAATGACGCCCTGCCGAAAGAGGTGATTGCATCGTCTGAAAGCGCAGAGCGGTGAAAGACACACTGAAATTATAATTAGAAATGCTGGCTAGGTAGGTGGATCTTAAGTGATCAAATTTAAACAATTTATACCAAGGAGCTGCCTTGGATTTTAATATTGATAGCCGGTCCATCACTGCATAGCAACTCTACCAACTGGTATCTTACCAGCTGTTATGGAGTAGCTCATGCATCCCCTAGAAGACTCAGGAAAAGATCTGTTCTAGTGATAGTGACTGTACTAATCTCATATGATGTAATCCTCCTTGATTCTCAGTGAGAAAGGCAGACTATAAATGACATAAAGGTAATGGTAGTCCCCTGTGCAAGCACCAAGTCATGACTGACCCATGGGGGGACGTCACATCACGATGTTTTCTTGGCAGACTTTTTTTCGGGGTGGTTTGCCATTGCCTTCCCCAGTCGTCTACACTTTACCCCCAGGAAACTGGGTACTCATTTTACTGACCTTGGAAGGATGGAAGGCTGAATCAACCTTGAGCTGGCTAACTGAACCTGGCTTCTGCCAGGATCGAACTCAGGTCGTGAGCAGAGCTTGGACTGCAGTACTGCAGCATACAGGGCTCCTTATAAATGACATAAAATAAATGAATAAAATTTAGGATTTCTTTGGGTGGTGGAAAGTGCAATCAAGTCACAGTTGACTTATGGTGACCCCTGCTGGGTATTTCAAGGCAAGAAATTAACAGAGGTGGTTTGCCATTGCCTGCTTCTGCCTAGCAACTCTGGTCTCCTTGGAGGTCTCCCATCCAATTACTAATTAATGCAGACTGTTTAGTTTCTGAAATCTGACCAGGTCAGGGCAGGCTTTCTTTTAAAAAGCTTTTATTATATAGAATTTTCCTCTGAAAGCATTATTTCTAGGGCTCTTCCTAGTTAGCCACCTTTTAACTATTCCCTCTAACTATTCTTTTAATATCAGTTTGGTTTCCAGCAGCTATCCGACAATGTGATTTACCTGTCAAAAAAAATCTCAACTGCCCATTTCTGCATGTTAAACCTCGATTAAATGGACAGAACAAAATTTTGCGACGTGTGTGTACGGGGGGAAGGAGTAGCTGAGGATATTCTTCATTACTCAGGAGTAGGTCTCAGAAGTAGGGAGCCCTGGTTTAGTGTAAACTTGCATGGGCGATCCACAAGACTGTTGCTTGGTTTCCCTGCAGCAGGCTAGCACAGAAAGTAAAAAGGTGGGGTCTTAATCAACACTGACATGGAAAACATTCTGCACATGCTCAGAGGACCCCGTTTCACTGCTTTTATGTCTCTCAGGCTTGAGCCCTGGTGTTGGAAACAGGTTCTTTTGTCCTAGGCAGAAAAAAGGAGGGGTGGCATGATTTATCAGCTGTTGGACTTTGGCTATTATGACCGGCGGGACCGGTTTTTCCTGCTTGGTGACGTCCCGGTTTGAGGCTGAATTTATCTCCATCTTCCCTTCAGAACTGGATATCTCATCTCTAAGCAGGCTGTGCCATGCTTAATAAACATTGCTGAGCTTTGTGTGTTCTTGGGGAAACTGAGGCCAGGAGGCAGAGGAAGGGATAGGGTCTGAAGCCCGTTGGGTTATATATATATATATATATATGCAGACTAAATAAAATAAACCCATACAATACAATACTGGAATAGTCATCATGTTTAAAACAGAGTGGCCAGCTGGCCTGGAGAAAAACGTCCCATGCCATGAAGAGCTTCCGCTTGCTCTCAATTATTTATAAAATCTTGCTTAAAGAAGACGCAGTTAAGGTTCTTAAATATCAAAAGACCTGGCAGAATAAGTGTCCCATAGATTTGACAGAAGAACATTGGAATCACATCTGGAAATGATTTTCAAAGAAGGTTTTCCCTATCCCATTGCAAGCATTCAACATTTTGACAAACTGGTAGCTCACTCCCCCCCCCCCCAAATTACACTATACAGATAAATCCAGATCTCCCTTATGCTGGAAGAATTGTAGAAAGCCTGGCACATACGCTCACTGTTGGCGGGGCTTGCCCCAAAGTGAAAAAGTTCTGGGAGGAAATTATTTTTAAAAATTCATGAAATAACTGGGCGTTCCTTGCCAAATTCACCAGAATCAATGTCTGGGAGCACAGGCCTGATTCGTCATCACGGAGAGAACTCATAACTAATCTAACAGGAGTGGCAAAAATGGTCATTGCAGCTAAATGGAAAGACAATTGTTCTCCCACTATTCAAACATGGCACAAAAAACTATGGGAGTTTTTTACACGTGAGAAAATCTCAGAAGGTCTGAAACAGTCAGATGCAGAGGAGTCCTATGCCAAATTCACGCAAAATTGGTTTCCACTGCTGACTAACCTCACCAAACATGACATTTTACCACCTTCCTATGCCCTTCAGGCTCTCACCTCACCTCCTTCTAAAATATGTTGGGATCTTACATATGACTGGTAAAGCTAAACTCTCCTGATATTTTTGTAATGTATTTTATCTCCAATGTTAGTTTCTTCTAGCACATTATGTTCAATTATTATATTGCACTGATATTCTTGTAATTTGAATTATCTATTGCAATCTCTGTATTAGGAATTTTTTAAGAACGTCAATAAAGGAATTTGGGGTGTGCGTGTGGAAACACAGCCCTCCTATCTGAGTTAAAAAAAAAAAAAGCTTCCACTGCCCGTTTCCGCACATTAAACCTCTGTTAAAGGGACAGGAGACTTTTCTCCAGGATTGTTGGCAACCATACTTTTAACCCACCATTTTATTCCCACTAATTTTTTTTGGTCTTGTCCTTCCTTCAAAGAGCGCAGGACAGCACCATGCGCTCACCACATACCTGACAGGACATTCAACTGAGGGCCAAGCTACAAGTGACGAATGACACTTGAACGGCAAGTGGATTGAGTGGAGGCCAAGTGAACAGGGAGAAATACACTTGCTGTTCAAGTGTCATTCGTCACTTGTAGCATGGCCCTGAGGGAGAGCGGCCCGCCTAACAGCAACCAGGTTGATTCTTGGCTACAGGGAAAGATTTGAACCCGGGTTTCACATCACACTGGCTGGTTTGTGCCTGGCATTGCTTTTAGCATGTGGGAGGTCATGTGTAACCCTCATGACCTAGTTGGCCTAGCCCAGTAGGGTGGAGTCAATGTTTGGAGCTGAGCAGCTGAGGAAGAGGCTGGTTGCTATGGAGCTTGATAAACATTTAATCTGCTCTTATCGCCTTGAATAAGGTAACCGGAAACATGTTGTATGAGGAAATTAATTAGCCAAGGGAGGCTTAAATTTAGTTTTGTTATTCAGCCAATAAGACAAATAAGTGGGGTTCTAGGTCAAATGAAGCCTGAATTCTCCCTAGAAGCTAAAATGACAAAATTGCGGTTATTGTACTTTGGTCACATCATGAGAAGACAAGATTCTCTGGAAAAGTCAATAATGTTAGGGAAAGTGGAAGGCAGTAGGAAAAGGGGAAGACCTAAAAGGAGATGGCTTGACTCCATAAAAGAAGCCACGTCCTCCAGTTTGCAGGATCTGAGCAAGGCTGTTAAAGATAGGATGTTTTGAAGGTTTTTCATTCATAGGGTCACCATAGATTGGAAACAATTTGATGGCACATAACACACACACACACACACGTGTTATTTCAGGGCTTGCAATTTCTAGGTTGAAGCCTGGATTCCAGTTTGTTTGTTTAATCAAGAGGACTGTATCAAAAGCCTCTGGTGCCTTGATGGCCCAGAAATATTGCACTTTACTCACCCCGAAGTGGCATCAAGCAGAGTTACTTTAATTCAAAGACTCCCACTTGCTGCAAGTTTCTGTTCTCCACTAACCCGTGTATTCAGTTTTAAAAACCTAGTATTGTTTAGACTGTTAAAAGGCTTTGATTTAAAGAAATGTCTTCACTTAGGGAGGGTGGAATAGAAATCCAATGAAATAAAATAAATAAATTTGGTACCCCATTTAGCCCCACAGAATCTATACAGAAAGAGGTTACCCAGGCAGCAGTTAACAAACATGTTGAGATCGTGTTGAGCATTGCTGCCTCTGGGCTTCTCTATCCAGAGTGGACTGGGAATCCCCCCTCCTGGTTTTCCTCTCCACCTGACCTTCTTTGACCCTTTCTGATCTATCTCTGGCCTGGCTTGGCGTTGCTAAACAAAGAACAGGCCGGGAACCCTTGCGTAAGCCTGAACGTGGCAGGATCACCCCAGAGGCTTGGGTTACAATCCAGAGAGTCACCTCGGCTGCCCTGAGATGGGAAAAGGAATCAGGGGGATCCCTGAAAATGTTCATCCCAGGCACGTCTGTCTCCTTTAGACAGCTCTGTCAGATGTCCAGAAATATCTTGTGTGCTGTGAAAGATTTCTGAATGGATGCAAGCCTTGACAGCTAAAGAGAACCTCCATGTTTAGAGGCAGTATACCACTGAATGCAACCGTGAGCTACTGGAAGGCTTAAGAGGGACCTGAGATGCTTCGCTTATTAGAGAAGCAAATATCTTGAATATCCAGCCACTTACAGATGTTAATTACTTCAGAGATCTCTGTAATTTTGTATGGCACCTGCTTTTTCATCCTGCACTGGGTTTTACATTGCCTAGCAACAGAGAGGGTTGTTTCACAAAATGCTGACTCCCACATTTCTGTTGTGTATATAAATTGGCCTACTGGATTTATGCTTTAATACCTCTGATGACGTGGGCTTATGATGACTAATGAAAGCTTATGCTGGAATAAATCTTGTTAAGCTTTATGGTCCCACAGGATTCCTTGTTTTATTCAACTTCATAATGGAAAGGAACTATCTATGCAGTCTTTAAGTATGGAATTATTGCTGACCGTGTTTTGAAAAATCTGAAAGCAGTATGCCCAGGGCTCATTTTGAGGGGGAACGCGCAGGAATGCAATTCTGGCAGTTCCCCAAAGAGGTCACATGACAGGTGGCCCCGCCCACCTGACTCTCAGCCATTTTAGGCCTGTTTTGGCTTGGATTGGGGCCGAAATGGCCCGGATCGGGCCTCTGATAGGTGGTGGATCACTCTCCTGCTCAGTAGTGGCCTGATCCTGACCATTTTGGGCTCTTTTTTGGCCATTTTCAGCCCCTTTTTGCCATTTTGGGCCCAATTTCGGCCCAGAATGGCCAGGATTGGGCCCAAAACAGCCAGGATGGGTGATGTCAGGGGGTGTGGCATATGCAAATCAGTTATGCTAATGACACACTTCCAGTGATGACAAGGGGTGTGGCATATGCTAATGAGTTATGCTAATGAGTTCCTCCAGCGCTTTTTCTACAAAAAGACCCCTGAGTATGCCGATGAAGTCACCCTCATCCTCTCTGCTGTTGAATTGGTTCAATGTCAATTGACTTGCAGATGAGCTCTTGCAAAGCTTAGGTGGCTTGCCTAGTGAAATTTGGAGGGATTATGTGCTCTTGCTACATATGAAACCTGGCTGCCTGCTTTAAAGCTTTGCTCTGTGAATTACTGACTATATTTATGTGACCATTTTGAAGTGTCAGACTAGGATCTGAGAGATCTAGGTTTGAATCTCTACTCTGCCATGAAAAATCTCTGGGTGACCTGGGGTCAGTCACACTCTCAGCCTAGCCTACCTCAGAGAGTTGTTGTGAGGATAAAATGGAGAAGAAGAGAATGATGTACACTGTTTTGGGTTCTCATTGGAGAAAAGTGGGGTATATATGGGTAGATGCACTATCTGTTGTAGCAGCTTTGCTCTGGCAAAGCTTTCCTTGTTTCTCCTAATAGCCACCATTCTCTTAAGAAGTCTCTGGGAGGACAAACTCTTAGCAGCTTTTCAGAAGAAATTGGGGAAAGGCCAAACTAGACTGATATGGATCTCTGGATTGGAAAACAATGAGCAGCTTTACACTACTGCAGGGGTGGGCAAATTGCGGCCCGCGGGCCACATGCGGCCCGCTACAGAGTTTTTTGTGGCCCACCAAGACAGTCAGAAAAATCCACCTTGAACCGAGATTTCCTAAAATTAAATGTGCTTGCAGCTATAGATGATATGAAATTAGCACAATAAATACATTGAATAAAACTACCACTATTTTATTTAATTTATATATATTGATTTTTATGATACAATTTATACCTTTTCTGAAATGCAAAGTTAACTAATGAATGCAGTCATTTTAAAAGGTGCAGCCCTCCGCTAACCTCCGCTCCCACAAAGTGGCCCCCGAGCCAAAACAATTGCCCACCCCTGCACTACTGCATGGAAGATGGAGAGAGTACACGGAAGAGCCCTTGGAAGCCACCTACCTCCAGCAATGCCTCTTTTGCTGCCTGTGCTCTGCTGAGACAGCTTTGCTCATCTGAGCAAAGCTTTCTAAAGGCGCCTCATTCAAATTAATAAGACCTGAGGCTGCCTGTTCACGTTCATTCTCTGTTGTGGCTCCCACCTTGTGCCTTCCTCCATTCCCTAGAAGGCACGAAGCAGAAAGAGTGAAGAGGGCATTTTAAAACAAATGTTAGAACTAAGGTAGACAGAACAACCCAGGAAGGTATTTTTATTCCAGTTTGGTCTACTGGTTAAGAGTGGCAGGGCTCTAATCTGGAGAGCCAGGTTTGATTCCCCACTCCTCCACCTGTAGCCAGCTGGGTGACCTTGGGTCCGTCACCACTTCTAGGAGCTCTCTCAGCTCCACCCACCTCACAGGGTGATTGTTGTGAGGATAATAACACACTTTGTAAACTGCTCTGAGTAGGTGTTAAGTTGTCCTGAAGGGCGGTATATAAACCAAATGTTGCTATTATTACGGAACAGGATAGCAACCCACAGCAACAATTAGTATAGTTTATCACTTGTGTTTACCGTGTGGCCTTATACCTTGTAATCTTATTTCCATATTGTTAATAGTCAGCTTGTTTGCATTGTTGTCTAATTCTGTAATGGGAGTCCAGTTGCATTGTTCACTGGTTGTTCTATGCTGCCTGATTGCGCTGTTTTATATGCTGTAATCTGCCTTGTGTCTCAGGAAAAGAAAGACTATAAATAAATGAAATATAAAAAAAAACCCAGAGTCTGCTCAGAAGCCACAGTTCATTTAATGAGGCTCACTCCCAGGAAAGCATTTTTATAAAATACAGGCGATCCTAAGGATTTCCTGTGTTATGCTTACATTAACCAGACAAGGACTAGAGAGAGATAAAGTGAAAAGAAATACATAAGGGTACTTGGAAACTCTTTGCCATGTAAAAATCTATGTCCTCTACTGCCCTCTAGTGCCAGTTAGGTGTCATGGCTCTACAACTCTTCAAGCATTCTTTTCAAATCACAATCTCTCCTAAGGCCTTTATTTAAATCATATTTATAAACTGCATGTTGATATTTTTAAAATCATCTCAATAAACTTTGAAAAGGTAAAAACTGATTTGTGGCAAGACAGAGTTGTATGCCAGTGTCTCTGAAATATTTACTCGGGTTTAATTTTTTTAAAAGTCTAGCGGATTAATCAAAAATATTGGGTAAATAACCCAATAGAATTTTTTTTTAGAATTTAATAAATAGCAAAGTGGCTAGTGCTCTAATAAGTTAACAAGTATGAATAAATATATCATAAATACAGACTATTCCTATATACAAGTTGTACCCAACAACAAGATAGTTTTGTATAGCCGCCAGCCAAAAAATGCTCAAAGCTGCACAGTGCCAAAAATACAGTCTATGAATACTTCATAGACTGTATTTTTGGCACTGTGCAGCTTTGAGCATTTTTTGGCTGGCGGCTATACAAAACTATCTTGTTGTTGGGTACATCTTGTATATAGGAATAGTCTGTATTTATGATAAATTTATTCATACTTGTTAACTTACTTATTAGCGCACTAGCCACTTTACTATTCATTAAATTCTGAAAAAAAATTCTATTGGGTTATTTATATTTCCCCTCCAATTGTGGGTTCCCAATTTTTGTACCATGGCAGGAAAAGCTTCCCCTGTTCACATTCTCAGTGCTCGGGGTGCAGAAATTGAACTAATCGCCAAGGGGCTTGTTGAAAGGGGAGGATTCTGCGCTGTCTCTTTCCTCAGGTTTCAGAGGGGGACAAACCAAAGAGTTAGAAAGATAGAGAGGTCAGGGGGGGGCACTCTGTTTACTGTTTACTGCTCTGACTGTCCCTCAATATGCAGATGGCTATTCTCAGGATTTCCTCCTCCTGACTCCCTCCCTCTCACCCCTTCTCTTCCTGGCTTCGTTCCAGGCAACACCTCTCTCCTTCTCCTCCCTCCATCTTGGCAGCATGGATGCAGGCCTTGCCCTGACATCCATGTCCATCCTTAGACTAGATAGGTAGTTAGGATCTGTATCTCCTCCTTTCCTATCAGAGTATGGAGTTCCTTCAATAAAAAAACTTTCATTTCTTTTCTAAATATAAACCAAGTGTATGCTTTTACTATTTTCATTACTGCACACACACCAGCCAGCAGAATGAGCTCACAACCACCTATAATCACGCTTCCTGTGCCACCCGATAGACTCTGCTAACGGCCCAAACATGGAATCCTTTAATTAGGTTTCTGGGGCCTGCATAATGATGGATTCAGTGCTTTCAGAAGTGACTAGACCAGTTCAAGGAAGACAAATCGAATAACTGCTTTTAGTTATATGTTCAGAGGCAACAAGGGGGCCAACAGTAACAGAGGGCTTCGAGCTTTGTGTTTTGTGTGTGGCTAGATTATTGGACTAGGATTGTAGAGTTGCCAGCTTCCAGTGGGGCCTGGAGATCTCCTTGAATTACGCTGCGTCTCCAGGAGACAACAATCTTCTAGAGAAAAAAGGCTGTTTTGGGGGGTGGACTCTATGGCATTATACCCTGCCAAGATCCCTCCCCTTCCCAAACGCACCTTCCTCAGGCTTTGCCTCAAAATCTCAAGAAATTTTCTAACCCGGAGTTGGCAACCCTAAGGATCAGAGAGATCCAAGTTAAAATTCCTTTTCATCTGTCAAACTCGAGGGGAAACTTTGGACCTTGATTGACTCGCCCTCTCAGCCTCACCTACCTGACAGGATTCTTGAAAGGACAAAATGGAGGAGAAGTGAACCAACACCAACACCCCGAACTTCTAGGAGGAAGAGAGGTCAACAGATTTAATAGATCATGTCCTGATTCCGGGCTACCCAGTAGGCTTCTAGGTGGCTGCTGTGGGACTAAATGGACCTTTGTTCTGGCCCAATCTGGCAGTCTGCAAGCTCCAAGACCACCACCTAGGGTTGCCACCTCCAAGTTGGGAAATTCCTGGAGATCTGGGGGGTGAAACCTGGAGAAAGTGGGTTTGGGGGAGGAAAGGACCTTGGCATGGCATAATTCCATAGCGTCTACCCCCAAAAGTAGCCATTTTCTCCAGGTGAACTGATCTCTGCGGCCTGGAGACCAGTTGTAATTCCGGGAGATCTCCAGCCACTACCTGGAGGCTGGCAACCCTACCATCACCCCAATCCCCAAATCAGTGCTTAATTTCTAGAGAAGCACCTCCGGACTTTGTGGGTCTTCCAAATGATTGTTGTTGACCAATGAAAGCTCAGTGGAGAGGAGACGCCGCTCTGTACATGCATGGAGGTACTTTTATCTACAGACAATAAGATGACTTATTGGAGGACTGCATCAAATAGCATAAAGAGAGCCCTGCTGCACCAAATAGGGGATCCAAGCAGGCAAGAGTGCTTTTTCTACAACAGCAAGCCAAAGACCCACGAATGGAAACTGAAGGTAACAAACAATCGTTGGTCCTCAGCCGCTTGTCTTTTAAGGTACACTGCCTCTGAGTATGGAGCTTACATTTAACTACAAAAGTTCCAGTTAATTACATTTAGCTGTTGATTAATTGTCCAATCTCTTTCTTAAAGCCAATATTACATCCCTTGACAATGAGGGCCACAGGTTAGTTTTCTGTTGTGTGAAGAGGTATTTTATTTATTTATGTCCTTCATTTATATCCTGCCCTTCTTGCCAGCGGAGACTCAAAGCTGCTTACGTCGTTCGCCTTTCCTCAATTCTATTCTCACAACAGCCCTCTGAGGTGGGTTAGGCTGAGAGGGTGTGACTGGTGCAAGGACACCCCACACGTTTCCATGGCAGAGGGGAGAATTGAAACCTGGGACCCCCAGATCATAATCTTATACTCTAACCACTAGACCATGTGGCTTTAAAGTATTTTCTTCATTCCTGCCCTGTTAGACTTG
Organism: Eublepharis macularius; assembly: GCF_028583425.1. Taxonomy (NCBI): domain Eukaryota; kingdom Metazoa; phylum Chordata; class Lepidosauria; order Squamata; family Eublepharidae; genus Eublepharis; species Eublepharis macularius. The sequence goes on along the minus strand of NC_072801.1, from coordinate 67,984,553 downwards.
GGATATCTGTGCAACAGGGATATTGCAGCATACAGCGTGTTGCCTTTTTCCCTAAGAAATTGTTGATTAGCTTGAATTGTCTGAAGTCGTTTCTTGCTAGTATATATTTATTTAATCAGACAAACCCAAGAAGATGTACAAAGAAAGAGGAGATGAAGGAAGGCTTTCAAAAACCTTGGTTCAAATCAAGCATCCTGCTAGCTTCCAAAGTCCAGCGTTAAGATAAGAAACGAAGACACACACAAAATTGACACTGGAAGACGAGAGAAGTCAACTTACCCTTCAGTGCCTTGCTGGGAAAGGAGATGCCAGGATGAGTCAGCCCATGTTCTTCACGCTTCCCAGCACTAAATCACCTCCAGTATCTCCACAAGAGGTCCCTAATGGGAGCCCAGACTTGCTCCGCTGCTGAAAGCAAGCTCAACCCAGCCCTTGGGGAGCTTGTTAAGAAAAAGGAATAATGGCGGACTTTTCCAATAGTGGAAGCCGCCTCTGGGAGGGAGCAGGAGAACGAATCTGGGCCCCAATTCCATCTTCCTTTCCCAGAGATTGTGTCGCCTGGCTCACTGGTTGGAGTCAGCTCTGACTCCAGAGCTCCAGATTTTAATCTAAGTCACTATCTACTAGACCAGTGATCCTCCACCTATGAGACTGAGATCTTCAGATAGGCTGTGGACCCCAGCCTGTTGAATGACAACCCACCCTTAACACTTCTCCTTTGCCTGTTGGAAAGACCAGTTTCTAGTGCGCATGTGTAAAGAGCATGTTGAGAGGATGTCAAAAGGAAGTCCCGACCCATTATTTGTTCTTCACTGCACCCCAGTTGCTGATACTTGGTTTACATTTTCTGTCTGTAGCATAAGGTTGCCAACGTCCAAGTGGGTCTAAGCCAAGAAAAAAATCCCTACATTAGAGGCTCCATTCACGGCGTCAGACCATCCTGCAAAACACTGACATGGTGGTGTGAAACTGTTAGATGCATTTGCTATAAAAACTTGCCTGTGAAGAAGTGTCAACACGAAACGGGATTGGACTAATTATGCTGGCAAAACCCGTAGGTGTGGCATTTTCAGCCTTGTTGCTTCTCTGATTCCATCTAGCAAGTCTACATTCCTGGCGCGAGAGTTTGACCATCTGGCTTGTGTGCCTGTGTGCACCAACGTCAATGAACTAGTTTAAAGGAACTGATAAATTATTGTTGTAGATTCTTCCCACCATTTGGATATTCATGTAAAGACTTTGCAAAGAGTGGTGTATGTGTTGTTACTTTCTGTTATTTATTGTATTTATTAATAATCATTGATAAGCTAGGCACTGTTGCACTCATAGCACTTTAAAAAGGTTTATAAAACTTTACAATAATTAGATTGATTGTCGTGAACTCTGGGATTTGTTTCTTGGCTTAGATCTTTTGTCCCTGGAGTAGCTCTTTCTTTGGATTGAACCTCCAAGTGGGGCCAAACATTCTCCTGGGATTATAACTGATTTCCAGACTACAGAGAGCTGTTCTCCCTGAAGAAATGGTACCATGCCCTTCTGAGGTTCCTCCCCTCTTCAAACCCCACCTTCCACAGATTCCACCCCGAAATCTTCAGAAATGTCTCAATTCTGAATTGTCATCACATGCCAATGGCTATCTTGGACTGCTGCCCACAGCCCCAGCCTTGACCTGGTTAGGTAAGTTTGCCAGGTTTCCTGCAAAAGAGGGAGTGTGTGTTATGTGCCATCAAGTTGCCTCCGACCTATGGCAACCATATGAATGAAAGACTCCAAAACGTCCTATCATTAACAGACTTGCTCAGATCTTGCAAACTGGAGGACGTGGCTTCTTTTATTGAGTCAAGCCATCTCATTTTAGGTCTTCCCCTTTGCCTACTGCCTCCCACTTTCCCTAGCATTATTGACTTTTCCTGAGAATATTGACTTCTCGTGATGTGATCAAAGTATGATAGCCTCAGTTTTGTCATTTTAGCTTCTAGGGAGAATTCAGGCTTGATTTGATCTAGTACCCACTTATTTGTCTTTTTGGCTGTCCATGGTATCTACAAAGGAGATCTCCCAGCAAACCATAGCAAAACTGTAGATATTTGAAAGGCCAGTGGGAGGAAATGGAGGGAGGGAGACTGGGATGTGTGTCGGTGCACTGATGTCACTTCTTGTAAAACCTGGAAGTGACATCATGGACCCTAGGATTTTCCTAAGGAGAGTTTGGGTACAGTGATATGGGGGGGGGGTGTAGGCTGAAGGGTTACATCATATGAGGTAAGAATTCTATATCCCTGTTCAGTACTGTAGAGTCCCTTGTTATGTATTTGTGAAACTATTTCAAATGCAGAATATCATTCTAAAAGGCTTGTTTTCATACTGTTAAAAGCTAGTTACTAAAAGACAATCCAAACAAGACTGGCTTCTGGGAGGAAAAACACCTATCTTAATCGAACACTGGTAAGATAGGTCCACTCACCATAGTGGACAGGTCACCAGGAAGTCTTCTCTCTACACACCTGCTGAATGGGTTTGGACCACAGATGTTGAAGTCAAGAGGGAAGCCATACCTCAGTGGGAGAAAAGTCCAAATTTAGACCCTGACATCTCCAATGGAAATGTCGCTCGGTGCCCCATTCAGAGCAGTGAACAGGTCAGTGTAATCATTACCCCCACAACATAGCTGGGGCCTGAGAGGAGTGGCTGGCCCAAGTCCACCAGCTGAGCTCAGGGCAGTAGCGGGAGTCAAACCAGCAGAGTACTGATTCTCAGCCCAACCACTTAACCACTATGCTACAGCAATGAATTGTAACATTAATACAGATTGAAAAGTTCTTGGACACAAGAGTTGCTTCAGCATATTTCACACTCATGTAGCTGCCTTTCAAGTCACTCCCTGCCCCAGATCTTGTGTTTGGTGACCATCTTCCGTATAGCAAGCTTGATTTCATTGTTCCTCAAGGTATAAACCATGGGGTTCATCAGTGGAAAGACCACGGTGTGGAAGATGGCCACTATCTTGTCGAGGGGGAAGTCCTGGAATGGGCGGCAGTACATGTAGATAGCAGGGGCAAACATGATGAAGACGATGATGATGTGGGTGACACACGTGGAGGCTGTCTTCCTCTTCCCCTTGGTGGAGCTGGACCTCACTTTGGCCAGCAGGGCTCCATAGGAGAGGAGGAGGAGGATGAAGCACATCAAAGTGGCCAAACCACTGTTGACGAACATGACGAACTCCAAGGCATAAGTGTCCGTGCAAGCCAGCTTGATGATCTGATTGATATCACAGAAGAAATTGTCCAGTCTGTTCGGTCCACAGAAAGGAAGATGAATGATGGGGATGAACTGTATCAAAGAATGCATCAAACCAAGAAGCCAGACACTTGCAATGAGGCTCCAGCAGACTCCTTTGCTCACCACGTTACCGTAACGTAGTGGGTGGCAGATAGCCACGTATCGATCAAAGGCCATGCCAATCAGGAGAAGGAACTCGGCTGCTCCCAGCCAGTGGAGGAAGAAGATCTGGGCCATGCAGCCCCAGTAGGAGATGGCTTTCTGCCGCGAGTACAAGTCAGCCAACATTTTGGGTGGTGTGATGGCGCAGTAGCAGAGATCCAGGAATGCCAGGTTTCCAAGGAAGAAAAACATGGGAGATCTGAGACGAGGGTTGCTCCAGATGGTTAGGATGATTAGGATGTTCACGGGCAGAAGGAGGGAGTCAATGAAGAGGAAGAGGAAAAAGAGGCAGAGCTGGATCTCCCTCGTTTGTGAGAGACCCAGCAGCACAAACTCTTTCACCATGGTTGTGCAGTTCTCCCGTCGCATCCTGCGGAGTACATCTCCTGTAGAACAAAACAGTCAGAAGGAATTACAGTGTTTGAAAACGTCAGCTACAAGAAAAACACTGGGATAAAGGTCTCTAAATACGAGAAGTTAATAATTGCAAGACGATAAAATTTATTCTTATCAAATATTATGTGTGTGATCTTATAAGAAAATAGTTGTGAGGATAATAATAACTTTGTAAACCGCTCTGAGTGGATGTCCAGTTGTCCTAAATGGTGGTATATAAATAAAATATTATTATTATTAAATGTATTATTCTCAAAATGCCCAAAGTGTCTTTTTAAAATTTTAACAGTCTGATCAGTTTGAAAAGATCAATTCTGATTTGAAAAGGATTATAAAGAGGTGTTGGAACAAAACCAAGTCCAAAATTAAAGAGACATTTCCCCTCCCTCTATAACTCCCTGGATGATAAATTTAAAACTATATTATGCCAATAAAGGTTACTGGAACTGGAAATTTAAAACTAAATTTTCCTCTTGTCCCTGAGTGGGGGGGGTGAAGATGAATTTTTCCCCCTTGGCACATTGTTTTGTGTCCCTCTCCAAGTGTGGTCTAAATTTGGAGTCCTCTTCACCAGAAGTTATGGCAGAATATTCCCCCTCTGTAGTCTCCAGATTAGATTAATTACTGCCAGAATCAGGCCATTAAACTCTCTTCCAATTGGTAACATTTGGGGAGCACTATTTGAAAACTTTCTCTTGTGTATAATTCTTCCTATCCCTCTCAAATTTTTTTATTTTAATCTCCCTCATTTTGTTCTCAAATTAAGACATTTCACCAGTTCTTTTATATGTGAATCAAAACCCTCTGAAGAGGGTGTCCCCTTTAATTTGTCTTCTAAGGTACTGATTTTAACCAGCAGTTTCTCAGAATCTTGTACAGCCCGATCAATACTTACATAAGATCAAAAGCACATTTATTCAGAATTGCAATCCATTTGTGTTTGAACTCCTCATAGTCCAAAAATATTGCAGGGGCCTTTTGTACACTTAGATCCCTGGGAATGTGGTTCACTCTACAGTCATCAGTAAGTGATGCTAGATGTAAAGTTGTAATGTAAAATTGTAATTGTGCCAATCTGGCAGACAGGTTCTTAAATGACCTTGTAACAATGTAGGAACATTAGACAATATACATTCCTTATCTTCTTCTGAGAATGCAAACGTATTAATAAGTTGCGCTTTGTAACGTTAGTCTCCTGTAGAACATGCAGGAAGACTGGAATGTTATATTGGAAACCAATAACAGATAAACAAATTCTGGAGGCCCCACTTCAAAAAGAAAGTAGACAAAATCGAGAGGGTGCAGAAGAGGACGAAGAGAATGATCAGGGGTCTGGAGACTGAGCCCTACAAGGAAAGGCTGAGGACCTTGGGAATGTTAATTTGGAGAAGAGGAGATTGAGGAGGGACATGATTGCTCTCTTTAAATATTTGGAGGAGGGCAAGGAGCTGTTCCAGTTGGCAGCAGAGGATAGGACCCAAAGCAACGGGCTTAAATTACATGCACAAAGTCACCGGCTGGATATTAGGAAAAACTTTTTCACGGTCAGAGTAGTTCAAAGGTGGAATCAGCTGCCTAGGGAGGTGGTGAGCTCCCCCTCACTGGCAGTTTTCAAGAAGAGGCTGGATGAATCTTTGTCAGGGATGCTTTAGGCTCATCCTGCATTGGGCAGGGGGTTGGACTAGAAGGTCTGTATGGCCCCTTCCAATTCTGTGATTCTGTTTCTGTGAAAAACGAGTGTTCTCTATCAGCTTCACTGTAAGTCTTCCAAGCCAATTCAAGTCAAGTCAAGTTAGCCTTTATTGGCATATAGCAGCAATTCAAGGCAAGCCAATTCAAATGTCGAATGAAACCAAAGGAGGGGCGATACGGTTATATGATTCCCCCTTATTCTTGGTGACAACAAGTTTGAGAGACAGTTGCTTCCTTTTGGAAGACAAAGCAGAGGGGACTTAATATCTGCTTCATTTACAAAGACATAAGGAGAACACTGGGAGGGAAAATGGCATGCTATAGCTCAATTGCAACGGAGCTTGGAAGCTAAGCAGGGTCAGTACTTGAACGGACGACCACCAAGGAAGACTGCGGAAAAAGGCATTTGCAATTTGACAAAACAGCTCTTCTTCTCACTTACCTTGAAATCCCCTTCGTGGGGTTGCCATAAGCCCGTTGTGACTTGATGGCACATCCACATGCAAGTAGAACACATTGGAAGCAAAGAGCCGTTCCTGCAGGGAAGCAGAGCAGCTACTCCAGAGAGAGAGAGAAGGAAAGACTCTTTCTTTACCAGATGTAGCTTGGGATGTTTATGCAACAGGGATATTGCAGCATACAGTCTGTTGCCTTCCCCCCCTAAGAAATTATTGATTCGCTTGAATTGTCTGAAGTCGTTTCTTGCCAGTGTGTTAATTTAATCAGACAAATCCAGGAAGATGTACAAAGAAGGAGGTGATGAAGGAAGGCTTTCAAAAACCTTGGTTCAAATCAGGCATCCTGCCGGCTACCAAGGTCCGGTCTTAAGAAAAGAAGGCACACACAGAACTGATACTGGAAAATGGGAGAAGTCAACTTACCCTTCGGTGCCTTGCACGGAAGAAAGGCCAGGATGTGTCAGCCCCAGCTCTTCATGCTTCCCAGCACTAAATCACCTCCAGTATCTCCATGAGAAGCCCCTAATGCGAGCCCAGACCTGCTCTGTGGCTGGAAGTAAATCTAACCTAGTCCTTGGAGAGCTTGTTAAGAAAAAGGAGTAGTGGCTGAGATTTCTAGCAGTGGAATCATCCTCAGGGAGGAATCAGAACAAATCTGAGTCCCAATTCCTTCTGCCTTTCCCAGAGGTTGTGTGGCTTGGCTTTCTGGCTGGAGTCAGCTCTGATATGATTTGCCACCCAGGGACAATTCATGAAGCAGAATTTTAATCCAAGTTGATATCTGATAGACCAGCCGTCTTCAACCTATGGGATAGGGACCTTCAGGTAGTTGGTGGACCCCACCTCCTGAGTGGCTACCCAACCTAAAAGCTGCTGTTTTGTTTGCCTGTTGGAAAGACCAGTTTCTATTGCACATCTAAAGAGCATTTTGACGGGATGGCAAAAGGAGGTCCTGACTCTGACCCCTGACTTGTTCTTCACTACATTCCAGCTGCTGGTATTTAGTTTGCATTTTCTGTCTGTAATGTAGTGTTGCCAACCTCCTAGTGGGGCCAAGAATTCTCCTGGATTTGTAACTGATCTCTGGACTCCAGACAGCCATTCTCCTAAAGGAAATGGTGCCATGCCCTTCTTCCTCCCCCCTACCAAACTCTGCCCTCCCCAGGCACCATCCCCAAATCTCCAGGAATTTCCCAAGCTAGAATTGGCAACACTATGCCCCTTGCTGTCTTGGACGGCTGCCCACAGTGGTTAGGTAAATTTGCCAAGTCTCCTGCTCTAGTGGTAAAACCCAGAAGTCATATCATGGATGCTAGGATTTTCCTAAAGGCTAGAGTGTCCCATGATGTCACTTTTATTTATCAGAAGTGATGTCAGCATGCCAGTGGAGGGTTGCCACGCCATGCCATACCTGGCAACTAGTGGGATAGTTTGAGAGCAGGGATATTTTTAGGGGGGAGGGGGGAACACTGTCAGCTGCAGGACAACGTCATGTGGGATAAGAATCCTATGTCTCTATTCAGTCCAGGGGGAGGGGGGTTCATTGTTCTGTATTTGTGAAAGTATTTCAAATGCAGAATGTGTTTCTAAAAGGATCATTTTCATACCATTAAAAGCTAGCTACTAAGAGTCTCTCTACACAAGACATCTTACACGGGGACGCTCAAGTTACTTACTTTCCGTGTGGCCTTATATTCAAGTGTTCTCTGTCTCCCTAGCAGTGCGTGTGCATCCCTAATGGGAGAACAAGTGTAAGATCTTTCACTGGAGCATCTTAAAGACAACCCAAACAAGAATGGCTTCTGGGAAGAAAAAACACCGATCTTGCTTGAACACTGGTAAGACAGCTCACAATCGTGGACAGGTCACCAGGAAGTCTTCTCCCTACACTCTTGCTGTGCTGGACTTGGAACACTGTCGTTGAAGTAAAGAGGGAGGCCATGCCTCAGCAGAAGAAAGGTCCCGGTTTAGACCTTGACATCTTTATTGAAAGAGTCTCAAGTGGCAATTCTGAGAAAATCCTCTGCTTCAGAGAAGAGAGACGTACTGGCAGAGTAAACAATACTTCATGAATGGCGCTTTGGTCTGACTTAGAATGGTGCAGTTTCAATGTTCTCTGTTTTTTTACCGGGAAGTGGCATGGAGTCATAAAGAAGCAATTAACAGAGTTCGGGAAGGGAACATGACTCAGAGAGGGAGCATCAGGTTTCTAGGGAAGAGGTCCAAGGTTCAGTTCCTACTATCTCCAGTACTTTTCTTTAAAAAAAAATATTGGCCCCAGTGGCGCAGAGTGGTAAGTGGCAGTACTGCAGCCCAAGCTCTGCTCACGACCTGAGTTCGATCCCGGCAGAAGCCGGGTCCAGGTAGCTGGCTCAAGGTTGACTCAGCCTTCCATCCTTCCGAGGTCAGTAAAATGAGTACCCAGTTTCCTGGGGGTAAAGTGTAGATGACTGGGGAAGGCAATGGCAAACCACCCTGTAAAAAAGTCTGCCAAGAAAACATTGTGATGGGACGTCCCCCCATGGGTCAGTAATGACCTAGTGCTTGCACTACCTTTACCTTTAGTAGATAATATGAAGGAACTTTAGCAGAGAGTTGTAGTCAGTCAGAGAGGAAAATACTTACTGTGATACATCAGTGTTCTTGCTCAATATAAAGAGGCTTTATAGGAGTTTTGTCCGTCAAAAACCACACAACAATGAGAAGCCAGGAAAGATGAATTCCCAGCTCAAAATATAGCCTCTGATGACCACCACAACTAGACGTGGTACACATGTGTAAACTTTAGTCCTCCTTTTCTCACCTCTAGTCCAATGCAGAATATGTCAACACCATGATATGTCTGCATGGGGCCATACCTGAATCCTGGCTCATGGTCACTGATGTCATTTGGTAGAACTGGGGGCTGGAGTACAATGTGCAAAAGACAATTCTCTGTCTCCTAGAATTTACGCTAGAACTTCTCAAGCAAGAGGTCTGCATTTGCTCAACAGCCTCCTCATGGCTTGCTTGATCTCCTTATTCCTCAAAGTGTAGATCATGGGATTCATCAAGGGGAAGACCATGGTGTGGAATACGGCCACGACCTTGTCAAAAGGAAAGTCCTGGAAAGGACGGCAGTAGATGTAGATGGCAGGACCAAACATGACAAACACAATGATCATGTGGGTGATACATGTGGAGGCAGCTTTGCTCTTCCCTTGGCTTGAGCCTGTCCTCACCTTGACCAGCAGGATCCCATAGGAGATGAGAAGCAGGATGAAGCCAATCAGGGTGGAAAGGCCACTGTTCACAAACATGAAGAGCTCCAGGGCGTAGGTGTCTGTGCAAGCCAATTTCACCATCTGGGTGATGTCACAGAAGAAATTGTCCAGCTTGTTGGGGCCACAGAAAGGGAGGGGAATAATCAAGATGACCTGGATAATGGAGTGCACAAATCCCAAGAACCAGGATCCCACCACCATGGCACTGCAGACTGGCCTGCTCACTACACTCGAGTAATGCAAGGGGTGGCAAATGGCCACGTAGCGATCGATGGCCATGGCGATGAGAAGGAAGACCTCCGATCCCCCGAGCAAATGGAGGAAGAAGAGCTGGGCCAAGCAGCCTCTGTAGGAGATGGTCTTGTGGCTGGAGAAGAAGTCGGCCAGCATCTTGGGAGGGGTGACGGAGCAGTAGCAGATATCCAGGAAGGCCAGGTTGGCCAGGAAGAAGTACATGGGGGAGCCCAAGCGAGGGTCGCTGCGGATGGTCAGGATGATGAGGACATTTCCTGGCAGGACCAGCGAGTAGAAGGCAAGGAACAGGACAAAGAGGAAGAGCTGGACCCCTCTGGCCTGGGAGAGGCCCAGCAGGACAAACTCCTTCACCGCCGACTGATTCCCTGGCTGCATGCCCCCTGTGGATTTCACTGCAGGAAATGCACAGATCTGCAAAGAGGAACAACTGGTTCAAGTCGAAAATTAAATATATCTTAAATATGGCATCCATTTCCCCAGGTGGCCCAAGGGCCATTTGGTTTTCTTGTTTGTCCTCCTGTGCTAAAGGGGAATGACTGCTTGATTTCAAGGGATGCTCTCTCATCTACAGAGAGCAGAAAATGTGGTCTTTCACTCCCATCCTAACTTACCTCACAGTTATTATGAGGAATAAAGTGGGGTCGGCCCTTGGCAACTTCCTAAGTTCCGCGAATGTCAAGTAGGAGGCCATCTTGATAGCTACAGGCTTCAGATGCTCTGCTGACTGTGCTTGGGGCTTTCATACACCTTTACTTGTCCATTTTGAACAGTACCTTCTTCCCCTTTAATCGAGAGTTATCATCACTCCACCTCCTTCTGTACCCCATAAAAACACTAGCATGTAATAGTTATGCGTCTACTCATTGTATTTCTACCAGGGCAATGTGACCATGCTTCCCACTTTCTCCATTTCACCTTCATAACTAGAGTGGTCAACCTTCAAATGAGGTCTGGAGGTCTCCTAAAATGACAAGTGATCTCAAAACTACAGAGATCAGTTCTCCTGGACACAGTGGCTGCTCTGGAGAGTGGACTCTATGGCATTATAATCGCTCCGCTCTTAAGATTTTCTCCCCAGCTTATGATTTTCCTGGAGATTTTGGGGATAGAGCTTGGAGAGGGTGGGGTTTGAGGAAGAGAGAAGAAGAAGAAGAAAAGTTGGTTTTATACCCCGCCCTTCACTACCCGAAGAAGTCTTGGAGTGGCTTACAATCACTTCCTTTCCCCACAACAAACAACCTTTGAGGTAGAAGGGGTAAGAAAGCTCTAAGAGAGCTGCGACTGGCCCAAGGTCACCGAGCTGGGTTCAAGCGGAGTGGGGAATCAAACCTGACTTTCCAGATGAGAGTCCTGCCGTTCTTAGCCACTACACCAAACTGGCTATAATGCCATACAGTCCACCCTCCAAAGGGACCATTTTCTCCAGGAGAACTGATCTCTGTGGCCTGGATATCAATTATAATTTTGGGAGATCTTCAGCCACCACCTGAAGGTTAGCATCCAAAACCAAATCCCCAGGGATTTGCTGGAGTTGGCAACTTTACTGACAACCATCTTGTGAGGTAGGCTATGCTGAGAGTGAGTCCAAGGCTGCATAACAAGCTTCATGGCTGAGTAACAATTTGGTCTCTCCAGGCCTTGACTGGCATTCCAACCACAGCTCACTATATAGTTTCATCTTCTCCTAAACTTCAGGTTTAAATTGGGGAAGGGGAGGGCTTTACACCCTCCCTGGCCCAGGATTGGTGGGACAAAATGCAAAGCAGCAAAGCACCCAACGACAACTTGCAGTCTGGTCACTCATACCACATCACATGCTAATGTCTTGACTCAAACACAAAACTTCCTCTTCACAAAACAAGTTCTAATTCCCCCACCCCATGGAGAAGATATTGCTAGTGTGAGCAGATGTTTTATGACGTCTTCAATTACTTTCCCAGGAGGCAGCAATTCCTCTGATCCCGTACTGTAAAAATAATTGAGCAGGTTTTGAAAATGGGGACATGAGAACTTCCATGGAAAGAATGCAGGCTTGTTTTTAGAAGAGGAACATTCAACAGAGCCAAACTACAAAAGACGCCTGACACAGGTTGGACACTTGTCAGCTTCCCTCAAGTTTTGATGGGAAATGTAGGCATCCTGGTCTTGCAGCTGTAATGGAGAGCCAAGCTGTAAAACCAGGACGCCTACATTTCCCATCAAAACTTGAGGGAAGCTGACTAGTGTCCAACCTGTGTCAGGCGTCACTTGTAGCTTGGCTCACAGCGGCAGCTGACTCCCCCACCTACCCAAGTGACCTCCCCTCCCACCCCTGTCCACCAAGCCAACTCCCCCGCCCCCCGATTCATGGTGCATTTTTCAAAAACAGTATTACCCTTGTTGCATTGAAGAGACCGCTTTGTGTCTTGAAGGAGGGAGGGGGCAACTTAAACAAAATATTACTCATTTTAGGAAGGTGTTGATTATGAACTTGCAGGAGCTGCTGAACTTAATGACAGTTCCCATTCAGTGCATTCTCGTACATTTCCGATGGTACTGATTTGCAGATGTAGAAGGACTTTGCATGGGGTGACTATTAGGAAATCGCCGAGTTCCTGTTCATTCCTCACCTGCAAACACGGCAGCCCCACCCACTGGGAAAGAGTGCTTGCCGAAATAAGAATCTTTATAAGGATAATTATCAAAAAGTCTAGGCAACAATTACTGAAAATTTGCAGAGATGGGAAAAATTGAAAATTTCATGGCTAGGAAGAATATTTGCTGTGAAAATGAATATATCACCCAAATTGTATAAGGTAGTGTAAGTCTCAAATTAATTTCAACTCCTACGAGGAAAGGCTGAGGGCCTTGGGAATGTTTAGTTTGGAGAAGAGGAGGTTGAGGGGGGACATGATTGCTCTCTTTAAATATTTGAAAGGCTGTCATTTGGAGGAGGGCAAGGAGCTGTTCCAGTTGGCAACAGAGGGTAGGATCCGAAGCAATGGGCTTAAATTACATGCACAAAGGTATCGGCTGGACATTAGGAAAAACTTTTTCACGGTCAGAGTAGCTCAAAAGTGGAATCAGCTGCCTAGGGAGGTGGTGAGCTCCCCCTCACTGGCAGTTTTCAAGAAGAGGCTGGATGAATAGTTGTCAGAGATGCTTTAGGCTGATCCTGCACTGGGCAGGGGGTTGGACTAGATGGTCTGTATGGCCCCTTCCAACTCTATGATTCTGTGATTCTATGATTCTACTGTCTGCATAAGCTGTATAATGCACTTTTTATTGTCATAGCCTATTTTTTCTTTCAAATAAAAACTTCTATTTAAAAATTTTTTTTAAGGGAAAGAGTACTTGCAGCCCTGTATCTTGGTCCTTTTCTCATCCCCACCCCTCTCCATACTACCCATTTAAAAATAAAGGTGTACTGAGGCCAAAAGGCGAAGAAAAAATAGTCAAGCATCCTTCCAAGGTGCCTGGGTCCTGATCCAAATGAGACCCCTCCCTTTTCCAGCTACCAGCTGCCATTTCATCACAGACACCAAAGACTATGTTCTTATTCTCTGAGATCTGAGACATTTGAATGGGCCCCAGATACTGTTTGGGTGCATCTTCCAATAACTGGGGGAAATTCAAGTGTTTTTTTTTCTCATGTGGTTTGACCCTCTATTTGTCAAAGACAAAGTTCCCCGGATCCCTACAAATCACTTTCCTTATTTTGTCCCCTTTCCTCCATTTGGAAATACTTTATTAGTTTAAAAAAACAAACTACAGATTGCTGGAAATGCCATCCTAGTCATTGTGGGGGAAGAAGGAGGAGGCAGGATGAATATACTTTCATACATAAATGTTTGGGATTTATTGAGAAGTGATCTTGCTTCATAATATATTGGAACAGAAATAAGACTAATGTGTAGATGAAGCTGGCCATACTAAAATAATTTGAACCCTTTTTCTTGATTAAATTCTTTACAGATAAAAATGGTGTATTTACAGTGATATGCTCTGAGTCCCGTGGCACAGAGTGGTAAGCAGCAGTACTGCAGCCCACACTCTGCTCACAACCTGAGTTCGATCCTGGTGGAAGCTGGGTTCAAATAGCTGACTCAAGGTTGACTCAGCCTTCCATCCTTCCGAGGTCGGTAAAATGAGTACCCAGTTTCTCGGGGGTAAAGCATAGATGATTAGGGAAGGCAATGGCAAACCACCCCATAAAAAGTTTGCTAAGAAAATGTCTTGATGTGACATCCCCCCATGTGTCAGTAATGACTCGGTGCTTGCACAGGGGACTACCTTTACCTTTACCTACAGTGATATAGCTGATGTGGTGAGATAATGGATCTAATATAGCATGAATCAAAAACGAATTATGGGCTGTTTTCACACTGCTTACCGGCCATGGACTGCAGTTTTCGTGCGAAATTGCACCAGGAAGATGCTGTCATTCCGGGAGCTTGGCACAATGTTCTCTGGCCGGTAAGCAGTGTGAAAATGGCCATGGTTAATATTTTAATTATCAATCGGTCTTGGTTGAGTTACCCTAAGTATGGGTGAAATGGATAATTGCTAGAGGAACATTTTTGTAATGGTTTGTACCAATTGCAAACTGTTTGTACACAGGAAACTACCGTATACTGAATCAGAACCTTGGTGCATCAAGGTCAGTATTGTCTAATCAGACAGGCATCAGCTTTCCAGGGTCTCAAGCCAAGAATATTGCCAACAAGCAGTTCCTGAGCCTTCAAAGGGCGTCTAGCCACCAGGGTGTGTTTAGGCTGGAGAAGAGAAGAATCAACACAGACATGATTTCATCTTCTATTACCTGACAGCCACCACACACAGGAGGGCAAAGACTCATTCGTTGCTGCTCCGGAGGGCAAGACCAGTTCTAATGGGCTTAAGATACTTAATAGTGAGACGTTAGGAGGAGCATCCTGATGGTAAGAGTGGTTTGAAAATAGAACAAGTTACCTGGTGGGATTCTAGAGGTCTTCAAGTAGAGGATGAACAGCCATCTGTCAGGAAGACCCTTGCTATGGATCTTCTGCATTGAACAGGAGGTTGTACTAGGTGATCCAGAAGGCTTCTTCCAACACTAGGAATTTGTAAGTCAGACACAGAGAGGGCAAAATGAGGGAATTTTGGCAGGTGCGGCTTGACATTCAGGGTTGAGAAAAGCTGCTTTTGAATAAAGAATTCCAAAACAAAAGGTTCCCAGTCCTCTCCGGCATTTGGTCACCCCTGTGGGAGGATCTGCAGGAGATACGCTTCTCCCCTAGACTTTCATGTCAGTTTTGGAACAAAAACCTTCTGAATGAAGACCAAGCAGGAACAAAACACCTCAACATGACCTCAACACACCCAGTGAGTAAGGATTGGTTTGATGGGAACCAAACATTCATGAAAAAGGAAACAGACACACATTCTGGGTATCCTGTGAGGAGGGAAAATAAAGAGATGTTGCCACTGAAGGCATTGTGGTATATTTCCAAATCCATGTGCTCTACCAAGAAAATAATAGAGTACCATGATATATCAGACAATGTCCCCCAGTTTTTGGAAGATGCACCCAAAAAGTATCTGGGGCCCATTCAAAGGTCTTAAATCTTGGGAAATAAGAACATCGTGTTTGGTGTCTGTGATGGCTTTAATAGTCCCAGGTTCAAATCACGGACTTCTTCTTGCCAGGCTGACTTTAGACTACCAGTTAGAAGAGGAAAAGCAGAAGAGGGTGAGAGTATCAGAAAATGAGAAAGATGGACCTACCATTCAGTGCTTTGATGGGAAGAGAGCGACCGTCAGCCAGCAAAGGCTATTCGTGCATCTCGACACTACATTGTCCCTGGATTCATAAGAAAGCACCACGACAGAACAGACCTGCTCCCTTCTTAGCCCTGGAAGAAAGCCTAGCCCAGCCCAGCATTCAGGGACCTTGTTAAAAAGTTAACAGCTGAAATCACAGTGGGTGAGAGTATCCTGTGGGTGGAGGGTGTGTGTGTGAAGACAAATGAACCAGGATCACAAGAACATTGGTTTCCCCCTGTGGCTTGTTTCTTTAAGTCATCAGTGGTATGACCCCCAATCCCCCCATGTCCTCCTAGCAAATTATGGGAAAGGTGGGATTTGAACTCGAGCTTCTACTCTGATATCTTAGTCCACATTGATTTTATTGTAATAATAATAACTGATGGCCCTTCAGATCATTTCTCAATCATATTTAAGCATACAATGCAAAGGTTTATTTATTTACTTCATTTATACCATGGGTTTCTTCCCAGCAGGGACCCAAAGTGGTTTACATTATTCTCCTCCTCTCCATTTCATCTTCACAGCAACCCTGTGAGGTAGGTTAGGTTGAGTGTGTGACTGGCCCTAGGTCACCCTGCGACCTTGCAGACTGGGAATTCAAGCTTAGATTTCTCAGATCCTAGTCCAATACACTAACTGCCATACCACACGCTGGCTCCTTGCACGATGCTGGCTTTTTGCCCAGGTTGAATGCATGTGAAACCTCTTAATGCTGAGGAAGGCAAGGGGTTTTTCCCAGACTTCTTTGGCACTCATGCAGGTTCAAGGTCTGGAAATAGCCTGTGAGATTCTGGAATGGGCTCTACTCCAAGCCATGACTCTCCAGTCTGGAGTGCTGGACTGAGTCCACATCTTCTGGAGATTTTGGGGCATTGGATTTGCCTGATCTTCTACACTGGCACATAGAAAATTCTGCTCAAATTCCATCTCCTTAGTTTCTCAGTTATTTGGCCTCCCAACCATCAGTTGTCCTCTGGAGTTTGTGATACTTCTAGAGCCTTTGTGTAATTTGCCAGCTGTCTGCTTTTTGACATACTTTGGCCTGAGAGCTTGGATGGATTGTTTTGTGGGTAAGGGATGCGGCTGGATGACCGTTGACTTGAGGAAACTCCATTCAGGGCAGGATTGTATTATGGGAATTGTGCTGGTTGGTATTCTTCTGTGTTCTATTTTAACAACAACAACAACAACAACAACAACAACATTTTATTTATATACCACCCTTCAGGACAACTTAATGCCCACTCAGAGTGGTTTAAAAAGTATGCCATTATTATCCCCACAACAACAAACACCCTGTGAGGTGGGTGGGGCTGAGAGAGCTCCAGTGAACCATTCATGACTAGCCCAAGGTCACCCAGCTGGCTTCAAGTGGAGGGGTGGGGAATCAATCACGGCTCTCCAGATTAGAGTCCTGCACCACTACACCAAACTGGCTCTTTATATGCACATCACACACACAAGGAGGGCATAATTCTGCTTCAAGAAAATATTGATTTATTTGTTTAAGGCATCATCCAACTAAATGCAAATACTTAAATATCATTGATTTCATGGGAGGAGAGAGAGGCACCTTCTTAACTCTTTCATTGACTTACATCATGTGCTATGTCTTGGTCTTTGTGGCACTGAAGTTTGGCTACATATAGGAATGCCAACCTGTCACCAACAAACTTCGAGGAGCTTTCTGTGAGCCGAACCCTGGAAAAATGGTACCACTGATGCTGTGACATCATTTCCAGGTGAAAACCTAGAAGTGATGTCAAAGTCTACCACAATGCTCTAAGAATTCCACAGAACTCTACAGTAAACACCGTTTGTGGAATTCCTAGAGCATCGCCATAGGCTGTGACATCATTTCTGGGTTTTCACCCAGAAATGATGTCATAGCCTCAACAGCCTTGCCCCTTCTGTTCTTTCTCTCATTGCTGAGTTATTCAGAAAGAGGCAGGTGAGTGTGGCAGCAGGGGATTGCCAGTTATCAGCAGGCATTTGGCATCCCTAGCTGGATACCTGTTTTACTTCCTGCTTCTAAGCAAGAGACACAGGATATAAAGAAATAGCAAAGAGTCCAGTAGCACCTTTAAGACTAACCAACTTTATTGTAGCCTGTTGTGCAAATAAATACAACGGGCTCTAGAAAGCTGGGGCTGGGGAGGGCTGGTGGGAGGGTGTGGTTAGAAAGGGCTGGCAGGTGGGGGGCAAGAGGGGGTCTGGGGAGACGAGAGCTGGAGGGGTCTGGGGAGTGATGGCAGGTAGGGGGGCAATGGAGGTTTGGAGAGGCCTGAGAGGCAGGTGGGGTGTGGAGAGGAATGGCAGGTAGGGAGGCAATGGGGTTTTGGGGAGGGCTGAGAGCCAGGTGGGGAGGGCTGAGAGCCAGGTGGGGTGTGGAAAGGAAAGGCAGGGAGGGAGGCAATGGGGGTTTGGATCGGAGAACGGAGTGCCGCAGCTCCAGGGGCCTTGCAGGGCGGTGGCAGTGCCCTCCGAAAGCGGCCTGCCCGGCACGCTTTTATGTGCACCCCGCGCAGGTGCACCAGCATCAATGTGAGTATTCAGGCACACGCTAAGGGAATTATATAGTAGGATAAGCTTTCGAGACAAAAGCATCTGATGAAGAGAGCTGTGCTTATGCTACAATGAAGTTGGTTAGTCTTAAAGGTGCTACTGGACTCTTTACTATTTTGCAACTACAGGCTTACATGGCTAACTCTTCTGGATCAATGACCCTGGAGAGAATGGTTCCTTTGAGCGTGGACTCTGTGGCATCACCTCCCAGCTGACATCCCTCCTCTCCTTATCCTCCATCCTCCCCAAGTTCCACCCCCAAATCTCCATGAATTTCTCAACCCAGAATTGGCAACTGTAAAGAAAGGGCATGATTGTGCTCAGACCATGCTAGGGTCACAGTGGTACTGTGCATAGCCCTTCTTGCTTCCAGGCTTGGAAGGTGTGTTCTTCCTCAGGGTCACTGATGGCATCTGGTAGAGTTTGAGGCTAAAGCACAACAGGCAGAAGATATCTCTCTGCTGAAGAGGTCCAGCTTCCTCAAATGTACAAGCCCCATCAAGCCAGAGGTCTGCATTTGCTCAACAGCCTCCTCATGGCTTGCTTGATCTCCTTATTCCTCAAAGTGTAGATCATGGGGTTCATCAAGGGGAAGACCACGGTATGGAATACGGCCATGACCTTGTCAAAGGGGAAATCCTGGAAAGGACGGCAGTAGATGTAGATGGCAGGACCAAACATGACGACCACCATGATCATATGGGTGATGCAAGTGGAGGCAGCTTTGCTCTTCCCTTTGCTCGAGCCTGTCCTCACTTTGACCAGCAGGATCCCATAGGAGATGAGGAGGAGGATAAAACAGATTAGGATGGAAAGGCCACTGTTCACAAACATGAAGAACTCCAGGACGTAGGTGTCCGTGCAAGCCAATTTCACCATCTGGGTGATGTCACAGAAGAAATTGTCCAGCTTGTTGGGGCCACAGAAAGGGAGCGGGACAATCAAGATGACCTGGATAATGGAGTGCACAAATCCCAAGAACCAGGATCCCACCACCATGGCACTGCAGACTGGTCTGCTCACTACTCTCGAGTAATGCAAGGGGTGGCAAATGGCCACGTAGCGATCGATGGCCATGGCGATGAGAAGGAAGACCTCCGATCCCCCGAGCAAATGGAGGAAGAAGAGCTGGGCCAAGCAGCCTCTGTAGGAGATGGTCTTGTGGCTGGAGAAGAAGTCGGCCAGCATCTTGGGAGGGGTGACGGAGCAGTAGCAGATATCCAGGAAGGCCAGGTTGGCCAGGAAGAAGTACATGGGGGAGCCCAAGCGAGGGTCACTGCGGATGGTCAGGATGATGAGGATATTTCCTGGCAGGACCAGCGAGTAGAAGACAAGGAACAGGACAAAGAGGAAGAGCTGGACCCCTCTGGCCTGGGAGAGGCCCAGCAGGACAAACTCCTTCACCGCCGACTGATTCCCTGGCTGCATGCCCCTTGTGGATTTCACTGCAGGGAACGCACAGAGCCGCAAAGAGAAAGAATTTCCTACAGTGCAAAATAAAAGCACAGACTTGTCTATACTTGCTTGAGTCCCAGGGCTCAGCCTTTTATGTGTGTGTTTTAAAAAAATAGGGCTTCTGTACTAGTAAAAGTGCCGTAACCTGGATAGCCCAGGCAAGCCCGTTCTCATCAGATCTCAGAAGCTAAGCAGGGTCAGCCTTGGTGAGTAATTGGATGGCAGACCTCCCTTGAAGACCAGGGCTGCAGAGGCAGGCAATGGCAAACCACCTCAGTCTCTTGCCCTGAAAACCCCATCAGGGGGTGCCATAATTCAGCTATGACTTGACAGCACTCTCCACCACCACCAACTCCACCACAGAGGAACTCTGGGTTCAAATTCTTTTTCATCCAATTAACTTCTCATCTGTGAAGTTAACAAAGGTGTGGTCTATTTCAGGTGGGTAGCTGTGTGGGTTTGTAATCGAAGAGCAAGATTTGGGTCCAGTAGCACCTTAAAGACCAAATAGATTTGCAGAGGATGAGCTTTCGAGAGTCAGATCTCCCTTTGTCTAAATTATCTCATAGGATGAAAGTGACAGACCCTTTGTAACTTCCCTGGATGACAGGTGGCAGGCAACCACAACAGATACAGTGTTTAGCACTCAGGGTGCTCTTCAAAGCAGACATTGGTATTTCTCATGGTTAGCAGCCACTTATTCCTATAGCTCCTTCTGCCCTGTTAAACAGAGCTGCCATTGCTTTCCCGTTTCCCCTAAGTCAACTGGTTGATATTTTTGCTCTCCTTCACAATCACACAAATTGTTTAGAGCGGCCACTATAGTTCTCCACTCCTCCAGCTTATTCTCACCGCAACCTTGTAAGGTAGGTTAGGCTGAGTAAGTGTGACTGGCCCAAGGTCAGCTAATAAGCTACATGGCTGAGTAAGGACTAGTTGAATATTCTAACTACTACAAAATATTGTATCATTGTTGGGCTTTACCATTTTCTAATCATCAATAGTAGTCTGCTACTATTTATTGCTGCCATCTGAATGTATATTTTTATATGCAAATATATTATTTTATGTATTGTTGAAGGCTTTCACGGCTGGAGAATGATGGTTGTTGTGGATTTTCCAGGCTGTATAGCCGTGGTCTTGGCATTGTAGTTCCTTTGAAAATCCACAACAACCATATTATTTTATATTTTTTCTAACAATCTATTTATGGTTTTAACTGTATAAATTAATTTTAATGTCTTTTAATATGCTGTAATCTACCCTGAGCCCTTCGTGGGGAGGGCACAATAGAAATCCAAATAAATAAATAAATAAATAAATCCCCCACAAACGATTTGACTTGCAAAAAAAAAAGCAAGCAAAACACAGAGTTGAAAGCCCCTTGCTGGGGTCGCCATAAGTCAGTTGTGGCTTGATGGCACTTCACTCACACAGCAGATGGTCTATTTTATGAATTACTGAAGTGGATTTTGTACTCGACCTACCATGATTTGTGCATCTCTCCAAGTTAGTAAATGCAAATTTTCATCTTTTACAAAAACAGTTTCCAGACTCAGTGTACTTAGAGGGGAAAATATGCAGGTTCAGAGAAACATTTTATTATGCTTTCCTCCCGACAAAGTTGATGCTAAAGTATATTCTGGGGGTGTATCTCCCCATCTGGAGCATCAATTCACCCTACCTAAGAGTTTTCAAAAGTAGGCTTCAACATTTGTGACATGACAAACTGTTCAGATTGGATTCTATTTTTAGAACACTTGTGCTTAAAAGAAAAATCTGATGTCTCCCTTTCTGAGATTCAGTCCTCTAACCTGCCCATTGTTGCTTCCCAGACTCAAGTTGGATTAATTTATTTTTGGAAAGACAGCACTATGCTTTCAGGAACTAAGGAGCACTTTTGGGAAATGATTCTTTACTTAAAGAAATTGCTGATTGTTAGCAAGGCAAAGTTTCTGCATAACAGTTGCTAATATCATTAAATTTTGTACAGTTCTAATGAAGGCACTTCACATACATTTGGACATGGCGATAGAGCTATAAAAAAATCCATCTATCAGATTACTGATATCCCATTGATTCCTTTGAAGCCCCACCTGGAAATAAGGCTCTTTATGGCTCTGCACCATTGCCAGTTTGGCCACATCACAAGAAGACAAGACTCTCGGGAAAAGCCGATCATGCTAGGAAAAGTGGAAGGCCGTAGGAAAAGAGGAAGCGCAAGAACGAGATGACTTGCCTCAATAAAAAAAGCCACGTCTTCCAGTTTGTTTGAGCAAGTTTGTTAATGAGAGGGCGTTTTGGAGGCCTTTCATTCATAGGGTTGCCATAAGTCAGAAGTTATTTGATGGCACATAACACACACACATCATGGCCACAGTCTTATTCCTTCTCTCTGCTACCATTATTGATTCCTATAAAAATTTCTTGAGACCCAAAGAGGAAGAACAAGCAGCCAGGCACCCTTCCATCATTCCTGGATCCAGATGGAAGCTCTCTAATGCCAGTTACCATTTCATGCATTGCAATTGTCTCAGTTTACCAGGGACAATCCCTAATTTCCAGTCACTGTCCTTTGCAAATCACTGTACCCACTTTGACCCTCTCCTCCCCCTTTGGAAATACCTTGCTAAATAGTTTTCACTGTGGATTACTAGAGAGCCACCTTAGGTCTCCTGTAGGCTGGGGAAGAAAGGAAGGGTAAAAATAGTTAAATACACAAATGTTTGGTGTTCTCTCCCCACCCTGGACCTTGTAGATGTTAAATCTTAGGGTGAGGGTGTTTTGCCTCTAGGGCATGAACATTAAGGAATCATGAAGGGAACAGAAAGGTCCTTACAATGTGAAATCATGTGCTAGAACTGAGATAGGCAGACTCCCTTCACACGGATAAAACAGTTGCCAAAGATATATCTCTGTCTGGTGTTCTAACCTGATCAGGATTTTATTCTATTAAAAATCAGCATACATGGTTTAATCGATCAGATAAATGCAGTGAAAGGACAACTAGGCTGTGTATCTAGCACCCATATTTAGAGGCACTCTACCTGTCCGTATTGGATGCTGGGGATAAACAACAGAGGTTGTCTCCTACTCACAAGCTGTTCTGAGCCTCCAAAGAGCAGCTGGCCAAGAAGTCAGACCCAGAGGGAATCTGGGTTGGTGTCGATTGTTGTGCAGGGGTGAGAAAAGTTGATTTGGACAAAGAATTACAAAGTGCAGTTTTCCCTGTCCTCTCCGGCATCTGGTCACCCCTGTGGGAGAGTCTGCAGGAGATACGCTTCTCCCCTAGACTTTCATGTCAGTTTTGGAACAAAAATCTTCTGAATGAAAACCAAGCAGGAACAAAACACCTCAACATGACCTCAACACACCCAGTGAGTAAGGATTGGTTTGATGGGAACCAAACATTCATGAAAAAGGAAACAGAGACACATTCTGGGTATCCTGTGAGGAGGGAAAATAAAAAGATGTTGCCACTGAAGGCATTGTGGTATGTTTCCAAATCCATGTGCTCTACCAAGAAAATAAGAGTACCATGATATATCGGACAATGTCCCCCAGTTTTTGGAAGATGCACCCAAAAAGTATCTGGGGCCCATTCAATGGTCTTAGATCTCGGAAAATAAGAACATCGTGTTTGGTGTCTGTAATGGCTTTAATAGTCCCAGGTTCAAATCACGGACTTCTTCTTGCCAGGCTGACTTCAGACTACCAGTTAGAAGAGGAAAAAGGTAAGAGAGTGAGAGTATCAGAAAATGAGAAAGATTGACCTACCATTCGGTGCTTTGATGGGAAGACAGAGACCTTCAGGAAGCAAAGGCTATTCATGCATCTTGACACTACATTGTCTCTGGCCTCATAAGCAAGCACCACGACAGAACAGCCCTGCTCCCTTCTTAGCCCTGGAAGAAAGCCCAGCCCAGCCCAGCCCAGCATTCAGGGACCTTGTTAAAAAGTTAACAGCTGAAATCACAGTGAGTGAGAGTATCCTGTGGGTGGAGGGTGTGTGTGTGAAGACAAATGAACAAGTATCACAAGAACGTTGGTTTTCCCCAGTGGCTTGTTTCCTTAAGTCATCTGTGATATGACACCCCCCCATGTCCTCCTAGCAAGTTATGAGGAAGGTGGGATTTGAACTCGAGCTTCTACTCTGATATCTTTTAGTCCACGTTGATTTTCTTGTAATAATAACTGATGGCTCTTCAGGTAATTTCTCAATCATATTTAAACATACAATGCAAAGGTTTATTTATTTACTTCATTTGTACCATGAGTTTCTTCCCAGCAGGGACCCAAAGTGGTTTACATTATTCTCCTCCTCTCCATTTCATCTTCACAGCAACCCTGTGAGGTAGGTTAGGCTGAGAGTGTGTGACTGGCCCTGCGACCTTGCAGACTGGGAATTCAAGCTTAGATTTCTCAGATCCTAGTCCGATATACTAAGTGCTATACCACACGCTGGCTCCTTCCATGATGCAGGGTTTTTGCCCAGGCTGAATGTACACAAAACCTCTTGATGCTGAGGAAGGCAAGGGGTTTTTCCCAGACTTCTTTGGCACTCATGCAGGTTCAAGGTCTGGAAATAGCCTGTGAGATTCTGGAATGGGCTCTACTCCAAGCCATGACTCTCCAGTCTGGAGTGCTGGACTGAGTCCACATCTTCTGGAGATTTTGGGGCATTGGATTTGCCTGATCTTCTACACTGGCACATAGAAAATTCTGCTCAAATTCCATCTCCTTAGTTTCTCGGTTATTTGGCCTCCCAACCATCAGTTGTTATCTGGAGTTTGTGATACTTCTAGAGCCTTTGTGTAATTTGCCCACTGTCTGCTTTTTGACATACTTTGGCCTGAGAGCTTGGATGGATTGGTTTGTGAGTGTGGGTGGGACTGCCTTGTGGGTAAAAGATGGGGCTGGATGACCTTTGACTTGAGGGAACTCCATTCGGGGCAGGATTGTATTATGGGAATCATGCTGGTTGGTATTCTTCTGTGTTCTATTTTATATGCACATCACACACACAAGGAGGGCATAATATTGATATAGTTGTTTAAGGCATCATCCAACTAAATGCAAATACTTAAATCTCATTGATTTCATGGGAGGAGAGAGAGGCATGTTCTTAACTCTTCCATTGACTTACATCATGTGCTGTGTCTTGGTCTTTGTGACACTGAAGTTTGGCTACATATAGGAATGCCAGCCTGTCACCAACAAACTTCGAGGAGCTTTCTGTGAGCCGAACCCTGGAAAAATGGTACCACTGATGCTGTGACATCATTTCCAGGTGAAAACCCAGAAGTGATGCCACAGTCTACCGCAATGCTCTAAGAATTCCACAGAACTCTACGGTAAACACCATTTGTGGAATTCCTAGAGCATCGCCATAGGCTGTGACATCACTTTTGGGTTTTCACTCAGAAATGATGTCATAGCCTCAATAGCCTTGCCCCTTCTGTTCTTTCTCTCATTGTTGAGTTATTCAGAAGGAGGCAGGTGAGTATAGCAGCAGGGGATTGCCAGTTATCAGCAGGCTTTTGGCATCCCTAGCTGGATACCTGTTTTACTTCCTGTTTCTATGCAAGACACACAGGATATAAAGAAATAGCAAAGAGTCCAGTAGCACCTTTAAGACTAACCAACTTTATTGTAGCATAAGCTTTCGAAACAAAATCATCTGACAAAGAGAGCTGTGCCTCTCAAAAGCTTATGCTACAATAAAGTTGGTTAGTCTTCAAGGTGCTACTGGACTCTTTGCTATTTCACTACTGCAGACTAACCCAGCTAATTCCTCAGGATATAAAGAGGCACTGAAGAACACCCCCCCCCTCAACTGACCACCGAATTTCTTGCTTAGCCAGCCCCCTCCTTCACATAGCAAATATTTATTAAATGTCTTACTAAATCTACCTTTTCATTTTCAACGCCCTTCACGTCTTAGGCTCAGGAGTGATTAACATGCTTGGAACAAAAGCAGGTTTTCAAAATGTGCTGTACAAATGCAAAATACTGTAATAGCATCAGTAAAAGAAGAATGATCAAAGAGCTAGCCAGCCCTGCCCCTGAAGGTTTCTCTATGAGTCTTTGGAAAATAATGGTCAACTCAAGTAGCAGAGAGCCCCAGTTTCAGTCCCCAGGCAAGAGCTCAGCTTGACAGTGGAGAGTCACTGACAGTCAGAAAAACAACGCCAAAGGCTTATCTAGCCCAGCACGGGGCAACTTCATATGTCCCAAAGGATGTTCTCTGTTGCACTCGGATATGTCAAAGGGATCAAGCAGGTACCTTCGGGAAGTCCAGGGGCTGTGCTTGGACAGAGCAGGAAGGCCCAAAAGCAGGCTGTAGCTTCCCATTTGAAAAACATACAATCCCATCAAAAGAGTGACCCCCCATAAGACCATTGCTGTGCATAGGAGAACCCAGTTCCCACTGGGGGTGAGGGATCTCCTGCCCTGATCTCCTGCTGCCAGCCAACACTCCGACATCTGGCAGAAGGAAAAATATATTTTTTAATCATAATCAGGCCAAGGTGTGATGTCTCTTCCACGGAAAACCTGGAAATGACATCACACCTCTCTAGGAGTTTCCAATATAGAATTTTTAACAATATCAAGAATTTGAGACCCCCTAACGAAATAAGGGTCTTATAAACAGCTTCTATACAGTTACTTCTCATATAATTCAGTAATAACAATTGCCACTCAATAAATAATAATAATATATTGTTTTCATTTCATTTCATTTCACTTACAAAAGCGCACAGTCTTCCTCCCCAGACTTATAAAGTGCTAGTGCAAAACTGAGCTGGTGGCATCACCCACGACCACTCTGTTCCATACACCTGTTCAGAGTAAATATCATTCTGCATATAATTAATTGTCCATAAGATCAAGGGTCCATTTATAGGTGCAATAGCATGCAGGCAGGTACAACCATCTGACGGGATGACTGGTTGGAGGTCCCGTTTCCGGATCTCTTTTTCAAAGATGGAAGATATTCCAACGTAATTTCTAATATGCAAGGACTTTCATTAAGATCACCATTAACACAACATTGGGCACTGCTCCAAAAGAAGGCTGCGTAGCCCTTCTTGCTTCCAGGCTGGGAAGGTGTGTTCTCCCTCAGGGTCACTGACGGCATCTGGTAGGGTTTGGGGTTGAAGCACAACAGGCAAAAGATATCTCTCTGCTGAAGAAGGTCAGCAGAGCTCCAGCTTCCTCAAATGTACAGGCCCCATCAAGCCAGAGGTCTGTGTTTGCTCAACAGCCTCCTCATGGCTTGCTTGATCTCCTTATTCCTCAAAGTGTAGATCATGGGATTCATCAAGGGGAAGACCATGGTGTGGAATACGGCCACGACCTTGTCAAAGGAGAAGTCCTGGAAGGGGTGAGAGTAGATGGAGATGGCAGGTACGAACATGATGACCACCATGATCATGTGGGTGATACATGTGGAGGGAGCTTTGCTCTTCCCTTGGCTTGAGCCTGTCCTCACCTTGACCAGCAGGATCCCATAGGAGATGAGGAGGAGGATAAAACAGATTAGGATGGAAAGACCATTGTTGATAAACATGAAGAGCTCCAGGGCGTAGGTGTTCATGCAAGCCAATTTCACCATCTGGATGATGTCACAGAAGAAATTGTCCAACTTGTTGGGGCCACAGAAAGGGAGGGGGACGATCAAGATGATCTGGATAATGGAGTGCACAAATCCCAAGAACCAGGATCCCACCACCATGGCACTGTAGACTGGTCTGCTCACTACACTCGAGTAATGCAAGGGGTGGCAAATGGCCATGTAGCGATCGATGGACATGGCGATGAGAAGGAAGGCCTCAGATGCCCCGAGCAAATGGAGGAAGAAGAGCTGGGCCAAGCAGCCTCTGTAGGAGATGGTCTTGAGGCTGGAGAAGAAGTCGGCCAGCATCTTGGGAGGGGTGACGGAGCAGTAGCAGATATCCAGGAAGGCCAGGTTGGCCAGGAAGAAGTACATGGGGGAGCCCAAGCGAGGGTCGCTCCGGATGGTCAGGATGATGAGGACATTTCCTGGCAGGACCAGCGAGTAGAAGACAAGGAACAGGACAAAGAGGAAGAGCTGGACCCCTCTGTCCTCAGAGAGGCCCACCAGGACAAACTCCTTCACCATTGAATGATTTCCTGGCTGCATACCTCTTGTGGATTTCACTGCAGGGGATGCACAGAGCCACAAAGAGAAAAAATTTACAACAGTGCAAAAATGAAAGCATTATTAAAGCACAGAGTTGTCTATACTTGCTTGAGTCCCAGGGCTCAGCCTTTTGTGTTGTTGTTGTTTTTTAAATAGGGCTTCTGTACTAGTAAAAGTGCCGTAACCTGGATAGCCCAGGCAAGCCCGTTCTCATCAGATCTCAGAATCTAAGCAAGGTTGGCCATGGAGAAATGCAATAAATAATTGGATGGAAGACCTCCAGTGAAGACCTGTTAGTCTCTTGCCATGAAAACCCCACCAGGGGGTGCCATAATTCAGCTATGACTTGACAGCACTCTCCACCACCACCAACTCCACCACAGAGAAACTCTGGGTTCAAATTCTTTTTCATCAAATTCTCAGCCATGAAGTTAACAAAGGTGTGGCCTGTTCCAGGTGGGTAGATGTGTTGGTCTGTAATAGAAGAGCAAGATTTGATCCAGTAGCATCTTAAAGACAAACTAGATTTACAGGGGATGAGCTTTCGAGAGTCAGAGCGCCCTTCGTTTAAATTATCTCACAGGATCAAAGGGACAGACCCTTTTTAATTTCCCTGGATGACAGGTGGCAGGCAACCACAACAGATACAGTGCTTAGGGCTCTGGATGCTTTTCAAAGCAGACGTGGATATTTCTCTTGGTTAGCTCCTTATTCCTATAGCCCCTTCTGCCCTGTTAAACAGAGCTGCCATCTCTTTCCTCTGTTTCCCCTAAGTCAACTGGTTGATATTTTCACCCTCCTTCACAATCACACAAATTGTTTAGAGCAGCCACTATAGTTCTCCACTCCTCCAGCTTTTTCTCACAGCAATCTTGTAAGGTAGGTTAGGCTGAGTAAGTGTGACTGGCCCAAGGTCAGCTAATAAGTTACATGGCTGAGTAAGGATTACTTGAGTGATCTAACCACAACAACATATTGGATCATTGTTGGGCTTTACCATCTTCTATTCATGAGGCTTTAAATCATTTTAAATCCCCCCACAAAGGACTTGACTTGCAAAAGACAAAAAAAGCAGAGTTAGTGGATGATCTAGGAGGGAAAACCGCACGGTATAGCCTGATCTCATTGTATCTCGGAAGCTAAGCAGGGTCAGCCGTTGGATGGGAGACCATCAAGGAAGACTCTGCAGAGGAAGGCAATGGCAAACCGCCTCCGCTTCTCACTTGCCTTGAAAATCCCTTGCTGGGGTCGCCATAAGTCAGTTGTGGCTTGACGGCACTTCACTCACACAGCAGATGGTCTATTTTATGAATTACTGAAGTGGATCTTGTACTCCACATACCCTGATTTGTGCATCTCTCCAAGTTAGTAAATGCAAATTTTCATCTTTTACAAAAACAGTTTCCAGATTCAGTGTACTTAGAGGGGAAAATATGCAGGTTCAGAGAAACATTTTATTATGCTTTCCTCCCAACAAAGTTGATGCTAAAGTATATTCTGGGGGTGTATCTCCCCATCTGGAGCATCAATTCACCCCGCCTAAGATTTTTTAAAAAGTAGGCTTCAACATCTGTGACATGACAGACTGTTTAGATTGGAATCTAATTTATTTTTAGAACACTTGTGCTTAAAAGAAAAATCTGATGTCTCCCTTTCTGAGATTCGGTCATCTAACCTGCCCATTGTTGCTTCCCAGACTCAAATTGGATTGCACTATGCTTTCAGGGACTAAGGAGCACTTTTGGGAAATGATTCTTTATTTTAAGAAATTGCTGATTGTTAGCTAGGCAAAGTTTCTGCATAACAGTTGCTAATTGCATTAAATTTGTACAATTTTAATGAAGGCACTTCACATACATTTGGACATGGCAACAGTGCTATAAAAAAACCTCCATCTATCAGGAGATTACTGATTTCCCATTGATTCCTTTGAAGCCCCACCTGGAAATAAGGCTCTTTATGGCTCTGCACCATCGCCACTTTGGCCACATCACGAGAAGACAAGACTCTTGGGAAAAGCCGATCATGCTAGGAAAAGTGGAAGGCCGTAGGAAAAGAGGAAGCCCAGCAATGAAAGGACTTGACTCAATAAAAGAAGCCACGTCCTCCAGTTTGCAAGATCTGAGCAAGTCTGTTAATGAGAGGGCGTTTTGGAGGCCTTTCATTCATAGGGTTGCCATAAGTCAGAAGTGATTTGACGGCACATAACACACACACATCATGGCCACAGTCTTATTCCTTCTCTCTGCTACCATTATTGATTCCTATAAAAGTTGCTTTGGTCCTATAGGGGTAGAACAAGCAGCCAGGCACCCTTCCATCATTCCTGGATCCAGATGGGAGCTCCCTCCTTCCAGCTACCAGCTGCCATTTCATGCATTGCAATTGTCTCAGTTTACCAGGGACAATCCCTAATTTCCAGCCCCTGTCTTTTGCCAATCACTGTACCCACTTTGACCCTCTCCTCCCCCTTTGGAAATACCTTGCTAAATAGTTTTCACTGTGGATTGCTAGAGAGCCACCTTAGGTCTCCTGGAGGCTGGGGAAGGAAAGAAGGGTAAAAATAATTAAATACACAAATGTTTGGTGTTCTCTCCCCACCCTGGACCTTGTAGATGTTAAATCTTAGGGTGAAGGTGTTTTGCCTCTAGGGCATGAACATTAAGGAATCATGAAGGGAACAGAAAGGTCCTTACAATGTGAAATCATGTGCTAGAACTGTGATAGGCAGACTCCCTTCACACGGATAAAACAGTTGCCAAAGATATATCTCTGTCTGGTGTTCTAACCTGATCAGGATTTTATTCTATTAAAATTAGCATACATGGTTTAATCGATCAGATAAATGCAATGAAAGGACAACTGGCCCGTGTATCTAGGAATGAGAGCTCCATATTTAGAGGCACTCTACCTGTCAGTATTGGATGCTGGGGATAAACAACAGAGGTTGTCTCTGCCTCACAAGCCATTTCTGAGCCTTCAAAGAGCAGCTGGCCAAGAAGTCAGACCCAAAGGGAATTTGGGTTGTAGATTGTCATGCAGCGTTGTGAAAAGCTGGTTTTGAACAAAGAATTACAAAACGCAGCTTCCCCGTCCTCTTTGGCATCTGGTCACTGGCGGGAGAGTCTGCAGGAGATGTGCTTCTCCCCTGGACTTTCATGCCAGTTACAGAACTTGAATTTTCTGAATGAAGACCAAGCAGGAACAAAACACCTCAGCTTGGCCAGAGAGGCATAATACACCTCATGGTTTGAAGGGTGCCGAGCACCCACAATAAAAGAAACTGTGGCACATAATGGGGATCCTTTGCGGAGAGAATATGAAATGGTGCCAAGGAAGGGCATTGTGATCAATTTCTAAATCAATTTATACTCCCAAGAAGAAAAATAATAGGATGCTATGACTTGTCAGAAAATTGTCCCCAGTTTTCCTGAAGGACACCGTAACAGTCTGTGCTGCTCGTTCAAGGGACTCAGATCTCGGAGAATAGGAAAATCATACTCAGTGTCTGTGACGGGGAGCGGCTTTAATAGTCCCAGGATCAAATTGCACACTTTTCTGAATGCTGGGCTGATTTTAGACACCCAGAGACAAGTGGGAGGAGGGAAGGAGGCAAAGGTATCAGAAGGTAAGAAAGACTGACCTTCCATTCAGTGCTTTGATGAGAAGAGAGAGACCTCCAGTCTGCAATAGCTATTCATGCATCCCAAAACAAAAACATCTCTGGCCTCATGAGAAAGCCCTACCACAGGGCCAAGCTACAAGTGACACTTGAATGGCAAGTGTATTTCTCCCTGTTCACTTGCCCTCCACTCAATCCACTTGCCGTTCAAGTGTCATTCGTCACTTGTAGCTTGGCCCACAGAACAGACCTGTTCTATTCTTAGTCCTGGAAGAATGCCCAGCCTAGCATTTAGGGACCTTCTTGTTAAAAAGTTAGCAGCTGAATTTGCAAGAAGGAAGGGGGAGGGAGAAGAATGAAACAGGATCACAAGAAGATCGGCTGCTCCCAGTTAACAGTAGCATGACAGTTCATTGAGACAACTGTGACATGATGACTTGCCAACCCCTCCATCCCTCTGAAGAGATCTGAACCCCAGCTTCTGCACTAGTATCTGACTTTCTTATAATAAAAACAACTCAATGCCCCTTTAATCACTTCTCAGTCATATGTGAGCATTCAGTGCAAGGATGACGTGGAGTTTTTGTCCAGCCTGGATAGATGTGAAAACCCTTGAGATCTTGCACTCACGCAAGTTCAAGTTTTGAAACAGCCCATGGAAATCGGGAAGCCCGAGCTGCCCCCAGGCGTGACTCCTGCTGATCTCGCTAGTCTGGAGTGCAGGGTTCAGTCCATGGCTGTTTCCACACATCCTAAAAACAGCGGCCCACTCACTGAACGTTGGTGGTTTTTCTGTGCAATTTCTGGTGTCACTGTTTCAAACATGGATGCAGGCAGTTTTGACTGTTTTCATGACACCACTGGAGTGCAGTTGGGGAGGGGGCTTTGTTCAGCCCCTTGGCCTTTGCCCTGTGGGGGTCCCACCAGGTTCCATCTTGTCTTCTATGCTTTTTAACATCTACATGCAACTGCTGGGTGAGGTCATCTGGAGACTGGGACTAGGTTGTCACCAATCTTCAGATAACATACAACTCTATCTCATTCTTCTGGCTGATCCCAGAGAGGATGTCAAAATCCTGAATTGGTGCCTGGAAGCAGTTTTGGAGTAAATGTGTGCTACTACAATGAAGCTCCACCCCAACAAAGACAGAAATGCTACCGGTGAATGGAAAGTCTGATCCGGGATTTAAGGCGTCTCCTGTTCTGGACAGAGTTGCATTTCCCCTTGAAGAAACAGGCCCATAGTCTAAGGGTGGTCTTAGACCCAGGCCTGCTGTTTAGCCAAAAATTCTTTTGCTTTAATTTTAACCCATAGTTTCTGGTCAAACCCTCTGGGGCAACAGAAAACAACTCTATGCCATCCTCTATGTAACAGCCCTTCAAATACTTGAAGAGGGCTATCATATCACCCCTCAGTTGCCTCCTCTCCAGGCTCAACACACCCAACTCTTTCAACCTTTCCTCATAAGACTTGGTCTCCCCACCCCTCACTATCTTCGTTGTCCTCCTTTGGACAAGTTCCAGCTTCTCAACATCTTTCTTAAGCTATGGTGCCCTAAACTGTACACAGTACTCCATACGAGGTCTAACCAGAACAGAGTAAAGTGATAGAATCACTTCACGTGATCTGGACACTATACTTCTGTTGATACAGCCTAATATCACATTCGCCTTTTTAGCTACAGCATCACATTGCTGACTCATGTTCAGCATATGATCTACTAACACTCCTAAATCCTTTTCATACATACTACTGCCGAGACAGGTCTCCCCCATCCTATAAGTGTGCCTTTGATTTTTCCTACCTAAATGCAGAACTTTACCTTTCTCTCTGTTGAAATTCATTTTGTTAGCTTTAGCCCAGTTTTCCAGCCTGTCAAGTTCATATTGAATCTTGCTTCTGTCTTTTACTGTGTTTTGCAACCCCTCACAATTTAGTATCATCTGCAAATTTAATTAGCACCCCTCTACTTTGTTGACCCTCAGAACATCCTGTAAAGCAGCTTTGTTTTGCAGAAATTTCTGTCAAATTGTATAGAAATGTGGCATTTTTTTGTGCTGAAGGAGTGGTAGTTTGGGGTGCCTGGGGGTTGCAATATTAAGCATAATTTCTTGCTTCTATGCCAGGGCCTTATACCTGGTTTGACTGTATGTCTTGATGGCATATTTCTTTGCAAATTGCCTTTGGCTTCATAGGAATGATGGGATGGAATATGATTGATTAAAATAATATCCCACAAGCCCTCCAAAGAGCTCTGAGTGACATACATGGATGGAGTTATCCATTTTTTTTCCTGCGAGGGAAGCTCGGTTGAAAGAGAGAGGCTGGCCAAAGGTCACCTAGTGAACATCATAGTCCATGCAGAAATTCAAACCCAATCCTCCTTTATTCAAATCTAGTACTGTAATCACAACACAGTAGCTTATCCCATTCTGGTAGTAATGGTTTCAGCTTTCAAGGGCTTTGAGGTCATTGTGCCCACCACCCATAAACAAAGAACTGGCAAAATATACAAATTAGGTTGTCTATATTTTGGAATCTGGAATGGCTTGGCTTTGGAGATGGAACGTTATCAGAGAGCCTTAGATGTAAAACATGAGAATATACCTTCCGAACAAATACAACAGATTAGAAGCTTGTCTACTTGACTCAGCTGAAACACACACGTTACATTTTCTGGTGAGGAAATAAAAGCTAAACTGTGTATTTCAGACATAGGACTTTACAGGATCTTTTGTGAACTTTAAATGCGGTGTCCAATTTTATTTTTTATTTTACTTCATTTATATCCAGCCTTTCTCTCCAACGGGGACCCAAAGCAGCTGACATCATTCTCGTCTCTATTTTCTCCTCACAACACACCCTGTGAGGTAGGTTAGGCCGATAGAGAGTGGCTGGCCAAAAAACACCCAGTGAGCTTCCATGGCAAGGTAGGGAATTGAAGGATTAACAGGCAGTGGATAAGAATATCTGGAAAGACCTCTGCTCTTTTTGCCATTTATGGCTGACAGTCAAGGCTACTGTGCCACTCTGAAAGTACATAGATTACAAGACTGCTCATCATAGAATAAATTTTATACTCAGTATTTACCTTATGTGTTAAGTCTGCAAACAGGTGGGGCCATACCTGACATGAAATTACATAAAGTGATGCCAACCTGAAGATACAGCACATGCTAGACATGGCACTGCCCTGTATGTAATCAGGAGAGATCTAAATATGAAGGCAATAACAAAGCAAATCTTTTCCTCCTTAACTGGGAGACCAGGCGGGGCTCTATCTTCCCAGCAACCCTGTGTATTTCTCATCAGCCCTTCAGCAGTACAATGTCCATGTCATGCAATGGACAACTGTGATGCCACACGAAGACCTGGCCCATCCTTATGGCTGCTTTCCTTGCATCTCCAAGAGGCTGCCGTTCTTCCTGGTATGACAGGAATCGGAGCGGAAACTTGCACAGAATGTCTTGCCAGCAACTTTCCCATGGCAGACTTCATCTCCTTGTTTTTCAAAGCGTAGATGGCTGGGTTTAGCAAGGGGGTGACAGCGGTGTAGAAAACAGAGAACACTTTATCAATCGTGAAGCGGGTGTACGGACGCAAGTAAATAAATATACAGGGCCCGAAGTACATGGTGACCACTATTAGGTGAGAGGTACAGGTGGAGAAGGCCTTGGAAGTCCCTTCAGAGGGGGCTCTGGAATGGATGGCTGAGAGAATGAGTCCATAGGAGATGAGCAAAGTGATAAACCCAACCAGTGACATGATGCCACTGTTGGTCACCATCATGATCTCCAGGGGATAGGTGTCAGCACAAGCCAACTTGATGACCAAGGGAATGTCGCAGAAGAAGCTGTCTATGTGGTTGGGCCCACAGAAGGGGACATTAATGGTGAAGGCCAGCTGCACGCTGGTGTGGAGAAGCCCACCAGCCCAGGAGGCCAGCACAAGGGCCACACAATAGCGCCGGCTCATGAGTGAGGCATAGTGGAGTGGATGGCAGATGGCCACGTATCGGTCATAGGCCATAGCCATGAGAAGGAGCATCTCGCTGCCTCCAAAGAGATGGAGGAAGAAGATTTGTGCCATGCAGCCCTGGAAGGAGATGGTCTGACGTTGAGCAAGGAAGTCAAAGAGGGCTCTGGGGGTGGCAAAAGAAGACATGCAGAGGTCCAGGAAGGCCAAGTGGCCGAGCAGAAAGAACATCGGCGAACGGAGAAGACGGTGGTTCTGGGAAATTGCTATTAGAATAAGAAGGTTGCTGAAGAGGGTGGCCGTGTAGAGGAAGAGGAAGAGCAAAAATAAAAGAAGATGGACTTCCCAGGATGGGGAGAAGCCAAGGAGGACAAACTCAGTCACTGTAGTCTTGTTTCCCCACGCCATTCACTTCTTGCCTATCACGGAGAATAATGAGAAAAGATAAAGGAAAGGGTATGAGCCACATCTACCACAGTTGTTTGCACTTTTGGTTGGTCATTGACATTGACAGGTAGTACCCCCCCCCAAAAGCAAGTGGTACATGAAAGGTCCAGTCCACCAGCCTGTCCATATATTTTATATATATTGCTCTGCCACCCGAAGTTTTATCTGCAGGAGCAATGTAATCCATTTCCCCAATAAACCATTCATTCCCCAGAATACACTTCTCTGCTGTTACGAATAGCTAGACATTTTTAAGTTCTGCAAATAGAATTGAATTGAATAGAACAAAACAATTTTCTGCTACGCAGAAGAGGGAAGTGTGGCACCAAGCACCTAAGACAGCAAGCTATGATCCGAGAGGTTGCTTGTTCAAATCTTGCCTTTGCTATGCACTGTCTAGATGGCCTCTGCCTCCCACCTATCATGCAGAGATTATGATACTTGCCTGCTTTAGAAGAGTGTAATAAGATTTATTAGAAGAAAGAAGAAAGATTGTCTCTTATCTAGGACTTATACACATACATGCAAGCTTAGTCTGTTGCCATCTATTACCCATGATGGCCAGTAGAGCCTCCATCTTCAGAGGCAGTGAGCCTCTGACTGACAAATGCAATGAAATGACAACAAAGCAGATAATATTTTCCTGTCCTGATGGAGAACCCCTTCCAAAGCACTGGACAGTGTTGGAAGACAGAATAATAAATTCAATGACCACAGCCTAATCCAGCACTGAAGATATAGTTCCTCTTGTTTATAAGATATCTGAGGAAAGGAAATCATTTCCTTTCACCACAGCATTTCATACATGAAGCTGTATCTGGGCTGCAATAAACTGTCTCCCCCAACCTTTCACTAAAGTTCAGAAAATGCTCACTTGTTTGTTTCATATCACCTTTTAATTGTCAAAAGTTTTTTTTTAATCTTTGGGGCATGAAATCCAGGTGTCGATTTTGGAATTCAGAAAACATGTTCCCTCAAGTCTCTGTTTAGCATTTTTGAATTAGCTGGTAGCATCTCCTTTTGCTTGCCTGGTGGCTGTCGGTAGAAACACTCTGACAGGGACCAAACTAGCTCCTTCCACTCATGCACTATATCAAATTTCATTTCAAAATGGTGGTCAGGCAGAGGATATATGCCCATGGACCATCCCAATATATGAAATAGTCTCCACTGTATCCTCGACTTGGTCTGTTATTGTTCCATCTCCCTAAAAGCTTCAGACCCCTGAAGCTGCCTGATACTGAAACAGAGCACTGGTCCATAATGGTCGGTACTGCTCAGGCCAACAGTGGCTGTCCAGGGTCTCAGGCAATCTCTCACATCACTTACCACCGGATCCGTTTCATGGGAGAAGCCAAGGATAGAACGCAGGTCCTTCTGCATGCAAAGCAGAGGCTCTTCCAGTAAGCCACAGTCCCTCCTCGTACAGGCACTGCTTTACAGAAGGAACAGGAAGGCGTAGGTGAGATAGAAAAGATCGGAGGGCTATTTTGGGGGATTCTGCAACACGTCCTTTATATGATCGTATAAAAAAACACTATCTTTGAGTAGAAGAAGTGAACCATCTTCTCCGTGCTTGTTGGAAAAAAATAGTATACCCTCTATTGAATTCTCACCTACCTGCAATACTCCAACGGAAGGTCCTTGGGGTTGCTGGAGTAGCTTTGCCTAATGGCCAGGTGAGCATCAGCACAGAACTGTTCCAGCAAGCTACATCTCCATCATACAAATGATGCAGGCAGGAGGGAGATACATCTACAAAGACTGCAGGTTAAAGGGAAGTGCCACAAATCAGAGGGAAAGAAGTCAAGAGACAATAACTTCATTCTTTGGGGAGTTGCAGCATAAGCGGCACTTCGTTCTTAGTCAGGGGGAAAGACCCCAGGGCCTGTGCTACTCAGCCACTCTAAAGGGATTGCTTTCTGGTCTGAATTTATAATGTGTGCACAGTGGGGAAAGAACTTTAAGAGGTGTGATTTCCACACACACACACCCATGGGTGGTACTACACTCACACCCTTCCACTACATGAACAACCAATGATTGCACTGTTTTGCACGAGTGTGAAGATCTCTGACTATAGGGAAGAAGAGGATGCAAGATAGGCAGATAAGAGAGCTGAATAACTGATTGATTGGCTGTGCAGGAAGGCAGGTTGACTTGATCAGGGATTCACTAAGATTGCGGCCCAGCAATAGTTGTGAATGTTGAGGGTTCTCCCTGGGGACATGTGAAAATAGTATAACTGAGATTGTGCCAAAAGAAACCAATCACTCATTTTTTTATCTAGGGAAAGGGACAAGGAGAAGGAACATCTAATTTTCCTTTTTACCAGACACAACATGCTTTTCCTTTGCTCATCGCGATATGCTCTTTGTTGCCCCATGGAAGCTGCCTTGGTAAGAAGGCCCACAACAGCAAGGGCTACTCCAGAACTTTAAGATACCAATTCTTAAAGTGGTTTTGAATTGGTAAGAAGGCCTGCAGAGATCTTCCTCAAGGGGCATCATTTTTTTAAAAAGTTTGTGCTGAATATCACAGCTAGCTCAGATAATTTCTGAGGGCAGGGGAGAGAAAGGGGCCTCGATCCATATTCCAGTCTGCCAACCACTGATCCTGAGAATTTCTAAGAGAAGGGGTATCCAATGATACTTCTAAAGCATCAGATACAGGCACATGGAGTCAACGTGCCAGCGAGCCACAGGGGAGGCGTTGCTGATGTCCAGGCAGGTACCCCAAACAGGCCTCTACTGGGATGGTAGCCCTATCCCAGTCAGTCTCCTATGCTGCTTAATAATGGTTTACTGAGCTATCTCTCCCTCATTCCACATCCAGTTTAATATGACTATTTTCCATCTGGGAGTGAAGGGAAGTGGGTCATCCCATTAATGTCACAGGTTGGCTCTCAACAAACGTGGCAATTTCTGGTGATTTTTCCCTTCTCACTCCAGTCCTGCCTTCCCCTCACATAATCCCTCGGGCTCCTGTATCCTCGAGGAGTAGCACTTCATGGAGATCAATGGGCTGCAGAGGAAAGAGAGGCCAGAAAGTTCTATTTTGTGGACAGAAAGTTTAGTCTGGATCCAACCCCATGAAAGTGGATGTTTAGGAAGAATGATAGAGAATCTTGGTTGCCCTATTGTGAGGAGGCAAGAGGAGGTTGAAGTTTGGAAAGCTAACAACAGATTGAGTATATTTCTCACTGTGTGTACACTTATATGTGTATATTT
Organism: Eublepharis macularius; assembly: GCF_028583425.1. Taxonomy (NCBI): domain Eukaryota; kingdom Metazoa; phylum Chordata; class Lepidosauria; order Squamata; family Eublepharidae; genus Eublepharis; species Eublepharis macularius. The sequence goes on along the minus strand of NC_072801.1, from coordinate 67,945,796 downwards.
GTTAAAAAACTTGCTTAGCATATCCTCCTAACTGGAAACCAGTACAAAAATATTTTGATTTGTCAACTCATTTATTTCATCAGGCCTACAGTCGTACAAGCAAGCATTTTATTGTTATTAAAGCTGCTTAAAAATAGTTCCATATTTATAATTTGGATCAAAGTATATAACTATGAGGCTCTGACCTGGATAGCCCAGGAGAGCCAGATCTCAGAAGCTAAGCAGGGTCGGCCTTGGTTAGTAATTGGATGGGAGACCTCCAATGGAGACCAGGGTTGCAGAGGCCGGTGATGACAAACCACCTCTGTTGGTCTCTTGCCATGAAATCACCATCAAGAGTTGCCATAAGTCAGCTCTGACTTGAGGGCACTCTCCACCACTCACATAACTATGAGACACTGTGGACTCCATTGCTTTAAGATTCACACGCAGAATAGGTGCCCACAGGGAGAGAAAGACACACCACCTCTTACATGCTGCTGCCATCACCAATTAAATGCATATTGACACAATGGGCCTGCACATCTCTTTTTGCAGGTGCAACATGACACAGAATCAAAACAAGAAGAAGATCAGACTGGTTGCATTCAGGGCCCATTTGCACATGGTATTGGGCATGAGAAGAATCCCCATTTTTGGATGAATACTGCATGCTGCTTGAGAATCTGAGTTACGAGACTGGTAAAGTAGAGAGGGGAGGGAAGGTAGCACGATGTAGCCCAATCTCGTCAGATCTCAGAAATTAAGCAGGGTCAGTACCTGGCTGGGGGACCACCAAGGCAGACTCAGCAGAGGAAGTCAATGGCAAACCACCTCTGCTCCTCAAGAGCCTTGAAAGCCCCTTGCTAGGGTCGCCCTAAAGCACATACCTATGTAAAGTAGAGAGAATGGAAACGACAAGATGGTAATTCTGGAAAAATACCCGTACTAATTTTTGGAACAACCGGCTAGAAAAGAGAAAAGGAACTGGACACAGAATTATGGTTACCGTTCCCCTCGTGGAGTTGGGGATCCCCCATTCCTACTCTCTGCCCCCCCTCACCACCCACCTGGCCAGTGAGAGGGTGAGGTGGGGGAATGAGCTTCCCAGGAGCTCTCCTGTGCTTTCCCTGGAGCTCTTAGAAGTGACAACATTGTGCTGGCCTGAGAACGCTCCTGTGCTTTGCACAGGGCACCAGAAGTGATGTCATTGTGCAGGTCTGGGAGCACCCATGAGCTTTGCACGGGGCACCCAGAAGTGATGTCAATCCACAGGCCCAGGAGCACCCACATGCTTTGCACATGCACAAAGAAAAGAAAAGAGGTGACTGCTGAGTCCCTCCTCCCATTGGGAGGGTAAGAGGACCTGACAACCCTACTAGGGTTGCCAGCCCTGGGCTGGGAACTTCCTGTAGATTGGGGAGTGAAGCCTCGGAAGAGTGGAGTTTGAATAAGCAAGGGAGTTCAGCAGGGGTGTGATGCCATAGGGTCCATCCGCCAAGGCTGCTGTTTCCTCCAAGGGGACTGATCTCTATAGTCAGGAGATCTGTTGTAATTCTAGGAGAAGTCCAGGCCCTGCCTGATAGTTGGCATAGGGTTGCCTGGCACATGCCTACAATCCGTAGGAGACTTGTGGGGTTGGGCATAGCAAAAAAAAAAGTGTTGACATCACTTCTGGCTAAAATTGGAATTCCTAGAGCATTGGTGACATCACTTCCGGATAGCACCTGGAAGTGATGTCGACACATAGATGACGTTTTCCTTCCATTTCCCATCTGTCCTTCATTCGAGCAGTGTCGGGGCTGAGAGATGGCGGTGTGAGATTGCCCATCATAGTGGGTGAGTTGAAAAGCCTTCCTCAGAAGCCAACTGAGGCTCAAGAGCACTTCCTAGGTGCTCTGTTCTTGGCATTCCTTGCCTGCAGGGGTATCACGGAAGCCCTGTTCCAGTGTTATATTAACAGACTGGCAATCAGTAGATGAAAAATTAAACTATGTGATAATGCCATAGAGTCAGTCCAGAGTGAGGGTTGCGCATCTGCCCACACTCTGAGTGGGATTAAGCAGCTAAACGGCCAGATTCAGGTATTTGGTATCACCTTGGCACTCATTCAGAGCAGGAACTTTCCCCCTTTTCCTCATTTGCCTTTTTAATTGTCCTCAAAAAGCCCCAGAAGTCAACTTTGCATTCCTACCTGTGGCCACAAGATGGCCATGTATGGATGTGATGTTTGAATGAAGCATACACCCACAAAACCAAGCAGCCAGGCGGAGACAGAGTTACTATATCACTCCAAAAATCCAGGAAATGACTGTGTGATCTGGGCCTATCCACACAGATGTTATAAATGTTTTACTCATCTGTTCCTCTTCATCTGGGATCATTCCTCCCCCCAAAAAACAAAATACTCTTCGGTCCCTCAAAGCTACAGGTTCTCTGCCTATGTTCTGGAATCTGTCATGATAAAGAGAATCTCCAGGGAACCGAGGCAGAGATGCCCTACCACCAACCTCCTCAAGGGACTTCATTAAAAACATAATGTTCAGTGTCACAACAAACCCATGCAGATAACCTCTGAGGGTAGAAGAGAGACAGTGAGGTTGAAGGCCTCGATCTAGACACAAATCTAAAAAGAATTGACACACAGAATAAGCAAGAGAGATGCTACTTCAGGGCTCTTCCAAGAAGAGGGGTTACAAGTGCACATGGCATGGATTTGGCATGCCTGTTAGAAACGCAGTGATTAATTATTCCTTGTGCACACAGCACAAAAGGACCAACTGGAATCACAGCTCTATCCCTCAGTCAGCTGTGCTAGTTAGCAGCGTCATTTTATTAAAGTATCTTCCTTTTCCCCCATTTCTAGTCTACAAAGAAAAGTCTAAATCAACCACACTGGGATCTCTCCACAAGGGACTGAAAGTTTATAAAATGTTAAAAGCAGCTAACTTTGCAAGGTGTGTGCTTAGCAGATACGGCTCGTACTCAATTACATATTCCTTTTTTATTACTGCATGCTTTCCCCCTAAGGATGTTTATTATCCTGAGGGATGGAGATCACTGAAAGCTGTTTCCGCAACTGCTAAATCTCGGATATTATTCCGAACCAACTGCTAATGTTTCCATTGGCAAAGAATGTCTGGGTGCTGCTTGACCCATAAAACTCTTGTACTCCACACTGTTTTGGGACACAACACCAAACCAGTGCATCATTCTGTGCCGGTAGCAGGATCCTTAAATCTCATTGCAAGGGTTCTAGAATTTAAGAGAATGGACATAGGGAAGGGTTGACGTATTAGGATCCATGAAGATGAATGTAGCTTGCCATGTTCTGAGGCCTGCCACATGTATATAACACACACACACTCCATTTTTACCATTCAAGGAGGACTGCAAGAATAAGAAGGTTATTGAGACTTGAGGAGAGCACAGACTGAAATAGGAACGAAAGTTCATCACGAACCAGGTCTGTTTGTGGTTTGCAAACCAGCGGTTTGTCAGGGCCCATTTCTGATGAACCACCACGAACTTTAGGCTGGTTTGTTTGGTTCATTTTTTAGTTCATCACCGCAGATGGCCTGGCGCCAATCAATCAGTTTCCTAGGCAACAGTGGGAACGGGCTTTCTGTAGACTTTCTGCTGCTCTGGAAGTGAAATTTTCATGACCGGAAGTGACGTCTTCATGAACCAAATGAACTGGTTCATGAACTGGGGCAAGTTCATGAAAGTTCGTGGTTTGTAGTTCATGAAATGCGATGAACCATGAATCACATGGTTCATAAGTTTCCTGGTTCCTGCCCACCTCTAATTGAGACCCTAGTGAGACACCATACCAAGTTAATAGGTTGTATTTAGCTCAGCAGCCTATAGATTGTGTTGCAAGTTTGTCTTAATGCCAGGCACCTACAGAGGCAGACATTCCTGGGGAATGCTCAGCCTCAGTTATCTTTCTGTAAAATGGGGAACCATGGAGGAGGGGCCTATTGCATTGAACGACTCTGAAAGTATGCTTGTAGGGTAGAATTGAAGTTGACCTGTCAGGCTTAAAACTGTATAAACACAATTTTGGTAGTCACAAGATGTGTTCAAGTACATAACTATCATTCTGTGAATTCATGAGTTCTGAGCCATCCTACCTATGCACAGAAGAGTTTATAGTCACATCACTTCCTCCTCTTTTCAACAAGCCGCCCAACATGGTAAGTCCACAATGACAGCAGGAAAGCACACTGACTTCTTGTGGTCTGGGAGGGAAGATATTCTAAGAATATACTAAATAGAAAGACATCCACTGCTTTCCTTTCCAAGCATGGGGTCCTAGGGTGGTTCCAAACTGGGCTGGATCCAAATATGTTCCTCAACTCAGAAAAGGATGTCTTCCCTGTCTGAAAGATGTCTTCTATCCCTGGGATTTCATCTATTCAATCTGTGCACAGGTTTCCCCCTAAACTTTAGCTACCAAAATGAATCTAACAATTCAGATTGGCAGAACAGCTCCGCAGAAATGTTTTGCAAGTCTAGTACTAGGGAAAGCGAGCCATCGGGTCACCACCAACCTATGGTCACCCCATTATGGAGTCTTCAAGACAAGTGATGAGGATAGTTTGCCATTACCTTCTTCTGCATAGCAACTGTGATCTTCCTTCATAGTCTCCCATCCCAAGTACAAACCAAAGTTGATCCTGCTTAGCTTCCAAACTCAGGAAAGATTGGCTCGTCTGGGCTATCTAGGTTGTTAAATCCAATACCACATGCATGGAAACGGAGACAGAACAGCCATTCTGCATACAGGAGATCCACCTACCTCCCTGCTTCTTTGGCTGCTATATGCGGGAGATGATGGAAATGCTTAGCATTATGATTTTATCATGCTTTAGTTTAACAAGGTGATGAATTGAAGTTGGCATGGGTCAAAAGTGACCATATTTTTCATGCAATGTCTAGTTTGGACTTAAATAGTAAAACTTTATCACCTCTTAGGTCTGTGCTTAATACTGTCACACCCCCTGGCGCCCTCTGGCGGTGGCGGCGGGTCCACTCCGGGGCGCGGGGTTCCCAGCAGGTCCATCCTGCACCCCTACTGCTGGCCTTCCCGTTCCCCACAGTGGGTGGGTTCTCTGGCCTCCACCCGGCCACTGGGCTGCCACGCCGGCTGACTCCGGAGCGTGGAGTGGTGCTGGCGCCGGTGTCCCCGTGGGCCTGGGCGTGGCCTCCGGCCAATGCAGGCTCTCCTGGCTGCTGCCCCCTCCCAGCTGCTGCTTCTGTGGCCGCTGGGCCGGCTGGCCTGCGCCCAGGCTATCCCAGGCGCAGCCAGGCCACCCGGCCCTGTGGTCCGCTCGGCAGCTCCCGGCAGTGGGACTGCGCCGCCCCATTCTCGGTGCCTGTGGCCCTTGCGGCGGGTCCTGGCAGCGCCTGGGGCCATGTGGCGTCGTCCTTGCTGCCCCCGCCTGGTGGCCCCCAACTGTCACCCCCTGGACGGCGGGACGGTAAGCGCCCCCCCGGGAGGTTGTCGCATTGGTGGGCGGGGGGCGGGGCAAGTCCGGGGGCCATGGGGAGCTGCTCCCTGGACAAATACTATCGAGTTTCTTCACAGTTTATGCTTTAAAGCCGGTTTGGTGTAGTCGTTAAGAGCGGCAGGACTCTAATCTGGAGAACCAGATTTGATTCCCCACTCCTCCACTTGAAGCCAGCTGGGTGACTCCACATGTATAGTCACATCTTCTCAGAGCTCTCTCAGCCCCACCCATCTCACAGGGTGATTGTTGTGAGGATAATAATAACACACTTTGTAAATTGCTCTGAGTGTGGCATTAAGTTATCCTGAAGGGCGATATATAAATGGAATGGTGTTGTTGTTATTAAATGTTCCTAACAAAATGCCTCATACGTTTGATTGAGAGCAGAGAGATCTCCCTTTTCTCTCACAACAACTTATTACAAACTAGCAACAAAGCTCGTTGTGGGAATACAATGGGCTCTAGAAAGCTGGGGCTGGGGAGGGCTGGCAGGAAGATGGGCCAAGGAGGGTTGGCAGGTGGGTGGGCTGGCAAGGCCCCTTCACCCTTCCCACCCCATCTCCTGCTGAAAGTGAAGGCTGGCCTCCTTCCCCACTGATCAGCTGGGCAGGGCAGGCAGTGTGCTTGGGTTCGCCCTCCTTCTCTCTGCTCAGCTGAGTGGTGGGCTCTGCAGCCCCCCTTGTATGGATCAGCTGGGCAGGGAGAAGGCAGGTTGGCCCCTTCTCCCTGCCTAGTTGAGTGGTGGGCGGCTCCACAGCCCCCCCTTGCGCGGATCAGCTGGGCAGGGCAGGCGGTGTGCTTGGCCTGCCCCTTCCCGGCCGACTGGTTGGTGAGGGGGCGACTGCACCTGTGCCAAATGTGAGTCGTTGGGAACACGCTTACCCTTTTATATAGTAGAATACTCTTCATTATTACAGACATGTGGGTTCGAGAATGTAGAAGGAGGAGATGATTCTCCAGAGACTTGAAGATTTTGGCACATTACTACAGAAATGCTACAGCATCTAACACACCAGTTTAGATGAACTGAGCTTCTTTCCCCTGTTGTATACATTAATATCTCTCAAGTACTTGAAGAGACATAGTTAATATCCTATGTAATCCTAATGTTCTATGAATTAAGTTACTACGAAATTACTTCTGTCATTGGTATACAGTCCAAGTAAAATTCAAAAGAAAAAGAAACCACTACATCAACCTTTACATTATAGTTTCTAGTTCTGTAGTTACTTATCCCTACTAACTTTATTTTTATTTAGCAGTCTGAATATAGCAGCTTTGATCTCCTTGTTCCTCAAAGTGTAGATCATGGGGTTCATCAAAGGAAAGACCACCGTGTGGAAAAAGGCCACCACCTTGTCAAAGGGGAAGTCCTGGAAAGGACGGCAATAGATGTAGATGGCTGGGCCAAACATAATGAAGACAATGATAATATGGGTAATGCATGTGGATGCAGCTTTGTTCTTCCCTTGGGCTGAGCCTGTCTTCACCTTGACGAGCAAGGTCCCGTATGAGATGAGAAGGATAATAAAGCACGTAGTGGTGACCAGGCCACTATTGATAAACATTGCAAACTCTAATGCATAGGTGTTGGTGCAGGCCAGCTTGATGATTTGCGTAACATCACAGAAGAAGTTGTCTAGCTCATTGGGGCCACAGAAAGGGAGTGGGACAATAAGAATCATTTGGATCATAGAGTGCATGAAACCTCCAGCCCACGAACCTACCACCAGCGCCCAGCAAACGACTCGGGTCACCATCACGGCATAGCGCAGTGGGTGGCAAATGGCCACGTACCGGTCGACAGCCATGGCAATAAGCAGGCAGATCTCGGCCCCACCTAGGAAATGGATGAAAAAAATCTGAGCCAAGCATCCTTGATAGGAGATGGTTTTCTGGCGACTGAAAAGGTTCATCATCATCTTGGGAGGGGTGACAGTGCTATAACAGATGTCCATGAACGCCAGACTGGCCAAGAAGAAAAACATCGGGGACCCCAGGCGGGGGTCATTTCGAATGGTCACAATGATGAGGATATTCCCAGGAAGAATGATGACATAGAAGAGTAGTAGGAGGGCAGACAGGAACAGCTGTAACTCCCAGTTCTTTGCTAATCCTTGGAGAACAAACTCCGTCACGACTGTGTGATTTCCATGTTCCATCCCAGCGATGCATAGCTCTGTAGTGTGATTAATATTGTTATTATTGTTAATATTGTTAGCATAAGTTAGGTTCTAGATCAAATCAAGCCTGAATTCTCCCTAGAAGCCAAAATGACAAAACTGAGGTTATAGTATGTTGGTCACAGCATGAGAAGACAAGATTCTCTGGAAAAGTCAACAATTCTAGAAAATTGGAAGGCAGCAGGAAAAGAGGAAGACCCCAAACGAGATGGCTGGACTCAATAAAAGAAGCCACATCCTCCAGTTTGCAAGATCTGAGCAAGTCTGTTAATGATAGGATGTTTGGGAAGTCTTTCATTCATAGGGTCGCCATAGGTCAGAGTCGACTTGACAGCACATAACATAAAAAAATATACTTAGGGATGGAATACAGAAATTGTGATTGGGCTGAGTAAGAGGAAACAACTAACATGCAAATGTTTCTTCTTTGTATAATACACATTGTTATGCATGCAGCCAGCAGGTAGGTTTGCTATGGATGGTCCTGAGATTACTGGATTCTCTCCCCAGATTTTTGCCATTCTGAATTACCTGGTCCAATTTCCAAAACCGGAACTGATGCACAAGGTTGACTCAGAGTACGTCACAACACTGAGCTTTGCAGTTCTGGGCAATGATGATGGGCTGCATGGGCTGGCCTGAGGAGGTCAGGAGAGCCCCCACACTCCTGGCATTCTGCAAATGATGCAAAACCGTATTATTCAAAAAGGCGTTTTACTCAGATAGGAGGGCTGTATTGTAGGGAGGGGGTCTCAGATGCTTTGCTAATGAGTTAGGAACCATAGACCTCCCCACTATGTTGCCTTACATATTACTTGTTGCTTTAAATATGTACTCCTATATACTACCCATGGTTTATGTTGTCTAATGTCAGTCCTAGAATTGATTATGTTCTGTTTCAACTCTGTATTGGATCCTTAATGCTATGTCTTTGTAAACTTGTATTTATTTACCCTATAGCATTGTTTATGGAAATGAATGAATGAATGAATGAATGAATGAATGAATGAATGAATGAATGAATGAATGGTCAGTGGTCCATCTGGGTGGCAAGATGAAGATGTATATGAACTGGCTGGGTTTCATTCTAACCTGTCACTACATACATCCTGGGTAACTAGTGCAAATCTGCCTCTTATTCTCTCTCTTGTTCCCAATAATTCCACTGTTGGTGGTCTTCTCTGGAAGTTCTTATTGATTGGCCTTCCTTATAATGAATATTGTCTTTATTCGACCTGGTAAGGACCCACTGCATGTACTTGATGAATTGGACTCTACAGCTCAAGGCCGTTTTCATACTGCTTACTGGCCACGGAACATCGTGCTGAGCTCCCAGAACGACAGCGTCTTCCTGGCGCAATTTCACACGAGAAAGGTATTTCACGCGGTAAGCTGTGTGAAAACGGCCCCAATCTACTGCTAGAATAAAAGACATTCAAGTGCTACAAGAATTACTGTTTGATTTTGCAGCAACAAACTAACAAGTTAACCTCCCTGGAATTATGTCTAGGAGAAGGGGTTGGTGCACATCAACAGCCTTTTCAAAATGCTTCCCCAACATCTCACTAAAATCAGAAGAAAACAGAGTATCTTAAAAGATGTATTGTCGAAGGCTTTCACGGCTGGAGAACGATGGTTGTTGTGGGTTTTCCGGGCTGTATTGCCGTGGTCAAGACCACGGCAATACAGCCTGGAAAACCCACAACAACTATCTTAAAAGATGTTAGAAAACATGGACTGACCTTGGTATATAGACACTGTTAGTGTGTATCAAGTGGATTCATCGTCTTTCCTTTCTCAGCTGGGCCCCAACAGGATTTTCTGCTGCTGCTTCTGAAGCAGTAGCCAAAGAGAAGAAAGCTGCCCACATCCTATCTCGGTGGCTTTTTAAGAACGGCTGGAGTAAGAGCAGCAGAAGCAGGAGAGGATGACCCAGCAGATCTGAGTAGAAGGATGAAAAGAAGCACAGAACAAGTTCCTGTTTACCTCCACAAATCTCGTGCACCATAAAGACTTGCAAACTTTTATTCTAACAGTTCCTCTGTGCATTCATAAGCATTCTCTTCCAGCTTTCCTCATTGTCTAGAGCAGCCACTTGACAATTCTCAGCTCAGACCTCTCTGGAAATGTAGTGGGAATGGCATTTTTTAGGTACCCCTATGCTGCTTCTTAAACATACAGCTAGTGATATAAAGCTGGGAGGGGAACCAGAACTTGGGGGAAAAAAGTCCATCACACAAGTACCATTGGCCAGAGAACCACGATTGGCAGCAACTTCCTCTTGAGAGCCAATGGGTTGCAGCCTAGTAATGCTGTGCTCACCCAGACATCACCCCTTCCAACCAACCACACTGCTAGACTCAAAGGGGATACCCTTAATGTTTAAAACAGCATGTTCCACAAGGTGTGTTCCTTCCTTTCTTGCAGTATTATGTCCTGGCTTCCTCCTGCTCTCCACTTGTGATCTGTATCCCTGCAGGTTCAGCAAGGAGTGGAAATGGGTAGCTCTGGAGGCGGGGAGGCTAATCTTTGCAAAAGGTGCTGAGAATGAGTCTCATAGATCAGTTGTACTATTCTGGGATAAACATTTGTGCAACGGTCTGGCCAACAGGGAAAGACCTGCCAATAAAGTTCTGTTTGCAAAAAGTGGAAGGAAGGAAGGAAGGAAGGAAGGAAGGAAGGAAGGAAGGAAGGAAGGAAGGGAGGGAGGAAGGGAGGGAGGAAGGGAGGGAGGGAGGAAGGGACAGGACGGGACGGGACCGGACGGGACGGGACGGGACGGGGAGAGAAGAGGAGAGGAGAGGAGAGGAGAGGAGCCACTCACCACTGCTTCCTTCCAAATGACTGATGGGCCTTTAGACAGAAGAAGGCTTTCTCAGCACCATTGCTGTGCTGCTTCTGGCTCTAGCAGAGCCAAGTGAAAGAAGGTGTATCTAAGGACACAAAGATCTCTGGTGCTTTGCTCCCTCGGTCAATCCCCAAGGGCCTTATTAAGAAGTTAGTACCAAACTAATATTTCATACAATTTCTGCAAGCAGCACAAGATAGACAACCTCATTTTGCATTTCGGGGTCCCTTTTGGCATTGTCCATGTCTTTGGGGTCAACAAGCAAAATGGATGGCTCTCCTTATCTTGCCCGTTTTGTGTTCTACCTTCAAGGCAAGTGGCCATTCATGACCACTGTTGGGAGATGAATAGCTAGGCTATCACCAGATTCTTGATTCTTTTGACTGGTGCACTCAAATACTCTTGCAGTTTCATTGGACTTTAAGTTTTTATTGCATTGAACAGTTTTGGAGCAGCAAATGAATAAGATCAGGCAGGCCTTTGGCAAGGGTTGCCAGCTCCAGGCAGGGAAATGCCTGGAGATTTTTGGGGTGGTGGTTGGGGAGGGTGAGGTTTGGGGAGGGGCTGGAGCTCAGCAGGTTATAATCCCATAGAGTCTGAAGCAGCCATTTTTTCCAGAACTGATATCTGCCACATGGAAATGTTGTAATTCCGGGGGATCTCCAGCCACCACATGGAGGTTAAAAGAATGTTAGAAATATCCTGTGAAGTTGGTTAGGACAGAGAGATAAAACAAGCAGCCTTCATGCTTCAGCAGGGATTTGAAATGGAGCTTCCCATAGCCGAACCCAATTCCCTTTCCATACTGTCCCACAATTGTTTTATCTGGTACTATATGCTGAGTGTTGCCTTTGAGCCATGATGGCCTCAGTGCTCAGTGGCACTATATCACTGAGTACCAGGGGCAACAAGCACGGAAGCCTTCCTCATCTGTGTCCTACTTGTATGGTTTATGGGTGCATCTGGTTGGCCTTTGAGGGAAGCTGGATGTAGGGCCAGTGTCATGGGCTGGGTCAGTCAAAGTCCAGTCCAAAGTCAAAGCACAAGTCCAAAGCTAGGAGAGAGTCCAAAATCCAAAAGCCAAGTCCAGAGGTCCATAGGTCAATTACCAGTAATTTGGGGGGCTATACAAAAGCAAAGTCAAGGTCTGGTCCAAAAGGCAGGACCACAGCAGTAACAGGAACTGACATATTGTTTCCACACCTCCTGGTCTTCTGCAGCTGGGTTTTATAGAGAGGCTGGCTTGCAGCCAGCTGCTGTGGGAGTTATCCTGTGGTTACTCCTCATCACTTTCAACCAGCAACTGGCATCTGGCCAGGAGGCATGTGCTTTGCCGCCTCTCCTGTAGCTCCACATGTTGCCTCTGTCTGCGGCACTCTTTGGGTGAAGCTGGAGGTTTGGATGTCCTGGGCTGAGCGTCACCGGTGGTGTAGGAGCAGGAGGGTGTCGGTGCTTCTGGCTCGGCTGCTGACTGTGGACTCTGATCCTCCAGCAGCTGTTCCTCCTGATCACTGGCTTCTGCTGAGTCAGGGCTGGCTAGGATGGTTACACGAGGCTCCTCTCCTCCAGAGGAGTCCTGACTATCACTGAGCCGCACGACAGCCGGGTGCATCATTGGTCTGATTCAGCAAAGTTCTTCTAACATTCAAAGAACATTTTTGGTGTGAATGGTGAACTTTGGTGTGTGTGTGTGTTGAAATATCCTTCCCGCAGAACTTAACCCTTTTATGAACTGCCATTTGCTGTCCCAATCACTAGCTGCTTTTTAAAAACAGGTTCTTCTATTTATTGGGAATGGTGATTTCAGACAGCGAGGGAGCCCATATTGACATCACAGGCCAAGTAGCTAATCAATTTGTCTGCATCACATCACAATAGGATTGCTGGGTCCCTTGACCCTCCCTGTGGGAGGGGGGCGGCTCTCGTCTTATTTTAACCCAATTTGTCCCACTTGGGGTTCAAATCGGCCTGCTGCAAAGGGCGGGGGCACTCTCGGGGCAGCAAGATGACATCACTCCAGGGAAATGACATTGTTGTGCCATGCCAGGAGTGCACCCAGAAGGCCCCGTTCCCACCCCTTTCCTTCCTGCTGACCAGGTGAGTGGTGGCAGAGGGTGGAGGGGGGGAGCAGAGGATCCCCCGTCCCCACTGGTGGACCTGGGATCCCCACATTGCAAAGCCAGTTTCGAAGGAAGGCAATCGTTCCTGTCTGCATTCGGAATGGGCAGTCATAGGCGGAGCCTATCTGGCACTGTCATGAGTCCAGTACGGAGGGAGAACTGCACTTTCTGGGTGAATACTTCTTCCTCTTGTTATGTCCTTCACAACTAAGCACTTCTTGTGTTGATTAAAGTTTGTATGAAAACAACATCTTCCTTTCCCCATGCAACCCTATTATTAAAGAGCAAAAATACAAGTTATGTGAGGGAGTCTGTGAACATTTTCGGCAACATTGAAAAACAACAGCAGAAGAATCAGGTTTTGATCAGGGCCACGGTACTGGTGAAGGATGTGTTTAATCCTCCCTTTCTCACATGCCTTTTTGCAAACTGTAATTGGGCCCCAGGGTTGGTATTAGCTGCAGTTGGGAAAAGGTCACAACCGGGCTTAGTAACTTTCCTCTTTTTTCTACTATGGCTAATATCACTGCAGAGGGCAATTGCTGCCAGAGAAATGATGTGTGGAGGGAAGGGTGTTAGTGTAAGAGGTCACAGAGGAAGGTTAAACAACAGCATCCTAGGAGAAATCATGTGCTTCAGATATTAACAACAACAACATTCGATTTATATACTACCCTTCAGGATAACTTAACACCTACTCAGAGCAGTTTACAAAGTATGTTATTATTATCCCCACAACAACAATCACCCTGTGAGGTGGGTGGGGCTGAGAGAGCTAGGAGCTGTGACTTACCCAGGTCACCCAGCTGGCTTCAAGTGGACGAGTGGGGAATCAAACCTGGTTCTCCAGATTAGAGTCCCATGTTCTTAACCACTACACCAAACTGGCTTTCTGCTGTTAATATTGATAATCAGAACAGTGTTGTTTGTTGGGCTGGGGACACTGAGGGCCAAGCTACAAGTGACAAATGACACTTGAACGGCAAGTGTATTTCTCCCTGTTCACTTGCCCTCCACTCAATCCACTTGCCAGACAAGTGTCTTTCGTCATGTGTAGCTTGGCCCTTAGATTCTAATCTTTACTCAATCAGTTGTTCTCTGTTAGCTTAACCTACCTTCCAGGGTTTGTTGTGACAATAAAATGGAGGGAAGCGCAACAGTCCCAAGTTTCTAGCAGGACGGGCAGAATAGTCTTTGCAAAATGGGACACAGGTGTCTGTTTGGAGTTATATGAGGCATAAGCTGCTGTTCAGCCCTGCCTGTCTGGAAGTGTTTCCAACCTGGGCTTCTGGAACAAATTTCTCACAATGCTTAGGAAGAAAAGTGGAGGAAATAGAAAGATAAGTTCTGAAGAAACACATTGTGTGTATTTTTTTGTTTGTGTTTACATATTTACACATTTGCTTAGTGTAGCCTGACAGGAAAATGCTTCAAAATGTGTTTGAAGAGTGGAATCATAGAATCATAGAGATGGAAGGAACTTCCAGGACCATCTAGTCCAACCCTCTGCACAATGCAGGAAATTCACAACTACCTCCCCCCACACACACACTTCCAGCGACTCCTGCTCCATGCCCAGAAGATGGCAAAACACTGTCAGGATCCCTAGCCAAATTCCCTGGGGAAACTTGCTTCCTGACCCAAAGTGGTGATTGGCATAACCCTGGGCACGTAAGAAGGTGCCGTGAGAACTAAGCACTGGTGTAACCCTTCCTGCCCTCCCTCTCATGATATGCTTATGTTCACAGAATCAGCATTGCTGTCAGATGGCCATCTAGGCTCTGCTTAAAAACCTCCAAAGAAGGAGAGCCCACCACCTCCTGAGGAAGTTTGTTCCACTGAGGGACTGCTCTGACTGTTGGGAAGTTCTTCCTAATGTTCAGTTGAAAACACTTTTGATTTTATTTCAACCCATTGGTTCTGTTCCGACCTTCTGGGGCAGCAGAAAACAACTCCACACCATCCTTTATATGGCAGCCCTTCAAGTACTTCACCAGCACTGACTTCAAAATATTTAATTCTTTAGGTTTACAGTTCAACAAATGGACACTTTTCTCCCCCCCCCAATAGTTTCATATCTACAATTTGGCTCAAAGTATGTAGCTAATAGACATTGCAGATTCAAGGGCCTTAAGGTCCAGCCACCCCTTGCCATACACAGGATCAGGGCTTTTTTTCTGCTGGAACACGGTGGAATGGAGTTCCGGCACCTCTTGAAAACAGTCACATGGCTGGTGGCCCCGCCCCCTGATCTCCAGACAGAGGGGAGTTTAGATTGCCCTCCACACTGCTGGAGCAATGCGGAGGGCGATCTCAACTCCCCTCTGTCTGGAGTTCAGGGGGCGGGGCCACCAGCCATGTGACCGTTTTTTCCGAGAGCAACCCACTGAGTTCCACCACCTCTTTTCCCAGAAAAAAAAGCCCTGCACAGGATAAGTGTTCTGCAGTCACACAGGGACGTCTCGTGTCTGAAGAAGGAAGTTCTGACTCTCATAAGCTTATCCTCTGAAAATCTTGCTGGTTTCTAAGGTGCTGCTGGACTCCAATCTTGCTGCGTCTGAAATTCTCGGTGAGGACTGATTGCAAGAATTCCTCCACTGCTGTGTTATCTGTGCACTGAATCACACACGGGATCTCACTGAGTGCCAGTTACATGCACACTGGCAGTACAGGCAGATAAATGTCTTTCTGAATGTGCAAGATTACACAAAATCAAGACTTGCACAAATTTTCTCTGTCTTGATGGACAGATGTGTATTTGTATGAAAATATCACACATAGGACTAGTCACGTCTGGGCCCTTTTGCACTTGACTTTGAGCACATGATGTGTCTCCCCCTCTTTGGATGAATACTCCATGCTCACTTGGGAATCTGATTTTAAAGATGGATAAAGGAGAGTGGTGGTGGAGAGAGCCCTCAAGTCAACTTATGGCAACGCCTGGTGGGGTTTTCATGGCAAGAGACTAACAGAGGTGGTTTGCCACTGCCTCTGCAACTTTAGTCTTCATTGGAGGTCTCCCATCCAATTACTAACCCAAGCCGACCCTGCTTAGCTTCTGACAAGATCAGGCTCATTTGGGCTATCTAGGTCAAGGTGGATAAAGGAGGGAGAATAGAAAATACAAAATGGGAATTCTGGAACAATTTCAACACCAATATTTGTTATGTCCAGCAGGGAGGTGGGGGGGAAGGAATCAGTGGAAGTATCAGATTTAATTAAAAATCAGATATAATGGCTGTGATTAATGGGGAGCAGTTGCTTACAAAACCTGTACCCCTATTTGAGACCACCCCATGGGTTGCTTCCAAGTTGAGATCCCCGCACTAAGGGTATCTAAGAGGAATGAATTCAAACAGAATATATTTCTACGTTATCATCCACCCTAAAGGTGCTGGCCTCAGCATGGGGAGGCTTTAAACCAAACACAGGCTGATGCTATTTAGGTAAAGAATTTGTCAATCAAGCAAGCCTTTATTGGCATATATAAAATATAAAATTTGATTTAGAGTAATGTATGTAGCATTCAGACTTGAGGGAAGGAGTTGGCATATACAGAATATGCCCTCCTTACTAGCAATACCTCCATCTAGCAAACAGGTCCTCCTAGAGATGGGTGGAGATTTGTTGGTTGGTTGCTGTGCCATTATGATTATGTATGTATGTATGTATGTATGTATGTATGTATGTATGTATGTATGTATGTATGTATGTATGTATGTATGTATTTTTAACTGTGTAACTTTGACTTTTATGGTTTTAACTGGTATTAATTATTTAAAGTGTTTTAATTGTATATGGTTGTAATCCGCCTTGAACCTGCTGGTGTGGGGAGGGCAGAATACAAACAAACAAACAAACAAACAAACAAACAATACCTGCCATGGCTGTCTGCTAGGCAGGCTGGACACATAAGATGTTAAATCAAGTGAAAGAATCTAATTCCTCAGTTATCCCAAGGCTGAGTCCTGTTCTTTTTCTACAGTTCTCTATATAAGTTTAAAGGGATGTGTTAAAAGCCTTCTCTGAGGTAACATCTCTGTCCATCTCTCTCACTTCCCATCCAACTGCTCTTTCTAACTGCTACTTCTGTGACACTGGCCAAGCAGATGTCATGTGAAAAACATCAGGACTTGAGTCCCATGGCAACTTAGAGACCAACAAGGTTTTCCGCGTGTAAGCTTTCAAGAGTCAGAGCTCCTTTAGTCAGACAACATGTTTTTCATGTGAAAAACATGGCAGCCAACCTGCATCTCTCTCCCATGTATCAAATATCTAGCTGTGATACTTGGTAGGATATTATCAGTCTTTCCTTGTCACTGCAGATATTGGCAGCCCGATGTACTGGTCACATCCTGAATCTCTTTTAACTTAGTGGCGAGGTGTCAGGAAGAGATGTGGACTAGCAGTGATGACACCTTTGAAGGCTCTAAATAAATACTATCTTCTTATTAACAAGGGCTTTGGATTCCTCCATCATTACAGAAATTAACTAACAAAAACTGAAAGATTGCCAATTACAGTTGTTGTGAACGATCTCAGAATTTTTCTTGATTGTCCTCAACATTTACGTAATGATATCTCATTCTGCATTTCATGGCTTTTCAACACAGTCAGCTTGACTCCACAAAAACTTAAGTGTGCCATGTTGACGGTTCCTGCAGTAGAGTAACACAGTTACTCCTCTGCAATCCTCTTATTATCTCCTCTGTACTTAATACTGGGGAGTTGCTCCACAATTGCACCCAGACTATTCCCAACAAGAATGGCTTGTCAGATTGACTGGAAGAATAGAAACTTGACAATTTTGCTGTGTGACATTATTACAAACAATCTTCCTTATGAGGAGCCCTGGGAATATTCTCCACATATCCAGGGAGTGGGAGGAATTGTAGAAGAAAGTTATTAAAGTCAAGTCTTTTTCCAGGTTTAAAGATAGATTATTTTGGCAAGCTGCCATATAGCTACCTGGCTATTCCACCATAGAGTTGTACAGTCTGGAAATCTGTTTTGTTTTATCTTCTCATATATCTTCATTTCATCCACATGTGGAAGAGAATCTTATCATGCACTAACATTACCTGAATCAGACATTTTATTACACAGTTGCTTTGTGGGTACTACAGTGTTACTACAAAAATTTAAAAAGGAAATAAACGAATAAATCATTGCTTACATTACTGTATCTGGTTTTGTTTTCACTTATCCCTCATGATATTGTGTTTGTTTAACAGTCTTATCATAGCAACTTTGACCTCCTTGTTCCTCAGCGTGTAGATTATGGGATTCATCAAGGGAAAGACCACTGTGTGGAAAAAGCCCACCAGCTTGTCGAAGGGGAAGTCCTGGAAAGGGTGGCAGTAAATGTAGATGGCAGGACAGAACATGATGAAGACAATGATGATGTGGGTGATGCAGGTGGAGGCGGCTTTGCTCTTCCCTTGGCTGGAGCCCATCTTCACCTTGATGAGCAGGGCACCGTAGGAGATGAGGAGGAGGATGAAGCAAGCCGTGGTGACCAGACCACTGTTGATAAACATGGCAAACTCTAAGGAGTAGGTGTTGGTGCAAGCTAGCCTGATAATCTGGGTAACGTCACAGAAGAAGTTGTCCAGTTCATTTGGCCCACAGAAGGGGAGTGGCAGGATGAGGCCCATCTGGATCATAGTATGTGTGAAGCCCCCACCCCATGCACATAAAACCAACACCCAGCAAACCACTCGGGTCACCATGGTGGCATAGTGTAAAGGGTGGCAGATGGCCACATACCGATCAACAGCCATAGCTATAAGAAGGTAAACCTCTGCCCCACCCAAGAAGTGGATGAAAAAAATCTGAGCCATGCAGCCTTGATAGGAGATGGTTTTCTGACGCGTGAAGAGGTTGGCCATCATTTTGGGGGGGATCACTGTGCTATAGCAGATGTCCATGAATGCCAGATTGGCCAAGAAGAAAAACATGGGGGACCCAAGTTGGGCATCGCTCCAAATTGTTACAATGATAAGGACGTTCCCTGGTAAAATGATGACGTAAAAGATTAGGAGGAGAGCAGAGAAGAACAGCTGCAGCTCCCAATTCCGTGCTAATCCTTGGAGGACGAACTCTTTTACTGCAGTGTGATTCTCATGTTCCATCTCACGATGTGGTAGCTCTGTAATAAAATAATATTGGGGATGTAAAATAGGAAACAACTACAATTGTTTTCATTGTCTATTGATTCACCTTGACATGAATCCAATTAAAAGACAGAGGGGACAGGGAAAGAGTGGCTGGATGGTCCCTAATTGATTCCTGCATTAGAAAAGAGCAAGAGTCCAGTAGCACCTATAAGTCTAACAACATTTATGGTAGGGTAGGAGCTTTCATGAGTCACAGCTCACTTCTTCAGAATTCCTGCATAGCATTGTTAAAGGAAGACTGCTTGGGGATCTATTCAACACGGACCAGAGGGACCAATCAAGAAAGCAAAATTCATCATTGCTACATGTAATGGAAGACACGGAAGGAATCATATTTAGGAATTAGGTTTTGCGGTGCAAACTAGATCAATCACTTTCCGAACAAGCTGAGGAAACATGAAAGCTGCAAATCGATGACATTATAAAAGAGTAAAAATAGTAAAGTGGCTGATAAAAATAAATTTATTTATTTTCGTCATTATTATTATGTGGGTGGAAAGGAGCAAAAACCTTCACTGGGTGTGGGACTAAGGGGTCATATCCCTTATCACCATGTCAGAAGAGACACTGTGTTTCGGGTTGGGGGGGGTCTTCCTGGGAGAAGTTGCTACTTCTATGAAGAAGAGACAGCTTTCCTCTCTGGCTCCTCCTCAGGTCACAGGAACTATTGTGGGATGTCTTTGTTTTATTTATTGTTCTGCAACTCTACCTCTACTCTGAGCTGGATCGAGACCTACTGATAAGAAAGTCAACATTATTCAGCGAAATGAAGTTGAAAGGAAAATGGTTGAGTGAAACTGCAGACATAGAATTTATCAGAACATTTGATTTTGTTCATTTAAAACCATTTGCTTAACCCTCAGCCGTTTCTTTAATGCTACAAGGATCAATCAGCAGAGCAGAACAAACGCTGTTTTGAATGTTTCATAGAATCATAGAGTTGGGTCATACAGACCATCTAGTCCAACCCCCTGCCCAGTTCAGGATCAGCCTAAAGCATCTCTGACAAGTATTCATCCAGCCTCTTCTTGAAAACTGCCAGCGCTCTACTTACGTAGTATACAGTGGGGCTTTATAATGAAACGTGAATTCATTAAATTTAATTTTTTAGATTTTTGCTGCCCTCTCCACAAGCGGGCCCAGGGCTTGTCACACAACAGTATAATATTAATACAATTTGATAAAAGATACAATGCATAATAAAAAACACAATACAAACCACAATACAAAAGTTAAATACAACCACAATACAAATCACAATAAAAAATCACAATACATCACAACAGAAAAGTTAAAACCAAATTATCCAAGATGTGGCTTTCAGTATTCACAGACAATACCAACATTGCAAAGCCTCTCATCATTCATGCCCCGCCCCCCAATTACAGCTTTTAAATAAGGATTCTTACTGTTGTTTTCTGTTCATCTAAACACTTTAAAGTGTGGATGTGACTGAAAAGAGAGGTTTTGCTGATTGTTTTAGGGGTGGGGTTGAATTTTGTAGCGCGTGGAGGCAATTTGAAAAGTGTACCATTTCCATCAAAGCAGCAGAGCTCATTCATTGTAGATGTATTATTTAGATGACTGCAGCTTATTTTATGTTTGTGAGTTTATTCATTGAAATAAAAACCTACATGGTTAAAAAAAAAACCAGCACGGCTCCTTCAAGTGGAAAGAAATAGCCTTCTAGTATTGGGAGGGGTTCTGCCTAAGAGGTAATGAATCCACCTTGCTGTGGTAAGCCGTAGACTTAATCCCTGATTTTCCCAAATGAAATATCTCAGGAATCCAGTGTTAGGAACTCTCTCTTAGAGTAGACCATTGGCTTGGTATAAACTTCAGAGGCACAAATGGATTTGGGGAGTCAGCTTAGATTAGAAAGGAGAGAGTTCCGAACAAACTCTGTGAGAGGAAAAATTCTCCTAGCCAGAAGAAAGAGGTTGAGAAAGAAGATCAGAGTAGGAGGAAGGGAAGAGAAGAGAAAAAGGAGGCCAGGGGACCAACAGCCACTTACTTTGTTCCCGACAAATGGTTGGCAAATCGTTCTGGCAGAAGCAGGCCTCCTGAGCGTACGTGCTATATTGCTTCTGGTCCTCAGAGACGCAAGGGTGAGCAGGCATATCTGACAACACAAAGTCCTCCTGACGCACAGCTCCTTCCATCGGCCCCCAAGGCCCTTATTAAAAAGGTTGCAAGAAACTAACTTTTTCTTCATGTTCTACTTTCAGGGTTTTGATGAGCAACATGGGATAGGCAAGCCCATCTTGTATTTGACCCCTCATGTATCTGTGGTAGAGTCCTTTCCAAGTCCGTCCCAGATGCTGGGGATGGTAAGCAGCACTAAGGGTGGAGGTCTTTATCCTGCACACCTTGGCAGATACAAAGGCCACCTTGGCAGATACAAAGGATCTGCATTAATATATAATTTTAATGGTGGCTCCACTGTATTGTACACAGATTATATTATTACCACAAGATGTTCTGAGAGATGTGAAAAGAAGGAGAAAATGGAAGATCTAATAAAAAAAATTTGCATGAAGTTTGGCCAAATCCAACAAGGCAATTAGGCACTTAAAGACTGATTCTGCACACGTTGGACAATGCACTTTCAATGCACTTTATCAATTGTTTGAGGTGGATTTTTTTGTTCCGCACATGAAAAAATCGGTTCCAAATGACCTATAAAGAGGATTGGAAGTGTATTATCCAACGTGTGCAGATTCAGCCTGGATCAAGTTCAGATAATGCTCACTAGGAGCTTGATCTGGACCCAAATCCAAAATGAAATGATCCAAAGAATAAGCAAGAGAGATGCTCCAGGGACAGAGATTTGGTGTGGAATGGATTTGGTGCGAGTACTAGCAACATGGAGTCTGTGATCACCCCCCTGTACAAAGCTGCCGGTCCAAAGGGGAAAATTAGAAACCATAGCTGATTTCCCAGTCAACCGTGCCAGTGAGCACTATTGCTTTATATTATCTTCCCTTTTTTCATTTCTAGTTTATTAGGACAAACCCAAATCAGCCACAGGGGAAATCAGCCCTTGAGGAAGCAAAAGTCTGTAGAACAATAAATGCAACTATTGTATAGCAGATTCTTAGCAGAAATGGCACACAGTCAATTACAAGTTCGATGGCTGTTGTGGGTTTTCCGGGCTGTATTGCCGTGGTCTTGGCATTGTAGTTCCTGACGTTTCGCCAGCAGCTGTGGCTGGCATCTTCAGAGGTGTAGCACCAAAATACAGAGATCTCTCAGTGTCACAGTGTGGAAAAGATGTAGGTCATTTGTATCTACTCAGGAGGGGTGGGGTTGAGCTGAGTCATCCTGTAAGAGTTTTCCAGGGTGTGGAATGCTAATGGCGGGAGGCTTCACTGTATCCTGAGGAGGTTCTTTTGCATATGGATTGGTACTTGATGTGCTAATCTTCTCTACAGGGCTATTGTCGAGTATAGAGTGTTTTGTTAGCCTGGTGTTTTTCAGAACTGGAAACCATACTCTGTTCATTTTTAAGGTTTCTTCTTTCCTGTTGAAGTTTTGCTTATGCTTGTGAATTTCAATGGTTTCCCTGTGCAGTCTGACAAAGTAGTTGGAAGTGTTGTCCAGTATTTTGGTGTCCTGGAAAAAAAAGTACTGTGCCCTGTTTGAGTTAGGCTATGTTCAGCCACTGCTGATTTTTCAGGTTGTCCAAGTCTGCAGTGTCTGTCATGTTCTTTTATTCTTGTCTGGATGCTACACTTTTTGGTCCCGATGTAAACTTGTCCACAGCTGCAGGTTATACGGTATACTCCTGCAGAGGTGAGGGGGTCTCTACTGTCTTTTGCTGATCGTAGCATCTGTTGTATTTTTCGGGTGGGTCTGAATACTGCTTGAAGGTTATGCTTTTTCATAAGCTTTCCCATCTGATCAGTAATTTCTTTGATATATGGCAAAAACACTTTTCCTGTAGGAGACTGTTTTTCCTTGGTTGTTTGATTCCTCCTGGGTTTGATTGCTCTTCGGATTTCATTTCTGGAGTAGCCATTTGCCTGAAGTGCGTGGTTTAGATGATTAATTTCCTCATTGAGAAAGTGCGGCTCACATATCCGTCTTGCACGATCCACTAATGTTTTCATTATGCCTCTTTTCTGTCGGGGGTGGTGATTGGAGTTTTTGTGTAAGTACCGATCAGTGTGAGTTGATTTCCTGTAGACCTTGTGACCTAACTGAAAGTTTGCTTTGCGGATGACCAAGGTATCCAGGAATGGGAGTTTTCCCTCGATTTCTTTCTCCATTGTGAATTGTATGTTCAGGTGGATGTTGTTGAGATGATTCAAAAACCCCATCAATTCTTCCTCCCCATGGCTCCAAATGATAAATGTATCATCCACAAACCGGAACCATACACTAGGTTTGTGGGGTGCTGATTCTAGAGCTGTTTTTTCAAAACGTTCCATGTAGAAGTTTGCTATAACTGGGCTGAGTGGGCTCCCCATGGCCACCCCATCCATCTGTTCATAGAATTCGTTGTCCCATTGGAAGTAACTGGTTGTCAGACAATGGTGGAATAAGGCTGTTACATCCTCTGGGAAAATCTGATTAATAAGTGCAATAGTGTCTTTTACTGGAACCTTGGTAAACAGGGACACAACATCAAAACTGACAAGTATGTCTTGTGGATTGAGTTTCAGCGAACTGATTTTGTTGATGAAATCTGCTGAATCTTTGATGTAAGATGAGGTTTTCCCAATGTGGTCCTGCAGGAGATTGGCCAGATGTCTAGCTAATTCATATGTCGGTGAACCAATGGCACTCACAATGGGTCGGAGTGGGACTGAATCCTTATGTATGAAACGTCAGGAACTACAATGCCAAGACCACAGCAATACAGCCCGGAAAACCCACAACAGCCATCGTTCTCCAGCCGTGAAAGCCTTCGACAATACAATTACAAGTTCCCTTCTCTTTTCTCATTGGATGCATTCCTTTTAAGAACTCTTCTTCTCCTATGAAATGAGAATCACTGAAAGCTGTTTCGGTGGCTGCTAACTTTGGGATATTATCTCAAACCAACAGCTTATGTTTCAATTTGCAAGATAGTTTCAGATTGGTAGTCATGGTCTGTAGTGGAAGAGTAAGAATCGGGGCCAGAAGCACCTTAAAAAACAACTAGATTTCCAAAGTATGAGCTTTCCAGAGTCAGAGCCCTCTTAATCAGATACTCTTGAAAGCTCTTGTTCTTCTATTTGCAAGAAACTTCAGGGTGTTGCATCATCTTCCTTGCATCTCAAACTGTGTTTTGGGGTTGATTTTCAGACCCAGCACCAAACTGGTGCTTTGCTTTCTCTCCAACATCATAACCCTTAAATCCTATCCCAAGCGTGGTAGATCTTCAGGACAATAATATAGGACCAAGTTTACACAGATTATGACATACTAAGATGAACGCAGCCTGCCATGTTCTGTGGCTTGTCAAATGCATAACACTCACACGCACACATGCACACGTGTGTGCGCACATGCACACACACACACACAGAGATGCACATCACCTCCATTTTTGCTACTTGAGATGAAGTTATTGAGGCACCGTACCTGACTGCAAAGTAGGATTGCCAAATCCAGGTTGGGAAATTTCTGGAGATTTGGAGGAGGAGCCTGAGGAGGGTGGGGTTTAGTTGGGGGAGGTACCTCAACAGGTTATAATGCAGTAGTCCAGTAGATTTATTGTCATTAGTCATAGGCCATCACAAGATTTAAAAAAAATGCTTAGTCTAAAAACAGTTACATCCATAGAGTCCACCTTCCAAAGCAGCCATTTTCTCCAGGAAAACTGATCTCTGTAGCCTGGAGATGAGTTTTAATTCTGGGAAATGTCCAGCCCCAACCTGGATTCTGGCAATCCCATTGCTAGGTTGCTCAGTGGCCCACAAATTGTGCACAGCAGACTTGTCATTGTGACAGGCACCTAGAGAGACAGGCATTCCCGATGGATGAATGCTCAATTCTCCCTCTGTAAACGTGGAAACCATGGATTTCTGTTACATTGCGTTTGTGAAAGTGACTTCAATAAAGATTATAAAGCAAGTAAAAATATTATTTACAGCTGTCATCAATAGGGTCGCCGTATGTCTGTTTTTTACCCGGATGGTCCAGTATTTTGTAGGGACTGTCGAATATTGTTGTTGTTGTTAGGGAAAATGTTTCCCCAAACCCAGAAACCTGGCTTCTCCCCCTCCCCCCACTTCCCGGCAGCTCCATCGCCCAGCTTGGCCGCCCAGCATCCTGAACATCGCCAGCGGCTCAGGGGCCAGCCAACCCAGGCAACTGATCTCCTGTGTGGCACCACATGGGAGTGGCCAGCCAACTAGGCTGCCCAGAAATTGGGTGATGAGATGACATCATTGTGAGTGCCACATTCCTCTCCCTGGGTCCAGTATTATTCCGGACCACATCTGGCAACCCTAGTCATCACAGGGGTGCATATGCTATATCCTAGTAGCTTCAGGACATTCTTCTATTTGTCTCTTCTGAGGCCCCACTTTGGGCTAGATGGATAGCAACCTAAAAGAAGGCCTTCTTGGTAATGGCACCAAAATCATGGCCTTCCTTGACAGGAGTATTCATCTGATCTCTTCTATCACAGTCTTCTACCAGCAGGGGAATTTTTTTTTGTTTTGTCTGGCATTCCCTCAATAATTCCGCCTTCCTGCATTACGTTTCAATTTCTGCTTTTATGTTTTATATATCTATTTCAGTTTTTTATTTTAACAGTTTTTATAATACTTGTTTTGAATTGTTAGTCACATTGGTGGTCTCGGCTGTAGAGAAAGACGCAGCACCAGCTGCAGCTGACACCCCAGCAGCAGAATTTTGAGGGGGGAGACCAGGGCCGAATCCCCACGGCTCAAGTTTGCCGCTATTTTCCCACCATTTATGTGCTTCCCAGAGGGCTGTTCACATACTCTCACCTCAATCCCTCCATTCTTTCGCATCTGTTGCATTGCGCCTCAGACAAGGCTGTCACGCTTTCAAACGCTTCTCTTGTGCGGTTCCCACCATGGAGGTGAACAAATAGAAGCGGTTCCCTCCCCCTCTTAACTACCCCCACTTCCTTGTTTCTTGCCTTTCCGGAACACCATCTCTCTTTGCCAAGCAATTCTTATGGTCCCAACTCTGTCCAAGGCATGCTCCCACCCCCATCCTGTTTATTTTTTTTTAAAGGAGGCATTCCTAGCACTATTGTGCAACCCCGTTCATGAAGATCACCCACAAGCGGTTTGGGACGTGGTGTTGTAAAAAGCCCACGAAGGCAGCGGGGGGGGGGTTTGCAATTTATTTTACAGTAAATAATGTTTCACTGACAAAGGAGAGCCTGGGTAATTTCTGATAAGTGGACTGTGTGCCAGCAAAGGTTGACTCTTTCTGTTTTTTAATTTAAAAAATTAAAATTATCACTATAGCGAAAAATCACTATCCTATAATTATAGTTGAGCGGTAACATTAACCAATCATAGGTATCAATGGGGGTGTCGCCCTGCCATTGCAATTGAGCAGAAAATCGATATAGTGAAAATCTAGCATTATTTATTTTTTTTAAAAGGCTATGTGATGTCATCATCGGCGACAGTGGATCTAAACCTGCCCCGTATCACATGATTCTCTGAGGGATGTGAACGGAGTATAGCTCGATGCTGGCGCAGTAAAAGTGGGGATGTGAACACAGACTGGGACATTGCGGGATAGAATCCAGCGCAATTATTGCGTATGAAAAGTGGAAGGTAGGGAAGTGTGGATTCGGCCCATTTCTTCAGCATTCCATCTATGCATGAAGTCACTTCTGGTGCAAAACTGGAAGTGACATCATTATTCTAGAGCGACACTTTAGGATTCACCCAAAACTCTATGGTTAAACCACAATGGTTTTATCACTTGGGTGCTTTTTAACCACTCAATGTATTTTTTTCATGCCATATTTCAGATTTTCCTGCAAGCCTGGAGCATTTTTCAGGTTTGTAGAAAGATTTGTCTTGTTTATTCACAGCTCTAGCCTCTGGATTTATGTATCCATAGATTTGGCTGCATTGAAAATTAGATATATTGACAAATGACCGGCAAAGAACTCGTAGGTGGGCCATCCCATTCCTCCTTCATTTTCTTGCCCCCCCCTTTAGCTATCTCTTCTCTCACTTTTTGTCTCCTTGCCTTTCTCTTTCTTGTTCTCTCCCCACCAGTGCCTACTGTCACACTATCTCACTTTCTTTCTCTTTTTCCTTTGACCCCCATTCCATCACTCTGACTCCCTTTTCATTGGGTATTACAGTTGATAACAAGTTGTAAATATTTATTGTACTGTATGTATATTTCCAGGCAAATTGTGAAGGCTTATGAAGAAGCGAGGTGCAGCGAAACAGAGTACCAACGTAGCCGGCAAACCCATTGCCATTCTCCCGCTGGGAGTCTTCCCCTGTGGGGGAGGGGACTCACTCGGCATTTGAGTTTTCTTACCGTATAACTGCTGTGGTTTAGAGGGTTCTGTGCCTGTAAATGAATGTATTATACGCCTTGAATTATAAAATTTATATGCTTTATGGTATATGGTCTAATTGGCTAGTCCTTCTTGAGTGATTAGTGCTGAAGACCATTCCCCTCATGGATATTGTTGACTGGTAAGGACAGTGGCGGGAACTTATCTCCTTGCTTGCAATGCCACCACTAGAAAGGAAATGATGGCACATCTGGTGGCTGCAAAAATTCCTTCTCCTCCTCCTCCTCCTCCTGTCTGCAGCGCCACTGCCAGCTATCCTGCACACAGCTTCGAGGGCAGGCAGCATCAGTTCTTGTTCTACATAAGTGCAAAGAAGTTCCTTTAGCCCCTCCGTTTTGGATAAGTTTTCAGTTTTTTTCTGCTAATTTGGAGGAGGGTGGTGTTCTCCAAGTTTGCAAGAAAGTTTCCCATTTTTTCCACCTGGTCCTGACACACCGATTTAAGTATCCATAGATGGATCCAGTTTGAGAATGAGATATATTGATTATACTATAAACCCACCTTTATGATACTGTCTCTAGTTTTGTTTTCACACGTCCCTCCTAAGTTTATATTTCCTCAGCATTCTGAGTATAGCAACTTTGACCTCCTTATTCCTCAGCGTGTAGATCATGGGGTTCATCAAAGGAAAAACCACCGTGTGGAAAAAGCCCACCAGCTTGTCAAAGGGGAAGTCCCGGAAAGGATGGCAGTAAATGTAGATGGCGGGACAGAACATGATGAAGACGATGATGATGTGGGTGATGCAGGTGGAGGCGGCTTTGCTCTTCCCTTGGCTGGAGCCCATCTTCACCTTGATGAGCAGGGCACCGTAGGAGATGAGGAGGAGGATGAAGCAAGCCGTGGTGACCAGGCCACTGTTGATAAACATGGCAAACTCTAAGAAGTAGGTGTTGGTGCAAGCTAGCCTGATAATCTGGGTAACGTCACAGAAAAAGTTGTCCAGTTCATTTGGCCCACAGAAGGGGAGTGGCAGGATGAGACCCATCTGGATCATAGAGTGTATGAAGCCCCCACCCCATGCACATAATACCAACACCCAGCAAACCACTCGGGTCACCACGGCGACGTAGCGTAACGGGTGGCAGATGGCCACATA
This sequence comes from Eublepharis macularius, assembly GCF_028583425.1. Lineage (NCBI taxonomy): Eukaryota > Metazoa > Chordata > Lepidosauria > Squamata > Eublepharidae > Eublepharis > Eublepharis macularius. Next base: position 67,917,348 of record NC_072801.1, on the reverse strand, counting down.
CCGATCGACAGCCATGGCTATAAGTAGGAAAAACTCAGCCCCACCTAGGAAGTGGATGAAAAAAATCTGAGCCATGCAGGCTTGATAGGAGATGGTTTTCTGGCGCGTGAAGAGGTTGGCCATCATGTTTGGAGGGGTAACAATGCTGTAGCAGATGTCCATGAATGCCAGATTGGACAAGAAGAAAAACATGGGGGACCCTAGGTGGACATCGCTCCTAATTGTTACAATGATAAGGATATTCCCAGGTAAAATGATGGCATAAAATATTAGGAGGAGAGCAGAAAGTAACATCTGTAGCTCCCACTTCCATGCTAATCCCTGGAGAATGAACTCCTTTACAACAGTGTGATTCTCATGTTCCATCTCAAGTGCGAAGCCCTGCAAGGAAATAACACCATGGGTATCAAATGGAAAACTACTACAGACTGTTTTCTTTCCCTATTGATGCATTGTTATAAATTCAAAGGATAAATCTCCCAAGAAGAAAGTAGTGTCAGAGAGACTGCTGGGTTAATATATGTCTAGACTAGTTGGGTTTCCCTTTATCAGTTACTAAATGTTTCATGCCTAGCACCTAATGTTTGGCTCTCTTTGTCTGAACTATTTCTCTTTTTCCATCAGCTTCTGCAGTGGCTTTTTAAAGGCAGCCCATTCGTCCTAGATCATGGGGCCAAACCATGAATCTAGAATTAAATTTTAAGTATATGCAATGGAATATAAACCACGAAACATATTTAGAGGTTACAGTAGGATTTGAGTTTAGTGGCACCTTCAGAGACCAACAAGATTTTCAGAGTATAAGCTTTTAAGAGTCAACGCTCCTTCTTCAGATACCTAAAGAATATCTGTATCTGAAGAGTACCTGTATCTTCTTCAGATACCTGTATCTAAAGAAGGGAGCTTTGACTCCTTAAAGCTTATACTCTGGAAATTTTGTTGGTCTCTAAGGTGCCACTGGACTTGAATCCCACTGGACTCAAATAAGAACATAAGAACATAAGCAAAGCCATGTTGGATCAGGCCAGTGGCCCATCCAGTCCAACATTCTGTCACACACAGTGGCTAGAAATCCAGTGCCATCTAAAAGACTGTCAGTGAGGCCAGGACACCAGAAGCCCTCCCACTGCCTTCCTTCCAGCACCAAGACAACAGAGCACCACCTCCCCACAAAGAGAATACCATCTATCTCCTGTGGCTAATAGCCACTGATGGACCTCTGCTCCATATATTTGTCCAGTCCCCTCTTGAAGCTGGCAATGCTTGTAGCTGCCACCACCTCCTGTGGCAACGAATTCCATGTGTTTATCACCCTTTGTGTAAAGTAGTCCTGCTGTTCTTCTGCAGACCAATAAGGCTACCTGCCTGAAATTATGCAGAGGTTACATTTTGCAATACAAAACAGATCAATCACTGCCCAGAACAGAAAGAAGAACAATGCAGGCAGCAGGCACACTACAAGAGTAAACATGCAGTATTTATTTTTTTCCCCATTTAAAATACAAAATCTGTTATATACTATAAAAATATATACTAATAAAGGGATTACAAATAATAGGATCCATCTTTCTGTGGCATGCATAGTGCCACAGAAAATGAATCTAGGAGTCTCAAGATTGGCCACCACCTTTAGGATGGTCATGGGACCTGTAACAACAAGAACAACAACAGCAGCAGCAGCAGCAGCAACAACAACAACTGTGCTTAAATACTGCTCTTCTAGACAGATCAGTGTCCCACTCTGAGTAGTGAAAAAGTACCTGTATTATTACCACCACAATACAATTGGGGAGCTGGAGCTGAGAGGAGTAGCTTACCCAAGGCTGCCTACTGAGCTCTTGGCGATGGCAGTAGTGGGATTTCAACCAGCAGAGTGCAGATTTGCAGCCCAACCACTTCGCCACTATGCTACAGCAGCTGAAATGTGAAGGGAATTATAACATCCCAACCATTGTATTCATCAGAATCCCACAACCCAGGCCCTGCTTCTTGTGCTGGATGCCATTATTGACTCTGGAAAATACAGCTTATCTATATATATAAAGGCAAGTGTCCTGATTGACTCATCAACATCCAGACCAAACCCCTGGACCTAGAAACACGAAATTTGGGGAGAACATTCTTTTCATGATGTAAACACCTACTAAGAAGGGATTTTAAGAAATCTGCCTGCTAAGGGGGTAAAAAGGAGTAAAATGTGTTTTCCCAAAAGGATACAGCTTTCCTGTGTGGCTGGCAGGCTACTGCCTGCTTGCACCCCCACCCACTGCCAGCTCGGCCACTCCTCCCTGATTGGGCCAGCCTTTCAAGGTCATTTGCATATGCAGGCTGATTGGGGTTCACAACATACCACACTTCATCCTCCCCGACAGTTGGAACACAGAGGTCATTTGCATTGGTCCTCCTCACCCCCCCCCCACATTGCATTGGTCCTTACCTTCCACATTCTAAACAGTCTGCAGTTGCTATAGGGAGTCATTGAATGTGTCCTGAGGTAAAATGCACCTCCCAGTTCCCCCCTAAAAGTTCACTAGGGTTGCCAATCTCCATGTGGGGCCTGGCTTGCCTGTGTGGCTGGCAGGCTCCTGCCTGCTTGCACCCCCCCCCCTCTCTTTGAGTGGTCAGCTATGGAACTCTGTATTCTGAGGTAAAAATTGGGTAAAGGAAACTGCAGACAGTTGAAGACAGACGGTACAAGACTCCTGAAAAGGGATTTTATATAAATGTCAGTATGGCAACTGAGTTTTAAAATGTTCATGGGGAGATGATGCATGACCTTTCTAGGGGCCATTTCGATGTGAACCTTAATGTAAACTGGATTTAAAGTAGTTAAATACCATAGCGAAGCATGGGTATCAAGCTAATCAGAAAATAAAGCTAGGCATTCGAAATTTGTTATCTGAGTTCAGGATGACGATGGGAGTGCAGTGCCAAGAGGAAAGGAATCGAGACCACCTGGCCTAGGAGGACCCCCAAAATTGGCCATGGGCTTCAGGATGACTGTAATGTGAAACATGAAGGGAATCTGAGCATCGTTCATGACCCATGCCATTCAGATCCCCCCACTTCACACTTCTTGCATCAGAAGCGGTGGTTGCCTGTGGTAGGCATAGTGCATCCGAAACGAAAGCTATCAACCTCAAAATTAGTCAGTTTCAGGATGGTAGTGGAAGTTACAGCGGCAAATGTGAAGGGAATCAGATCATCTTGGCCTGTATAATACTCCAAAATCCCACCCCACCTCCTGCTTTTTGCTTTGCAAGCTATGGCCACCTGTGGCAGGCATAACTCATTGGAAAATAAAGCTAGTGGGTTAAAAAGAGGTCACTGCTAGTTTTCAACAGATATTAGAATTTTGTAGAGTGTTGAGATAGAGCCAAAATCGGTACAGTTTAGTTTGAGTATATTTTCGAATTGAGTTGTTTTACCTGTGATCAAATTTCTTATGTCAGGCGGGTTCAGCATGTGATTGATTTGAAGATCTTGATACCACTGTATTTTGTCACCAGTCTGAGATTCCTCTGGCAGTTTTGGGATAAGCTGAGCATTTTTGGCAATGTCTATCAAGTGAGATAGTTTATTGGTTCTCCACACTTTAAAAGAGTCTTGCTATTCACCAGGTTTAATTAAAAAAATCAAAATAAAAAGTTTTTTAAAAAGGTTACTAGTTTCAGGGTGATGGTGGGAATTACAGTGCTAAAAATGAAAATCTTACTATGTTGGCAGGCTTTACCAACCCAAAAAACCTCTGGTATTTGCAATAGAAGCAAAGGTTTAGTCATGGGAAGCCAGCCTGGGCAGGCAGCTTGGGGCCATGCTACAAGTGACGAATGACACCTGCCTGGCAAGTGAACAGACTCACGTGAATTCCTCCCTGTTCACTTGCCATTCAGTTGTGCTCCACTTCATCAAAGATGGGTGAGCATTTTCCACCGTCCCTATCTGAGCTGACTGCCCATGCTGGCTTCTCACGAGTAAACCTTTGCTCCCCTTTCAAGTACCAGAGGTTTGTTTGGGAGATAGTCTGACAAAAGAAAGGAGGGTTAACAGCTTCTCTGACCTATCAGAGCCTGTGTTGTCTAGTAGTTAGTATATTGGATCAAGAACCAGAACCTCCAGTCTGCCAAGAACATCGCCTGATAGATTTGGACCTGTCACATCCTTACAGCCAGACATCCCTCACAGGGTTGTTGTGAGAATAAAATGGAGAAGAAGAGAACAATGTAAACCTCTTTGTTTCTTTACCAGTGAGAATGGTGGGGTAGAACATTTGTAATAAATCAAATTTTGGCTGCCGTTTATGAAAAGGGTTGATTACTCTTGCAGTTCTCTTGCTGCAGCTCTATTGGCAGGAGGCAAAATGGGTCCTTCAGCATACGGCAAATGCAGGGAGCTTTGGACTTAGCTAGCAGTACTTGCAGTAGTCAATAAATTTCAATATTCATATATGACAATGACACCAGAACAGAACAGAAAAGGAGTACTATGCTACCCATTTCTTTAAAAAAAAAAATTATTGGTGAGTTTACTTTTCAAATTCAATACATTCATTCCCTCAATATCTAATTAACCCTATCCCCCACCCTTTCCCTCTCCCCTCCCCATCGACTTCCAACAGCTTTCCAACCCTTAACCCCTCTTATTACTTAATAAATCCCTTACTCTAAGCATATTCTAATTTTTTTTTCCCAGGTATTCTATCATATATATCAAATATCTTATCAATATAATATACTTCTATCAATTATGCTATCAAATATTCTGTCAGTATAATATACATCTATCAGTTATACTATCAATATAATATAAATCTTATACCCCTCAATATAGCAGACCAGTATAATATAGTATAATATATAACAAAAGTCTTAATTTAAACATATTCTATTTCTTTTAAACCTATATTCTATCAAATATACTGTCGTCATTATAATATGTATTAACCCCTACTGTGTGCCCTGCCACCAATGTGGCACAGCATACAACACCGTACTACACATTCATTATATAATATACTATCTGATCCACTAGCATTATAGTATATATAGTATACCCCATCAGTATATTTATTTAACTATTTCCTTATTCATATACTCTAAAAAAGATATTACCTATCCTAACCTCCCTATCTTATTCTTTACAAAATCAGTTCTAAATTTCACCCCTTTTCTACTATATTATAGTCCAAGCTTAGATTAAAATAGATATAAATTGGTATAATGGTAAAGTCACTTCTCTCTTCTGTTTAAAATGTCTTGTTTTAAAAATTCTCAAACTGCCACAGTTCTATGCTACCCATTTCTTATGGCATTTAATTTGCTGTTATTAACTGCAACCTCTTCCTTTATCTAAGTTTTGGGGGGCTGCTCAAATTGCTGCAACAGCCAAAAGGAAGAAAGCTGCCCACATCCTTCCTCCAGGGCACTCTACGAATGCCTGAACGGTTAGAGCAGGAGCAGCAGAAGAGGACGAGCCAGCAAGCCAGAGTGGAAGGATCAGGGCCGGTGCCAGGGTGAGGAAAGGGCACCGAAGAAGTTCTCATTGACCTCCCCGAATAACTACACAGGAGTCTTGTGGCACGTTTAAAGATGGACAGACTTTTAGTCCAGCACCACCTCCCTGCATTCGTAAGCATTTGCTGCTCTCAGCCACCAGACTACTCTCAGCCCGGAGGCTCTCAAAGGGACCTTAACAATTTAATTTTTTTTAGGTATAGGCTTCTTTCTGAAATGTCCAGCTAACAAGATAAAGTGTGAATGGAATGATCTGGTTCTTTGTTTCCAGCTCGTTATTCAACACAGAAGGAGCAGAGTCACCTGGGCTCAGGAGCACATGGTCTGCAGCTGCTAGAGGAGGTAAGGGCTTTTTGCCTTTCTTGGCTGTGGTGGGTTAAGCTGAGAAGCTAAGGGTGGTCCTCTCTAGCTTTGGGGCTTTTTGTGTGTAGTTTTGTGTTGATTTGAGTGTAGTTTTGAGGCTAAGTGTGTTTGGGCTTGATTGTGTTTGAGGGTGAGTGTGTTTGTAAGGCTGCTGGGGGTTGCTGGAGTACAAGCCACACACCCCCTTTGTGCTCACCTCCTGTGCTTAGCAGGAAGTGACGTTTTGCATTGAAAAGGCAACTGCTGGGCAGGGGCGCCGAAGGGCGAGAGCTAAAGGGCTCTTGGCCTGTGGCTCTTAGCCGGGGGATCATAGCCGTTTTCTTTCCTCTTAGTGTGTTGTTCCTAAAACAGAATAATGAAGTCAGAATGCCAGCAGGGGGTTGGGGGCTTTCCAGTGTATTGCACTGAGTGTCACATGTATGACTATCTGCCTTCTGGTCAGAAGTCCTGGATGTGTGCTCGCTGCAAGGAGCTCCTGGTTCTCAGGGAACGAGTACGTACCCTTGAGGCCAAGGTGGCTGACCTGGAGAAGCGGAGACAGTTAGATAGGCACGAGGACAAGATTCTCAGGGACAGGATAGATGTGTCCCACTCTAAAAATGGCAGCGTTCTTGTTGTCAAGGAGAATGAGGATCTTGTGGAATCAGGGCACCGTACTGAGGATAAGGGGAACATGCCCTCAGAAGGGACCTCTTCTTCAGTTGGTGAGCAGGTTTCCTTTCGCATCAAGGAACCATCCCTGGGTGGGGCGGGAGGGAGGCTCTTGGTAGTTGGTGATTCGATCCTTAGACAAGTAGATAGCTGGGTGGCACAACCGCGTTCTGACCGTATGGTGACTTGCCTGCCTGGTGCGAAGGTAGCGGACATTACGCGTGTTATAGATAGGCTGGTAGATAGTGCTGGGGAAGAGTCAGCGGTCGTGGTCCATGTTGGAACCAACGATGTTGGGAAATGCAGTCGTGAGGTCTTGGAACAAAAATTTAGGCTGTTAGGCAGGAGACTCAAGGCCAGGACCTCCAAGGTAGCCTTCTCAGAAGTGCTACCTGTTCCACGCGCAGGGCCAGAGAGACAAACGCAGATCAGGAGTCTCAATGCGTGGATGAGACGATGGTGTAGGGAGGAAGGGTTCAAGTTTGTTAGGCACTGGGATTCTTTTTGGGACAAGCGGGAGCTGTACAAGAGAGACGGTCTCCACTTGTCCCGAGAAGGAACCCAGCTGCTGGCACTTAAAATCAAAAAGGTGGCAGAGCAGTTTTTAAACTAAATGCTAGGGGAAAGCCGACAAGAGATAAAGTGTCTCTGGTTCAGGATGGTTCATCTCAGAGAGATGAAGGACTAGGTATAACACTTCTACAGGGAGATAGATTAGAGTTGTCAACTGAGATGGAGACAAACAGTGCAGATGACCTAACTACGTCTCGAGGCAAAGTGTGCCGGGGAAGTTACAGGTGTTTATATACAAATGCTAGAAGTGTCCGAGGTAAAATTGGGGAGCTGGAATGTTTAGTGTTGGGCGAATCCATAGACATTGTGGGCATATCAGAAACTTGGTGGGATGAGGAAAATCAGTGGGACACGGTGATTCCTGGATATAAATTATATCGGAAGGATAGGGAGGGAAGGGTTGGTGGTGGGGTGGCTCTATATGTCAGAGAAGGTATACATTCCAGTAAGATTGAGAAGGTAACTGAATTAGATTCGCATCTGGAAATGCTATGGGTTGAAATTACGGGCCCAAATGGAAACTTAACTGTGGGAGTTTGTTATCGCCCTCCAGATCAGAAAATAGAGGAGGATTATAAAATGATGACAGGATTAAAGATGGCTGCTAAACAAAAAAACTGTGTTGTAATGGGTGATTTTAACTACCCACACATTGACTGGGCCAATGGGTGTTCGAATCGGGGGAGAGAAAGTGAGTTTCTAGACTGTCTCAATGACTGTGCTATGGAACAGATGGTTACAGAACCTACTAGGGGAGAGGTGATCCTGGATTTGGTCCTCAGTAATGCTGAAGACCTGGTGAGAGATGTAAATGTGATTGCACCACTTGGGAACAGTGACCATAATGTTATTGAGTACAACATATGTATAAATAGGAAATTGCCAAATAAGACCAACACAGCCATGTTTAACTTCAAAAGGGGTAACTTTTCTGAGATGAGGGGGTACGTGAAGAAGAAACTGAAAGGGAAAGTAAAAAAGGTCAAAACACTTGGGGAATCTTGGAGACTATTTAAAACTACAATCCTGGAAGCTCAAATTAAATATATACCGCTGGTTAGGAAAGGCACAAATAGGTTTAGGAAAAGGCCAGCATGGTTAACAAGCAATGTAATAGAAGCTGTAAAAGGTAAAAAGGATTCTTTTAGGCAGTGGAAAACTAGTCGGAGTGAGGTTGATAAAAAGGAGCATAAGCTGTGGCAAAAAAAGTGCAAGTCTGTGATCAGACAGGCAAAAAGGGAATATGAGGAGCATATTGCAAAGAACATAAAGAAAAACAATAAACAATTCTTTAAATATATTAGAAGTAGGAAACCAGCTAGGGAGGCAGTGGGGCCCTTGAATGACCAAGGCGTAAAAGGATTACTAAAGGGTGATAGGGAAATGGCCGAGAAGCTGAATGCGTTCTTTGCTTCTGTCTTCACTGTGGAAGATAAGAAGTGCATGCCCACTCCGGAAGCACTGACTTTGGGAGGGGTTTTGAAAGACCTGAGTCACATTGAGGTGACGAGAGAGGAGGTTATGCGACTGCTAGATAATTTAAAAACTGATAAATCACCGGGCCCAGATGGCATACATCCAAGAGTTCTGAAAGAACTCAAGTGTGAACTTGTAGATCTCCTCACAAAAATATGTAATCTGTCATTAAACTCTGCATCTGTTCCTGAGGACTGGAAGGTAGCTAATGTTGTCCCCATCTTTAAAAATGGTTCCAGGGGAGATCCGGGAAATTACAGGCCAGTCAGCCTGACGTCAATACCGGGTAAGTTGGTGGAAACTATTATCAAAAATAAAATTAGTGGGCACATTGATGACCAAAAGCTGATGAGGAAAACTCAGCATGGGTTCTGTAAGGGAAGATCTTGTCTCACCAATCTGTTAGAGTTCTTTGAGGGAGTGAACAAACAAGTGGACAAGGGAGACCCAATAGATATTGTTTATCTTGACTTCCAGAAAGCTTTTGACAAAGTTCCTCATCAAAGGCTCCTAAGTAAGCTCAGTAGCTATGGGATAAAGGGCCAAGTCCTCTTGTGGATCGAAAACTGGCTAATTAATAGGAAACAGAGAGTGAGTATAAACGGGCACTTCTCACAGTGGAAGGTGGTGAGCAGTGGGGTGCCACAGGGGTCGGTATTGGGTCCAATGCTTTTTAACTTGTTTATTAATGATTTGGAATTGGGATTAAGCAGTGAAGTAGCTAAATTTGCAGATGACACGAAATTGTTCAGGGTGGTGAAAGCCAGAGAGGATTGTGAGGCACTCCAAAGGGATCTGTCGAGGCTAGAAGAGTGGGCATCCATGTGGCAAATGAGGTTCAATGTAGCCAAGTGCAAAGTAATGCACATTGGAACCAAAAATCCAAAATATAAATACAAGTTGATGGGGTCTGAACTGGCGGAGACTGACCAAGAGAGAGATCTTGGAGTCATGATAGATAACTCACTAAAAACGTCAGCACAGTGTGCGACTGCCATAAAAAAAGCTAATGCTATGCTAGGGGTTATTAGGAAAGGGATTGAAAACAAATCAGCCGGTATCATAATGCCTCTGTATAAATCGATGGTGAGGCCTCATTTGGAGTACTGTGTACAGTTCTGGTCGCCACACCTTAAAAAAGATATCATAGCACTGGAAAAAGTACAGAGAAGGGCAACTAAAATGATTAAAGGGTTGGAACACTTTCCCTATGAGGAAAGATTGAGGCGCTTGGGGCTCTTTAGCCTGGAGAAAAGACGACTGAGGGGAGACATGATAGAGGTTTACAAGATAATGCACGGGTTAGAGAAGGTAGAGAAAGATGTGTTTTTCTCCCTCTCTCACAATACAAGAACTCGTGGGCACTCTATGAAATTATTGAGCAGTCGGGTTAGAACAGATAGAAGAAAATACTACTTTACACAAAGGGTGATAAACACATGGAATTCGTTGCCACAGGAGGTGGTGGCAGCTACAAGCATTGCCAGCTTCAAGAGGGGACTGGACAAATATATGGAGCAGAGGTCCATCAGTGGCTATTAGCCACAGGAGATAGATGGTATTCTCTTTGTGGGGAGGTGGTGCTCTGTTGTCTTGGTGCTGGAAGGAAGGCAGTGGGAGGGCATCTGGTGTCCTGGCCTCACTGACAGTCCTTTAGATGGCACTGGATTTCTAGCCACTGTGTGTGACAGAATGTTGGACTGGATGGGCCACTGGCCTGATCCAACATGGCTTTGCTTATGTTCTTAAGGATACCAAATAAGGAAGTGGTTCCTTGATTGAAGCATTATGAGCATTGAACTATTTGGTAACCCTAAGTGTTATTATTGAATTAGTTCCGGTGACTCACTCTGCTAAGTGGAAAAGCTCACAGAAGAACCAAGTCACTGGAAACAACAATACTAATAATAAACCTCTTGCACAGCACTGTAGGACTCGTCCTCAAGATGTGCTTTGTGCTACCTCTAATCATATACCTCTGCATCAGAGATCATAGAATCATAGAGTTGGAAGGGATCACCAGGGTCATCTAGTCCAACCCTGCATAATGCAGGAAATTCACAACTACCCCACCCCCCACCCCAGTGATCCCTATTCCATGCCCAGAAAAAGGCAAAAAAGCCCTTCCAGGATCCCTGGCCAAACTAGCTTGGAGAAAATTACTTCCTGACCTGAAAGTGGTGATTGGGCAAGTAAGAGGGGGCCGCAAGAACCAAGCACTGATGTAACCCTTCCTGCCCTCCCTCTCATGATCTGCCCAGGTTCACAAAATCAGCATTGCTGTCAGATGGCCATCTAGCCTTTGTTTAAAAACCTTCAAAAAAGGAGATACAGGATGCCTTATTATTTCAAAGTTTAATCGAGGGAACTTTTAAATATGATGTTCCTAGGCTAACACATAAGGGGGGGGGGAGCTAGGTCTTTGTACTTCAGGGTAAGCTGGGTCACCTCCATGAGTCTTGTAAAAGATGATTGACTGTCATCTCTGACCCAAACGTTCATTTTTGCACAAGGTGTTTTCAAGTATGATGCCCCCATTCCGGCTACAAGGAATTGATAGGTGGGAATCTGGGTCCCTGTGGGTTCATCCGGAAGCAGAAATGAGTTGCTCTGCAAGGCTGACCTTTGTGAACCGTCCCAAGGATGATTCCAATAGACAATCTAACAAATCATTTCTTCTCCTCCTCTGGTGCAAATCTTTGGGCCAAGCTTAAGCTCTGGCCTTGTTTTCTAGGTGCTGCTTTGAGTTTACAAGGCTCTGCTAGCAAGGAAGTGAGAGACAGCCAGGGACACCAACTGGAGGAATTGACAGAAGAAAACTACTCACCGCTTCTGCCCTCCAAATGGCTGGCAGGAATTGAGGCAGAGGAAGGCTTCCTTAACACCATTGCTGTACTGCTCCAGGCACTACAACAGCCTGGAGTGAGAAGGTGTATCTGAGGGTACCAAGAGCTCTGGTGTGCTGTGCCTCCCATCAGTCCCCAAGGACCTTATTAAAAAGTTAGCACCAAACTAACTTTTCATCCTATTTCTGCTTCCTGATTATTTATGAGCAACGTGTAATAGACTGAGCGACCATGCATTTCTGAATCCCTTTTGGCCATGTTCAGGATGCTGGGGCCAGAAAACGGTTTGGATGGCTCTCTCTCATACCTGTTCTGCGACGTAACTGGGAGGCAACAGGTGGTCCGTGGTCAAGGTTGGAGACCAGGGCTGTACTATCCCCAGATCTGTTTTCTGTCATTCTTTTGACTGATGCACTTTAGTAACAATGTGGTTTTATTTTACTTGAATTTTATTATTATAAGATCAATAAGTTCAAATCAATCAGACTTAATTGTGCAAAGCAGTTCTTACATTCTTGAAGACTTAGAAGAAGGTACAAGCAAGTTACAACCAGAAGCTGGTTAAAACTTGGGAGTCAATTTGATCAAAAGGCAGACTAGAAATGCTCCGACTAAATAAATATTATTTATTTATTTTATTCGATTTATATTTTGCCCTCCCCACATCAGCAAGCTCAGGGCGGATTACAATTTGAACAATAATATAAAATATATGTACCTTTAAAAACCAATAAAACTCCTTAAATATTTAAAAATGCACAACAAAGCAATACAGCAGCAGATTTTAAAAACATATAGCAGCACTTTTCTCCAGCGACCACCACCCAACTACCTCCAGAGATATTTGGCAAAGGCTGGGTGGTTGATACCCTTTGTAGGGGCATGGCTATCTCTAGGTGGCCAGCAGGGAGGCCTGAGGGCATCATCCATATGCCGGGCGGCACAGTAGCAATCAGCACATCTGCTTTGGTAGTTGACTTTGGCCCAGTTCAGACAGATGGTAGAGGAACTTACCTTGGACTGTGCCACTTCAGCTGCTGTTGGGCAATGGTAGTGATATTGACGTTGCATAGTTTAAAATTTCCTCATGAAATAAGTTATCTCTACTTATAAAACTACCTTATCTAGAAGATTAGCTACTATTCTGATCCTTGACACCAAGACTGTCATATTCCAGAAGTGTTTTAAAAATAATAGGGAAAAGTATTCATGTGGAACACCTCAACATCTACAGTCTGAAGTGATATGCTACAGAACAGTCCTTTTAACTCAACTGGACTTTAGCAGTGTTAGCCTTAGGTATAATTTTATGACTTGAATGTTAAGATGAAGTATATCTGAAAGAAAATCTATGTGGAAGAATTAGATCTTGAGAAAATGGTGACCCAGTTTAGGTATTCCAGGACTGAACATTGCAGAGTATACTAAAGAAGTATAACAAATTCTACCCCCAAATAGCCACCTCCCCCTAGTCAATATCTCCCTGTGAAAGCTACAGTTCTTTCAGGCTCTTAGTTTTCTATCCACTTCACAATGGCAGCTTCTTTTCAGAAGCTGTTTCCTTGCTCCTCAGCCTAGCCATGGCTGACTTCACATCTTTGTTCCTCAACGTGTAGATTAAGGGGTTCAGCATAGGTGTGATGATGTTGTACAGGAGGGACACCAGTTTGTCCACGGAGAAAGTGGAGAAAGGCCGAGCGTAGATGAAGATGCAGGGCCCAAAGAACAAGGTCACCACTGTGAGGTGGGAGGCGCAGACATTGAGGGCTTTGCGTCTCCCCTCAGGGGAACGGATCCTCACCAGGATAGTAGCATAGGAGATCACCAAAATTATGAAGGAACTGGTGGAGATGAGGCCACTGTTAGAGACCATGAGGAGCTCAATGACGTATGTGTCAGTGCAAGCCAACTTGATGACTGGTGGGACATCACAGAAGAAGTTGTCCACATGGTTGGGCCCACAGAAGGGCAGCCTCATAGTAAGGATGGTCTGGACCGTAGAGTGGATGAACCCTCCTGTCCAAGAAGCTGCCACCAGCCAGCTACAGAGCTGCCGGTTCATGATAGCAGGGTAATGCAGAGGCTTACAAATAGCTACGTACCTGTCGTAGGCCATGACAGTAAGGAGAAACATCTCAGCGGCACCCACAAAATGGAGGAAAAAGAGCTGGGTCATGCAGGCATCAAAAGAGATGCTCCTTTTTGTAGCCAAGAAGTCCATCAGCATCTTTGGAGCGGTGACGGTGGAGTAGCAAAGATCCAGGAAAGAAAGATTACCCAGCAGGAAATACATGGGCGTACGCAGCCGAGGGTCAGACCCCACCGTCAAGATTATGAGGGTGTTTCCTACCAGGGTGACTGCATAGACAAGGAGGAAGATGGCAAAGAGGGTGGCTTGGGACTGCCATGTTGGGGAAATGGCAGCCAGGAGAAACTCATTGATCCTTGTCTGGTTTCCTTTCAGAGCCTCCATTTTGTCTGCAGGTGTGAAACAAACAAACACATTATAAGAAATGTAATAGCATCCATTATAATCTTTTTTCTCCAAGGGAGTCATTTTGGACATGTCCTCTTCCTGAAGTGGCTAATATATGAACCATTTTCTGCCAGATTTGGCTGTCCAGGTAAGATCCCCCCTGCTGCCCCCTGGAAAAATAAGGAAATTGCAATTGCAAACTTTAGTATATTTCCCTTGGGGGAAAAATCTGTATGTAGAATTTAGTATACTTTGAACTTTTATTTAATTTAGTATGGCAGGATGGAAAGTGCTGTCAAGTCATAGCTGACTTAGGGCAACCTCTGCTGAGGTTTTCCAGGCAAGAGCCTAACAGATATGGATTGCCATTGCCTGCCTCTGTGTAGCAATCCTGATCTTCTTTGGAGGTCTCCCATCCAATTACTAACCTGCTTGACTTCTGAGATCTGATGAAATCAGGCTTGCCTAGGCTATCCAGGGCGTAGCTTAATTTAGTATACTTGAGCCAAATATAGAATAGTGGATACCTAGTTAATGGTAAGAATCAGAATTGTTCAGTGGTTACAGATAAGGACTAGGATTGGGGAAATTCAGGTTCAACCCCCTACTTAGTCATAGATCCAGAGCTGTGTTAGTCTGTAGTAGCAAAATAGTAGAGAGTCCAGTAGCACCTTTAAGACTAACCCACTTTACTGTAGCCTAAGCTTTCGAGAACCACAGTTCTCTTTGTCAGATGCTCCATCTGACGAAGAGAGCTGTGGTTCTCAAAATCTTACGCTACAGTAAAGTTGGTTATTCTTAAAGGTGCTACTGGACTCTTTTCTATTTTGCTACTTGGTCATGAAATTCACTGGGTGATTTTGGGCCAGTCACTCTCAGATTAACCTACCTAACAGGGAAAAAAGAGAATGGGAGAACCATGTATGATGCCCTGAGCATCTCAGAGGGAAAACAGGATGAAAATGTGATGAGTAATACACAAACCCACCCTGATGCCATAACCCTGGCAAAGTAGTTTGTATGTTTACTCAGCACAAAGTCCTACTTCATTCACTTGGTCTTACCCCCAGGTAAGTGCGCACAGAATTGCAGCCATCATTCTCTATTATTAGGCCTAAGACACATGTTGAAAGAGGAAAGGCATACTGAGAATCCAAGCATTCAGAAAAGGAAGAGATGATAATACAAGAAAAACAAGAGGAAATAGAAAGAGAAGTAAAACAAAAGTCCCCCTGATACAAACGTGTGTATCTGTGCTGCAGTTCATGTGAATGATAAGGGCATAGGAAATGTTCATAGACAAGCAGCAGGAACAAGGGATTTTGCACGATGCTCAGTCAATATGTAGAGTCTGCCAGCGACAGTGAGTAATGCACAGAAGTCGACAATGGCCGTTTCCACACACGTTGAATAATCCACTTTCAATACGCTTTAGTGCACATTTGTAACTGATTTTCCATGTGTGGAACAAAAAATCCACTTCTAAAGGATAACTAAAGTGCATTGAATGTGCATTATTCAACGTGTGTGGAAATGGCCAATGTCAACAATCATGCGCACATTGACTGGTCAATGCTCCTATTTTCTATGTGGTGACAAACGCGCTGGAAATTCTCTTTTAAAAAGTGCTTTTTTTGAGTGTGTTTGGACATTTCAGTATGAACTAAAAACCACAAAAAAGCTCATGTCAGTGCTGCAGGCGGAAGATGAGTTGTCTTTGCCACTTGGCAAAACAGCTTGAAAGCGAGGAAAAGGAAGTAACCACAAACAGCGTGGAAATGGCCGTGGTCAGCATTCAACATATTTCAGACATTCACTGTAACACACAACATAAAATCATAAAGCATTCACTCCCTTGCTGCTAAATTGTAGTCACCATATAGTGAAAAGTGCTGGTCAAAAATGCATTACACTCTTTGCCCCATTTGGTTAAGATAAATTTCTTCAACCTGAGCTGGCCGTAAGAAAAACTGGATCTTTGTTTTCTGTCTCCTCAATAGTTCCTGATTTTCAGTCACCTCTTTTTGACACCTGAGATGTACATATAGACTGCATTTACCTGAAAGGAAGAGCAGGTGTGTTTTTAAGAAAAATAAAGTCATCTTGAATTCATGTTTAAGATACAGGCATGTACAGTAATTTTAAACGTTTTAATGTATAGCCTTTTTCGGGTGGGAGAGCCAGCTTATTCATTCATTCATTCATTCATTCATTCATTCATTCATTCATTCATTCATTCATTCATTCATTCATTCATTCATTCATTCAATTCAATTCAATTCAATTCATTCATAGTCCACCTTTCCCACTGAGATTCAAGGAACTTACTTTCAGGGCCATCTTCCTTTCAGGTACCTCCAGTAAAATTCAGTGGGTAGACGTGTGCACAGTTGTTTAGCTATGGCACACAGGATTTAACAATACTGGACAGCTGCTTTCCAGTCAGGAATAATCCTAGTAAAGAAGTTTCTAAAACATATATTCTTTTCTCCTTTCCTTGCCCAAGTGCGAAAATGATCTGAAGGTTAAAAGTCATTGAAATGAAGGATAAGGATAGCATCCCACAATGGCAACACAAGTTTCTTATGTAGCGAAATACTTCCAGATCATGAGCACTAGGTTTCATTAAAGAATTCGTGCATGACATTTAAGTCATTTAGACTACCTAATATCTCAGACTTGTAGCCCAGGCTAGCCTGATCTCATCAGAGCTTAGAAGTTAAGGAGGGTCAGTACTTGGATGGGAGACTGGGCCACCAAGGAAGACTGAGGCTGTTCTGCAGAGAAAAGCAACAGCCAACAATGTCTGCTGAGCTCTTGCCCTGAACACCCGTTGCGGTAGAACTTCGCAGGGTGGTCATCATGAGTTGGTTGCAACTCAACAGCACACTCTGCCTTTAGGCAATACTACAAAGACCTTTTTAATTGCACTGACTCTAGCTATCAAGAGCTGAAGACAGTTAACAAGTTTTTTAAAAAGTGGAAAATATTTTGAGAATTTCACTTCCAATACGGCACGTGCTTATCTCTTGCTGTTGCCTCTGGTCACACAAATTCTGCAGGCTTTTGAAATCCAAAAACCTGCACAACTTTTTAGCAGATGCAAAAGTAGGATGAATGCATATATAGGGTTACCAACAACCCTAAGGAAGAAAAACAGCCCTTTTGTAGAGGCTTAATGGGATGTTATGCAATGAAAAGTGTCAGCTGCCCGTTTCCACACATTCAGGGTCTGTCAAAGAGGCAGAACATTTTTTTCTGACAACCCTACACAAAAGCCACATGTGACAACTTCTCAGTCCAAACTGCCTTTGACTTTCTGGAAGAACAACCATACTTCTCCAGCTACCAACCTTCTCTACACCCCATTTTGTTTCCTAGCTGTATTTTGTCTGATCTTTCTTCCAAGGAAGACGGTGTGCAGGGTCTTTCTTACCATCTGTCCCACACCATAACCCTGTAAGGTAGGTTAGGCTGAGAGAAGGTGGCTGGCTCTGGGTCACCCAGTGAGCTCCAGCGTTTAGCGGGGATTTGTGCTCAGGAGGACTCAAAGGTCCTAGCCCAGGACTCGAGCTGCTACACTACACTGCACATTCATGTCAAGGATTTTAAAAGAGAAGATTAGTCTGTGCAATTGCACACTTAATTTTATGCAGCACGCTAAAAACATTTAGATGAGTGAGAAAGCAACTCTTTTATGGAGGATAAGGGCCTATTAGTTTAGCTATAATTCTAAATAGAACCTCCATGCTCAGGAGCAATGTTCTTCAGAATGCAAGATGTTGGGGACAAACAATCGGCAGGCCCTTCGTGCCTGTGGTCCTCTTAGCACTATCTGTTTGGCCACGGTTAGAAACACAATCCTGCCCCTGATGGACTTTTTGGGGGGTTTTAGCCAACAGGTTTTAATTCTTCTGATTTTGAAAGGAATCACTAGATGATCCACAAAATTGTGGAGTCGCCCCTTTGCAGCTTATTTTATTTCTAACCCCCCTAAATGCAACCTCGTTGGTAACCATGCAAATTAAGATTTGAGTCCAGTGGCACCTTAGAGATCAGCAAGATTTTCGGGGCATAAGCTTTTGAAAGTCAAAAGGTATAAGCCTTTGAGAGTATCTAAAGAAGGGAGCTTTGCCACTCGACTCAAATCCTGCTGTTCTACTGCAGACCAACACAGGTACGTACTTGAAACTATCTTCATAAAAACCAAGAAACATGACTGAATTAGAACAAAGGTTGAGTTTCTTACATGCAATTTTGCATCAGGCAGTTTGTTCAGGGGCTAACGTACCTCTTGCTCCACTCACTTGCTTTGATGTTGCACCATGAATGACTCTCCTGAGCCAATTGCATCAGAATGATGCCGCCAGTGTTCCAGCATCCAGGACTTTGAACTCCCTCCCCAAATACAACCAAGCAGGCAAGTGAGGGTGGTAAAAGATTATTTTTGTTCCTCTGTCTGGATATTGACAGGGCAAACTGGAGCTGAGGGCATCGAGGGGACGGAAATCTTACCGGTCCAGAGGGAGGTCTTATTTTTTCCAATGTTGTTGCTTTGACGTCACCAAGAAAGCAAAGGCAGAACACTTGGAGAACTTCGTTTCAAAACTTAATCAAAACAGCCTCTTTCCCTGTAAGAAGAACTACAGTTATTAGTTTGCGTTAAAAAAAAAACAGGAAGGGGTGAGGTTGTTTGTCACAGTTGCTTGCTTGTTTGTGCATTTTAACAAAAATTCAGGCAAGGCACTGGCTCGAACAGAATTCAGAGGGGAGAAGGAGCATATTATTATTTACTACAGTATATTTAACAGATGCAATGTATTTAATAGGTTTGCCTGCTTTGATGGACAGCACTTCTCTCCAATCTTAAGCAGAGCTTTAACTCTCCCCCAGTTTTGCAAACTACATTTTATGATGGAAGACCCAAAACTGATTTCCTGAGTTTTATTTCTTTAAAGACTAAACAGACCGAGTGGAGTGGCAGATTGGAACAAGAAAGTAAAACATAGGCTGTGTTCAATCCAATCTTTTCCCAAATGCCATTTTCCAATTCTAAATTGCCCGGTTACAGCCACGATGACTATTTGCAATAGAGATGGGGGGGGGGATACCGGAGCCTATATTATGCATGAGAATTTCCCCCTCCACAGCACTTCGGGGAGGATTTGTGATGGGCAGCCCAATCCAGAGAGCCACCTGTGGTGATGGCAATTCGTAGGTGTGATTGTGATGGAACTGGTCCATTTCCTATGGGCATTCTGCAGAGGGGAACAGCAATGCACGGCCTGCCACAAGGCACGGACAGCGTAGCAAGCACAGCAGAGTCCATGGAAAACCTGGCAACGTTCACCAATCAGGCAGCAGCAATTGATGACTTTTCTGTGAATGGCACACACAAGCAGCCAATCACCAGCCTCTGATCCAGCAATTGCACCTTGAGGCCAGGGCCGTATTAACCCATGGCCAGGACCCAGGCTTTCAGGTATTTCGGGCCCCCTCCGGCACTTCAGTGTTTCATCCCACTACATCTGACGGCCTGACCCTGGTATGGTAGGTACTAGACGGCAGTACATAGCCCTATATCTGTTTTGAGAGTCTCCTGAAGAATTCTATTCACAATTAAAAAAAAAATATTGTGTAAATAGAACTCTTCAGGAAAGCACATTTTGGGGGTATAATTGTTCAATACTGTAATATTTTGAAGTGAATATTTTTAAAAATTATTTATTAAAATAGATATAATTTATGGATAATTGTTTTAATATAAGAGACAATTTGTTTCACTTCAGTAAGGAAGCAGTTAATTATCTTATGGAGGTTATATAAGAGAAGCAATTAATTGTAATTGATGTGTGTGTGTGTGTGTGTGGGGGTGCCTCAGCAAAAAAAATGAGAGGCCCCTCGTCCCTGCGGGGCCTCTAGGCTTCGGCCTAGTCAGCCTTATGAATAATACAGCCCTGCTTGAGGCCACTCCCACTTATGCTCTATGGAGAGCTGGCAGGAAGGGAGGGAAGACTCAGGGACAGTGGGACCCCAACAGAGGCATGGGGCCTGAGAAGCCCCTAGCTAGCCCATAGGGAAGGGCACCCCTGTGTGGTGGATAGGACGCCCGCCCCTTCACTAACAAGGGCCCAACAGACAGCAAAAGCACTACCCACACACATACATCCCACCTCTGAGCCACACACCCCTCCCCCTGAAAAAGTGAAAACAGAAAGACAAGAAAAGGCAAAGGCTATGTGTGACCCACAGTCTCCCCCCTGCTCAAGACCAGTGCCCTAACCACTGGGTCAAGAGGGGAGGCCCAAAGGAGCTATGCCAGCAGGCATTAGGCGCCCCGCTGCAGCCCTGATATCACCACCACTAGCCACATGGGGACAGGCAAGAACATGGTATAGAGAGGCATGGCTTAGTGGGAAAGGACTAGCATATAGGGAGGTCAAGTCAGAGCTAAGAAATTCCTGGAGATTTGGGGGTGGGAGGGCAGAGTTTAGTGTGAGGCTGGACCTCAGTGGAATATAATGGCAATAGAGTCCACCCTCCAATGCAGTACCTCCCGTTGCCTGACATGTGCCATTGTGCCAGGAGGGGGTGTCTTGGGCTTCCTCCACACAATACACCACTGGCCAGGGTAGCATCTGGTCTCATGCAAAAGGAAGGCAGGTGCAGACTCCTGGGCTGGGGCAGCTGGTTCTGCACCTCTGCTCTGAGCTCCTCGGAGGCAGTGCAGATAGAAATGTGATTGACAGGGGCCCCATTGATCAATGTATTGCAGAAACCATCCAACTTAGCACAAACCCGCATGTACGGTTGCCAGTTCTGGGTGGGAAAATTCCTGGATATCTGGGGGTGGAGTCTGAGGAGGGTGAGTTTGGGAAAGGGCGGGAGCTAAGCAGGGATGTAAGGTCATTCTAGGACCTCTGTTTCTCCTAGACTGTGTAGTATACCATAGAGTCTGCCTTCTGGAGCAGCCATTTCCTCCAGGGGAACTGATTATTGTAATCTAGAGATCATTTGTAATTCTGGGACATCTCCTGGCCCCACCTGGAGGCTGGCAACCCTATGGCTATATGTGTGCATTTTTATTTATTTGTTTGTTTGTTTTTTCATGTGAGGTTCTTTAATTCAAAGACAGCAATTCCAGATTAGACTCCATGCGACATCAGTTTTCTATTTGGGCATATTTTTGTTGGAGAGACTTTGAGCCACATGGGCCTGTATGTGTGTAATGTAAGGGAACTGCAAGCCAGACAATGGTTTACCCGGTCAGCAAAAGAATGAGGCCTTGGGAGCGTAAGTGTACACCTCTGCCTCACCATTTCTCCCCTAACTAAAACTGTTACTGTTTACTTTTAAATCTGGTCCCTACAGAAGACATTATCGGGGAACACATGATGGGACATTTTGGAGCTCTTTCATAGGGTCGACTCGCCATAGGTCAGAGGTGACTTAATGCACATAACACGCACACACATTCAATCCATTTTTGTGAAGGATTTAATAAAAGATTCAGAAGTAAATGTTAAAAATGTGTGGCCTCCTGGTTAAATCCATTCTTATAACTCAATAAACATCCGGAAGGGGCAGTTTTTCCATGGTCAGCTGTTGACGTCAGGAAGAGATTTCTGTAATGCTTGGATAAGTCTTGGACAATTGGATTCATGGTAAGTCTTGGACAATTGGATTCATGGTAAGTCTTGGATAACTGGATTCATGGTTTTATTGTTGGACATTCAAAAAACCTCAGTTTTGGATTTCGTATTAGTGAAATAAGTTTGCACCATACCGAGGCTAAGATTCCAGTGGTCATAGGCTATAAAAATATGACACGTATTACCTTGCAGATATATTTTCATATTTACTTGGTCATGTTTACTAGATATTTAAATATATTTAAAATTTTCACATTTCAATTCTGGGTTATGATTGGGAGGCACATGATACAGTAACTTTGCTGAAGATAATCAGATGTGGGTTTGGTCACTCCCTGCATGGGAAACCATCTGAGGGCCAAGCTACACATGATGAATGACACTTGAATGGCAAGTGGATTGAGTGGAGGGCAAGTGAACAGGGAGAAATACACTTGCTGTTCAAGTGTCATTCGTCATGTGTAGCTTGGCCCTCAGAATCTTATTTAGATAACTGTGAATTCCATAAAGGAAGTAAGGTGGGGTAGTAGTTCAATAAATAAATATGGTTACTAGTGAAAATTGTCTCTTCATTGCAAGCCCTTTAACCTACCTTGAAAGAAACTCAGGGTGTGCCAGGTTACACAAGAAGTAAGGATAAGGTTATATAATGGATTTTAGCATGAAAAAAAAATCAAAGCAAATTGACATTTCTCCTTAATTCTTTTGTCGTCACTTGTTTTAACCAATGAGCATCCAGTTGATTAGGTCAAAATGCCACCACTGATAATTTAACCAACAAAAACTGAATATCACAAACAAAAGAGCTGGCTCTCAGAGCCAAGCTACGAATGACAAATGACACTTGCCTGGCAAGTGAACAGACTCAGGGCCAAGCTACACATGACGAATTACACTTGAATGGCAAGTGGATTGAGTGGAGGGCAAGTGAACAGGGAGAAATACACTTGCTGTTCAAGTGTTATTCATCATGTATAGCTTGGCCCTCACTTGTATTCCTCCCTGTTCACTTGCCATTCACTTGCGCTCCATTTGATCAAGTGGAGAGCAAGTGAGTGGCAAGTGAACAGGGAGGAATACACATGAGTCTGTTCACTTGCCAGGCAAGTGTCATTCGTCACTTGTAGCTTGGCTCTAAGTTTCACAATGTGAATAAGAACAGGTAACCACTGAAAAATGATAAGAGGACTGGTATCTCCAATTGACATTTAATTATCAAAAAGGAGTGCATTTTTTCATTCTAGGTCATTGGAGGTCACCGATGTCTAGGGGCCAAGCTACACATGACGAATGACACTTGAATGGCAAGTGTATTTCTCCATGTTCACTTGCCCTCCACTCAATCCACTTGCCGTTCAAGTGTCATTCGTCATGTGTAGCTTGGCCCTTGGTCACAAAATGAAGAATCCAAGATGGCTGACATTCTTTCCCCTTCAGTTCTTCTTGCAGAGGAAAAATCTAGTGACTACCTTCTTCATGGCAGTCTTGATCTCTTTGTTCCTGAAGGTGTAAATGATGGGATTCAAGAGGGGAAAGATGACGGTGTGGAAGACAGAGACTATCTTGTCAGGGGCGTATTCACTTGTCACTTGCCCTCCACTCAATCCACTTGCCGTTCAAGTGTCATTCGTCATGTGTAGCTTGGCCCTTGGTCACAAAATGAAGAATCCAAGATGGCTGACATTCTTTCCCCTTCAGTTCTTCTTGCAGAGGAAAAATCTAGTGACTACCTTCTTCATGGCAGTCTTGATCTCTTTGTTCCTGAAGGTGTAAATGATGGGATTCAAGAGGGGAAAGATGACGGTGTGGAAGACAGAGACTATCTTGTCAGGGGCGTATTCATCAAAGGGCCGGGCATAGATGTAGATGGCAGGTCCAAACATGAAAATTACGATAGTGATGTGAGAATAACATGTGGACAGTGCCTTGTTGGATGATTCACCGGAGTTCTTCTTCAGCACAGTGAGCAAGAAGGCATAGGAAACCAAGAGGGCCACAAAGCAGACCACAGAAATAAGGCCGCTACTGAAGATCATCACCATCTCCTCGGCAAAAGTGTTGGCACAGGTGATCCTCAACACTTGGGTGATGTCGCAGAAGTAGTTGTCCAGTTCATTGGGCCCACAGAATGGGAGGCGGAGGATCAACACAACTTGGATGGTTGAGTGGACAAAGCCCCCCAACCAAGAACATAGAACCAAGACGATGCACAGACGCCGGCTCATCATGTTGGTATAGTGCAGGGGCCGGCATATGGCTGCGTAGCGATCGTAGGCCATGACAGTGAGTAAGAACATCTCGGAGGCACCCACAAAATGGAGGAAGAAGAGCTGAGCGATGCATCCCCAGAAGGAAATGATCTTGCGCTCGGCAAAGAAGTCAATCAACATCTTGGGGGCGGTGATAGAGGAATACCAGATGTCCAAGAAAGCTAGGTTGGCCAACAGGAAGTACATGGGTGAGTTGAGCTGGGGGTCGCCTCGAATGGTGACAATGATGAGGATGTTGCTGGGCAAGACGATCAGGTAGAAAGTGAGGAAAAGGGCAAAGAGGAAGAGCTGGACACCACGCTGATGGGACAGTCCTGTCAAGATGAAGTCTGTCACTTCGCTGTTGTTTCTCATGCCTGCAGGATGGTTGGCTGGTGACTCTATCATCATAAGTTTGCCCACTCCATTGCCATCCTCCATCCTTTGGAGATATAAGCAGGAAACCCCTGGGTGGGAAGGAAGGCTGGTAGAAAAGAGGAATGGCGGGGAAAAGGAGGAGATATCTTTTGTCATCAGATTAATAGTGGAAAATGTGAACCTGAGCTATGCGTCCATTTACTCTTCTAGACTCACTTATCCATCCAGAAACAGAAACATAAGGAAGAAAGGATAAGAAAGAGAGGAAAGCAGAATGCAAGAGAGAAAGAAGTGTCTTCTAACTTGAGTTTGACCCTCCAAAATCTTCAATTCACAGTATTGTCATAATTTGAACATTTTTAAGAATTCTCTTTTATGGACACTCAAAGCCTTAGGAGAAGTATTTTCCACCATTGTATCTCCCAGCCAGCAAAAGCTGCATAAGGTGGGCTAGTTTCTGTATTAACATAAGGCTGTTACAGATACTGATCTTCAGAACATGAAAAGGTGACATGCCAAAGGTTTCAGTGCTATAAATACAGGCGGTATTTTGGGCAAAGCTTAAAGTGAGACAGAAAGGGGAAAACAGAAATAGTATCCTAAATGCATTTGTAGTGCGGTAGTGAAATAAAATGTGAGGATAGGAGGAAAATAAGTCAGCTGATCGGACACAATGAATTTATTGGGTGCTGAAGAATTAATCTCTATGCAAAACTTTTGGGCACGCATGGTTAAATTATGGAACTCACTGCCACAAGATAGGAGGATTGCCACGAGTTTATATGACCTTTCATATTTATTTATTGAGATATTTATATCCCATTTTTCTCCCCAAGCAGTTTACAATATCATTCTCCCTGCCTCTATTTTATCTTCACAACAACCCTGTGAGGTAGGTTAGGCTGAGAGAGACAGAGAGATATCTATATAATGCAAATGCATTATACTTCTGTGTACCATCCACTGGAAGTAACAGCAGAGTACGCCTATCCCTTTAACTGCCTGTGAATTTCTCAGAGGCATCTAGCTGCAAGCCACTGGGGTGGAAACAAGGATTATAAACACAGGCCCTGTAGCATGCAGTAAGAGCCCTTGCGTCCCCTAAAATATCACTGAGGAGTGTGCACACGCAGAACAGAACACAAACAAGGTGCAAGGTTTTGGAAATGGCAATGTCTGGTGTACAAGAAGGAAGTAAGAAGGGAAGAAGAGCCTTCCACACAGGGGGCAGCAAGGATCACTTAGGGTGAGGGAAGCATCTCTCTTGTTTCCTGGGGGGTCATTTCCTTGTCTCCTATTGGGCTAAACAGGGCAACATCCTGCTTCTTCTCTCTCCTGGATGTCTCTTCTCTAAGATGTAGAGTGATTCCACACACATTGGATAATGCACTTCCAATCCTCTTTATAGATCATTTGCAATGGATTTTGTTGTGTGCGGAACAAAAAATCCACCTCAAACGATTGATAAAGTGCATTGAAAGTGCATTATCCAACGTGTGTGGAATCAGCCGTAGTCAGATAGTGAGGACCTATTTCTATTTCTCCCCTTTACTCTCAAGTATGTAGCTCCTAAATAAACTTTTTAACCAGCACAGCATGACTCCACTGCACTTTATTTACACTCTGCCTAACACAAGGTAAGTGCCAGGTCCCCCCTCCCACCAGGAGGGAACAGGGACCAAGCAACCTACCTTGAACACGGAGGCCGCACAATCCAACACGGTGCATTTGAACTTCAGCCCCTTGGTTTCAATTGCCTTCAGCAAGACTAAGTCTTGGTTGGATTGTGTCCAGATGTTCCCTTCAGCTTTCAAGGGGGCAATTCCAGACAGAGACAGAGAGCTGTATCAACTAAAGCAACAGAGATCTGTGTACCTTAACAACTAACAGATTTATTGTTGCATGCACTTTTGTGGACTATAGCCCACTTCACTGGATGTCATGCGCCTGACAAATGCATCTGCAGAAATAGGCTTGTTCCCTTCCTTCAGCTGACAAAGCACCTCCAGCCCATGGAAGTGCATGGCATAATAAATCTGTTTGCCTTTAAGGTGCCACAAACCTTTGTTATTTTCACCGCAACAGGCTAACACAGCTACCCTTCTGGAACGGAAGCCATCATAACGAAAGGCAATGTCCAGCCTCAGTCCAATCAATATCAAGGCATACTTAAGCCAGGCTTTGAGGTATCTTCTTGAGTCTTTCTACTGCTTTCTTGTCATAGCCTTGTTCTTTTCTACCATGACATGGTCCATGAATCTTTCTTATTTTTACAGAGTGATTTATGCTCGTGAGTACTCCCCGTCATCTCACAGTATTTTGTCCTGGTTCTCCCTTAAGAAAAGGAATTCTAACCTGCAGGGGTTACAAGGTCTGGTTGTTTTCTATTTCTCCCCAGTCTTTTCCCGGCGTATCTTGAGTATCTGTGCCTCACCAAAGATTAAGAAGGGATCTCTGACTCTTGAAAGCTTGCACCCTGAAAATCTTGCTGGTCTCAAAGGTGCCAATAGACTCAAGTCCAGATGTCTTGCTGTGATCTTCTTGGTTGCCTTGAGCTTCTGCCAGCATCCGCTGTCTTAGATTCTCTGTTTCTCTTCCGAGATGTATCATGGATCTAGGCTGATTAGTTTCCTGCACCACACTCAAATAAATAATCCGCCTTTTCATTTTTTTCTTACTGGGAGCAAGAACACAGCAGCCATGCAGTAATCACAGGCCATTTCCACACACACTGGATAATGCACTTTCAATGCTCTTTAGTGATCTTTTGGAACTGAATTTTCGTTTGTGAAACAAAAGACCCACTTCCGAAGGATCGCTAAAGTGCATTGAAAGTGCATTATCCAATATGTGTGGAAATGGCCAAACAGCCAGTTCCAAATGATCACTAAAGAGCATTGAAAGTGCATTATCCAGTGTGTGTGGAAGCAGCCACACAGTGTGGCGGGGTTTGAATGCTGAAGACATCCCATCTTAAAGCTGTATTGTGGAAGGTAAGGTGCATGTTATTGGGCATGACCCAATAATAAGGAAAGCTTCACCTGTTAAATTTCTGCCTGCTGTGCCATTGTTGAAGTCAGAAGTCAGGAAAAGATGACACCCCAACCCTGAAGATCACACTGAAGTCCTTCTGACATCCAATTTTTATTTAGGGAATAGATTTGTCATTTAAACGTCACCAAACTTCCAGTCTCTGACACTCACTCAGATATAAGTATTCTAAGAGTGCTTGTCAAAACAATTTTGCCTAAAGATATCTAATGAAGGGAGATTTGACTCTTGAAAGTTCATACCCTGGAAATCTTGTTGGTCTCTAAGGTGCTAGTAGAAGGTGCTAGTACAGACCAACGCAGCTACCCACTTGAAACTGTCTACAGAATGCTTCTCTTTGGACCTCATCCCTGTCTTCACCCTTATTGGGATTTTATATTTAAAATCTACTTTTGATTTACTTAATTATGATTTAGAACTTAATTATTTTTTACTATTCCTTGGTTTTCCTCCTGAAAAACTTTCTGTGGAAAAATATTGCCTACCCATATAGAAACTACCTGCTCACATAGTTCACATTCTTTACTTAGTATTCACTCACTATCTCAAAATAGGCTGAAATATGAAGATACTTTCTTTGACATAGCGGCAAAAGTTTTCTGGAAAATGGCAAAGCTTAGCAGATTTGCCAAAAAATTATAGAACATTTTCAAACAGTATGGTCTCTCTTTATTAACTTTTTTTTTAACCTGAGAATATTACTTGGATGGTTTATTCTCATCACAATGAATGGATTGATCTTGTATAAGCAAATTATGTATCTGGCTGTCCACACTGAAACACACACATATATGGTACAACATCATTCTTAGTAAAGATATACTTCAGTAAGAATGATTGCAATACTGCCAGCCCTTACTCACAGCTTACTCATACTTTACTCTTACAATATCCTCTATTTAGCCACATCATTCTTCAGGTAAAACTTCTGCTACTGAAGTAAATACACCAAATTAAAAATTAAAAATAAACATGGCCAAAGAGCGCAATTGCACGTGACAGTGCTGAAGCAAAAAGAAATAGTATCGTCGGCAATGAAAGGGACATCTTTTAAACACAGTCATATTATGAGTCTTTCTAGAGCAATTCTGTCTCAAAAGTCATGTTTCCGACCATGGATTAGAAAAGCCTTTGCTAACACCTACCGGCTACAAAGGAAGGAGGGGGATCAACTTCCTTCCTCCCCCAAAGTATTTCCTCTGCCAGGCAGAGCATCTTCTCAGGAACATATAACTCAGTCTCCAAAGGAGAAGCGTCTTAATGGGCTTGGAAGTTCTGGAGCAGGTGGGCCCAGGAGAGCCTCAGAGACAGCCGGGCGACACACACCTCTTGCAAGGGGAGTTATTAAAAGTGCAGCTTGGGATTTCCCCTGAGAATGCAGAACACAGAACTTTTTGCCTTTCTAATCTAGGTGGTTTTAATTGCCGTGATGGTTTTCTGAAATGAATATTCACACTCACGCAAGAGGAACCCTCGCCATGTGCTTACCACAAGAGGGTGCTCTCGAGCAAGAAGCTTGCGGGTGGACATGCGTTTCCTACCCTGCTCTGCCATTCAGTTGGGTGATAAGACCTGCTACAAGCAGAAGATTTTGAGGGAATACGATGGTCCCCAAGCATGCAGAAGTCTCTCTTTTGTCTGTGGATGTCTCCAGCACAGCCCAGTGCAAGCCTAACTGGCATGGGGCTACCGAGATTGCTATGAGAGAGAACAAGGGGGGGCGGGGAGTCTGCTACATATAAGGAGGGTGGAGGGAATGATGGGGAATTTCCACCTAATCCAACTCTCACCATCCAGATACTATGAGGGACTCAAGCAGGATCATTTCCCATCTTCCTGTACTGCTCCCCCTGCCATTAACTGCTACTCAACTGCCTTCAATATTCCATGCCTCCAGGACGGACTGAGTATTTCCTGTTTAATTCATAAAGTATTGTTTAGTGCATATCTGGAGAGACCCTTGAAACCCTTGCCTTGCTTTGGCCACTTGCCCAGCTGATCAACTTTGTAATTAGAAGGCACAAGCTCAAAAGGAAAGGAAGACCAATGTGGAAATTCCCACCAAAATCTCCCCCTTCCTGGGTTTTCTATAGACTTTTTGAAGCTTGGTAAGCAAACTAAATTCTATTCTACTCTTTTTCCTTCAAAATGACCTTCAACTACTCTCGGTCTTTATTCCTCAGAGGGTATAGAGATGCTGCAATGTGTTGGTGAGCTGACCAACCAATCTGTTTGGTTGTACACTGACCACTTTGAACAGCTATCAAACAGCTTTAAAGCTGCACAGTAGCTGTGATGGGGTAGAGCTGCCAGGCCTCTCAGTATGGCAGGAGATCTCCTACCAGAAGCCAGCCTTGCCCACTACTATTCTAAATAGTGGGAGAAGGAAACCTGGAAGTAGGGTTAGATCTAGGAAATGCCAGAAACTCTATGGCTTACACTGTGTTTATGTGTGCGTGACACTGTTAGTTCTACATTGCAGTAGAAGTGATGTCATCATCCGGCATCAGAGTGTGTGTGTGTGTGTTGTGCACATGCAAATGGAAGCAACTCATTGCCCCACCGACCCCTGCCACTGTCCCTCCGATCAGTTGCTGGGGGGACCTGGTAACCCTAATTCTCCAGTGCCAAGGGAAAGAGTGCCTTCTAAAAACACTGCATCAAAGAGATGCGAATCTGACGGTGGAAGATTGAACCATATCAGCAGAATTTATTCCCTTAAAATAGCAAAAAACATCTTCTATGACATTACATTATTAGTCTTTGTTCAATCAGATCTAAATTTTTATGAGGAACAACTCAGTACAGTTATGAAGAGGGCTGATTCCGCTGAGCACTTCTATTTTATTTATTTAAATATTTATATCCTGCTTATCTCCCTGGTGGGGATCGAAAGCCGCTTACAACGTTGTTCTCCCCTCCATTTTATCCTCACAACAACTCTGTGAAGTAGGTGATGCAGACGGAGAGAGTGACCTCTCTAACGTCAACCAGTGAGCTTCCATGGCAGAAGTGCCATACTTGGGGCTCCCCAGTTGCAATCCAACATTTAACTAACTTCACAAGACTGTCTGTCATAATGAACTTAAACAAGAAGCAAACATGTACACCAGAATCAGAGAGTTAATTTGGGCATCTTTCCTTTGAGCTTTTCTAGGGCACTTTTGAAATCTTTGTTCCTCAGAGTGTAAATAAAAGGGTTCAGGACCGGCGTGATGAGAGTGTAGAGAACAGCGACGGCTTTGTCCATCGGGAAGCTGCGGAAGGGACGTGTGTAAATATAGATGCAAGGCCCAAAAATCAGGGTCACCACGGTGATGTGGGAAGCACAGGTAGACAGAGCCTTGCTCCGGCCTGGGGCAGAACCTGCTCTCAGCTTGGCCAGGAGGATGGAGTATGACACCAGCAACACCACAAAGCACATCAAGGTCACCAGTCCATTGTTGGAGACCATGAGCAGCTCCACCACAAAAGTGTTTGTGCAAGCCAGTTTGACCACCTGGGGCACATCGCAGTAGAAGTTATCCAAAACATTGGGGCCACAAAAGGGCAACTGGACAACAATGGCCACTTGCACGATGGAGTGGACAAAACCACCAATCCAAGAGGCCCATACCAGCCCACCACAAGTGGTCCCATTCATGATGGCCATGTAGCGCAATGGGTAGAAGATGGCAACATAGCGATCATAGGCCATGATGGTTAGGAGAAAGATCTTGATGCCTCCAATGAAGTGGAAGAAGAAGATCTGGGAAACACAGCCTCCATATGTGATGGTGTTGGTCCTTGACAGGAAGCCAACCAGCATCTTGGGAGCAGTGATGGTGGCGTAGCAGAAATCCAAGAAAGAGAGATTTCCCAACAGGAAGTACATAGGAGTGTGGAGGAGAGGTTCAGAAGCCACGAGGCTTGCGATCAAAAGGTTGCCTATCATAGTTGTGGTGTATATAGCCAAGAAGACTGCAAACAGGAGAAGTTTCACCTCTGGATTGGTGGCCAACCCCAGCAGGATAAACTCAGTCACTGTGGTATGGTTCTCTGGTTCCATCAGGTTAGCTTAGGCCTCATGGATGGACACTGGGAAAAATTATAACAGAGATTGAGGAGAAATATTGCTTCTGAACGGTACAACATTGTCTGGAGTCAAGGGGGAAAGCCGCCAACATTTGGTGAGTGGGCTGTCCTTTTAAGAACATGTAGAAATGACCATGGTGTTGCTGTTTTCCCCCTTCTGTGCCTCTCTTGTGATAAAGTATTAAGCTGAATGTAAGCAGGCGTCAGAAGTGTATGATGTCAATGCAGTTTGCTTTACTATGCATGAATCAACTATGTATTAATAAGGTGTGCATTCCTACTTTGATAAACCAGTGAATATTAGCATCTTTGTCCTGTAACTTATAAAAGATAACTGCAGCATAGCAATAGATCTCCATTTTGATAGTACCAACAATACTAGAGAAAAAAATGGCCCCACCAAAATGCAGAAGCAAAAAAGAACCAAGTGCAAGGTGAATAGATAGAATAGAAGTTTTGTAGATCCCTATGTGTTTTCTCAAAAGCTTTGTTAGGGAATCTGTTATGATGCAAAACATGATTTGTCAAATAAAAACATATAATAAAAATGGAAACATTAAAATATAGTACATAAACATCTAACCAAGCATATTACAAGTTTATCCTCCAACAATTTTCTATTTCCAGAGAGGAAGGAGCACAAGGCTATTTCCACTACAGTCTGGGAGATCACTTAAGCCCTATGGTCATCTTGTGTTTTTACCAGCAATGCAATCCTTCCTTATAGCCCCAGGAGCTATCAAATTTGCCCTGGATAGTAACTACTGGCAACAACTCATCTGAAAGAGTATTGCCTGCTGGAAGGATTTCTATATCCAGCATTCTTTACTGCATTGTCATTTAAAAGCTCCACCTAGTTGTCTCCCACTTTGTTCGGGCTAGCTAGTGTGAAGATGATCTATTGCACTTTTTGCACTTTCAAACGTTGGGGATGGTGAGCTCAGCTGCTGCCCTTCCACTTTATTGATTATTGGATAGGCATGGTGTAAGCACAATGGCAGGCTCTGTGCATTCAGAATACAAGAAGGTTTAATAAACAAATAAAAAGAGTACACATGGTCTGTACATGCATCAGACTGAGCAAGGATATAAAGAAATGGTGAATACACATGGTTTTCTGACCTTAACCCTGATGTTAGAATTAGCTTACGCTACTATCTCTAAATATTGCAGCTTAAAAAAACACATTACCATAGTTCTCATAGATGGGACTTCTCCCCATTAACTTTTGACATATGGTCAAGATGCAGTCCTAATGTAAAGGTTTCATCCTTGGCTACAGCAGGAGTCAGTGCAAGACAGCTTTTCCTTGTGTCTGGAGAATTTAAAATCTCACCTTTGAGTCTGTCCTCATCTGGTTCTGCCTGATCTTCCTGCCACAAAAGGAAGGAAAGACAATATAGCCTCCTTGCCTCCGTTCCATTACGTGTTAATGGTAAACTGTTTGTCTCATTCTGGCCAGAGCCATATGCATAACTAAGCATTGAAGTGCTCCATATTGGAGCAGATTGGTGACTCATCCTGTAGCAGCTTTCCTTCTTTTGTGATACGAACCTGCAGGCAGCCTCCAGGTCATAGACAGAGTACAGTCCCAATTTTTGAAATATCAGTGTGAATTCTAGGGTGGAGGGTATTTCTGCACAAGTCTTTATTATTTGATTGAATTTCTGGGAGCTGCTTCATATTAGTTAGTTGGATTTGACTCAAGAAACTGCTTGGGGGGAGGGAGAAAGGTGAAGGCAGTGGGGAAGACAAAGGTGGGTGGGAAGGAGGGAAGGAAGGAAGTGGGAAAAGGGGAGAGGCTATGGGGGCCAGGAAGGGAAAGAGAACATGGGGGGAGGAGAGGAAAATGAGACCCCCTCCTACAAGTTCTTGTGGGTCTCCCACTTGTCTCACCTAATCTTCAAGCAGGGTTTGGGCCTCAGACTTCCTGATCCAGTTTAGTAGATCTGAGTATGTATGGAGCCTTTTACACAGGCATGATATTTGCTAGATTCACTCAGCCTTTTGAGGATGCAGTCTATTCTGTAGCAAATTGCTTGCAATGGGAAACCAGAACAAGAATGAATGACTCACCTGCTTTCTTGTGCATTTAGCTACCTACCTGTTAGACTGGTGGTGGATTGGGCCCAGAGGAGTTTAGGGAGCATTTTGAAGGTTCAGCCAGGGGAGGGGGAAGAGGAAACCTCTCAGGAAACTTTGTGAGAAATCAAGAACATTAAAGTATCATGGTCTCTTCATGTTTTTTCAGGATCCTCATGAATTTTAAAAAAATGCACCCCAAAAATACAGAAGGGAAATTGTCCTTCTGCTCGAGTGGATCATACATGTAGTTATAAAGAACAATTATGTAACCCAGGTTAATACTAACAAAACAACAGCAACAATATTTTTATAGAGTTCAACCCACATTCTCATAAAACTTGTTCAAAGAAAACAAAAAGGACATACAGACACGTAGGAACATAAACCTTCCATCAGTTTAATCACTGAGCAAGGGCAATTTTTCTGTATCTTAATAAAAATCCATGGTGTTAATTATTAAGGACATTCTTCTTTACTGTTTGGAATATCATGTCTAAAGTGTCATTATAGGGAAATTACTTAAAATCACCTTGCCTTCTAACCATGACCAGCAGTTCTTACTTTCAAAATGTACATTGTCTGACATGGAAAAAGGCACTCCTATTAAGGTTCTTGTTACATTCAGATTAAAACTGATGATATTTGACCAACTAATCTGTTGAAAGGCAGATATTGACAGCACAGTCCTAAAGCCAGTCTCTAAATTAGTTTGGACAGCAATTAAGAGAGCAATCCTGAACACTCTATTCAATGGGGTTTAATCCCAGGAAACTATTTTTAGGATTGCGTTGCAAGCCTCGCTATGGTATAATGCTGATCCAGGAGATGCAGATCCAGGAGAGTAACATGAAGCTACATCCAGACCAACCCAGGATCAGTGATGCACCATCAACAACCAAAGTTTAGGATTTCTCTGCCTGTGACCGAAAACAAATCTTTCATCTGACTTCTGTCTAGATGGATAGACTGAAACAAAGATAACAGGATCTGAGAGGTGGGAAGATTTCTCTGGTTAGAACATCATTTTGTTGCAATCTTTACAACAGTTCTGTAAGGTTGGCTGGTATTATTAATTTCGTATTACAGATGGTTGAGACTGAGATAAGGAGGCTTGCTTAAAGTCACCTTCAGGCAAGAGGAGAACTGGGTTCCTCCCAGACCCCAGCTCCTTTTTTTAGCCACAATGTTACATCTCTCTTTTTGTTCTAGCCCCCGTCTATCCCTTCCATCCATCTTTCTTCCATTGTCTTTTTGCCTTTCAAAAGAGACACAAAACATTTGTGCTTCCATCCATCTGGAGCTGCGCACATCACTCACCGCGGTTCTGAACGAATCTACAACTCTCTAGCTTTGTCTAGCAAGATTCAAGTCCAGTGGCACCTCAAGCATCAACAAGGTTTCAAGAGCATAAGCTTTTGAGAGTCAAAGCTCCTTTTGTCAGATATCTGATGAGGTACCCAATGAAGAGAGATTTGACTCCCGAAACCTTATACCCTAGAAATCTTGCTAGTCTTTAAAATGCTACTGGACTTGAATCTTGCTCTTCTACTGCAGACCAACACAGCTACCCACCTGAAACTAGCTTTGATTCGTTTCCCCTTACCTTGCTGGCCACACACAGGGTGTCCATTTGTAGATGTCCATTCCATTAATGCAGGTGTGGAGTAGGTTCAGTTATACGTGGTCTGCTGGCCTCTCCGTGGTCCTCCAAATGTGTTTGGAGTATTTACTAAGTGAAAGTGCAGATTCAGTTTCTCTTAACATCTCAATTACAATTATTTGTGTTAGATGATCCAATTCCTGAGTAGGCATTCTTGCTTAAGAACACAGAACCTCTCTGCTGGTTCAGAGAAAAGTCCACCACATCTAACATTTTTGGCAATAATATCAGCAACTAGCTGGTCTATCAGGAACTGTCCAGCAGTCCATGACAAGACTTTCAGTCTTCTAGCTTCCACAATTCTGGTGGCTTCCATTCTAGCTTGTATAGACTGACATAGAATCACGAAGCCACCGGATTTCTGAAGGTTCCAGACAGCGCACCATAAAACAAATCCATCATGTGTATATTCTGATGTGAACCAAAGGGTTGTTGCTGTATCAGTTCTGAGGCAGAGAAAGGGCAGAAGTTGGTGATGTGATGTTCAGAGGCTATGCAGCAAAGGGAATTATTAAAATGTGAACATTGACTGTTCTTTTATAGCCTAGTAATGGGAGCAAAAACTCATACGAGCATCCTCAAGGGAATAGAGGAGGAAAGTTCACATTCCAAGAGCCCTTGCATAGAAGAGCAGAGAGCTTTGTATGATGGGAACTGATGCTATCAACGCTGTATGTTTCAATCACTTTCAGATGCACTGTTTGATCCTGTCTCTCAAGCAAAGATCTCTGGGAATACCTGTTCTTTAAAAGGAGAATGGACTGTGGACTATACTACTATGTCCAATACATACACAGTGCAAGCCAAAGAGGAGTTACTCCAATCTAAGCCCATTTAATTAAATGGGCTTAGACTGGAATAACTCTTTTTAGGATTGCGCTCTCTTCATCAGATGCCGTGGTTCTCGAAAGCTTATGCTACATTCACCCTGCATGATATCACCCTACCTGGATACAGCCAATTTGGCCACCTGGATCCCTTGATATTTTGTTCCCTTGTTATTTTGTTCCCTTCACTTGGATCCATGCCATAGTGACACCGAGACTAGATTACTGTAATGCACTATACTCAGGTCTAGCCTCAAAGTCATCTCAGAGACTACAGTTGGTGCCGAACCACACAGTTTATTTTTATCAGGGGCTAGGTGGAACATGCATATTACTCACATTCTGCAGGCGCTCTATTAGCTGCACGTCAGTTAAAGCCCTTCACAACTGTGGGACCACCTCTTCTTATGCACCTCCACTGAAGCTGTCACCAGTCATGTGGGCTTTGTCAGATCTGTGGCTAAATAATAATTGTAATACAGACTACCTTCTGCAATCAGACAAGAGTCCGTTGTTTCCAAAAAGATTTACTGAAAAAGCAATCATTATAGTCCACTGGCCCAGATGCAATATCCAGGCTGGTACACGTGTATTGTTACGAATGACAGGCAAAGCATAAGGTACAAAGTATCAAACCCCAGCAGACCCAACCTCCCCCCATAGTTCTCAAAACAATCCCTTTGAAGCTGAGAAAGCGAAAGTTTCCCAAGGCTGGAAAAGCGATAGCCAAAACAATCCTCTTCTGTGAGACAGCTGCTTGGAACGTCTTGGCACCTGTGAATAAAGCACTTAGAATACTGAAAGAATTAATATGGAGTCCCTTTGGTTACACACACAGGAAGAACATTCTAACCCTGACAGGTTTTTTTTAAAGAGGTGCTGGAATGCCATACTGGGGTGTTCCGGCTCAAAAAAAGCCCTGCTTTTAATATAGTCTACAAAACTGAAGGGTTACACAGCTTGGAAGGCAGCATCTATATGTTCCCAACTCACAAAATCAGAAAGTGGGTTTCCTAATGCTCGATGCTACCGTTGGGTGGATTTCTTTACAGTTTATACCTTGCTTCTTTCCCAGTGAGGCCCCAAAGCAGTATATAATATCATTCTCCCCCTTGTTCATTTTATCATCATAACAACCACCCTCTGAGGTAGGCTCAGCTGGGACAGAGTGACACGTCCAGGATCACTAAGCAAGTTTCCATGGCAGAAGAGGATTTTGAATCTGTGTCTCCCAGATATTAGTGTGGCTCCAGTAATCCTTACTGAATCTCTTTGATATTCCCAACTATTTTGATTTGATATTTTAGGGCTACCATTATGGTCCTATAGAATTCAGGGCACAATTATTACTTGTTTACTTCTACAAAACTTCTACAAAACCTGGCGGTTGGCACCTCTGTCAGTCTTTTGCCATGAAAACCCTACCAGGGGTCACCATAAGTCAGCAATGACTAGAGGGCATTCTCCATCACCACCAAACATTTATACTCTTCTTTTACACTTTTCAGGGTTATTAAAGTGATATACAATCAAGAGGAAAGGAGTTTACAGTGAAATCCATGTAAGTTAAAAGTGTCTGACCAGTCTAGTAGCAAGAGGAAAATGATCAGCAACATTAAAATAGCAATTGCTCTTAGGTTTTCACTCACCCAGAACATGAGAACTTTAAGCAAAAATTAAGAGGGACCTGCATCCCGAAAGAGTGGAAACTAGACAGATATTTCTGCAGATGCTGCAGATGCTGCAGTTTGATGGAACAACTCAGCAGCTATGATAATGAGGCCAATACTAGGGTTGCCAACTCTGGCCTGAGAAATCCCTGGATATTTGGGAGTGGTATCTGTGGAGGAATTCCCCCTAGAATCTACAGTATACCACAGAGCCTGCCGTCTGAAGCTGCGACTTTCTCTAGGGGAACTGATCTCCGAAGTCTGCAGATCAGTTGTAATTCTGGGAGAACTCCAGTCCCCACCTGGAGGTTGGCAAGCCAAGCCAGAACTGACATGTTGAATCCCTCATGTCTTTGTGGTCAAGACCATGCTGGAAGAGGCAAGCAGATTTAATCCTTCGACCTCTATGAGGTTTCAATAAATGGCATGCCAGGCACTGTCATGATACATAAGGACAGGTACCATCATTACCTTTTTAAGGGGGGAAAAGAGTCTTTTTCTTTAAAAAGTCCCATCCCTTTTTCCCTTTAGAACTGTAAACACTCAGTGCTTTGATTAGGGAATCCTCACCCAGTTGGAGGGTTAAATCCCTCCTTCCTTTCATGTGTGGCCCCCATCTGAATCAGAACTCCTTGCACGTGCTATTTACCTTTTGCAGAGATAGGTGTGTGCAGGGC
Organism: Eublepharis macularius; assembly: GCF_028583425.1. Classification (NCBI taxonomy): domain Eukaryota; kingdom Metazoa; phylum Chordata; class Lepidosauria; order Squamata; family Eublepharidae; genus Eublepharis; species Eublepharis macularius. Next base: position 67,879,127 of record NC_072801.1, on the reverse strand, counting down.
TTTTTTTCTGGGAAAAGAGGTGGTGGAACTCAGTGGTGGAACTCAGGACCGCACAATGACGTCCCTTTGGTTCAGCCGGAACAAGAGGGGAGTTTTTTAAAGTTTAAATCACCCTCGGCAAAAATGGTCACATGGCTGGTGGTCCCGCCCCCTGATCTCCAGACAGAGGGGAGTTTAGATTGCCCTCCGCACTGCATGGCGCAGAGGGGAATCTAAACTCCCTTCTGTCTGGAGATCAGGGGGCGGGGCCACCGGCCCTGGGACTATTCTGAAGCGGGGCCAGAACTCCGTTCCACCACGTTCCAGCTGAAAAAAAGCCCTGGGTCTGTGATCCCCCCCCCCCACATCCCCTTTTGGCCTCCAGCATTCATATGATACTTTTAAGTGTTCATAGTGTACCACACTAATACTTGTAACAATCCTGTAAGGCAGGCCAGTATTACTCATTCCATATTGCAGGTGGAGGAAGGCCGGCTGAAACAGTTCACTTAATGACTTCTTACATTTCACAGTCCTCCTAAAGATCCAGGGCACACCAGCTATAAAATCAGCTTTTGAAACGAAGTGTCGTGTCTTGATCTCTTCTTAACATCAAGATCAGCGTCAGAGGATGGAAATGCCTGCCATGTTTGGTTGAAGCTCTCACTTGTAGGAGCAGGGCCTCTTCTGCTGAGGCCCCTAAACTGTGGCCATCCCTTTCTACTGAGACCTATTTGTCCATTTCACTTTCCCCTTTTTAAAACTGAAAGTAACTTCCACCCCAATCCAGACTTTGAAGACTGGAGCCTTTGGGAAGTGTATCGTATTTTGTTGGTGTTTGTATGGCTTATGGCTTAGACCGGAAAAGCAATAAACATTGTCATCATCATCATCATCATCATCATCATCATCATCATCATCATCATCATCATCATCATCATCATCATCATCATTAAGTATATTGTATTGTTTTACTGCTTGTTATACTGCCACAGATAACATTTTAATTGTAAAACACCTTGTGTGCCTTGGCAGAAAGGTGGTATATAAAGGCAGCAAATAAACAGCAAGTATTGAGAGCAAACATCTAAAGGATGTTAAAATAACGTATTGTCGAAGGCTTTCATGGCCGGAGAACGATGGTGGTTGTGGGTTTTCCGGGCTGTATTGCCGTGGTCTTGGCATTGTAGTTCCTGACATTTCGCCAGCAGCTGTGGCTGGCATCTTCACTGAGAGATCTCTGTCTTTTGGTGCTACACCTCTGAAGATGCCAGCCACAGCTGCTGGCGAAACACGGCAATACAGCCCGGAAAACCCACAACCACCATCGATGTTAAAATAGACAAGCTAAATCCAGGAGGACAGAAACAAAGATAAAAAAATCTTTGGAGGTTCTTTCTTAAAAAGCAGCTTTAACGTTCAGTTCAAAATAAATAAGATCCGCTAGGATCTGGCATTCAGATATGCTGCCCTAAGGGAAAAGACACCCAGTTGCATTACTCCATGTGGCTTGCGATGAGTTCTCTTTGTGCGGAAACATTTCCAAAAACGCCTCTGATTTAATTGCTTTCAGAGGAACAAAGCAGTAGGTGATGGTCCTCAAGAGATTTGAGATCTTCATCCTCAAGTTCAGAAAAGGTTTGTGGGATGCACAGAGAGGATGAAAAATCGCCCGCCCGCAATGCAGAGCTCTCCTCCAACATGATACAAAGGGAAGTTCTAGTCGCTGCTTCATCTCTGCCTCAAGGGCAGGAGGCAACAGAAGGGAGACTTCCTAAGAAGAAGAAGACCACAGTTAGGAACATTGAACCTCTTGCACACAAGAGGTTGCTTTTCAGTGGCTGGTACGTAGCTTGCATAGGATGGGGGCTGGTGGAAAATGCAGCGATATATTTAAAAAATACTAACAGCTCAGTCCTAATGCATGCTTACTTGAAATTAAGTCACACAAATTTCACTGAGGCTTACACTCAAGGAAATGTGCATAGGATTAGTTATAAATATACAATGAAAACCAAGCGATTAGATCACACGGATTGTTTTCCCTGGATGAGAACGGAAAATGTAATTGCGGAGGATTCTTGTGCTGATTTCAGCCTCAGTTTGGGAGGGAGATTGTCATGAATCTTCCAAGACCTGGGATATCAGGGAGAATGCAATATGAAAACCTTATCTGTGATGGTTATTATATACAATGAGCGTTTAGTTTTTACATATATGGACATTTTAAAGGTGATACCTATAAAGTCATTAGCAGTACAATCCTTTCTACCACCTTAGCAAGTGTAAGCCCAACCTCTCTTGCTTTAACTGAGTTCTTCCAAATCTGTGTCAAGTACTTTACCTTTGGGGTAGTATAGTAATATTACTACAAGATTCATAGGCAATCTACAGTTTGTAATTTCATATATGTGGCCCAAACTATCAAGCTCACAAACCTGAATTTCAAGACATCCAAAAGATGCATTTAAAATATGTTATATTGGCATAGCACCTCCTGCTAGGCTTTTTATTTTAGTTTCAAGGACTAGAATTCAAGTAGAGCATTTGAAAATGGTACCCCCGCATCTGGTGTGATATGATGGCCGAGTTCACCTATAATAATTAACAATTGATTGTATGCTGATAGACCTAATACAAGCAGTGATTTCTTATGTGCCTGCTATAAACAATCCCCAATTGCTTAGCTTCTCTGAGAAGCTGTATTTAGTTACATTGAGTACGGAAAGCAAGAATTCAGAGCTTCGTCTCAGAAGATAACAGCACACTCTAGCATTGCGTGTTTGCCAGATGCATGCAGGCAGAAAAGAATTCTTGAAAAGGTAACATATTCACATACTCAGACAATGGTTTATTCTATAGGGTTACACATGCGCAAATGTAACATGAGCTCACTTGGCACTAAAAAAGGTGACCTACATACTAAAATGTCTAGTTATGACATAACTATGAACCAATCCTGTTGTAATTAGGTACAATGATGTTCTGATGTTATAAAAACTCTGCTGCTCAAGGGAGGAGCCAGAGGGAACCATTTTTGGTATTTTGTTCTTGCTCCTATAATAGCAATTAAAGTTCTATAGACCACTCCCTCCACTCCAGCCCTCTGTATCTAATTGAGAGGGGCGCAGAAGGCTAGCTGTTTTCAAGTATAACATGTGCTCTGAAGTGGCATTTATCCTGTCCCAACTCAAAGGGGCTTAGGAGAGTATATGTGGTTCTTCTCTATTTTATCCTTACTACAGCTCTGTGAAGTCAGGAAAATGGCTGGCCTCATGGGCTGAACTTCTGCATTAGTCCAGCACTCTTAACTGCAGTAGAACCTTCATCTTCATCCTTCAATTGTGCCCAGACTGTAAATTCCCTGCAGAGGGACAAATGCTCAGCTGGGTTACTCAGCCAGGTTAGATGTTCCCAGTTTCCTTCTTCCTCTGGCCACACCAGACTCCATTGCCCTATTCTACCCCATTTTGCTGCCTATATAGATGAAGTCAGTATGTGGCTAAGGTAGTAGGTAGCTCCTCACTGTAGAGATCCTGCCGTGCTTAAGAGTCTGCTCTGTTTCCAGCGGTGGCTCTTGTTGATGTGTTGAGTTACGGCCCAAGAGCTGGAAAGGACCTTCCTGGGAAGGACCTTCTAGGCTATCCCTTTGCCTGATGTAGGAACTCCAAAGCTAGAGCATCCCTGACAGAGGGTTGTCCTGCCCCCTGCCCTCCGAGCTGCATCCCTACATCCAACCAAGTTACTGTGTGGTAATTTCTCCTAATGGTTAATAGAAACTGATCCTCCTGTGTCTTAAACCCAATTGAACTAGTCTTGTCCCTTGGAGCGCCAGAGAAGAATCTTTGGCTTGTTTCTTGTGATCGCTCATCATGTAGTTAGAGTGCCAACAAGCCTTTTGTTCAACTTTTCTTGTTTTCAAAGTGCATGGCAGGCTGTTTGCTCCAAGAAGTTAACATTAGGAAGAAGGCAAATGGTAGAAGGTGGTTTGGGACACAATCCCAACAGGACCGAACAGCAAACTACAGGGCTGAAGGAGTGATTTTGTTCAGGTAATGAGGGATGTATCAGAGATTCAGGAGGAATCAGAACAGTCCTCTTGAAAAACCTATTGAACTAGAGGAAGACTCTTTCTGTTCCCACCCCTGGGGAAAGATAACCTGGAGGATCCTATACTTTCATTCCATATAGAATCATAGGGTTGGAAGGGTCCTCTAGGGTCCTCTAGTCCAACCCCCTGCACAATGTCAGAAATTCACAACTACACCACCTTGACTGCCCAGTGACACCTCCTGCTCCATGTCAGATGGCCATCTAGCCTCCACTCTTCTCTCCATGCATGCAGAGATAGTCCCCAGCTGCAGGGTTTGTTCTTCAAGCATTAGACACTTTGGGGCTCCTTGAGAAACATGGGTATCATTGCAAGAGGGAATGCTGAGGACCAGAGGAAATGTGCTCCACAGCAGAGAATTGTAGTGATGAGAAAAAAATCACTCAAGAAGCAAAGGTGCAGAATCCAAGTCACATGATGGTTGGTTAGATCAACAGAGGTTAGAGAGAATGTGATTTTGTTGCGTCCAGAGGCAAGGTGGGGTATGGACAAGTTTTCTGGATTGAGAGAAGCAAGGTACAAGTCTATCAGCACCTTTAAAGACCATCAAGATTCCAGAGTATGAGCTTTTGAGAGGTAAAACTCAAAGGTGATATCTGACAAATGGAGCTTTGTATTGTTGTATCACGGCCGGAGAACGATGGTTGTGGATTTTCCAGGCTGTATAGCCGTGGTCTTGGCGTTGTATTCCTGACGTTTCATCAGCAGCTATGACTGGCATCTTCAGAGGTGTAGCACTGAGAGATCCCTGTCTTTCGGTGCTACACCTCTGAAGATGCCAGTCACAGCTGCTGGCGAAACGTCAGGAACTACAATGCCAAGACCATGGCAATACAGCCCGAAAAATCCACAACCACCGAATGGAGCTTTGACTCTCAAAAGTGTATACCTAATCAGTCTTTAAGGAGCTACTGGACTAGAACTTCGTTCTTCTTGTGTGGACCAACAGGTTTACCCACCTGGATCAAGAGAAAGGTGATGAGTTTGGATAGGATTATGACTGGGAAAACAGAAAACAGTTAGGCAGGAATCAGGAAGGTGGGACTGAGCAGGACTTATATCATTTGAGAGGTTCAGGAGGTAAACTGAAAGGACAGGTCAAGGGGTGGTGTGGGGAGGAGAAACACAGCAAGCCAGTGTGGGGATACAGGCTCAAGGGAAGCTAAAGCTGAGGACTTCCAAGCAGAAGACCAAGTTGCCAGATGCCTCTTCCTGTTTCCTTTGATAAGGCCACTGGAAGGCTTGAACCAAAGACATACCAAGAAGGGTCAAAGGCAGGGTGGAACTGCATTACATTTCTTGACATGGCATCCCTTCCTTTCTTCCTTCCAGGTCCTGGGCTCACCATGAATGGATCTACCATTACAGAATTCATTTTGCTGGGACTTTCCCACTCATGCACTCCCCAGCTAATCTTATTCACCTGCTTCTTGGCTTGCTACATCACCATTCTATTGGGTAACTTCCTCATTGTGGTGACCGTCCAAGCTGAACCCCGCCTCCTCCATTCCCCCATGTATTTCTTCCTCTCCAGTCTTTCTCTGATTGATATGTCCTTGGGTTCCGTGGCTGCTCCTAAGACGATGGCCAATCTTATGGCCTGTGGCTATACAATTTCCTTTGGGGGCTGCATGGCCCAGCTCTTCTTCCTCCATCTCTTTGGGGGTGCAGAGATGCTCCTTCTCACTGTCATGGCCTATGATCGCTATGTGGCCATCTGCCACCCGCTGAGGTACATGGCCATCATGGACCGGCCGCGTTGCTTCAGGCTCCTTATGGTTTGCTGGGTAGGAGGCCTCATTCATACCACTATCCAGATGGTGGTGGTTGCCCAGCTACCTTTCTGTGGGCCCAATGTGCTGGACAATTTCTACTGTGACGTCCCACAGGTTATCAAGCTAGCTTGTACAGAGACCTTTGTCATTGAGTTACTCATGGTGGCCAACAGCAGCTTGCTCTCCTTGCCCTGTTTCTTGATCTTGCTCATCTCATATGCTGTCATCTTGGCCACCCTACAAGGACACTTCAGGAAAGGGAGTGGGAAGGCTCTGTCCACCTGCAGCTCTCACCTTATTGTGGTCAGCCTCATCTATGTGCCGTGTGTCTTTGTGTATCTCAGACCTTTCTCCAGTTCCCAGGTGGACAAGATAGCCTCTGTATTCTACACTGTTGTCACACCTGCGCTGAACCCGATTATCTACACCTTGAGGAACCAAGAAATGAAAGATGCCATGGGGAAGTTGAGAAACAGGTGTCTATTCTTTCTTTCTGGAGTAAGGGGACAACATGCCTGAATTTGCTTTTACTGGAATTTGCATGGGAAGAAACTGACAAATGCTTGTTTCAGAAACACTTACTTCTTATGATTTCAGATATCAGGAAGCTTCAGGGAGAACAAAGTTTTCTGTTTGATCTTTGCTTACAAAAGTGAGTTGGACTGTAGCTCATTGGCAGAGCATGTACAGAGCATGAGATCCACAACAGACCTCCTCTATCTACTCCAAGTAGTACTGCTGAGAAAGACCCTTGCCTGAGACTTTGCAGCCAATCAGAGTTGTCAGTTCTGGGCTAAAAAAAGGGCTGAATCAGCATAAAGTCATTTCCTAAGTCCATGTGTCGAGGTGCCTTCCTGTGTTCTTCACGGTGTCTGTGATGGCCAGAGGGGAGGGGAGGAGGACTCCATCTGAATCTTCTAAACAGAACAAGGAATCCCCTTCTTTTTGCATTACACCCAAGTATTGTGTATGAGCCTTATGACATTGCCTTTGATCTGTTTTTGGAAGGTCAGGGGTTCAACAGGTATCCTTTAGATGGAATTCGAGCCTGTGAATTTGCAAAGTTTTCAGCACTGTTGTATTTGGAAAGGTTACTATTTTATTTTTCCATGTTATCATTACACTTCTTTTACAGATACGACAGTCTAAATAAACAAAGCCTAAAATGCATTCTTTCCCTCCTTTCCTACCCCTTTGCTTTCTTCTTTTTTTTGATGATTCATGTACTTCAAAAACAGCTTTCCTCCTTGATTTCTGAAAGAAGCAAATGTGAAGTGTTGCAAAGAAAGCACATGCTGTGTACGTGACTTCCCCATACATGTATATGTAGAGGGCTTTCTGGGCCACAGCCTTGGTTTTGGTGTATAGTCTTGAAGCCATGGCTAGTCCAAGCCATCTGGTTGACTCTAATCCAGTGTTTCCAGGAGTCCAGATAGTAGCTGGATTTTCCCAGTCCGAAGTTGGGCAGGGGTGGTTATGCTTTTTACAGGGGTCTGAAAAATTATTTCTATCAGTCCATTTGATGTTTTTTCCTCCTTCCCTCCATGGAGCTCACTGTGGATATCCTCATCCATTTTATTCTCAGAACAAGAGATGGATCAGGCTGAGATTTAATGATTCATTTGACTTTATCTAGTGAGTTTAGTGGCTGAACAAGGATTTGAGACTCGTTCACTCTAGTCCTAATCCAACACTCTTACCCCTACAATCATACTGGCTGTTTTCCAAAAAGCCATGCGAGTTGAATACTACTACTACTACTACTACTACTACTACTACTACTACTACTACTACTACTACTAGTAGTAGTAGTAGTAGTAGTAGTAGTAGTAGGTTTAATCGTATATGGCCAAAGGCCGTCACAATACAAAGTTAAGACTAGAAAACTAGTACCTCAGGAGCAGGTTTGGCCAGAAACATTGTCCCTTATGTGCCAATTTTTTCATTGTATGGATATATTGTGAAAGAGTAAAAGAATATTTTATAACTTTATTATGGTACTAATAACAAAGACTGTTGTGGGGAAACAATACAATGGGCTCTAAAAAGGGCAGGGCAGCCAGGTCTGGCATTTCCCCCTCTTCAGCACCCCAAAAGGGGTCCAGCGCCCTGGAGTGCTCCTGCAGGGGGCTGGAGCTGTGGGAGTGCTACTGGGGGAGGGGAAGCAAGCAGCCTTGCACGCTCATACAGCTGGCAGCCTCGCAATTCAGCCCATTCGGGTTAAACCGGGCAGCTGGAATAGGGTTGCCAGCTCCAGGTTGTGAAATTCCCGGAGATTTGTTGGGGGGGTGGAGCCTAGAGAAGTCTGGGTTTGGGGAGAGTAGGCCCCTCAACAGGCTATAATGCCATAGAGTCCACCCTTCCAAGAAGCCATTTTCTCCAGGGCAACTGATCTCTGTGGCCTGGAGATCTGCTGCAATTGCTAGAGATCTGCAGCCACCACCTGGAAGCTGGCAACCCTAGGCTGAAGCCATGGGAGTGCTGCCATGGGGAGGGGAAGTTGGCAGCCTGGTGCACACCTTCACCTGGCAGCCACCCTGTTTGGCTTAATTTGAATCTAACCAGGCAGCTGGAGCACTGCCTTGGCCAGCACTGCCTTGGCAAATGTGTGGCCATTGTGAGAGTGGTGCCTGAGGAGATGTTCCCAGTTTCCTTCTTCCTCTGGCCACGCCACTGCAGGGCTCCATTGCCCTATTCTACCCCATTTTGCTGCCTTTATAGATGAAGTCAGTATGTGGCTAAGGTAGTAGGTAGCTCCTCACTGTAGAGATCCTGCCATGCTTAAGAGTGTGCTCTGTCTCCGGTGGTGGCTCTTGTTGATGTGTTGAGTTATGGCCCAAGAGCTGGAAAGGACCTTCCTGGGAAGGACCTTCTAGGCTATCCCTTTGCCTGATGTAGGAACTCCAAAGCTAGAGCATCCCTGACAGAGGGTTGTCCTGCCCCTGCCCTCCGAGCTGCATCCCTACATCCAACCAAGTTACTGTGTGGTAATTTCTCCTAATGGTTAATAGAAATTGATCCTCCTGTGTCTTAAACCCAATTGAACTAGTCTTGTCCCTTGGAGCACCAGAGAAGAATCTTTGGCTTGTTTCTTGTGATCGCTCATCATGTAGCTAGAATGCCAACAAGCCTTTTGTTTAACTTTTCTTGTTTTCAAAGTGCATGGCAGGCTGTTTGCTCCAAGAAGTTAACATTAGGAAGAAGGCAAATGGCAGAAGGTGGTTTGGGACGCAATCCCAACAGGACCGAACAGCAAAATGCTTGGTGGAAATGAGGGATGAATCAGTGATTCAAGAGGAAACCTAAGTGTCCTCTTGACAAAGCCTATTGAGTACAGGAAGACTCTTTCTGTTCCCATCACTGAGGAAAGATAACCTGGAGGATCCTATACTTTCATTCCATATAGAATCATAGAATCATAGAGTTGGAAGGGTCCTCTAGGGTCCTCTAGTCCAACCCCATGCACAATGCAGGAAATTCATAACTACTCTCCTGACTGCCCCTGTGACCCCCCTCTGCTGCATGCCCAGAAGGCGGCAAATCTCCTCCTGGATCCCTAGCCAAACTGTCCTGTGAAAAATTGCTTCCTGACACTAAAGTGGTGATTGGCATTATCCTGGGCATGTAAGAAGGGCCATGAGAACCAAGCACTTATGCAATCCTTTCTACCCTCCCCTTTACAAGATGCTCAGATCCACAGAATCAGCATTGCGGTCAGACAGCCATCTAGCCTCCACTCTTCTCTCTATGCACCGCAGAGGTAGTGCCCAGCTGTAGGGTTTGTCCTTCAAGCATTAGACAGTTTGGGCCTCCTTGAGGAACATGAGTCTCATTGCAAGAGGGAATGCTGAGGACCAGAGGAAATGTGCTCCACATCAGAGGACTGCAGTGATGAGAAAAAAGCACTCGAGGAACAAAGGTGTAGAATCCAAGCCGTATGGTGGTTGGTTAGATCAACAGAGGTTAGAGAGAAGATGATATTGGTGTGTCCAGAGGCAAGATGGGATGTGGACAAGTTTTCTGGATCAAGAGAAGCAAGGTTCGAATCCAGTACCACCATTAAAGACCCTCAAGATTCCAGGGTATGATCTCTCAAGGGTCAAAGCTCAAAGGTGATATCTGACAAATGGAGCTTTGACTCTTGAAAGCGTATCCCTAATTGGTCTTTAAGGAGCTACTGGACTAGAACTTCACTCTTCTTGTGTGGTCCAACAGGTTTACCCACCTGGATCAAGAGGAAGGTGATGAGTTTGGATAGGATTATGACTGGGAAAACAGAAAACAGGCAAGAATCAGGAAAGTAGGACTGAGCAGGACTTATATCATTTGAGAAGTTCAGGAGGTAAACTGAAAAGACAGGTCAAGGGGTGGTGTGGGAAGGAGAAATACAGCAAGCCAGTGTGGGGATACAGGCTCAAGGGAAGCTAAAGCTGAGGACCTCCAAGCAGAAGACCAAGTTGTCAGTTACCTCTTCCTGTTTCCTTTTATAAGGCCACTGGAAGGCTGGAACCAAGGACATACCAAGAAGGGTAAAAAGTAGGGTAGAACTGAATGACAGTTCTTGACATGGCATCCCTTCCTTTCTTCAGGTCCTGGGCTTACCATGAATGTATCCACCATGACCGAATTCATTTTGCTGGGACTTTCCCACTCATGCATTCCCCACCTCATCCTATTCACCTGGGTGTTGGCTTGCTACCTCACCATCCCATTCATTCGTTCGTTTGTTCGTTCGTTCGTTCGTTCATTTTATGTCATTTATAATCTGCCTTTCTCACTGAAACTCAAGGCGGATTATATAGTGTGAGCTTAGTACAATCAGTATCAAGGACATTTCCATACAGTATCATGGATATATCTATAACAATACCATAGGGTAAATAATTACAATTTTACAAAGACACAGCATTAGCAAGAATCTATTACAGCCAAAGGACATGCCTCCTTATTGGATCTATCTGCAGCCTTTGACACAGTAGACCATGCCATCCTGTTGAGGCATTTAGAAACAGAAGTAGGCATCAAAGGACGTGCCCTGGACTGGTTTAAATAGTTTCTTATGGAATGGATTCAAAGAGTTTCCTTTGGAGATCAGATATCTCTAGAATGGGAACTATCTTGAGGGGTTCTGTGAGGGGAGAGGGCAGGGAAGGAGAAGGAAGGCAGGAGCGGACTGGCTGGTGAGGGGCATGCAACAGGGTTGAGGCTGAGTGAGGGGAGAAGTCAGGGAAGGAGAAGGCAGGCAGGAGAAGCCTGGCTGGTGGGGACACAGTGGGTCCACTGTGGGGTGGGCAATGGGAGAATCAAGTGAAGAAGAAGGCATGCGGGAGAAGGCTGGCTGGTGAGGGTCACGCAGTGGGGGTGAGTGAAGGTAGAAAGGTAAAAAGGAGAAGATAGGCAGGGGGAAGCTGGTTGGTGAGGGGCATGCAACAGAGGTGGGGATGGGATAGGGGAGAAGGCAGGAAAGGTGCAGGCAGGAGAAGGCTGGCTTGTGAGGGGCACACAGTGGGGGTGGGGGTGGGTGAGGGGAGAATGCAGGGAAGGAGAAGGCAGGCAAGAGAAGGCTGGCTGGTGAGGGGCCCACAGCAGGGGTGGGGGTGCGTTAAGGGAGAAGGCAGGCAAGAGAATGTTTGCTAGTGAGGGGTGCACAGCGGGGGTGGTGGTGGGCAAGGGGAGAAGGCAGGGAAGGGGAAGACAGGCAGGAGAAGGCTGGCTGGTGAAGGGTGCACACTGGGGTGGGAGTGGGCGAGGGGAGAAGGCAGGCAAGAGAAGGCTGGCTGGCGAAGGGGGCACTGGGGGTGCGGGTGGGCAAGGGGAGAATACAGAGAGAGAGAAGGCAGGCAAGAGAAGGCTGGCTGGGAAGGGGCATGCAGCAGAGATGGGGGTGGGTGAGGGGAGGAATCTAGGAAAGAGAAGGCAAGAAGGAGAAGGCTGACTGGCGAGGGGTGTGAGGTGGCGGTGGGGGAGGGGAGTAGACAGCATGAGGCACTCCTACGCATGCCAGCTGCCTAGTTTGGCCCTGTTTCGCTGAGGCGTAGAGGGGGAGCGAGGGGAGCAGACAGCATGGCGCGCTCCTGCTCTGGCCTTCTCTGCGAGTCCTGTTGCCAAGGACTCGCCTCTTACCACTGCTAGGGGTGTACGAGCACTCCTGTGGAGTGGAATCAAGGTGAGTCACCTTGAACATGCTTTCTATTTTAAAGGTATCGATGATCTTTCAGAGGCAGCAGCCTATATTGTTAGAAACTGGGAAAGTTATGTGGGGGAATAAATCCAGGACCAGTGTGGGTTTTATAGTGGACAGAAGCTTGGGTGGAGACATTACTGGAGCATTTCCAGAGATGGAGGGATTTCCAAAAACATAGCAAGACCTTCTGACCACCCCCTTACCACTGCAGTCCAAAATGTTGTGAAGCCACCTCAGATACACACACCTGACCAAACTGGCCTCATCATCCACTGGGCAATTTGCTCCTCTGTCGCCATCTTCCTGGTATCTGAAACTTTCCAGGAAGGTCTGTGGGTCAGTGACAGGGCTTTTTTATTTTATTTTAATTTTGGGGGGGCCAAGCTCAGGTCTGATGCTGGACGTCAAAGGAGTTGGAAGAAAAACGCTCAAAGCACAAGGGGGCGGGCCAGTTCCAAGTGCTCTGCTTTCTTGCTTATCTATTTGAAAATTTGAATTTCACTGACCTCCCCAGTGGGGGGCCAAAGCAGCAAATCATACTGGGTGTGTGTGTGGAGGTGCAATCCAAACACACCCATGAACAAGAAAGTGAGAGGGGGTATCTGATTGCTAAGGGAAACTTCTCTCTCCACCTGCTGATCTTATGCCTGGTGCTAGGCTCTGGCCCACAGTACAAGAGCCCTTCAGCTTACCATCTCTGGGCACATTCAGGCTTTAAATACCTGCTTGTGGAAAGGAAAGCAAGCTTAGTGAGATACTCTAATCTGGTGAATTTGCATGTATGTGGGGCAAAAGAATAATAATAAGGTGACCACTACAACAGCTCTCATCTCTGCTGGCATAGGCCTTTCTCTCAGGAAAAGAAAGCACCGCTTCCTCCACGCTGATGCAATGACCTTTGGAAAGGTCCCTGACCTATGGCAAGTTCGAAACCCCTCTGGATTTTGATGATGATTTTTTGAGACAGAGCAGTGATGGGTGCTCTCCGAGGTGCTGGAACTCTCCGAGGTGCTGGAGCTCTCCGAGGTGCCGACAGCCTTGTCAACGCACAACAAAAGATTATAGACTTTGTTTGCAGAGCCAGGGATCCAAGGGCAACTGATGTAGAAGAATTCTATAAAGTAAAACTGCAAAGTATGCCTCCTCTTGGCTTCAAGAGGAGCTGAAGGGAATGGGGCGGGAAAGAGAAAGAGGCATTCAGACTCACTCCATCTTCATATCTGCAAAGGGGACCTTTTCTCACACCCCTGTCACTTTTCCCAAGGAGACCCTGGGCCAGAGCCTTTCTATATTTTTCCATTTGATCATCTGAAACTCTTTTCTTTTTCCCCTGCACTTTCTTGACTTTTCTGAAAGATCTCACAGCTTGGATGAAGCAGGATTCTCTTGGGATGGAGTTTCAGTAGCTGAGATTAAAGGTACCAACTTCTATGAATGACTCTTCCATCTCTTTTCATCCTATCATTTAATTCATTTTTCTTACAAACGTCATGTCTGTTATAAAATCTTAATCTACAGCATTTATAGCACAATCCTAAAGAGTTATTCCAGTTCTAAACCCATTAATTTCGATGGGCTTAGACTGAAGTAACTCTCTTTAGGATTACACTGTTAGTAACAGTGCAGGGGGAATTGCTTTGGAAAATCAATGAGTGCCTTTTCAGTCAGTATTCCAAAATCATAGCCAAACAGAACTTTAAAAACAATATCCAGAAATCACTTTCTAAATGTGTGTGTGTGTGGGGGTGGGGGGTAGAAAAGTTTTTATCTGCCCCTGGACATCTCCAGTTTGAAGATGCCAGGAAGGGATACATGGTATCCTTGTGCCAGTTGCTATGGCATCCCCATATTTTGTAAGCATAGGCACAGAAATTTGACCTACAAACAGAATTCAGCTTCCTTTACTTCTTACGGTTTTTAGAACTCGAGTCATAAACAGCAGACCCTCATCTCACGGGAAGGAAATCTCAAAATTACTTTTCATGTAACAGAAAAACATCTGCCAAAAATTTTGCCACACACAGAGTAGTTTGTTGCTCTTTGTCTCTGAGCAGCCAGGATGATTTTGCTTCTGGAGAAAAAGAATTCTGATTGAATATTGGGGAGTTCAATTCAGCTCTTAACTCTGAAAATGCAGGACTCTACAGAGTCAATTTTATTGCTGCCACAATTTCAGAGTCTATCTGAACAGAGAGTTCCACTGAATCATTCTAACATCACAACTGAAGGAAGGGCATTCAGCTTCCAGAGAATCTCAGGTTTCTCTTTAAAAGACGCATACATGTTTCTCTTCCTCCAGGTTATGCTGAGATTTGATATCCTTAGTGAAAACCCAGAAGTTACAGCTGAAAAATATTTCCAGTAAGTGGGGGTGTTTTGCTTCTGAACACAGCATTGCCTCCTGTCCTTTAAAGAGTCCAGTAACATCTTTAAGACTAACCAGCTTTATAGTAGCACAAGCTTTTGAGAACCACAGCTCTCTTTCTCGGATGCATCTGACAAAGAGAGCTGTGTTTCTTGAAAGCTTAAATTACAGTAAAGTTGGTTAGTCTTAAAGGTGCTAATGGACTCTTTACCATTTTGCAACTAACTCGGCTAACTCCTCTGAATCATGTCTTTTTATAATTAGCAGAACCAAAAAAAGTGGATCAGTCAGTAAAGGTAGGTCAGTGGCTATGTTTGAGGTCTGGGGGGGGGCTTCCTGGTCCTCCTCTCTGCTGTGGCCTTTGTCTGTGAAACATCTGTGACCTGCCTGCCCTACCCCCCTGATTGCTGAAGAGGTATATCTTAACATTTTTGCAATTTATATACATTTATGGTTTTCAAATAAGTTTTATACTTTGTGTTTATATTGAATTTCTTCTTCTTGTTGTAGTTTAATAATGTCGTTACTTTCCCTGAGCCCATTTTATTCATATCATTTAATTTATTTTTCCTTCAAATGTCAGGTCTGTTTCAAAATTTTAATCTACAGCAATTAGTTGTGATTCATGTCAGTGCAGTTGAAATTGCTTTAGAAATCATTTCTAAATGTTATGAATTCCATTTCAGTCACTACTCCACAATCATACCAAAACAGTATTTAAAACACAATTATTTAAAACTGATAAATCACCCCCACCCATTAATCTAAGAACAACCAGCCTTCATTCACAGGCTTCTTAGTTAATATCCAGCAATCACTTTATAAATATTGCGGGGGGGGGGGGGGCGGAGTTTCATTCTGCCTGTGAAAGTCTCCAGTTAGAAGATGCCAGACAGGGATGCATGTTATCCTTCTGTGGCATCCCCATTATTTTCTAAGCATAGGCACAGACATTTGACCTACAAACAGAATTCAGATTCCACAGAATCTCAGTTTTCTCTCTATAAAAAAAAGCACATACATGTTTCTAGTTTTCCAGGTTATGCTAAGGTTTGATATCCCTAGTGAAACCCAGAAGTTACAGCTGAAAAAGATTTCCAGTAAGTGGCTGTCTGGTGGAAAGAAGGGTCTGGGAAAGGCTGGCTGGCAGGCAGGGGGGGTCTTTCAAGCTTTCAAGAACCACAGCTCTCTTCATTAGATACGTCTGACGAAGAGAGCTGTGGTTCTTGAAAGCTTAAGCTGCAGTAAAGTTGGTTTGTCTTAAAGGTGCTAATGGACCCTTTACCATTTTGCAACTAACTCGGCTAACTCCTCTGAATCTTGTCCTTTATAATTAGCAGAATCAAAAAAAGTGGATCAGTCAGTAAAGGTGGGTCAGTGGCTGTGGCTGAGGTCTGGGGGGGCTTCCTGGTCTGCCTCTCTGCTGCGGCCTTTGTCTGTTGTTATCTGAAACATCTATGACTGCCTTCCTTACCCCCTCTGATAGCTGAAGAGGTGTGTAGTCTTAACATTTTTGCCTTTTGGGATATGTTTTATGGCTTTGAAATGAGTTTTTTTACTTTGTATTAATACTGTATTTCTTCTTGTTGTAGCTTAATAATGTTGTTACTTTCCCTGAACCCATTTTCTTTGTACCATTTACTTTATTTTTCCCACAAATGTCAGGTCTGTTTTAAAATTTTAATCTACAGCAATTAGTTATTATGGTTCACATTAGTGCAGCTGGAATTGCTTTAGCAATCATTTCTAAAAGTTACAAATTCTATTTCAGTCACTACTCCACAATCCTATCAAAGCTGTCCTTAAGACACAATTAACACCCCCCCCCCCAATTAATCTAAGAACAATGAGCCTTCATTCACAGGTTAATATCCAGAAGTCACTTTATACATATTGGGGGGAGGGGGAGTAAAAAAGTTTCATTGGGCATGTGAAAGTCTCCAATTAGAAGATGCCAGGCAGGGATACATGTTATCTTTCTGCCAGTTGCTGTGGCATCCCCATATTTTGTAAGCATAGGCACAGACATTTGAACTACAAACAGAATTCAGATTCCACAGAATCTCAGTTTTCTCTAGAAAAAGGTTTTCTCATGAAAAAAAAAATCATGTTTCTAGTCCTCCAGGTTATGAAGAGGTTTGACATGCTTAGTGAAATCCCAGAAGTTACAGCTGGAAAGGATTTCCAATAAGCGGTGTGTGTGTGTGTGTTGCTTCCTCTCCTTTATACTTAGCAGAACAACAACAACAAAAAGAGGTTTAGTAAGCAACTGTGACATGAATTGACCTAATTTATACAGCTAGTTGGTAGAGGGTGAGTCGCCCCCATCACACCTCTTGGGTTGGAAAGGCTTATTTGTATAAAGAAACACAAGAGAACAGATTGGAGTGAAGTCTACAATTTAACAAGAGAAGAAATCTGAGTGAGAAATCTTGGATTCCATTTCCAGCTCCAGGAGATGAATGTTATATAGTAGGATGGAAGAGAACAGGGCTGAAGGAACATTAAATGTGATCCCCCTTTTCCCCCCTCTCACTAGAACCAGCCATCGCCATGAATGGATCCACGGTTACCGAGTTCATTTTACTGGGCTTCTCCTGCTCCGGCATTTCCTGGCTCTTCCTTTCTACTCTGGTGTTGACCTGTTGCACCACCAGTCTTCTGGGCAACTTCCTGATCATGGTGACTGTGCGGTGTGAGCCCCAGCTCCTCAGCTCCCCCATGTATTTCTTCCTAGCCAACCTGTCCCTCATAGACATATCCTTGGGCTGTGTGGCTGCTCCCAAGTTAGCAGTTGACTTGCTGAACTGTGGCCATTCCGTTTCCTATGGGGGGTGCATGTCCCAGGTTTTCTTTCTCCATCTCTTTGGGTGTGTGGAGATGCTCGTTCTCACACTCATGGCCTACGACCGCTACGTGGCCATCTATGACCCACTGCGGTATATGGTCATCATGGACCGGCAGCGCTGCCTCAGGCTTCTCTTGTTTTGCTGGGCAACAAGCTTGGTTCATGCCATCATTCAGATAGTGACGGTTGCCCGGTTACCATACTGTGGCCCTAACGTACTGGACAACTTCTTCTGTGACTTGCCACAAGTGATCAAACTAGCTTGTTCAGGGAGTTATTCTGCTGAGATTATCACGATGACCAACAACACCCTGATAACAGCACCCTGCTTTGTGGCTTTGTTGGTTTCATATGCCGCCATCTTGGCCACTCTCTGTGGCCGTTTTGAGAAGGAATGGAGGAAGGCTCTCTCCACATGCAGCTCCCACTTGATGGTGGCCAGTCTCTACTATGTGCCCATTGTCTTTGTGTATCTGAAGCCCTCCTCCAGTTCCCAAGAGGACAAGAAAGCCTCTGTATTCTACACGGTGGCCACCCCTGCCCTCAATCCCCTCATCTATGCACTGAGGAACCAAGAGATAAAGAACGCCATCAGGAAATGGAAAATCAAGCAAAAGCTCTTCCCTATTGCTGCAAATGGATTACATGTGTGATTTTTTTCCCTTAGAGCAAGTTGAGTGCACCATTTGTTGTACATATATTTGGCAAGTGAATTCATTTGCATCTGATTGTACGGCATTCGTAGAAGCTATGCTTTGATTTTACTGCATGTGAGGGATATGAATATGGCCATAAGAAATTATCGATACTAACCATGGGAATCAGACAGGTGTTAGATAGGAAACCCAGGTTAAAATCCGCATGTAACTAAACGTCTGCAGACCCCTCATTTTTGCCTAGCCCAAGCTATCTCACATGTTTGTTGTAAGGATAAAATGGAGAACAAAGAAGATGCATGTTGCTTTAAGCTCATTGAAGTAAAGCTAGGATAAATAATGTACTTAATAGACATCACCTGCAACATATAACCTATTAAAATGGATTTTGCACAACAATTTTTTTTAAATTAAGTAATCCTTTCTTATGTTCAGCCGTGGGAGAGAAAGCAGCACGGCATAGCCCAATCTCGTAAGAGCTCGGAAACTAAGCAGAGTCGGTATTTGGATGGGCAACCACCAAGGGAGACTCGGCAGTGGAAGGCACAGGCAAACAAGCTCCACTTCTCATGTGCCTTGAAAGCCCCTCGCTGGGGTCGCCATAAACCAGTTGTGACTTGACACAGACACACATACACACACATATTCTACCACGACAAAATCAAATAACTTCCTGACTATTTGACTGTGCTTCAAGTCCTTATCATTATAGACAGGAGGCCATTGTTTTGTTATATTTTATGTACCTGTGAACGTAATCTCAACTTTCAGAAGAAGGCTACATCAAATGGCCCAATTTTGAGACATGAAATGAGCTTTTCCCCTTCACCCTCCTCAATGAAGACTCAAGAGAACTATACGTGGCTTTACCTGATTTGTTTAAATCGGTAGTTTATACCATAAGTGATTAGCCTCACTAAAGACATGATGAGCGAGGTAGCCGACAGCTACAGCCTCTCCTCCCCCCACCCCAAAGTGCTAGACACCCAGTGAAAGATTTGATGGATGGCACACCACCTACCCAGTTGTACAACTATGCAAGAACAGCCCATCATTGGACTGTACCTCAAGGGGATTACCAATCTACCCTACCCGTAATGAGCAACCCAACCAATTCCCACCAGCTTAGTTATGATCTAACCAGTCCAAAGACTAGGCTAATTTACACCAGCCTTTTTCAGGCAACATGAATCAGGTGAAAAAAGCTCCCCTGATTTCCCCATTCATTCTGGCAAGTTCATAATCTTAGTAGTTTCACAATCTTATTTACAGATGGGACAATCCTCTAGCTCCAAACCTATATGTTCCTCCACTAACGTTTTCTTCAATGATATGATCTCTAAGGTGCAACTGGACACAAATCTTGCTCTTCTATGGCAGACCAAGATG
The DNA here is from genome assembly GCF_028583425.1 of Eublepharis macularius. Taxonomy (NCBI): domain Eukaryota; kingdom Metazoa; phylum Chordata; class Lepidosauria; order Squamata; family Eublepharidae; genus Eublepharis; species Eublepharis macularius. Next base: position 67,859,820 of record NC_072801.1, on the reverse strand, counting down.
GCCAATGTTTCCTCACAACTTCAGTGTTATTTCTGTCAAAGATGATTGGCCAACGACATTCCATAGCCACTGACTACGGGCCAAGCTACACATGACGAATGACACTTGAATGGCAAGTGTATTTCTCCCTGTTCACTTGCCCTCCACTCAATCCACTTGCCATTCAAGTGTCATTCATCATGTGTAGCTTGGCCCTACGTTTGCCCAAGATGTAGATCTGGATTTACTGCTTTTGGGAGAAGCATGGAATGTAGAAATTTATAGTAGCAATTGTATATACTTGCAGGCTTCTAGAGAAAACCTCTAGGTGCCTGTCATTGAAACAGATGCCTGGCAACTGAAACAGGCACTAATGAGCTCTAGAAGAGCTTTGATGAATTTTTATGAGGCCCAATTTTTGTTGTGGAAGTTATAAATAATAATAACATTTGATTTATGCACCACCTTTCAGGACAATTTAATGCCCACTCAGAGCAGTATAGAAAGTATGTCATTATTACCCCTACAACAAACACCCTGTGAAGTGGGTGGGGCTGAGAGAGCTCCTAGAAGCTGTGACTAACCCAAGGTCACCCATCTGTGTTGAAGTGGAGGAGTGGGGAATCAAACCCAGTTTTCCAGATTAGAGTCCCATGCTCTTAACCATTACACCAAACTGGCTCTAAGAAGGTAAAGTTATCATCTCAGAAAGAAAGATTCCAGCCTTCACCAGCCTTGTGAATATTTCTAGCACGTATTTTCAGTCTTTGTTTCCTAAATGGAATAACTTTAAAAAGTAGCCCACAGCTACTTTAGAAGTTATTGCATGATCCCCGCCAATCAGGGATCCTGTACAGAATTATAACATGACAACACAATGAAACAAATCACATATACCTAATATCTGTGAAAGTAAATGAAGTCTTCCCATTGTCCTCATTCTAAACGATGGAGAGGAAGTGTGAATGCAGCCCAGGCAAGGCAGTTAGGTTCACACTGTACTACAGTGGAAGCTTCATTGTTTCCTGGTGAAATGCATTAATACGTATCTCAGTGCAGGTTTAATTCAGAACAGTTAGGCATGAAATAGGTGGGGTAAAATGGTATGGGGAGGAACATTCAAATACTGATCTGAATAGCTAAGGTTAATGCAACATTATCCGTATCTTGCCCAAACTACTCAACTCCAAGCAATACGATTGTGACCATGGAAGATAGCTCAACTTGTCTAGATAACAAAGATGCCCCCCAGCCATTTGCAAACCAAGTAATCCATGGAAAGGGAATACTGGGGATGAAAATGTTTGCAAAATGGGCCAATCCAAAATGTGCATTGAGACTGGGACCCCTGGTGAAAATTATTTCTAAAATGTATAAAATTTTGCTGACATGGTATACACAGGATGAGGTTGTTAAAACACAGATGGTGAAATGGGCAATAAATTTTAACAAAGAAGTGACAGTGGAAAGCGGGGAATTTCTTTGGAAGAATACTTTGAAGATATCCACATGTAACAATTTGAAAGAGAATGGATATAAGATGATTTATAGATGGTACTTAACACTGAAAAAACTAGCAAATGCAAACAGTGAAATGTCAAATAAATGCTGGCAATTTAAAAAACATGAGGGCTCTTTTTACCATATGTGGTGGACATGTGAAAAGGCCAAAATATTTTGGTCTAAGATTTATGGAGACATGCTGTTAATTATGAAGTGTAATTTGTTGAAGAGCCTGGAAATGTCGTTGTTAGGGTTGAATATGCAAGAAGTTAACATGAGGGGCAGAACTCTGTTATATTATATGACTGTTGCAGCAAGAATTTTGTATGCACAATACTGGAAACAAGAAGACATGCCAGAAGTTGAGGAATGGATCCAAAAGTTGTTGTACATGGTGGAAATGGACAAATTGACAAGGAAATTGAGAGAGCAGAATCCAAATGAATTTTTAACAGATTGGAAGAAACTTAAGGACTATGTGGAAAATAAATGGGATGTGAGAGGAGAACTGTGGACTTTAGATAGTTACTAAGTGATATGAGCTATGAGAACGAACATGGACTTTACCTTTGATTAGAGGGACTGTAGAGTAATTAGAGACAATGATAAGAAATTAAGGGGTTTTAGTGCTGTTGGAAGTCAAAAAGGGAAAAGGGGGAGGGGGAAGGGATGGGGGGCATATACTGTAATTATAAGAGTAAATGAGTATGTATTGTGTACTATGTAATATGTTAACCCATTCAATAAAATTTCTATTTAAAAAAAAGAGAGAGACTGGGACCCCTGGTATGTGATAGCATGCAGTCCAGTGCCTTGGAATATCATTAATGAAAACCTCAGCAACTGAATTTGATGGGTATATACAGGGGACGACATAAAAATGCAATATGATAACGTGATTTAGATCTACTATGTACATGTGTTAGATGGTCTGTTGAAATAATAATCTCAGGGAGTCTCTTCTGGCTGTAGCCTATTATCTACATTTTCCATTCTTAGCAATAGGAAATAATTATTTTAATGGGGGTCTAGGAAGAGCTTCTGTGATTCCCTTCCTCCTAAGGCACAGTGACAAGGCACTGGGATATTCCAGGGATCGGAGCAAAGAGAGTGTGCAAAAGCAGAACCTGCTCCCCTGTTACCTGGAGGGCTCCTTGCAAATGGGAGGAATTAGCGGCAAGCAGGATAGCTATACGAGAGGGGTAACTGCGGGATACTCCTCCAACATCTATGGGGTCCCCTCCTCAAGGCAGCAGACGAGACTGGTGATGTTAATCAAAGGAGTATTTTATTAACAGAGTGAAACCCACACGCACAAGCAGCAATACACAAGCACACAGATCTCTAAGAAAAGCAGTGGTGAAAGTGGGATAGAGTTGCGGGGCTTCAGGGTGATAACTACTGATCCAAAGTGAGGGAGTGATGCAGTCCACAGGGAAAGAGGCATCGGCCAGCATTCTCAACCAGGAGCAGGAGAGAGGCATAGGGAAGTGACCCTACGGGAGTAGCGCTTGGGTCCTGGAAGGGTGCGCAGTTTGAATCGGGCCATAGCCCTGGTTTTTATAGGGTAAAATGTGTCCTGAGGCAAGAGAGCTGTCTTAGTTGTTAGGACAAAGACTTTAAAGGTCAGTTCCTGGGAATAACAACAGTTTGATTACTGCTGCCACTGCATGTTTAAAAAAATGCAGTTTCTCCTGGTGAGTTGTAAAGAAACAGTATGCTAATCAATGTTCCCAGAGCTGAGTTGATGAATTAAGGTATGGAATTCTAGGTTCCCAGGAAAAATTATAAACTTATGAGTGCCAATTGATGACTTTTCAATCTTGGGGTGGGGATCAGAATCAGTGAACCCACTATTGTTACAGTCTCAGACCAGTTGCTGGGAGGACAGCAAATCCAATCACCACTAGCCCTCTGCTTTTGTATAACGTACTCTCTCTGTGGCTCATTCTCCTGGGCAAGTCTCTGCATTGCTCTGCAAAGATAGCTTGGAATTCTCCTTAATGCAAATCAAACTGCATCAATCCAGGGTCTCTGTGATTTTATATGACAGGCTTATATTAAATGTGTATCAAATATGGTGAAGGCCAGGGCCGATCACTTACACCTTTACCAAAGAGACTGCTGGGATTTTCACTGCTGGAATGAGAGAAGTGCACGATTTGCCACCAACTTCTCCAAAAATAGCTTTCCAGGTTGACCCTGAACCCTGAATGAAGATTATCAGATCTATGGATTGGGACAAGAACTATCAATTTGCACATCTTTAAGACAGAGATTTTGTAAGAACTGCTGAGATTGTATTCCTGGTGTTCACTCCTTGGTCTATGTAGAAGCCATTTTACAATCTATTAGAAAAGAGCCATTTAATGGGAGGTAGAGAAAGTTACATAGACATATGAGAAAGTTAGAGATAAGTAGGTGGATGAAGACCATGTACAGAGTTGCTCTTTCCCCCCTTCTGTGCCTCTCTTGTAATAAAGTATTAAGCTGCACGTAAGTGGCATGAGAAGTGTATTCTGTCAATGAAGTTTGCTTTACTATGAATGAATCAACCATCTGTTAACAAGGTATTGCCTTTCTACTTTGATAAACCAGTGAAGACTAGCACCTTTGTCCTGTAAGTTATAAATGACTAGTACCAAAGCCCATTGTGGGGAAACAATACAAGGGGCTCTAGAAAGCACATTTCCACCTCTGCTGTGCCCCAATTGGCATGAAGGGAGGGCAAGGTGGCAGGGCCTGATATTGCTGCCTCCCCAGCATGCCAGTGGGGGAAAGGCACCCTGGAGTGCTCCTGTGGGCAGCTGGAGCTGAGTGACTTATGCCAGGCTGGTGTGGCTGCCAGTCTCCTGGTTTGGCCTGTTTAAGTCAAACTAGGCAGCTTGATTAATAGGGTTGCCAGCTCCAGGTTGTGAAATTCCAGGAGATTTTTTGGGAGAGGGTGGAGCCTAGAGGAGTCAAGGTTTGGGGACAGTAGGCTATAATAACTTAGTGTCCAATTTTCTAATAGCCATTTTCTCCAGAGCAACTCATCTCTGTGGCCTGGATGTCTGCTTCAATTCTTGGAGATCTCCAGGCACCACCTGGAAGCTAGTAACCTTAGACTGGAACTGCAAGAACGCTGCCAGACAGAGAGGAGTCCTGGCATACTCTTTCACCTGGAAGTCACCCGGTTGGCCCCGTTTGAGTTTACCTGGGTGACTGGAGCCACGAGAGTGCTGTCAGGCGCGCAGCCTGGTGTGCTAATGTAAATATCAATAAGTGAAAAACACAACCAAGGGAAAATTCGCAATTTACCAATTTCTATTTGTCCTATAAACAGTATAATTCTTTATGCTCATTAAAGTGACTTTGTGCAAATTTTGGGAACGATTCTCTAAGAGTATATTGACAACATACACTAAGCTATAAACCATATAGGCAAATAAACCATATAGGAAAATCGTCAAGTGCAAATGGAACAGTAAATTCAATTGGAACAGTAAATTTAATTGATGTAAGTATTTACACTATATTCAAGTATTTCAGGCAGTCCAGATAGGTAGCCCGAAATAACACTAAAGTCCAAAACAGTACAATGTTTCTTGAGATTGAATCAATTTGTCCTTTGTTTCCCTCTTTTAACAAATATAAATTAGTGATGGCAAGCTTCCAAAGCTTGAGGATCCGACAAGGAACCAGCCATCAAGATGCTTGTTTCCGAGGAGCTTGCTTCATCAGGGATCGACAAGGCATGGCCAGATTTGGGTGCATCTGGCTGCCGTTAGAGAGTATCAAAGCATCGGCACGGTGATTGATGGCAAAGCGGGGCATACAGCGGGGGGGTGGGGAGAGAATGCAGGAAAGGAGAAGGAAGACAGGCGCAGGGTGCGCGGTGGTGGTGGAGGAGAGGGGAGCAGGCAGCATGGCACACTTCTGCTCTGGCCCTCTTGGCAAGTCCTGTTCCCAAGGACTCATGTCTTATCCCCACTAGGGGTGCATGAGACCATACCTGTGCAGTGGAATCAAGGTGAATTGTTTTGAACATGCTTTCTGTTTTATAAGCATAGATGATCTTTCAGGGGCACCGGCCTATATTGTTAGCAACTGGGAAAGTTATGTGGGGGAATAAATTGAGGACCAGTGTGGGTTTTACAGTGGACAGAAGCTTGGGTGGAAACATTACTGGAGCATTTCCGGAGATGGAGGAATTTCCAGCCACGGAGCATGACCTTCTGACTGCCCCCTTATCACTGGAGTCCAAAATATTGTGAAGCTATGTCAGATACACACACTTGAACAAACTGGCCTCATCATCTACTGGCCATTTTGCTTTTCTATCCGCATCTTCCTGTTATCCGGAACTTTCCAGGAAGGACTGCGGGTCAGTGCTCAAGTTCCAAGCTCAGTTCTGATACTGGAAGTCAAATAAGTTGGAAGAAAAATGATCAAAGCACTAGGGTGAGGCAGGGGTAAACTTCCCAATTGCATGGGCTCTGCTTTCTTGCTTATTTATTTAGGAAATCTGAATTCTGCTTTCCTCCCCAGTGGGGGGCCAAAGCAGCAAATAGCACTAGTGTGTGTGTGTGTGTGTGTGTGTATGCAGGTGGAATCCAAACATACCAATGAACAAGAAAGTGCGGGGGAGTGTCTGCTTGCTAAGGGGCTCTTCTCTCTCCACCTGCTGATCTTCTGCCTGGTGCTCGGCTCTGGCCCACAGTACAAGAGCCCTCCAGCTTGCAGCTCTGGGCACATCCAGGCTTTAAATACTGGCTTGAAGAAAGGAAAGCAAGTTGAGTGAGATATTCTGATCTGGTGAATTTGCATGTATGTGGGGCCAAAAAATAATGATGAGGTGATCACTACAATGGCACTCACCTCTGCTGGCATAGGCCATTGTCTCTGGGAAAGAAAGCCCCCCTCCCTCCCTCCCCGATGACGCAAGGGCCTTTTTAACGGTCCCTGGCCTATGACAAGTTCGAAAACGCCTCTGGATTTTGATGATGTTTTTTTGAGACAGAACAGTGATGGGTGCTCTCCAAGGTGCTGGAGCTCTCCGAGGCGCCCACAGCCTTGTCAACTCGCAACAAAAGATTGTAGACTTTGTTTGCTGATGAAGAGATTGGAGAATATCTGATGTAGAAGAATTATATAAAGTAAAACAGCAGGGTGTGCCTCCTCTTGGCTTCAAGAGGAGCTGAAGGGAACTGGGCGGGGAAGAGAGAGAAGCATTCAGACTCACTCCATCTTCATATCTGCAAAGGGGACCTTTTCTCACAACCATCTGTTTTCCAGTTTTCTCAAGGATACCCTGGACCACAGCCTTTCTATATTTTTCTTTTTGCTGATCTGGAGTTCTTTCCTTTCCCCCTTGCTCTTTTTTGACTTTTCTGAAAGATCTCAAAGCTTGGATGAAGCAGGATTCTCTTAGGATGGAGTTTCAGTAGTTGAGATTAAAGGTACTAACTTTTATGAATGATTCATCCATGTCTTATTATCCTACCATTTAATTCATTTTTCTTACAAATGTCAGGTCTGTTATAAAATCTTAATCTACAGCACTTACAGCACAATCCTAAAGAAAGTTATTCCAGTCAAAGCCCATTGATTTCAATGGGCTTAGACTGGAGTAACTCTCCTTTGGATTGCACTGTTAGTCACAGTGCAGGGGGAATTGCTTTAGAACTCATTTTTAAAATCTGTGAGAGCCTTCTCAGTCAGTATTCCAAAATCATATCCAAACAGAACTTAAAAAAACAATATCCAGAAATCACTTTGTAAAAATGTGTGTGTGGGGGGTGGGTGATGGTTAGAATAGTTTTGATCTGCCCCTGGAAGTGTCCAGTTAGAAGATGCCAGTCAGAAATACATGTTATCCTTGTGCCAGTTTCTGTGGCTTACATATTTTGTAAGCATAGGCACAAAACTTGACCTAAAAACAGATTTAAGGTTGCAAAGAATCTGCGTTTTCTCTGAAAAAAGCACATTCATGTTTCTAGTCCTCCAGGTCATGGGGAGGTTGGACATGCTTAGTGAAATCCCAGAACTTACAGTTGGAAAGGAAATTACAGTAAAGGGGGGGGGTTTGCTTCTGAACACAGTGTTGCTTCCTCTTTTTTATAACTAGCAGAACAAAAAAAGAGATTCTGTAAGCAATCATGAACTGAATTTGCCTAATTTGTACAGCTAGTTGATAGATGCTGAGTTTCCCAACTCCCTCAATAACAGCACAAAGCTCTTGGGTAAGAAAGGTACAAAGAAACACAAGAGAAATGACTGGAGTGAGGTCTACAATTTAACAACAGAAGAAATCTTGGATTCCACTCCCAGCTGCAGGAGATGAATATTATGTAGCAGGATGCAAGAGAACAGGGCTGAAGGAACATCAAAGGTGATTCCACCCCCCACCCCCCATTTTTCCCTCTCACTAGAACCAGCCATCGCCATGAATGGATCCACGGTTTCGGAGTTCATTTTACTTGGCTTCTCCTGCTCCGGCATTTCCTGGCTCTTCCTTTCAACCATAGTGTTGGCCTGCTGCACCACCAGTTTTCTGAGCAACTTTCTGATCATGGTGACTATTTGGTTTGAGCCCCGGCTGCTTGGCTCCCCCATGTATTTCTTCCTAGCCAATCTCTCTCTCATAGATATATCCTTGGGCTGCGTGGCTTCTCCCAAGTTAGCAGCTGACTTGCTGAATTATGGTCATTCCATTTCCTATGGGGGGTGTATGGCACAGGTTTTCCTCCTCCATCTCTTTGGGGGTGCAGAGATGCTCCTTCTCACACTCATGGCCTATGATCGCTACGTGGCCATCTATGACCCACTGCGGTATATGGTCATCATGGACCGGCAGCGCTGCCTCGGGCTCCTCCTGCTTTGCTGGGCAGGAAGCTTGGTTCATGGGATCATCCAGGTAGTGGTGGTTGCCCAGTTACCATTCTGTGGCCCTAATGTACTGGACAATTTCTTCTGTGACTTGCCACAAATGATAAAACTAGCTTGTTCTGGGGGTTATTCTGCTGAGATTCTCACGATGGCCAACGACACCATGATAACAGCACCCTGCTTTGTGGCATTGTTGGTTTCATATGCTGCCATCTTGGCCACTCTCTGTGGCCGTTTTCGGAAGGATTGGAGGAAGGCTCTCTCCACTTGCAGCTCCCACTTGATGGTGGCCAGTCTATTCTATGTGCCCATTCTCTTTGTGTATCTGAAGCCCTCCTCCAGCTCCCAAGAGGACAAAATAGCCGCTATATTCTACATGGTGGCCACCCCTGCCCTCAATCCCCTCATCTATGCCCTGAGGAACCAAGAGATAAAGAATGCTATCAGGAAATGGAAAATCAAGCAAAAACTCTTCCCTATTGCCTTAAATGGTGTATGCGTGTGATTTTTTCCCCCTTGCCAAAATTGTTGTTTGTTTGAAAGTTGAGAAGATGATTTCAAAGCAGCAGGGTCCTTAGAGCAACCTGAGTGGAACATTTGTTGTACGTATATCTGGCAAATGAAATAATTTGCATCTGATGATATGGCATCCATGGAAAATATGCTTTGATTTTACTGTATGTGATGGATACGAATATGGCCACAAAAATTATTGACACTAACCACAAGAACCAGAGTAGCAGTGTTCCCGCTAATGTGAGCACATGAGCAATTGCTAACAGAGTCTGACTCCTCCGCTCACAGGTTCTCAGCTGTAGCTCACAGATTCTAACCCTCAGGCCTCCCACTCAGCCAGCATCTGCAGGTGGGCCCTATAGAGATGGAGCAGGGATGGAGTCTCATCCCACTTCTCCCTTCCTGGTTGTGGCTGGTTTGGCCCCCAAGGTAGTGCCAGAGAGCACCTCTAGCCGCTAGCTGGGGAACAGAGCAGAGCTGAGTGATCGGGTCTGGCCTGATCCATGCAGCCTGAAATCTCTAGGATCCCCTCAGCCCCAGACAGCAGAGGAGAGGAGGTAGCACCTCAGCCACCACCATGGTGACGGCATCATTTAACTTGGACTTGGTGCAGGAGGCTGAAGAAGTAAGCATTGACTCACAAAAGCTCATCTTGAAATAAATGTGCTAGTCTTTAAGGTGCCATTGCATGTCTACTTTATTTTGTAGCAACACACTAATACAACTACCCCTTTGTAATCAGCATGGACATAGCCATTTTTATACAGAAGTATACTCTGATTTTTGTGGCCCTTTCACCTAATGGCTTTTATTGTGAAATTGTTTTGATTGTAATCAAAACAATTTGATTGTAATTTTTTTTTAAAGGGAGGTGCACTCAAAACTTTAAGTTGTTGTTTCGGCTCACAAAGTAGATTTTTAGCTCACAACACTGCAAAGCTTAGAGGGAGTATCCTGCAGTTACCCCTGCAGTTACCCCTAGAGGGAACATTGCAGAGTAGTATAGTGGTTAGGTTGGAAACCCAGGTTAAAATCCCCAGGTTACTAAATGCCTGTAGACCCCTCATTTTTGACTGCTCCCATCTTAGTTGTAAGGATAAAATGGAGAAAGAAAAACCAAATGTTTGGTCTTAGCTCCTTGGAGGAAGGGCAGGACAAAAATATAGTAGATAGATATCAGCTGTGATATATAATCTTCTGAAAAAAGGAATTTTGTACAACAAACTTGGTTGAATTTATTCATTCTCCCTTATGTTCAACCATGGGAGTGAATGCAACATGGCATAGCTGGATCTTGTAAGATCTCAGAAACTAATCAGGGTCAGTATTTGGATGGGTGACCACTAAAAAAGACTCAGCAGTGGAAGGCACAGGCAAACAAGCTCCACTTCTCATGTCCCTTGAAAGCCCCTTGATGGGGTCACTATAAGTCAATTGTAACTTGACACAGACACACATGCACATGTTCTACCACAACAAAATCAAATACCTTTCTGACTATATGACTGTGCTTCAAGTACCTATTGTTATAGAGAGGAGGCCATTGTTTTGTTTTGTTTTATTTTATGTAAAACATTTATTAGCCTCCTTTCTACACAAGGCTGCTTGGTAGGGGTTCCAAAAATATAAAAGGTCAAATTGTGATATTCAGTTTTCACAGATGTGGGAAATGATACCTGCTATAGTGGTATTTTAAAAAAACCCAACTTGGACACATTTCTGAAGGAAAGGTCTGCTATATCTGTGAACGGAATCTCAACTTTCAGAAGAAGGCTACATCAAATGGCCCAATGAAATGAGCTTTCCCCTTCACCCTCCTCAATGAAGACTCAAGAGAACTATATGTGACTTTATCTGATTTGTTTAAATTGGTAGTTTATATCATAAGTGTTTAGCCTCACTAAAGACATGATGAGCTAGGTAGCCGACAGCTACAGCCTCTCCTCCCCCCACCCCCAACGTGCTAGACACCCAGTGAAAGATTTGATTGATGGCACACACCACCACTTTTCCATCCTACCTAGTTGTTCAGCTATGCAAGAACAGCCCATCATTGGACTGTACCTCAAGGGGATTACCAATCTACCCTACCTGTAATGAGCAACCCACCTAATTCCCATCATCTTAGTTATGGTCTAACCAGTCTAAGGACTAGGCCAATTTACACCAGTCTTTCTCAGGTAACATGAATCAGGTGAAAAAAGCTCCCCTGATTTCCCCATTCATTCTGGCAAGTTCATAATCTTAGTAGCTTCACAATCTTATTTACAAATGGGTCGATTCTCTGTCCCTAAACCTATGTGTTCCTCCACTAACGTTTTCTTCAATGATATGATCTCTAAGGTGCAACTGGACACAAATCTTGCTCTTCAATGGCAGACCAAGATGGCCAATGTTTCCTCACAACTTGAGTGTTATTTCTGTCACAGCTGCTTGGCCAACGACATTCCATAGCCACTGACTACTTTTGCCCAAGATGTGGATCTGGTTTTACTGCTTTTGGGAAAACCACGGAATGTTGACATTTATAGTAGCAATGTTATATACTTGCAGGCTTCTGAAGAAAACCTCTAGAAAGAGACAATAATGAGTTCTAGAAGAGCTTTTTATGAAGCCCAATTTTTGTTGTGGAAGTTATAAATAATAATAATAATATTTGATTTATATACCAACCTTCAGGACAATGTAATGCCCACTCAGAGTGGTATACAAAGTATGTTATTATTATCCCCACAACAATAATCACCCTGTGAGGTGGGTGGGGCTGAGAGAACTCCTAGAAGCTGCGACTGACCCAAGGTCTCCCAGGTGGCTTTAGGCGGAGGATAGGGGAATCAAACCCGTTTTTCCAGATTAGAGTCCAAGGACATGACATACATAACATATAAGGTTGCCAAATTTGGCTGGTTGGCAATGAAGAACTGGAGATTGTTCATTTCTAAATAAGATCTTGTATATTGTTTTATGATATTTGGTTTTATGACATACTAAATGCTAAATGTAAATTCTTTAACATAATGTAATATAAGGCAATTTAATGTATTATTCTATTGATGTCCCTTTTAAACTGTATGCTCTATTTTTACTCTTGTAATACCCTTGCTGGTCTCGAACCGTAATAAATTTGTTGTTGTTATTGATAAGATGGCTACACCAAACTGGCTCTGAGAAGGTAAGGTTATTATCTCAGAAAGAAAGGTTCCAGCCTTCACCAGCCTTGTAAATATTTCCAGCACATATTTTCAGTCTTTTTTTCCTAAATGGAATAATTTTAAAATGTAGCCCACAGCTACTTTAAAAGTAATTGCATGATCCCTGCCAATCAGGGATCCTGTACAGAACTATAACATGACAACACAATGAAACAAATCACATATACAATGATATCTGTGAAAGAGAATGAAGTCTTCCCATTGTCCTAATTATAAACGATGGAGAGGAAGTGGGAATGCAGCCCAGGCAAGGCAGTTAGGTTCACACTGCACTACACTGGAAGCTTCATTGCTTCCTGATGAAATACATTAATGCTTATCCCAGTGCAGGTTTAATTCAGAACAGTTAGGCATGAAATAGGTGGGGTAAAATGGGATGGGGAGGAACATTCAAATACTGATCTGAATAGCTAAGGTTAATGCAACATTATCCGTATCCTGTCCAAACTACTCAACTCCAAGCAATACGATTGTGGCCATGGAATATAGCTCAACTTGTCTAGATAACAAAGATGCCCTCCCCCCCCCAGCTCCCAGCCATTTGCAAACCAAGTAATCCATGGAAAGGGAATACTGGGGGTGAAAACGTTTGCAAAATGTGCCAATCCAAAATGTGCATTGAGACTGGGACCCCTGGTATGTGATAGAATGAAGTCCAGAGCCTTGGAATATTGTTAATGAAAACCTCAGCAACTGAATTTGATGGGTATATACAGGGGAAGACATAAAAATGCAATATGATGATTTCACTTGATTTAAATTTATTATGTACATGTGTTTGATGTTCTGTTGAAATAATAATCTCAGGGAGTCTCTTCTGGCTGTAGCCTATTATCCACATTTTCCATTCTTAGCGATAGGAAATAATTATTTAAATGGTGATCTAGGAATAGCTTCTGTAACTCCCTTTCTCCTAAGGCACAGTGACAAGTCACTGAAATATTAGGGATCAGAGCAAAGAGAGTGTGCAAAAGCAGAACCTGCTCCCTTGTTACCTGGAGGGCTTCTTGCAAATGGGAGGAATTAGCGGCAAGCGCGAGAGGGGTAACTGCAGGATACTCCTCCAACATCTATGGGGTCCCCTCCTCAAGGTAGCAGATGAGACTGGTGATGTTAATCAAATAAGTATTTTATTAACAGCGTGAAACCCACACACACAAGAAGCAATACACAAGCACACAGATCTCTAAGAAAGTGGGATAGAGTTGGAGGGGCGGGTTCAGGGTTATCATTACCAATCCAAGGTGAGGGAGTGATGCAGTCCATGGGGAAAGAGGCATCAAATGGCCAGCATCCTTGACCAGGAGCAGGAGACAGGCATAAGGAAGTGGCCCTATGGGAGGAGCTCTTGGGTCCCAGAAGCATGCTCAGTTTGAATGGGGCCAAACCCCTGATTTTTATAGAGTAAAACATGTGTTAAAGCAATAGAGCCCCCTTAACTGTTAGAATGAAAACCTTAAAGGTCAATTCCTGGGAATAACAACAGTTTGATTACTTTTGATTACTGCTGCCGGGGTGTGGTAAAGAAAATGAAAAGTTTTTCCTGGTGAGTTGTAAAGAAGCAATATGCTAATCAATGTTTCTGGCGCTGAGTTGATGAATTTATATATGGAGTACTAGGTTCCCAGGAAAAATTAGAAACTTATCAGTGCCAATTGATGACTTCTCAATCTTGGGGTGGGGATCTAATCAAGGAAGGAGGATATTGGAATGTGCTAATGGGGAGACTCAGTGAAGCTACTATGGTTACAGTCTCTGTCCAGTTGAGGGGAGGACAGCAAATCAAATCACCACTAGTCCTCTGCCTTTGTATAACGTAATCTCTCAGGGATTCATACTCCCGGGTGAGTCTCCACATTGATCTGCCCAGCCAGCTTGGAATTCCGCCTGATGCAAATCAAACTGCATTAATCCAGGGGCTCGGTGATTGTATATCACAGGCTTGTATTAAATGTGTATTAAATATGGTGAAGGCCAGGGCTGAACACTTACTCCGTTATCAAAGAGACTGCCGGGATTTTCACTGCTGGATCAAGAGAAGTGTAAGATTTGTCACCAACTTCTGCAAGAATAGTTTTTGAGGTTGACCCAGAACCCTGAATGAAGATTATCTGATCTACAGACTGGAACAAGAACTATCAATTTGCACATCTTGAAGAGAGAGAGAGAAATATTTTGTAAGAGCTGCTGATATTGTATTCCTGGTGTCCACTTTCTTGGTCTGCGTATAAGCCATTTTACAGTCTATTAGAAAATAGCCATTAAATGGGAGGTAGACATATGAGAAAGGTAGAGAGAAGTAGGTGGATGAAGACTATATATGGAGTTGCTGTTGTTTTCCCCCTTCTGTGCCTCTTGTAATAAAGTATTAAGCTGCACTTATGTGGCATGAGAAGTATATGCTACCAATGAAGTTTGCTTTACTATGAATGAATGAACCATCTATTAACAAGATGTGCTTTCTATTTTGATAAAGCAGTGAATACTAGCTTCTTTGTCCTGTAACTTATAAATGACTAGTAACAAAGCCCGTTGTGGGGAAACATTACAAGGCGCTCTAGGTAGCACAGGGCAGGCATTGCCACCTCTGCCATGCCCTGATCGGGGTGGGAGGGAGGGCAGGGTGGCCAGGCCTGGCATTACTGCCCCAAAGCATCCCAATGGGTGGCAGGTGCCCTGGAGCACTCCTGCGCGTGGATGGAGCTGCATAAGTGCTGCCAGGGGAGGGGAAAGTGGGCAGCCTGGTATGCTAGTGGAGCTGGAAGTCTCCTGGTTTAGCATGTTTGGGTCAAACCAAGCAGCTGGTTTAATAGGGTTGCCAGCTCCAGGTTGTGACATTCCTGGATATTTGGGGGGGGGAGCCTAGAGGAGTCAGGGTTTGGGGACAGTAGGCCCCTCAATGGGCTATAATGACATAGAGTCCAACTTTCCAAGTAGCCATTTTCTCCAGGGCAACTTATCTCTGTGGCCTGGATATCGGCTTCAATTCCTGGAGATCACCAGACACCACTTGGAAGATGGCAACCTTAGTCTGGAACTGCAAGAATGCTGCCAAAGGGAGGGGAGGCGTGGCACACTACTTCACCTGGAAGATGCCCAGTTTGACCCCATTTGAGTTTAACCGGGTGGCTAGAGTCGTGAGAGTGCTGCCAGGGTTAGAGAAGGTGCGCAGCCTGGTGTGCTCATGTGACTGAAGGTGCGGGGAGTAGAGGAGGGAGAAAGTAGCAGATAGCAGGACATACTACTGTACCTGCCAGTCTCCCAGATTGGCCCCATTCAACTGGAGGCGTAAATGGGTGGGCAAGGGGAGAAGGCAGGCAGGAGAAGGCAGGCAGGAGAAGGCTGGTAGATGTGGGACACGCAGTAGAACTGGGGGTAAGCGAGGGGAAAAGGCAGGTAAAGAAAAGGTAGCAAAGGGGAAGGCTGGTTGTTATGGGGCACACGGCGGGGGTGGGTGAGGGGAGAATGCTGGGAAGGAGAAGGCAGGTAAGAGAAGGCTGGCAGGAGATGTTGGGGAGGGAAATAGGCAGCATGGCATACTTCTGCTCTGGCCTTCTTGGCAAGTCCTGTTGCCAAAGACTCATGTCTTATACCTGCTAGGGGTGCACGAGACCATGCCTGTGCAGTGGAATCAAGGTGAATTGTCTTGAAAATGCTTTCTGTTTTATAGGTATAGATGATCTTTCAGGGCAACTAGGATATATTGTAAGAAACTGGGAAAGTTATGTGGGGGAATAAATTGAGGACCAGTGTGGGTTTTACAGTGGACAGAAGCTTGGGTGGAAACATTACTGGAGCGTTTCCGGAGATGGAGGGATTTCCAACCATGGAGCATGACCTTCTGACTGCCCCCTTATCACTGTAGTCCAAAATATTGTGAAGCTATGTCAGATACACACACTTGAACAAACAGGCCTCATTGTCTACTGGGCATTTTGCTCTTCTATCCGCATCTTCCTGTTATCTGAAACTTTCCAGGAAGGACTGCGGGTCAGTGCTCAAGTTCCAAGCTCAGTTCTGATACTGGAAGTCAAATAAGTTGGAAGAAAAATGATCAATGCACTAGGGTGAGGTAGGGGTAAACTTCCCAACTGCATGGGCTCTGCTTTCTTGCTTATTTATTTAGGAAATTTGAATTCTGCTTTCCTCCCCAGTGGGGGGCCAAAGCAGCAAATACCCCGTGTGTGTGTGTGTGTGTGTGTGTGTGTGTGTGTGTGTGTGTGTGTGTGAAGGTGCAATCCAAACATACCAATGAACAAGAAAGTGCAGGGGAGTGTCTGCTTGCTAAGGGGCTCTTCTCTCTCCACCTGCTGATCTTCTGCCTGGTGCTCGGCTCTGGCCCACAGTACAAGAGCCGTTCAGCTTGCAGCTCTGGGCACATCCAGGCTTTATATACTGGCTTGCAGAAAGGAAAGCAAGTTGAGTGAGATACTCTAATCTGGTGAATTTGCATGTATGTGGGGCCAAAAAATAATGATAAGGTGATCACTACAACAGCACTCATCTCTGCTGGCATAGGCCATTGTCTCTAGGAAAGAAAGCCCCCCTCCCTCCCCAATGACGCAAGGGCCTTTTTAACGGTCCCTGGCCTATGACAAGTTCGAAAACGCCTCTGGATTTTGATGATGTTTTTTTGAGACAGAACAGTGATGGGTGCTCTCCAAGGTGCTGGAGCTCTCCGAGGCGCCCACAGCCTT
Source organism: Eublepharis macularius (assembly GCF_028583425.1). Taxonomy (NCBI): domain Eukaryota; kingdom Metazoa; phylum Chordata; class Lepidosauria; order Squamata; family Eublepharidae; genus Eublepharis; species Eublepharis macularius. The sequence goes on along the minus strand of NC_072801.1, from coordinate 67,843,043 downwards.
GTCAACTCGCAACAAAAGATTGTAGACTTTGTTTGCTGATGAAGAGATTGGAGAATATCTGATGTAGAAGAATTATATAAAGTAAAACAGCAGGGTGTGCCTCCTCTTGGCTTCAAGAGGAGCTGAAGGGAACTGGGCGGGGAAGAGAGAGAAGCATTCAGACTCACTCCATCTTCATATCTGCAAAGGGGACCTTTTCTCACAACCATCTGTTTTCCAGTTTTCTCAAGGATATCCTCGACCACAGCCTTTCTATATTTCTCCATTTGATTATCTGGAACTCTTTTATTTTTCCCCTGCTCTTTCTAGACTTTCTGAAAGATCTCAAAGCTTGGATGAAGCAGGATTCTCTTGGGATGGATTTTCAGTAGTTGAGATTAAAGGTACCAACTTTTATGAATGATTCATCCATGTCTTATTATCCTACCATTTAATTCATTTTTCTTACAAATGTTAGGTCTGTAATAAAATCTTAATCTATAGCACTTACAGCACACTCCTAAAGAAAGTTATTCCAGTCTAATCCCATTGGTTTCAATAGGCTCAGACTGGAGTAACTCTCCTTCGGATTGCACCGTTAGTCACAGTGCAGGGGAAATTGCTTTAGAACTCATTTTTAAAATCTGTGAGAGCCTTCTCAGTCAGTATTCCAAAATCATATCCAAACAGAACTGAAAACACAATTAATTAAAAGTGCCCCCCCAATAATCTAAGAACAATCAACCTTTACTCACAGGCTGCTTAGTTAATATCCAGAAAATAAATATGTGGGGGGGGGGGGGGTAGAAAAGTTTTTATCTGCCCCTAGAAGTCTCCGGTTAGAAGATGCCAGGCAGGGATGCATGTTAACCTTGTACCAGTTGCTGTGGCATCCCCATATTTTGTCGGCATAGGCACAGAAATTTGACCTAGAATGATAATTTTCTCTTTAAAAAGCACATTCACGTTTCTAATCCTCCAGGCTATGGAAAGGTTGGATATACTTAGTGAAATCTGATAAGTTACAGTTGGAAAGGATTTTCAATAAAAGGGGGGTGGGCGTGCTTCTGAATAGAGTATTGCTTTCTCTGCTTTTTAATTAGTAGAACAAAAAAATTTAGTAAGCAGCTGTGAAATGAATTTGCCGAATTTACATAGCTAGTTGATAGAGGATGAGCCCCCCCCCCCTCACTAAGACCACACAGCTCTTGGGTTGGAAAAGTATACTTGTACAAAGAAACAGACTGGGGTGAAGTCTACAATTTAACAGCAGAAGAAATCTGAGGGAGAACTCTTGGATTCCATTCCCAGCTCCAGGAGATGAATGTTATGCAGCAGGATGCAAGAGAACAGGGCTGAAGGAACATTAAAGGTAATTCCCCAACTTTTTTCCCTCTCACTAGAACCAGCCATCGCCATGAATGGATCCACTATTTCGGAGTTCATTTTACTTGGCTTCTCCTGCTCCGGCATTTCCTGGCTCTTCCTTTCCACCGTGGTGTTGGCCTGTTGCACCATCAATTTTCTGGGCAACTTCCTGATCATGGTGACTATTTGGACTGAGCCCCAGCTCCTCGGCTCCCCCATGTATTTCTTCCTAGCCAATCTCTCTCTCATAGATATATCCTTGGGCTGCGTGGCTGCTCCCAAGTTAGCAGCTGACTTGCTGAACTGTGGTCATTCCATTTCCTATGAGGGGTGCATGGCGCAGATTTTCTTCTTCCATTTCTTTGGGGGTGCAGAGATGCTCCTTCTCACACTCATGGCCTATGATCGCTACGTGGCCATCTATGACCCACTGAGGTATATGGTCATCATGGACCGGCAGCGCTGCCTCAGGCTCCTCCTGCTTTGCTGGGCAGGAAGCTTGGTTCATGGGATCATTCATGTAGTGGTGATTGCCCAGTTACCATTCTGTGGCCCTAACGTACTGGACAATTTCTTCTGTGACTTGCCACAAGTGATCGACCTAGCTTGTTCAGGGGGTTATTCTGCTGAGATTCTCACAGTAGCCAATGACACCATGATAACCGTGCCCTGTTTTTTGTCCTTGTTGGTTTCATATGCTGCCATCTTGGCCACCCTCTGTGGCCATTTGGAAAGGGATTGGAGGAAGGCTCTCTCCACTTGCAGCTCCCACTTGACGGTGGCCAGTCTCTACTATGTGCCCATTCTCTTTGTGTATGTGCAGCCCTTCTCCAGCTCCCAAGAGAACAAGATAGCCGCTATATTCTACATGGTGGCCACTCCTGCCCTCAATCCCTTCATCTATGCAATGAGGAACCAAGAGATGAAGAACGCCATCGGGAAATGGAAAAGCAAGCAAAAACTCTTCCCTATTGCTGCAAAGGGGTTACATGTGTGATTCTTTTTCCTTGACCAAGTTGTTGTTTGTTTGAAAGTTAAAAAGGTGACTTCAAAGCAGCAGAGCCCTTTGAGCAACCTGAGTGCATCATTTGTTATATGTTTATTTGGCAAGTGAATTCATTTGCATCAGACAGTATGGCATCCATGGAAACTATACTTTGATTTTACTGCATGTGATGGATATGAATATGGCCACAAGAAATTATTGACACTAAGCACAAGAACCGTTGTCATGTAGTGGTTAGGTAGGAAACCCAGGTTAAAATCCCCGTGTAACTAAATGTCTGTAGACCCTCATTTTTGCCTAGCCCTACCTATCTCACATGTTTGTTGTAAGGATAAAATGTAGAAAGAAAAACCAACTGTTTGGTCTTAGCTCCTTGGAGAAAGTCCAGGACAAAAATGTAGTAGATAGATACCAGCTGTGATATATAAAACTTTTTGTAAAAATGGATTTTTACAAATTTGCTTGAATTAATTAATCCTTTCTTATGTTCAGCCAAGGGAGGGAAGGCAGCATAGCATAGCCTGATCTGGTAAGATCTCAGAAACGAAGCAGGGGCACCACTACGGAAGACTTGGCAGTGGAGGGTACTGGCAAACTAGCTCCACTTCTCAATTGCCTTGCTGGGGTTGCCATAAGCCAATTGTGCCTTGACTCAGACACACATGCACGCACATGTTCTACCACCACAAAATCAAATAACTTCCTGACTATATGACTGTGCTTCAAGTCCATAGTGTTATAGACAGGAGGCCATTGTTTTGTTTTATTTCATTTCATGTAAAACATTTATTAGCCACCTTTCTACACAAGGCTGCTTGGTAGGCGTTCCAAAACTATAAAATGCCCAAATTGTGATATTCAGTTCCCAAAGATGTGGGAAGTCAGGCAGGAGTAGGGAGGCAGGCACTGGGTGCCTGTGGCAAGGTTGGGGTGGCGGTGAGAGGAGAATGCAGAGAAAGCGACGACAGGCAGGCAGAAGTCAGGCAGGAGTAGGGTGGCAGGAACTGGGTGCCCTTGGCGAGGTTGGGTGGGTGAGGAGAGAATGCAGGGAAAGTGACAACGGGCCAGCAGAAGTTAGGCAGGAGTAAAGTGGCAGGTGTGGGGTGCATGCAGCAGGCGTTTGGCCAAAGGGAGAATGCAGGGAAGGTGAAGACAGACAGGCAGAAGTCAGGCAGAAGTAGGGTGACATGCACTGGGCGCACATGGCAGTTGTGAGATGGTGAGGGGAAGACAGGCAGCCTGAAGTCAGGCAAGAGTTGAGTAATAGGTGTGGGGCATGCGAGCAGGGTTTGGGGGTCGAGAGGAGTTTGAATGGAAGGTGAAGACAGGCAGGCCGAAGTCAGGTAGGAGTAGGGTGGCATGTGCTGGGATAGTGCCGTGGGGGTGGGGCAAGAGGAGAAGGCATGGGAGGTGAAGACAGGCAGGTAGAAGTCAGCAGGAATAGGGTGGCAGGTGTGGGGTGCATGTGGCAGGGGTGGGGAGAAGGCAGTCAAGCAGATGTGGGTGAAGGGAGAATACAGGGAAGGAGAAGGCAGGCAGGAGAAGGCTGGCTGGCTTGCATGCACTCAGCGGGAGTGGGCATGGGCAAGGGGAGAATGCAGGGAAGAAGGTAGGCTGGAGAAAGCTTGCAGGTGCGGCCGAGCAGAGAATGCAGGATAGGCCAAGGCAGGCAGGAGATGGTTGGCAGGTGCAGGATGGGCAGCGTTGGTGGGGGGGGGGAGAGCGTGGTGTATTCCTGCGCCTGCCAGCTGCCCTCTTCGGCAGTGTGGGGAAGGGTGTGGCGCGCTCCTGCTCCTGCCTCCTCAGCAAGTCCATTTGCCGTTTGTCCATTTGGAATCACCTTTTATCCCATCTAGGGGTGTGTGAGAGCGTGCCTTCTCAGTGGTGTCAAGGTGAGTCTTCTCGAACATGCTTTCCATTGTATAGGTAGAGACGATCTTTCAGAGGCAGCAGCCAATTTTTGGGGAGTCATATGGGGGAGGAAATCCAGGTCCCGTGTTGATTTTACAGGGACAGAAGCTTGGACGGAAACATTACTGGATGTTTCCAGAGATGGAAGGATTTCCAACCACGGATCATGACCTTCTGTCTGCCCCGTTACCACTGCTGTCCAAAATGTTATGAAGCCACCTCACATATACACACTTGAAAACAATGGCCTCACTGTTTTCAGGTGTGTGGGCAATTTGTTCTTCTGTCCCCATCTTCTTGTTATCTGAGAGCCAAGCTACAAGTGATGCCGTACACAGGTTGGACACTTGTCAGCTTCCCTCAAGTTTTGATGGGAAATGTAGGCATCCTAGTTTTACAGCTTGGCTCTCCATTACAGCTGCAAGACCAAGTGTCCAACCTGTTTCAGGCATCACTTGTAGCTTGGCTCTAAAACATTCCAGGAACGTCTGTGGGTCAGTGACAGGGCTTTTGTGTGTGTGTGGGGGGGGGGGGACAAGCTCAGTTCTGATACTGGTCAAATGAGTTGGAAGAAAAACGATCAAAGCCCTACGGAGAGGAAACGGTCAGCTTCCCAATTCCATGGGATCTGCTTTCTTGATAATTTATTTAGGAGATTTGAATTCCACTTTTCTCCCCAATGGGGAGCCAAAGCAGCAAATAATACTGTGTGTGTGTGTGGAGGTGCAATTCAACACAATTAATTAAAACTGGTGAAATAAAAAATGACCCCAGTTATCGAAGAACAACGAGCCTTCATTCACAGGCTGCTTAGTTAATATCCAGAAATCACTTTATAAGTATTTGTGTGTGTGTGTGTGTGTGTGTGTGGAGGGGGGGATAGAAAAGTTTTTATCTGCCCCTGGAAGTGTCCAGTTAGAAGATGCCAGGCAGGGATGCATGTTACCATTCTGCCAGGTGCTGTAGCGTTCCCATATTTTGTAAGCATAGGCACAAAACTTGACCTAAAAACAGATTTAAGGTTGCAGAGAATCTCTGGTTTCTCTGAAAAAAGCACATTCATGTTTCTAGTCCTCCAGGCTATGGAAAAGTTTGATATCCTTAGTGAAATCTCAGAAATTACAGTCAGAAAGGATTTCCAGTAAAAGGGGGGGGGCATGCTTCTGAACACAGCATTGCTTTCTCTGCTTCATAATTAGCAGAAAAATAAAAGTTCAGTAAACAGCTGTGAAATGAACTTGCCTAATTTATACAGCTAGTTGATAGAGGATGAGTCCCCCCCACCTGCCACTAAGAGCACACAGCTCTTGAGTTGGAAAAGTTTACTTGTACTAAGAAACACAAGAGAGCAGATAGGGGTGAAGTCTACAATCTAACAACAGAAGAAATCTGCGGGAGAACTCTTGGATTCCATTCCCAAGTCCAAGAGATGAATGTTATATAGTAGGATGGAAGAGAACAGGGCTGAAGGAACATTAAACATGACCCCCCCCCGCGCGCTTTTTCCCTTCTCACAACAACCAGCCATCACCATGAATGGATCCACACTTTCGAAGTTCATTTTACTGGGCTTCTCCTACTCTGTCTTTTCCTGGCTCTTCCTTTCCACCTTAGTGTTGACCTGCTGCACCACCACTTTTCTGGGCAACTTCCTGATCATAGTGACTGTGTGTTGTGAGCCCCAGCTCCTTGGTTCCCCCATGTATTTCTTCCTAGCCAATCTGTCTCTCATAGATATATCCTTGGGCTGTGTGGCTGCTCCCAAGTTAGGAGCTGACTTGCTGAACTGGGGTCATCCCATTTCCTATTGGGGGTGCATGTCCCAGGTTTTCTTCCAACTTCTCTTTGGGAGTGCAGAGATGGTCCTACTTAGGGGTGTGTATGGCAAGCCCCTTTGGTATTACGTTATTTTACTCGCTTCAGAGCGAAGTGAGGGGGGAAACTTGCCCCCCTCCCCCCTGGGGCAACCCCTCAACCCCCACCCCCCTGGGGAAACCCCTCCACCCCCCACTTACCTGGCGGGAGGGTCTTTGACAGCTGGGCGGCAGCAGCACAAGGCTGCGATGGCCTGCAGCCAGCTGGTTCGGCTCCTTTGCCACTGTGCTGCCGCATGGCCGCCTGAACCTACATTGTGGTGGGGAAGGCCAGAGCCACCGGAGCCACTGCCACTGCCGCCTCCTCCTCCTCCGGCCCTTCCTGCCCCTCAAATGGCTGCCAGCGCACCACGGCCAATTGAGGGGCAGGAACGGCCAGAGGCAGGGTCAGTGGCGGCGGCTCTGGTCTTTCCCACCACCCCGCAGGCTCAGGCAGCCATGTGGCAGTGTGGCAGCAGAGGAGCCGGAGCCATTGCTTCTGCAGACAAGGTAGGGGTGGGTGTGGGTGGGGGGCTGGGGCTGGGGATGGTGGTGTGGGTGTGGGTGGCCCCGATTTGGATATCCCTAATCTTTACGGATCGGGTCCAATTTGGGTAATTTACTCGAATCAGAAACCCGAAGTGCACACCCCTAGTCCTTCTCACACTCATGGCCTATGATCGCTATGTGGCCATCTACCACCCACTGACGTACATGACCATCATAGACCAGCCGTGCTGCTTCAGGCTCCTCCTGCTTTGCTGGACAGTAAGCTCCTTTCAGATGATGATGTTGCCCAGTCACCATTCTGTGGCCAGAATGTACTGGACAATTTCCTCTGTGACTTGCCACAAATGATCAAATGATCATGGTCATCATGGACCGGCCGCGCTGCCTCAGGCTTCTCTTGTTTTGCTGGGCAACAAGCTTGGTTCATGCCATCATTCAGATAGTGACAGTTGCCCGGTTACCATACTGTGGCCCTAACGTACTGGACAACTTCTTCTGTGACTTGCCACAAGTGATCAAACTAGCTTGTTCAGGGAGTTATTCTGCTGAGATTATCACGATGACCAACAACACCCTGATAACAGCACCCTGCTTTGTGGCTTTGTTGGTTTCATATGCCGCCATCTTGGCTACTCTCTGTGGCCGTTTTGAGAAGGAATGGAGGAAGGCTCTCTCCACATGCAGCTCCCACTTGATGGTGGCCAGTCTCTACTATGTGCCCATTGTCTTTGTGTATCTGAAACCCTCCTCCAGTTCCCAAGAGGACAAGAAAGCCTCTGTATTCTACACGGTGGCCACCCCTGCCCTCAATCCCCTCATCTACGCACTGAGGAACCAAGAGATAAAGAACGCCATCAGGAAATGGAAAATCAAGCAAAAGCTCTTCCCTATTGCTGCAAATGGATTACATGTGTGAAATTTTTCCCTTAACAAAATTGTTATTTGTTTGAGAGTTGACAAGGTGACTTTAAAGAGGCAGGGCCCTTCGAGCAACCTGAGTGTACCATATATTGTACGTATATTTGGGAAGTGAAATCATTTGCATCAGATTATATGGCATTCATGGAAACTATGCTTTAATTTTACTGCATGTGATGGGTATAAATATGGCCACAGGAAATTGACATGAACCACAAGAGCCAGCGTCGTGTAGTGATTAGCTAGGGAACTCGGGTTAAAATCCTTGTGTAACTAAATATCTGTATTTCTGTCTAGCCCAATCTGTCTCAAAAGTTTGTTGTAAGGATAAAATGGAGAAAGAAGAACCAAGTATTTTGCTCCGAAGTCCTTGGAGGAAGGCCAGGATAAATATGCACTATGATAGATAACAGCTGTATTATTTGTAAAAATGTATTTTGTACAACAAACTTGGTTGAATTAATTAATCCTCCCTTATGTTCCACTGAAAGAGGGAAGGTGGCATGGCATAGCCTGGTCTCATCAGATATGGGGAGCTAACCAGGGTCAGTGCTTGGATGGGGGGGCTCTCAGGAAGTCTCTGCAGGGGAAGGCCCTGGAAAACCACCTCTGCCTCTCACTTGCCTTGAAAGCTCCTTGCTGAGGTTTGTGATTAATCACTTGTGACATGACAGCACATACACACTCACACACACGTGTTCTACCTTAACAAAATCACTAAAGACTATATGTCTGTGGTTCAAGTCCATAGGCTTATAGGCGGGAGACCATTATTTTAATTTATTTATTTTATTTAATGTAAAACATTTCTTAGCCATCTTTCTTTTTGCAGGAATTCAAGGCAGCTTGCCATGGGTTCCAAAACTGTAAAATCCCCAAACTGGGATATTCAGTTCTCAAAGAAGTGGTGCCTACTCTATGAGTAGTAGTCTATAAAACAACTTGGACACATTTGTGAAGGAAAAGTCTAACGTATCTGTGAATGGAACTTCAACATTCAGAAGCAGGCTACCTCAAATGTCTGGATTTTTGGACATGGAAATAGCTTGTCTCCAGCATCCTCCTCCGACAAAGGCACAAGACAAACTATACTTGGTTTTACCTGTTTTACTTAATGAGTGGTCTACATCATACATGATTAGCCTAACTAAGGGCACGATGAGTTAGGTAGTCCACAGCTACAGCCAACCCTTCCCTCCCAACGTGCTAAACAGGCAGTGAAAGATTTGGTTGATGACAAACACCACCTGGGCTGCAGGAACAGCCCATCTTCAGAATGGACCTCAAGGGGGTTGTCAATCGACCCTAACCATAATGAGCAACCCACTGAATTCCTACCATCCTAGTTATGATCGAATCAGTCCATATATCAGGTCAGTTTACACCAGCCTTCCTCAAACATCATGAATCAGGTGAAAAAAGGTCCCCTAAACTGCCCATTAATTCTGGGAACTTCATAATCTTAGTAGCTTCATAATCTTGTTTACTCCTCTAGCCCCAAATTTATGTGTTCCTCCACCAACATTTTCTTCAATGATATGAAAAACTGGGACAGCCTGAATCTTCGATTTGACTTGCAAGGGAGGATTTGTGTTTCCAAACTGATGCACTAGCTATTGGCACCCCAGGCATAGTCTATGCATAGTCTAGGCATAGCACTGGAAAAAGTACAGAGAAGGGCAACTAAAATGATTAAAGGGTTGGAACACTTTCCCTATGAGGAAAGATTGAGGCGCTTGGGGCTCTTTAGCCTGGAGAAAAGACGACTGAGGGGAGACATGATAGAGGTTTACAAGATAATGCACGGGTTAGAGAAGGTAGAGAAAGATGTGTTTTTCTCCCTTTCTCACAATACAAGAACTCGTGGGCACTCTATGAAATTATTGAGCAGTCGGGTTAGAACAGATAGAAGAAAATACTACTTTACACAAAGGGTGATAAACACATGGAATTCGTTGCCACAGGAGGTGGTGGCACCTACAAGCATTGCCAGCTTCAAGAGGGGACTGGACAAATATATGGAGCAGAGGTCCATTAGTGGCTATTAGCCACAGGAGATAGATGGTATTCTCTTTGTGGGGAGGTGGTGCTCTGTTGTCTTGGTGCTGGAAGGAAGGCAGTGGGAGGGCTTCTGGTGTCCTGGCCTCACTGACAGTCCTTTAGATGGCACTGGATTTCTAGCCACTGTGTGTGACAGAATGTTGGACTGGATGGGCCACTGGCCTGATCCAACATGGCTTTGCTTATGTTCTTATGTTCTTATGTTCTATGGGATCTGAATACAGGACTCCTCAACGGCCCACTCCCAGGATTTTTATCCCATTAGGAGCAATAATCCCATTGACCAACTGCTGGAGAAATCCATCAGGACCCCTTCATGGCTGCCAACAGTGTGCCTCATGGTAAAACAAGCATGTTGCTGTTTGACATCATATCTATGTCACATCTCAGTCACCATAGCATGGTTACATTGCTGGACAGGGCCTCCACCCTGTGGTGGAGGGAGGGAAACAGATCCTCATGAAGGGAGCTTTGATGCTCAAAAGCTCATACCCTAAAAATCTAGTTGTTCTCTAAGGTGCAACTGGATTTAGATCTTGCTGTTCTGCTGCTGACCGAGGTGGCCCGTGTTTCCTTACAATTTCAGTGTTATTTCTCTCACTGCTTCTTGGCCAATGCCATTCCATAACCCTTGTACTACTTTTGCCCAAGACATGGTTCTTGTTTTACTGCTTTTGGGAGAGCCAAGAAATGTTGAAATTTATAGTGGCAATGTTCTGTACTTTTAGGCTTCTAGAGAAAGCCTCTAGCTGCCTGGCCCTAGGAACTGAAAAAGACAATAATTAGCACTGGAAGTGCTTTGATGGATTTTTATAAGGTTCTATTTTTGTTGTGGAAGTTATCATGTCAGAAGGTAATGATCCAGCCTTCATCAGTCTTGTGAATATTTCTAGCACATATTTTCAGTCTTTGCTTTTTAAGTGGCTGTTACTTTGATGCCAGATTTCACTTTAAACGTTATTGCAAGATCCCAGCCAATCAGGGTTCCTGTACTGAATTATAACATGACAACACCATGAAACAAATCACATATATGATGATATCTGTGAAAGTAAATGAAGTCTTCCCATTGTCCTCATTCTAAATGAAGGAGAGGGAGTGGGAATGTAGCCCAGGCTATTGCTGCTCTAGCCGTTGGATTCATGCTGCACTATAATGGAAGTTACGTTGCTTCCTAGTGAAATGCATTCATACTCGTTCCAGAGCAGGCTTAATTCATAATTGTTAGGCATGAAACTGTTGGGGTAAAATGAGATAGGGAGGAAAACTGAAATCTCATCTGAATAGCTAAGATTAATGCAGCATTATCAATATCCTGCCCAAAGGAGTCAACTACAGGCAATTCAGTCATGGTCACAGAAGATAGCTGAACTTGTCTAGATAATAAAGATGCCACCCAGCCCCCAGTCATTTGCTAACCAAGTAATCCATGGGAAGAAGAGTGAATTCTGGAAGTGAAAATATTTGTAAAATGTTCCAATCCTAATTGCATTGAGACTGGGGCCCCTGGTGTGTGATAGCATGAGGTCTAGTGCTTTGGAATATTATTAATGAAAACTTCAACAATTGAATTTGATGGGTATTCGTAGTGGCATACATATTCAGATACAATATGCTATTTCAAGTGATTCAGATTCAGAGCTAGTTTGGTGTAGTGCTTAAGAGCACGGGACTCTAATCTGGAGAACTGGGTTTGATTCCCCACTCTTCCACTTGAAGCCACATACTCAGACAATGGCTTATTCTGTGGCATTACACATGTGCAAACATAACATGAGCTGACTTTGCACTAAAAAAGGTGGCATGCATACTCGAATTTCTAGTGGTGACATAACTATGAACCAATCCTGTTGTAATTAGGTACAATGATGTTCTGATGTCATAATTGCTATAAAAAGTTTTCTGCTCAAGGGAGGAGCCAGAGGGAACCATTTTTGGTATTTTGTTCTCTCTCTTATAATGGCAATTAAAGTTCTATAGACCACCTCCTCCACTCCACTCCAGGGCACAGAAAGTTAGCTGTTTTTAGGCATAACATATGCTCTGAAGTGGCATTTCTCTTGTCTTAAATCCAAAGGGCTCAGGAGAGTATATGTGGTTCTCCTCCATTTCATCCTCAATACAACTCTATAATGTATGGAAAATGGCTGGCCCTGATCCTCCTCCTGACTAAGAAATTGCTGCCTCTACCACCTCCGTCCCCCATGCCACTGCCTCTGCCACAGCAGCAGCCAGCTGGGTGGTGGGGAAGGCTGGAGCCGCCACCTCTACTGCTCATGTCACCACTTCCACCACCACAGGGGCCAGCTGTGCAGTGGGAAAGGCTGTGGGCCAAGCTACACATGACGAATGACACTTGAACGGCAAGTGGATTGAGTGGAGGGCAATTGAACAGGGAGAAATACACTTGCTGTTCAAGTGTCATTCGTCATGTGTAGCTTGGCCCTGTATCTGCTGCCTCCGGGGCCATGCCACCAACTCTGCCACCTCAATAGCCAGCAGGAAGGCCCAGGTAAGTGAGGTGGTGGGAAGGAGCCCTTTAAACTTCAGCTGATTCATGGTGGGGATACCCCCACAGGCCAACTTAAGCCCAGGAATGGCCCCAAACCTTCCTGAAGTGATCCAAATAGCTTTGGGGAGCTTTGATTCAGGAATCCCGAATCTTTACAGATCGGGTCCGATTCGGGCATTTTCCCTGAATTGGAAACCCAAAGCGCACACCCCTAGTTTCAAGGACTAGCATTCAAGTAGAGCATTCTAAAATGGCACCCCCACACCTGTGTGATATTAAAGTCAAGTTGACCTGTAATAATTAACAATTGATTGGATGTTGATAGACTTAATACAAGCAGTGAATTCTTATGTGTCTGGGCTTCTGTATCAGTGTTAGTCCAGCATTCTAACTGCTGTAGAAATTTCATCTTCAACCTTCAGCTGTGCCCAGGCTGTAAACTCCCTGCAGAGGGACAAATGCTCAGCTGAGGTTAGATGTTCCCAGTTTCCTTCTTCCTCTGTCCTCACCATCACAGGACTCCATTGCCTTATTCTTCCCCATCTTGCTGCCTATATAGATCAGGTCAATATGTGACTAAGGTATAAGGTATCTCCTCACTGTAAAAATCATGACCATGCTTAAGAGTGTGCTCTGACCCCGGTGGTGACTCTTGTTGATGTGTTGAGTTACCATTCAAGAGTTGGAAAGGACCTTCCAGGCTGTTGCTTTGCCTGATGTAGGAACTCCAAAGCTAGAGCATTCCTGACAGAGGGTTGTCCTGCCCCCTGCCCCCGAGGTGCATCCTAGGTTGGATCCCTACACTCAACCATGTTACTGTATTGTAATTTCTCCTAATGGTCAATAGACATTGATCCTTCTATGTCTTACACCCGTTAGATCCAGTCTTGTTCCTTGGAACACCAGAGAAGAAACTTTGCCCTGAGAGCCAGTTTGGTGTAGTGGTTAAGAGTGTGGGACTCTAATCTGGAGAATGGGGTTTGATTCCCCACTCCTTCACTTGAAGCCAGCTGGGTGATCTTGGGCTAGTCACAGTTCTCTGGAGCTCTCTTAGCCCACCCACCTCACAGGGTGATTATTGTTATGGGGATAATAATGACATACTTTATAAACTGCACTGAGTGGGCATTAAGTTGTCCTGAAGGGCAGTATATAAATCAAATATTATTATTATTTCTTGTGATTTCCCATCATATACTTAGAGCACCAACAAGCCTTTTGTTTAACTTTTCTTGTTTTCAAAGTGTATGGCAGGCTGTTTGCTCCAAGAAGAAGAAGGCAAATTGCAGAAACTGGGTTAGGACATAATCCAAAAGGATAGAACAGCAAAATACAGGGTTGAAGGAGTGATTCTGTTCAGGGCGTGAGAGATGAATCCGACATTGGGGAGGAATCAGAACTGTCCTTTTGAAAAAAGAAAGACTGTTCAGCTAGAGGAAGACACTTTCTGTTCCCACCACTGGGGAAAGATAACCTGGAGGACCCTACACTTTTGTTCCATGAATTCTTATCTCCATGTACTGCAGAGGTAATCCTGTGCTGCAGAGTTTGCTCTTCAAGCATTAGACACTTGGGGGCTTCTTGAAAAACATGGGTCTCATTGCAACAGGAAATGCCTAGAACCAGAGGAATTGTACTCCACAGCATAGAATTGCAGTGATGAGAAAAAGCACTCATAGAGCAAAGGTATAGGATCTAAGCTCTATGGTGGTTGGTTAGATAAACAGAGGTTGAAGAGAAGATGATATTGGTGTGTCCATAGGCAAGATGAGATATAGACAAATTTTCTCAATCAAAAAGAGTAAGATGGTTGTTGTGGATTTTCTGGGCTGTAAGATTCAAGAGTAAGATTCAAGTTCAGTAGCACCTTTAAGACCATCAAGATTCGACTATTAAAATGAATATATTGCCACATATAATATTCCTTTTCCAAACTATTCCGATAAATATTAATATGTCATTCTTCAAAGAACTAAATAAAAGTATAAGCAAATTCATTTGGCAAGGAAAGAAACCAAGAATTAAGCTGAAAACGCTTCAAGGTCTAAAAGAGAATGCAGGCCTGGCTTTACCTGACTGGAGAACTTACTACCAGGCGTGCTGCCTGGTCTGGATGAGAGAGTGGATTTCAAATTTCATTGGAAAACCCAAGACTTCTAGCTCTTGAAGGTCATGATTTACAGTTAGGATGGCATGCGTTTATATGGTACGGAAAAGTAACTGGACACAAATACTTCAAAAACCACCTGATAAGAAAATCTCTCATAACAACATGGGAAAAAATTGTACCGCGAGTATATGAGAAAATCCCACAATGGGTCTCCCCACTAGAAGCATTTACACAGCCAAATGTATTTTCTATGGATAAAGTTGTTAGGTATAAAGAACTTTTAGATGATAGAGGACTATTAAAAACAAAAGAGGATCTACTAAATCAAGGTATTAATTTGGACTGGTGGTCAAGAGCATAAATTGAATCTAGATATAATAAAGACAAGAAATTGGGTGGTTTTTATCTAGAACAAAAAGATTTTGAAAATTACTATGCGACTCAGATGAAAAATTAATTTTAAAATGTATCTCTTTTTAATGCAAATGAAAAGGAATGAAGGGGTGGAAAAATGTAAAACTTTATGGATACAGAATCTAGGAAATAACATTGACTCAGCACAATGGAGCAAAATATGGAAAGTGAATGTAAAAATAACTAAATCTGTTGCATTCAAAGAGAGCTTATATAAGATGTTTTACAGGTGGTATCTAACACCGGATAGATTGGCCAAAATGTATAAAAATGTGTCAAATGTTGGAAATGTGGGAAACATACAGGGACATTTTTTCATATGTGGTGGTCCTGTAAGGAGGTGCATAAGTATTGGATAATGGTACATGACTTGATACAAACTGTGTTACAAATTTCAATTGCTCTCAAACCAGAGAGTTTTTTGTTAAATTGTAAACCGGACATAAGCAAAGAACAGATGCATTTTATTATCCATGTAATAACTGCAGCTAGAATTTTATTTGCATCCTACTGGAAACGGCAAGTGATACCCAAACTGGAGGAACTAATAGAGAAGATAATGGAAACCACAGAAATGGACAAATTAACTTCTATATTGAATGGACAAGTAGAAGAAGACTTCTTTACACCTTGGAGTTCCTTTTATGAATGGATAAATAAATAAATGTACAGAATAGAATCCAACAAGATGGCAATAATGTATGAAATATCAGAACTTACAGTCATAATGTTATTGAGATTAATTAGAAGACTTGGAGAATTATAATGTTGACTTAAGCAAGCCTACTGAAACTGTACTGAAAACTTTATTGCTCCCTGTATCTTATATCTATTTTCTTTTCTTTCGTATTTGGAAAAATAATAAAAAACATAATTTGACTCTTGAAAGCACATATCTAATTGGTCTTTAAGGTGCTTCTGGACTAGAACCTTGCTCATCTTGTTTGGACCAACTTGTTTACAAACCTAGATCAAGAGAAAGGTCATGAGTTTGGGTAGGATTATGACTGGGAAAACTGAAAACAGCTAGGCAGGAATTAGATAAGTGGGACTGAGCAGGATTCATATCAGTTGAAAGGTTCGGGAGGAAAACTGAAGGGACAGGACAAGGGATGGTGTGGAGAAGAGAAATACAGCAAGCCAATGTGGGGATACAGGCTCAAGGGAAGCTTAAGCTGAGGACTTCCAAGCAGAAGTCCAAGTTGCCAGATGCCTCTACCTGTTTTGATAAGGCTGTGGTGGGATTCTGGAGTTTGGTTCTGAGACCAGGCCATTAGTAACATGAATTCAGCTCAGGCTCTGTGAAAAACTGCTAAAAACCTCAGTGGAAGCCTTTAACTTTCTTTTCTGAAATCCCCTGAAGGCTGGCCGGAGTTTAACTTTCTGGGAAGAGGGGGAGAACACTAAGATAATTAGCACAAATTGACACCAAGGGATATGCAAGGTCTTTGGCCTTGCCTCTAAATTACAGCGGGTCATTTAGATAGATGGGCTTCAGGTCATCTTTATCTTGTTTTGAAGAACATGGATGGAGCCTGGGCTGGCAAAGTGTGAAATTCCTTTCTCTGACTTGTAGAGGACATTTTAGATTTAGTGGTCCATTCGATCCTTGGAAAGGAACAAAGTGGACCCACAGATAGTAGTATTTTTGTACACAACACCCCGATTGCCACCTCAGTTGGAAGAATGAGACAGACACAGGTTATTGGTATAAATGGCCGCTTTATTAAACATAACATCAACATTAAACTGCGGCAAGGGCAAAACTATGCAGTACAGGTCAAGCCACGGGGTCACCTCTGACCACCGCCTTGACCTGTATGGGCGAGCCCCACTGCCCCGGGCATAATCCATTCGTAGAATGGCCTCAGCCCGGCCGGCCAGGCAAAGGGTTCCCCCTCAAGCTCCTAAAGCCTCAGCCATACAGCATGAGGGAAGGACTTGTACCTGGGGTTCCCTGGAGGCAGTCTGCACAGGTGGTGGTAGCCATGAAGCATACCATCCCTCCTGAGAGACCCCATTCCCCACCGATGGGGAATTGCCAAAGGGGTGCTCACCAGCCCGCTCCCTATTTCCCAACTTTCTCCTGCCAGGGGGGGGGGCACAAGGCACCACACCTACAAACACCTCAAACCTCTGCTTCAGTACAAGGTAGGCAAAACCCCCCCCCCCCACTACAGCCAATCGGGGGGGCAGGCAAAAATTCCTACCTGGCTCTAATAAGCAACCGGCTAATCCTGAACTGAAACAGGGAGAGGAGGGCGGGCCGATCGCTCGGAGCCACTGAACAGGGAAGGGGCGGAGATGCCTAATGGCTCAAACTCCGCCCCGCCCCCTGAAGACCCGGATGGCCGGGAAAAATCTGCCTTCCTCCATCCCAGGAGGCAAACTACGGCCCCACAGCCAAAGCCACTCGTGGCTGCCGTGGATGGCCGCATTCTGGTCCATAAAAAGGAGGAGCTGAGATCCCCTCATGGCTGCACTGCCAACTGGCAGGGAAACTTCTAGGAGTTTCCCCAGCTATTGGCGAGGTAGCCCAAAAGCTTTCGATTCAGGAGGGAGGAGGGATAAATAGTGTGTTGGTACATTTAGCCTTAAGCCTTTAACCTATATATATATATCTTAAGTCTTAGTGTTAAGTTGTTTCTTCCTGTGGTTTGCATTATAACCTCTGATATATATTCAATAAACTTTTAGATTTTGGTTAAGCATCATACCCTTTTGTACAGAGTGGACTTTCTTTAGATAGGGACAGCTAGAACATTTAGTCTGCACCAGTCACCTTGGTAAGAGGCAGTCTCAGCAGCGAACCGAGGGGGAGTCGCGGGGCCCAGCTGGGCCTCCCTCATATTTTTTTTTTGTGATAAAGGCCACTGGAAGGCTGGAACCAAAGAACTACCAAGAAGGGTCGAAGGCAGGGTGGAACTGCATGACATTTCTTGACATGGCATCCCTTCCTTTCTTCAGGTCCTGGGCTCACCATGAATGGATCCACCATTACCAATTTTACTGGGACTTTCCCACTCACGCACTCCCCAGCTCATCCTATTTACCTGGGTCTTGGCTTGCTACATCACCATCCTGTTCTGTAACTTCCTCATTGTGGTGACCATCCATGTCGAACCCCACCTCCTCCATTCCCCCATGTATTTCTTACTCTCCAGTCTTTCCTTGATTGATATGTCCTTGGGTTTCATGGCTGCTCCTAAGACGATGGCCAATCTGATGGCCTGTGGCCATACAATTTCCTTTGGGGGCTGCATGGCCCAGCTCTTCTTCCTCCATCTCTTTGGGGGTGCAGAGATGCTCCTCCTCGCCATCATGGCCTACGATCACTACGTGGCCACCTGCCACCTGCTGAGGTACATGGCCATCATGGACCGGCCGCGCTGCTTCAGGCTCCTTATGGTTTGCTGGGTAGGAGGCCTCATTTATACCACTATCCAGATGGTGGTGGTTACCCAGCTACCCTTCTGTGGGTCCAATGTGCTGGACAATTTCTACTGTGACATCCCACAGGTTATCAAGCTAGCTTGCACAGAGACTTTTGTCATTGAGTTACTCATGGTGGCCAACAGCCGCCTGCTCTCCTTGCCCTGTTTCTTGATCTTGCTCATCTCATATGCTGTCATCTTGGCCACCCTACAAGGATACTTCAGGAAAGGGAGTGGGAAGGCTCTGTCCACCTGCAGCTCTCACCATATTGTGGTCAGTCTCATTTATTTATTTATTTATTTATTTATTTATTTATTTATTTATTTATTTATTTATTTATTTATTTATTTATTTATTTATTTATTTATTTAATTCGTACCCCACCCTCCCCACAAACGGGCTTAGGGCGGCTACCAACACTCATAAAATGCAGTGAATTAATAATAAAACTATAAAATCAACATTAATCTTAAGACAATCAATAAAATAGTCCAGGCACAGGCTATTTAAATAAATAGTTGAGAGTCCGTATATGGGCACATATATGGACATTGCACATGGCCGAGGTCAGTCCCAGAAAAAGTGGTGGTCTTAGGTCAAACAAGAAGGACACCCACTGGAACTCAGCCAAAGGCCCGGCAGAACATCTCCATTTTACAGGCCCTGCAGAACTGTAACAGGTCCCACAGGGCCCAGATCTCCAGCAGGAATGCGTTCCACCAGGCCAAGGCCAGGGTAGAAAAAGCCCTGGCCCTGGTTCAGACAAGATGGATGTCCTTTGAGCAGGGGAACAACAGGAGTTGCTTGCCTGCAGAATGCAATGCCCTGCAGGGGACGTAATGGAAGAGGCGGTTCCTCAGGTATGCAGGTCCCAGTCCACAAAGGGCTTTAAATACCAAGGTTAGGACTAGACATGAGCACGAACCACAAAAAACCAAACCATGAGGTTTGTGGTTCATGGGGTTTTCACGAACCAGGAACCACGAACTCCCACAAACTGGGGCAAGTTCACGAACCAGTTTGTGGTTCGTGGTTTGTGGTGTTTAAATGCCCCTTTCCGGCTGCTTAGCAGCGGCAGGGAAAGGAGCATTTAGTTTATAGGGCCCTTTCCTGCCACTTGCAAGGGGCAGGTCCCTTTAAACTATCAGCTGGCAGGTGGGCCCGCACAGAGGTGGAAGAGGCTGAAAACGGCCTTCCCACCCCTTGCTGGAGGAAGGGGAGAAGGCCGCAGGCTTGCAGGCCCTGCCACCTGCCAGCTGATAGTTTAAAGGGACCTGCCCCTGGCAAGCAGCAGGAAAAGTTTACTGGACCTTTAATATGAACCAAACGAACCAGTAGACCAGTTTGTGGAAGTCTTCGTGTCCATTTTATCCTCAGAACAAGAGACAGATTAGGCTGATATCAAATGATTAGTCTGACTTTATCTAGTGAGTTTAGTGGCTGAACAAGGATTTGAGACTGGCTCACTCTAGTCCTAATCCAGTACTCTAACCCCTACACCATACTGGCTGTTTTCCAAAAAAGCCATGCAAGTAGAAAACTAGTACCTCAGGAGTAGATTCAGGCAGAAAAAATTGTCCCTGATGTGCCTGTTTTCTCATTGCATGGATATATTGTGAAAGAGTAAGGAGGAAAAGGATATCTTATAAATAGAAAGACAACTTTATCATGGTATGATCTTTCAGAGGCAGCAGCCCATTTTGTAAGAAACTGGTAGAATTATGTGGGCAATAAATCCAGGACCAGTGTTGGTTTAACAGTGGACAGAAACTTGGATGGAAACATTACTGGAGTGTTTCCCCAGATGGAAGGTTTTCCAGCCACAGAGTATGATCTTCTGACTGCCCCATTACCACTGCAATTCAAAGTATTGTGACGCCATCTCAGATACACACACATGAACAAACTGACATTATCATTCAATGGGCAATTTGCTCTGGTGTCCCCATGTTCCTGTTATCTGAAACTTTCCAGGAAGGTTTGTGGGTCAATAACAGAGTTTCCACCCCGCCCCCTTGCAAGTTCAGTTCTGATGCTGGAAGTCAAATGAGTTGGAAGGAAAATGATCCAAGCACAAGGGAGAGGCAGGGCCACCTTCCCCCCTCCATGTGCAATGTTTGTTGTTTGTTTATTTAGTAAATGTTTATTGCAATTTTCTCTCCAATGAAGACCCAAAGTAGGAAATAATATGGTGTGTGTGTGTGGGGGGGGGGGGAATCCAAACACACTAATGAATGAGAAAGGGAAGGGAAGCTTCTGATTGCTACAGGACTCTTCTCTCTCCACCTGCTGATCTTCTGCCTGATGCTAGGCTCTGGCCCACAGTGTAAGAGACCTTCAGCTTGCACCTCTGGGCACATCCAGGCTTTAAAGACCTGGGTGCAGAAAGGAAAGCAAGCTCAGTGAGATGCTATGCAGCTGCTGCTAGTTCCTTCTCCAGTTCCTCTCATTCCTCCTTAAAAACACATTTCTCGCTATATATGGACCATTCTGTGGAATTTAGCTTACTCTTCATAAACAGCCTATAATCTGGAGTATTTGCATGTATGTGGGACAAAATAAAAATAATAAAGTGACCGCTTTAATGGCACTCACCTCTGCTGGCATAGATCTTTCTGTCTGGGAAAGGAAGCCCCTCCCTCCCTCCCTGATGACGCACGGGCATTTGGAAAGGTCTCTGACGTATGACAAGTTCAAAACCCCTCTGGATTTTTATGATGTCCCTTTGAGACTGAATAGTGAATGGCGCTCTCCGAGGTGCTGGAGCTTTCCGAGGTGCTGACACCCTTGTCAACACATAACAAAAGATTGTAGTCTTTGTTTGCTGAGCCAGGGATCCAAGGGCAACTGAGGTAGAAGAATTATATAAAGTAAAACAGCAAGATGTACCTCCTCTTGGCTTCAAGATGAGCTGAAGGGAACTGGGCAGGGAAGAGAAAGAAGCATTCAGACTCACCCCATCGTCATATCTGCACAGCGAATCTTTGCTCACAAGCCACCTCTTTCCCATTTTTCTCAAGGTTACCCTAGACCACAGCCTTTCTCTATTTCTCCCATTGCTGATCTGGATCTCTTTCATTTTCTCTGCTTTTTCTTAACTTTTTGTGAATGATCTCAAAGCTTGGATGATGCAGGATTCTCTTGGGATGAACTTTCAGTAGCTGAGATTAAAGGTACCAACTTCTATGAATGACTCTTCCATCTCTTTTCATCCTATCATTTAATTCATTTTTCTTACAAATGTCAAGTCTGTTTTAAAATCTTAATCTACAACACTTACAGCATGATCCTAAAGAGAGTTTTTTCAGTCTAAGCCCGTTTATTTCCATCTTAGACTGGAGTAACTCTACTTCTGATTGTACTGTTAGTCACAGTGCAGGGGGATTTGCTTTAGCAATCATTTCTAAAATCAATGAGTGCTTTCCCCCTCACTATTCCAAAATCATATCAAAACAGAACTTAAAACACAATTAATTTAAACTGATAAAACACCCCCCGTTAATCTAAGAACAACAAACCTTCATTCACAGGCTGCTTAGTTAATATCCAGAAATCACTACTTAAAAATGCAGCTTCCAGAGAATCTGTTTTCTCTGGGGAAAAAACACATACATGTTTTTAGTCCTCTGGGTTATGGAGACATTTGAAATGCTTAGAGGAATTCCATAAGTGGAAAGAATTTTCAGGAGGCAGGGGAGAGGCATGCTTTTTAATGCTGCACTGCCTCCTCTCCTTTGCAATTGGCAGAACAAAAAAATGGTTCAGTAAGCAAATGTGAAATTAATTTGCCTAATTAATACAGCTCGTTGATAGAGGGTGGTCCTGCTCCATCCAAGAGCACATAGGTCTTAGGATGGAAATATTTTCTTGTAGAAAGAAATACAGGAAAGCAGACTGGAGTGATGTCTACAATTTTATAACAGACGAAATCAGAAGAAGAACTCTTGGATTCCTTGGGGTTGGACTAGATGACCCTAGAGATCCCTCCGAGCCCTATGAGTCTATGGTTCCATTCACAACTCCAAGGAATGAATGTAGAGCCAGTTTGGTGTAGTGAGAGCCAGTTTGGTGTAGCGGTTAAGAGCACGGGACTCTAATCTGGAGAGCCGGGTTTGATTCCCCACTCCTCCACTTGAAGCCAGTTGGGTGGCCTTGGGTCAGTCACAGCTTCCAGGAGCTCTCTCAGCCCCACCCACTTCACAGGGTGTTTGTTGTCATTGGGATAATAATAATATACTTTGTAAAATGCTCTGAGTGGGCATTAAGTTGCCCTGAAGGGCAGTATATTAATCGAATGTTGTTGTTGTTGTTGTTGTTGTTATGTAAATTAGTAGGATGGAAGAGAGCAGGACCCTTTTCACACTACCTACTTGCTTCCGAAACATCTCAAAATGTAGCTCAAAAACCGCGGAAGATAGAGTCTTCTCGTGAGAGTTTTGTGAGACATCACGCAAAACTTGCGTGACATCGCGCAAAACTCTCACCGGAAGACACTATCTTCCATGTTTTTTGCACTACATTTCACGATGTTTCGGAAGCAAGTAAGTAGTGTGAAAAAGGCCCAGGGCTGAAGGACCATTAAACACTGTCTGCTTTATTTTTCTCCTGCTAGAACCAGCCATCAGCATGAATGGATCCACTGTTTCAGAGTTCATTTTACTGGGCTTCTCCTGCTCCGGCGTTTCTTGGCTCTTCCTCTCCACCGTGGTGTTGGCCTGCTGCACCACCAGTTTTCTGGGCAACTTCCTGATCATGGTGACTGTTTGGTTTGAGCCCCAGCTCCTCCGTGCCCCCATGTATTTCTTCCTAGCCAATCTTTCTCTCATAGATATGTCCTTGGGCTCTGTGGCTGCTCCCAAATTAGCAACTTACTTGTTGAACTGTGGTCACTCCATTTCCTATGGAGGGTGCATGGCTCAGGTTTTCTTCCTCCACCTCTTTGGGGGTGCAGAGATGCTCCTTCTCACACTCATGGCCTATGATCGCTACGTGGCCATCTGCCACCCACTGAGATACATGACCATCATGGACCAGCAGAGCTGCCTCAGGCTCCTCCTGCTTTGCTGGGCAGGAGGCTTTGTTCATTCGACCATTCAGATCGCAGCAGTTAGCCAGTTATCATTCTGTGGCTCGAATGTACTGGACAATTTTTTCTGTGACATACCACAAACTAGCTTGTACAAAGGCTAATGCTGTTGAAATTCTCACAGTAGCCAACAGTAGCCTGTTAACTCTACCCTGCTTCCTAGCCTTGTTGGT
Organism: Eublepharis macularius; assembly: GCF_028583425.1. Taxonomy (NCBI): domain Eukaryota; kingdom Metazoa; phylum Chordata; class Lepidosauria; order Squamata; family Eublepharidae; genus Eublepharis; species Eublepharis macularius. The sequence goes on along the minus strand of NC_072801.1, from coordinate 67,819,707 downwards.
TTCTTATGCCACCATCTTGGCCACCTTCTGTGGCCGTTTGGGGAAAGATGGGAGGAAGGCTTTGTCCACTTGCAGCTCTCACTTGATAGTGGTCATTCTCTTCTACGTGCCCATTGTCTTTGTGTATCTCAAACCCTTCTCCAGCTCCCGAGTGGACAAGATAGCTTCTATATTCTACACAGTGGTCACCCCTGCCCTCAATCCCCTCATCTACGCAATGAGGAATCAAGAGATAAAGAATGCCATCAAGAAATGGAAAAGCAAGCAAAAACTCTTCCCTGTTGCTACAACTCAATTACATGTATGATTTTTTTCTTTTGACAAAATTCTTGTTTGTTTGAAAGTTGACAAAATGACTTCAAAGAGACAGGGCCCTTGGAACAACCCGAGAGTAACATTTGTTGTACATATATTTGGCAAGTGAATTCATTTGTGTTAGATTGTATGGTATCCATGGAAACAGTGCTTTGATTTTACTGCATATGAGGGATACAAATACGGCCATAAGAAATTATTGACTCTAACCACAAGAACCAGAGTAATGTATTGGTTTAGTAGGAAACCCAGGTTAAAATCCCCATGTTACTAAATGTTTGTAGACTCTCATTTTTGCTTAGCCAAATTTATTTCACAGGGTTGTTGTAAGGATAAAATGGAGAAAGAAGACCCAAGCATGTTACTCTGAGCTCCTTGGAGGAAGGCCAGAATAAAAGATATGCTCGATAGATATCTGCTGTGATATATAAAATCTGTACAAATGGATTTTGTACAACAAACTTGGTTGAATTAATTAATCCTTCCTTATGTTCCACCACAAGTGGGAAGGCAGCATGGCATAGCCTGGTCTCATCAGATATGGGGAGCTAACCAGGGTCAGTGCTTGGATGGGGGGGCTCTCAAGGAAGACTCTGGAAAGAAGGCATTGGAAAACCACCTCTGCTGCTCACTTGCCTTGCTGGAGTTGCCATGAGTCAGTTGTGATGTGACAACACATATGCATACACATGTAGTACCATAATAAAATCACGTATGACTATAAGACTGGGGTTCAAGTCCATATGGTTATAGACAGGAGATCATTGGTTTGTTTTATTTTAATTTATTTTATGTATATTTGTAAAATACACATTATACAATATTTTATTTTTATGTATATTTGTAAAATGTGCCAATCCTAATTGCATTGACATTGGGATCCCTGTTATGTGGTAGCATGAGGTGTAGTGTCTTTTAAAGAAAACCTCAACAATTGAACTTGATGGGTATACATGGAGGCATACATATTCAAATGCAATATGATGATTTCAAGTGTTTCAGATCTACTAGAGAGCCAGTTTGGTGTAGTGGTTAAGAGTGGCAGGACTCTAATCTGGAGAACCGGGTTTGATTCCCCACTCCTCTGCTTGAAGTCAGCTAGGTGCCCTTGGGTCAGTCACAGCTCTTTTAGAGCCCTCTCAGCCCCACCCATCTCACAGGGTGATTGTTGTGGGGATAATAATAACATACTTTGTAAACCACTCTGAGTGGGCGTTTATATAATTTGAATGTTAATACTATGTGCATTTGTGGGATGCTTTGTTGAAATAATTCCCCCAGGAGCCTCTCCAGTCTATCCCTCCCTCCCTCCCTCCCTCCCTGATGACGCACAGGCCTTTGGAATGATCCCTTATGTATACCAAGTTCAAAACCCTGCTGGATTTTTATGATGCCCATTTGAGACGGAACAGTGGCTGGCACTCCCTGGGGTGCTGACACTTTCCGAGGTACTGACACCCTTGTCAAAATATGACAAAAACTTGTAGGCTCTGTTTTCCAAGGCAGAGATCGAAGGGCATCTAGAGTAGAAGAATTGTATAAAGTAAAACTGCCTCCTCTTGGCTTCAAGATGAGCTGAAGGGAACTGCTCAGGGAAGAAAAAACAGCATTCAAACTGACTCCATCTTCATATCTGGACAGAAAACCTTTTCACACAAGACATCCATTTTCCAATTTTCCAGTTTTCTCAAGGATTATTATTAATAATTCAATTTTTAGTCCCCTCTCCTTGCAAGCAGGCTCAGAGCAGATCATATCCAGAATACCCTAGACCATAGCCTTTCTTTATTTCTCCCTTTGCTGATCTGGATCCCTTTCATTCCCTTCCCCCGTGCTCTTTCTTGACTTTTCTGAAGGATCTCAAAGCTTGGATGATGCAGGATTCTCTTGGGATGGACTTTCAGTAGCTGAGATCAAAGGTAATAGCCACGGATCTGCCTTATATTGGCTACAGTAGTTACTTCTATGAATGACTCTTCAATCTCTTTTCTTCCTATCATTTAATTTCTTTTTCTTACAAATGTCACAGCTGTTTTAAAACCTTAATCTGATTCGTCGTGATTCATATTAGTGTAGTTGGAATTGCTTCAGTAATCATTTCTAAAAGCGATGAGTGTCTTTTCAGTCAGCACTCCACAATCACATCAAAACAGAACTTAAAACGTAATTTATTAAAACTGGTTTAAAAAACCCCAATAATCTAAAAAAAAAAGCCTTCATTCACAGGTTGCTTAGTTAATATCCAGAAATCATTTTTTAAAAAATGAGTGGAGGAGCACTGCAGACAGAAAAGTTTTGTCTGCCCCTGGAAGTCTACAGTTTGAAGATGCCAGGCAGGGATGCATGTTATCCTTGTGCCCATAGATGTGGTTTCTCCATATTTTGTAAGCATAGGCATAGAGATTTGATCTACAAACAGAATTCAGATTCCAGAGAATCTCCGTTTTCTCTTTAAAAAACACATTCATGTTTCTAGTCCTCTAGGTTATGGAGAGGTTTGACATGCTTAGTGAAACCCCAGAAGTTACAGTTGGAAAGGATTTCCAGTAAGAGTGTGTGTGTGTGTTCTTCTGAACACTGCATTGCCTCCTGTCCAATATAATTAGCAGAAGCAAAAAAGTGGGTCAGTCAGCAACTGTGAAATGAATTTGCCTGTATACAGCTCACTGATAGAGGGTGGTTCTGCTCCCTCCAAGAGCACACAGACCTTAGGTTGGAAACATTTACTTGTAGAAAGAAACTCAAGAGAACAGACGGGGGTGAGGTCTACAATTTAACGACAGATGAAATCAGGAAGGGCTCTTGGATTCCATTCACAGGATTCCAATCACAGCTCCAGGAAATGAATGTTATATAGAAGGATGGAAGAGAGCAGGGCTAAAGGAATGCTAAACACTATCCCCTTTCTTTTTCTCTCACCAGAACCAGCCATCAGCATGAATGGATCCACAGTTTCAGAGTTCATTTTACTGGGCTTCTCCTGCTCCGGCGTTTCTTGGCTCTTCCTCTCCACCGTGGTGTTGGCCTGCTGCACCACCACTTTTCTGGGCAACTTCCTGATCATGGTGACTGTGCAGTCTGAGCCCCAGCTCCTCCATGCCCCCATGTATTTCTTCCTAGCCAATATCTCTCTCATAGATTTGTCCTTGGGCTCTGGCTGCTCCCAGGTTAGCAGCTGACTTGCTGACCTGTGGTCATTCCATTTCCTATGGGGGGTGCATGGCTCAGGTTTTCTTCCTCCACCTCTTTGCAGAAGCAGAGATACTCCTTCTCACACTCATGGCCTATGATCGCTATGTGGCCATCTGCCACCCACTGAGATACATGACCATCATGAACCAGCAGCTCTGCCTCAAGCTTCTCCTGCTTTGCTGGGCAGGAGGCTTTGTTCACTCGACCATTCAGTTGGCCGCAGTTGCCCAGTTACCATTCTGTGGCCCTAACATACTGGACAATTTCTTCTGTGACATACCACAAGTGATCAAACTAGCTTGTACAGATGCATATGCTGTTGAGATTCTCACGGTAGCCAATGGTGGCCTGTTAACTCTGCCCTGCCTCCTGGTCTTGTTGGTTTCTTATGCCACCGTCTTGACCACCTTCTGTGGCCGTTTGGGGAAGGATGGGAGGAAGGCTTTGTCCACTTGCAGTTCCCACTTGATGGTCATCGGTCTTTTCTATGTCCCTTGTGCCTTTGTGTATTTGAAGCCCTTCTCCAGCTCCCGAGTGGACAAGGTAGCTGCTATATTCTACACAGTGGCCACCCCTGCCCTCAATCCCCTCATCTATGCACTGAGGAACCAAGAGATAAAGAATGCCATTGTGAAATGGAAAAGCAAGCAAAAACTCTTCCCTATTGCTGCAAATGGATTACATGTGTGATTTCCGCCCCCCTTGACAAAATTGTTTTTGTTTGGGAGTTCTAAGGTTCATTGACAAGATGACTTCAAAGAGCCAGGGCCCTTGGAGCAACCTAAATGTAACATTTGTTGTACGTATATTTCGTAAGTGAATTCATTCGCATCAGACTGTATGGTATCCGTGGAAACTATGCTTTGATTTTACTGCACAAGATGGATACTAATATTGCCATAAGAAATTGTTGACATGGACCACAAAAACCAGAGTATTGTAGTGGTTAGTTAGGAAACTCAGGTTAAAAACCGCATATTACTCAATGTCTGTAGACCCCTCATTTTCTCCTATCCCAACCTATCTCACAGGGTTGTTATAAGGATAAAATAGAGAAAGAAGAAAATGTATGTTGCTCTGAGCAACTTGGAGTAAGGCCAGGATAATTATGTGGTAGATAAATATCAGCTGTGATATATAACCTTCTGTAAAAATGGATTTTGTACAACAAACTTGGTTGAATTAATGTTGAATTATGTTCCACTGAAAGAGGGAAGGCGGCATGGCATAACCTGGTCTCATCAGATATTGGGAGCTAACCAAGATTAGTGCTTGGATGGGGCACTATCAAGGAAGACTCTGCAGGAGAAGGCACTGGAGAACCACCTCTGCTTCTCACTTGCCTTGAAAGCCCTTTCCTGGCATGGCCACGAGTCATTTGTGACATGACAACACACACACGTTCTACTATAACAAAATCACCAATTACTATAGGATTATGGTTCCCGCCTATATGGTTATAGGCAGACGATATTTTTGTTTTGAAATAGGTGGGGTAAAATGGGGATGGGAAAGAACATCCAAAATAGCTAAGCTTAATGCAACATTATCCTTATCCTGCCCAAACTAGTCAACTAGAAGCAATACGATCACAGCCATGGAAGATAGCTCAACTTGTCGAGATAACAACAATGCCCCCCTCCAGCTCCTAGCCTTTTGCAAACCAAGTAATCCATGAGAAGGGGAGGGAACCATGGGGGTGAAAATGTTTGCAAAATGTGCCGATCCTAATTGCATTGAGACTGGGGCCCCTGGTATGTGGTAGCATGAGGTGTAGTGCCTTGGAATATCATTAATGAAAACCTCAACAATTGAATTCTATGGGCATACATAGAAGCATACATATTCAAATGCAGTAGTATGATTTCAAGTGTTTCAGATCTACTAGAGAGCCAGTTTGGTGTAGTGGTTAAGAGTGGCAGGACTCTAATCTGGAGGACCAGGTTTGATTCCCCACTCCTTCGCTTGAAGCTAGCTGGGTGACCTTTCATCAGTCACAGCTTCTAGGAGGTCTCTCAGCCCTTCCACCTTACAGGGTGATTGTCATGGGGATAATAATAACACACTTTGTAAACCGCTCTGAGTGGGCATTTATATAAATTGAATGGTATTACTATGTACATTTGTTGGATGTTCTGTTGAAATAATTCTCCCAGGAGCCTCTCCAGGCTATAACATTTTATCCACATTTTCCATTCTGAGCGATAGGAAATCTTCTCCAGTTCCTCCCATTCCTCCTTAAAAACAGACCTCTCACTACCTGTTTTGTGATACACACGGGCCATCTTTTGGCATCGTGCTTGCTCTTCATAAACTGCCTATAATCTGGTATGTTTGCATGTATGTGTGGCAAAAAATGAATGGTAAGGTGACAAGTTTAATACCACTAATCTCTGCTGGCATAGGCCTTTCTCTCTGGGAAAGAAAGCCCCCGCCCTCCTTCCCTCCCTGATGATGCACAAGCCTTTGGAGATATCCTTTGTGTATGCCAAGTTCAAAACCCCGCTGGATTTTTATGATGCCCATTTGAGACAGAACAGCGGCTGGCGCTCTCCGGGGTGCTGGTGCTCTCCAAGGTGCTGACACTCTTGCCAACACATGACAAAATCTTATAGGCTTTGTTTGCCAAGGCAGAAATCCAAGGGCATCTAGTGTAGAAGAATTGTATAAAGTAAAACAGCAAGGTGTGCCTCCTCTTGGCTTCGAGAGGAGTTAAAGGGAACTGGGCAGGGAAGAGAAAGCAGCATTCAAACTGAGTCCATCTCCATATCTGGACTGAAATCCTTTTCACGCAAGGCATCCATTTTCCAGTTTTCTTAAGGATATTGTTATTATTAATTCAATTTGTAGTCCCCTCTCCCTGCAAGCAGGCTCAGAGCAGATCATATTGAGGACACCCTAGACCACAGCCTTTCTATATTTTTCCCTTTGCTGATTTGGATTTCTTTCCATTCCCCCGTGCTCTTTCTTGACTTTTCTGAAGGATCTCAAAGCTTGGATGATGCAGGATTCTCTTGGGATGGACTTTCAGTAGCTGAGATCAAAGGTAATAGCCACGGATCTGCCTTATATTGGCTACAGTAGTTACTTCTATGAATGACTCTTCAATCTCTTTTCTTCCTATCATTTAATTTCTTTTTCTTGCAAATATCATGGCTGTTTTAAAATCTTAATCTGAAGCACTTAGGCACTATTCATATCAGTACAGTTGGAATTGCTTTAGCAATCATTTCTACAATCAATGAGTGCCTTTTCAGCCAGTATTCAAAAATCATATCAAAACAAAATTTATAACACAATTAATTAAAAGTGTTAAAACAAAAAACTTCCCAATAATCTAAGAACAATGTGCCTTCATTCACAGGCAGCTTAGTTCATATCCAGAAATCACTTTTAAAAAATGGAGCGGGGGAGATAGAAAAGTTTCACTCTGCCTGTGAAAGTCTCCAGTTTGAAGATGCCAGGCAGGGATGCATATTATCCTTGTGCCCGTTGCTGTGGCATCCCCATATTTTGTAAACATAGGCACAGAGATTTGATTTACAAAGAGAATTCAGATTCCTTTACTTCTTACTGTTTTTACCACTCGAGTTATAAACAGCAGACCCTCATCTCACGGGAAGGAAATCTAAAAATTAATTATCATGTAATAGAACAGCAGCCAAAAATTTCACCACATACAGCGTAGTTTGTTGATGTTTACCTCAGAGTATCCAGGATGATTTCGCTTCTGGAGAAAGAGAATTCTGATTGAATAATGGGGAGCTCAATTCAGCTCTTAATTCTGAAAATGTAGGACAATCAACAAAAATGTGGTCTACAGAGCGCTATCAGATTCTACCACCATCACAGAGTCTATCTGAATACGGAGTTCCATTGAATCCTCCTAGCATCACAGCTGAAGGAAGGGCAGTCAGCTTCCAGAGAATCTTGGTTTTCTCTTTAAAAAACACATACACGTTTGTAGTCCTCCCGGTTATGGAGAGGTTTGACATCCTTAGTGAAAACTCAGAAGACACAACTGGAAAAAATTTCCAGTAAGTGGGAGGTTGTGCTTCTGAACACAGCATAGCCTCCAGTCTTTTAATAGGAGTCCATTCGCACCTTTAAGACAAACGACCTTATAGTAGCATAAGCTTTTGAGAACCACAGCTCTCTTTCTCAGATGCATCTGATAAAGAGAGCTGTGGTTCTTGAAAGCTTAAGCTACTGTAAAGTTGGTTAGTCTTAAAGGTGCGAATGGACTCTTTACTATTTTGCAACTGACATGGCTAACTCCTCTGGATCCTACCCTTTATAATTAGCAGAACCAAAAAAAATGGACCAGTCAGCAAAACTGGGTTAATGACTGTGGCCGAGGTCTGGGGGGGGGGGCTTCCTGGTCTGCCTTTTTGCAGTGGCCTTTGTCCGTTGTTGTCTGAAACATCTATGACCTGCCTGTCCTACCCCCTCTGATTGCTGAAGAGGTGTGTATTCTTAACTATTTTGCCCTTTTGGATATGTTTTATGGCTTTAAAATGAATTTTATACTTTGTATTTGTACTGCATTTCTTGTTGTTGTATTTAATAATGTTGTTACCCGCCCTGAGCCTGTTCGTGAGGAAGGTGAGGTAGAAATTGTGTTAGTTAAATTAATTAAATGGACTGTGAAATGAATTTCCCTAATTTATACAGCTAGTTGTTTGAGGGAGGTTCCCTCACCCCAAGAGCACACAGCTCTTGGGTTGGAAACATTGAATTGTAGAAAAAAACACTGGACTGAGGACTACAAAAGTAGAAATCAGAGGAAAAAATCTTGGATTCCATTCACAGCTCCAGGAGATGAATGTAATATAGAAGGATGAAAGAAAAGAGAGCTGAAGGAGCACTGAACCCTATTCCCTTTCTTTTTCTTTTGCTAGAACCAGCCATCAGCATGAACGGATCCACTATTTCGGAGTTCATTTTACTTGGCTTCTCCTGCTCTGGTATTTCCTGGCTCTTCCTTTCCACCGTGGTGTTGGCCTGCTGCACCACCAGTTTTCTGGGCAACTTCCTGATCATGGTGACTGTGTGGTGTGAGCCCCAGCTCCTCAGCTCCCCCATGTATTACTTCCTAGCCAATCTGTCTCTCATAGATATATCCTTGGGCTGTGTGGCTGCTCCTAAGTTAGCAGCTGACTTGGTGAACTGTGGTCATTCCATTTCCTTTGGAGGATGCATTGCCCAGGTTTTCTTCCTCCACCTCTTTGGGGGTACAGAGATGCTCCTTCTCACACTCATGGCCTACGATCGCTATGTGGCCATCTACCACCCCTTAAGGTATATGGCCATCATGGACCGGCAGCGCTGCCTTGGGCTTCTCCTGGTTTGCTGGGCAGGAGGCTTTGTTCATGCCACCATTCAGATGGTGGCGGTTGCCCAGTTACCATACTGTGGCCCTAACATACTGGACAATTTCTTCTGTGACATACCACAAGTGATCAAACTAGCTTGTTCAGGAGGTTATGCTGTCGAGATTCTCACGGTAGCCAACAGCAGCCTGTTAACTCTGCCCTGCTTCCTCACCTTGTTGGTTTCATATGCCGCCATCTTGTCCACCTTCTGTGGCCGTTTGGGGAAGGATGGGAGGAAGGCTCTCTCCACTTGCAGCTCCCACTTGATGGTGGTCAGTCTTTTCTATGTGCCCATTGTCTTTGTGTATCTGAAGCCCTTCTCCAGCTCCCACATGGATAAGATAGTCTCCATGTTCTACATGGTGGCCACTCCTGCCCTCAATCCCCTCATCTATGCACTGAGGAACCAAGAGATAAAGGATGCCGTGGGCAAATGGAAAAGCAAGCAAAAACTCTTCCCTTTTGTTGCAAATGGAGTACATGTGTGATTTTTTCCCCTTGACTAAATTGTTGTTCATTTGAGAGTTCTAAGGTTCGTTGACAAGATTTCAAAGAGCCAGTGCCCTCTGAGCAGCCGGAGTGTAACATTTGTTGTATGTATATCTGGCAAATGAATTCATTTGCATCAGACTGTAAGACATCCATGTAATCTTTACTTTGATTTTACGGCATGTGACAGATATGAATATGGCCATGAGAAGTTACTGGCACTAACCATGAGAATGGTGTTGTTCGGTGGGAAACCCAGGTTCAAATCTCCATGTAACTAAATGTCTGTAGACCCCTTTTTTTTAGCCAAGCCCCGCCTATCTCACATGTTTGTTGTAAGGATAAAATGGAGAAAGAAAAACCTACTGTTTGGTCTTAGCTCCTTGGAGGAAGGCCAGGATAAAAATGGATTTTTGTACAGCAAGTGTGGTTGAATTAATTAACCCTCCCTTATGTTCTGCACAAGAGTGGAGGTGGCTTGGCATAGCCCGGTATCATCAGATTTTGGAAGCTAAGAAGTGTTGGCACTTGGATGCGTGTCCACCAAGTACAGCTGCAGTGGAAGGCAATGGCAAACCACCTCCACTGCTCATGTGCCTTGAAAGCCCCTTGCTAGGGTCAGCAGAAATTGGTTGTGACTTGACAGCAAATACACACACACACACAGACATGGTCTACCACCACAAAATCAAATAACATCCTGACTATATGACTTTGCTTCAAGTCCAAATGGTTATAGAAAGGAGACCATTGTTTTGTTTTGTTTTATGTAAAACTTTTGTTAGCCACCTTTCTACTTGTAGGATCTCAAGGCAGTTTGGTAGGAGTTCCAAAAATGTAAAATCCCTAAATGGTGATATTCAGTTGTCAAAGATGTGGGAAATAGTAGCTACTATATGGGTCGTTTTTTAAGAAAAACAACTCGGACACATTTGTGAAGGAAAGGCCAGCTATATCTGTGAATGGAACCTCAACATTCAGAAGCAGGGCATGGCAAACTGTTGGTTTCTGGGACGTTAAAACAACTTGCCCCCAACATCCTCCTCGAATGAAGACACAACTATACTTGGGTTTAACTGATTTATTTAAATGAGTGGGTTACATCATAAGTGATTAGCTTAACTAAGGGCATGATGTAACCCACGGCTACATCTAGTCTTCCCCTCCCAACATGCTACACACACTGGGAAAGATTTGGTTGATGGTGCACACCACCAGCGTTCCATCCTACCACATTGTACAATGAAGTAAGAACAGCCCATCACCAGACTATACCTCAAGGGGCTGGGGACAATCTGCCCCACTATGACGAATAACCCACTCAATTCCCACCATCCTAGTTATGATCTAACCAGTCCAAGTTCCTGGCCAGTTTATACCAGTCTTCCTCAGACAACATGAATCAGGTAAAAAAAGGTCCCCTAAATTACCCATTCATTCTGGGAACGTCATAATCTTAGTAGCTTTACAATCCTATCTACAGATGGGACACTCCTTTAGCCCCAAACCTATGTGCTCCTCCACCAACATATTCTTCAATGATATGAAAAATCTGCAACAAGCTGAATCTTCAATTTTACTTCCAAGAGAGGGCTTGTTTTTTCAAACTAATGCACTAGTTATTGGTACCCTAGGCATAGTCGATAGGATCTGAATGCAGGACAACTCAAGGGCCCACTTCCAGGTTTGGTATCACAGTAGGAGCAATAATCTCACTGACCAACACATCTAGCATCAGGACCACTTCATGGCTGCCAACAGTGTTCCTCATGGTAAAACAAGCATGGTGCTGCTTGACATCATATCTGTGCCAAGAATTGTACATCCTCTCCCACATCTCAGACACCATAGCATGGCTTCATTGCTGGGCAGGGCCTCCACCCTGTAGCAGAGTGAAGGAAACAGAGACTGACTAAGGGAGCTTTGATGCTCAAAAGCTCATAGCCTAAAAATCTAGTTGTTCTCTAAGATGCAACTGGATTCACATCTTGCTGTTCTACTGCAGACCAAGATTTATTTATTTTATTTTATTTATTTTTTCAATTTATATACCGCCCATCCCCAGGGGCTCTGGGCGGTGAACAGTTAAAATCGATAAAAACAAAAACTAAAATCAATATACAAATAATAAAACAAATTAACAAGGCGCAGTGGTGGGGAGAACCCTCCCCCACCCCAAAGGTGGGAGGCCGACATGGCACCGCCCCCTTCAATCACCAAATGCCTGGCGGAACAGCTCTGTCTTACAGGCCTGGCGGAACGATAGTATGTCCCGCTGGGCCCGGGTTTCCATTGACAGAGCGTTCCACCAGGCTGGGGCCATGACTGAAAAGGCCCTGGCCCTGGTTGAAGCGAGGCGGGCCAATGTTTCCTCACAACTTCACTGCTATTTCTTAAAGTTGCTCATCAAAGATGCTGGGCTACAGATGCTGGGCTATGTTTGCTCAAGATTTGAATCTGATTCTACTGGTTTTGGAAGAGCAGAGAAATGTTGAAATTTATGCTAGCAATGTTATTTACTTGCAGGCCTCAGGAGAAATCCTCTATATGCCTGGCCCTGGGAACTGAAAAAGACAATAATTAGTGCCATAAGTGTTTTGATGAATTTTTGAGGCTTAATTTTTGTTGTGGAAATTATCATCACAGAAGGAAAGGTTCCAGCCTTCACCAGCCTTGTGAATATTTCTACCACATATTTTCAGTCTTTGTTTCCTAAATGGCCAATACTTTAATTCCACATTTCACTTTAAAAGTTATTGCAAGATCCCAGCCAATCAGGGATCCTGTACTGAATTGTAACATGATACCACCATGAAACAAATCACATATATGATGATATCTGTGAAAGTAAATGAAGTCCACTCATTGCCCTCTTTCTAATGAAGGAGAGGAAGTGGGACTGTTCCCAGGCTATTGCTGCCCAGGCCATTGGAGTCATGCTGTACAACAGTGGAAGCTTCATTCCCTACTACTGAAATGCATTAAAACTTGTCCCAGTGCAGGTTTAATTAAGAACAGTTAGGCATGAAATAGTTGGAGTAAAATGGGATAGGGAACAAAATTGATTAGCTAATCTAATTAGCTAAGGTTAATGTAATGTTATCCATATCCTGCCCAAACTAGTCAACTGCAAGCAATTCAATCATGGCTATGGAAGATAGCCCAAGATATGTAGATAATAAATATTCCCCCGAATGCCCAGCCACTTGCAAGCCAAGTAATCTTCATGAAGGAGACGGAATTCTTGGGGTGAAAATGTTTGCAAAATGCGCTCATTCTAATTGCTTTGAGACTGGGACCCCGGTATTGGGTAAGCATGAGGTCTTGTGCTTTGGAATATCATTAATGAAAACCTCAACAATGGAATTTGATGGGCATACATAGGGGCATACATATTCAAATGTAAGATGATGATTTCAAGTGATTCAGGTCAACTATGTACATTTGTGGGATGTTCTGTTGAAATAATAGTCCCAAGGAGCCTCTCCAGGCTATAACCCCTTCTTCATGTTTTCCATTCAGAGTAGGAGGAAATATTTATCTGAATGGGGATCTAGGAAAGAGCTTCTGTGACCCCTTTTTCCCTAAGGCACAGTGATTAGCCACTGAAATATTCCAGGGCTCGCAGTAAAGAGAGCGTGCAAAAACAGAACCTGCTCTATCACCAAAGAGACTGCTGGGATTTCCACTGTTGCAACAAGAGAAGGGTAAGATTTGCCACCAACCTCTCCACAAATAGCTTTTTGAGGTTGACCAGAACCCTGAATAAAGATTCTCTGATCTATGAATTGGAACAAGAACTGTCAATGTGCATATCTTGAAGAGAGAGAGATTTTGTAAAAGATGCTATGATTGTATGCCAAGTGGTCACTGCTTTTGTTCCATGCTTCTGAGGTCCCCAGATGCATCTGAATTGCCTACTGCCAGAAAAAGACTTGATCTAACCTAACAAGTTCCATACATACAATGGCGTGAGGGGCAGTCTGTGCTTCTTTACTTGGGTATTTATTCTGCATTCTGTGTTTCTTATGAATGCCACCCAGCCTAGTTTATTGCCTGCCCATTGCTCAAAATATCCCAGTGATGTACACTCTTCACAAAGGCATTTTTGGCCGCATTTTCTCCTTTTTCTTTCTATTCTTCTTTTTCTCTTCCATCGCAAGCATCTTTCCTCATCTTTGCAGTGTGAAACCCAACAAATGCAGAGGACATCTTAGGATAGATGAATGCTGCCTAACAACCAAAAAATTCAACTACGACATTAGTCGAACTGGGAACAGAATGTGAGTCTTGGACTCTGTGTTCCCATCTGAGTTGACAATTTTAAAGAAGTTCTTAACAATAAAGCTCACATGATTTAAGAGATGCAAGACTGGATATTCCAAATTTTTTTCATTTGCTGGAACTTGCTTAGAGCAGCCAGGGTGGGCTTTGGTTTCCTATCGTCTTCAAGAAGAGGCGATAGAAATTGTATTAGATATTAGCAAGAGGCGATTATATCTATTTGTAAGCATCCTTTTTGTGATTTTTACCAATGCAAGCTGTTTTAGGTCCCCGCTGGGGAGAAAGGTAAGCTATAAATGAAGTAAAATATTTTTTTTAAAAATCATTGTGTTATTAAGTTCAGTGCCTAAGTTCCCCTGATACCCTCAGAGAATTCATCCTGCCTCATATTTCTTTTTATTCCTTAATAAACTCCTCTTTTCCTCCCTACTTCTGTGCAAAGTGTAGTCTGAGAGGAGGGACTCAGGAAGTATAGGCTTTGTTACACCTGTGATCATTCAGGTCTGCTATGGGGTGCAAGAGGAAGAGAGAAAATCTGAGAAAGCGAGGCTCCTTCTATTCAGTGTAGGAGAAAAACTAAAGTGCCACTGAAATATTCCAGGGCTCGAGTGTGCAAAAACAGAACCTTCTCCCTTACCAAAGAGACTGCTGGGATTTCCGCTGTTGCAACAGGAGACAGGTCAGATTGGCCACCAACTTCTCCAAAAATAGCATTTTTATTTTGAACAGAACCCTGAATGAAGATTATCTGAGCTATGGTTTAGAAAAAAGAACTGACAATTTGCATATCTTGAAGATGCAGAGAGATTCTGGATGGGATGCTGCGATTGTATTCCAGGCAGTCACTGCCTTCATGCCATGCCTCTGAGATCCTGAGACTTGATCTGGCCTTGCAAGCTCCATACTTACTATAGTGGGAGGGAGAGACTGTGTTTCTGTATTTGAATATTTATTCTAAGTGCATAGCCATGCTGGTCTCTAGTAGAACAGCAAGATCTGGGTTCAGTAGCACCTTAAAGACCAACTAGATTTCCAGGATTTGAGCGTTCAGGATTCAGCACTCCCTTAGTCAGATACAAGGAGTAGAAAAAGAAAGGGGTCCTTATAATCCACATAGAGGATGGGAGGGGAATTGTAAATTAGATTGTCAGCAAGCAGCCGTAATATATGTTGTAGTTAGCTGATAGCTCGTAGCTGATAAGGGAGCTCTTACTTGTCTTGAAAGCTCACAGACTGGAAAACTGGTTGTTCTTTAAGGTGCTACTGGACCAGAATCTTGCTGTTCTAAGTTCTGTGTTTCCTTTGAATGCCATCCAAGCAAATTCATTTTTTGCACATTGCTCACAATATCTCAATGATCAAGATTCTTCCCACAAGGAGACTGGATATTTTTGACCACATTTTCTCCTTTTTCTTTTTTTCCTCCTTTTTCTGGGGACTGACTTTCATCTCAAGCATTTTCCCTTATCCTTGCAGAGTGAGCTCAGGAGACCAACAAATGCAGGGGACATTGTAGGACAGACCAATGCTGCCTAACAGCTGAAGAATTCAACAATGACCTTGGCCGAACGGGGAACAGAAGGTGAGTCTTGGATTCTGTGTTCCCAGCTGAGGCTGATAACTTCTGAAGCTTTAGGAAGTTCTTAGGGATAAATCACAAATGACTCAAGAGATACGAGATTGAATATCCCAACTTTTGTTCATTTGCTTAGATGAGCCAGGATTGGATTTGGTTTCCTCTCCTCTTCAAGAAGAAGTGATAGAAATTGTATTAGATATTAGCACGATGTGTTTGGGATTATATTTATTTTTGAGAATCCTTTTTGTGATTTTAACAAGGATTTTATCAGATCCCCAATGAGGAGAAAGGCAGGGTATAGATGAAGTAATTTAAAAAACAAAGAAACAATTGCATTCTTTTTCATTGCCGAAGTCCTCCCAACAACGTCAGAGAATTTATGTATGTTAATTCATCCTGCCTCCTATTTCCTTTTATTCCTTAATAAATCCCTGCTGTTCTCCCTTCTTCTATGTGAAGTGAAGTGTGAGAAGAGGGACTCAGGAAGTGAGGGCTTTGTGATACCTGTGACCATTCAGGTCTGCTATGGGGTGCAATAGGAAGAGAGAGAGCCTGAGAAAGTGAGGGTCCTTCTTCTGTTCAGCACTGGAGAAAAACTAAAGTGTTCTCCCTTCTCTATGTTAGAACTTCGGTGATGGCATCTAGGTTTATCATGCCTGCAGCTTGAAGAGGTGGCGAGGGGAGGTTAACGGGTGCAGGGACCAAGTGGACTCTTCCCTCCTAACCCCTCAAACAGTGAAATCCTAAGCAGAGTCACTCCAGTCTAAGCCCATTTCAATTAAGGGGCTTAGACTGGAGTAACTCTGCTTAGGATTTCACTGTAAGAGTCAGTGCTGTATGCCAAAGCAGATTGTTACAGAGGACGGCTAAATGACCCTCTGCTTCTCTGCTGCTTCCCACTCAACCATTCTGCATTTCTGTTTTCAAAAAAGATCCGGTTGCATAGTCTGATTTTACTAGATAGAAGTTAAAGATGAATGTCATTCCTTACTCAGAATTTGAGCTAATAAACACAGATTGACTTTGGCCTCTGTCACCTACACTGTGTTACGCAGGACCTGCCGTAATCAGAAGTGTCTTAACCTGAATGGCCCAGGCTAGGCTGAGCTCATCAGATCTGGGAAGCTAAGTAGGGTTGGCCCTGGTTAGTACTTGGATGGGAGACCACCAAGAAAGTCAAGGGTCTCTATGCAGAGGCAGGCAATGGCAAGCCTCCTCTGCCTGTCTCTTGTCTTGAAAAATGGACAGGGTCAGCCACAATTTGATGGCACTTTCCACCACCTTAATCCGGAGGAGCTAAAAACAAATTGGGTGGAATGTAGACCATATTCTACTGTTAGATCACCGGTCAACTCAGTGCTGGGATTCTTCTGAAGAATGATGAACTGGATGGATTTTTGTCTGAACCGCAAAACGTTTCATTACTGAGTATACCTGAGAGCATTTTCCTGGGAGGAAGCCCCACTACGTAGGATTCTGTTTAAGACCGCTCCCTTATGTAAGAGTGCAAACTCTCAGGTTCATTTAACAGAGATTAATCATGTCCTAATGATTAAGCGATCTTGAATAGGCAGTTTGGTTTTTCGCCCAAGTCTACCAAAAATAAAAAATAATAATAAAACTATGGAACACCTTTCTTTAATTCTTTCTTCCTTTCTTTTCCCCTCAAGTAGAAAATACCAATGCAAGAGGACAACACATCCCATAGTTGACCGTACAGGGAGGGGTTGTGGCTCAGTGGCCAAGAATTGGCTTTGCATGCAGAAGGTCCCACTCCCAGGTTCGATTCCCCGAGTTAACGAAAAGGTTCAGGCAGAAGGTAATGTGAAATATTTCTGACTGAGACCTTGGAAAGTCCATGCTTTGAAAATAACAGCTTTAATAAATCAATAGTTTGATTCAGAATACTTTTAAAGACAGCTGCAGCACCATAGTGGTAATGAAGTTGGGTTGAGAATCAGCACTCTCTTGGTTTGAATCCCGCTACTGCCATGAGCTCAGCAGGTGACTTTGGTTCAGCCACTCCTCTCAGCCCCAGCTCCTCATGGTGGGGATAATAATAACACTCATGTTGTTCACTGTTCTGAGTGGGGCACTAATCGGTCTAGAAGACGGGTACATAAGCACAGTTATTAGTATTTTCATGATTAAAGTTCATTTCAGTTTCATCGATCTTCTCATAATGGCCATTTCCACACACGTTGAATAATGGACTTTCAATGCACTTTAGCAATCCTTTGGAAATGGATTTTTTGTCCCACACATGGAAAAGCAGTTCCAAATGTTCACTAAAGAGTATTGAAAGTGGATTATCCAACGTGTGTGGAAGCAGCCAGTGTCAAAAATAAGCTTTGTAATCTTCACTCTCTGGTGCCGAAGGATTCCAGCACTTTATGGCCGTTGTGTTGTCCATGAATGGCCGATCAGACCACCACAGTCCATTAACTATTTTTTCTCCCCCAGGTTCTGTCCTCCTCATGAATGTCTCCTCTGTCACTGAGTTCATCTTCTTGGGTATCACCTGCTCCCATCCCATCCGACTCCTTCTCTTCATTATGGTTTTGGCCTGCTATACCACCTTTGTGTTGGGCAATCTTCTCATTATGGTCACTGTGAACTCCGAGCCCTGCCTCCGCCAATCCCCCATGTACTTTTTCCTGGCTAGTCTGTCCATCATTGATACTGCCTTGGGGTGTGTGGCTGCCCCTAAGTTGATGGCCGACCTCCTGACCTCTGGAGGCACCATTTCATTTGGGGGCTGCATGGCCCAGGTCTTCTTCCTCCACTTTTTTGGTGGCTCAGAAATGCTTCTCCTCACACTCATGGCTTATGATCGCTATGTAGCTATCTGCCAACCACTGACCTATGCCGTCTCCATGAACCGCCCACGCTGTGCCCGGCTACTTGCCTTGTGCTGGGTTGGAGGCTTCATCCATTCCATGACCCAACTGGTTCTGATCCTCCGGCTTCCATTCTGTGGCCCCAATGAACTGGACAGCTTCTACTGTGATGTTCCTCAGGTGGTCAGGCTTGCTTGTGCCAATACCTATGTTACCGAGCTCCTCATGGTGGCCAACAGTGGCCTGCTCTCCCTGCTCTGCTTCTTCATGTTGCTAGTTTCTTATGGTGTAATCATTGGAACTCTTCGGGGGCACTTCAAGGAAAGGGGAGGGAAGGCTCTCTCCACCTGCAGCTCTCACTTGATGGTGGTCAGTCTCTTTTTTGTACCCTGCATTTTTGTGTATCTTGTACCATTCTCCAGCTCCAGGGTGGACAAGATGGCTTCCATATTCTACACAGTAGTCACACCTGCCCTCAACCCTATCATATATACTCTGAGGAATCATGAAATGAAGGAAGCTGTGGGGCGGTTGAAGAACAAGTGGCTTTTCTCCTGTTCTTGTGTAAAGGGAGAACAAATCTGAGTTGTTTTTTCAGAAGAACCGTGGTGACTAATATGATGACCCAAAGGTTACCAGTGTTTATAAACTGGATGTCATCACTCAAGTTTTTGTTTGAAAAATAACACACACACGTACACAGAAGGAAAATCTCTTCCAGGCTTGGTGTTTTCAGATTGAAAAGTTGTATTAATCGTAGTACTTCCACACATCCATTGGCTGTGTATCATATGATATCTGTGTGGAATCAATCATGTGGTTGTGAAGAGACGGGCTTTTTTAAAATAATAAAATAAAAATGACATGCAAATTAACTACCGTCTGTGCAAAATATAAATTATAGCCTGGCGTTCAGTGCTACTTATTTCCTCGCATCTCTGATTTATACATGCTGGCATGTGTAGAAGTCTTAATAGAACGCAATTATCTGCAATATGGCACACATGGTCTGCAATCCAGGGGAAAGTGATTTTCTTATGATCATACTATGAACTCTTTGTTCATTTAATTAATGTTCATACATTCTTCTCTCAAGAGGTATTGCAGGGCATAAAACTACAAAGTAAGATTTAAAACTAACTGTTTCCATGTGTCTTAAAAATAGCGCCACTCTCACTGAACACTGGCAGCTTCTTCACATGATTTCTGACATCACCGTTTCCAAAACAGATGCAGGAAGTTATGATCCTGTTTTCACGGCACCACAAAAATGGAATCATAACTGCCTTCATCTGTTTTGGAAACGGTGATATCAGAAATCATGCAAAGATTACTGCACGATCAGCGAGTGTGGCGCCAGTTTTAAGATGTGTGGAAATGGCCTGTGTTGGAAAGGTAGCAATTAATCAGCGCCCTAATTACTAAAATGCGGAGGTTCCTAAATTGGATCTGTCTCCAAATCGTTTCCTCCAGAAATTATCCTCCCATACCAGGTAAGTAAATGTGTCAGGTTAAAGCAAAAGCACTCTGCACATGATTATTCCTGGCACAGATGTATTTTGATCTTCCCAAAGACCTTATTTTTCTGTAATGAGAAGTAATAGGTCATGTCAGAAATACTTTCCCCCCAAAGCCCTTTGGCTCAGCCCTCTGTATCAAAGAAAAGAGCAAGAGTCCAGCAGCACCTATAAGACTAACAAAATTTGTGGCACAGTATGAGCTTTCAAGCCACAGCTTACTTCTTCAGATAGTGAGCTGTGACTGATGAAAGCTCATGCCCTGCCACAAATTTTGTTAGTCTTATAGGTACTACTGTACTCTTGCTCTTTTCTACTGCTACGGACAGACTAACGCGGCTACCCATCTTGATCTACCTCTGCAGCAAATAATTTCTTTTTCTTTTTTTGTGGACAGACATCTTGAAGTTTAAATCTGCCTCAGCAGTATGCCTTTTCATTACTTTAGCCTAATTCCAGATTGGGGGAAAGAGGAGATTGCTGAAGCTTAAGGGGTATTCCTTAGTGAGTACAAGGCATTTTGCTCAAGCCTGGAGACAAGCATTCTCTTACACAGTCCAGTTACAGCAGGGGGATTCGCAAATAATGATTAAAACCAGGTACCAGGCAGAGTGAAATGGGGCGTTCTGCCCCCGCCCCCTCATTCCATTGTAGGGTTGCCAACTTTAGGCTGGGATGTTGCTGGAGATTTGGAAGTTGACCCTAGGGTGGGTGGGTTTGGAAGGAACCTCAGCAGGATGTATAATGCCATAGAGTCCTCTCTCAAAAGTAGCCGTTTTCTCTAGGGGGACTGACCTCTGTAGATCAGTTGTAATACTGGGAGATCCGTTCTCCACTAGCTTTCTCTTCGCATAGATGGCAGCATAATTAGATGTTTCTTTTCTGAAAAACACATATGCAAAAACCCTCTTTCAAGTTCATATGGTTATAGACAGGCCATTACTATTACTATTACTACTATTACTATTACTATTATTGATGTAAAACATTTATTAGCCACTTTTCTACTTGTAAAATCAAAGAGTCCAGTAGCACCTTTAAGACTAACCAATTTTATTGTAGCATAAGCTTTCGAGAATCAAGTTCTCTTCGTCAGATGCCTGATACAGAGACTCCTTGTAGGAACTCAAGGCAGCTTGGTAGGGGTTCTAAAATGGTAAAATCCCCAAATGGTGATATTAAATTCTCAAAGATGTGGGAAATGATAGCTACTATATGGGTAGTCTTAAAAAAAAACTAATCAAATTTTAGAAGGAAAAGTCTGCTATATCTGTGAAAGGAACTTCGACATTCAGAAGCAAGTGATGTCAAATGGTCGGATTCTGGGACGTTGAAATGTCTTGTCCCCAGCATCCTCCTCAAATGAAGAGAACAGAGTCACATTTGGGTTTAACTGATTTGTTTGAATGGGTGCAGTGCATCGCAAGTGAGTAGCTCAACTAAGGGCACGATGAACTAGGCAGCCCACAGCTTCATTAGCAAAGCATCTGAGAGCCCCACCCTACAATACGAAAGCCCCTTTGAATAATTCAGTTGTGGATCATTTGCAGAAAGCCAGGAAAATGGGGGCTCTCCTGACTTCCCCAGGCAGGCTGTTCCATAGGGCAGGGGCCACCACTGAGAATGCACATGTATGGGCAGCTGTGATTTTACCCATGTGCAGGGTGACACCTGTTCAAATAAGTGAAGCTGCGTGAGGAACATAGGGGGAGACTCCCGTAGGTATGCCGGCCCAAGGCAGTGAAGAGCCTTGTATGTGATAGCGATGGTAGTTACGGTCTAACCAGTCCAAGGACCAGGCCACTTTACACCATCCTTTCTCAGACAACATGAATCAGCTGAAAAAAGTTTCCCCAAATCACCCATTCATTCTGAGAACTCAGTCTTCCTCTTCTGATTTGAAATCTGACCTTTTATGTATATGATAAGCCTCCTTGATTTAAGTCAAGGTCATAACATTAAGTGCAAGGCTTTGTCCAAGACTTTTAAGACAGTATGATGATCTTTCCCCAGATTTCCCCCAAAGTGTTTGGGAAATCAGATTTGGTAGGAGACACCAAAGGATATCTTCAGTAGAGAAAGAACAGCACTCAAGAGAGATCTGTTACCACGGAGGGACCACATGCAACCATCACAGCCTCCTAGTCCATTTTCACTAATTACTTCACTTACATCTTCATGGTAATATATACACAGGACTGATTTGGATGATGCAAACATTATTTAAAGATAGAGAGCCAACTCAAAAGTAAATTCCTCTCATATAGGTGAGGTGCAATTAAGCCAAATGCAGACTGAGAGATGGGTGATGGTAAAAAAGGGGTTTGATTTGCAGCAAAACATTGGACTGAATTTAAGCCTGGGACAGCTCATGGGTGGAGGAACTTTGTTTGTTTGTTTGTTTGTTTATGCCAGATTTTAAAAGTTATTGCAAGATCCCAGCCAATCAGGGATCCTGTACTGAATTATAGCATTACAACACCATGAAACAAAACACATACATTATGTTACCTGTGAGAGTAAATGAAGTCCTCCCATTGCCCTCATTTGAAATGAAGGAGAGGAAGTGGGAACGCAGCCCAGGCTATTGCCCAGGCCATTGGATTCACGCTGTACTATAATGGAAGCGACATTGCCTACTAATGAAATGCATTAACACTCGTCCCAGTGCAGGTTTAATTCAGAACAGTTAAGCATGAAATAGTTGGGGTAAAATGGGATGGGGAGGAACATCCAAATGTGCATCTGAATATCTAAGGTTAATGCAACATTATCCGTATCCTGCCCAAACTAGTCAACTACAAGCAATACGGTTGTGGCCATGGAAGACTGCGCAACTTATCTCGATAACAAAAATGCCCCCCAGCTCCTAGCCTTTTGCAAACCAAGTAATCCATGGGAAGGAGAGGGAATACTGGGTGTGAAAATGTTGGCAAAATGTGCCAGTCCTAATTGCACTGAGACTGGGGGCCCTGATATGGGGTAGCTTGCAGTCTAGTGCCTTGGAATATCATCAATCAAAACCTCAACAATTGAATTTGATGGGCATACACAGTGGCATATATATTCAAATACGATGATTTCAAGTGATCCAGATCTAGTATGTACATTTGTGGGATGTTATGTTGAAATAATCCTCCTAGGGAACCTCTCCAGGCTATAGCTCCTTATCCACATTTTCCATTCATAGCAGGAGGAAATAATTATCTGAATGGGGATCTAAGAAGAGCTTCTGTGACTCCTTTTCCCCTAAGGCACAGTAACAAGCCACTGAAATATTCCAGGGCTTGCAGTAAAGAGAGTGTGTGGAAACAGAACCTGTTCTCTCATGAAAGAGACTGCTGGGATTTCCACTGTTGCAATAGGAGACAGGTAAGATTTGCCACCAACCTTTCCAAAAATAGCTTTTTTATTTTGAGCAGAACACTGAATGAAGATTATCTGAGCTATGATTTGGAACAAGAACTGTCAATTTGCATATCTTGAAGAGACAGAGAGATTCTGGATGAGATGCTGAGATTGTATTCCAGGCAGTCACTGCCTTCATGATACCTACTGTGAAAAAAAGACTTTATTGGACCTTGCAAGTTCCATACTTACGATGGTGGAAGGGGGAGTCTCTGTTTCGGTATTTGGGTATTTTCCAAGTTCTAAGTGCAAAGCCATGTTGGTTTGTAGTAGAACAACAAGATCTGGCTTCAGTAGCACCTTAAAGACCAACTAGATTTCCAGTGTATGAGCTTTTGAGAGTCAGAGCTCCATTCCCCATATACAAGGACTGGAAAAAGAAAGGGGTCCTTATAAACCACACAGACGGTGGGAGGGATATTGTAAATTAGAGTATCTGTTCTGGAGGCCAGGTGTAATATATGTTGTAGTTCGCTTGATAGAGTCTTGTATCTGATGAAGGGAACTCTTATCCTCAAAAGTTCACACCCTGGAAAACTAGTTGGTCTTTAAGGTGCTACTGGACCAGAATCTTGCTGTTCTAAGTTCTAAGTTTCCTATAAGTTTCCTATTCAGGCTAGTTCATTTTTTGTGCAGTCCTCACAATAATATTCAACACTCTTCCCACAAGGAGACTGGACATTTTTGGTCACATTTTCTCCTTTTTCTTTTCTCCTTTCTCTTGGAAGTAGCTTTCATCTCAAGCATTTTCCCTTATCCTTGCAGAGTGAGCTCAGGAGACCAACAAATGCAGGGGACATCGTAGGACAGACCAATGCTGCCTAATAGCTGAAGAATTCAACAATGAGCTTGGCCGAACTGGGAACAGAAGGTGAGTCTTGGACTCTTTGTTCCCATCTGAGGCTGATAAGTTCTGAAGCTTTAGGAAGTTCTTAGGGATAAATCACACACGGTTTAAGAGATATGAGATCGCACATTCCAACTTTTGCTCATTTGCTGGTGGCTTGCTCAGATGAGCCAAACTTGGATTTGGTTTCCTGTCCTCTTCAAGAAGAAGTGATATAAATTGTACTAGATATTAGGAAGATGTGTTTGGGATTATGTTTACTTTTGAGAATCCTTTTTGTGATTTTAACAATGATTTTACCAGATCCCCATTGAGGAGAAAGGCAGGGTATAAATGAAGTAAATTTTTTATAATGTTGTATTATTTTCATTGTCTAAGTCCTCTCAACAACCTCAGAGAATGTATGTATGTTAATTCATCCTGCCTCCTATTTCCTTTTATTCCTTAATAAATCCCTGCTGTTCTCCCTTCTTCTATGTGAAGTGAAGTGTGAGAAGAGGGACTCAGGAAGTGAGGGCTTTGTGATACCTGTGACCATTCAGGTCTGCTATGGGGTGCAATAGGAAGAGAGAGAGCCTGAGAAAGGGAGGGTCCTTCTTCTATTCAGCACTGGAGAAAAACTAATGGGTTCTCCCTCCCTCATCTTAGAATGTTGGTGATAGCATCTAGGTTTATCATCCCTGCAGCTTGAAGGGGTGGTGAGGGGAGGTTAAAGGGACCAGCAACCAAGTGGACTCTTCCCTCCTAACTTCTCAAACTGTGAAATCCTAAGCAGAGTCACTCCAGTCTAAGCCCATTTAAATCAGTGGACTTCGACTGGAGTGACTCTGCTTAGGATTTCACTGTAAGAGTCCATGCTGTACGCCAGAGCAGATTGCTACAAAGGGGAACTAAACAACCCTCCACAGCTGCTGCTTCTCTCTCAAATTCACTTCTCAACCATTCTCATAGCTGTATTTCTGTTTTCAAAAAAGACCTCTGAGAGATTCAGTTGCTTAACATTCAGTCTGATTTTAGAAGATGCAAGTTAAGGATGAATGTCATTCCTTTTTCAGAATTGGAGCTAAACAGAGATTGGTTTTGGCCTTTGTCACCTACACTGTGTTACAGAGGTCCTGCTATAATCACGAATGTCTTCACTTGAATGGCCCCTGTTAGATGGATCTCTTCAGATCTGGGAAGCTAAGTAGGGTTGGCCCTGGTTAGTACTTGGATGGTACTAACCAAAGCTGCCTTTATCCATCTTGTCTTGAAAAGTGTACGAGGTTGCCATAAGTCAGAAACAACTTGAAGGCACTTTCCACCAATACAATGCAGAGTACTAAAATAAGGGTGGGTGGAATTCTATTGTTGGGTCACTGGTGAACTCAGAGCTGGGATTCTTTGAAAAAACGATGAACTAGATGAATCTTGGTCTAACCCAGTAAAACATTTTCTTATATTGCAATTCAGAATCCTACTCAGAGGTCCTTAAAGATTAAGAGAGCTTGAATAGGCAGTTCAGTTTTTCACCCAAGTCTATCAATATTTTGGAACACATTTTAAAAAAATTCTTTCATCTTTTCTTTCCCCTTTGTGTAGAAAATACTGATATAAGAGACTATAAGAGACTCTCACAATCCACCATACAGGAAGAAGTTGTGGCTCAATGGCAGAGAATCTGCTTTGCATGCAGAAGGCCCCAGGTTCAATCCCCCCTTCCACACTTAACAAAAAGGTTCAGGCAGTAGATAATGTGAAAGACCTCTGATTGAAACCTTCAACAGACCCTACCACTCAGAGAAGAAAATACTGGCTTTGATAAACCAACAGTTTGATTCAGGAAAAAAACCTTTAAATAAAAATATTTTGATTAAAATTCATTTCAACACTATCTATGCCCTCTTAATGTCTTAGAATAAGCTTTTTGAACTTCATTGTCTGATGCCAAAGCATTCCAGTATTGTTGTGTTGTCCATGAACAGCCTGTCAGACCACCACAGTCCATTAACCATTTTCTCTCCCCCAGATTCTGTCCTCATGAATGTCTCCTCTGTCACTGAGTTCATCTTCTTGGGTATCTCCTGCTCCCATCCCATCCGGTACCTTCTCTTTGTCCTGGTGTTGGCCTGCTATACCACCATCATTTTGGGCAATCTTCTCATTGTGGTCACCGTCAACACAGAGCCCTGCCTCCACCAATCCCCCATGTACTTTTTCCTGGCTAGTCTCTCCATCATTGATGCTGTGTTGGGATATGTGGTTGCCCCTAAGATGATGGCCGACCTTGTGACCTGTGGCAACACCATTTCATTCGGGGGCTGCTTGGCCCAGGTCTTCTTCCTCCACTTTTTTGGTGGCTCAGAGATGCTTCTCCTCACACTCATGGCTTATGATCGCTATGCGGCTATCTGCCAGCCACTGACCTACACTGTCACAATGAACCGCCCACGCTGTGCCCGGCTACTTGCCTTGTGCTGGGTCGGAGGCTTCATCCATTCCACGACCCAACTGGTACTCATCCTCCGGCTTCCGTTCTGTGGCCCCAATGAACTGGACAGCTTCTACTGTGACGTTCCACAGGTGGTCAAGCTTGCTTGTGCCAATACCTATGTTACTGAGCTCCTCATGATGGCCAACAGTGGCTTGCTCTCCCTCCTCTGCTTCTTCACTTTGCTAGTTTCTTATGGTGTAATCATTGGAACTCTTCGGGGGCACTTCAAGGAAAGGGGAGGGAAGGCTCTCTCCACCTGCAGCTCTCACTTGATGGTGGTCAGTCTCTTTTTTCTACCTTGCATTTTTGTGTATCTTGTACCATTCTCCAGCTCCAGGGTGGACAAGATGGCTTCCATATTCTACACAGTAGTCACACCTGCCCTCAACCCTATCATATATACTCTCAGGAATCATGAAGTGAAGGAAGCTGTGGGGCGGTTGAAGAACAGGTGGCTTTTCTCCTCTTCTTGTGTGAAGGGAGAACAAATCTGAGTTGTTTTTTCAGAAGAACCGTGGTGACTAATATGATGACCCAAAGGTTACCAGTGTTTATAAACTGGATGTCATCACCCAAGTTTTTGTTTGAAAAATAACACACACACACGTACACAGAAGGAAAATCTCTTCCAGGCTTGGTGTTTTTGGATTCAAAAGTTGTATTAATCGTAGTACTTCCACATATCTGTTGGCTGTGTATCACATGATATCTGTGTGGAATCAATCATGTGGTTGTGAAGAGACGGGCTTTTTTAAAATAATAAAATAAAAATGACATGCAAATTAACTACTGTCTGTGCAAAATATAAATTATAGCCTGGCGTTCAGTGCTACTTATTTCCTCGCATCTCTGATTTATACATGCTGGCATGTGTAGAAGTCTTAATAGAACGCAGTTATCTGCAATATGGCACACATGGTCTGCAATCCAGGGGAAAGTGATTTTCTTATGATCATACTATGAACTCTTTGTTCATTTAATTAATGTTCATACATTCTTCTCTCAAGAGGTATTGGAGGGCATAAAACTACAAAGTAAGATTTAAAACTGTTTCCATGTGTCTTAAAAATAGCGCCACTCTCACTGAACACTGGCAGCTTCTTCACATGATTTCTGACATCACCGTTTCCAAAACAGATGCAGGAAGTTATGATCCTGTTTTCACGGCACCACAAAAATGGAATCATAACTGCCTTCATCTGTTTTGGAAACGGTGATATCAGAAATCGTGCAAAGATTACTGCACGATCAGCGAGTGTGGCGCCAGTTTTAAGATGTGTGGAAATGGCCTGTGTTGGAAAGGTAGCAATTAATCAGTGCCCTAATTACTAAAATGCGGAGGTTCCTAAATTGGATCTGTCTCCAAATCATTTCCTCCAGAAATTATCCTCCAATACCAGGTAAGTAAATGTGTCAGGTTAAAGCAAAAGCACTCTGCACATGATTATTCCTGGCACAGATGTATTTTGATCTTCCCAAAGACCTTATTTTTCTGTAATGAGAAGTAATAGGTCATGTCAGAAATACTTTCCCCCCAAAGCCCTTTGGCTCAGCCCTCTGTATCAAAGAAAAGAGCAAGAGTCCAGCAGCACCTATAAGACTAACAAAATTTGTGGCACAGTATGAGCTTTCAAGCCACAGCTTACTTCTTCAGATAGTGAGCTGTGACTGATGAAAGCTCATGCCCTGCCACAAATTTTGTTAGTCTTATAGGTACTACTGTACTCTTGCTCTTTTCTACTGCTACGGACAGACTAACGCGGCTACCCATCTTGATCTACCTCTGCAGCAAATAATTTCTTTTTCTTTTTTTGTGGACAGACATCTTGAAGTTTAAATCTGCCTCAGCAGTATGCCTTTTCATTACTTTAGCCTAATTCCAGATTGGGGGAAAGAGGAGATTGCTGAAGCTTAAGGGGTATTCCTTAGTGAGTACAAGGCATTTTGCTCAAGCCTGGAGACAAGCATTCTCTTACACAGTCCAGTTACAGCAGGGGGATTCGCAAATAATGATTAAAACCAGGTACCAGGCAGAGTGAAATGGGGCGTTCTGCCCCCGCCCCCTCATTCCATTGTAGGGTTGCCAACTTTAGGCTGGGATGTTGCTGGAGATTTGGAAGTTGACCCTAGGGTGGGTGGGTTCGGAAGGAACCTCAGCAGGATGTATAATGCCATAGAGTCCTCTCTCAAAAGTAGCCGTTTTCTCTAGGGGGACTGACCTCTGTAGATCAGTTGTAATACTGGGAGATCCATTCTCCACTAGCTTTCTCTTCCCATAGATGGCAGCATAATTAGATGTTTCTTTTCTGAAAAACGCATATGCAAAAACCCTCTTTCAAGTTCATATGGTTATAGACAGGCCGTTACTATTACTATTACTACTATTACTATTACTATTATTGATGTAAAACATTTATTAGCCACCTTTCTACTTGTAAAATCAAAAAGAGTCCAGTAGCACCTTTAAGACTAACCAATTTTATTGTAGCATAAGCTTTCGAGAATCAAGTTCTCTTCGTCAGATGCCTGATACAGAGACTCCTTGTAGGAACTCAAGGCAGCTTGGTAGGGGTTCTAAAATGGTAAAATCCCCAAATGGTGATATTAAATTCTCAAAGATGTGGGAAATGATAGCTACTATATGGGTAGTCTTAAAAAAAAACTAATCAAATTTTAGAAGGAAAAGTCTGCTATATCTGTGAAAGGAACTTCGACATTCAGAAGCAAGTGATGTCAAATGGTCGGATTCTGGGACGTTGAAATGTCTTGTCCCCAGCATCCTCCTCAAATGAAGAGAACAGAGTCACATTTGGGTTTAACTGATTTGTTTGAATGGGTGCAGTGCATCGCAAGTGAGTAGCTCAACTAAGGGCACGATGAACTAGGCAGCCCACAGCTTCATTAGCAAAGCATCTGAGAGCCCCACCCTACAATACGAAAGCCCCTTTGAATAATTCAGTTGTGGATCATTTGCAGAAAGCCAGGAAAATGGGGGCTCTCCTGACTTCCCCAGGCAGGCTGTTCCATAGGGCAGGGGCCACCACTGAGAATGCACATGTATGGGCAGCTGTGATTTTACCCATGTGCAGGGTGACACCTGTTCAAATAAGTGAAGCTGCGTGAGGAACATAGGGGGAGACTCCCGTAGGTATGCCGGCCCAAGGCAGTGAAGAGCCTTGTATGTGATAGCGATGGTAGTTACGGTCTAACCAGTCCAAGGACCAGGCCACTTTACACCATCCTTTCTCAGACAACATGAATCAGCTGAAAAAAGTTTCCCCAAATCACCCATTCATTCTGAGAACTCAGTCTTCCTCTTCTGATTTGAAATCTGACCTTTTATGTATATGATAAGCCTCCTTGATTTAAGTCAAGGTCATAACATTAAGTGCAAGGCTTTGTCCAAGACTTTTAAGACAGTATGATGATCTTTCCCCAGATTTCCCCCAAAGTGTTTGGGAAATCAGATTTGGTAGGAGACACCAAAGGATATCTTCAGTAGAGAAAGAACAGCACTCAAGAGAGATCTGTTACCACGGAGGGACCACATGCAACCATCACAGCCTCCTAGTCCATTTTCACTAATTACTTCACTTACATCTTCATGGTAATATATACACAGGACTGATTTGGATGATGCAAACATTATTTAAAGATAGAGAGCCAACTCAAAAGTAAATTCCTCTCATATAGGTGAGGTGCAATTAAGCCAAATGCAGACTGAGAGATGGGTGATGGTAAAAAAGGGGTTTGATTTGCAGCAAAACATTGGACTGAATTTAAGCCTGGGACAGCTCATGGGTGGAGGAACTTTGTTTGTTTGTTTGTTTGTTTATGCCAGATTTTAAAAGTTATTGCAAGATCCCAGCCAATCAGGGATCCTGTACTGAATTATAGCATTACAACACCATGAAACAAATCACATACATTATGTTACCTGTGAGAGTAAATGAAGTCCTCCCATTGCCCTCATTTGAAATGTAGGAGAGGAAGTGGGAACGCAGCCCAGGCTATTGCCCAGGCCATTGGATTCACGCTGTACTATAATGGAAGCGACATTGCCTACTAATGAAATGCATTAATACTCGTCCCAGTGCAGGTTTAATTAAGAACAGTTAAGCATGAAATAGTTGGGGTAAAATGGGATGGGGAGGAACATCCAAATACTGATCTGAATAGCTAAGGTTAATGCAACATTATCCGTATCCTGCCCAAACTAGTCAACTACAAGCAATACGGTTGTGGCCATGGAAGACTGCGCAACTTATCTCGATAACAAAAATGCCCCCCAGCTCCTACCCTTTTGCAAACCAAGTAATCCATGGGAAGGAGAGGGAATACTGGGTGTGAAAATGTTTGCAAAATGTGCCAATCCTAATTGCATTGTGACTGGGGGCCCTGATATGGGGTAGCATACAGTCTAGTGTCTTGGAATATCATCAATCAAAACCTCAACAATTCAATTTGATGAGCATACAAAGTAGCATATTAAGATCCCCATGGCGCAGAGTGGTAAGCAACAGTACTGCAGCCCAAGCTCTGCTCATGACCTGAGTTCGATCCTGGTGGAAGCTGGGTTCAGGTAACCTGCTCAAGGTTGACTCAGCCTTCCATACTTCCGAGGTTGGTAAAATGAGTAACCAGTTTCCTGGGGGTAAAGTGTAGATGACTGGAGAAGTCAATGGCAAACCACCCCGTAAAAAAGTCTGCCAAGAAAATGTTGTGATGCGATTTCCCCCCATGGGTCAGTAATGACTCGGTGCTTTCACAGGGGACTACCTTTACCTTTTTACTTACGCAGTGGCATATATATTCAAATATGATGATTTCAAGTGGTTCAGATCTAGTATGTACATTTGTGGGATGTTTTGTTGAAATAATCCTCCTAGGGAACCTCTCCAGGCTATAACTCCTTATCCACATTTTCCATTCAAAGCAGGAGGAAATAATTATCTGAATGGGGATCTAAGAAGAGCTTCTGTGACTCCTTTTCCCCTAAGCACAGTGACAAGCCACTGAAATATTCCAGGGCTCGCAGTAAAGAGAGTGTGTGGAAACAGAACCTACTCTCTCACCAAAGAGACTGCTGGGATTTCCACTGTTGCAATAGGAGACAGGTAAGATTTGCCACCAACCTTTCCAAAAATAGCTTTTTTATTTTGAGCAGAACACTGAATGAAGATTATCTGAGCTATGATTTGGAACAAGAACTGTCAATTTGCATATCTTGAAGAGACAGAGAGATTCTGGATGAGATGCTGAGATTGTATTCCAGGCAGTCACTGCCTTCATGCCATGCCTCCGAGATCCTGCGATACCTACTGTGAAAAAGAGACTTTATTGGTCCTTGCAAGTTCCATACTTACAATGGTGGGAGGGGGAATCTCTGTTACCGTATTTGGTTATCTATTCTACGTTCTAAGTGCATAGCCATGTTAGACTGTAGTGGAACAAGAAGATCTGGATTCAGTAGCACTTTAAAGACCAACTAGATTTCCAGTGTATGAGCTTTTGAGAGTCAGAGCTCCCTTCACCATATACAAGGACTGGAGAAAGAAAGGGGTCCTTATAAACCTCTTAGAGGGTGGGAGGGATATTGTAAATTAGAGTATCTGTTCTGGAGGCCAGGTGTAATATATGTTGTAGTTCACTTGACAGAGTCTTGTATCTGATGAAGGGACCTCTTATCCTCAAAAGTTCACACCCTGGAAAACTGGTTGGACCTTAAGTTGCTACTGGACCAGAATCTTGCTGTTCTAAGTTCTATGTTTTCTATAAATGCTATTCAGGCTAATTCATTTTTTGTGCAATCCTCACAATATCTCAGTGCTCAAGATTCTTCTCACAAGGAGACTTGATATTTTTGCCATATTTTCTCCTTTTTCTTTTTTTCTCCTTTCTCTTGGAAGTAGCTTTCATCTCAAGCACTTTTCCTCATATTTGCAGAGTGAGCTCAAGAGACCAACAAATGCAGAGGACATCTCAGGAGAAACCAATGTTGCCTAACAGCTGAAGAATTCAACAATGAGCTTGGCCGAACTGGGAACAGAAGGTGAATCTTGGACTCTGTGCTCCCATCTGTGGTTGATAACTTCTGAAGCTTTAGGAAGTTTGTAGGGATAAACCACGTGATTCAATAAATAGATCAAATATTCCAACTTTTGTTCCTTTGCTGGAGGCTTGCTTAGATAAGCCAGGCTTGGATTTGGTTTCCTCTCCTCTTCAAGAAGTGATACAAACTGTATTAGATATTAGCAAGATATGTTTCGGATTATATTCACTTCTGAAAATCCTTTTTGTGATTTTAACAATGATCTTACCAGATCCCCATTGAGTAGAAAGGCCAGGTATAAATGAAGTAATTTTTTAAAATGTATTATTTTCATTGTCTAAGTCCTCCCAACAACCTCAGAGAATTTATGTATGTTAATTCATCCTGCCTCCTGTTTTTTTTAATTCCTTAATAAATTCCTACTGTTCTCCCTTTTTCTCTGTGTAGTATGAGAAGAGGGACTCAAGAAGTAGGTGCTTTGTGGCACCTGTGACCACTCAGGTCTGCTATGGGGTGCAAGAGGAACAGAGAAAGCCTGGAAAAGTGAGGGTCCTTCTTCTGTTCAGCTTAGAAGAAAAGCTAAGGTCTTCTCCCTCCCTTATTTAGAACTTTGGCGGTTGCATCTAGGTTTATCATGCCTGCAGCTTGAAGGGAGAGGTAAGGAGAGGTTAACGGGTGCAGGGACCAAGTGGACTCTTCCCTCGACAGTGACAACCCCTCAAACTGTGAAATCCTAAGCAGAGTCACTCCAGTCGAAGCCCATTAAAATCAGTGGACTTCGACTGGAGTGACTCTGCTTAGGATTTCACTGTTAGTGCCCATGCGGTACGCCAGAGCAGATTGCTACAAAGGGGAACTAAATACCCTTCACAGCTGCTGCTTCTCTGTCAAATTCACTTCTCAACCATTCTCATAGCTGTATTTCTGTTTTCAAAAAAGACCTCTGAGTGATTCAGTTGCATAACATTCAGTCTGATTTTAGAAGATGCAAGTTAAGAATGAATGCCATTCCTTATTCAGAATTGGAGCCAAACAGAGATTGATTTGGGCCTTTGTCACCTACATTGTGTTACATAGGTCCTGCTATCATCAAGCATGTCTTGACCTGAATGGTCCCTGTTAGATGGATCTCATCAGATCTGGGAAGCTAAGTAGGGTCAGCCCTGGTTAGTACTTGGATGGTACTAACTCAAGCTTCCTTTGTCCATCTCATCTTGAAAAGTGTATGAGGTTGCCATAAGTCAGCAACAATTTGAAGGCACTTTCCACCAATATAATGCGGAGTACTAAAACAAGGGTGGTAGAATTCTATTGTTGAACTAGATGGATCTTGGTCTAAACTAGTAAAACATTTTCTTACATTGCAATTCAGAATTCTACTCAGAGGTCCTTAAAGATTAACAGATCTTGAACAGGCAGTTCAGTTTTTCACCCAAGTCTATCAATGCTTTGGAACACATTTTTTTTAAAAAAATCTTTCATCCTTTCTTTCGCCTTTGAGTAGAAAATACTGATATAAGAGACTCTAAGAAACTCTCACAATCCACCAAACAGGGAGAAGTTGTGGCCCAATGGCAGAGAATCTGCTTTGCATGCAGAAGGCCCCAGGTTCAATCCCCCCCTTCCCCACTTAACAAAAAGGTTCAGGCAGTAGGTAATGTGAAAGACCTCTGATTGAAACCTTCAACAGTCCCTACCACTCAGAGAAGAAAATACTGGCTTTGATAAACCAATAGTTTGATTCAGGAAAAAAACCTTTAAATAAAAATATTTTGAATAAAATTCATTTCAACACTATCTATGCCCTCATAATGTCTTAGAATAAGCTTTTTGAACTTCATTGTCTGATGCCAAAGGATTCCAGTATTGTTGTGTTGTCTATGAACAGCCTGTCAGACCACCACAGTCCATTAACCATTTTCTCTTCCCCAGGTTCTGTCCTTCTCATGAATGTCTCCTCTGTCACTGAGTTCGTCTTCCGGGGTATCTCCTGCTCCCATCCCATCCGGCACCTTCTCTTTGTCCTGGTGTTGGCCTGCTATACCACCATCATTTTGGGCAATCTTCTCATTGTGGTCACCGTCAACAAAGAGCCCTGCCTCCGCCAATCCCCCATGTACTTTTTCCTGGCTAGTCTCTCCATCATTGATGCTATGTTGGGGTGTGTGGCTGCCCCTAAGATGATGGCTGACCTTGTGACCTGTGGCAACACCATTTCATTTGGGGGCTGCTTGGCCCAGGTCTTCTTCCTTCACTTTTTTGGTGGCTCAGAGATGCTTCTCCTCACACTCATGGCTTATGATCGCTATGCAGCAATCTGCCAACCACTGACCTACGCTGTCACAATGAACCGCCCACGCTGTGCCCGGCTACTTGCCTTGTGCTGGGTCGGAGGCTTCATCCATTCCACAACCCAACTGGTACTCATCCTCCGGCTTCCGTTCTGTGGCCCCAATGAACTGGACAGCTTCTACTGTGACGTTCCACAGGTGGTCAGGCTTGCTTGTGCCAACACCTATGTTACTGAGCTCCTCATGGTGGCCAACAGTGGCTTGCTCTCCCTGCTCTGCTTCTTCACGTTGCTAGTTTCTTATGGTGTAATCATTGCAACCCTTCGGGGGCACTTCAAGGAAATGGGAGGGAAGGCTCTCTCCACCTGCAGCTCTCACTTGATGGTGGTCTGTCTCATTTTCGTGCCCTGCATTTTTGTGTATCTCGTACCATTCTCCAGCTCCAGGGTGGACAAGATGGCTTCCATATTCTACACAGTAGTCACACCTGCCCTCAACCCTATCATATATACTCTCAGGAATCATGAAATGAAGGAAGCTGTGGGGCGGTTGAAGAACAAATGGCTTTTCTCCTGTTCTTGTGTGAAGGGAGAAC
The DNA here is from genome assembly GCF_028583425.1 of Eublepharis macularius. NCBI lineage: Eukaryota > Metazoa > Chordata > Lepidosauria > Squamata > Eublepharidae > Eublepharis > Eublepharis macularius. The sequence continues at coordinate 67,784,450 of NC_072801.1, read as the reverse complement.
AAAACTGAGCTGTTTTTTCAGAAGAACCATGGTGACTATTATGATGTCCCAAAATTTACCTGATGGGCTAACTGATTGCAGGGGTGAAAACCACAAATGAGCAATTAACTTTCTGTAGAGACTCTGTAGGGTGTATTTATAAACTGGCCTTTATCTGTTTGTTTGAAAAATAAGAGAGAGAGAGAGAGAGAGAGAGAGAGAGAGAGAGAGAGAGAGAGAGAGGAAAATATCTTCCAGGCCTGATGTTTTCCGATTGAAAAGTTGTATTAATCATAGTACTTCCACACACCATTGGCTATGTATCACATGGTATCTGCGTGGACTCAGTCGTGTGGTTTTGAAGAGATGGGCTTTTTTGTTTTTTACCAGACTAATAAAATAAAAATGACATGGAAATTAACTACTGTGTATGTTAATTAGAAACTGTAGTGTGGCTTTTAGTGCCAATTATTTCCTCACATCTCTTATTTGTATAAGCTAGCATGTGTAGAAGTCTTAATAGAAGAAAAATATCTATGATAAGGCACACCTTCAACAATGCAGGGGGAAGTGATTTTCTTATGATCATACTATGAACTCTTTGTTCATTTAATTAATGTTCATACATTCTTCTCTCAAGAGGTATTGCAGGGCATAAAACTACAAAGTAAGATTTAAAAATGTTGGTAGCAATTAATCAGTACCCTAATGACTAAAATGGGATATTCCTAAAATGTACCTGCCTCCAAGTCACTTCCTCCAAACTAGAAATTATCCCCCAATACCAGGTAGGTAAATGTGTCAGGTTAAAACAAACACACTCTGCATATGATTACTCTTGGCATGGATGTAGTTAGATCTTCCCAAAGACCTTATTTTCTGTAGTGAGAAGCGGCAGGGTATGCCAGAAATACTATTCCTCCAAAGCCCTTTGTCCCAGTCCTCTGTAGTGAAGGATTTTATTTTATTTTTTGGATTCGGGAGTTTCTGTTTCAGCAGCATGCTGTTTCAAGACTTTAGGTAATCCCAGATTGGGGGGTGGGGGAGTGCAGAAGCTTCAGGGGTTACTCCTTGGTGAATTAAAGACATCCTGTGCAAGCTCAAAGATAAGCATTCTTTTACACATAGTGCAATCTTATGCAAAGTTACTGTGGTCTAAGGCCATTGAAATTAGTGGGCTTAGACTAGAGTAAGTTTATATAGGATTGCACTGTCAGTCCCGTTACAACAGGGTGATTTGCAGTTACTAATTTAAACTAGATACCAGACAGGGGCTATTTCCACACACATTGAATAATGCACTTACAATGCACTTTAGCAATGCTTTGTAAGTGGATTTTTTGTTCCACACATGGAAAAGCAGTTCCAAAAGTTCACTAAAGAGTACTGAAAGTGGATTATCCAACATGTGTGGAAGCAGCCTGAGTGAAACAGGTTGTTCTCTCTCAACCCACCTCCTGTTCCAATTTAAGGTTGCCAACTCCAAACTGGGAAATTACTGGAGATTTGCGGGGGTGACCTCAGCAGGGTTTACAATGCCATAGAAGCCACCCTCCAAAGCAGCCGTTTTCTCTCAGGTGACTGATCTGCGTAGATCAGTTGTAATTTCCAAGAGTTTCATTATCTACATTCTTTCCCCTCCCCTAGATAGCAGCATAATTAGATGTTTCTTTTCTGAAGAATGCATATACAAAATCTTTCTTTCTTTTACCCAAAGTTACCTTTCATAATTCATATATGGGTTTCCCTCAGCAGGCAATGCATTCACGCAATTCTTTTGTGTCCTTTTGTCATTAACTCCTTCTCAGTAGGGACAAGACAAGCCATTTAACTTACAGGGAAATTTCCTGGCGGGCCAGGAGAGCCAAGCACCTCTGCCCAAGCTTGGGCACCTCTGCCCAAATCTCGGACCCCTCAACAGCCATGGCAGTTGGTGTCAGCTCACGAATTGTCTTCTCCTGCACTCCTACTAGTTTGGGGGATGAAGCAGTGGGTGTGTCATGTCTGACTGTTCCCATTCATAACATGCCAATGATATTTCTGTATATGTTATATTGTCAGGGGTAACTCCATTTTGTATGCTTCCATAGAATCTTGTTGCTATCATTCCAATGAGTTCTCACTCATTCCCAGGTGGCCGGGTGTTTACCAGTTAGGTTTCCTGCTGATGTTATGTCTTCTCCCTTTCTGGAACTGATAGCAAGAATGCAGGCTGTTCTCACACACATCACACAGCACCAAGTTGTTTGGGATAAGGGAGGGGGGATTGAGCAAAGTAGAAGAGGCTTGTAATTTTCCTATGTAACCATTCTGGTCAACTTTCTACTAGAGCTACCTAGGGCCCTACCTTGCTCTTAGGTAGACCTTTGGATCTGATTATGGGATGAACTGATTTCTGAATAAAAGTCATTTAATCAAGCTTCAGTGTCTTGTTGCAATGAACCAGGGATCGGTCTGCTGTAGTCTGTCATCCAGAGTGAGCTCGGGCCCATTGTTGGCCCCATTGAGATGACTGGTCCAGCAGCAATGGCCTCTAGAACAGCAGTGACAACCATGCAGCTTCACTTGCCCCAGGGCCATTTTCATTTCCCAGTCTGTTCCAGCCTCCCAGAATGCTGAGGGTCCCACAAATGTGAGTCAGGTTGGGAAAACTCCATGGTTCCCAGCAGTGGGACACTCAGGCACCCCCCTAGCTGTTTTTCGGGTGCCAAAAGGATGCAGGGTAGAAGGGAGGGAAAGCTGAAACCTCTCCTCCAGAGCTTTGTGGATGAAGGGATGAGGGTATAGTTGCCAGATAACCAGAAGGAGACTTCCTGGTGTGTTCTTTGTGAACTGAACAGCAGCCTGAGCACCAAAAACAAAGCAAATCTTTTCCTGACTAGTGATAAACATATACATTTCTGCACTTTAAAGGCCTAGATAGGGTTGCCAGCCTCCTACTGGGGGTGGGGAATAGAGTTGCCAGCTCCATGTTGGGAAATTCCTGGAGATTTGGGGGTGGAGCCTGGAGAGGGAGGGTCTCTTGGGGAGGGAAGAGGGCTCAGCAGAGTTTATTGCCATAGAATTCACCTTCCAAAGCAGCCATTTTCTCCACAGGAACTGATCTCTGTTACCTGGAGATTAGTTGAAATTCTGGGAGATCTGGAGGCTGGCAACCCTAGTGGGGGATCCCCTGCCCCAGCTGCCACCTCCCACCACCACTTATCTGGCCAGAGGGAAGGAGGCACTAGGACTCGAGGAAGGAAGGCCAGAGGCACATAGGTAAAGCAACTGACAGCATTTCTAGTATGATGTGGAAGTGATGGGTCATACTGGGAGTGATTCTCTAAAAATTGTTCCCAAAACTAGGGTAAGTGCCCATCACCCCCTGTCCCCTGCCCCCACCCTCCAGTTTGCCTTTCGTGGGACCCTGGCAACCCTGCCTGGATAGCTACAATGGCGGAAGGAACAATGGCTGATTCCGCACGCGTTGGATAATGCACTTTCAATGTACTTTATCAATCGTTTGAGGTGGATTTTTTGTTCCGCACATGAAAAAATCCATTCCAAATGATCTATAAAGATTGTATTGTCGAAGGCTTTCATGGCTGGAGAACGATGGTTGTTGTGGATTTTCTGGGCTGTACAAGACCACGGCTATACAGCCTGGAAAATCCACAACAACGATCTATAAAGAGGATTGGAAGTGCATTATCCAACGTGTGTGGAATCACTCAATGATGACTTTCCTGTGTTACTCCATTGATCGCCATGCAGTTTTCAAAAAACAAGACCAAAAATCATTCCACGGATTATATTGTTCAGTGAAACTTCTGTTTCCACGGTGCCTCTGCACTCTTGGCAGATAAGAATCTTTCCTTTGCCCTAGTTAACCACTTCTGAAGGGGGACACACAAGGGGAGGTAAAGTGTGGTTTTTCTGCCACAAGCATTACATCAGGGTTGAAGTTCTCCAATCTGTGTATCACTCTGCCGCTAGAGCACCCGTGAATTTGGAGATGAGCACCCGATAGTCTGGATGCCCTCCTGACTTCTCCCTGCCACATCACTGCTGATGTCATCAAGCTGCATTGTGGCCATGTGATGTGAGAGGAGTGAATAGAAACAAAGCATGCTGGGAAAATAACCAGCAAGACCTAGGAAATCAACTTAAATGAAAATGGGAGGGTTCTCTGGATGGGCTGAAGGTGGTGGGTAAAAAGACTCAGCCCGGAGCCTGAAAGTTTGCAGAGTGACATATTTCTTTATGCTAGTTTCTCAAAAGGGCCATCGAGTTCACCCTTGGACACCCAAATTTGTTCCACCTCTGCTCGTAGACTTCTGTTGGTACTATTTTGCTTTCTACTGCATTGCAAAGAGTCTAGCTGATCACAGCTTCATTCTGTTGATGTAATACTCGTGTATCAGCAGTATGCCAGAATAGTTAGTTGACCCTCATGATCCATCTGCAGGATTAGTTTGTCCAATAATCTGTCCAACACTCATCTTGGTGACAATCTGGCCTGATCTCACTAGGCAGGCTACCAGTGCAATCCTGAGAACAGTTAAACCCTTCTAGTTCCATTGAAGTCAATGGGCTTAAAAGAGTTTAAACTTTCTTAGGAGTGTCCTGTTAGACAAGCCACCCCAGATCAGGATTTTTCAGAATGAGACCTACAGAAGCCTTCCGGATCCTATATCATTTCCTGCAGTTGCTGGTCATTAAATCAGGCAACGGAATGAACAGAAATGTCCAAAAAATGTGCAGTAAGGACACAAGGGGAATCCAAAAGACATTTTGGAACAGTTCTTATGCCCTGATGCCCTCCTGACTCTTCTCTGCCACATTGCTGATCTAGCATAGTGGTTAAGTGGTTGGGTTATGTTCAGCACTCTGCTGGTTCGAATCCCACCACGGCCATGAGCTCGGTAGGTGGCCTTGGGTAAGCTACCCCTCTCGGCTAACCAGCTGCATTGTGGGGATATCACAACCATGACTTTGTTCACCGTTCTGAGTGTGGCACTAATCTGTCCAGAAGGGTGGTATATAAGCTGTTGCTGTGTTGTTCTTATTATTGCTGATGATGATGTCATAACACATCAAGCATCAAGTTCACTGGACACATGGGATAAAGTTTGGCACAGACAAAGCAATCTGCAATCCCCACCAACCACCACCACCACAGCTCCATCTATTTCATGCACAGGATATAGCACAAAGAAAGACAAAAGATCTTGTAAATTACTCATTCTCCAGTAGAGGCAATTGGTCTCTAAGGAAAAAAAATGTTTGGCTGGAAAATAGAATTACTCTCAAAAGACAACATCCCAAGGGTCATTCGTGTTTTGGATGCAGTCTTCACAGCAAGCCTTTAAAACAGGATCCATCCTTCATATAAAACGTACAACCAACCTGCCTGAAATCCGTCTATGCAACACAATCTCATCTCTGTCCATGTGAGCCCAGGTTTTGATACAATGAGTATGAAGCCCTCCAAAAGCCAGTATTGTGTCTTCATCAAGTCCCTGGCTGGTTGGAGTATCCCTCTGATAACTACAAGAGGTACAGCAACATAGGTTATTCACACTGCAAAAGATGGGGATTAGAGGGTACCACAGAGCTTCTTTCGGCTTTTCTGAAAGACAAGGACACAGTGATTGATTGCTACCTAACCTGATATGTAAAGAAGGAAAAGGACTGCTAGCCAGTTTCTGCAGGGTCATCTATTGATTTTTGCATAGAATTCTGGATGAAGGGGACTTGGGGTTGGTCTAGGAACGCATATTCTCAGAAACAAAAGTGCAACTCTAGATCACTTAACATAGTTATGCTATAACTGTTCACACACAATGAACATGCAGGTTTGCTTTACAAATTTAAACATGCCAGAGTGAACCACAAGCATTCTAGTAAAAACAACAACAAGTTCACAGAAGATTGATCCAAGCCTTCTCCATCTTGGTAATAACAGTTTAAAAATTTGCAACTGCATTGAGAAACTGTTACTGCATCTTCTTCTGCCTGTTAACTCAGACATACCAATGGCTATTTTTTCAAACAGGAATCCTTGCCTAGGGGATACCCTGTGTTGCAGGACAACTGAATGCATGCTTGTAATTGCTTTATCTGCTCCAAGCTTTGGATGGAACAGCTTTGCTTACCATTGAACAATGATGCAGAATGGTTCCGTCCATGAGATGGAGAAGAGCAATGGGACCACAGTACAGGAGTTCATTCTGCTGGGCTTCAGAGTCGGACAACAGGGACGCCTGCTCCTTCTCATCTTCTTCACAGTTGTCTACACCCTCACTTTGGCTGAGAACTTCATTATCATCATGTTAGTAGTTCAAGACTCTCGCCTAGCTCGCCTTCCCATGTACATCCTGCTGAGTAATTTCTCCTGGTTGGAGATGTGTTATGTTACAGCCACCGTGCCAAGGATGCTCTTTGACCTGTCCTTCGCCCACGGGGTCATCTCCTTCCAGGCCTGCTTCTTCCAATTTTATAACTTTTTCTCCCTTGGCAATACGGAATGCTTCTTCCTCTCAGCCATGGCCTTGGATCGCTATTTAGCTATCTGTCACCCACTGCTGTATCCCAAAATTATGTCCCAAGAGGCCTGCTACAAACTGGTGGCTTCTTGCTGGATCCTTGGCTTCCTGTGGTATGCTGCACCAGTGTTTTTGATCTCCAGGTTATCCTTCTGTGGCCCCAACACCATTGACCACTTTGTGTGTGATCCTGGCCCTATCTTTGCGTTGGCTTGTCCCCCACTGGGGTATGTACCCCTGCTCTTCAACATCTTTGTCTCTTCTGTGGTTCTGGCCACCTTTCTCTTCATTGTAGTGTCATACGCATTTGTAAGTATCACTCTGGTAAAAACATCTAGCCAAAGGAGTTGTATGAAGGGCTTCTCCACTGTCTCTTCCCACCTAGCTGTGGTGACGCTTTTCTATGGCTCTGTGGTAGCCATGTATGTGGGACCAAATGGTAAAGATCATGCCGAGACAACTAAGGTTGTGACTCTCTTCTACTCTGCTGTCACCCCTCTGCTTAATCCCCTGATCTACTGCCTTAGGAATGACCAGGTGAAGGAAGCAATGGCTAGACTCTTAAGAAGAAAGAGGATGAAGTAGGATAATCGAGAGTAGTAATTAATTCAGATAAACAGATGGTCTGTTTGTTGTTCAGGAACAATAGCTGCCATAGCTAGTGGGGGTTCGACCTCCTCGTGCATTTTGTAAACTCTGATTTCTCCTGTATATTTTCTGATCACTAATAGGTCAATATCAATCATTGTCATATTACAATTAAGGATAATGAAATGCTCACTAATGATAGGAATACCTTTAAGCAGTATCAGCTTTACTCGAGCCTCTGGGAAGAGGCTAACCTTAACTTCTTTTCCCACCTTTATTTTTCTTCTTTGCTTCCTTTCTTGGGATCCTGCTTGGTTCCAAATTGTCACTCATGCCTACTTCACAGGGTTGTTGCGAAATTAAAACAAGAAAGGTATATTTTCCTGAGTTGCTTAAAGGATGTGCAAGATAGCAATGTAACAGACATTTAAAGTGTTATATAAAATTATTGGTACATTTATTTGTACATTGTTATTGTTGTACATGGCACATAAGAGCCAGAATACAATGCCTGTCCAAAAGCTTACAATCTAAATTTCAACCACTGGGGAGGATAGCCAAGGGAGGGGACAGAGAAAAAAATGCAACAGAAAAGAAGAAGGAATGGGAGATGCAAGCATAACAAGGAATGCTTAAAGGTGCAACCTCGCTGGTGGAACATGGCCTGTGCAAATGTTATTTGTGGCTACAGTAGCTGTCAGACTATGGCATCCCAGACAGCTTGAGTCTGCCTTACTCCCCTTCTGCAAGAAGACAAGGTCTTTTTGGTTTCAAAAGGTTTATTTTGAAAGACAGCATTCAGGCCAGGTGTCCACACTCCAGGACCAAGGTGATCCTGGCTGAGCAAAGCTTTGTTAAGAATGAGTTACAAAATGGAAGTTGCTACACATCAAACCCTCGTTCCCAGCCTCCCCCCAGAGTTCATGCAGCTGGGCACTCCTCTGTGGGAACGCTGGTTCGTCAAGGTCGACTCTGAAGCAGTACAGATAAGATGCAGCATTCTCTCCCATGGAAAGCACGGTTCTGGTACAAGGAACCTAGAGGGAGAGACAGACTAAACAACTATGAGAATTAACATGGCGTGACTCAGGTTCAGTTCTGAAAACTTGTCAGATCCTGACAGTAGCAACCCAAAAGAGGTGGCCCCCAACAATAGTGGAAGACAAAAAGAGCTGAACCAGCAAAGGAACCAGCACAAATCAAAAGTTATTCAAATCATGTAAGGTGTGTATGACATAATACCCTCCGGATCCTCGGTTCTTCTTTGCACTCCACCTGCATTTGAAATCACACCAGGAGTTACACCCTTTGGGGGCTTCATTACCTTCTCTCTTCTCCATTTGGACCCTTCTCTAGTCAGTTTGTGGATTAACTACGTTTAAATTACACTTTTGAAGAGCAGGACTGTACCACAAGACTGAGAGACTGGGTTGAGGGAATACGGTCTGATGTGAATACTATGTCATACATACCTTTTATTGTATTAAGTGGTTCATTGTCGCATTTACAGATTGCAATTGAGTATATTACTGAAACCTTTGTGTTCATGATATTTAGAATGCTATTTATAGATTTCAATTGAGTATCACACTGAAACACTTTAAGATTACATGATTTGAATAACTTTTGATTTGTGCTGGTTCCCTTGCACGTTCAGTTCTTTTTGTTTTCTGATTTTGTGGCTACAGGCAAATTACTTAATGGGCAACTTAGTACTGAGCTGAACTTGCTTGGAACAAAAGCAATTCATGTTGAGGCTAATTTCGTATATGCTGTAGACCAGATTTTTTTTTTAAAAATTGTGCCATCTTTCAAAATCCAACATATTTTAAAAATGTTAAGTGGTGTCCAGCCAGCTTTTCTGCTGTATCTCATCCAACTTTCCTCCTTATTGCAGTCCCCACCCCAAATGAATTTTGTCCACACAGGTTCCGTGGCCCACAGCATAGCCTTTTTGCATTGGCAAAGAAGACCCTTCCTCCCTTTTTCACCAGCAGGAAAGCTGGTTGAACCCAACCCTTTGCACATTAGAGCTAGAAATAGTTATAATCTCCCTTTGAACTTCTCCTTTGACCAGCAGTAGTTGTCTCTCACCAACTTGTGGCAGCAGAGAGGGTGAAGAGAAGACCATTGCCCACTTATGAAGCAAACAGGGCTGATTCTCCTTTGCAGTCTGATGCCATTAATTAGTTGGGACATAATGTGGATCACTAAGCAAGTGTAGATGAATATCTAAATACAAGCCTCTGTGAAAGCAATGCCAAATAGAAGAGATGCGCATCAGGAACAGCATCAGACTACTAGTCATGGAACATTATTTTTATATATGACAATAGCAGCAAGATTATTATATGCACAAAATGGAAAAGTTCGACAATACCCACAACAGAGGAATGGTTGGTGAAGATGCTACAGCTTGCAGAGATGGCTAAACTTACTTCTTTGATTAGAGAAAAGACAATATCTACATTTATGGGTAACTGGAAACCTCTTAGAGACTTTTTGTATGAAATAGAAAAAAATGAATTGATAATTTGTGGATCTGATGATTAAGGAGAGGGGGAGAAACTGGATAATAGAAAAAGGAGAGCTTTTTCGGTAAATATAGAGTAAGCATTAAGCTTGTGACTGTACTTGTGTTCATTGTAGAGAAAATCAGAAGTCACTTCCTTCATATTTCTTTATAGTTTTTATATTTTTTCTTCAGCTTTGCATTTCAATCTTTTTTTATTTCCAATTTTTTTGCTAGTTTTTATTTTTTTGGGCTCTAAAAATTCTTAATAAATTTAATTTAAAAAGGAAATGCATAAGACTGCAGATTTCATCCATTCCTGTTGCATGACATTCTATGTGAGGTGGATGTAGATAAAGACGCAGATGTACATCCCAGCGTACATTCTTCCCTAGTTTTTCATACCTAACTACAAATGACTCAAACCATCTTGCATGAAATCACCAGTGCAGGTGAAATGCATGAAATTGCATGAAATCACCAGTGCAGGTAAAATGCTTGAAATTGCATGAAATCACCAGTGCAGTTTAACAAGGAAGGGCATGATGTGGCCAACAAGTTCAGTACATGATCCTTGATTGGTTAGGATTATGCAGTGAAGAAATCCTGTAAAGTATGAAATAGCATCTAGAAAGCTATTGATGGGCAGATCAATATTTGAAAATTGTGGAACAGGTTGGAAGCTGTAAGTTTTTTAACTTACATTTTTACCACATCCATCCATACACAAATCAAATTTCAGGACCAAACTGAAACTTAATGGAAAGCAGTGTTATTGAAAAGGTAAATTTTGGAGATACTAAAATTAAAAGTATTATGTTTGTTAAAATATGATAGGTGTGGCAGAGAAAAATGGAAAATGAAACGTATTGTTTTTTGTTATTTTTAATTTGTCCTCCTTGGCTTTTTTGTATTTCTTTTTTCTTTACTTCTTATATTTCTTTGCCCTTTTTATTGGGCTTTTAATTCTATTAATGTGGGCATTCCATGTACTAACCTGAACAGCTGACCAATGCATTTCCCAGTAACAGCTTTTATCAAGGGAACACATGAAGTTGCCTTATATCACATCAGACCATTAATGCATCTAGATTAGCATTCTTTGCTCTGTCTGGCAGCATAATCCCAAAGCTCCAAGCAAACAAATGTGTTCCCCAACCCTTGTTCCTTGAGATCCTTGGACTGAAAATGCTGGTGATAGAACCAGGGTCATTTGCATTCAGATGGCATGCTCACTGAACCATGGAACATCCTTTTCCTAAATGGATGACCCCCCTCTGCACTGTCCATGGATTCATATAATTTCCACCTTAGGCAGGATGGGAGACCACCAAAGAAGACTCTGCCAAGAAAGGCAATGGCAAACCACCTTTGCTTCTCACTGGCCTTGAAAACCCCAGCAGGGGTCATTATAAGTCTTGATAGGGCCAGGGTACCCATTGAAACAACCCAAAGGATGGATAAGTCTTGGTAGGGTCAGGGTACCTACAGAAGCCACCCAAAGGATGGAGCCACCCAGCTCTAAAAGACTCCTTGGTAGGACTCTGACCTTTGAGTCCAGGTGAATATTCCTAAACCACACATTCTTCTCTCCCTAATTTTTCAAGCTAGTGCATTTGCAGAAGTGGGAAGAGCTTAAATTCCCTCAGAGCACTTGCGTTTCTGGTTGAGTGTTCTGAACCCAAGTCAGAGGGTCCACATGTGTCTAATGATACATGTGAAAGGGAGCATGTGTGGTAACAATTGGTGGCACTCCATTCTGGATGGCACCCATGCTGAGTGGGTTCGTAGCTCTCTGAGACCTAGAATGCCTCCTTCCCAGCTCTCACAGTTCCTGTGTACAGTTTTAGGTGGGTACTGGGTAGATATGTTGGTATGGAGTAGAACCGCAGGATTTGAGTCCAGTGGCACTTTAGAGACCAACAAAATTTTCAGAGTGTAAACTTTCATAAGCCCGAGCTGCCTTCTTCAGACATCGGAAGAAGGTGTCTGAAGAAGAGTTCTGACCCTCAAAAGCTTACTCTCGGAATATCTTGCTGGTCTCTAAGGTGCTACTGAACTCAAATCCTGCTGCAGAAAGCTTTTGCATTGACTCATTTTCAGCTGTCAGCCTTTAAGTCTGTGACCGCCATCTCCCAAGCAACTGCGCTGATGAATTTCAAAACAACACGCTGGAATTCTGGAGTGAAGAAACTCTGAGAGACACTGAGAGATCTCTGTCTTTTGGTGCTACACCTCTGAAGATGCCAGCCACAGCTGCTAGCGAAACGTCAGGAACTACAATGCCAAGACCACGGCAATACAGCCCGGAAAACCCTCAACAACCATCGTTCTCCGGCCGTGAAAGCCTTCGACAAAACATTGAAGAAACTCTATTTAGTAAAACCTAAGGAGCAGCTGGTTGGTGGATCAATAGCTATAAACATTCATGAAACACCTGTGGGAAAAATTAGAAAGGCAAGGACATTTTCATCACATACAAACCTACCAGATTTCATGAACCTTGTGAAAGGAGGGGTATTCTCTGTGCATACTGGAATTTCTGATAATAAATTGAACTGCTGGCCAGTTCCAGAGGCTCTCACAGTAGAAATGCTGGAATAGAGCATGACCTACCTGGAACCATAAAATGTCCAGATAGGAAAGAGTGAAAAAACAGTTAAGGGAAGAATATGAGTGACGCTAGAAGGATGTAGGGACTCGGGAGATTAATATTAGTAGTAAAGGGGGGCGTGGCGTCGGAGCCTTTGGGTATGGACACACATTGAAAGATCTCCATCTCCTTCCTCCCTGTAAACCCCGGAAAACAGCTGATATCGCTTACCCTGCATTATATATTTGAGAAAGCAGACGCAGAAGGAAAAGAAGATCTATCCAAAATCGGCAAGAAATTTGCAGCAGCTCTTTTACAGCACAACTCAAACTATGCCTCAGGAACGCAGCAAGGCCGAGCTATCCAAAATGGCGGACAGGAAACTTGTAGAAACAAACACAGCAGCAAAAACTAATAACCACTCCCTCGAGGCACAGTTTGCAAAATTTGAAGAAAACCTGCTCAAGCAAATGACGCTGCTCATCCAACCGCTATCTACACAATTAACAGAAACCAAATTAGAACTTCAAAAGACAAACAGCTGAAAGTGCTATGGAACTTAATATTAGTAGTAAAGGGTGGAGAGGAGAAATGGGGGGAAATGTGATCAATAATCCTGAGTCAGTTTCTCTCAGCAGAATATTCATTAGGCAAGCAAACAATAACATCCAGAAACAAATCAAACTAGGGCTGAAAAGCGGAAAGCTGCCCAACTAATTCTATAGTAGAAATGCATTATTTCCATCCATGCTACTTGGGGGCATCTTTATGTAGAAAAACAAACATGGAAATTACTGATTTTCCCAACTGAGACAATTAGTTTCTAAGGAGGTCTTTTTTTGATAGTAAGAAAAAGGACTACAGACTGTTAATAAATTCCCAAGATCCATTCATTTCCTGAAGGAGAGCTTCTGCAAATCTTTTAAAAATGGATTCATACTCCATAGAGAACCCACAACCAACCATCCTTCCCTCAACCTACAGTGCAATCTCTCTGATCTCCACCACCAAAACCAGTTTGCATCTTGAACCTGTGCATTGCTGAGATACATGGAAGCAAAAAGGGATTGAGACATCCTTTTTAGAAGGTTAATTTTTGATAAGATGGAGCCAAGGAAGAGCAGAATGAATCATTTGGGGTTGTTTGCCTACTTCTTGTTAAGACTATTGTTTGATCCAGACAAACAAATATTGCTGTTTTTTAATTACTTAACTAGCCATATATGTGAAGGGTGCGCAGAAGGAAGATCGCCATGTGCACATTCACCAATTTTCCGTGGACCCCTGTTGTCTGCTGAACAATGGGATCTTTGGAAATAATTTCAGAATAAGGTGACTGCACTCAGGTACAGCAAGGCGTGTGTTCAAGTAAGGCTGCATATTCCATACTGACCTTTCAATGGCCATCTTTACAAAACAGCAGTCTTTAGCTCAGTATTAGCAGTATCCTCTGAGTAGAGGAGGACTCATCTTCTCAAAAGATGTTCGACTATGCCAAGAGATGGAGTGGAAGTAAAGCTGAGTGGCTGGACATATCATTGCTGTTTAGGTTAAGTGGTAGATGAGAGATGATGGGGTAGGAGGATGGGACAGGAGGTAGAAGGCTGGTTGGGTGGTGGAATCACAGAGTCACTGAGCTGGAAGGGGCCATACAGACCTTCTAGTCCAACCCCCTACCCCATGCAGGATGAGCCTAAAGCATCTCTGACAAATATTCATCCAGCCTCTTCTTGAAAACTTCCAGTGAAGGGGAGCTTCGGGTCCTATCCTCTGCTGCCAACTGGAACAGCTCCTTGCCCTCCTCCACTCGGCCGTGGAGAGTGCGGCCAAGTCACAGCTGACTTATGCTGACCTGTGCTGGGTTTTTCAAGGCAAGAGACTAACAGAGGTGATTTGCCATTGCTTGCCTCTGTGAGGTCTTCTTGGGGGGTCTCCCATCCAATTATTAACCAAGGCTTAGCTTGGCTAAGCTTGGCTCTTCTTAGCTTCAGAGATCTGAAGAGATCAGGCTTGCTTGGACTAACCATGCAGAGGTTGAATTCCTCCATCTGCCCTTCTTTTCATATCTATGAAGGACAACATTTCCCAGACAGCCTATATAGCAGCAGCCAGTTTTTCCTATTTGAAATGCAGATTGGATCCAGACTTAATCTTCCAACAGCAGAATGGAATATCTTGCCTCGGCCTACCCACTGCAGCCCACCAATCCCCCTCCCTCCAAATGATGTTTCTGGGAGGATAGGGGACCCAGTTTGGTATGGATCCAGCTTTTTGTTTCTTACAGCTTTCTACTTCCGTCAGTGATCTTCCTCTCTGCTCAACTATAACAATGTGTTTTTCTCCCATCAAAAGTTTTGTTGTTGGTGGTGAGGAGTTATTTCTCAAGCTTTCCTTCTATGATGGTTCCTTAAACCTAGACTGAAGTATCTTGGTTACGGAGGGATGAAAACGCTTCTTTGGGTAAAATTGAAAAATGCATGTGTATGTTATGAGGTCGTAGATTATATAGGTTTTGATTCTTTTTTTCAAAACAATAAATCAGTTCTGCATTATTTGAACTGACATGTCACGTCAACATTCAGCAGCAAGGAGGGAGACGAGAAAAATTGGAGCAAAGGAGAGTAGATTCCTGGATATATTCGAAATGTTTTTTTATCATATTTACATTCAACACTTTGTGGTTTAGCAGCATCAGTTTGGATGCTATTTTGCAGAATTAAAAGGTTCACGTTGTGAGATGCTCGCTGTTAGAGAATTTTGGATAGCCTCTATACAATTCAATCTCATTGATCAGGGCTGCTCAAAGTCTTTTGATAAAATTCTTCTTTATTCCCTGTGTTTTGTATTTCTGTTTTTGCAGTAATTATCATGATATTCTACTATGGTGGCCATGAAAAGAGCACAACGAGGTACTTCCACTGTGTGCTGAAAGTTAAAACGTGTTTATATCCGGAGATATTCAGTCCCAGCCTTGCGGATTCTTTCCCAGTTACATTTTGAAATTAATGGCACCAGCCAGAAATGTTATTCTTACTATATTCTTTTAATTGCTGACTGTGACCTGTCACTCTCCACTGTCCAGAAGATCATGTAATTTGAGTTGTTTGTCTACAGAACTCCATGAGATCTTATGAACTGTATACAATCTTTTCTATGGGGATTGAAAGGTATAAAATGCAGGTGATGTTGCTTCTCTGTATGCGTTCAGATACCAAACCCTGATTGCATAAAGGCTTATTGCAAATAAACATTTTTTTTCCTGAATTTATACCTTGAGTAGTGAAGTGGGGAAATCAACAACTGGCTGAGTGTTGGTTTAAAATCCTCCGTCACTCACAATATGCAATTTAAGAGAAATGAATCACCCAAGGGAGGTGAGGATACCTGGGAAGATTTACTTCAGTTCAGTATGATTCATCTTGGCTTCAGGAAGGAAGAGGTGGGGACTTATTTCATAGGCTTCATGGAAACTGTGTTTTGTATAACTGATCGGAAACGTAGTCACATGGGACCTCAAAACGGAGTGTAGTAGGAGACTTGGTGAATGATCCTTCTTAGCATTTTAGGAGAGGCAATCAACATTTGCTCCTGCTATGTGATGATGACCGTATCATCTGATTCCAGATGGAGTTGGGTGAATTGATCAACGGGACCACAGTGAAGGAATTCATTTTGCTGGGATTTGGCATCGGGCAACAGGAACGGTTCCTGCTCCTCATCTTTTTTACTGTTCTCTATGTGATCACATTGGCTGAAAACTTCATCATCATTGCGCTGGTACTTCTAGATGCCCACCTGTCCCGGCTTCCCATGTACATCCTGCTGAGCAACTTCTCCTGGCTGGAGATCTGTTACGTGACCATCACTGTGCCTCGTATGATCTTTGACCTGGCATCTCCTCAGGGGATCATCTCTTTCAGGGACTGCTTCCTCCAGTTCTACCTATTATTTTCTCTTGGCACTAGTGAAGATCTCTTCCTCTCAGCCATGGCCTTGGATCGGTACTTGGCTATCTGCCACCCACTGCGCTACCCACAAATCATGTCCATAAATTTCTGCTGTGCTCTGGTGGCTGCTTGTTGGGTCCTTGGCTTCATGGCCTATGTTGTTCCAATGACTATGATCTTGAAGTTGTCGTTCTGTGGCCCCAACATCATTGACCATTTTTTGTGTGATGCTGGGCCCCTCTTGTCCCTGGCCTGCCCACCACTTGGAGCTACTCCCTTTGTCTGTCAGATGTTTGTCAATACTTTTGTTTTAAGCAATGTCTTATTTGTTGTGCTTTCCTACGGCACTGTGATTTTCACCCTGATGAAACCCTCTTACCAAGGTAGTCGTAAGAAGGCCTTCTCCACCATATCCTTCCATCTGATTGTAGTGACACTTTTCTATGGCTCTGTGGCAGGAATGTACATATGTCCAGAGGGTGAAAATCAGTCTGAGGTCTCAAAGGCTGTAACGCTCTTCTACACTTCCATTACACCTTTTCTCAACCCCATGATTTACTGCTTGAGGAATGATCAGGTGAAGGAGGCTCTGAGCAGGCTACGGAGAAGAAAGGTGTCATTATTGGGGAGAAATATGACAGTATAAAGGTGGGAGGGGGAGAGGAAAGAAGAAATCCTAAACAAACTAAACTCCCACTGTGAAATTAATGACATGGAACTAATGCATTGTCTTTACTATACAATCATACTAGCTTGATACCCATGCATTGCTACAGTATTTAACCACTTTAAATCCAGTTATAATACTTATGGGTATGTAACATTTTTTGGTTTGGTTTCTTCAACTGTCTGCAGTTTCCTTTAGCTGATTTTTACCTCAGAACAAAGAGTTCCACAACTGACCATTTGCATGTGCGGGCTGATTCGGGCTTACAACACTGTACACCTCATCCACCCCCTAGAGACAGTGGGAACACAGAGGTCATTGGTATATGTGGCCTGATTCTAAAAAAACCATTCAAAATGCTATACAGTTGCTATTGGGAGTCATTGAAACCCCCAAACAAACCCACAAACCAAAAAATGTTACATACTCATAAGTATTATAAGTGAATTTAAAGTAGTTAAATACTGTAGCGAAGCACGTGTATCAAGCTAGTTATATATATAGACTAGCTTGATACTTGTGGTTCGCCATGGTATTTAACTACTTTAAATACAGTAATAATACTTACGGGTATGGTCGTGCATCATCTCCCCATGAACATTTAAAAACTCAGTTGCCATACTGACTTTTATATAAAATCCCTATTCAGAAGTCTTGTAATATCTTTCTTCAACTGTCTGCAGTTTCCGTTACCTGATTTTTACCTCAGAACACAGAGTTCCACAGCTGACCAATCAGAGAGAGGGTGGTGCAAGCAGGCAGGAGCCTGCCAGCCACATACAAAACCAGGCCCCACAGGGAGATTGGCAACCCTAGTGAACTTTTAGGGGAAGACTGGGAGGTGCATTTTACCTCAGGACACATTCAATGACTCCCAATAGCAACTACAGACTGTTTAGAATGTGGGAGGTGAGGACTAAGCAGGCCGCATACACAAATAACTTCTGTGTTTCAACTGTCTCGGGGGGGGTGGAGGGCATACTATTTCCTTAAAATTTACCAATCAAATCTAAATTATTTTTTTTTAAGGAGAACCCCTCAAAAATCAGATTTCTAAAGTGGAAGCTGCAGTCTAAACACTGAATTTCTGAACTTCTCACACAATTTTGAGTATGTCCAAAATTCCCTTTCAAAGAGCAGGAATAATGATAATATTGTCTCTAGTAGATTAGAAACAGACTGACTCACGTTAGAGGATATAGTATGTGTTTGGCAAGAGGCACTGAATGAACCCATAATGGCTGGCCTCTGATTATCTGTGTAGAATTAACGGATGGTATTAATCAGTGTTAATAGCTACAATTTCATAAAGAATAAAATGGAGCCCAGATTATCTAAGAGTATCGACTTGTATATAATACTCAGAGTGAACCAAACATGTTGATGGGTTTACCTCTTGGCAGAAGATTAATGAGCGGATATAGGAAAGCTAACCAAAACCCCCAATTAAGTGGGTGGCCATGTTGGTCTGCAGTAGAACAGTAGGATTTTAGTCCAGTGGCACATTAGAGACTGACAAGATTTTCAGAGGGTAAGCTTTTGAGAGCCAGGGCTCCTTCATCAGACAGCCCTAGGCTTCTTAAGAAGATGTCTATACCCAAATCATGTCTAACAAGGGCCATCTGAAACAGTGGCCAGGGATTGTACCTGGATAGTTTCTAGGCTGCAGCTGTGATAGTTTCTAAGCCATTCCACTGTGTGACAGCTTCATAGACCGCCCCCCTCGTAGTTCTGGGGTCTATGGATAAGATCGGTGGGTTTTGCACATGGCACACTCCCAAGCAGTATCGTCTGTGCTGTTGGGATTCCAATTATTCTTTTCATTTTTCATGTTTGGGTGTGTAGAGAAAAATGCTTAACTATTTTTGAATTTAGCTTTTCAGAAGTAGAATGGTTTCTTAAAACTTTGGTCAAGAGGCCCTGTTTTCCTAAGACATTCTTTAGCCCATAAACTCCCCCTTTTCTGCTGCTAGCCACTTCTCTTGAGAACGGAGCTGCCTTTCGCTTCCTGAATGCTCTGACCTTGCAGGTTAGATAAGACATTCTGAGGGAGAGAGCCTCCATGGCCAGACAGTTTACCAATTAACATTCTTGCTTTATGAAACTAATTGCACCTGCAAGATAGGACGTGGGTGTCTCGGACTGCAGCCTTGCACCTAACTCCTTTTTCTACACAGTCACTTTTGACTATGATATCACTTTCTCGCTAGTTGATTGGAGAATGGGCCCTCCCCTCTCGGGTGGCAAGAATGGCATAAAAACCTATTATCCATAATGGAGACTTCAGACCTGTGTGGGTTATAGTAACTACTATTGTAACTTGCTCAGTATCTCAAAATCTGTCTCTGCCTGGGGATGGATGTTCCTGAACCCATCCATTTTGCTATGCTATGAAGCCTGACTGATTTGCCTCTGTGACCAGAGATTTTGCCTTTTGCCTTCTTGACCATTTTGAAAATCAACTTCTGCTTTGATATTGGTATGTACAGGGCTTTTTTTCTGGGAAAAGAGGTGGTGGAACTCAGTGGATTTCCCTCGGTGAAAATGGTTGCATGGTTGGTGGCCCCGCCCCCTGATCTCCAGACAGAGGGGAGTTTAGGTTGCCCTCCACGCTGCTCAGCGGCGCGGAGGGCAATCTAAACTCCCCTCTGTCTGGAGATCAGGGGGCGGGGCCACCAGCCATGTGACCATTTTCAAGAGGTTCCGGAACTCCGTTCCCCCGCGTTCCCCCTGAAAAAAAAGCCCTGGGTATGTATAAGTTAGAGCAAATAAAGCTATAGGTATTTTTGTTTTAATCCTCACAGTCTGTCTTGTACATTTTGATGTGACCTTGTACCTTAATAAATAATTATATTATATTCTGTGTTTGGGTGTGTGACTTTGGAGTCTCAAAACTCAAGGTACTTTGCTGAACCCATTTTTGCAGTTCTCGTGAACCACCTACCTTATAACTATCTTTGGCTATGAACTCTGTCTGCAACCCTATTCTTGCAAGGTAGACTTTGCTACATTTAGCTCCCTTATAGGCCAAGAGTGGTGTCCCTCTCCTCCTAAAGCTTTGGGAACCTTGAGGGACTGGTGGCAGAATTTGAGGGCATTTGAGGGA
Organism: Eublepharis macularius; assembly: GCF_028583425.1. NCBI lineage: Eukaryota > Metazoa > Chordata > Lepidosauria > Squamata > Eublepharidae > Eublepharis > Eublepharis macularius. The sequence continues at coordinate 67,764,528 of NC_072801.1, read as the reverse complement.
CTTTCCTTCTCTTGCCACTTTGGTAATTTTGTTTAGCCCAGCTGATAGACCTTTGCTGGCTATTCCCCTTAGCTGGGTCGAGGCACCAGGGGCCTGTAGCTGTGACAGGGTGGTCTCTGGTTTTTGCTCTGTCTCTATAAAAAGGTTTGTTTGGAAGCTGCTGAAATCTGGAATTGGGCTGTGTAGGGCTATAAATTACTGTTTTATTTGACTCCTACAGTCATTTATGGTCCTGCAACCAAGTCCCATCATCAAGGGCTCCATTGACAAAGACTCTGTAGGTTCATCCTGGGAATACGGTACAATTACCATTCATAATTTTCTGCTCGACATGACTTGATGTTAAAACAGAACTGTCATAACATACTTTACAACCTTGAGTTCAGTTCACACATATTCCCATTTTTCCAATTCGTGCATGTAAAGATATCTCGAGCCAAAACAAGGAGTAGGAGAACTCCAAAGATATGTGCGCAGGAAGAAGCATGAAAGATCTTGGGAGCTGCTAGTTATCCCAGCTGAGGCACTTACTCCCCAAGGTGATTTGGAAATAGAACCACTTTTCTCAGAAAACTCCCCAAGCAAATTCCCACATGAAAGCATCAGGAAAAGTCCTTTTAAAAGGTTGTAGTCCTCATATACACAACCCATAATCAACCTGCTTGCAGTCAATTTTCAGTGCAGTCGCTTCTCCGTCCTCTACTGAAATAATATAATAAGTCATTATAAAAAGAATAATATGTGCCCTCTAAATGCGACCAGCTTCTCTAAATCATGGCTATTGCTGGTGCGCGAAGTGATCTTACACTACTGAGGTATGAAGACGTGGGCTCTTCCTAAAAGGAAAGGAAGTCTGGAATGTGACTCCCAGAAGGCTCGATTTCCTAAGGCGGCATCTAACAAGATTGGTATGAAATTTTTTGTTACTTTCTTCTTCCCATTAACAACATTAATTGATACAAGTGAACTAATACTGGGGTTTATTTTAGTTTGTGCCATATAAACAGTGGATGGGCAGAAGGGAAAACCAATCTCTAGCGGATCACTTATTCTTTGCGAGATGAGGAGATTTTTGCAAATAATTCTGGACTAATTTGAATCAGGAAATGGATCCAGGTAGATCCAGGAAAGCACTTCTCACACTTCCATGCAGGGCAGTGTATTTCACGCAACCAAATTATGCCAGGAACTGTTCAGAAAAGTTGAATATGTATTACTGCTTTATAAATTTAAAATATTAGTGGGCTGTTGGGGTAATAAAACAATTACTGAACTCAGCACAGCCCTTCTATAAGATTTTGATGAAGACTCTTATTTTTTTCTAAGGATCAGTTTTCCTCCAGTTCTGGTTTCCTTCCAGAAATTAGCACTGACCTATCCCTTGGCCATAGTTACAAACAGCTCGGTATCAATGGCATCCTCTGGGTGGAAGATCACCCACCTTGTTAAGAGATGATTCAATACAACACCTTCGTTTCCCCATGAACAATGTGATGGTTTTATGTTTCCCATGGAACTGAGTACACAGATTCATTGAGCTGTAAAGTTAGGAAACGGGGTGGCTCCTTCCTCCCAAATTCTAATGCAGCATCCAAACACCTCAAAGTGGAAGTCCTGAGTTCAACTCTCAGCTCATTTATCAGGCCTCTAAGCAGTGGCAGGCAAGCTTCCAAAGACCCTTCCTCACCTTCTGGCAGCTCAGGCTCTAAAGCTGGGAGGAAGATGGACACAGCAGTCTGCCAGCTACCCATTTTCTCTCCTGGCTTCAGGCACATGGATGGAGACGCCAGAGATGAGTAGGACTGGAAGTAAGGCTGGGTGAGCGGTCATGCTGTTGCCGTTTAGACTGAACAGTGGGAGAGAGATGGTAGAGAGAGGGAATGATCGAACATGAGGCAGAAGTCTGGTGTGCAGAGCTTGAACTCCACCCTTCCCATGGACATCCATGTACCCTTGGATCTATGGATCTATGGTGCATGCAGGACTGCATCTCCCAGCAAGTTCCAGACAATCTAACAGCAACCAGTTTTCCCATTTGAAGTGCAGACTTTTAAAAAAATCTTTTGTTTCCTATACCTTTTCACTTCTCCCAGAGCAGTTTCCTCTTCGCGTAACCGTTACAAAGTGTTTTTCTCCCCTCAAAAGGGCTTTTTTCCTTGCTGAACTGTAGGTGAAGAGTTGCTCCTCAAGGTTTAATTTTGTCTAAGCGGCTTCCTTAAAGCTAACCTGATGTGTTACTGTTTGAGGGGGAAAGAACAGTCGTGAGTTCTTGAGCTCATGTTTGGGTGTAGGTCTCCGTCTCTCTGGGCACATGCCTAAAACACCAGCTGAACACTTGAGGAAAAATTATTTATTTTATTTTATTTATGTCATTTATAGTCTGCCTTTCTCACTGAGACTCAAGGTGGATTACACAGTATGAGATCAGTACAGTCAATGGAGGAGCATAGGGAGGGATTCAGTCCCATAAGTATGGCAGACCAAGGCCGTGAAGTGAACTGAGCATGGTAACTGATAGGTAGCCAATGGAGTGACTGAAGGATGAGAGTGATGTTCATGCTCCTGCTCGCTCCAGATAACAGTTGAGCCACAGCATTTTGCACCAATTGGAGTCTCCTAATTTGTTTAGATGGGAGATGTATGTATACTTCTGTATGCTCACCAGAGCAGCTGACATTCAACCAGGATAATGCTTCCTATCTGGGGTGATCCCAGAAGGAGAGAAACTAGAGTTCTGTGTGAGTCCAAGAAGGCAAATATTGATACAATTATTTGTTGTTCAGTTTACCTATCTTTATTTATATCATGCTTTAAATGCTTTAGTTAGGGAACTATTGCACCCTATATTATACTTTAATTAAGGGGAGAAATGACTTTACTCGGTCAAAACGGAAATACATATCTGAGTTTTTAGGTGAGGTAGTTTACTTAGCTTTTATTTGATTTTTTTAAAATAATAAGTTTGTTCTGTCTTACTTGAATTGGCATCATGTCAGCATCCAGCAGCAAGCAAGAGGAAACTGATATGATTGGATTGGGGAGGGCAGATTCCTGAGACACTTAAAGTGTTTTTGTCATGTTTAAGTTCTATACTTTGTGGTACAGCAGCCTCAATGTGGGTGGTGTTTTACAGAATTAAAAGGCCCCTGCCCTGAGGATCTCACAATATACAATTTGACATAAAAGAGACATCAATGGGAGGAGGAGGTGGAGATAAACAGGAGAAGATTTGTGTTTATTTCAAGCAGGAAGAGGTGGGGAGTTGTTCCAAAGGCTTCCCCTTAAAAAGTGTTTTTTTATGTTAATATGGATCAGAAACGTGGTTGAATGGGATTTCCAAATACAGCGTGGTGGGAGACCTGGAGAAGGATCCTTCTTAACATTTTAGGGCAGGCAGACAATGCTTAATTCTGCTATTATCTGGTTCCAGATGGAGCTGGCCAATGGGAGCGCAGTTCAAGAATTCATTTTGCTGGGGTTTGGAGTCGGACAACAAGAACGGTTCCTGCTCCTCATTTTCTTTACCATTCTCTACATGCTCACATTGGCCGAGAACTGCATCATCATTGCATTGGTGGGACTAGACACCCACTTGGCCCGGCTTCCCATGTACATCCTGCTGAGCAACTTCTCCTGGCTGGAGATCTGTTACGTGAGCACCACGGTGCCCCGGATGCTGTTTGACCTGGCTTCCCCTCAAGGGATCATCTCGTTCAGGGACTGCTTCCTTCAGTTCTACCTCTTATTCTCTTTTGGCACCACTGAGGACTGCTTCCTCTCAGCCATGGCCTTGGATCGGTACATGGCCATCTGCCACCCGCTACGCTACTCACAAACCATGTCTATACATTTTTGCTATGTTCTGGTGGCTGCTTGTTGGGTCCTTGGTTTCATGGCCTTTGTTGTCCCAGTGGTTATGATGTCCAAGCTGTCCTTCTGTGGCTCCAACATCATTGATCATTTTTTGTGTGATGCTGGGCCCATCCTGTCCCTGGCCTGTCCGCCATTGGGCATTGCTCCCATTCTTTGTCAGATTTTAGTAAATATTTTCCTTTTAGGTAATATATTCTTTGTTGTACTATCTTATAGCGTTGTAATTCTTACCCTGATGAAACCCTCTTTCGAAGGCAGTCGAAGAAAAGCTTTCTCTACCATTTCTTTCCATCTAGTGGTGGTGACCCTTTTCTATGGCTCTGTTGCAGCAATGTATGTAATTCCAGATGGAGAAAATCAGTCAGAAGTTGCAAAGGCCGTAACACTCTTCTACACTTCCATTACACCCTTTTTGAACCCCATGATTTATTGCCTGAGGAATGATCAGGTAAAGGAGGCACTAGGCAGGTTGCAGAGAAGAAATGTGAGATTCCTGGGAAGAAAGACAAATGTATAAAAAAATTATGCCGTTACCTGTAATGAAACTAGTAAGAGTAACCTTCATTAGTATCTTAAAGTAATTTCTTCTTTAGTATTTTAAACTGCCCAGTCGTTATGCTGAAAAACTCAGGCAAGGCAAAAGTAAGGGAGGAATTTAATGGGTGCCCACCAACCATTTTTCATCACAAGGCTGTCTATTCCTCATTTTAGGAACCAGAGCACAAAACTTGAAATGGCATTTTTAAATGGCTCATGTTAGACTCTGAAATGGCAGTAGTATCTCTGCAGAACCCTGTCATACCTAGTTTGGCCCTCAGACATATGATTTTTTTTTTTGGTGCATGATCCATTAAATTCAATAAAAATAGATGCAAACTTCAGTGATGTTTGTTTATATTCTCTGGTTGTGGATAACTGCAATGCCTGTGTAGACAGATAAATAGAAAGATGTGTGGATATTTTTGTAGGGGATTAGTGACAAACTGCCCTCTTCACTCTCTCCAAGTCTAAATGCTCATGGATTCTGTCTCCTCTCTCTTTCTTTTTTGTTGTAGAAATTGATCTTATTGGGAGTTTTAAATTGTATTTGTGGTCCCAAAAATCTGGGGTCTTTTCACACTGCTTACCTTCAGTCGCAATGAGCCGGAACATCATTCAAACAACACAAAAGATCGCATTTTCTCATGCGAGATTTGCGCGATGTCACACAAATCTCGCATGAAAAAACGCGCTTCCATGTTTTTTTGCGCGATGTTCTGGCTCATTGCGGCTGAAGGTAAGCAGTGTGAAAAGGCCTCTGCTTTCAGGCTGTGAGCAAAGGTGGGACATAAACAAGGAACTAAATACGTAAATAAAATACAGGCAGCAAGTCCAGTTAAAAATGGCATGGCAGGAGCAGCAGATTTGGGGAGAAACAACTCCAAAGAGGCATGGGAGAAATGTATGGAAGAAAGGAGAGGAGGTTATTTTTCACAAGTGTCTCCCCCTCCCCAACATACACAACTGCAACTGTACTGTGGAAACTGAACTTCACAAAAACTCCATTCAGCACTCAGGGGCATAAAAATGGTCCTGGAGCAAGACAAGTCATTTGGCCAGTGCAATGCTGGCAACATCCCAGAGGCCAGTCAGCTCAGGTGACTATTAACTACTAATGGATCTCGAGGTCAGAAGCCCACCTGAATGTTCCCACTAAGTATCTGCTCTTGACAACACTGATTCTCATTAAGATTCCCGGTCTTAAACTGAACTGATAGATGCTCGGTTTATTGTTACCAGCTTACCACAAAGGGGCAGCGGTAGAGCATCATGTAGCTCTGTTGATGCAACATAGCATGTGAAGCCAATGGAATGGACCCAGTCAACTTTTCTGCTAGTGAAAAGGGGTGGAAAATCCAAATAGGCAATGCTAGCAAACATAGGATCTACATGAATAAAACCCGTCTGGAGCTGGGGTTTTAATAAAGAGGGGATCTGACAGAGACTAAGCAGAAAGATGGTTGGATCCAACCCAATCTGTGATTTGGGGAAGGTGGCGTAGCATTGCAGGGTCAGCTGCCAACCCACATGTGTAGTTTATGTGTGAACAGTCCTTGCCAATGTAGCAACCACATAGGCACAGGCTTGTCTGTATTGCTGACAAGCTTACATACTCAAAACCTGAGCTTTGGAACTGTACACATTAGGGTTCCCCAACCAAACCTGGCTACCAGCGGAAGGATGGGGGGTACACGGGGGGCAGCATCAGAAGTGTGATGATGTCACTTCTGGAAAACACCTGGAAGAAATGGCAATAGTTCTAGAAATCATCAGAATCTCCATGATAATCATGCTCACAACAGCAGTGAGTTTTTTTTTTTAAATCTTCACTGTCACTTGAAGTGGTGGTGGGCAACAGAAGCTCAGAATGGGGCTGCCTCAAATGGGGGCTTGGCAGCCCTAGTATACATGACTCGGGGTGCCGCAACAGTTATTGCAGCATTCTAGGTCATGTGCCGATTCCCCAAGCATTAATTGTTTGTGGGTACGTATAGTCTCTTCGGAATGTCTGCTGAATGCATCTAGGCAGACCAGCAAGTGCAATATCTCTCTCCGCAAGTGTTCATTAAGCATATCATGTGGTGTAAACAGAGATTCTTTCATCATCCATAAGAAGCCATCATATCCATTTATTTTACCCATTTGTATAGGGTGGGGAAGGGAAGGCAGCATGATATAACCCAGTCTTGTCAGATCTCAGATGCTAAGCAGGGTCATGGGAGACCACCAAGGAAGACTCTGCAGAGGAAGGCAATGGCAAACCACCTCTGCTTCTCACTTGCCTTGAAAGCCCCAGAGGGCGGTGCCATCAGTCAGTTGTGACTTGACAGCACTTAGGCAGGGGGAAATAGCTGGAAGGATAATAGTTAAGCAGCCCCCATTCCATTTCTCCATTGAATACTGGAGAAAACAAAGACCTAATAAGTTACTGGTTCTCTAGTGAGGAAGTAATTGGTCTCCAAAGAAATCTTGTTCTGATGGAAATCTATCCTGGGTAGACCAGGACCCAATGGGCCAGTTCATTTCTTGAAAGAAACTTCAGCAAACCATTTCAACCAGAATAAAAGCACTTCAGCCACACAGCCATCCTGCCAAAAGAAAGCCGTCAGCGTAATCTCTGCTCTTTCCACCAAAAAGACCATATGCAGTCCCAGAGTAATACAAGGAATGAGGCCACAATGTTAGGTTGACTGCACGTTCCTGGCTGGTTTTAGGAGAATGCTGTGAACAATTGAGGAACAAAACTTTGGAGTACTACACAAAAGGAGCTGACATGTGAATCCAAGGAGAAGAGGTTTGCCGAGGCATCCTATCCGAAAAAAGATTTGTGAGATTGTGAAACTTTTGGCATTCCCAGCAGACCAAAGATGTTTGCTGGGTTAGTCTAGCAATGCACTTCTTTCTTTATTAGGAAGAAGTGGGAACTCAGATTTCATGGACACAGATTGGCTACGTCAGATCATCTAAGCCTGCATTCTTGCTTTGACCCACCAGTTAGAGACTTTAGTGCACTGAATTGTGTACTGAATTAAAGGATACACCCTACCATCCGCCCTGAGCCCCCCTGTTTGGGGAGGGCGGACTCTAAATTTAAGACAATAAATAAATAAATATTATCACCACCATCCACACCAAGAATCAGATAAAGAAGTTTTGCTTCCCACAGTTTGCCTTGTTGCCAATAAGATCTGTCCTCCAGAAGAAGTTGTACAGTGGGGCCACAGTGCAGAAGTTCTTGCTACTGATCTTCAGTGCTGAACCACAGGGATTCCTGCTTCCTCCCCAAATTTTGACAAAGCCCTGAGTCTGAGGCCTCTGCTAGACGGAGCAGCACTTTGAAAGAAATGGAAAGGTAAAGAAATGGGGGATAAAATCAAGAAGACTGAAGTGGGGAAGGTACGGGGAGGGGGTTGAACGGATCCAAGAGAAAGGATTTGGGTTTCTTCAATGAAATCTGGATAGATTATTATAGACTGTTGACCCAAAGGGGGAGCAGATAACAAGAAAATTATTTCTGATAGCACGTCCCTGTCCTATACTGGATTCTGGGCAGTTTGTGTTAACAGCAGAATAGAATAGTTTCCTTGTTGAACAGAAGTTTTGATTAATACATATGAACGCATGAAGTTGCCTTATACTGAATCAGCCCGTTTGTCCATTAAATCAGTATCATCCACTCAGACAGGCAGCAGCTCTCCAGGATCTCAGGAAGAGATCTTTCACATCAGCTACTGTGATCCTATCCACTGGAGGTGCCGGGGATTGAACCTGGGGCCATCTGCATGCCAAGCAGAGGCTCTTCTACTGAGCCACAGCCCCTCCCCATCTTCAGATCGGGAAATTTCTGGAGATTTGGAAGGGGAGGGAGCTCAGAAGATACCTGATAGTATAAAGTCCGCTTTCCAAAGTTGTCACTTCCTCCAGGGGATCTGAGCTCTGAAGTCTGAAGATCAGTTGCAATTGCAGGAAATCCCCAGTCCCCACCTGGAGGTTGGCAACACTACTAAACAGTGGTTCTAATTGGCACTTATTGTAGGAGAGTGAAATCCCAGGGTTCAGCTATGCAGGATGACTTCTTGAATTTTCAAACACCCTTCTTTTCTTTAGCCTCAGCAATTGCATAATCAAGGAGGGAAACAGGATATTCATGAGCTTTTACTTGATGAATTTAAAGCATTTGGTGGGGGAGTTTTTTTCCAGTGTGAAAATGCTGGGGGGGGGGGAGAGGATAAAAGTATTTTAAAAAGAAAGCATTGGTTAAAACATAGGTTAGCTAGATAGGCTAACAAGTCAAACTAATGTTTTTTTTTTAATACTTCCATCTAAGCAGGTCTATTCACAATCCTTTTAAAGTCCACTCAATGGGGCTTACTCCCAGGAAAGCATAGGGTTGAAAGTAAAAGGTATCCCCATTTCTCCCCAAAGGACAAAATCAGGACAAAATAACAATTGTGTTTTCCCAGGAACAGATAATCGAAAATAAACTGGAACTTAGAGGCAATCTGAGTTTTAAAACCTTCTATCATTAACAGACTTGCTCAGATCCTGCAAACTGGAGGATGTGGCTACTTTTATTGAGTCAAGCCATCTCATTTTAGGTCTTCCCCTTTTCCTACTGCCTTCCACTTTTCCTAGCATTATTGACTTTTCCAGCAAATCTTGTCTTCTCATAATGTGACCAAAGTACAATAGCCTCAGTTTTGTCATTTTAGCTTCTAGCGAGAATTCAGGCTAGATTTGATCCAGTTCCGACTTACCTGTCTCTATAATATAATATGACCTGACTGGATCTCTGTGGGGTAAGGGAGCGAGAAAAGGCCCATGGGGATGACAGGAAAGATGGCTCCCTGGGAGAGCTATGCTACTTCTGTTGCATAATATTGCCATTTTCTGAGGAGCAATTCTCATGTGTGACCCAATCAGATCATAGACCACAGGAATTTTGTTTCTAAGCACCACTGTGAAACCATCCTCTGCCCCCGATCAAGGTTATCAAGCTCCAGATGGGGCCTGGATTTCTCCCAAAATGACAGTCTCCAGACTAGAGTATTTAGTCCCCTTGGAGAAAATGGCAGCTTCAGAAAGTGTGCTGTATGGCATCCCATTCCTGCTAAGCATCCTTTCCTCTTCAAATTCTACCACAAAATCTCTAGGAATTTTCCAACCTGGAGTTGCCTCAAATGCCTGAGGGAGAAAGATCTTGGTACACCCCACAAGGCTCTTTTGAGGCACAAGCAACTGCTTAGGAGAGCATGTCCATCAAGGAACATGCATCACAAAATGTGCTCAAGCCCTCCTGATTTTAAAGCTACTGTTTTGTCTTTCTCTACAGCAGTTAAAGCCAAGAGATATATGTGCTGTGCATCTATATCTCCCTCTCCATTTGAGACATACACTGAAGATATGGTTGGTGGCACCCAAATTAAATGTTGATGTCATGCCTATTTGATCCCATTCCTGGAGAAACTGATATAGTAGGTAACTTTTCCTCACTGAATTCCACCCCCCCCCCAATATTATTATGACATGTAAATTAGTTCACTCTGCCAGGCTACTGAGAATCCAGGCCGAGCTACATTGTGTAGGAGAAATAGAGTTTCCTTAGTCTCACAGATCCAAAGGAGTTAGCCAGGTTAGTCTGTAGTTGTAAAATAGTAGAGTCCAGTAGCACCTTAGAGACTAACCAACTTTATTGTGGCATAAGCTTTTGAGAACCACAGCTCTCTTCTACAGATGCATCTGATGAAAAGAGCTGTGGTTCTTGAAAGCTTATGCTACAATAAAATTGGTTAGTCTTGAAGGAGCCACTAGACTCTTTACTATTTAACCGCACACTTTTTTATCAATAACAACGAATGTTTTAAATATGGTACCGGCAGGAAGGAAAGGGGGCAGCTTGTGAGGATGAAGGGTAGAGACAGAAACAACCAGCAGTGAGATGTCGTGATTCTCACTCTGATGAAACCCTCTTTCGAAGGCAGTCGTAGGAAGGCCTTCTCCACTATTTCCTTCCACATAGTGGTGGTGACCCTTTTCTATGGCTCTGTGGCAGGCATGTACTTAGCTCCTGACGGAGAAAATCAGAGAGAGATTGCTAAGGCGATAACACTTTTCTACGCTTCTGCTACACCATTTCTGGACCCCATGATTTATTGTTTGAGGAATGATCAGGTAAAGGAGGCATTACGAAGGTTGTCCATAGGAATTTGAAGGAACATTTTAAAAATAAATCAAAAAGCTTTGTACGATCTTTAAAAAATCGTTGCAGTACATATATATAAAGTCTTTAAAATACAAAAGAACATGTCAGAAAAATAGAATTCATTACACCAAGGAGAACCTTTGCATCTTCCTTGTTAACGTTTAAAACCACCTCCATCCTTCTCAGAATCCTACTATATAATTCCCTTAGTGTCTTCTCGACGACGCACGTTTAAGCTGGTGCGCGTGCATAAAAGGGCGCACCAGCATAAAAGGGCGCTGGGGAAGGCTGCCAATGGAGGGTGCGGGCTAGGTAGCCCAGCTGGAGGAAGAGGGCGGCGCAGGAAGAACGACACGCTGAAGTCCCGGTGGAGCCCGGGTGACGGCGAAATGCCTGTCCCCCTCAGAGCCCCGCCAAGCCACGCCGTGGCGCACTTGGCAGGGCCCAGGCAGGAGAAATACCCATCCCCCTTGGAGCCCTGCCACGCAGTGCCGCGCTGCTCTCGGCGGGGCCTGGGCAGGCAAAATGTCCATCACCTTCGGATCCCTGCCCAAACGCTACTGCCTCCTTACCTGCCATTCCTCCCCACACCCCCACCTGCCTCTGAGCCCTCCCCAAACCCCCATTGCCACCCTACCTGCCATTCCTCCCCACAACCCCACCTGCTTCTGAGCCCTCCCCAACCCCCCACTGCCACCCTACCTGCCATTCCTCCCCACACCCCCACCTGCCTCTGAGTCCTCCCCAAACCCCACTGCCTCCTTATCTGCCATTCCTTCCCACACCCCCACCTGCCTCTGAGCCCTCCCCAAACCCCCACTGCCACCCTACCTGCCATTCCTCCCCACACCCCACCTGCCTCTGAGCCCTCCCCAAACCCCCACTGCCACCCTACCTGCCATTCCTCCCCACACCCCACCTGCCTCTGAGCCCTCCCCAAACCCCCACTGCCACCCTACCTGCCATTCCTTCCCACACCCCCACTTGCTTCTGAGCCCTCCCCAAACTCCCAATGCCTCCCTACCTGCCATTTCTCCCCACACCCCACCTGCTTCTGAGCCCTCCCCAAACCCCCAATTCCTCCCTACCTGCCATTCCTCCCCACACCCCCACCTGCCTCTGAGCCCTCCCCAACCCCCACTGCCTCCTTACCTGCCATTCCTCCCCACACCCCCACCTGCCTCTGAGCCCTCCCCAACCCCCACTGCCTCCTTACCTGCCATTCCTTCCAACACCCCCACCTGCCTCTGAGCCCTCCCCAACCCCCACTGCCTCCTTACCTGCCATTCCTCCCCAAACCCCCACCTGCCTCTGAGCCCTCCCCAACCCCCACTGCCTCCTTACCTGCCATTCCTCCCCACACCCCCACCTGCCTCTGAGCCCTCCCCAACCCCCACTGCCTCCTTACCTGCCATTCCTCCCCACACCCCCACCTGCCTCTGAGCCCTCCCAACCCCCACTGCCTCCTTACCTACCATTCCTCCCCACACCCCCACCTGCCTCTGAGCCCTCCCCAAACCCCCATTGCCACCCTACCTGCCATTCCTCCCCAAACCCCCACCTGCTTCTGAGCCCTCCCCAACCCCCACTGCCTCCTTACCTGCCATTCCTCCCCACACCCCCCACCTGCCTCTGAGCCCTCCCCAACCCCCACTGCCTCCTTACCTGCCATTCCTCCCCACACCCCCACCTGCCTCTGAGCCCTCCCCAACCCCCACTGCCTCCTTACCTGCCATTCCTCCCCAAACCCCCACCTGCCTAGAAGCCCTCCCCAAACCCCACTGCCTCCTTATCTGCCATTCCTCCCCACACCCCCACCTGCCTCTGAGCCCTCCGCAAACCCCCATTGCCACCCTACCTGCCATTCCTCCCAACACCCCACCTGCCTCTGAGCCCTCCCCAAACCCCCACTGCCACCCTACCTGCCATTCCTCCCCACACCCCACCTGCCTCTGAGCCCTCCCCAAACCCCCAATGCCTCCCTACCTGCCATTCCTCCCCACACCCCCACCTGCCTCTGAGCCCTCCCCAACCCCCACTGCCTCCTTACCTGCCATTCCTCCCCACACCCCCACCTGCCTCTGAGCCCTCCCCAACCCCCCATTGCCACCCTAACTGCCATTCCTCCCCAAACCCCCACCTGCTTCTGAGCCCTCCCCAACCCCCACTGCCTCCTTACCTGCCATTCCTCCCCAAACCCCCACCTGCCTAGAAGCCCTCCCCAAACCCCACTGCCTCCTTATCTGCCATTCCTCCCCACACCCCCACCTGCCTCTGAGCCCTCCGCAAACCCCCATTGCCACCCTACCTGCCATTCCTCCCAACACCCCACCTGCCTCTGAGCCCTCCCCAAACCCCCACTGCCACCCTACCTGCCATTCCTCCCCACACCCCACCTGCCTCTGAGCCCTCCCCAAACCCCCAATGCCTCCCTACCTGCCATTCCTCCCCACACCCCCACCTGCCTCTGAGCCCTCCCCAACCCCCACTGCCTCCTTACCTGCCATTCCTCCCCACACCCCCACCTGCCTCTGAGCCCTCCCCAACCCCCCCTTGCCACCCTACCTGCCATTCCTCCCAACACCCCCACCTGCCTCTGAGCCCTCCCCAACCCCCACTGCCTCCTTACCTGCCATTCCTTCCAACACCCCCACCTGCCTCTGAGCCCTCCCCAACCCCCACTGCCTCCTTACCTGCCATTCCTCCCCACACCCCCACCTGCTTCTGAGCCCTCCCCAACCCCCACTGCCTCCTTACCTGCCATTCCTCCCCACACCCCCACCTGCCTCTGAGCCCTCCCCAAACCCCCCTTGCCACCCTACCTGCCATTCCTCCCAACACCCACCTACGTCTGAACCCTCCCCAACCCCCACTGCCTCCTTACCTGCCATTCCTCCCCACACCCCCTCCTGCCTCTGAGCCCTCCCCAACCCCCACTGCCTCCTTACCTGCCATTCCTCCCCACACCCCCACCTGCCTCTGAGCCCTCCCCAACCCCCACTGCCTCCTTACCTGCCATTCCTCCCCAAACCCCCACCTGCCTCTGAGCCCTCCCCAAACCCCCACTGCCTCCCTACCTGCCATTCCTCCCCAAACCCCCACCTGCCTCTGAGCCCTCCCCAACCCCTTCTGCCTCCTTACCTGCCATTCCTCCCCACACCCCACCTGCCTCTGAGCCCTCCCCAACCCCCCATTGCCACCCTACCTGCCATTCCTTCCCACACCCCTCCTGCCTCTCAGACCTCCCCAGACCCCCTTGCCCCTCTACCTGCCAATCCTCCCCAGACCCCTTCTGCCTCTCCACCCTTCCCAAACCCCCATTGCCTCCCTACCTGCCATCCCTCCCCAGTCCCCTCCTTCTTTTCAACTCTCCCCAGACCCCCCTTTCCCCCCACCTGCCAGTCCTTCCTAACCACCCCCTTCCACCAGCCCTCCCCAGCCCCAATTTTCTAGAGCCCGTTGTATTTATTTGCACAACGGGCTCTGTTTCCAGTAATAAATAGTTCTGAAGCATTCAGGGAGGAGAAAGAACTGCTCCCAGCCTTCCCTAAATGGCCTGCCTTCTTAGCATATGATGAGTCAAGAGAATGCTAGACAATGGTTGTTGTGGGTTTTCCAGGCTGTATTGCCGTGGTCTTGGCATTGTAGTTCCTGACGTTTCGCCAGCAGCTGTGGCTGGCATCTTCAGAGGTGTAGCACCAAAAGACAGAGATCTCTCAGTGTCACAGTGTGGAAAAGTTGTTGGCAGGTCATTTGTATCTACTCAGGAGGGGTGGGGTTGAGCTGAGTCATCCTGTAAGAGTTTCCCAGGGTGTGGAATGCTAATGGCGGGAGGCTTCACTGTATCCTGAGGAGGTTCTTTTGCATATGGATTGGTGCTTGATGTGCTAATCTTCTCTGCAGGGCTATTGTCGAGTATAGAGTGTTTTGTTAGCCTGGTGTTTTTCAGAACTGGAAACCATGCTCTGTTCATTCTTAAGGTTTCTTCTTTCCTGTTGAAGTTTTGCTTATGCTTGTGAATTTCAATGGCTTCCCTGTGCAGTCTGACAAAGTAGTTGGAAGTGTTGTCCAGTATTTTGGTGTCCTGGAATAAGATACTGTGCCCTGTTTGAGTTAGGCTATGTTCAGCCACTGCTGATTTTTCAGGTTGTCCAAGTCTGCAGTGTCTGTCATGTTCTTTTATTCTTGTCTGGATGCTACGCTTTGTGGTCCCGATGTAAACTTGTCCACAGCTGCAGGGTATATGGTATACTCCTGCAGAGGTGAGGGGATCTCTACTGTCTTTTGCTGATCGTAGCATCTGTTGTATTTTTCGGGTGGGTCTGAATACTGCTTGAAGGTTATGCTTTTTCATAAGCTTTCCCATCTGATCAGTAATTCCTTTGATATATGGCAAAAACACTTTTCCTGTAGGAGACTGTTTTTCCTTGCTTGTTTGATTCATCCTGGGTTTGATTGCTCTTCGGATTTCATTTCTGGAGTAGCCATTTGCCTGAAGTGCGTGGTTTAGATGATTAATTTCATCATTGAGAAAGTGCGGCTCACATATCCGTCTTGCACGATCCACTAATATTTTCATTATGCCTCTTTTCCGTCGGGGGTGGTGATTGGAGTTTTTGTGTAAGTACCGATCAGTGTGAGTTGGTTTCCTGTAGACCTTGTGACCTAACTGAAAGTTTGCTTTGCGGATGACCAAGGTATCCAGAAATGGGAGTTTTCCCTCGATTTCTTTCTCCATTGTGAATTGTATGTTCAGGTGGATGTTGTTGAGATGATTCAAAAACCCCATCAATTCTTCCTCCCCATGGCTCCAAATGATAAATGTATCATCCACAAAGCGCAACCATACACTGGGTTTGTGGAGTGCTGATTATAGAGCTGTTTTTTCAAAATGTTCCATGTAGAAGTTTGCTATAACTGGGCTGAGAGGGCTCCCCATGGCCACCCCATCCATCTGTTCATAGAATTCGTTATCCCATTGGAAGTAACTGGTTGTCAGACCATGATGGAATAACCTTCAAGCAGTATTCAGACCCACCCGAAAATACAACAGATGCTATGATCAACAAAAGACAGTAGAGACCCCCTCACCTCACCTCCACACTGTGACACTGAGAGATCTCTGTCTTTTGGTGCTACACCTCTGAAGATGCCAGCCACAGCTGCTGGCGAAACGTCAGGAACTACAATGCCAAGACCACGGCAATACAGCCCAGAAAACCCACAACAACCATTGTTCTCCGGCCGTGAAAGCCTTCGACAATACAATGCTAGACAATGTTTGCTTATGGTATATGTTTTTTCTGTTATTATATTCCAGATGGAACTGGCCAATGAGACCAGAGTTCAGGAATTCGTTTTGCTGGGGTTTGGAGTCGGGCAACAGGGACGGCTTCTGCTCCTCATCTTCTTTGGCATTCTCTATGTGATCACGTTGGCTGAGAACTTCACCATCATTGCACTGGTAGTTCTAGACTCCCACTTGTCCCGGCTTCCCATGTACATCCTGCTGGGCAACTTCGCCTGGCTGGAGATCTGTTTTGTGAGCAATACTGCCCCCCGGATGCTCTTTGACTTGGCATCCCCTTATGGGATCATTTCCTTCCGTGACTGCTTCCTGCAGTTCTACTTCTTCTTCTCCTTCGGTGTCACTGAAAATTTCTTTCTCTCAGCCATGGCCTTGGACCGATACTTGGCCATCTGTCATCCCCTCTACTACCCACAAATTATGACTCCAGAGACCTGCCACAATCTGGTGGTTGCTTGCTGGATCTGTGGGTTCTTGGGATATCTTGTTCCAGTGCTTGTGGTCTCGAAGCTGACCTTCTGTGGTGCCAATGTCATTGACCATTTTATGTGTGACACTGGGCCACTTCTTTCCCTGGCCTGCCCTCCACTCGGAATTGCCCCCCTTGTTTGCCAGATTTTTGGGAGTTTTCTAATTATAGTCAATGTGTTGTTCGCTCTATTATCCTATGGCAGTGTGATTTTCACCCTGATGAGGCCCTCTTTTGAAGGCAGTCGTAGGAAGGCCTTCTCAACCATTTCATTCCACCTGGTAGTGGTGACACTTTTCTATGGCCCTGTGGGAGGGATGTACTTACTTCCAGATGGAAAACATCAGTCAAATGTTACAAAGATTGTAACACTCTTTTACACTTCTCTCACACCCTTCCTGAACCCTATGATTTACTGTCTGAGGAATGATCAGGTAAAGGAAGCAGTGGGCAGGTTGCAGAGGAGAAAGGCGAGATGCTGGAGAAGAAAGGTGTTGATGTAAAAAGGGGCAAGGAGTTAAGCAAGCAAAGGGAAAATAACTTTGCTGTGGAAAAGATAACATTTTTATCTTTTGAATGTTGATGGAGTCTGGCTTTTGCTCTTTCTTATCACAATGTTCCGATATGAAGCTGAAAGGTGAGTTGGGGAAGAATTTTTCAACATAAGTTGAAAATCAGAAGATAAGACAGAATTCCTAGGGTGAATGGTCCAACCAGATGCACTTTTGGTTTAACATTTGGTAAAGGATGGTTGTGCATGCAAATGGAACCATATGCTCCACATATAGAATTGCCCATTCCATTTGAAACTGATAGTTTTTGCTCATATGGGATATGATAAACAGATTGCTCATGACTCTTGTGATTTTCTTTCTGCATATTAATAAAATCCCTTTATTGTGTTTTTGCTCCTGTTGTCAATCCTTTCAGTATGCTTTTAACATTTATTATTATTGTTTTGCTGGGTATTAAAAAAAAATTATGTATACCTAGCTTTTCTCCTCCAAAGGGTTTGGAAGCATCTTGCAACAATACAGCTATATGACATAAATAAACCAATCCAACAAACAAAGCAAGAATGAATATCTTCAGCCAGCCATGGATGCAATGTACCACCAAAGAGCCATGGTCAAAGAATCAATGACCGTGAGCCTTTGTCTCTTACTCTTCAGCTGCAAGAAAGCCTTATGCTTCTTTATACCTGGAACAGGAAGGGAAAGCAAAAGCTCAGCAAGTATGTTCCTCTCCACCTTCCTCTCTCTGCAGATATATATATAATTTGCTTATAATCAGGGCTTTTTTTCTGGGAAAAAGAAGTGGTGGAACTCAGTGGGTTGCCAGCACAGTGGGCAGCTCCTGGAGGGAGGTGGTGCCCCTGGTACCAGATGCATACACACAAAGTGCATGCATGCTCCCAGGCCCACACAATGATGTCACTTTGAGTCCGCTGGAACAAGGGGGGAGTTTTTTAAAGTTTAAATCACCCTCAGTGAAAATGGTCACACGGCTGGTGGCACCGCCCCTGATCTCCAGACAGAGGGAAGTTTAGATCGCCCTCCATGCCATGGAGCGGAGAGCAATCTAAACTCCCCTCTGTCTGGAGATCAGGGGGCAGGGCCACCAGCCATGTGACCATTTTCAAGAGGTGCCGGAACTCCATTCCATCACGTTCCTGCTGAAAAAATGCCCTGCTAATAATACAATTTATCATATTATTTTAGGATAAATTGGAAAGCCAAAAAAGAAAATATGTATTTATTTATGTTATTTAGTGTTTCAGCATGGAAAGTTGTGACTTTGGTGATGTTCATTTTTTGAACTGTTTAGTTATTTTCCCTTCATCCCTTAAGGCCAAAAGCCTGAGCCGTAGTTTCAGTTTCACTTCCTTTTCTCGTTGTTGGCTGTTTGTTTCTACTCAGCGGAGGCCAGGAAGGCTCTGCTTTTGTTCTAATAAAAATTTCAATATTCCTGGCATGGTGCACTTATGGAATTATTACATTTAGAGTCCGTCTTTCTTACTGGGACTCGAGGCAAATTTTGGGTTTGACATAGGCTGATTCTGCACACATTGGATAATGCACTTTCAATGTACTTTATCAATCGTTTGAGGTGGATTTTTTGTTCCGCACACAAAAAAATCCATTCCAGATGATCTATAAAGAGGGTTGGAAGTGCATTATCCAACATGTCATATAGTCAATTTCAAACACAGTTCAATACATGTGTAATAGTGTATATCTTACATACCAAAAGCCAAATGGTCTTGACCTGCCGATGCTTAAATCCAGAGACTGGAACCATGAATGGACAAGACAGATCTTCCTACATGCCTCAAAAAAGCCCCAGGTTTGTATAAAAATCTGAAATGAGGTATCAGTGGGTTATCTGTGTGTAAAGTTTCATCAAGTCACGACTGACTTGCGGTGACTCCAGGAAGGGGTCTCAAGGCAAATGAGAAGTAGAAGTAAAAAATCCAAAATTATAAAGGGAGCCTCTACAGCTTTAAAAAGCGTAGGCACTTGTCTGTATTGCTGACAACCTTACATACACAAAAACTGTGCTTAGGGACTGTACACTTTAGGGTGTTAAACATCGTACACTCCCAAGCAGTTTCGTCTGTGCTGTTGGGATTCCAATATTTTTTTTCTGTTTTTGGCTCTGTCTCTATCAAAAAGTTTGTTTGGAAGCTGCTGCAGTCTGGAATTGGGCTGTGTGGGGCTATAAATTGCTACTTTATTTGACTCCTACAGTCATTCATGGTCCTGCAACCAAGTCCCATCATCAAAGGCTCCATTGACAAAGACTCTGTAGGTTCATCCTGGGAATACAGTGCAATTACCATTCATAATTTTCTGCTCGACATGACTTGATGTTAAAACAGAACATCATAACATATTTTACAACCTCGAGTTCAGTTCACACATATTCCCATTTTTCCAATTTGTGCATGTAAAGATATCTCGAGCCAAAACAAGGAGTAGGAGAACTCCAAAGATATGTGTGCAGGAAGAAGCATGAAAGATCTTGGGAGCTGCTAGTTATCCCAGCTGAGGCACTTACTCCCCAAGGTGATTTGGAAATAGAGCCACTTTTCTCAGAAAACTCCCCAAGCAAATTTCCCAGATGAAAGCATCAGGAAAGGTCCTTTTAAAAGGTTGTAGTCCTCATATACACAACCCACAATCAACCTGCCTGTAGTCAATTTTCAGTGCAGTCGCTTCTCCGTCCTCTACTGAAATAATATAATAAGTCATTATAGAAGGAATAATATGTGCCCTCTAAATGTGACCATCTTCTCTAAATCATGGCTATTGCTGGTGGGAGAAGTGATCTTACACTACTGAGGTATGAAGACGTGGGCTCTTCCTAAAAGGAAAGGAAGTCTGGAATGTGACTCCCAGAAGGCTCGATTTCCTAAGGTGGCATCTAACAAGATTGGTATGAATTTTTCATGACTTTCTTCTTCCCATTAACAACATTATTTGATACAAGTAAACTAATATTGGGGTTTATTTTAGTTTGTACCGTATAAACAGTGGATGTGCAGAAGGGAAAACCAATCTCTAGCAGATCACTTATTCTTTGCTGGATGAGGAGATTTTTGCAAATAATTCTAGACTAATTTGCACCAGGAAATGGATCCAGGTAGATCCAGGAAAGCACTTCTCACACTTCCATTCAGGGCAGTGTATTTCACACAACCAAATTATGCCAGGAACTGTTCAGAAAAATTGAATATGTATTACTGCTTTATAAATTTAAAACGTTAGTGGGCTGTTGAGGTAATAAAAAAATTACTGAACTCAGTCCAGCCCTTCTATAAGCTTGTGATGAAGACTCTTATTTTTTGTAAGGATCAGTTTTCCTCCAGTTCTGGCTTCCTTCCACAAATTAGCACTGACCTAGTTTTTAATTTCTTTCAAGTCCGCTCCTTCCTTTGGTATTAGTGAAATCATGGCTTCTTTCCAAGTCTCTGGTAAGGATTCTGTATCCCATATTTTTTCCATCAAGCACTTGAATGGGGCTATTAGGGTCTCTTCAAAACATTGGTAGAATTCAGCTGGAATGCCATCTGGTCCTGGAGATTTCCCCTTATTTTGTCTTTTAATTGCCTGTGCTGTTTTGCTCATTTAAAATTTTTCTCTGTTCTTCCTTAAATTTCTTCAGTCCCATGTTCTTTAAATATGCTTCTTGTTGCTCTGGATGGACAGTCATTTTCCCGTAAAGCTTCTTATAAAAGAATTCTACCACCTTCTTTATTTCCTCCTGGAGTATTTTCTCTTCTCCTTTTCCATCCCTTAATGATATCATTTGTCTTTTACAGTTTTCTCTTCTTAATTTGTAAGCTAGCCTCCTTGTGGGTTCATTTGCATTTTCAAAGTAATCTAATTTTGCAAATTTAATTTTTTTCTCCATCTCCTCCGTCAATATCAAGTTAAGTTTATGTTGCAGTATCTTTATCTTCAGTTTTACTGTATCTTTTCCAGAGGTGTCTTTTAGGTTATCTTCCTCTTCTTTTAAATTCCTTTCCAATTTCTGGTAGTCTTTGTTTCTCTTTCTTTTTCTGTGCTGCGTATCTGATTGCCGAGTCCTCTAAAAAAAGCTTGACTTACATCCCACACTATATCCACAGTTGTTTCATTTTTTAGATTTTGTTTAAAACACTATTCCATTTCTTTGGAAACCGTTTCTTTAAATTTTCTGTCCTTTAATAGGCCTATATTCAGCCTCCACCTAAATTGTCTTCTTTTTTCTTTTATCCTTATTGTCAGAGGGTTGTGATCTCCAATCACTTGCAGTAAAGTATCTATTTCTTCCATGTCCGCCACTGCTGATGTGGAGGCCCAGCACATATCTATTCGTGACCAAGATTTGTGTCTATCAGATTAGAAGGTATAATCGGTTGAATTCGGGTTTCGTATTCTCCATAAATCCACAAGGGCCATTTCCTCTGCAAATTCAAAAAATTCCTTGAGGAAGGTTTCCCCGCCCCCCTTTTTCCTGTTCTTCACCTGTTTCCTATGCAAACTTTTGTCTACCACCACATTAAAGTCTCCCATTATATATATGTCATTGTAATTCAAGTGGGATATACGCTCTGAGAGTTTTGGGTAGAATTTTTCTTTTTGTTCATTTGGGGCATAAATGTTCACAACTAAAGTTTTTCTTTGGCCTTTCTGGAATTCAGTCATTAAGATTCTTCCTTGGTAACAAGCATAAATTAGTTTTGGATTCAATCTTTCCTGTATATATGTTACTAATCCTCTTTTCTTTACTTGTTCTGCCGCGATAAATGGGGATCCCAAATTCTTGCAGTTCAGCAACCTTCTTTCTTTATCCTTAATATGCCTTTCTTGAAGACATATTATCTCTACCTTAATTTTTTTCAAATATGCAAATGTTCTTCTTCTTTTTTGAGGGGAGTTCCATCCATTAACATTCATTGAAAATATTTCTAGAGAGTTTTTGGGCATTCTTTCTTGTCTCTCTTACTACTTGGTTTGTTTTCCTCCTTGCTTTACTTTCTAGTCTTCACACCACCCCTTGCTTCATCTTTTTTTTCCGATTCTGACAATGAGCTTGCATCTTCTCCTCCTTTATTCTCCTCCAATTTCTGGTTCTGCAACAAGTTCTTTTGGATGAATGATTGAGCTTTATGTATCGAGTTAATATTGAATCTTTGACCTTTAAAGTTGAAAAGTAGTCCCTCTGGTATCAGCCATCTGTATTGTATACCATTTGTGCATAACAGGTCTGTCAAAAATCCATATTCCCGTCTCTTAATCCGTACCTCCCATGGGATGTCTCTTAGAACTGTTATCTCTTCATCTTGGTACTTCAGTGGAGTTTCTCGTGTTGCTTTAAGGATTTCATCTCTAATTCTGCACCTAACAAATCTTACGTGAATTTCCCTTGGCTTTTTGTTCTTCCTTGCAAAGGATGAGTTTACTCTGTAGGCCACGTCTATCTCTGTTTCCATTTCTTCTGACTGTGTATTTAGTGCCACTGCCAACATTCCCGCTGCCAACTCTAAAGTGTTTTCTCCTTTTCCCTTAACATTCTGCAATTGCAACAACGTTGCCGACTTCTCCATCTGAAGAGCTATCAATTTAGCTTCCATCGTCATTTGACTTTTTGTTATTCCCACTACCTTATCTTTTGTTTGTTGATTCTTCTCTTCTATATTTTGAACTTTACTAGTTAGTTCAGCTGCCTCTTTTTTAGCTTCTCTCATCTCAGTCTGGAACCCCTCAAATTTCTCATTCATGGTCTTTATTTGGTCCAATATTTGGGCCATACATACTTCAGTTGTCTGAACTGATGTTTGTGAGAATAATAATAATAATAATAATAATAATAATAATAATAATAATTATTATTATTATATTTTTTCCTTCTGGATATGTGCATGTATTTTTTTTCTTTCTCTCTCTTTGTTTTTCAATTTTTAACTATTGCTGGTCATTACATTGTTAACATCTGATTGGATTATAAAGCTGAGAAAATTTGGGACTGGATTAAACTCTTCAGTGAATTCTAAAGTGATTAACCCCCCCCTTCCCCCCCCTTCTCTTTCTTTCTCTTTTTTCTCATTTTGGCTGGTATGTGTGCTTTGAGCTTTCAAAATGGAATGCAGCCTGATTTAAACTGCGTAGTGATTTTTTTGTTGGCTACAGCTTCAAAGAAGGGAAGACCTTTATGGTAACAACTTCTGGGACATAATTGGGTGGATGAGTCCATGTTGGTTGTCTCTTTTAGAATGATACCTAAACACTGGCTGGGTGTTTAGATTTGATGTGAATATTTGGGAACATTGTGGTCTGTGAAATAATATTTTCTTTGCTCTTTAAGCTAGTAGAAACAGAGGAATGGAATAACTTCTGCGACTGAGTTGAGGGAAGATAGTAAAATAAAGAAGGGGATCTTCTAATTAAAGATGATGCCAGCTAAGGAAAAGAAAAAGACCATTTCAATTCACTCCTTTCCTCATTTAATCTACTTAAATAGAGATAGTAATCAGTTAGTTTCCTCCACTCAGGTCATCAAACACCAAATTTTCTGTGGAATCACAGAATTACTGAGCTGGAAGGGGTCATAAAGACCTTCTAGTCCAACCCCCTGCCCCAAGCAGGATGAGCCTAAAGCATCTCTGACAAATATTCATCCAGCCTCTTCTTGAAAACTGCCAGTGAAGGGGAGCTTCGGGTCCTATCCTCTGCTGCCAACTGGAATGGCTCCTTGCCCTCCTCCACTCGGCCGTGGAGAGTGCAGCCAAGTCACAGCTGACTTATGCTGACCTGTGCTAGGTTTTTCAAGGCAAGAGACTAACAGAGGTGGTTTGCCACTGCCTACCTCTGGGGCGGGGAGGGGGTTACACAGGGGTCAGCATCAGGAGTGTGATGATGTCACTTCTGGGGAACACCTGGAAGCAATGGCAAAAGTTCTAGAAATCATCAGAATCTCCATGATAATCATGCTCACAACAGCAGTGAGGTTTTTAAAAAAAATCTCCACCCTCACTTGAAGTGGTGGTGGGCCACAGAAGCTCAGAATGGGGCTGCCCCAAATGGGGGCTTGGCAGCCCTAGTATACATGACCTGGGGTGCCGCAACAGTTATTGCAGCATTCTAGGTCATGCGCACATTCCCCAAGCATTAGTTGTTTGTGGGTACGTATAGTCTCCCAGCAAATGCAATATCTCTCTCCCCAAGTGTCCATTAAGCATATCATGTGGTGTAAACAGAGATACTTTCATCATCCATAAGAAGCCATCATATCCATTTATTTTACCCTTTTGTATAGGGTGGGGAAGGGAAGGCAGCATGATATAACCCAGTCTTGTCAGATCTCAGATGCTAAAGCCAAACCAACAAGGGAACCACCCGGATAGTAATTGCAAACCAAACAGGTCTGGGAATACACAATAAGCCAACAATTCCGTTTGGAAATTATGGAGGTATGGTTGGCAGCAGCAGCAGCAGCAAATAGGAAGAGCGGTTCTATTTCTTCCTTTCTGCCATGGCCTTGGACCGGTACTTGGCTATCTGCCACCCCCTTCACTACCCACAACTCATGACTCAAGAGTCCTGCTACAACCTTGTCATTGCTAGTTGGATCTGCGGTTTTATGGGATACGTCATCCCAGTGATTATGATGTCCAAGATGTCTTTCTGCGGCCCCAACATCATCGATCATTTTTTGTGTGATCCAGGTCCTATTCTGTCCCTGGCCTGTCCCCCATTAGGAATGGCCCCCATTGTTTTCCAAATTAGTGCAAATGTTCTTATTATGAGCAATGTGGTTTGCCATTTGTGTTACTAAATACGGATCAGAAACATGGTTGAATCGGATTTCAAACCACAGTGAGGTGGGAGACCTGGAGAAGGATCCTTCTTAACATTTTAGGACAGGCAGACAATGCTTAATTCTGCTATTATCTGGTTCCAGATGGAGCTGGCCAATGGGAGCGCAGTTCAAGAATTCACTTTGCTGGAGTTTGGAGTCGGACAACAAGAACGGTTCCTGCTCCTCATTTTCTTTACCATTCTCTACATGCTCACATTGGCCGAGAACTGCATCATCATTGCATTGGTGGGACTAGACACCCACTTGGCCCGGCTTCCCATGTACATCCTGCTGAGCAACTTCTCCTGGCTGGAGATCTGTTACGTGAGCACCACGGTGCCCCGGATGCTGTTTGACCTGGCTTCCGCTCAAGGGATCATCTCATTCAGGGACTGCTTCCTTCAATTCTACCTCTTATTCTCTTTTGGCACCACTGAAGGCTGCTTCCTCTCAGCCATGGCCTTGGATCGGTACTTGGCCATCTGCCACCCACGACGCTACTCACAAACCATGTCTGTAAATTTTTGCTATGTTCTGGTGGCTGCTTGTTGGGTCCTTGGTTTCATGGCCTTTGTTGTCCCAGTGGTCATGATGTCCAAGCTGTCCTTCTGTGGCTCCAACACCATTGATCATTTACTGTGTGATACTGGGCCTATCCTGTTCCTGGCTTGTCCACCATTGGGCATTGCTCCTCTTTTCTTTCAGTTTCAGTGAATATTTTCCTTTTAGGTAATATTTTCTTTGTTATGCTATTTTATAGTATTGTAATTCTTACCCTGATGAAACCCTCTTTCAAAGGCAGTCGAAGAAAAGCTTTCTCTACCATTTCTTTCCATCTAGTAGTGGTAACTCTTTTCTATGGCTCTGTTGCAGCAATGTATGTAATTCCAGATGGAGAATATCAGTCAGAAGTCGCAAAGGCTGTAACACTCTTCTACACTTCCATTACACCCTTTTTGAACCCCATGATTTATTGCCTGAGGAACGATCAGGTAAAGGAGGCACTAGGCAGGTTGCAAAGAAGAAAAGTGAGATTTCTGGGAATAACTGTATAAAAAAAATTATGCAGTCACCTGTAATGAAAGTAGTAAAAGTAACCTTAATTAGTGCCAACTGTTCGCCAACAGGGCTGGATCAGCCCGCTGTTGGGTGCAGGATCCCTCCAGGGCACCTGGTGCCACCCCTGGCAGCTCCTCCTGCCTGTGGCTGCCTGATCTGTCCCCAAGGAGGCCAGAATGGGCCACTGCTGGTCGCAGGCACCAGCCATAGCACCTGCCCCCCCATCAGAGTGCTGGGGAGAAGCCAATGCCTGGCCCACCTGCCCTGCACTTTCTAGAGCCTGTTGTATTTTTTCCCACAACAGGCTTTGTTACGATTGTTCAATAAAAATAGATGCATACGTCAGTGCTGTTTGTTTATATTCTCTGGTTGTGGATAACTGCAATGCCTGTGTAGACAGATAAATAGAAAGATGTGTGGATATTTTTGTAGGGGATTAGTGACAAACTGCCCTCTTCACTCTCTCCAAGTCTAAATGCTCATGGAGTCTGTCTCCTCTCTCTTTCTTTTTGTTGTAGAAATGGATCTTATGGGGTTTTTTTTTATTGAATTTGAGGTCCCAAAAATCTGCTTTCAGGCTGTGAGAAAAGGTGGGAGTGGGACATAAAAAAGGAGCTAAATAAGTAAATAAAATACAGGCAGCCATTCCAGTTAAAAATGGCATGGCAGGAGCAGCTGATTTAGGAGGAAACAACTCTAAAGAGGCATTGGGAAAATGTATGGAAGAAAGGAAAGGAAGTTATTTTTCACGAGTGTCCCCCCCCCCTTACCAACATACACATAAGATTGCAAATGTACTGTGGAAAGTGAACTTCATAAAAACTCCATTTAGCACTCAGGGGCATAAAAATGGCCCAGGAGCAAGACAAGCCATTTGGCTAGTGCGATGCTGGCAACATCCCAGAGGCCACTCAGCTCAGGTGACTCTTGGCCACCAATGAGTCTCTAGGTCCGAAGCCCACCTGAACATTCCCACTAAGTATCTGCTCTTGACAACACTGATTCTCATTAAGATTCCTGGTCTTAATCTGAACTGATAGACACTCGGTTTATTGTTACCACTCCAGCTTATCACAGAGATGTAGAGATAGAACATCCCCTAGTATTGCTGATACAACATGGCAAATAAAACCAATGGGCTGGACTGAATCAGCATTTCTGCTAGCGAAAAAGGGAGGCCCATCCAAAAAGGGCATGCTAGCAATCATGGGAATGGCATGAACAAAACCCGTGTGGGGTGGATGCTTTAATGAAGAGGGGACTGACAGAGACTAAGCAGAAAGATGGCTGGATCCAACCCAATCTGTGGTTTGGGGAAGGTGGTGTAGCATTGCAGGCTCAGCTGCCAACCCACATGTGTAGTTTATGTGTGAACAGTCCCTGCCAATTTACCAACTCTATGCATAGGCTTATCTGTATTGCTGACAACTTTATATACACAAAAACTGAGCTTAGGAACTGTACACATTAGGGTTCCCCAACCAAATCTGGCCACCAGTAGAAGGAGGGATGGGACATGAGGTAGAAGGCTGGTTGGGTGGTGGAATCACAGAATCACTGAGCTGGAAGGCCATTCAGACCTTCTAGTTCAACCCCCTGTCCCTTGCAGGAGGAACCTAAAGGATCTCTGTCAAATATTCATCCCCCCTCTTCCTGAAAACTACCAGTGAAGGGGAACTTCGGGTCCTATCCTTTGCTGCCAACTGGAACAGCTCCTTGCCCTCCTCTACTTGGCTGTGGAGAGTGCGGCCGAGCCTCAGTTGACTTATGCTGACCTGTGCTAGGTTTTTCAAGGCAAGAGACTAACAGAGGTGGTTTGCCACTGCCTACCTCTGGGGCGGGGAGGGGGTTACACAGGGGTCAGCATCAGGAGTGTGATGATGTCACTTCTGGGGAACACCTGGAAGCAATGGCAAAAGTTCTAGAAATCATCAGAATCTCCATGATAATCATGCTCACAACAGCAGTGAGGTTTTTTAAAAAAATCTCCACCATCACTTGAAGTGGTGGTGGGCCACAGAAGCTCAGAATGGGGCTGCCCCAAATGGGGGCTTGGCAGCCCTAGTATACATGACCTGGGGTGCCGCAACAGTTATTGCAGCATTCTAGGTCATGTGCCGATTCCCCAAGCATTAATTGTTTGTGGGTACGTATAGTCTCTTCGGAATGTCTGCTGAATGCATCTAGGCAGACCAGCAAGTGCAATATCTCTCTCCCCAAGTGTCCATTAAGCATATCATGTGGTGTAAACAGAGATACTTTCATCATCCATAAGAAGCCATCATATCCATTTATTTTACCCATTTGTATAGGGTGGGGAAGGGAAGGCAGCATGATATAACCCAGTCTTGTCAGATCTCAGATGCTAAAGCCAAACCAACAAGGGAACCACCCGGATAGTAATTGCAAACCAAACAGGTCTGGGAATACACAATAAGCCAACAATTCCGTTTGGAAATTATGGAGGTATGGTTGGCAGCAGCAGCAGCAGCAAATAGGAAGAGCGGTTCTATTTCTCTCTTTCGGCTTCATCCTAGTCACCAGCATTGTCATTGGCCGGCGACAATTCAGGGATTCCCCTCCGCCCTCTTCCCTTCAGGAGTCCAGTTAGAATTGTGCCCGGAGGAAGTGTGATACGAAACGGGAATTGTATAATATGCCCGCATAATCCCGTCGGCACGTTTTGAATTTTCCAGATCTGGACTGGAGTCACCCCCCTTTTGACATCGTGACTTCTTGGAGACCTATCAATGAGCAACTTGCTCTATTCAGGACATTGTTCTTACCATAACGACTTGGACACAAGACAAAGAAATTTGACTGTATTTATTGTATTCTATACATATATATATTTATTTGCACTTTACACACTTGCACTTTTGTATGTATAAATAATTTCCAAACGGAATTGTTGGCTTATTGTGTATTCCCGGACCTGTTTGGTTTGCAATTACTATCCGGGTGGTTCCCTTGTTGGTCTGGCTTTGGACTTTATAGTAGGGAAGTATGTCGGAATTGGCAGAATGTTTCACCTACTCGGCGGAGGAAAGGGACTCCATTTTGGCTATGAATAAATCCCTGTTTGGCAGTGAAACCCCTATACCGATGGAGGATTGGACCACCCTTGAGTAGCTAGAAATGAAAAAATGCCGCATGCTGCTTAATGCAGCATCTCTGACAGATTATTCGATTAATAAATTCATTCCGAGAGGCTTACGCATGCATAAGCCCCCAGGAATGTTCAAGGACAATGAATAATTTACACAACGCTGGGCAGCTATACTGAATAAGTGCTCTTTCGACCTAATGTTATTGTTGATTAGAACGTCTAACTCAGAAGCAGACAAAATTACGGTAGAAATCACCAGGATGGAGGACCAGCTCAAAGCTAAGGTGACGCTGGAGGAGTTTGAGGCTCATAGGGCTGAACTCGACCGCACTATTGCGGAGAGCAAGGAGAAGCTGAAAGAACTAAAACTGAGAAAGTTTGAGAGGGACAGGAAGGATTACACCTCCGGGAGAATCTATACATGGAAGGAAGACTTCAATGCTAGACCTCGCAAGAGAGTCTCCTGGGCATGAAATCTCCAAACAGGTTCAGATTTTGAAACAACAGAACCCTCGGAAACAGATACTTCTGGTGACGAGGGCACCAGCACCAAAAGTCTGCGCAATCGCAATGTTTCTTACTCATTTAGGGGCACCCGGAATTTTTTAGGGAAGGGTCCACCACGTCCCAAGAAATCATACAAACCGAGGACTTAGTTTTTAACTTGTCCTCAAGGCAACTTACTGAGGTTGAGAGAAGGGTATTAAATAGGGGTTTTGGCTTTGTGCCTACACCCAGTTATAAACCTTTCAACATGAGACTGGATATTTATAAATTGTTTAGGCTTATAAAATTAAAGATTTTTTTTGGAAATTCTACCAATTTGACACCAGATACTAGTATCAGACCAAGATCTACTTTTTGCCCTTCTATTTCGGACTCTTCCATAGATTGTTTCGAGAGAGTTGTTCTCAGGGATATTGAGAATCTAGAAAGCCAGCGGAGATCTCACAGATATAATTTAGATCGTGGTGAATGGGAAGCTTTAAATTCTTTGAAGAATGACCCCAATATCGTCATTAAGTTGGCTGATAAGGGCAGGGGCATAGTTGTCCAGGATACTGACCATTATCGGCAGGAAGCGATTAGATAACTCTCGGTTACCTCCAACTACATGGTAATCGGGAGGGATCCGCTGCCCCAGATACAAAAAATAATTAGGATAGTGTTGAATGAGGGCCTGACACATAATGAAATTGATGGAAAGACTTATGATGGGCTGCAAAACAGGAGCCCTCGGAACCCCCTTGTTTTATCTCCTTCCGAAAATACACAAAGGGGGTATACCACCACCTGGAAGGCCAATCATCTCTGGCAGTAATTCAGTACTTGAACCTCTCTCGATATACTTGGATCGTTTTTTACAGCCGCTGGTGGGTCAGACGGAGGCATATCTATGTGATACCATGCAACTTATTGCTTCTGTGGAACAGTTACAGCTCCCCAATTCGGCTTATTTAATGACACTCGATGTTGTATCCTTATACACATCTATCCCCCATGAAGGGGGCAGGACAGTGGTGGAAACAGCTTTATTGACAAGAACATCACAGAGCCCGTCTACCCCTTTTCTACTTAACATCTTAGATGTGATTTTGGAACGTAACTATTTCAAGTTTGATGGGATTTTTTACTACCAAACTAAAGGGGTAGCTATGGGGTGTGCTGCTGCCCCTTCCATCGCCAACCTTTTTATGGCCCAATTAGAAAGGGATTTCATTTTAAATGGTGAGAATAGTCCTTACAGGGATTCCATCTTATATTATTGGCGGTATGTAGATGATGTCATAGCCCTGATTACTACTCAGGTGGTGGCGGAACAATTTGGCCACTGGATCAACACCATTAGCCACGATATAAAATTTACCTGGCAAGGGAGCACGGAATGCATTAACTATTTGGATGTCACCATTTTTAAGCTAAATGATAGGAAATTGGGGGTATGACCCTTTAAGAAGACTACGGATAGGTGCTCTTATCTCCATTTTTCCTCCTTCCACCCGCAGCGGCTGAAATATAATATTCCAGTAGGACAGTTTTTGCACCTCAAACATAATTCTTCATATATTGGTGATTTTAGTTCTAATTGCACTCGGATGGAAAGGGCATTTCTTAGTAGAGGCTATCCCCCGTCGTCTATCATTTCGGCAAGAAATAGGCACTCCCGGTGCGTGCGCGTGCGCGCGCTTACCCGGGTGCCTGGCTTTGCCCTCATGCACGGAGGGAGAGCGGCTGGCTTTCCCGGGCATCCGGGAGCCTGACGTGGGCGGGGCTTTAGAGCCATTATTGGCTCTGCCCGCCTTCCCCCTCCGTGCAGTTGCGGGCTGGCTCGTGAGGGGAGAGGACGTGCGGCCGCGTCTGTTGCTGGCGCTTGGGCCGCACGCCGAGACGCTCTTGGGCCAACGAGGCTTTGGGGCGGTTTGCCCTCCCGGTTCTGGGGACGGCTGTCGGCCGCGAATTCAGGCTTGCCGCTTGGGCGTTCGTCGCTCCAGCCCCCTCCCCCCTCCTTTTTCCTACCTGGGCACTGGGTTCTGGGTGGGTTGGAGGCGGCGGGGTGGTTGTGCGCCCCCCCTTGCCCGGTTCCGTTTTTTCGGCGTTTCGTCGCCGTTCGCCCCTCGGGGCCTGTCTCTGGGGTCCGTTAGGGAAGGGCCGGTCCCGTCGCCCATCTTGCCGGGCCGCTGCAGCTGGGCGGCGGCGCCTCGCCCTATAGGGTAGCCGCCCTCTGTGGGGTCTTGTGGGCACCCCCCCTCTTGCCACCCCCCCTTATTTCCCTCTGGTGGCTGTAGGGTGGCCTTTGCCTTTTTCCTCTCTCAAAAAAACAAAACAAAACCACTACATAAAATAAAAGAGAGAGGGAAGGGGACAGAGAGAGGGGGAGAGAGTGTGGGGGAAAGACTGGGTTAGGAAGAGGCTCACATTGGCTGTTCTAGTCACGTCTGCTGGGAGTTTTCGGCCGTGACCTTAGGGCACGATCTGCATTACTGGCCCGGGTATTATTGGTACTTTGAGTGGGGGCCTAGTGCCAGGTGTGTTGGTGGGCAATTGCCCCCCCCCGATTGTCATCATGCCTCCAAAAAAAGGGGTAGGCAACAGCAAAGGCAAGCAGCCTGCTAAGCGCCCCAGAGTGAGTGGGCCTCCCCCTGCGTCGTCCTCTGATGAGGAGGATTCAGGGTTGCTCCGGCAGGAGATTTTGGCCAAGTTAGCCTTATTGGAACGGGCCAAGGGGGTTTCTCCCGGTCAGGTAGTTCCCAACAGGGCCGGTAGGGCTTCTAAGAAGGTTTCCCGGGCCACTTTTCAGCGTGACGTCCTCACGCGTCTTTCTGTTCTGGAAAGTTCTACAGATGGTGAGATGAGCGGCGCGGATGTGCTTCAGGAGGACCTGGACCGAGTGGGACCTTCGGCACAGTCAGAGGATGACACAGCCGAGGTGTCGGAGGTTCCTCATGTAGCGGTGGCCGTGGAACAGGTGGAGCCCGAGGGTAAGTCCGCTTTGCCACAGACATCTCAGACATGGCCCTGGGGGCCTATAGGGACATCATGTGGTCCCACCAGCTGGGGATCTCAGTTGCCACATTCTTCTTATTCTAATCATCCGGCTTGGCCAGGAATTCCTGGGCAGCTGCAACCTTTTGGTGTTGGGCCATGGCAGCCTTGGGGTCACGCGCCTGTCCCGGCTCAACAGGGACTGGGGGGACTTGGTCCAGCCCCTGTTACGCCTGTTTCTGTACCCACAGCGCCTGCTTCTTCAGCCGCTGTGGGGGGTGGCTTGCAACCATTTGGGCAACCGGCGGCCTTATGGCCCCCCTATCTAGGGGGTCCTTATTATCAGCCCACTGCCTTGGGGTTGTTGCCCTACCGGGCCATGCCGTTTGGGGACGCGGCCCTCCCATTGGGAGACCACCTGACCCCTGCCACCAGGGACAAGATACTGCGTGGTGAGTTCGTCAACGTCTTTACTCTTCTTTTCCGGGAATTGGAAAAGAAGGATAAGGAGGACATGGATGAACGCGATAAGGAGAGGATGAAGAGGCGTAAGGTGGACCGATCTTGGTCCAATTGGCTGCCGGGTATGTTGATCTACGCCGGGGTTATTGCCCATGCGCAGCCTCACAGGGCTGCCCCCCTGTTTCAATATATTGACATAATATACAGGGGATATACGGATTTCGTTGGTGCTGCTTAGATGCAGTACGACGAAGAGTTCCGTATGCGTGCAGTCTCTGACCCTACCTTGCCGTGGGACCGCATACATCAGCAGCTTTGGCTGCAGTTGATGGCCCTGGCCAAGCCCAATTTGGGCGATAGAGCCGATAGTGGGCATTTGTTGCATAGGCCTGCCTCCACCTCTGGTACCCGTGCCTCAGCGGGGCAGTCGGTTCAGCCCCGGCTGCTTTGTTGGGACTTTGCCTATCAGGGCGTGTGTTCCAGAAAAGGGTGCGGGTTTAAGCATGAGTGCCCACGATGCAGGGGCCCCCATTCATTTCCGGCCTGCCCCCACCCCAAGCCTCGGGGTGGCGGGTACAGGCGCCCAGGTGGCGGCTCCGGACAAGTTGCTCCTGACAAAGGGTCCTTCTCCCATAAAACTGAAGGTTCTGGCTGAGGCCTTGCGGTCTTATCCTGACCGAGTTTCATCACGGTTTTTGTTAGACGGTTTCATTTATGGTTTTAGAATTCCGTTTCAGGGCCCGCGGGCCCCTTTCATGTCTCAGAATTTGTGTTCAGTTAAGGGTTTGGAGGACGTAGTTAGGCGTAAGATAGATAAGGAATGCAGGGAAGGGCGCGTCTTGGGCCCATTTGCCGCCCCTCCGGTGCCCAATTTGCGGGTTTCCCCACTGGGAGTTGTGCCTAAGAAGGCAGCTGGTGAGTATCGGCTGATACATCACTTGTCTTTTCCCAAGGGAGATTCAGTTAATGACGCCATTCCGGAGCATTTGTGTTCCGTCCGGTATACGTCATTTGATGAGGCGGTTAGTATGGTTAAGAAGAATGGTTGGGGTGCGGAAATGGCGAAATGCAACATAAAGTCAGCATTTTGTCTCCTCCCTGTGCACCCGGAGGACTTTGAGTTGTTGGGGTTCTCCTTTGAGGGCCAGTTTTACATGGACAGGGCGCTCCCAATGGGGTGCTCTGTGTCCTGTTCGGCCTTTGAGAAGTTTAGTTCCTTTTTGGAGTGGGCCTTGCGTCAGAGGCTGCGAAGCCGTGACTCCGCCCACTACCTTGATGATTTTATTTTTTGTGGGCCCCAGGGGTCTGGTCAATGTGCCCGTCTATTGGCGGGTTTTATGGCGTTGGCGGATGAACTGGGTGTTCCGCTGGCGCACGAGAAGACCGAGGGGCCCACGCAGGTGTTGACTTACCTAGGGATCGAGATCGACACGGTGGCGCAGACCTTTCGTCTCCCAGCAGCCAAAGTGGCTGATTTGCGTGAGAGGTTGTTTGCCATGCGCAGTAAACACAAGGTGACGCTTCGTGAGCTACAACAGCTCGTGGGTCACCTGAATTTCACTTGTAAAGCTGTGGCACCTGGGCACGCCTTTTTGCGACGCCTGTGTGAGGTCATGGTGGGATTGCGTTTGCCCCATCATAAGGTTAGGTTGTCTATAGGTGTTAGGGAGGACCTTCGGGTGTGGGAGGATTTTCTTGCCTCATTCAATGGAGTGACTTTATGGCGGGAAGAATTGCTACTGGAAGTTGAATTGCGGGTGGCTTCCGACGCTTCCGGGGCTTGGGGCTTCGGTGTCTTTTTTAGGGGACACTGGTGTGCTGAGCCTTGGCCAGCTGTTTGGCACGCTACGGGAGTCACTAGGGATCTCACGTTTTTGGAATTCTTTCCAATCCTGGTTGCGCTTTGGTTGTGGGGGGATGAGCTCGCCAACCATGTTGTCCACTTTTGGTGTGACAACATGGCAGTGGTGCACGTGATCAATTCCCTTTCTGCCAGGTCTCCCAGGGTCATGGGGTTGGTCAGGCCATTCACGCTCCGCTGCCTTCGCCTGAACATTTTGTTCAAGGCTAGGCACGTCCCTGGTATTGACAACGGGGTGGCGGACGCTCTGTCTCGCCAGCAGATGGAGCGCTTTCGCCTGCTTGCACCCGGCGCAGATCCCTCGCTGTCTCCAATGCCTGTGGAGTTGTGGAGTCTTGGAGGGAAGAAGTGCACAGAGCCATCCGTCTAGCCATCGCACCCAGCACGAGAAGAGCGTATGATCGCGCTGTGCGTCAGTTCATGAGCTTTCGTATCGAGGCTGGTTTGGAGCAGAGCTGGCCCATTCCGGCTGAGCACCTTATGCAATTCTGCGTTGCAAGGAGGGCTGGCGGCCTATCTGTTAGGTCCATTCGGGGGCTCTTGGCTGCCCTTGCCTTTATTAGTAAGGCTAGGGGAGTTCCGGATATGACCGGTGACTTCAAGATTCGTAAGATGCTTGAGGGTTGGTCCCGGGAGGGTGGTGCGCGGCAGGATGCCAGGCAACCTATTTCACCAGCCATACTGAAAGGCTTGGTGGGTGCCTGGCAGTCGGTTTGCCGATTGGGCTATGCAGCGGTGTTCTTCCATGCTGCGGCGCTTACGGCCTTCTTTGGG
The DNA here is from genome assembly GCF_028583425.1 of Eublepharis macularius. Taxonomy (NCBI): domain Eukaryota; kingdom Metazoa; phylum Chordata; class Lepidosauria; order Squamata; family Eublepharidae; genus Eublepharis; species Eublepharis macularius. The sequence continues at coordinate 67,729,042 of NC_072801.1, read as the reverse complement.
GCTCTCAGGGTCGGTGAGTTGGTGGCTCAGTCTCGCTTGGACCTCTCTCAGCGGGCGCTGCTACTTCAGGATGTACAGTTCGTGGGAGAGAAAGTCTCCTTAAGGATCCGGTCGTCCAAGACTGACCAGCATCGTAAAGGGTCGACCGTTTGGTTGGGCTCTTGCGCTGATGCCGAGTTGTGCCCGGTTAAGGGATTGCGTGCGTATCTCAAGAAAAGGGGAGAGGGCGAGGGTCTTCTCTTTCGCCATTGCGATCAGTCACCTCTTACCAGGTATCAGTTCTGGTCTGTCACTGGGCGGGCCTTAGCTAAGTTGGGCCTGGAGGGTTTGGTACCCATTCTTTCAGAATTGGGGCGGCTTCTACCGCCGCTGCTATGGGTTACACTGATGCGGCTATTCGCAGAGTGGGGCGGTGGCGTTCGGCGGCTTACCGGGGGTATGTCCGCCCTCTGCCTGCCCCGAGGTGAACTGTGTTTGACTGTTCTTTCTTTTAGGTGCTGTGGTTCGCCATGGGAGGTGTCGGATCCTCATCTGCGGGCACAGCATGGTCTTCTGGGCTGCCCATCAGGCCAAGAGGACCCACCTCGGATCCCAGCTTGGCCTCAGCCGTTGGGCCCAGATCGAGTGGCAGAGCCGTCGGGGCCTACGTTGTCCGGGCCTGTTGCCTCTCCTGTTTGAGGGGAGGTCTGCCCCTCCGCCTCATTTTTTAGTTATACATTTAGGGGGTAATGACTTAGGTTGGGTCAAGGGGAAGGCTCTTACGCTGCAAGCGCAAGCGGACCTTCGGTTTATTCTGAGCCGGTGGCCAGGCGTTCTTATTATCTATTCGGCCATCCTCCCCTGGCGGGTATGGAGGGAGGCTTTGGACCACGATGCTGTTGAGCGGACTAGGCGTAAGGCCAATAAGGCCATATTTAAGGCTTTGGATGAGGGCCTGGGGGTTTATTTGCCCCATCCTCAAATTAGGGACACGTACGCTGACCTCTTTAGGGGGGACGGTGTGCACCTGTCCTTTAAAGGTAATGAGATCTTCCTTACGGATTTGCGACAAGGGTTGTGGTTGGCCCTGCAGGAGATGTGGGGCGTTAGGGCCTAAGCAGAGGCTTGGCCCTAATGGTGGCAGGTTAGCTGGGGTAGGTAGAGCGGGCTGGTGAGCACCCGGTGGCACATCCCCATTGGTGGGGAATGGGGGTCTGTCTCGGATCGGCTGGCGGGCCTTACGGTTGCCAGCTGAGAGGGCAGACTGCCCTTGGGACCCCCCGGAAAAGGCATTACCTCGGGCCTTACGGCTGGGGTGCATGGCGCTTTAAAGGGGGGAACCATTAGCCTGGTCGGCTGGGTTATAGCCATGCAGTGGATGGCTTGCGCCTAGGGCACGGGGTGCTCGCCCATGCAGTACGAGGAGCTGGTCACAGTGACCCCCTTGCTCGAACTGTACCGCTAGTTTCACCCTTGCCGTTAGTTAAGTCTTAGTTCAAGTGTTCATGTTGAATTGGTCAATAAAAGGCCCTGTTTCACCCAAGCCTTGTGTCCATCTCTTCTTTCCGAATATGTGGGCAAATAGGCACTCCCGGTGCGTGCGCGTGCACGCGCTTACCCGGGTGCCTGGCTTTGCCCTCATGCACGGAGGGAGAGCGGCTGGCTTTCCCGGGCATCCGGGAGCCTGACGTGGGTGGGGCTTTAGAACCATTATTGGCTTTGCCCGCCTTCCCCCTCCGTGCAGTTGCGGGCTGGCTCGTCCCACCCTCCTCACCCTTGGATTGGCAGTACAGGTATAGCCGGTCGCCGTTTTAGGGGCCAGGTAGGAATTTTTTCACCCCTCACTGGATTGGCAGTTTGTGGGGTGTGTTTTTCGCCTACCTTGTACTGCCTGGTTTAGGTGTTGGTTCTGTTTTTGGCAGGTTAGCTGGGGTAGGTAGAGCGGGCTGGTGAGCACCCGGTGGCACATCCCCATTGGTGGGGAATGGGGGTCTGTCTCGGATCGGCTGGCGGGCCTTACGGTTGCCAGCTGAGAGGGCAGACTGCCCTTGGGACCCCCCGGAAAAGGCATTACCTCGGGCCTTATGGCTGGGGTGTATGGCGCTTTAAAGGGGGGAACCATTAGCCTGGTCGGCTGGGTTATAGCCATGCAGTGGATGGCTTGAGCCTAGGGCAGGGGGTGCTCGCCCATGCAGTACGAGGAGTTGGTCACAGTGACCCCCTTGCTCGAACTGTACCGCTAGTTTCACCCTTGCCATTAGTTAAGTCTTAGTTCAAGTGTTCACGTTGAATTGGTCAATAAAAGGCCCTGTTTCACCCAAGCCTTGTGTCCGTCTCTTCTTTCCGAATATGTGGGCAAATAAGGCTGCCAGCACGCCAAGAGAGGTATTACTGTCTCCTAAAGCCCATACTGATAATAACCGTATGAAATGGGCATTAGACTATACCCCTCTAGCCACCCCTATATGTCGCATTATTCGCAAACACTGGCACTTAATAGAGGATATTCCCGGGTGTGAGAGTTGCCCTGCCATCGGCCTCCACAGAACAAGATCACTTAAAGATATACTAACCCAGTCTGAATTTGTCTGTGAGAACTCCATTCCTAGGACCCCGAGAGCTGCACCGAGAGGTCACCACCCCTGTGGTAACTGTAATGTTTGTCCCTATATGATTAGATTTGAAGACATGTTTCCAAATAGATCAGATGCTCCTCGGGGTTTCAGTACATGTAAATCCACATTTGTGGTATATGTAATTCAATGTAGCTGCCCACTGTTTTACGTGGGCAACACTATATGCTCCCTTAGAATTAGGATACAAGGACATGTTTCTAGACTACGAAACAAGGTGAGGGAGGCACCATTGGTCCCGCATTATTTAAATTGGAGCCACAGTCTGGGAGACCTAAGAATTACTGTAGTGGATTCCATTCAGGAACCATTCTCTGATGATAGCCCTAGGAGGTTGTTGCAGCTTGAGACCAGATGGATCTTTAAACTCCGTAGCCTTGCCCCTCATGGGCTTAACAATGAAATGGATTTTTCCTGCTTCCTGGGATAATGGCTTGTATGGTTTAAGTCCTATACCCTTACCTATACAAAAAGGAGACTAATGGGATCAACAAAACGTTAATTTCGTTGCCTGGCTTGCGCTGGTCCATTCATAAGTGGTGTTGTGCTTTAAGGGGTCCTAGGATGTGTAAACGAGATTGATTAACTGGTTCGTGCCCGCCCATTTAAATAATCCCATTCCTTGTAAATTTTCTGTCCATTTCATTTGATGTATGTGCGTTATGGATTGAAATTGAAGTTAAAAGGAAATGCTGTCGGTAGTCACTGGGGATTGTTCAACATTTTGGTGATCTGTGAGTAAATAAGAATTTTTATGTATAATGTAGGAATGGTGTTGATAATATGAGGCTTATGTATTCATAATTGTGTATTTTATTGCAGTCCAGTTAGAATTATGCCTGGAGGAAGTGTGATACGAAACGGGAATTGTATAATATGCCCGCATAATCCCGTCGGCACGTTTTGAATTTTCCAAATCTGGACTGGAGTCACCCCCCTTTTGACATCGTGACTTCTTGGAGACCTATCAATGAGCAACTTGCTCTATTCAGGACATTGTTCTTACCATAACGACTTGGACACAAGACAAAGAAATTTGACTGTATTTATTGTATTCTATACATATATATATATTTATTTGCACTTTGCACACTTGCACTTTTGTATGTATAAATAAGATCTCAGATGCTAAGCAGGGTCATGGGAGACCACCAAGGAAGACTCTGCAGAGGAAGGCAATGGCAAACCACCTCTGCTTCTCACTTGCCTTGAAAGCCCCAGAGGGCGGTGCCATCAGTCAGTTGTGACTTGACAGCACTTAGGCAGGGGGGAATAGCTGGAAGGATAATAGTTAAGCAGCCCCCATTCCATTTCTCCATTGAATACTGGAGAAAACAAAGACCTAATAAGTTACTGGTTCTCTAGTGAGGAAGTAATTGGTCTCCAAAGAAATCTTGTTCTGATGGAAATCTATCCTGGGTAGACCAGCACCCAATGGGCCAGTTCATTTCTTGAAAGAAACTTCAGCAAACCATTTCAACCAGAATAAAAGCACTTCAACCACACAGCCATCCTGCCAAAAGAAAGCCATCAGCGTAATCTCTGCTCTTTCCACCAAAAAGACCATATGCAGTCCCAGAGTAATACAAGGAATGAGGCCACAATGTTAGGTTGACTGCACGTTCCTGGCTGGTTTTAGGAGAATGCTGTGGACAATTGAGGAACAAAACTTTGGAGTACTACACAAAAGGAGCTGACATGTGAATCCAAGGAGAAGAGGTTTGCCGAGGCATCCTATCCGAAAAAAGATTTGTGAGATTGTGAAACTTTCGGCATCCCCAGCAGACCAAAGATGTTTGCTGGGTTAGTCTAGCAATGCACTTCTTTCTTTATTAGGAAGAAGTGGGAACTCAGATTTCATGGACACAGATTGGCTACGTCAGATCATCTAAGCCTGCATTCTTGCTCTGAACATTTTTAAGTATTCATTGTCGAAGAGCGTTCAAGTAAAAACAGGTAAACCATGTAAGGGGGATGAAGTTTTCCTTCCCCTGTTGTGATGCCCCATCAGTTCCACTCCAGTACCAGCTTCATTCTTTGCAAACTGACCCACCAATTAGAGACTTTCGTGCAGGGGAAACTGTGTACTGTGTTGAAGGATACACCCTACCATCCACACCAAGAATCAGATAAAGAAGTTTTGCTTCCCACAGTTTGCCTTGTTGCCAATAAGATCTGTCCTCCAGAAGAAGTTGTACAGTGGGGCCACAGTGCAGAAGTTCTTGCTACTGATCTTCAGTGCTGAACCACAGGGATTCCTGCTTCCTCCCCAAATTTTGACAAAGCCCTGAGTCTGAGGCCTCTGCTAGACGGAGCAGCACTTTGAAAGAAATGGAAAGGTAAAGAAATGGGGGATAAAATCAAGAAGACTGAAGTGGGGAAGGTACGGGGAGGGGGTTGAACGGATCCAAGAGAAAGGATTTGGGTTTCTTCAATGAAATCTGGATAGATTATTATAGACTGTTGACCCGAAGGGGGAGCAGATAACAAGAAAATTATTTCTGATAGCACGTCCCTGTCCTATACTGGATTCTGGGCAGTTTGTGTTAACAGCAGAATAGAATTGTTTCCTTGTTGAATAGAAGTTTTAATTAATACATATGAACGCACGAAGTTGCTTTATACTGAATCAGCCCGTTTGTCCATTAAATCAGTATCATCTACTGCCCTCCAGGATCTCAGGAAGAGATCTTTCACATCAACTACTGTGATCCTATCCACGGGAGGTGCTGGGGATTGAACCTGGAGCAGAGGCTCTTCTACTGAGCCACAGCCCCTCCCCATCTTCAGATCGGGAAATTTCTGGAGATTTGGAAGGAGAGGGAGCTCAGAAGATACCTGATAGTATAAAGTCCGCTTTCCAAAGTTGTCACTTCCTCCAGGGGATCTGAGCTCTGAAGTCTGAAGATCGGTTGCAATTGCAGGAAATCCCCAGTCCCCACCTGGAGGTTGGCAAGACTATTAAACAGTGGTTCTAATTGGCACTTATTGTAGGAGAGTGAAATCCCAGGGTTCAGCTATGCAGGATGACTTCTTGAATTTTCAAACACCCTTCTTTTCTTTAGCCTCAGCAATTGCATAATCAAGGAGGGAAATGGGATATTCATGAGCTTTTCCTTGATGAAGTTAAAACACTTGGGCGGTGTTTTTTTTCCCAGGGTGAAAATGCTGGGGTAGGGATAAAAGTATTTTAAAAAGAAAGCATTGGTTAAAACATAGGTTAGCTAGATAGGCTAACAAGTCAAACTAATGGGTTTTTTTTAATACTTCCATCTAAGCAGGTCTATTCACAATCCTTTTAAAGTCCACTCAATGGGGCTTACTCCCAGGAAAGCATAGGGTTGCAAGTAAAAGGTATCCCCATTTCTCCCCAAAGGACAAAATCAGGACAAAATAACAATAATGTTTTACCAGGAATAGATAATAGAAAATAAACTGGAACTTAGAGGCAATCTGAGCTCTAAAACCGTCTATCATTAACAGACTTGCTCAGATCCTGCAAACTGGAGGACGTGGCTTCTTTTATTGATTCAAGCCATCTCATTTTAGGTCTTCCCCTTTGCCTACTGCCTTCCACTTTTCCTAGCATTATTGACTTTTCCAGAGAATCTTGTCTTCTCATAATGTGACCAAAGTACAATAGCCTCAGTTTTGTCATTTTAGCTCCTAGCGAGAATTCAGGCTAGATTTGATCTAGTTGCCACTTACTTGTCTCTACAATATAATATGGGGGTAATAAAACAGGCCTGCTTCATGCAAAAAGTGCTATAAGGATCGCTCAATGTACTGTGAAGGAAAATCTGTATATCACTTCATATGCTCAATTTAAATAGGGCATTGTCTGTGTAAGTTTAACAAGGGATCCTAGAATGCTGCCATCTGGAGGAAGGGAAAGACATGGGCGTGTTTGTGTGTGAGACTTTCTGTGAGGTATTGCCTAGCAACAGGGAACAGGAGACCTGACTGGATCTCTGTGGGGTAAGGGAGCGAGAAAAGGCCCATGGGGATGACAGGAAAGATGGCTCCCTGGGAGAGCTACGCTACTTCTGTTGCACAATATTGCCATTTTCTGAGGAGCAATTCTCACGTGTGATCCAATCAGATCATAGACCACAGGAATTTTGTTTCTAAGCACCACTGTGAAACCATCCTCTGCCCCCGATTAAGGTTATCAAGCTCCAGATGGGGCCTGGATTTCTCCCAAAATGACAGTATCCAGACTAGAGTATTTAGTCCCCTTGGAGAAAATGGCAACTTCAGAAAGTAGGCTGTATGGCATCCCATTCCTGCTAAGCATCCTTCCCTCTTCAAATTCTACCACAAAATCTCTAGGAATTTTCCAACCTGGAGTTGCCTCAAATGCCTGAGGGAGAAAGATCTTGGTACACCCCGCAAGGCTCTTTTGAGGCACAAGCAACTGCTTAGGAGAGCATGTCCATCAAGGAACATGCATCACAAAATGTGCTCAAGCCCTCCTGATTTTAAAGCTACTGTTTTCTCTTCCTCTACAGCAGCTAAAGCCAAGAGATATATGTGTTGTGCATCTATATCTCCCTCTCCATTTGAGACATACACTGAAGATATGGTTGGTGGCACCCAAATTAAATGTTGATGTCATGCCTATTTGATCCCATTCCTGGAGAAACTGATATAATAGGTAACTTTTCCTCACTGAATTCCAACCCCCCCCCCCCAATATTATTATGACATGTAAATTAGTTCACTCTGCCAGGCTACTGAAAATCCAGGCCGAGCTACATTGTGTAGGAGAAATAGAGTTTCTTTAGCCTCACAGATCCAGAGGAGTTAGCCAGGTTAGTCTGTAGTTGTAAAATAGTAAAGAGTCCAGGAGCACCTTAAAGACTAACCAACTTTATTGTGGCATAAGCTTTTGAGAACCACAGCTCTCTTCTACAGATGCATCTGATGAAAAGAGCTGTGGTTCTTGAAAGCTTATGCTACAATAAAATTGTATCACATTGTTTGGATCACATAGTTTCAGGCAGGGCTTTTTTTCAGGGGGAATGTGATGGAACGGAGTTCTGGAACCTCTTGAAAATGGTCACATTGCTCGTGGTCCCACCCCCTGATCTCCAGACAGAGGGGAGTTTAGATTGCCCTCCGCGCCCCTCAGCCATGTGACTATTTCTCTGAGGGCAACCCACTGAGTTCCATGACCTCTTTTCCCAGACAAAAAGCCCTGGTTTCAGGTAAATGGAAGGTAACCAAACAAGGTTAAAGTCTGGTCAAAGACATTCCATTTATTAATAAAGACGCATAGGATCCATCTACACCTCACTGGAAATTGTGCTATCACAATTGTTTACATCTCGATTTTCATGTGCTAATAAGACTGTGATTCTCAAAAGCTTATGCTACAATAAAGTTGGTTAGTCTTAAAGGTGCTACTGGACTCTTTTTGATTTTGCTACTACAGACTAACACGGCTAACTCCGCTGGATCTACTTACAAGTGGGAAAGCAAGATTCAGGTTGAGCAGTAACTGAAAGACCAATGAGTGCTGCTGGACTCGAATCTTGCTCTTCTACTACAGACCAACATGACCACTCATAGCATCTTAACCTAGTCTACCTCGCTGCCTTACTTTGTGGATAAATTGGAGAAGAGATGGATACCCTCTTTGTTTTACCACCTAAAGCAGTACGTTGGGTAGATCGCTGGACAGTTGGTCCTGCTTCTTCTTCATCCTTATATTAATTGGACCTCCAGGAAGTTGGCTTGGTTTCGTCTCAGGAATCATTAATCAGAAGGAATGTGAAGAAATGTTCCTGCATTGAGGGACATAGTTCATAACAAGCTATAATGTTCCATGGTTGGGTCCATTGAAGATTACATGGCCCCCTGTTGTCTATCAAACTGTATTTGCATTGCAGGCCAGGCAGTGCCTAGTAAAGAATAAGAATAATAAATAGTTCTGAAGCATTCAGGGAGGAGAACTGCTCCCAGCCTTCCCTAAATGGCATGCCTTCTTAGCATATGATGAGTCAGGAGAATGCTAGACAACGCTTGCTTATGGTATGTCATGTTATTTCTGTTATTATATTCCAGATGGAACTGGCCAATGAGACCAGAATTCAGGAATTCATTTTGTTAGGGTTTGAAGTTGGGCAACAGGGACGGTTCCTGCTCCTCATCTTTTTCGGTATTCTTTATGTGATCACATTGGCTGAGAATTTGACTATCGTGGCACTGGTAGTTCTAGACACTCACTTGTCCCGGCTTCCCATGTACATCCTGCTGGGCAACTTTGCCTGGCTGGAGATCTGTTATGTGAGCAATACTGCCCCCCGGATGCTCTTTGACTTGGCATCCCCTTATGGGATCATTTCCTTCCATGACTGCTTCCTGCAGTTCTACCTATTATTCGCGTTTGGTGTCTCTGAAAATTTCTTCCTCTCGGCCATGGCCTTGGACCGATACTTGGCCATCTGTCACCCCCTCCACTACCCACAAATCATGTCCCCACAGACCTGCTACAAACTGGTGGTTGCTTGTTGGACCTGTGGTTTCTTGGGATATCTTGTTCCAGTGCTTGTGGTCTCCAAGCTGACCTTCTGTGGTGCCAACGTCATTGACCATTTTTTGTGTGACACTGGGCCACTTCTTTCCCTGGCCTGCCCTCCACTCGGAATTGCTCCCCTTGTTTGTGACATTTTTGGAACTGTTCTGATTGTAGTCAATGTGTTGATTGCTTTATTATCCTATGGTGGCGTGATTTTCACCCTGATGAGGCCTTCTTTCGAAGGCAGTCGTAGGAAGGCCTTCTCGACCATATCATTCCACCTGGTAGTGGTGACACTTTTCTATGGCCCTGTGGGAGGGATGTACTTACTTCCAAGTGGAAATAATCAGTCAAAGGTTACAAAATCCATAACACTCTTTTACACTTCTGTTACACCCTTCCTGAACCCTATTATTTATTGCCTGAGGAATGATCAGGTGAAGGGTGCACTGGGCAGGTTGCAGAAGAGAAAGGTCAGGTTCCGGACAAGAATCGTGATGATGTAAAAAGAGGAGAGAGATTTAGAAAGTAAAAGGACAGTAACTTTACAGCAGGATAGGTAACTGTTAAGGGATTTTCTCTGAGGCCCCATCTCCTAAAATCCAATGTGAGCCTTATTTATAAGCTGGACACCTGCGCAAGAGGCAAATTTGCCTCAGTGGGCAGATTCTTTCTGTTTCACTTTAGAGATTGTTCTGCAGATCAAGTCAGACTTGCAGTGAGGTGAGGTTTTTCCTTGTTTTCGTTCTGTAACTAAGATTTTAGGCTTGAACGTGTTGCTTCACAGAAGCATTTCAAACCCATAACAGAAGTATGATTTCAGCATTTAGGTGTTTATATTACAGTGAGATCTGACTGTCCTGCCAATCAGGCTTGTTGGCTGCCCTGCATCCTGGGAAATGTAATCCTGAAGAAGTGTTGGTATTAACCCTTTTGATCTTTTATTCCGTAAACAATTAGCAATTATCCTGTAAACAATTAGCACTAAAGGTATGTAAGATTCTCTGATGTAACTGGTCTTTACACATATGAGCCAGAGAGAGACAGTATGTGTCTGAGTTTTATCTGAAACACAATAAACCTCATATTGCTTTGTAGATCACTGCGTTTGGTGTCTTGAATATATTTGAGTAAATGGTAATAGGGAATTTTTAATTGGCAGCAGAGTACTATGACAAAAACTCCACTTTCAGTAACATTTTTAATCTTTTGAAAGTTGATGGAGTTGGGCTTTTCCTCCCTCTAATCAGACTATTCTAATGTGAAATGAAGAGGTGAGTTGGGGAGGAATTTTTCAAGATAGGTTGAAAACCAGAAGGTAAGACAGAACTCTTAACATAAAAGCTGTCAAGGCAAATGCCCTTTTGTTTTAACATTTATTGGTAAAGGATAAATGTGCATGCAACTGCAACCACCTGCTCCACCTGTAGAGTTGTCCATACCATTTGAAATAGATAGTTTTTGCTCATATGGGATATGATATAAACAGATTGCTCACGAGTCCTGTGATTTCTTTTTTGCATATTAATAAAATGTTTTTATTCTGTTTTTTTGCTCCTATTGTCAATTCTTTCATATGCTTTTAACATTTTTTATCATTTCATTGGTTGGTTGGTTTGTATAGATAGATAGATAGACAGACAGACAGACAGACCTAGCTTTTCCCCTCCAAAGGGGCCCACAGCAACTTATCTTACTATCTAATTAAGCATATTTCAAACAACTCACTCTATATCCTAGTGCACCACCAGAGGGTGCTGCCTTAGAGGGATGCCTAGGCAAGGCCCTCTAGAAAACATGCCTTGGTAGGAAGCCCAGACTGGCAGCAGGTGGCAATACCCACCCCCCTCCATCACCCATTTGGGATCAGGAGTGGAGTAGGCGGCAATGCCCACATTGTTCCTTCACCTGGCTGGGATCAAGCACGGAGGAGCAAGCAATGCCTTTCTTCCTTTCACTTAGCTGGGATAAGGAGCAGAGCAGGTGGCAATGCCCACCTTTTTCAACCTACCAGAATAAGCTACTGAGCAGGCAACAATGCCTATCCTGTCTTCGCCCTGCTCGAGTCAGGAGCCATGCAAGCAGCAATGCCTGTCCCTCCTTCAACCTGCCAGAATCAGGAGCAGCAAAACAAAAGAATGGCTGTTCCCGTATCTGTACAGCACTAACAAGAGGGAAACCTCACGGGAACAGAAAAAATAATAAACTTCAAGTAGAAACTATTACAAAGTGTATTTAAAGTGCAAGTGCTCAATTAATTCATGACATTCATATTATTCATAAATAAATATTTGTAAAGAGCTAAGAATCCAAACCATGCAAATTAATCACAAGCCAGGTGTAAACCACGTCCTTCAAATAAAGAGTAAAGTCTCTTTCAAGTCTTTTAAGTCTGTCTTGCTTCTTTTTTATCTCTCCCTCTTTCACATTCCTCCATACTCCTACACAAGAGGGTTGCAGGGCTGATGACGAGTGTACATGGAGCCGATGGAGAGGGCTACCAGTCACGCCCAATCTGAGGCCGGCTAATTAGAGCAGATTTCATATTCTGCATCAGGAGCGTGCACGCTAGCATGAATGTAATTTTAAATCCATCAGCATTGCTAACTGTTAACACTGTATTAAATATTGTTCAATTATAAGTACTTACATAGCATCATCAAAAAGGGAGGCAGAGTTATCTCTTGCACGCCAATCATTGTCAACAATTCACTTAAATCCATTACTGGCTAATTAACGGTGTGTGGAAGTTATAAGGCTCCCATATAGCAGTCCCCCTACATCTTTCAAAGATAACAATTTAGAGATAGCTCACTATTCAGGCCATGAGGCTTAACAGAGTCCAATTTAAAGATCCATAACGCCTCACGCTGAAGAAGCATCTGGGTCAAATCCCAGTGACCAACATTAATCACTTCCAGGATCACTACCTTAAATGCATTCTCCCTATGCTGATTCTCCCGAAAATGCTGCGTCAGTGGGGCTCCTGAACGTTATTCCGAATACGCGAAATGTGCTCAAGGACCCGCACCTTAATTGGTCTAGAGGTACAGCCCACATACACTAATTTGCAGGGCATTCTAGGGCATACACCACCCCCTGAGTCTGGCAATTTGTAAAATGGTCTACAGTGAATCTCCGTTCCTTAAGGACGAAGTACTTTCCTTCCCACAGAATACCACAAATCTGGCAGTGGTGGCAGATTTGAGGCAGTCTCAACAATGGTTGTGCTTTTTGAAGTTTCAAGTGTGAGGGAGTAATTGGTCTCTAAGGATATTTTTTTTTGATACGAGGGTGCCGTCAACAGACCAGTTTCCAGTGGTTTTCAACCCTAGTGACATATATTATCCCTCCCTCCCTCACTCCCTCCACTTCATTCTCACATAAATCCTATAAGGTAGGTTAGGCTGAGAGAGAACTAGTGGCACAGGGTTAGCCAGTAGCCACTGGACTTCATGATAGAGTAGAAATTTAAGCCCAAGGCTGCCAACCTGCTGGTAGGGCCTGGAGATCTCCTGTAATTTCAACTGATCCACAGGTTACAGAGATCAGTTCCTCCGGAGAAAATGGCTGCTTTGGTAGCTGAATTCTGTGACATTATACTCATGTGACATCCCTCTCTGAACCTTGCCCTCCCTGGACTCCACCCACATATTGTTACCAGAACTGCTATTTTATGGGGGAATTAGCACACAGTCTGGATTAAATTAGTAAACTGAAGAGAACCATACAAGATTTAAGTCTGGCCAGAGCCGTTCCATTTATTAATAAACACATGTGTTCCAACTACACCTCATTGGAAATTGTGCCATAGCAACTATGCACAAGACAATCCAGTCATGAATGACCGCTTCCCTGCAGCAATGGTGCAATATCCAACAGTGAGGATACAGGAGGCAGCCTTAGTAAATGCACATAGACAATGATTCTCCTCCAAAGTCGGTTTCCTTCATCTGCATATCTATTTTTACATACAATGGTGCTATCTTCAAAGACAGCTCCATCATCTGCTTGGAGTATAAAGCATGCCATATTGGCAGACGCGTTATCCCTTCCGAGCATCAGATGGAGCAGCATTGGTTTACCATTGAACATTAGAAGACTAGCTCAGTCTAGATTGGTTCTGTGCTCCAGCTGCAGCTGGCCAGGGGGATCATAGTGCAAGAAACTTTTCTACTAGGCTTCAAAATCAGATCATTTTGGCCCTCTAAAATTCTGATCCAACATTTGTGGCGAGCCTTCTTCTGGATGGGTTGATGGTTTCATTGCAATTTGAGGTACAGGAATGAGAAGAAGTATTCGGGCAAAACTGAAGTGGGAACCACAGAGGCATGGATATGAATGAATGCAACCTTTCAGAAAAATAAATGCTTTCTGCAAACAAATGTTGATATTCCTTATAAAATTATGACCAGAGTGTCAGAGACAGAAAGGAAGAATGGAGAGGAAAGGTCATGCAAAGAACCACCAATTGCCAGTGGCATTTCTGATTTTCCCTGATTATCAGTTCAGATAAATGCTTGGATCAATATGATCATCATCTCAAAGAATGGTGTGTATTAAACTCTTGGGAAAATATTGGTGGGAGAAGGCTAGAATGTGAGAAAGAGAATAGGTCAGTAAGGAAGAGACATGTGAGGGAACCTGAGGGCCAAGGAAAGTGGGGGTCCTTAGAGAGGGGGAAAGGGTGCCTGTTTGCCAATGCTACAAATCTCCAAGCCAAGATGGGGGAGCTGAAGTGCTTGATCTAAGGCACAATGTAGTTATAGCGGGCGTGTCAGAAATGTGGTGCAATGGGGAAGATCAATGGGTCACTGTGATCACTGGGTAAAAAATCAATAGACATAAGAAGGAGGAATGTGCGTGGGGGTGGTATGGCACTGTGTATCCAAGAGGAATAGAGTTAAACAAGCCAGATAACATTAGGGAAGTGAACTCCCTGGTAGAAGATCATGGGCAGAGATACCAGACCCTAAGGTTTCTTTATAAGAAAGAGAGCAAGATCCAGGTCCAGCAACACCTGAAAGATAACATATTGTTAGGGAATGGGATCTTGATCTTCTACTACGGACCAACATAGCCACTCAGAGTCTTAACTTAGCCTACCTCACAGTATTGTTATGAAGATAAAGTGGAGAGGAGAACAATGAGACACTGACTTCATTTTACCACCTAAAACTTGCTTGGTTAGCTTGGCTGGACAGTTGGTCCTGTTTCTTCCTCATCCGTATAATAAATTGGACCTCCGGGAAGTTGCTTTGGTCTTGTTTTAGGATTGATTAATTTGAAAGAGTGTGGAGAAATGTTCCTGCATCAACAGACACTGTTCATAACAAACTATAACATTTGCTATCTAATTCCAGATGGAACTGGCCAATGAGACCAGAGTTCAGGAATTCGTTTTGCTGGGGTTTGGAGACGGGCAACGGGGACGGCTTCTGCTCCTCATCTTCTTTGGCATTCTCCATGTGATCACGTTGGCTGAGAACTTCACCATCGTCGCACGGGTAGTTCTAGACACCCACTTGTTCCGGCTTCCCATGTACATCCTGCTGGGCAGCTTCTCCTGGCTGGAGATCTGTTACGTGAGCAATACTGCCCCCCGGATGCTCTTTGACTTGGCATCCCCTTATGGGATCATTTCCTTCCATGACTGCTTCCTGCAGTTCTCCTTGTTCTTCTCCTTCGGTGTCACTGAAAATTTCTTTCTCTCAGCCATGGCCTTGGACCGATACTTGGCCATCTGTCATCCGCTCTACTACTCACAAATTATGACTCCAGAGACCTGCCACAATCTGATGGTTGCTTGCTGGATCTGTGGTTTCTTGGGATATCTTGTTCCAGTGATTGTGGTCTTCAAGCTGACCTTCTGTGGTGCCAATGTCATTGACCATTTTATGTGGGCCGCTGGGCCACTTCTTTCCCTGGCCTGCCCTCCACTCGGAATTGCCCCCCTTGTTTGCCAGATTTTTGGGAGTGTTCTAATTATAGTCAATGTGTTGTTCGCTCTATTATCCTATGGCGGTGTGATTTTCACCCTGATGAGGCCCTCTTTTGAAGGCAGTCGTAGGAAGGCCTTCTCGACCATTTCATTCCACCTGGTAGTGGTGACACTTTTCTATGGCCCTGTGGGAGGGATGTACTTACTTCCAGATGGAAAACATCAGTCAAAGGTCACAAAGGTTGTAACACTCTTTTACACATCTCTTATACCCTTCCTGAACCCTATGATTTACTGTCTGAGGAATGATCAGGTGAAGGAGGCAGTGGGGAGGTTGCAGAGGAGAAAGGTGAGATGCTGGAGAGGAAAGGTGTTGATGTAAAAAGGCACGAGGATTTAAGAAAGGAAAGGGAAAATAACTTTGCAGTAGAACAGATAACATTTTTAACTTTTGAATGTTGATGGAATCTGGATTTTGCTCTCTCTTATCACAATATTCCAATATGAAGCTGAAAGGTGAGTTGGGGAAGAATTTTTCAACATAAGTTGAAAATCAGAAGATAAGACAGAATTCCTAGGGTGAACGGTCCAACCAGATGCACTTTTGGTTTAACATTTATTGGTAAAGGACGGATGTGCAGATATGCTTTTAACATTTATTATTATTGTTTTGCTGGGTATTAAAAAAAAATTATGTATACCTAGCTTTTCTCCTCCAAAGGGTTTGGAAGCATCTTGCAACAATACAGCTATATGACATAAATAAACCAATCCAACAAACAAAGCAAGAATGAATATCTTCAGCCAGCCATGGATGCAATGTACCACCAAAGAGCCATGGTCAAAGAATCAATGACCGTGAGCCTTTGTCTCTTACTCTTCAGCTGCAAGAAAGCCTTATGCTTCTTTATACCTGGAACAGGAAGGGAAAGCAAAAGCTCAGCAAGTATGTTCCTCTCCACCTTCCTCTCTCTGCAGATATATATATAATTTGCTTATAATCAGGGCTTTTTTCCTGGGAAAAAGAAGTGGTGGAACTCAGTGGGCTGCCAGCACAGTGGGCATCACCTGAAGGGAGGTGGTGCACCTGGTACCAGATGCATACACGCAAAGTGCATGCACGCTCCCAGCCCACACAATGATGTCACTTTGGGTCCGCTGGAACAAGGGGGGAGTTTTTTAAAGTTTAAACCACCCTCAGTGAAAATGGTCACATGGCCGGTGGCACCGCCCCTGATCTCCAGACAGAGGGGAGTTTAGATCGCCCTCCATGCCATGGAGCGGAGAGCAATCTAAACTCCCCTCTGTCTGGAGATCAGGGGGCAGGGCCACCAGCCATGTGACCATTTTTAAGAGGTGCCGGATCTCCATTCCATCACATTCCTGCTGAAAAAATGCCCTGCTTATAATACAATTTATCATATTATTTTAGGATAAATTGGAAAGCCAAAAAAGAAAATATGTATTTATTTATGTTATTTAGTGTTATAGCATGGAAAGTTGTGACTTTGGTGATGTTCATTTTTTGAACTGTTTAGTTATTTTCCCTTCATCCCTTATGGCCAAAAGCCTGTGCCGTAGTTTCAGTTTCACTTCCTTTTCTCGTTGTTGGCTGTTTGTTTCTACTCAGCAGAGACCAGGAAGGCTCTGCTTTTGTTCTAATAAAAATTTCAATATTCCTGGCATGGTGCACTTATGGAATTATTACATTTAGAGTCCGTCTTTCTTACTGGGACTCGAGGCAAATTTTGGGTTTGACATAGGCTGATTCTGCACACATTGGATCATGCACTTTCAATGCACTTTCTCAATCGTTTAAGGTGGATTTTTTGTTCCACACACACAAAAATCCATTCCAGATGATCTATAAAGAGGGTAGGAAGTGCATTATCCAACATGTCATATAGTCAATTTCAAATACAGTTCAATACATGTGTAATAGTGTATATCTTACATACCAAAAGCCAAATGGTCTTGACCTGCCGATGCTTAAATCCAGAGACTGGAACCATGAATGGACAAGACAGATCTTCCTACATGCCTCAAAAAAGCCCCAGGTTTGTATAAAAATATGAAATCGGATATCAGTGGGTTATCTGTGTGTAAAGTTTCTTCAAGTCACGACTGTCTTGCAGTGACTCCAGGAAGGGGATCTCAAGGCAAATGAGAAGTAAAAGTAAAAAATCCAAAATTATAAAGGGACCCTCTACAGCTTTAAAAAGCGTAGGCACTTGTCTGTATTGCTGACAAACTTACATACACAAAAACTGTGCTTAGGGACTGTACATTTTAGGGTGTTAAACATGGTACACTCCCAAGCAGTTTCGTCTGTGCTGTTGGGATTCCAATAATTTGGAATCCCAAATAATTTTTTTCTGTTTTTGACTCTGTCTCTATCAAAAGGTTTGTTTGGAAGCTGCTGCAGTCTGGAATTGGGCTGTGTGGGGCTATAAATTGCTATTTTATTTGACTCCTACAGTCATTTATGGTCCTGCAACCAAGTCCCATCATCAAGGGCTCCATTGACAAAGACTCTGTAGGTTCATCCTGGGAATACAGTGCAATTACCATTCATAATTTTCTGCTCGACATGACTTGATGTTAAAACAGAACATCATAACATATTTTACAACCTCGAGTTCAGTTCACACATATTCCCATTTTTCCAATTTGTGCATGTAAAGATATCTCGAGCCAAAACAAGGAGTAGGAGAACTCCAAAGATATGTGCGCAGGAAGAAGCATGAAAGATCTTGGGAGTTGATAGTTATCCCAGCTGAGGCACTTACTCCCCAAGGTGATTTGGAAATAGAACCACTTTTCTCAGAAAACTCCCCAAGCAAATTCCCAGATGAAAGCATCAGGAAAAGTCCTTTTAAAAGGTTGTAGTCCTCATATACACAACCCATAATCAACCTGCTTGCAGTCAATTTTCAGTGCAGTCGCTTCTCCGTCCTCTACTGAAATAATATAATAAGTCATTATAGAAGGAATAATATGTGCCCTCTAAATGCGACCAGCTTCTCTAAATCATGGCTATTGCTGGTGCGCGAAGTGATCTTACACTACTGAGGTATGAAGACGTGGGCTCTTCCTAAATGGAAAGGAAGTCTGGAATGTGACTCCCAGAAGGCTCGATTTCCTAAGGTGGCATCTAACAAGATTGGTATGAATTTTTCATGACTTTCTTCTTCCCATTAACAACATTATTCGATACAAGTGAACTAACACTGGCCTTTATTTTAGTTTGTGCCATATAAACAGTGGATGGGCAGAAGGGAAAACCAATCTCTAGCAGATCACTTATTCTTTGCGGGATGAGGAGATTTTTGCAAATAATTCTGGACTAATTTGAATCAGGAAATGGATCCAGGTAGATCCAGGAAAGCACTTCTCACACTTCCATGCAGGGCAGTGTATTTCACACAACCAAATTATGCCAGGAACTGTTCAGAAAACTTAAATATGTATTACTGCTTTATAAATTTAAAATGTCAGTGGGCTGTTGAGGTAATAAAAAAATTACTGAACTCAGCCCAGCCCTTCTATAAGATTTTGATGAAGACTCTTATTTTTTTCTAAGGATCAGTTTTCCTCCAGTTCTGGCTTCCTTCCACAAATTAGCACTGACCTATCCCTTGGCCATAGTTACAAATAGCTCGGTATCAATGGCATCCTCTGGGTGGAAGATCACCCAACTTGTTAAGAGATGATTCAATACAACACCTTCGTTTCCCCATGAACAATGTGATGGTTTTATGTTTCCCATGGAACTGAGTACACAGATTCATTGAGCTGTAAAGTTAGGAAACGGGGTGGCTCCTTCCTCCCAAATTCTAATGCAGCATCCAAACACCTCAAAGTGGAAGTCCTGAGTTCAACTCTCAGCTCATTTATCAGGCCTCTAAGCAGTGGCAGGCAAGCTTCCAAAGACCCTTCCTCACCTTCTGGCAGCTCAGGCTCTAAAGCTGGGAGGAAGATGGACACAGCAGTCTGCCAGCTACCCATTTTCTCTCCTGGCTTCAGGCACACGGATGGAGACGCCAGAGATGAGTAGGACTGGAAGTAAGGCTGGGTGAGCGGTCATGCTGTTGCCGTTTAGACTGAACAGTGGGAGAGAGATGGTAGAGAGAGGGAATGATCGAACATGAGGCAGAAGTCTGGTGTGCAGAGCTTGAACTCCACCCTTCCCATGGACATCCATGTACCCTTGGATCTATGGATCTATGGTGCATGCAGGACCGCATCTCCCAGCAAGTACCAGACAATCTAACAGCAACCAGTTTTCCCATTTGAAGTACAGACTTTTTAAAAAATCTTTTGTTTCCTATACCTTTTCACTTTTCCCAGAGCAGTTTCCTCTTCGCGTAACCGTTACAAAGTGTTTTTCTCCCCTCAAAAGGGTTTTTTTCCTTGCTGAACTGTAGGTGAAGAGTTGCTCCTCAAGGTTTTATTTTGTCTAAGCAGCTTCGTTAAAGCTAACCTGATGTGTTACTGTTTGAGGGGGAAAGAACAGTTGTGAGTTCTTGAGTTCATGTTTGGGTGTAGGTCTCCCTCTCTCTGGGCACATGCCTAAAACACCAGCTGAACACTTGAGGGAAAATTACTTCTGTATGCACACCAGAGCAGCTGACACTCAACCAGGACAATGCTTCCTCTTTGGGGTGACCCCAGAAGCAGAGAAACTAGAGTTCTGTGTTGGTCCAAGAAGGCAAATATTAATACAATTATTTGATGTTCAGTTTACCTAACTTTATTTATATCATGCTCTAAATGCTTTATTTCTAAAAAGCATTTCAAGAGAGCTATTGCACCCTATGTTATACTTTAATTAAGGGGAGAACTGACTTTACTCGGTCAAAAGGAAAATGCATATGTGAGTTTTTAGGCGAGGTAGTTTCCTTAGCTTGTATCTGATTTTTTTTTTTTTTACAATGAGTTTGTTCTGTGTTACTTGAATTGGCATCATGTCAGCAGCCATACTGCTTCTTGGCTTCAAGCAGGAAGACGTGAGGAGTTGTTCCAAAGGCTACATGGGGAAAGTGTTTTGTGTTACTAAATACGGATCAGAAACATGGTTGAATCAGATTTCAAACCACAGTGAGGTGGGAGACCTGGAGAAGGATCCTTCTTAACATTTTAGGACAGGCAGACAATGCTTAATTCTGCTATTATCTGGTTCCAGATGGAGCTGGCCAATGGGAGCGCAGTTCAAGAATTCATTTTGCTGGAGTTTGGAGTCGGACAACAAGAACGGTTCCTGCTCCTCATCTTCTTTACCATTCTCTACATGCTCACATTGGCCGAGAACTGCATCATCATTGCATTGGTGGTACTAGACACCCACTTGGCCCGGCTTCCCATGTACATCCTGCTGAGCAACTTCTCCTGGCTGGAGATCTGTTATGTGAGCACCACGGTGCCCCGGATGCTGTTTGACCTGGCTTCCGCTCAAGGGATCATCTCATTCAGGGACTGCTTCCTTCAATTCTACCTCTTATTCTCTTTTGGCACCACTGAAGGCTGCTTCCTCTCAGCCATGGCCTTGGATCGGTACTTGGCCATCTGCCACCCACTACGCTACTCACAAACCATGTCTGTAAATTTTTGCTATGTTCTGGTGGCTGCTTGTTGGGTCCTTGGTTTCATGGCCTTTGTTGTCCCAGTGGTCATGATGTCCAAGCTGTCCTTCTGTGGCTCCAATACCATTGATCATTTTCTGTGTGATACTGGGCCTATTCTGTCCCTGGCCTGTCCGCCATTGGGCATTGCTCCCCGTTTCTTTCAGTTTTCAGTGAATATTTTCCTTTTAGGCAATATTTTCTTTGTTATGCTATCTTATAGTGTTGTAATTCTTACCCTGATGAAACCCTCTTTCAAAGGCAGTCGAAGAAAAGCTTTTTCTACCATTTCTACCATTTCTTTCCATCTTTTCTATGGCTCTGTTGCAGCAATGTATGTAATTCCAGATGGAGAAAATCAATCAGAAGTCGCAAAGGCCGTAACACTCTTCTACACTTCCATTACACTCTTTTTGAACCCCATGATTTATTGCCTGAGGAATGATCAGGTAAAGGAGGCACTAGGCAGGTTGCAAAGAAGAAAAGTGACATTTCTGGGAAGAAAGACAACTGTTTAAAAAATTATGCAGTCACCTGTAATGAAAGTAAGAAAAGTAACCTTAATTAGTGCGAACAGTGTGCCAACAGGGCTGGATCAGCCCGCTGTTGGGTGCAGGATCCCTCCAGGGCACCTGGTGCCACCCCTGGCAGCTCTTCCTGCCTGTGGCAGCCTGATCTGTCCCCAAGGAGGCCAGAATGGGCCTCTGCTGGTCGCAGGCACCAGCCATAGCACCTGCCCCCCCATCAGAGTGCTGGGGAGAAGCCAATGCCTGGCCCACCTGCCCTGCCCTTTCTCCAGCCTGTTGTATTATTTCCCACAACAGGCTTTGTTACTAGTGTTCAATAAAAATAGATGCATATGTCAGTGCTGTTTGTTTATATTCTCTGGTTATGGATAACTGCAATGCCTGTGCAGATAGATAAATAGAAAGATGTGTGGATATTTTTGTAGGGGATTAGTGACAAACTGCCCTCTTCACTCTCTCCAAGTCTAAATGCTCATGGATTCTGTCTCCTCTTTCTTTTTGTTGTAGAAATGGATCTTATGGGTTTTTTTATTGTATTTGTGGTCCCAAAAATCTGCTTTCAGGCTGTGAGAAAAGGTGAGACATAAAAAAGGAGCTAAATAAGTAAATAAAATACGGGCAGCAATTCCAGTTAAAAATGGCACAGAAGGAGCAGCAGATTTTAGGGGAAAATATCAGAACAAATATCGCACAACCATCGGCTTCCCAGAATCAAGGGATATTTGGCAGTGGCACTAATAACGAACGATCTTACTTCCCAATGTTGTCCCATGCCTGTTATGACAGGTGTGGTTTCAGTGGTGACCAGATTCATGTTAGTGCCATCCATTTGCTCAAAAATAACTGGCGTTTCCAATTCTTTAACAGGAAGTACTAGTCCATTCACTAGGGCTGGTGCAATAATGTCTCTAGAGCAGCCCGAGTCTATAAGAGCTTGCACGCAGATGTGCATTTTTCTATCTGGGTTCACCAATGTTACAGGTATGAAGAGTATGGACCCATGAGGTCTGTTCAGAGTAGGAACTGACTGAGGTTTGATCTGCCATTTGGGTCCTTTTACGACAGATCCATTTCGTTTCCCGAGGTCGGGCTCTCTGGATTCTCCTCCCTGGTTAGAGCTGTTGAATCATAGTCCATAACTTCTTCTAGCTCTAGTCCTCTTTCGGGAGGATTTCTACGAGAAGCCCCTCTACCTCTTGCAGTTCTGGGAGCTGGTGTTGGACGAGGCGGCGCCGGGAAGACTGCGGGGGCTGGATGCCTTAATTGGAGCGGAGTTCTTTGCACAGGCCGGTATGGACATTGCGCCGCAAAGTGACCACTTTGGCCACATTGCAGGCACAATCCTTGTTGCCATCTAGCATCTCTCGCTCCTCGGGTAGCATATCCAGCACCTCTGCCTCCTCTAACAAGTACTGATGTTACCAGAACTGCTCTTTATTATAATGGGGAATTAGCTATAGCAGTCTGTAACTTAAAATTAAGCGCGGATCATAACCTATGTATACGGAGGTCCCGATCCCAGACACTCTAGTGAAAAAGAGGCAGACTACAAATAGGTTCAAACACGTGTATTGTCTAACAATGTGGCGTAAGCCTGAACTTGCACAAGCATACAAGAAACACACAAGATCTAGGAAGCACAGAGTATGAAATACAGAGACGTTCGCATTAGCTGGTTCCCAACGATGATAGGGGGAATACTCACTTATCCTGAAGCGAAGCAGAGACACAGCAGTGAGGGTGGCCCAATGCCAGCACTGGGACCACAGACGGACAGCGAGGGGTTCTGGATAGGATGGCACGCGCGCCATGCGGTCTGAGAGGCCGGCTTAAATACCCCAAAACGTACCCTGGGGCTGGTGCTGTACTTGGTGGTTCTCACAGATTAAAACAAAGGGTCTAATGGGCTACTGAATGGCTTAGATGGGCCACTTTAGTAATCAGATTGTGATAAGTGACACCTCAGGAAGAGGGGACAAAAGAGGGAGGGGGAAATCCAAGTGGGCTGAAAGGATGTTCCAGCGGACAGGGCTTGTCCTGATGTCATCAGCTCTGGAATGCGGAGGTTTCTTTGAGATGCATTCTCTAAGTGCTTGGGATGGTCGGCACTTAGTTCCTTCTCCGGGGCGGCTCCTAAGATATGCAGAGCGGGGCGAGGTACTCTCGCTGCGGACGTGGTGTGCCCGCTTCGCCGAAATGGCTTCCCAAAGCAGTCTTCTTCCCAGGGTCTTCTGGCTGCCTGAGAACATGGATGCCGGCTGGGCATAGCTGGGGCTGGTTTGCAGGTAGCGAGGGCAAGCTCGGGGGCCGGCCCGCGGGAGGCTCCAGGCGGGAACTGACCAGGGAGCGCCTAGCCAGGCTCGCTGGAGGTTTCCCCGGCAGGCACCCGGCTGCTAGCAGCGGCTTGGGCCCATATGAGGCAGGCTTCCATGGAGGCAGGGGGAACAACACTTAAAACACAGTCCAAAGCAGGGAACAGGCACGGTCCGTGGCAGATGGCAATGCAGGCACGGGGCATACTTGTAACACAGTCCAAACATACACTGGGAAATCCAGATACAGGTCAGGGCAGGGTTGCCCAGAAAAAGAGTCCTTTGTGCAGTTAACCAAACATGGAGTCAGTAAACTACACAGTCTGTTGTAGCAGCAGGGTAATCAAACAGCAGGCAGGAAACTGACACGTGTATCAGAACACACACGTGCAGGGCAATCTTCGGTGTAGTAGTAAAACAGTAATGCAGGAAACTTTAACACAGTTCATAGCAGGCTTTAAAGCAGGAGAGGGGGCCTACTTGGCAACAATTCCCCCCCTCGGAGACCCCGTGACGTCAGGCACGCGGGTTTCCGAACTTGACTTCAAAGGCGAGGTGGTCGGCAATGTCCGGTGGTCGAGCTTCGAGCGGAAAAGGAGTGGGAAGGGAAGGGAGAGGAGGCGTCACTCAAAAATTTAGTTTGGAGAACCACCTAACCAAATAAGTGCAATTTAGATCAGCCAATGGGCTGCAGGTCTCTGGGTTCACACCAGGGGGTGTGCTAAGTGCAATCGTCAGAATAAATAGTAATAATTCATAGCAATAGTAATTCATAGTGATATAGGCAGCAATGAGCAATTCATGTATACAAGCGGCAATAATTCATATCTGTGTACATTGATCAATTCATACATGGGAATACTTCATACGCAATTCATGATGGGTTAAAAGTACTAAAAACCATGAGCAATTCATATACATGGATTAATTCATAGGCATAGAATTAAAAGCAAAGGCAATTCATGGATACAATTCATGAATGTAAGAATAAAAGCAGGCTCCTTCATAGGAGGTTAAAAGCAGAATTCATAGGTGAGGGAATAATTCATATAGGAAAGTGCAAGTCAGGCATAGACCAATTCATAGAGGGTAGAGCAATTCATAAATGGTTAAAATCATAAATACATATATATATGATTAAAAGCAATAAACCAGGAAGTTAAAACCAACTCATAGATAAAAGCAGCAATGGTAAAAGCAAGTGCGGGGAAACAATTCATGAGGGGTAAGCGGCGGAGGGGCTCATAGGGGGCAGAAAAATAAACTTTGCCATTAAAAGGCTAACTCATGCAGCCAGATTAAAACCAAATTCATAGAGTCTAAAATCAGGAATAACATAACCTTTAAAAAGGGACCATTCAGGAGTGGTCCCGGTTAAAACCAAATTCATAAAATGATAAATAGGCTAAAATCACTTCGGCGGAGGGAGTCAGGTTAAAAAGGCAATCCATAAGGTTAAAATCAAATTCATAGGAAAGAAAAAATTGATAGGGGATGATTAAAAGATCCCAGTTCATGGGAAGATCATGGGCGCACTTGCAGTAGATAAAGGGAGGGACTAGTTCGGGGCTAAATTCATGGGAGTAAAATTCATAAAAGCAATGGCATGAAATTCATAGGAACCTTAAAACAATAGAGCAGCAAAGATCACAGGCGGCTCAGTCCGCAGTACAGCTGCTGGACTGGGTTGCATATATACAGGAACAAGCAAACTTAGTCCATGTGTTCCAAAACACACTTCCACCCCCCCTTGCTGTCTGCGTCAATCCGCAGAGCAGGGTCGGCTGGCGGCAAGAAGAGCTTCAGGCACACAGTTCTAGTCCTCATGGAGGTGGCGCTTGGAGACGGGCCGTGGGCTGGGAGGCAGAGTAATATGTCCCCCCCTAGTCCACAAGAGGGCCTTGGAGCGGTGTCCAGCAGCAAAGCGTCCATGGGGCCGGTCCAGGATCCGTACACATAATAACACATAAGCATAGTTCATAACAGCACAAGCAATAAAATAAACAAGGGCTAAAAATAGGGCGCCAAGAACAACCACTAAGGCAGAAGGAGGTCGGGGTTATAGTGATCCAAGCGGTAAGACAGCTGGAGTTGCTGGAGCTGTCGGCGGCTCCAACAGCCCAAATAAAGCAGTGAGGCACATAACAAAACTTGAAAGGCCAAAATAACAACGATCGGGTGCAAAGCCAAATTGTAAATTCCAGTGGCAGTGGGGCTCCAGCCAAAGAGGGTCTCCCAGCACGAATGCTCACCGGTGGTCTTAATCCGCTGGGCAAGATCCAAAATCTCCTTTCCGTTGTGGGACACAACCAAAGCAGTGGTGTCCCCGTCCCTCTGGATGCTCTGGAGGGTGCGGTGGAGCTGTGGGTGGGTCAGGAGCTCGTGGAGCAGCTCCAGACCGATGCCAAGGGAGACTGGCTTCACATAGCGATAGATGGAGGGTGCCACCAGGATCTCTTCTTGGGTCCAGACCGGTACCGTGTAGGTGAAGTCGCAGGCTGCCACCGAAGACAGGTTGCAAAAGCAGCGATTGACTCCCGGGATCACGGGCTTGAGCTGGAACGAGTTCAGGATCACAAAGTCGCAGGCCGTTCGCACGCAGGCACATCCTTTCCCAAGGTAGACCACAGCGGAGCTGTTCTCTTGGACGACCTCAAAAGAGCACTCGTTGAGGGTGTTGACTTGCGGGGCTACACAGGGATGATGCGGTGCAAAGGCTTGGTCTTGGCAAATGAAGCCGGTCTGGTCTCGATGCTGGCACCCTTGGAGGCTGATGAGCTGCCATCCGGTCAGGGTGGCGAGCGTAGAGGACCTCGGTGTCGCTGACTTGGAGTCCCAGAGGCACGACTGGGTACACGTGGAATGACTCGTGCGCACTGGCCGTTAATAAAAATAGTTTAAGCTCCTAGGTGGTCGGTGAGAATGAGGAATTTACAAGAGACCACCAGGATTCAAGCTCCAGTTCTATGGGTGACAATTTGGGCATAATCAATCTTTTAATTTCCAGGGGCAAGTGCCCGTCCGTGGCTTGCCGAATTAGCCCCATGGCCACAGCCTGATTTAATTGTTGGGCTTGCATACATGCCATGGCTATTGACACGTTGCGTTCAAAAGACTGTGTTCCTTTGAGCAGCAGAGAAAAATCTCTTTCAATTTGACTCTCCCAGTTAACTAAAATGGAGCTGATCTCATGTTGCCCATTCGAAATGGAATTTAGGGACTGCACCACCGGTTTACCTAAGTCGGAGATGCTAGTCGTGACATGGGCAAACTTATTAGCGAGAGTCTCAATGTTGACCGAATCCATGACTGCTAAGCCTCCGGCTGCAGGAGCAGTCCAGTCGGCGATGCTTCGTCTGGCACGCGAGAGAGAGGGGGAGGGATCGATCCACAGTTGTAGCCATGCATTCCAACCCTTGCTACCGGCCTCCAGATAGGGAGCGCACTGCGGCAGCCTCTGGGTTACATTTAGCTCAGCTAAGTCTATGCGGATCTCTTTTAAAGACATTTGCGGGCGGACTAGAACTCTCTCTCGAATGTCAGTTTTCAAAACATGGGAGCCCACTATATGCGTGCCGCCTTGGCTTAATTGTTCATTGCTAGCAATCAAAGGGTCAATTTGGATGCTGTGGGTCTCCTGGGTCCAGATCAGCAGGGAATAATTGCCTGGTTCATGAGTCAAGTTTACAAAGAGCAGCCCAAGCCGGTGAAATTTCTCTACTAGGGGCTTGGTTTGGCATTCGGGTGTCTGTTGAACCAGAATCCAATCGGGTGGGCCGTGTTTGGCTAGGTCTTCCTCTTTTACAATCCAGGTCAGGTTCTCCCAGCATTCTATAGCAAAGGAGAGAGCTGTGCCTGAAGGGGGCGTGATAATGACTGATGCAGACTCAGTGGTAGTAGTGCCTAGTAGGATGGTCATTCTAAAGGGGTCTCCTGCCTTCCATACTGCGGCTGACACTAAAATAACTTCACAGTATGGTCCGAAAGCCTCAGTGACAAATGGCGAGGTTTCGAAGTTGGCAGGGGTGGTATATTTGTCTACCACCGGGACTGCGGTGGGGGCTGGCCTGATGCGGGGAAGGAACATACATGGGATCGGAGCGAGTGGTGACACTGTGTCAGTAGGTGAATAGCATACTAATTCTTGGGACATGGTTTTCACTCCCACACATAAAATAACAAGCTCTGGGGGTCGGATCCACTGCTCTTCGCAACTGCGGAAGTTTGTGCGATCCGTGGGGGTGGTCATGTTAATCTGCTGCACAACCTTGCAGACCATCATTTCATTCCCTGCCAGGGTATTGATGCATCTCCAGTGGGGGTAGGGCATTAATTTGGACGGGCGTCCCTCTGTTAGGGTGCCTGCCAGCACGAGCAAACACAGAGTAGCCAGGTGCCTCATCTCCTGGCCTTCCTTTTCCTTTTGTGGTGAGAATATCCTGGGGAGACCTGCGGATATAAGTACAGGTTCCCTGAGTTTGTTGCAGCAAAATAAATGAAGTGAAGCAAGGGAAAAAGAGAGGGCATTTTTCTGCCAGCACAGTATGTTAAGCGGGGTTCAAACGAGAAGTCCCAGGGGCACTAAGCGAGCCTTCCAGCTTGTTGCTCTGGGGAACTCCTGTGCGGGGGCTTCTTCCTATAGCATGTATATTTCAAGGGGGAACGTCTTTGCGTCGAGCAAGGGTCGGCTGTGCGTTAGGCGGGATTATGCAAACTCGCCCCAGGGGTCCCTGGGTGCCTAGACTATGTGGCCTTCAGGTGCCCCTTGCTCGGCGGCGGGCTATTTTTATTTTGCGGGCTGAGAGCTATCGGTCCAGCTCGGCCTGGCCTTGCTGTTTTGAAAGGAAAAAAACTAGAGAGCGGTTTCCATTAACTATAAGGGTTGCTGCAGACGGGGGCCCTCGCTTTAATTTTCAAAAATAGGCCTTCGTCATATATTTGCAGGACAACCAACCCTTGGAGGGACTCCCTCGGGAGGCCCCATTTTCTGGTTTAAAAAAGGTACAGGTACACCGGGCAAAAAGAAAAATATACTGAGCAAGAGAAAAATGCACTGAGCAAAAAGAAAAACACACGGAGCAAGAAGCATACAGGTCTGGGGTGCTTTTAGGTTGCCCTTACTTGGGGTGCCTGGCAGGGCTTCATTATATCTTCAATATGTCTCCCCCCCTTCTTTTCCCTTATACGGTACGGGCAAGGGAAAAGATATCAGTACGTGGGGCGAGCGGCTGCTGGCAGAAATGGCCAAAGTGGAGCCGAAGGTGCTCGGCAGCGTTTATCGAAAAGCGGCGGAGGCGGCCGAGATCTGCCGGCACCACTGGGTCTGGGTTATTCGGGGGTCATCTTGGTGTGGGGGATCCTGGCTATGTAAATGAGGCACGCTGCCCCTTGTGCGTAGCGAACGCACCCCAATAACATATTCCAGAGGGTACATATTTACAAAATACTGGCGGGTCTTTT
Organism: Eublepharis macularius; assembly: GCF_028583425.1. Lineage (NCBI taxonomy): Eukaryota > Metazoa > Chordata > Lepidosauria > Squamata > Eublepharidae > Eublepharis > Eublepharis macularius. The sequence goes on along the minus strand of NC_072801.1, from coordinate 67,700,046 downwards.
ACTTTTGCACTAAAGCGTACTAGATGGTGGCGCCGTATAGCAACTCACCATGACGAATATGAACATTAGTAAAAGAGGGATGTTGGGCTATCTGGGGGTTCTTTTCCAGGGGAGGCACGGCCCTCAAAGCCAAAGCCGACCATCATGCGAAAGCGTGGGTCTGGCAGGTGAGACCCCGAATCTACGTAGATGCGGGATCTTCACCAGCACGGCGGGTGAAATGTTTTCAAACAAAGAAATCACCTTATTTGGTGGTTTCAACGTTGGAAGACTGCATTCACTTTTGGGCTAAAGCCTCTCCAAACACTTTCACACACAGCAAATCTCTTTTGCCTGTGCAATTTTTTTCCGAACATGCGGCTTACAATCCAATTAAGAATCACTCTCGGTGGTGGTCCTATTTGGCTTTGATTGCCGTGTTTCCCCCTAGGGTCCCAACTGTGGGGCCCGCCTAATGAAGTTAAAGAATAGAACTGAAAAAAACTTTTGACATTCACATCTACATCTACATATTCTGCTGTTTCTTTTATACTAAGGCTACAAAAGTCTGGTCTAAGGGGACACAGGGTATCTCTGGCCCAGGGTGAAGGGACTTCTGGCGAATCACTGGGCAGAGGGGGGCTGGGCTGGCGGCTGTTCCCCCAGGATCGTACACAGGCGGGGCGGTTTGGAGCGGCTTCCCTTTCCATTCCTTTAATTGAGAGGCATGAAAGTATTTTAGCCAAGTGCCTCCTGTCTTCCTCTGGATGGCTACCTGATAGACGGCTGGAGAGACTCTTTTCGTGATTGGGACGGGGCCTTGCCATTTGGCGGCTAGTGAGTGTGCCTTCTGTGAGAACTTTCTATATAAAACGAGCTGTCCTTCCTCCCACTGCCTGGGGTTCCTGACCCATCCTAGTTTGCGGTCCATATCCTTCTGAGCTGTGCCTAACTTCTGGGCCACTTGCATGTGGACGGCGTGTATGGATGAGATGAGGTCCTGAACCCAGGCGTCATTAATTACTACGGGCTGCATATCAGAAGGGAGCTGCGTGTCTAGCCAGAAGGCTTCTGGGAGCTGCATTTTCCGTCCTGTCATGACTAGGGGTGTGCAAGCCAAAAATTTTCGGCTATAGCCGAAAGTAGAAAGCCGAAAGAAGATTCTCTATCATTAAAGCCGAAAGCCGAAACAAGAATCTCTTTCGGCTTTCGACTTTCGGGATTCTTTCGGCATTATTTCGGCATTCTTTCGGCTTTTTTCTATGGGAAAATGCCTCCGTCTTCCAGGACGCCTGGAGGAGGCATTTTCCCACCGAATAAGCCCAAAATTGGTGGGGACCTTCCTCTAACCCTTCTCTAACAACCACCCAAGTTTCAGACAGATTGGACTTTGGGGGGCCATGTTATGGCCCCCCAAAGCAGGTCCCCCCATCCTCCCATAAGAAAGCGAAGGAGCAGCATATTGTTAGCATGCTGCTGCTCATCTTTCTTCATTATTTCCTATGGGGAAAAAATGAAGAGGCAGGCTTCCTTTGCCAGGGGTGGCATTTTGCATGCAAAATGCCCCCTTACCCTCAGGGGCCCTTCTCCCACCCCTCCTCCCACCCCCCACCAAGGCTCAGCCTGCTCCCACTTGGGGGGGGCCATTTCATGGCCTCCCCAAGTAGGTGCTCTAATGTCTACCACTGACAGCTGGGGGAGGCTTGTGTTGCCAGGGGTGGCATTTTGCATGCAAAATGCCCCCCAGCCCTCTGGGGCCCTTCTCCCACCCTTCCTCCCACCCCCCACCAAGGCTCAGACTGCTCCCACTTGGGGGGGGCATTTCATGGCCTCCCCAAGTAGGTCCTCTCAGCCCCTAAAGTCCACCCCTTACAGCCCCACACAAACCCAATTCCCCCCCAGCTGCCACACACAGACCCAAATCCCCACATTAGCCCCTCACAGACCCAAATCCACCCCCACCTGCCCCACACCCATAACCCCAGGAACAGGCTGGCAAAGGCCAGCCCTCTCCCTTTGTTCCCTATGCTGGGAACTTCTAAACTCTCTTTCCCTGGGCAATTCTGCACAGCCCAGGGGTGCCACAATGGTGGGCACACTTCTGAGTGCCAGCTGGTCCCTGTGAAAGAGCACCTGAACCACAGACACCCTCCCTCAAATTCCCCCACCACCTACAGAGATGGCTGGCCAGCCAGCCCCATTGTTCCCTATGATGGGAACCAACTGCACAACAAAGAATAAAACAAGAACAACACAAAATAAAGTTTTAAAAAAATTATTTTCTCCCTTCCAAAGTACAAGTAGGCAAAGCATTATGACACATTACACCAGCAGTCCCCCACACAGAAAAATTAAAACAAAACTCACTTAACATCAGAGAATCACAAAACACGATTCCTGTCAAAAACACTTTATTTCTTGAACAGCTTTAGGTTACACAGCAGGGGGGAACACCAAAGGGCATGGCAGCACTATCTTACACAAAAATAACACAACTCACTTAACATCAGAGAATCACAAAAGCACAATTCCTGTCAAAAACACTTTATTTCTTGAACAGCTTTAGGCTACACAGCAGGGGGGGAACACCAAAGGGCATGGAAGCAGTATCTTACACAAAAATAACACAACTCACTTCACATTAAAGAATCATCCCAAAAAATTGCTGTCAAAAGCACTTTATTTCTGTAACTGCTTTAGGTTACACAGTAGGAAGGCACCACAGAGAAGGAAATCAGTGTACTACACAAAAATAACACAACTCACTTCACATCAGAGAATCACACAAACACAATTGCTGTCAAAAACGGTGAAGTGGGTTGTATTATTTTTTGTAGTACATTGCTATCATGTCCTGTTGTGCCCTCCTACTGTGTAACCTAAAGCTGTTCAAGAAATAAAGTGTTTTTGACAGGAATTGTGCTTTTGTGATTCTCTGATGTTAAGTGAGTTGTGTTATTTTTTTGTAAGATAGTGCTGCCATGCCCTTTGGTGTTCCCCCCTGCTGTGTAACCTAAAGCTGTTCAAGAAATAAAGTGTTTTTGACAGGAATTGTGCTTTGTGATTCTCTGATGTTAAGTGAGTTTTGTTTTAATTTTTCTGTGTGGGGGACTGCTGGTGTAATGTGTCATAATGCTTTGCCTACTTGTACTTTGGAAGGGAGAAAAAAAATTTAAAACTTTATTTTGTGTTGCTCTTGTTTTATTCTTTGTTGTGCAGTTGGTTCCCATCATAGGGAACAATGGGGCTGGCTGGCCAGCCATCTCTGTAGGTGGTGGGGGAATTTGAGGGAGGGTGTCTGTGGTTCAGGTGCTCTTTCACAGGGACCAGCTGGCACTCAGAAGTGTGCCCACCATTGTGGCACCCCTGGGCTGTGCAGAATTGCCCAGGGAAAGAGAGTTTAGAAGTTCCCAGCATAGGGAACAAAGGGAGAGGGCTGGCCTTTGCCAGCCTGTTCCTGGGGTTATGGGTGTGGGGCAGGTGGGGGTGGATTTGGGTCTGTGAGGGGCTAATGTGGGGATTTGGGTCTGTGTGTGGCAGCTGGGGGGGAATTGGGTTTGTGTGGGGCTGTAAGGGGTGGACTTTAGGGGCTGAGAGGACCTACTTGGGGAGGCCATGAAATGCCCCCCCCAAGTGGGAGCAGTCTGAGCCTTGGTGGGGGGTGGGAGGAAGGGTGGGAGAAGGGCCCCAGAGGGCTGGGGGGCATTTTGCATGCAAAATGCCACCCCTGGCAAGACAAGCCTTCCCCAGCTGTCAGTGGTAGAGAAAAGAGCACCTACTTGGGGAGGCCATGAAATGGCCCCCTCAAGTGGGAGCAGTCTGAGCCTGGGTGGGGGGTGGGGGGAAGGGTGGGAGAAGGGCCCCTGAGGGCTTGGGGGCATTTTGCATGCAAAATGCCACCCCTGGCAACACAAGCCTCCCCCAGCTGTCAGTGGTAGAGATTAGAGCACCTACTTGGGGAGGCCATGAAATGGCCCCCCCCAAGTGGGAGCAGGCTGAGCCTTGGTGGGGGGTGGGAGGAGGGGTGGGAGAAGGGCCCCTGAGGGTGAGGGGGCATTTTGCATGCAAAATGCCACCCCTGGCAAAGGAAGCCTGCCTCTTCATTTTTTCCCCATAGGAAATAATGAAGAAAGATGAGCAGCAGCATGCTAACAATATGCTGCTCCTTCGCTTTCTTATGGGAGGATGGGGGGACCTGCTTTGGGGGGCCATAACATGGCCCCCCAAAGTCCAATCTGTCTGAAACTTGGGTGGTTGTTAGAGAAGGGTTAGAGGAAGGTCCCCACCAATTTTGGGCTTATTCGGTGGGAAAATGCCTCCCCCAGACGTCCGGGAAGACGGAGGCATTTTCCCATTGAAAAGCCGAAAGAAAGCCGAAAGAATCCCGAAACGTTTCGGCTTTTTTCTTTCGGCTACCCGAAACGTTTCGGCATTCCCCGAAACGTTTCGGCATTCCCCGAAAGAAGCCGAAACACTTTTGTTTCGGCATTCTTTCGGCATTCTGAATGCCGAAACGCACATCCCTAGTCATGACCATATGGGGCGTGAGCCCGTGAACTGCGGTGGTGCCTCTGATGGCCATTAGAATTATGGGGAGTTTTTCATCCCAGTCTCTCCCGGAGGAGCGAACCATCTTGCGGAGAGCCTCCTTGAGGGTCCGGTTGGTTCTTTCTATGGCGCCGGAAGCCTGGGGATGGCCGGCTATGTGAAAGCGTTGTTGGATGCCTAACGCCTTGCAAAGTTCCTGGGTTACTTCTCCAATGAAGTGTGAGCCCAAATCGGAATCCATGACTCGTACAGTGCCCCATCTCGAAAACACATTATTGAACAGTAGTTTGGCCGTGGTGGCTGCAGTGTTATGCTTACACGGGAATGCCTCGACCCATTTACTAAAGGGATCTATGACAGTGAGACAGTAGCGATTGCCGCGGGGAGTGGGAGGAAGGGGACCGATAAAGTCAATCTGTATACGAGCCCAGGGTCCATCAATTCTCTGATGCTGGAGGGGAGCTCTAGGTCCAGTCGGGTCTGCATTGACCATAGCACAAGACAGACAGTTGTCCACCCATTGTGCTACTTCGGTACGCATGCTAGGCCACCAACCAACCTCTTTGACCCTCTCCAGAGTCAGATCCTTGCCTCGGTGTCCCTGCTCATGGACAAACTGAATCAGGTCGGCCCTGACTTCCAGTGGCACTACCCAGTGGCATTCACCGGCTGCATCTACTGCCCAAACTATGCCTTCCTCTTCTCGGATCATTAGTCTTCCTGTCTGATCTCTTCCTGCGGCTAGGAGGTCAGCTACTTCTGGGTCAGATATCTGCAGTTGTGCTAGGTCCAGTGTTCCTGCGATTCCCTGAGCCTGGCTGCGGGCTTGTGCCCGGGTGGTGACAGGGTGGAGGGGACAATCGGTGGCTGGCTCCGGTAAGGGAGCATTTTCTGTGGCGGCTGCCTTGGCTGCGAGGTCTGCCTGGTCATTCCAATAAGCGGTCTCTGAGTTTGTCTTTTGGTGTCCTTTGACATGGGTAACCTGTGTTGGGCCTGTGCGGGACTGAAGGAGCGCGGCTACTTGCTGCCATAGCTGTAGGTGGGCTACGGGTTTCCCATCACTAGCTCTCCACCCCTGATTCTGCCACACCGGGAGCCAGACCGTGGCGGCTTTGGCCGTCCAATCCGAGTCTGTGTAAATGGCAAGTGGGCTTTCTGGGGGCTCAAACTCAAGCACTGCCAGAAGCGCTTGCACCTCAGCCGCTTGGCTGGAATGGGGGTGGGCTGGACCCTTTAGAGTGCATGCGTCGCTCACTCGCACAGCGCCGTAGCCTGTCCGAGGGGAGCCTCCAACGTGAAAGGAGGAGCCGTCGCAGAACCAGCATGTGAAGCCGTTCAGTCGGGCTTCCTCTAGCAGGACTCCCCAAGTGACTGGCCAAACAACTTGCGGTGGCGGGTCCAGGGGGCACTCGTGCTCGGTCCCGGTTACTAACAGGCCATAGGGAGCTGGTGGCTCAGTGGTTTCCTTTTTAAATTCTACTCCACGGTTAACCAGGGCCAGGGTCCACTGTGCTGTGCGGGCGTTTGAGACTTGTCCATCTTGTATTTTTCCAGACAGAATATATTTGAGGGGCGTGTGGGTGGTCTGGACTATCGTGCGCGAGCCACCTATAATAAATTCCCAATGGGTCAGACTCCAAACTATTGCAAGGCAAGTCTTTTCGCATGGGCTGAACTTGGTCTCTACTGAAGTTAGGTTACGAGAGGCGTAGGCTACTACTCTAGCGGCTCCCGCTTGTTGCTGGGTGAGCGTGGCTCCTATGCTCTTGTCTGACACGGCTAGCTGAATAAAGAATGGCTGGGTGACATCTGGATGGGCTAGAGCCGGGGCTGCGGCCAGGCTGCGCTTCAGTTCTGCTAAGGCTGTCTGTTGATCCGGTCCCCACTCCCAGGGAGTGTTCTTCTTGAGGAGAGCATAAAGGGGGCGAGCCTTGTCTGCAAAGGACTCGATGAAGTCTCGGGAAAAGTTAAAAGTTCCTAGAAGGGCTCTGAGGGAGGGGACATCAGTGGGTGCAGGCAGCTTGGAAATGACCTCCATTCGCTGGGCGTCCGGGGTGCGACCCTCGGGTCCCAGGGTCAGACCCAGGTACTTGACGCTGGTCTGAACCAATTGAGCCTTTTCCCTGCTTGCCTTGAACCCAGTTTCGCGGAGGAGTTCCAGGACTTCCCTGGTGATTTGGCGGGCTAGTTCTTCCGTAGGGGCGTGGACTAAAATGTCATCCACGTAGCTCAGAACGTGGGGCCTCGAGGAAGGTTGGAGGCGTTCCCACATCTGAACCACATGGGCGTGACAAATGCTAGGGCTGGAGTGGAATCCCTGGGGTGTCCGTTTGAATGCGTATTGCTGGCCGCGGAAAGTGAACGCGAACTTGTACCAGCAAGACTCATGCAACCGGATGGAGTGGAAAGCGTTGGCCAGGTCTATGACCGAGTAGAACCGGGACCCAGCGGCAATGGCCGTCAGGATCTCGTTGTACTTGGCCACAACCGGGGCAACTGGAGGGGTGGTGGCATTCAGGGCACGGAAGTCGACCGTCATTCTCCAGGTCACTCCATCTGCTTTCAGTACTGGCCACAATGGGGCGTTGCAGATGGACTGCATCAGGAGTATGACGTCCCACTCAAGGAGTCCTTCTATGGTCTTGGCTATCCCTGCCTCGGCCTCGGCTGGGTACTTGTACTGTCTTTGGGGAGGGGGGTCCTTTCCTTCAATCAGGACGCAGGCGTCCTTCACTATCCCACACTCGGCCTTATCTGTCACCCAAACTTCGGGAAAGTCCTGAACCCAGGGGTCTCCTGTGATGGGGGCGAGAGGAAGGGGGGCCTTAAGGGCTGCACATCGATGGACTGCATTGACAAAGTCTGGGCCTCCCGGGATGCGCCACAGGAGCCCGTTTGCTAAGTCAATGGTCAGTCCCTCGGCTCGGAAGAACGGCATACCCAAAAGTCCATCATCTTCTCCCCGGTTTGCGCATGCCGAAATCCTGGTGGCCAGGTTCCCAACGGAGAGGGGGATATCCTGCCAGACCGGGGATTCTTGCATGCCGCCTCCGAAACCGGCGAGCTGCATGGTAGTAGAGGTCTGAGTTCCCTTTGTGACTAAGGTGGGCCGGAGTATATTAAGTGAAGCTCCGGTATCTATGAGGAGGGTGGCAGGCTTCTTCTTTTCCCCGGGAGTCCCAATCCCTGCCTTCACTGTCGGTCTCCCCCATGTGTCCGGCTTTAGTTTGGCAACTATGCCCACGGAAGGAGACTGGGACTCGGGGCGACCCTATTCTGATCCTGCGCCCTGGTCTGTGAAAGTGGCACTTCCTCTGAAGGGGTTGTTGGGGCTCGGGCGTTCCCGGACCGCAGCTATCGGGGGACTCGAGAAGGTAGGGTCTGGCGGTAAAGGGGGCGCCGACGGGGGTACTGGGGGCTGCTGCTGGTCTTCCCACTCCATGATCGCCTTCATCAGAACGGACGTGGGCTTCCCATCAAATAGCTCCATGTTCGCTCCAATGTTTTTGAGGCGCATCCAAAGTTCCCAACGGAGGGAGTCCCTGGACTGGGGCGTGCTGCCGCGGTCCCGGTAGCCCTCGTGGTCGCCCTGTGATGCTCCCCAAGCGTTAGACTGATCTGGAGGTGGGTAGACCTGATGGTTGTACGGGTGCGATGCTCGAGAGTGAGAAGGGGCTAGGGGCGCATCCTGCGATCGGGGCTCGTGGGGTCCCTGCTGGGAGGAGGAACCATAACTCGGGGTGGGTGCAAAGGAAACTCCCGAGCGGTAGTCCCTTGGCCCTCTCCCCCGGTTGAAACTGCTACTCCTTCCCCTCAGGATTCCTCCCCTTGCCTCCGAGTACGAGTTGCGTCCCGGCGGTCGGTACTGGGAGTGGGGGCCATGGTTGGCATAAGTGACTGCACTTATCGGCTCGCTCTCCTTCCTACGGGAGGCCGGGGACTTCGCATGGCGGATGGCGCCGGTTTCTCGCAACAGGCCGGCAATGCTCCTGATGCGAGCTTCCAGGTCTCCCCATGAGATGCTCCCGGGCTCTACTCCTGCCAGGGCCAGGCGAGTGGTGCTATTGAGACCATCGATAACAGCTCTTCTGAACTCCAGCTCATCGAAGTCGGGGACATCGCTGGCGTCCAAATCTACTTCGTCTGCTAGCTCAGCAAGAAGCTGCTTTCGTGCTAAATATGCCTCTGGGTCCTCTCCGGGTTTTTGAGACTCTGCAATGTACAGAGCCTTCAAACTCTTAGTGGGCCATAGGAATGCGCACAACTCTTTGATGGACCCATACTGACTGCGGGTGGCTAACTTTCGATTAGAAACGTAAGCATTAAGGGCTGTGACTATTTCGGGGCTGGCGCCAGTTGGGCCACATCGGAACCACTAGCGGAGGGCTGGGAGGTGGTCACATGGGTGAACCACTGGATAGCCGTGTCTCGGTTTAGGGGTCCCATACGATCTGCTATGGCTTGGAGCTCATCGGGCCTCCAATTGCGAGTCTCCTTAACGACCCGGTCTGTCTTTCTGCCGTCCTCGTCCATGGATACAATTTCTTTGGTAGCTATCGGATGGAGGGGCTGTGGAGCTTCCTCGGGCTGAGACGGAGAGGATGACCAGTTGTCGGTACTACCTTCGGGGAGGGCCAAGAGGGCTGCGGGATGTACGGCGGAGATTACGGCCTGCTGCATCCCCAGGTGCTGCTTTAGGGCCTCTAGCTCCCTCTTACAAGCGGAGTGGTCTGCTGCGGCTATCTTTGCAACTTTCTGCTCTGCCATGAACTGGGCAGCATGGGTTAATTTTGCAATTTTCTCCTGACCTTCAATTACTGCATGCTCAGCCATATCGGCACGAGCGGTGGCTACTTCAGCCTTGTGCTGGGCATCTTGGAGGGCAGTGGTTATTCCCTGCTTCTCCAGCATGAAATTAACGCGTTCTGAACGCCACTCGGCTGCCTTTTCCTCATACTCTTTCTTCTCCTTCCTTAACTTTTCTATCTCCTGTTCCTGCTCTTCTTGAGCTGCTTGTAGCTTATTAATTAGGGACACGCTGTCCTGTAGGGCGGTGAAAAGTGCCCAAGCTCCATATCTGTCTTTTTTGCTTGACCTAGGTTTCTCCTTTTCACAAAAGTCTTGGAAGGCGCTTCTGACTATTTGGAGCGGGTCGGGTCCCTTGAAGGAACCGGCTTCCCAGGGGCAATCTCCCTTCTTAACTAGCCACTTCTCCAGGCGGGGCACGGTGGGGGCTGCCCGGTACATCTTTCCTTCGTTTAAGGCTGATCTCGGGGCGGTTAAAGAGTAGATCAGCGACACCAGGGGTGGGGCGATTGAAGCTCCCTATAAGTTTTCCCGTCTAGGGGCCGTTCGGAGGTTATTTCCCTTCGGGTCCTCGGGGATTCTTACACTGGATTCTTAGGGGTTTTTAACAACTTTTTCCTCTCTATGTTCCTTCGGGAGGTTTATCCTTCCCTCCGGTTCTCAAGGATTTTTAAACTGGGTACTACACAGGTTTTTACCAGGGGCTGTATTTAAAGGGTCCTACTTTTAGGTTTGCAAGGGTATATTTAAGGGTTCTACACTCGGTTCTTCTCCACCGGGGGAGAAGGAGAAATTCCTATTCCCGTTTCAAGCTTGCCTACAAGCCACGGGACCAGGAAAAGTTTACTGGCTCAGAAGGTGCTCCCAAGCTCTCTAAGCCCAAGAACCAAAAACGCTCAGTGCTCCCAAGCCTCTGCTCAGAAGCTAAAGCTCAGGGGTCTCCCAAGCCTATACTCGGAAACCAAAAAGTGTCCCCAAGCCTCTGCTCAGGAACTGCTACTAAGGGGGTCTCCCAAGCCTCTGCTCAGGCAACCAGAAATGCTCCCAAGCCTCTGCTCAGAAACTGAAGTGCTCCCAAGCCTCTGCTTAGAAGCCAAAATGCTCTCAAGCTCTCTGCCCAAGAACTGTACTCAAAAGGTCCCCAGGCCTCGCGCTCAGAGACAAACGGTTAAACTGTCTCCAAGCCTCGACCAAAAGACTAAATGCGCTCAAGGACTGCCTCTGCAAGTCTCCAAGCAAAAATGCCCAGGAGTAAAGCTTACTGTACTCCCAAGCGAGGTGCGCTCAAGAGTTCTAACAACTCCCAAGCAAAAGTGTGCCCAAGAGTCCCACTGACTCCCAAGAGAGGTGCGCCCACGAGTCTGACTTAAAACTCGCAAGCGGAAAGGCGCCCAAGAGTCTACCTTAAAACTCTTAAGCACGGTGCGGCCGGCTGCCGCGGGGCTTCAGGAACCTGGCTTCAGATTCCCAAAGCTAAACTAAAACGAACGGACTATCGATCCCTTCACGTTTCCTCCGGAGCGGGGATTGAAGCCTAAGTGCTGGCAGGAACGGGGTTTGGACGGACTTAGGAGAGACGGGGGAGGGCGGAAGAGAATTTTATATGTGCTGCTTCAGGAAGTATATATATGCGTATATATCTAGAGCCTACTTCTGGGATCCCACCCACATAGACGCGTTTAGGCGGCCCGGAAGGTGGCCAGGAACTTCACCAGTTCAGAGGTCCTCACCCACAGTACACCGGTTATAACGGCTGGAGGGCCTCGCGGTGCACCACAAAAGGCAAGTAGTCCAAAGCTGGCTGAAGGAGGAAATGGGGAAAAAGCCAACCCACAAGATAGAAATGCTCGCTAGAGCCACACACACTCACACTTTTAATTCCCTGAGCTAAAATTGCGCTCCTTACACAGAGGTCTGGAAAATTTTCCTCTAAGTCAGTTCGCTGAAGACATGCGTGTCGACTCACGTGCATTCACACGAACTGGGTTATGCCCGCATTCTCCACCAGTAAACTGTTACCAGAACTGCTCTTTATTATAATGGGGAATTAGCTATAGCAGTCTGTAACTTAAAATTAAGCGCGGATCATAACCTATGTATACGGAGGTCCCGATCCCAGACACTCTAGTGAAAAAGAGGCAGACTACAAATAGGTTCAAACACGTGTATTGTCTAACAATGTGGCGTAAGCCTGAACTTGCACAAGCATACAAAAGAACACACAAGATCTAGGAAGCACAGAGTATGAAATACAGAGACGTTCGCATTAGCTGGTTCCCAACGATGATAGGGGGAATACTCACTTATCCTGAAGCGAAGCAGAGACACAGCAGTGAGGGTGGCCCAATGCCAGCACTGGGACCACAGACGGACAGCGAGGGGTTCTGGATAGGATGGCACGCGCGCCATGCGGTCTGAGAGGCCGGCTTAAATACCCCAAAACGTACCCTGGGGCTGGTGCTGTACTTGGTGGTTCTCACAGATTAAAACAAAGGGTCTAATGGGCTACTGAATGGCTTAGATGGGCCACTTTAGTAATCAGATTGTGATAAGTGACACCTCAGGAAGAGGGGACAAAAGAGGGAGGGGGAAATCCAAGTGGGCTGAAAGGATGTTCCAGCGGACAGGGCTTGTCCTGATGTCATCAGCTCTGGAATGCGGAGGTTTCTTTGAGATGCATTCTCTAAGTGCTTGGGATGGTCGGCACTTAGTTCCTTCTCCGGGGCGGCTCCTAAGATATGCAGAGCGGGGCGAGGTACTCTCGCTGCGGACGTGGTGTGCCCGCTTCGCCGAAATGGCTTCCCAAAGCAGTCTTCTTCCCAGGGTCTTCTGGCTGCCTGAGAACATGGATGCCGGCTGGGCATAGCTGGGGCTGGTTTGCAGGCTGCCCGGTAGCGAGGGCAAGCTCGGGGACCGGCCCGCGGGAGGCTCCAGGCGGGAACTGACCAGGGAGCGCCTAGCCAGGCTCGCTGGAGGTTTCCCCGGCAGGCGCCCGGCTGCTAGCAGCGGCTTGGGCCCATATGAGGCAGGCTTCCATGGAGGCAGGGGGAACAACACTTAAAACACAGTCCAAAGCAGGGAACAGGCACGGTCCGTGGCAGATGGCAATGCAGGCACGGGGCATACTTGTAACACAGTCCAAACATACACTGGGAAATCCAGATACAGGTCAGGGCAGGGTTGCCCAGAAAAAGAGTCCTTTGTGCAGTTAACCAAACATGGAGTCAGTAAACTACACAGTCTGTTGTAGCAGCAGGGTAATCAAACAGCAGGCAGGAAACTGACACGTGTATCAGAACACACACGTGCAGGGCAATCTTCGGTGTAGTAGTAAAACAGTAATGCAGGAAACTTTAACACAGTTCATAGCAGGCTTTAAAGCAGGAGAGGGGGCCTACTTGGCAACACTGAGGAACGCCTTTGTCCAGCATGTTGCTGTTGTTCAACTAAGCGCACTTCTTGCATGCGGTTTTCTACTTCACAGGTTAACTGAATCCACCCCAATAACGTGGGAGGATTATCTTGCATGAGGGCTCTATCCAGCAACTTAGGATTCATGCCTTGTTTGAACAAAATTATTTTAGTCGATTCCTCACACCTTGGGCATTTGGCGGCAAGCTGTCGGAATTTTGTAACATAGTCTCTAGCCGACATGTTACCTTGCCTAATGGACTGCAATTCTGTTCGAGCTCTTGTTTCCTCTAAAGGATCTTCATATTGGGCTCGTAGTGCATCCACTATCCCTTGAAGAGTATTTAACTCAGGGGCACCTATATCATAAAGACCTACATACCAGTCTGCAGCTTTTCCTTGGAGACGGGATCCCAAGTGTTCAATTTGACTGGCTTCATCTCCAAATAGGTGTCCCCACCGATTAAAAAACTGCAGAGCTTGCACGAGGAAAAATCCCAATTTGGAAGGATCCCCATCAAATGTGGCTTCCAACTTTACCCAGTCCATTGGTAATTCTTGCGGTCTGGCCGCTGGTGCAGGTACCTGATAGTAGTCGATCGGTACGGGTTGCGGCTGGGGTTGGAACGGAAGTTGTTGGAGCCTTGGTTGAGGTAGATGTGGAGGAGGACCCTCCGGAATTGGTTGTAGCGGTGCGGGTCCTCTCGGCGTGGGCAACATCGGTACAGGTTGTAACGGTGCCGGCTGTAGTGGTATTGGTTGGACAGGCGGCGTACCTCGTGGTGCAGGCAGCAGCGGAGCCAGCAGCAGTTGGGGACGGGGCGTCCCTCTTGGCGCGGGTAAACGGGGCGCTGGTTGTAAAGGTGTTGGGGGTTCTCTCGTGGTACTGGCTGCAGCGGCTCGGGTTGCAACGGCACAGGCTGTAATAGGGGAGGAGTCTCTCTGGGAACCGGTTGTCTTGGGACCTGTGTTCCTCTGGGCCCAGGCGTTCGTAGCGGTCGAGGAGTGGTCCCCCTTCCAATCGGTCCCAGTAGTGGAGAGAGGCGCGGAGTGGTACCCCTTTGTAATGGCGCCAATAGTCTCGGCAGAAAAGGTTGCCCCCCTCCTTGGGATGTTGTTGGTGGTGTGGTGGTGGGAGGCTCTCCCGGAGGACGTTCAGGTGTACCTCTCGGGGTTGTCGGAGGTCCCTTTATAGGTACTCCCCCATCGGTCCCGTCCTCTTCCACATCTGTATCTGGGTCAGGATAGGGATCCTCTGGTTCAGGACAGGGGTCCTCGGGTTCCGGGTTCGGATCCTCTGGTTCATCGGGTTGTTGCGGGATAACCTCTACTGGAAGCGGCTGGCCTGCTCCCAGCTCCGTCCTGGGAATATACTTCTGTAAGTTAGACAGGCTCTGTTGCAGACCTGCTGGCAGTTCCCGATTTCCTTCGGAGGTCCCAACCATGAGTACAGACAGTAGGTGAACTGCATGGGCCAGACTCTCTTCCATGCTTGTCAGCCTTTCCTCTAAGATTTGTACATGACCCATATTTCTCTCAGCGGTTTCGTTATCAGTATACTGCTGAGGTGGTTCCTCGGCGGCTTGCGAGGTATCCACATATTCAGCGCCTGGTTCAGCACAGGCTGCCCCGGGCCAAGGTCTTATTTCCCCCATGCCTTGGGCCCCTGCACCTTGCTCTTCTTGGGACCTTCCCACCAAGATCCCTTTCACCAGTTCCGTGACCGCTGAGATTCCAGCGTCAATTGCTATGGTTCTGCTTTGCAATTGTATCCACGTGTGTTCACTTAGGTCTTGTTGCCCTGTCCACAGGGTAACTTCTGCATAGTCCCAACTTAATACATCGCGACGGGACGTTTCCCACTCCAACCGGTCGGCTTCTCTGTTCCAGTAGTACCATGGTTGGTTACTGGGTTGCTCAGCAATTGCTTCTAAGCTCCGCCGGCCATCCATCGGGGATTGCATAAACACTGTACTCGCCCTTCGTTCTCTCGTTTCCCGCGGCCTCGCACCCCACTGCGTTGGAGTCGGCAAGGATAGCAACGGATCTTCTTTGGCAGTTGGCCGGGTATCCGTTTTACTGGGAGCGAGAGTATAAATTGTAGTAACAGAAGCTCCTGTCCTGCTGGGCACAGGTCCTTGAGCTTCCAGTCCTTGAGGGCTGGGGGAGGCATATAGATCGAAAAAAGGGTTCCTGGTGGGAACAGCTTTGGTATCCATCTTCTCCAGCTTAGGCATTGGAAAAATGGGATTCGTAACAAAATGTCAGAACTGTGGCTAGATAATGTCCTTACTCCAGACTACCTTATGCAATCAGACAAAAGCCCGTTGTTTTCAAAAGTTTACTGAAGAAAGAATTCATTATAGTCCACGGGCCTGAATACAATATCCAGGCTGGTACACGTGTATTGTTACGAATGATAGGTAAAGCTTGAGCTACAAAGTATCAGAACCCAGCAGGCCCATCCTCCCCCCATAGTTCTCAAAACAATCCCTTTGAAGCTGAGAAAGCGAAAGTTTCCCAGGGCTGGAGAAGCGATAGCCAAAACAATCTTCTTCCGTGCGATATCTGCTGGGAACGTCTTGGCACCTGTGAAGAAAGCACTTAGCATACTGAAAGAGTTAATATGGAGTCTCTTTAGTTACAAACATACACTTCAATCCTGACAGAAACAACTCCAAAGACGCATGGGGAAAATGTATAGAAGAAAGGAAAGGAGGTTATTTTTTATGAGTGTCCCCCCCCCCTCCCCAACATACACATAAGATTGCAAATGTACTGTGGAAAGTGAACTTCACAAAAACTCCATTTAGCACTCAGGGGCATAAAAATGGCCCAGGAGCAAGACAAGCCATTTGGCTAGTGCGATGCTGGCAACATCCCAGAGGCCACTCAGCTCAGGTGACTCTTGGCCACCAATGAGTCTCTAGGTCCGAAGCCCACCTGAACATTCCCACTAAGTATCTGCTCTTGACAACACTGATTCTCATTAAGATTCCTGGTCTTAATCTGAACTGATAGACACTCGGTTTATTGTTACCACTCCAGCTTATCACAGAGATGTAGAGATAGAACATCCCCTAGTATTGCTGATACAACATGGCAAATAAAACCAATGGGCTGGACTGAATCAGCATTTCTGCTAGCGAAAAAGGGAGGCCCATCCAAAAAGGGCATGCTAGCAATCACGGGAATGGCATGAACAAAACCCGTGTGGGGTGGATGCTTTAATGAAGAGGGGACTGACAGAGACTAAGCAGAAAGATGGCTGGATCCAACCCAATCTGTGGTTTGGGGAAGGTGGCGTAGCATTGCAGGGTCAGCTGCCAACCCACATGTATAGTTTATGTATGAACAGACCCTGCCAATACCAACCACATATGCATAGGCTTGTCGGTATTGCTGACAACCTTATATATACAAAAACTGAGTTTAGGAACTGTACACATTAGGGTTCCCCAACCAAACCTGGCCACCAGTAGGAAGAGGGATGGGACATGAGGTAGAAGGCTGGTTGGGTGGTGGAATCACAGAATCATTGAGCTGGAAGGGGCCATACAGACCTTCTAGTCCAACCCCCTGCCCCATGCAGGATGAACCTAAATCATTTCTGACAAATATTCATCCAGCCTCTTCTTGAAAACTACTAGTGAATGGGAACTTCGGGTCCTATCCTTTTCTGCCAACTGGAACAGCTCCTTGCCCTCCTCTACTTGGCTGTGGAGAGTGTGGCCAAGTCACAGCTGACTTATGCTGACCTGTGCTAGGTTTTTCAAGGCAAGAGACTAACAGAGGTGGTTTGCCACTGCCTACCTCTGGAGAAGGGGCAGGGGGTTACACAGGGGTCAGCATCAGGAGTGTGATGATGTCACTTCTGGAAAACACCTGGAAGAAATGGCAATAGCTCTAGAAATCATCAGAATCTCCATGATAATCATGCTCACAACAGCAGTGAGGTTTTTCAAAAAAATCCCCACCATCACTTGAAGTGGTGGTGGGCCACAGAAGCTCAGAATGGGGGATCCCCTGCTCCAAATGGGGGCTTGGCAGCCCTAGTATACATGACTCGGGGTGCCGCAACAGTTATTGCAGCATTCTAGATCATGCGCCGATTCCCCAAGCATTAATTGTTTGTGGGTACGTATAGTCTCTTCGGAATGTCTGCTGAATGCATCTAGGCAGACCAGCAAGTGCAATATCTCTCTCCCCAAGTGTCCATTAAGCATATCATGTGGTGTAAACAGAGATACTTTCATCATCCATAAGAAGCCATCATATCCATTTATTTTACCCATTTGTATAGGGTGGGGAAGGGAAGGCAGCATGATATAACCCAGTCTTGTCAGATCTCAGATGCTAAGCAGGGTCATGGGAGACCACCAAGGAAGACTCTGCAGAGGAAGGCAATGGCAAACCACCTCTGCTTCTCACTTGCCTTGAAAGCCCCAGAGGGCGGTGCCATCAGTCAGTTGTGACTTGACAGCACTTAGGCAGGGGGAAATAGCTGGAAGGATAATAGTTAAGCAGCCCCCATTCCATTTCTCCATTGAATACTGGAGAAAACAAAGACCTAATAAGTTACTGGTTCTCTAGTGAGGAAGTAATTGGTCTCCAAAGAAATCTTGTTTTGATGGAAATCTATCCTGGGTAGACCAGGACCCAATGGGCCAGTTCATTTCTTGAATAAAACTTCAGCAAACCATTTCAACCAGAATAAAAGCACTTCAACCACTCAGCCAT
Source organism: Eublepharis macularius (assembly GCF_028583425.1). Classification (NCBI taxonomy): domain Eukaryota; kingdom Metazoa; phylum Chordata; class Lepidosauria; order Squamata; family Eublepharidae; genus Eublepharis; species Eublepharis macularius. The sequence continues at coordinate 67,682,562 of NC_072801.1, read as the reverse complement.
CCTGCCAAAAGAAAGCCGCCAGCGTAATCTCTGCTCTTTCCACCAAAAAGACCATATGCAGTCCCAGAGTGATACAAGGAATGAGGCCACAATGTTAGGTTGACTGCACGTTCCTGGCTGGTTTTAGGAGAATGCTGTGGACAATTGAGGAACAAAACTTTGGAGTACTACACAAAAGGAGCTGACATGTGAATCCAAGGAGAAGAGGTTTGCCGAGGCATCCTATGCGAAAAAAGATTTGTGAGATTGTGAAACTTTCGGCATCCCCAGCAGACCAAAGATGTTTGCTGGGTTAGTCTAGCAATGCACTTCTTTCTTTATTAGGAAGAAGTGGAAACTCAGATTTCATGGACACAGATTGGCTACGTCAGATCATCTAAGCCTGCATTCTTGCTCTGAACATTTTTAAGTATTCATTGTCGAAGAGCGTTCAAGTAAAAACAGGTAAACCATGTAAGGGGGATGAAGTTTTCCTTCCCCTGTTGTGATGCCCCATCAGTTCCACTCCAGTACCAGCTTCATTCTTTGCAAACTGACCCACCAATTAGAGACTTGAGTGCAGGGGAAACTGTGTACTGTGTTGAAGGATACACCCTACCATCCGCCCTGAGCCCCCCTGTTTGGGGAGGGCAGACTCTAAATTTAAGACAATAAATAAATAAATATTATCACCACCATCCACACCAAGAATCAGATAAAGAAGTTTTGCTTCCCACAGTTTGCCTTGTTGCCAATAAGATCTGTCCTTCAGAAGAAGTTGTACAGTGGGGCCACAGTGCAGAAGTTCTTGCTACTGATCTTCAGTGCTGAACCACAGGGATTCCTGCTTCCTCCCCAAATTTTGACAAAGCCCTGAGTCTGAGGCCTCTGCTAGACGGAGCAGCACTTTGAAAGAAATGGAAAGGTAAAGAAATGGGGGATAAAATCAAGAAGACTGAAGTGGGGAAGGTACGGGGAGGGGGTTGAACGGATCCAAGAGAAAGGATTTGGGTTTCTTCAATGAAATCTGGATAGATTATTATAGACTGTTGACCCAAAGGGGGAGCAGATAACAAGAAAATTATTTCTGATAGCACGTCCCTGTCCTATACTGGATTCTGGGCAGTTTGTGTTAACAGCAGAATAGAATAGTTTCCTTGTTGAACAGAAGTTTTGATTAATACATATGAACGCATGAAGTTGCCTTATACTGAATCAGCCCGTTTGTCCATTAAATCAGTATCATCCACTCAGACAGGCAGCAGCTCTCCAGGATCTCAGGAAGAGATCTTTCACATCAGCTACTGTGATCCTATCCACTGGAGGTGCTGGGGATTGAACCTGGGGCCATCTGCATGCCAAGCAGAGGCTCTTCTACTGAGCCACAGCCCCTCCCCATCTTCAGATCGGGAAATTTCTGGAGATTTGGAAGGAGAGGGAGCTCAGAAGATATGTGATAGTATAAAGTCCGCTTTCCAAAGTTGTCACTTCCTCCAGAGGATCTGAGCTCTGAAGTCTGAAGATCAGTTGCAATTGCAGGAAATCCCCAGTCCCCACCTGGAGGTTGGCAACACTACTAAACAGTGGTTCTAATTGGCACTTATTGTAGGAGAGTGAAATCCCAGGGTTCAGCTATGCAGGATGACTTCTTGAATTTTCAAACACCCTTCTTTTCTTTAGACTCAGCAATTGCATAATCAAGGAGGGAAACAGGATATTCATGAGCTTTTACTTGATGAATTTAAAGCATTTGGTGGGGGAGTTGTTTTCCAGTGTGAAAATGCTGGGGGGGGGAGAGGATAAAAGTATTTTAAAAAGAAAGCATTGGTTAAAACATTGATTAGCTAGATAGGCTAACAAGTCAAACTAATGGTTTTTTTTTAATACTTCCATCTAAGCAGGTCTACTCACAATCCTTTTAAAGTCCACTCAATGGGGCTTACTCCCAGGAAAGCATAGGGTTGCAAGTAAAAGGTATCCCCATTTCTCCCCAAAGGACAAAATCAGGACTAAATAACAATTGTGTTTTCCCAGGAACAGATAATCGAAAATAAACTGGAACTTAGAGGCAATCTGAGCTCTAAAACCTTCTATCATTAACAGACTTGCTCAGATCCTGCAAACTGGAGGACGTGGCTTCTTTTATTGAGTCAAGCCATCTCCTTTTAGGTCTTCCCCTTTGCCTACTGCCTTCCACTTTTCCTAGCATTATTGACTTTTCCAGAGAATTTTGTCTTCTCATAATGTGACCAAAGTACAATAGCCTCAGTTTTGTCATTTTAGCTCCTAGCGAGAATTCAGGCTAGATTTGATCTAGTTGCCACTTACTTGTCTCTACAATATAATATGGGGGTAATAAAACAGGCCTGCTTCACGCAAAAAGTGCTATAAGGATCGCTCAATGTACTGTGAAGGAAAATCTGTATATCACTTCATATGCTCAATTTAAATAGGGCATTGTCTGTGTAAGTTTAACAAGGGATCCTAGAATGCTGCCATCTGGAGGAAGGGAAAGACATGGGCGTGTTTGTGTGTGAGACTTTCTGTGAGGTATTGCCTAGCAACAGGGAACAGGAGACCTGACTGGATCTCTGTGGGGTAAGGGAGCGAGAAAAGGCCCATGGGGATGACAGGAAAGATGGCTCCCTGGGAGAGCTACGCTACTTCTGTTGCATAATATTGCCATTTTCTGAGGAGCAATTCTCATGTGTGATCCAATCAGATCATAGACCACAGGAATTTTGTTTCTAAGCACCACTGTGAAACCATCCTCTGCCCCCGATTAAGGTTATCAAGCTCCAGATGGAGCCTGGATTTCTCCCAAAATGACAGTCTCCAGACTAGAGTATTTAGTCCCCTTGGAGAAAATGGCAACTTCAGAAAGTAGGCTGTATGGCATCCCATTCCTGCTAAGCATCCTTCCCTCTTCAAATTCTACCACAAAATCTCTAGGAATTTTCCAACCTGGAGTTGCCTCAAATGCCTGAGGGAGAAAGATCTTGGTACACCCCGCAAGGCTCTTTTGAGGCACAAGCAACTGCTTAGGAGAGCATGCCCATCAAGGAACATGCATCACAAAATGTGCTCAAGCCCTCCTGATTTTAAAGCTACTGTTTTCTCTTCCTCTACAGCAGCTAAAGCCAAGAGATATATGTGCTGTGCATCTATATCTCCCTCTCCATTTGAGACATACACTGAAGATATGGTTGGTGGCACCCAAATTAAATGTTGATGTCATGCCTATTTGATCCCATTCCAGGAGAAACTGATATAATAGGTAACTTTTCCTCACTGAATTCCACCCCCCCCCCAATATTATTATGACATGTAAATTAGTTCACTCTGCCAGGCTACTGAGAATCCAGGCCGAGCTACATTGAGTAGGAGAAATAGAGTTTCTTTAGCCTCACAGATCCAGAGGAGTTAGCCAGGTTAGTCTGTAGTTGTAAAATAGTAAAGAGTCCAGGAGCACCTTAAAGACTAACCAACTTTATTGTGGCATAAGCTTTTGAGAACCACAGCTCTCTTCTACAGATGCATCTGATGAAAAGAGCTGTGGTTCTTGAAAGCTTATGCTACAATAAAATTGGTTAGTCTTGAAGGAGCCACTGGACTCTTTACTATTTAACCGCACACTTTTTTATCAATAACAACAAATGTTTTAAATATGGTACTGGCAGGAAGGAAAGGGGGCAGCTTGTGAGGAGGAAGGGTAGAAACAGAAACAGCCATTAGTGATTTGATACAGGGAGGTGAAAGAAAAGAGTCTTAGCACCCTTGGCTGAAATCCCTGCCCACCAGAGTATTTGCCCACAGCTTTTCTTAAATAGCATGCCTGCTTAGCATTTCATGGATTGGCAGACAATAGTTCCTTATGGTCTGTGCTGTTGACTTTGTGATTCCAGATGGAGTTGGACAATGGAACCAGAGTGCAGAAATTCATTCTGCTGGGCTTTGGAGTTGGGCAACAGGAACGGTTCCTGCTCCTCATCTTTTTCGGCATTCTCTATGTGATCACGTTGGCTGAGAACATCACCATCATCACATTAGTGGCTCTAGACACTCACTTGTCTCGGCTTCCCATGTACATCCTGCTGGGCAACTTCTCCTGGCTGGAGATCTGTTACGTGAGCACCACTGCCCCCCGGATGCTCTCTGACTTGACATCCCCTTATGGGATCATCTCCTTTAATCAGTGCTTCTTTCAGTTCTATATGCTATTTTCTTTTGGTGCCACTGAAAATTTCTTCCTCTCTGCCATGGCCTTGGACCGGTACTTGGCTATCTGCCACCCCCTTCACTACCCACAACTCATGACTCAAGAGTCCTGCTACAACCTTGTCATTGCTAGTTGGATCTGCGGTTTTATGGGATACGTCATCCCAGTGATTATGATGTCCAAGATGTCTTTCTGCGGCCCCAACATCATCGATCATTTTTTGTGTGATCCAGGTCCTATTCTGTCCCTGGCCTGTCCCCCATTAGGAATGGCCCCCATTGTTTTCCAAATTAGTGCAAATGTTCTTATTATGAGCAATGTGTTGTTTGCCATCCTATCCTATGCTGTCGTGATTCTCACTCTGATGAAACCCTCTTTCGAAGGCAGTCGTAGGAAGGCCTTCTCCACCATTTCCTTCCACATAGTGGTGGTGACCCTTTTCTATGGCTCTGTTGCAGGCATGTACTTAGCTCCTGACGGAGAAAATCAGAGAGAGATTGCTAAGGCGATAACACTTTTCTACACTTCTGCTACACCCTTTCTGAACCCCATGATTTATTGTTTGAGGAATGATCAGGTAAAGGAGGCATTACGAAGGTTGTCAAAAAGAAGGCTGAGATTGGGATGAGAAAGATAATAGTGTAAAAAGGGCAATGGAAAAAAGAAAGGAAAATCACAGTGTAGAAGAGGTAAAATGTATACATGTATGTGCAGTTGGGATCTAGTGGATCATATTTCTTCTCATTTTCCGCTCATTCTATTTTGGAGGCAGAAATGTGAAGCTAAAGTTTCAGAAAGAAACTTAATATTTGCCTTGCAGGAGTGGTTCATACGTCACTACATGGAAGTTTCCTACAAACTTCAAAAATCAGAATACAAGCCATAAAACAGTTATGGTAGAAAGCCACACACATGAAGTTAATCATGTCTCAGTGTATCGACATTTATTTGTAAAAGATATCAATTTGTTCACCTGCTCCCCTACAGTCCTGACAATTTCTTAAGATTTTATTCGAAAGCACCATTCCATGTGTCTTTGCCAGCTGAATTGAGATCCGTGTCTTCTTGGGACAGGATCTTCGCCCTAGTGACTCTTTGATTACAGGACTCTCTTTCCTGGAAAGCCAGCCTGATGCCATATGCATCTCTAGTCATTTTGGTACCAGGCGAAAATGTTGGCTTTTGAATAGCCTGGATGCAATTGGAAAGATAGCTTGCCCTAGATAGATGTTGCTAATATAGCATGTAAATATGATGAAAATCTCTTTCTAATCAGAGCTGTGATTTTGTTTTATGCATTGTTGTTTTATACATTGTCAGTCTTTTTATAGTGCTTTCACTGCTGATGTCTGTGCTGTTTTAAGATTTTGTTTTTATTGTTATATTGGTATGTATGATACCGATATAACAATAAAAACATAATCTTAAAACAGCACTGACATCAGCAGTGAAAGTACTTTAAAAAGACCGACAATGTACATTATTTAATGTATAAGAGTCCAGTGGCGCAGAGTGGTAAGCTGCAGTACTGTAGCCCAAGCTCTCATGACCTGAGTTCAATCCTGGCAGAAACCAGGTTCAGGTAGCCGGCTCAAGGTTGACTTCCATCCTTCTGAGGTTGGTAAAATGAGTACCCAGTTTCCTGGGGGTAAAGTGTAGATGACTAGGAAAGGCAATGGCAAACCATCCCATAAAAAAAGTCTGCCAAAAAAACGTTGTGATGCGACGTCCCCCATGTGTCAGTATAATGACTTGGTGCTTGGACCTTTACCTTATTTAAAGTATTCTGGGGTTGAGATTTCAAATTCTGCTTTATGATTTGGTTGTTCTATGATCGTTAACCATGTGGGACACTTAATTGGAAAAGTGGATATTTTAAATAAATTAATTGTTAAACTAGATTTGATTTGTTAGATGCTTCTTGAGATGTACTATTAGAAATAAACAAGCGAGGGACCTGCAACATCCTTTTTCACTTTTCCCCTTCTCCCCTCCCAGCAGCCTCTCCTCTGTGGCCCCGTTTCGGGTTGCCACATCATTGCACAGGGGCCTGGAGTACTCTGGCACTTTACAGAGGGCTGATTTACTGCCCCAAATGGGCCCAATACAGCCCATTGGGGGGCCAAACTGGCCCACCATAAAGCACAGGAGCACTCTCGGGATGGTGTGATGACATCACTTCCCAGAAGTGACATCATCATGCCATTCCATGCTGCAGCAGACTGATTAGACATCAAAAAAGTGAGTGTCAGGTCCCCCACTCCTGTTGGGAGGGTAAGGGTACCTGGTAACACAAACTGGGCCATAGAGGAGAGGCTGTTGGGAATGGGGAAGGTGAAAGGGGAAAAAAGGAAGATGTTGCATGGGACTGATACTGGGGTGGGAAGATGATATAACTTCTGGGAATTGACTTTATCACACAGGGGCCAAGAGTAGAGATGGGCACGATTTGCATTACGATAGGAAAAAACCCACGATAATGGCGATCGTGTGATCGTGACCTGGTGGATCGTTATCGTCCATGGCCAACGATCCAGTAATTGGGAGGGACCTGGATCAGGGCGACCGGGCTCGGATCAGGTATCCAGACACTTAGGCGCCAGCAATCTATTCCTCTGGCAACGGAGCCAGGGGAATGCATGAGCTCTGTTTGCCCTCCTTCTGTTGCCCTGGAAACTCAAATGGAAGCCCAGCTTTCTTTGATCAGCAGGGCTTCCTTCCAACCACGGAGCAGCAAAGCAGTCGCCAGCTGGGAGAAGACACCCAGGGGAGGGAGGGGGAAGGGGGTGTTCTGTAGCCATGGGCACTCCAATCTCATCCCTACAAACCCTGATAGGCAGCTCTGACGACCAAACACAGATGGCCAAACACAAACACAGATGCTGCCGGCATCACCCACCATTCCTGTATCACTGGGAACAGCAGGGCGCCCCTCCACTTTTGCCTCCATGATCCATGATCTATGGATCGGGAATGGGAGATGCTCGGTGTGGGTCATTAAATTGGGATCGTCGCCGGCACCGATCCACGATCAGCTTGATCGTTAATTTTTGGATCCTATGATGGCATGATGATGTCAGTTCTGGGTAGTGATATCATAGCGCAGGAGCTGGGAGTGCTTCTGAGATTTGCAGTAGGCCGATTTGGGCCTCAAACAGCCCCAAACTGCCCCCAAAGCCCAGCTGTTCCACCTATCTGACTTGGAGGTGTCAATACACAAGAAAACAGAGGCTTTGTTAAAGACTTCTTCTTTAGTGGGGGAAATTAGTCTCAGAAGAGTTCCTGTTTTGATAGGAAAAAGAACTACCCTCTATAGACAAGTTCCCAAGGGTCATTGATTTCTTGTATCTTTTGAACGAAGGGAAAAATAGCTTACAAACCATTGAAAACCAGATTCAAGCATCATATGCAATCTAGAATTGAACAAGCCACGGTCATCCTTTGATGCAGTCTCTTCTCCATCTTCTACCAAGACCCAACCTAAGTCCAAGGTAAGGTACACCCACCTCAAATTACAGTACTGGGTCTCCATCAAGTTCATAGCGAGTTAGAGAGCACTTCACCATGTGCCACATTAGCACAGAAATATGGATGATTACCCAAGCAAAAGGAGGCTGAGAGAAGAGACTTAAGAGGGAGGTTCCAAATGTGCCATTTCTGAAGAACAGGTGGACAGGAAACAAGAGGAGACAACAGATTGCTTCAAACAAACTAATATTGGTATCATGCTAGGGAAGATAGCTGAACACTCATAAATTATGAGAGAATTACACTCTTTGTTTGGATCACATAGTTTCAGGTAAATGGAAAGTAACCAAACAAGATTAAAGTCTGATCAAAGACATTCCATTTATTAATAAAGACGCATAGGATCCATCTACACCTCACTGGAAATTGTGCTATCACAATCGTTCACAACTCAATTTTCATGTGCTCGATCTTCATCCACTCACAAATAACCGCTTTTATGCAGCAATGGTGCAATATCCAACAGAGAGGATGCAGCCTTAGTAAAGACACACAGTTCTACTCCAAAGTTAGTTTCCTTCACCTGCAAACGCTATTTTTACATACAGTGGTGCTTCCTTCAATGACAGCTGCATACTCTGCATGGCAGATCAGCCGCACCATATCGACAGATGTTTTGTCCATTCTGAGTATCAAATGGAGCAGCTTCAGTTCACCATTAAACACTTCAGACTAGCTTCACTGTAAATTGGTTCTGTGTTGATGCAGCTGTCCAGTGGGATTATAGTGCCAGAAACTTTTCTGCTAGGCTTCAAAATCGGATCACTGCAGCTCTCCAAAACTGTGATGCAACATTTGTGGTGATGAGCCACAAATGGTTTGATGCTTTGACTAGAGGTCAAATGGATGGTTTGATGCTTTGACTAGAGGTACAGGAATGTGAATTATTACCAGGGCGAAGGAGTCTGAGGTGGGAACAACAGAGACATGCATGTGAGTGAGTGTGACTTTCCCAAAAAATCTATTTCCACAAACAAATATTGATAGTCCTTTTCAAATTTTGCACACAGAGAGAGACAGCAACAGAAGGGAAGAATGGAGAGGAAAGGTTATGCAGAGAATCATCATTTGTCAGTTGCATTTCTGATTTTCACTAATTATCCATTCAGCCAAATGTTTGGATCAATTTGATCCTGATCCCAAAGGGATGGGGTGTGTTAAATTCTTGGGGAAATATTGGCAAGAAATAGCTAGAACTTGAGAACGAGAATAGGGCAGTAAAGAAGAGACTTGTGAGGAAACCTGAGGGCAGAGATAATGAAGCTTCTTGAGAAGACTCCCTGCTTAATCTCATTAACACCTCCCTTTACTTCCTCTCTCCCACTTACCTCATCAGCGCTATTCACCGTGCTTGAATATAATTTCCTGTCCGGTATCTACCAGGTCATCAAGTTATATTTTTACTTATAGCCCAACCCAGATAGTTATATCAAACCCTTTCCAATTTATTGTCTACTTCTGGACAAGCCATCAAGCTATAGTTTTTTAAGGGGTGGGGGAGAATTTTCTTAGTTCACTCAGTTTGCTCTGTTTGTATGCTGTGTGTATTTTATTCTGTATGCTTGCCTTTTGCTTCTTAGTTAATAAATGAACCCTTCCTTTAAGGGTAACAAACTGAAATGCTTGGTGCTAAGAGACAATGTAGTTATAGTGGACACATCAGAAACATGGTGGAATGGGCAAAATCAATGGGTCACTGTGATCACTGGATATAAAATCAATTGACGGGACAGGGAGGAATGTGCGTGGGGGTGGTATTGCACTGGATATCCAAGAGGAAAAAAAAGGGAAACAAGCTAGATAACATTAGGAAACTGAATTCCTTGGCAGAAGATCATGGGCAGCCAGAGATACCAGATCCTAAGTGATACTTAGAAGTGGCAAAATCAAAAAGAGTCCAGTAGCACCTTTAAGACTAACCAACTTTATTGTAGCATAAGCTTTCGAGAATCACAGTTCTCTTCGTCAGATGCATGGAGGGGAAGAAGAAACTGGTCCAAGTTTCTTCAAGAAGAAACTGGACCAGTTTCTTCTTCCCCTCCATGCATCTGACGAAGAGAACTGTGATTCTCGAAAGCTTATGCTACAATAAAGTTGGTTAGTCTTAAAGGTGCTACTGGACTCTTTTTGATTTTGCTACTACAGACTAACACGGCTAACTCCTCTGGATCTACTTACAAGTGGGAGAGCAAGATTCAGGTCAAGCAGCACCTGAAAGACCAATGAGTGCTGCTGGACTCGAATCTTGCTCTTCTACTACAGACCAACATGACCACTCATAGCATCTTAACCTAGTCTACCTCGCTGCCTTACTTTGCGGATAAATTGGAGAAGAGATGGATACCTTCTTCGTTTTACCACCTAAAGCAGTACGTTGGGTAGATCGCTGGACAGTTGGTCCTGCTTCTTCTTCATCCTTATATTAATTGGTCCTCCAGGAAGTTGGCTTGGTTTCATCTCAGGAGTCATGAAACAGAAGGAATGTGGAGAAATGTTCCTGCATTGAGGGACATAGTTCATAACAAGCTATAATGTTCCATGGTTGGGTCCATTGAAGATTACATGGCCACCTGTTGTCTATCAAACTGTATTTGCATTGCGGGCCAGGCAGTGCCTGGTAAAGAATAATAACAATAAATAGTTCTGAAGCATTCAGGGAGGAGAAAGAACTGCTCCCAACCTTCCCTAAACGGCATGCCTTCTTAGCATATGATGAGTCAAGAGAATGCTAGACAATGCTTGCTTATGGTATGTCATGTTATTTCTGTTATTATATTCCAGATGGAACTGGCCAATGAGACCAGAGTTCAGGAATTCATTTTGTTAGGGTTTGAAGTTGGGCAACAGGGACGGTTCCTGCTCCTCATCTTTTTCGGTATTCTTTATGTGATCACATTGGCTGAGAACTTCACTGTCGTGGCACTGGTAGTTCTAGACTCCCACTTGTCCCGGCTTCCCATGTACATCCTGCTGGGCAACTTCGCCTGGCTGGAGATCTGTTTTGTTAGCAATACTGCCCCCCGGATGCTCTTTGACTTGGCATCCCCTTATGGGATCATTTCCTTCCATGACTGCTTCCTGCAGTTCTATCTATTATTCGCGTTTGGTGTCTCTGAAAATTTCTTCCTCTCAGCCATGGCCTTGGACAGATACTTGGCCATCTGTCACCCCCTCCACTACCCACAAATCATGTCCCCAGAGACCTGCTACAAACTGGTGGTTGCTTGCTGGATCTGTGGTTTCTTGGGATATCTTGTTCCAGTGCTTGTGGTCTCCAAGCTGACCTTCTGTGGTGCCAACGTCATTGACCATTTTATGTGTGACACTGGGCCACTTCTTTCCCTGGCCTGCCCTCCACTCGGAATTGCTCCCCTTGTTTGTGACATTTTTGGAACTGTTCTGATTGTAGTCAATGTGTTGATTGCTTTATTATCCTATGGTGGCGTGATTTTCACCCTGATGAGGCCTTCTTTCGAAGGCAGTCGTAGGAAGGCCTTCTCGACCATATCATTCCACCTGGTAGTGGTGACACTTTTCTATGGCCCTGTGGGAGGGATGTACTTACTTCCAAGTGGAAATAATCAGTCAAAGGTTACAAAATCCATAACACTCTTTTACACTTCTGTTACACCCTTCCTGAACCCTATTATTTATTGCCTGAGGAATGATCAGGTGAAGGGTGCACTGGGCAGGTTGCAGAAGAGAAAGGTCAGGTTCCGGACAAGAACCGTGATGATGTAAAAAGAGGAGAGAGATTTAGAAAGTAAAAGGACAGTAACTTTCCAGTAGAATAGGTAACTGTTAAGGGATTTTCTCTGAGGCCCCATCTCCTAAAATCCAATGTGAGCCTTATTTATAAGCTGGACACCTGCGCAAGAGGCAAATTTGCCTCAGTAGGCAGATTCTTTCTGTTTCACTTTAGAGATTGTTCTGCAGATCAAGTCAGACTTGCAGTGAGGTGAGGTTTTTCCTTGTTTTCGTTCTGTAACTAAGATTTTAGGCTTGAATGTGTTGCTTCACAGAAGCATTTCAAACCCATAACAGAAGTATGATTTCAGCATTTAGGTGTTTATATTACAGTGAGATCTGACTGTCCTGTCAATCAGGCTTGTTGGGTGCCATGCATCCTGGGAAATGTAATCCTGAAGAAGTGTTGGTATTAACCCTTTTGATCTTTTATTCTGTAAACAATTAGCACTAAAGGTATGTAAGATTCTCTGATGTAACTGGTCTTTACACATATGAGCCAGAGAGAGGCAATATGTGTCTGAGTTTTATCTGAAACACAATAAAACTCATATTTCTTTGTAGATCACTGCGTTTGGTGTCTTGAATATATTTGAGTAAATGGTAATAGGGAATTTTTAATTGGCAGCAGAGTACTATGACAAAAACTCCACTTTCAGTAACATTTTTAATCTTTTGAAAGTTGATGGAGTTGGGCTTTTCCTCCCTCTAATCAGACTATTCTAATGTGACATGAAGAGGTGGGTTGGGGAGGAATTTTTCAAGATAGGTTGAAAACCAGAAGGTAAGACAGAACTCTTAACATAAAAGCTGTCAAGGCAAATGCCCTTTTGTTTTAACATTTATTGGTAAAGGATAAATGTGCATGCAACTGCAACCACCTGCTCCACCTGTAGAGTTGTCCATACCATTTGAAATGGATAGTTTTTGCTCATATGGGATATGATATAAACAGATTGCTCACGAGTCCTGTGATTTCTTTTTTGCATATTAATAAAATGTTTTTATTCTGTTTTTTTGCTCCTATTGTCAATTCTTTCATATGCCTTTAACATTTTTTATCATTTCATTGGTTGGTTGGTTTGTATAGATAGATAGATAGATAGACAGACAGACAGACCTAGCTTTTCCCCTCCAAAGGGGCCCACAGCAACTTATCTTACTATCTAATTAAGCATATTTCAAACAACTCACTCTATATCCTAGTGCACCACCAGAGGGTGCTGCCTTAGAGGGATGCCTAGGCAAGGCCCTCTAGAAAACATGCCTTGGTAGGAAGCCCAGACTGGCAGCAGGTGGCAATACCCACCCCCCTCCATCACCCATTTGGGATCAGGAGTGGAGTAGGCGGCAATGCCCACATTGTTCCTTCACCTGGCTGGGATCAAGCACGGAGGAGCAAGCAATGCCTTTCTTCCTTTCACTTAGCTGGGATAAGGAGCAGAGCAGGTGGCAATGCCCACCTTTTTCAACCTACCAGAATAAGCTACTGAGCAGGCAACAATGCCTATCCTGTCTTCGCCCTGCTCGAGTCAGGAGCCATGCAAGCAGCAATGCCTGTCCCTCCTTCAACCTGCCAGAATCAGGAGCAGCAAAACAAAAGAATGGCTGTTCCCGTATCTGTACAGCACTAACAAGAGGGAAACCTCACGGGAACAGAAAAAATAATAAACTTCAAGTAGAAACTATTACAAAGTGTATTTAAAGTGCAAGTGCTCAATTAATTCATGACATTCATATTATTCATAAATAAATATTTGTAAGAGCTAAGAATCCAAACCATGCAAATTAATCACAAGCCAGGTGTAAACCACGTCCTTCAAATAAAGAGTAAAGTCTCTTTCAAGTCTTTTAAGTCTGTCTTGCTTCTTTTTTATCTCTCCCTCTTTCACATTCCTCCATACTCCTACACAAGAGGGTTGCAGGGCTGATGACGAGTGTACATGGAGCCGATGGAGAGGGCTACCAGTCACGCCCAATCTGAGGCCGGCTAATTAGAGCAGATTTCATATTCTGCATCAGGAGCGTGCACGCTAGCATGAATGTAATTTTAAATCCATCAGCATTGCTAACTGTTAACACTGTATTAAATATTGTTCAATTATAAGTACTTACATAGCATCATCAAAAAGGGAGGCAGAGTTATCTCTTGCACGCCAATCATTGTCAACAATTCACTTAAATCCATTACTGGCTAATTAACGGTGTGTGGAAGTTATAAGGCTCCCATATAGCAGTCCCCCTACATCTTTCAAAGATAACAATTTAGAGATAGCTCACTATTCAGGCCATGAGGCTTAACAGAGTCCAATTTAAAGATCCATAACGCCTCACGCTGAAGAAGCATCTGGGTCAAATCCCAGTGACCAACATTAATCACTTCCAGGATCACTACCTTAAATGCATTCTCCCTATGCTGATTCTCCCGAAAATGCTGCGTCAGTGGGGCTCCTGAACGTTATTCCGAATACGCGAAATGTGCTCAAGGACCCGCACCTTAATTGGTCTAGAGGTACAGCCCACATACACTAATTTGCAGGGCATTCTAGGGCATACACCACCCCCTGAGTCTGGCAATTTGTAAAATGGTCTACAGTGAATCTCCGTTCCTTAAGGACGAAGTACTTTCCTTCCCACAGAATACCACAAATCTGGCAGTGGTGGCAGATTTGAGGCAGTCTCAACAATGGTTGTGCTTTTTGAAGTTTCAAGTGTGAGGGAGTAATTGGTCTCTAAGGATATTTTTTTTGATACGAGGGTGCCGTCAACAGACCAGTTTCCAGTGGTTTTCAACCCTAGTGACGTATATTATCCCTCCCTCCCTCACTCCCTCCACTTCATTCTCACATAAATCCTATAAGGTAGGTTAGGCTGAGAGAGAACTAGTGGCACAGGGTTAGCCAGTAGCCACTGGACTTCATGATAGAGTAGAAATTTAAGCCCAAGGCTGCCAACCTGCTGGTAGGGCCTGGAGATCTCCTGTAATTTCAACTGATCCACAGGTTACAGAGATCAGTTTCTCCGGAGAAAATGGCTGCTTTGGTAGCTGAATTCTGTGACATTATACTCATGTGACATCCCTCTCTGAACCTTGCCCTCCCTGGACTCCACCCACATATTGTTACCAGAACTGCTATTTTATGGGGGAATTAGCACACAGTCTGGATTAAATTAGTAAACTGAAGAGAACCATACAAGATTTAAGTCTGGCCAGAGCCGTTCCATTTATTAATAAACACATGTGTTCCAACTACACCTCATTGGAAATTGTGCCATAGCAACTATGCACAAGACAATCCAGTCATGAATGACCGCTTCCCTGCAGCAATGGTGCAATATCCAACAGTGAGGATACAGGAGGCAGCCTTAGTAAATGCACATAGACAATGATTCTCCTCCAAAGTCGGTTTCCTTCATCTGCATATCTATTTTTACATACAATGGTGCTATCTTCAAAGACAGCTCCATCATCTGCTTGGAGTATAAAGCATGCCATATTGGCAGACGCGTTATCCCTTCCGAGCATCAGATGGAGCAGCATTGGTTTACCATTGAACATTAGAAGACTAGCTCAGTCTAGATTGGTTCTGTGCTCCAGCTGCAGCTGGCCAGGGGGATCATAGTGCAAGAAACTTTTCTACTAGGCTTCAAAATCAGATCATTTTGGCCCTCTAAAATTCTGATCCAACATTTGTGGCGAGCCTTCTTCTGGATGGGTTGATGGTTTCATTGCAATTTGAGGTACAGGAATGAGAAGAAGTATTCGGGCAAAACTGAAGTGGGAACCACAGAGGCATGGATATGAATGAATGCAACCTTTCAGAAAAATAAATGCTTTCTGCAAACAAATGTTGATATTCCTTATAAAATTATGACCAGAGTGTCAGAGACAGAAAGGAAGAATGGAGAGGAAAGGTCATGCAAAGAACCACCAATTGCCAGTGGCATTTCTGATTTTCCCTGATTATCAGTTCAGATAAATGCTTGGATCAATATGATCATCATCTCAAAGAATGGTGTGTATTAAACTCTTGGGAAAATATTGGTGGGAGAAGGCTAGAATGTGAGAAAGAGAATAGGTCAGTAAGGAAGAGACATGTGAGGGAACCTGAGGGCCAAGGAAAGTGGGGGTCCTTAGAGAGGGGGAAAGGGTGCCTGTTTGCCAATGCTACAAATCTCCAAGCCAAGATGGGGGAGCTGAAGTGCTTGATCTAAGGCACAATGTAGTTATAGCGGGCGTGTCAGAAATGTGGTGCAATGGGGAAGATCAATGGGTCACTGTGATCACTGGGTAAAAAATCAATAGACATAAGAAGGAGGAATGTGCGTGGGGGTGGTATGGCACTGTGTATCCAAGAGGAATAGAGTTAAACAAGCCAGATAACATTAGGGAAGTGAACTCCCTGGTAGAAGATCATGGGCAGAGATACCAGACCCTAAGGTTTCTTTATAAGAAAGAGAGCAAGATCCAGGTCCAGCAACACCTGAAAGACAACATATTGTTAGGGAACGGGATCTTGATCTTCTACTACGGACCAACATAGCCACTCAGAGTCTTAACTTAGCCTACCTCACAGTATTGTTATGAAGATAAAGTGGAGAGGAGAACAATGAGACACTGACTTCATTTTACCACCTAAAACTTGCTTGGTTAGCTTGGCTGGACAGTTGGTCCTGTTTCTTCCTCATCCGTATAATAAATTGGACCTCCGGGAAGTTGCTTTGGTCTTGTTTTAGGATTGATTAATTTGAAAGAGTGTGGAGAAATGTTCCTGCATCAACAGACACTGTTCATAACAAACTATAACATTTGCTATCTAATTCCAGATGGAACTGGCCAATGAGACCAGAGTTCAGGAATTCATTTTGCTGGGGTTTGGAGACGGGCAACGGGGACGGCTTCTGCTCCTCATCTTCTTTGGCATTCTCCATGTGATCACGTTGGCTGAGAACTTCACCATCGTCGCACGGGTAGTTCTAGACACCCACTTGTTCCGGCTTCCCATGTACATCCTGCTGGGCAGCTTCTCCTGGCTGGAGATCTGTTACGTGAGCAATACTGCCCCCCGGATGCTCTTTGACTTGGCATCCCCTTATGGGATCATTTCCTTCCATGACTGCTTCCTGCAGTTCTCCTTGTTCTTCTCCTTCGGTGTCACTGAAAATTTCTTTCTCTCAGCCATGGCCTTGGACCGATACTTGGCCATCTGTCATCCGCTCTACTACTCACAAATTATGACTCCAGAGACCTGCCACAATCTGATGGTTGCTTGCTGGATCTGTGGTTTCTTGGGATATCTTGTTCCAGTGATTGTGGTCTTCAAGCTGACCTTCTGTGGTGCCAATGTCATTGACCATTTTATGTGGGCCGCTGGGCCACTTCTTTCCCTGGCCTGCCCTCCACTCGGAATTGCCCCCCTTGTTTGCCAGATTTTTGGGAGTGTTCTAATTATAGTCAATGTGTTGTTCGCTCTATTATCCTATGGCGGTGTGATTTTCACCCTGATGAGGCCCTCTTTTGAAGGCAGTCGTAGGAAGGCCTTCTCGACCATTTCATTCCACCTGGTAGTGGTGACACTTTTCTATGGCCCTGTGGGAGGGATGTACTTACTTCCAGATGGAAAACATCAGTCAAAGGTCACAAAGGTTGTAACACTCTTTTACACATCTCTTATACCCTTCCTGAACCCTATGATTTACTGTCTGAGGAATGATCAGGTGAAGGAGGCAGTGGGGAGGTTGCAGAGGAGAAAGGTGAGATGCTGGAGAGGAAAGGTGTTGATGTAAAAAGGCACGAGGATTTAAGAAAGGAAAGGGAAAATAACTTTGCAGTAGAACAGATAACATTTTTAACTTTTGAATGTTGATGGAATCTGGATTTTGCTCTCTCTTATCACAATATTCCAATATGAAGCTGAAAGGTGAGTTGGGGAAGAATTTTTCAACATAAGTTGAAAATCAGAAGATAAGACAGAATTCCTAGGGTGAACGGTCCAACCAGATGCACTTTTGGTTTAACATTTATTGGTAAAGGACGGATGTGCAGATATGCTTTTAACATTTATTATTATTGTTTTGCTGGGTATTAAAAAAAAATTATGTATACCTAGCTTTTCTCCTCCAAAGGGTTTGGAAGCATCTTGCAACAATACAGCTATATGACATAAATAAACCAATCCAACAAACAAAGCAAGAATGAATATCTTCAGCCAGCCATGGATGCAATGTACCACCAAAGAGCCATGGTCAAAGAATCAATGACCGTGAGCCTTTGTCTCTTACTCTTCAGCTGCAAGAAAGCCTTATGCTTCTTTATACCTGGAACAGGAAGGGAAAGCAAAAGCTCAGCAAGTATGTTCCTCTCCACCTTCCTCTCTCTGCAGATATATATATAATTTGCTTATAATCAGGGCTTTTTTCCTGGGAAAAAGAAGTGGTGGAACTCAGTGGGCTGCCAGCACAGTGGGCATCACCTGAAGGGAGGTGGTGCACCTGGTACCAGATGCATACACGCAAAGTGCATGCACGCTCCCAGCCCACACAATGATGTCACTTTGGGTCCGCTGGAACAAGGGGGGAGTTTTTTAAAGTTTAAACCACCCTCAGTGAAAATGGTCACATGGCCGGTGGCACCGCCCCTGATCTCCAGACAGAGGGGAGTTTAGATCGCCCTCCATGCCATGGAGCGGAGAGCAATCTAAACTCCCCTCTGTCTGGAGATCAGGGGGCAGGGCCACCAGCCATGTGACCATTTTTAAGAGGTGCCGGATCTCCATTCCATCACATTCCTGCTGAAAAAATGCCCTGCTTATAATACAATTTATCATATTATTTTAGGATAAATTGGAAAGCCAAAAAAGAAAATATGTATTTATTTATGTTATTTAGTGTTATAGCATGGAAAGTTGTGACTTTGGTGATGTTCATTTTTTGAACTGTTTAGTTATTTTCCCTTCATCCCTTATGGCCAAAAGCCTGTGCCGTAGTTTCAGTTTCACTTCCTTTTCTCGTTGTTGGCTGTTTGTTTCTACTCAGCAGAGACCAGGAAGGCTCTGCTTTTGTTCTAATAAAAATTTCAATATTCCTGGCATGGTGCACTTATGGAATTATTACATTTAGAGTCCGTCTTTCTTACTGGGACTCGAGGCAAATTTTGGGTTTGACATAGGCTGATTCTGCACACATTGGATCATGCACTTTCAATGCACTTTCTCAATCGTTTAAGGTGGATTTTTTGTTCCACACACACAAAAATCCATTCCAGATGATCTATAAAGAGGGTAGGAAGTGCATTATCCAACATGTCATATAGTCAATTTCAAATACAGTTCAATACATGTGTAATAGTGTATATCTTACATACCAAAAGCCAAATGGTCTTGACCTGCCGATGCTTAAATCCAGAGACTGGAACCATGAATGGACAAGACAGATCTTCCTACATGCCTCAAAAAAGCCCCAGGTTTGTATAAAAATATGAAATCGGATATCAGTGGGTTATCTGTGTGTAAAGTTTCTTCAAGTCACGACTGTCTTGCAGTGACTCCAGGAAGGGGATCTCAAGGCAAATGAGAAGTAGAAGTAAAAAATCCAAAATTATAAAGGGACCCTCTACAGCTTTAAAAAGCGTAGGCACTTGTCTGTATTGCTGACAAACTTACATACACAAAAACTGTGCTTAGGGACTGTACATTTTAGGGTGTTAAACATGGTACACTCCCAAGCAGTTTCGTCTGTGCTGTTGGGATTCCAATAATTTGGAATCCCAAATAATTTTTTTCTGTTTTTGACTCTGTCTCTATCAAAAGGTTTGTTTGGAAGCTGCTGCAGTCTGGAATTGGGCTGTGTGGGGCTATAAATTGCTATTTTATTTGACTCCTACAGTCATTTATGGTCCTGCAACCAAGTCCCATCATCAAGGGCTCCATTGACAAAGACTCTGTAGGTTCATCCTGGGAATACAGTGCAATTACCATTCATAATTTTCTGCTCGACATGACTTGATGTTAAAACAGAACATCATAACATATTTTACAACCTCGAGTTCAGTTCATACATATTCCCATTTTTCCAATTTGTGCATGTAAAGATATCTCGAGCCAAAACAAGGAGTAGGAGAACTCCAAAGATATGTGCGCAGGAAGAAGCATGAAAGATCTTGGGAGTTGATAGTTATCCCAGCTGAGGCACTTACTCCCCAAGGTGATTTGGAAATAGAACCACTTTTCTCAGAAAACTCCCCAAGCAAATTCCCAGATGAAAGCATCAGGAAAAGTCCTTTTAAAAGGTTGTAGTCCTCATATACACAACCCATAATCAACCTGCTTGCAGTCAATTTTCAGTGCAGTCGCTTCTCCGTCCTCTACTGAAATAATATAATAAGTCATTATAGAAGGAATAATATGTGCCCTCTAAATGCGACCAGCTTCTCTAAATCATGGCTATTGCTGGTGCGCGAAGTGATCTTACACTACTGAGGTATGAAGACGTGGGCTCTTCCTAAATGGAAAGGAAGTCTGGAATGTGACTCCCAGAAGGCTCGATTTCCTAAGGTGGCATCTAACAAGATTGGTATGAATTTTTCATGACTTTCTTCTTCCCATTAACAACATTATTCGATACAAGTGAACTAACACTGGCCTTTATTTTAGTTTGTGCCATATAAACAGTGGATGGGCAGAAGGGAAAACCAATCTCTAGCAGATCACTTATTCTTTGCGGGATGAGGAGATTTTTGCAAATAATTCTGGACTAATTTGAATCAGGAAATGGATCCAGGTAGATCCAGGAAAGCACTTCTCACACTTCCATGCAGGGCAGTGTATTTCACACAACCAAATTATGCCAGGAACTGTTCAGAAAACTTAAATATGTATTACTGCTTTATAAATTTAAAATGTCAGTGGGCTGTTGAGGTAATAAAAAAATTACTGAACTCAGCCCAGCCCTTCTATAAGATTTTGATGAAGACTCTTATTTTTTTCTAAGGATCAGTTTTCCTCCAGTTCTGGCTTCCTTCCACAAATTAGCACTGACCTATCCCTTGGCCATAGTTACAAATAGCTCGGTATCAATGGCATCCTCTGGGTGGAAGATCACCCAACTTGTTAAGAGATGATTCAATACAACACCTTCGTTTCCCCATGAACAATGTGATGGTTTTATGTTTCCCATGGAACTGAGTACACAGATTCATTGAGCTGTAAAGTTAGGAAACGGGGTGGCTCCTTCCTCCCAAATTCTAATGCAGCATCCAAACACCTCAAAGTGGAAGTCCTGAGTTCAACTCTCAGCTCATTTATCAGGCCTCTAAGCAGTGGCAGGCAAGCTTCCAAAGACCCTTCCTCACCTTCTGGCAGCTCAGGCTCTAAAGCTGGGAGGAAGATGGACACAGCAGTCTGCCAGCTACCCATTTTCTCTCCTGGCTTCAGGCACACGGATGGAGACGCCAGAGATGAGTAGGACTGGAAGTAAGGCTGGGTGAGCGGTCATGCTGTTGCCGTTTAGACTGAACAGTGGGAGAGAGATGGTAGAGAGAGGGAATGATCGAACATGAGGCAGAAGTCTGGTGTGCAGAGCTTGAACTCCACCTTTCCCATGGACATCCATGTACCCTTGGATCTATGGATCTATGGTGCATGCAGGACCGCATCTCCCAGCAAGTACCAGACAATCTAACAGCAACCAGTTTTCCCATTTGAAGTACAGACTTTTTAAAAAATCTTTTGTTTCCTATACCTTTTCACTTTTCCCAGAGCAGTTTCCTCTTCGCGTAACCGTTACAAAGTGTTTTTCTCCCCTCAAAAGGGTTTTTTTCCTTGCTGAACTGTAGGTGAAGAGTTGCTCCTCAAGGTTTTATTTTGTCTAAGCAGCTTCGTTAAAGCTAACCTGATGTGTTACTGTTTGAGGGGGAAAGAACAGTTGTGAGTTCTTGAGTTCATGTTTGGGTGTAGGTCTCCCTCTCTCTGGGCACATGCCTAAAACACCAGCTGAACACTTGAGGGAAAATTACTTCTGTATGCACACCAGAGCAGCTGACACTCAACCAGGACAATGCTTCCTCTTTGGGGTGACCCCAGAAGCAGAGAAACTAGAGTTCTGTGTTGGTCCAAGAAGGCAAATATTAATACAATTATTTGATGTTCAGTTTACCTAACTTTATTTATATCATGCTCTAAATGCTTTATTTCTAAAAAGCATTTCAAGAGAGCTATTGCACCCTATGTTATACTTTAATTAAGGGGAGAACTGACTTTACTCGGTCAAAAGGAAAATGCATATGTGAGTTTTTAGGCGAGGTAGTTTCCTTAGCTTGTATCTGATTTTTTTTTTTTTACAATGAGTTTGTTCTGTGTTACTTGAATTGGCATCATGTCAGCAGCCATACTGCTTCTTGGCTTCAAGCAGGAAGACGTGAGGAGTTGTTCCAAAGGCTACATGGGGAAAGTGTTTTGTGTTACTAAATACGGATCAGAAACATGGTTGAATCGGATTTCAAACCACAGTGAGGTGGGAGACCTGGAGAAGGATCCTTCTTAACATTTTAGGACAGGCAGACAATGCTTAATTCTGCTATTATCTGGTTCCAGATGGAGCTGGCCAATGGGAGCGCAGTTCAAGAATTCATTTTGCTGGGGTTTGGAGTCGGACAACAAGAACGGTTCCTGCTCCTCATTTTCTTTACCATTCTCTACATGCTCACATTGGCCGAGAACTGCATCATCATTGCATTGGTGGTACTAGACACCCACTTGGCCCGGCTTCCCATGTACATCCTGCTGAGCAACTTCTCCTGGCTGGAGATCTGTTACGTGAGCACCACGGTGCCCCGGATGCTGTTTGACCTGGCTTCCGCTCAAGGGATCATCTCATTCAGGGACTGCTTCCTTCAATTCTACCTCTTATTCTCTTTTGGCACCACTGAAGGCTGCTTCCTCTCAGCCATGGCCTTGGATCGGTACTTGGCCATCTGCCACCCACTACGCTACTCACAAACCATGTCTGTAAATTTTTGCTATGTTCTGGTGGCTGCTTGTTGGGTCCTTGGTTTCATGGCCTTTGTTGTCCCAGTGGTCATGATGTCCAAGCTGTCCTTCTGTGGCTCCAATACCATTGATCATTTTCTGTGTGATACTGGGCCTATTCTGTCCCTGGCCTGTCCGCCATTGGGCATTGCTCCCCGTTTCTTTCAGTTTTCAGTGAATATTTTCCTTTTAGGCAATATTTTCTTTGTTATGCTATCTTATAGTGTTGTAATTCTTACCCTGATGAAACCCTCTTTCAAAGGCAGTCGAAGAAAAGCTTTTTCTACCATTTCTTTCCATCTAGTAGTGGTAACTCTTTTCTATGGCTCTGTTGCAGCAATGTATGTAATTCCAGATGGAGAAAATCAATCAGAAGTCGCAAAGGCCGTAACACTCTTCTACACTTCCATTACACCCTTTTTGAACCCCATGATTTATTGCCTGAGGAATGATCAGGTAAAGGAGGCACTAGGCAGGTTGCAAAGAAGAAAAGTGACATTTCTGGGAAGAAAGACAACTGTTTAAAAAATTATGCAGTCACCTGTAATGAAAGTAAGAAAAGTAACCTTAATTAGTGCGAACAGTGTGCCAACAGGGCTGGATCAGCCCGCTGTTGGGTGCAGGATCCCTCCAGGGCACCTGGTGCCACCCCTGGCAGCTCTTCCTGCCTGTGGCAGCCTGATCTGTCCCCAAGGAGGCCAGAATGGGCCTCTGCTGGTCGCAGGCACCAGCCATAGCACCTGCCCCCCCATCAGAGTGCTGGGGAGAAGCCAATGCCTGGCCCACCTGCCCTGCCCTTTCTCCAGCCTGTTGTATTATTTCCCACAACAGGCTTTGTTACTAGTGTTCAATAAAAATAGATGCATACGTCAGTGCTGTTTGTTTATATTCTCTGGTTATGGATAACTGCAATGCCTGTGCAGATAGATAAATAGAAAGATGTGTGGATATTTTTGTAGGGGATTAGTGACAAACTGCCCTCTTCACTCTCTCCAAGTCTAAATGCTCATGGATTCTGTCTCCTCTTTCTTTTTGTTGTAGAAATGGATCTTATGGGTTTTTTTATTGTATTTGTGGTCCCAAAAATCTGCTTTCAGGCTGTGAGAAAAGGTGAGACATAAAAAAGGAGCTAAATAAGTAAATAAAATACGGGCAGCAATTCCAGTTAAAAATGGCACAGAAGGAGCAGCAGATTTTAGGGGAAAATATCAGAACAAATATCGCACAACCATCGGCTTCCCAGAATCAAGGGATATTTGGCAGTGGCACTAATAACGAACGATCTTACTTCCCAATGTTGTCCCATGCCTGTTATGACAGGTGTGGTTTCAGTGGTGACCAGATTCATGTTAGTGCCATCCATTTGCTCAAAAATAACTGGCGTTTCCAATTCTTTAACAGGAAGTACTAGTCCATTCACTAGGGCTGGTGCAATAATGTCTCTAGAGCAGCCCGAGTCTATAAGAGCTTGCACGCAGATGTGCATTTTTCTATCTGGGTTCACCAATGTTACAGGTATGAAGAGTATGGACCCATGAGGTCTGTTCAGAGTAGGAACTGACTGAGGTTTGATCTGCCATTTGGGTCCTTTTACGACAGATCCATTTCGTTTCCCGAGGTCGGGCTCTCTGGATTCTCCTCCCTGGTTAGAGCTGTTGAATCATAGTCCATAACTTCTTCTAGCTCTAGTCCTCTTTCGGGAGGATTTCTACGAGAAGCCCCTCTACCTCTTGCAGTTCTGGGAGCTGGTGTTGGACGAGGCGGCGCCGGGAAGACTGCGGGGGCTGGATGCCTTAATTGGAGCGGAGTTCTTTGCACAGGCCGGTATGGACATTGCGCCGCAAAGTGACCACTTTGGCCACAT
This sequence comes from Eublepharis macularius, assembly GCF_028583425.1. NCBI lineage: Eukaryota > Metazoa > Chordata > Lepidosauria > Squamata > Eublepharidae > Eublepharis > Eublepharis macularius. Next base: position 67,658,201 of record NC_072801.1, on the reverse strand, counting down.
TGCAGGCACAATCCTTGTTGCCATCTAGCATCTCTCGCTCCTCGGGTAGCATATCCAGCACCTCTGCCTCCTCTAACAAGTACTGATGTTACCAGAACTGCTCTTTATTATAATGGGGAATTAGCTATAGCAGTCTGTAACTTAAAATTAAGCGCGGATCATAACCTATGTATACGGAGGTCCCGATCCCAGACACTCTAGTGAAAAAGAGGCAGACTACAAATAGGTTCAAACACGTGTATTGTCTAACAATGTGGCGTAAGCCTGAACTTGCACAAGCATACAAGAAACACACAAGATCTAGGAAGCACAGAGTATGAAATACAGAGACGTTCGCATTAGCTGGTTCCCAACGATGATAGGGGGAATACTCACTTATCCTGAAGCGAAGCAGAGACACAGCAGTGAGGGTGGCCCAATGCCAGCACTGGGACCACAGACGGACAGCGAGGGGTTCTGGATAGGATGGCACGCGCGCCATGCGGTCTGAGAGGCCGGCTTAAATACCCCAAAACGTACCCTGGGGCTGGTGCTGTACTTGGTGGTTCTCACAGATTAAAACAAAGGGTCTAATGGGCTACTGAATGGCTTAGATGGGCCACTTTAGTAATCAGATTGTGATAAGTGACACCTCAGGAAGAGGGGACAAAAGAGGGAGGGGGAAATCCAAGTGGGCTGAAAGGATGTTCCAGCGGACAGGGCTTGTCCTGATGTCATCAGCTCTGGAATGCGGAGGTTTCTTTGAGATGCATTCTCTAAGTGCTTGGGATGGTCGGCACTTAGTTCCTTCTCCGGGGCGGCTCCTAAGATATGCAGAGCGGGGCGAGGTACTCTCGCTGCGGACGTGGTGTGCCCGCTTCGCCGAAATGGCTTCCCAAAGCAGTCTTCTTCCCAGGGTCTTCTGGCTGCCTGAGAACATGGATGCCGGCTGGGCATAGCTGGGGCTGGTTTGCAGGTAGCGAGGGCAAGCTCGGGGACCGGCCCGCGGGAGGCTCCAGGCGGGAACTGACCAGGGAGCGCCTAGCCAGGCTCGCTGGAGGTTTCCCCGGCAGGCACCCGGCTGCTAGCAGCGGCTTGGGCCCATATGAGGCAGGCTTCCATGGAGGCAGGGGGAACAACACTTAAAACACAGTCCAAAGCAGGGAACAGGCACGGTCCGTGGCAGATGGCAATGCAGGCACGGGGCATACTTGTAACACAGTCCAAACATACACTGGGAAATCCAGATACAGGTCAGGGCAGGGTTGCCCAGAAAAAGAGTCCTTTGTGCAGTTAACCAAACATGGAGTCAGTAAACTACACAGTCTGTTGTAGCAGCAGGGTAATCAAACAGCAGGCAGGAAACTGACACGTGTATCAGAACACACACGTGCAGGGCAATCTTCGGTGTAGTAGTAAAACAGTAATGCAGGAAACTTTAACACAGTTCATAGCAGGCTTTAAAGCAGGAGAGGGGGCCTACTTGGCAACAATTCCCCCCCTCGGAGACCCCGTGACGTCAGGCACGCGGGTTTCCGAACTTGACTTCAAAGGCGAGGTGGTCGGCAATGTCCGGTGGTCGAGCTTCGAGCGGAAAAGGAGTGGGAAGGGAAGGGAGAGGAGGCGTCACTCAAAAATTTAGTTTGGAGAACCACCTAACCAAATAAGTGCAATTTAGATCAGCCAATGGGCTGCAGGTCTCTGGGTTCACACCAGGGGGTGTGCTAAGTGCAATCGTCAGAATAAATAGTAATAATTCATAGCAATAGTAATTCATAGTGATATAGGCAGCAATGAGCAATTCATGTATACAAGCGGCAATAATTCATATCTGTGTACATTGATCAATTCATACATGGGAATACTTCATACGCAATTCATGATGGGTTAAAAGTACTAAAAACCATGAGCAATTCATATACATGGATTAATTCATAGGCATAGAATTAAAAGCAAAGGCAATTCATGGATACAATTCATGAATGTAAGAATAAAAGCAAGCTCCTTCATAGGAGGTTAAAAGCAGAATTCATAGGTGAGGGAATAATTCATATAGGAAAGTGCAAGTCAGGCATAGACCAATTCATAGAGGGTAGAGCAATTCATAAATGGTTAAAATCATAAATACATATATATATGATTAAAAGCAATAAACCAGGAAGTTAAAACCAACTCATAGATAAAAGCAGCAATGGTAAAAGCAAGTGCGGGGAAACAATTCATGAGGGGTAAGCGGCGGAGGGGCTCATAGGGGGCAGAAAAATAAACTTTGCCATTAAAAGGCTAACTCATGCAGCCAGATTAAAACCAAATTCATAGAGTCTAAAATCAGGAATAACATAACCTTTAAAAAGGGACCATTCAGGAGTGGTCCCGGTTAAAACCAAATTCATAAAATGATAAATAGGCTAAAATCACTTCGGCGGAGGGAGTCAGGTTAAAAAGGCAATCCATAAGGTTAAAATCAAATTCATAGGAAAGAAAAAATTGATAGGGGATGATTAAAAGATCCCAGTTCATGGGAAGATCATGGGCGCACTTGCAGTAGATAAAGGGAGGGACTAGTTCGGGGCTAAATTCATGGGAGTAAAATTCATAAAAGCAATGGCATGAAATTCATAGGAACCTTAAAACAATAGAGCAGCAAAGATCACAGGCGGCTCAGTCCGCAGTACAGCTGCTGGACTGGGTTGCATATATACAGGAACAAGCAAACTTAGTCCATGTGTTCCAAAACACACTTCCACCCCCCCTTGCTGTCTGCGTCAATCCGCAGAGCAGGGTCGGCTGGCGGCAAGAAGAGCTTCAGGCACACGGTTCTAGTCCTCATGGAGGTGGCGCTTGGAGACGGGCCGTGGGCTGGGAGGCAGAGTAATATGTCCCCCCCTAGTCCACAAGAGGGCCTTGGAGCGGTGTCCAGCAGCAAAGCGTCCATGGGGCCGGTCCAGGATCCGTACACATAATAACACATAAGCATAGTTCATAACAGCACAAGCAATAAAATAAACAAGGGCTAAAAATAGGGCGCCAAGAACAACCACTAAGGCAGAAGGAGGTCGGGGTTATAGTGATCCAAGCGGTAAGACAGCTGGAGTTGCTGGAGCTGTCGGCGGCTCCAACAGCCCAAATAAAGCAGTGAGGCACATAACAAAACTTGAAAGGCCAAAATAACAACGATCGGGTGCAAAGCCAAATTGTAAATTCCAGTGGCAGTGGGGCTCCAGCCAAAGAGGGTCTCCCAGCACGAATGCTCACCGGTGGTCTTAATCCGCTGGGCAAGATCCAAAATCTCCTTTCCGTTGTGGGACACAACCAAAGCAGTGGTGTCCCCGTCCCTCTGGATGCTCTGGAGGGTGCGGTGGAGCTGTGGGTGGGTCAGGAGCTCGTGGAGCAGCTCCAGACCGATGCCAAGGGAGACTGGCTTCACATAGCGATAGATGGAGGGTGCCACCAGGATCTCTTCTTGGGTCCAGACCGGTACCGTGTAGGTGAAGTCGCAGGCTGCCACCGAAGACAGGTTGCAAAAGCAGCGATTGACTCCCGGGATCACGGGCTTGAGCTGGAACGAGTTCAGGACCACAAAGTCGCAGGCCGTTCGCACGCAGGCACATCCTTTCCCAAGGTAGACCACAGCGGAGCTGTTCTCTTGGACGACCTCAAAAGAGCACTCGTTGAGGGTGTTGACTTGCGGGGCTACACAGGGATGATGCGGTGCAAAGGCTTGGTCTTGGCAAATGAAGCCGGTCTGGTCTCGATGCTGGCACCCTTGGAGGCTGATGAGCTGCCATCCGGTCAGGGTGGCGAGCGTAGAGGACCTCGGTGTCGCTGACTTGGAGTCCCAGAGGCACGACTGGGTACACGTGGAATGACTCGTGCGCACTGGCCGTTAATAAAAATAGTTTAAGCTCCTAGGTGGTCGGTGAGAATGAGGAATTTACAAGAGACCACCAGGATTCAAGCTCCAGTTCTATGGGTGACAATTTGGGCATAATCAATCTTTTAATTTCCAGGGGCAAGTGCCCGTCCGTGGCTTGCCGAATTAGCCCCATGGCCACAGCCTGATTTAATTGTTGGGCTTGCATACATGCCATGGCTATTGACACGTTGCGTTCAAAAGACTGTGTTCCTTTGAGCAGCAGAGAAAAATCTCTTTCAATTTGACTCTCCCAGTTAACTAAAATGGAGCTGATCTCATGTTGCCCATTCGAAATGGAATTTAGGGACTGCACCACCGGTTTACCTAAGTCGGAGATGCTAGTCGTGACATGGGCAAACTTATTAGCGAGAGTCTCAATGTTGACCGAATCCATGACTGCTAAGCCTCCGGCTGCAGGAGCAGTCCAGTCGGCGATGCTTCGTCTGGCACGCGAGAGAGAGGGGGAGGGATCGATCCACAGTTGTAGCCATGCATTCCAACCCTTGCTACCGGCCTCCAGATAGGGAGCGCACTGCGGCAGCCTCTGGGTTACATTTAGCTCAGCTAAGTCTATGCGGATCTCTTTTAAAGACATTTGCGGGCGGACTAGAACTCTCTCTCGAATGTCAGTTTTCAAAACATGGGAGCCCACTATATGCGTGCCGCCTTGGCTTAATTGTTCATTGCTAGCAATCAAAGGGTCAATTTGGATGCTGTGGGTCTCCTGGGTCCAGATCAGCAGGGAATAATTGCCTGGTTCATGAGTCAAGTTTACAAAGAGCAGCCCAAGCCGGTGAAATTTCTCTACTAGGGGCTTGGTTTGGCATTCGGGTGTCTGTTGAACCAGAATCCAATCGGGTGGGCCGTGTTTGGCTAGGTCTTCCTCTTTTACAATCCAGGTCAGGTTCTCCCAGCATTCTATAGCAAAGGAGAGAGCTGTGCCTGAAGGGGGCGTGATAATGACTGATGCAGACTCAGTGGTAGTAGTGCCTAGTAGGATGGTCATTCTAAAGGGGTCTCCTGCCTTCCATACTGCGGCCGACACTAAAATAACTTCACAGTATGGTCCGAAAGCCTCAGTGACAAATGGCGAGGTTTCGAAGTTGGCAGGGGTGGTATATTTGTCTACCACCGGGACTGCGGTGGGGGCTGGCCTGATGCGGGGAAGGAACATACATGGGATCGGAGCGAGTGGTGACACTGTGTCAGTAGGTGAATAGCATACTAATTCTTGGGACATGGTTTTCACTCCCACACATAAAATAACAAGCTCTGGGGGTCGGATCCACTGCTCTTCGCAACTGCGGAAGTTTGTGCGATCCGTGGGGGTGGTCATGTTAATCTGCTGCACAACCTTGCAGACCATCATTTCATTCCCTGCCAGGGTATTGATGCATCTCCAGTGGGGGTAGGGCATTAATTTGGACGGGCGTCCCTCTGTTAGGGTGCCTGCCAGCACGAGCAAACACAGAGTAGCCAGGTGCCTCATCTCCTGGCCTTCCTTTTCCTTTTGTGGTGAGAATATCCTGGGGAGACCTGCGGATATAAGTACAGGTTCCCTGAGTTTGTTGCAGCAAAATAAATGAAGTGAAGCAAGGGAAAAAGAGAGGGCATTTTTCTGCCAGCACAGTATGTTAAGCGGGGTTCAAACGAGAAGTCCCAGGGGCACTAAGCGAGCCTTCCAGCTTGTTGCTCTGGGGAACTCCTGTGCGGGGGCTTCTTCCTATAGCATGTATATTTCAAGGGGGAACGTCTTTGCGTCGAGCAAGGGTCGGCTGTGCGTTAGGCGGGATTATGCAAACTCGCCCCAGGGGTCCCTGGGTGCCTAGACTATGTGGCCTTCAGGTGCCCCTTGCTCGGCGGCGGGCTATTTTTATTTTGCGGGCTGAGAGCTATCGGTCCAGCTCGGCCTGGCCTTGCTGTTTTGAAAGGAAAAAAACTAGAGAGCGGTTTCCATTAACTATAAGGGTTGCTGCAGACGGGGGCCCTCGCTTTAATTTTCAAAAATAGGCCTTCGTCATATATTTGCAGGACAACCAACCCTTGGAGGGACTCCCTCGGGAGGCCCCATTTTCTGGTTTAAAAAAGGTACAGGTACACCGGGCAAAAAGAAAAATATACTGAGCAAGAGAAAAATGCACTGAGCAAAAAGAAAAACACACGGAGCAAGAAGCATACAGGTCTGGGGTGCTTTTAGGTTGCCCTTACTTGGGGTGCCTGGCAGGGCTTCATTATATCTTCAATATGTCTCCCCCCCTTCTTTTCCCTTATACGGTACGGGCAAGGGAAAAGATATCAGTACGTGGGGCGAGCGGCTGCTGGCAGAAATGGCCAAAGTGGAGCCGAAGGTGCTCGGCAGCGTTTATCGAAAAGCGGCGGAGGCGGCCGAGATCTGCCGGCACCACTGGGTCTGGGTTATTCGGGGGTCATCTTGGTGTGGGGGATCCTGGCTATGTAAATGAGGCACGCTGCCCCTTGTGCGTAGCGAACGCACCCCAATAACATATTCCAGAGGGTACATATTTACAAAATACTGGCGGGTCTTTTACTTTTGCACTAAAGCGTACTAGATGGTGGCGCCGTATAGCAACTCACCATGACGAATATGAACATTAGTAAAAGAGGGATGTTGGGCTATCTGGGGGTTCTTTTCCAGGGGAGGCACGGCCCTCAAAGCCAAAGCCGACCATCATGCGAAAGCGTGGGTCTGGCAGGTGAGACCCCGAATCTACGTAGATGCGGGATCTTCACCAGCACGGCGGGTGAAATGTTTTCAAACAAAGAAATCACCTTATTTGGTGGTTTCAACGTTGGAAGACTGCATTCACTTTTGGGCTAAAGCCTCTCCAAACACTTTCACACACAGCAAATCTCTTTTGCCTGTGCAATTTTTTTCCGAACATGCGGCTTACAATCCAATTAAGAATCACTCTCGGTGGTGGTCCTATTTGGCTTTGATTGCCGTGTTTCCCCCTAGGGTCCCAACTGTGGGGCCCGCCTAATGAAGTTAAAGAATAGAACTGAAAAAAACTTTTGACATTCACATCTACATCTACATATTCTGCTGTTTCTTTTATACTAAGGCTACAAAAGTCTGGTCTAAGGGGACACAGGGTATCTCTGGCCCAGGGTGAAGGGACTTCTGGCGAATCACTGGGCAGAGGGGGGCTGGGCTGGCGGCTGTTCCCCCAGGATCGTACACAGGCGGGGCGGTTTGGAGCGGCTTCCCTTTCCATTCCTTTAATTGAGAGGCATGAAAGTATTTTAGCCAAGTGCCTCCTGTCTTCCTCTGGATGGCTACCTGATAGACGGCTGGAGAGACTCTTTTCGTGATTGGGACGGGGCCTTGCCATTTGGCGGCTAGTGAGTGTGCCTTCTGTGAGAACTTTCTATATAAAACGAGCTGTCCTTCCTCCCACTGCCTGGGGTTCCTGACCCATCCTAGTTTGCGGTCCATATCCTTCTGAGCTGTGCCTAACTTCTGGGCCACTTGCATGTGGACGGCGTGTATGGATGAGATGAGGTCCTGAACCCAGGCGTCATTAATTACTACGGGCTGCATATCAGAAGGGAGCTGCGTGTCTAGCCAGAAGGCTTCTGGGAGCTGCATTTTCCGTCCTGTCATGACTAGGGGTGTGCAAGCCAAAAATTTTCGGCTATAGCCGAAAGTAGAAAGCCGAAAGAAGATTCTCTATCGTTAAAGCCGAAAGCCGAAACAAGAATCTCTTTCGGCTTTCGGCTTTCGGGATTCTTTCGGCATTATTTCGGCATTCTTTCGGCTTTTTTCTATGGGAAAATGCCTCCGTCTTCCAGGACGCCTGGAGGAGGCATTTTCCCACCGAATAAGCCCAAAATTGGTGGGGACCTTCCTCTAACCCTTCTCTAACAACCACCCAAGTTTCAGACAGATTGGACTTTGGGGGGCCATGTTATGGCCCCCCAAAGCAGGTCCCCCCATCCTCCCATAAGAAAGCGAAGGAGCAGCATATTGTTAGCATGCTGCTGCTCATCTTTCTTCATTATTTCCTATGGGGAAAAAATGAAGAGGCAGGCTTCCTTTGCCAGGGGTGGCATTTTGCATGCAAAATGCCCCCTTACCCTCAGGGGCCCTTCTCCCACCCCTCCTCCCACCCCCCACCAAGGCTCAGCCTGCTCCCACTTGGGGGGGCCATTTCATGGCCTCCCCAAGTAGGTGCTCTTTTCTCTACCACTGACAGCTGGGGGAGGCTTGTGTTGCCAGGGGTGGCATTTTGCATGCAAAATGCCCCCCAGCCCTCTGGGGCCCTTCTCCCACCCTTCCTCCCACCCCCCACCAAGGCTCAGACTGCTCCCACTTGGGGGGGGCATTTCATGGCCTCCCCAAGTAGGTCCTCTCAGCCCCTAAAGTCCACCCCTTACAGCCCCACACAAACCCAATTCCCCCCAGCTGCCACACACAGACCCAAATCCCCACATTAGCCCCTCACAGACCCAAATCCACCCCCACCTGCCCCACACCCATAACCCCAGGAACAGGCTGGCAAAGGCCAGCCCTCTCCCTTTGTTCCCTATGCTGGGAACTTCTAAACTCTCTTTCCCTGGGCAATTCTGCACAGCCCAGGGGTGCCACAATGGTGGGCACACTTCTGAGTGCCAGCTGGTCCCTGTGAAAGAGCACCTGAACCACAGACACCCTCCCTCAAATTCCCCCACCACCTACAGAGATGGCTGGCCAGCCAGCCCCATTGTTCCCTATGATGGGAACCAACTGCACAACAAAGAATAAAACAAGAACAACACAAAATAAAGTTTTAAAAAAATTATTTTCTCCCTTCCAAAGTACAAGTAGGCAAAGCATTATGACACATTACACCAGCAGTCCCCCACACAGAAAAATTAAAACAAAACTCACTTAACATCAGAGAATCACAAAACACGATTCCTGTCAAAAACACTTTATTTCTTGAACAGCTTTAGGTTACACAGCAGGGGGGAACACCAAAGGGCATGGCAGCACTATCTTACACAAAAATAACACAACTCACTTAACATCAGAGAATCACAAAAGCACAATTCCTGTCAAAAACACTTTATTTCTTGAACAGCTTTAGGCTACACAGCAGGGGGGGAACACCAAAGGGCATGGAAGCAGTATCTTACACAAAAATAACACAACTCACTTCACATTAAAGAATCACCCCAAAAAATTGCTGTCAAAAGCACTTTATTTCTGTAACTGCTTTAGGTTACACAGTAGGAAGGCACCACAGAGAAGGAAATCAGTGTACTACACAAAAATAACACAACTCACTTCACATCAGAGAATCACACAAACACAATTGCTGTCAAAAACGGTGAAGTGGGTTGTATTATTTTTTGTAGTACATTGCTATCATGTCCTGTTGTGCCCTCCTACTGTGTAACCTAAAGCTGTTCAAGAAATAAAGTGTTTTTGACAGGAATTGTGCTTTTGTGATTCTCTGATGTTAAGTGAGTTGTGTTATTTTTTTGTAAGATAGTGCTGCCATGCCCTTTGGTGTTCCCCCCTGCTGTGTAACCTAAAGCTGTTCAAGAAATAAAGTGTTTTTGACAGGAATTGTGCTTTGTGATTCTCTGATGTTAAGTGAGTTTTGTTTTAATTTTTCTGTGTGGGGGACTGCTGGTGTAATGTGTCATAATGCTTTGCCTACTTGTACTTTGGAAGGGAGAAAAAAAATTTAAAACTTTATTTTGTGTTGCTCTTGTTTTATTCTTTGTTGTGCAGTTGGTTCCCATCATAGGGAACAATGGGGCTGGCTGGCCAGCCATCTCTGTAGGTGGTGGGGGAATTTGAGGGAGGGTGTCTGTGGTTCAGGTGCTCTTTCACAGGGACCAGCTGGCACTCAGAAGTGTGCCCACCATTGTGGCACCCCTGGGCTGTGCAGAATTGCCCAGGGAAAGAGAGTTTAGAAGTTCCCAGCATAGGGAACAAAGGGAGAGGGCTGGCCTTTGCCAGCCTGTTCCTGGGGTTATGGGTGTGGGGCAGGTGGGGGTGGATTTGGGTCTGTGAGGGGCTAATGTGGGGATTTGGGTCTGTGTGTGGCAGCTGGGGGGGAATTGGGTTTGTGTGGGGCTGTAAGGGGTGGACTTTAGGGGCTGAGAGGACCTACTTGGGGAGGCCATGAAATGCCCCCCCAAGTGGGAGCAGTCTGAGCCTTGGTGGGGGGTGGGAGGAAGGGTGGGAGAAGGGCCCCAGAGGGCTGGGGGGCATTTTGCATGCAAAATGCCACCCCTGGCAAGACAAGCCTTCCCCAGCTGTCAGTGGTAGAGAAAAGAGCACCTACTTGGGGAGGCCATGAAATGGCCCCCTCAAGTGGGAGCAGTCTGAGCCTGGGTGGGGGGTGGGGGGAAGGGTGGGAGAAGGGCCCCTGAGGGCTTGGGGGCATTTTGCATGCAAAATGCCACCCCTGGCAACACAAGCCTCCCCCAGCTGTCAGTGGTAGAGATTAGAGCACCTACTTGGGGAGGCCATGAAATGGCCCCCCCAAGTGGGAGCAGGCTGAGCCTTGGTGGGGGGTGGGAGGAGGGGTGGGAGAAGGGCCCCTGAGGGTGAGGGGGCATTTTGCATGCAAAATGCCACCCCTGGCAAAGGAAGCCTGCCTCTTCATTTTTTCCCCATAGGAAATAATGAAGAAAGATGAGCAGCAGCATGCTAACAATATGCTGCTCCTTCGCTTTCTTATGGGAGGATGGGGGGACCTGCTTTGGGGGGCTATAACATGGCCCCCCAAAGTCCAATCTGTCTGAAACTTGGGTGGTTGTTAGAGAAGGGTTAGAGGAAGGTCCCCACCAATTTTGGGCTTATTCGGTGGGAAAATGCCTCCCCCAGACGTCCGGGAAGACGGAGGCATTTTCCCATTGAAAAGCCGAAAGAAAGCCGAAAGAATCCCAAAACGTTTCGGCTTTTTTCTTTCGGCTACCCGAAACGTTTCGGCATTCCCCGAAACGTTTCGGCATTCCCCGAAAGAAGCCGAAACACTTTTGTTTCGGCATTCTTTCAGCATTCTGAATGCCGAAACGCACATCCCTAGTCATGACCATATGGGGCGTGAGCCCGTGAACTGCGGTGGTGCCTCTGATGGCCATTAGAATTATGGGGAGTTTTTCATCCCAGTCTCTCCCGGAGGAGCGAACCATCTTGCGGAGAGCCTCCTTGAGGGTCCGGTTGGTTCTTTCTATGGCGCCGGAAGCCTGGGGATGGCCGGCTATGTGAAAGCGTTGTTGGATGCCTAACGCCTTGCAAAGTTCCTGGGTTACTTCTCCAATGAAGTGTGAGCCCAAATCGGAATCCATGACTCGTACAGTGCCCCATCTCGAAAACACATTATTGAACAGTAGTTTGGCCGTGGTGGCTGCAGTGTTATGCTTACACGGGAATGCCTCGACCCATTTACTAAAGGGATCTATGACAGTGAGACAGTAGCGATTGCCGCGGGGAGTGGGAGGAAGGGGACCGATAAAGTCAATCTGTATACGAGCCCAGGGTCCATCAATTCTCTGATGCTGGAGGGGAGCTCTAGGTCCAGTCGGGTCTGCATTGACCATAGCACAAGACAGACAGTTGTCCACCCATTGTGCTACTTCGGTACGCATGCTAGGCCACCAACCAACCTCTTTGACCCTCTCCAGAGTCAGATCCTTGCCTCGGTGTCCCTGCTCATGGACAAACTGAATCAGGTCGGCCCTGACTTCCAGTGGCACTACCCAGTGGCATTCACCGGCTGCATCTACTGCCCAAACTATGCCTTCCTCTTCTCGGATCATTAGTCTTCCTGTCTGATCTCTTCCTGCGGCTAGGAGGTCAGCTACTTCTGGGTCAGATATCTGCAGTTGTGCTAGGTCCAGTGTTCCTGCGATTCCCTGAGCCTGGCTGCGGGCTTGTGCCCGGGTGGTGACAGGGTGGAGGGGACAATCGGTGGCTGGCTCCGGTAAGGGAGCATTTTCTGTGGCGGCTGCCTTGGCTGCGAGGTCTGCCTGGTCATTCCAATAAGCGGTCTCTGAGTTTGTCTTTTGGTGTCCTTTGACATGGGTAACCTGTGTTGGGCCTGTGCGGGACTGAAGGAGCGCGGCTACTTGCTGCCATAGCTGTAGGTGGGCTACGGGTTTCCCATCACTAGCTCTCCACCCCTGATTCTGCCACACCGGGAGCCAGACCGTGGCGGCTTTGGCCGTCCAATCCGAGTCTGTGTAAATGGCAAGTGGGCTTTCTGGGGGCTCAAACTCAAGCACTGCCAGAAGCGCTTGCACCTCAGCCGCTTGGCTGGAATGGGGGCGGGCTGGACCCTTTAGAGTGCATGCGTCGCTCACTCGCACAGCGCCGTAGCCTGTCCGAGGGGAGCCTCCAACGTGAAAGGAGGAGCCGTCGCAGAACCAGCATGTGAAGCCGTTCAGTCGGGCTTCCTCTAGCAGGACTCCCCAAGTGACTGGCCAAACAACTTGCGGTGGCGGGTCCAGGGGGCACTCGTGCTCGGTCCCGGTTACTAACAGGCCATAGGGAGCTGGTGGCTCAGTGGTTTCCTTTTTAAATTCTACTCCACGGTTAACCAGGGCCAGGGTCCACTGTGCTGTGCGGGCGTTTGAGACTTGTCCATCTTGTATTTTTCCAGACAGAATATATTTGAGGGGCGTGTGGGTGGTCTGGACTATCGTGCGCGAGCCACCTATAATAAATTCCCAATGGGTCAGACTCCAAACTATTGCAAGGCAAGTCTTTTCGCATGGGCTGAACTTGGTCTCTACTGAAGTTAGGTTACGAGAGGCGTAGGCTACTACTCTAGCGGCTCCCGCTTGTTGCTGGGTGAGCGTGGCTCCTATGCTCTTGTCTGACACGGCTAGCTGAATAAAGAATGGCTGGGTGACATCTGGATGGGCTAGAGCCGGGGCTGCGGCCAGGCTGCGCTTCAGTTCTGCTAAGGCTGTCTGTTGATCCGGTCCCCACTCCCAGGGAGTGTTCTTCTTGAGGAGAGCATAAAGGGGGCGAGCCTTGTCTGCAAAGGACTCGATGAAGTCTCGGGAAAAGTTAAAAGTTCCTAGAAGGGCTCTGAGGGAGGGGACATCAGTGGGTGCAGGCAGCTTGGAAATGACCTCCATTCGCTGGGCGTCCGGGGTGCGACCCTCGGGTCCCAGGGTCAGACCCAGGTACTTGACGCTGGTCTGAACCAATTGAGCCTTTTCCCTGCTTGCCTTGAACCCAGTTTCGCGGAGGAGTTCCAGGACTTCCCTGGTGATTTGGCGGGCTAGTTCTTCCGTAGGGGCGTGGACTAAAATGTCATCCACGTAGCTCAGAACGTGGGGCCTCGAGGAAGGTTGGAGGCGTTCCCACATCTGAACCACATGGGCGTGACAAATGCTAGGGCTGGAGTGGAATCCCTGGGGTGTCCGTTTGAATGCGTATTGCTGGCCGCGGAAAGTGAACGCGAACTTGTACCAGCAAGACTCATGCAACCGGATGGAGTGGAAAGCGTTGGCCAGGTCTATGACCGAGTAGAACCGGGACCCAGCGGCAATGGCCGTCAGGATCTCGTTGTACTTGGCCACAACCGGGGCAACTGGAGGGGTGGTGGCATTCAGGGCACGGAAGTCGACCGTCATTCTCCAGGTCACTCCATCTGCTTTCAGTACTGGCCACAATGGGGCGTTGCAGATGGACTGCATCAGGAGTATGACGTCCCACTCAAGGAGTCCTTCTATGGTCTTGGCTATCCCTGCCTCGGCCTCGGCTGGGTACTTGTACTGTCTTTGGGGAGGGGGGTCCTTTCCTTCAATCAGGACGCAGGCGTCCTTCACTATTCCACACTCGGCCTTATCTGTCACCCAAACTTCGGGAAAGTCCTGAACCCAGGGGTCTCCTGTGATGGGGGCGAGAGGAAGGGGGGCCTTAAGGGCTGCACATCGATGGACTGCATTGACAAAGTCTGGGCCTCCCGGGATGCGCCACAGGAGCCCGTTTGCTAAGTCAATGGTCAGTCCCTCGGCTCGGAAGAACGGCATACCCAAAAGTCCATCATCTTCTCCCCGGTTTGCGCATGCCGAAATCCTGGTGGCCAGGTTCCCAACGGAGAGGGGGATATCCTGCCAGACCGGGGATTCTTGCATGCCGCCTCCGAAACCGGCGAGCTGCATGGTAGTAGAGGTCTGAGTTCCCTTTGTGACTAAGGTGGGCCGGAGTATATTAAGTGAAGCTCCGGTATCTATGAGGAGGGTGGCAGGCTTCTTCTTTTCCCCGGGAGTCCCAATCCCTGCCTTCACTGTCGGTCTCCCCCATGTGTCCGGCTTTAGTTTGGCAACTATGCCCACGGAAGGAGACTGGGACTCGGGGCGACCCTATTCTGATCCTGCGCCCTGGTCTGTGAAAGTGGCACTTCCTCTGAAGGGGTTGTTGGGGCTCGGGCGTTCCCGGACCGCAGCTATCGGGGGACTCGAGAAGGTAGGGTCTGGCGGTAAAGGGGGCGCCGACGGGGGTACTGGGGGCTGCTGCTGGTCTTCCCACTCCATGATCGCCTTCATCAGAACGGACGTGGGCTTCCCATCAAATAGCTCCATGTTCGCTCCAATGTTTTTGAGGCGCATCCAAAGTTCCCAACGGAGGGAGTCCCTGGACTGGGGCGTGCTGCCGCGGTCCCGGTAGCCCTCGTGGTCGCCCTGTGATGCTCCCCAAGCGTTAGACTGATCTGGAGGTGGGTAGACCTGATGGTTGTACGGGTGCGATGCTCGAGAGTGAGAAGGGGCTAGGGGCGCATCCTGCGATCGGGGCTCGTGGGGTCCCTGCTGGGAGGAGGAACCATAACTCGGGGTGGGTGCAAAGGAAACTCCCGAGCGGTAGTCCCTTGGCCCTCTCCCCCGGTTGAAACTGCTACTCCTTCCCCTCAGGATTCCTCCCCTTGCCTCCGAGTACGAGTTGCGTCCCGGCGGTCGGTACTGGGAGTGGGGGCCATGGTTGGCATAAGTGACTGCACTTATCGGCTCGCTCTCCTTCCTACGGGAGGCCGGGGACTTCGCATGGCGGATGGCGCCGGTTTCTCGCAACAGGCCGGCAATGCTCCTGATGCGAGCTTCCAGGTCTCCCCATGAGATGCTCCCGGGCTCTACTCCTGCCAGGGCCAGGCGAGTGGTGCTATTGAGACCATCGATAACAGCTCTTCTGAACTCCAGCTCATCGAAGTCGGGGACATCGCTGGCGTCCAAATCTACTTCGTCTGCTAGCTCAGCAAGAAGCTGCTTTCGTGCTAAATATGCCTCTGGGTCCTCTCCGGGTTTTTGAGACTCTGCAATGTACAGAGCCTTCAAACTCTTAGTGGGCCATAGGAATGCGCACAACTCTTTGATGGACCCATACTGACTGCGGGTGGCTAACTTTCGATTAGAAACGTAAGCATTAAGGGCTGTGACTATTTCGGGGCTGGCGCCAGTTGGGCCACATCGGAACCACTAGCGGAGGGCTGGGAGGTGGTCACATGGGTGAACCACTGGATAGCCGTGTCTCGGTTTAGGGGTCCCATACGATCTGCTATGGCTTGGAGCTCATCGGGCCTCCAATTGCGAGTCTCCTTAACGACCCGGTCTGTCTTTCTGCCGTCCTCGTCCATGGATACAATTTCTTTGGTAGCTATCGGATGGAGGGGCTGTGGAGCTTCCTCGGGCTGAGACGGAGAGGATGACCAGTTGTCGGTACTACCTTCGGGGAGGGCCAAGAGGGCTGCGGGATGCACGGCGGAGATTACGGCCTGCTGCATCCCCAGGTGCTGCTTTAGGGCCTCTAGCTCCCTCTTACAAGCGGAGTGGTCTGCTGCGGCTATCTTTGCAACTTTCTGCTCTGCCATGAACTGGGCAGCATGGGTTAATTTTGCAATTTTCTCCTGACCTTCAATTACTGCATGCTCAGCCATATCGGCACGAGCGGTGGCTACTTCAGCCTTGTGCTGGGCATCTTGGAGGGCAGTGGTTATTCCCTGCTTCTCCAGCATGAAATTAACGCGTTCTGAACGCCACTCGGCTGCCTTTTCCTCATACTCTTTCTTCTCCTTCCTTAACTTTTCTATCTCCTGTTCCTGCTCTTCTTGAGCTGCTTGTAGCTTATTAATTAGGGACACGCTGTCCTGTAGGGCGGTGAAAAGTGCCCAAGCTCCATATCTGTCTTTTTTGCTTGACCTAGGTTTCTCCTTTTCACAAAAGTCTTGGAAGGCGCTTCTGACTATTTGGAGCGGGTCGGGTCCCTTGAAGGAACCAGCTTCCCAGGGGCAATCTCCCTTCTTAACTAGCCACTTCTCCAGGCGGGGCACGGTGGGGGCTGCCCGGTACATCTTTCCTTCGTTTAAGGCTGATCTCGGGGCGGTTAAAGAGTAGATCAGCGACACCAGGGGTGGGGCGATTGAAGCTCCCTATAAGTTTTCCCGTCTAGGGGCCGTTCGGAGGTTATTTCCCTTCGGGTCCTCGGGGATTCTTACACTGGATTCTTAGGGGTTTTTAACAACTTTTTCCTCTCTATGTTCCTTCGGGAGGTTTATCCTTCCCTCCGGTTCTCAAGGATTTTTAAACTGGGTACTACACAGGTTTTTACCAGGGGCTGTATTTAAAGGGTCCTACTTTTAGGTTTGCAAGGGTATATTTAAGGGTTCTACACTCGGTTCTTCTCCACCGGGGGAGAAGGAGAAATTCCTATTCCCGTTTCAAGCTTGCCTACAAGCCACGGGACCAGGAAAAGTTTACTGGCTCAGAAGGTGCTCCCAAGCTCTCTAAGCCCAAGAACCAAAAACGCTCAGTGCTCCCAAGCCTCTGCTCAGAAGCTAAAGCTCAGGGGTCTCCCAAGCCTATACTCGGAAACCAAAAAGTGTCCCCAAGCCTCTGCTCAGGAACTGCTACTAAGGGGGTCTCCCAAGCCTCTGCTCAGGCAACCAGAAATGCTCCCAAGCCTCTGCTCAGAAACTGAAGTGCTCCCAAGCCTCTGCTTAGAAGCCAAAATGCTCTCAAGCTCTCTGCCCAAGAACTGTACTCAAAAGGTCCCCAGGCCTCGCGCTCAGAGACAAACGGTTAAACTGTCTCCAAGCCTCGACCAAAAGACTAAATGCGCTCAAGGACTGCCTCTGCAAGTCTCCAAGCAAAAATGCCCAGGAGTAAAGCTTACTGTACTCCCAAGCGAGGTGCGCTCAAGAGTTCTAACAACTCCCAAGCAAAAGTGTGCCCAAGAGTCCCACTGACTCCCAAGAGAGGTGCGCCCACGAGTCTGACTTAAAACTCGCAAGCGGAAAGGCGCCCAAGAGTCTACCTTAAAACTCTTAAGCACGGTGCGGCCGGCTGCCGCGGGGCTTCAGGAACCTGGCTTCAGATTCCCAAAGCTAAACTAAAACGAACGGACTATCGATCCCTTCACGTTTCCTCCGGAGCGGGGATTGAAGCCTAAGTGCTGGCAGGAACGGGGTTTGGACGGACTTAGGAGAGACGGGGGAGGGCGGAAGAGAATTTTATATGTGCTGCTTCAGGAAGTATATATATGCGTATATATCTAGAGCCTACTTCTGGGATCCCACCCACATAGACGCGTTTAGGCGGCCCGGAAGGTGGCCAGGAACTTTACCAGTTCAGAGGTCCTCACCCACAGTACACCGGTTATAACGGCTGGAGGGCCTCGCGGTGCACCACAAAAGGCAAGTAGTCCAAAGCTGGCTGAAGGAGGAAATGGGGAAAAAGCCAACCCACAAGATAGAAATGCTCGCTAGAGCCACACACACTCACACTTTTAATTCCCTGAGCTAAAATTGCGCTCCTTACACAGAGGTCTGGAAAATTTTCCTCTAAGTCAGTTCGCTGAAGACATGCGTGTCGACTCACGTGCATTCACACGAACTGGGTTATGCCCGCATTCTCCACCAGTAAACTGTTACCAGAACTGCTCTTTATTATAATGGGGAATTAGCTATAGCAGTCTGTAACTTAAAATTAAGCGCGGATCATAACCTATGTATACGGAGGTCCCGATCCCAGACACTCTAGTGAAAAAGAGGCAGACTACAAATAGGTTCAAACACGTGTATTGTCTAACAATGTGGCGTAAGCCTGAACTTGCACAAGCATACAAGAAACACACAAGATCTAGGAAGCACAGAGTATGAAATACAGAGACGTTCGCATTAGCTGGTTCCCAACGATGATAGGGGGAATACTCACTTATCCTGAAGCGAAGCAGAGACACAGCAGTGAGGGTGGCCCAATGCCAGCACTGGGACCACAGACGGACAGCGAGGGGTTCTGGATAGGATGGCACGCGCGCCATGCGGTCTGAGAGGCCGGCTTAAATACCCCAAAACGTACCCTGGGGCTGGTGCTGTACTTGGTGGTTCTCACAGATTAAAACAAAGGGTCTAATGGGCTACTGAATGGCTTAGATGGGCCACTTTAGTAATCAGATTGTGATAAGTGACACCTCAGGAAGAGGGGACAAAAGAGGGAGGGGGAAATCCAAGTGGGCTGAAAGGATGTTCCAGCGGACAGGGCTTGTCCTGATGTCATCAGCTCTGGAATGCGGAGGTTTCTTTGAGATGCATTCTCTAAGTGCTTGGGATGGTCGGCACTTAGTTCCTTCTCCGGGGCGGCTCCTAAGATATGCAGAGCGGGGCGAGGTACTCTCGCTGCGGACGTGGTGTGCCCGCTTCGCCGAAATGGCTTCCCAAAGCAGTCTTCTTCCCAGGGTCTTCTGGCTGCCTGAGAACATGGATGCCGGCTGGGCATAGCTGGGGCTGGTTTGCAGGCTGCCCGGTAGCGAGGGCAAGCTCGGGGACCGGCCCGCGGGAGGCTCCAGGCGGGAACTGACCAGGGAGCGCCTAGCCAGGCTCGCTGGAGGTTTCCCCGGCAGGCGCCCGGCTGCTAGCAGCGGCTTGGGCCCATATGAGGCAGGCTTCCATGGAGGCAGGGGGAACAACACTTAAAACACAGTCCAAAGCAGGGAACAGGCACGGTCCGTGGCAGATGGCAATGCAGGCACGGGGCATACTTGTAACACAGTCCAAACATACACTGGGAAATCCAGATACAGGTCAGGGCAGGGTTGCCCAGAAAAAGAGTCCTTTGTGCAGTTAACCAAACATGGAGTCAGTAAACTACACAGTCTGTTGTAGCAGCAGGGTAATCAAACAGCAGGCAGGAAACTGACACGTGTATCAGAACACACACGTGCAGGGCAATCTTCGGTGTAGTAGTAAAACAGTAATGCAGGAAACTTTAACACAGTTCATAGCAGGCTTTAAAGCAGGAGAGGGGGCCTACTTGGCAACACTGAGGAACGCCTTTGTCCAGCATGTTGCTGTTGTTCAACTAAGCGCACTTCTTGCATGCGGTTTTCTACTTCACAGGTTAACTGAATCCACCCCAATAACGTGGGAGGATTATCTTGCATGAGGGCTCTATCCAGCAACTTAGGATTCATGCCTTGTTTGAACAAAATTATTTTAGTCGATTCCTCACACCTTGGGCATTTGGCGGCAAGCTGTCGGAATTTTGTAACATAGTCTCTAGCCGACATGTTACCTTGCCTAATGGACTGCAATTCTGTTCGAGCTCTTGTTTCCTCTAAAGGATCTTCATATTGGGCTCGTAGTGCATCCACTATCCCTTGAAGAGTATTTAACTCAGGGGCACCTATATCATAAAGACCTACATACCAGTCTGCAGCTTTTCCTTGGAGACGGGATCCCAAGTGTTCAATTTGACTGGCTTCATCTCCAAATAGGTGTCCCCACCGATTAAAAAACTGCAGAGCTTGCACAAGGAAAAATCCCAATTTGGAAGGATCCCCATCAAATGTGGCTTCCAACTTTACCCAGTCCATTGGTAATTCTTGCGGTCTGGCCGCTGGTGCAGGTACCTGATAGTAGTCGATCGGTACGGGTTGCGGCTGGGGTTGGAACGGAAGTTGTTGGAGCCTTGGTTGAGGTAGATGTGGAGGAGGACCCTCCGGAATTGGTTGTAGCGGTGCGGGTCCTCTCGGCGTGGGCAACATCGGTACAGGTTGTAACGGTGCCGGCTGTAGTGGTATTGGTTGGACAGGCGGCGTACCTCGTGGTGCAGGCAGCAGCGGAGCCAGCAGCAGTTGGGGACGGGGCGTCCCTCTTGGCGCGGGTAAACGGGGCGCTGGTTGTAAAGGTGTTGGGGGTTCTCTCGTGGTACTGGCTGCAGCGGCTCGGGTTGCAACGGCACAGGCTGTAATAGGGGAGGAGTCTCTCTGGGAACCGGTTGTCTTGGGACCTGTGTTCCTCTGGGCCCAGGCGTTCGTAGCGGTCGAGGAGTGGTCCCCCTTCCAATCGGTCCCAGTAGTGGAGAGAGGCGCGGAGTGGTACCCCTTTGTAATGGCGCCAATAGTCTCGGCAGAAAAGGTTGCCCCCCTCCTTGGGATGTTGTTGGTGGTGTGGTGGTGGGAGGCTCTCCCGGAGGACGTTCAGGTGTACCTCTCGGGGTTGTCGGAGGTCCCTTTATAGGTACTCCCCCATCGGTCCCGTCCTCTTCCACATCTGTATCTGGGTCAGGATAGGGATCCTCTGGTTCAGGACAGGGGTCCTCGGGTTCCGGGTTCGGATCCTCTGGTTCATCGGGTTGTTGCGGGATAACCTCTACTGGAAGCGGCTGGCCTGCTCCCAGCTCCGTCCTGGGAATATACTTCTGTAAGTTAGACAGGCTCTGTTGCAGACCTGCTGGCAGTTCCCGATTTCCTTCGGAG
The DNA here is from genome assembly GCF_028583425.1 of Eublepharis macularius. Lineage (NCBI taxonomy): Eukaryota > Metazoa > Chordata > Lepidosauria > Squamata > Eublepharidae > Eublepharis > Eublepharis macularius. Next base: position 67,637,586 of record NC_072801.1, on the reverse strand, counting down.
GTCCCAACCATGAGTACAGACAGTAGGTGAACTGCATGGGCCAGACTCTCTTCCATGCTTGTCAGCCTTTCCTCTAAGATTTGTACATGACCCATATTTCTCTCAGCGGTTTCGTTATCAGTATACTGCTGAGGTGGTTCCTCGGCGGCTTGCGAGGTATCCACATATTCAGCGCCTGGTTCAGCACAGGCTGCCCCGGGCCAAGGTCTTATTTCCCCCATGCCTTGGGCCCCTGCACCTTGCTCTTCTTGGGACCTTCCCACCAAGATCCCTTTCACCAGTTCCGTGACCGCTGAGATTCCAGCGTCAATTGCTATGGTTCTGCTTTGCAATTGTATCCACGTGTGTTCACTTAGGTCTTGTTGCCCTGTCCACAGGGTAACTTCTGCATAGTCCCAACTTAATACATCGCGACGGGACGTTTCCCACTCCAACCGGTCGGCTTCTCTGTTCCAGTAGTACCATGGTTGGTTACTGGGTTGCTCAGCAATTGCTTCTAAGCTCCGCCGGCCATCCATCGGGGATTGCATAAACACTGTACTCGCCCTTCGTTCTCTCGTTTCCCGCGGCCTCGCACCCCACTGCGTTGGAGTCGGCAAGGATAGCAACGGATCTTCTTTGGCAGTTGGCCGGGTATCCGTTTTACTGGGAGCGAGAGTATAAATTGTAGTAACAGAAGCTCCTGTCCTGCTGGGCACAGGTCCTTGAGCTTCCAGTCCTTGAGGGCTGGGGGAGGCATATAGATCGAAAAAAGGGTTCCTGGTGGGAACAGCTTTGGTATCCATCTTCTCCAGCTTAGGCATTGGAAAAATGGGATTCGTAACAAAATGTCAGAACTGTGGCTAGATAATGTCCTTACTCCAGACTACCTTATGCAATCAGACAAAAGCCCGTTGTTTTCAAAAGTTTACTGAAGAAAGAATTCATTATAGTCCACGGGCCTGAATACAATATCCAGGCTGGTACACGTGTATTGTTACGAATGATAGGTAAAGCTTGAGCTACAAAGTATCAGAACCCAGCAGGCCCATCCTCCCCCCATAGTTCTCAAAACAATCCCTTTGAAGCTGAGAAAGCGAAAGTTTCCCAGGGCTGGAGAAGCGATAGCCAAAACAATCTTCTTCCGTGCGATATCTGCTGGGAACGTCTTGGCACCTGTGAAGAAAGCACTTAGCATACTGAAAGAGTTAATATGGAGTCTCTTTAGTTACAAACATACACTTCAATCCTGACAGAAACAACTCCAAAGACGCATGGGGAAAATGTATAGAAGAAAGGAAAGGAGGTTATTTTTTATGAGTGTCCCCCCCCCTCCCCAACATACACATAAGATTGCAAATGTACTGTGGAAAGTGAACTTCACAAAAACTCCATTTAGCACTCAGGGGCATAAAAATGGCCCAGGAGCAAGACAAGCCATTTGGCTAGTGCGATGCTGGCAACATCCCAGAGGCCACTCAGCTCAGGTGACTCTTGGCCACCAATGAGTCTCTAGGTCCGAAGCCCACCTGAACATTCCCACTAAGTATCTGCTCTTGACAACACTGATTCTCATTAAGATTCCTGGTCTTAATCTGAACTGATAGACACTCGGTTTATTGTTACCACTCCAGCTTATCACAGAGATGTAGAGATAGAACATCCCCTAGTATTGCTGATACAACATGGCAAATAAAACCAATGGGCTGGACTGAATCAGCATTTCTGCTAGCGAAAAAGGGAGGCCCATCCAAAAAGGGCATGCTAGCAATCACGGGAATGGCATGAACAAAACCCGTGTGGGGTGGATGCTTTAATGAAGAGGGGACTGACAGAGACTAAGCAGAAAGATGGCTGGATCCAACCCAATCTGTGGTTTGGGGAAGGTGGCGTAGCATTGCAGGGTCAGCTGCCAACCCACATGTATAGTTTATGTATGAACAGACCCTGCCAATACCAACCACATATGCATAGGCTTGTCGGTATTGCTGACAACCTTATATATACAAAAACTGAGTTTAGGAACTGTACACATTAGGGTTCCCCAACCAAACCTGGCCACCAGTAGGAAGAGGGATGGGACATGAGGTAGAAGGCTGGTTGGGTGGTGGAATCACAGAATCATTGAGCTGGAAGGGGCCATACAGACCTTCTAGTCCAACCCCCTGCCCCATGCAGGATGAACCTAAATCATTTCTGACAAATATTCATCCAGCCTCTTCTTGAAAACTACTAGTGAATGGGAACTTCGGGTCCTATCCTTTTCTGCCAACTGGAACAGCTCCTTGCCCTCCTCTACTTGGCTGTGGAGAGTGTGGCCAAGTCACAGCTGACTTATGCTGACCTGTGCTAGGTTTTTCAAGGCAAGAGACTAACAGAGGTGGTTTGCCACTGCCTACCTCTGGAGAAGGGGCAGGGGGTTACACAGGGGTCAGCATCAGGAGTGTGATGATGTCACTTCTGGAAAACACCTGGAAGAAATGGCAATAGCTCTAGAAATCATCAGAATCTCCATGATAATCATGCTCACAACAGCAGTGAGGTTTTTCAAAAAAATCCCCACCATCACTTGAAGTGGTGGTGGGCCACAGAAGCTCAGAATGGGGGATCCCCTGCTCCAAATGGGGGCTTGGCAGCCCTAGTATACATGACTCGGGGTGCCGCAACAGTTATTGCAGCATTCTAGGTCATGCGCCGATTCCCCAAGCATTAATTGTTTGTGGGTACGTATAGTCTCTTCGGAATGTCTGCTGAATGCATCTAGGCAGACCAGCAAGTGCAATATCTCTCTCCCCAAGTGTCCATTAAGCATATCATGTGGTGTAAACAGAGATACTTTCATCATCCATAAGAAGCCATCATATCCATTTATTTTACCCATTTGTATAGGGTGGGGAAGGGAAGGCAGCATGATATAACCCAGTCTTGTCAGATCTCAGATGCTAAGCAGGGTCATGGGAGACCACCAAGGAAGACTCTGCAGAGGAAGGCAATGGCAAACCACCTCTGCTTCTCACTTGCCTTGAAAGCCCCAGAGGGCGGTGCCATCAGTCAGTTGTGACTTGACAGCACTTAGGCAGGGGGAAATAGCTGGAAGGATAATAGTTAAGCAGCCCCCATTCCATTTCTCCATTGAATACTGGAGAAAACAAAGACCTAATAAGTTACTGGTTCTCTAGTGAGGAAGTAATTGGTCTCCAAAGAAATCTTGTTTTGATGGAAATCTATCCTGGGTAGACCAGGACCCAATGGGCCAGTTCATTTCTTGAATAAAACTTCAGCAAACCATTTCAACCAGAATAAAAGCACTTCAACCACTCAGCCATCCTGCCAAAAGAAAGCCGCCAGCGTAATCTCTGCTCTTTCCACCAAAAAGACCATATGCAGTCCCAGAGTGATACAAGGAATGAGGCCACAATGTTAGGTTGACTGCACGTTCCTGGCTGGTTTTAGGAGAATGCTGTGGACAATTGAGGAACAAAACTTTGGAGTACTACACAAAAGGAGCTGACATGTGAATCCAAGGAGAAGAGGTTTGCCGAGGCATCCTATGCGAAAAAAGATTTGTGAGATTGTGAAACTTTCGGCATCCCCAGCAGACCAAAGATGTTTGCTGGGTTAGTCTAGCAATGCACTTCTTTCTTTATTAGGAAGAAGTGGGAACTCAGATTTCATGGACACAGATTGGCTACGTCAGATCATCTAAGCCTGCATTCTTGCTCTGAACATTTTTAAGTATTCATTGTCGAAGAGCGTTCAAGTAAAAACAGGTAAACCATGTAAGGGGGATGAAGTTTTCCTTCCCCTGTTGTGATGCCCCATCAGTTCCACTCCAGTACCAGCTTCATTCTTTGCAAACTGACCCACCAATTAGAGACTTGAGTGCATGGGAAACTGTGTACTGTGTTGAAGGATACACCCTACCATCCGCCCTGAGCCCCCCTGTTTGGGGAGGGCAGACTCTAAATTTAAGACAATAAATAAATAAATATTATCACCACCATCCACAGCAAGAATCAGATAAAGAAGTTTTGCTTCCCACAGTTTGCCTTGTTGCCAATAAGATCTGTCCTCCAGAAGAAGTTGTACAGTGGGGCCACAGTGCAGAAGTTCTTGCTACTGATCTTCAGTGCTGAACCACAGGGATTCCTGCTTCCTCCCCAAATTTTGACAAAGCCCTGAGTCTGAGGCCTCTGCTAGACGGAGCAGCACTTTGAAAGAAATGGAAAGGTAAAGAAATGGGGGATAAAATCAAGAAGACTGAAGTGGGGAAGGTACGGGGAGGGGGTTGAACGGATCCAAGAGAAAGGATTTGGGTTTCTTCAATGAAATCTGGATAGATTATTATAGACTGTTGACCCGAAGGGGGAGCAGATAACAAGAAAATTATTTCTGATAGCACGTCCCTGTCCTATACTGGATTCTGGGCAGTTTGTGTTAACAGCAGAATAGAATAGTTTCCTTGTTGAACAGAAGTTTTGATTAATACATATGAACGCATGAAGTTGCCTTATACTGAATCAGCCCCTTTGTCCATTAAATCAGTATCATCCACTCAGACAGGCAGCAGCTCTCCAGGATCTCAGGAAGAGATCTTTCACATCAGCTACTGTGATCCTATCCACTGGAGGTGCCGGGGATTGAACCTGGGGCCATCTGCATGCCAAGCAGAGGCTCTTCTACTGAGCCACAGCCCCTCCCCATCTTCAGATCGGGAAATTTCTGGAGATTTGGAAGGGGAGGGAGCTCAGAAGATACCTGATAGTATAAAGTCCGCTTTCCAAAGTTGTCACTTCCTCCAGGGGATCTGAGCTCTGAAGTCTGAAGATCAGTTGCAATTGCAGGAAATCCCCAGTCCCCACCTGGAGGTTGGCAACACTACTAAACAGTGGTTCTAATTGGCACTTATTGTAGGAGAGTGAAATCCCAGGGTTCAGCTATGCAGGATGACTTCTTGAATTTTCAAACACCCTTCTTTTCTTTAGCCTCAGCAATTGCATAATCAAGGAGGGAAACAGGATATTCATGAGCTTTTACTTGATGAATTTAAAGCATTTGGTGGGGGAGTTTTTTTCCAGTGTGAAAATGCTGGGGGGGGGGGGGAGAGGATAAAAGTATTTTAAAAAGAAAGCATTGGTTAAAACATAGGTTAGCTAGATAGGCTAACAAGTCAAACTAATGTTTTTTTTTTTAATACTTCCATCTAAGCAGGTCTATTCACAATCCTTTTAAAGTCCACTCAATGGGGCTTACTCCCAGGAAAGCATAGGGTTGAAAGTAAAAGGTATCCCCATTTCTCCCCAAAGGACAAAATCAGGACAAAATAACAATTGTGTTTTCCCAGGAACAGATAATCGAAAATAAACTGGAACTTAGAGGCAATCTGAGTTTTAAAACCTTCTATCATTAACAGACTTGCTCAGATCCTGCAAACTGGAGGATGTGGCTACTTTTATTGAGTCAAGCCATCTCATTTTAGGTCTTCCCCTTTTCCTACTGCCTTCCACTTTTCCTAGCATTATTGACTTTTCCAGCAAATCTTGTCTTCTCATAATGTGACCAAAGTACAATAGCCTCAGTTTTGTCATTTTAGCTTCTAGCGAGAATTCAGGCTAGATTTGATCCAGTTCCGACTTACCTGTCTCTATAATATAATATGACCTGACTGGATCTCTGTGGGGTAAGGGAGCGAGAAAAGGCCCATGGGGATGACAGGAAAGATGGCTCCCTGGGAGAGCTATGCTACTTCTGTTGCATAATATTGCCATTTTCTGAGGAGCAATTCTCATGTGTGACCCAATCAGATCATAGACCACAGGAATTTTGTTTCTAAGCACCACTGTGAAACCATCCTCTGCCCCCGATCAAGGTTATCAAGCTCCAGATGGGGCCTGGATTTCTCCCAAAATGACAGTCTCCAGACTAGAGTATTTAGTCCCCTTGGAGAAAATGGCAGCTTCAGAAAGTGTGCTGTATGGCATCCCATTCCTGCTAAGCATCCTTTCCTCTTCAAATTCTACCACAAAATCTCTAGGAATTTTCCAACCTGGAGTTGCCTCAAATGCCTGAGGGAGAAAGATCTTGGTACACCCCACAAGGCTCTTTTGAGGCACAAGCAACTGCTTAGGAGAGCATGTCCATCAAGGAACATGCATCACAAAATGTGCTCAAGCCCTCCTGATTTTAAAGCTACTGTTTTGTCTTTCTCTACAGCAGTTAAAGCCAAGACATATATGTGCTGTGCATCTATATCTCCCTCTCCATTTGAGACATACACTGAAGATATGGTTGGTGGCACCCAAATTAAATGTTGATGTCATGCCTATTTGATCCCATTCCTGGAGAAACTGATATAGTAGGTAACTTTTCCTCACTGAATTCCACCCCCCCCCCCAATATTATTATGACATGTAAATTAGTTCACTCTGCCAGGCTACTGAGAATCCAGGCCGAGCTACATTGTGTAGGAGAAATAGAGTTTCCTTAGTCTCACAGATCCAAAGGAGTTAGCCAGGTTAGTCTGTAGTTGTAAAATAGTAGAGTCCAGTAGCACCTTAGAGACTAACCAACTTTATTGTGGCATAAGCTTTTGAGAACCACAGCTCTCTTCTACAGATGCATCTGATGAAAAGAGCTGTGGTTCTTGAAAGCTTATGCTACAATAAAATTGGTTAGTCTTGAAGGAGCCACTAGACTCTTTACTATTTAACCGCACACTTTTTTATCAATAACAACGAATGTTTTAAATATGGTACCGGCAGGAAGGAAAGGGGGCAGCTTGTGAGGATGAAGGGTAGAGACAGAAACAACCAGCAGTGAGATGTCGTGATTCTCACTCTGATGAAACCCTCTTTCGAAGGCAGTCGTAGGAAGGCCTTCTCCACTATTTCCTTCCACATAGTGGTGGTGACCCTTTTCTATGGCTCTGTGGCAGGCATGTACTTAGCTCCTGACGGAGAAAATCAGAGAGAGATTGCTAAGGCGATAACACTTTTCTACGCTTCTGCTACACCATTTCTGGACCCCATGATTTATTGTTTGAGGAATGATCAGGTAAAGGAGGCATTACGAAGGTTGTCCATAGGAATTTGAAGGAACATTTTAAAAATAAATCAAAAAGCTTTGTACGATCTTTAAAAAATCGTTGCAGTACATATATATAAAGTCTTTAAAATACAAAAGAACATGTCAGAAAAATAGAATTCATTACACCAAGGAGAACCTTTGCATCTTCCTTGTTAACGTTTAAAACCACCTCCATCCTTCTCAGAATCCTACTATATAATTCCCTTAGTGTCTTCTCGACGACGCACGTTTAAGCTGGTGCGCGTGCATAAAAGGGCGCACCAGCATAAAAGGGCGCTGGGGAAGGCTGCCAATGGAGGGTGCGGGCTAGGTAGCCCAGCTGGAGGAAGAGGGCGGCGCAGGAAGAACGACACGCTGAAGTCCCGGTGGAGCCCGGGTGACGGCGAAATGCCTGTCCCCCTCAGAGCCCCGCCAAGCCACGCCGTGGCGCACTTGGCAGGGCCCAGGCAGGAGAAATACCCATCCCCCTTGGAGCCCTGCCACGCAGTGCCGCGCTGCTCTCGGCGGGGCCTGGGCAGGCAAAATGTCCATCACCTTCGGATCCCTGCCCAAACGCTACTGCCTCCTTACCTGCCATTCCTCCCCACACCCCCACCTGCCTCTGAGCCCTCCCCAAACCCCCATTGCCACCCTACCTGCCATTCCTCCCCACAACCCCACCTGCTTCTGAGCCCTCCCCAACCCCCCACTGCCACCCTACCTGCCATTCCTCCCCACACCCCCACCTGCCTCTGAGTCCTCCCCAAACCCCACTGCCTCCTTATCTGCCATTCCTTCCCACACCCCCACCTGCCTCTGAGCCCTCCCCAAACCCCCACTGCCACCCTACCTGCCATTCCTCCCCACACCCCACCTGCCTCTGAGCCCTCCCCAAACCCCCACTGCCACCCTACCTGCCATTCCTCCCCACACCCCACCTGCCTCTGAGCCCTCCCCAAACCCCCACTGCCACCCTACCTGCCATTCCTTCCCACACCCCCACTTGCTTCTGAGCCCTCCCCAAACTCCCAATGCCTCCCTACCTGCCATTTCTCCCCACACCCCACCTGCTTCTGAGCCCTCCCCAAACCCCCAATTCCTCCCTACCTGCCATTCCTCCCCACACCCCCACCTGCCTCTGAGCCCTCCCCAACCCCCACTGCCTCCTTACCTGCCATTCCTCCCCACACCCCCACCTGCCTCTGAGCCCTCCCCAACCCCCACTGCCTCCTTACCTGCCATTCCTTCCAACACCCCCACCTGCCTCTGAGCCCTCCCCAACCCCCACTGCCTCCTTACCTGCCATTCCTCCCCAAACCCCCACCTGCCTCTGAGCCCTCCCCAACCCCCACTGCCTCCTTACCTGCCATTCCTCCCCACACCCCCACCTGCCTCTGAGCCCTCCCCAACCCCCACTGCCTCCTTACCTGCCATTCCTCCCCACACCCCCACCTGCCTCTGAGCCCTCCCAACCCCCACTGCCTCCTTACCTACCATTCCTCCCCACACCCCCACCTGCCTCTGAGCCCTCCCCAAACCCCCATTGCCACCCTACCTGCCATTCCTCCCCAAACCCCCACCTGCTTCTGAGCCCTCCCCAACCCCCACTGCCTCCTTACCTGCCATTCCTCCCCACACCCCCCACCTGCCTCTGAGCCCTCCCCAACCCCCACTGCCTCCTTACCTGCCATTCCTCCCCACACCCCCACCTGCCTCTGAGCCCTCCCCAACCCCCACTGCCTCCTTACCTGCCATTCCTCCCCAAACCCCCACCTGCCTAGAAGCCCTCCCCAAACCCCACTGCCTCCTTATCTGCCATTCCTCCCCACACCCCCACCTGCCTCTGAGCCCTCCGCAAACCCCCATTGCCACCCTACCTGCCATTCCTCCCAACACCCCACCTGCCTCTGAGCCCTCCCCAAACCCCCACTGCCACCCTACCTGCCATTCCTCCCCACACCCCACCTGCCTCTGAGCCCTCCCCAAACCCCCAATGCCTCCCTACCTGCCATTCCTCCCCACACCCCCACCTGCCTCTGAGCCCTCCCCAACCCCCACTGCCTCCTTACCTGCCATTCCTCCCCACACCCCCACCTGCCTCTGAGCCCTCCCCAACCCCCCATTGCCACCCTAACTGCCATTCCTCCCCAAACCCCCACCTGCTTCTGAGCCCTCCCCAACCCCCACTGCCTCCTTACCTGCCATTCCTCCCCAAACCCCCACCTGCCTAGAAGCCCTCCCCAAACCCCACTGCCTCCTTATCTGCCATTCCTCCCCACACCCCCACCTGCCTCTGAGCCCTCCGCAAACCCCCATTGCCACCCTACCTGCCATTCCTCCCAACACCCCACCTGCCTCTGAGCCCTCCCCAAACCCCCACTGCCACCCTACCTGCCATTCCTCCCCACACCCCACCTGCCTCTGAGCCCTCCCCAAACCCCCAATGCCTCCCTACCTGCCATTCCTCCCCACACCCCCACCTGCCTCTGAGCCCTCCCCAACCCCCACTGCCTCCTTACCTGCCATTCCTCCCCACACCCCCACCTGCCTCTGAGCCCTCCCCAACCCCCCCTTGCCACCCTACCTGCCATTCCTCCCAACACCCCCCACCTGCCTCTGAGCCCTCCCCAACCCCCACTGCCTCCTTACCTGCCATTCCTTCCAACACCCCCACCTGCCTCTGAGCCCTCCCCAACCCCCACTGCCTCCTTACCTGCCATTCCTCCCCACACCCCCACCTGCTTCTGAGCCCTCCCCAACCCCCACTGCCTCCTTACCTGCCATTCCTCCCCACACCCCCACCTGCCTCTGAGCCCTCCCCAAACCCCCCTTGCCACCCTACCTGCCATTCCTCCCAACACCCACCTACGTCTGAACCCTCCCCAACCCCCACTGCCTCCTTACCTGCCATTCCTCCCCACACCCCCTCCTGCCTCTGAGCCCTCCCCAACCCCCACTGCCTCCTTACCTGCCATTCCTCCCCACACCCCCACCTGCCTCTGAGCCCTCCCCAACCCCCACTGCCTCCTTACCTGCCATTCCTCCCCAAACCCCCACCTGCCTCTGAGCCCTCCCCAAACCCCCACTGCCTCCCTACCTGCCATTCCTCCCCAAACCCCCACCTGCCTCTGAGCCCTCCCCAACCCCTTCTGCCTCCTTACCTGCCATTCCTCCCCACACCCCACCTGCCTCTGAGCCCTCCCCAACCCCCCATTGCCACCCTACCTGCCATTCCTTCCCACACCCCTCCTGCCTCTCAGACCTCCCCAGACCCCCTTGCCCCTCTACCTGCCAATCCTCCCCAGACCCCTTCTGCCTCTCCACCCTTCCCAAACCCCCATTGCCTCCCTACCTGCCATCCCTCCCCAGTCCCCTCCTTCTTTTCAACTCTCCCCAGACCCCCCTTTCCCCCCACCTGCCAGTCCTTCCTAACCACCCCCTTCCACCAGCCCTCCCCAGCCCCAATTTTCTAGAGCCCGTTGTATTTATTTGCACAACGGGCTCTGTTTCCAGTAATAAATAGTTCTGAAGCATTCAGGGAGGAGAAAGAACTGCTCCCAGCCTTCCCTAAATGGCCTGCCTTCTTAGCATATGATGAGTCAAGAGAATGCTAGACAATGGTTGTTGTGGGTTTTCCAGGCTGTATTGCCGTGGTCTTGGCATTGTAGTTCCTGACGTTTCGCCAGCAGCTGTGGCTGGCATCTTCAGAGGTGTAGCACCAAAAGACAGAGATCTCTCAGTGTCACAGTGTGGAAAAGTTGTTGGCAGGTCATTTGTATCTACTCAGGAGGGGTGGGGTTGAGCTGAGTCATCCTGTAAGAGTTTCCCAGGGTGTGGAATGCTAATGGCGGGAGGCTTCACTGTATCCTGAGGAGGTTCTTTTGCATATGGATTGGTGCTTGATGTGCTAATCTTCTCTGCAGGGCTATTGTCGAGTATAGAGTGTTTTGTTAGCCTGGTGTTTTTCAGAACTGGAAACCATGCTCTGTTCATTCTTAAGGTTTCTTCTTTCCTGTTGAAGTTTTGCTTATGCTTGTGAATTTCAATGGCTTCCCTGTGCAGTCTGACAAAGTAGTTGGAAGTGTTGTCCAGTATTTTGGTGTCCTGGAATAAGATACTGTGCCCTGTTTGAGTTAGGCTATGTTCAGCCACTGCTGATTTTTCAGGTTGTCCAAGTCTGCAGTGTCTGTCATGTTCTTTTATTCTTGTCTGGATGCTACGCTTTGTGGTCCCGATGTAAACTTGTCCACAGCTGCAGGGTATATGGTATACTCCTGCAGAGGTGAGGGGATCTCTACTGTCTTTTGCTGATCGTAGCATCTGTTGTATTTTTCGGGTGGGTCTGAATACTGCTTGAAGGTTATGCTTTTTCATAAGCTTTCCCATCTGATCAGTAATTCCTTTGATATATGGCAAAAACACTTTTCCTGTAGGAGACTGTTTTTCCTTGCTTGTTTGATTCATCCTGGGTTTGATTGCTCTTCGGATTTCATTTCTGGAGTAGCCATTTGCCTGAAGTGCGTGGTTTAGATGATTAATTTCATCATTGAGAAAGTGCGGCTCACATATCCGTCTTGCACGATCCACTAATATTTTCATTATGCCTCTTTTCCGTCGGGGGTGGTGATTGGAGTTTTTGTGTAAGTACCGATCAGTGTGAGTTGGTTTCCTGTAGACCTTGTGACCTAACTGAAAGTTTGCTTTGCGGATGACCAAGGTATCCAGAAATGGGAGTTTTCCCTCGATTTCTTTCTCCATTGTGAATTGTATGTTCAGGTGGATGTTGTTGAGATGATTCAAAAACCCCATCAATTCTTCCTCCCCATGGCTCCAAATGATAAATGTATCATCCACAAAGCGCAACCATACACTGGGTTTGTGGAGTGCTGATTATAGAGCTGTTTTTTCAAAATGTTCCATGTAGAAGTTTGCTATAACTGGGCTGAGAGGGCTCCCCATGGCCACCCCATCCATCTGTTCATAGAATTCGTTATCCCATTGGAAGTAACTGGTTGTCAGACCATGATGGAATAACCTTCAAGCAGTATTCAGACCCACCCGAAAATACAACAGATGCTATGATCAACAAAAGACAGTAGAGACCCCCTCACCTCACCTCCACACTGTGACACTGAGAGATCTCTGTCTTTTGGTGCTACACCTCTGAAGATGCCAGCCACAGCTGCTGGCGAAACGTCAGGAACTACAATGCCAAGACCACGGCAATACAGCCCAGAAAACCCACAACAACCATTGTTCTCCGGCCGTGAAAGCCTTCGACAATACAATGCTAGACAATGTTTGCTTATGGTATATGTTTTTTCTGTTATTATATTCCAGATGGAACTGGCCAATGAGACCAGAGTTCAGGAATTCGTTTTGCTGGGGTTTGGAGTCGGGCAACAGGGACGGCTTCTGCTCCTCATCTTCTTTGGCATTCTCTATGTGATCACGTTGGCTGAGAACTTCACCATCATTGCACTGGTAGTTCTAGACTCCCACTTGTCCCGGCTTCCCATGTACATCCTGCTGGGCAACTTCGCCTGGCTGGAGATCTGTTTTGTGAGCAATACTGCCCCCCGGATGCTCTTTGACTTGGCATCCCCTTATGGGATCATTTCCTTCCGTGACTGCTTCCTGCAGTTCTACTTCTTCTTCTCCTTCGGTGTCACTGAAAATTTCTTTCTCTCAGCCATGGCCTTGGACCGATACTTGGCCATCTGTCATCCCCTCTACTACCCACAAATTATGACTCCAGAGACCTGCCACAATCTGGTGGTTGCTTGCTGGATCTGTGGGTTCTTGGGATATCTTGTTCCAGTGCTTGTGGTCTCGAAGCTGACCTTCTGTGGTGCCAATGTCATTGACCATTTTATGTGTGACACTGGGCCACTTCTTTCCCTGGCCTGCCCTCCACTCGGAATTGCCCCCCTTGTTTGCCAGATTTTTGGGAGTTTTCTAATTATAGTCAATGTGTTGTTCGCTCTATTATCCTATGGCAGTGTGATTTTCACCCTGATGAGGCCCTCTTTTGAAGGCAGTCGTAGGAAGGCCTTCTCAACCATTTCATTCCACCTGGTAGTGGTGACACTTTTCTATGGCCCTGTGGGAGGGATGTACTTACTTCCAGATGGAAAACATCAGTCAAATGTTACAAAGATTGTAACACTCTTTTACACTTCTCTCACACCCTTCCTGAACCCTATGATTTACTGTCTGAGGAATGATCAGGTAAAGGAAGCAGTGGGCAGGTTGCAGAGGAGAAAGGCGAGATGCTGGAGAAGAAAGGTGTTGATGTAAAAAGGGGCAAGGAGTTAAGCAAGCAAAGGGAAAATAACTTTGCTGTGGAAAAGATAACATTTTTATCTTTTGAATGTTGATGGAGTCTGGCTTTTGCTCTTTCTTATCACAATGTTCCGATATGAAGCTGAAAGGTGAGTTGGGGAAGAATTTTTCAACATAAGTTGAAAATCAGAAGATAAGACAGAATTCCTAGGGTGAATGGTCCAACCAGATGCACTTTTGGTTTAACATTTGGTAAAGGATGGTTGTGCATGCAAATGGAACCATATGCTCCACATATAGAATTGCCCATTCCATTTGAAACTGATAGTTTTTGCTCATATGGGATATGATAAACAGATTGCTCATGACTCTTGTGATTTTCTTTCTGCATATTAATAAAATCCCTTTATTGTGTTTTTGCTCCTGTTGTCAATCCTTTCAGTATGCTTTTAACATTTATTATTATTGTTTTGCTGGGTATTAAAAAAAAATTATGTATACCTAGCTTTTCTCCTCCAAAGGGTTTGGAAGCATCTTGCAACAATACAGCTATATGACATAAATAAACCAATCCAACAAACAAAGCAAGAATGAATATCTTCAGCCAGCCATGGATGCAATGTACCACCAAAGAGCCATGGTCAAAGAATCAATGACCGTGAGCCTTTGTCTCTTACTCTTCAGCTGCAAGAAAGCCTTATGCTTCTTTATACCTGGAACAGGAAGGGAAAGCAAAAGCTCAGCAAGTATGTTCCTCTCCACCTTCCTCTCTCTGCAGATATATATATAATTTGCTTATAATCAGGGCTTTTTTTCTGGGAAAAAGAAGTGGTGGAACTCAGTGGGTTGCCAGCACAGTGGGCAGCTCCTGGAGGGAGGTGGTGCCCCTGGTACCAGATGCATACACACAAAGTGCATGCATGCTCCCAGGCCCACACAATGATGTCACTTTGAGTCCGCTGGAACAAGGGGGGAGTTTTTTAAAGTTTAAATCACCCTCAGTGAAAATGGTCACACGGCTGGTGGCACCGCCCCTGATCTCCAGACAGAGGGAAGTTTAGATCGCCCTCCATGCCATGGAGCGGAGAGCAATCTAAACTCCCCTCTGTCTGGAGATCAGGGGGCAGGGCCACCAGCCATGTGACCATTTTCAAGAGGTGCCGGAACTCCATTCCATCACGTTCCTGCTGAAAAAATGCCCTGCTAATAATACAATTTATCATATTATTTTAGGATAAATTGGAAAGCCAAAAAAGAAAATATGTATTTATTTATGTTATTTAGTGTTTCAGCATGGAAAGTTGTGACTTTGGTGATGTTCATTTTTTGAACTGTTTAGTTATTTTCCCTTCATCCCTTAAGGCCAAAAGCCTGAGCCGTAGTTTCAGTTTCACTTCCTTTTCTCGTTGTTGGCTGTTTGTTTCTACTCAGCGGAGGCCAGGAAGGCTCTGCTTTTGTTCTAATAAAAATTTCAATATTCCTGGCATGGTGCACTTATGGAATTATTACATTTAGAGTCCGTCTTTCTTACTGGGACTCGAGGCAAATTTTGGGTTTGACATAGGCTGATTCTGCACACATTGGATAATGCACTTTCAATGTACTTTATCAATCGTTTGAGGTGGATTTTTTGTTCCGCACACAAAAAAATCCATTCCAGATGATCTATAAAGAGGGTTGGAAGTGCATTATCCAACATGTCATATAGTCAATTTCAAACACAGTTCAATACATGTGTAATAGTGTATATCTTACATACCAAAAGCCAAATGGTCTTGACCTGCCGATGCTTAAATCCAGAGACTGGAACCATGAATGGACAAGACAGATCTTCCTACATGCCTCAAAAAAGCCCCAGGTTTGTATAAAAATCTGAAATGAGGTATCAGTGGGTTATCTGTGTGTAAAGTTTCATCAAGTCACGACTGACTTGCGGTGACTCCAGGAAGGGGTCTCAAGGCAAATGAGAAGTAGAAGTAAAAAATCCAAAATTATAAAGGGAGCCTCTACAGCTTTAAAAAGCGTAGGCACTTGTCTGTATTGCTGACAACCTTACATACACAAAAACTGTGCTTAGGGACTGTACACTTTAGGGTGTTAAACATCGTACACTCCCAAGCAGTTTCGTCTGTGCTGTTGGGATTCCAATATTTTTTTTCTGTTTTTGGCTCTGTCTCTATCAAAAAGTTTGTTTGGAAGCTGCTGCAGTCTGGAATTGGGCTGTGTGGGGCTATAAATTGCTACTTTATTTGACTCCTACAGTCATTCATGGTCCTGCAACCAAGTCCCATCATCAAAGGCTCCATTGACAAAGACTCTGTAGGTTCATCCTGGGAATACAGTGCAATTACCATTCATAATTTTCTGCTCGACATGACTTGATGTTAAAACAGAACATCATAACATATTTTACAACCTCGAGTTCAGTTCACACATATTCCCATTTTTCCAATTTGTGCATGTAAAGATATCTCGAGCCAAAACAAGGAGTAGGAGAACTCCAAAGATATGTGTGCAGGAAGAAGCATGAAAGATCTTGGGAGCTGCTAGTTATCCCAGCTGAGGCACTTACTCCCCAAGGTGATTTGGAAATAGAGCCACTTTTCTCAGAAAACTCCCCAAGCAAATTTCCCAGATGAAAGCATCAGGAAAGGTCCTTTTAAAAGGTTGTAGTCCTCATATACACAACCCACAATCAACCTGCCTGTAGTCAATTTTCAGTGCAGTCGCTTCTCCGTCCTCTACTGAAATAATATAATAAGTCATTATAGAAGGAATAATATGTGCCCTCTAAATGTGACCATCTTCTCTAAATCATGGCTATTGCTGGTGGGAGAAGTGATCTTACACTACTGAGGTATGAAGACGTGGGCTCTTCCTAAAAGGAAAGGAAGTCTGGAATGTGACTCCCAGAAGGCTCGATTTCCTAAGGTGGCATCTAACAAGATTGGTATGAATTTTTCATGACTTTCTTCTTCCCATTAACAACATTATTTGATACAAGTAAACTAATATTGGGGTTTATTTTAGTTTGTACCGTATAAACAGTGGATGTGCAGAAGGGAAAACCAATCTCTAGCAGATCACTTATTCTTTGCTGGATGAGGAGATTTTTGCAAATAATTCTAGACTAATTTGCACCAGGAAATGGATCCAGGTAGATCCAGGAAAGCACTTCTCACACTTCCATTCAGGGCAGTGTATTTCACACAACCAAATTATGCCAGGAACTGTTCAGAAAAATTGAATATGTATTACTGCTTTATAAATTTAAAACGTTAGTGGGCTGTTGAGGTAATAAAAAAATTACTGAACTCAGTCCAGCCCTTCTATAAGCTTGTGATGAAGACTCTTATTTTTTGTAAGGATCAGTTTTCCTCCAGTTCTGGCTTCCTTCCACAAATTAGCACTGACCTAGTTTTTAATTTCTTTCAAGTCCGCTCCTTCCTTTGGTATTAGTGAAATCATGGCTTCTTTCCAAGTCTCTGGTAAGGATTCTGTATCCCATATTTTTTCCATCAAGCACTTGAATGGGGCTATTAGGGTCTCTTCAAAACATTGGTAGAATTCAGCTGGAATGCCATCTGGTCCTGGAGATTTCCCCTTATTTTGTCTTTTAATTGCCTGTGCTGTTTTGCTCATTTAAAATTTTTCTCTGTTCTTCCTTAAATTTCTTCAGTCCCATGTTCTTTAAATATGCTTCTTGTTGCTCTGGATGGACAGTCATTTTCCCGTAAAGCTTCTTATAAAAGAATTCTACCACCTTCTTTATTTCCTCCTGGAGTATTTTCTCTTCTCCTTTTCCATCCCTTAATGATATCATTTGTCTTTTACAGTTTTCTCTTCTTAATTTGTAAGCTAGCCTCCTTGTGGGTTCATTTGCATTTTCAAAGTAATCTAATTTTGCAAATTTAATTTTTTTCTCCATCTCCTCCGTCAATATCAAGTTAAGTTTATGTTGCAGTATCTTTATCTTCAGTTTTACTGTATCTTTTCCAGAGGTGTCTTTTAGGTTATCTTCCTCTTCTTTTAAATTCCTTTCCAATTTCTGGTAGTCTTTGTTTCTCTTTCTTTTTCTGTGCTGCGTATCTGATTGCCGAGTCCTCTAAAAAAAGCTTGACTTACATCCCACACTATATCCACAGTTGTTTCATTTTTTAGATTTTGTTTAAAACACTATTCCATTTCTTTGGAAACCGTTTCTTTAAATTTTCTGTCCTTTAATAGGCCTATATTCAGCCTCCACCTAAATTGTCTTCTTTTTTCTTTTATCCTTATTGTCAGAGGGTTGTGATCTCCAATCACTTGCAGTAAAGTATCTATTTCTTCCATGTCCGCCACTGCTGATGTGGAGGCCCAGCACATATCTATTCGTGACCAAGATTTGTGTCTATCAGATTAGAAGGTATAATCGGTTGAATTCGGGTTTCGTATTCTCCATAAATCCACAAGGGCCATTTCCTCTGCAAATTCAAAAAATTCCTTGAGGAAGGTTTCCCCGCCCCCCTTTTTCCTGTTCTTCACCTGTTTCCTATGCAAACTTTTGTCTACCACCACATTAAAGTCTCCCATTATATATATGTCATTGTAATTCAAGTGGGATATACGCTCTGAGAGTTTTGGGTAGAATTTTTCTTTTTGTTCATTTGGGGCATAAATGTTCACAACTAAAGTTTTTCTTTGGCCTTTCTGGAATTCAGTCATTAAGATTCTTCCTTGGTAACAAGCATAAATTAGTTTTGGATTCAATCTTTCCTGTATATATGTTACTAATCCTCTTTTCTTTACTTGTTCTGCCGCGATAAATGGGGATCCCAAATTCTTGCAGTTCAGCAACCTTCTTTCTTTATCCTTAATATGCCTTTCTTGAAGACATATTATCTCTACCTTAATTTTTTTCAAATATGCAAATGTTCTTCTTCTTTTTTGAGGGGAGTTCCATCCATTAACATTCATTGAAAATATTTCTAGAGAGTTTTTGGGCATTCTTTCTTGTCTCTCTTACTACTTGGTTTGTTTTCCTCCTTGCTTTACTTTCTAGTCTTCACACCACCCCTTGCTTCATCTTTTTTTTCCGATTCTGACAATGAGCTTGCATCTTCTCCTCCTTTATTCTCCTCCAATTTCTGGTTCTGCAACAAGTTCTTTTGGATGAATGATTGAGCTTTATGTATCGAGTTAATATTGAATCTTTGACCTTTAAAGTTGAAAAGTAGTCCCTCTGGTATCAGCCATCTGTATTGTATACCATTTGTGCATAACAGGTCTGTCAAAAATCCATATTCCCGTCTCTTAATCCGTACCTCCCATGGGATGTCTCTTAGAACTGTTATCTCTTCATCTTGGTACTTCAGTGGAGTTTCTCGTGTTGCTTTAAGGATTTCATCTCTAATTCTGCACCTAACAAATCTTACGTGAATTTCCCTTGGCTTTTTGTTCTTCCTTGCAAAGGATGAGTTTACTCTGTAGGCCACGTCTATCTCTGTTTCCATTTCTTCTGACTGTGTATTTAGTGCCACTGCCAACATTCCCGCTGCCAACTCTAAAGTGTTTTCTCCTTTTCCCTTAACATTCTGCAATTGCAACAACGTTGCCGACTTCTCCATCTGAAGAGCTATCAATTTAGCTTCCATCGTCATTTGACTTTTTGTTATTCCCACTACCTTATCTTTTGTTTGTTGATTCTTCTCTTCTATATTTTGAACTTTACTAGTTAGTTCAGCTGCCTCTTTTTTAGCTTCTCTCATCTCAGTCTGGAACCCCTCAAATTTCTCATTCATGGTCTTTATTTGGTCCAATATTTGGGCCATACATACTTCAGTTGTCTGAACTGATGTTTGTGAGAATAATAATAATAATAATAATAATAATAATAATAATAATAATTATTATTATTATATTTTTTCCTTCTGGATATGTGCATGTATTTTTTTTCTTTCTCTCTCTTTGTTTTTCAATTTTTAACTATTGCTGGTCATTACATTGTTAACATCTGATTGGATTATAAAGCTGAGAAAATTTGGGACTGGATTAAACTCTTCAGTGAATTCTAAAGTGATTAACCCCCCCCTTCCCCCCCCTTCTCTTTCTTTCTCTTTTTTCTCATTTTGGCTGGTATGTGTGCTTTGAGCTTTCAAAATGGAATGCAGCCTGATTTAAACTGCGTAGTGATTTTTTTGTTGGCTACAGCTTCAAAGAAGGGAAGACCTTTATGGTAACAACTTCTGGGACATAATTGGGTGGATGAGTCCATGTTGGTTGTCTCTTTTAGAATGATACCTAAACACTGGCTGGGTGTTTAGATTTGATGTGAATATTTGGGAACATTGTGGTCTGTGAAATAATATTTTCTTTGCTCTTTAAGCTAGTAGAAACAGAGGAATGGAATAACTTCTGCGACTGAGTTGAGGGAAGATAGTAAAATAAAGAAGGGGATCTTCTAATTAAAGATGATGCCAGCTAAGGAAAAGAAAAAGACCATTTCAATTCACTCCTTTCCTCATTTAATCTACTTAAATAGAGATAGTAATCAGTTAGTTTCCTCCACTCAGGTCATCAAACACCAAATTTTCTGTGGAATCACAGAATTACTGAGCTGGAAGGGGTCATAAAGACCTTCTAGTCCAACCCCCTGCCCCAAGCAGGATGAGCCTAAAGCATCTCTGACAAATATTCATCCAGCCTCTTCTTGAAAACTGCCAGTGAAGGGGAGCTTCGGGTCCTATCCTCTGCTGCCAACTGGAATGGCTCCTTGCCCTCCTCCACTCGGCCGTGGAGAGTGCAGCCAAGTCACAGCTGACTTATGCTGACCTGTGCTAGGTTTTTCAAGGCAAGAGACTAACAGAGGTGGTTTGCCACTGCCTACCTCTGGGGCGGGGAGGGGGTTACACAGGGGTCAGCATCAGGAGTGTGATGATGTCACTTCTGGGGAACACCTGGAAGCAATGGCAAAAGTTCTAGAAATCATCAGAATCTCCATGATAATCATGCTCACAACAGCAGTGAGGTTTTTAAAAAAAATCTCCACCCTCACTTGAAGTGGTGGTGGGCCACAGAAGCTCAGAATGGGGCTGCCCCAAATGGGGGCTTGGCAGCCCTAGTATACATGACCTGGGGTGCCGCAACAGTTATTGCAGCATTCTAGGTCATGCGCACATTCCCCAAGCATTAGTTGTTTGTGGGTACGTATAGTCTCCCAGCAAATGCAATATCTCTCTCCCCAAGTGTCCATTAAGCATATCATGTGGTGTAAACAGAGATACTTTCATCATCCATAAGAAGCCATCATATCCATTTATTTTACCCTTTTGTATAGGGTGGGGAAGGGAAGGCAGCATGATATAACCCAGTCTTGTCAGATCTCAGATGCTAAAGCCAAACCAACAAGGGAACCACCCGGATAGTAATTGCAAACCAAACAGGTCTGGGAATACACAATAAGCCAACAATTCCGTTTGGAAATTATGGAGGTATGGTTGGCAGCAGCAGCAGCAGCAAATAGGAAGAGCGGTTCTATTTCTTCCTTTCTGCCATGGCCTTGGACCGGTACTTGGCTATCTGCCACCCCCTTCACTACCCACAACTCATGACTCAAGAGTCCTGCTACAACCTTGTCATTGCTAGTTGGATCTGCGGTTTTATGGGATACGTCATCCCAGTGATTATGATGTCCAAGATGTCTTTCTGCGGCCCCAACATCATCGATCATTTTTTGTGTGATCCAGGTCCTATTCTGTCCCTGGCCTGTCCCCCATTAGGAATGGCCCCCATTGTTTTCCAAATTAGTGCAAATGTTCTTATTATGAGCAATGTGGTTTGCCATTTGTGTTACTAAATACGGATCAGAAACATGGTTGAATCGGATTTCAAACCACAGTGAGGTGGGAGACCTGGAGAAGGATCCTTCTTAACATTTTAGGACAGGCAGACAATGCTTAATTCTGCTATTATCTGGTTCCAGATGGAGCTGGCCAATGGGAGCGCAGTTCAAGAATTCACTTTGCTGGAGTTTGGAGTCGGACAACAAGAACGGTTCCTGCTCCTCATTTTCTTTACCATTCTCTACATGCTCACATTGGCCGAGAACTGCATCATCATTGCATTGGTGGGACTAGACACCCACTTGGCCCGGCTTCCCATGTACATCCTGCTGAGCAACTTCTCCTGGCTGGAGATCTGTTACGTGAGCACCACGGTGCCCCGGATGCTGTTTGACCTGGCTTCCGCTCAAGGGATCATCTCATTCAGGGACTGCTTCCTTCAATTCTACCTCTTATTCTCTTTTGGCACCACTGAAGGCTGCTTCCTCTCAGCCATGGCCTTGGATCGGTACTTGGCCATCTGCCACCCACGACGCTACTCACAAACCATGTCTGTAAATTTTTGCTATGTTCTGGTGGCTGCTTGTTGGGTCCTTGGTTTCATGGCCTTTGTTGTCCCAGTGGTCATGATGTCCAAGCTGTCCTTCTGTGGCTCCAACACCATTGATCATTTACTGTGTGATACTGGGCCTATCCTGTTCCTGGCTTGTCCACCATTGGGCATTGCTCCTCTTTTCTTTCAGTTTCAGTGAATATTTTCCTTTTAGGTAATATTTTCTTTGTTATGCTATTTTATAGTATTGTAATTCTTACCCTGATGAAACCCTCTTTCAAAGGCAGTCGAAGAAAAGCTTTCTCTACCATTTCTTTCCATCTAGTAGTGGTAACTCTTTTCTATGGCTCTGTTGCAGCAATGTATGTAATTCCAGATGGAGAATATCAGTCAGAAGTCGCAAAGGCTGTAACACTCTTCTACACTTCCATTACACCCTTTTTGAACCCCATGATTTATTGCCTGAGGAACGATCAGGTAAAGGAGGCACTAGGCAGGTTGCAAAGAAGAAAAGTGAGATTTCTGGGAATAACTGTATAAAAAAAATTATGCAGTCACCTGTAATGAAAGTAGTAAAAGTAACCTTAATTAGTGCCAACTGTTCGCCAACAGGGCTGGATCAGCCCGCTGTTGGGTGCAGGATCCCTCCAGGGCACCTGGTGCCACCCCTGGCAGCTCCTCCTGCCTGTGGCTGCCTGATCTGTCCCCAAGGAGGCCAGAATGGGCCACTGCTGGTCGCAGGCACCAGCCATAGCACCTGCCCCCCCATCAGAGTGCTGGGGAGAAGCCAATGCCTGGCCCACCTGCCCTGCACTTTCTAGAGCCTGTTGTATTTTTTCCCACAACAGGCTTTGTTACGATTGTTCAATAAAAATAGATGCATACGTCAGTGCTGTTTGTTTATATTCTCTGGTTGTGGATAACTGCAATGCCTGTGTAGACAGATAAATAGAAAGATGTGTGGATATTTTTGTAGGGGATTAGTGACAAACTGCCCTCTTCACTCTCTCCAAGTCTAAATGCTCATGGAGTCTGTCTCCTCTCTCTTTCTTTTTGTTGTAGAAATGGATCTTATGGGGTTTTTTTTTATTGAATTTGAGGTCCCAAAAATCTGCTTTCAGGCTGTGAGAAAAGGTGGGAGTGGGACATAAAAAAGGAGCTAAATAAGTAAATAAAATACAGGCAGCCATTCCAGTTAAAAATGGCATGGCAGGAGCAGCTGATTTAGGAGGAAACAACTCTAAAGAGGCATTGGGAAAATGTATGGAAGAAAGGAAAGGAAGTTATTTTTCACGAGTGTCCCCCCCCCCTTACCAACATACACATAAGATTGCAAATGTACTGTGGAAAGTGAACTTCATAAAAACTCCATTTAGCACTCAGGGGCATAAAAATGGCCCAGGAGCAAGACAAGCCATTTGGCTAGTGCGATGCTGGCAACATCCCAGAGGCCACTCAGCTCAGGTGACTCTTGGCCACCAATGAGTCTCTAGGTCCGAAGCCCACCTGAACATTCCCACTAAGTATCTGCTCTTGACAACACTGATTCTCATTAAGATTCCTGGTCTTAATCTGAACTGATAGACACTCGGTTTATTGTTACCACTCCAGCTTATCACAGAGATGTAGAGATAGAACATCCCCTAGTATTGCTGATACAACATGGCAAATAAAACCAATGGGCTGGACTGAATCAGCATTTCTGCTAGCGAAAAAGGGAGGCCCATCCAAAAAGGGCATGCTAGCAATCATGGGAATGGCATGAACAAAACCCGTGTGGGGTGGATGCTTTAATGAAGAGGGGACTGACAGAGACTAAGCAGAAAGATGGCTGGATCCAACCCAATCTGTGGTTTGGGGAAGGTGGTGTAGCATTGCAGGCTCAGCTGCCAACCCACATGTGTAGTTTATGTGTGAACAGTCCCTGCCAATTTACCAACTCTATGCATAGGCTTATCTGTATTGCTGACAACTTTATATACACAAAAACTGAGCTTAGGAACTGTACACATTAGGGTTCCCCAACCAAATCTGGCCACCAGTAGAAGGAGGGATGGGACATGAGGTAGAAGGCTGGTTGGGTGGTGGAATCACAGAATCACTGAGCTGGAAGGCCATTCAGACCTTCTAGTTCAACCCCCTGTCCCTTGCAGGAGGAACCTAAAGGATCTCTGTCAAATATTCATCCCCCCTCTTCCTGAAAACTACCAGTGAAGGGGAACTTCGGGTCCTATCCTTTGCTGCCAACTGGAACAGCTCCTTGCCCTCCTCTACTTGGCTGTGGAGAGTGCGGCCGAGCCTCAGTTGACTTATGCTGACCTGTGCTAGGTTTTTCAAGGCAAGAGACTAACAGAGGTGGTTTGCCACTGCCTACCTCTGGGGCGGGGAGGGGGTTACACAGGGGTCAGCATCAGGAGTGTGATGATGTCACTTCTGGGGAACACCTGGAAGCAATGGCAAAAGTTCTAGAAATCATCAGAATCTCCATGATAATCATGCTCACAACAGCAGTGAGGTTTTTTAAAAAAATCTCCACCATCACTTGAAGTGGTGGTGGGCCACAGAAGCTCAGAATGGGGCTGCCCCAAATGGGGGCTTGGCAGCCCTAGTATACATGACCTGGGGTGCCGCAACAGTTATTGCAGCATTCTAGGTCATGTGCCGATTCCCCAAGCATTAATTGTTTGTGGGTACGTATAGTCTCTTCGGAATGTCTGCTGAATGCATCTAGGCAGACCAGCAAGTGCAATATCTCTCTCCCCAAGTGTCCATTAAGCATATCATGTGGTGTAAACAGAGATACTTTCATCATCCATAAGAAGCCATCATATCCATTTATTTTACCCATTTGTATAGGGTGGGGAAGGGAAGGCAGCATGATATAACCCAGTCTTGTCAGATCTCAGATGCTAAAGCCAAACCAACAAGGGAACCACCCGGATAGTAATTGCAAACCAAACAGGTCTGGGAATACACAATAAGCCAACAATTCCGTTTGGAAATTATGGAGGTATGGTTGGCAGCAGCAGCAGCAGCAAATAGGAAGAGCGGTTCTATTTCTCTCTTTCGGCTTCATCCTAGTCACCAGCATTGTCATTGGCCGGCGACAATTCAGGGATTCCCCTCCGCCCTCTTCCCTTCAGGAGTCCAGTTAGAATTGTGCCCGGAGGAAGTGTGATACGAAACGGGAATTGTATAATATGCCCGCATAATCCCGTCGGCACGTTTTGAATTTTCCAGATCTGGACTGGAGTCACCCCCCTTTTGACATCGTGACTTCTTGGAGACCTATCAATGAGCAACTTGCTCTATTCAGGACATTGTTCTTACCATAACGACTTGGACACAAGACAAAGAAATTTGACTGTATTTATTGTATTCTATACATATATATATTTATTTGCACTTTACACACTTGCACTTTTGTATGTATAAATAATTTCCAAACGGAATTGTTGGCTTATTGTGTATTCCCGGACCTGTTTGGTTTGCAATTACTATCCGGGTGGTTCCCTTGTTGGTCTGGCTTTGGACTTTATAGTAGGGAAGTATGTCGGAATTGGCAGAATGTTTCACCTACTCGGCGGAGGAAAGGGACTCCATTTTGGCTATGAATAAATCCCTGTTTGGCAGTGAAACCCCTATACCGATGGAGGATTGGACCACCCTTGAGTAGCTAGAAATGAAAAAATGCCGCATGCTGCTTAATGCAGCATCTCTGACAGATTATTCGATTAATAAATTCATTCCGAGAGGCTTACGCATGCATAAGCCCCCAGGAATGTTCAAGGACAATGAATAATTTACACAACGCTGGGCAGCTATACTGAATAAGTGCTCTTTCGACCTAATGTTATTGTTGATTAGAACGTCTAACTCAGAAGCAGACAAAATTACGGTAGAAATCACCAGGATGGAGGACCAGCTCAAAGCTAAGGTGACGCTGGAGGAGTTTGAGGCTCATAGGGCTGAACTCGACCGCACTATTGCGGAGAGCAAGGAGAAGCTGAAAGAACTAAAACTGAGAAAGTTTGAGAGGGACAGGAAGGATTACACCTCCGGGAGAATCTATACATGGAAGGAAGACTTCAATGCTAGACCTCGCAAGAGAGTCTCCTGGGCATGAAATCTCCAAACAGGTTCAGATTTTGAAACAACAGAACCCTCGGAAACAGATACTTCTGGTGACGAGGGCACCAGCACCAAAAGTCTGCGCAATCGCAATGTTTCTTACTCATTTAGGGGCACCCGGAATTTTTTAGGGAAGGGTCCACCACGTCCCAAGAAATCATACAAACCGAGGACTTAGTTTTTAACTTGTCCTCAAGGCAACTTACTGAGGTTGAGAGAAGGGTATTAAATAGGGGTTTTGGCTTTGTGCCTACACCCAGTTATAAACCTTTCAACATGAGACTGGATATTTATAAATTGTTTAGGCTTATAAAATTAAAGATTTTTTTTGGAAATTCTACCAATTTGACACCAGATACTAGTATCAGACCAAGATCTACTTTTTGCCCTTCTATTTCGGACTCTTCCATAGATTGTTTCGAGAGAGTTGTTCTCAGGGATATTGAGAATCTAGAAAGCCAGCGGAGATCTCACAGATATAATTTAGATCGTGGTGAATGGGAAGCTTTAAATTCTTTGAAGAATGACCCCAATATCGTCATTAAGTTGGCTGATAAGGGCAGGGGCATAGTTGTCCAGGATACTGACCATTATCGGCAGGAAGCGATTAGATAACTCTCGGTTACCTCCAACTACATGGTAATCGGGAGGGATCCGCTGCCCCAGATACAAAAAATAATTAGGATAGTGTTGAATGAGGGCCTGACACATAATGAAATTGATGGAAAGACTTATGATGGGCTGCAAAACAGGAGCCCTCGGAACCCCCTTGTTTTATCTCCTTCCGAAAATACACAAAGGGGGTATACCACCACCTGGAAGGCCAATCATCTCTGGCAGTAATTCAGTACTTGAACCTCTCTCGATATACTTGGATCGTTTTTTACAGCCGCTGGTGGGTCAGACGGAGGCATATCTATGTGATACCATGCAACTTATTGCTTCTGTGGAACAGTTACAGCTCCCCAATTCGGCTTATTTAATGACACTCGATGTTGTATCCTTATACACATCTATCCCCCATGAAGGGGGCAGGACAGTGGTGGAAACAGCTTTATTGACAAGAACATCACAGAGCCCGTCTACCCCTTTTCTACTTAACATCTTAGATGTGATTTTGGAACGTAACTATTTCAAGTTTGATGGGATTTTTTACTACCAAACTAAAGGGGTAGCTATGGGGTGTGCTGCTGCCCCTTCCATCGCCAACCTTTTTATGGCCCAATTAGAAAGGGATTTCATTTTAAATGGTGAGAATAGTCCTTACAGGGATTCCATCTTATATTATTGGCGGTATGTAGATGATGTCATAGCCCTGATTACTACTCAGGTGGTGGCGGAACAATTTGGCCACTGGATCAACACCATTAGCCACGATATAAAATTTACCTGGCAAGGGAGCACGGAATGCATTAACTATTTGGATGTCACCATTTTTAAGCTAAATGATAGGAAATTGGGGGTATGACCCTTTAAGAAGACTACGGATAGGTGCTCTTATCTCCATTTTTCCTCCTTCCACCCGCAGCGGCTGAAATATAATATTCCAGTAGGACAGTTTTTGCACCTCAAACATAATTCTTCATATATTGGTGATTTTAGTTCTAATTGCACTCGGATGGAAAGGGCATTTCTTAGTAGAGGCTATCCCCCGTCGTCTATCATTTCGGCAAGAAATAGGCACTCCCGGTGCGTGCGCGTGCGCGCGCTTACCCGGGTGCCTGGCTTTGCCCTCATGCACGGAGGGAGAGCGGCTGGCTTTCCCGGGCATCCGGGAGCCTGACGTGGGCGGGGCTTTAGAGCCATTATTGGCTCTGCCCGCCTTCCCCCTCCGTGCAGTTGCGGGCTGGCTCGTGAGGGGAGAGGACGTGCGGCCGCGTCTGTTGCTGGCGCTTGGGCCGCACGCCGAGACGCTCTTGGGCCAACGAGGCTTTGGGGCGGTTTGCCCTCCCGGTTCTGGGGACGGCTGTCGGCCGCGAATTCAGGCTTGCCGCTTGGGCGTTCGTCGCTCCAGCCCCCTCCCCCCTCCTTTTTCCTACCTGGGCACTGGGTTCTGGGTGGGTTGGAGGCGGCGGGGTGGTTGTGCGCCCCCCCTTGCCCGGTTCCGTTTTTTCGGCGTTTCGTCGCCGTTCGCCCCTCGGGGCCTGTCTCTGGGGTCCGTTAGGGAAGGGCCGGTCCCGTCGCCCATCTTGCCGGGCCGCTGCAGCTGGGCGGCGGCGCCTCGCCCTATAGGGTAGCCGCCCTCTGTGGGGTCTTGTGGGCACCCCCCCTCTTGCCACCCCCCCTTATTTCCCTCTGGTGGCTGTAGGGTGGCCTTTGCCTTTTTCCTCTCTCAAAAAAACAAAACAAAACCACTACATAAAATAAAAGAGAGAGGGAAGGGGACAGAGAGAGGGGGAGAGAGTGTGGGGGAAAGACTGGGTTAGGAAGAGGCTCACATTGGCTGTTCTAGTCACGTCTGCTGGGAGTTTTCGGCCGTGACCTTAGGGCACGATCTGCATTACTGGCCCGGGTATTATTGGTACTTTGAGTGGGGGCCTAGTGCCAGGTGTGTTGGTGGGCAATTGCCCCCCCCCGATTGTCATCATGCCTCCAAAAAAAGGGGTAGGCAACAGCAAAGGCAAGCAGCCTGCTAAGCGCCCCAGAGTGAGTGGGCCTCCCCCTGCGTCGTCCTCTGATGAGGAGGATTCAGGGTTGCTCCGGCAGGAGATTTTGGCCAAGTTAGCCTTATTGGAACGGGCCAAGGGGGTTTCTCCCGGTCAGGTAGTTCCCAACAGGGCCGGTAGGGCTTCTAAGAAGGTTTCCCGGGCCACTTTTCAGCGTGACGTCCTCACGCGTCTTTCTGTTCTGGAAAGTTCTACAGATGGTGAGATGAGCGGCGCGGATGTGCTTCAGGAGGACCTGGACCGAGTGGGACCTTCGGCACAGTCAGAGGATGACACAGCCGAGGTGTCGGAGGTTCCTCATGTAGCGGTGGCCGTGGAACAGGTGGAGCCCGAGGGTAAGTCCGCTTTGCCACAGACATCTCAGACATGGCCCTGGGGGCCTATAGGGACATCATGTGGTCCCACCAGCTGGGGATCTCAGTTGCCACATTCTTCTTATTCTAATCATCCGGCTTGGCCAGGAATTCCTGGGCAGCTGCAACCTTTTGGTGTTGGGCCATGGCAGCCTTGGGGTCACGCGCCTGTCCCGGCTCAACAGGGACTGGGGGGACTTGGTCCAGCCCCTGTTACGCCTGTTTCTGTACCCACAGCGCCTGCTTCTTCAGCCGCTGTGGGGGGTGGCTTGCAACCATTTGGGCAACCGGCGGCCTTATGGCCCCCCTATCTAGGGGGTCCTTATTATCAGCCCACTGCCTTGGGGTTGTTGCCCTACCGGGCCATGCCGTTTGGGGACGCGGCCCTCCCATTGGGAGACCACCTGACCCCTGCCACCAGGGACAAGATACTGCGTGGTGAGTTCGTCAACGTCTTTACTCTTCTTTTCCGGGAATTGGAAAAGAAGGATAAGGAGGACATGGATGAACGCGATAAGGAGAGGATGAAGAGGCGTAAGGTGGACCGATCTTGGTCCAATTGGCTGCCGGGTATGTTGATCTACGCCGGGGTTATTGCCCATGCGCAGCCTCACAGGGCTGCCCCCCTGTTTCAATATATTGACATAATATACAGGGGATATACGGATTTCGTTGGTGCTGCTTAGATGCAGTACGACGAAGAGTTCCGTATGCGTGCAGTCTCTGACCCTACCTTGCCGTGGGACCGCATACATCAGCAGCTTTGGCTGCAGTTGATGGCCCTGGCCAAGCCCAATTTGGGCGATAGAGCCGATAGTGGGCATTTGTTGCATAGGCCTGCCTCCACCTCTGGTACCCGTGCCTCAGCGGGGCAGTCGGTTCAGCCCCGGCTGCTTTGTTGGGACTTTGCCTATCAGGGCGTGTGTTCCAGAAAAGGGTGCGGGTTTAAGCATGAGTGCCCACGATGCAGGGGCCCCCATTCATTTCCGGCCTGCCCCCACCCCAAGCCTCGGGGTGGCGGGTACAGGCGCCCAGGTGGCGGCTCCGGACAAGTTGCTCCTGACAAAGGGTCCTTCTCCCATAAAACTGAAGGTTCTGGCTGAGGCCTTGCGGTCTTATCCTGACCGAGTTTCATCACGGTTTTTGTTAGACGGTTTCATTTATGGTTTTAGAATTCCGTTTCAGGGCCCGCGGGCCCCTTTCATGTCTCAGAATTTGTGTTCAGTTAAGGGTTTGGAGGACGTAGTTAGGCGTAAGATAGATAAGGAATGCAGGGAAGGGCGCGTCTTGGGCCCATTTGCCGCCCCTCCGGTGCCCAATTTGCGGGTTTCCCCACTGGGAGTTGTGCCTAAGAAGGCAGCTGGTGAGTATCGGCTGATACATCACTTGTCTTTTCCCAAGGGAGATTCAGTTAATGACGCCATTCCGGAGCATTTGTGTTCCGTCCGGTATACGTCATTTGATGAGGCGGTTAGTATGGTTAAGAAGAATGGTTGGGGTGCGGAAATGGCGAAATGCAACATAAAGTCAGCATTTTGTCTCCTCCCTGTGCACCCGGAGGACTTTGAGTTGTTGGGGTTCTCCTTTGAGGGCCAGTTTTACATGGACAGGGCGCTCCCAATGGGGTGCTCTGTGTCCTGTTCGGCCTTTGAGAAGTTTAGTTCCTTTTTGGAGTGGGCCTTGCGTCAGAGGCTGCGAAGCCGTGACTCCGCCCACTACCTTGATGATTTTATTTTTTGTGGGCCCCAGGGGTCTGGTCAATGTGCCCGTCTATTGGCGGGTTTTATGGCGTTGGCGGATGAACTGGGTGTTCCGCTGGCGCACGAGAAGACCGAGGGGCCCACGCAGGTGTTGACTTACCTAGGGATCGAGATCGACACGGTGGCGCAGACCTTTCGTCTCCCAGCAGCCAAAGTGGCTGATTTGCGTGAGAGGTTGTTTGCCATGCGCAGTAAACACAAGGTGACGCTTCGTGAGCTACAACAGCTCGTGGGTCACCTGAATTTCACTTGTAAAGCTGTGGCACCTGGGCACGCCTTTTTGCGACGCCTGTGTGAGGTCATGGTGGGATTGCGTTTGCCCCATCATAAGGTTAGGTTGTCTATAGGTGTTAGGGAGGACCTTCGGGTGTGGGAGGATTTTCTTGCCTCATTCAATGGAGTGACTTTATGGCGGGAAGAATTGCTACTGGAAGCTGAATTGCGGGTGGCTTCCGACGCTTCCGGGGCTTGGGGCTTCGGTGTCTTTTTTAGGGGACACTGGTGTGCTGAGCCTTGGCCAGCTGTTTGGCACGCTACGGGAGTCACTAGGGATCTCACGTTTTTGGAATTCTTTCCAATCCTGGTTGCGCTTTGGTTGTGGGGGGATGAGCTCGCCAACCATGTTGTCCACTTTTGGTGTGACAACATGGCAGTGGTGCACGTGATCAATTCCCTTTCTGCCAGGTCTCCCAGGGTCATGGGGTTGGTCAGGCCATTCACGCTCCGCTGCCTTCGCCTGAACATTTTGTTCAAGGCTAGGCACGTCCCTGGTATTGACAACGGGGTGGCGGACGCTCTGTCTCGCCAGCAGATGGAGCGCTTTCGCCTGCTTGCACCCGGCGCAGATCCCTCGCTGTCTCCAATGCCTGTGGAGTTGTGGAGTCTTGGAGGGAAGAAGTGCACAGAGCCATCCGTCTAGCCATCGCACCCAGCACGAGAAGAGCGTATGATCGCGCTGTGCGTCAGTTCATGAGCTTTCGTATCGAGGCTGGTTTGGAGCAGAGCTGGCCCATTCCGGCTGAGCACCTTATGCAATTCTGCGTTGCAAGGAGGGCTGGCGGCCTATCTGTTAGGTCCATTCGGGGGCTCTTGGCTGCCCTTGCCTTTATTAGTAAGGCTAGGGGAGTTCCGGATATGACCGGTGACTTCAAGATTCGTAAGATGCTTGAGGGTTGGTCCCGGGAGGGTGGTGCGCGGCAGGATGCCAGGCAACCTATTTCACCAGCCATACTGAAAGGCTTGGTGGGTGCCTGGCAGTCGGTTTGCCGATTGGGCTATGCAGCGGTGTTCTTCCATGCTGCGGCGCTTACGGCCTTCTTTGGGGCTCTCAGGGTCGGTGAGTTGGTGGCTCAGTCTCGCTTGGACCTCTCTCAGCGGGCGCTGCTACTTCAGGATGTACAGTTCGTGGGAGAGAAAGTCTCCTTAAGGATCCGGTCGTCCAAGACTGACCAGCATCGTAAAGGGTCGACCGTTTGGTTGGGCTCTTGCGCTGATGCCGAGTTGTGCCCGGTTAAGGGATTGCGTGCGTATCTCAAGAAAAGGGGAGAGGGCGAGGGTCTTCTCTTTCGCCATTGCGATCAGTCACCTCTTACCAGGTATCAGTTCTGGTCTGTCACTGGGCGGGCCTTAGCTAAGTTGGGCCTGGAGGGTTTGGTACCCATTCTTTCAGAATTGGGGCGGCTTCTACCGCCGCTGCTATGGGTTACACTGATGCGGCTATTCGCAGAGTGGGGCGGTGGCGTTCGGCGGCTTACCGGGGGTATGTCCGCCCTCTGCCTGCCCCGAGGTGAACTGTGTTTGACTGTTCTTTCTTTTAGGTGCTGTGGTTCGCCATGGGAGGTGTCGGATCCTCATCTGCGGGCACAGCATGGTCTTCTGGGCTGCCCATCAGGCCAAGAGGACCCACCTCGGATCCCAGCTTGGCCTCAGCCGTTGGGCCCAGATCGAGTGGCAGAGCCGTCGGGGCCTACGTTGTCCGGGCCTGTTGCCTCTCCTGTTTGAGGGGAGGTCTGC
This sequence comes from Eublepharis macularius, assembly GCF_028583425.1. Taxonomy (NCBI): domain Eukaryota; kingdom Metazoa; phylum Chordata; class Lepidosauria; order Squamata; family Eublepharidae; genus Eublepharis; species Eublepharis macularius. Next base: position 67,604,961 of record NC_072801.1, on the reverse strand, counting down.
CCCTCCGCCTCATTTTTTAGTTATACATTTAGGGGGTAATGACTTAGGTTGGGTCAAGGGGAAGGCTCTTACGCTGCAAGCGCAAGCGGACCTTCGGTTTATTCTGAGCCGGTGGCCAGGCGTTCTTATTATCTATTCGGCCATCCTCCCCTGGCGGGTATGGAGGGAGGCTTTGGACCACGATGCTGTTGAGCGGACTAGGCGTAAGGCCAATAAGGCCATATTTAAGGCTTTGGATGAGGGCCTGGGGGTTTATTTGCCCCATCCTCAAATTAGGGACACGTACGCTGACCTCTTTAGGGGGGACGGTGTGCACCTGTCCTTTAAAGGTAATGAGATCTTCCTTACGGATTTGCGACAAGGGTTGTGGTTGGCCCTGCAGGAGATGTGGGGCGTTAGGGCCTAAGCAGAGGCTTGGCCCTAATGGTGGCAGGTTAGCTGGGGTAGGTAGAGCGGGCTGGTGAGCACCCGGTGGCACATCCCCATTGGTGGGGAATGGGGGTCTGTCTCGGATCGGCTGGCGGGCCTTACGGTTGCCAGCTGAGAGGGCAGACTGCCCTTGGGACCCCCCGGAAAAGGCATTACCTCGGGCCTTACGGCTGGGGTGCATGGCGCTTTAAAGGGGGGAACCATTAGCCTGGTCGGCTGGGTTATAGCCATGCAGTGGATGGCTTGCGCCTAGGGCACGGGGTGCTCGCCCATGCAGTACGAGGAGCTGGTCACAGTGACCCCCTTGCTCGAACTGTACCGCTAGTTTCACCCTTGCCGTTAGTTAAGTCTTAGTTCAAGTGTTCATGTTGAATTGGTCAATAAAAGGCCCTGTTTCACCCAAGCCTTGTGTCCATCTCTTCTTTCCGAATATGTGGGCAAATAGGCACTCCCGGTGCGTGCGCGTGCACGCGCTTACCCGGGTGCCTGGCTTTGCCCTCATGCACGGAGGGAGAGCGGCTGGCTTTCCCGGGCATCCGGGAGCCTGACGTGGGTGGGGCTTTAGAACCATTATTGGCTTTGCCCGCCTTCCCCCTCCGTGCAGTTGCGGGCAGGCTCGTCCCACCCTCCTCACCCTTGGATTGGCAGTACAGGTATAGCCGGTCGCCGTTTTAGGGGCCAGGTAGGAATTTTTTCACCCCTCACTGGATTGGCAGTTTGTGGGGTGTGTTTTTCGCCTACCTTGTACTGCCTGGTTTAGGTGTTGGTTCTGTTTTTGGCAGGTTAGCTGGGGTAGGTAGAGCGGGCTGGTGAGCACCCGGTGGCACATCCCCATTGGTGGGGAATGGGGGTCTGTCTCGGATCGGCTGGCGGGCCTTACGGTTGCCAGCTGAGAGGGCAGACTGCCCTTGGGACCCCCCGGAAAAGGCATTACCTCGGGCCTTATGGCTGGGGTGTATGGCGCTTTAAAGGGGGGAACCATTAGCCTGGTCGGCTGGGTTATAGCCATGCAGTGGATGGCTTGAGCCTAGGGCAGGGGGTGCTCGCCCATGCAGTACGAGGAGTTGGTCACAGTGACCCCCTTGCTCGAACTGTACCGCTAGTTTCACCCTTGCCATTAGTTAAGTCTTAGTTCAAGTGTTCACGTTGAATTGGTCAATAAAAGGCCCTGTTTCACCCAAGCCTTGTGTCCGTCTCTTCTTTCCGAATATGTGGGCAAATAAGGCTGCCAGCACGCCAAGAGAGGTATTACTGTCTCCTAAAGCCCATACTGATAATAACCGTATGAAATGGGCATTAGACTATACCCCTCTAGCCACCCCTATATGTCGCATTATTCGCAAACACTGGCACTTAATAGAGGATATTCCCGGGTGTGAGAGTTGCCCTGCCATCGGCCTCCACAGAACAAGATCACTTAAAGATATACTAACCCAGTCTGAATTTGTCTGTGAGAACTCCATTCCTAGGACCCCGAGAGCTGCACCGAGAGGTCACCACCCCTGTGGTAACTGTAATGTTTGTCCCTATATGATTAGATTTGAAGACATGTTTCCAAATAGATCAGATGCTCCTCGGGGTTTCAGTACATGTAAATCCACATTTGTGGTATATGTAATTCAATGTAGCTGCCCACTGTTTTACGTGGGCAACACTATATGCTCCCTTAGAATTAGGATACAAGGACATGTTTCTAGACTACGAAACAAGGTGAGGGAGGCACCATTGGTCCCGCATTATTTAAATTGGAGCCACAGTCTGGGAGACCTAAGAATTACTGTAGTGGATTCCATTCAGGAACCATTCTCTGATGATAGCCCTAGGAGGTTGTTGCAGCTTGAGACCAGATGGATCTTTAAACTCCGTAGCCTTGCCCCTCATGGGCTTAACAATGAAATGGATTTTTCCTGCTTCCTGGGATAATGGCTTGTATGGTTTAAGTCCTATACCCTTACCTATACAAAAAGGAGACTAATGGGATCAACAAAACGTTAATTTCGTTGCCTGGCTTGCGCTGGTCCATTCATAAGTGGTGTTGTGCTTTAAGGGGTCCTAGGATGTGTAAACGAGATTGATTAACTGGTTCGTGCCCGCCCATTTAAATAATCCCATTCCTTGTAAATTTTCTGTCCATTTCATTTGATGTATGTGCGTTATGGATTGAAATTGAAGTTAAAAGGAAATGCTGTCGGTAGTCACTGGGGATTGTTCAACATTTTGGTGATCTGTGAGTAAATAAGAATTTTTATGTATAATGTAGGAATGGTGTTGATAATATGAGGCTTATGTATTCATAATTGTGTATTTTATTGCAGTCCAGTTAGAATTATGCCTGGAGGAAGTGTGATACGAAACGGGAATTGTATAATATGCCCGCATAATCCCGTCGGCACGTTTTGAATTTTCCAAATCTGGACTGGAGTCACCCCCCTTTTGACATCGTGACTTCTTGGAGACCTATCAATGAGCAACTTGCTCTATTCAGGACATTGTTCTTACCATAACGACTTGGACACAAGACAAAGAAATTTGACTGTATTTATTGTATTCTATACATATATATATATTTATTTGCACTTTGCACACTTGCACTTTTGTATGTATAAATAAGATCTCAGATGCTAAGCAGGGTCATGGGAGACCACCAAGGAAGACTCTGCAGAGGAAGGCAATGGCAAACCACCTCTGCTTCTCCCTTGAAAGCCCCAGAGGACGGTGCCATCAGTCAGTTGTGACTTGACAGCACTTAGGCAGGGGGGAATAGCTGGAAGGATAATAGTTAAGCAGCCCCCATTCCATTTCTCCATTGAATACTGGAGAAAACAAAGACCTAATAAGTTACTGGTTCTCTAGTGAGGAAGTAATTGGTCTCCAAAGAAATCTTGTTCTGATGGAAATCTATCCTGGGTAGACCAGCACCCAATGGGCCAGTTCATTTCTTGAAAGAAACTTCAGCAAACCATTTCAACCAGAATAAAAGCACTTCAACCACACAGCCATCCTGCCAAAAGAAAGCCATCAGCGTAATCTCTGCTCTTTCCACCAAAAAGACCATATGCAGTCCCAGAGTAATACAAGGAATGAGGCCACAATGTTAGGTTGACTGCACGTTCCTGGCTGGTTTTAGGAGAATGCTGTGGACAATTGAGGAACAAAACTTTGGAGTACTACACAAAAGGAGCTGACATGTGAATCCAAGGAGAAGAGGTTTGCCGAGGCATCCTATCCGAAAAAAGATTTGTGAGATTGTGAAACTTTCGGCATCCCCAGCAGACCAAAGATGTTTGCTGGGTTAGTCTAGCAATGCACTTCTTTCTTTATTAGGAAGAAGTGGGAACTCAGATTTCATGGACACAGATTGGCTACGTCAGATCATCTAAGCCTGCATTCTTGCTCTGAACATTTTTAAGTATTCATTGTCGAAGAGCGTTCAAGTAAAAACAGGTAAACCATGTAAGGGGGATGAAGTTTTCCTTCCCCTGTTGTGATGCCCCATCAGTTCCACTCCAGTACCAGCTTCATTCTTTGCAAACTGACCCACCAATTAGAGACTTTCGTGCAGGGGAAACTGTGTACTGTGTTGAAGGATACACCCTACCATCCACACCAAGAATCAGATAAAGAAGTTTTGCTTCCCACAGTTTGCCTTGTTGCCAATAAGATCTGTCCTCCAGAAGAAGTTGTACAGTGGGGCCACAGTGCAGAAGTTCTTGCTACTGATCTTCAGTGCTGAACCACAGGGATTCCTGCTTCCTCCCCAAATTTTGACAAAGCCCTGAGTCTGAGGCCTCTGCTAGACGGAGCAGCACTTTGAAAGAAATGGAAAGGTAAAGAAATGGGGGATAAAATCAAGAAGACTGAAGTGGGGAAGGTACGGGGAGGGGGTTGAACGGATCCAAGAGAAAGGATTTGGGTTTCTTCAATGAAATCTGGATAGATTATTATAGACTGTTGACCCGAAGGGGGAGCAGATAACAAGAAAATTATTTCTGATAGCACGTCCCTGTCCTATACTGGATTCTGGGCAGTTTGTGTTAACAGCAGAATAGAATTGTTTCCTTGTTGAATAGAAGTTTTAATTAATACATATGAACGCACGAAGTTGCTTTATACTGAATCAGCCCGTTTGTCCATTAAATCAGTATCATCTACTGCCCTCCAGGATCTCAGGAAGAGATCTTTCACATCAACTACTGTGATCCTATCCACGGGAGGTGCTGGGGATTGAACCTGGAGCAGAGGCTCTTCTACTGAGCCACAGCCCCTCCCCATCTTCAGATCGGGAAATTTCTGGAGATTTGGAAGGAGAGGGAGCTCAGAAGATACCTGATAGTATAAAGTCCGCTTTCCAAAGTTGTCACTTCCTCCAGGGGATCTGAGCTCTGAAGTCTGAAGATCGGTTGCAATTGCAGGAAATCCCCAGTCCCCACCTGGAGGTTGGCAAGACTATTAAACAGTGGTTCTAATTGGCACTTATTGTAGGAGAGTGAAATCCCAGGGTTCAGCTATGCAGGATGACTTCTTGAATTTTCAAACACCCTTCTTTTCTTTAGCCTCAGCAATTGCATAATCAAGGAGGGAAATGGGATATTCATGAGCTTTTCCTTGATGAAGTTAAAACACTTGGGCGGTGTTTTTTTTCCCAGGGTGAAAATGCTGGGGTAGGGATAAAAGTATTTTAAAAAGAAAGCATTGGTTAAAACATAGGTTAGCTAGATAGGCTAACAAGTCAAACTAATGGGTTTTTTTTAATACTTCCATCTAAGCAGGTCTATTCACAATCCTTTTAAAGTCCACTCAATGGGGCTTACTCCCAGGAAAGCATAGGGTTGCAAGTAAAAGGTATCCCCATTTCTCCCCAAAGGACAAAATCAGGACAAAATAACAATAATGTTTTACCAGGAATAGATAATAGAAAATAAACTGGAACTTAGAGGCAATCTGAGCTCTAAAACCGTCTATCATTAACAGACTTGCTCAGATCCTGCAAACTGGAGGACGTGGCTTCTTTTATTGATTCAAGCCATCTCATTTTAGGTCTTCCCCTTTGCCTACTGCCTTCCACTTTTCCTAGCATTATTGACTTTTCCAGAGAATCTTGTCTTCTCATAATGTGACCAAAGTACAATAGCCTCAGTTTTGTCATTTTAGCTCCTAGCGAGAATTCAGGCTAGATTTGATCTAGTTGCCACTTACTTGTCTCTACAATATAATATGGGGGTAATAAAACAGGCCTGCTTCATGCAAAAAGTGCTATAAGGATCGCTCAATGTACTGTGAAGGAAAATCTGTATATCACTTCATATGCTCAATTTAAATAGGGCATTGTCTGTGTAAGTTTAACAAGGGATCCTAGAATGCTGCCATCTGGAGGAAGGGAAAGACATGGGCGTGTTTGTGTGTGAGACTTTCTGTGAGGTATTGCCTAGCAACAGGGAACAGGAGACCTGACTGGATCTCTGTGGGGTAAGGGAGCGAGAAAAGGCCCATGGGGATGACAGGAAAGATGGCTCCCTGGGAGAGCTACGCTACTTCTGTTGCACAATATTGCCATTTTCTGAGGAGCAATTCTCACGTGTGATCCAATCAGATCATAGACCACAGGAATTTTGTTTCTAAGCACCACTGTGAAACCATCCTCTGCCCCCGATTAAGGTTATCAAGCTCCAGATGGGGCCTGGATTTCTCCCAAAATGACAGTATCCAGACTAGAGTATTTAGTCCCCTTGGAGAAAATGGCAACTTCAGAAAGTAGGCTGTATGGCATCCCATTCCTGCTAAGCATCCTTCCCTCTTCAAATTCTACCACAAAATCTCTAGGAATTTTCCAACCTGGAGTTGCCTCAAATGCCTGAGGGAGAAAGATCTTGGTACACCCCGCAAGGCTCTTTTGAGGCACAAGCAACTGCTTAGGAGAGCATGTCCATCAAGGAACATGCATCACAAAATGTGCTCAAGCCCTCCTGATTTTAAAGCTACTGTTTTCTCTTCCTCTACAGCAGCTAAAGCCAAGAGATATATGTGTTGTGCATCTATATCTCCCTCTCCATTTGAGACATACACTGAAGATATGGTTGGTGGCACCCAAATTAAATGTTGATGTCATGCCTATTTGATCCCATTCCTGGAGAAACTGATATAATAGGTAACTTTTCCTCACTGAATTCCAACCCCCCCCCCCCCAATATTATTATGACATGTAAATTAGTTCACTCTGCCAGGCTACTGAAAATCCAGGCCGAGCTACATTGTGTAGGAGAAATAGAGTTTCTTTAGCCTCACAGATCCAGAGGAGTTAGCCAGGTTAGTCTGTAGTTGTAAAATAGTAAAGAGTCCAGGAGCACCTTAAAGACTAACCAACTTTATTGTGGCATAAGCTTTTGAGAACCACAGCTCTCTTCTACAGATGCATCTGATGAAAAGAGCTGTGGTTCTTGAAAGCTTATGCTACAATAAAATTGTATCACATTGTTTGGATCACATAGTTTCAGGCAGGGCTTTTTTTCAGGGGGAATGTGATGGAACGGAGTTCTGGAACCTCTTGAAAATGGTCACATTGCTCGTGGTCCCACCCCCTGATCTCCAGACAGAGGGGAGTTTAGATTGCCCTCCGCGCCCCTCAGCCATGTGACTATTTCTCTGAGGGCAACCCACTGAGTTCCATGACCTCTTTTCCCAGACAAAAAGCCCTGGTTTCAGGTAAATGGAAGGTAACCAAACAAGGTTAAAGTCTGGTCAAAGACATTCCATTTATTAATAAAGACGCATAGGATCCATCTACACCTCACTGGAAATTGTGCTATCACAATTGTTTACATCTCGATTTTCATGTGCTAATAAGACTGTGATTCTCAAAAGCTTATGCTACAATAAAGTTGGTTAGTCTTAAAGGTGCTACTGGACTCTTTTTGATTTTGCTACTACAGACTAACACGGCTAACTCCGCTGGATCTACTTACAAGTGGGAAAGCAAGATTCAGGTTGAGCAGTAACTGAAAGACCAATGAGTGCTGCTGGACTCGAATCTTGCTCTTCTACTACAGACCAACATGACCACTCATAGCATCTTAACCTAGTCTACCTCGCTGCCTTACTTTGTGGATAAATTGGAGAAGAGATGGATACCCTCTTTGTTTTACCACCTAAAGCAGTACGTTGGGTAGATCGCTGGACAGTTGGTCCTGCTTCTTCTTCATCCTTATATTAATTGGACCTCCAGGAAGTTGGCTTGGTTTCGTCTCAGGAATCATTAATCAGAAGGAATGTGAAGAAATGTTCCTGCATTGAGGGACATAGTTCATAACAAGCTATAATGTTCCATGGTTGGGTCCATTGAAGATTACATGGCCCCCTGTTGTCTATCAAACTGTATTTGCATTGCAGGCCAGGCAGTGCCTAGTAAAGAATAAGAATAATAAATAGTTCTGAAGCATTCAGGGAGGAGAACTGCTCCCAGCCTTCCCTAAATGGCATGCCTTCTTAGCATATGATGAGTCAGGAGAATGCTAGACAACGCTTGCTTATGGTATGTCATGTTATTTCTGTTATTATATTCCAGATGGAACTGGCCAATGAGACCAGAATTCAGGAATTCATTTTGTTAGGGTTTGAAGTTGGGCAACAGGGACGGTTCCTGCTCCTCATCTTTTTCGGTATTCTTTATGTGATCACATTGGCTGAGAATTTGACTATCGTGGCACTGGTAGTTCTAGACACTCACTTGTCCCGGCTTCCCATGTACATCCTGCTGGGCAACTTTGCCTGGCTGGAGATCTGTTATGTGAGCAATACTGCCCCCCGGATGCTCTTTGACTTGGCATCCCCTTATGGGATCATTTCCTTCCATGACTGCTTCCTGCAGTTCTACCTATTATTCGCGTTTGGTGTCTCTGAAAATTTCTTCCTCTCGGCCATGGCCTTGGACCGATACTTGGCCATCTGTCACCCCCTCCACTACCCACAAATCATGTCCCCACAGACCTGCTACAAACTGGTGGTTGCTTGTTGGACCTGTGGTTTCTTGGGATATCTTGTTCCAGTGCTTGTGGTCTCCAAGCTGACCTTCTGTGGTGCCAACGTCATTGACCATTTTTTGTGTGACACTGGGCCACTTCTTTCCCTGGCCTGCCCTCCACTCGGAATTGCTCCCCTTGTTTGTGACATTTTTGGAACTGTTCTGATTGTAGTCAATGTGTTGATTGCTTTATTATCCTATGGTGGCGTGATTTTCACCCTGATGAGGCCTTCTTTCGAAGGCAGTCGTAGGAAGGCCTTCTCGACCATATCATTCCACCTGGTAGTGGTGACACTTTTCTATGGCCCTGTGGGAGGGATGTACTTACTTCCAAGTGGAAATAATCAGTCAAAGGTTACAAAATCCATAACACTCTTTTACACTTCTGTTACACCCTTCCTGAACCCTATTATTTATTGCCTGAGGAATGATCAGGTGAAGGGTGCACTGGGCAGGTTGCAGAAGAGAAAGGTCAGGTTCCGGACAAGAATCGTGATGATGTAAAAAGAGGAGAGAGATTTAGAAAGTAAAAGGACAGTAACTTTACAGCAGGATAGGTAACTGTTAAGGGATTTTCTCTGAGGCCCCATCTCCTAAAATCCAATGTGAGCCTTATTTATAAGCTGGACACCTGCGCAAGAGGCAAATTTGCCTCAGTGGGCAGATTCTTTCTGTTTCACTTTAGAGATTGTTCTGCAGATCAAGTCAGACTTGCAGTGAGGTGAGGTTTTTCCTTGTTTTCGTTCTGTAACTAAGATTTTAGGCTTGAACGTGTTGCTTCACAGAAGCATTTCAAACCCATAACAGAAGTATGATTTCAGCATTTAGGTGTTTATATTACAGTGAGATCTGACTGTCCTGCCAATCAGGCTTGTTGGCTGCCCTGCATCCTGGGAAATGTAATCCTGAAGAAGTGTTGGTATTAACCCTTTTGATCTTTTATTCCGTAAACAATTAGCAATTATCCTGTAAACAATTAGCACTAAAGGTATGTAAGATTCTCTGATGTAACTGGTCTTTACACATATGAGCCAGAGAGAGACAGTATGTGTCTGAGTTTTATCTGAAACACAATAAACCTCATATTGCTTTGTAGATCACTGCGTTTGGTGTCTTGAATATATTTGAGTAAATGGTAATAGGGAATTTTTAATTGGCAGCAGAGTACTATGACAAAAACTCCACTTTCAGTAACATTTTTAATCTTTTGAAAGTTGATGGAGTTGGGCTTTTCCTCCCTCTAATCAGACTATTCTAATGTGAAATGAAGAGGTGAGTTGGGGAGGAATTTTTCAAGATAGGTTGAAAACCAGAAGGTAAGACAGAACTCTTAACATAAAAGCTGTCAAGGCAAATGCCCTTTTGTTTTAACATTTATTGGTAAAGGATAAATGTGCATGCAACTGCAACCACCTGCTCCACCTGTAGAGTTGTCCATACCATTTGAAATAGATAGTTTTTGCTCATATGGGATATGATATAAACAGATTGCTCACGAGTCCTGTGATTTCTTTTTTGCATATTAATAAAATGTTTTTATTCTGTTTTTTTGCTCCTATTGTCAATTCTTTCATATGCTTTTAACATTTTTTATCATTTCATTGGTTGGTTGGTTTGTATAGATAGATAGATAGACAGACAGACAGACAGACCTAGCTTTTCCCCTCCAAAGGGGCCCACAGCAACTTATCTTACTATCTAATTAAGCATATTTCAAACAACTCACTCTATATCCTAGTGCACCACCAGAGGGTGCTGCCTTAGAGGGATGCCTAGGCAAGGCCCTCTAGAAAACATGCCTTGGTAGGAAGCCCAGACTGGCAGCAGGTGGCAATACCCACCCCCCTCCATCACCCATTTGGGATCAGGAGTGGAGTAGGCGGCAATGCCCACATTGTTCCTTCACCTGGCTGGGATCAAGCACGGAGGAGCAAGCAATGCCTTTCTTCCTTTCACTTAGCTGGGATAAGGAGCAGAGCAGGTGGCAATGCCCACCTTTTTCAACCTACCAGAATAAGCTACTGAGCAGGCAACAATGCCTATCCTGTCTTCGCCCTGCTCGAGTCAGGAGCCATGCAAGCAGCAATGCCTGTCCCTCCTTCAACCTGCCAGAATCAGGAGCAGCAAAACAAAAGAATGGCTGTTCCCGTATCTGTACAGCACTAACAAGAGGGAAACCTCACGGGAACAGAAAAAATAATAAACTTCAAGTAGAAACTATTACAAAGTGTATTTAAAGTGCAAGTGCTCAATTAATTCATGACATTCATATTATTCATAAATAAATATTTGTAAAGAGCTAAGAATCCAAACCATGCAAATTAATCACAAGCCAGGTGTAAACCACGTCCTTCAAATAAAGAGTAAAGTCTCTTTCAAGTCTTTTAAGTCTGTCTTGCTTCTTTTTTATCTCTCCCTCTTTCACATTCCTCCATACTCCTACACAAGAGGGTTGCAGGGCTGATGACGAGTGTACATGGAGCCGATGGAGAGGGCTACCAGTCACGCCCAATCTGAGGCCGGCTAATTAGAGCAGATTTCATATTCTGCATCAGGAGCGTGCACGCTAGCATGAATGTAATTTTAAATCCATCAGCATTGCTAACTGTTAACACTGTATTAAATATTGTTCAATTATAAGTACTTACATAGCATCATCAAAAAGGGAGGCAGAGTTATCTCTTGCACGCCAATCATTGTCAACAATTCACTTAAATCCATTACTGGCTAATTAACGGTGTGTGGAAGTTATAAGGCTCCCATATAGCAGTCCCCCTACATCTTTCAAAGATAACAATTTAGAGATAGCTCACTATTCAGGCCATGAGGCTTAACAGAGTCCAATTTAAAGATCCATAACGCCTCACGCTGAAGAAGCATCTGGGTCAAATCCCAGTGACCAACATTAATCACTTCCAGGATCACTACCTTAAATGCATTCTCCCTATGCTGATTCTCCCGAAAATGCTGCGTCAGTGGGGCTCCTGAACGTTATTCCGAATACGCGAAATGTGCTCAAGGACCCGCACCTTAATTGGTCTAGAGGTACAGCCCACATACACTAATTTGCAGGGCATTCTAGGGCATACACCACCCCCTGAGTCTGGCAATTTGTAAAATGGTCTACAGTGAATCTCCGTTCCTTAAGGACGAAGTACTTTCCTTCCCACAGAATACCACAAATCTGGCAGTGGTGGCAGATTTGAGGCAGTCTCAACAATGGTTGTGCTTTTTGAAGTTTCAAGTGTGAGGGAGTAATTGGTCTCTAAGGATATTTTTTTTTGATACGAGGGTGCCGTCAACAGACCAGTTTCCAGTGGTTTTCAACCCTAGTGACATATATTATCCCTCCCTCCCTCACTCCCTCCACTTCATTCTCACATAAATCCTATAAGGTAGGTTAGGCTGAGAGAGAACTAGTGGCACAGGGTTAGCCAGTAGCCACTGGACTTCATGATAGAGTAGAAATTTAAGCCCAAGGCTGCCAACCTGCTGGTAGGGCCTGGAGATCTCCTGTAATTTCAACTGATCCACAGGTTACAGAGATCAGTTCCTCCGGAGAAAATGGCTGCTTTGGTAGCTGAATTCTGTGACATTATACTCATGTGACATCCCTCTCTGAACCTTGCCCTCCCTGGACTCCACCCACATATTGTTACCAGAACTGCTATTTTATGGGGGAATTAGCACACAGTCTGGATTAAATTAGTAAACTGAAGAGAACCATACAAGATTTAAGTCTGGCCAGAGCCGTTCCATTTATTAATAAACACATGTGTTCCAACTACACCTCATTGGAAATTGTGCCATAGCAACTATGCACAAGACAATCCAGTCATGAATGACCGCTTCCCTGCAGCAATGGTGCAATATCCAACAGTGAGGATACAGGAGGCAGCCTTAGTAAATGCACATAGACAATGATTCTCCTCCAAAGTCGGTTTCCTTCATCTGCATATCTATTTTTACATACAATGGTGCTATCTTCAAAGACAGCTCCATCATCTGCTTGGAGTATAAAGCATGCCATATTGGCAGACGCGTTATCCCTTCCGAGCATCAGATGGAGCAGCATTGGTTTACCATTGAACATTAGAAGACTAGCTCAGTCTAGATTGGTTCTGTGCTCCAGCTGCAGCTGGCCAGGGGGATCATAGTGCAAGAAACTTTTCTACTAGGCTTCAAAATCAGATCATTTTGGCCCTCTAAAATTCTGATCCAACATTTGTGGCGAGCCTTCTTCTGGATGGGTTGATGGTTTCATTGCAATTTGAGGTACAGGAATGAGAAGAAGTATTCGGGCAAAACTGAAGTGGGAACCACAGAGGCATGGATATGAATGAATGCAACCTTTCAGAAAAATAAATGCTTTCTGCAAACAAATGTTGATATTCCTTATAAAATTATGACCAGAGTGTCAGAGACAGAAAGGAAGAATGGAGAGGAAAGGTCATGCAAAGAACCACCAATTGCCAGTGGCATTTCTGATTTTCCCTGATTATCAGTTCAGATAAATGCTTGGATCAATATGATCATCATCTCAAAGAATGGTGTGTATTAAACTCTTGGGAAAATATTGGTGGGAGAAGGCTAGAATGTGAGAAAGAGAATAGGTCAGTAAGGAAGAGACATGTGAGGGAACCTGAGGGCCAAGGAAAGTGGGGGTCCTTAGAGAGGGGGAAAGGGTGCCTGTTTGCCAATGCTACAAATCTCCAAGCCAAGATGGGGGAGCTGAAGTGCTTGATCTAAGGCACAATGTAGTTATAGCGGGCGTGTCAGAAATGTGGTGCAATGGGGAAGATCAATGGGTCACTGTGATCACTGGGTAAAAAATCAATAGACATAAGAAGGAGGAATGTGCGTGGGGGTGGTATGGCACTGTGTATCCAAGAGGAATAGAGTTAAACAAGCCAGATAACATTAGGGAAGTGAACTCCCTGGTAGAAGATCATGGGCAGAGATACCAGACCCTAAGGTTTCTTTATAAGAAAGAGAGCAAGATCCAGGTCCAGCAACACCTGAAAGATAACATATTGTTAGGGAATGGGATCTTGATCTTCTACTACGGACCAACATAGCCACTCAGAGTCTTAACTTAGCCTACCTCACAGTATTGTTATGAAGATAAAGTGGAGAGGAGAACAATGAGACACTGACTTCATTTTACCACCTAAAACTTGCTTGGTTAGCTTGGCTGGACAGTTGGTCCTGTTTCTTCCTCATCCGTATAATAAATTGGACCTCCGGGAAGTTGCTTTGGTCTTGTTTTAGGATTGATTAATTTGAAAGAGTGTGGAGAAATGTTCCTGCATCAACAGACACTGTTCATAACAAACTATAACATTTGCTATCTAATTCCAGATGGAACTGGCCAATGAGACCAGAGTTCAGGAATTCGTTTTGCTGGGGTTTGGAGACGGGCAACGGGGACGGCTTCTGCTCCTCATCTTCTTTGGCATTCTCCATGTGATCACGTTGGCTGAGAACTTCACCATCGTCGCACGGGTAGTTCTAGACACCCACTTGTTCCGGCTTCCCATGTACATCCTGCTGGGCAGCTTCTCCTGGCTGGAGATCTGTTACGTGAGCAATACTGCCCCCCGGATGCTCTTTGACTTGGCATCCCCTTATGGGATCATTTCCTTCCATGACTGCTTCCTGCAGTTCTCCTTGTTCTTCTCCTTCGGTGTCACTGAAAATTTCTTTCTCTCAGCCATGGCCTTGGACCGATACTTGGCCATCTGTCATCCGCTCTACTACTCACAAATTATGACTCCAGAGACCTGCCACAATCTGATGGTTGCTTGCTGGATCTGTGGTTTCTTGGGATATCTTGTTCCAGTGATTGTGGTCTTCAAGCTGACCTTCTGTGGTGCCAATGTCATTGACCATTTTATGTGGGCCGCTGGGCCACTTCTTTCCCTGGCCTGCCCTCCACTCGGAATTGCCCCCCTTGTTTGCCAGATTTTTGGGAGTGTTCTAATTATAGTCAATGTGTTGTTCGCTCTATTATCCTATGGCGGTGTGATTTTCACCCTGATGAGGCCCTCTTTTGAAGGCAGTCGTAGGAAGGCCTTCTCGACCATTTCATTCCACCTGGTAGTGGTGACACTTTTCTATGGCCCTGTGGGAGGGATGTACTTACTTCCAGATGGAAAACATCAGTCAAAGGTCACAAAGGTTGTAACACTCTTTTACACATCTCTTATACCCTTCCTGAACCCTATGATTTACTGTCTGAGGAATGATCAGGTGAAGGAGGCAGTGGGGAGGTTGCAGAGGAGAAAGGTGAGATGCTGGAGAGGAAAGGTGTTGATGTAAAAAGGCACGAGGATTTAAGAAAGGAAAGGGAAAATAACTTTGCAGTAGAACAGATAACATTTTTAACTTTTGAATGTTGATGGAATCTGGATTTTGCTCTCTCTTATCACAATATTCCAATATGAAGCTGAAAGGTGAGTTGGGGAAGAATTTTTCAACATAAGTTGAAAATCAGAAGATAAGACAGAATTCCTAGGGTGAACGGTCCAACCAGATGCACTTTTGGTTTAACATTTATTGGTAAAGGACGGATGTGCAGATATGCTTTTAACATTTATTATTATTGTTTTGCTGGGTATTAAAAAAAAATTATGTATACCTAGCTTTTCTCCTCCAAAGGGTTTGGAAGCATCTTGCAACAATACAGCTATATGACATAAATAAACCAATCCAACAAACAAAGCAAGAATGAATATCTTCAGCCAGCCATGGATGCAATGTACCACCAAAGAGCCATGGTCAAAGAATCAATGACCGTGAGCCTTTGTCTCTTACTCTTCAGCTGCAAGAAAGCCTTATGCTTCTTTATACCTGGAACAGGAAGGGAAAGCAAAAGCTCAGCAAGTATGTTCCTCTCCACCTTCCTCTCTCTGCAGATATATATATAATTTGCTTATAATCAGGGCTTTTTTCCTGGGAAAAAGAAGTGGTGGAACTCAGTGGGCTGCCAGCACAGTGGGCATCACCTGAAGGGAGGTGGTGCACCTGGTACCAGATGCATACACGCAAAGTGCATGCACGCTCCCAGCCCACACAATGATGTCACTTTGGGTCCGCTGGAACAAGGGGGGAGTTTTTTAAAGTTTAAACCACCCTCAGTGAAAATGGTCACATGGCCGGTGGCACCGCCCCTGATCTCCAGACAGAGGGGAGTTTAGATCGCCCTCCATGCCATGGAGCGGAGAGCAATCTAAACTCCCCTCTGTCTGGAGATCAGGGGGCAGGGCCACCAGCCATGTGACCATTTTTAAGAGGTGCCGGATCTCCATTCCATCACATTCCTGCTGAAAAAATGCCCTGCTTATAATACAATTTATCATATTATTTTAGGATAAATTGGAAAGCCAAAAAAGAAAATATGTATTTATTTATGTTATTTAGTGTTATAGCATGGAAAGTTGTGACTTTGGTGATGTTCATTTTTTGAACTGTTTAGTTATTTTCCCTTCATCCCTTATGGCCAAAAGCCTGTGCCGTAGTTTCAGTTTCACTTCCTTTTCTCGTTGTTGGCTGTTTGTTTCTACTCAGCAGAGACCAGGAAGGCTCTGCTTTTGTTCTAATAAAAATTTCAATATTCCTGGCATGGTGCACTTATGGAATTATTACATTTAGAGTCCGTCTTTCTTACTGGGACTCGAGGCAAATTTTGGGTTTGACATAGGCTGATTCTGCACACATTGGATCATGCACTTTCAATGCACTTTCTCAATCGTTTAAGGTGGATTTTTTGTTCCACACACACAAAAATCCATTCCAGATGATCTATAAAGAGGGTAGGAAGTGCATTATCCAACATGTCATATAGTCAATTTCAAATACAGTTCAATACATGTGTAATAGTGTATATCTTACATACCAAAAGCCAAATGGTCTTGACCTGCCGATGCTTAAATCCAGAGACTGGAACCATGAATGGACAAGACAGATCTTCCTACATGCCTCAAAAAAGCCCCAGGTTTGTATAAAAATATGAAATCGGATATCAGTGGGTTATCTGTGTGTAAAGTTTCTTCAAGTCACGACTGTCTTGCAGTGACTCCAGGAAGGGGATCTCAAGGCAAATGAGAAGTAAAAGTAAAAAATCCAAAATTATAAAGGGACCCTCTACAGCTTTAAAAAGCGTAGGCACTTGTCTGTATTGCTGACAAACTTACATACACAAAAACTGTGCTTAGGGACTGTACATTTTAGGGTGTTAAACATGGTACACTCCCAAGCAGTTTCGTCTGTGCTGTTGGGATTCCAATAATTTGGAATCCCAAATAATTTTTTTCTGTTTTTGACTCTGTCTCTATCAAAAGGTTTGTTTGGAAGCTGCTGCAGTCTGGAATTGGGCTGTGTGGGGCTATAAATTGCTATTTTATTTGACTCCTACAGTCATTTATGGTCCTGCAACCAAGTCCCATCATCAAGGGCTCCATTGACAAAGACTCTGTAGGTTCATCCTGGGAATACAGTGCAATTACCATTCATAATTTTCTGCTCGACATGACTTGATGTTAAAACAGAACATCATAACATATTTTACAACCTCGAGTTCAGTTCACACATATTCCCATTTTTCCAATTTGTGCATGTAAAGATATCTCGAGCCAAAACAAGGAGTAGGAGAACTCCAAAGATATGTGCGCAGGAAGAAGCATGAAAGATCTTGGGAGTTGATAGTTATCCCAGCTGAGGCACTTACTCCCCAAGGTGATTTGGAAATAGAACCACTTTTCTCAGAAAACTCCCCAAGCAAATTCCCAGATGAAAGCATCAGGAAAAGTCCTTTTAAAAGGTTGTAGTCCTCATATACACAACCCATAATCAACCTGCTTGCAGTCAATTTTCAGTGCAGTCGCTTCTCCGTCCTCTACTGAAATAATATAATAAGTCATTATAGAAGGAATAATATGTGCCCTCTAAATGCGACCAGCTTCTCTAAATCATGGCTATTGCTGGTGCGCGAAGTGATCTTACACTACTGAGGTATGAAGACGTGGGCTCTTCCTAAATGGAAAGGAAGTCTGGAATGTGACTCCCAGAAGGCTCGATTTCCTAAGGTGGCATCTAACAAGATTGGTATGAATTTTTCATGACTTTCTTCTTCCCATTAACAACATTATTCGATACAAGTGAACTAACACTGGCCTTTATTTTAGTTTGTGCCATATAAACAGTGGATGGGCAGAAGGGAAAACCAATCTCTAGCAGATCACTTATTCTTTGCGGGATGAGGAGATTTTTGCAAATAATTCTGGACTAATTTGAATCAGGAAATGGATCCAGGTAGATCCAGGAAAGCACTTCTCACACTTCCATGCAGGGCAGTGTATTTCACACAACCAAATTATGCCAGGAACTGTTCAGAAAACTTAAATATGTATTACTGCTTTATAAATTTAAAATGTCAGTGGGCTGTTGAGGTAATAAAAAAATTACTGAACTCAGCCCAGCCCTTCTATAAGATTTTGATGAAGACTCTTATTTTTTTCTAAGGATCAGTTTTCCTCCAGTTCTGGCTTCCTTCCACAAATTAGCACTGACCTATCCCTTGGCCATAGTTACAAATAGCTCGGTATCAATGGCATCCTCTGGGTGGAAGATCACCCAACTTGTTAAGAGATGATTCAATACAACACCTTCGTTTCCCCATGAACAATGTGATGGTTTTATGTTTCCCATGGAACTGAGTACACAGATTCATTGAGCTGTAAAGTTAGGAAACGGGGTGGCTCCTTCCTCCCAAATTCTAATGCAGCATCCAAACACCTCAAAGTGGAAGTCCTGAGTTCAACTCTCAGCTCATTTATCAGGCCTCTAAGCAGTGGCAGGCAAGCTTCCAAAGACCCTTCCTCACCTTCTGGCAGCTCAGGCTCTAAAGCTGGGAGGAAGATGGACACAGCAGTCTGCCAGCTACCCATTTTCTCTCCTGGCTTCAGGCACACGGATGGAGACGCCAGAGATGAGTAGGACTGGAAGTAAGGCTGGGTGAGCGGTCATGCTGTTGCCGTTTAGACTGAACAGTGGGAGAGAGATGGTAGAGAGAGGGAATGATCGAACATGAGGCAGAAGTCTGGTGTGCAGAGCTTGAACTCCACCTTTCCCATGGACATCCATGTACCCTTGGATCTATGGATCTATGGTGCATGCAGGACCGCATCTCCCAGCAAGTACCAGACAATCTAACAGCAACCAGTTTTCCCATTTGAAGTACAGACTTTTTAAAAAATCTTTTGTTTCCTATACCTTTTCACTTTTCCCAGAGCAGTTTCCTCTTCGCGTAACCGTTACAAAGTGTTTTTCTCCCCTCAAAAGGGTTTTTTTCCTTGCTGAACTGTAGGTGAAGAGTTGCTCCTCAAGGTTTTATTTTGTCTAAGCAGCTTCGTTAAAGCTAACCTGATGTGTTACTGTTTGAGGGGGAAAGAACAGTTGTGAGTTCTTGAGTTCATGTTTGGGTGTAGGTCTCCCTCTCTCTGGGCACATGCCTAAAACACCAGCTGAACACTTGAGGGAAAATTACTTCTGTATGCACACCAGAGCAGCTGACACTCAACCAGGACAATGCTTCCTCTTTGGGGTGACCCCAGAAGCAGAGAAACTAGAGTTCTGTGTTGGTCCAAGAAGGCAAATATTAATACAATTATTTGATGTTCAGTTTACCTAACTTTATTTATATCATGCTCTAAATGCTTTATTTCTAAAAAGCATTTCAAGAGAGCTATTGCACCCTATGTTATACTTTAATTAAGGGGAGAACTGACTTTACTCGGTCAAAAGGAAAATGCATATGTGAGTTTTTAGGCGAGGTAGTTTCCTTAGCTTGTATCTGATTTTTTTTTTTTTACAATGAGTTTGTTCTGTGTTACTTGAATTGGCATCATGTCAGCAGCCATACTGCTTCTTGGCTTCAAGCAGGAAGACGTGAGGAGTTGTTCCAAAGGCTACATGGGGAAAGTGTTTTGTGTTACTAAATACGGATCAGAAACATGGTTGAATCGGATTTCAAACCACAGTGAGGTGGGAGACCTGGAGAAGGATCCTTCTTAACATTTTAGGACAGGCAGACAATGCTTAATTCTGCTATTATCTGGTTCCAGATGGAGCTGGCCAATGGGAGCGCAGTTCAAGAATTCATTTTGCTGGGGTTTGGAGTCGGACAACAAGAACGGTTCCTGCTCCTCATTTTCTTTACCATTCTCTACATGCTCACATTGGCCGAGAACTGCATCATCATTGCATTGGTGGTACTAGACACCCACTTGGCCCGGCTTCCCATGTACATCCTGCTGAGCAACTTCTCCTGGCTGGAGATCTGTTACGTGAGCACCACGGTGCCCCGGATGCTGTTTGACCTGGCTTCCGCTCAAGGGATCATCTCATTCAGGGACTGCTTCCTTCAATTCTACCTCTTATTCTCTTTTGGCACCACTGAAGGCTGCTTCCTCTCAGCCATGGCCTTGGATCGGTACTTGGCCATCTGCCACCCACTACGCTACTCACAAACCATGTCTGTAAATTTTTGCTATGTTCTGGTGGCTGCTTGTTGGGTCCTTGGTTTCATGGCCTTTGTTGTCCCAGTGGTCATGATGTCCAAGCTGTCCTTCTGTGGCTCCAATACCATTGATCATTTTCTGTGTGATACTGGGCCTATTCTGTCCCTGGCCTGTCCGCCATTGGGCATTGCTCCCCGTTTCTTTCAGTTTTCAGTGAATATTTTCCTTTTAGGCAATATTTTCTTTGTTATGCTATCTTATAGTGTTGTAATTCTTACCCTGATGAAACCCTCTTTCAAAGGCAGTCGAAGAAAAGCTTTTTCTACCATTTCTTTCCATCTAGTAGTGGTAACTCTTTTCTATGGCTCTGTTGCAGCAATGTATGTAATTCCAGATGGAGAAAATCAATCAGAAGTCGCAAAGGCCGTAACACTCTTCTACACTTCCATTACACCCTTTTTGAACCCCATGATTTATTGCCTGAGGAATGATCAGGTAAAGGAGGCACTAGGCAGGTTGCAAAGAAGAAAAGTGACATTTCTGGGAAGAAAGACAACTGTTTAAAAAATTATGCAGTCACCTGTAATGAAAGTAAGAAAAGTAACCTTAATTAGTGCGAACAGTGTGCCAACAGGGCTGGATCAGCCCGCTGTTGGGTGCAGGATCCCTCCAGGGCACCTGGTGCCACCCCTGGCAGCTCTTCCTGCCTGTGGCAGCCTGATCTGTCCCCAAGGAGGCCAGAATGGGCCTCTGCTGGTCGCAGGCACCAGCCATAGCACCTGCCCCCCCATCAGAGTGCTGGGGAGAAGCCAATGCCTGGCCCACCTGCCCTGCCCTTTCTCCAGCCTGTTGTATTATTTCCCACAACAGGCTTTGTTACTAGTGTTCAATAAAAATAGATGCATACGTCAGTGCTGTTTGTTTATATTCTCTGGTTATGGATAACTGCAATGCCTGTGCAGATAGATAAATAGAAAGATGTGTGGATATTTTTGTAGGGGATTAGTGACAAACTGCCCTCTTCACTCTCTCCAAGTCTAAATGCTCATGGATTCTGTCTCCTCTTTCTTTTTGTTGTAGAAATGGATCTTATGGGTTTTTTTATTGTATTTGTGGTCCCAAAAATCTGCTTTCAGGCTGTGAGAAAAGGTGAGACATAAAAAAGGAGCTAAATAAGTAAATAAAATACGGGCAGCAATTCCAGTTAAAAATGGCACAGAAGGAGCAGCAGATTTTAGGGGAAAATATCAGAACAAATATCGCACAACCATCGGCTTCCCAGAATCAAGGGATATTTGGCAGTGGCACTAATAACGAACGATCTTACTTCCCAATGTTGTCCCATGCCTGTTATGACAGGTGTGGTTTCAGTGGTGACCAGATTCATGTTAGTGCCATCCATTTGCTCAAAAATAACTGGCGTTTCCAATTCTTTAACAGGAAGTACTAGTCCATTCACTAGGGCTGGTGCAATAATGTCTCTAGAGCAGCCCGAGTCTATAAGAGCTTGCACGCAGATGTGCATTTTTCTATCTGGGTTCACCAATGTTACAGGTATGAAGAGTATGGACCCATGAGGTCTGTTCAGAGTAGGAACTGACTGAGGTTTGATCTGCCATTTGGGTCCTTTTACGACAGATCCATTTCGTTTCCCGAGGTCGGGCTCTCTGGATTCTCCTCCCTGGTTAGAGCTGTTGAATCATAGTCCATAACTTCTTCTAGCTCTAGTCCTCTTTCGGGAGGATTTCTACGAGAAGCCCCTCTACCTCTTGCAGTTCTGGGAGCTGGTGTTGGACGAGGCGGCGCCGGGAAGACTGCGGGGGCTGGATGCCTTAATTGGAGCGGAGTTCTTTGCACAGGCCGGTATGGACATTGCGCCGCAAAGTGACCACTTTGGCCACATTGCAGGCACAATCCTTGTTGCCATCTAGCATCTCTCGCTCCTCGGGTAGCATATCCAGCACCTCTGCCTCCTCTAACAAGTACTGATGTTACCAGAACTGCTCTTTATTATAATGGGGAATTAGCTATAGCAGTCTGTAACTTAAAATTAAGCGCGGATCATAACCTATGTATACGGAGGTCCCGATCCCAGACACTCTAGTGAAAAAGAGGCAGACTACAAATAGGTTCAAACACGTGTATTGTCTAACAATGTGGCGTAAGCCTGAACTTGCACAAGCATACAAGAAACACACAAGATCTAGGAAGCACAGAGTATGAAATACAGAGACGTTCGCATTAGCTGGTTCCCAACGATGATAGGGGGAATACTCACTTATCCTGAAGCGAAGCAGAGACACAGCAGTGAGGGTGGCCCAATGCCAGCACTGGGACCACAGACGGACAGCGAGGGGTTCTGGATAGGATGGCACGCGCGCCATGCGGTCTGAGAGGCCGGCTTAAATACCCCAAAACGTACCCTGGGGCTGGTGCTGTACTTGGTGGTTCTCACAGATTAAAACAAAGGGTCTAATGGGCTACTGAATGGCTTAGATGGGCCACTTTAGTAATCAGATTGTGATAAGTGACACCTCAGGAAGAGGGGACAAAAGAGGGAGGGGGAAATCCAAGTGGGCTGAAAGGATGTTCCAGCGGACAGGGCTTGTCCTGATGTCATCAGCTCTGGAATGCGGAGGTTTCTTTGAGATGCATTCTCTAAGTGCTTGGGATGGTCGGCACTTAGTTCCTTCTCCGGGGCGGCTCCTAAGATATGCAGAGCGGGGCGAGGTACTCTCGCTGCGGACGTGGTGTGCCCGCTTCGCCGAAATGGCTTCCCAAAGCAGTCTTCTTCCCAGGGTCTTCTGGCTGCCTGAGAACATGGATGCCGGCTGGGCATAGCTGGGGCTGGTTTGCAGGTAGCGAGGGCAAGCTCGGGGACCGGCCCGCGGGAGGCTCCAGGCGGGAACTGACCAGGGAGCGCCTAGCCAGGCTCGCTGGAGGTTTCCCCGGCAGGCACCCGGCTGCTAGCAGCGGCTTGGGCCCATATGAGGCAGGCTTCCATGGAGGCAGGGGGAACAACACTTAAAACACAGTCCAAAGCAGGGAACAGGCACGGTCCGTGGCAGATGGCAATGCAGGCACGGGGCATACTTGTAACACAGTCCAAACATACACTGGGAAATCCAGATACAGGTCAGGGCAGGGTTGCCCAGAAAAAGAGTCCTTTGTGCAGTTAACCAAACATGGAGTCAGTAAACTACACAGTCTGTTGTAGCAGCAGGGTAATCAAACAGCAGGCAGGAAACTGACACGTGTATCAGAACACACACGTGCAGGGCAATCTTCGGTGTAGTAGTAAAACAGTAATGCAGGAAACTTTAACACAGTTCATAGCAGGCTTTAAAGCAGGAGAGGGGGCCTACTTGGCAACAATTCCCCCCCTCGGAGACCCCGTGACGTCAGGCACGCGGGTTTCCGAACTTGACTTCAAAGGCGAGGTGGTCGGCAATGTCCGGTGGTCGAGCTTCGAGCGGAAAAGGAGTGGGAAGGGAAGGGAGAGGAGGCGTCACTCAAAAATTTAGTTTGGAGAACCACCTAACCAAATAAGTGCAATTTAGATCAGCCAATGGGCTGCAGGTCTCTGGGTTCACACCAGGGGGTGTGCTAAGTGCAATCGTCAGAATAAATAGTAATAATTCATAGCAATAGTAATTCATAGTGATATAGGCAGCAATGAGCAATTCATGTATACAAGCGGCAATAATTCATATCTGTGTACATTGATCAATTCATACATGGGAATACTTCATACGCAATTCATGATGGGTTAAAAGTACTAAAAACCATGAGCAATTCATATACATGGATTAATTCATAGGCATAGAATTAAAAGCAAAGGCAATTCATGGATACAATTCATGAATGTAAGAATAAAAGCAAGCTCCTTCATAGGAGGTTAAAAGCAGAATTCATAGGTGAGGGAATAATTCATATAGGAAAGTGCAAGTCAGGCATAGACCAATTCATAGAGGGTAGAGCAATTCATAAATGGTTAAAATCATAAATACATATATATATGATTAAAAGCAATAAACCAGGAAGTTAAAACCAACTCATAGATAAAAGCAGCAATGGTAAAAGCAAGTGCGGGGAAACAATTCATGAGGGGTAAGCGGCGGAGGGGCTCATAGGGGGCAGAAAAATAAACTTTGCCATTAAAAGGCTAACTCATGCAGCCAGATTAAAACCAAATTCATAGAGTCTAAAATCAGGAATAACATAACCTTTAAAAAGGGACCATTCAGGAGTGGTCCCGGTTAAAACCAAATTCATAAAATGATAAATAGGCTAAAATCACTTCGGCGGAGGGAGTCAGGTTAAAAAGGCAATCCATAAGGTTAAAATCAAATTCATAGGAAAGAAAAAATTGATAGGGGATGATTAAAAGATCCCAGTTCATGGGAAGATCATGGGCGCACTTGCAGTAGATAAAGGGAGGGACTAGTTCGGGGCTAAATTCATGGGAGTAAAATTCATAAAAGCAATGGCATGAAATTCATAGGAACCTTAAAACAATAGAGCAGCAAAGATCACAGGCGGCTCAGTCCGCAGTACAGCTGCTGGACTGGGTTGCATATATACAGGAACAAGCAAACTTAGTCCATGTGTTCCAAAACACACTTCCACCCCCCCTTGCTGTCTGCGTCAATCCGCAGAGCAGGGTCGGCTGGCGGCAAGAAGAGCTTCAGGCACACGGTTCTAGTCCTCATGGAGGTGGCGCTTGGAGACGGGCCGTGGGCTGGGAGGCAGAGTAATATGTCCCCCCCTAGTCCACAAGAGGGCCTTGGAGCGGTGTCCAGCAGCAAAGCGTCCATGGGGCCGGTCCAGGATCCGTACACATAATAACACATAAGCATAGTTCATAACAGCACAAGCAATAAAATAAACAAGGGCTAAAAATAGGGCGCCAAGAACAACCACTAAGGCAGAAGGAGGTCGGGGTTATAGTGATCCAAGCGGTAAGACAGCTGGAGTTGCTGGAGCTGTCGGCGGCTCCAACAGCCCAAATAAAGCAGTGAGGCACATAACAAAACTTGAAAGGCCAAAATAACAACGATCGGGTGCAAAGCCAAATTGTAAATTCCAGTGGCAGTGGGGCTCCAGCCAAAGAGGGTCTCCCAGCACGAATGCTCACCGGTGGTCTTAATCCGCTGGGCAAGATCCAAAATCTCCTTTCCGTTGTGGGACACAACCAAAGCAGTGGTGTCCCCGTCCCTCTGGATGCTCTGGAGGGTGCGGTGGAGCTGTGGGTGGGTCAGGAGCTCGTGGAGCAGCTCCAGACCGATGCCAAGGGAGACTGGCTTCACATAGCGATAGATGGAGGGTGCCACCAGGATCTCTTCTTGGGTCCAGACCGGTACCGTGTAGGTGAAGTCGCAGGCTGCCACCGAAGACAGGTTGCAAAAGCAGCGATTGACTCCCGGGATCACGGGCTTGAGCTGGAACGAGTTCAGGACCACAAAGTCGCAGGCCGTTCGCACGCAGGCACATCCTTTCCCAAGGTAGACCACAGCGGAGCTGTTCTCTTGGACGACCTCAAAAGAGCACTCGTTGAGGGTGTTGACTTGCGGGGCTACACAGGGATGATGCGGTGCAAAGGCTTGGTCTTGGCAAATGAAGCCGGTCTGGTCTCGATGCTGGCACCCTTGGAGGCTGATGAGCTGCCATCCGGTCAGGGTGGCGAGCGTAGAGGACCTCGGTGTCGCTGACTTGGAGTCCCAGAGG
Source organism: Eublepharis macularius (assembly GCF_028583425.1). Taxonomy (NCBI): domain Eukaryota; kingdom Metazoa; phylum Chordata; class Lepidosauria; order Squamata; family Eublepharidae; genus Eublepharis; species Eublepharis macularius. Next base: position 67,579,272 of record NC_072801.1, on the reverse strand, counting down.
CACGACTGGGTACACGTGGAATGACTCGTGCGCACTGGCCGTTAATAAAAATAGTTTAAGCTCCTAGGTGGTCGGTGAGAATGAGGAATTTACAAGAGACCACCAGGATTCAAGCTCCAGTTCTATGGGTGACAATTTGGGCATAATCAATCTTTTAATTTCCAGGGGCAAGTGCCCGTCCGTGGCTTGCCGAATTAGCCCCATGGCCACAGCCTGATTTAATTGTTGGGCTTGCATACATGCCATGGCTATTGACACGTTGCGTTCAAAAGACTGTGTTCCTTTGAGCAGCAGAGAAAAATCTCTTTCAATTTGACTCTCCCAGTTAACTAAAATGGAGCTGATCTCATGTTGCCCATTCGAAATGGAATTTAGGGACTGCACCACCGGTTTACCTAAGTCGGAGATGCTAGTCGTGACATGGGCAAACTTATTAGCGAGAGTCTCAATGTTGACCGAATCCATGACTGCTAAGCCTCCGGCTGCAGGAGCAGTCCAGTCGGCGATGCTTCGTCTGGCACGCGAGAGAGAGGGGGAGGGATCGATCCACAGTTGTAGCCATGCATTCCAACCCTTGCTACCGGCCTCCAGATAGGGAGCGCACTGCGGCAGCCTCTGGGTTACATTTAGCTCAGCTAAGTCTATGCGGATCTCTTTTAAAGACATTTGCGGGCGGACTAGAACTCTCTCTCGAATGTCAGTTTTCAAAACATGGGAGCCCACTATATGCGTGCCGCCTTGGCTTAATTGTTCATTGCTAGCAATCAAAGGGTCAATTTGGATGCTGTGGGTCTCCTGGGTCCAGATCAGCAGGGAATAATTGCCTGGTTCATGAGTCAAGTTTACAAAGAGCAGCCCAAGCCGGTGAAATTTCTCTACTAGGGGCTTGGTTTGGCATTCGGGCGTCTGTTGACCCAGTATCCAATCGGGTGGGCCGTGTTTGGCTAGGTCTTCCTCTTTTACAATCCAGGTCAGGTTCTCCCAGCATTCTATAGCAAAGGAGAGAGCTGTGCCTGAAGGGGGCGTGATAATGACTGATGCAGACTCAGTGGTAGTAGTGCCTAGTAGGATGGTCATTCTAAAGGGGTCTCCTGCCTTCCATACTGCGGCCGACACTAAAATAACTTCACAGTATGGTCCGAAAGCCTCAGTGACAAATGGCGAGGTTTCGAAGTTGGCAGGGGTGGTATATTTGTCTACCACCGGGACTGCGGTGGGGGCTGGCCTGATGCGGGGAAGGAACATACATGGGATCGGAGCGAGTGGTGACACTGTGTCAGTAGGTGAATAGCATACTAATTCTTGGGACATGGTTTTCACTCCCACACATAAAATAACAAGCTCTGGGGGTCGGATCCACTGCTCTTCGCAGCTGCGGAAGTTAGTGCGATCCGTGGGGGTGGTCATGTTAATCTGCTGCACAACCTTGCAGACCATCATTTCGTTCCCTGCCAGGGTATTGATGCATCTCCAGTGGGGGTAGGGCATTAATTTGGACGGGCGTCCCTCTGTTAGGGTGCCTGCCAGCACGAGCAAACACAGAGTAGCCAGGTGCCTCATCTCCTGGCCTTCCTTTTCCTTTCTGTAGTGAAAAATATCCTGGGGAGACCTGCGGATATAAGTACAGGCTCCCTGAGTTTGTTGCAGCAAAATAAATGAAGTGAAGCAAGGGAAAAAGGGAGGGTGTTTTTCTGCCAGCACAGTATGTTAAGCGGGGTTCGAACGAGAAGTCCCAGGGGCACTAAGCGAGCCTTCCAGCTTGTTGCTCTGGGGAACTCCTGTGCGGGGGCTTCTTCCTATAGCATGTATATTTCAAGGGGGAACGTCTTTGCGTCGAGCAAGGGTTGGCTGTGCGTTAGGCGGGATTATGCAAACTCGCCCCAGGGGTCCCTGGGTGCCTAGACTATGTGGCCTTCAGGTGCCCCTTGCTCGGCGGCGGGCTATTTTTATTTTGCGGGCTGAGAGCTATCGGTCCAGCTCGGCCTGGCCTTGCTGTTTTGAAAGGAAAAAAACTAGAGAGCGGTTTCCATTAACTATAAGGGTTGCTGCAGACGGGGGCCCTCGCTTTAATTTTCAAAAATAGGCCTTCGTCATATATTTGCAGGACAACCAACCCTTGGAGGGACTCCCTCGGGAGGCCCCATTTTCTGGTTTAAAAAAGGTACAGGTACACCGGGCAAAAAGAAAAATATACTGAGCAAGAGAAAAATGCACTGAGCAAAAAGAAAAACACACGGAGCAAGAAGCATACAGGTCTGGGGTGCTTTTAGGTTGCCCTTACTTGGGGTGCCTGGCAGGGCTTCATTATATCTTCAATATGTCTCCCCCCCTTCTTTTCCCTTATACGGTACGGGCAAGGGAAAAGATATCAGTACGTGGGGCGAGCGGCTGCTGGCAGAAATGGCCAAAGTGGAGCCGAAGGTGCTCGGCAGCGTTTATCGAAAAGCGGCGGAGGCGGCCGAGATCTGCCGGCACCACTGGGTCTGGGTTATTCGGGGGTCATCTTGGTGTGGGGGATCCTGGCTATGTAAATGAGGCACGCTGCCCCTTGTGCGTAGCGAACGCACCCCAATAACATATTCCAGAGGGTACATATTTACAAAATACTGGCGGGTCTTTTACTTTTGCACTAAAGCGTACTAGATGGTGGCGCCGTATAGCAACTCACCATGACGAATATGAACATTAGTAAAAGAGGGATGTTGGGCTATCTGGGGGTTCTTTTCCAGGGGAGGCACGGCCCTCAAAGCCAAAGCCGACCATCATGCGAAAGCGTGGGTCTGGCAGGTGAGACCCCGAATCTACGTAGATGCGGGATCTTCACCAGCACGGCGGGTGAAATGTTTTCAAACAAAGAAATCACCTTATTTGGTGGTTTCAACGTTGGAAGACTGCATTCACTTTTGGGCTAAAGCCTCTCCAAACACTTTCACACACAGCAAATCTCTTTTGCCTGTGCAATTTTTTTCCGAACATGCGGCTTACAATCCAATTAAGAATCACTCTCGGTGGTGGTCCTATTTGGCTTTGATTGCCGTGTTTCCCCCTAGGGTCCCAACTGTGGGGCCCGCCTAATGAAGTTAAAGAATAGAACTGAAAAAAACTTTTGACATTCACATCTACATCTACATATTCTGCTGTTTCTTTTATACTAAGGCTACAAAAGTCTGGTCTAAGGGGACACAGGGTATCTCTGGCCCAGGGTGAAGGGACTTCTGGCGAATCACTGGGCAGAGGGGGGCTGGGCTGGCGGCTGTTCCCCCAGGATCGTACACAGGCGGGGCGGTTTGGAGCGGCTTCCCTTTCCATTCCTTTAATTGAGAGGCATGAAAGTATTTTAGCCAAGTGCCTCCTGTCTTCCTCTGGATGGCTACCTGATAGACGGCTGGAGAGACTCTTTTCGTGATTGGGACGGGGCCTTGCCATTTGGCGGCTAGTGAGTGTGCCTTCTGTGAGAACTTTCTATATAAAACGAGCTGTCCTTCCTCCCACTGCCTGGGGTTCCTGACCCATCCTAGTTTGCGGTCCATATCCTTCTGAGCTGTGCCTAACTTCTGGGCCACTTGCATGTGGACGGCGTGTATGGATGAGATGAGGTCCTGAACCCAGGCGTCATTAATTACTACGGGCTGCATATCAGAAGGGAGCTGCGTGTCTAGCCAGAAGGCTTCTGGGAGCTGCATTTTCCGTCCTGTCATGACTAGGGGTGTGCAAGCCAAAAATTTTCGGCTATAGCCGAAAGTAGAAAGCCGAAAGAAGATTCTCTATCGTTAAAGCCGAAAGCCGAAACAAGAATCTCTTTCGGCTTTCGACTTTCGGGATTCTTTCGGCATTATTTCGGCATTCTTTCGGCTTTTTTCTATGGGAAAATGCCTCCGTCTTCCAGGACGCCTGGAGGAGGCATTTTCCCACCGAATAAGCCCAAAATTGGTGGGGACCTTCCTCTAACCCTTCTCTAACAACCACCCAAGTTTCAGACAGATTGGACTTTGGGGGGCCATGTTATGGCCCCCCAAAGCAGGTCCCCCCATCCTCCCATAAGAAAGCGAAGGAGCAGCATATTGTTAGCATGCTGCTGCTCATCTTTCTTCATTATTTCCTATGGGGAAAAAATGAAGAGGCAGGCTTCCTTTGCCAGGGGTGGCATTTTGCATGCAAAATGCCCCCTTACCCTCAGGGGCCCTTCTCCCACCCCTCCTCCCACCCCCCACCAAGGCTCAGCCTGCTCCCACTTGGGGGGGCCATTTCATGGCCTCCCCAAGTAGGTGCTCTTTTCTCTACCACTGACAGCTGGGGGAGGCTTGTGTTGCCAGGGGTGGCATTTTGCATGCAAAATGCCCCCCAGCCCTCTGGGGCCCTTCTCCCACCCTTCCTCCCACCCCCCACCAAGGCTCAGACTGCTCCCACTTGGGGGGGGGCATTTCATGGCCTCCCCAAGTAGGTCCTCTCAGCCCCTAAAGTCCACCCCTTACAGCCCCACACAAACCCAATTCCCCCCAGCTGCCACACACAGACCCAAATCCCCACATTAGCCCCTCACAGACCCAAATCCACCCCCACCTGCCCCACACCCATAACCCCAGGAACAGGCTGGCAAAGGCCAGCCCTCTCCCTTTGTTCCCTATGCTGGGAACTTCTAAACTCTCTTTCCCTGGGCAATTCTGCACAGCCCAGGGGTGCCACAATGGTGGGCACACTTCTGAGTGCCAGCTGGTCCCTGTGAAAGAGCACCTGAACCACAGACACCCTCCCTCAAATTCCCCCACCACCTACAGAGATGGCTGGCCAGCCAGCCCCATTGTTCCCTATGATGGGAACCAACTGCACAACAAAGAATAAAACAAGAACAACACAAAATAAAGTTTTAAAAAAATTATTTTCTCCCTTCCAAAGTACAAGTAGGCAAAGCATTATGACACATTACACCAGCAGTCCCCCACACAGAAAAATTAAAACAAAACTCACTTAACATCAGAGAATCACAAAACACGATTCCTGTCAAAAACACTTTATTTCTTGAACAGCTTTAGGTTACACAGCAGGGGGGAACACCAAAGGGCATGGCAGCACTATCTTACACAAAAATAACACAACTCACTTAACATCAGAGAATCACAAAAGCACAATTCCTGTCAAAAACACTTTATTTCTTGAACAGCTTTAGGCTACACAGCAGGGGGGGAACACCAAAGGGCATGGAAGCAGTATCTTACACAAAAATAACACAACTCACTTCACATTAAAGAATCACCCCAAAAAATTGCTGTCAAAAGCACTTTATTTCTGTAACTGCTTTAGGTTACACAGTAGGAAGGCACCACAGAGAAGGAAATCAGTGTACTACACAAAAATAACACAACTCACTTCACATCAGAGAATCACACAAACACAATTGCTGTCAAAAACGGTGAAGTGGGTTGTATTATTTTTTGTAGTACATTGCTATCATGTCCTGTTGTGCCCTCCTACTGTGTAACCTAAAGCTGTTCAAGAAATAAAGTGTTTTTGACAGGAATTGTGCTTTTGTGATTCTCTGATGTTAAGTGAGTTGTGTTATTTTTTTGTAAGATAGTGCTGCCATGCCCTTTGGTGTTCCCCCCTGCTGTGTAACCTAAAGCTGTTCAAGAAATAAAGTGTTTTTGACAGGAATTGTGCTTTGTGATTCTCTGATGTTAAGTGAGTTTTGTTTTAATTTTTCTGTGTGGGGGACTGCTGGTGTAATGTGTCATAATGCTTTGCCTACTTGTACTTTGGAAGGGAGAAAAAAAATTTAAAACTTTATTTTGTGTTGCTCTTGTTTTATTCTTTGTTGTGCAGTTGGTTCCCATCATAGGGAACAATGGGGCTGGCTGGCCAGCCATCTCTGTAGGTGGTGGGGGAATTTGAGGGAGGGTGTCTGTGGTTCAGGTGCTCTTTCACAGGGACCAGCTGGCACTCAGAAGTGTGCCCACCATTGTGGCACCCCTGGGCTGTGCAGAATTGCCCAGGGAAAGAGAGTTTAGAAGTTCCCAGCATAGGGAACAAAGGGAGAGGGCTGGCCTTTGCCAGCCTGTTCCTGGGGTTATGGGTGTGGGGCAGGTGGGGGTGGATTTGGGTCTGTGAGGGGCTAATGTGGGGATTTGGGTCTGTGTGTGGCAGCTGGGGGGGAATTGGGTTTGTGTGGGGCTGTAAGGGGTGGACTTTAGGGGCTGAGAGGACCTACTTGGGGAGGCCATGAAATGCCCCCCCCAAGTGGGAGCAGTCTGAGCCTTGGTGGGGGGTGGGAGGAAGGGTGGGAGAAGGGCCCCAGAGGGCTGGGGGGCATTTTGCATGCAAAATGCCACCCCTGGCAAGACAAGCCTTCCCCAGCTGTCAGTGGTAGAGAAAAGAGCACCTACTTGGGGAGGCCATGAAATGGCCCCCTCAAGTGGGAGCAGTCTGAGCCTGGGTGGGGGGTGGGGGGAAGGGTGGGAGAAGGGCCCCTGAGGGCTTGGGGGCATTTTGCATGCAAAATGCCACCCCTGGCAACACAAGCCTCCCCCAGCTGTCAGTGGTAGAGATTAGAGCACCTACTTGGGGAGGCCATGAAATGGCCCCCCCAAGTGGGAGCAGGCTGAGCCTTGGTGGGGGGTGGGAGGAGGGGTGGGAGAAGGGCCCCTGAGGGTGAGGGGGCATTTTGCATGCAAAATGCCACCCCTTGCAAAGGAAGCCTGCCTCTTCATTTTTTCCCCATAGGAAATAATGAAGAAAGATGAGCAGCAGCATGCTAACAATATGCTGCTCCTTCGCTTTCTTATGGGAGGATGGGGGGACCTGCTTTGGGGGGCTATAACATGGCCCCCCAAAGTCCAATCTGTCTGAAACTTGGGTGGTTGTTAGAGAAGGGTTAGAGGAAGGTCCCCACCAATTTTGGGCTTATTCGGTGGGAAAATGCCTCCCCCAGACGTCCGGGAAGACGGAGGCATTTTCCCATTGAAAAGCCGAAAGAAAGCCGAAAGAATCCCAAAACGTTTCGGCTTTTTTCTTTCGGCTACCCGAAACGTTTCGGCATTCCCCGAAACGTTTCGGCATTCCCCGAAAGAAGCCGAAACACTTTTGTTTCGGCATTCTTTCAGCATTCTGAATGCCGAAACGCACATCCCTAGTCATGACCATATGGGGCGTGAGCCCGTGAACTGCGGTGGTGCCTCTGATGGCCATTAGAATTATAGGGAGTTTTTCATCCCAGTCTCTCCCGGAGGAGCGAACCATCTTGCGGAGAGCCTCCTTGAGGGTCCGGTTGGTTCTTTCTATGGCGCCGGAAGCCTGGGGATGGCCGGCTATGTGAAAGCGTTGTTGGATGCCTAACGCCTTGCAAAGTTCCTGGGTTACTTCTCCAATGAAGTGTGAGCCCAAATCGGAATCCATGACTCGTACAGTGCCCCATCTCGAAAACACATTATTGAACAGTAGTTTGGCCGTGGTGGCTGCAGTGTTATGCTTACACGGGAATGCCTCGACCCATTTACTAAAGGGATCTATGACAGTGAGACAGTAGCGATTGCCGCGGGGAGTGGGAGGAAGGGGACCGATAAAGTCAATCTGTATACGAGCCCAGGGTCCATCAATTCTCTGATGCTGGAGGGGAGCTCTAGGTCCAGTCGGGTCTGCATTGACCATAGCACAAGACAGACAGTTGTCCACCCATTGTGCTACTTCGGTACGCATGCTAGGCCACCAACCAACCTCTTTGACCCTCTCCAGAGTCAGATCCTTGCCTCGGTGTCCCTGCTCATGGACAAACTGAATCAGGTCGGCCCTGACTTCCAGTGGCACTACCCAGTGGCATTCACCGGCTGCATCTACTGCCCAAACTATGCCTTCCTCTTCTCGGATCATTAGTCTTCCTGTCTGATCTCTTCCTGCGGCTAGGAGGTCAGCTACTTCTGGGTCAGATATCTGCAGTTGTGCTAGGTCCAGTGTTCCTGCGATTCCCTGAGCCTGGCTGCGGGCTTGTGCCCGGGTGGTGACAGGGTGGAGGGGACAATCGGTGGCTGGCTCCGGTAAGGGAGCATTTTCTGTGGCGGCTGCCTTGGCTGCGAGGTCTGCCTGGTCATTCCAATAAGCGGTCTCTGAGTTTGTCTTTTGGTGTCCTTTGACATGGGTAACCTGTGTTGGGCCTGTGCGGGACTGAAGGAGCGCGGCTACTTGCTGCCATAGCTGTAGGTGGGCTACGGGTTTCCCATCACTAGCTCTCCACCCCTGATTCTGCCACACCGGGAGCCAGACCGTGGCGGCTTTGGCCGTCCAATCCGAGTCTGTGTAAATGGCAAGTGGGCTTTCTGGGGGCTCAAACTCAAGCACTGCCAGAAGCGCTTGCACCTCAGCCGCTTGGCTGGAATGGGGGCGGGCTGGACCCTTTAGAGTGCATGCGTCGCTCACTCGCACAGCGCCGTAGCCTGTCCGAGGGGAGCCTCCAACGTGAAAGGAGGAGCCGTCGCAGAACCAGCATGTGAAGCCGTTCAGTCGGGCTTCCTCTAGCAGGACTCCCCAAGTGACTGGCCAAACAACTTGCGGTGGCGGGTCCAGGGGGCACTCGTGCTCGGTCCCGGTTACTAACAGGCCATAGGGAGCTGGTGGCTCAGTGGTTTCCTTTTTAAATTCTACTCCACGGTTAACCAGGGCCAGGGTCCACTGTGCTGTGCGGGCGTTTGAGACTTGTCCATCTTGTATTTTTCCAGACAGAATATATTTGAGGGGCGTGTGGGTGGTCTGGACTATCGTGCGCGAGCCACCTATAATAAATTCCCAATGGGTCAGACTCCAAACTATTGCAAGGCAAGTCTTTTCGCATGGGCTGAACTTGGTCTCTACTGAAGTTAGGTTACGAGAGGCGTAGGCTACTACTCTAGCGGCTCCCGCTTGTTGCTGGGTGAGCGTGGCTCCTATGCTCTTGTCTGACACGGCTAGCTGAATAAAGAATGGCTGGGTGACATCTGGATGGGCTAGAGCCGGGGCTGCGGCCAGGCTGCGCTTCAGTTCTGCTAAGGCTGTCTGTTGATCCGGTCCCCACTCCCAGGGAGTGTTCTTCTTAAGGAGAGCATAAAGGGGGCGAGCCTTGTCTGCAAAGGACTCGATGAAGTCTCGGGAAAAGTTAAAAGTTCCTAGAAGGGCTCTGAGGGAGGGGACATCAGTGGGTGCAGGCAGCTTGGAAATGACCTCCATTCGCTGGGCGTCCGGGGTGCGACCCTCGGGTCCCAGGGTCAGACCCAGGTACTTGACGCTGGTCTGAACCAATTGAGCCTTTTCCCTGCTTGCCTTGAACCCAGTTTCGCGGAGGAGTTCCAGGACTTCCCTGGTGATTTGGCGGGCTAGTTCTTCCGTAGGGGCGTGGACTAAAATGTCATCCACGTAGCTCAGAACGTGGGGCCTCGAGGAAGGTTGGAGGCGTTCCCACATCTGAACCACATGGGCGTGACAAATGCTAGGGCTGGAGTGGAATCCCTGGGGTGTCCGTTTGAATGCGTATTGCTGGCCGCGGAAAGTGAACGCGAACTTGTACCAGCAAGACTCATGCAACCGGATGGAGTGGAAAGCGTTGGCCAGGTCTATGACCGAGTAGAACCGGGACCCAGCGGCAATGGCCGTCAGGATCTCGTTGTACTTGGCCACAACCGGGGCAACTGGAGGGGTGGTGGCATTCAGGGCACGGAAGTCGACCGTCATTCTCCAGGTCACTCCATCTGCTTTCAGTACTGGCCACAATGGGGCGTTGCAGATGGACTGCATCAGGAGTATGACGTCCCACTCAAGGAGTCCTTCTATGGTCTTGGCTATCCCTGCCTCGGCCTCGGCTGGGTACTTGTACTGTCTTTGGGGAGGGGGGTCCTTTCCTTCAATCAGGACGCAGGCGTCCTTCACTATCCCACACTCGGCCTTATCTGTCACCCAAACTTCGGGAAAGTCCTGAACCCAGGGGTCTCCTGTGATGGGGGCGAGAGGAAGGGGGGCCTTAAGGGCTGCACATCGATGGACTGCATTGACAAAGTCTGGGCCTCCCGGGATGCGCCACAGGAGCCCGTTTGCTAAGTCAATGGTCAGTCCCTCGGCTCGGAAGAACGGCATACCCAAAAGTCCATCATCTTCTCCCCGGTTTGCGCATGCCGAAATCCTGGTGGCCAGGTTCCCAACGGAGAGGGGGATATCCTGCCAGACCGGGGATTCTTGCATGCCGCCTCCGAAACCGGCGAGCTGCATGGTAGTAGAGGTCTGAGTTCCCTTTGTGACTAAGGTGGGCCGGAGTATATTAAGTGAAGCTCCGGTATCTATGAGGAGGGTGGCAGGCTTCTTCTTTTCCCCGGGAGTCCCAATCCCTGCCTTCACTGTCGGTCTCCCCCATGTGTCCGGCTTTAGTTTGGCAACTATGCCCACGGAAGGAGACTGGGACTCGGGGCGACCCTATTCTGATCCTGCGCCCTGGTCTGTGAAAGTGGCACTTCCTCTGAAGGGGTTGTTGGGGCTCGGGCGTTCCCGGACCGCAGCTATCGGGGGACTCGAGAAGGTAGGGTCTGGCGGTAAAGGGGGCGCCGACGGGGGTACTGGGGGCTGCTGCTGGTCTTCCCACTCCATGATCGCCTTCATCAGAACGGACGTGGGCTTCCCATCAAATAGCTCCATGTTCGCTCCAATGTTTTTGAGGCGCATCCAAAGTTCCCAACGGAGGGAGTCCCTGGACTGGGGCGTGCTGCCGCGGTCCCGGTAGCCCTCGTGGTCGCCCTGTGATGCTCCCCAAGCGTTAGACTGATCTGGAGGTGGGTAGACCTGATGGTTGTACGGGTGCGATGCTCGAGAGTGAGAAGGGGCTAGGGGCGCATCCTGCGATCGGGGCTCGTGGGGTCCCTGCTGGGAGGAGGAACCATAACTCGGGGTGGGTGCAAAGGAAACTCCCGAGCGGTAGTCCCTTGGCCCTCTCCCCCGGTTGAAACTGCTACTCCTTCCCCTCAGGATTCCTCCCCTTGCCTCCGAGTACGAGTTGCGTCCCGGCGGTCGGTACTGGGAGTGGGGGCCATGGTTGGCATAAGTGACTGCACTTATCGGCTCGCTCTCCTTCCTACGGGAGGCCGGGGACTTCGCATGGCGGATGGCGCCGGTTTCTCGCAACAGGCCGGCAATGCTCCTGATGCGAGCTTCCAGGTCTCCCCATGAGATGCTCCCGGGCTCTACTCCTGCCAGGGCCAGGCGAGTGGTGCTATTGAGACCATCGATAACAGCTCTTCTGAACTCCAGCTCATCGAAGTCGGGGACATCGCTGGCGTCCAAATCTACTTCGTCTGCTAGCTCAGCAAGAAGCTGCTTTCGTGCTAAATATGCCTCTGGGTCCTCTCCGGGTTTTTGAGACTCTGCAATGTACAGAGCCTTCAAACTCTTAGTGGGCCATAGGAATGCGCACAACTCTTTGATGGACCCATACTGACTGCGGGTGGCTAACTTTCGATTAGAAACGTAAGCATTAAGGGCTGTGACTATTTCGGGGCTGGCGCCAGTTGGGCCACATCGGAACCACTAGCGGAGGGCTGGGAGGTGGTCACATGGGTGAACCACTGGATAGCCGTGTCTCGGTTTAGGGGTCCCATACGATCTGCTATGGCTTGGAGCTCATCGGGCCTCCAATTGCGAGTCTCCTTAACGACCCGGTCTGTCTTTCTGCCGTCCTCGTCCATGGATACAATTTCTTTGGTAGCTATCGGATGGAGGGGCTGTGGAGCTTCCTCGGGCTGAGACGGAGAGGATGACCAGTTGTCGGTACTACCTTCGGGGAGGGCCAAGAGGGCTGCGGGATGCACGGCGGAGATTACGGCCTGCTGCATCCCCAGGTGCTGCTTTAGGGCCTCTAGCTCCCTCTTACAAGCGGAGTGGTCTGCTGCGGCTATCTTTGCAACTTTCTGCTCTGCCATGAACTGGGCAGCATGGGTTAATTTTGCAATTTTCTCCTGACCTTCAATTACTGCATGCTCAGCCATATCGGCACGAGCGGTGGCTACTTCAGCCTTGTGCTGGGCATCTTGGAGGGCAGTGGTTATTCCCTGCTTCTCCAGCATGAAATTAACGCGTTCTGAACGCCACTCGGCTGCCTTTTCCTCATACTCTTTCTTCTCCTTCCTTAACTTTTCTATCTCCTGTTCCTGCTCTTCTTGAGCTGCTTGTAGCTTATTAATTAGGGACACGCTGTCCTGTAGGGCGGTGAAAAGTGCCCAAGCTCCATATCTGTCTTTTTTGCTTGACCTAGGTTTCTCCTTTTCACAAAAGTCTTGGAAGGCGCTTCTGACTATTTGGAGCGGGTCGGGTCCCTTGAAGGAACCGGCTTCCCAGGGGCAATCTCCCTTCTTAACTAGCCACTTCTCCAGGCGGGGCACGGTGGGGGCTGCCCGGTACATCTTTCCTTCGTTTAAGGCTGATCTCGGGGCGGTTAAAGAGTAGATCAGCGACACCAGGGGTGGGGCGATTGAAGCTCCCTATAAGTTTTCCCGTCTAGGGGCCGTTCGGAGGTTATTTCCCTTCGGGTCCTCGGGGATTCTTACACTGGATTCTTAGGGGTTTTTAACAACTTTTTCCTCTCTATGTTCCTTCGGGAGGTTTATCCTTCCCTCCGGTTCTCAAGGATTTTTAAACTGGGTACTACACAGGTTTTTACCAGGGGCTGTATTTAAAGGGTCCTACTTTTAGGTTTGCAAGGGTATATTTAAGGGTTCTACACTCGGTTCTTCTCCACCGGGGGAGAAGGAGAAATTCCTATTCCCGTTTCAAGCTTGCCTACAAGCCACGGGACCAGGAAAAGTTTACTGGCTCAGAAGGTGCTCCCAAGCTCTCTAAGCCCAAGAACCAAAAACGCTCAGTGCTCCCAAGCCTCTGCTCAGAAGCTAAAGCTCAGGGGTCTCCCAAGCCTATACTCGGAAACCAAAAAGTGTCCCCAAGCCTCTGCTCAGGAACTGCTACTAAGGGGGTCTCCCAAGCCTCTGCTCAGGCAACCAGAAATGCTCCCAAGCCTCTGCTCAGAAACTGAAGTGCTCCCAAGCCTCTGCTTAGAAGCCAAAATGCTCTCAAGCTCTCTGCCCAAGAACTGTACTCAAAAGGTCCCCAGGCCTCGCGCTCAGAGACAAACGGTTAAACTGTCTCCAAGCCTCGACCAAAAGACTAAATGCGCTCAAGGACTGCCTCTGCAAGTCTCCAAGCAAAAATGCCCAGGAGTAAAGCTTACTGTACTCCCAAGCGAGGTGCGCTCAAGAGTTCTAACAACTCCCAAGCAAAAGTGTGCCCAAGAGTCCCACTGACTCCCAAGAGAGGTGCGCCCACGAGTCTGACTTAAAACTCGCAAGCGGAAAGGCGCCCAAGAGTCTACCTTAAAACTCTTAAGCACGGTGCGGCCGGCTGCCGCGGGGCTTCAGGAACCTGGCTTCAGATTCCCAAAGCTAAACTAAAACGAACGGACTATCGATCCCTTCACGTTTCCTCCGGAGCGGGGATTGAAGCCTAAGTGCTGGCAGGAACGGGGTTTGGACGGACTTAGGAGAGACGGGGGAGGGCGGAAGAGAATTTTATATGTGCTGCTTCAGGAAGTATATATATGCGTATATATCTAGAGCCTACTTCTGGGATCCCACCCACATAGACGCGTTTAGGCGGCCCGGAAGGTGGCCAGGAACTTTACCAGTTCAGAGGTCCTCACCCACAGTACACCGGTTATAACGGCTGGAGGGCCTCGCGGTGCACCACAAAAGGCAAGTAGTCCAAAGCTGGCTGAAGGAGGAAATGGGGAAAAAGCCAACCCACAAGATAGAAATGCTCGCTAGAGCCACACACACTCACACTTTTAATTCCCTGAGCTAAAATTGCGCTCCTTACACAGAGGTCTGGAAAATTTTCCTCTAAGTCAGTTCGCTGAAGACATGCGTGTCGACTCACGTGCATTCACACGAACTGGGTTATGCCCGCATTCTCCACCAGTAAACTGTTACCAGAACTGCTCTTTATTATAATGGGGAATTAGCTATAGCAGTCTGTAACTTAAAATTAAGCGCGGATCATAACCTATGTATACGGAGGTCCCGATCCCAGACACTCTAGTGAAAAAGAGGCAGACTACAAATAGGTTCAAACACGTGTATTGTCTAACAATGTGGCGTAAGCCTGAACTTGCACAAGCATACAAGAAACACACAAGATCTAGGAAGCACAGAGTATGAAATACAGAGACGTTCGCATTAGCTGGTTCCCAACGATGATAGGGGGAATACTCACTTATCCTGAAGCGAAGCAGAGACACAGCAGTGAGGGTGGCCCAATGCCAGCACTGGGACCACAGACGGACAGCGAGGGGTTCTGGATAGGATGGCACGCGCGCCATGCGGTCTGAGAGGCCGGCTTAAATACCCCAAAACGTACCCTGGGGCTGGTGCTGTACTTGGTGGTTCTCACAGATTAAAACAAAGGGTCTAATGGGCTACTGAATGGCTTAGATGGGCCACTTTAGTAATCAGATTGTGATAAGTGACACCTCAGGAAGAGGGGACAAAAGAGGGAGGGGGAAATCCAAGTGGGCTGAAAGGATGTTCCAGCGGACAGGGCTTGTCCTGATGTCATCAGCTCTGGAATGCGGAGGTTTCTTTGAGATGCATTCTCTAAGTGCTTGGGATGGTCGGCACTTAGTTCCTTCTCCGGGGCGGCTCCTAAGATATGCAGAGCGGGGCGAGGTACTCTCGCTGCGGACGTGGTGTGCCCGCTTCGCCGAAATGGCTTCCCAAAGCAGTCTTCTTCCCAGGGTCTTCTGGCTGCCTGAGAACATGGATGCCGGCTGGGCATAGCTGGGGCTGGTTTGCAGGCTGCCCGGTAGCGAGGGCAAGCTCGGGGACCGGCCCGCGGGAGGCTCCAGGCGGGAACTGACCAGGGAGCGCCTAGCCAGGCTCGCTGGAGGTTTCCCCGGCAGGCGCCCGGCTGCTAGCAGCGGCTTGGGCCCATATGAGGCAGGCTTCCATGGAGGCAGGGGGAACAACACTTAAAACACAGTCCAAAGCAGGGAACAGGCACGGTCCGTGGCAGATGGCAATGCAGGCACGGGGCATACTTGTAACACAGTCCAAACATACACTGGGAAATCCAGATACAGGTCAGGGCAGGGTTGCCCAGAAAAAGAGTCCTTTGTGCAGTTAACCAAACATGGAGTCAGTAAACTACACAGTCTGTTGTAGCAGCAGGGTAATCAAACAGCAGGCAGGAAACTGACACGTGTATCAGAACACACACGTGCAGGGCAATCTTCGGTGTAGTAGTAAAACAGTAATGCAGGAAACTTTAACACAGTTCATAGCAGGCTTTAAAGCAGGAGAGGGGGCCTACTTGGCAACACTGAGGAACGCCTTTGTCCAGCATGTTGCTGTTGTTCAACTAAGCGCACTTCTTGCATGCGGTTTTCTACTTCACAGGTTAACTGAATCCACCCCAATAACGTGGGAGGATTATCTTGCATGAGGGCTCTATCCAGCAACTTAGGATTCATGCCTTGTTTGAACAAAATTATTTTAGTCGATTCCTCACACCTTGGGCATTTGGCGGCAAGCTGTCGGAATTTTGTAACATAGTCTCTAGCCGACATGTTACCTTGCCTAATGGACTGCAATTCTGTTCGAGCTCTTGTTTCCTCTAAAGGATCTTCATATTGGGCTCGTAGTGCATCCACTATCCCTTGAAGAGTATTTAACTCAGGGGCACCTATATCATAAAGACCTACATACCAGTCTGCAGCTTTTCCTTGGAGACGGGATCCCAAGTGTTCAATTTGACTGGCTTCATCTCCAAATAGGTGTCCCCACCGATTAAAAAACTGCAGAGCTTGCACGAGGAAAAATCCCAATTTGGAAGGATCCCCATCAAATGTGGCTTCCAACTTTACCCAGTCCATTGGTAATTCTTGCGGTCTGGCCGCTGGTGCAGGTACCTGATAGTAGTCGATCGGTACGGGTTGCGGCTGGGGTTGGAACGGAAGTTGTTGGAGCCTTGGTTGAGGTAGATGTGGAGGAGGACCCTCCGGAATTGGTTGTAGCGGTGCGGGTCCTCTCGGCGTGGGCAACATCGGTACAGGTTGTAACGGTGCCGGCTGTAGTGGTATTGGTTGGACAGGTGGCGTACCTCGTGGTGCAGGCAGCAGCGGAGCCAGCAGCAGTTGGGGACGGGGCGTCCCTCTTGGCGCGGGTAAACGGGGCGCTGGTTGTAAAGGTGTTGGGGGTTCTCTCGTGGTACTGGCTGCAGCGGCTCGGGTTGCAACGGCACAGGCTGTAATAGGGGAGGAGTCTCTCTGGGAACCGGTTGTCTTGGGACCTGTGTTCCTCTGGGCCCAGGCGTTCGTAGCGGTCGAGGAGTGGTCCCCCTTCCAATCGGTCCCAGTAGTGGAGAGAGGCGCGGAGTGGTACCCCTTTGTAATGGCGCCAATAGTCTCGGCAGAAAAGGTTGCCCCCCTCCTTGGGATGTTGTTGGTGGTGTGGTGGTGGGAGGCTCTCCCGGAGGACGTTCAGGTGTACCTCTCGGGGTTGTCGGAGGTCCCTTTATAGGTACTCCCCCATCGGTCCCGTCCTCTTCCACATCTGTATCTGGGTCAGGATAGGGATCCTCTGGTTCAGGACAGGGGTCCTCGGGTTCCGGGTTCGGATCCTCTGGTTCATCGGGTTGTTGCGGGATAACCTCTACTGGAAGCGGCTGGCCTGCTCCCAGCTCCGTCCTGGGAATATACTTCTGTAAGTTAGACAGGCTCTGTTGCAGACCTGCTGGCAGTTCCCGATTTCCTTCGGAGGTCCCAACCATGAGTACAGACAGTAGGTGAACTGCATGGGCCAGACTCTCTTCCATGCTTGTCAGCCTTTCCTCTAAGATTTGTACATGACCCATATTTCTCTCAGCGGTTTCGTTATCAGTATACTGCTGAGGTGGTTCCTCGGCGGCTTGCGAGGTATCCACATATTCAGCGCCTGGTTCAGCACAGGCTGCCCCGGGCCAAGGTCTTATTTCCCCCATGCCTTGGGCCCCTGCACCTTGCTCTTCTTGGGACCTTCCCACCAAGATCCCTTTCACCAGTTCCGTGACCGCTGAGATTCCAGCGTCAATTGCTATGGTTCTGCTTTGCAATTGTATCCACGTGTGTTCACTTAGGTCTTGTTGCCCTGTCCACAGGGTAACTTCTGCATAGTCCCAACTTAATACATCGCGACGGGACGTTTCCCACTCCAACCGGTCGGCTTCTCTGTTCCAGTAGTACCATGGTTGGTTACTGGGTTGCTCAGCAATTGCTTCTAAGCTCCGCCGGCCATCCATCGGGGATTGCATAAACACTGTACTCGCCCTTCGTTCTCTCGTTTCCCGCGGCCTCGCACCCCACTGCGTTGGAGTCGGCAAGGATAGCAACGGATCTTCTTTGGCAGTTGGCCGGGTATCCGTTTTACTGGGAGCGAGAGTATAAATTGTAGTAACAGAAGCTCCTGTCCTGCTGGGCACAGGTCCTTGAGCTTCCAGTCCTTGAGGGCTGGGGGAGGCATATAGATCGAAAAAAGGGTTCCTGGTGGGAACAGCTTTGGTATCCATCTTCTCCAGCTTAGGCATTGGAAAAATGGGATTCGTAACAAAATGTCAGAACTGTGGCTAGATAATGTCCTTACTCCAGACTACCTTATGCAATCAGACAAAAGCCCGTTGTTTTCAAAAGTTTACTGAAGAAAGAATTCATTATAGTCCACGGGCCTGAATACAATATCCAGGCTGGTACACGTGTATTGTTACGAATGATAGGTAAAGCTTGAGCTACAAAGTATCAGAACCCAGCAGGCCCATCCTCCCCCCATAGTTCTCAAAACAATCCCTTTGAAGCTGAGAAAGCGAAAGTTTCCCAGGGCTGGAGAAGCGATAGCCAAAACAATCTTCTTCCGTGCGATATCTGCTGGGAACGTCTTGGCACCTGTGAAGAAAGCACTTAGCATACTGAAAGAGTTAATATGGAGTCTCTTTAGTTACAAACATACACTTCAATCCTGACAGAAACAACTCCAAAGACGCATGGGGAAAATGTATAGAAGAAAGGAAAGGAGGTTATTTTTTATGAGTGTCCCCCCCCCTCCCCAACATACACATAAGATTGCAAATGTACTGTGGAAAGTGAACTTCACAAAAACTCCATTTAGCACTCAGGGGCATAAAAATGGCCCAGGAGCAAGACAAGCCATTTGGCTAGTGCGATGCTGGCAACATCCCAGAGGCCACTCAGCTCAGGTGACTCTTGGCCACCAATGAGTCTCTAGGTCCGAAGCCCACCTGAACATTCCCACTAAGTATCTGCTCTTGACAACACTGATTCTCATTAAGATTCCTGGTCTTAATCTGAACTGATAGACACTCGGTTTATTGTTACCACTCCAGCTTATCACAGAGATGTAGAGATAGAACATCCCCTAGTATTGCTGATACAACATGGCAAATAAAACCAATGGGCTGGACTGAATCAGCATTTCTGCTAGCGAAAAAGGGAGGCCCATCCAAAAAGGGCATGCTAGCAATCACGGGAATGGCATGAACAAAACCCGTGTGGGGTGGATGCTTTAATGAAGAGGGGACTGACAGAGACTAAGCAGAAAGATGGCTGGATCCAACCCAATCTGTGGTTTGGGGAAGGTGGCGTAGCATTGCAGGGTCAGCTGCCAACCCACATGTATAGTTTATGTATGAACAGACCCTGCCAATACCAACCACATATGCATAGGCTTGTCGGTATTGCTGACAACCTTATATATACAAAAACTGAGTTTAGGAACTGTACACATTAGGGTTCCCCAACCAAACCTGGCCACCAGTAGGAAGAGGGATGGGACATGAGGTAGAAGGCTGGTTGGGTGGTGGAATCACAGAATCATTGAGCTGGAAGGGGCCATACAGACCTTCTAGTCCAACCCCCTGCCCCATTCAGGATGAACCTAAATCATTTCTGACAAATATTCATCCAGCCTCTTCTTGAAAACTACTAGTGAATGGGAACTTCGGGTCCTATCCTTTTCTGCCAACTGGAACAGCTCCTTGCCCTCCTCTACTTGGCTGTGGAGAGTGTGGCCAAGTCACAGCTGACTTATGCTGACCTGTGCTAGGTTTTTCAAGGCAAGAGACTAACAGAGGTGGTTTGCCACTGCCTACCTCTGGAGAAGGGGCAGGGGGTTACACAGGGGTCAGCATCAGGAGTGTGATGATGTCACTTCTGGAAAACACCTGGAAGAAATGGCAATAGCTCTAGAAATCATCAGAATCTCCATGATAATCATGCTCACAACAGCAGTGAGGTTTTTCAAAAAAATCCCCACCATCACTTGAAGTGGTGGTGGGCCACAGAAGCTCAGAATGGGGGATCCCCTGCTCCAAATGGGGGCTTGGCAGCCCTAGTATACATGACTCGGGGTGCCGCAACAGTTATTGCAGCATTCTAGGTCATGCGCCGATTCCCCAAGCATTAATTGTTTGTGGGTACGTATAGTCTCTTCGGAATGTCTGCTGAATGCATCTAGGCAGACCAGCAAGTGCAATATCTCTCTCCCCAAGTGTCCATTAAGCATATCATGTGGTGTAAACAGAGATACTTTCATCATCCATAAGAAGCCATCATATCCATTTATTTTACCCATTTGTATAGGGTGGGGAAGGGAAGGCAGCATGATATAACCCAGTCTTGTCAGATCTCAGATGCTAAGCAGGGTCATGGGAGACCACCAAGGAAGACTCTGCAGAGGAAGGCAATGGCAAACCACCTCTGCTTCTCACTTGCCTTGAAAGCCCCAGAGGGCGGTGCCATCAGTCAGTTGTGACTTGACAGCACTTAGGCAGGGGGAAATAGCTGGAAGGATAATAGTTAAGCAGCCCCCATTCCATTTCTCCATTGAATACTGGAGAAAACAAAGACCTAATAAGTTACTGGTTCTCTAGTGAGGAAGTAATTGGTCTCCAAAGAAATCTTGTTTTGATGGAAATCTATCCTGGGTAGACCAGGACCCAATGGGCCAGTTCATTTCTTGAATAAAACTTCAGCAAACCATTTCAACCAGAATAAAAGCACTTCAACCACTCAGCCATCCTGCCAAAAGAAAGCCGCCAGCGTAATCTCTGCTCTTTCCACCAAAAAGACCATATGCAGTCCCAGAGTGATACAAGGAATGAGGCCACAATGTTAGGTTGACTGCACGTTCCTGGCTGGTTTTAGGAGAATGCTGTGGACAATTGAGGAACAAAACTTTGGAGTACTACACAAAAGGAGCTGACATGTGAATCCAAGGAGAAGAGGTTTGCCGAGGCATCCTATGCGAAAAAAGATTTGTGAGATTGTGAAACTTTCGGCATCCCCAGCAGACCAAAGATGTTTGCTGGGTTAGTCTAGCAATGCACTTCTTTCTTTATTAGGAAGAAGTGGGAACTCAGATTTCATGGACACAGATTGGCTACGTCAGATCATCTAAGCCTGCATTCTTGCTCTGAACATTTTTAAGTATTCATTGTCGAAGAGCGTTCAAGTAAAAACAGGTAAACCATGTAAGGGGGATGAAGTTTTCCTTCCCCTGTTGTGATGCCCCATCAGTTCCACTCCAGTACCAGCTTCATTCTTTGCAAACTGACCCACCAATTAGAGACTTGAGTGCATGGGAAACTGTGTACTGTGTTGAAGGATACACCCTACCATCCGCCCTGAGCCCCCCTGTTTGGGGAGGGCAGACTCTAAATTTAAGACAATAAATAAATAAATATTATCACCACCATCCACAGCAAGAATCAGATAAAGAAGTTTTGCTTCCCACAGTTTGCCTTGTTGCCAATAAGATCTGTCCTCCAGAAGAAGTTGTACAGTGGGGCCACAGTGCAGAAGTTCTTGCTACTGATCTTCAGTGCTGAACCGCAGGGATTCCTGCTTCCTCCCCAAATTTTGACAAAGCCCTGAGTCTGAGGCCTCTGCTAGACGGAGCAGCACTTTGAAAGAAATGGAAAGGTAAAGAAATGGGGGATAAAATCAAGAAGACTGAAGTGGGGAAGGTACGGGGAGGGGGTTGAACGGATCCAAGAGAAAGGATTTGGGTTTCTTCAATGAAATCTGGATAGATTATTATAGACTGTTGACCCAAAGGGGGAGCAGATAACAAGAAAATTATTTCTGATAGCACGTCCCTGTCCTATACTGGATTCTGGGCAGTTTGTGTTAACAGCAGAATAGAATAGTTTCCTTGTTGAACAGAAGTTTTGATTAATACATATGAACGCATGAAGTTGCCTTATACTGAATCAGCCCCTTTGTCCATTAAATCAGTATCATCCACTCAGACAGGCAGCAGCTCTCCAGGATCTCAGGAAGAGATCTTTCACATCAGCTACTGTGATCCTATCCACTGGAGGTGCTGGGGATTGAACCTGGGGCCATCTGCATGCCAAGCAGAGGCTCTTCTACTGAGCCACAGCCCCTCCCCATCTTCAGATCGGGAAATTTCTGGAGATTTGGAAGGAGAGGGAGCTCAGAAGATATGTGATAGTATAAAGTCCGCTTTCCAAAGTTGTCACTTCCTCCAGAGGATCTGAGCTCTGAAGTCTGAAGATCAGTTGCAATTGCAGGAAATCCCCAGTCCCCACCTGGAGGTTGGCAACACTACTAAACAGTGGTTCTAATTGGCACTTATTGTAGGAGAGTGAAATCCCAGGGTTCAGCTATGCAGGATGACTTCTTGAATTTTCAAACACCCTTCTTTTCTTTAGACTCAGCAATTGCATAATCAAGGAGGGAAACAGGATATTCATGAGCTTTTACTTGATGAATTTAAAGCATTTGGTGGGGGAGTTGTTTTCCAGTGTGAAAATGCTGGGGGGGGGAGAGGATAAAAGTATTTTAAAAAGAAAGCATTGGTTAAAACATTGATTAGCTAGATAGGCTAACAAGTCAAACTAATGGTTTTTTTTTAATACTTCCATCTAAGCAGGTCTACTCACAATCCTTTTAAAGTCCACTCAATGGGGCTTACTCCCAGGAAAGCATAGGGTTGCAAGTAAAAGGTATCCCCATTTCTCCCCAAAGGACAAAATCAGGACTAAATAACAATTGTGTTTTCCCAGGAACAGATAATCGAAAATAAACTGGAACTTAGAGGCAATCTGAGCTCTAAAACCTTCTATCATTAACAGACTTGCTCAGATCCTGCAAACTGGAGGACGTGGCTTCTTTTATTGAGTCAAGCCATCTCCTTTTAGGTCTTCCCCTTTGCCTACTGCCTTCCACTTTTCCTAGCATTATTGACTTTTCCAGAGAATTTTGTCTTCTCATAATGTGACCAAAGTACAATAGCCTCAGTTTTGTCATTTTAGCTCCTAGCGAGAATTCAGGCTAGATTTGATCTAGTTGCCACTTACTTGTCTCTACAATATAATATGGGGGTAATAAAACAGGCCTGCTTCACGCAAAAAGTGCTATAAGGATCGCTCAATGTACTGTGAAGGAAAATCTGTATATCACTTCATATGCTCAATTTAAATAGGGCATTGTCTGTGTAAGTTTAACAAGGGATCCTAGAATGCTGCCATCTGGAGGAAGGGAAAGACATGGGCGTGTTTGTGTGTGAGACTTTCTGTGAGGTATTGCCTAGCAACAGGGAACAGGAGACCTGACTGGATCTCTGTGGGGTAAGGGAGCGAGAAAAGGCCCATGGGGATGACAGGAAAGATGGCTCCCTGGGAGAGCTACGCTACTTCTGTTGCATAATATTGCCATTTTCTGAGGAGCAATTCTCATGTGTGATCCAATCAGATCATAGACCACAGGAATTTTGTTTCTAAGCACCACTGTGAAACCATCCTCTGCCCCCGATTAAGGTTATCAAGCTCCAGATGGAGCCTGGATTTCTCCCAAAATGACAGTCTCCAGACTAGAGTATTTAGTCCCCTTGGAGAAAATGGCAACTTCAGAAAGTAGGCTGTATGGCATCCCATTCCTGCTAAGCATCCTTCCCTCTTCAAATTCTACCACAAAATCTCTAGGAATTTTCCAACCTGGAGTTGCCTCAAATGCCTGAGGGAGAAAGATCTTGGTACACCCCGCAAGGCTCTTTTGAGGCACAAGCAACTGCTTAGGAGAGCATGCCCATCAAGGAACATGCATCACAAAATGTGCTCAAGCCCTCCTGATTTTAAAGCTACTGTTTTCTCTTCCTCTACAGCAGCTAAAGCCAAGAGATATATGTGCTGTGCATCTATATCTCCCTCTCCATTTGAGACATACACTGAAGATATGGTTGGTGGCACCCAAATTAAATGTTGATGTCATGCCTATTTGATCCCATTCCAGGAGAAACTGATATAATAGGTAACTTTTCCTCACTGAATTCCACCCCCCCCCCAATATTATTATGACATGTAAATTAGTTCACTCTGCCAGGCTACTGAGAATCCAGGCCGAGCTACATTGAGTAGGAGAAATAGAGTTTCTTTAGCCTCACAGATCCAGAGGAGTTAGCCAGGTTAGTCTGTAGTTGTAAAATAGTAAAGAGTCCAGGAGCACCTTAAAGACTAACCAACTTTATTGTGGCATAAGCTTTTGAGAACCACAGCTCTCTTCTACAGATGCATCTGATGAAAAGAGCTGTGGTTCTTGAAAGCTTATGCTACAATAAAATTGGTTAGTCTTGAAGGAGCCACTGGACTCTTTACTATTTAACCGCACACTTTTTTATCAATAACAACAAATGTTTTAAATATGGTACTGGCAGGAAGGAAAGGGGGCAGGCTTGTGAGGAGGAAGGGTAGAAACAGAAACAGCCATTAGTGATTTGATACAGGGAGGTGAAAGAAAAGAGTCTTAGCACCCTTGGCTGAAATCCCTGCCCACCAGAGTATTTGCCCACAGCTTTTCTTAAATCGCATGCCTGCTTAGCATTTCATGGATTGGCAGACAATAGTTCCTTATGGTCTGTGCTGTTGACTTTGTGATTCCAGATGGAGTTGGACAATGGAACCAGAGTGCAGAAATTCATTCTGCTGGGCTTTGGAGTTGGGCAACAGGAACGGTTCCTGCTCCTCATCTTTTTCGGCATTCTCTATGTGATCACGTTGGCTGAGAACATCACCATCATCACATTAGTGGCTCTAGACACTCACTTGTCTCGGCTTCCCATGTACATCCTGCTGGGCAACTTCTCCTGGCTGGAGATCTGTTACGTGAGCACCACTGCCCCCCGGATGCTCTCTGACTTGACATCCCCTTATGGGATCATCTCCTTTAATCAGTGCTTCTTTCAGTTCTATATGCTATTTTCTTTTGGTGCCACTGAAAATTTCTTCCTCTCTGCCATGGCCTTGGACCGGTACTTGGCTATCTGCCACCCCCTTCACTACCCACAACTCATGACTCAAGAGTCCTGCTACAACCTTGTCATTGCTAGTTGGATCTGCGGTTTTATGGGATACGTCATCCCAGTGATTATGATGTCCAAGATGTCTTTCTGCGGCCCCAACATCATCGATCATTTTTTGTGTGATCCAGGTCCTATTCTGTCCCTGGCCTGTCCCCCATTAGGAATGGCCCCCATTGTTTTCCAAATTAGTGCAAATGTTCTTATTATGAGCAATGTGTTGTTTGCCATCCTATCCTATGCTGTCGTGATTCTCACTCTGATGAAACCCTCTTTCGAAGGCAGTCGTAGGAAGGCCTTCTCCACCATTTCCTTCCACATAGTGGTGGTGACCCTTTTCTATGGCTCTGTTGCAGGCATGTACTTAGCTCCTGACGGAGAAAATCAGAGAGAGATTGCTAAGGCGATAACACTTTTCTACACTTCTGCTACACCCTTTCTGAACCCCATGATTTATTGTTTGAGGAATGATCAGGTAAAGGAGGCATTACGAAGGTTGTCAAAAAGAAGGCTGAGATTGGGATGAGAAAGATAATAGTGTAAAAAGGGCAATGGAAAAAAGAAAGGAAAATCACAGTGTAGAAGAGGTAAAATGTATACATGTATGTGCAGTTGGGATCTAGTGGATCATATTTCTTCTCATTTTCCGCTCATTCTATTTTGGAGGCAGAAATGTGAAGCTAAAGTTTCAGAAAGAAACTTAATATTTGCCTTGCAGGAGTGGTTCATACGTCACTACATGGAAGTTTCCTACAAACTTCAAAAATCAGAATACAAGCCATAAAACAGTTATGGTAGAAAGCCACACACATGAAGTTAATCATGTCTCAGTGTATCGACATTTATTTGTAAAAGATATCAATTTGTTCACCTGCTCCCCTACAGTCCTGACAATTTCTTAAGATTTTATTCGAAAGCACCATTCCATGTGTCTTTGCCAGCTGAATTGAGATCCGTGTCTTCTTGGGACAGGATCTTCGCCCTAGTGACTCTTTGATTACAGGACTCTCTTTCCTGGAAAGCCAGCCTGATGCCATATGCATCTCTAGTCATTTTGGTACCAGGCGAAAATGTTGGCTTTTGAATAGCCTGGATGCAATTGGAAAGATAGCTTGCCCTAGATAGATGTTGCTAATATAGCATGTAAATATGATGAAAATCTCTTTCTAATCAGAGCTGTGATTTTGTTTTATGCATTGTTGTTTTATACATTGTCAGTCTTTTTATAGTGCTTTCACTGCTGATGTCTGTGCTGTTTTAAGATTTTGTTTTTATTGTTATATTGGTATGTATGATACCGATATAACAATAAAAACATAATCTTAAAACAGCACTGACATCAGCAGTGAAAGTACTTTAAAAAGACCGACAATGTACATTATTTAATGTATAAGAGTCCAGTGGCGCAGAGTGGTAAGCTGCAGTACTGTAGCCCAAGCTCTCATGACCTGAGTTCAATCCTGGCAGAAACCAGGTTCAGGTAGCCGGCTCAAGATTGACTTCCATCCTTCTGAGGTTGGTAAAATGAGTACCCAGTTTCCTGGGGGTAAAGTGTAGATGACTAGGAAAGGCAATGGCAAACCATCCCATAAAAAAAGTCTGCCAAAAAAACGTTGTGATGCGACGTCCCCCATGTGTCAGTATAATGACTTGGTGCTTGGACCTTTACCTTATTTAAAGTATTCTGGGGTTGAGATTTCAAATTCTGCTTTATGATTTGGTTGTTCTATGATCGTTAACCATGTGGGACACTTAATTGGAAAAGTGGATATTTTAAATAAATTAATTGTTAAACTAGATTTGATTTGTTAGATGCTTCTTGAGATGTACTATTAGAAATAAACAAGCGAGGGACCTGCAACATCCTTTTTCACTTTTCCCCTTCTCCCCTCCCAGCAGCCTCTCCTCTGTGGCCCCGTTTCGGGTTGCCACATCATTGCACAGGGGCCTGGAGTACTCTGGCACTTTACAGAGGGCTGATTTACTGCCCCAAATGGGCCCAATACAGCCCATTGGGGGGCCAAACTGGCCCACCATAAAGCACAGGAGCACTCTCGGGATGGTGTGATGACATCACTTCCCAGAAGTGACATCATCATGCCATTCCATGCTGCAGCAGACTGATTAGACATCAAAAAAGTGAGTGTCAGGTCCCCCACTCCTGTTGGGAGGGTAAGGGTACCTGGTAACACAAACTGGGCCATAGAGGAGAGGCTGTTGGGAATGGGGAAGGTGAAAGGGGAAAAAAGGAAGATGTTGCATGGGACTGATACTGGGGTGGGAAGATGATATAACTTCTGGGAATTGACTTTATCACACAGGGGCCAAGAGTAGAGATGGGCACGATTTGCATTACGATAGGAAAAAACCCACGATAATGGCGATCGTGTGATCGTGACCTGGTGGATCGTTATCGTCCATGGCCAACGATCCAGTAATTGGGAGGGACCTGGATCAGGGCGACCGGGCTCGGATCAGGTATCCAGACACTTAGGCGCCAGCAATCTATTCCTCTGGCAACGGAGCCAGGGGAATGCATGAGCTCTGTTTGCCCTCCTTCTGTTGCCCTGGAAACTCAAATGGAAGCCCAGCTTTCTTTGATCAGCAGGGCTTCCTTCCAACCACGGAGCAGCAAAGCAGTCGCCAGCTGGGAGAAGACACCCAGGGGAGGGAGGGGGGAAGGGGGTGTTCTGTAGCCATGGGCACTCCAATCTCATCCCTACAAACCCTGATAGGCAGCTCTGACGACCAAACACAGATGGCCAAACACAAACACAGATGCTGCCGGCATCACCCACCATTCCTGTATCACTGGGAACAGCAGGGCGCCCCTCCACTTTTGCCTCCATGATCCATGATCTATGGATCGGGAATGGGAGATGCTCGGTGTGGGTCATTAAATTGGGATCGTCGCCGGCACCGATCCACGATCAGCTTGATCGTTAATTTTTGGATCCTATGATGGCATGATGATGTCAGTTCTGGGTAGTGATATCATAGCGCAGGAGCTGGGAGTGCTTCTGAGATTTGCAGTAGGCCGATTTGGGCCTCAAACAGCCCCAAACTGCCCCCAAAGCCCAGCTGTTCCACCTATCTGACTTGGAGGTGTCAATACACAAGAAAACAGAGGCTTTGTTAAAGACTTCTTCTTTAGTGGGGGAAATTAGTCTCAGAAGAGTTCCTGTTTTGATAGGAAAAAGAACTACCCTCTATAGACAAGTTCCCAAGGGTCATTGATTTCTTGTATCTTTTGAACGAAGGGAAAAATAGCTTACAAACCATTGAAAACCAGATTCAAGCATCATATGCAATCTAGAATTGAACAAGCCACGGTCATCCTTTGATGCAGTCTCTTCTCCATCTTCTACCAAGACCCAACCTAAGTCCAAGGTAAGGTACACCCACCTCAAATTACAGTACTGGGTCTCCATCAAGTTCATAGCGAGTTAGAGAGCACTTCACCATGTGCCACATTAGCACAGAAATATGGATGATTACCCAAGCAAAAGGAGGCTGAGAGAAGAGACTTAAGAGGGAGGTTCCAAATGTGCCATTTCTGAAGAACAGGTGGACAGGAAACAAGAGGAGACAACAGATTGCTTCAAACAAACTAATATTGGTATCATGCTAGGGAAGATAGCTGAACACTCATAAATTATGAGAGAATTACACTCTTTGTTTGGATCACATAGTTTCAGGTAAATGGAAAGTAACCAAACAAGATTAAAGTCTGATCAAAGACATTCCATTTATTAATAAAGACGCATAGGATCCATCTACACCTCACTGGAAATTGTGCTATCACAATCGTTCACAACTCAATTTTCATGTGCTCGATCTTCATCCACTCACAAATAACCGCTTTTATGCAGCAATGGTGCAATATCCAACAGAGAGGATGCAGCCTTGGTAAAGACACACAGTTCTACTCCAAAGTTAGTTTCCTTCACCTGCAAACGCTATTTTTACATACAGTGGTGCTTCCTTCAATGACAGCTGCATACTCTGCATGGCAGATCAGCCGCACCATATCGACAGATGTTTTGTCCATTCTGAGTATCAAATGGAGCAGCTTCAGTTCACCATTAAACACTTCAGACTAGCTTCACTGTAAATTGGTTCTGTGTTGATGCAGCTGTCCAGTGGGATTATAGTGCCAGAAACTTTTCTGCTAGGCTTCAAAATCGGATCACTGCAGCTCTCCAAAACTGTGATGCAACATTTGTGGTGATGAGCCACAAATGGTTTGATGCTTTGACTAGAGGTCAAATGGATGGTTTGATGCTTTGACTAGAGGTACAGGAATGTGAATTATTACCAGGGCGAAGGAGTCTGAGGTGGGAACAACAGAGACATGCATGTGAGTGAGTGTGACTTTCCCAAAAAATCTATTTCCACAAACAAATATTGATAGTCCTTTTCAAATTTTGCACACAGAGAGAGACAGCAACAGAAGGGAAGAATGGAGAGGAAAGGTTATGCAGAGAATCATCATTTGTCAGTTGCATTTCTGATTTTCACTAATTATCCATTCAGCCAAATGTTTGGATCAATTTGATCCTGATCCCAAAGGGATGGGGTGTGTTAAATTCTTGGGGAAATATTGGCAAGAAATAGCTAGAACTTGAGAACGAGAATAGGGCAGTAAAGAAGAGACTTGTGAGGAAACCTGAGGGCAGAGATAATGAAGCTTCTTGAGAAGACTCCCTGCTTAATCTCATTAACACCTCCCTTTACTTCCTCTCTCCCACTTACCTCATCAGCGCTATTCACCGTGCTTGAATATAATTTCCTGTCCGGTATCTACCAGGTCATCAAGTTATATTTTTACTTATAGCCCAACCCAGATAGTTATATCAAACCCTTTCCAATTTATTGTCTACTTCTGGACAAGCCATCAAGCTATAGTTTTTTAAGGGGTGGGGGAGAATTTTCTTAGTTCACTCAGTTTGCTCTGTTTGTATGCTGTGTGTATTTTATTCTGTATGCTTGCCTTTTGCTTCTTAGTTAATAAATGAACCCTTCCTTTAAGGGTAACAAACTGAAATGCTTGGTGCTAAGAGACAATGTAGTTATAGTGGACACATCAGAAACATGGTGGAATGGGCAAAATCAATGGGTCACTGTGATCACTGGATATAAAATCAATTGACGGGACAGGGAGGAATGTGCGTGGGGGTGGTATTGCACTGGATATCCAAGAGGAAAAAAAAGGGAAACAAGCTAGATAACATTAGGAAACTGAATTCCTTGGCAGAAGATCATGGGCAGCCAGAGATACCAGATCCTAAGTGATACTTAGAAGTGGCAAAATCAAAAAGAGTCCAGTAGCACCTTTAAGACTAACCAACTTTATTGTAGCATAAGCTTTCGAGAATCACAGTTCTCTTCGTCAGATGCATGGAGGGGAAGAAGAAACTGGTCCAAGTTTCTTCAAGAAGAAACTGGACCAGTTTCTTCTTCCCCTCCATGCATCTGACGAAGAGAACTGTGATTCTCGAAAGCTTATGCTACAATAAAGTTGGTTAGTCTTAAAGGTGCTACTGGACTCTTTTTGATTTTGCTACTACAGACTAACACGGCTAACTCCTCTGGATCTACTTACAAGTGGGAGAGCAAGATTCAGGTCAAGCAGCACCTGAAAGACCAATGAGTGCTGCTGGACTCGAATCTTGCTCTTCTACTACAGACCAACATGACCACTCATAGCATCTTAACCTAGTCTACCTCGCTGCCTTACTTTGCGGATAAATTGGAGAAGAGATGGATACCTTCTTCGTTTTACCACCTAAAGCAGTACGTTGGGTAGATCGCTGGACAGTTGGTCCTGCTTCTTCTTCATCCTTATATTAATTGGTCCTCCAGGAAGTTGGCTTGGTTTCATCTCAGGAGTCATGAAACAGAAGGAATGTGGAGAAATGTTCCTGCATTGAGGGACATAGTTCATAACAAGCTATAATGTTCCATGGTTGGGTCCATTGAAGATTACATGGCCACCTGTTGTCTATCAAACTGTATTTGCATTGCGGGCCAGGCAGTGCCTGGTAAAGAATAATAACAATAAATAGTTCTGAAGCATTCAGGGAGGAGAAAGAACTGCTCCCAACCTTCCCTAAACGGCATGCCTTCTTAGCATATGATGAGTCAAGAGAATGCTAGACAATGCTTGCTTATGGTATGTCATGTTATTTCTGTTATTATATTCCAGATGGAACTGGCCAATGAGACCAGAGTTCAGGAATTCATTTTGTTAGGGTTTGAAGTTGGGCAACAGGGACGGTTCCTGCTCCTCATCTTTTTCGGTATTCTTTATGTGATCACATTGGCTGAGAACTTCACTGTCGTGGCACTGGTAGTTCTAGACTCCCACTTGTCCCGGCTTCCCATGTACATCCTGCTGGGCAACTTCGCCTGGCTGGAGATCTGTTTTGTTAGCAATACTGCCCCCCGGATGCTCTTTGACTTGGCATCCCCTTATGGGATCATTTCCTTCCATGACTGCTTCCTGCAGTTCTATCTATTATTCGCGTTTGGTGTCTCTGAAAATTTCTTCCTCTCAGCCATGGCCTTGGACAGATACTTGGCCATCTGTCACCCCCTCCACTACCCACAAATCATGTCCCCAGAGACCTGCTACAAACTGGTGGTTGCTTGCTGGATCTGTGGTTTCTTGGGATATCTTGTTCCAGTGCTTGTGGTCTCCAAGCTGACCTTCTGTGGTGCCAACGTCATTGACCATTTTATGTGTGACACTGGGCCACTTCTTTCCCTGGCCTGCCCTCCACTCGGAATTGCTCCCCTTGTTTGTGACATTTTTGGAACTGTTCTGATTGTAGTCAATGTGTTGATTGCTTTATTATCCTATGGTGGCGTGATTTTCACCCTGATGAGGCCTTCTTTCGAAGGCAGTCGTAGGAAGGCCTTCTCGACCATATCATTCCACCTGGTAGTGGTGACACTTTTCTATGGCCCTGTGGGAGGGATGTACTTACTTCCAAGTGGAAATAATCAGTCAAAGGTTACAAAATCCATAACACTCTTTTACACTTCTGTTACACCCTTCCTGAACCCTATTATTTATTGCCTGAGGAATGATCAGGTGAAGGGTGCACTGGGCAGGTTGCAGAAGAGAAAGGTCAGGTTCCGGACAAGAACCGTGATGATGTAAAAAGAGGAGAGAGATTTAGAAAGTAAAAGGACAGTAACTTTCCAGTAGAATAGGTAACTGTTAAGGGATTTTCTCTGAGGCCCCATCTCCTAAAATCCAATGTGAGCCTTATTTATAAGCTGGACACCTGCGCAAGAGGCAAATTTGCCTCAGTAGGCAGATTCTTTCTGTTTCACTTTAGAGATTGTTCTGCAGATCAAGTCAGACTTGCAGTGAGGTGAGGTTTTTCCTTGTTTTCGTTCTGTAACTAAGATTTTAGGCTTGAATGTGTTGCTTCACAGAAGCATTTCAAACCCATAACAGAAGTATGATTTCAGCATTTAGGTGTTTATATTACAGTGAGATCTGACTGTCCTGTCAATCAGGCTTGTTGGGTGCCATGCATCCTGGGAAATGTAATCCTGAAGAAGTGTTGGTATTAACCCTTTTGATCTTTTATTCTGTAAACAATTAGCACTAAAGGTATGTAAGATTCTCTGATGTAACTGGTCTTTACACATATGAGCCAGAGAGAGGCAATATGTGTCTGAGTTTTATCTGAAACACAATAAAACTCATATTTCTTTGTAGATCACTGCGTTTGGTGTCTTGAATATATTTGAGTAAATGGTAATAGGGAATTTTTAATTGGCAGCAGAGTACTATGACAAAAACTCCACTTTCAGTAACATTTTTAATCTTTTGAAAGTTGATGGAGTTGGGCTTTTCCTCCCTCTAATCAGACTATTCTAATGTGACATGAAGAGGTGGGTTGGGGAGGAATTTTTCAAGATAGGTTGAAAACCAGAAGGTAAGACAGAACTCTTAACATAAAAGCTGTCAAGGCAAATGCCCTTTTGTTTTAACATTTATTGGTAAAGGATAAATGTGCATGCAACTGCAACCACCTGCTCCACCTGTAGAGTTGTCCATACCATTTGAAATGGATAGTTTTTGCTCATATGGGATATGATATAAACAGATTGCTCACGAGTCCTGTGATTTCCTTTTTGCATATTAATAAAATGTTTTGATTCTGTTTTTTGCTCCTATTGTCAATTCTTTCATATGCTTGTAACATTTTTTATCATTTCATTGGTTGGTTGGTTTGGATAGATAGACAGACAGACAGACAGACAGACAGACAGACCTAGCTTTTCCCCTCCAAAGGGGCCCACAGCAACTTATCTTACTATATAATTGAGTAAGCATATTTCAGACAACTCACTCTATATCCTAGTGCACTACCAGAGGGTGCTGCCTTAGAAGGATGCCTAGGCAAGGCCTTCTAGAAAACATACCTTGGTAGGAAGCCCAGACAGGGAGCAGGTGGCAATGCCCACCCCCCTCCATCACCCATTTGGGATCAGGAGTGGAGTAGGTGGCAATGCCCACATTGTTCCTTCACCTGGCTGGGCTCAAGTGCAGAGGAGGAAGCAATGCCTTTCTTCCTTTCAATCAGCTGGGATAAGGAGCAGAGCAGGTGGCAATGCCTACCTTTTTCAACCTACCAGAATAAGCTACTGAGCAGGCAACAATGCCTATCCTGTCTTCACCCTGCTCGAGTCAGGAGCCATGCAAGCAGCAATGCCTGTCCCTCCTTCAACCTACCAGAATCAGGAGCAGAGCAGGTGGCAATGCCTGGACCTCCTTCATCCAGTTGAGATCAGGAGCAGAGCAGGCAGTAGAGCCCACCACCCACCTTCACTGGTCAGGATCAGGGACGGAACAGGAGTCAATGTCTGTTCCTCCACCCAATGGGGAGCAGGTGGCAATGTCCACCTCCGTTCACCTAGCTGGGATCAGGCTCAGAGCAAGCAGCAATGCCTGCCCCTCTTCACACAGCCGTAGTCAGGCACAGAACAGGAGGCAATGCCCCCCTTTATCTGGCATAGCCCACCACTCCTTCACATGGACAAGATCTGGCAGATCCGGCATGAAGCAGATGACAATGCCCATCCCCCTCCTTCACCAGCTGGAATCAGTGATGGGGGAGGAGTGAATGCCTGCCTGCCCACCCTCCCCTTTCTAGAGCCCATTGTATTTTTCCCCCACAACGGCTTTCATTGTTAGTAACAGTATAAAGATATGACAAAAATATACCAATCCAAAAAGCAAAACTACATAGCATACCTACAGCCTGCCCTGGATGCATTGGACATGCTAAGAGCACCTTTTAACTCTTGCCTTTCAGTTTCAACAAAGCCTTGTGCTTCTGGTCATGCTAAATCTGTATACCTGGAAGAAGAAAGGAAAGGAAAAGCTCAGCAAATATGTTCCTCTCAAACTTGCCCTCCTTGATGACGTATATATGTTACTTATAATTCTGCTTTATCATACTGTTTTATAATAGTCAACTATCTTTGGAAAGTCAAAATACATTTTTAAAAACTATTTTATTGAATCCAATTGGGTTTATTTGATGAAAAAAACTGATATTTCTTGTTATGTACTGTTAGAAATGAGAGCATGTGTAGTGTAATGGGTTCAGCTGTCATACTCGAACTTGGAAAGATAAGGATCCAAAACCCCTCTCAGCCATGAAGCCTGCTTGGTGACCTCAGGTCAATCTCAGCATAACTTACCTCAGAGGGTTGTTGTTAAGATAATGTAAAGGAAAGGAGAATATTGTATTTCACCCTGAGCTCTTTGGAGGAACAGAGGGGTAGAAAATGCCTAAAAATAGTTTCACATATTTGCAGCCATTGCCAATTACTTCTTTTACCCACAAATGATTCTAAGTGATTTGACTTAGTAAGTACTATAATTATAATTATAAATCTGTTTCTCATCATTGTTCTTTTTGTACCCATCTTGTTAAATAAAAACAATTTGTTTTACTCTGCCTGGGTTCTTACATCTCTAGCTGGAATGGTCTCTGCAACGCCCTCCCCAATAGAGAGGCACTCCTTAGAAGGGTATGGGGGGCACTCTGGGACCCTCCAATTGAACTCCCAAACCAGAGTGGTGGCAGCTAGTATAATAACCTTGCCTGCTCCAGAGTTAAAGGGGGCAGGAGGGAAAGTGGTTTGTTTGTTTGTGGGGTTAGATAGATCGCAGGAAAGGACAGTAGGCTCCCAGAAGGCCCCTGCCCTGTGGCAAAATGTCATAAAAATATTATTCATTATACCAAGGGGAACCTTTGGATCTACCTTATTTGTTACATGATTTTTGCTGTATATGCTTTATTATTGTATTGTTCCAAATAAGATGTTTTCTTTTCTCAAGTTTGTTCATTGTTATTTTTTATAAATGCAAGCGTCACAAGGTGGGAACACACTGTCATAGACATGAACTATCCCAGTTCTCAAATTAGATATATCTATTTATTTGATGTTGTTCCTTGAACAAAACAGGCTGCATTACTATAAAATATGGTGCTTCTGTATGAGTGTGACTGATAGCAAGGACAGGATGAGGGGGAAACTGCTCCTATTCAGTCTTGAGGCCTCAGAAATAAAGAAGAAAATGAGGCAATCTCAACTATGGTTGTGCTTTTTGAAGTTTCAAGTGTGAGGGAGTAATCGGTCTCTAAGGAGATTTTTTTTGATACGAGGGTGTCATCAACAGACCAGTTTCCAGTCGTTTTCAACCCTACTGACGTATATTATCCCTCCCTCTACTTTATTCTCACATAAATCCTATAAGGTAGGTTAGGCTGAGAGAGAACTAGTGGCACAGGGTTAGCCAGTAGCTACTGAACTTCATGATAGAGTAGAAATTTAAACCAAAGGCTGCCAACCTGCTGGTAGGGCCTGGAGATCTCCTGTAATTTCAATTGATCCACAGGTTACAGAGATCAGTTCCTCCGGAGAAAATGGCTGCTTCGGTAGGTGAATTCGGTGACATTATACTCATGTGACATCCCTCTCTGAACCTTGCCCTCCCTGGACTCCACCCACATATTGTTACCAGAACTGCTATTTTATGGGGGAATTAGCATGCAGTCTGGATTAATTTAGAGTGGATCTTAACCAATGTATACCAGAGTCCGTCTTTCAAATTACTCATGCAATAAAGAGGCAAGGACTAATCAGTAAAAAACGTGTTGACTAGAGATGTTGTGTATGCCTACAATAGCACATACAAGCAAGGAACGTACAAGAGCTAGGAA
Source organism: Eublepharis macularius (assembly GCF_028583425.1). NCBI lineage: Eukaryota > Metazoa > Chordata > Lepidosauria > Squamata > Eublepharidae > Eublepharis > Eublepharis macularius. The sequence continues at coordinate 67,543,610 of NC_072801.1, read as the reverse complement.
ATATAGAGAGGAAAAATAGAGCCGTTTGCATGAGCAGGGAGCCCACTTGAGATAGAAAAAACGGGGCGATATGTTACCTGATCACGGTTAGAAGCAGAGAAGCAGCAGCAAAGTGGGGCAATATCTAACGCCTGCACTAGACATGCAGAGTGATGGTCGGGGTTCAAGAGAGGAATGGCGTGCACCTCATGGCAGGGAGAGACTGCTTAAGTACCCAAAAACATACCCTGAGGTGAGGGCCTTCCATGTGGTTCTCAGGAAGGGAAACAAAAGCTTGATGGTTCTACAACTATCGCTAATGGGCCACTTTAGTGTCTGAATATATGATTGTGACACCTCAGGAAGAGGGGACAAAGGAGGAGAGGGGAGTGCTGGGCGGTTTGATTGAATCTGCCAGGAAGCTGGAATTGTCTTGATGGCATCTGCTCTGGAATGCGGTGGCTGTATTGACATGCATCCATTAGGTGTTCTGGGCAGTCGGCACATAGCTTCCATTCCGGGGCAGCTTCCAGCGATATGCAGAGCAGGGTGAGGCTGGGCTCCGTGGACGTCACAGAAGGTGGGCCTTGCGATGCCAGCCTCCGAGTAAACTGTCCACAGTGCTTCTTTACTGCCTGAGAACATGGCTTCTTCCTTGGCACTCTTCATGGGCTGGCTAGCAGGCTGCCCAATGGTGAGGGCAGATCCAGTGACCATCCTGCAAGAGGATCCCTGCGGGAACTGACCAGGGGGTGCCTGGCCAGGCTCGTGGAGGGTCCCTCTGGCTGGCACTGTGCGGCTAGCAGCATGGTTTTGGGCCCAGGTGAGGTAGGTGTCCACGGAGGCAGGAAACAGGCATAGGTGACATAGTCCATACTAGCAGAGAGAACAGGAAACAGGCATGGGCAATACGGCCCCTAACAGAGTCTTTGGCAGAGCCTCAAAACAGCAAGGCAGGAAACTGACACAGTTCATAGCAGGCCCCATAACAAGAGGAGGAGGGGGGGTCCCCTGGCAACAATATCTCCAGGAATCTCCCAACTCAAAGGGACTTGAACAAGATCCTATTCTGACACAAACACTCCACCATCCTATGGAGATTACATTTACATTCCTTTCTTGTTCATCTATCCCAGACAAATCTGCCATGGGATTTTAATTCCTGTCTGAGAGATAGTCTGGGGTGCTGGGCTGGTTGCTTTCCTCCAGTCTAGCGGCCCATAGCAGGTCTGCTGCCAGAGATATGCAGCAAGGCCTAGGCCAGAAGTTTGTGAGATCCAGTGGAAATGTGGACAGGAAGTCCAATGCACTAAAGGATAGATTTCATCAGCCTCTCCAGATCTTCTTGCCGACTTGACTTCCTTATTACAAGCACCATTCCCCTAGAGCTTTGATCCATCATGTTGGTCTCATGACCCTCAGTGTAGCCATTTGGGGTGGTTAGAGGGGTCCCTTCCTCCAGCAGAAAAGCTGGTTGGATTCATCCCCAATTTCAGAGCTAAATCCCAGCTGTTCCATCTATTTCAAATACACAAGACAATACACAATACACAATACACAAGTCCTTTGTTAAGGACTTGTTTTTCAGTGGGGGAAATTAGTCTTGGAGGAGATCCTGTTTTGATAGGAAAAAGAACTACTCTCCATAGACAAGTTCCCAAGGGTCATTGATTTCTTGTATTGTTGAAGGAAGGCTAAAACAGCTTGCAAACCTTTTAAAACCATTCAAGCATCATATGCAATCTAGAACCAATCAAGCAAAGGTCGATGTAGTCTCTTCTCCATCCAAGACCACATCTAAAGCCAAGTTAAGATACACCCACCCCCGATTCTGACACTGGGTTTCCATCATGTTCATAGCTGGTTACACAGCATTTCACCATGTACCACTGTAGCACAGAAATGTGGAAAATGTGGAAAATTTCCAAAGAAAAGGAGGTTGAGAGAAGAAACTTAGAGGGAGGTTTCCAAACAGGTCATATCTGAAGAACAGGCTGATACATCCTGCAGCATTCTGCATCCTCAGGAGACAAGAGATTTCTTCAAACAAACATATACCTGTATCAAGTTAAGTAAGATTGCTCAGCGCTGATAAATTGTGATAGAATAGCATTCTTAGTTTACATCATATAGTTCCTAGTAAACTGAAGATAACCATACAAGATTTAAGTCTGGCCAGAGCCATTCCATTTATTAATAAACACATGTGTTCCAATTACACCTCATTGGAAATTGTGCCATAGCAACCATGCGCAAGACAATCCTGTCATGAATGACCGCTTTCCGGCAGCAATGGTGCAATATCCAACAGTGAGGATACAGGAGGCAGCCTTAGTAAATGCACATAGACAATGGTTCTCCTCCAAAGTCAGTTTCCTTCATCTGCATATCCATTTTTACATACAATGGTGCTATCTTCAAAGACAGCTCCATAATCTGCACGGAGTATAAAGCACGCCATATCGGCAGACGCGTTATCCCTTCCGAGCATCAGATGGAGCAGCATTGGTTTACCACTGAACACTGGAAGACTAGCTCAGTGTGGATTGGTTCTGTACTCCAGATGCAACTACCCAGGGGGATCACAGTGCAGGAGATTTTTCTACTAGACTTCAAAATCAGATCATTTCGGCCCTCTAAAATTCTGATCCAACATTTGTGGCAAGCCTTCTTCTAGATGGGTTGATGTTTTCATTCCAATTTGAGGTACAGAATGGGAAGAATTATCAGGACAAAACTGAAGTGGGAACCACAGAGGCATGGATGTGAATGAATGCAACCTTTCAGAAAAATAAATGCTTTCCGCAAACAAATGTTGATATTCCTTATAAAATTATGACCAGAGTGTCAGAGACAGAAAGGAAGAATGGAGAGGAAAGGTCATGCAAAGAACCACCAATTGCCAGTGGCATTTCTGGTTTTCACTAATTATCAGTTCAGATAAATGCTTGGATCAATATGATCATCATCTCAAAGAATGGTGTGAAAATATTGGTGGGAGAAGGCTAGAACATGAGAAAGAGAATAGGTCAGTAAGGAAGAGACATGTCAGGGAACCTGAGGGCCAAGGAAAGTGGGGGTCCTTAGAGAGGGGGGAAAGGGGCCTGTTTGCCAATGCTCCAAGCCAAGATGGGGGAGCTGAAGTGCTTGATCTAAGGGACAATGTAGTTATAGTGGGTGTGTCAGAAATGTGGTGCAATGGGGAAAATCAATGGGTCACTGTGATCACTGGGTAAAAAATCAATAGACATGAGAAGGAGGCATGTGCAAGGAGGTGGTGTTGTGCTGTATATCCAAGAGGAATAGAGTTAAGCCAGATAACGTTAGGGAAGTGAGCTCCCTGGTAGAAGATCATGGGCAGATGTAAATGAAGCAAATTAATAAAGATAAATAAAGATAGGAGACAGGTAAAAGGTTAGTTGTTTAGGGGGTTTGAAGGAGAAAAGGATGTGGGGAAATGTGAGCTCATAGAGGCAGCCAGGAGAAGGGAAAGAAGAAATAGTGTGGGGAAGGGGATACAGGGAAAGGTGAAGTACCACCCATAAGTCCATTGAGATTCTTCATCATGCAGCTGAGCCTGGCTCAGCCAGCACCACACAAACGGACCATAGAGGAGAGGCTGCTGGGGCAGGGGGGAGATGAAGGCGGACAAAAGTAGGTGGGAAGGAAGCAGGAGAAGGGGAGAGGCTATGGGGTCAGGGAAGGGAAAGAGGACATGGTGGGGGAGGGGAAAATGAGAAGCCTCCTGCAAGTCCTTGTGGGTCCCACATTTGTACAAGCAAATTTGCAAAGATTTTAACCAGCAGAAATCTAATTCAGAGGGGAATAAAAGCTGAAACAGATCATAAGCCATTATAAGATTAACATAGCAAACTACATAGGTTCTACCCAGTAGGATCATACTTTCTGCAATAGTTCCAAAGCCTATCTCTTGGTCTCTTGATGCATCTCTTGGAGACAACTGCCTTATATTACAGCCCTCCTATCTGAGGTAAAAAAAAAAAAACCCCGTCTTGAACACTTCAGTTTGGCATTTGATAAAGAAGCAGATGCATCTTGAGATGTACTGCTCGATGTACGTATGTATGTGCAGTCAAGTCACTCAACCAACTTACAGCAACCCCAGCCAAGGGGCTTTCAAAGCAAGTGAGTAGCAGAGGTGATTTGCCATTGCCTTCCTCTCCAGATTCTTCTTTGATGTTCCTTCATTCAAATACCAGATCAGCTTTGCTTCTGAGACCTGACAAAATCTGGTTCCACCATGTTGCATTCTCTCCCTATGTACTGGTGTATCAGCAATGAAAAGAGATCGTGTTTAGTACGGTGGTTAGATTGATGGGCTAGGTCTGAGGATACTTGGCTCCAAATCCCTGCTCAGTCCTGAAGCAAAGTGAGGGGCCTTCCACCAATCACTCTGTCTCAGCTTAAGCTATTTCACTGGCCTGTTGTTTGGCTAAAGTAGAGGGGGGAGGGAATCTTTTATGCCCACAGAGGCCCTTTGAAGAAAGGGCAAGATAAAACTGTGATAGAGAAAATCTGAAGGATTCTTTAAGAAGAATTTTGTCAGTTCAATATTTATCATGATGTTCCTCTAATGAGGTCATGGTTGCTAACTCTGGGATGGAAAATTCCTGGAGATTTGGGAGCGGGGGGTTGCTCTTGTTGTTACTACTTTTAAAACGCATTTAATGTTTTCATTTACATTGTGTGTTTTTTTCTTTACATATATACACCTAGCTTTTCTCCTCCAACAGGGCCCATCACAGCTTACAACAACACAAATATAAGACAAAAATATAGCAGTCCAGCAAACAAAACAAGAAAGTGTATCTACAGATAGTCCTGACTAGAGATGATTGGCACGAACAGAAAAAAAAAAACCCAAACACGATGTTCGTTGTTCGTTGCCATCCACGAACAGGGACTCACGAACAACCACGGACACGACCCTGTTCACGAACATGTTCGTGGTTGGCTGTTCGTGGGGGCCAGCAGGCTCTCCTCCAGCCATCCTGACTCCTGGATGAATTGGACATGCTAAGAGCACCTCTTTGCCTCTTTTCCTTCAGTTGCAGCAAAGCCTTGAGCTTCTGGCCATGCCAAAACTTGAGTACGTGTATGTAACAAGGACGGGATGAGGGAAAAAGCTGCTCTAATTTGGTCCCAAGGCCTCAAGTATAAAGAAAATAAAGGAGGCAATCTCAAAAAACGTTGTAATTTTTGAATTTTCAAGCATCAGGGACTAATTGGTCTCCGGGGAGATCTCGTTTTGATCCAACGGTGCTCTCAACAGATCAGTTCCCAAGGGCCAATTCATTTTTTGGAGAAAACTCCATCACAATTGGAATAAAAGCTCGTAGCAAAATACACAATCTATTTGCCCCAGCCCAATGAACATTGCAGCCTCTTCTCTGTTCTCTACCAAGACCACATATATGCGAGGAATACTGATGATGCCAGATCTCCTTCATCTCCCTAGCTGGTTGAATGAGAGCAATATGCCAACTGACGGCAGAACTCTGAACTTCAGCAAAAAATGGATAGAAATGAGAACACCAGAGGACAAGGTTGGTGAAGGAAATTTCTGCATCCCCAGAAGACAAAGAATTGATTAAAAGGAATGTGTTCTGGTTACTTAATCTGTCGTATAAGCAAGGGGTTGGGAGAAGAAAGAACACGATCCACTGGTAGATAACTAGGTAATCTCTGGTTGGTGAGCTATTATCTGCTGTTTGCCAGGATTTGGGGAAGGAATTCTGCATTGGGTGGACCCTGTGATGATCCAGCACTTCTTACTTTCTTTGGAAGAAATCAGATTTACTTAACACAGATTTATTAAACCAGATATATATCCAGAGGGCATTCTGAGTCTGCCTTCTTCCTTTGCATAAATTAAGGATCAGTTATCTAGAAGAGCAAGAGTCCAGTAGCACCTATAAGACTAACAATAACTTGGAGAGATATAAGGACAGATGGACTTGGAGGGATATAAGGATATAAGGACAGATGGACTCACATTCTAGTTGTATCTGAAGAAGTGAGCTGTGGCTCATGAAAGCTCATACCCTTCCACTAATTTTGTTAGTCTTATAGGTGCTACTAGACTCTTGCTCTTTTCCACTGCTACAGGCATAATACCCATCTTGATTTGTCTAGAAGAGTACAAGTAAAAACTGATAGACCCTGTGCAGATGAAGCTAGCTCACCTCTGGCCTAAGTAACTCGTCAGTGAAGTTCAAAAGCAAGATCCATTCTATTCTAGTACGGTCTTTTTTCTTCAGAACTTAGCACCAACCATGTTCAGCTCCTTTTTCAGCTCCATGCCTTTCAAGCATTAGATGGAGAAGTGCAGATTCCTCTTGATTACAGAAAGACTAGCCTGGTTGCTGATCAGATCTGTCCACCAGATGGAGATGGACATGTATAATCTGTTTCGTAATCTGATTCAGGATTGGATGAAAGCCACTAGCTGAAAATTACTCTGGGGACTTGTCCATTTTCATTTTCCTGGGCAGCGCAAGGTGAGAGACTCTGGAATCAAGGGGAAACAATGAAATCCAGGAAGAGCCATGAGTTATTGCTGCACCTCATTCTTTGTCAACAACCATAAAAGGAAACAGTCTCCACTAAATATTATATATGCAATTTAGTGCATATGTATGTGTTTGTGTTAGAGACTAGACCTGAAGCAAGGACTTCCTAGTTCACAATTCAATTTCATATGGGCCACTTTCTGATATTCTTGAGTTTCCTAACTTACAGATGGATGTGTTCTGGATTCCCCTGCCCTACCATTGTGTATCAAACAGTCTTTACTTGGGGGGCGGGGGGTGTGCCTTGTAAAGAATAACTAATAGTAAAAAATTGTTCTGAAGCATCGTGAAAAGAGAGAAAGAACTGCCCCTCCGGTCTTCCCTAAATGGCCGGCATTTGATGAGCCAAGATAATACCAGAGAATGCTTCCTAATAGTATGTTATGCTATTTCTGCTATCTAATTTCAGATGGAACTGGCCAATGAGACCAGAGTTCAGGAATTCATTTTGCTGGGGTTTGGAGTCGGGCAATGGGGACGGTTCCTGCTCCTCATCTTCTTTGGCATTCTTTATGTGATCACATTGGCTGAAAACATCACCATCGTCACACTGGTGGTTCTAGACACCCACTTGTCCCGGCTTCCCATGTACATCCTGCTGGGCAACTTCTCCTGGTTGGAGATCTGTTATGTGAGCAGTATTGCACCCCGTATGCTCTTTGACTTGGCGTCCCCTTACGGGATCATTTCTTTCCATGACTGCTTCCTTCAGTTCTACCTATTATTTGCATTTGGTGGCACGGAAGATTTCTTCCTCTCAACCATGGCCTTGGACCGATACTTGGCCATCTGTCACCCCCTCCACTACCCACAAATTATGACCCCAGAGACTTGCTACAATCTAGTCATTGCTTGTTGGATCTGTGGTTTCTTGGGATATCTTGTTCCAGTGCTTATGATCTCCAAGTTGACCTTCTGTGGTGCCAACGTCATTGACCATTTTCTGTGTGATGCTGAGCCAATTCTTTCCCTGGCCTGCCCTCCACTCGGAATTGCTCCTCTTGTTTGCCAGATTTTTGTGGATTCTCTTGTTTTGGGCAATGTTCTCTTTGTTGTGTTATCCTATAGTACTGTGATTCTCACCCTGATCAAACCTTCTTTCGAAGGTAGTCGTAAGAAAGCTTTCTCCACCATTGCATTCCACCTAGTAGTGGTGACACTTTACTATGGCTCTGTGGTAGGGATGTACTTAGTTCCAGAGGGAAAAAATCAATCAGACATTACAAAAGCCGTAACACTCTTTTACACTTCTGTTACACCCTTCTTGAACCCTATGATTTACTGTCTGAGGAATGATCAGGTGAAGGAGGCACTGGGCAGGTTGAGGAAAAGGAAGGTGAGATTCTGGACAAGAAAAGGGGTGATGTAAAAGGGGAAGAGGGGTTAAGAAAGCAAAGGGGAAACTTCACTGTAGAAAAGATAATGTTTAGATATTTAAAGTTGATGGAGTAGGCCTTTTCCTCCCTCCAATCAGGATGTTCCAATATGAGGCTGAGAGGTGAATCCAGGAGGAAATTGTTAACATACTTTGAAAACCATAATATAAGAGACTGAATGCTTAAGGTGAAAGCTGTCCAAGCACATTATTGGTAAAGAATGGATGTGTGTGCAAATTCAACAACCTGTTCCACATATAGAATTATCCCTTCCATTTGAAATGGATATTTTTTGGCTTATATGGGACAAAATGTACATTGACTGTTCGTGACTCCTGCGATTCTCTTTCTGCATATTAATAAAAGCCTTCTATTGTGTTTTTGCTCCTGTTGTCAATCTTTTTAATATGCTCTTAAAATTGTATTATTCCCTTGCTGTTTTTATTTAGTTATATCTAGCTTTTCTCCTCCAATGTAGTCCTAAGCAGCTTACAAGGATACAAAGTTATGACTAGAGATGGGCATGATCTGCATTACAATTGAAAAAAAAACACGATAAGGGCAATCGCACAATCGTGGCCTGGCGGATCATTGTCTTCCACGGCAAACGATCCAGTGGTTGGGAGGGGGCTGGACCGGGGCGATTGTGATAGGATCGGAAAGCCAGACATTCAGGCACCAGCAATCTATTCCCCTGGCAATGGAGCCAGGGGAATGCCTGAGCTCTGTTTGCCCTTCTTGTTTCACGGAGGTTTCATGCTGCACATGGAGGTTTACTGCACATAGAGGTTGCCTGAGCTCTGTTTGCCCTCCTTCTGTCATGGAGGTTTCATGCTGCACATGGAGGTTTCATACTGCAGCTTGAGGTTAACTTTTTAGCAAAAGAAATTTAAGGCAAGAAACTTGATAATATTTCCCCTAGTGAGGAAAAGCAAACAGTTGTGAGTGAAAAGGTGGCTTCCGGAGAAAAATATAAACAAAGTGATTGGGAGAGGAAGGGGTTAAGAGAGAGAGAAAACAAAAACTCCTGGCTTTGAGAGCGGCTATCAGCAGAAGCTGTTTTGCGCTCCTCTCCTCCTGAGTTCATTTAGTGCATTGAAAGAGTTAACACTGAGAAGAAATCTCTCTCTCCTCCTGGCTTCTCAGCCCAGTGCCGGCATCCCTTTTGCAAGAAGTTAAGAAGGAGAAGACAGAGAAGTTAATGTGCAAAAGAAAATACAGCCGCCTTTAAACTCTCAGCTAGTGGAACTCTAATTAGACAGGTGGTACAAATGATTTGGCTTTTTCATGATTAGAAGGGTAATACTTGGTAAATAGAGGGCTCAGAGGAGCTGAGTGGGAGTGTTTGCACACGCCCAGCGGCCACCACTTGTCAGGGCTTGTCACTGCCACCGCTGGGCGGGGCCCCAGCTGGGCCAGCCCTGGCATCAGAGGGGCACCAGGGATACTGCAGGACCCTGCTCTGTGGAAGGAGGGGCGGTATACATCACCCAGACTCAGTCCACTCGCTGGCCTGCTCAACCTGGCCTGCTTACCCTCTGCGTCCTCCATCATCTCCTCCTTCCAGAACTCTCCTCCAAGCCTCCATTCTTGCATTGCACTGCTCTCACTCCACATCATCACTCCTTACTCACACCCACCACCTCAGAGCTCTTCCTAGCCACCTTATATAGGGCTTCCTTTCCCCGCCCCACCCTCCTTCTAGGCTTGTTCCCTCTCCTGACTTGGCCCAGCTGTGCCTTCCCTCAGGTGTTTCCCTCCTACCACTAATCCCTTCTTGGCTTCCTTGCCTTGCTGGCAGGGTGGGGTTGAATGCGAGCCATCCCCAGCTGAGGTCTCCTGGGCCTTGCTCACGAGGAGCTGCCCCAGCCAGCTTCTGTGCTGCTGAGCATGCCTGGCCTTGCTCATGAGGAGCTGCCCCATCCGGCTTCTGTGCTGCTGAGCATGCCTGGCCTTGCTTGCGAGGAGCTGCCCTAGCCAGCTTCTGGGCTGCCTGCTCATTGATGCCAGGCGGGGCTACCCATCTCCTCCCCCAGAGTGCCTGTGGCAGCCCCACCTGGAGGGGCTTGGCTCCTAGCACCTCCTAAGCCAGGCTGCTGTCCTCTAGCCAGGGTGTGGCTCTGGGCTGCAGTGGCTGCTTCTCGTCCTTGGCAGGTACGGGCTCTGTCTGGGCTGTTGCTGTGTCCCTGTTCCCCCTGCCTTGGCCCTTTGCCTCTGTCCTGCTTAGCCCCCTCTCTTCCCCCTGGAGAGTGGGACTGGCTGGTCTCCCCCTGATCCCCCCAGCCCTCTGAGGTTTGGGCCTTTCGCCTCTTCCCCCTGGAGTGGGCAGGTTCTGGACCTGGTTGCTGGCTGGGGTGGTAGGGCCACTGCCTCCCGGTTGCCTCCCACTGCTCCCTCCTACCAAGTCTGGGGGCTGGGACCCAGACCCCAGACACCATTGATCCACGGATCAGGAACAGGAGATGCTCGGTGCGAATCGTTAATTTGGGATCATCGCCAGCGCCAATCCACGATCAGATTGATTGTTAATTTTATTTGGATCATGCCCAGCTCTACTTATGACACAAACCAATTCATCAAGGAAAGCAACAAAGCATTTCTATAGCCAGTTCAGGAGGTAGTGGACAAGCTAGGAGCCACAGGCGAAGAGCCAAAGACCTGTACCCTTTTCCTCTTGTCCTTCAGTTTCAAAAAAGGTTTGTGCTTTGAACCTTGCCAGAACTTTATACCTGGATGGGGAAGGGAAAGCAAAAGATGAGCAAATATGTTCCTATGAAACTTCCCCTCCCTGCAGATGCATATAGTTTACTGCTAAATGCTGCTTTATCCTAACTACTTACTTGCTTCCGGAACACTGTGAAACATAGTACAAAAAATGCAGAAGATAGCGTCTTCTCGCAAGAGTTTTGCACAACATCACACAAAACTCTCACGAGAAGATGCTATCTTCTGCAGTTTTTGCGCTATGTTTCGCAATGTTTCGGAAGCAAGGAAGTAGTGTGAAAACGGCCCTACTGTTTTATGGATGTTAACTCCCTTTGGAAACACAAAAGAATTTTAAAAAAATATTAATTTGTTTGTTTACATTATATACAATCCACCCTTCTCCCTGAGACTCAAGGCAGATTATATAGTGTGGGTCAATACAATTAATTTCAAAGCCTTCAATACGCAAAGATTTAAAACCAGCAGGAATCCAACACAGAGTTGAAGAAATGCTGAAACACAGCAAACGTATATATGTGTAGTCAAGTCACTCAACCAACTTACAGCAAGGGCTTTCAAGGCAAGTGAGTTGCCATTGCCTCCCTCTGCAACGTCTTTCTTTCTTCCCTCATCCCAATATCAGCTCTGCTTTGCTTTTGAAACCTGAAAAAATCTGGTTCCACCATGGAGCCTTCCCTTCCTAGGCACGGGTATATCAGCAATGACAAGACAGCCTGAGGAGTATATTGGTTAGATTGAAAGGCTAGGTCTGAGGATACTTGGCTCCAAATCCCTACTCAGTCCTGAAGCAAAGAGTAGGACCATACACCAATCACTGTCCCACTGGCCTGTTGTCTGGCTAAAGTTGAGGAGGAGAGAATCTTGTATGCCAACAGGGGCCATTATGAGAAAGGCAAGATAAAACTGATAGAGCATCTGAAGGACTGTTTAGGAAGAAATATATTTGAATCTGCCAGGGGATTTTAATCTGTGTCTGTGAGGAGTTCTGGGGTGCTGGCTCAGTTTTTTTCCTCCAGACTAGTGGCCCATATCAGATCTGTTGCCAGAGATGAATGGCAAGGCCCAGGCTGGAAAAGTTTGAGAGATCCAGTGGAAATGTGGACAGAAAGTCCAATGCACAGAGGGATGGATTTCATCAGTCTCTCCAGATCTTCTGCTCAGGTTCTCTCCTTATTACAGGCACCATGCCCTATAGCTTTGATCCATCATGTTGGTCTCACAACCCCCAGCGTAGTCATTTTGGGTGGTTAGAGGGGTCCCTTCCTCCTCTTTTCATCAGCAGAAAAGCTGGTTGGATACAACCCCAATTTTAGAGCAAAAGCCCAGCTGTTCCAACTTGGAGGCATCAATACACAAGAAAGCAAAGGCCTGGTTAATGATTTGTTTTCAGTGGGGGAAATTAGTCTCAGAGGAGGTCCTGTTTTGACAGGAAAAAGAACTATAGACAAGTTCTCCATAGACAGGATCCCAAGGGTCATAGATTTTTTATAGTTTTTAAAGGTAGGATAAAATAGCTTGCAAGCCTTTGGAAACCAGATTCAAGCATCATATGCAACCTTGAATCTAACAAGCCAAGGTCATCCTTCCATGCAGTCTCTTCTCCATCCGCTATCAAGACCACATCTAAGGCCATGGTGAGAGACGCCCACACCAGATTCCATCATTGGGTCTCCATCCTCTTCTTAGCTGGTTAGAGAGCTCTTCGCCATATGCCACAGTAATACAGAATTGTGGATTGTTACCAAAGCAAAAGGATATTGAGAGAAGCGACTTAGAGGAGGCTTCCAAAGGTGTCCTCTCTGAAGAACTGGTGGACTGATCTTGCAGCATTCTACATTCCTAAGAGACAAAAGACTGCTTCAAACAAATTATGACTTTAGAGACAGTGACAGAATGGAGAAGAAGGATCATGCAAAGAATTGCCAATTGTCAGCAGCATTTCTGATTTTCACTAATGATCAGTTCAGCCAAATGCTTGGATCAATTTGATCGTAATGTTCTGGGGACATTATTGCACTGGATATCCAAGAGGAAGAGGGTCAAACAAGGTAGAAAACATTAGGGGACTGAACTCTCTGACAGAAGATCATGGGTGGAGATACTGGACCCTAAGAGTTACGTACCAGTCGGACACTAAGATTCAGGTCTGGTAGCAGCTTAAAGACCAGCTAGTGCTACTGGACCCAAGTCTTGCTCTTCTACTACAGACCAACACAGCCTCTCACACTGTCCTAGCCTATGTGAGAGCCAGTTTGGTGTGGTGGTTAAAGAGCATAGGACTCTAATCTGGAGAACTGGGTTTGAGTCCCCCCCTGTAGCCAGCTGGGTGACCTTGGGTCAGTCACAGCTTCTAGCTCTCTTACCCCCACCTACCTCACAGGTTGTTTTGTTGTGAGGATAATAATAACATACTTTGTAAACCGCTCTGAGTGTTAAGTCATCCTGAAGGGCAGTATATAAATTGAATGTTATTATTATATTTTGTTATTATGTAACTGCCTTCTTATGAGGATAAAATTGAAAAGAGAGGGATGTCCCCTTGGTTTTACCACCTGAATCAGTACTTGGCTGGACAGTTGGTCCAGTTTCTTCCTCATGCTTATAATAAATTGGATCTCCAGGAAGTGGGCTTGGTCTTTCTTTTAGGATTGAATAATCAGAAGAAGTGTGGAGAAACGTTCTTGCATCAAGGGACATTGTTCATGTAAATGTTCATTGTAAATGTAAAGTTCCATGCTTGGAGGCATTCAAGGTTACATGGCTCCACTGTTGTCTCTCTAACTGTATTTGCATGGGGAGGGGGCTTGTAAAGCATAATTAATCATAACAATATTTGAAGAAGTGAGTGCAGCTCACGAAAGCTCATACCCTATGATAAATTTGGTTAGTCTTACAGGCACTACTGGACTCTTGCTCTTTCTAATCATAACAAATAGGTCTGAAGCATTCATAGGGGAGAAAGAACTGCCCCTCCCCCCATCCAGCCTTCCCTAAACACCATACCTGCTTAGCATAGGATGAGTCAAGAAAAAGCTAGACACTGTTTGTTTATAGTATGTTACGCTATTTCTGCTATCTAATTTCAGATGGAACTGGCCAATGAGACAAGACTTCAGGAATTCATTTTGCTGGGGTTTGGAGCCGGGCAACGGGGACGGTTTCTGCTCCTCATCTTCTTTGGCATTCTTTATGTGATGACATTGGCTGAGAACATCACCATTATCACACTGGTGGTTCTAGACACCCACTTGTCCCGGCTTCCCATGTACATCCTGCTGGGCAACTTCTCCTGGCTGGAGATCTGTTATGTGAGCACCACTGCCCCCCGGTTGCTCTTTGACTTGGCATCCCCTTATGGGATCATTTCCTTCCGTGACTGCTTCCTTCAATTCTACCTGTTATTCTCTTTTGGAGGCACTGAAAATTTCTTCCTCTCAGCCATGGCCTTGGACCGATACTTGGCCATCTGCCACCCCCTCCACTACCCACAAATTATGACACCAGAGACCTGCTACAATCTAGTCATTGCTTGTTGGATCTGTGGTTTCTTGGGGTATGTTGTTCCAGTGCTTATGATCTCCCACCTGGCCTTCTGTTCTGGCAACATTATTGACCATTTTTTGTGTGATGCTGGACCTATTCTTTCCCTGGCCTGCCCTCCACTCGGAATTGCTCCTCTTGTTTGTCAGATATTTGTAAATACTCTTGTTATGGGCAATGTTCTCTTTGTTGTATTATCCTATAGTACTGTGATTCTCACCCTGATGAAACCCTCTTTCGAAGGCAGTCGTAAGAAAGCCTTCTCCACCATTTCATTCCACCTAGTAGTAGTGACACTTTTCTATGGCTCTGTGGCAGGGATGTACTTAGTTCCAGATGGAAAAAATCAATCAGAGGTTACAAAAGCCGTAACTCTCTTTTACACTTCAGTTACACCCTTCTTGAACCCTATTATTTATTGCCTGAGGAATGATCAGGTGAAGGAGGCCCTGGGCAGGTTGCAAAAAAGGAAGGTGAGATTCTGGACAAGAAAGGGGATGATGTAAAAAAGGAAGAGGCTTATGATACAAAAGGGAAAACAACTTCACAGTAGAAAAGATAACGTTTAGATATCCAAAGTTGATGGATCAGGGCTTTTCCTCCTCCCATTCAGGATATTCCGGTATGAAGCTGAAAGGTGGATCAGGGAGGAATTTTCAGCATACTTTGAAAACCAGAATATAAGGCACAGAAGTTTTAAGGTGAAAGCTGTCTTAGTACATGCCGTTTTGTATTAACATTTATTGGTAACGGATGGATATGTGTGCAAATTTAACAACCACTTCCCCCTATAGAATTGTCTGGTTTGAAATGGATATTTCTTGCTTATACAGGACATGTATATCGATTGCTCATCATGAGTCTGGTGATTCTCTTTCTGTGTATTAATAAAATTCTATTATGCTTTTGCTCCTGTAGTCAAACCCTTTAATATGCTTTTAATGTTTTTATTATTCACTTGCTGTTTTCAGTTACTGAGATATTTATACGTAGCTTTTCTCCTCCAAAGGGGTCAAAAGTAGCTTACAAGAATTCAAAGATATGACCTAATCCCATCCAACAAAAGAAACCAGCAAAGCAGATCTACAGCCTACCCCGGATGCAATGAGAGCAAGCTAAGAGCCTCAGGCAAGGAGCTAAAGGCCAGTATCCTTCGCCTCTCATCCTTCTGTTTCAATAGAGCACTGTGTCTCTGGCCTTGTCAAAACTTTATACCTTGAACAGGAAGAGAAAATCAAAAGCTGAGCATGTTCCTTTCAAACTTCCCCTTCCGGCAAATGTACATACTTTAGCTGTATCATTTTTTTTTATGAGTGTTAACTCCCTTTGGAAAGTCAAAAGAATTTTGATTTTAAAATTGTTAAAATTTAAAAGAATTTTAAAAAATTGTTTGTTTATGTTATCTATGGCCTGCCTTCTCTCTGAGACTCAAGGCAGATTCCATAGTATGGGTCGGTACAGTCAGTTTCAATACGCTTGTAATGGGGTATATATATGCAAATTTGCAAAGATTTAAAACCAGCAGAAATCCAGTGCAGAGCTGAAGAAATGCTGAAATGGAGCAGAAGTAAGTTCAAGCCTGACGTATCTAGCCAGTAGGACCATATTAGAGTAATAGTAGTACTCGCAATCCCTTTACTGATGCCACATTTTGAGATCACTTTCCTATAGTACAGCCTTCCTATCTGAGTTAGAAAGCTCTCTTGAATAATTCAGTTTTGTATTTGATGAAGAAAAAGATACTTCTTGAGATGTACTGGTTTACGAACGTATATATGTGCAGTCAAGTCACGCAACCAACTTACAGCAACCCCAGCCAAGGGGCTTTCAAGGCAAATGAGTCGCAGTAGAGGTGGTTTGCCATTGCCTTCCTCACTAGTCTTCCTTGATTCAAATACCAACTTTTGCTTTGCCTCGGAGATCTCATAAATCGGGCTCCACCATGCTGCCTTCCCTCCCTAGGGACCGGCGTATCAGCAATGTAAAGAGAGCCTGTGTGATATGGTGGTTAAACTGATGGATTCAGTCTGAGGATACTTGGCTCCAAATCCCTACTCAGTCCTGAACCAAAATGGGAGACCTTCCACCAATTATCTATACTGCTTTGTATTGTATTGTTATATTGCTCCCATTTTTAATTGTTTTAAAATATAAATTTATATATATGTTTTATTGGATGTAATCTGCCCTGAGCCTGCCTGTGCAGGGATAGTGGAATAAAAATCGAAAAGACTGACTGACTGACCGACTGACCGACTGACCGACTGACCGAATGAATGAATGAATGAATGCTGTTTCAGCTTAAGCTACCTCACTGGACTGTTGTTTGGCTACAGTAGAGGAGAAAGAATCATATATGCCAACAGGACCTTTGGGGGAAAGGGCAGGAAAAAAACTGATAAAATCTGAAGGATTGTTTAAGAAGAAATATATTTGGTTGTTGGGGGTTTTCCGGGCTGTATTGCCGTGGTCTTGGCATTGTAGTTCCTGACGTTTCGCCAGCAGCTGTGGCTGGCATCTTCAGAGGTGTAGCACCAAAAGACAGAGATCTCTCACCAAAAGACAGAGATCTCTCACTGAGAGATCTCTGTCTTTTGGTGCTACACCTCTGAAGATGCCAGCCACAGCTGCTGGCGAAACGTCAGGAACTACAATGCCAAGACCACGGCAATACAGCCCGGAAAACCCCAACAACCATCGTTCTCCGGCCGTGAAAGCCTTCGACAATATACAGAAATATATTTGTTTAGAAGATTTTGATCAGGACCTTCCTCTACTGATATCAAGATTTCCAGCTCTGGGTTGGAAAATTTCTAGAGATTTGGGGCTGGAGTCTGGAGAAGATGAGATTTGGGGAGGGGATGGACCTCAGTGGGGTATAATGCCCTACAGTCCACCTTCGCGGCTTTCTCCAGGGGAACTGATCTCTTTTGACTAGAATTATCCACGACCCACATAGAGGTTGTCAACCCTAGTGGCATACATTATCCCTCCCTCTATCCCTTCATTTTATACTAACAAAAATCCTGTGAGGTAGGATAAGCTGAGAGAGAGAGACAGGCCCAAGGTTAACCACTGAGTTTCATGGGACAGTAGGGACATAAGCCTAAGGTTGCCAACTTCCAGGTGGTGGGTGGAGATCACCTGGAATTTCATCTGATCTACAGACTACAAAGATCAGTTCCCCTGGAGAAAATGGCTACTTTGGTATGAGGACTCCGTGATGTTTTATCCAACTGAGATCCCTCTTGTTCCAAACCCTGCCCTCTCCAGACTCCACCTCCATATCTCCAGAAATGTCCCCAACTTGGAGGTGACAACTGAAGTTGAAACAGATTGTAGTGCAGATTTCTTGCCTGACTGTGCCAGATGGATCTGCCACAGGATTTTGATCCCTGTCTGAGAGCCAAGCTACAAGTGACGCCTGACACAGGTTGGACACTTGTCAGTTTCCCTCAAGTTTTGATGGGAAATGTAGCTATCCTGGTCTTGCAGCTGTAATGGAGAGCCAGTATCAACAGTGTGTTAACACATGGGTATCTCACGTTATGATTAACAAATGAACTTTATCAATGTGAAAAAGAATATGATGTGCAAACAATACAATCACATCGCAATGCAACATTCATTGTACAGCAGTACTAATACATATCATGTTACAACAAAGTTCATTCAAATGTCTCTTATTAAAGTGTCTCCAGTGTCTCCAAAGCACATTATTAACCTCAGGGGACCACCAACCCCATTCCTGTTTCTTCTTAGAACAAGGTAAGAACTCCTTGGGTGATGAATAAAGATTCCTGTGCTGGTCTTTGTAGTGTGATCTCTTTTTACAGGTGCCTCACATTGATCTTAACAAGGTGTTACAAGAGAAATACAGCCACTGATAGTCCTAGCTTTCGTCAGAACGACTTCCTCAGGGACTTGTGGCACACTATATGAAAACAATCAAAGGCATATTCATAAACATAAGCATTAACAAGTCCATTCTTAACAAATAAAAGTTTTCAAAAAACCACAAATGTTCTCATTGACATCAATCCAAACTCAGGTTTCTTACCCTGCAGCCGACTCATTCAGTCTAACCCAGAGAGTGACGCATGAAAGGAGATCTGCATGTCTCTCCAGGTGTTCTCAGTCACTTTATAAGCACTATCTATTCACAATCATAGAGAAAACCAAGCCTTGTTAAAGACGCAGTAACATAAATACCATTGATTTCTCATCCCAAAAAGGCTTGAAATGAGAGTTCAGTATTTCATCCATGAGGCTTCAGAGTGTTCAATGTGGTATACCTACGGATACCTATGGATGCTCAAGTGAACCTCGGTTCATGTGTCCCCCTTCCAATCTCCCATGAATTCACTTGCACAGTCACACTTCAATTTGCTCTGAGTGAGTACATTCACACATTCAATATCAGTTCCTCCCCAGCTGCTAAAAGTATCTCAGGCTGTTTATAATTGCCAAATCTTTAGTTTCCCCACTTCCCTCATCCAGTCATTGAAATGCAGATATTGATACTTTCTCACACCTCAAAGAAAGGCAAATTGGCAAGTCAGAGGAGCCTACAGTACTTGCTTTACAGTGTCCATAACTGAGCATTCTTGCTGTGAAAACAAAGCTGAATTGGAGCTCTGGCCTCCTGACTGGGCATCTGTACTCAGTTGCAAATGCAATCACACAAAGGGAGCTCCCATGGAAGCGGTATCCACATGTGCCCAGCGAGAGACAGCCTGCATGTGAATTGAAAGCCACACATAAAATCCTGCACTTGAGCATCCCCAGGTAATTCATAACATGTATTTCCTCTGTGGTTCTCTGCATCTACACAGCAGCTGCTGGGAGTGGCTATTTTATTTATTTACTAGCTTGATGCCCATGCTTCGCTATGGTATTTAACTACTTTAAATCCAATTATAATATTTATGCGTATGTAATGTGTTTTGGTTTGGGGAGGGGGGGGTTGCATTGGTTTTGTAGTGTAATAGCATAGTACCCGATCTTCACTAAAGTGTTTGAATAAAGCAAAGCATGTTGATGCCTAAAACTGATGAAGTGGTACTGATTAGAGATGGGCACGATCTGCATTACGATTTAAAAAACCCCACGATAATGGCAATCGCCCGATCATGACCTGGTGGATCATTGTTTTCCACAGCAAACGATCAAGCAGTCAGGAGGGGGCTGGACCTGGGCTGGACTGGGGCAATCGTGATAGGATTGGGAAGCTAGACATTCAGGCACCAACAATCTATTCCCCTGGCAACGGAGGCAGGGGAATGCCTGAGCTCTGTTTGAAACTTGATAATATTTCCCCTAGCGAGGAAAAGCAAACAGTTGTGAGTGAAAAGGTGGCTTCCTGAGAAAAAATATAAGCAAAGTGATTGGGAGAGGAAGGGGTTAAGAGAGAGAGAAAACAAAAACTCCTGGCTTTGAGAGCAGCTATCAGCTGAAGCTGTTTTGCGCTTCTCTCCTCCTGAGTTCATTCAGTGCATTGAAAGAGTTAACACTGAAAAGAGAGATCTCTCTCCTCCTGGCTTCTCAGCCCAGTGCCTGCATCCTTTTTGCAAGAAGTTAAGATAGAAGAATACGGACAAGTTAATGTGCAAAAGAAAATACAGCCGCCTTTAAACTCTCAGCAGGTGGAACTCTAATTAGACAGGTGGTACAAATTATTTGGCTTTTTCATGACTAGAAGGGTAATACTTGGTAAATAGAGGGCTCAGAGGAGCTGAGCGGGAGTGTATACTGTCCCAGATCATGTCCAATGCCACAAACAGGACCAAAAGATCTAAAATATGACAGCCTTTTTGTTTTGGTTCAATGTAAAAATCATATGAATTCATGAGGATCCGTGTCTCAGATTCATGTTTTTTCACTGTGGCAGCGCCAAATATTTTTGGATCTGTGTTTTTTATATTTCAGTCTGTGGACCTGGCTGTGGTATGTGATTTGATGTTTCATTTGTGTTTTTTCTATTTAAAAAACCATAGGATCCGCGAGGATCCGTGTGGATCCTGGTTTTACTTTCTTCCTGTTTAAAATATGCTTTTGGAAGACTGGCTGCTTCCTCTTAAAATCGGGTGGGGAGGAATGGAGGATTCTATCCCTGCTTTTTTTAAAAAGCTGGCTGAAACTTGTTGATGGGGTGTCTCTCTCTCTCTCTCTCTCTATTTGGAGAGGCAGGGACGGGTTAAACACTTTCCCCCCTCTGCTCTAAGTGCATGCGTGTGTGTGTGTGCATGTGTGTGAGAAAACGTCCCCTCCCTGAGGGGAGGCAGCTCGTTACCGGGTTAAAAACTTTTTTTCCCCTCTGCTCTAAGTGTGTGCGGGGGGCGGGGCGCCCCTCCGCTTTGGCCTCCCCAATCCCAGATCAGAAACAGGACTTGATCGGAGTGAATCGGTGATCTGGGGTCGCCACCAGTGCAGATCCACAATCAGCTTGATCGATATTTTTTTTTGGATCGTGCCCATGTTTAGTACTGATGCCTAAAACTGATGAAGTGGTACTGCCTTTCTTCAACTGTCTGCAGTTTTCCTTGACCTAATTTTTACCTCAAAACACAGAGTTCCACAGTTGACCCATCAGCCTGCCAGCCACACAGGAAAGCCGGGCCCCACAGGGAGATTGGCAACCCGAGAGGGGAGGTGTATTTTACCTCAGGACACGTTCAATGACTGGGACATCATTGAATGTGTCCTGAGTACTGCATGTGTCCTGCATATTGTTTAGAATGTTGGGATGATGACCAATCAAGGCCACATATGCAAATGACCTCAGGGCAGAGTAGCTGAGTTGGCAGTTGGCAGGGGAAGGGGGATGAACAGACTAACAGCCACACAGGGAAGCTATATCCCTATGGGAAAACATATTTTACCCCTTCTTAGGGGGCAAATTTCTTAAAATCCTTTCTTAGTGAGCCCCTACACCACAAAAGAAATGTCCCCCCCAAATTGCACATTTCTAGGTCCAGGGGTTTGGGCTGGGCGTTGATGAGTCAGTCAGGACACTTGTCTTTATACAGAGAGAGATTTATTTATTTATGTCATTTATAGTCTTCCTTTCTCACTGAAACTCAAGGCGGATTACATAGTATGAGATTAATACAATCAGTATCAAGTATATTTCAGTACAGTATCGAGGACATTTCCATAAACAATGCCATTTCGCTTTGGAATGCTGCCCCCCCACACACACACAAAGGTGTTTTTCATGCCAAAATAGTACTGGGGGGCAGAGTTATTTCCCTGTTTGTGTTGCTCTATATGCATGTGGAAGCACTTCTTTAAAAATGAAATCATCTAGTTTGGCTCCGGATGAAACACAGAAACAAGCATGTGCACATATGTACATATACACAGACAATCATAAAAATCAACATTTGATCTTTGCAGCTAATTATTTTTATTGCACTTCACCAAGCTTATAAGAAAGTGATTGCCATATAAAAGTACAAAAAATTATATTTTATCTCTTAAATTGTATTTACCTGTTTTTATTACACTTACTTTTTTATATATAGTAAGGAGAAAACTTCCCTGTAGGGGCTGGTGTTTTCTGACTACAGCTGAACACTTCCTTGGTCACCTTCTGGGGGGGGGGGGTGCATCCTGAATGCCCAATACAAAAGTGTGAGAGAGATGCCTCTCTTGACCACCCATGAATAAATTAACTGTATCTCTTAAACAGGCTGGTTGAAGGTTATATTTTCTTTCTTCTTTGTTTCTGCTCTTTTATACTGATTCCTTTCTCCTCAGCAACCTGTGGAGGGCCTCCTTCACCTGATCATTTCTCAGACAATAGATCAGGGGGTTGAGAAACGGTGTAATAGCTGTGTAGAAAACAGTCACTGCTTTAGTCAGCTCCGATTGACTTTTTCCAACTGGAGTTAAGTACACGGCTGCCAGTGAGCCATAGAAAAGTGTCACCACCACGAGGTGAAAAGATATGGTGGAGAAGGCCTTCCTACGGCTGCCTTGGAAAGAAGCTTTCAGTAGGGTCAGAATTATAATGCTATAGGACAGCATGATGAAGAAGGCATTACCTAAAACTCCAGCATTCATAAAAACTTCACAGACTTTGGGGGCAATTCCTAGTGGCGGGCAGGCCAGGGACAGAATTGGCCCAGGATCACACAAGAGATGGTCAATGACATTGGGGCCACAGAAGGACAACTTGGAAATCAGTATGACTGGAAAAGCGTGCCACAGGAAACCAAGGACCCAACAAGTGAGTACTAGACCATAGCAGAAGTCTTGGGACATAATTTGTAGGTATTGCAGAGGGTGGCAGATGGCCAAGTACCGATCCAAAGCCATGGCTGAGAGGAGGAAGCTTTCAGTAGTGCCCAGAGAAAACAAGATATAGAACTGGAGGAAACAGGAACTGAAGGAAATGATCCCACGAGGGAATATCTGGTCAAAGAGCATCCTGGGCACTGTGGCACTCACATAACACATCTCTAGCCAGGAGAAGTTGCTCAGCAGGATGTACATGGGAAGCCGGGCCAAATGGGTGTCTAAAAAGACCAGGACAATTATGGTGATGTTCTCAGCCAAAGTGAGCACATAAAGAGTGGTAAAAAAGATGAGGAGCAAGATCCGCTTTTGCTGTCCACCCCCAAAGCTCATCAGAATGAATTCCTGCACTCCAGTCCCGTTGGCCAACTCCATCTGGAACCAGACAATACAGACATCAATCATCTCTCTATCACATGTTTATCTCACCCGTCCTCTACGCAACTCAGTCAGACTCTCATAATTCTCCTCTCCATTTTATCTTCATGCTGTGAGGTAAGCTAGATTAAGACACTGTGAGTGGCTGTATTGGTCTGTAGAAGAGCGAGATTCAGGTCTAGTTGCACTCCTTGGTCTTTTAGGTGCTTCTGGACCTGAATCTTGCTCTTCCATTTGTAAGTAACCCTTAGGATCCAGTACCTCTGTCCACTTCCATTTATTATTATTACTACACTTATATTCCGCTCTCCCTGCAAGCAGAATCAAAGCGGATCACATCAGAGTATAAAAACAAGATAGCAAAATATGTAAAATATTCCATCTCATAAAACTCAGCAACTTGCTGTCTTGCCTGATGATTTACAGGCTGAAAAGGGGGATTCAGAGTTTGTATCTGTGATAATTCTTCAACAGAAAATATTGAACATTTCTTCTTTTTCTGTGTAATTTATTCTGATCTGAAAGCAACATTTTTGGATCCTCATTTGAATAAGGAGCCTGTCTGCTTTTCTGGATTTTAATACAACATTGGATGTGCATAAATACATAGCTGCTGCAATTAAACATTTCTTTTTAATGAATATTGAAGAGCGTCATATTGTTTTAAATGTATATTGAACAGCAACAACTTTAGTTATATTGCTATCTCTTTCTGGTTGAACAGGCTTTAAGACCTAGATGGGATAAGCTATAAGCATTGTTTCTTTGCACCAAGCACTCCAGCTCTCCCACCTTGGCTTGGAGAGACTTCTAGCATTGGCAAACAGGCACCTGTATCTCATATCTCTCTCTAAGATGGGTCATTCATTCTAATTTTCCTTGGTCCTCCGGTTCCCTCACATATCCCTTCCTTACTGCCCTATTCTCTTTCTCAAGTTCTAGTCCTCTCCCACCAATATTTTCAAAGAATTTCACACCATTCCTTTGAGATTATCATGATCAATTTGATCCAAGCATTTGTCTGAACTGATAATTAGTGAAAATCAGAAATGCAACTGACAATTGGTGATTGTTTGCATGACCTTCCTCCCCATTCTTCCCTTCTGTCTCTGTCTCTTTGGTTATAATTTGATAAGGAATATGGACATTTGTTTGTGCAAACATTTTTCTGGAAGGTCACATTCGTTCACATCCATGCCTCCGGTAATTATTCCCCGGTAAATATACCCATTTCTGTACCTCGAGTTGGAATCAAAGCGTCAATCCATCCAGCTGAAGGCTCACCATAAATGTTGGGTCAGAATTTTGGAGGGCTGCAATGATCCGATTTTGAAGCCTAGTAGAAAAGTTTCTTGCACTGTGATCCCCCTGGGCAGCTGCAGCTGGAGCACAGAACCAATCTAGACTGATCTGGTCTTCTAATGTTCAATGGTAAACTAAACCTGCTCCATCTGATGCTGGAAATAGAGAACACATCTGCTGATATGGTATGGCTTATCCTCTATGCAGAGTATGCAGCTGTCATTGAAGGAAGCACTACTGTATATAAAAATAGATTTGCAGATGAAGGAAGCTGACTTTGGAGTAGAACTGCTGTCTCTGTGTTTTTTACTAAGACTGCATCTTGCACCCTCACTGTTGGATATTGCACCATTGCTGCATGAGCACCGTCATTCATGACTGCTTTGTCTTGTTAGCACATGGAAATCGAGTTCTGAACAATTGCGAATGGCACAATTTCCAACGAGGTCTTATACATCTTGGATATTGTGTTTGATTGTGATTGTATATGGTGCTTGAATCTGGTTGAAAAATGTTTGTAACCTATTATACACTTCCTTAACAGATTCTTTTTTTAAAATACAGGAAATCAATGACCCTTGGGACTTTGTCTATGGGGGCTAGTTCGTTTTCCAATCAAAACAGGGTCTCCTCTGAGAACAATTTCCCCCACTGAACAAATCATTAACAAGGCCTTCGTTTTTTTGTGTATTGATGCCTCCAAGTGGCAGAGGTGAAACAGCTGAAATTGGGGTTGTATGCAACCAGCTTTTCTGCTGATGAAAATAGGAGGAAGGGGCCCTCTTGCCACCAAAAATGGCTATGCTGAGGGTTATAAGACCAACAAGATGGATCAAAGCTATAGGGGAATGATTCTTGTAACGACGAGGTGAAGTGGGCAAGAAGATCCAGAAAGGCTGATGAAATCCATCCCTTAGTGCATTGGACTTTTTGTCCACATTTGTGCTGGATCTCCCAAACTTTTCTGGCCTAGGCATTGCCGCACATCTCTGGCAACAGTTCTTCTATGGGCCATTAGTCTGGAGGAAAGCAACTGAGCCAGCACCTTAAGATTCCTCTCAGAGCCAAGCTAAAAGTGATGCCTTACACAGGTTGAACACTTGTCAGCCTCCCTCAAGTTTTGATGGGAAATGTAGGCGTCCTGGTTTTACAGCTTGTCTCTCCATTACAGATAAGCAAAACAAGCCTGATACCCATTTACAGACAGTAGCAACAGTGTGTTAACACACGGATATCTCACGTTATGATTAACAAATGAACTTTATCAATGTGAAAAAGAATATGATGTGCAAACAATACAATCACATCACAATGCAACATTCATTGTACAGCAGTACTAATACATATCATGTTACAAAAGTTCATTCAAATGTCTCTTATTAAAGTGTCTCCAGTGTCTCCAAAGCACATTATTAACCGCAGGGGACCACCAATCCCGTTCCTGTTTCTTCTTAGAACAAGGTAAGAACTCCTTGGGTGATGAATAAAGATTCCTGTGCTGGTCTTTGTAGTGTGATTTCTTTTTACAGGTGCCTCACATTGATCTTAACAAGGTGTTACAAGAGAAATACAGCCACTGACAGTCCTAGCTTTCGTCAGAACGACTTCCTCAGGGACTTGTGGCACACTACATGAAAACAATCAAAGGCATATTCATAAACATCAGCATTAACAAGTCCATTCTTAACAAATAAAAGTTTTCAAAAAACCACAAATGTTCTCATTGACATCAATCCAAACTCAGGTTTCTTACCCTGCAGCTGACTCATTCAGTCTAACACAGAGAGTCTCACGTGAAAGGAGATTTGCGTGTCTCTCCAGGTGTTCTCAGTCACTTTATAAGCACTATCTATTCACAATCATAGAGAAAACCAAGCCTTTTAATGTTAATGTTTTTATTATTCACTTGCTGTTTTCAGTTATTGAGATATTTATGTCAGGGCTTGCCGCAGCTGCCGCTGGGCGTGGCACTGGGCGGTCTGCTCCTGACATCACAGGGGGGCCAGGGACTCTGCAGGACCCTGCTCTGTGGAAGGAGGGGTGGTATACCTCACCCAGACTCCCTCTCAGTCCACTCGCTGGCCTGCTCAACCTGGCCTGCTTACCCTCTGTGTCCTCCATCTCCTCCTTCCAGAACTCTCCTCCAAGCCTCCACCCTTGCATCCTACTGCTCTCACTCCACATCCTCACTCACACCCACCACCGCAGAGCTCTTCCCAGCCACCCTTTATAGGGTTTCCTTTCTCCACCCCGCCCTCCTTCCAGGCTTGTTCCCTCTCCTGACTGGGCCCAGCTGTGCGTTCCTCCAGGTGTTTCCCTCCAACCACTAATCCCTCCTGGGCCCTTTTGCCATGCTGGCAGGGTGGGGTTGAGTGCGAGCCATCCCCAGCTGAGGGCTCCTTGGCCTTGCTCATGAGGAGCTGCCCCAGCCAGCCCTTGTGCTATTGAGCTTGCCTGGCCTTGCTCACGAGGAGCTGCCGCAGCCAGCCTCTGTGCTATTGGGCTTGCCTGGCCTTGCTCCCGAGGAGCTGCCCCAGCCAGCCTCTGAGCTACTGAGCTTGCCTGGCCCTGCTCACGAGGAACTGCCTTAGCCAGCTTCTGCGCTGCCTGCTCAGCAATGCTGGGCGGGGTTACCCATCTCCTCCCCCAGAATGCCTGTGGCAGACCCCCCTGGAGAGGCTTGGCTTCTAGCAACTCCTGAGCCAGGCTGCTGTCTTCTAGCCATGGTGTGGCTCTGGGCTGCAGCGGCGGCGTCCTCTCCCTGCCAGGTAAGGGCTCTGCTTGGGTTGCTGCTGCTGCTGCTGGACCCACCTTCTCCCTGCTGTGTCCCTTTCCCTCCGGCCTGCTTAGCCCCCTCTCTTCCCCCTGGAGGGTGGGGCTGGCTGGTTTCTCCTTGCCCCCTCCACCCCTCTGAGGTACTGGCCTTTTGCCCCTTCCCCATGGAGTAGGTAGGTTCTGGCCCTGGTTGCCGGCTTGGGGGGTGGAGTTGCTGCCACCCTTTTGTCCCCTGCTGTTCCCTCTTGTCAAGTCTGGGGGCTGGGGCTCAGACCCCGGACAATTTATATGTAGCTTTTCTCCTCCAAAGGGGTCAAAAGTAGATTACAAGAATTCAAAGATATGACCTAATCCCATCCAACAAAAGAAACCAGCAAAGCATATCTACAGCCTACCCCGGATGCAATGGTCAAGCTAAGAGCCACAGGCAAGGAGCTAAAGGCCAGTATCCTTCGCCTCTCATCCTTCTGTTTCAACAGAGCACTGTGTCTCTGGCCTTGTCAAAACTTTATACCTTGAACAGGAAGAGAAATCAAAAGCTGAGCATGTTCCTTTCAAACTTCCCCTTCCGGCAGATGTACATACTTTAGCTGTATCATTTTTTTTACAAGTGTTAACTCCCTTTGGAAAGTCAAAAGAATTTTGATTTTAAAATTGTTAAAATTTAAAAGAATGTTTATGTTTATGTTATCTATGGCCTGCCTTCTCTCTGAGACTCAAGGCAGATTCCATAGTGTGGGTCGGTACAGTCAGTTTCAATACGCTTGTAATGGGGTATATATATCCAAATTTGCAAAGATTTAAAACCAGCAGAAATCCAGCGCAGAGCTGAAGAAATGCTGAAACGGAGCAGAAGCAAGTTCAAGCCTGACGTATTAAACAACATGGGATCTAGCCAGTAGGACAATATTAGAGTAATAGTAGTACTCTCAGTCCCTTTACTGATGCCACATTTTGAGATCACTTTCCTATAGTACAGCCTGAGTTAGAAAGCTCTCTTGAATAATTCAGTTTTGTATTTGATGAAGAAAAAGATACTTAATAATAACATAATAACATTCGATTTTTATATACCGCCCTTCAGGACAACTTAATGCCCACTCAGAGCAGTTTACAAAGTGTTATTATTACCCCACAACAATCACCCTGTGAGGTGGGTGGGGCTAAGAGAGCTCCAGAGAACTGTGACTCGCCCAAGGTCACCCAGCTGGCTTTGTGGAGGAGTGGGGAATCAAACTTGGCTCTCCAGATTAGAGTCCCGTGCTCTTAACCACTACACCAAACTGGCTCTTAAGATGTACTGGTTACTACTTAAGATGTACTGGTTTACAAACATGGGCAGTCAAGTTGCGCAACCAACTTACAGCAACCCCAGCCAAGGGGCTTTCAAGGCAAGTGAGTTGCAGAGGTGGTTTGCCACTGCCTTCCTAACTAGTCTTCCTTGATTCAAATACCAACTTTTGCTTCGCCTCTGAGATCTCATAAATCGGGCTCCACCATGCTGCCTTCCCTCCCTAGGGACCGGCGTATCAGCAACGTAAAGAGAGCCTCTGTGATATGGTGGTTAAACTGATGGATTCAGTCTGAGGATACTTGGCTCCAAATCCCTACTCAGTCCTGAACCGAAATGGGAGACCTTCCACCAATTATCTATACTGCTTTGTATTGTATTGTTATATTGCTCCCATTTTTAATTGTTTCAAAATATAAATTTATATATATGTTTTATTGGATGTAATCTGCCCTGAGCCAGCCTGTGCAGGGATAGTGGAATAAAAATCGAAAAGACTGACTGACTGACTGACTGACTGACTGAATGAATGAATGAATGAATGAATGAATGAATGAATGCTCTGTTTCAGCTTAAGCTACCTCACTGGACTGTTGTTTGGCTACAGTAGAGGAAAAAGAATCATATATGCCAACAGGACCTTTGGGGGAAAGGGCAGGAAAAAAACTGATAAAATCTGAAGGATTGTTTAAGAAGAAATATATTTGTTTAGAAGATTTTGATCAGGACCTTCCTCTACTGATACCAAGACTGCCAGCTCTGGGTTGGAAAATTTCTAGAGATTTGGGGCTGGAGTCTGGAGAAGGTGAGATTTGGGGAGGGGATGGACCTCAGTGGGGTATAATGCCCTACAGTCCACCTTAGCAGCTTTCTCCAGGGAAACTGATCTCTTTTGACTAGAACTATCCACGGCCCATGTAGAGGTTGTCAAGCCTAGTGGCATACATTATCCCTCCTTCTATCCCTTCATTTTATCCTCACAACAATGTTATCAGGTAGGATAGGCTGAGAGACAGAGACAGGCCCAAGGTTAGCCACTGAGTTTCATGGCAGGGTAGGGACATAAGCCTAAAGTTGCCAACCTCCAGGTGGTGGTTGGAGAGCTCCTGGAATTTCATCTGATTTACAGACTACAAAGATCAGTTTCCATGGAGAAAATGGCTACTTTGTTAGGTGGACTGTGTGATATTATGCCCAGCTGAGATCCCTATTGTTCCAAACCCTGCCCTCTCCAGACTCCACCTCCATATCTCCAGGAATGTCCCCAACTTGGTGGTGACAACCGAAGTTGAAACAGATCGTAGTGATTGGATTTACATTCCTTTCTTGCCTGACTGTGCCAGATGATTCTGCCACCGGATTTTGATCCCTGTCTGAGAGGAGTCTTAAGGTGCTGGCTCAGTTGCTTTCCTCCAGACTAATGGCCCATAGAAGATCTGTTGCCAGAGATATGCGGCAAAGCCTAGGCCAGAAAAGTTTGGGAGATCCAGCACAAATGTGGACAAAAAGTCTAATGGACTAAGGGATGGATTTCATCAGCCTGTCTGGATCTTCTTGCCCACTTCATCTCCTTATTACAGGTACCATCCCTTATAGCTTTGATCCATCTTGTTGGTATTATGACCCTCAGTATACCCATTTTTGGTGGCTAGAGGGCCCCTTCCTCCTCTTTTCATCAGCAGAAAAGCTGGTTGCATACAACCCCAATTTCAGCTGTTTCACCTCTGCCACTTGGAGGCATCAATACACAAGAGAACAAAGGCCTTGTTAATGATTTGTTCAGTGAGGGAAATTATTCTCAGAGGAGACCCTGTTTTGATTGGAAAACGAACTACCCCCCCCCCCATAGACAGGTTCCCAAGGGTCATTGATTTCCTGTATTTTTAAAAAAAGAATCTGTTAAGGAAGGGTATAATAGGTTACAAATATTTCCCAACCAGATTCAAGCACCATATACAATCACAATCAAGCATAATATACAAGATGTATAAGACCTTGTTGGAAATTGTGCCATTAGCAATTGTTCAGAACAGTTTCTACATACTAACAAGACAAAGCAGTCATGAATGATGGCACTCATGCAGCAATGGTGCAATATCCAACAATAAGGATGCAGGGGGCAGTCTTAGTAAAAAACACAGAGACAGCAGTTCTACTCCAAAGTCAGCTTCCTTCATCTGCAAATCTATTTTTATATACAGTAGTGCTTCCTTCAATGACAGCTGCATACTCTGCATAGAGGATAAGCCATACCATATCAGCAGATGTGTTCTCTATTTCCAGCATCAGATGGAGCAGGTTTAGTTTACCATTGAACATTAGAAGACCAGATCAGTCTAGATTGGTTCTGTGCTCCAGCTGCAGCTGCCCAGGGGGATCACAGTGCAAGAAACTTTTCTACTAGGCTTCAAAATCGGATCATTGCAGCCCTCCAAAATTCTGACCCAACATTTATGGTGAGCCTTCAGCTGGATGGATCGACACTTTGATTCCAACTTGAGGTACAGAAATCGGTATAATTACCAGGGAATAATTACCGGAGGCATGGATGTGAACGAATGGGACCTTCCAGAAAAATGTTTTCACAAACAAATGTCGATATTCCTTATCAAATTATAACCAAAGAGACAGAGACAGAAGGGAAGAATGGGGAGGAAGGTCATGCAAACAATCACCAATTGTCAGTTGCATTTCTGATTTTCACTAATTATCAGTTCAGACAAATGCTTGGATCAAATTGATCATGATAATCTCAAAGGAATGATGTGAAATTCTTTGAAAATATTGGTGGGAGAGGACTAGAACTTGAGAAAGAGAATAGGGCAGTAAGGAAGGGACATGTGAGGGAACTTGAGGGCCAAGGAAAGTTAGAATGAATGACCCATCTTAGAGAGAGATATGAGATACAGGTGCCTGTTTGCCAATGCTTGAAGTCTCTCCAAGCCAAGGTGGGGGAGCTGCAGTGCTTGGTGCAAAGAAACAATGCTTATAGCTTCTCCCATCTAGATCTTAAAGCCTAGATAGGATAAGCTATAAGCATTGTTTCTTTGCACCAAGCACTTCAGCTCCCTCCCCTTGGCTTGGAGAGACAGCAATATAACTAAAGACAGCAATATAACAAAAGTTATTGCTGTTCAACATACATTGAAAACAATATGACACTCTTCAATTTTCATTAAAAGGAAATGTTTAATTGCAGCAGCTTTATATTTATTCACATCCAATGTTGTATTAAAATCCAGAAAAGCAGACAGGCTCCTTATTCAAATGAGGATCCAAAAATGTTGCTTTCAGATCAGAATAAATTACACAGAAAAAGAAGAAATGCTCAATAGTTTCTGTTGAAGAATTATCTCAGATACAAACTATGGATCCCCTTTTTCAGCCTGTAAATCATCAGGCAAGACAGCAAGTTGCTGAGTTTTATGAGATGGAATATTTTACATATTTTGCTATCTTGTTTTTAAACTCTGATGTGATCCGCTTTGATTCTGCTTGCAGGGAGAGTGGAATATAAGTGTAGTAATAATAATAAATGGAAGTGGACAGAGGTACTGGATCCTAAGGGTTACTTACAAGTGGAAGAGCAAGATTCAGGTCCAGAAGCACCTAAAAGACCAAGGAGTGCAACTAGACCTGAATCTCGCTCTTCTACAGACCAATACAGCCACTCACAGTGTCTTAATCTAGCTTACCTCACAGCATGAAGATAAAATGGAGAGGAGAATTATGAGAGTCTGACTTAGTTGCGTAGAGGACGGGTGAGATAAACATGTGATAGAGAGATGATTGATGTCTGTATTGTCTGGTTCCAGATGGAGTTGGCCAACGGGACTGGAGTGCAGGAATTCATTCTGATGAGTTTTGGGGGCGGACAGCAAAAGCGGATCTTGCTCCTCATCTTTTTTACCACTCTTGGCTGAGAACATCACCATAATTGTCCTGGTCTTTTTAGACACCCATTTGGCCCGGCTTCCCATGTACATCCTGCTGAGCAACTTCTCCTGGCTAGAGATGTGTTATGTGAGTGCCACAGTGCCCAGGATGCTCTTTGACCAGATATTCCCTCGTGGGATCATTTCCTTCAGTTCCTGTTTCCTCCAGTTCTACATCTTTTTTTCTCTGGGCACTACTGAAAGTTTCCTCCTCTCAGCCATGGCTTTGGATCGGTACTTGGCCATCTGCCACCCTCTGCAATACCCACAAATTATGTCCCAAGACTTCTGCTATGCTCTAGTTCTTACTTGTTGGGTTCTTGGTTTCCTGTGGCATGCTTTTCCAGTCATACTGATTTCCAAGTTGTCCTTCTGTGGCCCCAATGTCATTGACCATCTCTTGTGTGATCCTGGGCCAATTCTGTCCCTGGCCTGCCCCCCACTAGGAATTGCCCCTAAAGTCTCTGAGATTTTTTTGAATGCTGGAGTTTTAGGTAATGCCTTCTTCATCATGCTGTCCTATAGCATTATAATTCTGACCCTACTGAAAGCTTCTTTCCAAGGCAGCCGTAGGAAGGCCTTCTCCACCATATCTTTTCACCTCGTGGTGGTGACACTTTTCTATGGCTCGCTGGCAGCCGTGTACTTAACTCCAGCTGGAAAAAGTCAATCAGAGATGACTAAAGCAGTGACTGTTTTCTACACAGCTATTACACCCTTTCTCAACCCCCTGATCTATTGTCTGAGAAATGATCAGGTGAAGGAGGCCCTCCACAGGTTGCTGAGGAGAAAGGAATCAGTATAAAAGAGCAGAAGCAAAGAAGAAAGAAAATGTAACATACAACTAGCCTGTCTAAAAGATACAGTTAATTTATTCATGGATGGTCAAGAGTGGCATCTCTCTCACACTTTTGTTTTGTATTGGGCATTCAGGATGCAACCCCCCCCCCCCCAGAAGGTGACCAAGGAAAAGTTCAGCTGTAGTCAGAAAACACCAGTCCCTACAGGGAACTTTTCTCCTTTAAAAAAGCGAGTAAGTGTAATAAAAACAGGTAAATACAATTTAAGAGATGAAATATAATTTTTTGTACTTTGATATGGCAATCTTAATTTTTTATAAGCTTGGTGAAATGCAATAAAATAATTAGATGCAAAGATCAAATGTTGTTGTTTTTTATGTATGTGCATGTGTCTGTTTTTTACCCAGGGCCAAAGTAGATGATTTCTTTTTTAAAGAAATGGTTCCACATGCAAATGGAGCAGCACAAACAGGGAAATAACTCTGCCCCCAGTACTATTTTGGCATGAAAAACACCTGTGTGTGTGGAGGGGGGCAGCATTCCAAAGCGAAATGGCATTGTTTATGGAAATGTCCTTGATATTGTATTGAAATGTACTTGATACTGATTGTATTAATCACATACTATGTAATTTGCCTTGAGTCTCAGTGAGAAAGGAGGACTATAAATGACATAAATAAATAAATCTATATATATATATATATATAAAGACAAGTGTCCTGACTGACTCATCAATGCCCAGCCCAAACACCTGGACCTAGAAACGTGAAATTTGCGGAGGACGTTCCTTTCTTGACGTAGAGGCTCACTAAGAAGGGATTTTAAGAAATTTGTCCCCTAAGGGGTAAAGGGCTCAAATAAGTTTTCCCATAGAGATACAGCTTCCCTGTGTGGCTGGGAGGCTGCTCATCCCCCTCCCCCCTCCAACTGCCAACTCAGCTACTCTGCCCTGAGGTCATTTGCATATGCGGCCTTGATTGGTCATCAGCCCAACATTCTAAACAATATGCAGGACACATGCAGTACTCAGGAGTCAGGACACATTCAATGATGTCCCAGTCATTGAACGTGTCCTGAGGTAAAAATACACCTCCCCTCTAGGGTTGCCAGTCTCCCTGTGGGGCCTGGCTTCCTGTGTGGCTGGCAGGCTGATGGGTCAGCTGTGGAACTCTGTGTTCTGGGGTAAAAATTAGGTCAAGGAAAACCAGACAGTTGAAGAAAGGCAGTACCACTTCATCAGTTTTAGGCATCAACATGCTTCCCTTTATTCAAACACTTTTGTGACGCTCGGGTACTATGCTATTAGACCACAAAACCAACTCAATCCCCTCCTCCCCAAACCAAAAAACATTACATACCCATAAATATTATAACTGGATTTAAAGTAGTTAAATACCATAGCGAAGCACGGGCATCAAGCTAGTAGACAAATAAAATAGCCACTCCCAGCAGCTGCTGTGTAGATGCAGAGAACCACAGAGGAAATACATGTTATGAATTACCTGGGGATGCTCAAGGGCAGGATTTTATGTGTGGCTTTCAATTCACATGCAGGCTGCCTCTTGCTGGGCACATGTGGATACCGCTTCCATGGGAGCTCCCTTTGTGTGATTGCATTTGCAACTGAGTACAGATGCCCAGTCAGGAGGCCAGAGCTCCAATTCAGCTTTGTTTTCACAGCAAGAATGCTCAGTTATGGACACTGTAAAGTAAGCACTGTAGGCTCCTCTGACTTGCCAATTTGCCTTTCTTTAAGGTGTGAGAAAGTATCAAGATCTGCATTTCAATGACTGGATGAGGGAGGTGGGGAAACTGAGGATTTGGCAATTGTAAACAGCCTGAGATACTTTTAGCAGCTGGGGAGGAATTGATATTGAATGTGTGAATGTACTCACACAGAACAAATTGAAGTGTGACTGTACAAGTGAATGCATGGGAGCCTGGAAAGGGGACACATGAACTGAGGTTCACTTGAGCATCCATAGGTACTTCGTAACATGTATTTCCACCTCCAGACTCTTTAAAAAAATTAAGTGCTGAATCTGCTTTCATTGGCCAACTTGCACAATCTGCATGATACCTCCCTTGATTCTTCAGGGGAGACTTTTACATATATGGTGTCAACTGGGACTAGTACTGTATATCTCCTGCAATATTGAACCACTAGCTTTGAGGTCTTAAATCTATCCCTAAGTGACCATTGTCCTTTGTGATTGTCGCTTACTGTTAATGCTAAGGTACTAACAAAGCCTGACCCAGAACTCGTTGAAAGTAGGTCCCTCTATCCCAGGGGACTTAAGTGGTCTGAAAAATTATGCAATACTATATCTAACATTTTGAGGTCTGTGAAGATGAGCAGAATGAGAAATAATATTAACGTAAATTATTTTATAATCCTACTCTTCCTTGAATTTTAGGTTTTATCTGGCCCTCAAATCAACAAAGAAAGAGATCATCCAGAAAAATAACCCAAAATAATGTTTGTGGTTAATGGAATAATTAATTTTTCTCAGTGACATTGAGGAAGGTACAATCTCCACAAAGGAATGAAAAATGCAACAGACTGATAGGAATTGTGGTGTGGTGGTTAAAGTGTTGGACTAATATCAAGGAGACTCAGAGCCAAAACAGATGAGACACCTGATGCATTGGGACACGTGTCAGGCTCCCGCAAGGTTCCATGGGAAGTGTAGTGAGAAAGAACCTGTGCCAGGGAGAAAAGGGAGAGAATCCCTCTCCGCAATCCTCTTTCCCTCTTTGGGAGGCCAGGGATGGAGGCAGAGCCCTTTTCGAGGCCAATTTTATGGGGTTCCCAAACTCCATGTGGGAACTGCAGATCTGCTGGATTTGCAACTGATCTCCATATAAAAGAGATCAGCTCCCTTGGAAAAAATACCTATATTTGAGGGTGGACTCTATAGCATTATAACCTGCTGAGCTCCAGCTCCTCCCCAAACTTTGCCCTCTCCAGACTACACCCCCAAAATCTCCATGAATTTCCCAGCTCAGAGTGGGCAATCCTACATTTTTGCATGTATTGTCGAAGGCTTTCACGGCCGGAGAAAGATGGTTGTTGTGGGTTTTCCGGGCTGTATTGCCATGGTCTTGGCATTGTAGTTCCTGACGTTTTGCCAGCAGCTGTGGCTGTGACACTGAGAGATCTCTGTCTTTTGGTGCTACACCTCTGAAGATGCCAGCCACAGCTGCTGGCGAAACGTCAGGAACTACAATGCCAAGACCACGGCAATACAGCCCGGAAAACCCACAACAACCTACATTTTTGCATCTTGCTTAGCCCCCAGCATGATTCACAATGAAATAAGAGATCAACATTCTGCCAAGTGGGGATGGTTCTATCCACTTTATACGCTGCTATGACGGTGTTGGATCTTCAAAGCCTGATCCCATTTTTTTAAAAAAAATGTTTAGGACTTTAGTTACACTTGAGTGAGCAAGGGGAGTAGACAAGATTTTTTTTTTCTTTTGCCAAAGTACATATATTGAAATATATTTTCAGACGTTTTACTTTAGAGGAATGTTTTTCTTTTTTAATATATTTTTTATTTTATAAACAAGAAAAGGGATACAAAACAAGAAAGGAACAGGAATACAAATTACACGAAAGGAAAATTAAGGCACCCGTTACAAAGATAGTCTAGAGTACAATAACCATGTATCATTTAAATATTCATCTGCGGGTTTATTACCACCATTCTCGGAAACGTTTCCTCTCTCTCTTTTACTATATCATGCTGGCAGAGGTTCTTTCTCTAAGCATCTCATCTAGTTCACTCCACTCCCTCCAAAAGTTGCCAGCTTCCCTTGCTCTCACCAAAGCACTTTTCAGCTGCTCCTTGTCCCTTTTGCAGCCGCCAGCATTATCAGCTCCCTCTGTCACCTGAGTGCATTTAGTGGAGCAAGGGGAGTGTGCTGGCGGCGGCGAGAGGGAACCGAGCGCGCCAGCAGCGACCAGAGGGAGCGGGCAGTGGCGACCAGCTCCTTGTCCCTCTCAACACTGCCAGTGCACTCCCCTTGCCCCCCTAAATGCTGTCAGGTCTGTTGCCCACGGTCCCTCCATACTGTTACCCAGCTTAGATACGTTGCAATAGCCTTGTGGACCTGTTCCCTTGTTGCTTTCCAGACTCCAGGACGGCCGAGCCCTTATCTCAGATGGCTCACCACAGTGGCCTTGGGACAGCTCCATCCGTCCCGCTACTGATTATGTTCTGCTGGATGGGCTGGAGGGGTGGGGGACATGTGAAAGGGTAGATATAATACATCATGTACTCAATGCATCATTCTTAACAAGGAACCTGTGTACAGCCAGACACCTTTAATTGCTTCTGTGTATCCTATGGACATTTGTATGGCGAAGCCTATGCTAGAGGATTTTTTTCTTTCCAGGCTGTTGGCAGCCCTAGCAAAGCTCACGCGGCTACCATCAAAAAGCATGAGACGCTGAAAGATAAATGACAATTGGGTGTTTGACGCAGAGGAGTTAGCCATGTTAGTCTGTAGTAGCAAAATCAAAAAGAGTCCAGTAGCACCTTTAAGACTAACCAACTTTATTGTAGCATAAGCTTTCGAGAACCACAGCTCTGTTCGTCAGATGCATGGAGGGCAAGAAGAAACTGGTCAGATATATAGGTGGAGAGGGGAGGGCGGAGTAGATGCAAACAGTAGCTTCTGATATGGAGATCAGTTTGCTTCTGCTAAGGAAGTCAGTTACTTCTGATAACCATTCATAGTCTCTATTCAATCCCAGCTTGACTGAGTCAAATTTACATATGAATTCCAGTTCAGCAGCTTCCCGTTGGATTTTGTCTTTGAAAGGTTTCTGTTGAACTACAGAGACCTTTAAGTCCTTGATAGAATGTCCTGGTAGATTGAAGTGTTCTCTCACTGGATGTTGCCATCCAAGCATCTTCTTTTCTTCTTGCCCTCCATGCATCTGACGAAGACAACCATGATTCTCGAAAGCTTATGCTACAATAAAGTTGGTTAGTCTTAAAAGTGCTACTGGACTCCCTGGCCCATTCCCCAGTTAGATTTTGGGTATCCAGAAAGCAAGAACAAAACCCACTTTTCTACAACTGTTTTCTACATTTTGGATAACTAGACAATGTAAGTACAGAGAAGAGAGCCATATCTCTTGTGTCCCACCATGACTGCATTGAATTTCTCTCTCACACTTGGATTATTAGTTTGCAATTTGCATCCCCCTTTCACTTTTTTATGTTGTCACTTTGCTCCTCAGTAATTTCTCCCTTCTTTTCCACAACCTTCCCAGGGCCTCCTTCACCTGATCATTCCTCAGACAATAAATCATAGGGTTGAGAAAGGGTGTAACAGCAGTGTAGAAGACGGTGACAACTTTTGTGACCTCTGAAGGACTTCCTCCACCTGGAGCTAAGTACATCCCTGCCACAGAGCCATAGAAAAGTGTCACCACCAACAGATGGAAAGATAGAGTGGAGAAAGACTTCTTACGACTACCTTGGAAGGAAGGTTTCATTAAGGTGAGAATCACAACACCATAAGATAGCAAAACGAAGACGACATTGACAAAAACCAATCCATTCATGAACATTTGGCAGACACTGGGAGTAATTCCTAGTGGAGGGCAGGCAAGAGACAGAATCGGCTCAGGATCACACAGGAAGTGATTTATGATTTTGGGGCCACAGAAGGACAACTTGGAGATCAAAATCACAGGGATAAGGAACCATAGGAAGCCAAGGACCCAACAAACAACCACCAGAATATAGCAAGAACTTGGAGACATAATTTGTGGATAGCGAAGAGGGTGGCAGATGGCCAAGTACCTGTCCAAGGACATGGTTGACAGGAAGAAGCATTCAGTGCTTCCAAGTGAGAAGAAGATGTAGAACTGAAAGAAGCAGGAGTGGAAGGAGATGATTCCTTGAGGGTATATCAAGTCAAAAAGCATCCGGGGCACTGTGGTCGTCACATAACACATCTCTAGCCAGGAGAAGTTGCTCAGGAGGATGTACATGGGAAGTCGGGTCAAGTGACTGTCCAGCAGCACCACTGTAACGATAGTGATGTTCTCAGCCAAAGTGAGCATGTACAGAATGATAAAAAAGATAAGAAGCAGGAACCGCACCTGTTGCCCAACTCCAAAGCCTAGCAAAATGAATTCCTTCACTGTGGTCCCATTGGCCAGTTGACATAACTCCATCTGGAATCACACAATAAAAGATATGATAGATATGGAAAGCACTACCTGTTGGTCTTTTCCCATTGAAAGTAAAAGGCTGGCAAGCTTGCCAATTTGGTGTGGCAGGATGCAGTCTATAATTTGGCTAGCATGTACTTTTTCTCAGAAGCAACCTTTTCTCATTGTTTATGAATTATTATATGTTCTACTGAGAGTAAATCAAAGGGGGGAGGGTGTTATAGTGAGTGAAAATTGCATGCAAAGTAGTTAAACAAAGCCTTTTCTTTTTCTTTTTTTTCTTTTCTTTTGGTGCTCTCTCCTTTCCTGCCTGAGAGAACACCTCCACAGCTAGCTTGCAGCTGTGGAAGCCAGCATCAAAAATTGTATGGTTTGTGGTTTACCGTTCCCCCCACCCCAATTTGACCAAGAAAGAAATCACAACAAACAGGCAGTTTCTTTCTTAGACTGCTCATGGGAGTTGCCCATTTGAGAGCTATAGATTCTGGAACATTTTCTAATGCTGTTTAATGAAGTGGAACAGTGTCACCTTAAAAATAATTTTATCCTTCTGAGTCCATTGAAGTCAATGAGTTTAGAAGGGTGTAACTCTGTTTAGGTTTGGACAGTTAATCATTCTGATTTATATTTAGCAAATTAAAGTGTCAACACCCTAGGTCTGTTTGCACTCAATATCATCCACTTGCCATTTTTACTACATCCCCTCGCACACGGGAACTCTGTCCATGCAAAGTTCCATGATCCTCAGCATAGCCTTTTTTGTGTGGTCAGATGGGATTCTCTCTTCCTTTTTCACCAACAGAAAAATTGGTTGGCTCCAAGCCCCTGCTGAGATTGTTTTTTCTTCAGACCAGAAAAAGCTTTCCTTACCTAGGGGCTTTGAATGAAAAGACTCAGAATGAGCTCTATGAGATCACTGGCAAGTAGGGACCTCTCTGAATACTTTAAATGAGGTGCATTATACTAATCAGAAAATTAATCAGATAAACTTACGGATGTGGGGAAGCGGTTGCGTAAGATAGAAGGCTTAAAAAACATCATTTTGATTGGCATGTAAATAACTTGGAGATGTTACTTAACGTCATGCCAACTTCTGCTACCTGTTTCCACTCATTAAACCCCCCTGTCCATTTGACAACCTTAGCCCATTTAAACTATGCTGCAACTTGTACAAAGGTAGCTGGAAATTCTTGCTTCACACACTTTGCTTTTCCCTTTGAGGATATTATTCTGGCATGCTCACTAAGCACCAGCAGCTACTTCACATGAATTGCATGAAAACATCTCTTTTCCCTGCCAACCTCACCTTTACATTGGCCTGTTCATAATTTTAGAATGAGCATTCCTCTGTAGAAACCTGAATATTGTTTTCTGGAAGGTGGCATCCATTTAGATCCAAGCCCCTGCCTCCTTTGCCCTGGTTGTAGGTTTCTGTACCTTGGTAGCAGTCAAACCAAGGCGCTCCATCCAGCCGAAGGCTCACGAAAGTTCCGAATCATACCTGGGGGGGGGGAGTATGCTTCTCTGTATGCCTTGTGGTGATGCTCGTCTTCTTTATTAACAAGGATGGGAAGATCCATATTTTTGCCTTGGCAGAAGAAAGTCTGTGTGTAGTGTTTGCACAGAGCAAGTCTTGAGTGCTGCTGAATAACTTGAGCTGCAGTTTTAATCAATTACCAGAATACCGGGGGGACACATCCCTGAAGAACAAAGCCATTTCCCACCAAAAATAGCATCTCTGGTGGCATCTCGTCCCTCCTCCCATTATGGTGTATGATCTGCATGTCCCAAAAAAAGCTTCCAAACACAGAGTGGTACTCACCGATGGGAATGACTTTGTACAGGGCTAAATCATTTCTTCCTTTATTTATTTATTATTTAAAGCAAATACATCCCGCACTCAAGGCAGCTTGCCATGTCAGCATTTAACCACATGTCAAAACACACAAACACCCAAGCTGCAGCAATTAAAATCATAAAAGCAAAGCGGAACATTCCAAAAACTGCATGAAATGAATAAAACCAAGAGCTCCCAAATAATGGGTATTAAAAATTATATTAAAAAGTATGATAAAAATGCAGCAATTTGGAAGAGTGGGAAGAGGGGGTAGGAAAAGGGGGGGGGAAGAGAAGCAATTCACATACAGTTCAGCAAAATGCCTAGGAAAATATCAGGTATTTCACCTGACCCCTAAACTTAATAAAATTGGCACCACGCAGACTTCTATGCTCAAACCTGGATAGCTTTGGCAAGCCAGATCTTATCAGATATCAGAAGCTAAGCATGATTGGCCCTGGACAGTAATTGAATGGGAGACTTTCCAAGGAAGACCAGGGTTGCTAGGCAGAGACAGGTACTGTTTGTCTTTTCCCTTGAAAACCCCAACAGGAGTCGCTATATGTTGCGTGTGACTTGACAACACTTTCCACCACCACAAACCTCTTTGAGGAGGGACATCCAAAACTAAGTAGCAGGTATAGGCCACCTCAGAAGGCAGAGGGACACAGAATAGGGCCTCTGATGAACTGTATTTCATGATTATTTATTTACAATATTTCTATGCCATCTGTTGAAGTAAAGACATGATTGGACATGGGGGGGGGGCGTGTACCATATTTCTCTTTAACCATCTTTTTCCTACACCTCTGGGTAAATAATGCTGCTACCAGAAATTATATTCCAAACCAGTTAATTTACGTCTCCCCTTTAATAACGTGCCCACGTGTCAGGCTCCTTCGTGGGACAAGCAGCTCTGATGATAGTACTCTGGAATGAACAAAAAACACAAAATAAACTTACATTTTACATGAAGTGTATTGATTTCACACTCTTTCTTAAGCTTGATGGTTTCAAAGATAGTTCTCTGTTCTTAAAGTTTCTTTACATATGCTCAGTCATGCAAAGTAATTTTCCACACAGGTCTTCTTTATAAGAATAAACTCCACACAGACAGATTCATTCAGGCCTTTCCACACAGCTTGCCTGATTTACATAGATGAATCTCTTACTCAGATATACAGATGTTCTCTCTCAGGTGCACACACAGTCTGCCTGCTTTAGATAGAATGAATGTTCTCTCACAGACACACAATGTTCAGGCTTCACATAGATGGCCTGACTGAACTAGAATGAGAATCCTTTCAGGCTTCTACACAGGTTGTCTGTTTTGCCCAGAATGAATATTTTCTCTCAGCTCGGTAACTTTAAAAAACTGTAGTTCACTCCTCTCCTAGAGTACTGCTACTGTCCAATCAGATTTCACTCCTCTCATACTTCTCAACTCCACTTATACTCTCAGTCGTCATCTCACTCACTCATCCCTCTCTTTCACCCCCATTCTTCATCTGTAATGCACCAAGCTTTTAAAGAAACACACATACACATCATTACAGGGTTAAATCATTATAGGGTTATAGTCCCAATGATTAGGATACCTCTCTTTGTCTAAACTGGGAGCATCTCTCTGACTCCTCCTTCTCTTCTTGTGTCCTTTGGTCACCCCTCTTCTTCTCGTGACTCTCCTAGGAGCTGGACTCATCCCCAGGTCCATTTCCTATGGAGCCATGATCCCTGCTTCTGCACACATACTGCCAGTTTATATGCCAGGCTGGCAGCTCAGGTTCCAGCTATCTATAGCCTTTTCCAGGACGAGGATTCTTCTCAAGCCCTGGCTCTTCAGGATACTTAAATCCTAGGCT
The DNA here is from genome assembly GCF_028583425.1 of Eublepharis macularius. Classification (NCBI taxonomy): domain Eukaryota; kingdom Metazoa; phylum Chordata; class Lepidosauria; order Squamata; family Eublepharidae; genus Eublepharis; species Eublepharis macularius. The sequence continues at coordinate 67,500,715 of NC_072801.1, read as the reverse complement.
AAGCAGAGAATATTTTTGCTTCAACTACTTGGCAGGGTTAGTATTTTTTCCTGCTAAATGGAACCCTGGAAATGGCTACTGAGACTGCCACCATGACCTCAGGGCACCACTCATGTGCCAACAAGTGCAAACAAACTAAGAATCAATCCGGACCTCTCTTGGAGATCGTGTAGACTTGCCCAAACACACTGTGCCCAGTGTGCTATCGTTAGCAACAACCCCTGTTTAAAAAGATGGATGAAAACTTGATGATTCAGATCAGCTGTTTAATGAAATTAACTATAACACACTGGTACTAAAGAGAAATCTCAGAATCTAAGAATTGAAGAACTAAGAACCGCCATTTGTTTTCCTAACCAGTTGCTCCCTGGTGTTGAGCTGAGGCCTCACTAAAATAATGTAGCATTTGGGAAGTAGATGCAGCCCAGCACTAGAGACCTGGATAGAGATGATCTCCACGGCCACCATGTATTTCCCTTTGGTGCTCAAGTAGGTCGGGACGAAGGACACCCAAACACTGCAGAAGAGCAGCATGCTGAAGGTGATCAGCTTGGCTTCATTGAAACTGTCAGGCAACTTTCGTGCAAAGAAAGCCACAGTGAAGCTGATGATGGCCAGAAATCCCATGTAGCCCAGAACAGTATAGAACATGATCTCTGAGCCTTCGTTGCACTGCACGTGATCTGGCTGATCTGGGAGTACATGTCCAGCTCTGGGAAGGGGGGAGAGGTGGCTATCCAGGTGGTGCAGATGCCAGTTTGAAAGAGGGAACAGAGAATAATTACAAATGCCGCCAGCCTCTTCCCTGCCCATTTCATGATGCTGTTTCCTGGCTTGGTGGCCAAGAAGACCAGTACCACAGTGATGGTTTTGGCCAACACACATGAAATGGAGATGGAGAAGGTGATGCCAAACACGGTTTGCCGCAGAAGACAGGTCACCACTTTAGGACGGCCGATAAACAAAAAAGAGCAAAGGAAGCCGAGCAGCAGAGAGGCCAGGAGGGTGCAAGTGATGCTCCTGTTGTTGGCTTTGACGATGGGAGTGTCCCAGTGCAGAACAAAGAGCCCCACCACCATGATGGTGGTCAAGGAAGATAAAAGGGCCAAGGAAGCCAAGGCTGCTCCCAATGGTTCTCCATAGACCAAGAAGGTGATGCTTCTGGGAATGCATCGGTCTTGCTTTCATTTGGATACTGATCCTCTGAGCATGTCTGACATTGGTCAGCATCTGAAATTAAAAAGGAAAATCTTAGTGACAAAGACATTCTTACACAAAATCCTTATGACTTTAATGTAATCATAGATTTTGTCTTGGTGTATAAATGTCAGAAGCTGAGATTAACAAGTTATATAAATTCCAGTTGCCACTTCCCTTTATTCTAGCGCTATGCTGAACAGTTCCTACATAAGCAATTGAGACTGAAAGAAAAGGAAGTTAAAGGTATCTTTGCAGGAGAAACCCTTTGTCAGGTTAGATATTCCCCATGGGCCTCCCATTTTCCTCTCCAGTTCAAGAAATGAGAGTTTCACAAACCCATTTGTACAACTGTTTCCAGAATAAGGAATAAGTATTAGAACTGCCTCAATGTTAAGCCCTCTCTTTTTTCTCAAACAATCATTCATTTTTAACTTACCAGTTTGCACTGAAATCCTCCCTTCAGGGCACCGAGAACAACTATAGCAACAAACGTCTTTCCCTTCCACAACAATTTTGCTGGATCCAGGTTGGCAGCTCTTGACACATGTTGAAGACGGCACCACCTAAGAGCAGACACAAAGGGGTTTTTAAAAACATTTTTATTGGATAGGTTGAAAACAGAAAGACATATAAACTTCACAATATCTTTTTCCTACAAAGTACAAATTCGACCCACCCCACCCCTCCCTTCAGACCCCCAACAGCACTTGAACCCTTTAATTCATGCAATATTCCCTCTAATTCTATTATTTTCCATAAACTTCAAAGGTAACATTACAATCAGTATATAATTCAACCAATTACATGATACTCATCAAAAATTGTCCATAGACCACAATTGGTCTTTTATATCCCAGTTCTTTTCCAAATAATCTTTAAATTTTCTCCAGTCCATCAAAAAATCATTTGAACTTTGTTCTTTTAACTTTCTAGTTAGTCTATCCATTTCCACCATATACAAAAGTTTTTGTATCCATTCATCAACTTCTGGCATCTTGTCTTGCTTCCAAAATTGTGCATACAACAATCTTGCAGCTATAATCATATACCATAATAATGTTCTGTCCCTCATGTTTACAGTTTCCATATTAAGTCCTAACAAAAACATTTCAGGATTTTTCTGCAAATTACATTTCAAAATTTTCAATATTTCAACATAAATAGAAGACCAAATTGCCAAAGGTTGGCAGTTCTTGACACATGTTGAAGACGGCACCACCTAACAGCAGACACAAAGAAGGTTTTTAAAAGGAAAATAAAGTACCTATAGTGTTACCAATGCCAGACTTGGGAAATAACAAAGATTTTAGAATAACTCTTGGGTAGGCAGCTCAAATGGTATATGATTTTACACCTTGTGCCACCACATCCACAATAAAAAATCTGCTCCTACAACTCCTCCCCTTCCTGTGAAATCATTTGTTCCTGCCCAAATTCCAATTTTAAATTTAAACCTCTTGCCTCATATGCTCAACCAAAAACTTTTCAAAATTCCCTTCATGATTTCCTCATGTTAATCCCATCTGTGCACAGTATCTGAAAAGTGGAGGTTGGCTCTGTGGAGTACCCAGAGTAAATGGAAAAGTGCTGTGTTGAAATCAAAACACCTAAGCTGTGGAGTGATATCTCTAAAGGAACCTTGTTTAAGGTACTTAAATCTGAAACTACCAACCTCTCACTTGTAAAATCTGCAAATAATGCAACTAAGCTTTAAGAAGACTATTGTGCCTAATGCCTTTGAAGTATTCTGTTTAACAGCAAAATTTACCTCAGCTTTTCTTTCCCTGCCTACCTATCTACCAACCCTGTCTGTTAAATAAACCTGCTGTTAGCTTTGTGAACTTTACTTAGCCTCAAGTGCCATTTCATTGGAGAAGATATGAGCTTCTGCTTTCCCCCTGCTATATATCTGAGCTGGGATATATACGTTTTCTTTAAGAGTGGAACTAAAATATTTTAATCTGGAAGGTGCATTTTACCTCAGGACACATTCAATGACTCCCTTAGCAACTGTTTAGAATGTTGGCCCCATATGCAAATGACCCTGAAAGCTAGCCCAATCAGGGAAGAGTGGCTGAGCTGGTAGTTGGCAGGGGAGGAGAAGCCTCCCAGCCACACAGAGAAGCTGTATCTCTATGCAGGGGTCATTTTGTAGAAAAAGAGCTGGAGAACTCATTAGCATAACTCATTAGTTATGCTAATGAGCATAACTCATTAGCATAACTCATTAGATAACTAATTAGCATAACATTAGCATTAGCATAACTCATTAGCGTATGCCACACCTCTTGCCATCACCAGAAGTGTATCATTAGTATAACTGATTTGCATGTGCCACACCCCCTGACATCTCCTGTTCTGGCTGTTTTGGACCCAATCCTGGCCATTCAGGGCCAAAATTGGGCCCAAAATGGCAAAAGGGGGCTAAAAATGGCTGAAAAGGTGCCCCAAATGGTCAGGATCAGGCCACTGATGAGCAGGAGAGTGATCCATCACCCATCAGAGGCCCGATCCAGGCCATTTCGGCCCCAATCCAGACCGAAACGGGCCCAAAATGGCTGAGAGTCAGGTGGGTGGGGCCACCTGTCATGTGACCTCTTTGGGGAACTGTGCATTCCCCCTCAAAACAGAACAAAAAATACAAGAACACAGATATAGTTACATAGATATAAATAAAATTACTATAAAATGCATTCTGCCTAAAATGTAAACATTAAACAACATTAAAACATTTCTAATCTATGCCTTCTTAGTGAGTCTCTACATAACAAAAGGAATGTTCTGCTCAAATTTCACGTTTCTAGGCCCAGCGGTTTGGGCTGGGCATTGATAAGTCAGTCAGGAGGACACTTGTCTTTATATAGAGAGATATACACACTATCAAAGTCTTCCCAGTCTCAGCAAATAACCTCATTGATTTTGGAGGGGAAATCTACCTTACAGTGGGGAAGTGAGCAGGGCAGACCTGCTATATCACCCTTTGCCAATGTTGGTCACCAAGTACAGCCCCAGGAACAGTTGAGGCCCCATGCTATGAACCTGCTCCTTTAGATGGTCAAAACTTCCCTGGTTTCCATCTACCTATTAGCATATTCATTTTCTTGGAATTAAGTTTCAGATGGATAGCCCTCATCCATCCAAAATTACCTCCAGGCGCTTCTTCATGGTTTCCACAGCCTTCCTGTGATCTGCTGAAAACATAAGATAGAGATTACTTTAAACTGCATATCAGTGGCAACTCAGCCAAGATCTCCTGAGGACCCCTCTCAGCAGCTTCACAGAGAAGATGAAAACCACAGGTGGGGGGGGGGGGAGAGAACCTTGAGGAACCTGAGAGACCAAGGGTGAAGCAGCCGTCCCCCCCACACCACACTGTGAAACTCATTTTTAAGGTATGACTAAAACCACTGCAAAGATTTGTGTCCCGCTCACAGCCCTGAAAGGTAGTCCAGAAGGATACCAGGTTCGAGGATATGAAAAGCCATGAAGAAGTCCAGGCTGACAAGGCACTAGAAGTGCTACTAGATGCTGCATTTCTGTATTTCTAGCTGGCACTGTGGACCACTGAGTTTCTTCTTTTCATGTTTCTACCCCTTCTTTCTACCCCTTCTGTCATTCTCTTTGTTCTTTCTCCTACTGTGTAGATTTAGAATTGGAAACTCCTTACTACAGAGACCTGTCTTTATACTTTTTGCTGCTGACTTTTACATGCAAAGCATTGTGGGGTTGGAGTACAGTCTGTGGACCTGTGATATGTGATGGTAAGTTGGGGTGACCCTATTTAAAGCTGATGAGGACCTATTTAAAATAATCTGACCTGTTATGTAGCATTGAATAAAATCTGGCCATTATTTTTCTGTCATCATAACAGTAAAGGGGTTCAATTAATTCTTGGGGGATGAAAGTGTGTCCTAACTGTTCACTTGGAGCTGTGATTCCTTAAATGAGAAGGTTCATGTGCTTTGAGTTTGGCCTAGCTAGGCCAACCATATTGAAAAATATGCATTTCTGTGGGAAAAACATTCCTCTGTCTGACATTTCTGTGTTGAGAAGCTCTGACTGAAAAATAGTCGAGGTCAGCAAGCAACATTTTGACCTTCTCGTTCCTCATAACCTGCAGTTAACCAAAACAATCTAACAATGGATGTGTATAAGAACTGACTTTTACATGCAAAGCATTGGGGGGTTGGGGTACAGCCTGTGGACCTGTGATATATGATGTGATGGTAAATTGGGGTGACCCTATTTAAAGCTGATGAGGATCTATTTAAAATAATCTGATCTGTTATGTAGCATTGAATAAAATCTGGTGTTTTTGATCATATAGAATGGGCTCTTCTGCCCAGCTTGCCACAGAATATTCAACTGCTCATCCAAGGGGGAAGCAAGCAACAGACCAAGAGGTTCTGGACATGCTTCCATTATCAGCTACTAAACTGAAACTGCATAAAGTGTGGTCTTAAAAAGGAGTCATGCTCAAATGGAGCCCCCCCCCCATGGGAAGAAGTCACTTGTACGGAGGTGAAGTTTCAATGGCTGAACTCAAGAGCCTGAAAAGAAAGACTTTTGTACCATAAAGAGATGCTCAGGAGTGGGGCTGAAAGAGAGCCCCAAAATGGGCATAAAATCATGGGGGTTACAGCAGCCTCGGGGCAATTCAGTTCCCACACTCCTTTGCTCTCTCATGCATGCATGAGTGTAGCTATAATAAATGTTGATGTTCAATTGATCAATTGAGGGGAAACTCCAGGAGCATGGTCTTTCTCCCCAAGCCTTATTGCATCTTGTGTGCCAAAAAGCAAAAGAAGCCATTAAACAGAGGCTCTGGGTTCATGCCCTACGATTAGATAGACAAAAGGGGCAATTCCCGGTAACTTACAACCGAACAAAAGTGGAAAACCACCCGGGAATGATAAGGCAAAGAACTATCAGAGATCCTTTACCCTTGTATGCTTCTGCATTTTATTTTCAGCCCTCTTGGAAGGCAGATATTATCATGTTCCACTCCCTGAGTGTCTCTGCCTGTGCCATACAAGGAAAGTAGTCTACCAAACATGTTCTGCTGCACTGCTCATTCTACAATGACATCCAATCTCATTATATAGCTCCAATCTTGTTAACCTTACCAAGAAGATCTGAACAACATTATATCTCCCTCCTTCTTGCGGACTCTTCCCAGGAGATAACTAGCAGAGTTGCCAAATATTGCCTTCGAGCATGTGGGATACACAAGCAGCTGAGTGAGCCTCAATAATTCATCTATGTGTCAGAGGAAGGTATCATCTCTCCCCCGCCCCCCCACAATCTGCACCAAAAACATGTAATTTTGATCATCTTCTGAGAGGAATCTTAGAGCCAAGCCAAAAGTGACGCCTTACACAGGTTGGACACTTGCCAGCTTCCCTCAAGTTTTGATGGGAAATGTAGGCATCCTGGTTTTACAGCTTGGCTCTCCATTACAGCTGCAAGACCAGGATGCCTACATTTCCCAAACTTCCTGTTTGGGATCCATGGAGGTCTAACGCAGCTCCACTTGCGGAGCTGACCGGACTGCCGTTTTAACCGGCCGGCGGGGTGAAAATAGCCCGCGGCCGACTGCTCTCAGGCGGGGAGCAGGCAAAGAACGCTCAAGACCCTAGGGTGAGCTAGATCTCGGACGAGGGGGGGCTCTACACAGCGAGTCTCCCCCCGATCCTTGAGGTCCCACCTTGCGACGGGTCGGCTATAATCTCTGCGGCAGTTTTGGGGCCAATTCAGCTGGCATAAGACCTACATACCCAAGCATCGATTGGGGGAAGAAGCTGAGAGGAGAACTTAAAATCGAAACAGCGATTACAACCCGAGAAAAGTGAAGAGAAGGTAAAGATCATTATCTTCTGAGACGGGACAGATTGATAAAAACAGAGAGGAAAAAAAGTAGATTTTTAAACTGCAACAGACTAGTGAAAAGGAGGGGAAGACTCGGCAGGAATCGAATTTAAAAAGAGACTAAGTTTAAAGAAGTTATTAAAGAAATGGGACTATTGTTTTGAATACCTGTGGCTTTGGAGCTGTGAGAAAAAGACACCATCGCGAGATCTGCTGTGGGAAGACGGGAGACAGGAAGTGCGTAATAACAATAGAGTGGCTGGAGAGAAGCGGCCCTTGCTGGAGGGCAGGAAGTAGGGAATCGCCATTTTTGAAAGGGGAAGGGTCGCGGCTTCAGCGGAAGAGGAAGTAGGCCATCTTGGATTACAAAATCATAGAGAAACCATAGAGAAAAGACGCCCGACATTTTGGACTCTTTAAAACTTAATTTCTATAAGAAGACCGGGACATTTAAAATAGAAAAACGTTAAATTTTACGCCACGGAGTTAAGGAAGAGAGCGGATTCGTGGGAGCGAGCTAAAGCAAGCCCCACGATGTCAAAAAAAGAGTGGCAATCGGCAATAGAAAACCTGGATAAAAACCTGGATAAAAAACTTTTAGATATGATTAAAGAACTTAAGGACACGAAATTGGAGCTGATAAAAGAGGTTAAAGAGGTTACACAGACAGTAAAATCGGAGCTGTCAGAAGTGAAAAAAGGTATGGAAACAATACGAAGTGAATTACAAGGAACGCAGCAGAGAGTTAAAACAGTAGAAGACGCGATGGAGAATTTAGCAGACACGCAACAAACAGAGATGAGATTGGTGAAGGGGAGAATGTCAGTTGCAGAAACTAAACATATGGAGAAGCAGCTACGTTTTCGTGGCTTGCCAGAAGTGGAAGGAAAGTCAGCGCAAGAACAGATGACTGAGGTGTTGGCTGAGTACCTGGGGAAAGAGGAGGAGGAAGTTGTGGCTATCCTAGATGTGGCATACCGTGTGAATTCGAGAATAGCAACCCAGAGGAAACTACCAAGAGATGTGATTGTGCAGTTTACAACACGAAATATGAAAGAGAGGATTGTGACAAAACAGTTTCAAGATCCATTGGAGATTGATGGCAAGACGATTATTATAATGAAGGAACTGCCCAGATCAGTGTTACTGGACCGGAAAAAATATAAAGTGCTAATTCAGATTTTGAAGGACATGAAAATCAGGTACAGATGGGAGTTACCGGAAGGAGTGTCCTTTGAGTTTGGAGGGGCCAAAAAACGCATCAGATCTGAGCGAGAGATGGAGCGATTTATTAAGGACAATGAAAAAGACTTACCAACAAGATCATGAGTATGGAGTGTAAAGTATTATCTTGGAATGTAAATGGACTAAACTCACCGAATAAGAGGAAAAATACTTTTCACTGGCTACTAAAACAAAAATGTGACATTGTTTGTTTGCAAGAGACCCATATCAGAAAGCAGGATGTAAAATATTTAAAATCTGGAAAATTGGGCAAAGAATATGTAGCGGCCTCCAACAAGAAAAAAAGAGGAGTGGTGTTGTACATAAAAGAGGAGCTACAGCCAAAATTTGTTATGAGAGATGTGGAAGCTAGATTTGTAGCAGTGGAATGTATTTGGAATTTAAAGAGAGTGTTGGTAGTCGGACTTTATGCACCTAACGGTGCAAAAGAAAGCTTCTTTGAGGATTTAAGGAAGCATTTAGACGATCTTGCATACGACCAGATAATTCTTGCTGGAGACTTCAATGGAGTGACAGACTTGGAACTAGACAAAAAGACTACAACGGCACAAAAGAAAAGAGGACTATTACCAAAGCTTTTTTTTGAGTTGATTCAACAAGAGACTCTTGAAGATGTATGGAGGAGAGAATATCCTAAAAGCAGACAGTTTACTTTTTATTCTGCAAGGCATTCTACATTATCAAGAATTGATATGATCTGGGCCTCAAAAGACTTAGCATTATGGACTAAGGAGGTAGAAATAATGCCTATGGTAGGCTCAGATCACAACCCAATTATGTGGAAATTTGGAAAAAAGAGAAAAAGGAAAGCATGGAGAATAAATGAGGACTTGTTACAGGAAAGAGAGAATATGGAAATACTGAGAAGAGAGACAAAGTTTTTTATACAATACAACGTGAATAAAGAAGTACCAACCAATAAAGTTTGGGATGCTTACAAGGCGGTTGTAAGGGGCATACTAATGGACTTAAATGGTAGAGCAAGAAAGAAGAAAGAGGAGAAAAGACAAGAGATTGAGGAGAAAATAAAAGCCAAAGAAACACAGCTAAAAAAGAGACCAGGGAAAAAGAAGGTATACCAGGAAATTAAAATACTTCAAGAACAGCTAACAGCAATGAGCAATAAAGAATTGGAGTGGAATCTCAAAAGACTGAATCAAAAAGCGTTTGAGGGTGCTAATAAACCTGGGAAGTACCTGGCATGGCAATTGAAGAAGAAAAGGGAAAAGAAGATAATAAATAAAATTTGCGAAGATAACAAAACGTATTTGGAGCAGGCTACCATTAGTAGAGCCTTTTATAAATTTTACGCTAAGCTGTATAATAAAAAAGAAGTAAACAAAGAATCAATAGCGTCATATTTGGAGAAAACCAAACTTCCAGAAATCTCGGAAGCTTGGAGAAATAAGTTGAATAGTGAAGTAACTGACGAGGAAATAAGTAAGGCAATACAATCTGCAAATCTAGGAAAGGCGCCAGGGCCAGATGGACTTACGGCTAAATTCTATAAGACAATGGCTAATGAACTGGCACCATTCCTAAAAGAGGTGATGAATGGGGTTTTAAGGGATCAAAGGATTCCAGAAACTTGGAGTGAAGCGAATATATCATTGATCCCAAAAGAGGGCCAAGACCTGACTAATGTGAAAAATTATAGACCTATATCGCTACTCAACAATGACTACAAAATTTTTGCGAAGATATTGGCGGAGAGATTGAAGGGGTGGCTCTCGGAAGTCATAGAGGAGGAACAAGCAGGCTTTTTGCCAGACAGACAAATAAGAGACAACTTAAGGACAGTGATCAATGCTATTGAATATTATGACAAGCGTTGTGACAAAGAGGTTGGTTTCTTCTTTGTTGACGCTGAAAAAGCGTTTGACAATTTAAACTGGGACTTTATGTTTGCCACTATGGAAAAGCTACAATTGGGAGAAAGATTCATCAGAGCAATTAAGGAAATTTATAGAGACCAGACTGCAGCAATTGTGGTGAATGATGAATTGACCAAGAAATTGACGATAAGTAAAGGAACAAGACAAGGTTGCCCGTTATCTCCATTGTTGTTCATTTTAGTATTGGAGATTCTGATGATACAAATACGTCAAGATGATGAAATTCGTGGAATAAAAATAAAGGACTATTCATACAAGGTCAGAGCATTTGCGGATGACATAATGTTAATTGTAGAGGACCCATTGGAGAACATGCCAAGAGTGATAGATAAGATCAAGGAGTTTGGAGACTTGGCAGGTTTCTTCATTAACAAAAAGAAGTCAAAGATATTATGCAAAAATATGACTAAGCAGAAACAACAATTGTTAATGGAAACAACGGATTGTGAAGTAACAAGTAAAGTGAAATATTTGGGAGTCGAATTAACTGCAAAGAACATAGATCTATTCAAAAACAATTATGAAAAACTATGGACTCAGATAGAGAGAGACTTGATTAAATGGAATAGATTGAATTTGTCGTGGTTGGGTAGGATTGCAGCAGTTAAGATGAATGTGTTACCAAGAGTAATGTTTTTGCTACAGACAATACCAATCATCAGAGACTCCAAACAATTTGAAAAATGGCAGAGGAAAATATCAGATTTTGTTTGGGCAGGTAAGAAGCCTCGAGTGAAAGTGAAAGTTTTACAAGATGCAAAGGAAAGAGGCGGAATGCAACTGCCCAATCTGAGACTTTATCATGATGCAATCTGCCTAGTTTGGTTGAAAGAATGGATGACATTAAAGAATAAGAAACTATTAGCCCTAGAGGGATATAAAAAAATATTTGGATGGCACGCATATTTATGGCATGACAAAGTAAAGGTCAACTCGATGTTCCTGCATCACTTTGTTCGGAGAAGTCTATACATAATCTGGAAGAAGTACAGAATTTATCTACAAGAAGGAACCCCTTTGTGGGTGGTTCCATATGAGGTGATAGACCCGAGAGCTGTTGATAATGAACAACAATGTTTAACGTATAAAGAAATAACTAAAACTGAAGCATCCAAACTTAGAATAAAGACACAAGAGGAACTATCACCTAACTACGATTGGTTCCAGTATAGACAGATCAGAGACTTATATAATTCGGACTCTGTAAAGGGAGGTATACGAATAGAGAATTCGGAACTAGAGCAGACCCTTCTTAAAGAAGATAAGAAAAGAATATCCAAGGTATACCAAGTACTGTTGAAGTGGTATACCGAGGATGAGATAGTTAAAACACAAATGGTGAAATGGGCTATAAACTTTAATAAAGAAATAACAATGGAGGCATGGGAATACTTGTGGAAAACTACAATGAAGACAACGACATGTATTAATATCAAAGAGAACATTCATAAAATGATCTATCGTTGGTACATGACACCAAAGAAGATTGCGCTAGGGAATTTGAATACTTCTAATAAATGCTGGAAATGTAAGAAGCATGAGGGCTCCCTCTATCATATGTGGTGGTCGTGTGAGGTAGCCAGGCAGTACTGGGGGGAAATAATAAGAGAAATGAGTGAAATTTTACAATTTCAAATTAATAAGAACCCAGAACTCCTGCTACTGAACTTGGGAATGGAGGGAATTCCAGCCCAACACAGGACGTTGATATTTTATATGACAGCAGCAGCTAGACTTTTGTATGCGCAAAAATGGAAAGTACAAGAAGTGCCAACTATGGAAGATTGGACTTACAAATTGCTGTATATGGCTGAAATGGACAAGATGACAAGAAAATTGAGAGATCTGGACTCAGGGCAGTTCAACACAGACTGGGAGAAGCTGAAACAATACCTGGAGAAGAAATGGGAGGTGGGAGGAAAACTGTGGCAGTTTGAGAACTACTGAAGTATTGAAGTAGAGGGGGAAGACTTTACCGGGGGGAGAAGAGATAAATGTGAATTAATAAGCAGTCAGATTAATAGATTGACATATATATAGATATATGTAGGTTAACAAACAGAACATAGAGAAAATAATTAATTATAAGGACTAAATATAAGGAGCGATTAACTAACAATATTTTCTTTTTTTTCTGACAAGTTTTGTACCAAACTGAATGTCTGAAGATATAGATGGGTCAAATTGATTGACTACGTGAGGAGAGATATATAGAACTATTATAAAAAGATAGAATGAGTAATATATATAGAGAATAAGTCAAATTGTTTGATATAAACGAATGTATGATCTATATGGTTTATGATATATAGAAATACCTGAAATTGAAAAATTGGGATAAATTGTTTATCTAAGATAGAAACAAAGGCTTACAGTTTGGGCATATAATGTTAAAAATAGTTAAGGATGTACTGCTTAGAATAATGGAGAATATATATTTGTTTTAGATAGAGGAAGCTAATAAAAGTAAGGGAAAGGGGACAAAGGGTTGGAAAGCTGTTGGAAGTCAACAAAAAGGGGGGGGAAAGGGAGGGGGTTAGAGATGAAAAAATTGGGGAAAATTGAATGTAAATGTGGAAATAATGGATTCTAACCCAATAAAAATTTTTCAAAAAAAAAAAAAAACTTGAGGGAAGCTAACAAGTGTCCAACCTGTGTCAGGCGTCACTTGTAGCTTGGCTCTTAGAGTGCTGGGTCAGTTGCTTTCCTCCAAACTAGTGGCCCATAGCAGGTCTGTTGCCAGCAATGTGCAGCAAGGCCTAGGCCAGAAAAGTTTGGAGACCCACCAGAAATGTGGACAGAACGTCTAATGCACTAAGGGTAGATTTCATCAACCTTTCCAGATTTTCTTGCCCACTTCACCTCCTTATTACAAGCACCTTCCCCTATAGCTTTGATCCATCACGTTGGTCTCATGACCCTCAGTGTAACCATCTTGGTTGATTAAAACAGTCCCTTCCTCCTCTTTTCATCAGCAGAAAAGCTGGTTGTACACAACCCAGATTTGAGAGCAAAAGCCCAGCTGTTCCATCTATTCCACTTGGAGGCATTAATACACAAGAAAACAAAGGCCTTCTTAACGAGTTTTCAGTGGGGGAAATTAGTCTCAGAGGATATCCTGTTTTGATATGAAAAAGAACTACCCTCCATAGACAAGATCCCAAGGGTCATTGATTTCTTGTATTGTTGAAGGAAGGCTAAAACAGCATGCAAACCTTTGGGAACCAGATTAAAGCAGCGTATGCAATCTAGAATCAAACAAGTCAAGGTCCTCCTTTGATGTAGTCTCTTCTCCATCCCCTACCAAGACCACATCTAAGGCGAAGGTAAGATATACCCACCCCAGATTCCGACACTGGGTCTCCATCATGTTCAGAGCTGGTTACACAGCATTTCACCATGTACCACAGCAGCACAGAAATGTGGGGAATTTCCAAAGAAAAGGAGGTTGAGAGAAGAAACTTAGAGGGAGGTTTCCAAAGGTGTCATCTCTGAAGAACTGGTGGACAGATCTTGCATCAGTTTGCATTCCGAGAAGACAACAGATTGTTTCAAACAAACGTATACAGATATAATGTTGTTATTTAACCTACTGTCTAAATTATAACTATACAAGATGAAGTAAATGGTCCCTGGAAAGGTGACAGGCACATTTTCAGTGATCCACCAGTTGTTTCCTAATATTTTAGCAAATACTTTTGACCTAATGTCGATCGAGCAGCAAGCATTTTTCAAACGAGCTCACTTTCAGGGTTATTTACAAGTAGAAGAGCAAGATTCAGGTCCAGTAGCACCTGAAAGACAAACTATTGCTACTAGACCTGAATCTTATTCTTCTACTTACAGGTTAAGACAGCAACTCACCATGTTGAACTGTAAGTAGCCTATCTCATATCATTGTTATGAAGATAAAATAGAGAGGAAATCTCTGAGAGCCACACTAAGTTGCTAAGAGGAAGGGTGAAATAAAGATGTGATAGCAAGATGATTGATGACTGTATTATCTGATTCCAGATGGAGTTGGTCAATGGGACTGGAGTGCAGGAATTTGTTCTGATGAGCTTTGGTGGCAGACAGCAGAAGCGGGCCTTGCTCTTCACTTTTTTTACCATTCTCTATATGCTCACTTTGGCTGAGAACATTGCCATAATTGTCCTGGTGTTTTTAGACTCCCATTTGGCCCGGCTTCCGATGTACACCCTGCTGAGCAACTTCTCCTGGCTAGAAATGTGTTATGTGAGTGCCACAGTGCCCCGGATGCTCTTTGACCTGACATTCCCTCATGGGATCATTTCCTTCCATTCCTGCTTCCTCCAGTTCTACATCTTTTTCTCACTAGGTGCAACTGAATGCTTCTTCCTCTCAACCATGGCTTTGGATCGGTACTTGGCTATCTGCCAACCTCTGCAATACCCACAAATTATGTCCCAAGATTTCTGCTATGCTCTAGTACTCACTTGTTGGGTCCTTGGTTTCCTGTGGCATGTTTTTCCAGTCATACTGATTTCCAAGTTGTCTTTCTGTGGCCCCAATGTCATTGACCATCTCTTGTGTGATCCTGGGCCAATTCTGTCCCTGGCCTGCCCCCCACTAGGAATTGCCCCCAAAGTCTGTGAGGTTTTTATGAATGCTATGGTTTTAGGCAATGCCTTCTTCGTAGTGCTGTCCTACAGCATTGTAATTCTGACCCTACTGAAAGCTTCTTTCCAAGGCAGCCGTAGGAAGGCCTTCTCCACTATATCTTTCCACCTTGTGGTAGTGACACTTTTCTATGGCTCAGTGGCAGCCGTGTACTTAACTCCAGCTGGAAAAAGTCAATCGGAACTGACTAAAGCAGTAACAGTTTTCTACACAGCCGTTACACCCTTTCTGAACCCCCTGATCTATTGTCTGAGAAATGATCAGGTGAAGGAGGCAGTCCACAGGTTGCTGAGGAGAAAGGTATCAGTATAAAAGAACAGAAGCAAAGAAGAAGAAAAAATAGAACATTCACTCAGCCTGTCTAAAAGATACAGTTAATGTATTCACGGGTGGTCAAGAGACGAATCTCTCTCACACTTTTATTTTGTATTGGCCATTCAGGAAGCAAAAAACAAACAAACCCAGAAGGTGATCAAGGTGGAGTTCAGCTGTAATCAGAAACCACCTGCGCCTACAAGGAAGTTTTCTTCTCACTTTAAACAGTGAATAAAAGACAAAAAAAAAAACACAGGGCAATATGATTTACGAGATAAAATACAATTGTTTGTACTTTTATATGGCAACCTCAGTTTCTTGTATGCTCAATGAAATGCTATAAAATAATTAGATTTTTATGGCTGTCTGTGTATGTGTATGTCTTTGTGTCTGTGTTTCACCCAGCACCAAACTAGATGCTTTTTTTAAAAAAAAAGAAATGGTTCCACATGCAAGTGGAGCATCACAAACAGCACAAAATAACTCTGCCCCCAGCACTGTTTTGACATCGAAAAAAACGGAGGGGGGAAGAATGCAGCAGCATTCCAAAGCCCAAAGGGCTCTGCTTTATTTTTTTAATAGCCACTCCTAGCAGTTGCTGTATAGCTGCAGGGAACCAGACTCAAAAAATAGGAAATGTGTCTAGTTTGGTTCTGAATACTATAGTCTGAGATGCAGAGGGACCTATGGAGACTTACAGTGCAATCCTAAGAACATTTTCCTGAGACTAAGCCCCATTGAATAGAACTGAGAAGGATTCTGAGTAGAGATGGGCATAAACAGAAAAACAAACATGATGTTCATTGTTCATTGCCATCCATGAACAGGGACTCACGAACACTTACAAACATGACCTGTTCATGAACATATTTGTGGTTGGATGTTCATGGGGGCCAGCAGGCTCTCCTCCAGCCATCATCCAAGTTTGGTCAAGATCCCTGCTGTACCACTCCCAGAAACCTTACCTGAGCAGGCACCAGGAAAGGTACCAATAATAAATAACAGCTTGGCCCAGAGCCTGGCAGTGGCCCTGGAACCTGAAGAGGTAGATCCTTATCTCACCACACACACACAAAATTCAAGCTCCAATGCACTCTTTCCATCAAAATGCCAACAGCAGCTGTCTCTCCCTCTCCACTGTCTGCAAAGCCAGAGCTGGGAGCCCCCCGCCCCCCTGGTCTTTGCTCCCTTGTAATAAATTTAGTGCTCCACACTTGAAAGGGAGACCTGCCTATCAAGCTAATTTGGGCTTGGATTGGGGTTTCCAGGGCAACAGCAGGAGTTCAGACAGAGTTCAGACAATCCCTGCCTAAGTTGTCAAGGGAATTGATTGCAGATGCCAGACTGTCCAACAGTCTGCTTGATGATCAGCAACGAACAGCAACGAACGAGGTTTGCAATGACCACCTGTTCATTTAGAATGGGGTCTCACGAACAGCTTGTTCATGAACAGCTGGTCGGACTGTTCGTGGGGTTTTTTTGTTCGTATTTCTGTTCGTGCCCATCTCTAATTCTGAGTAGACTTGCTTAGGATTGCTGTCTTAGTGTCAAATTTCTACCCTGTATTGGTATTATTATTTAAGTAAGAACACCCCCAACAAATGCATTTGAAATGGATTGCTTTGGGGCAATGTTATTTTGAATATTTTAAACAGTCTAACTTTATGCTTTAGATCAAGATGGGTAGCCATGTTAGTCCGTCTATAGCTGTAGAAAAGAGCAAGAATCCAGTATCACGTATAAGACTATCAAAATTTGTGGTATAGCTTTCAGGATTCACAGCTCACTTCTTCAGATTCACTTCTGGTATCTGAAGAAGTGAGCTGTGACTTACGAAAGCTCATACCTTACCACAAATGTTGATAGTCTTATACGTGATACTGGACTCTTGCTCTTTTTTATGCTCTACTGAAGCTAAAAGCTAAGGGGAGAGGAGAATTACATCCAGAAAAAAATGGTACACAAAGGAATTAAACAAAGCCTTTTCTTGGTGCTTCAGTCTTGATCCATAGCATGAACTCCATTGGGGCATCTATTACAAACTTCCACTGTCATGTAAAGTTTTTTCTCTTTCTTTTGGAGAATTGAGCTACCTAAAACAGGCTCTCCAACCAGTCTCCCATTCAAGCTGAATTCTGCTGAGCATTAAGAAATTCATAGCATCTTTCCTAGATCTTTCCTCTGAGCATTTTGTCGATCTCTCCTAGGCATTTTGGTAGTTCCTTAAGATTTGACTGTAGGTAGTATGAACTTTTCTCATGGTCAGACACATGGTCCTCTAACTAACTTTGCTGTAGTTTGCAAAAAAGGAGAAACTGGAGATGGGGGATTGTTAATAGACATGAGCACAAACCAAAAAAAATTAACGAACCAGCGGTTCATGGTTCGGTGCCGATGACAAACCCAAACCAGCAAACCGCAACAAACTTTTCCTGTTGCTGAACCAGTTCGAGGTTCATGGTTCGTGAGCGTCCAAAATGGCCCCTGTTGGAATTAGAGATCCCATATTCCCAGGGAGTGTTTAACAAGCTCTCCTCCAAGTTTGGTCAAGATTGCAATAGGGATCCAAGCTCCAATTAAACTCTCTCTGTCTCTTTCCCCAAAGGCTAGCAAATAGCAAGCAACAGCTCTGTCACACTCCACTGCTTGCTAAAAGTGAAACCCAGCCTGAGAGCCCACTGCTTTTTATAAGCTGAGGTCCCATTGAGCAACACAGGAGGTCTCTGGTTGGCCGTCAGAGCTGCCTATCAGGGTTTGCAGGGATGAGATTGGAGTGCCCATGGCTACAGAACACCCCCTCCCCCCTCCTTCCCCTGGATGTCTTCTCCCAGGTTGTAACCACTTTGCAGCTCCATGGTTGGAAGGTAAGACCTGCTGATCAAGGTAAGCTGGGCTTCCATTCAGTTTTCCAGGGTGACAGAAGGAGTGCAGACAGAGTTCAGGCATTCCCCCGGCTCCGTTTCCAAGGGAATTGATTGATGGTGCCTGACTGTCTGGCTTCACGAACCGCATAAGAACACACCGAACCATGCCTCTAACGAATGCTGGTTCGTTGGCCATGGACACTCACGAACCGCCGGATTGCGAACGGAAGATTCGGCAGTTCGTGGGTTTTTTTGGTTCGTGATGCAGTTCGTGCCCATGTCTAATTGTTAACCTTTACGGTTCTATAAAATCTACCAATGGAAGTTCACCCTGACCCTCCCTCTAACTAAAGAATCAGCAACCAGGAGGAATTTTGCTCTCCTTCCCTGCCTGAGAGAACTCCTCCACAGCAGGCTTGCAGCTGTGGAAGCCAGCATCAAAAGCTGTATTCTGGTTTACCCTCCCTTTCCAATTTGACCAAGAAGGAAATTACAAGAAGTAGTTTTGCTCTTACTGCTCATGGGTGTTGCCCATTAGATAGATGTAGATTCTGGAATATTTTCTAATCCTGTTTAATGACGAGGAATACCTTCTGTCATCTTAAGAATAATTATACCCTTTTGAGTCCACTGAAGTCAATGGGCTTCGAAGGGTGTAACTCTGCATAGGATTTTACAGATAATCATTCTGATTGTTATTTAGCAGTTTAAAGTGCAATCCTATGCAGAGTTACTCCAGTCTAAGCCCATTGATTTCATTGGGCTTAGACTGGTGTACCTCTGCACAGGATTGCACTGCTAGAGTGCCAACACCATGTGTTGGGATCCAGTCTATGTTTGCACTCAGTATGACTCATTTGCCATCTTTATTACAGCCCCCGGCACACCAGAATTCTGTCCACGCAAGTTCCATGACTTTCAGTATAGCCTTTTTTGAGTGGTCAGATGGGATCCTTTCTTCTTTTTTTACCAACAGAAAAATTGGATGACTCCAAGACCTGGTCAAGCCTGCTTTTTCTGCAGACCAGAAAAACCTGTCATTAACTAGGGGCTTTGAATGAGAAGACTCAGAATGAGCTCTGTGACATCATTGCAAGAAGGGACTACTGAATACTTGAAATGAGGTGTGTTAGGCTAATCAGGACATTTATCAGATATCAAGGGGGTTGCATATGATGGGAGCTTTAAAAATATCTGTTTGATCACCAGCATGCAAATAACCTGGGGATTTTACTTAACTTCATGCCAACTTTAACTGCCTGTTTCCATTCTCAAGTCTCTTTTAAAAGGGCAGGATTCCCACCCCCTTCCAATCTCCTTCCAATCCACAACCTTATCTCATTTAAACTGTGCTGCAACCTGTACAAAGACAGCTGGAAAACCTTGCTTGGCACACCTGGTTTTGCCTTTGAGGATATTGTGCTGGCGTGCTCACTAAGCACTGCTTTACACTAATTGCATGAAAAATAATCTCTTTGCCCTGCTAACCGTGCATTTAAACCAGGGCTATTCACAATTTTGGAATAAGCATTTTTCTGAAGAAGCCCAAATATTCTTTTCCAGAAGGTGGAATCCAATGAGAGCCATTCCCCCAGCCTCTTTTTCCCTTGTTGTAGTTCCCATTTCTGTACCTTGGTAGCAGTCAAACCAATGGGCTCCACCCACCCAAAGGCTCACTACAGCTCCGAATCAGAGTTTGAGGGAGAAATATGCTCTTCTGTGTGCCTTGTGGAGATGCTCATTTTCTGTGTTTATGTGTATGTGCAGAGCAAATCTTGAGTGCTGCTGAATAACTAGAGCTGCAGTTTTAATCAGTTCCCAGAATGAACCAGGGGAACTTCCCACCAAAAAGAGCATCTCTGGTGACATTGCCTCCCCCTCCCCTTCTCTGTGGGGCATGATTTGCATTTCCAAAAAAGCTTCCAAGTACAGAGTGGTTCACACTGTTCGGAATGGCTTTGCATAGGGCTAAAGCAGGAAAGAAAAATTAATGTCTTTATTTATTTTAAAACTAGTCTACCCCACACTCCAGGTGGCTTGCCATTTCAGCATTAAAACACATGTCCGAATAAAATATCTAAGGACACACATGCAATGGAAGTCATGAAAACAAACCAGAACATTTCAAAAACTGCATGAAAGGAATAAAATTAAGAGCCTCCAAATAATAAATGAATAAAATAATATAAAATAGTAGGATAAAATTGCAGCAACTTGGAGGCGCGGAAAGAGGGGGCGGGAAAAATGGGCGATAAGGAGAAGCAATTCACGTTACTTGCAGTTTAGCAAAATGCCTAGGAACATATCAGGTTTTTCATCTGGCTCCTAAACTTAACAAAATTGGCATGAGGCAGACTTCTGTGCCCTGACCTGGATAGCCCAGGCGAGCCCCATCTTATCAGATATCAGAAGCTAAGCATCGTCAGCCTTGGGTAGTAATTGGATGGGATGGGAGACTTTGCAAGGAAGACCAGGGTTGCCAGGCAGAGGCAGGCAATGGCAAATCACCTCAGTTCGTCTCTTGCCTTGAAAACCCCAGCAGGGGTCGCTATAAGTTGGCTGTGACTTGACAACACTTTCCACCACCACAAACGGCTGTGAGGAGGGAATTCCAAAACTAAGTAGCAGGAAAAGGCATGTCTCTGGGTTGCCACCTCAGAACTTGGAGGGACACAGAATAGGGTCTCTGTTGAAATGTATTTAATAATTATTTAGTTACAATATTTCTATGCCCCCTGTTGAAGTAAAGGCATGATTGGACATCGGGAGTGCAATATTTCTCTCTGTGTATTTGGGTTATAGTCCCAATTATTAGGATTCCTCTCTTTGTCTAAGATGGAAGCATGTCTTTGACTCAGCCTTCTCTTCCTGTATCCTTTGTTCACCCCTCTTCTTCTGGACGCATCCTCAGGTCCCATTCCCATGGAGCCATGACCCCCACTTCTGCACGCATGCTGCCGGTTTATCTGCCAGGCTGGAAGCTCAGGTTCAAGCTATCTATAGCCCTTTACAGGATAAAGCTTCTTCTCCAACTGTGGCTCTTAAGTCCTGGGCTAAGCAGAAAATATTTTTGCTTCAACCACTTTGCAGGGCTAGTATGCTTCTCTGCTAACTGGAAGCCTGGAAACAGCTACCAAGACTGCAACCCTGACCTCAGTGCTCTTCAGAAGATGGGATCTGGGCTCCAGCTATAGTGCTGCCCCTGCTCCTGAGGAACCCATAATCTGCTTCAGGCCCTTGCTATTGGAGCAAGATCCCATATTGTTTAGTTGCCTGGGCAACTCAAAATAAGGACAGAAGGCAACAGAAGGGATTTAACTAGTCTATTTAAATGTGTGAAATATGTTACTAGCAACAAAGCCCGTTGTGGGGAAAAATACAATGGGCTCTAGAAAGGGGAGGGGGAGCAGGCAGACATTTGCTCCTCCTCTATCATGGATTCCAGCTGGTGAAGGAGGGGGTGGGCCTTGTCCTCTGTTCCACACCTGATCTGACTGATCTCGGCCATGGGGTGGTGGGCTTTGCTACCTTCTCCATGCCTGATACATGCCGGGTAAAGGGGGGGGTATTGCCTCCTGTTCTGTGCCCGACTACGGCTGGGAGAAGGGGGGCAGGCATTGCCACCTGCTCCAAGCCTGACTCCAGCTGGGTGAAGGTGGGTGGGCATTGCCACCAGCTCCCTGTTGGGTGAAGGAAGGAACAGGCATTGCCTCCTGCTCTGCTCCTGATCCTGACAGGTGAAGGTGAGTGGCAGGCTTTACTACCTGCTCTGCTCCTGTTTCCAGCCAGGTGAAGAAGGTACGGGCATTGCCACCTGCTCCTGATTCCAGCAGATTGAAGAGGGGCAGGAATTGCTGCATGCTTGGCTCCAGACTTTGTGTTGATGAAGGAAGCAACCTGTGTTATCGCTGGCTTCTGTGAACTGTGACTTTGAAACTTCCAACAGTTAGAATGGTCTGGGAGCGGAAGTTCAAGTGATAAGGATGATGTATCCCAATGTTTGATTCATTCCAGGGTGTTTGAATTGTAAATAAAGTATAACTCTTTTTCCTCAGTTAAAATCCTGGTGACTGGATGTTGTGTGTCAGGGGAAATGACACACATACTGACTTTGTGACTATCGATCCAATAAATTCCATGGGGGCCATGTAAAAGGGGATGAAATACTGAGCCCTCTAGTCCAATAGCCCTGGACATCAGCTGGGTGAGGGGTGGTATATAAAGGGAACTCGGCTCCTCTGCCTGATGTTAAAGAGGGATAAGATGGGTGGTGAATGATGGGTGACTGCCTTAACTACCTGCAGCCCTGGTCCTGGGAAGAGAGGTTTGTGCATGGCAAGTAGTGTGGAAGCGGTCACAAAAAGTGTTATGCCTGCCACACTAAAAAGTAGCTTCAAGTGAAAATAGGTGGGGGGGGGTGTCCAGAGCGAAAGTGGGCCAGGATGCTCTGATTCCCTTCATTTGGGGCACAGCACCCCCCATCATCATTCTGACACTTGTGACAAAGTGAGGATCCCATCTTTAGTTTCAGACGAGTTTTGCCCCCCACAGACAAGAAAAAATGGGGGGGGGGGTGTTTTGGGGCATTGCACAGGTCAGGCTGCTCCGATTCCCTTCCTCTTAGGCAATGCAACTTCCATTACCATCCTGAAGCCCATGGAAATATTTGAGGCTCTAGGTTTATTTTTGGATGACATATAGTTCCTCGGATCCATGCTCAAGGCTTGACTATTGTAATGCTCTATACATTGGCCTCCCATCTAAGTTAGCTAGGAAGCTCCAATTATTGCAAAATGCTGCAGCTCGACTGTTATCAGGAGTGAGCAGGAGCATGAACATCACTCCCATCCTACAGTCGCTCCACTGGCTACCCATCGTTCAAGGTATTAGTTATTACATACAAAGTTCTTCATGGCTTTGGTCTGGCGTACCTACAGGACCGCCTCCCTCCCTATGTTCCTCCATGGCAGCTTCGCTCATCTGAACAGGGTCTCTTGCAGGTGCCAGGCTGCACACGGGTGAAGTCAGCAGCAACCTGTACACGGGCTTTCTCTGTGGTGGCCCCTATCCTGTGGAATGACCTGCCCGAGGAAGTCAGAAGAGCCCCCACTCTCCTGGCTTTTTGTAAACAATGAAAAACCGAACTATTCAAAAAGGCTTTTTACTCAAATGGGAGGACTGTTTTGTAGGGATGGGGTCTCAGATGCTTTGCTAATGAGTTAGGGACCACAGACTTCATCACTATATTGCCTTACATATTATCTGTTGCTTTAAATATGTACTCTTATGTACCACTAGTGCTCCATGTTGTCTAATGTTAGTCCTAGAATTGATTATGTTCTGCTTCAGTATTTTTTCTACTCTGTATTGGGTTCTTGCTAATACTATGTCTTTAAACTTGTATTTATTTACCCTATGGTATTGTTAATGGAAATGTCCTTGATACTGTATCAAAATGTACTTGATACTGATTGTCCAAATCTCATACTGTGTAATCCACCTTGAGTCTCAGTGAGAAAGACGAATTTTAAATGAAATAAATAAATACAAATAAATAAATACAGTTAACATTTTGCAAATAGCACACAACCTGGTCTGGGATCTCCAGATTTCCTTCATTTTGGCTATGCCAAATTCCACCATCTTCCTAAATCGTGCATCTAAATTTCATATGCCTAATTTTATTTTCTGATGAGTGAGAATGTTGGAGGGTGTTTCTATGATTATGTGAGCCAAGATGTTCCAATTAATTAACAACACTGAACATGATCAAATATTTTCATTTTCTTCATTTTCTTTTTGTTCCACATGAAAACTCTCAGAAGTAACTGTAACATAATGCAAGACATCACTGTACAAAGGCAAACGTAATGCAAGACATCACTGCTGGATATGGACCAGCACAAGGCCAAAGAGGAAAGAGGTTGTAAGAGAGCCCCACCCCACAACAAATAATTTTTGGATCAGCATGGGAGGAATTTGTTTGCAGCTCACCAGAAAAGTTATTTGATCTAATAAAATTAGCTGATGGGGAGGATCTCTTGACAGCGGCTCCATGTTGTTCTTATGGTGTGGCGATCAAAGTCAGCCTGGAGTTTCTGGTAAGGTCACGGCTAGTCTCACATGATAGAATAAAAGTAGGACAAATGTGAAACACCCCAAATCGTCTAAGGACAAAGGGTTATTCCCAAAGCAGTCCATGACATACTTGAGCAGCCGGGTGGTTGGGACAGGGGACGCCTCTCGGAAAAATCAACCAAATCCTGAATAATGATTGTTGGGGGTTTTCCGGGCTGTATTGCCGTGGTCTTGGCATTGTAGTTCCTGACGTTTCGCCAGCAGCTGTGGCTGGCATCTTCAGAGGTGTAGCACCAAAAGACAGAGATCTCTCAGTGTCACAGTGTGGAAAAGATGTAGGTCATTTGTATCTACTCAGGAGGGGTGGGGTTGAGCTGAGTCATTCTGTAAGAGTTTCCCAGGGTGTGGAATGCTAATGGCGGGAGGCTTCACTGTATCCTGAGGAGGTTCTTTTGCATATGGATTGGTGCTTGATGTACTAATCTTCTCTGCAGGGCTATTGTCGGGTGTGGAGTGTTTTGTTGGCCTGGTGTTTTTCAGAACTGGAGCCCATGCTCTGTTCATTCTTAAGGTTTCTTCTTTCCTGTTGAAGTTTTGCTTATGCTTGTGAATTTCAATGGCTTCCCTGTGCAGTCTGACAAAGTAGTTGGAAGTGTTGTCCAGTATTTTGGTGTCCTGGAATAAGATAATGTGCCCTGTTTGAGTTAGGCTATGTTCAGCCACTGCTGATTTTTCAGGCTGTCCAAGTCTGCAGTGTCTTTCATGTTCTTTTATTCTTGTCTGGATGCTACGCTTTGTGGTCCCGATGTAAACTTGTCCACAGCTGCAGGGTATACGGTATACTCCTGCAAAGGTGAGGGGGTCTCTGCTGTCTTTTGCTGATCGTAGCATCTGTTGTATTTTTCGGGTGGGTCTGAATACTGCTTGAAGGTTATGCTTTTTCATAAGCTTTCCCATCTGATCAGTAATTCCTTTGATATATGGCAAAAACACTTTTCCTGTAGGTGACTGTTTTTCCTTGGTTGTTTGATTCATCCTGGGTTTGATTGCTCTTCGGATTTCATTTCTGGAGTAGCCATTTGCCTGAAGTGCGTGGTTTAGATGATTAATTTCCTCATTGAGAAAGCGCGGCTCACATATCCGTCTTTCATCTTTCATCCGTCCACTTTCATCCGTCCAAATCCTGAATAGTTTGAGTATCTTGCCTGGGGAGGGGGAGAGGAAGAGAGGACATGGCACCACTCAGTCAGTTCATGTGCCAACAAGGGCAAACAATCTAAGAACTAAAACTGACCTCTTTTGGAAACCATGTAGACTTGCACAAACACACTATTGGTAGCAACAATTCCTGTTTAAAAAGATAGATGAAAACTTGATGATTTGGATCAGTTGTTTAAGAAAATCATACTATATAAAAGGCTAAGCATGTTCAAGACAACTATGAGGCAGCCAGACCAGCGGAGAGTGTGCCACAGCAGGAAGCCCAGGCTGAAAACAGGAAGGGCCTTCACCCACCTGAGATCAGGAGCGGAGCAGGTGGCAATGCCCATCTCCCACTTTCACCCAGCTAAGATCAGGCAAAGAGCAGGTGGCAATGCCTGCCCTCCTTTTTCTAGACCCCGTTGTATTTTCCCCCACAATGGGCTTTTCCCCCACAATGGGCTTTGTTTCTAGTCAACCCTAGCCCACTAATCATTGCTTAATGTATCCATTTAGGGGTACTGGTACTAAAGAGAAATATCCTCAGAATATAAGTATTGAAGAACTAAGAATGGCCATTTGTTTTCCTAACAAGTTGCTCTCTGGTGTTCAGCTGACGCCTCACTAAAATAATGTAGCATTTGGGGAAGAAGATGCAGCCCAACAGCCCAGCACTGGAGGCCAAGATGGAGAAGATCTCCATGGCCACCATGAATTTCCCTTTGGTGCTCAGATATGATGGGACAAAAGACACCCAAACACTGCAAAAGACAAGCATGCTGAAGGTGATCAGCTTGGCTTCATTGAAACTGTCAGGCAACTTTCGGGCATAGAAAGCCACAGTGAAGCTGAGGATGGCCAGAAAGCCCATGTAGCCCAGGACAAGATAGAACATGATCTCTGAGCCTTCGTTGCACTGCACTGTGATCTGGCTGATCTGGGAGTGCATGTCCAACTCCGGGAAGGGGGGAGAGGTGGCTATCCAGGTGGTGCAGATGCCAGTTTGAAAGAGGGAACAGAAAATAATTACAGATGTCGCGAGGCTCTTCCCTGCCCATTTCATGATGCTGTTTCCTGGTTTGGTGGCCATGAAGACCAGAACCACGGTGATGGTTTTGGCCAATATGCAGGAAACTGAGACAGAGAAAGTGATGCTGAACACGGTTTGCCTCAGAAGACAGGTCACCTTCCCAGGCTGGCCAATGAACAGGAAAGAGCAAAGGAAGCTGAACAGCAGAGAGGCCAGGAGGGTGCAGGTGATGCCCCTGTTGTTGGCTTTGACGATGGGAGTGTCCCATTGTGTTTTTTCCCCTTCATCTTGAACTGTTTGCCAAGATTTTATTTTCTTTGTTTATCTGTCATCTTATACTTATAGGTTATATGGTCTATGTTCTTTCTTATACTGTTATCAAAATAAACATCAACTGAGGATGTCAATAGTGAGATGGGACCAGCCAGTTTGGTGTAGTGGTTAAGAGCACAGACCTTTAATCTGGAGAACTGCGTTTGATTCTCCACTCCTCCACTTGAAGCCAGCTGAGTGACCTTGGGTCAGTCACAGCTTCTAGGAGCTCTCTCAGCCCCACCCACCTCACACGGTGTTTATTGTGGGGAAATAATTCTATAATTGTTTCCGATGCGCTAATATCAAACTCTGCTACCTTATCTCTTTTATAATCTCACCCACCAACAAAGAGTCTTCCCTTTAAAACATATGCACATGTTGGCTTGGATCCCACCTACAATGCCCATGAGCATAAAGGGGGAGAGCAATTTTGGGCTCTTCTGCCTTCCTGCACAAGACATCTGATTCCCCTCACGCTATTTGTTGGGTCTCCTGTCTTCCAAGATGAAGAATTCAGAGGGCCTTTTGGGCTACTGTGGGAAAGAGAAATCAATGAAAATCACCACTATACCATCCCACAAAAATAGAAACACATAAACAGAAATTTCAGATGGGATCCAAGATATTATTCTGTTGTCTGACTTGGTGTTACCTTTTTCAGCTCAGTTGCAGGCACCGTGGGTTCTCTCATATCACGAGTATGCAGGCTGCTTTGACACTCTACTGACCCCTGGGTCTTCCTGCATGCTTTAGCCTTATGAGAACATCTAGGGTGTTAACTAGGGTGCCACCTCAGTAGCGCCTGTATCTTCTCTTCAAGATATCAGGGTAGTCATCTTAGCCAACTCTAGTCTTCTTTTACTGGAATTACAGTTTCTGCTTCTTGATATACTTCAAAACCATCAACAATGGGAACACACATACAAATACCTCCTACTTGTTTTATGAATGAATTTGTGAGTTGGTTTAACTAGTTTTTAAGAATGGGTGTTAATCTGTATATTTTTAATTTGTTAGGTACCCTAGTGGCTTTAACAGGGAAGAAAGGTACGGTTAACAAGCTCACTTCGGGTCAAAATGCAGTTCAAAAGTATCAGTTCTTATAGTCACCCATTGCTAGATTGTTTTGGTTAACTGCAGGCTATGAGGAACAAGAGGATTAAAATGTTGCTGAAATCACACCAGGAAGATGCTGTTATCCTGGTGCGATTTCGCATGAGAAGACCCTCTCTTCTGGGTCTCTCATGTGATTTTCCAGAGGGAGATAAGAAGCGTGGAAACGGCCAGTGTCAAAACATTGCCTGTTGACCTCAGCAGTTCTTCAGTCATTGCTTCTCAACAGAGAAATGTCAGGTAAATGAAAGTTTTTCACACAGAAATGTTGGGTTTTTTTTCAATATGGCTGGCCCAGCTGGGCTAAACTCAAGGTACATGAACCTTCTCATTCTAGAAATCACAGCACCAAATTAACAGTCAGGACACGCTTTCATCCTCAGAGAATTAACTGAACCCTCTTACTGTTGTGATGAAGAAATAAAATGGTCACATTGGAACTAGACATGGGCACGAACAGGGGGAAAAATCCGAACGGGCTGTTCAGTGTTCATTCCAGACGATGAACACAAACAGATGAACAGAACAGAACATGGTTGTTGTGGATTTTTCGGGCTGTATAGCCGTGGTCTTGGCATTGTAGTTCCTGACGTTTCGCCAGCAGCTGTGCCTGGCATCTTCAGAGCTGTAGCACCAAAAGATAGAGATCTCTCAGTGTCACAGTTTGGAAAAGATGTTGGCAGGTCATTTATATCTACTCAGGAGGGGTGGGGTCGGGCTGAGTCATCCTGTAAGAGTTTCCCAGGGTGTGGAATGCTAATGGAGGGAGGCTTCACTGTATCCTGAGGAGGTTCTTTTGCATATGGATTGGTGTTTGATGTGCTAATCTTCTCTGCAGGGCTATTGTCGGGTATAGAGTGTTTTGTTAGCCTGGTGTTTTTCAGGACTGGAAACCATGCTCTATTCATTCTTAAAGTCTCTTCTTTCCTTCTTTCAACAGGTCCCGATGTAAACTTGTCCACAGCTGCAGGGTATGCGGTATACTCCTGCAGAGGTGAGGGGGGTCTCTACTGTCTTCTGCTGATCGTAGCACCTGTTGTATTTTCCTGGTGGGTCTGAATACTCTTTGTAGGCTGTGCTTTTTCATAAGCTCTTCCATCTGATCAGTGATTCCTTTGATATATGGCAAAAACACTTTTCCTGTGGGAGAAATTCACATTGAAATTCATAAACATAAGCACAATTTCAACAGGAAAGAACAGGAAGCAGACAGAGTGTCTGATTATGCAGCAAGTTGGGTGATGACTGCGGCTGCCAGGCCTGGTGAGCACGGGGAGGCAGTGGAGTTTCACTTCCCCTCAGGGGGCAGGGGGTCTGGCCACTCGCCAGTGGCACCCCCCATGTGCCCACCCACAAGTCCTCCAGGTCGGAGGGGGACACATTATCCACTTATGCAGCAAGGTGGTTAATGATTGCAGCCGCTGGGTCGTTAGATAGAGGAAGACCAAGGGGTCTGGGCACAGCAATGAGCCTCACCTGGAAGATCCTGCAAGGGGGGCAGGAAGAACCCGAATCCGTGGCTGCAGGCATCACCCACCACCCTGCCATCACGGAAAGGAGGGGACGGGGTGATGCAAGTGGTGGGGAAGGGACTTGTGGCAGTACTCAAGAGAGAGAGGAGGAAAGAGGGAACACGAAATGGTCGAGGGAGAAAGGGGGACCAAGGGCTTCCGGCCACAGCGACAAGCCGTACCTGAAAAATCCTGTGACATTGCTTGGACAGGTCAGAGTGGTTCCAGAGAGGGAGAGAAAGAAGTGAGGCGGAGGCAGCAGCTGGCATTGGCCACCTTTCTGCCTTTGCGGAAAGGACATGAGTCGAGGTACTCATTCCCTCCTGCTCAGAGGGCACAGTGTTTGCAATGGATAGGGCCACTGTGTGGCTCAATTACATGTGCAACAGCTCCTGAGCTGTTGCACAAGTGCCCAAAGGAGGCTGCCACCAGCATCACCCACTTTCCTGCCTTTGCAGAAAGGAGGTGTCATGATGATCTGGCTATGCCAGGAAGGCCTAGCAAAGCCTCAGAAGCCTGTTAGCAGTGGGTGTAGGCCTGCCTAAACCTGAGCCAAACGTGCCAGCCCTCATTCAAGATACCCGCTGAACTCAACGGTCAAGGGTGTGCAGTGACAGCATGGAAAACCAGGGGGCAAAATGTTTTAGTATCCTGAGGAAGCCCACACACTCCATGATGGATAGGGGCAAGCCATATAGGGTAATCGTCTCTGCCAAGATGCGAAGGCCTGCCTCCTGAGCCCTCAAACTCACAGTTCTAAGCTGCACTGTCCTAGACCCCGAGGGAACAACCTCCGTGAGTGCAGCCGGCCTGAGCGCTCCGTTCCCACCAGCGTCACCCTCAGGGCAAGGATTCTTGCTTGGGGTGGCTTCTGGTGACCCTCCCACTTATCCCCGCTAAGAAGAGATGGTTGCCTCCTTTTTCACTCCAATGGATGTTTCGCTGGGCAAGGATGGAGACCACAGACTCGGGTGGTGCATCTTCAGGTGCCAAGTCAGGGCCATCGATGACAGATGTTTCAGCGTTTTGCCCCTGTGCACCAGGACATCAGAGGCACCACTCTGCACCACACAGGGGTCATTAGGAAGGGCCCGAAAATGCCTCCATATGGAGGCATTGAAACATGGACCGCTAACTATCCCAGGGGAAGGAGGACGAACAGTTACAGGCTGCACAGCGGAGCTGGCTATGGATGATGGAGTGAGGGGTGGACTGCAGGCAGGGACACCACCGAGAGTTTGGGATAGGGACGGGAGGGATGTTTCATAAAACACGAACCATTCATCCAGGGATCCGTCACCCACCCCCTCCTCAAAATGATGAGAGAGATCCTCTCCTCCCAACAGAAAGACCTCTTTGGCCTCCTGCACAGCCCCCACAGGTGAATTTGGGGGAAGTGGGAGGACTCTCTGCTGCCCCTGGGACATACCCAGTACTGCTTTCAACAAGTAAATCAGGAGGACTGCCTTTGAACTTCACCCCACGACCACCCATGGCGGCCACCACAACATGAAGACTCATTGTGCCACCAAACTAGAATTAAGGAGGACAGAAAAGACGAGAACACTGTGAGTCCTCAGCCATGGTGCCCACAGAGCCTGGCCCTGTAATTATCAAAATCACTATGACCAAAACTCTGCTTCCCATGTGGAGCCTGATGTCACCTGCAAAATTAATTACAAAGAAGAGTCAAATTAACTTCCACATACTGTGAAAAATCAAACTAATCTCTGGGTCACATTGCTCCAGCAGAGTATCTTGAGGAAGACACAGCTCTGTACGATTGAATCTTGATATTAGGTCTTACATGGAAATCCAGAAGGAAACATTAACCCTTGATAAGAACTTGATTTTCCTTAAACTCTGTGAATAGCCACCAGTCAGCATGTTGGTCACAATGCAGGTGGTTAGCATGAACTGGAGTAGAAAACTGCAAACATTCAAAAGGCTTTTTTCTACACTATTCCTCCTTTTGCTTCCTTCTCATGCTTTCAGCAGAAATTTGAGTTCCGAGTGTGGTAAACATACATTGGAGTCACATATGACCAATTATAGTATCATTGGTATGTTAGGATTCTTATTCACTTGCAGTTGTAGAAATACTCAACTTTACAGAGCAGAAAAAATATGTTGGACAGTACAGATAAGAGCACCTTCATTGATTAATCCATATGCAATATTTCTGAATTATTAGAGAATTCAGGGTTAACCCTTTTCTAAGACAGTGACAACGAAAAAGGCTTCTTCACAGATGCATTTCCATGCCAGTCAAAAATAGTTGGGATGGGTATAGTTTATCTGGGTGCAGAAAAATTTGAACACCTGGCAGATTTATTTACTATCAGTCTTGATCATGTACCTTTTAGAGGACAGGTATGAAAATTTGCCCTATTCTGTGGGGAAGGATTGATAATGCCTGTAAATAAGGCATCACAGCTCTAACATAGCAATTAAAACTTCCCTAACATCTCGGGCACAAGGCTTTTCCATAGGGCCAATTCAAACCTTAAGGCATCATGACAGAGTAAAGGGAAAATGTATTTATTTATAATATGAACCCATATTAATACTCCAGATATTTCAGGTTTTTTAACGGCAGTATAGAGTGTCAAATAAACTGGGTAACCTCTGTTTTCCACTGGATAAATCTAAAGTCCAATTATCTAGCCTCCATTTTGGAAAATGTGTTTGTACTTTTCTTTGAACTCTTAAGTCACACCACAGTTTTGAGTGGCTTGTAAGGCACAGGGTTTCCCCTCTTTCTGAGCAAAATCAGAGCAGATCAGCATCCAAACAATGAAAAATCAATTTTTCTCTTCCCAAGGAAAAGCCCCAAGTCTCTCAAAAAAGCTGTGAGAAATTTGGTTCTAGGGTGTATGGAGAGAGAGGAGGCTAGAATATAAATCGTCCTGAAGCAGAACACAGTGTAGAAGCACAAAGCAAACAATGTTTGGAAATTGCAACTATCATAGGCATAGACTGGACAGATACGAAGGATATTCAGAGTAGACATGGGCACGATCCCCCCCTGCCCCCTGCCAGCTGGTAGTTTAAAGGGACCTACCGCTTGCAAGAGGCAGGAAAAGTTTAAATGCCCCTTTAATACGAACCAAATGAACCAGTAGTCCAGCTCGTGGAAGTTCATGGAAATGAGCTTCCATGAACCAATGGTTTGCAAACCCAAACCGGGCTGGTTCATGTTTTTGGGGGGTTCGTATTTAGGTTCAACCAACAGGGAGACTGCAATGAAGAAATCAGAAGAAGATTGAGACTTGGAAGAGCAGCTGTGAAGGAGCTAGATAAGATCCTTAAAGATGTCTCTCTGGGAACCAAGATCAAGATGATCCAAACTATGGTATTCCCTGTTAACGATGTATGGATGGGACAGTTGGACAGCGAAGAAAGCTGACAGGAAAAAAATTGATTCATTTGAAATGTGGTGCTGGAGGAGAGTTTTGCGGATATCATGGACAGCCAAAAAGACAAATAAATGGGTACTAGATCAAATCAAACCTGAATTCTCCTTAGAAGCTAAAATGACAAGACTAAGGCTATTGTACTTTGGTCACATCATGAGAAGACAAGATTCTCTGGAAAAGTCAATAATGCTAGGAAAAGTGGAAGGCAGCAGGAAAAGAGGAAGACCTAAAATGAGATGGCTTGAGTCAATAAAAGAAGCCACGTCCTCCAGTTTGCAGGATCTGAGTAGGTCTGTTAGAGATACAACGTTTTGGAGATCTTTCATTCATAGGGTCGCCATAGGTAGGAGACGACTTGCCGGCACATAACATACACACATACATTTAGGTTCGTACCCATCTCTAATTCTCAGATTATGCAGAAAGTGGCTCTGATGTGGTCCCTTTGGGACAATTTAAACCAGAGTGAAAATTTGAAGCTGGAGATTGATTGACTGTCTGAGATGGTATCACACTTAGACACCCAGTCAGGGATACTAGAGCCTACCATAGGGACACCCCCACATAACATCAGAGATGCAGTAGTGATATAGAATATTATAG
Source organism: Eublepharis macularius (assembly GCF_028583425.1). Classification (NCBI taxonomy): domain Eukaryota; kingdom Metazoa; phylum Chordata; class Lepidosauria; order Squamata; family Eublepharidae; genus Eublepharis; species Eublepharis macularius. The sequence continues at coordinate 67,467,418 of NC_072801.1, read as the reverse complement.
TTACAAGCTACCAGGCAGCCTCTTACAGAATTGTCGTGGGACACTAGACTAAATATCAGACTGTCATTTAAAAGTAAGGTTCAAAATGGATGCTGATGCCGCAATGTCTGCAGCTAGAACTACTTGGTAATAACACTATTTTTATTCACTGTTACGCATGAAAATCTGTTTGTAGGGTAATCCCTAAATACTTCCAGCATTTCCTGGCCTTTGTTTTTGCTATGAATGAGATCAACCGGAATATCCAGCTCTTACCCAACATCTCATTGGAATACTTGGTGGGTGACAATCAGTTCAATGCCATCTCAACAAGTCTGAACACTTTAAGATTTCTGTTTAGGCTGCAGCGGAATCCCACCAATTACAATTGTAACAGCAAGAAGGACATGTTGAGCATCATAGGTACTCTCTCCTCTGAAAACTCAATTCTGATGGCCAGCATGTTAACAAATTACAAGATACCACAGGTATGTGTCCTCAGAGGAATGCATAGTAGTGATTTGTAGCATAGAAACTCAAGTGATCCTCTAAAACTATGCTTTTGTCCTCATTAGAAGTTGTAATGTTCCATACGCAGAACTTAAAATTTAATTTACTTTTCGTCCTGCAACGACTTTTGAGGACTACAGCCCACATCTTCTCGTGTTCTACAGTGTGTGCTAACTAGGCAAACTACCAAAGCTGAAGTTGGTTCCCAGTTCCCAGTTCCTTGTTGGCAGTTCCTAGTTTCTTACTGGCAAACTATGACTCCTCTTTGGTATATTGGAAGTCCCCTTTTGGGAACTTCAAGCACACAAATCTCACAAGATCACATTCTTCCAATCGGACTTTACCTAAGCCCCATATTTCATATTAATATCAATAGTGTTGAATTGTTCCTGCTGATATAATCAGATATGGATAACAGTATTTGTTCAAGGATTAAATTCATTCCCTCTAACATGTAAATATTAGTTGTGAAAACCAAGTGATGCATTTCTTGATAACAGAAAATAATGTGTGCCACATCTGTAAAGTCAGGGCAGTAGAGGCATTCCAGCAAAAGGCTATGGAGATTTTGGCTGCTATGGGATCAGTATGTCTTAGCAAGGCTTACTTTTAATTTGAACCAGACGACATCAACTAAAGCCCTCTCTAATTTCAAGAAAATTTGGTTGCCAATTTTAACTTATCTTTCTGAACAGAAGGAGATTCCAAAGGAACTATATTATAGTTATGTTTAGTATATGTTGTTACACACTGGCTGCTTCCACACACGTTGGATAATCCACTTTCAATACTCTTTAGTGAACATTTGAAACTGATTTTCCATGTGCGGAACAAAAAATCCACTTCAAAAGGATTGTGAAAGTGCATTGAAAGTGCATTATTCAACGTGTGTGGAAATGGCCAAAGTGTAATTAATTGATACATTCACAATTTATCGTCATCGTCTCTATGCTTTTAATTTTAATAAGAGCTGTATACATTTGTTTAAATTTATTGGTGTTTTAAGAGGTATAGATATATATTTTATGTATTGTTGTTTCTTTTATGCTCTGTATTCAAATATTTTTTTAAAAAAGAAGAAGAAAATAATTTATTTTTTCCTCCTTCTATCAGCTCAATTATGGCTCCTTTGATCCAGTGTTGTGTGATAAAATTCAATTCCCCTCTTTGTACCGGAAGGTTCCAAATGAAAATGTTCAGTATGTGGGGATAGTACAGCTGCTTAAGCATTTTGGGTGGACGTGGGTTGGCCTCATCACATCAGACGATGAGAATGGAGAATTGTTTCTGGAGACCCTGAGACCCAGGCTCCTCCAGAATAACATTTGTCTCGCTTTCACACAAATGATGCCAATTTTATATAATAAGAGACAAAATGATATCTGGACAGTCCTGACAGGCATATATTCTTCTCTCTGGTTGAAGAAAGTGAATGTTTTCCTTGTCCATGGGAATTTTCTGTCTATGGATGGGTTACAAATAGTTCTATATTGGTATGAAGTTAAGGACCTGCATCCGATGGAGGGAGTATGGATCATCACTGCTAAGTGGGATTTCACAACTGTGTTTAGAAAGGACATATTCACACCACAGTCCCTCAACGGTACCTTGTCCTTCATCCAGCACAGAAAAGTGGTGCCGGGATTTGAGGACTTCCTAGACAGCATCAATCCAGTCACATGGCCCATGATCCACAAGTTCTGAGGAGAGGCATTTAATTGTTCTTTTCCATCTGTGAAGCACTTATTGCCAGGCCTTCCTCTCTGCACTGGGAAGGAGAAGCTGAGGAGCCTTCCTGGACACTTTTTTGAAATGAGCATGTCTGACCACAGCTACAACATCTATAATGCTGCTTATGCCTTTGCGCATGCTCTCCATGTGCTTCATTTGTCAATTGTCAAGCAGGCAAAAAAGAGGTGTGGAGGCAGGAGGGAACTTGGGAACACGCAGCCGTGGCAGGTGAGGCTCAGTGCCTCTCAGTCATACCTCGTTCTACTTTTCACAACACAGAAGTGACAGGTCAATCTGGGGTCCGATTTAGTAGAAACTGGCCCAAAATGTAGTGTTGGGGCTGATTTTTACCAAATAAGTTAGCTACGTAATTTATGAGAAAAGTTAACATGACTGCACTTCTCCATCCCCCATTTTGACGCTGAGGGGCCTGGTAACTCAAGTCACACCTCATCCTATTTTTTCCTTCAGAAAATAGTTTCATTAAGGATTTTTTTTTCAAAAGCAAGTTTGCTTCATTTGATACATTTCTCTGAATTTACTTTGTTTAGGTGTGCACTGCATACGTATTTCCTTTTGTGTTCAATCCGTATGGTATCTGAACATCCATAGGACTTTGTTAATGAAACTCCTTGCCCAATTGTGTGCCCTGTGCATGCCTAAAGGGGGAATTTGGGATGCGTTACCAGAAAGTACACTAAGAGAATTTTGAAGCTGTTCTGTCTGGTGACATTGAGAATGTACTTTGGAAGGACTTTTTCCTAAGAATGATTGTTTGGGAGAGGCATTCTGAAACATACTCAAGTGAAATTTTGTGTGGGATCTCTTTGTTCCATCCTACTCTTAGGATATGAATACATGTGGAAATTTAATGTGATTAATATACTGTGCATTTACAAATCAAGAATCAGGTCATCTTTCTTGGGTTAATCCCCTTCGCAACATTTTCTTCATTTAATTTCAAAGGGAATGAATTGGGGATGTAATAGCTTTCTCCTCGAACCCCAAGGAGGGGGGCATAATCAGGTAGGCCTTCTTTTGACTGGTCAGGAGGCTCTTCCAAGCTCATGCCCTTTTATGCTGTCATTCTCTCATGTTGCTGCCCAAATCCATCCAATCTTCTGCCGGCCCCAGGCCCTAACACTGTGTTGTGTTTTCAGAAGGGAGCATTCTGGGTTAGGTGTTTTCTCAAGTTTCTCTTGTTGGTCCAGTTCTGATCAGGACCATGCTGCCTGGAGAAACAGGATTTGGAACAGCCACTGATGATATTTCCCCAACTACAAACAGCTTGGGGTGGGGGGAGGATTGCAAGCAACATAAAAATGTCTTCAGTGGCCCCCAACAGAGAAATTATATTTTCCTTGGGCCATGCCAGGAAAAGGATGTGGGCAGAGAGGCACTAGGACCATTTCACTGTGCACTGTGCTCCTGATCTGAATTGGGCCCCATGCGTCTTAGAAGTGCACAGCTTCAAAGCCCACCTCACCAACCAATCCAGGAGGTTCCCAGGGAAAACAACAGGCAGTCTGCAAAAGAATTCCTCCGGCTTGTGTAAAATACAAGAGAGTGATGAGCAGACTTTACAACACAGAGATCAGAATTCTGCACATTCTAGCCTTACGAAGTGCAATCAATGTGCCCCCTCTCTCCATGCATTTTTTTCTCCTTGCCTGTAAAATTTTCTCTCCCATCTAGCTGCACTCTTTTCTGAGGAAGGTTCGCTTTAACAATAGCGCTGGGGATGAAATTGTCTTTGATGAAAATGTAGAGTTGTGTGCTGGATACGACATCATCAACACAATTCCATTCCTTAATAAATCCATCTGGAGTGCCCAAGTTGGAAAGGTGGACCCCCGAGCTCCTGGAGGCCAAGAATTCACCATTAATGGAAGTGCGATTGTCTGGAATCCCAAGTATAAGCAGGTTTGAATTCTTTGAACTGAAATTTAAATATTAAGGTCTGAGAAATGTTCTGTAGAATCCATTTTAACTTTATTTCTCCATGAAAAGACACCAAGCAACTTACAAAAATTACTTACTTTAAATAAACAGAGAACCCAACTGTATCTTGCAGCCCGTCCTGAGTCCAATGGTTCAGTTTGTCCAAGACCACAGGGCAGAAGCCATAGGCTAAGAGCCAAGAGCCCTTGAGACAAAAGGCAAGAGCCTTTTGACTCATGCTTAATCTTTACTGCTGAAGTTAGGAAACCAAAAATTCTACTAAAAACAAAGCATGTGGCTTGGGGCTTCTCTTTGGACTCCTTAAGAATATAAGGTGAATGAGACCCATGCTAGGGGAGAAGTTGTGATCCCACCACCATATGGTGTGTGGTGTCCCGCAGGGGGCAGTACTCTCCTCATTGCTGTTTAACATCTATATGTGCCCCCTTGTCCTGCTGGTGTGAAGCTTCGGACTTGGGTGTCATCAATAAGCAGATGACACCCAGTTATATCTGATGATGGACGACCAGCCCAACTCAACCCCAGATGCCCTGGAGTGTGCTTTTGAAGCTGTGACTGGCTGACTGAAGCAGAGTCACTTGAAATTAAACTCTACAAAGATGGAGGTCCCATATTTGAGTCACGGGCATTTAGGTTCTAGACTCTGGTTCCTGACCCTCAATCGGCACTGCTTCCACCAGTTCCAATGGTTAGGAGCTTGGGGGTGATCCTAGATGCCTCCATGAAAATGGGGGCACAGGTCGCAGTGGTTGCCAAGTCCTCTTTTTTCCATCTTTGACGGACCAGGCAGCTTGTCCCTTACCTTTCGACCCATGACTTAACTACAGTGATCCAAGCAATGGTCACCTCTATAGATTTGGGCCGAGTTGCCATAAATATGCAGATGGAATGCATCTCTATCCTACATTAACAACAGTTCCCAGGGAGGCTATGGAAACCACAAACAGGTGCCTGGAGGTAGTTCTGGGATGGATAAAGGCTATGAGGTTGAGCCAAAACACACGTTAAGAAAAACCTAGGTTCAGCACGTGTTCTCTTACCTCAAGGTTTGCCGGGATCTGTAGGAGTCCTGGAAGCTTAAAGATCTGTAGGGGTCCTGGAAGCTTAAAGTCCTGGAAGCTTAAAGGATCTGTAAGCGTCCTGGAAGCTTAAAGGCGTCCTGGAAGCTTAAAGGATCTGTAAGCGTCCTGGAAGCTTAAAGGCGTCCTGGAAGCTTAAAGCTTAAAATACAGGCGCCTGTATTTCCCTTTCCCTTTTTGCTGCTCTGTAAATGCTAAACTTTAAGCTTCCAGGACGCCTACAGATCCCAGCAAACCTTGAGGTAAGAGAACACGTGCTGAACCTAGGTTTTTCTTAACGTGTGTTTTGGCTCGTTGAAACAAAACCAAACAGACAAAATAGAGGTGCTGCTGGTGGGGGGAAGGTTTGACCTCCTAAAACAACAGCTTCATAGCATGGAGGTGCTGCTGGACCCAGGCCTCCTATTGGAGAAACAGTTGGCAGTTACACCCAGGTGTTCCTTTCACCGTCCCGAAGCTACAGGTCATACGGAATGTTGAATGGAGTGGGTTGCAGGAACCATATAAGAACATAAGAGAAGCCATGTTGGATCATTCTTGTTTTCTTCCCATCTATACCGAGTCCCTATTTATGGCAGTTCAAGTTGTTGGTATTTACCTTTGGAGCCTTATCAAGTTGGGACCAGTATGATTTAATGACCCCCCCCCCCCAATATAATCCTATGCATACACTTTTCTCATGTTTGGAGGGGATGCTTCTGGTGCCCCCATCATCTGAGCCCAGGTGGTTGGAAACCCAAGAAAGGGCCTTCTTGGTTATGGCACCCAAACTGAAATTTACTCCTCAGGGAGATCTGACTGTTTCCCTCTGTCATTCTTTTCCACCAACGGGTGAAGAATTCTTTGTTTCATTTGGCATACCTCCAGTAAACACCTACTGGCTCTCTCTTAGATTGTGGTTGTTTTATGAATGTTGTTATTGCAGGATCCTCTGTTTTGACATTGGTTCTGTTGTCCTGTGAGGGTTCTGTTTGCATAAAGGGTCTTTTGGTCATTGGATGCTCTGTTGGCAAAGCCTTCCTGTGTCCTAGAGAAAGCCCTGGAAACAATGGAGACAGGAGGCAACTTATTCAGGAGCTTGTAGAAGTGGACCCTTTAGTCCAATTACATTGAAATGCTGAAGATCCTTAGTGGACATGAAGAACTAGGTTTTCACTAATGTTAGTGTAGTTTGTCTATAGATGACCTGCCCCCCCCCCCCCGCAAAATATTTTCCTTTACGTAATAATGAAGTCAAATATATTTGGAGTTCCAAATAAAACCTGAACCCCATTACTATACATATCTTTGGATCAGAAAATCAGGAATACCAAATATATGCAGTATTCAACATATCAAAATCTGAATAATACTTTGTGTGTGCGTGTGTGTGTGTGCACCCCACATGATGCTGGGAGTTGCAGTGCCCAAAATGAACTGAATTAGGGCACCCTGGCCCAGATTCTCTCCCGTAGCCTCCCAATTCTATATGCATTGGAAGCAATGTTCGTTTGGGGCAGGCAGATTTCATCCGAAAATAAAGCTAGGAGCCTCAATATGGATCCTTAATGGCCAAGTTCTTTATGTTACGATATTGCACAAGTGTGCTCTCTTAGCATTTAATAAATAATCTTGCAACTGAGTAGCAAAAATGTATTCAGGTCATTGTTATCCTACCTTTCACCCACAGATTAGGGTGGAGTGCATAGTCAGCGCAAGATAGCAGTTACCACGTAGGATAGCAGGAGGAAATGGAGGAGAATGATGAAAGATCCTTTGGGTCCCGTTTAGGGAGAATGGCAGGATATAAATGAAGTAAATGAAAAAAACACAGTTGCCAAACTTCAGGAGAGGTGAGGAGTTCTCTTGGAATTATAACCGATTGACTACAGAGATAGTTCTCTTCCATAGGATATATAGAGTCTAGCAGAAAAGTAACTCATAGACTCATTAAAGTGATGGATACTCTAGGATTGAAAGGGGCTGGCTTGAGTTCTCCTATGGGTCTTCACGTTGGATTTCTCCCCCCTCCATTTAAAACTGTGAAAAAAATTGAAGGCAATTTTTTAAGGTATTTGGTTGAGTCATACAAGGCAGGACATGTAAATTTAAGAGTGGAAATGACCTCACAGAAGGGTGAGGAGTTGGAGGAGCTAATCTTTGATGGGGATGTGATATCAAATAATATGACATCACAAGATGTAAAATCATACATGAACAGAGCTGCCTCCCATGCACAAACCTTATTTGTGCCTGCTGTTAGGTGGTGCCAACTTCAACCTGTGTCAAGAGCTGCCAACCTGGATCCAGCAAGACTGTTGTGGAAGGGAAAGAAGTCTGTTGCTATGGTTGTTCTCGGTGCCCTGAAGGGAGGATTTCAGTGCAAATCGGTAAGGAAACAATAAACGAATGATTGTTGTTGTGGGTTTTCCGGGCTGTATTGCCGTGGTCTTGGCATTGTAGTTCCTGACGTTTCGCCAGCAGCTGTGGCTGGCATCTTCAGAGGTGTAGCACCAAAAGATAGAGATCTCTCAGTGTCACAGTATGGAAAAGATGTGGTGCTACACCTCTGAAGCATCATTCTCCAGCCGTGAAAGCCTTCGACAATACAAATGAATGATTATTTGAGAAAAGAAGACAGAGCTTTATATTTGGGCTGAGACTATGGTCATTTCCACATGCTGTTAAAGAGATGGGCTACTTACTGAATGCAGGCATTTTTTTCAGAGATTCCAGGCACCTCGGATTTCAAAGTGTTAGCAGGCAGTTTCACTTTCATTTGTTCAGCGTCTTTTGTGAGAACGGGATTTCCCACTCTTTCCTGTGCCGGGTAAAGGATGCTGAACAAACAAAAGCCAAACTGCCTGCTTCCGCTTTGAAATCAGAGGCGGCTGGAATCAGTGAGAAAAAACGCCAGCATTCAGTAAGTAGCCTGTCTCTTTAACAGCATGTGGAAATGGCCTACCTTGGCAACAGTTGTACAAATGGACATTCTAAAATGTTATTTTTTGAACCAAGAATGAAAGTAGGAAGCCCGTGGGTCACATCAGATCTAACAAAGCCTCCCCCCGCCATGCCATTTTCTTCCTCTTCTTTCTGTACTTATTGCACATTCATGCAAGATCTTTTGAGCATAGCTGTGATGGTTTGCACATGTTTAAGGAAGCTTGGTAGGACTGGTTATGCACACATTTGCAGTCCTGTTAAAAGTTAATCCTTCTCAGAATCAGAGAGCTGTGAGTGGCAGGTTGATCCAAGGCTTCTGATTGGGTAGCTTAGCTGAGAAAGGAGGGTTTTGAGTCCTGACTCCTGGCAGAGAGAGATCTGAGGGCCAAGCTATAAGTGACAAATGACACTTGAACAGCAAGTGGATCGAGTGGAGGGCAAGTGAACAGGGAGAAATACACTTGCCGTACAAGTGTCATTCGTCACTTGTAGCTTGGCCCTGAGTGAGTGGGAAGTTGAGAGATGGAGTAAATAAATACTTTAGTTATTTTTGAGTTTTAAACATGCCTCTGGTGTCACTTCTGTGGTTTAAGGACAAGGGAATGTTGTAATAAAACTAGAATAAAGGAAAGTAGCAAATGAAATTCCTATAACAAGTTAACCTCTCCACCTGAATTCTACACACAGTGTCAAAATCTATGACCACATTAAAGTTGTAAGGATTTTGTTTAGGACTAAGCATCCAGAATATCTTTGTCACTAAGATCTTTCTTGTTAATTTCAGATGCTGACCAATGCCAGAAGTGCCCAGAGGATCAGTATCCAAATGAAAAGCAAGATGGATGCATTCCACGAAGCATCACTTCCTTATCCTATGGAGAGCTCTTGGGAGCAGCCTTGGCTTCCTTGGCCCTTTTGTCTTCCTTGGCCACCGTCATGGTGATGGGGCTCTTTGTTCTGCACAGGGACACTCCCATAGTCAAGGCCAACAACAGGAGCATCACCTGCACCCTCCTGGCCTCTCTGCTGCTCGGCTTCCTTTGCTCTTTCCCGTTTATTGGCCAGCCTGGGGAGCTGACCTGTCTTCTGCGGCAAACCGTGTTTGGCATCACCTTCTCCATCTCCGTTTCATGTGTGTTAGCCAAAACCATCACTGTGGTTCTGGTTTTTTTGGCCACCAAGCCAGGAAACAGCATCATGAAATGGGCAGGGAAGAGGCTGGCAACATCTGTAATAATTCTCTCTTCTCCCATTCAAACCATTATCTGTACCCTCTGGATAGCAACCTCTCCTCCCTTCCCAGAACTTGACATGCACTCCCAGGTCAGCCAGATCACAGTGCAGTGCAATGAAGGCTCAGAGGACATGTTCTACACTGTCCTGGGCTACATGGGCATTCTGACTCTTCTCAGCTTCACTGTGGCTTTCTTTGCCCGGAAGTTGCCCGACAGTTTCAATGAAGCCAAGCTGATCACCTTCAGCATGTTTGTGTTCTGCAGTGTTTGGGTGTCCTTTGTCCCAACATATCTGAGCACCAAAGGGAAATCCATGGTGGCTGTGGAGATCTTCTCCATCTTGGCCTCTGGTGCTGGGCTGTTGGGTTGCATCTTCTTCCCCAAATGCTACATTATTTTAGTCAAACCTCAGCTCAACACCAGAGAGCAACTCATTAGGAAAAGGAATGCCCTCATTTAGCGGGATTCTCTGTGATAGCAGTCGACCTTAAATTTAGACCCATAGTGTGCTTTCTGGAATTCCTGAGATGAAAATATACATGAAAAATATATTTTTTCCTGGATAATTACCTTAATTTTCTGGAATGGTTACAGGAATACAGGATTCTTAGGCATTCTGAACCTTACACCCCCTCCCCCCTGTGTAGTTTTTTCCCTCTTAGGATGCTTCCCATCTGCAGGTACAGCTATTTTGTTTTTATCTGATTCTCCAAATTTCCCTGGCCATGGCCCAGGGAAGATGGATCTGCCGGGTCTATGTCAAGGACAAGGTCCAACAGATCTGTGGTTCTATCTCACTCTTTGTTTTTTTCTGCAAAATGTATGCAGGCATAAATAGAATGCAAAACCTTGGTCCAGTTTACTTGATCTTTAAGTGATCTTCAGTAGACAGCATTAGCTTCCCTGAAATTTTGGTGCTGTTTCGTTCTTAAAAAGGTATTCCAGACACTGCTAATAAAAGCTCTCCATGGGTTATGTTTGTGGTACTGCTTTTTTAGCTTGCTCTTTCTTGCTCGTTTTGTGAAAGGAAACAGAGACCACAATAAGAAAGGATGGCAAGCGTAGAAGTTTCTTTTTTTAAAAAAAAAAAAAAATTTATTGGGTTAGAATCCATTATTTCCACATTTACATTCAATTTTCCCCAATTTTTTCATCTCTAACCCCCTCCCTTTCCCCCCCCCCTTTTTGTTGACTTCCAACAGCTTTCCAACCCTTTGTCCCCTTTCCCTTACTTTTATTAGCTTCCTCTATCTAAAACAAATATATATTCTCCATTATTCTAAGCAGTACATCCTTAACTATTTTTAACATTATATGCCCAAACTGTAAGCCTTTGTTTCCATCTTAGATAAACAATTTATCCCAATTTTTCAATTTCAGGTATTTCTATATATCATAAACCATATAGATCATACATTCGTTTATATCAAACAAATTGACTTATTCTCTATATATATTACTCATTCTATCTTTTTATAATAGTTCTATATATCTCTCCTCACGTAGTCAATCAATTTGACCCATCTATATCTTCAGACATTCAGTTTGGTACAAAACTTGTCAGAAAAAAAAGAAAATATTGTTAGTTAATCGCTCCTTATATTTAGTCCTTATAATTAATTATTTTCTCTATGTTCTGTTTGTTAACCTATATATATCTATATATATGTCAATCTATTAATCTGACTGCTTATTAATTCACATTTATCTCTTCTCCCCCCGGTAAAGTCTCCCCCCTCTACTTCAATACTTCAGTAGTTCTCAAACTGCCACAGTTTTCCTCCCACCTCCCATTTCTTCTCCAGGTATTGTTTCAGCTTCTCCCAGTCTGTGTTGAACTGCCCTGAGTCCAGATCTCTCAATTTTCTTGTCATCTTGTCCATTTCAGCCATATACAGCAATTTGTAAGTCCAATCTTCAATAGTTGGCACTTCTTGTACTTTCCATTTTTGCGCATACAAAAGTCTAGCTGCTGCTGTCATATAAAATATCAACGTCCTGTGTTGGGCTGGAATTCCCTCCATTCCCAAGTTCAGTAGCAGGAGTTCTGGGTTCTTATTAATTTGAAATTGTAAAATTTCACTCATTTCTCTTATTATTTCCCCCCAGTACTGCCTGGCTACCTCACACGACCACCACATATGATAGAGGGAGCCCTCATGCTTCTTACATTTCCAGCATTTATTAGAAGTATTCAAATTCCCTAGCGCAATCTTCTTTGGTGTCATGTACCAACGATAGATCATTTTATAAATGTTCTCTTTGATATTAATACATGTCGTTGTCTTCATTGTAGTTTTCCACAAGTATTCCCATGCCTCCATTGTTATTTCTTTATTAAAGTTTATAGCCCATTTCACCATTTGTGTTTTAACTATCTCATCCTCGGTATACCACTTCAACAGTACTTGGTATACCTTGGATATTCTTTTCTTATCTTCTTTAAGAAGGGTCTGCTCTAGTTCCGAATTCTCTATTCGTATACCTCCCTTTACAGAGTCCGAATTATATAAGTCTCTGATCTGTCCATACTGGAACCAATCGTAGTTAGGTGATAGTTCCTCTTGTGTCTTTATTCTAAGTTTGGATGCTTCAGTTTTAGTTATTTCTTTATACGTTAAACATTGTTGTTCATTATCAACAGCTCTCGGGTCTATCACCTCATATGGAACCACCCACAAAGGGGTTCCTTCTTGTAGATAAATTCTGTACTTCTTCCAGATTATGTATAGACTTCTCCGAACAAAGTGATGCAGGAACATCGAGTTGACCTTTACTTTGTCATGCCATAAATATGCGTGCCATCCAAATATTTTTTTATATCCCTCTAGGGCTAATAGTTTCTTGTTCTTTAATGTCATCCATTCTTTCAACCAAACTAGGCAGATTGCATCATGATAAAGTCTCAGATTGGGCAGTTGCATTCCGCCTCTTTCCTTTGCATCTTGTAAAACTTTCACTTTCACTCGAGGCTTCTTGCCTGCCCAAACAAAATCTGATATTTTCCTCTGCCATTTTTCAAATTGTTTGGAGTCTCTGATGATTGGTATTGTCTGTAGCAAAAACATTACTCTTGGTAACACATTCATCTTAACTGCTGCAATCCTGCCCAACCATGACAAATTCAATCTATTCCATTTAATCAAGTCTCTCTCTATCTGAGTCCATAGTTTTTCATAATTGTTTTTGAATAGATCTATGTTCTTTGCAGTTAATTCGACTCCCAAATATTTCACTTTACTTGTTACTTCACAATCCGTTGTTTCCATTAACAATTGTTGTTTCTGCTTAGTCATATTTTTGCATAATATCTTTGACTTCTTTTTGTTAATGAAGAAACCTGCCAAGTCTCCAAACTCCTTGATCTTATCTATCACTCTTGGCATGTTCTCCAATGGGTCCTCTACAATTAACATTATGTCATCCGCAAATGCTCTGACCTTGTATGAATAGTCCTTTATTTTTATTCCACGAATTTCATCATCTTGACGTATTTGTATCATCAGAATCTCCAATACTAAAATGAACAACAATGGAGATAACGGGCAACCTTGTCTTGTTCCTTTACTTATCGTCAATTTCTTGGTCAATTCATCATTCACCACAATTGCTGCAGTCTGGTCTCTATAAATTTCCTTAATTGCTCTGATGAATCTTTCTCCCAATTGCAGCTTTTCCATAGTGGCAAACATAAAGTCCCAGTTTAAATTGTCAAACGCTTTTTCAGCGTCAACAAAGAAGAAACCAACCTCTTTGTCACAACGCTTGTCATAATATTCAATAGCATTGATCACTATCCTTAAGTTGTCTCTTATTTGTCTGTCTGGCAAAAAGCCTGCTTGTTCCTCCTCTATGACTTCCGAGAGCCACCCCTTCAATCTCTCCGCCAATATCTTCGCAAAAATTTTATAGTCATTGTTGAGTAGCGATATAGGTCTATAATTTTTCACATTAGTCAGGTCTTGGCCCTCTTTTGGGATCAATGATATATTCGCTTCACTCCAAGTTTCTGGAATCCTTTGATCCCTTAAAACCCCATTCATCACCTCTTTTAGGAATGGTGCCAGTTCATTAGCCATTGTCTTATAGAATTTAGCCGTAAGTCCATCTGGCCCTGGCGCCTTTCCTAGATTTGCAGATTGTATTGCCTTACTTATTTCCTCGTCAGTTACTTCACTATTCAACTTATTTCTCCAAGCTTCCGAGATTTCTGGAAGTTTGGTTTTCTCCAAATATGACGCTATTGATTCTTTGTTTACTTCTTTTTTATTATACAGCTTAGCGTAAAATTTATAAAAGGCTCTACTAATGGTAGCCTGCTCCAAATACGTTTTGTTATCTTCGCAAATTTTATTTATTATCTTCTTTTCCCTTTTCTTCTTCAATTGCCATGCCAGGTACTTCCCAGGTTTATTAGCACCCTCAAACGCTTTTTGATTCAGTCTTTTGAGATTCCACTCCAATTCTTTATTGCTCATTGCTGTTAGCTGTTCTTGAAGTATTTTAATTTCCTGGTATACCTTCTTTTTCCCTGGTCTCTTTTTTAGCTGTATTTCTTTGGCTTTTATTTTCTCCTCAATCTCTTGTCTTTTCTCCTCTTTCTTCTTTCTTGCTCTACCATTTAAGTCCATTAGTATGCCCCTTACAACCGCCTTGTAAGCATCCCAAACTTTATTGGTTGGTACTTCTTTATTCACGTTGTATTGTATAAAAAACTTTGTCTCTCTTCTCAGTATTTCCATATTCTCTCTTTCCTGTAACAAGTCCTCATTTATTCTCCATGCTTTCCTTTTTCTCTTTTTTCCAAATTTCCACATAATTGGGTTGTGATCTGAGCCTACCATAGGCATTATTTCTACCTCCTTAGTCCATAATGCTAAGTCTTTTGAGGCCCAGATCATATCAATTCTTGATAATGTAGAATGCCTTGCAGAATAAAAAGTAAACTGTCTGCTTTTAGGATATTCTCTCCTCCATACATCTTCAAGAGTCTCTTGTTGAATCAACTCAAAAAAAAGCTTTGGTAATAGTCCTCTTTTCTTTTGTGCCGTTGTAGTCTTTTTGTCTAGTTCCAAGTCTGTCACTCCATTGAAGTCTCCAGCAAGAATTATCTGGTCGTATGCAAGATCGTCTAAATGCTTCCTTAAATCCTCAAAGAAGCTTTCTTTTGCACCGTTAGGTGCATAAAGTCCGACTACCAACACTCTCTTTAAATTCCAAATACATTCCACTGCTACAAATCTAGCTTCCACATCTCTCATAACAAATTTTGGCTGTAGCTCCTCTTTTATGTACAACACCACTCCTCTTTTTTTCTTGTTGGAGGCCGCTACATATTCTTTGCCCAATTTTCCAGATTTTAAATATTTTACATCCTGCTTTCTGATATGGGTCTCTTGCAAACAAACAATGTCACATTTTTGTTTTAGTAGCCAGTGAAAAGTATTTTTCCTCTTATTTGGTGAGTTTAGTCCATTTACATTCCAAGATAATACTTTACACTCCATACTCATGATCTTGTTGGTAAGTCTTTTTCATTGTCCTTAATAAATCGCTCCATCTCTCGCTCAGATCTGATGCGTTTTTTGGCCCCTCCAAACTCAAAGGACACTCCTTCCGGTAACTCCCACCTGTACCTGATTTTCATGTCCTTCAAAATCTGAATTAGCACTTTATATTTTTTTCCGGTCCAGTAACACTGATCTGGGCAGTTCCTTCATTATAATAATCGTCTTGCCATCAATCTCCAATGGATCTTGAAACTGTTTTGTCACAATCCTCTCTTTCATATTTCGTGTTGTAAACTGCACAATCACATCTCTTGGTAGTTTCCTCTGGGTTGCTATTCTCGAATTCACACGGTATGCCACATCTAGGATAGCCACAACTTCCTCCTCCTCCTTCCCCAGGTACTCAGCCAACACCTCAGTCATCTGTTCTTGCGCTGACTTTCCTTCCACTTCTGGCAAGCCACGAAAACGTAGCTGCTTCTCCATATGTTTAGTTTCTGCAACTGACATTCTCCCCTTCACCAATCTCATCTCTGTTTGTTGCGTGTCTGCTAAATTCTCCATCGCGTCTTCTACTGTTTTAACTCTCTGCTGCGTTCCTTGTAATTCACTTCGTATTGTTTCCATACCTTTTTTCACTTCTGACAGCTCCGATTATACTGTCTGTGTAACCTCTTTAACCTCTTTTATCAGCTCCAATTTCGTGTCCTTAAGTTCTTTAATCATATCTAAAAGTTTTTTGTCCAGGTTTTTATCCAGGTTTTCTATTGCCGATTGCCACTCTTTTTTTGACATCGTGGGGCTTGCTTTAGCTCGCTCCCACGAATCCGCTCTCTTCCTTAACTCCGTGACGTAAAATTTAACGTTTTTCTATTTTAAATGTCCCGGTCTTCTTATAGAAATTAAATTTTAAAGAGTCCAAAATGTCGGGCGTCTTTTCTCTATGGTTTCTCTATGATTTTGTAATCCAAGATGGCCTACTTCCTCTTCTGCTGAAGCCGCGACCCTTCCCCTTTCAAAAATGGCGATTCCCTACTTCCTGCCCTCCAGCAAGGGCCGCTTCTCTCCAGCCACTCTATTGTTATTACGCACTTCCTGTCTCCCGTCTTCCCACAGCAGATCTCGCGATGGTGTCTTTTTCTCACAGCTCCAAAGCCACAGGTATTCAAAACAATAGTCCCATTTCTTTAATAACTTCTTTAAACTTAGTCTCTTTTTAAATTCGATTCCTGCCGAGTCTTCCCCTCCTTTTCACTAGTCTGTTGCAGTTTAAAAATCTACTTTTTTTCCTCTCTGTTTTTATCAATCTGTCCCGTCTCAGAAGATAATGATCTTTACCTTCTCTTCACTTTTCTCGGGTTGTAATCGCTGTTTCGATTTTAAGTTCCCCTCTCAGCTTCTTCCCCCAATCGATGCTTGGGTATGTAGGTCTTATGCCAGCCGAATTGGCCCCAAAACTGCCGCAGAGATTATAGCCGACCCGTCGCAAGGTGGGACCTCAAGGATCGGGGGGAGACTCGTTGTATAGAGCCCCCCCTCGTCCGAGATCTAGCTCACCCTAGGGTCTTGAGCGTTCTTTGCCTGCTCCCCGCCTGAGAGCAGTCGGCCGCGGGCTATTTTCACCCCGCCGGCCGGTTAAAACGGCAGTCCGGTCAGCTCCGCAAGTGGAGCTGCGTTAGACCTCCATGGATCCCAAACAGGAAGTCGGCAAGCGTAGAAGTTTCAGTGCAGAGGGAAACATTTTTTATTGCCAGTCATTGTAAGAGCAGAAAAGTGAAATGAATGCATGCAGGGTGTAAAACAATAACACTGTTGTCAGGTGCCATGTTTCCTAACAAGAATCAATGGGGATGCCTGACAATATTCTCAATAAAGCACCTCCCACTTTCCGTAGCCCCTAATTGAGACATCAGACAATCACTGTGGGTTGCTGCTAATGGCAGTGCACTGAGTCTCCAACAGGGGGCAATATTAACTCTGACTTTCTTTACACTTGTTTACACACAAACTGACCAGAGAGGTGCCAAACCTCCAACCCCTCTAGCCCCCAGCAAGCTGCTCAAGGATTTAAGGGTTTTGTTGATGCTGTTCAGGGGGGTCATGGCATGGGGATAATTCTTCATTTTTAGATTGCTCCAGGTGTTTCCCCTTTGCCCTACCGGTATTCTTTTACCCCAGACTGGTTATGGCCTAAGCAGAAGATTCCAGGCTGATTTATATCCCCACCTCCAAGAACAACATGAAGTAGGTGTCAAAATAACTTGCCCATTGGCCAATTTTATTAGATCATGAAACATTTTGTAGCAAGAGGCCATGTTTTTGAATGCGTTCAATACAAGGAAGATGGTATAAGCTCTCTAGGAGGAGGCACCATTGAATTTTTTTATTCCTTGAGTTGGAAATCAATTGCGGTTAAAAATCAAGCAGGCAAAAGTTGCCCTTTTCATGTCTCTGAGAGGAAAGGTGGACACATCCCTTTTCCAGATGTTTAATCAAAGTGTGTCATAAAACGCTAGCCCTGGAGAAACTCGAGTGTGTTAGCTCAACTCTAACATGCTCTAAACATATGCCCCACCCCACCCTCATTCAGTGACAAGGTGTGCTTTTGATATTTTCATCTTTCATTAGTCTAGGGGACATGAATGAATCAGTATCATCTTCTACACTAGCAGAAAAACATATTCTTGAAATCGTTCTAATATTTCTTTTCCTGCTTTCCTGTGTTTTCCCATAAACTACGTAACTAGATTAAAAGGATCTATAAAATTTGGAATGTTTTCCTTCCTGAATCCAACGTCAATCTAATTTCCCCATAAATCTGCCACTTATTGACATTTGTCCATGTTGCTGTCATGAAACATTTACCCTGACACTTACTAACCTTCATCAAATCCCCCTCCTCCTTCTCAGGGTGGTGTGGAGGGTGGCAATCTGCAGTTGCAATGCGACCAGCGCATGAGTGAGTTGCAGCACCTGGTCTTGTAGTGCAGTGAGGCTCTCTGGAGTTGCCACATATGTATCTATGCCGTGGAGATTTGCGGTGGAAGCAAACTGGGGGTTTCCAGGCCAGGGGCAGCATGGGCTGTGTTGCCAAGAGTATGGAAGAGACAGGAGGGCTAGTTCTAGCAGCGTGGTAAAAGTCCAGTCCTAAATCAAAAGTACAGAGTCTAGTCCAAGGGTCAATCCACAAAGCAAGGTCAGGTGTGCCAAGAGTCGTCTGTAGTCAAGTTCTAGGATTAGGAAACAGCAGAGTCAGGGCTGGTCCAAGAAGTTGGAGGAAACAAGGCAGGATCCAATGCAGGAGTCAAGGGGTGGCAACTAGACACGGGCACAAACCGCATTATGAACGCTAAAAACCCACGAACAGCCTGATTGTCTGGTCGCGATCCGGCAGTTCATGAGTGTCCACGGCCAACGAACCAGCATTCGTAAGAAGCCTGGTGGGTTGCATCTGTCTGCGGTTTGTGAAGCCAGACAGGTGCCATCAAACAATTCCCTTGGAAACGGAGCTGGGGGAATGCCTGAACTCTGTCTGTACTCCTTCTGTCACCCTGGAAACCTGAATCAAAGCCCAGCTTACCTTGATCAGCAGGTCTTCCTTCCAACCATGGAGCTGCAAAGTGGTTACAGCTTGGGAGAAGACACCCAGGGGAGGGATGGGGGTGTTCTGTAGCTGTGGGCACTCCAATCTCATCCCTACAAACTCTGATAGGCAGCTCTGATGGCAGCTCCTGTGTTGCTCTATGGGACCTGTGCTTATAAAAAGCACTGGGCTCCCAGGCTGGGTTTCACTTTCAGCGAGCAGTGGAGTGTGACAGAGCTGTTGCTTGCTACTTGCTAGACTTTGGGGAGAGAGACAGAGAGAGTATAATTGAGCTTGGATATTTGAGATAGGGCTCTATCTCCTCTGGTTCCAGGGCTGCTGCCAGGCCCTGGGGCCAAGCTCAGTGGGCACCTCAGCTGAGGGCTCACACGCTATTATTAGTGCCTGATCGGGTCAGGTCTGTGGGAGTGGTAGGCTCGGGCTGTACCCCCCTCCCCCCCTCTGGTTCCAGGGCTGCTGCCAGGCCCTGAGGCCAAGCTCAATGGGCACCTTGGCGGAGGGCTTACATTATTATCAGTGCCTCATCTGATCAGGCTTCTGGGAGTGCTGCTGGGCTAGGGTTCTAGACCCAGCCTATGGTTCAAGGGCTGCTTCCAGGCCCTGGGGCCAAGCTCAGTGGGCACCTCAGCTGAGGGCTCACATTATTATCAGTGCCTGCTCTGATCAGGCTTCTGGGAGTGCTGCTGGGCTAAGGCTCTGCTCCCTTCCTCCCTCTTGTTCCAGGGCTGCAGCCAGGCTCTGGGGCCAAGCTCACTGGGCATGTCGGCTGAGGTCTCACAGTGTTCTCTCCTTTTCTGTCCTCCTTAATTCTAGTTTGGTGGCACAATGAATCTTCCTCTTGTGTTGGCCGCCAAGGGTGGTCGTGAGGTGAAGTGCAAAGGCAGTTCTCCTGGTTTACGTGCGGAAAGCAGTACTGGGTGTGGCCCAGGGGCAGCAGAGAGTACTCCCGCTCCCCCAAATTCACCCGTGGGGGCTGTGCAGGAGGAAAAAGAGGTCTTTCCGCTGGGGGGGAGAGGATCTCTCTCAACATTTTGAGGGGGTGGGCAATGGATCCCTGGAGGAATGGTTTGTGTGTTATGAAAGATCCCCCCAGTCCCCATCCCAAACTCTCAGTGGTGTCCCCTCCTGCAGTCCACCCCTCACCCCATTGTCCATGGCCAGCTCCGCAGCACAGGCCCTGAGGCCAAGCTCACATATAGTTGAGCCATACAGTGCCCCTATCCATTGTAAACACTGTGCCCTCTGAGCAGGGGGGAATGGGTTCCTTCGACTCATGTCCTCCCCGCAAAGGCAGGAAGGTGGCCGATGTCAGCTGCTGCTGCTGCTGCTGTCCCGTTTCTTTCTCCCCCTCTCAGGAACCACTCTGAACCATCCAAGCAATGCCTCCTGTCCTGCCCATCCCCTACTTTCCACAAAGGCAGGACTGTGGGTCATGTTACCCGCTGCTTCATGAGAGACTATCCTGTTACTGCTCCCTCCTTGGTTACACAGCTCGGTTGCAATCACACAGCTGATTGTACCATATCAGGATACAGTCAGTTGCACAGAGTGGCAGCTCCCCTGTCAACGGGACTGACGGGACCCCTTTCAGCCGGGTGGGAATGTGTTCCGCGACTCCCATCCTTTCCACAAAGGCAGGAAGGTGGGCAATGGCAGCTGCTGCCCCTGTCTTATTTCTTCCTCTCCCTCTCTGGGACCACTCTGACCCCTCCCAACTACCTCTTGCTTGGGAACTTTCCAGTTCCCAATCCATACCTCTCCCTCCCAGGTACTGCCATGAGCCCCTTCCCCACCACTTGCACCACCCCGTCCCCTCCTTTCTGTGATGGCAGGGAGGTGGCTAATGCTAGCAGCTGCTGAAAGATCGGGGTCTTCCAGTCCTGTTGCAGGATCTTCCAGGTGTGGCTGGTCACCGTGGATGGAACCTCTGGGTCCCCCTCTCCCACCCTGACCACTTCATGTCCCCTCTTTCTTCCTCTCCCTCTAGGGTACTGCCACGAGTCCCTTCCCCAACACTTGCACCAACCCATCCCCTCATTTCTGTGATGGCAGGAAGATGGGTGAAGCCAGCAGCTGCTGATGGATTGGGATCTTCCCATCCCCCTCACAGGATTTTCCAGCTGCAGCACATCACCATGGCTGGAATCCCTGAGTCCCCTGTGGGTGAGGCCCCGCAGTTGCTGGGGGATCTTTCCACTTCCCCTCCAAATGACATCTCCTCTCCCTCCCTTCCTTTCCACTAAGGCAGGAAGGTGGGTGATGTTGGCTGCCTCCAGAGAATTCCTCAGTGGGACCCTCGGGTGAGGTCTCGCGGTTGCTGGGGGTCTTGCCACTTCCCCTCCAAATGACACGCAAACACTACAAATAGATACAGTTAGACAGAAAAAGGTAGACAGATAGAAAGATGGATTGAAAAACAAAAACAAAAACAGTAGGAAAAGATCGATACACAAACATACATATAGATGAAGATAAAGGTATGTAGAAAATGATATAGTTATGGAAAGAGAAAAAGACAGCTAAGGATAGAAAGAAAAAGGAGTGGGCAGATATACATAGAAAGATATAGATTCAGATAAATAGTAGTGGAAAAACATAGAAAGAAACAGATAGAGATAGAAAGTTATGAACAGACAGTGAGAGAGAGATACAGAGAAACAGATAGAAAAGGGTTCACAGATATCAACTGTTCTAGATCTAGAAACAGAATGTGAAAGCAACAAATAGATAAAGAATCGAACAGAACACGATACATACATAGATAAAAGGATTGAAAATCAAAAACACAGAAAGATACAGACAGAGAATGTATAAGTATAATGAACATACACTAGAATATATGTACATACATTAGAGAATGTATGTTAACAGTTAGAGAATGGTATATAGTTAGAGAATTGTATGTAGAAAATGATAGAGATAGAAATAGAAAGAGAAAGAGAAGGGGCATCAGCCGCCTTCCGGCCTGCACCGGGAATAAATGCGTGCTCCTCTGAGGCCCTGTGATAGCTGGGGGATCTTTCCACTTCCCCGCCAAATGACATGTCCTCTCCCTCCCATCCTTTCCACCAAGGCAGGAAAGTGGGTGATATTGGTTGCTGCCGGAGAATTCCTCAGTGGGACCCTTGGGTGAGGCCCCGCAGTTGCTGGGAGATCTTGCCACTTCCCCTCCAAATGACATGTCCTTTCCCTCCCATCCTTTCTGCCAAGGCAGGAAGGTGGGTGATGTTGGCTTCCGCCAGAGAATTCCTCAGTGGGACCCTTGGGTGAGGTCTCGCGGTTGCTGGGGGATCTTGCCACTTCCCCTCCAAATGATATGCGAATGCTTCAAATAAATACAGTCGGGCAGAACAAGACAGACAGACAGAAAGATGGACTGAAAAACAAAAACTGTAGAAAAAATCGATACACAAACATATATATGGATAAAGATAAAGGTATGTAGAAAACGATATAGTTATAGAAAGAGAGAAAAAGACAGCTAGAGATAGAAAGAAATAGGAAAGGGCAGATATATACAGAAAGATATAGATTCAGATAGATAGTGGTGGAAACACATAGAAAGAAACAGATATAGAAAGTAACGAATAGACAGTGAGAAAGAGATACAGAGAAAGATAGAAAAGGGTTCACAGATATCAACTGTTCTAGATCCAGAAACAGAATGCAAATGCAACAAATAGATATAGAATCAAACAGAACACAATACATACATAGATAAAAGGACTGAAAAACAAAAATAGAGAAAGATACAAACATTACAGAATGTATAATGTACATACACTAGAATGTACGTGCATACATTAGAGGATGTATGTTGACAGTTAGAGAATGGTATATAGATAGAGAATTGTATGTAGAAAATGATAGAGATAGAAAGAGAAAGAGAAAGAGAAAGAGAGGGGACATCACCCGCCTTCCGGCCCTTGCCGGGAATAAATGCGCGCTTCTGTGAGGCCTGGCGGGTGGGCACATGGGGGGTGCTGCTGGCGAGCAGCCAGACCCCCTGCCCCCTGAAGGGAGGCGGCATGCCTTCGAGTACACCTCTTGTACACTGGGCCAACGTCAACTGGTGGCTCTAATTGTATCGAGTGCGAGTTTCCTGGGGGCCTCAATTCAGAGAGGGTATAACTCCAAGATCCCTATTGCAATCTTGACCAAACTGGGGTGCTGGCTAGAGGAGAGCCTCCTAAACACTCCCTGTGAATATGGGCTAAGTCCAATGGGGGCCGTTCTGACCCCCACAAACCATGAACCCCAAACAGGTTCATCAGCGGGAAATGTTCGTTGTGGTTCACGAGTTCGGTTTCATCACCAGAACCGAACTACGAACCACGAGTTGGTTATTTTTTTCAGTTTGTGTCCATGTCTAGTGGCAACTTATTGCTTCCATGCTTGATAGTCTGTCCTGGCTGGGTTTTATAGCTAGGTTCCAGGGGGATGGGCTTGCTTGCCTGTTTGGGGCTACTCATCATCACTATCAGTAAGCAGCTGGCATCAGGCCAGAAGGCATGCGCTTTACCATCTCTCCTGCATGTTTGCTCTTTGCCTTCGTCTCTGGTGCCCCAAGAGTGTGGGTGAAGCTGCAGGGCAAGGAAGACCAACTGGGGTTCACCTGCTGCCTCAGGGCTGGAGGGCCTCGGTGGCTCTGCCTCAACTGTGGGCTGTGGGTTCTAATGAGCCTGTGGCTCACCAGCTTGCTTGCTGGTTCCTGGTTCAAGGCTAGCTACCCAGGGCTCCCCTTCTCCTGAGGAGTCTTCTTCTCCCAAGGAACCCTCAACACTGCTGTGCCCTGACTGGCCCATGACGAATAGTTTAAAACACTGGATTTTAATCTGTATATTTTAACTCATTAGTCTCCATGGTGGCTTTATGAGGAAAGAAAGGTGTGGTCACAATCTTGTTAATAAATAAATAATAACATGCTTTTTATCACAACAGTGTTTTAAGAGGCTACTTCAGGTCACAATTCAATTCAAAATATGAACAGGCCTCTCTGACTTGTTACACACATCCATGATGACTAGATTGTTTTGCTTAAGTGCCGGTTAGGAGGAACAAGACCTGTCGACCTGAAGAAATTATCATTCTGAACTTCTCAAGACTTCTTACAGAAATGGGATGCAGACAACGTTTTTCGCACAGAAGCTTACGTTTGTTCAATGTGGCTGCTCAGGGTAAAGTAACGTTCTCATTCTAGGACCCAAAGCCCCAGATTAGCAATCAGGGATGCACTTTGTGAGGAAGGAAAGAAATTGGCTGTGTTGGAGCCCCCCAGAGATATCTTTTCTGCTTCTGGAACGATCTGGGGCATCTGGGAAAATGTGTTCTATCTCTGCCCTGTAGTTATCAAAATCACTATGATCAGACTCTGCTTCACACACACAGCCTGATGTCAACTGCAAAATTAATTATAAAAAACTGTCAAATTAAACAGCACAGACCTTGAAAGGTCAAATCACAGAGATCTGTGGGGTTACCTTGAGAAAGGCAGAGTTCTGCCAGACTGAATCTTGAAATTATATCTTACATGGAAACATAGGGAGGAATATTATCCTTTGAAAAGAACTTGATTTTCAGTAACCTCTTTTAATAGCCACTGGCTGGCATGTGGGTCATAATGCAGGAGGTCAGCAAGGACTGGAGCAGAAAACTGCAGACATGCAAAAGGCTTTTGTTAATGCTATTCTTCCTCTTGCTCAGTCCTCACGCTTTCAGCATAAAGTTGAGTTCTGTGTGCAGTCCAGATAAATGTGAGTTCCATAGAACGAATTCTACTATCGTCATATTGGGATCCTATTCATCTGCAATTGTAGAAATACTCAACTTTACAAAGAAGGAAAACTTTGTGAAAGATTTTTGGTAAGAGATCCTTCATTGATTAATCCATCTGCAATATTTCTTAGAAGAACTCTAATCTCTAGTAGAGAATTCTGGACTAAACAATTTATGAGATATTGCCAACAAAGAAGGCATCTTCAGAGATGCATTTCCACAGAGGTCCAAAAAACTAGGGATGCATATAGTTTACCTTGGTGCAGATAACTTTTATTTGAAATCTTAAATCACATCACACTTTTGAGTTGCTGTAAAACACACAATGCCCTCTCTTTCTGATTGAAACAATTGCATCTGTATGTACATGTGCTAGTTATCACTGTTCTCAGTCCTGGTAAGGAATTCAGAACTAAACCATTTCCAAGACTCTGAAAACAATGAAGAAATTTTTAAAGTATTTTCATGGAGATCCAAAAAAGTGGGGATGTATATAGTATGTTTAAACACATAGCACACTTATTTGCCCTCAGCATTATCATGTAGCTTTTTAGATAAAGACCTGCAATTTATATCATTCTAAGGGGAAAGATTTCTGTAAAGGAGCCATCACAGCTCTACAGTTACAGCTAAAAGTTCGATACCAACTCGGGCACCAGGCTTTTCCACATGTCCAATTCACATATTTAGGCATCATGGAAGACTGAAAGGAAAAACAAATCATGTATAAATCTAAACTCCTATTAATTCTCAGGATATTTCAGGGTTTCCCCTGCTCGGACAGTTAAATAAACTGAGCACTTCAATTTTCCATTTGACAGCTCTGAAGATGGAAATCTTGCCTCCATTCTAGAAAATGTTTTTGAAGTTTTCTTAGTTTTCAATTGCTGTAAAACAGAGAAGTCCCTCTCTTGCTGAGAGAAATCATGGTATTTTTTATGATGTGCAAATATCATGGTTCACTGCCCTGCAACCCATGTTTGTAGAGAGCAGGAAAAGAATTCCCATTTCTGCTGAAGACTTCCTTCCCCGGCCCTGCAGAGTTGCCAAAACATGGCCTGTGTCCAGCCTGTACTTTAATGTATCCAGGCAATTCACACCAAGAGGATGGTTCTCTCCCCCACCCCTTCCCAAAATCTCCACTTGGATTCTTCCCAAGGCATATTTCATTTTTGTATCCCTCAAATGAGCTGCAAGATATTTAATTTTAGGCTATGAGCAGAGTAGAATATAATGGAGTAAACCCAGCAAAACCAGAGCACTGCATATACCGAAGCACAAAGCAAATGGTGTTTGGAAATAGAAACCATCAAGGAAAGCTGTTGGCATTGACTGAAGAGATAGAAAGGTTATTCTGAGATAATTGAGCTAGAAAGCTCTGATGTGGCCACTTTTGTATAGTTTAAATGGGAGTGAAAATTTGGAGCCGGAGATGGATTGTCTGTCTATGATGGCAACATATTTGAACATGTAGTCATGGGATATTGGTGCCCACCATAAGGGCACCCTGCTTAACATCCGAGGTGGAGTAGCTGCGTAAGATATTCTTACAAGCTACCAGGAAGCATCTTTGTGCCTCATGATTAGAGATTGCCTATAGAGTAGACTTTACATCTGACTGTAATTTAAAATAAGGGTTTCAACTGCTGATGCTAGAAGTGGGTGGTAACAACACACTTGTTTCTCTGTAACACATGGAAATCTCTTTGCAGGGAAGTCACTAAATACTTCCAGCACTTCCTGTTCTTTGTTTTTGCTATAAATGAGATCAACCAGAATAACCATCTCTTGCCCAATGTCTCATTGAAATATATAGCGGAAGGCAAGGAGCTCAGTGCAATGACAACTAGTTTGAACACTTTAAGACTCCTGTACTGTTTGTTACGGAATCCCACCAATTTCAACTGCAACAAGAACTGCAAGATGTTTGATTTTAGGAAATGAGCAAATCAGGGTCAGAGTAGATCAGGGTCAGTTAAGAATATAATGGGGTAAACCCAGCGGAACCAGAGCACCGCATATACAGAAGCACAAAGCAAATGGTGTTTGGAAATAGAATCCATGAAGGAAAGCTGTTAGCATTGACTGGAGAGATAGAAAGGCTGTTTTGAGATGATGGAGCTAGGAGGTTTTGATATGGTCACTTTTGAGCTGTTTAAATGGGAGTGAAAATGTGGAGCCGGAAGTGGATTCTCTGTCTATGATGGCATCATATTTGAACATCTAGTCATGGATACTGGTGCCCACCAGAAGGACCCCCTGCATAACATCTGAGGCAGAGTAGCTGTGTAAGATATTCTTACAAGCTACCAGGAAGCAACTTTGTGACTTGTGATTAGAGATTGCCTGAAGAGTCAACACTACATCTAATTGTAATTTAAAATAAGAGTTTCAACTGCTGATACAGTCTCTTCAGCTAGAAGTAGGTGGTAACAACTCTTTTGTTTCTCTGTTACACATGGAAATCTCTCTACAGGGTAGCCCCTAAATACTTCCAGAACTTCTTGTCCCTCGTTTTTGCTGTAAATGAGATCAACCGCAATAACCATCTCTTGCCCAACGTCTCATTGAAATATATGGTGGAGGACAATCAGCTCAATGCAATGACAACTAGTTTGAACACTTTAAGACTCCTGTACTTTTTGTTGAGGAATCCCACCAATTACAACTGCAACAGGAAGAAGGACATTCTGGCAGTCATAGGTGGAGTCTGCTCTAAAAACTCAATTCAGATGGCCAACATGTTAACAAACTACATGATACCACAAGTATTTATTTATTTGTTTATTTATTTGTATATTTATTTGTATATTTATTTCTGTATTTATTAGACTTTAGTCCATTCACCCTGCAAGCAGGCTTTGAGCAGATTACAGCCATATAAAAGTTAAAATATGGTAGCATAATGTTAACTTTTCAATAAATAAAAGCAACAGTGTACAATTATTGCAAAAACCCTCCGATCTTGACAGCCCTCATGGGGCAGATTGACTAGTTATCATACAGTAGAAGCTGAGGGGACTTGCATCCCCGTATGACAGGAGGCCGGTATGTGTCCTCAGGTGAATGCATAGCAGGTTTCAGAGCTTCAAAGTGGAGATGCTCAACCCATTTTCCAAAAATATTTTCTCCACATCAGCAGTTGTAAATTTCAGTAAACGGACCTAAAAATCTAACCTGCTTTTATTCCTGCAAACCCCTTTGAGGACCGCAGACCTCTTCTTCTCATGCAATGTGACAGGAGCTAACTAGGCAGAATACGAATGGGAGATTGGAAGGTCATAAATTATAACACCGGGGCCCTTCCCTGAACTCCAGGCACAAATATCTCCCCAGATGACATTATTACACACTAGAATTTAGCTCATTCCCAGATTTCCTAATAAGGTCTATGAACCTGAATTGTATCTGCAGAAATAGTAAGATTTAGATTACAATATGTGTTGAAGGATTAAATTAATTCCATTTAAGATTTAAATCTTGGCTTGGAAAGCACAGCGATGCATTTCCCAATGCCCAAACATAACTTTTTTACCCCTTTTATATTAGCTCACTTATGGCCCTTTTGATCCAGTGCTGAGTGATCAAGTTCAGCTCCCGTCTTTGTACCAGATGTTTCCCAATGAAAATATTCAGTATGTCGGGATAGTTCAGCTGCTTCAGCATTTTGGATGGACGTGGGTTGGTCTCATCACTTCCGATGATGAGAGTGGAGAAACCTTTCTGCAGACCCTGAGAACCAGGCTGCTCCAGAACAATATTTGTCTCGCTTTCACACAACTGATGCCAATTGTATTCAATAAAGCAGAAAATACTATCAGGACAGTCGTGAAAGGCTTCTTATCTTCTCTCTCATTGAAGAAAGGGAATGTCATTCTTGTCCATGGGGATTTTATGTCTATGGCAGGATTACGACTAATTCTACATACATACGAAGGTCGTTACTTCAATCCAATGGAGCGGGTGTGGATCATAACTGCTAAGCTGGATTTAACAGCTCTGTTTCAGAAGAACGCATTCACAGCAAAATCCCTCAACGGTACTTTGTCTTTCCGTCAGCACACAAACGTGGGACCAGGATTTGAGGATTTCCTCGATAGCATCAATCCGCTTGATTTTTATACGGATTTCCGTGTTTACTGGTCATCGATATTTCAGTGTTCTTTTACTGAGTTAAAGCAACTCAGCTTTCCTCTCTGCACTGGAAAGCAGAAGTTGAGAAGCCTCCCTGAACGCAGATTTGAAATGAGAATGTCTGGCCATAGCTACAGCGTCTATAATGCTGTTTACTCCTTAGCACATGCTCTCCATGCCCTGCATTTGTCAACTTTCAAGCGAAGAGCAAAGGGATTTGCAGAGAGGAGAAAACTTGAGAACATTCAGCCGTGGCAGGTGAGTCTCAGCTCCTATCAGTCACACCTCATCCTACTTTTGGGTTCAGAAAATAGATTAATGAAGGGGGGGGGTTCTTAAAGCAAGATATATGCATTTTAGGCATTTCTCTGCAATTGGTCTGTGTAGGCTCACACAATTCATATTTCTTTTTGATTTCAATCCATATTGAATCTAAACATCCAAAGGACTTTACTAACTATACTTGTTATCCAATTGCGGGTCCTGTGCTTGTCTCAAAGGAGGGTTTGGGATGGATAAGCAGAAAGTGCACAAAGAAAGTGTTGCAGCAGTTCTGTCCTGTGACAGAGAATTTACTTTGGAGGACCTTTATCATGAGAATTTGATTGGGGGAAGTATGCTGAAACATACTTAAGTGGAATTCTGTGAGGAATCTATTAGTTCCCTTCTGCTCTTTCAACATGAATACATGCACAATTTAATGTGATTAATTCTTTGTACATGTATAAATGTACATGTAAGGGTGGGCCAGTGAATGATGCCATCCCGGACCACCTTTGTTCTGTTAGGTACACATCCTTTGACCAAGCGGTCAGGGTCATGAGAAGGTGCGGTGTAGGTGCAGAGCTGGCTAAATGCGACATCAAGTTGGCATTTCGCCTTTTGCCAGTTCATCCTGAGGACTTTGAACTGTTAGGCTTCTCCTTTGATGGCCAATACTACATGGATAGGGCCCTTCCTATGGGGTGCTCTATCTCCTGTGCAGCCTTTGAACATTTCAGTTCATTCCTCAAATGGGCATTGCAGTCTAGGCTTAATTGCCAGGACACTGCCCACTATTTAGATGACTTCTTTTTTCTGGCACCTGTGGGCAGCGGGCAATGTGCCCGGCTCTTACAGGGATTTATCACGTTAGCTGGTGATTTAGGTGTCCCATTGGCTCACAAGAAGACAGAGGACCCGCACCAGTTCTCACTTTCTTAGGCATCGAGCTAGATATGGTGCGGCAGACTTCACAGTTGCCGGCCAAAAAACTCGAGGAGCTATGGGCCCGGTTGTCTGCCTTCAGGCAGAAATGGTGGGTTACTTTAGTGGAGCTTAAGCAACTGGTGGGGCATTTAAATTTTGCCTGCCGGGTTGTGGCACCAGGTAGAGCTTTTCTGCAGCATCTATGTGACGCGATGGGGGGCCTCCGACTGCCCCACCATTGGCTCAAGGTTAGTGCGGGTATGAAAGCAGACCTGCAAGTGTGGGAAGAGTTTCTCAGGGATTTTAACGGGGTCTCCTTTTGGAGGGACGATTTACTGTTGAAAGTGGATATGTAGGTAGCCTCTGACTCATCTGGATCTGTGGGTTTGGGGGTTTATTTCCGGGGTCACTTGTGCGCAGAATGCTGGCCTGCCAATTGGATCAAGTGGGGTCTGACCAAGAACTTCACCTTTTTATTGTTGTTTACAATCCTTGTGGTGGTGTGTTTGTGGGGGAATGAACTGGCTAACCACTCGGTACATTTCTGGTGCAATAACCAGGTGGTGGTTCATGTCTTTTGCTCCCTTTCATCCAGGTCCAATAGGGTCATGAGGCTGGTCAGGGAATTCATGCTACAGTGTTTGAAGTTAAATGTGCTGTTTACAGCCAAGCATGTCCCTGGAGTAAACAATAGCATGGCAGATGCTCTGTCTCGCTTTCAGATGAGTTGGTTCCACCAGTTTGCTCCCAAGGCCGACGCTTTGCTGGCTGAGATGCCAAGGGACCTGTGGAGGCTTGGATGCTAGAGGCTGAGAGGGCAATACAGTTAGCTATTGCCTCCAGCACGCAGCGGTCTTACGATTGGGCTGTGTGACAGTTCTCGGGCTTTAGGAGGGATTCAGGACTGCAGCAAGTATGGTCTATCCTGGTGAGGCACCTTATACAATTTTGTGTGGTGCAAAGAGGTAAGAGTTTGTCAGTAAAATCTATCCGGAGGTAGCTAGCGGCATTAGCATTTGCTAGTAAGGCCAAGAGATTTGGGGATGATATGGGTGGTTTCCATCTTTGGAAAATGCTTGAGGGTTGGTCCTGTGAAGGGGGCTCACGAAGGGACAATCAACAACCCATTTCACAGTCAGTGCTTCGAGGCCTGGGGCAGGCCTGGTCCAAGGTGTGCACCTCAAAGTTTGAGGCTTCTTTGTTCCATGTGGCCACTCTTACAGTGTTTTTTGGAGCACTAAGAGTCAGTGAGTTGGTGGCCCAATCAAAGGTGGATAGGTCGGATAGGGCCCTTATGGCACATGACTTGAAGTTTGTGGGAAATACAGTTATCCTTTCTGTATAGTGGTCTAAGACTGACCAGAAGGGTAAGGGGTCATCCATTTGCTTAGGCAAATGTACAGAACCAGACTTGTGCCCCGTGGCTGCCCTTCAGCGATATGTAGCCAAGCGCGGTGAGGCTGCTGGACTACTTTTCTGGCATGCGGATGGCTCCACTCTCACCAAATATCAATTCTGGGCCATCACTGGTAAGGCCCTCACCAGCCTGGGCTTGGCTGGTGTGAAATTTGGTACTCACTCATTTCGTATTGGGGCAGCCTCTACTGCTGCCACCGCAGGGTATTCGGGACCTGTCATCCAAAGAGTGGGGCGGTGGCGGTCCACCGCATTTCGGATGTACATTTGGCCTTTGGACAGTTTTGAAAGCAAGCACTGATTCTAATTTCTTTGCAGGGGCTGTGGTTCGCCAAGGGATGATGAGGATGAGTATCCTTATTTGCGGCCATAGCATGATCTTTTGGGCGGCCCACCAAGCAAAGAAGACTTTGATCGGGTCCCAGATCGGCCTGGGCCAATGGGCCACAGTTGAATGGCAGGGCCAGTGTGGCTTGCAATGGCCAGGTCTTCTGCCATTGCTCTTTGAGGGCAGGAGTGGCCCGCAACCTGATATATTGGTTATACAACTCGGGGGCAATGATCTCGGTTTGGTCAAGGGCAAGGCCCTTTCATTGCAGGCTGAGGCCTTATTGGGGAGCAATGACCCGGCACCCTGATCATGTGGTCCTCAATCCTCCCACGCCGTGTGTGGTGGGAGGCATTGGACCCGATGGGGATTGAAAGGGCAAGGCACCGGGCCAACTAAGCCCTGGAGAAGGCTTTGGGTACTGGTCTGGGAATTTACCTGTCACATCCTAATATTCAGGCTGAAACGCCTGAGTTACATCGTAGTGATGGGGTCCATTTGTCAGTGGCTGGTAATACCATTTTCCTGAGTGATTTGCAGCAAGGGCTCAGGTTGGCCATAAGCCACCTGGGGTGCAAGGGCCTAAGCAGAGGCTTGGCCCTGGCGTTGGAAGGATAGGATTTGGAAGAGCGGGCCAGTGACCCCCTTGGCACATTCCCAGTAGGCGGGAATTGGGGTCTGCCAGGAGCAGTTGGTGAGGCTGTACAGCTGCCAGCTGTGAGGGCAGACTACCAGGTGGGGAACCTGGACAAGGCCACCCCCAGGCTCCACGGATGTGGAGGTTGGAGTTTGGCAGGGGAACCACTAGTCTGGCCACCAGGAACACCCCCAGGGCAGAGGGGGTTCACCCAGACAGGTCAAGGCAGAGGTCCAAGTGGACCCCAGGGCTTGACCTGTACTGCAGTTAGATCCCTTGCCTCAATGACAGGTTGTGTTATTTTATAGTTAATAAAGTGGCCCTTGTTATACCCAAACTTGGTATCTGCCTTTTATGTCGACTGGGGGGCAGGGGGCAATCAGTCATGCCTCATTTTGACTGGTCAGTGGCTCTTCCAAGCTCATGTCCCTTTACACTGTCAGTCTCTGATATTGCTGCCCAAATCCATCCAACTTCTTGCCACTCCCATGGCCTAACAGAAGGGACCATGTTGTGAATGCTGGACAAGTATTTTGTGAATTTCTCAGTCATGCAGGATCCAATTTGGTTCAATATCATGGTTTTGGAGAAAGAGATCTTATACCTGCCAATCATGGTATTTTCTCAGCATGAAAGGGAGGAAGGGTTTGGGGGACTGTACGAATGACAAAAGGCTGTTTGGTACATATATGGCCCCCTATTGTTTTGTGCTCCTGATCTAAATTCAATTACACCACTCTAAACTATCCTTGATGTTTCCTGGGGAAAAGGTAACACACACAGTCATAGGGAACAATCAAATATCTAGATGGTTTCCAATTGCTCTCAGTGCTGACAAATTATTTTCTCCTTTATCATTTCCAATTTTAATAAATGCTTGTTCCATGGGATGGGTTTTGCTTACTACATTGTTCTCTAATGCATGTCTTACATCAGATATTTCCCAACACATTCCAACACTTGCAGAGGCAGCAGAGATGGAAGCAAGGTCCAGATTGGTGGCAGTAGGGGAGAGTCTCCCTTATGTTATCCAAATAGGTTCTCTCTTAATTAGCTGGGAGAATTAGCTTCAAGAGAAAGAGTGAGAAGAGGTAACTGGGAATCAACACCCATGTTTATTGGGAATATTGCCTTAAGAGAACTGGCAAATAAATCATGGAGATGTTCAACTAGAAAGGTTTTTATTTAAAGGAAGTAAAAGGTAAGCAAACAAGCACAGAGTACATGGCACACATACAGAGCTAATTAAAAGGAAGTTATGGAGGAAAGGGGAAGCAGCAGTTTAGGGAAGGGTAATAATTACTAGTCTTGAAGCTGAAATTCAGCAGAGGAGCAGCAAAACAACCAGCATTTCATGGAAAGAAGCAGACCCAAATGAACAAACTGGTATCTCAGGAGTCCAGATATAGGGCCTGAGGCTAGCTGACATCTATGACCCTCAAATAATAATTTATTGGATGTCTCCCAAGGTAGACAAAGCATTGGGAGCTTTGATGAGTTTATCTTAGGTGGACTCTGGGTGTAAAAAGGTGTTTGATGACCATGTAAGTACCAGATGGGAAAAGCTCCCAGGTTTTCGGTTCTTATTCAAAGTAAATAAGTGAAAGGGAGGGGAGTGAGCCAGGTGTGGATAAGATGATAATTTTCCAGGCTCCTGCCTGACTGGTATCCGCTTCGTGCCATGCAGTTCCTTGCATTTATGATATATGAGGAAAGGGGATTATGATATTCTATTTCTTACAGCGAGGATAGATCTGACTGCTAAAACTTAAAGGATCCCATCTCAGGACACAACAAAGTCCTGGAAAGACAACCTGTCCAATAGCTTCTAGCAAACACAGTGAATGTCAGGGAAGGGTGAGAGGACAGTCTTGATGTGGCACAGTCTCAAACAGCGAGGGAAGATCTCACACAAGATGCCACACTTGAGCTGCACCTGGAGAGAGATTGCTAAAGAATTCCTCTGGGTAGAAAATACAAGAGAGAGGAGAATAGACTTTGCAATGCAGAGATCAGGATTCTGCCCATTCTAACCTCACATGGTCACTCAATGTGCCCCTCCTCTCCATGCATTATTTCTCCCTATTTATAACCTTTTCTCTCCCATCTAGCTGAACTCTTTTCTAAGAAAGGTTCGCTATAACAATAGCGCTGGGGATGAGATCTTCATTGATAGAAATGGAGGACAACTCATTGGGTACGACATCATCAACACAATCACATTCCTCAATAGATCCTTTCAGAGTGTTCAAGTTGGAAAGATGGATCCCCGGGCTCCTGGAGGCCAAGAATTCACCATTAATGGAAGTGCAATTGTATGGAATCACAAATATAATCAGGTGTGAATTCTTTACATTGAACATGAAATGTTACAGTCTGAGAAAATGTCTGTAGTAAGAGTCCCTTTTCAATACATTTCTCCCTGAAAAGACACCAAACTGCTTACAAGAATTAAACTACAGTCTAAACACAATAAAACACACCCATCATTTAAATGAACAAAGAAGAATATTCAGCTGTATCTCCAGGCCCATTCTGAGTCCAATGGTTCAACCACAATTATTTAATTACTCATTGAGAAAATAAGGATTTCCTTTTGTCTGTCCTAATCTGTTGGTCATTGACTTGAAAGATGCTGTGAAATTCTAGTATAAGGGCAGAAAATTTGCTCTTTATTATCCATTTTCTCCACCAATTTCAAAGTTTCATAAAATCAAAAATGAGGTATTCCTAATGAGGTCAGTGATCATCCATCTTTTCTTGTCTCATAAACTTTGAAGAATAGTATAAGGCCTTTACTCATGCAAAAAGGAAAAGGGGGAAATCAATCACAGCTCCAAAAGTTTCTCCACTGGCTAAGTTGTTGAGGTTTTGGAGATTCCACAAATCTTTAGGGATGTTCAAACAGCTTTTGAACCTCCCATTTTCCTAAAAGATTCCCCCCCCCCTTCATTCTGGCTCTCTGTTTCACCATGACACCTTTTAAAGTCCACATTCTATGCAAATAGTCTTTTCAATTCAGTACTTTGAGAGAATTTCCAAAACCTCTTGGTCTGCTGCTTTGTTCTTTGGTGAGCAATTTGAAGTTTTGTGGTGAGCTAGACGGTGGAAGAAGCGGGAGCTGAGACAGCTGGCGCACGTGTGGTGGCAATCTCATGATGTATTGAATTCGGCCATTAGCTGTGAGGCCTTTGCGAGCTTTTTTGCTGACAAAGTCCTGTCTCTCTGCCACGATCTGCTGGCCACAGTTGATATGGTATGTAAACTAGACGCCCCTTGGCCGTTTTCGGGGTTAATTTTCAATCATCTCAGCCCTCTCTCAGGGGAGGAGGTGGACAGGATTCTGCAAGTGTTGAGGCCTACCACTCTTCTCCTGGACCCATATCCACTGTGGCTGGTGAAAGCCAGTGTCGATGGACTATGGGATTCTTTTGGAGGCTATCATTAACAAGTCCTTGGGCTCCAGGGTTTTTCCCAGGGCGCTTAAGGAGGCAGTGCCAGTTCGGTTCGGAAGACCCACTAGGAGGGGCAGACGATCCGGTTTCAGATAGCATGTGGCGCTGGTTCGAGAAAAGAAAAGAGCTCCCCGTACAAGCCCAGGAACAAAACCAGAAAGCGGAGCCACTCCTTTCCCCCTCCTTTCTTAAGGAGGCAGTGGTGAGGTCCCTTTTAAAGAAGCCATCTTCGGATCCCGCCGACCCACTCAGTCACCAGTCTTCCATTCCTGGGCAAGGTGATTGAGCAGGTGGTAGAGAAACAGCTTCTTGAAGGAGACCTCAGCCCTGGATCCCTTCCAGTCCAGCTTCTGCCCGAGCCATGACATTGCTGGTTGCCCTCACAGACGATCTTCACAAACACCTGGATCGAGGTGGATCAGCGCTGCTGATTTTACAAGATCTTTTGGCAGCATTCGATACGGTCGATTATGACCTTTTGACCCACCGCCTTGCTGACACGGGAATACAGGGGACAGCACTACAGTGGCTTGTCTCCTTTCTCCATGGTCAGGGACAGAGGGTGGTGCTTGGGGAGGAGTTGTCATCCTGCCACCCACTAGTATGTGGTGTACCGCAGGGGGCAATACTCTCCTCTCTATTGTTCAACATCTATATGCGCCCCCTCGCCCAGCTGGTGTGAAGTTTCAGGCTTGGGTGCCATCAGTATGCTGACAACACCCAGCTATATCTGCTGATGGACAGCCAGCCTGGATCGGCCCCGGATGCCTTGGAGCATGCTTTTGAAGCCGTGGCTGGATGGCTGTGGCAGAGTAGGCTGAAGTTAAACCCCTCGAAGACAGAGATCCTGTACTTGAGTCATGGGAACGTGGATTCAGGACTCCGGCTCCCTGTACTCGATGGGGCGGTACTTACACCAGCCCCAAGAGCTAGGAGCCTGGGGGTGATTCTGGATGCCTCCTTGAAAATGGAGGCCCAGATCATGGCAGTTGCCAGATCATAATTTTTCCATCTCCGACAGACCAGGCAACTCGCCCCCCTACCTCTCAACTCGTGACTTAACTACAGTGCTCCAAGCAATGGTCACCTCTGTCAGACTGTGGCTTAGTAAAAGTTGCAATTCAGACTATCTCTTGCAATTAGACATGAGTCCATTGTTTTCAAAAGAATTTACTGAACAAAGGCAACCATTGTAATCCACTGACCAAAATATAGTATCTTGGCTGGTACATAGGAATTGTTGCGAATGAAGGTACAAAGTCAGGTAAAGAACAGCATAGCCCAGCATTTCCCATCCTCCCCCCACAGTTCCCAAAACAAGCAGCTTGAAGCTGTAAAAACGAAACTTTCTCAGGGTTGGAAAAGTAGTAGACAAAACATTCCTCTTTGAGATAACTGCTGCTGAATAGTGTGTCACCTGCAAGAGAGAAGCTTGAGACATACACAAAGTTAAAATGGAGTTTCTCTGGCCATACACAGAATCAATGTCAGACCTGACATTTCTGCCCCCTCTAAAATGCCCTTCCCCCTGGTTTGAGAGGGATACAGGTTGTGAAAGTTTTTGATTAATCTAGGGGCATGAACGTGAACATCCTCCACCCACTCATCAAACCCAGAATCAAAGTCTTTCCAACGAATAAGGTAAAACAACCGGTTACGTTTGAGCTTAGAGTCCCAAATTTGTTGTACTTCATAGTGCACTTGGTCATCAATCAAAGTTGGTCGGGGGGGAGCATGAGCGTGCCATTGGTTTGTGGGTGGAACTCTTTTTAACAAACTGATGTGGAACGTTGGATGTACGTGACATAGGTTTTTTGGTAGCTCGAGAGTTACAGTTGCTTTGTTAATGACCTTGCAAACTAGGAATGGTCCCAAGTATTTGTATGCCAGTTTTCGGCTGCTTTGGGCAAGTTTTAAATTCTTTGCGGAAAGATACACTAAATCCCCAGGGTGTAGTTCCCAATCGGCCGCACGGTGGCGATCAGCATATTTTTTTGTAATCCAGTTTGGCTTTGGAAAGATGTTGTTGAATCAGTGTCCATTGCTGAGCTGCTTCCCCCCACCATTCTGAAACATTGCTGGATGTTGTTTTGGGGGGAATAGCTTTGAAAGGGAAGGGGTTGAAGTGATAGCCATAGACTACTTTAAACGGAGTTTCTCCTGTGGACGCATGAACACTGTTGTTGTACGAAAACTCTGCTAAAGGCAATAAATCAACCCAATTGTCTTGCTGAAAATTAATATAACAACGGAGAAATTGTTCCAATAATTGATTAGTTTTTTCGGATTGTCCGTCAGTTTGAGGATGATGTGCTGAACTCAAACCTTGTTCAATGCCCATTAGGTGCACGAGCTCCCGCCAGAAGGTGGCAACGAACTGTCCGCCGCGATCGGAAATCACCTTTGATGGAAAAAAATGTAGTTTTACAATATGTTTCAGGAAAATATCCGCTAGCTTTCTTGCTGAAGGTATGGTGGTGCAGGGAATAAAATGTGCTTGTTTAGAAAATAAATCCACCACTACGAGAATGCAGGTGTGATTTTTTGAAGGGGGAAGGTCGGTGATAAAGTCCATGGAAATAACTTCCCAAGGTCTAGATGGTGTTTCAAGGAGTTGCAATAGTCCTGGAGGTTTACCCTTTCGTGTTTTAGCGCTGAGCAAAATAGGGCAAGAGGCTACATATTGCGAAATGTCTTTACGCATGCCCGGCCACCAAAACTGTCTCTGGACCAAATGAAGCGTTTTTAAGTATCCATAGTGTCCAGCTGTGGGGGCATCATGACAGCACTGTAAAACTTCTTTTCGTAAGGTTTCAGGTACATAAAAACGATTTCCCCACAGCCATTCCCCTTGTTCTGATTGAGTTAATTTTTCTTTGGGCATTTTATCCCCCTCCTTTTCAACTTCGGTTTTCAGTTTCAATCTCCATTCACTGTCTGGTTTTGACTGTGGTGCTGTGCGACTGCGCATAGTGACCACACCTCCTAGTTGGGTAGGCAAAAATACTGTGTCTATCGTCTCCTCCCGTTTGCTTTTATGTTGGGGCATGCGCGACAGAGCATCAGCCAGGAAGTTGGTTTTGCCCGACAAGAATTGTAGAGTGAAGTTAAATTTAGAAAAGTATTCAGCCCATCTTAATTGTTTAGCGTTTAGATGTCTAGGACTGCGTAGTGCTTCTAAATTCTTGTGATCAGTCCAGACCTCAAACGGGTGGCGTGCCCCTTCTAGCCAATGCCGCCAAGTGGAGAGCGCCGCTTTTACTGCAAATGCCTCCTTCTCCCAAACATTCCAATTTCTTTCTGCTTCAGAAAATTTTCGGGATAAGTATGCACAAGGTTTGATTGTTCCATTGGAGTCTCTTTGGAGTAGTACGCCCCCAATTGCAGCATCACTGGCGTCTACTTGTACAATAAAAGGGCGATTTTCATCTGGATGTTGCAGCACTGGTTCAGATATGAATTGCTGCTTCAGTTGGTCAAAGGCTGTTTGGCATTGTGGTGTCCAATCAATTTTGGCTTTTGGTTTTTTCACCTGTTCCCCTTTATCTTTGGTTTTTAAAAGTTCAGTAAGGGGTAAAGCGATTTGGGCAAAGTTTTGAATAAATTCTCTATAAAAATTGGCAAACCCTAGGAATGATTGTAGTTCTTTGCGATTAGTGGGGGTTTGCCAGTCCTGCACAGCTTTTACTTTGCCTGGATCCATCTTTAATCCATCTTTGGATATGCAGTAACCTAAATAGGTGAGTTCAGTTTTGTGGAAGTCACATTTTGATAATTTGATGGGCAATTTGTTACACATGAGAGTAGTTCGGACTTGTTGTACTAGTTGAATATGTTCTTCCTCAGAATCTGAATAAATCAACACGTCATCTAGGTACTCCACTACTCCTTTATACAAAAATTGGTGTAGTACTTCATTAATCATGGACATGAAGATGGAGGGGGCTCCAGCCAAGCCAAAAGGCATGACTAAGTATTCATATTGTCCTAGGGGCGTGTTGAACGCGGTTTTCCATTCATCCCCCTCCCTTATACAAACGTGGAAGTAGGCATCTTTTAAATCCAATTTTGTAAAGATCTTACCTTGCGCCACGACGTTGAGTAGGTCTCTGATGAGCAGTATGGGGTAGGCGTTCGTGGAGGAAACTGCATTGAGTCCTCTGAAGTCTGTGCACAGTCTTAGTCCCCCATCCTTTTTCTTGACAAAGAGAACTGGTGCTGCATGAGGGCTGTTCGCTGGTCGAATAAATCCTCTTTTTAGATTGGTGTCAATAAATTTTCGGAGTTCCTCCCTTTCATTTGGGCTCATTGGATAAAGTCTGCCTTTTGGTAAGGTAGCTCCAGGTAAAATTTCAACGGCGCAATCTGTTCTCCAATGAGGAGGCAAAGTATTGGCTTCTACTTCAGTAAAAGCTTGTAAATATGCTTTGTATGGTTTGGGAATTTGATTAATTTCTTCTCGTGTTAATAATGCTTGCTCTACCAGAGTAGGGTTATTACCCCAATTTTGATCCCAGTGATGATTTTTGCAGGAGTCGTTTTTAAAAGTGGTGCTCCCTGCAGCCCAGTTTATGTCCGGGTTATGATCCCATAACCATCTACTCCCCAAAATTAATGGGTATTTGGCTGTGGAGCTGATTATGAATGATCTTGTCTCCCAATGTTGGCCCATGCCAGTAATGACCGGCACAGTTTCGGTAGTGACCGGATTCATATTAGATCCATCCATTTGTTCAAAAATAACTGGATTCTCTAATTCTCTTATTGGTATTACTAGTCCATGTACTAGAGCTGGTGCAATTATATCTCTAGAGCATCCAGAATCGATGAGTGCTTGCACCCGAACGTGGGTTTTCCGCTCGGGGTTGACTAACGTAACAGGTATGAACAATATGGACCCTTGAGGTCTATCCACAACGGGAATTGACGAGGGCTTGATCTGTCGTTTGGGTCCACTTATGACAGATCCATCTCGTTTCCCGAGTTCGGACTTTTGGGTGCCTCATCCCCTACGTATGCTGTGGGATCAAGGTCCATTACTTCTTCCAACTCCAGGCCTTTCTCAGGAGGGCTTCTTCGGAAAGCGCCTCTTCCCCTTGCTGTACGCGAAGTGGGGGTAGGTCTGGATTGTGGAATGGGGGTGGTAGGAG
Organism: Eublepharis macularius; assembly: GCF_028583425.1. Taxonomy (NCBI): domain Eukaryota; kingdom Metazoa; phylum Chordata; class Lepidosauria; order Squamata; family Eublepharidae; genus Eublepharis; species Eublepharis macularius. The sequence continues at coordinate 67,426,800 of NC_072801.1, read as the reverse complement.
CGGGGCGTCTTGGTGGGAACGGAGCTCTTTGCACAGGCCGGAACGGACATTGCGCAGCGAAGTGGCCGCTTTGGCCGCATTGCAAACATAGTCCCTGTTGCCATCTAGCATCTCTCGTTCCTCTTGTTGCATATCCTGCCCCTCTGCCCCCTCTCACGATTGCGGGAGTTCACCTTTGGCTGGCTGATTGTTGTTGCTCAACCAGACATACTTCTTGCATACGGTTTTCCACTTCGCAAGTTAATTGAATCCATCCCAAGAGCATGGGAGTATTATCTTGCATAAGGGCCCGATCTAACAGTTTAGGATTCATGCCTTGCTTAAACGATTATTTTGGATGATTCCTCACACCTTGGACATTTGGCAGCAAGCTGTCGGAATTTTGTAACATAGTCTCTAGCCAACATGTTGCCTTGCCTGATGGATTGCAACTCTGTTCGGGCTCTACTTTCTTCCGGTGGGTCTTCGTATTGCGCTCGAAGTGCATCTACCAACCCCTGCAGGGTATCTAATTCAGGGTCCCCCAAACCGTACAAGGCTACATACCATTCCGCTGCTTTCCCTTGTAGGTGCGACGCCAGATGCTCAATTTGGCTTGCCTCATCTCCAAACAAGTGCCCCCAGCGATTGAAGAATTGTAATGCTTGCACTAGGAAAAATCCCAACTTAGAGGAATCTCCGTCGAAAGTAGCTTCCAATTTTACCCAACCCATGGGTAATTCTTGCTGTCTGGGCGCTGGTGCTGGAACTGGATAATATTGGATAGGGAACGGTTCCTGCCTGGGTGGCCAATCTGGTTGGTACAGTTGTACAGGGGGCTGCTGGGTCCTTGGTCATGGTATTCTCTGGAGTCTTGGTACCGGAGGTCCTTGTGGTTGCGGAACCGGTGGACCCCGGGGTGGGGGAATTGGCACTGGGAGTCTCCGAGCGGGAAGTCTCGGGTGTATTGGCGGCCCTTGTGGCTGCGGTGGTAAGTGTGGTGGCAGCGGTGGCGGCAATTGTGGCGGCGGTGGCCGGACCGGTTGCCCCGGAGGTGGTGGTATTGGGCGCTCTCCTTGTCTTGGCGTTAGAATTGGTTGCTCCAGCGGTTGTGGTGGTGTCGGGCGCTCTTCTTGTCCCAGAATTTGATTTGGAGGCTGCTCCGGAGTTACACCATGTGGTGGAGCCGGTGGCGTTTCTTTATCTTCTTCTTCTTCTTCTTCTTTTTCTTCTTCCTCAGATTCGTCCGGTTGTCCGTGGGGACTCCCTCCTCCATCTGGACCAGTCAGTTGATTCTGAGGCACAACTTCTTTTTGCTCATTATTAGGTCCTACCGACTGTCCCTTCGGGACCAAAGCTTGCAGAGCGGCCAGTTGTTGTCCAACATCCTGGCCGGTCACCCCCTCTCCTCAAGGAGCACCTTCACCCACCACAAGTACGGAGAGTAAATGAACCACATGGGCTAGACTCTCTTCCATACTGCTTAGTCTCCCTTCTAGGACTTGCACACATTCCGGAGCTGCCGTGGTCCCCGGCTCAGCATACTCATGAGGAGTTTCCTTGGGTAGCTGCGTTGTTTCCATATATTCTGCATAGGACGCCATCACTCGAGGCCACGGCCTAATCTCTCCCATACTTTGAGCTCCTTGCTCTTGGTCCATAGCCGATCTCCCCGCCAAAATCCCTTTAGCTAATCCGGTCACCGCCGAAATCCCAGCATCGACAGCCAATGTGCGACTCTGCAATTGAACCCAATTCTGTTCGGTCTGCTGTCGTTGCCCCATCCATGGGGTACTTTCCACATAATCCCAAGCCAATGCATCACGACGGGACGTTTCCCACACTTGGGTGTTCTCCGACACTCTCCGGTTCCACTCGAGTTGGTCAGCCTCTTGATTCCAGTGATACCAAGGCCGACTGTCGGGATGCTCAGGTATTGAACTGAAGCTTCACTTTCCATCCATCTGTGATCTAGAGAACACCGCACTCACTCTCTTTTCTCTCGTCTCTTGCGGCCTGGAGCCCCACTCCCTCGGTGTAGGAAGCAATATCAACGGTTCCGTTCGAGGCCGAACCTCAGTGGTGTCAGGCGCAAGATTAATCAGCTGCCCTGTTCCTCCCTGAATGGGCGCTGTTGGTTCCAGTCCTTCCAAACCAGGGGAAGCATAGGGATCAAACAAAGGGTCTCTAGCAGGACCGACCTTGGAATCCGGCTGCCCCGGTTTAGGCATTGGAACGATTTTGATTCGCAACAAAATGTCAGACTGTGGCTTAGTAAAAGTTGCAATTCAGACTATCTCTTGCAATTAGACATGAGTCCATTGTTTTCAAAAGAATTTACTGAACAAAGGCAACCATTGTAATCCACTGACCAAATATAGTATCTTGGCTAGTACATAGGAATTGTTGCGAATGAAGGCACAAAGTCAGGTACAGAACAGCATAGCCCAGCATTTCCCATCCTCTCCCCACAGTTCCCAAAACAAGCGGCTTGAAGCTGTGAAAACGAAACTTTCTCAGGGTTGGAAAAGTAGTAGACAAAACATTCCTCTTTGAGATAACTGCTGCTGAATAGTGTCACCTGCAAGAGAGAAGCTTGAGACATACACAAAGTTAAAATGGAGTTTCTCTGGCCATACACAGAATCAATGTCAGACCTGACAACCTCTTGGCTAGACTACTGTAATGTGCTCTACACAGGGCTTCCCCTGAACCTGATCCAGTGGTTACAACTGGTCCAAAATGGGGCAGTACAGGTCATCACCAGAGTGCCTTGCACAGCACATATAACACTGGTATTGCGCCAACTGCATTGGTTACCGGTGGAGTACCAGATCAGATTCAAGGTTTTGGTACTAACCTATAAAGCCCTATGCGGACTGGGACCAGCGTATCTACGTGGCCGTCTCTCCCCATATGAGCCCCGGAGGATGCTCTGATCCAGCGATAAACAGCTGCTACTGGTCTCTGGCCCCAGGGAGGCCCATTTAATATTTACCAGAGCCAGGGCCTTTTCGGTCCTGCCTCCAACCTGTTGAAATGCTCTGTCTAAAGAGATCAGGGCCTGGCCGGATTTGCCATCCTTCTGCCGGGCCTGTAAGGCAGAGCTGTTCTGCCAGACAAATAGTTGATGCTCTGGGCCTCCCTACCAGCCACCTGAAGGTAACTGTGCCCCTACAAAGGGTATCTATCACCCAGCCTTTGCCATATATTGCTGGAGGTGGTTGGGTGGTGGTTGCTGGTGAAATCTGCTGCCATACAGTATGTTTTTTAAAATCTGCTGCTGTATTGCTTGTTGCGTGTGTTCTTTTTAAATATTTAAGATGTTTTATTGGTTTTAAGGTATTTGTATTTTATATTTTATATTAATTGGAATCTGTCTTGAGCCTGCTGATGGGGTGAGGGAGAAATACAAATCAAATCAAATAAATAAATAATAGACAGAAGAGCCTTGTCCAAACGATTAAAAATGTTGGATTTTATTCATGATATTACATAACTGACCCTATAGATAGGGTGGCCCCAAACTTACCATCAAATCACATACACAGACAGGTCTGCAGAGTGTACCCCAACACCCCAAAGCTTTGCAAAGTAAAAGTTAGTTGCAGAAAGCATGAGCCGGGTCTCTACCCCAAGGACTTTGCAGTTTAGTTTAGTTTAGTTTAGTTTAGTTTATAGTTTTAACCCACCCTCCCAGCAAGCGGGTTCAGGGCAAGGTACAATAAAAGTAAAAATACATAAGATAAACAACAATCTCGGAAGTATAACTTTCAGAATTAAAATCAAATGAATGCAAACATGCTAGTTGGCTAGATGGCTTGAGGTAGTAGAAAGCTGAAAAGAAGACCCTCCATGCCTAGGCAGTGCTTGTTAGAAGCAGAGAAATAGAGTATCTACTGTACCTTACTCTTAGTATCCTGTCAGTCCCAATGGACCCTTCTGCAGCTTTTGTTAATAATGATTATGGCATCCTTTTGGGCAGCCTTTTGGGGCTGTGACAGATGCTACTGGACCCACATCTTGCTCTTCTAGTATAGCCCAACTTGGCTACCCACCTGAAACTATTTCAAAGGACAGTGTGACGAGGAAAGCTAACATCTCTGTAAGGTTCTGCCAGGTGGATCTCAATGACTTCACTGCATGAGTCCAGAACTGCATGTGTTAAAGCTTTATTGATAATCCACTAGTTCAGCAGTGCATTACAGGGTCCTTGCCAGGATTGAAATTCTGCTCCAAGCCACAAGCCTATATTGAAATCTAAGTACAGCCCAGTTCCTTCCCCCTAGCTACCAGCCTAGCCTAGGTTCCTATTTCCCATCCCTCAACAGTTATGTGTAAGGCAAAAGCAAAGTGACTATGAGCGGAACTACAAGTGACAAATGACACAGGTTGGACACTAGTCAGCTTCCCTCAAGTTTTGATGGGAAGTCTAGGCATCCTGGTCTTGCAGCTTGACTCTCTGACTGCTGTCCAATGGACTTTTCAACTGTCACTTGTCTAACATTCCGCCAAGCTGCCTACATTTCCCATCAAAACTTGAGGGAAGCTGGCAAGTGTCCAACCTGTGTCAGGCGTCACTTGTGGTCCCGCTCTATGAAGGAAAGCGGAGAGAATGTTTTAGAAAGTCCAGAAGTTCCAAGGCTATGTATCCACGACAACGGTTTTTCTTCCTAGGCTGAACGCTGGAGGTAAGCCGATAAGTTGGAAACAGATAAGCTCAGGAGGGGCCCCACTCCTCTGCACGCTTTCACAGGACAGCCACAGCTGTCTCAATCCTAACAGCACAATTTCCTTTAGAGTCCAGACCTTGGCCCAGGCCTTTATACAGCAGTCCAGGGGTTTGTCATGCCCCTGAGGTATGGCTGGGGGTGCGAAGACCCTGACAGTCTATTCCATTGGTTATCATGTGCCCTTGAAGTGAGTAAGCCTACCTCCTAGGGAGCCATGGAGGATGATGAAAATTGTTTATCACTCTTTTCCCCCCTTTGCTCTGCTTATGCAGCCATGCAAATGTGCCAAGCATCCCAAGTGAGTAAGTTGGCCAGAAACATTTGTGATTTATAGCAGAACTTAAAAGTGGCCACAAAACACAAAGATTACACCTTTCCTTCATTCTTGGAGTTCAATCTTTATTTTTTCCTCAGTCTCATTCAGTTTGTGGATGCTACAAATTTTTAAGTATGCCCAGAGATCAACATCTGCCTGCTCTCACTGCAAATTTCAGCATGGTGCAATGGGGGAAGGGTAGCAATGGGGGGTGATCAGTATCAATACCCATATCATGACATCATTTGTATTACAAATAAGAAGTGATGTCACTGTGTCAGGTAATGCTCTAGCATTCATCCCAAACTCTATGATTAAACCATACATTTTTGAGTAAATGTTGGAGCATTGCCCTTGTGCAATGGTGTCACTTCTTTTTTTTATTATTGTATTGAGGTCTTTGTTTACATAGCCATACATAGTCACTTCGATTACATTAACATAATCCTACCTCAATACAACCTTTTCCCCTTTATGTTGCCCTCCCCCCCTTCCCGTGAGCAACCAATTGGAAAAAAAACTTTATACTTGCAACCATAAGCACACCCTTTGGATTTTGTCAAATGTATTTTTGTTGCCCCCCCTTCCCTTACCCAACTTATATACCCAAGCCATTTCTTCCTTATCTCCAATATATTATCCTCCCATGTCTTTTCCTGTTTTAATATAGACAGAATGTCTGATTGGATCATTTGATATAGATACAAGTGCCATCTACCCATAATCCACTTTGCTGCATCCTTCCAGCCATAAGCTATGACTGCAAGTGCAGCAATAATCATTGTTTTAAACAACTCCTGTTTAGACTTATCTACTTTATTATTCCCCAGAACTCCCATAAACAATACTTTCGCTGTCAATTCTAATTTAACTTACATAAATCCTTCACCTTTTCCAGGACCATTTGCCAAAATTCAGTTACTTTGGGACATTCCCACCAAAGATGAACATAATATCCCTTTATCCTCTTACAATGCCAACAATTTGAATTCATTCCCTTAATCATATAGGACAACTGGAAAGGTGTCCTATACCATTTCAATATTAATTTCATCTCCAGTTCTCTAAATTTTTCTATTTTTATTTCCAATATTCCTTTCATTAGTCTATCTATCTCCTGTACTGTTAAATTCACCTCTCTTTTCCACTTAGTTTGTATTATCCCAGTCATGTAGTCTTTGTCTTTATTCATTAAGTTATATAACTTCCTTGCAATACCCTTCTTATTACCCTCTTTAATACAATATATTTTTTCGAACGGAGTAGCCTCCTTATTTAGTATTCTACAATGCCTTCTGTGTTTCAAAATATTATATAAAGCCATGATCCTTAACCAATATTGGTCTCCCACTTTCCCTAATACTTCTTGCACTGGAATCAATATCCCCTGAGTGTTGTATAAATCCTTCACTCTAAAATAACCCTTTTCCTGTAACTTCTTCCAGAATGTTTTCTCAGCATTTTTAAATTCCTCACTTAAGGATTCTAGTGGGGTCCATTTGGAAAGTCTTGGCATCCAATTAGTTTGCAATTTCCCCCAAACTTTTAGTGCTGTTTGTCTTGGGCCTATTGTATTTTTAATTTCATTCTTCACCTCCTGTGTAAATATTCCAAATTTGCCTGCTCCTCTATTTATAATATCCTCCCATCTCACCCATTTATCCAAGCATTTTCCATCAGTTTCCATCAACATCTTTATTTGGAATGCTTCATAGTAGCTTTCCAATTGTGGCATACCCCATCCTAAATCTTCTTGTGGTATGTCACCTTTCTCAAGATTCTAGCTCTTTTCTTCCCAAACACCCAATTTTTTATTTCTTGATCCCATGTAACTAATTGGTTTTTGGGGATCCACTCTGGCACTACCTGAAATAAATATAACATCTTAGGTATTATAAACATTTTAATTGCCCTTATCTTTCCTAAAATATTTAAATATCTTTTGTTCCAGTGGTTTAAATTTCTTTGTATCTTTCTCCATGTTATTTTATAATTTGTCCCCACCAAACTTTTAATGTTCTTTGTTATTATTATTCCCAAATATTTTAATCTCTTAATTCCTAATTTCATACCTGTTAATTTTGCTATTTCTTTTTGTTCCTTCAAATCTATCTTTTTAAACATTATTTCTGATTTCTTAATGTTTATCCCTAAACCTGAATATTCTTTAAAATCCTCTAAAATTATCATTAATTCTCTCAAAGCTTCCAGAGGGTTCCCTAACACGAATAATATGTCGTCTGCATATAAATTTAGTTTGATTTCCTCCTTCCCTACCCTATACCCTTTAATTCTAATACTATTCCTAATTCTATCAGCTAAGGGCTCCATAGCTAAAACAAACAACCTTGGGGATAGAGGACATCCCTGTTTCACTCCTCTCTGTATCAGTACTTCCTTAGTATGATCATCATTAACTTTAATCATAGCTTTCCCTTCCCTATACATTTTCTTTAATGCATTCAAAAAAGGGCCTTCAAAAACATATTTATTTAATACTTGAAATAAATACCCATGATTTAAAGTATCAAATGCCTTGTAAACATCCAATTTCAACAGGGCAAACCTTCCCTCAGTATTTCCATGATATAAAGTATTAATCACATTCCTTCAATTGTTTCCGAATGGTCATAATTTCAGACTTCCTCCAGGAATCTGGGGCTTTCCCTCCCCTCAGTATCCTATTAAACAGACTCTGCAGTTCCGGAGCTATTAATGAACCAACCATTTTATAAAATTCTGCTGTAAGTCCGTCTAAACCTGGTGACTTCCCATTTTTTAAAATTCTTTATAACACTCAAAATTTCTTGCTGTCATTTAAAGCTGCCAAATCCTCATTCTTAATTTTGTTAATTATAACTTCATCAAATTGTTTCCCTTCCTCAGCTTTAAATAACTTACTATAAAACTTTTCATAAATCTCTCTTATCTGTTTGTCTTTAAAGACCTTATTTCCCATTTCATTTTTCATGCTCACTATCTTTTGTCTTTCCCTTCTTTTCTTCAGATAGTTTGCCAATCTCTTCATCAAATTTATATTTCTTCTCTGATACTCATTTTTCACTAATATATCCTTTCTCCACAAGGTAAGATTGTCTAAATCCTGCAATTCATCTTTCAATTTATTCAACTGTTCCTGAGTTTGCCTTTCCATCTTCCTTTATAATATTCTCTGTAGTCCTATTATCTCCTTTAATTTTTGCTTTTTTTAATATTCATTTTCCTCCCAAAATGAATTTCTTTAGTAATACATATTCCTCTGATAACTGCCTTTGCAGCATCCCAAATTATATCTTCCTCTGCAGACCATTTATTTTCCTTAAAATACTGTTGCATCCCTTTTATTAACTCTTCCCTATCCTTCTGTTGCAAAAATATTTTGGGATTAAACCTCCACCTTTTAACCTTTTGTTCTTCCTCCAAACCAATCTCTATACTAAGTGGTGCATGATCTGAAATCCAAATTGCCCCTGTTTCCACTCTGTTAACTTCCATATCATTAGTTGCTTTCACTAAGATATGATCAATACGAGAGAATTTTTTATACCTTTTTGAGAAAAAAGTAGGCTGTCTTTCTTCCTGCAAGAGACTAAATACCTCTTTAAATTTCCATTTGTTTAACTTTACTTTCTTATTCCTCATAATATCAGTATTAAAGTCCCCTGCAATTAACAAATCACCTTCATAAAAAGATTGCAGCCTTTGAAAAACATTGTTCAAAAAAAAGGGTTGACCTTTGTTAGGTGCATATATATTTACCAAAATATACTTCTTCCCATTCATACTAAATTTGAAAAAAATAAATCTTCCCTCCCTATCTTTATATTGCTCCAAAATATTTATATTCAATCTAGAATGTAGAGGAATAGCCACTCCCCTTGCTTTTTTGGTTCCACGTGATTCTATCTGCAAACTCCAATTAGGGGAATTCAGCACTGGTCTTAAATCTCTCTTACTTTTGTGGGTTTCTTGAATGCACAAAATATCAATCCCTAGGTCCTTTGCCATTTTATTTATTCTGTAACGTTTAAGATCCGAGGCCAATCCATTTACATTCAAGGAGAGTATTTTAATCACCCTCCCCAGTTTTTATTTGTATCCAGCCCCCCTGGTGTGCTTTCTGGTCTATCATGTATTATCTTTTGCTGGTCGCTTCCTCCCCCATAGCCCAAAAAAAAACCCTTCTCAAGGGGTTGGGTAAGGATTCTAGATCCCCCCCTTTTTGTCCCTAGCAAAGAAATTCTGCGTATCCACTTAGCTCACCCCCTCCATATTCCATTTCTTTCAACCAACACAAACAAGAAAAAAGATATTTTAACACCAAGTGTACATTATATTCCTGAAGAAAGCTTTATCATTATTCCTTATTTATTTATTTATTTTATTTATTCAATTTATATACCTCCCATCCCCAGGGGCTCTGGGTGGTGAACAGTTAAAATTGATCAAAACAAAACTAAAATCAATATACAAATAATAAAACAAATTAACAAGGTGCAGTGGTGGGGAGAACCTTCCCCACCCCAAAGGTGGGAGGCCGACATGGCACTGCCCCCTTCAATCACCAAACGCCTGGTGGAACAGCTCTGTCTTACAGGCCCGGCGGAACGATAATATGTCCCGCTGGGCCCGGGTTTCCATTGACAGAGCGTTCCACCAGGCTGGGGCCAGGACTGAAAAGGCCCTGGCCCTGGTTGAAGCGAGGCGGGCTTCCTTAGGGCCGGGGACCACAAGTAAATATTTATTCGCTGATCGGAGCGATCTCCGGGGAACGTACAGGGAGAGGCGGTCCCAAAGATATGCCGGTCCCAACCCACTCAGGGCTTTAAAGGTAAGAACCAACACTTTGAACCTGATTCGGAATTCAACCGGAAGCCAGTGCAGCTGGCGCAGGACAGGTGTGATGTGTGACTGGTAAGGTATACCAGTCAGGACCCGTGCCGCCGCATTCTGGACCAGTTGTACTTTCCGGATCAGGCCCAGGGGTAGCCCAGCGTAGAGTGGGTTACAGTAATCTAGCCTGGAGGTGACCGTTGCATGGATCACTGTAGCCAGGTCCTGGGGCGTCAGGTAGGGGGCAAGTTGCCTGATCTGACGAAGATGGAAAAATGCAGACTGGCAACCGCCGTGACCTGGGCCTCCATCGATAGGGAGGCATCCAGGAGCACACCCAGACTCTTTACCACTGGCAAAGTTGCCAGTGGTGTCCCATCCAGGGCAGGGAGCTGGATCCCAACATCTGGCAGCCCCCATCCCAGCTGCAGGACCTCCGTCTTCACTGGGTTCAATTTCAGCCTGCTCTGTTTCAACCATGCCATCACAGCCTCCAAAGCTCTGGCCAGATTGTCTGGGGCCGTGTCTGGCCGGCCGTCCATCAACAGAAAAAGTTGGGTGTCATCCACGTATTGATGACAACCCAGCCCAAACCTCCGCACCAACTGGGCGAGGGGGCGCATATAGATGTTAAATAACATCGGGGAGAGTATCGCCCCTTGGGGAACCCTGCACACCAAAGGGTGACGGGGCGATAGATCTCCCCCGAGCGCCACCCTCTGTCCCCGACCCTGGAGAAAGGAGACCAGCCACTGTAAGACTGTCCCCCTAATCCCCACGTCGGCAAGGCGGCTGGCCAACAAATCATTGTCAACCATGTCAAACGCTGCTGTGAGATCAAGTAACACAAGCAGCGCTGACCCGCCTCGATCCAGATGCCTGCGAAGGTCGTCTGTGAGGGCAAACAAGGCTGTCTCCGTCCCATGGCCAGGACGGAAGCCAGACTGGAATGGGTCCAGGACTAGAGCATCATTCAGGAATTCCTGCAGTTGTACCGCCACCGCCCGCTCAATCACCTTGCCCAGGAACGGGAGGTTCGACACTGGGCGGTAACTGGACGGGTTGGTGGGGTCCAAAGATGTTTTTTTCAGGAGGGGCCGCACTACCACCTCCTTTAACACTCCTGGAAAAACCCCAGAGCTCAGGGAGATGTTGGCCTCCAAATGGTCCCGTAGCCTCTCTGAGCTGGCCTTCACCAGCCAGGATGGGCAGGGGTCCAGAGGACAGGTGGTTGGCCTCATCCCCTACAGGATCCTGTCAACATCGTCCTGAGAGAGCAGCCTGAAATGGTCTAATACCATTAGACCACTGATACAGTTTCTCACTCCATTTCTTGCTCTCCTTCTTCTTGCTCTTCCTCTTCATCAACCTCCTGAGCTGTATATTCTATTTTAAGTCTTTGGAGTAGTTTCTCAGCTTCGGGTGGATTCCTGGCTCTCAGAAGTTTGCCATCTCTAAAGATCAGAATAGTAGCTAGATATCCTCAGGAAAATAGAATGCCATTCTCATGTAATTTCTGGTTAAATGGCCTCATTAACCTTCTTTCTCTGTTGATAAGTCAGGTCGACAATTATTCTTTGACCCTGAAACTGAAAATCTTTTTCTTTCCTGAGCTTTTAAAAAACAAAGTCCTGCATTTTTCTCTTGAGAAGGCTATTACAATGTCTCTTGGCTTAAAGCCAATCTTGGGCTTTAGCTGTAAAGTTCTGTGAGCGCGTTCAAGGTCTTCTGCTGTTATAGAGATTCCATTCTGCCAAAAGAATCCAATTAAAGTTATTTCCAGGTCTTTAGCTGTAATATCTTCTGTTATTCCTGATAATCTCAAATTCCTTTGCCGTTGACGGTCTGATAATGAGGTAACTCTTTTTTTTTAATTGTTGTATTTCTTTCTGATTGTTTTCTGATCTTTCAACTGCTTTATCTGCAGCTGTCTGTTTTAATATCGACTGATAGTTGTTCAAACTTATTTTGCAGCTCTTTAATGTTTTATTTTTTAATGTTTTATTGTTTAATGTTTTTTTCCATATTGGTTATCAGTTCAGACAGTTCTTTCATCTCACACTTTGTCACCATTTTGCTTCCAATTATTTGTTGTCTTGAGAGAAAGCTTTAAATATAATAATAGGCAGAGCACTCACCGAGCTTAAAAAAATAACAGCTGCTGCTTCAGACTTTATCTTCTCTGGATTAGTTACTTCCAAGCTTATCTTCCAGTTTTCTTGGTTGTAGTTTAATTTTATCTAAATTATTTCCAGGAGGGCAGCGTGAAAGCGTCTAGCCTCATTGATGCATGCGCAGAACTCCCAATGGCACTGAAAGAGTCATCATGGAGTTTGAATGATGATGAAAATTTAAGTCCCTGTTCCTAACAATCCCCCACCGGTTTTCAGACAATTGTAGCCAACTACAGCTCTAATTCTACCTCATTGTACGTAGCTATGTTGTGCCTATTTTTAACTTATGCAAAACTTGCTACTTTTTTTAACCTGAATTTTGTCCTCAAACTGCCACTTTTTTAAAAAAAGTGGTATTTTGGCTTCACTTTCCAATATTTGGATGATGGAACCAGGCTTTGATATATTATGCTCAAAATCAATTCAGCTGCTAATCCTCTTCCAGAAAATATTTACTTTAAAACTATTTTCTGATGCTTATTAGTTATGATTGAAAAGAGTGAGAGAAATATATTTTGTAAATATCTTTGCATCCCAGTTTCTTCCTACCATCACAATTCTTTTAGACTTATCTAATCGGCTTCCTTTTTAAAAAAATCATCCTTGAAAACTTTCCAACTACGTTTGAATATGTAATTTCCATAGCTCTTCCATTCTGTAGCTTTCTCGAATCTACTTAGGCTCTACTGAAGAGAAATGGAAAGTGGGTGATGGTCTTACTGAGTTCCTTCTTCCTCCCAGGAAGTAAATCTTGTTTTTCTCCAGTATTCTACACATATCTAAGTAGTATATTAGGTATGAGATCTGTACTACTTCCCCACCTTTTAAAATAGATTTTCTTCCCCGGTCTACAGAAACAAAGGATTATTTTCAGGGCAGCATACCAGCACACAGATAGAAGATTTAAATCACCTTCTAGGAGTGTTGCAATAGTAATTGATCATTAGGGAAATTATGGGTCAAGATGGGCATGAACAGAAAAACAAACAAACATGTTCGTTGTTCATTACCATCCACAAACAGGGACTCATGAACAACCACAACCATGGCCCTGTTCATGAACATGTTCATGGTTGGCTGTTTGTGGGGGCCAGCAGGCTCTCCTCCAGCCATCATCCAAGTGGGGTCAAGATCCCTACTGCACCACTCCCAGAAACCTTACCTGAGCAAGCACCAGGAAAGGTACCAATAATAAATAATAGCTTGGCCCCAGAGCCTGGCAGCAGCCCTGGAACTTGAAGAGGTAGATTCCTACCACACCACTCCCAGAAACCTTACCTGAGCAGGCACCAGGAAAGGTGCCAATAATAAATAATAGCTTGGCCCCAGAGCCTGGCAGCAGCCCTGGAACTTGAAGGGGTAGATTCCTACCACACCACTCCCAGAAACCGGACCTGAGCAGGCACCAGGAAAGGTACCAATAATAAATAATAGCTTGGCCCAGAGCCTGGCAGCAGCCCTGGAACTTGAAGGGGTAGATCTCTATCCCACCACACACAAAGAAAATTCAAGCTCCAATGCACTCTCCCTGTCTTTCTATTAAAATGCCAACAGCAGCTGTCTCTCTCCCTCTCCACTGTCTGCAGACTAGCCAGAGCTGGGAGCCCCCTCCTCCCCCATGGTCTTTGGTTTCTTGTAACAAATTTGGAGCTCCACACTTAAAAGGAAGACCTGCCTATCAAGTGAAATTGAGCTTAGATTGGGGTTTCCAGGGCAACAGCAGGAGTTCAGACAGAGTTCAGACAATCCCTGTCTAAGTTGCCAAGGGAATTGATTGCAGGTACCAGACTGTCTGGCTTGACGAACAGCAATGAATGAGGCTTGCAATGACCACCTGTTCATTTAGAATAGGGCCTCATGAACAACTTGTTCATAAACAGCAGATTGGGCTATTCATGGCTTTTTTTGTTCGTATTGCTGTTTGTGCCCATCTCTAATTATGGGTCTTTAATGTTCAGGCATGTATCTATAGCAGAAATAATTTTATAATTGAGTAGCACAACTGTATTCAGTTCATCTTTATCCTGCCTTTCATGCACAGATAAAGATAGAGTACATATGTCTGAGATTGTAGCTAGCATGTCTGACTTCGATCTGGAAGGCTCAGGTTCAAATCCACACTGTCATGGAAACTTGCACACTTTGAGGCAATCACATATGCTCACAGGTCCAGAGGAGTTAGCCGTGTTAGTCTGTTGTAGCAAAATAGTAAAGAGTCCAGTAGCACCTTTAAAACTAACCAACTTTATTGTAGCATAAGCTTTTGAGAACCACAGCTCTCTTCATCAGATCTAACGAAGAGATCACAAGGACCCTCACAGGATTCTTGTGAGGAGGAATGGAGAACAATGAAAGCAAGTCAATTTGAGTCCTCATTGAGGAGAACGTATAAATGAAGTAAATAAAAAAGAAGAGTTGTCAAGCTTCAGGTGAGGTCAGGAGGTCTCTTGGAATCCTAAGTGATGTATAGACTACAGAGCCAGTTCTCCTGGAGGATGTATAGAGTCTTAGAAAAACAGAAGTCCAGGAGCCACTAAAAAGATGGATGCTCTAGGATTGAGAGAGGTTTCCTAGACTTCTCCAATAGGTCTTCAGATTGAATTAACATGAGAAAATCATGAACGGAATTTTGAAAGGTTTTTGATTGAGTATATGAAGCAAGGGGTTTAAATTTAAAATTGGAATTTTTGCACAGGGCAATGATATCACTAAAAGAGACATCATGGTGTTTGAATGATGATGAAAATGATATCACAGGAAGGGGAAGAGATGTAGGAGCAGATTTTTTTATTGTGATGTGACAGCACAAAATGTAAAATCATATACCAATTCAGCTGCCTACCCAAGTAAAACACCATGAATTTCCCAGTCTGTTGTTGGTAACCCTACAGGTACTTTATTTTCCTTTTAAAAAAACCTCTTTGTGGCTGCTATTAGGTGGTGCCGTCTTCAACATGTGTCATGAGCTGTCAACCTGGATCCAGTAAGATTGCTGTGGAGGGGAAAGAAGTCTGTTGCTATAGCTGTTCTCAGTGCCCTGAAGGCAGGATGTCAGAGCAAATTGGTAAGGAAAGAATGAATGATTGAGAAAAAAGAGCTTAACATCGGTGTCAGTTCTAATATTCATTCCTTATGTTTGCAAAAATTGCACAAATGGGTTAGTGAAAATCTTATTTCTTGAACTGGAGAAGAAAATAAGACACCCATAGAGCATTCCTGACCTGACAAAGGGTTTCCCCATCCAAATATACCATTTTCTTTCTCTTCTTTCAGTCCATATTACATTTTCATACAGGAACTGTTGAGTCTGAAAGTTGAGAATAAGGGAAAGTAGCAATGGGTATTCCTGTATCATATTAATGTCACCACCTGATTTCTACACACAAAGTCAAAATCTATGATGGCATTAAAGCGATAGAGATTTTGTGTAGGACTGAGCTTGCAGAATATCTTTCTCATTGAGATCTTCCCTGTTAATTTCAGATGCTGACCAGTGCCAGAAGTGTCCAGAGGATCAATATCCAAATGAAAAGCAAGATCACTGCATTCCCCGAAGCATCACTTTCTTATCCTATGGAAAACCATTGGGAGCAGCCTTGACTTCCTTGGCCCTTTTATCTTCCTTGGCCACCATCATGGTGATGGGGCTCTTTGTTCTGCACTGGGACACTCCCATCGTCAAGGCCAACAACAGGAGCATCACCTGCACCCTCCTGGCCTCTCTCCTATTCGGCTTCCTTTGTTCTTTTCTGTTCATTGGTCAGCCTGGGAAGGTGACCTGTCTTCTGCGGCAAACTGTGTTTGGCATCACCTTCTCCATCTCTGTTTCATGTGTACTGGCCAAAACCTTCACTGTGGTTCTGGTCTTCATGGCCACCAAGCCAGGAAACAGCATCATGAAATGGGCAGGGAAGAGGTTGTCAACATCTGTTATAATTCTGCCTTCTCTTATTCAAACCGGCATCTGCACCATTTGGATAGCAACCTCTCCCCCCTTCCCAGAGCTGGACATGCACTCCCAGGTCAGCCAGATCACAGTGCAGTGCAATGAAGGCTCAGAGACCATGTTCTACACTGTCCTGGGCTACATGGGCTTTCTGGCCATTGTCAGCTTCACTGTGGCTTTCTTTGCCCGGAAGTTGCCTGACAGTTTCAATGAAGCCAAGCTGATCACCTTCAGCATGCTCCTCTTCTGTAGTGTTTGGGTTTCTTTTGTCCCATCCTATCTGAGCACCAAAGGGAAATCCATGGTGGCCGTGGAGATCTTCTCCATCTTGGCCTCCAGTGCTGGCTTGTTGGGCTGCATCTTCTTCCCCAAATGCTACATTATGTTAATGAGGCCTCAGCTGAACACCAGGGAACAACTTGTTAGGAAAAAAAACAGTTTTACTTAAGCTTTTCATCTCTTTTCATGTGGGGGCATTTTTCTGTGGTAGCAGTAAATTGTAAATGGAAACTCGTCTTTTGCTTTGTGGAATTCCAGAGATGGAAACATACATGAAAAAATTCTTTATCCTGTATCAATACAATGGTTTTTCGGAATGTTCACACAATTCCAAGATTCTCAGGCATTCTGAACCCCTCTTCCCAACAGCTAATCTGTGTCATTTTTTTCTGTTTTGTGATCAGAATGAGCAGCTATCTTGTTTTTCTTTCTTTTTCTCTATTTCCCAGGTAGTGGCATGGGGAAAATGGTTCCTTGGTCATCCCAGGCAAAAGGCCCAGAAGACATGCAGTTTTGTCTCACTCTTACTTACTTCCCTCATTTGTTGGACTAGAGCTTGGTTTTTATCTGTCACTAAAATGGATGGGAGAGCCTTGTTCAGGGGCCCATAGAAGGGGACCTCTTGATCCAGGTCACTTGATCTTGGGATGTTGTTCAGCAGACAGGCAGCACCAGCATGTCTTCAATATTGGTGCCATTTGATTTAAAAGGAGCCAGCCCATTCAGCCATGAAGAAAAGTCCTCCATGGACTATGTTAAGACAACTGCTGTCCTAGCTTGTTCCTTCTTGCTCACTCTGTGGAAGGAAACGCAGACCATGAGAAGAAATGTTGGCAAAATAAAGTTCTTGGCGGAAAGGGAAACATTGTCAGTCAGTCACTGTAAGATTAGAAATATGAAATTAATACAGACAACATATCACGTGCTGTGCTTTTCTTTTTGCGTCCTAATAACGTCCTTTATCGTGTTTTTGCTCCTGTGGTCAAAAACATTTAAAGGGATTTAAATGGTCAGAAACATTTAAAGGGATAAACATTTTTATTATTACGTGACTGTTTTCATTTATTTATACCTTACTTTTATCTTCCGAAGCAGCCCAATGCAGGTTACAAGAATACAAAGATATGACATAAACAAAGCAACAAAGCATATCAATAGCCAACTCTAGATGTAGTGGAAAAGCTAAGAGCCACAAGCAAAGAGACAAAGCCAAGCGCCCTTGGCCTCTTGCCCTTCTGTTGCATGCCAAAACTTGATACCTGGAACAGGAAGAGAAAGTAAACCTGAGCGTGTTTTCCTTGAACTTCCCTTCCTTGAAGATGTATATACATTAATAATAATACTGCTGTATAATATTATGAGTGTTCAGCCCTGAGTCTGCCATGGCATAAAAACAACAGACAGTGGGTGTTGAGCAGGCAGAGCTTCACAGACATAAGGAAAGGGCCAGGGTGGTTGCGAAGGGCTTCTGTGGAGCTGATGAGTTGCCTCACTGGGGTTGGAGCTGGTTCTTTGACTGAGGTTCCCACTTTCAAAGGGCATCCGTCAGGATAGTAACCTGCTCCCGTGCAGTACCAGGAGACGTTGAATGTGTAGCACGAAGTCTTCTTCTTCAGAGTCAAGCAGAGGCAGGCTTCATCCAGGTATATTGGTTTGCCCTCCTTCCCAGGGAAGTCCCAGTTGAAAGGCAGCTTGCCTTTGACTTTCCAGCTACTTGTGGATTGGTAAGCACAACAGTATTAAAGCCTCTTTACCTTCATATAATCCTCACAAAAATCCTGTGACATAGGGTATGCTGAGGGGGAGTGACTGGCCCAAAGTTAGCCACAGAGTTTCGTGGCAGGGTAGGGACATAAGCCTTAGGTTGCCAACCTTCAGGTGGTGGTTGGTGAGCTCTTGGTATTTCATATGTTCTACAGACTACAGAGTAAGTATCCCTGGAGAAAATGGCTGCTTTAGTCGGACTCTGTGACGTTATACCCAGCTGAGACTCCCTCCCCAGTCTCCACCCCATATTTCCAGGAAACTTGTGCCAAGCTTGGAGGTGGCAACCCCAGTTGAAACAGATTGTCCTCTAACACTACACCATCCCGTGGGGGTTGGATTTGCATTCCTTTCTTGCCTGTCAGTCCCGGATGGATCTGCCATGGAGTTTTGATCCCTGTCTGAGAGGAGTCATGTGGTGTTGGGTCAGTTGCTTTCCTTCAGACTTGTGGCCCATATCAGATCTGTTTCTAGAGATGAGCAGCAAGGCCTAGGCCAGAAAAGCTTGTGAAATCTGGAGGGGAAATGTGAATAGAAAGCCCAAGGCACTAAGAGATGGATTTCATCAAACTCTCCACCTCTTCTTGCCCACTTCACCTCTTTATTACAGGCACCATTCCTGTAGAGCTTTGATCTATCTTGTTGGACTCATCATGACCCTCAGTGTAGCCATTGGGGGTGGTTAGAGGGGTCCCTTCCTCCTCTTTTCATCAGCAGAAAAGTTGGTTGGATTCATCCCCAATTTCAGAGAGAAAGCCCAGCTGTTCCATCTATTTCAAATAGAGGCATCAATACAGAAGAAAACAAAGGCCTTATTAATGACTTGTTCTTCAGTGGAAGAAATTAGTCTCGAAGGAAATCCTGTTTTGATGGGGGAAAGAACTACAATCCATAGACAAGTTCCCAAGGGTCCTTGATTTCTTGTATTTTTTTGAAGGAAGGCTAAAATGGATTGTAAACCTTTTAAAACCAGATTCAAGCATCATATGCAATCGAGAATTGAACAAGCCATGGTCATCTTTCCACGCAGTCTCTCATCTCTCCTCTACCAAGATTACATCTAAGGGCCAAGCTACACATGACGAATGACACTTGAACGGCAAGTGGATTGAGTGGAGGGCAAGTGAACAGGGAGAAATATATTTGCCATTCTAGTGTCATTCGTCATGTGTAGCTAGGCCCTAAGTCTGAGGAAAGATGCACCCAGCCCAGATTCTGTCACTGGGTCTCCATCATGTTCTCAGCAGGTTAGAGAGCTCTTCACCATGTACCACAGCAGCACAGAAATGTGGACAATTCCCAAAGAAAAGGAGGTTGTGAGAAGAAACTTAGAGAGAGGTTTCCAAAGGGGTCATTTCTGAAGAACAGATTGATAGGTCCTGCAGCATTCTGCATTCCCAGAAGACAAGAGAGTTCTTCAAACAAACGTAATCTGGTATCAACTTAAGTGAGGTTGCTTAACACTGATTGATTTTGACAGAATTTTACTCTTAATTTGGATCACATAGTTTCTAGTAAACTCAAGACGACGATACAAGATTAAATTCTGGTCAAAGCCATTCCATTTATTAGTAAAGATGCATGGGTTCCATCTACACCTCATTGGAAATCGTGCCATTGCAATTGTTCACAACTTGATTTCTACATAATCAGATAATCCAGTCATGAATTACTACTTTAATGCAGCAGTGGTGCAATATCCAGCAGTGAGGATGCAGTGAGGATGTAAACACACATAGACAATGGTTCTACTCCAAAGTCATCTTCCTTCATCTGCAAAAGCAGTTTTTACATACAGTGGTGCTTCCTTCAATGACAGTGGCATGCTCTGCATAGAGGATCAGCCACGCAACATCAGCCGATGTGTTATCCATTCCGAGCATCCAGTTTACCTTTGAACACTGGAAGACTAGCTCAGTGTCAATGAGTTCTGTGCTCCACATGTAGCCAGACACCCTGACCAGAAGATTATGGGCAGAGATACTGGACTCTAAGGGTTACTTACAAGTGGGAGAGCAATATTCAGGTCCATCAACACCTGAAAGACCAACGAGTGCTACTGGACCCAAATCTTGCTCTTCCGCTATAAATTAACACGGCCCCTCACAGATTTAACCTAGCCTACTTCACAGCATTGTTATGATATGAAGATAAAATGGAGAGGAGAATTCTGAGAGCCACACTGAGTTGCTTGGAGGAAGGGTGAGAGCCAAGCTACAAGTGCTGCAGTTCACACGAAGCACACTTGATTGGCACTGCAAGCTTATTTGGAGATTCCTTCCCATAGTAACAGCAGTGGTGGCTCTTTCCCTGTCCCCGCCTCCTCTGAGTGCTCCTTCTCATAGCTGCTGTGGCCATGGAGAAGCTTCAGCCACCCTTTATATGCCTGTGTGGCCTGGTGGGGGGTGATTGTGGTGACAGCAGGTGCACAGTAGCTTTGGATGAGTACTTGGCCATCTGCCACCCACTGCAATACCTGCAAATTATGTCCCAAGACTTCCGCTATGCTCTAGTGGCAGCTTGTTGCCTCCTTGGTTTCCTGTGGTACATTTTCCCAGTGATTTTGATGACCAATCTGTCCTTCTGTGGTCCCGATGTCATTGACCACTTTTTGTGTGATCTGGACCTCTTCTCTCCCTGGCCTGCCCCGCCCCCCCCACTAGGAGTTATCCCCAAAGTCTGTGAGGTTTTTATGAATGCTGTGGTTTTAGGCAATGTCTTCTTTGTCATGCTATCCTATAGCATTGTAACTCTGACCCTACTGAAAGCTTCTTTCCAAGGCAGCCGTAGGAAGGCCTTCTCCACCATATCATTCCACCTCGTGGTGGTGACACTTTTCTATGGATCTGTGGCAGCAATGTACTTAACTCCAGCTGGAGAAAATCAGTCAGCCCTGACTAAAGTTTTCTACACAGTCATTACATCCTTTCTCAGTCCCCTGATCTATTGTCTGAGAAATGATCAAGTGAAGGAGGCACTCCACAGAGTGCTAAACAGGCAGAGTAAAAGTGTCTTCCTGGCGTGTTTTCTGGCATCATGGTGCCACGATGCCGCTCTTGCGGTGTGATGACATCAGAAAACGCACCGGGAAGATGCCATCATTCTGCCTGCTTAGCACTGTACCAGTAAGTGTGGCTTTGGCCACAGTTAATGTATTCACGGGTGGTCAAGAGAGGCCTCCGTCTCTCACCTTTATTCTCTATTGCCCAATCAGGATGCAAAAAATTTCCATAGGGGGATCAGGGAAAAGTTCCGCTGTAGCTGGAAACCAACTGCCCCTACAAAAAAGTTTTCTTCTCACTTTCAAAAGGCGAATAAAAATTAAAACAAAAACAAAAAAATGAGTTTGAGTAAAAAAAACCCAAAAACCAGATAAGTATGATTTAAGGGATAAAAAGTAATTGTTTGCACTTTTATATGGCAACTTCAATTATTTGTTTGCTCCATGAAATGCAATAAACATAGTTAGATGAAAAAATCAAATATTGTTGATGTTTATGGTTGTAGACGAGCTTGTGTGTGTGTGTGTGTGTGTGTGTGTGTGTGTGTGTGTGTGTGTGTGTGTTAGATGCTTTGGTTGAATGCCTCTTGGCATTCTTTAGTCCAGTTTAATTGGGTTTCGTTCCTTGAGGCCCCCTCCTTTTTCTTTTCAACAGATCAGTTAAAGGTAAGCAGATTTCAGCAACATTCTTTATGAATGGTCTGTAGAAGTTAACAAAGCCCAGGAAGGATTGCAATTGCCTTCTAGTTTTAGCGGGATCCCATCCCACCCTAGTTCGTATTTTAGTCGGATCCACTTTTAGCCCATGCCCAAACACGCGGTAGTCCAAGAAGTCCAATTCCTCTTTGCGAAATTCACATTTAGACAGTTTTACTGGTAAGTGATTGTCTTTTAAGGCTTTAAGCACTTCTCTAACCAGTGTCGCATGTGACTCATAATCTTGTGAATAAATCAACACATCATCAAGACAAACCACCACACCACAAACAGGGAAATAACTGTCCCTTGTACTCTTTCAGCATGGAAAGCAACTGGAGGGGGGGGCCGCAGCAGCATTCCCAAGTCGCAAGGGCTCTGCTTTATTTTTTAGAACAGCCCCTCCCAGCAGCTGCTGTGTGGATGCAGGGAACCGAGCTCTTTAAAAAAAAATAGGAAATGTCTCGTTTGGTTTCCAGACACTATAATCTGAGATGTAGAAAGATGTGCTAGATAAATTAAGGGATTCGATGTGGCACAATCTCCCATAGGATTCATGGATTGTTTTCTCATGCTTCGGCCACATTAAAACCGCAACTCATTTGCATGGGGACAACCTTGCAAACATTGAATTATTATATTTCATGTTAATGTAAATTATTTTATAACCCTACCCACCCACCCCATTAAATTTTATGTTTTATCTGGTTGTCATATCCACAGGGAAAGAGATCATCTCAAAAAACATCCCAAAAATGGGGTTAATGGAAAAATTAACAAAGGTGCCATCTCCACAAAGGAATACAACTGATTGAGTGATAGGTAGTGTGGTGTAGTGGTCAAAGTGTTGGACTAAGAGAGAGGAGACTGACAGTGAAATCTTAAATAGTTACTCAAATCTAAACCCATTGAAAGCAATGAGGTTAAAACCGAGAGTTAGCATCAAGTTCCTACCCTGTATTGATATTCAGCGGAGGGCCTTGGATTAGCTCCCTCCTCTTGGCCCAATTTTCCTTACAGGGTTGTGGTGACAATAAAATGGAAAGATAAAACTTGTATGCCAATCCAAGCTTCTTTGGGGAAGGGTGGCTACAAACTGGGCAGATGGATGAAAAACACCTTGTTCACTTATCTTTGGTCATTTGGAATTCATGGGAAAGAAGGGGATGGCGAAACTTTTCTGAGGTGAAACCACTTTACACTTTTTCACACTGAAATTCTTGTTCTCTCCTACCGGACAGGCTAAAGATGATTATTTAATACTCAGAGCTATTCAGGTAAACTCCTTCAGGTCAAATTTGGCACTGTACCAAAATAACAATTGACAAGGCTCTTCCATGGCCATTTGTGATTTAAATATTCTATCATCTCAGCTCTTTCCCTCCAAAGGGAACCTGTGCAGGTTGGGATGACGGCTGCTTTTAAGGCATGGCAAACACCTGCTCTCTTCTAGGCATGTAGCCCTTTCAAAATAAGAAGAAAGTAACAGAAGACAGCCCTTTCTTCCGCATCAATGACTCAGCTTACCAAGAACTTTTTCTTATTTATCATATATTTTCCTTTGAAGGACGTTTGCACCCTATCACTAACATTAAAACACGCTTCTTTTCTGCTGTGCTTCTTTTCTAAAAATGAACTCCTCCACCTTGTGTGGTTACTCCTCCCCTCACAGAAACTGGAAGGGGCAGGGACAAGCTATTTGGTGTCAGACCTATGTTCAATGTCACTTCCAGCTGAAAACTGGAAGAGGTTGCATCACATCAGGGCAATATTCCTAGAGTGTCAAATTTCCAGTTCTAGTTTTGTGTCAGAAGTGACTTTGTGCATTGACCAAATACCAAATCACCCCTCCATTTCTCCCCACAAGGCTTTCGAGGAGTGGGAAGGAATGGAGGAGCAGGCCAGGAGGTTACTCACTATTGCAGGAGACCTGCCCTCCTTGCCTTCTCTAATCCAATAGCCCTTTCCCTCCAAAGTGAATCTGTGCAGGTTGAGATGACAGCTGCTTTTAAGGTGTGGCAACTTGTTGCTTCCATTCATGATTGTCTCGGTTGGGGTTTACAGCTAGGGACCAGGGGGCTGGGCTTACAGCCAGCTGCTTGGGAGAGATTCTGAGGCTACTCCTCATCGTTATTAGTAAGCAACTGGTGTCAGGCGAGGAGTCATGCGCTTTGCTATCTCTCCTGCAGGCTTGTTCTTTGCCTTCCTCTTCAGTGCTCTAAGGGTGTGGGTGAAGCTGGAGGGCAAGGAACGACCAACTGAAGTTCAGCTGTTCCCTCAGGGCCAGAGGGCTTCGGTGGCTCTGCTTCAACTGCGGGCCGGGGGTGCTGATGAGCTTGTGGCTTGCCCGTTTGTTTGCTAGTTCAGGGCTAGCTACCCAGGGCTCCCCTTCCCCTGGTTCAGGGCTAGCTACCCAGGGCTAACCTTCTCCTGTGGAGTCCTCTTCTCCCAAGGAGCCCTAAATGCTGCTGTGCCCTGACTGGCCCATGACAAATAGTTTTTCAGACTTGGTTTTAATCTGTATATTTTTAACTCATTAGTCTCCATGGTGGCTTCATGAGGAAAGAAAGATGCGGTCATAAACTTGTTAGTAAATAAATAATAAAATGCTTTTTATCACTACAGTGTTTTAAGAGGCTTACTGCAGTTCAAAATTCAATTCAAAATATGAACAGGCCTCTCTGACTTGTTATACACATCCATTGTTATGCTTAAGGGCTGGTTGTGAGGAACAAGACCTGTTGACCTGATGAAATTATCCTATGACATAATTCTCTTAGCGTCTTTCCAACAACTCACTGGCAAAGGCGCAGGTGCAGGCGCAGTCCCAGCAAGCTGTTGGGCCTCAGAAGGGCCCAGGGGAGTAGACCTGGCTTCCACATGACCAAAGGCCAGGTCTCCTCACCATGGCTTTGTATAGTGGATGGCTCCACCCTTCCCAGCCCTGATTGGCTCAGGCCAGCATGGGGAGTGCCTGGCTTTCCTGCACTCCGCCACCCAAGGCTTCCCCTCAAGACTCGATCTGCCGTGGGGGACACAGGAGTGGGGAGGGCAGCTTGTCTGCTTTCTCCCTACCCCTACCCACCCCCAATTTCCAAACCTAGATCTGCTGCAAGGAGAGGGGGTGTGGGTGAGGGTAAAGCGGATTGCATGCCAGACCTGGAGAACCCAGGTCTACTTGCTGTGGCTTTGTAAGGTGAGTTGACCTGGCCTCCAGACCCACAGAGCCCAGGTCAATCTGCTATAGATTTGCAGGACCAAGCATAGATCTTCCACCCCCACCCTGCCACCCCCGCCCCTCCCTACCTGGCCAGCAAAGGGCACGCACCTTCCAGGCCTGTTTTGGCCTGGATGGGGGCCCCTTTGAAGCATGGGAGCATTCCTGTGTTCTGCCGGGGCCCACAACGGGCCCAATCCATGCCAAAATGGGCCTGATCCATGCCAGAATGGGCACAGATCGGGCCCATTTTGGCACAGATTGGGCCCGTTGTGGGTCATGGCGGAGCACAGGAATGCTCCTACACTCCACAGGGGCCTAAAAACCGGCCCAATCCATGTTGAAACAGACCCAGTCCATGCCAAAATGAGTGCGGATTGGGCCCGATGTGGGCCTCTATGCAGTGTGGGAGCATTCCTGTGCTCCACCAGGGCCCACAACGGGCCCGATCCATATCCAAAGAGGCTGCGTGGTGATGTCACTGAGCACACACACGCACCCCTGCCCCTCTCCAGGTAAAATCCAGGGCCCAATCTCCTGCTGGGGGGAGATCAAGGGGGCCTGGCAACCCTAGCCAGGCCAATTGGAGTGGGAGGAAGCAAGGGAATGCCGCTCAGTGGGCACACTCTCTGATGATGTAGCATGCTCCTGTGCACCACAGTACAGTGATTTCAGCCCCCCCCCCTCCCGGCAGCACTCCTGGGCTCTGCATTGCCCAAATAAGGCCTGGGATTGGGCCCACCTACCAAACCCTCTGCAGCCCGATTGGGGTAAGGAGTTGGTAGGACATACAGCCCCACCTCCCAAGCCTTTCCCAACATGATCGGCTGGCACTGGGGAGGGAGCAATGCCAGGCCCAGCAGCCACCCTGTCCTCCCCCAACCCAGATTGGGGTGTGCCAGAGGGGACAATGCCAGGCCCGCCTACCGTGCCCTCCCTTCACCAGATCATGGTGTGGTGGAGGCGGCAATGCATGGCCTGCCAGCCCTGCCCTTTCTAGAGCCTGTTGTATTTTTTCCCCACAACAGGCTTTGTTGCTAGTCATCCAGAACTTCTTAAGACTTCTTACAGAGATATGAGGCAGACAAAAGTTTTCCACACAGAAGTTTGCTTTTGTTCAATGTGGCTGGTCAGGGTAAATTAACATTCTCATTCTAGGAATCAAAGCACCAGATTAGCAATCAGGGTGCCCTTTGATCACCCTCTTGCTATTGTGATGAAGGGAAGAAATGGACTACGTTGGAATCCCCCAGAGGAACCTTTTCTGCTTCTGGAAAGATCTGGGGCATCTGGGAAAATGTGTTCTATCTCTGCCCTGTAGTTATCAAAATCACTATGATCAGACTCTGCTTCGCACACACAGCCTGATGTCAACTGCAAAATTAATGATAAAAAACTCTCAAACAGCACGGACCGTGAAAGGTCAAAGCACAGAGATCGGGGAGGTTACCTTGAGAAAGGCAGAGCTCTGCCTGTCTGAATCTTGAAATTATAGCTTAGATGGAAACATAGGCAGGAATAGTATTCTTTGAAAAGAACTTGATTTTCAGTAACCTCTCTTAATAGCCACTGGCTGGCATGCAGGAGGTCAGCAAGAACTGGAGAAGAAAACTGCAAACATGGAAATGGCTTTTGGTAATGCTATTCTTCCACTTGCTCAATCCTCACACTTTCAGCAAAAAGTTGAGTTCTGCGTGCAGTCAAGAGGAATGTGAGTCACATATAACGAATTATAGTATCGTCATCGCAGGATCCTGGTCATCTGGAGTTGTAGAAATACTCAACTTTACAAAGCTGGAAAACTCTGTGAAAAGTTTTTGGTAAGAGCTCCTTCATTGATTAATCCATCTGCAATATTTCTTAGAAGAATTCTAATCTCTAGTAAAGAATTCTGGTTAAAAAGACTATGAGCTATTGTCAACAAAGAAGGCATCTTCAGAGAAGCCTTTCCACACAGGTCCAAAAAACTGGGGATGCATTTAGTTTACCTGGGGGCAGAAAACTTTAATTTGAATTCTTACAACACATCACAGTTTGGAGTTGTTCTGAGACAAACAAAGCCCTCTCTTTCTGGTTGAGATAATTGCATTTTATGTACATGTGGCTAGTTATCATAGTTCTCAGTCCTGGTAGGGAATTCAGAACTAAACCATTTCCAAGACACTGAAAGCAATAAAGCCTTTTTTAAAGGCGTATTTTCATGGAGATTTTAAAAAGTGTGGATGGGAAGACTATATAATATAGCAAACTTATATGCCATCAGCTTTATCATGTAGGTTTTATACACAGACCTGCAAATTTCTATCATTCTAAGGAGAAAACATTAATATAAAGAAGCCATGATGGTTCTACAGTTACAGCTAAAACTTTGATAACCAACTTGGGCACAAGACTTTTCTTGATAGCTAATTTATACATTTAGGCATCGTGGAAGAATAAAAGGAAAAATAAATCATATATGAATCTAAACTCCTATGGATTCTCCAGATATTTCAGGGTTTCCTCTGCACAAACAGTTAAACAAATTGAGCAGTTTAACTGGTTCTACAGTTCTACATGATGGTTCTACAGTTACAGCTAAAACTTTCCATGGTCATAGATCCAGAGGGGTTAGCTGTGTTAGTCTGTAGTAGCAAAATCAAAAAGAGTCCAGTAGCACCTTTAAGACTAACCAATTTTATTGTAGCATAAGCTTTCGAGAATCAAGTTCTCTTCGGGCCAAGCGACACATGACGAATGACACGTGAACAGCAAGTGTATTTCTCCCTGTTCACTTGCCCTCCACTCAATCCACTTATCGTTCAAGTGTCATTCGTCATGTGTAGCTTGGCCCTTCGTCAGATGCATGATACAAACTGGTCAAATACAGAAGAGGAGGGGAGATAGGGGAGAGAAGGAGACATATATCAGAAGGGGACAGGATGCAATTAGCGGGGAGGCAACCAAAACATTCCTTTGCTAGTAAATGTAAACATCTCCTTTTGGTGTGGAGTCCACCCAGGGCTTCTGACCAATCTACCAGGACATTCCACCAAAGACTTAAAGGTCGCTGTGGTTCAACAGAAACCTTTCAAAAACAAAATCCAACGGGAGGCTGCTGAATTGGAATTCATATGCAAATTTGACTCTGTCAAGCTGGGACTGAATAGAGACTATGAATGGTTATCACATTATCACAGGTAACAGATTTCCTTTACAGCGGCGTGGTCTGGGGGAGCCCAGTGACGCCTGGTGTGGGCTTTCGGGGACCACAGTTCTCTTTGTCAGATGCATCTGGCAGGGAGAGCTGTGGTTATCGAAGGCTTATACTACATAGGAATTGGATGCTTTTACTGCTGCAAACTAACACAGCAAACTGACTCCACACCAAAAGGAGATGTTTACATTTACTAGCAAAGGAATGTTTTGGTTGCCTCCCCGCTAATTGCATCCTGTCCCCTTCTGATATATGTCTCCTTCTCTCCCCTCTCTCCCCTCCTCTTCTGTATTTGACCAGTTTGTATCATGCATCTGACGAAGAGAACTTGATTCTCGAAAGCTTATGCTACAAAAAAATTGGTTAGTCTTAAAGGTGCTACTGGACTCTTTTTGATTTAGCTAAAACTTTGATAACCAACTCAGGCACAAGGCTTTCCTTGATAGCCAAGTCATACATTTAGGCATCGTGGAAGACTAAAAGGAAAAATAAATCATATATGAATCTAAACTCCTATGGATTCTCCAGATATTTCAGGGTTTCCTCTGCACAAACAGTTAAACTAATTGAGCAGTTTAACTGGTTCTACAGTTCTACATGATGGTTCTACAGTTACAGCTAAAACTTTCCATGGTCATAGATCCAGAGGGGTTAGCTGTGTTAGTCTGTAGTAGCAAAATCAAAAAGAGTCCAGTAGCACCTTTAATACATTTAGGCATCGTGGAAGACTAAAAGGAAAAATAAATCATATATGAATCTAAACTCCTATGAATTCTCCAGATATTTCAGGGTTTCCTCTGCACAGTTAAATAAATTGAGCAGCTCAATTGTCCATTCGACAGCTCTGAAGATGAAATATCTTGCCTCCATTCTAGAAAATGTTTTTCAAGTTTTCTTAGAATTCTTAAATCATTCCATAGTTTTAAGTTGCTGTAAGGCAGAGAAGTCCCTCTCTTGTTGAGAGAAATCATTGTGTTTGTTTAAGAAGATGTGCAAATATCTTGGTTCGCTGCCCTGCAACCCATGTCTGTAGAGAGCAGGAAAAGCCTTCCCATTTCTGCCAAAGCCTTCCTTCCCCTGCCCTGCAGAGTTACCAAAACATGCCCTGTATCCAGCCTGTTCTTTAACGTATCTAGGCAATTCACACCGAAATGAGGATTTCCCGATGGTGTGAAAATTTGGAGCTGGAGAGGGATTCTCTGTCTATGATGGCAACCTATTTGAACATGTAAGCATGGGATATTAGTGCCCATGATAAGGGCACCCTGCTTAACATCCGAGGTGGAGTAGCTGCGTAAGATATTCTTACAAGTTACCAGGAAGCATCTTTGTGCCTTATGATTAGAGATTGCCTGCAGTGTAGACTTTACATTTGACTGTAGTTTCAAATAAGGGTCTCAACTGCTGATGCTAAAAGTGGGTGGTAACAACACACTTGTTTCCCTGTAACACATGGAAATCTCTTTTCAGGAGAATCCATAAATACTTCCAGCACTACCTGTCCTTTTTTTTTGCCCTAAATGAGATCGACCAGAATAACCATCTCTTGCCCAATGTCTCATTGAAACCTTGGTTGATGGACAATGAGCTCAACGCAAAAACAAGTAGTTGGAACACTATAAGAATCCTGTACTTTCTGTCACGGAATCCCTCCAATTACAACTACTGCAACAAGAAGGACATTTCGGCAGTTATAGGTGGAGTTGACTCTAAAAACTCAATGCAAATGGCCAACATATTAACAGAATACAAGATACCACAAGTATTTATTTATTTAGTCACTTGCTTACTTACTTGCTTACTTACTTACTTACTTGTTAGACTTTTAGTCCATTCACCCTGCAAGCAGGCTTTGCACAGCGGCGGTGCTCCTCACAGCGGAGTCCTGCTCCAGGTCTGAGGAGATCAATGCTCCAGGGGCCGAGCAGGGCAGCGGTGCTCCACGCTCCTCGGGCCGGGGGAAAGGCAGCACGAGCGGAGCAGCCCCTGGAGCTGTGGTGCGCCACTAGCCAATCCAAACCCCCATTGCCAACCTCCCTGCCTTTCCTCTCCACACCCCACCTGGCTCTGACCGCTCCCCATAAACCCATTGCCACTCTCACTGCCTTTCTCCTCCACACCCCACCTGTCTCTCAGTCCTGCTCAAAAAATGATTACCTCCCTCCCTGCCTTTCCTCTCCACACACCAACTGCCTCCAACCCCTCCCCAAACCCCCATTGCCTCCCTCCCTGCCTTCCCCCTCCTCACCCCACCTTTCTTTTTTTTAAAAAAAATTATTGGATTAGAAATCAAATTATTATTCATTACAATCAATTCCCTTTGAATATTCCAGTTCTAACCCCCTCCCTTTCCCCCCCTTTTGTTGACTTCCAACAGTTTTCCAACCCCTTGTCTAATTTTCCCCTTACTCATTTCAAACTTACTTTATTCTATTAAACATACACTTTCATTCTCTTCTAAGCTTATCTATTATAACACAGTGCTATCTCTATTCCCTTCCCCATTTAACTTATCAAACTAAGTATTACATTTCTAACATATATTCTTTAATAATGTAACATTTTATCTGATTTTCATTCTCTATTCTCTAACTTAATCATTCTAGTCTCATCAATATGGGACAATCAATTTGTCCCCTATTATGCATAACTCTAAGTACTTCTATACACATTGTATACCTTCAATATAAGTCAATCAATTTAACTTATACTCTATATGTTACTATTTACTTCCTTCCACCTTTCTTATATTCATTCTATTTTGATTATATAATTATATAGTTATATAGTTTACCTATTATACAATTATCTGCCAGAAACATACTTAGTTACTTATATCCTTATAATTCTTAAAATAACACTCTATTATTTAATACTGTGTATAATAATCTAATAAAACCATTGCTTAGAACTTCTTATTTAACTTCCCTCCCCCCGGTAAAGTCACTTCTCTCTTCTTTTATTGTATTTCAGTAATTTTCAAACTGCCACAGTTCTCCTCCCACCTCCCATTTTTTCACCAAATACTGCTTCAGCTTCTCCCAATCCATATTAAACTGTCCTGGATCGAGATCTCTCAGTTTCCTTGTCATTTTATCCATTTCCGCCATGTACAGCAATTTATAAATCCAGTCCTCCATAGTTGGCACTTCTTGTACTTTCCCCTTTTGTGCATACAAAAGTCTAGCCGCTGCTGTCATGTAAAATAACAATGTCCTATATTGTGCTGGAATAAGTTCCATTCCCAAGTTCAGTAGCAGCAGTTCTGGGTTCTTATTAATTTGAAATTGTAAAATCTCACTTATTACTTCTATTATTTCCCCCAGTACTGCCTAGCAACCTCACAAGTCCACCACATGTGATACAAAGACCCTTCATGCTTTTTACATTTCCAGCATTTATTAGACATGTTAGAATTCCCTAGCGCAATTTTCTTTGGTGTCAAATACCAACGGTAGATCATTTTATAAACATTTTCCTTAATATTAGCGCATGTCGTAATCTTCATCGTATTTTTCCACAAGTGCTCCCACGCCCCCATTGTTATCTCCTTGTTAAAGTTTATTGCCCACTTCACCATTTGAACCTTGACTATCTCATCTTCTGTTAACCATTTTAACAACACTTTGTAATTCTTAGAGATTTCCTTTTTATCCTCTCGCAGAATTACCTCCTCTAGTTCAGAGCTCTCGATTCTTATCCCTCCCTTCCCACAGTCCGAGTTATAAAGATCTCTAATCTGTCTATATTGAAACCAATCATAACTTGGAGACAACTCATCTTGCGTTTTAATTCTTAATTTGGAAGATTCTATCCTTGTTATCTCCTTATACGTTAAGCATTGTTGTTCATTATCGACAGTTCTCAGATCTATTATTTCGTATGGAACCACCCAGGAAGGGATTCCATCCTGTAGGTAATTTCTATACTTCTTCCAGATTGTAAAGAGGCTTCTCCGAATGTAATGGTGTAGAAACATAGAGTCTGCTTTTACTTTGTCATACCACAAGTATGCGTGCCATCCGAATATTTTTTTGTATCCCTCTAAGGCCAGTAGTTTGCGGTTTTTCAGCGTCATCCAATCTTTCAACCACACCAGACATATTGCGTCATGATAAAGTCTTAAGTTGGGCAGCTGCATTCCCCCTCTCTCTTTTGAGTCCTGCAATACTTTCATTTTCACTCGAGGCTTCTTGCCTGCCCATACAAAGTCCGATATTTTCCTCTGCCATTTTTCAAATTGCTTAGAATCCCGGATAATTGGTATTGTTTGTAGCAGAAACATCACTCTCAGCAACACATTCATTTTAACTACTGCAATTCTTCCCAACCATGACAAATTCAATCTATTCCATTTAATCAAGTCTTGCTCTATCTGTGTCCACAATTTCTCATAGTTATTCTTAAACAGATCTATATTCTTTGCAGTCAGTTCAATTCCCAGATATTTCACCTTATTTGTTACTTCACAATCTGCTATTTCCGTTAATTGCTGTTGTTTTTGTTTAGTCATATTTTTACATAATATCTTTGACTTCTTTTTATTTACATAAAATCCTGCCAAATCTCCAAATTCCTTAATTTTCTCTATTACCTTTGGCATGTTCTCAATTGGATCCTCTACAATTAACATTATATCATCCGCAAATGCTCTGACCTTGTAGGAAAAGTCTTTTATTTTTATTCCACGGATTGCATCGTCTTCTCGAATCTGTATCATCAATATTTCCAGAACCAAAATAAACAACAATGGGGACAACGGGCAACCTTGTCTTGTACCTTTACCTATGCTCAATTTCTTAGTCACCTCGTCATTCACCACAATTGCTGCACTCTGGTCTTTATAAATTTCTTTCACTGCTCTTATGAATCTTTCCCCCATTTGTAGCTGTTCCATGGTGGCAAACATAAAGTCCCAGTTCAAATTGTCAAATGCTTTTTCAGCGTCTACGAAGAATAAACCAACCTCCTTATCGCATCGTTTGTCATAATATTCAATAGCATTTATCACTGTCCTTAAATTGTCTTTAATTTGTCTATTTGGTAAAAAAACAGCTTGTTCCTCTGCAATAACTTTGGACAACCATCCTTTTACTCTTTCCGCCAGTATCTTCACAAAAATTTTATAGTCATTGTTTAATAACGAAATAGGTCTATAATTTTTAACATTGGTCAAGTCCTGTCCCTCTTTAGGGATCAATGATATGTTGGCCTCGCCCCAAGTATCTGGAGTCCTTTGATCCTTCAATACTCCATTGATCACTTCCCTTAAAAATGGCACCAGTTCGTTGGCCATTACCTTGTAAAATTTAGCTGTAAGTCCATCTGGGCCTGGCGCCTTTCCCAAATTTGTTGACTGTATTGCATTCCTTAACTCTTCTTCCGTTACTTCACTGTTCAGTTTATTCCTCCATCTTTCCGAAATTACTGGGAGCTTCATTTTACCCAAATAACTCGCTATTGAGTCTTTGTTCACTTCTTTTTTATTATATAACTTTGCATAAAATTTATAAAAGGCTCTGCTAATAGCGGTCTGTTCCAGGCAAACTTTATTGTCATCACATATTTTATTTATTGTCCGCTTCTCCTTTCTCTTCTTTAATTGCCACGCCAAATATTTCCCAGGTTTATTTGCCCCTTCAAACAACTTTTGATTCATTCTCTTAAGATTCCATTCCAATTCCTTATTGTTCATTGCCGTCAACTGCTCTTGAAGGATTTTAATGTCCTGATATATCTTCTTTTTCCCTGGTCTTTTCTTTAATTGTATCTCCTTGGCTTTTATTTTTTCCATAATCTCCTGTCTCTTCTCTTTTCTTCCTGGCTCTTCCATTTAGATCCATTAGAATGCCTCTAATTACTGCCTTATAAGTGTCCCATACCTTGTTGGCTGGTACTTCTCTGTTCATATTGTACTGTATGAAGAATTTAGTCTCCCTTCTCAGCGTCTCCATGTTTTCTCCCTCTTGTAACAAATCCTCATTTATTCTCCATCCTCTCCTTTTAGTTCTTTTCCCGAACTTCCACATAATTGGATTATGATCTGAGCCTACCATAGGCATTATTTCCACCTCCTTAGTCCAAAGCACTAAGTCCTTTGAGGCCCAGATCATATCAATTCGTGACAACGTTGAATGTCTCGCCGAGAAAAACGTGTATTGTCTGCTTTTAGGATTCTGTCTTCTCCAAACATCTTCTAAAGTTTCCTGTTGCATTAATGCAAAAAAAGTCTTTGGGAGTAGTCCCCTTTTCTTTTGCACTGTTGCTGATTTCTTGTCCTGCTCCAAATTAGTAACTCCATTGAAGTCTCCTGCAAGAATTATCTGGTCATAAGAAAGTTCGTCTAATTGCTTCCTCAAATCCTCAAAGAAGCTTTCTTTTGCTCCATTAGGTGCATAAATTCCAATCTCCACTGCTAAAAATCTGGCTTCCACATCTCTCACCACTAATTTTGGCTGTAGCTCCTCTTTTATATACAATGCCACTCCCCTTTTTTTCTTTTTAGAGGCCGCTACAAAGTCATTACCCAATTTATTCAATTTAAGATATTTTACATCCTGCTTTCTAATATGGGTCTCTTGTAAACACACAATATCACATTTTTGTTTCAATAGCCAGTGGAAAATGTTTTTTCTCTTGTTAGGTGAATTAAGTCCATTTCCATTCCAAGATAAAACTTTACACTCCAATATTCATAGCCTTGTTGTTGGTAAGTCGTTTTCATTGTCCCTAATGAACTTTTCCATTTCTAATTCAGATCTGATGCGCTTTTTCACTCCCCCAAATTCAAAGGACATTCCTTCAGGCAATTCCCATCTGTACCTTATTTTCATGTCCTTCAGAATCTGGACTAGAGCTTTGTATTTTTTCTGGTCTAGCAGCACCGATCTCATGATGATAACCGTCTTGCCATCGACCTCCAATGGATCTTGAAATTGCTTACTCACAATCATTTCTCTTGTATTTCTGGTCGTAAACTGCACAATCACGTCTCTTGGTAGTTTCCTCTGGGTCGCGAATCTTGAATTTATTCTGTACACCACATCTAGGATAGCCACAATTTCCTCTTCCCCCTTCCCCAGGTATTCAGCTAACACCTCAGTGGTCTGTTCTTGGGCCGTCTTTCCTTCCACTTCCGGCAAGCCACGAAACCTCAGCTGCTTCTCCATATGTTTGCTCTCTGCAACTGCCATTCTTCCCCTCATCACCCTCATCTCCGTTCGTTGTGTGTCTGCTAGGGTCTCCACCGCATTTTCCACTACATTGACTCTTTGCTGTGTCGCTTGCAGGTCATTTTGTATTGTTTCCATACCCTTCTTCACTTCTGCCAGTTCATTCTTAAGTGTCTCTTTAAACTCTTTCACCAGCTCAGGTATCATATCCTTAAGCTCCTTAATCCCTTCTGAAAGTTTTTTATCCAAGTTCTCTATCGCCGCTTGCCACTCTTTTTTCGACATCGTGGGGCTTGCTTTACCTCGCTCCCACGAGTCTGCTCGCTTCCTTAGCTCCGTGGCACTTGGCTTAGTGTCCTTTTAGTTTAAATGTCCCGGTCTTTTTCCAAAAAAAAAACCTTTTAAAGAGTCCAAAATGTTGGGCGTCTTTTCTCTATGGTTCCTCTATGGTTTTTGTAATCCAATATGGCTTACTTCCTCTTCCGCTGAAGCCGCAGCTCTTCCCCTTTCAAAAATGGCGATTCCCTTCTTCCTGTCATCCAGAAAGGGCCGCTTCTCTCCAGCAACTCTATCACTATTACGTACTTCCTGTTTCCCGACTTCCCACAGCAGTTCTCGCGATGGTTAAACTTTCTCACAGCCTGATATCTCCTTGTAACCACAGGTATGTAAAACAATAGTCCAATTTCTTTAATAACTCCGTTTAACTTAGTCCTTTTTTTAATATAGTTCTTGCCGGATCCTCCCCTCCTTGTAATCAATCTGTTGCAGTTTAAAAGTCTACTGTAATGCTTCGTTGCTTTAAGTAATCTGTACCGTTTCAAGAGATAGTGATCTTTACCTTCTCAAGCACTTTTCACGGGTTGTAATTGCTGTTTCAATCTCAGATTCCCATCAATTCTTCTTGTCCCTGTTGAAGCTTGGGCATGAAGGTCTTATGCCAATTGCATTGGCTCCAGGACTGCCGCAGAGATTTCAGCCGACCTGTCTTCGGGTGGGACCTCAAGGGACGGGAGGGAGTCCATTGCGCAGGACCCCCCTTCGCCCGAGATCAACGCGCCCTGAGGTTCTTGAGCGTTCTATGCCTGTTCTCCGCCTGAGAACAGTTGGCCGCGGGCTCTTTTTGCCCCGCCGGCCGTCAAAACAGCAGCCCGGACAGCTCAACACTTAGAGCTGCGTTAGACCTTCATGGATCCCAAACCGGAAGTCCACACCCCACCTTTTTCTCAGCCCTCTCCAAAAACCCATTGCCACCCTCCCTGCCTTCCCCTCCTCACCCCACCTGTCTCTCAGCCCTCCCCAAAACCCCGTTGCCACCCTACCTGCCATCCCTCCACAGACCCCTCCTGCTTATCACCTCTCCCCAGACCCCCCTGGCCCCCACCTGCCAGGTCTTCCTAACTACCACCACCCCACCAGCCGTCTCCAGCTCCAGTTTTTTTAGAGCCCGTTGTATTTATTTGTACAACGGGCTTTGTTTCTAGTACGTTATAACACCGGGGCCCTTCTTGGAACTCCAGGCACAAATATCTCCCCAGACCACATTCTTCCACAGTGGAATTTAGCTTGGTCCCAGATTTCCTAACAAGGTCTATGAACATGAATTGTTTCTGCAAAAATAATATTCTGATTACAATACTTGTTGAAGGATTAAATTCATTCCATCTCAGATTTAAGTCTTGGCTTGGAAAGTAGAGCGATGCATTTCCCAATGCCCAAACATAACCTTTTAACCCTTTTTACATTAGCTCACTTATGGCTCTTTCGATGCAGTGCTGAGTGATCGAGTTCAGTTCCCGTCTTTGTACCAGATGTTTCCCAATGAAAATATTCAGTTTCTTGGGATCGTTCAGCTGCTCAAGCATTTTGGATGGACGTGGATTGGCCTCCTCACGTCCGATGATGAGAGTGGAGAATCGTTTCTGCAGACCCTGAGACCCAGGCTCCTCCAGAACAACATTTGTCTCGCTTTCACACAAATGATGCCAATTTTATACAATAAAGAAAAAAATACTATCAACACAGTCATGGAAGGCTTGTTATCTTCTCTCGTATTGAAGGAAGGGAATGTCATTCTTGTCCATGGGGATTTTATGTCTATGCCAGCATTACAAACATTTCTATTTACGTACGAACGTCATTACTTCGATCCAATGGAGCGGGTATGGATCATAACTGCTAAGCTGGCTTCCACAGTTCTGTTTCGTAGGGACGTATTCATAGCAAAATCCCTCAACGGGACTTTGTCTTTCCATCAGCACACAAACGTGGGTCCAGGATTTGAGGATTTCCTCGACAACATCAATCCCCTTCATTTTCCTATGGTCTTCGATTTCTGGTCAGTGATATTTAACTGTAATTTCCCCAACTTACCACAACGCTGGCCAAGCCTTCCCCTCTGCACTGGAAAGGAGAGATTAAGAAGCCTCCCTCCACGCATATTTGAAATGAGAATGTCTGGCCACAGTTACAGTGTCTATAATGCTGTTTACTCCTTAGCACATGCTCTCCAGGCCCTGCATTTGTCAACTTTCAACGGGAGAGCAAGGGGATTTGCAGAGAGGAGAAAACTTGAGAACATTCAGCCATGGCAGGTGAGTCTCAGCTCCTATCAATCACACCTCATCCTACTTTTGGGTTCAGAAAATAGCTTAAGGAAGGGGTTTTTCTAAAAGCAAGATGTATGCATTTTATGCATTTCTCTGAAATTAGTTTGTGTAGGCTCACACAATTCATTCTTCTTTTTGAGTTCAATCCATATTGAATCTGAACATCCAAAGATACTTGTTATCCAATTGTGGGGCCTGTGCTTGTCTCAAAGGAGGGTTTGGGATGGATAAGCAAAAAGTGCCAAAGAGAGTGTTGAAGCAGTTCTATCCCATGACAGCGAGTTTGCTTTGCGAGACCTTGTTCCTGAGAATGTTTGGAAGAGGCATGCTGAAACATACTTAAGTGGAATTCTGTGAGGAATCTTTTAGTTCCCTTCTGCTCTTTCGACAGGAATACATGCCCAATTTAATGAGCGTAGTTCATTGTACATGTATAAATGAAGAAAGAGATAATCATTCTTGAGGTAATTCCCTTCATAAAGTTCACTTAATTCCAGTTCAAAAGGGAATGAATTTGGGTAGGCAATATTTTTCTTCTCCAGCACCAAGAAGTGACAGAATCAGACAGGCCTTATTTTGACTGCTCAGTGGCTCTTCCAAGCTCATGTGCCTTCATGGTTTCAGTCTCTTCTATTGCTGCCCAAATCCATCCAGCTTCCGGCCACTCCTGTGGCCTAACAGGAGGGACAATGCTGTGTATGTTGAACAAGTATTTTGGGCAGTCATATGGGATCCAATATGAATCAGTATCATGGCTTTGGAGAAAGAGGTCTTGTACCTGCCAATTTTCCATTTGTTCCCTTCTGTTACCCAAACAGTTGGTCTCCTAATTAGCTGGGAGAATTAGCTTAAGGAGAAAAACAAGAGGAAGTAACTGGGAATCTCCACCAATGTTTGTGGGGAATATTACCTTAAGAGAACTGGCAAATAAATCATGTAGATGTTCAACTAGAGAGGTTTTTATTTAAAGGAAGTAAAAGGTAAGCAAATAAGCACAGAGTAAATGGCACTCATACAGAGCTAACTAAGAGGAAGTTATGGAGGAAAGGGAAAACAGCATTTTCAAGAAGGGCAATAGATACTATTCATGAAGATAAAAGCAGAGGAGCAGCAAAATAACCCAAAATTCAGGGGAGAAGTAGACCCAAATGAACCAACTGGTATCTGGGGAATCCAGATACAGGGTCTGGGGCTTGCTGACATTTATGGCCCCCAAATAATAACTTATTGGATGTCTCTCAAGGTAGAAAAAGCACTGAGAGTTTTAACAAGTTTATCAAAGGTGGACTCTGGGTGTAAAAAGGTGTTTGATAGCCATGTATCTACTGGATGGGAATAGCTCCCAGGTTTTGGGTTCTTAAGGTAAATGGGTGGTGTGGAGAAAGTGAGTCAGGTATGTTTGCAATGATAATTTTCCAGGCTTCTGCCTAGCTGGTATCCCCTTTGGGCCGTGCAGTGCCTTACATTTATCCTATAGGGGAAAGGTGTTTATGAGGAAAGGTGTATATGGGGAAAGGTATGAGGAGAGATCTGACTGCTAAAACTTAAAGGATCCCATCTCAGGACACAGCAAGTCCTGGAAAGACAACCTGTCCAATATCTTCCATCAAACGTAGTGAATGTCAGGGAAGGGTGAGAGGACAGTCTTGATGTGGCTGTCAAGGCTTGCCGCGGCTGCTGCTGGGCGTGGCACTGGGTGGTCTGCTCCTGACATCACAGGGGGGCCAGGGATTCTGCAGGACCCTGCTCTGTGGAAGGAGGGGTGGTATACCTCACCCTGACTCCGTCTCAAGCCACTTGCTGGCCTGCTCAACCTGGCCTGCTTACCCCCTGCATCTTCCACCATCTCTTCCTCCCAGGACTCTCCTTCAAGCCTCCACTCTCCTTCTTGCCTTTTCCTTGGCTCCACTCCAACTCTGCTCCATCACTCCTACTCAAACCCACCACCTCAGGGCTCTTCCCAGCCAGCTTTTATAGGGCTTCCTTCTACTGTCCCACCCCTCTTCCAGCCTGGTCTTGGGCTGCACCAAGCAGTTGCAGCTGGGGTAGCTGATCTGGCCCCACTGACCAGCACCAGCTGTGCCTTGTTCTCTGGCTGCCCAGCCTCCCTGCCTTGGCTGATTGCTGAAGGCATGTCCAGCTGCAGTCCCCTGGCTAGCAGCCCGGCCTCCCTGGCTGAGCTGATGGCTGAAGGTGGGTCCAGCTGCGGCTCCTTGGCTGGTTGCCCAGGGCTTCCTGCAGAGTGCCTCCAATAGCCCCACCTGGAGTGGCTTGGCTTTCGGCAACTCCTGGGCCAGGCTACCATTTTCTAGCTGGGGCGTGGCTTTGGGTTGTTGGGGCTGCTTCTCCTCCTCAGGTAAGGTCTTTGGGTGGGTGATTGCTGGGCCCCCAATCCCTCTGCCCTTGCCCCCTTCTGCCTTGCTTAGTCCCCTTTCCTTCCCCAGGGGAGTGGGAATCGCTGGACTCCCTCTGTCTCCCCCTGCCTCCTGAGGCCCTGGGCCTTTGCCCCTTGCCCCCGGCACAGGCAGGTTCTGGCACCATTTGCTCGTGGGAGGGGTTAACCTGCTGTTCCCCGGCTGCCCCCTCTGCTTGCCAGTCAGACTGGTTGACCTACTGTCTGCTGGCTGACCAGTTGACCTGCTGGCTGCTGGCTGCCCCCTCTGTTTGCCCATCAGCCCGGTTGACCTGCTGTTCCCTCTTGTCAAGTCTGGGGGCTGGGGCTCAGACCCCAGACAGTGGCGCAGTCTCAAACAGCGAGGGAACATCTCACACAAGATGCCACACTTGAGATGCACCTGGAGAGAGATTGCTAAAGAATTCCTCTGGGTAGAAAATACAAGAGAGTGGAGAATAGACTTTGCAATGCAGAGATCAGGATTCTGCCCATTCTAACCTCACATGGTCACTCAATGTGCCCCTTCTCTCCATGTATTTTTTCTCCCCGTTGGCCACCTTTTCCCTCCCATCTAGCTGCACTCTTTTCTAAGAAAGGTTCGCTTTAACAATAGCGCCGGGGATGAGATCTTCATTGACAGAAAAGGAGGACAACTCATTGGGTACGATATCATCAACACAATCACATTCCTCAATAGATCCGTACAGAATATTCGAGTTGGAAAGGTGGATCCCCGGGCTCCTGGAGGCCAAGAATTCACCATTAACAGAAGTGCGATTGTATGGAATCACAAATATAATCAGGTGGGACTTCTTTACACTGAATCTGAAATATTACAATCAGAGAACATTTCTTTAATTAGAGTCCCTTTTCAATACATTTCTCCCTGAAAAGACACCAAACTGCTTACAAGAATTAAACTACAATCTAAACACAATAGAACACACCCATCATGTAAATGAACAAAGAAGAATATTCAGCTGTATCTCTGGGTCCATCCTGAGTCCAATGGTTCAGCTTGTCCAAAACCAAAGGGTCTCGATTATTTAATTACTCATTGAGTAAATAAAGATTTCCTTTTGTCTGTCCTAATCTTTTGGTAATTGATTTGAAAGATGCCATAAAATTCCAGCTTAAGGGCAGAAAATTTGCTCTGTATTATCCATTTTCTCCACCAACTTCAAAGTTTCATAAAACCAAAAACGAGGCATACTTAATGAGGTCAGTGATCATCCATCTTTTCTTGTCTCATAAACTTCGTGGCCTTTACTCATGCAAAAAGGAAAAGAAAGGGGGAATCCCAATCACAGCTCCAAACGTTTCTCCACTGGATAAGTTGTTGAGGTTTTGGAGATTCCACAAGTCTTTAGGGATGTTCAAACAACCATCGAATCTCCCTTTCCCCTAAAAGATTTCTTCCCATTTTGGCTCTTTATTTCACCATGACGCCTTTCTAAGTCCACATTCTATGCAACTTGTCTTTTCAATTCAGTTTCTTCTAGTGGGAGAATTTCCCAAACCTCTTGGTTTGCTGCTTCATTCTTGGATGAGCAATTGGAAGTTTTGTGGTGAGCTAGACGGGAGAGCCCTGTCCAAACGACTTAAAATGCTGGATTTTATTCATGGTGCTACATATCTACTCTATAGTTTTAAGTGGCTCCTCATCAACTTTAGATAGGGTCACCGTAAACTTACCGTCGAATCACATAAGCAGACAGGTCTGCAGAGTGTACCCCACCCCACCTCCAAACTTTGCAATGTACAGTAAGAATCAGCAGCAAAAAGCATAAAGCCAGGTCCCTCCCCCAAGGACCTTTCATTTTAAATTTATACAGCGAGAGAGAGAAGCAGACAGGAGTTGAGTTGAGTTGAGTTGAGTTGAGTTGAGTTGAGTTGAGTTGAGTTGAGTTGAGTTGAGTTGAGTTTAACCCCCCTCGCAGCAAGTGGGCTCAGGGCGGGATACAACAACGGTAAAAATACATAGGATGAACAACATTCTCAGAAGCATAACTTTCAAAATTAAAATCAAAGGAATTCAAACATGCTAGGTGGCTAGGTGGCTAGAGGTAGTACAAAGCTGAAAAGAAGACCCTCCATGGCTAGGCAGTGCTTGTTAGAAGCAGAGAAATAGAGTATCTACTGTACCTTACTCTTAGTATCCTGTCAGTCCCAATGGACCCCTCTGCAGCTTTTGTTGACAATGATAATGGCATCCTTTTGGGTAGCCTTTTGAGGCTGTGACAGATGCTACTGGACCCACATCTTGCTCTTCTACAATAGACAAACACGGCTAGCCACCTGAAACTATTTCAAAGGACAGTGAGACAAGGAAAGCTAACACCTCTGTAAGGTTCTGCCAGATGGGTCTCAATGACTTCACTGCATGAGTCCAGAACTGCATGAGTTAAAGTTTTATTGATAATCCACTAGTTCAGCAGTGCATTACAGGGTCCTTGCCAGGATTGAAATTCTGTGCCAAGCCACAAACCTATATTGAAATCTAAGTGCACAAAGATAACACCTTTCCTCCCTTCTTGGAGTTCAATCTTCATTTTTTCCTGGTCCCCTTTGATCTCATTCAGTTTGTGGATGCTGCAAATTTGAAGAATGCCCAGAGATCAAGATATGCTTGCTCACACTGCACACTACAGCATGTTGCAATGGGGGGGGGAATAGGGGGTAATCAGTCACCCATAATCAACACCCATATCAGGACATTATTTGCATTACAAATAAGAAGTGATGTCACTGTGTCTGGTGATGCTCTAGCCTTCATCCCATAAACCATATTTTTTGAGTCAATGTTGGAGTGTTGCCCTTGTGCAAAGGTGTCACTTCTGAGTCACACTGAAAGAGATATCATGGTGTTTGAATGATGGTGAAAATGTACCCCCCTGTTCCTAACAATCCCCCACCGGTTTTCAGACAATTCTGGCTTACAGCTCTAATTCTACCCCATTTTACGTAGCTATATTAAGATCTTTACCATGGTTAACATAATGTAATTACAATATAGTATAATAATAATCTCTATGAATAAACGGGGGGGGGGGGGGGTCGAGTGTTGTTGGAAGTCAACAGAGAATAGGGGGAGGGGAGGTGTGGGGTCATACATTTAGAAAGGTTCAATTTGGATAAGTTGTATGTATTAACCAACTATTTTATATCACCTCATCCAATAAAATCTATTTACAAAAAAGAAAAAGAAAAACAGAAGTATTGGAGCCACTGGAAAGATGGATGCTCTAGGACTGAGAGAGGTTTCCTAGACATC
Source organism: Eublepharis macularius (assembly GCF_028583425.1). NCBI lineage: Eukaryota > Metazoa > Chordata > Lepidosauria > Squamata > Eublepharidae > Eublepharis > Eublepharis macularius. The sequence goes on along the minus strand of NC_072801.1, from coordinate 67,383,216 downwards.
TCTGATGGGTCTTCAGATTGAATTAACATGAGAAAATCATGAAGGACATGCGGGAAGGTTCTTGGTTGAGTATATGAGGCAAGGGGTTTAAACTTAAAATTGGAATTATGAAAGGGGGAAATGACCTCACAGGAAGGGGAAGTGGAGCAGGAACAGATTTTTGACTGTCATGTGGCAGCACAAGATGTTGAATCATCTAACAATTGAGCTGCCCACCCAAGTATTAGCCTAAAATCTCCATAAATTTGTGCCTGCTGTTAGGAGGTGCCAACTTCAACATGTGTCAAGCGCTGCCAACCTGGATCCAGGAAGATTGTTGAGGAGGGGAAAGAAATCTGTTGTTATAGCTGTTCTCGGTGCCCAGAAGGGAGCATTTCTGTGCAAATCGGTAAGGAAAGCAGGAATGATTATCTGAGAAAAAAGACAAGAGCTTAACATCAATGTCAGTTCTTATATTCATTCCTTATTTTGGTAAAAATTGTACAAATGGGTTCGTGAAAATCTCATTTCTTGAACTGGAGAAGAAAATAGGAGGCCCATGGGGCATACTTGACCTGACAAAGGGTTCCCCCCCCCCCAAATATACCAATTTCTACCTCTTCTTTCAGTCCAGATTGTATTTTCATACATGAACTATTGTGTGGGTAACTCAAGAATGAAGGAAACTAGCAATGGGTATTCTTGTATCATGTATTAAGGACTGCTTTCTCTACACACAAAGCAAATTCTAAGATCATATTACATTGATAAAGATTTTGTGTAAGATCAAGCTTACAGAATACCTTTGTCACTGTTATCTTCCTTGTTAATTTCAGATGCTGACCAATGTCAGAAGTGCCCAGAGGATCAGTATCCAAATGAAAAACGAGATCACTGCATTCCCCGAAGCATCGACTTCTTATCCTATGGAGAGCACTTGGGAGCAGCCTTGGCTTCCTTGGCCCTTTTATCTTCCTTGGCCACCGTCATGGTGATGGGGCTCTTTGTTCTGCACTGGGACACTCCCATCATCAAGGCCAACAACAGGAGCATCACCTGCACCCTCCTGGCCTCTCTGCTGCTCAGCTTCCTTTGCTCTTTCCTTTTCATTGGTCAGCCTGGGAAGGTCACCTGTCTTCTGCGGCAAACTGTGTTCGGCATCACCTTCTCCATCTCTGTTTCATGTGTACTGGCCAAAACCATCACTGTGGTTCTGGTTTTCATGGCCACCAAGCCAGGAAACAGCATCATGAAACAGGCAGGGAAGAGGCTGGCAACATCTGTTATAATTCTGCCTTCTCTCATTCAAACTGGCATCTGCACCATCTGGATAGCAACCTCTCCCCCATTCCCAGAGCTTGACATGCACTCCCAGATCAGCCAGATCACAGTGCAGTGCAACGAAGGCTCAGAGGTCATGTTCTACCTTGTCTTGGGCTACATGGGCTTTCTGGCCATCATCAGCTTCACTGTGGCTTTCTTTGCCCGGAAGTTGCCTGACAGTTTCAATGAAGCCAAGCTGATCTCCTTCAGCATGCTGCTCTTCTGTAGTGTTTGGGTTTCTTTTGTCCCATCCTATCTGAGCACCAAAGGGAAATCCATGGTGGCCGTGGAGGTCTTCTCCATCTTGGCCTCCAGTGCTGGCTTGTTGGGCTGCATCTTCTTCCCCAAATGCTACATTATGTTAATGAGGCCTCAGCTGAACACCAGGGAGCAACTGGTTAGGAAAAAAACCAGTTTTACTTAAGCTTTTCATCTCTTTTCATGTGGGGACATTTTTCTGTGGTAGCAGTAAACCGTAAATGGAAACTCGTCTTTTGCTTTGTGGAATTCCGGAGATGGAAACATACATGAAAAAATACTTTATTCTGGATCAATATAATGATGTTTTGGAATGTTCACACAATTCCAAGATTCTCAGGCATTCTGAACCCCTCTTCCCAACAGCTAATCTGTGTCATTTTTTTTTCTGTTTTGTGATCAGAATGAGCAGCTATCTTGTTTTTCTTTCTTTTTCTCTATTTCCCAGGCAGTGGCATGGGGGAAATGGTTCCTTGGCCATCCCAGGCACAGGGCCCAGAAGACATTCAGTTTTGTCTCATTCTTACTTCCTTCCCTCATTTGTTGGACCAGAGCTTGGTTTTTATCTGTCACTAAAATGGATGGGAGGGCCTTGTTCAGGGGCCCATAAAAGGGGACCTCTTGGTCCAGGTCACTTGATCTTGGGAAGTTCTACAGCAGACAGGCAGCACCAGCATGCCTTCAATATTGGTGCCATTTGATTTAAAAGGAGCCAGTCCAGTCAGCCATGAAGAAAAGTCCTCCGTGGACTATGTTAAGACAACTGCTGTCCTAGCTTGTTCCTTCTTGCTTGTGGAAGGAAACACAGACCATGAGAAGAAATGTTTTCAAACAGAGTTCTTGGTAGAAAGGGAAACGTTGTCAGTCAGTCACTGTAAGATTAGAAATATGAAATTAATACAGACAACATATCATGTGCTGTGATTTTCTTTTTGTGTCCTAATAACATCCTTTATCGTGTTTTTGCTCCTGTGGTCAAAAACATTTAAAATAACACAACTCACTTCACCGTTTTTGACAGCAATTGTGTTTTGGGCGATTCTTTAATGTGAAGTGAGTTGTCTTTTTTTTTTGTAAGCTACTGCTGGCATGCCCTTTGGTGTGCCCCCCTGCTGGGTAACCTAAAGCTGTTCAAGAAATAGTGTTTTCGACAGGAATTGTGTTTTTGTGATTCTTTAATGTGAAGTGAGTTGTGTTATTTTTGTGTAGGGGGATGCTGGAATGCCCTTTAGTGTGCCCCCCTGCTGTGTAACCTACAGCTGTTAAAGAAATGAAGTGTTTTTGACAGGAATTGTGTTTGTGTGATTCTCTGATGTTAAGTGAGTAGTGTTATTTTTCTGTGTGGGGGACTGCTGGTGTAATGTGTCACAATGCTTTGCCTACTTGTACTTTGAAAGTGAGAAAATAATTGTTTTAAAACTTTCTTCAGTGTGTGAATAAAGTAGAAAGTTGAAAGACAAAGAGTTGTGGCAGGAGAATCACCTTTGGGGGCATAAAATGGCCCCCCAAAGTGGGAGCTGGTTGAGCTTTGGTGGAGGGTGGGAGGACAGGTAGGAGATGGGCCCCTGAAGTTTGGGGACATTTTGCATGCAAAATGCCACCCCTAGCCACACAAGCCTCTCTTATTTCCCCCATAAGAAATAATGGAGAAAGGGGTGCTAAGAGCAGCATCTTTGGGAGGCCATAAAATGCCCTCCCAAAGTGGGATCAGGTTGGGCCTTGGTGGAGGGTGGGAGGACAGGTGGGAGATGGGCCCCTGAAGGTTGAAGGCATTTTGCATGCAAAATGCCACCCCTATCCCCACAAGCCCCTGTTATTTCCCCCATAGGGAATAGTGGAGTGGAAGTGGATAGGGGCACCTTCTTTGGGAGGCCATAAAATGGCCCCCCCAAAGTGGAATCTGCCTGAAACTTGGTGGAGGGTGGGAGGACAGGTGGGAGCAGGTCCCCTGAAAATTGGGTGCATTTTGTTTGCAAAATGCCACCCCCAGCCACCTAGAAAGATGACCTGTTTTTCCCCATAGAGAACCATGGAGACTGAAAGGGGATGGGGCACCTTGTTTGGGGGGCATAACATGGCCCCCCAAAGTCCAATCTTTCTGAAACTTGGGGGGTAGTTAGAGGAGAGTTAGGAGAAGGTTTCCACCAGGTTTGGTGTGATTTGGACAGAAAATGCCCCCTCCCCAACTCCCGGAAAGCCGGGAGAAGGTTTTCTCTTTGAAAACAACGGCCGAATGAAGCCGAAACGTGAATACTGAAATGGCTTGCAGATTCAGTATTCCCTGAATACCGAAACAGTTAAAACTGAATCAGTTTTACCGAAACAGGCAGGCCTTGCACACCCCTACTTGACAACTGACAAATGCAGGGCATGGAGATCATGTGATAAGGCGTAAACAGCATTCTAGATGCTGTAGCTATGGCCAGACATCCAGACATCCACTTCAAATATGAATTCAGGGAGTTTTCTCTCTCACATACTGTATGGGGGCCCACGGGTCACCACAGATGTTCTCAACTTTAAGTTGGCTCATGACAGCCCGGGAGTGGTAGTGGCTAAGATCCAAAAGGAGGTGCATGCTGGGCAAGTGGCTGGCCCATTCAATGCGCCTCCCATTACCAACCTAAACTAAAAATTCTGGATATTGATATAACATCTTTACAGACAAATGAGGCCCTAAGAGTTATAAAATTAAAACTAAAGGATCTTGATTACAGCAGTACTCTCCAGAGAGCCAGACGTACATGTTCGGGCTTATCCCTGGGACTTTCACCCCCAGAGGCTATTCCATCTTATTGCTATTCTTTAAAGATTCCAGCTCAACGCAGAGCCTTCACATTGGCTAGACTTAACTCCTTCCCCTCTAAAGTGCTTTCTGGTCGTTTCTCTGGACTCCCTTATTCTGAACGAGTTTGTGACTGTGGACAAGGAAAGTTAGAGACCTTGGATCATATAATAGTTTTTTGCCCTAAGTGGAGTAAGGAAAGAGAGAGATTTATTATTCCTATTATGTTAAAAGAAAAGCTTCCCTTCCTTCCTTGGGCAATCTCAGTGTTATTGTCTGATAACTTTCCTGACAATCAAACCTCTGCTATAGTGGCTTCCTTTTTAGCCACAGTGATAAAGAAACAAAATCTTCATGAGTTTAGATAGTTTAAAGTGATAATGACGAGTTATGTCTGTGTGAATTGGGTATGTTCAAGTGTACAGTTCATATTTTGTTGGTGTTTGTATGTCTTATGGTTTCGGCCGGAAAAGCAATAAACATATTATTATTACCAACCTGAGGGTTTCCCTACTTGGCATGGTACCAAAGAAGGTGCTGGGAAAGTTTCAGCTGATACACCACTTGTCCTACCGGAAGGGCACCTCTGTGAATGAAGCGATCCCAGCAGAACTCTGCACCGTGCACTATGCTTCTTGTGATCAGGCAGTTAATTTGGTGTGGGCCTGTGGCCATAGTGCATTCATGGCCAACTATAACATTCAATCTGCCTTCCGGCTACTGCCTGTCCACTCAGAGGACTGGTGCCCCTTGGGGTTTAAATTTCAGGACAAGTGGTATATCGTCAAGGCCATGCCTATGGGTTGTGCCATGGCCTGCTTGGCCTTTGAGACCTTCAGCACATTCCTCGAATGAGCACTGAAAGATCTGGCTCACTCCCCATTCATCTCTCACTACCTGGATGACTTTGTCATGGCGGGGTCGGCAGGCAGTGGCGAATGCCAGGGGCTCCTAGGCCTGTTCCCAGAGTTGGCTGGGGAGCTAGGCATCCCATTGTCCCAAGGAAAGACCAAAGGTCCCTCCACCTACTTATCATTCCTGGGGATAAAAATAGGCTCTGTGCAGGGCACCTGCAGACTACCCTTTATGTTCTTGGAGATATTTCCCCTCCTAGTCGCGATAGTACTCTGGACGGACTAGTTCCACAACAAGAAGGTTCTCTTTTGGTGCAACAATCAAGCAGTGGTGCAAGAGGTGAACAGGCAGACTTCGCTGTCAGAGCATGTCGTGCGGCTGGTATGCAAACTGGTACTCCTGAGCTTACAGCACAACATTGTGTTGGGAACATGCCACATACCCAGGGTTGACAACAACATAGTGGACGCCCTTTCTCACTTTCAGGAAGACAGGTTTCGGGAGATGGCACCAGATGCAGAACAACACTCAGACCCCTTCCCGGAGGACCTGTGGCAACTTGGGAACATCAGATCCTGCAGGGAGTATTGAATTCGCTGGCACCAATGACCAGGTGGGCATACAGGGCTGCTGTCTCCGCATTCACGGCATTCGTCTCCAAGCAGCTCAGCCGGATGGAAGGGGATGTGCCAGAGGAGACCCTATTGGAATACCTGGCGTGGATGGATGAAGTGAGATACACAGCCAAGACCATTAGAATGCATGTTGCAGCAATCTCATTTTTCTGCAAGGCAACAGTGCAGGCAGACCCAACGGGCATGAGCGAACTGGTGGCCGTGTCAGCTGGGAACCAGACCAGCAGGGCGTTGACACTGGCAGGCATCTCGCTCAGGGGTGGTGGGTTGCTCATTAAGGTCCAGTGGTCCAAGACTTACCAGCAGGGGTGCAGAGCAGAGGTTTGGCTCCGTGCTGTGGGGGGGGGGACCCTTGCCCAGTACGGGCAGTCAAGGAATACCTGGACAGGCGACTGGCTACACCCAGCCAACTCCTGGTGTATGCCAACAGTGGACTTCTCACCAGGTACCAGTTCACCGCTGTTCTCAGATCGAGTCTGAGAGCAGCAGGCCTCCCACCAGTGGAATACAGGTCCCACTCATTCTGCATTGGGGCAGCTACCACAGCAGCTGAGGTGGGTTTGTCTGCCAACCATATTAAAACCATTGGCAGGTGGGCTTCCCAAAGCATACGTGGGTTATGTCAGGAGTGAACATACTAGCGTTGTGTGATCTAGTTACAGGCACGGCATCCCCCAAGGAAAGATGGCACGGCTGGTGACATCATAATGAGATTGACAACTGGAACAGCTCAGGCAGGGGGATGCAAGTGGGCCCCCTGGAGGTCCTGGCAGAGATCTCCAGGGCCATTTGTGCCGGTCGCCTTCAGGGGCTGGGGAGGAATTTTTCCCACTAGGGCCCAGATTGGCCAAGGCCTCTTGGGGTTTTTTTGCATCCCTCTGGGCATCAAAGTCGGGGATGCTGGGGGTGAGGGGTGGCTCTATCTTTCCTAGTTGCAGCAGCTGGAGCATTGGTGGGAGTCAGGCCTGCGCCCTTCCTCCTGTGGTGGGTTTTGAGACATTGGGCCAGATCCCAATAGGGTGAGTGGACCTTCAGGACTGCTCACCCTAACGGATCTGGAAGCAAGGGTTGCCAGGCAGGGCCGGTGATGGAACAACATGTGCCAAGGTGCCGGCAGGATGCCAGGCCAATGCTCCTTCCAGCTGTAATCAATAAAGTTGTGGCCATTTCTAACCCAAGCAAGTGTCTGGTGTGATTCTTAGCCTCTACGCAGCCTGACATAGCATATAGATGACAAAGCAAACAGACCACAAGGAAGGATGGGAAACATAGAGTTTTCAGTGGAAAGGGAAACTTTTTTTTTATTGTCAATCAGTCATTGTAAGAGTAAAACAATAATACTATTACCAAGTTCCATGTTCCCTAACAAGAATCAGTGGAGAGAACTGTTCCTGTGCCAAGAGATACCTACTTCAAACTCCCTTGTTCAATCTGATTGACACTACAGGTGTCTTTAGATTAGAGGGAGGACTATGTCCTATGCAAATTTGGTGCCACTGTCTTAAAGAAAACTGCTGCCCCAGAGCCTCGGACTGGTTCCTGTTTGAAAATAATAGGCCCCAAACTCCAGAACCTCAAAAACTACATGAATTTGAATTTTGGGGTGTTGGCTCAGTTGCTTTCCTCCATAGTAGGTCTGTTACCAGAGACATGCAGCAAGGCCTAGGCCAGAAAAGTTTGAGAGATCCAGTGGAAATGTAAACAGAAACTCTAGTGCACTAAGGGAAAGATTTCACCAACCTTTCCAGATCTTCTTTTTCCGGATCACTTCCTTATTACAGTCACCATTCCCATAGAGCTTTGTTTCATCATGTTGGTCTCATGACATTCAGGGTAGCCATTTTGGGTGGTTAGAGGCACCCCTTCCTCCTCTTTTCATTAGCAGAAAAGCTGGCTGGATTCATCCCCAATTTCAGAGCAAAATCCCAGCTGTTCCACCTATCCCACTTGGAGGTGTCAGTACACAAGAAAGCAAAGGCCTTGTTAATGACTTGTTCTTTAATAGGGGGAATTAGTCTCAGAGGAGATCCTGTTTTGATAGAAAAAAAACTACCCTCCATAGAGGGTACCCTCCCAATGGTCATTGATTTCTTGTATTTTAAAAAACAATCTGTTTAGGAAGGGTAAAATAGCTTGCAAACTTTTAAAAACCAGATTTCAAGCAACCTATGCAATCTACATGCTTAGAAGCCAAGGGCATCCTTCAATGCTGTCTCTTCTCTATCCTCTGCCAGGACAACATCTAAGGCCAGAGTAAGATACAGAGTAAGATTCCAGTATCAAATCTCCATCATATCCTTCGCTGGTTAGAGAGCACTTCATCATGTGCCACAGCAGCAAAGAAATGTGGGAAATTTCCAAAGAAAAGGAGGTTGAAAGAAGAAACTTAGAGGGAGGTTTCCAAAGGTGTCATCTCTGAAGAACAGGTGAACAGGTCTTGCATCAGTCTGCATTCCCAGGAGACAACAGATTGCTTCAAACAAACTTATACAGGTATCATGTTGTTATTTAATATTAGATTAGAATAAACCATAACTATACAAGAGGAAGCCAGTGGTCCCTGGAAAGCCCGCTGGCCAATTTTCAGTGATCCACTTGTTGTTCCCTGATATTTTGGCAAATATTTTTGACCTAATATTGACCGAGCAGCAAGCATTTTTCAAACGAGCTCACTTTCAGGATCGCTTAACACTGCTAAATTGTGACAAAATTTTACTTTTAGTTTAAATTACATAGTTTCTAGTAAACTGTAGATGACCATAGAAAGCTAAAATCTGGTCGAAGCCATTCCACTTACTATAAGGGATCCATACACACCTCATTGGAAATTGTGCCATAGCAATTGTTTACCATTCAGTTTCCATATGCTGACAAGACAATCTAATCATGAATGGCTACTTTCAAGCAGCAATGATGCAATATCCAACAGTGAGGATGCAGCCTTAGTAAAGACACATAGACAACGGTTTCACTCCAGTCGGCTTCCTTCACCTGTACAAGCTATTTTTACATACAATGGTGTTCCTTTGATGACAGTCTCATGCTCTGCTTGGAGGCTAAGCCATGTCATATCAGCAAATGAATTATCCATTCCAAGCATCAGATGGAGCAGCTTTACTTTACCATTGAACGCTGGAAGACTAGCTCGGTGTAGTTTGGTTCTGAGCTCCAGATGAAGCTGACTAGGGGATACAGGAAACTTCTGAGCTCCAGATGAAACTGACTAGGGGATACAGGAAACTTTTCTGTTAGGTTTTGACACTTTGATTCCTACTTGAGGTACAGAAATGGGAATTACTACCAAGGTAAAGGAGGGTGAGGTGGGAACAGAGACATGGATGTGAATGAGTGCCACATTCCAGAAACACAAAACAAATGTTGATATTGTATTGTCGAAGGCTTTCACGGCCAGAGAACGATGGTTGTTGTGGGTTTTCCGGGCTGTATTGCCGTGGTCTTGGCATTGTAGTTCCTGACGTTTCGCCAGCAGCTGTGGCTGGCATTTTCAGAGGTGTAGCACCAAAAGACAGAGATCTCTCAGTGTCACAGTGTGACACTGTGACACTGAGTCAGTCAATCTTTATTACGGTCATAGACCCACTGTGACACTGAGAGATCTCTGTCTTTTGGTGCTACACCTCTGAAAATGCCAGCCACAGCTGCTGGTGAAACGTCAGGAACTACAATGCCAAGACCACGGCAATACAGCCCAGAAAACCCACAACAACCAAATGTTGATATTCCTTATCAAATTACAGCTAGAGAAGGAAAGAAAGGAGAGGAAGATTCATGCAAAGAATCACCAATTGCCAGTGGCATTTCTGATTTTCCCTGATGACCAGTTCAGCCGAATGCTTGGATCAGCTTGATCCTCATCCCAAAGGGATGGTGTGTGTTAACTTCATTGGAAAATTTCGGTGGGAGAGGGCTAGAACTTGAGAATGAGAATAGGGCAGTAATGAAGAGAAATGTGAGGAAACCTGAGGGCCGAGGAAATTGGGGATTTTTAGTGAGGGAAGGGGGTACAGGTGCCTGCTTGCCAATGCTAGAAGTCTCCAAGTCAAGATGGGGGACCTGATGTGCTTGGCCTAAGAGACAATGTAGTTATACTGGCTGGGTCAGAAACATGGTAGAATGGGGAAAATTAATGGGTCATTGTGATCACTGGATATAAAAGTAATTGACATGACAGGAAGAAATGTGCTGATGATGGTATTGTGCTGGATATCCAAGAGGAACAGAGTTAAACAAGCTAAATAACATTAGAGCAGAGAACTCCCTGACAGGAGACCATGGGTGAAGAAACTGGAGTCTGGCCCCTAAGGGTTACTTACAAGTGGGAGAGCAAGATTCAGGCCCAGAAACATCTGAAAAAATAAACTAATGCTACTGGACCCAGATGTTGATATTCTGTACTGACCAATACAGCCACTCACAGTGTCTTAATCTATCTTACCTCACAGCATGAAGATAAAATGGAGAGGAGAATTATGAGAGTCTGACTGAGTTGCGTAGAGGACGGGTGAGATAAACATGTGATAGAGAGATGATTAATGTCTGTATTGTCTGGTTCCAGATGGAGTTGGCCAACGGGACCGGAGTGCAGGAATTCATTCTGATGAGCTTTGGGGGTGGACAGCAAAAGCAGATCTTGCTCCTTGTCTTTTTTACCATTCTCTATGTGCTCACTTTGGCTGAGAACATCACCATAATTGTCCTGGTGCTTTTAGACACCCATTTGGCCCGGCTTCCCATGTACATCTTACTGAGCAACTTCTCCTGGCTAGAAATGTGTTATGTGAGTGCCACAGTGCCCCGGATGCTCTTTGACCTGACATTCCCTCATGGAATCATTTCCTTCCATTCCTGCTTCCTCCAATTCTATATTTTTTTCTCACTAGGCAGCACCGAATGCTTCTTCCTCTCAGCCATGGCTTTGGATCGGTACTTGGCCATCTGCTACCCTCTGCAATACTCACAAATTATGTCCCAAGACTTCTGCTATGCTCTAGTACTTACTTGTTGGGTTCTTGGTTTCCTGTGGCATGTTTTTCCTGTCATACTGATTTCCAAGTTGTCCTTCTGTGGCCCCAATGTCATTGACCATCTCTTGTGTGATCCTGGGCCAATTCTGTCCCTGGCCTGCCCCCCACTAGGAATTGCCCCCAAAGTCTGTGAGGTTTTTATGAATGCTGTGGTTTTAGGCAATGCCTTCTTTGTCGTGCTGTCCTACAGCATTGTAATTCTGACCCTACTGAAAGCTTCTTTCCAAGGCAGCCGTAGAAAGGCCTTCTCCACCATATCTTTCCATCTTGTGGTGGTAACGCTTTTCTATGGCTCAGTGGCAGCCGTGTACTTAACTCCAGCTGGAAAAAGTCAATCGGAGATGACTAAAGCAGTGACGGTTTTCTACACAGCCATTACACCCTTTCTCAACCCCTTGATCTATTGTCTGAGGAATGATCAGGTGAAGGAGGCCCTCCATAGGTTGCTGAGAAAAAAGGTATCTATATAAAAGAGCAGAAGCAAAGAAGAAAATATAACATTCAGCCAGCCTGTCTAAAAAATACAGTTAATGTATTCACGGGTCATCAGGAGAGGCATCTTCTCTATCACTTTTATTTTGTATTGGACAATCAGGATGCAAGAAATCCCTGAAGAGAAGATCAGGGAGGAGTTCAACTGTAGCCAGAAACTACCTGCCCCTACAAGGAAGTTAACTTTTCACTTTCGAAAAGTGAGTAAGAGTAAAAAAAACCAAAAAACAGGTCAATATGATTTAAGGGGTAAAATATAATTGTTTGTACTTTCATATGGCAACCTCAATTATTCATATGCTCCTTGAAATGCAATAAACTTAATTTGATGAAAAGATCAAATATTGTTGATTTTTATGTTTGTAGCCACAGGCTGTGTTTGTGTGTGAGTGCATGTGTGTGCATGCATGCATGTGTCAGTGTTTGACCCAGTGCCAAACTAGATGCATTCTTATTTTTTAAGAAATAGTTCCACAATCCATATGCATATGGAGCAGCACAAACAGGGAAATAACTTTGTCCCTAGCACTGTTTCAGCATGGAAAACCACTCCCAGCAGCTCCTGTGCAGTTGCAGGGAACCAGACTCTTAAAATAGAAAATGTGTCTGGTTTGGTTTCCAGATACGATAGTTTGAGATGCAGAAAGGTGTACTAGATAAATTAAGGGCACAATGCCGCATATTACTAGTGGGCTATTTTCTCATGGTTTAGCCACATTAAAATCACAATCCGCTTGCCTTGGAATAACCTTTTAAACACTGAATTCTCTTTAAAATATATCATATTAAAGTAAATTATTTTATAATCGTACCCACCACCTTGAATTTTATATGTCATCTGGTCCTCAAATCAAAAAAAGAAAGAGATCATCCAGAAAAATATCCCCCCCCCCCCAATTGTGGTTAATGGAAAAATTAATTTTTCTCAGTTACATGAACCAAAGTGCAATCTCCACAAAGGAATTAAATATACAACTGACCAATTGATAGGTAGTGTGGTGTAGTGGCTAAAGTGTTGGACTAAGAGCGAGGAGACTAACAGCGAAATCCTAAACAGAGTTAGTACAAAATTCATTAATGTAGCCCTAGGCTGTAACATCAAAACAATCATACATACCCTCACAAGAACACAATACATATATATACATACCTAAATATATATACATACATACATTACATAAAATAAACCTCATATAATATATAAAATAATTATTATAATTTTTATTAGAAACAACCAAGGCTAATTTCTTCCTTAAATTAATTGATAAAAGGATAAAACTAGCCACCTTAAAGGTAACGTCTGGCATGGCATCAGCCAATAGGAAGTATATACAATCCTCCTCTGTACCAGAAAAGTTAGTAAGAAATGGGTGCAAGAATTTCTTAGGGATAGACTCATGATGAGGGCAATGTAAAATATAGTGAACAAGGTCGTCTACCTATTTTAAATTGCAGGAGCAAATGCACTGTTCCAGGCTAGTGTTGAGAATCTACCCTGGACTCTGGAGATAAGCAGACAGAATGGTTTGAAATGAGACTTTCTCAAGGAGGCATCAGAGTGATCAGCCAGATAGAGGGAGAAAAATTTATTTTTCTTAAACCAGGGGTACCAATCAATAGGTAGTGTGGTGTAGTGGTTAACGTGTTGGACTAAGAACGAGGACACTAACAATGAAATCCTGAACAGAGTTACTCCAGTCAAAGCCCATGGAAATCAATGAACTTAGACTGGAGTAACTCTGCTTAGCATTGCACTGTTAGTGTCAAGTTCCTACCCTGTATTGCTGTTCAGTGGGTGACCTTGGACTAGTTACCTTCTCTTGGCCTAATTTTCCTTACAGGGTTGTTGTGACAACAAAATGAAGAAATGAAACTTGTATGCCAATCCAAGCTTCTTTGGAGAAGGGTGGGCTACAAACTGGGCAGATGGATGAAAAACACCTTGTTCACTTATCTTTGGTAATTTGGAACTCATGGGAAAGAAGGGGATGGTTAAACTTTTTAAAGGTAGAAACCACTTACGCTTTCTCACACTGAAATTCTTCCTCTCTCATACCAGACAGGCTAAAGATGGTCACTTAATGCTCAGAGCTATTCAGGCCAAATTTGGCACTCTACCAAAACAACGAGTGAAGAGGCTCTTCCATGGTCACTTGTGCTTTAAATATTCTATCATCTCAGCTCTTGCCCTCGGAAGTGAATCTGAGCAGGTTGGGATGACAGCTGCTTGTAAGGCATGCAAATACCTGCTCTCTTCTATGCATGTAGCCCTTTCAAAATAGGAAGAAATTAACAGAAGACAGCCCCTTCCTCCACATCAATGACTCATCTTATCAAGAACTTTTTCTTATTTATCATATATTTTTTCCTTGAAGGACATATCACTAATATTAAAACACACTTCTCTTATGGCATGTTTCTTTTCTCTGGAATTAATTCCTCTACCCTGTGTGGCTACTTATCCCCTTGTGTAGAGAAATGCGGGGATGACAAAAAAATTTTGGAGTCACACCTACATTCAATTTGGTGTCGCACCTACACTCAATGTCACTTGCGGCTCAAAACCAGAAGTGATTCCATCACATCAGGGCGATGTTCCTACAGTGTCATATCAATGCAATGACAACTGTGACTGCAACCCCCCCCCCCATCCTTTTGTGTCTTAAACAAATGCCACTGGAGGCATTTTTAAATTTAAAAATAACTAAATATTTTGTTTACCATAGAGGGGAAAAGTCAGGAAAAATTAGGGGTTGAAAATTTCTGAGGTAACTCAATATAGATAACTAAGGTAAAATCAGTATTTGCAGGTGTAAGAACAGACCTCAGAACTGGAATAAATGACTAAAACAATAGGAAGAGGATCAGAAGTCAAGAACACAGGTAGGGCAGAGCTGGACACAAGCTAAGGGCAAGACATGTATGACCCCCCCTTTTTTTTTTACTTAAATGGCACTAGAGGCATTTTAAAATTCAAAAATAATGAAATATTTTATTTAACAGAGGGGAAAGGTCAAGAGAAATCAGAGGTTGAAAATTTCTGAGGTAACTCAGTATAGATAACTCTGAGGTAAAATCAGCACATGCACAGACTTTAGGTTTCAGACTAATGAGAGCTACTTAAGCTCCTCACAGTTACTTAAATCTTTATGTTGAGAGGCTTTTTGTTCCAGTGTTTTCCCAATCACCCTAGTACACTTTGCTTAAGTGTTCTCTTACTTTTTTGCTGGTAATCCTCGTTGTGGCACCTTGAAGACAAACAAGTAGTGTTTGTTCTAGCTTAAACTTTTCTGAACTACAGCTCCATGCTGAAGAGGCATAGAGTAAATTCTCACAAGGCTGACATATGAACATATGAGATTTTGTGGGGTAAAAGGTAAGCAGGTTCCAGGGATCATAAAATGCAGGAAATAACGGGAAGAGATATAATTACGTAAATCCGAATGTAATCAAGAAAACTCCAGAGACCATTTATAATCTCAGTAATTTGATATTATACAGGATTATACGGGACAGTGAACTTTGGCTCAAAGAAGCTTATGCTGGAATTAGGGTTGCCAACAGTCCTGGAGAAAAATGTCATTCTAACTATTGTGTACCGAGCTTGGTGTTCAAAAATGATTGCAGCCCAGAGTGATTTCAGCCAAAACAAGATTCTTTTTTGCCAACCAGAACAGACGACAGCAGACACTACTCACTAGATGACCCAGCACACTGATTCCTGAAGAACAGAAGTCCTCAATATATACACATAAACCCCACCCCAAGAATAGCTGGTAACCAATAGGAACATGTACTTTAGAATGCCATCATTTGCATGAACTATATACAATGTATTATGCAGGCAGGCCATTGATTGGTCTTTATTGAAGAGGACCGATTGGCTGCTGCCCCCAGGAGTACCCAATGAATGTGCACACGAATGTAACCAATGATAGTGGGCTCAGGCAATTGTAACCAATGAGAATGAAGTGCATCAGGAACCTTGACATGTTATGAAGCTCCACACAGTGCATAACATTAAATACAGTAGAGGCCTTGTCCAGCCTAACTCAGCCCAATACACAACACTCCTCCCCCCTTAGTTTGGAACAACCAGACATCCACATAGCCCCATATATATAGGCTGAGGGAAGGTGGACCAGAATACGTTAGAGGCCTTGTTAAGCCCTAGTTCAAACCAATACATAACACTAACAGTGGCTTAATATATGGATATTGGGAAACTGAAGCTTTATGTAGCATTCAAATAAATAACATGACTCAGGAAATAACATTCCATTAAGCTCCTTTTAAACGGAGAGAATATTTTTCCCTCCAGGCTGTTGGCAGCCCTAGCAAAGCTCACATGGCTAGTGTAAGAAAGCATGATATGTTGAAAATTAAATGACAATTAAGTGTTTGCGTCTCATTGTTTTATTGCATTTCATGGAACACACAAATGTCTGCTCACATTTCATAGGACTGACAAATATCCCCTCAAATCAGACTGCTAATAACAGGATATTTAGTACCCAACACTGAATACAATAAGTAGTCTGAATAACCTGGGCTAGCCTGATCTCATTAGATCCTGGAGATTTAGCAGGGTCAGCTGTGGTTAATAGTTAGATGGGAGACCACCAAGGAAGCTCAGGGTCTCTACACAGAGGCAGGCATTGACAAACCACCTCTGCATGTCTCTTGCAGAAATCCCCATGAGGGGTCACCATAAGTTGGTCGCATTCCCCAGTTAGTTTCTGGGTATCCAGAAAACAAGAACAAAATCCATGTATTCTACAACTATGGTTGTTGTGGGTTTTCTGGGCTGTATTGCCGTGGTCTTGACCACGGCAATACAGCCCAAAAAACCCACAACAACCATCGTTCTCCGGCCGTGAAAGCCCTCGACAATACATATTCTACAACTGTTTTCTACATTTTGGATAACTAGACAATGTAATCAGAGAGCAGAGAGCCGTATCTCTTGTGTCCCACAATGACTGCGTTGAATTTCTCTCTCTGCTTGGATTATTAGTTTGCAGTTTGCTTTCCTGTCATCCCCTTCTCACTTTTTCATGGTGACATTTTGCTCCTCGGTAATTTCTCCCTTCTTTTCCACAACCTTCCCAGGGCCTCATTCACCTGATCGTTCCTCAGACAATAAATCATAGGGTTGAGAAAGGGTGTAACAGCAGTGTAGAAGACGGTGACAACTTTTGTGACCTCTGAAGGACTTCCTCCACCTGGAGCTAAGTACATCCCTGCCACAGATCCATAGAAAAGGGTCACCACCAACAGATGGAAAGATAGAGTGGAGAAAGACTACTTACGACTAGAGATGGGCACGATCCGCATTACAATCGAAAAAAAACCACGATAATGGCGATCGCACAATTGTGACCCAGCGGATCGTGATTGGGCACGGCCAATGATCCAGCGATCAGGAGGGGCCTGGATCGGGGCATTCAGGCTCAGATCGGGGAGCCAGACACTCAGGCGCCAGCAATCTATTCCTCTGGCAACAGAGCCAGGGGAATGTCTGAGCTCTGTTTGCCCTCCTTCTGTTGCCCTGGAAACCAGAATGGAAGCCCAGCTTTCCTTGATCAGCAGGGCTTCCTTCCAACCACGGAGCAGCAAAGCAGTCACATTGGGAGAAGACACCCAGGGGAGGGAGGGGGAAGGGGGTGTTCTGTAGCCATGGGCACTCCAATCTCATCCCTGCAAACCCTGATAGGCAGCTCTGATAGCCAAACACAGACAGCCAAACACAAACACAGATGCCGCCGGCATCACCCACCATTCCTGTATCGCTGGGAACAGCGGGGCACCCCTCCGCTTTTGCCTCCATGATCCACGATCCACGATCCACGGATCGGAAATGGGAGATGCTCGGTGCGGGTCATTAATTTGGGCTCGTCGCAGGCACCGATCCATGATTAGCTTGATCGTTAATTTTTTTAGGATTGTGCCCATCTCTACTTACGACTACCTTGGAAGGAGGTTTTCATCAAGGTGGGAATCACAACACCATAAGATATCAAAACAAAGATGGCATTGCCTAAAATCAATATATTAATGAACATTTGGCAGACACTGGGGGCAATTCCTAGTGGAGGGCAGGCAAGAGACAGAATCGGCCCAGGATCACACAGGAAGTGATTGATGATTTAGGGGCCACAGAAGGACAACTTGGAGATCAAAATCACAGGGATAATACACCACAGGAAGCCAAGGATCCAACAAACAAGCACTAGAACATAGCAAGAACTTGGAGACATAATCTCAGATGAGCTGGAACAGATAGTCAATTCATTCCAGACTATGTAGGGCTTTAGAAGTAGGTGTCAGCACTTTCAGTTGTTAGGTACAATCTAAAGGAAACCCAACTTGTTTATAAATATTCAACCCAATGTCACTGATGAGTTTTCCAGAGATCTTTTTGCTGGCCAAGCAATCTTCAGCGGCATTCGTTGACTTGTGGCATCTTCAATGGAAGGTAACCACACAAAAGCTTGCAGCTAGATAACATGAAGCTTCAGACTAGTCTTAATTGAAACACACATTTGAATCTTCTTTCCCTTGAATTCTGTATCTTAAGAAAACAATGTAGAAATGAGTGTCTATCTGTTTACTGAATCTAAAAGCTCAGATATTCCTCCCTCCGCTTTCCATATTACTTTCTACATTCAATACTACAGGCTCAGGGAAGAGAGCACAAGGAGGTCCCTAAAAGTTATGTGCACATGCACCAGTATTGGAGAGGCTGGGAAAATATGAAGGAACTGAAAACCCAATTCTAAGTTATCTAGCATACACAGCATGCTAGATAACCATACTTATATAGGAAGGGGCGGGGTACCAATCCACGAACCATCTCTAAGTGACAGCTACTAACCAAACAACTTGGAAAGAAAGATTTCATCTTCTTCCCCTGTCCTTGGATCTAGGTCTTGAACAATAAGGCTAAAAGAAAACTTACATAGAACCCATGTCTCGAAACACCTCCCTTCGACACTGAAAGAAAGGTTTCATAACCTGTCTCAACATTGGGGTAGGTGACCTCTGCTCAGAGTGGTGCACACATGGTTTTCTCTCTCTCTCCCTCTCTCACACGTACACACATTTTGTCCTCATGACAACCCATTGAGGTAGGTTAGGATGAGAGTGAAAGATAGGTCCACAGTCGGCCAGTTCATGGTTGAGTAAGGATCTGAACCACTTGAAAGACTGTAGATACTACAAAGGTCAAGTTAAAAACCTTTAAAATACATTCAGAGTAAGTGTTCACTATACAGTGTACACAGTACCCAAATTAAAAACATAGAGCCTGAATAGCAGGCTGCACACATGTTCTTAAAATAGGTATAACATATTCCAAATACAGTTGATAATACTGTCAAATGACCAAAACTAAACCAGACTGTACATGCGTGGGCCCCAGGGTCATCCTCAATGGTCAGCCATACAATTTTTGTAATAAGCAATCAAACCCACACATCCAGAAACAATAGATATATAAATTTTTCTGATGTTCTTATCTCGTATAATGTGTGGTATGATGCAGATTATTGCAGCAGGCCATGGAGAACTTCACATGCTGACAGCGCTCACACAGAGTTCTTCATTTGGTGTTATAATCTGGTACTTGGTTTCCAGTGTTTCTGGATGTGTATTATCAATCTGTAGTTGCAAAATGTGTGAGTGCAGTAAGCATGTGAAGTTGTTATACACTGTATAATGAACACTTATTTTGAATATATTTTAAAGGTTTTTAACTTGACCTTTGTATTATCTACTGTTTGTTTAGGTTGAGTTTGTGGGGTTTATTCCCTGACCCTTCTTTCTTTGCCCACTTGAAAGACTAACAGATCTAATGTGGCAGAAGGTTTCGTGGACTCCTGCCCACTTCATGACACACAAAGGAAACTGCTACTTTCATCATCTTCTGCTACAATCAATATGACAGAATTAAGGTGCCTCAAGAGTCTTTCTTTGTTCCGGACAAGACAAACAAACAGAGCTACCCCTCTGGAATTATTCCTATGAATTCCCCTCCCTCTTCCCTCCAGTTATCCTCTTCCTTCTCAAGAGTTTGGCCACTGCTTCCTTCACCTGGTCATTCCTGAGACAGTAGATCAGAGGATTAAGCAAAGGAGTGACAGCAGAGTAAAAGAGAGTCATGACCTTCATATTCTCAGAGTTACTTTCTCCACCATGTCCTATATACATTGCTGCCACAGAGCCATAGAAAATCGTCACCACTGCTAAGTGGGAAGATACAGTGGAGAAGCCCTTGATGCTACTGCTTGGACTAGAGGCTTTCACCAGGGTGACACCTACAAATGCGTAGGAGATGAGGATGAAGAGGAAGGTGGCCAGAACCACGGAGGAGGTGACGATGTAGCAGAAGAGGGGGATGGATCCCAATGGAGGGCAAGCCAAGGCCAGGAGTTGGCCAGAGTCACACACAAAGTGATCAATGGTGTTGGGACCACAGAAGGACAAGCTGAAGATCAAAAACACTGGTGCAACATACCACAGGAAGCCAAGGATCCAGCAAGAACCTACCAGGGCATAACAGAAATCTTGGGACATAATTTGAGGGTAGCGTAGTGGGTGGCAGATGGCCAAGTACCGATCCAAGGCCATGGCTGAGAGGAAGAGGCATTCAGTAGTGCCAAGAGAGAAGAAGACATAAAACTGGATGAAGCAGGCATTGAAGGAAATGATCCCATGATGGGATGCCAAGTCAAAGAGCATCCGTGGCACGGTGGCTGTAACATAACACATCTCTAGCCAGGAGAAGTTGCTCAGAAGAATGTACATGGGAAGATGGGACAAATGAGGGTCTAGAACTACTATCATGATAATGACAAAGTTCTCAGCTAAAGTGAGGGTGTACACAGCTGTGAACAGGATGAGAAGGAGCAGGCGTCCCTGTTGTCCAACTCCAAAGCCCAGAAGGATGAATTCCTGCACGGTGGTCCCATTCGCCAGCTCCATGCAGGCCACACAATCTGTGAGGAGGCTAATCTTCCATTGATCAAGATGTTCCTTGTGATGATCGGAACCAGTGAATCAGCTGCTGATAATGGTATGTCATCCTCCATACGCAGCATGCAGGTAGTGCTGGGATAAGGAGGACTACAGTTTAGCATGTGCTAATTTGCGGAAGGAACTCAGGATTGCAAGGGGCAAAGAGGTTATTACCTCTTCCAATAAGTAAGGTGGATTTGCCCAGGTGTGAACTGATTTTAATTTTGCATACTCAACTCATTTTTACTACCATATTCACAATGTCACCTTAAATGTACATAGAAAGAACATATACTCAAGGCCCCTGAACAGATGTAGCATACCTAATTTTCATTAAGTGATCTTGGCTGTGAAGCTCTGGTGTTTCAGGAAGAGTCCGGAATTCATCTCCACACACAGAAGACAAGAAGTGGTCCACTGGAAACTGATCTGCAATTCACTGAGATGCTGCGGTCTTCCTTCTTAGCATTCTTGGCTTGAACGGCAGCCTTACAAAATAATACATTCATCTGAAGTCCTCATGTTCTGAGAAAGCAGGAAGTACAAAAATCTTTCAGAGGTGGCGTCTCAGAAAACTTTGCCTTAAAAGATTCCCATGTCAACTCTGTTCTGCTTTGATAACAAATCACCTGTCTGTATCTCAGTAATGCTCCATGAGACTCTCCAGCTGTTAACTTTTCCAGATGCATTATATGCTAAGGTGATCAAGCAAGTTGGCTTGCTGATTTCACTGGATCTTAAATCCTGTTCTATAAGGTTTGCTAGAGCTTTCATCTCAGAATTCAAAGACCCATGAGAACTTGTCTGTGGAGGTTAGTTCGATTTTTGATCAAGTGTAGATCTCCTTGGAGACCAATTTTCCTTATAGGAATATGGAAATTACTCAGATCTTTGTTTTCTTGTGGACTGACACCTTCAAATGAGATAGCTGGAGCCATTGGTTTTTTGCTTTGGAATCAGTGTTTTTGTTCTGAATGTTTCAGTCATGTATCTCACAGTTTTCAGAACCTGCCTTAAGAGAGGAAGATAAGAACTTAAGAAGAGGCCTTTTTGTTGAGTCTCTCCAATGGCTGATTTTTTTAGAAGTCTGAAATAATCCTCCTGTGATGATGAAGGAAATGGGGGTAGAGGGGGGCTGAGGCAAGGAAAGTGCATGAAAACTGCTGTGTGGGTTCTCAATGGAGGGCAAGCCAAGGCCAGGAGTTGGCCACTGAGAATGTCTCACAGACTGTTAAATGAATCACAAATAATATAAATCAGTGATAAACACTTGTTCAAAAAATCCTAAAAACACCATCAGGATACCTAGCCAAACTGGCCTGGAGGAAATTGCTTCCTGCCCCCAAAGTGGTGAACAGCCTTACCCTGAACATGTAAGAAAGGGGCATGAGAACTAAGCACTAATGTAACCCTTCCTACCCTCCCTCTCATGATATGCTTATGTTCACAGAATCAGCATTACTGTCAGATGGTCATCTAGCCTCTGCTTAAAAACCTCCGAAGAAGGAGAGCCCACCATCTTCCGAGGAAGCCTGTTCCACTGAGGGACCACTCTAACTGTCAGGACGGTCTTCCTAATGTTTAGCTGGAAACACTTTTGATTTAATTTTAGCCTGTTGATTTTTTAGCCTCCTGATCTGACCTTCTGGGGCAACGGAAAACAACTCTGTGCCATCCTCTATATGACAGCCCTTTAAGGACTAGAAGATGGTTATTATAACACCTCTCAATCATCTCCTATCCAGGCTAAACATACCGAGCTCCTTCAACCTTTCCTACCAGGACTTGGTCTCCATACCCCTCACCATCTTTGTCATGCTCCTCTGGACACATTCCAGCTTGTCTATATCCTTCTTAAATTGTGATGCACAAAACTGAACACAATACTCTAGGTGAGGTCTAACCAGAGCAGAGTAGAGCTATGCTATCACTTTGCATGATCTAGACACTATGCTTCTGTTGATACAGCCCAAAATCACATTTGCCTTTTTAGCTACCACATCACTCTGCTGACTTGTGGTCAGTATATGGTCTACTAAGACCTCGAGATTCTTTTTGCACATACTACTGTCAAGAGAAGTCTCTCCCATTCTATAATTATGCATTTGATTTTTCCAACCTAAATGCAGAATTTTGCATTTATCTCTGGGCCAAGCTACACATGACAAAAGACACTTGCCTGGCAAGTGGATTGAGTGGAGGGCAAGTGAACAGGGAGAAATACACTTGCTGTTCAAGTGTCATTCGTCATGTGTAGCTTGGCCCACAGTTGACATTCATGTTGTTTTAGCCCAGTTTTCCAGCCTGTCAAGATCATCCTGTATCCTGACTCTGTCTTCTACCGTATTTGCTATCCCTCCCAATTTAGTATCATCTACAAATTTAATAAGCATTCCCTCTATTTCTTCATCCAAATCATTTATAAAAATGGTTAACAGAACAGGTCCCAGGACCGATCCCTGAGGCACTCCCTGAGTAGACCAAGTGGTTGGTTCACATCTGATCATTGGGTTAAACAACACACATTCAATTTGTACACATTTGGCACAAAATTTGTGGCATCCCTAGTCTCAACTAGAGATGGGCATGAACAGAAAAAAACCAAAAATGATATTCATTGTTCGTTGCCATCCATGAACAGGGACTCCTGAACAACCATGAACATGGCCCTGTTCATGAACATGTTTGTAGTTGGCTGTTCGTGGGGGCCAGCAGGCTCTCCTCCAGCCATCATTCAAGTCAAGATCCTTACTGAACCACTCCCAGAAACCTGACCTGAGCAGGCAGCAGGAAGGGTACCAATAATAAATAATAGCTTGTCCCCAGAGCCTGGCAGCAGCCCTGGAACTTGAAGGGATAGATCCCTATCCCACCACACACAAAGAAAATTCAAGCTCCAATGCACTCTTTCTATCAAAATGCCAACAGCAACTGTCTCTCTCCCTCTCCACTGTCTACAAAGTCAGAGCTGGAAGTCCTCCTCCCCTCTGGTCTTTGCTCCCTTGTTGTAACAAATTTGGAGCACCACACTTGAAAGGAAGACATGTCTATCAAGCTAAATAGGGCTTAGATTGGGGTTTCCAGGGCAACAGCAGGAGTTCAGAGTTCAGACAATCCCTGTCTAAGTTGCTAAGGGAATTGATTGCAGGAGCCAGACTGTCTGGCTTGATGAACAGCAATGAACAAGGCTTGCAACGACCACCTGTTCATTTAGAATGGGGCCTCACGGAAACCTTGTTCGTGAACAGCAGATTGTTCATATTGCTGTTTGTGCCCATCTCTAGTCTCAACCAAGCGAATCCTATAGACCTACAATGCAGGAGGTAACTACATTTTATTTTATTTTTTTGAAAAAAATTTTATTGGGTTAGGATCAAATGTTTACACATTACAGTCAATTTTCCCATTTCCCAATTTCTAACCCCCTCCCTTTCCCCCCCATTTTGTTGACTTCCAACAGTTTTCCAACCCTTTATCCCTTTTCCCTTACTCTTTATATATTCCTCTATCTAACACATATATATTCTCCCTTTATTCTAAGCAATACTTCTTTAACTATTTTTAATACTCTGTACCCTGTCTATGAGTCCCTTTTTCCATAATGGATAAACAATTTATCCCATTTTTCATTATTCCACTTTCAGATATTTCTATATATCATAAACTATGTAAACCATACATTCATATAAATCAACCAGTTTAACTTATAATCTATATGTTATTCATTCTATCTTCTTCTTTCTATTTTAATTATATTTGTTTACATTAATATTTCTATTCCCCTTCAATCATAAGTCTATATATGATATCAATCAATTTGACTCATATACAGCTTCAAATAAACATATTCAGTTAGGTACATTGTACAGAATCAAAAAGAAAATATTATTAGTTAGTCAATCCTTATAGTTAACCCTTATAATTAATTGTTTTCTATCAATATTCTATTTGTTATTCTATATATATCAATCTAATATCATAACTGCTTAGAAGTTCTCTTTAACCTCTTCTTCTCCCCGGTAAAGTCACCCCCCTCTACATTTTATTGTACTTCAGTAGTTCTCAAACTGCCACAGTTCTCTTCCCACCTCCCATTTCTTCTCCAAATATTGTTTCAGCTTCTCCCAGTCTGTGTTAAACTGTCCTGAGTCCAGATTTCTCAATTTTCTTGTCATTTTGTCCATTTCTGCCATATACAGCAATTTGTGGATCCAATCTTCAATGGTTGGCACTTCTTGTATTTTCCATTTTTGCGCATACAAAAGTCTAGCTGCTGCCGTCATATAAAATATCAACGTCCTATGATGGGCTGGAATTCCCTCCATTCCCAAGTTTAGTAGCAGGAGTTCTGGGTTCTTATTAATTTGAAATTGTAAAATCTCACTCATTTCTCTTATTATTTCCCCCCAGTACTGCCTAGCTACCTCACACGTCCACCACATATGGTAGAGGGAGCCCTCATGCTTCCTACATTTCCAGCATTTATTAGAAGTGTTCAAATTCCCTAGCGCAATCTTCTTTGGTGTCATGTACCAACGGTAAATCATTTTGTAAATGTTCTCTTTAATACTAGTGCATGTCGTTGTCTTCATTGTAGTCTTCCACAAGTATTCCCATGCCTCCATTGTTATTTCTTTGTTGAAATTTATGGCCCATTTCACCATTTGTCCTTTAACTACTTCATCTTCAGTATACCATTTCAGCAGTGCTTGGTATACCTTAGATATTCTTTTCTTGTCCTCTTTAAAAAGGGTCTGCTCTAGTTCCGAATTCTCTGTTCGTATACCTCCCTTTACAGAGTCCGAGTTATATAAATCTCTAATCTGTCTGTACTGGAACCAGTCGTAATGAGGTGATAGTTCCTCCTGAGTCTTTATTCTGAGTTTAGATGCTTCAATTCTAGTTATTTCTTTGTAAGTTAAACATTGTTGCTCATTATCGACAGCTCTCGGGTCTATCACCTCATATGGAACTACCCACAAAGGAGTTCCTTCTTCCAAATAGATTTTATACTTCTTCCAGATTATATATAAACTTCTCCGTATATAGTGATGCAGGAACATCGAGTTCGCCTTTACTTTATCATGCCATAAGTATGCGTGCCATCCAAATATTTTTTTATATCCCTCTAGGGCTAGTAATTTCTTATTCTTTAGCGTCATCCACTCCTTCAACCACACCAAACAAATTGCGTCATGGTAAAGTCTTAGATTGGGCAGTTGCATTCCGCCTCTTTCCTTTGCATCTTGCAAAACTTTCATTTTCACTCGAGGCTTCTTGCCTGCCCATACAAAGTCTGATATTTTCCTCTGCCATTTTTCAAATTGCTTAGAGTCACTGATGATTGGTATTGTCTGGAGCAAAAACATTACTCTTGGTAACACATTCATCTTAACTGCTGCAATCCTTCCCAACCATGACAGATTTAGTCTATTCCATTTAATCAAATCTCTCTCTATCTGAGTCCACAGTTTTTCATAGTTGTTTTTAAATAGGTCTATATTCTTAGCAGTCAGTTCGATTCCCAAATATTTCACCTTGCTTGTTACTTCACAATCCGTTATTTCCGTTAACAATTGTTGTTTCTGCTTAGTCATATTTTTGCATAATATCTTTGACTTCTTTTTATTAATATAAAAACCTGCCAAGTCTCCAAACTCCTTAATCTTATCTATCACTTTTGGCATGTTCTCGAATGGGTCTTCTACAATTAACATTATGTCATCCGCAAATGCTCTGACCTTGTATGAATAGTCCTTTATTTTAATTCCTTGAATTTCTTCATCTTGTCGTATTTGTATCATCAGGATCTCCAATACCAAAATGAACAGCAGTGGAGACTACGGGCAACCTTGTCTTGTTCCTTTACTTATAATCAATTTCTTAGTCGCTTCGTCATTCACCACAATTGCTGCAGTCTGGTCTCTATAAATTTCCTTAATTGCTCTAATGAATCTTTCTCCTATTTGTAGCTTTTCCATAGTGGCAAACATAAAGTCCCAGTTTAAATTATCAAACGCCTTTTCAGCATCAACAAAGAAGAAACCAACCTCTTTGTCACAACGCTTATCGTAATATTCAATAGCATTAATCACTGTCCTTAAATTGTCTCTGATTTGTCTGTCTGGCAAAAAGCCTGCTTGTTCCTCCTCAATGACTTCCGAGAGCCACCCCTTCAGTCTCTCCGCCAGTATCTTCGCAAAGATTTTATAGTCATTATTAAGTAACGATATAGGTCTGTAGTTTTTCACATTAGTCAAGTCTTGGCCCTCTTTGGGGATCAATGATATCTTCGCTTCATTCCAGGTATCTGGAATCCGCTGGTCCTTTAAGACTCCATTGATCACCTCTTTTAGGAATGGTGCCAGTTCGTTGGCCATTACCTTATAAAATTTCGCTGTAAGTCCGTCTGGCCCTGGCGCCTTTCCTAGATTTGCAGATTGTATTGCCTTATTTAGTTCCTCATCTGTTACTTCACTGTTCAGTTTATTTCTCCAAGCTTCCGAAATTACTGGAAGTTTCATTTTCTCCAAATATAACGCTATTGACTCTTTATTTACCTCCTGCTTATTATACAACTTAGCGTAGAATTTGTAAAAGGCTCTACTAATGGTAGTCTGTTCCAAATACGTTTTATTATCTTCGCAAATTCTACTTATTATTTTCTTTTCCCTTCTCTTCTTCAATTGCCATGCCAAATACTTCCCAGGTTTATTTGCACCTTCAAACGTTTTCTGATTCAATCTTTTAAGATTCCACTCCAATTCCTTATTATTCATTGCTGTTAACTGTTCTTGAAGTATTTTAATGTCTTGATAAAATTTCTTTTTCCCTGGACTCTTTTTTAACTGTATTTCTTTGGCTTTTATTTTCTCCTCAATCTCTTGTCTTTTCTCCTCTTTCTTTTTTCTTGTTCTGCCATTTAAGTCCATTAGTATGCCCCTTATAACCGCCTTATAAGCGTCCCAAACTTTGTCAGTTGGTACTTCTTTATTTACGTTGTATTGTATGAAGAAGGAGGTAACTACATTTTAGATGCACTGGCACTGTGCCAGGATAACAGTTATATCCAGTAAGCTCCAAGTGGAAATGTTAAAAGAAAATAAAACAACAAACTTAGGAACACCAACCACCTCTTCTGTAGCTTCCCAGCCTGCCCAGCCATATAACTGTACACCTTCACAGTATCCAAACAGGGAAGGAATATATTAATGAATGTAAGTGATAGGGAAGATGATGGATACAGTACATCTTTCTATATATTTGGCATTTTTATCCCACCTTTCCTCCATGGAATGCAGGCAGCATACACTGCTTTATTCTCACAAAGACCCTGTGAAGTAGGTTAGGCTGAGGGAGATAGACTGGTCCAAAGTCATCCTTTCCTGATCCAATTTCTTATTTTTCTTCCTACTTGTTTTTTGAAAGGTTTTTTTGTTCATTATTCTTCAGTTTATTCTTTCAGACTCCCAAATTTGGTAGTCGAACCAATGAACTAGTTCCTGTGCTACAGTATCTTTTAAATACCTCAATAAAACAATACACAGGACTTAATAGAATCTTACAGCCAACAGTGTTCTGAACAGCTGATACAATACTGTCCCAGTACTTCAGAACAAACTATTAAATCATATATTAAAAGGTCTGTTTTATGTCTATGAAAAACATGCCCATTTTTATGCTCATGAAATTACTCAACATCTTATTGACATTTAATCCTATCTACATAATATTTTGTACACAATTTCTTGGAGGTAGGAGACTGATAGGAGATTCCATGGTGATGGAAAGTGCTTTCAAGTCATAACTGACTTATGTCAACCCCTACCGGGGTTTTCAAGGCAAGAGACTGAGGTGGTTTGCCATTGCCTGCCTTTGAATCCTTGGTCATTTCTGGAGGTCTCCCATTCAATTACTAACCAAAGTCAACCCTACTTAGCCTTCTAAGATCTGACAAGATTGGGCTTGCCTAGGCTATCTAGAGTAAGGCAGGTTCAAACCTTCCAAACCTTCCATTTTGGTAGAAGAAGGCACTTCCATTTACACAAGACATGCGGGTATGCATGTGTATGTGAGATTCCTGCAGAGGCTCCCTCCTCTGACCTCATCCCATATCCTACCTCCACCACAAGGCAGACAAGAGTAATTAGTGCAGATTTCCCCATTACTGTATCACCATATTAGGTACTTGCTGCAGCTGTTACATTTCTCTATTCTCTTGTACTGTTGAAAGGCAGATGGAGATCATGGTGACAATCCCACATATGTTGATGTGGCTTCCTACTGGCCGTTTTTGCTACTGCAGCAGGCCTTGCTTTTGAACCTTTGCATGTGGCTGCTTGGTTGCCTGTTGAGAGATAAGAGAGACATGAGGATAGTAATGAATTATTAATGCCGCTTCAGTAGTGGGTTCTGTGCTGGACACTCATTTGGGATTGGCAAGAGCATGCATACAAAGTAATACTGACATAGTGCCCTTCCATTCTGCTTGCTGTTATTTTGTCTGATATGTTGTTGTATCCAAAGGTTTTCACAATATGAATGGGCCAGATACTGCCCTGGGACCAATTTCAGCTCTTCTCCATTCACAGTCCAATCTAAGAAACAAACAGACAGGAACTGAGAAACACATGTGTGACTGTCACACAGTACACAGGGTTAGGATCCTGGACTCAAGATATGCACTCAATAACATGGAAATTGGCCCTTAGCTCTGACTTTCTATTGCTTGTACAAAAAACTCCATGTGTGGCAAGTGTCCTCTCAGCATGGGCCCCGTCATTAAAGCTCTTATCTTATAGTTCTGTCAGAAAAGGACACAATAATGAACTTGATATATGAACTATGTCTTTGGATGGTGGCACATTGAAAATTTAAGGTCAGGCATTATTGGCGAGGGGGGTGAGAAGTATGCATTGCCTGATCCTGTAGCATGATACAGTGTGGGGCAAGTGGAATGCACCTAGTAATACATAATGTCAAGTAACCAAAAATGGTTTGTGCTTGGATTCATTTGTGCTCTTATATGCTCCTTCTTCATTATTCCTTGTCAATTGGTTTTGCTAATGATCTTAATATTACTTAGGCATCTATCTGTTGAAAGATTGGCTGCTAGTATGCCTCTCTTTGTTTGAAATGGAAGGCTGTGTGCATTGCATGGATCTTTCCTTCATCTCCCAAAGGAGCTTTTTCAGGATTTGATGGGTGACTATGGTGTTTTGAATGGAATATCTTTGAGTCACATCTCTAAGCCGTCACAGGACCTCCTACATTGATCCTTTGGGTTGCTCCAACTGGTCTATGCTGAGAACCCACAGAAATTTGGAAAATAACAGTTGTCAGTCGAAATCACCTGTGTCTCACTATGGTAAAGAGAAGCAACCTATCTCCAAAGAGATTATGCAGTGTGCTGTTGGAGAATGACATTGCTCTTGAGGGACATGTTCATGAGGGACACCACACACTTATGAGAGGTGCTGAAGAATCGATCTAAGTCCATGTCCACTCTCTCTCTCTCTTCCCACCAAGTTGCCCACATGGCTCACCAACACCACAGCTGAATACTATTGCAAGGAACAGGAAAGAGCATTTGAAATTTTGAGACAACTCTTCCAGCGAGCCTTCTACTGGATGGAACAGCAACCTCAACGCTGCTGAGGTAAGGAAATAGGAACTATTGCTAAAGCAAAGGAGACTGAGATGGAACTCAGGGGCAAATTTAATAGACGCCAACTTCAGGGGGGGATGGAATGGGCTTCTTCAAGGAAGATTTGATTGACCATTTACAAATTATGGACAGAAAAAGGGAAGATTTCGTGGAAAATGTCCTCAGTTCTCATCTGCATTCTTGGTTTTAACACAGCTGCCTCTCAGAACCTAAGCTCCAAACTCTTCCAAAGGCATGTTTCATTGTGCATAATGCTCTACAAAGCTCTGCATGGCATCATCGAGTTTCTGAGTAGAAAACTGAATGCCACTTGTTTATGAATCAATTTGATTTATGTGCAGCATTTTTACCATAAGGTTGTCCAAAAAGCTTACAATTTTAAAAAAATAAAATATGAACATGATTCTCCCTCCCCAGTTCCATTATACTAGCTCCTTGCTGTTCTGGCTTGGTTGTTAGTCTATTGCTGTTAGTTTCAGCTGTGTTGCTTTGCAGTAGAACACCAGGATTTGAGTCCAGTGGCACTTTAGAGACCAACAAGATTTTCAGAGTATACTCTGTATTATAATAACTCTTGTAGTGCAAAATCTTACTGTTTCTTTGACCCTGTTATCCCGCCCTCTTCTTTTTGTACCCCTCTTTATTCTGAAAAAAAAAGATTTTCAGAGTATAAGTTTTCAAGAGTCTTCAGAAAGCTCCCTTCTTCATGCCTTCTTCTGAATAAGGGAGCTTTGACCCTTGAAAATTTATTCCCTGAAAATCTTGTCAGTCTCTAAGATACCACTGGACTCAAATCCTTCTGTTGATGTTAGCTGGTCCCTGCTTATTCCATATCTAAGGGCAGACCTCTAGCTGGGTGTTTGCTTAATACAACAGAAAACAAGACACTACCTTTGCAGAATCCTGTCAAAGAGAGAACTTGTCCTTGGACAGATGGCATCTTTAGAGGATGACCCAGAAAGAAACTGGCTGTGGTTGTGTATTTCTTCTTGGAATTCAGATACAGCTCAGGGTACAAGCCGTTGTTGATCCCAGCTTCTCTAGCCTTGACAGCTGACCAATTATGGTAGAGTTATTTCTGACTAAGGCAGAGAGCAAATGTGTTGCTATAAGGGCTGGATTTTGGTCTGGAAATCTAGCACTTTGGCTCAGCAGGGGTATGAATGCAAGCTGTAGCTAGTAGATCCTATGGAATATAGTAGGACAATTCTGAGTAAATACACACAGAAAGAGTCAGATTATACCACATGTGTTTGTGGAGTTGGTGGGATAGGACGATATATATATATATATATATATATATATATATATATATATATATATATATATATATATATATATATATATATATATATATATATATATATATATATATATATATATATATATATATATATACACACACACACACACACACACACACTATATACTTGTCAGAGATGCTTTAGGCTGATCCTGCACTGGGCAGGGGGTTGGACTAGATGGTCTGTATGGCCCCTTCCAACTGTATGATTCTATGATTCTATGAAGCTTTACTGAATGCTCATTCTGTTCTTTGCATGGGAAATATGCATTTTCAACTAAGACAGCCCCCCTCTCCCCATAAGACTATTAAATTCAGAGCCCAACTAAGTGGACTGTAGATCTCTATCCATTGTGCATCTTAAGTGGGTGGTGGTAGTAGAAGTGCTGTCAAATCTTAGCCAACTTGTTGTGACCCTGCTGGCATTTTCCAGGCAAGAGACTAACAGAAGTGGCTTGCCATTGTCTGCCTCTGCATAGTGACCTTAGTCTTCGCTGGAGGTCTCCCATCCAATTACTAACCGAAGCCGACCCTGCTTCCAAGATCGGATGAGATCAGGCTCATCTGGGCTATCCAGGATGGGTCCAAGTGGAAAGAGACAGGCTGAATTCCCCCTCACTCATTTTAGAATCCCTTACCCATAGGGGTGCCCACGGCCTGGAGGAAAAAAATACCCTGCCCCTTTAACAGAGGCTTAATGTGTGAAAAAAGGGTAGCTGAAGCTTTTCAAAGAGTGGAGGTAATTCATCTCACCAATAACATCCCATTCAGTCTCTGTTAAAGCTGCAGGACTTTTTTTATGTTGTTGGCAACCCTGCTTACCCAGGAATGTTAAAAGATGTACCTGATTTGCATGATTCTGCTCACCCCAACAAAGTAAGTTTTGGGGAGGGGGTATAAAGCCAGGTGCAAATCTTTTGGGAAAACAACATCAAAGTCTAAGAAGATAACCAAAACATATACAGGAGACCAACAGTGGCTCCCAAGATGATCAGGGGAGGACATAGTCTTCTTGGCTCCATAGTGTTGAACGAAGCAAGTCTCAGTTTGGATAAGAGAATGAAAAGGGGAAAAGAGGTCTTGTAAGCAACTCTGAGCTTCTAGAAGGAAGAGGAGGGAGAGGAAAGGCCATTGCTCAGTGGCAGAGCACCTGTGTTGTATGCAGAAGGTCCCAGGTTCAATCCCTGGCACCTTCAGTTATAAAGGACCAGGCAGTGGGTGATATGAAAGACCTGTGCCTGAGACCCCACAGAGCTGCTACCATTTCGAGTAGACAGCACCGGTGTTGATAGACCAATGGCCAGGTTCAGTACAAGGCAGCTTCATGTGTTCAGAAGGATGCAAGTCTCAGAGTCATGAGAAAAGAGAGGAAACGTGCCTTGGAATCAGGATTCACCTGCAAAAATAACACAAGTTGCTGGGGGTTGGAGCGGGAGGGAAAAGATTGTTACAAGGATTAACAAATTGTAAACATAGCCATTACAGCACTACCTGCGTTTCTCTTGTTATCCCACTCTTCCCGTAAGGAGCTCCGGCAGCATAGATGATTCTCCTCCATTTACCCTCACAACAATCCTGTGAGGTGGGCTATGCTGAGAGAGGGTGACGGGCCCAAAGTCCCCTAGTGAGTTCCATGGCTGAGGAGGCATTAGAATCCAGGTGAGCAAATGCACAGACGGTGTTCCACAGAGGGGGTGCCACAGTGGGAAAGGCTTGGCCACTGGTAGCCACACACCCAGCTTCCCAAGGCAAGGGCAACCAGAGCAGGATCTTGGCTGACAATCTGAACCTCCCAATAGGTTAATATGGAAGTTCACCCTTCTTCTGATCTTCTCCTCCAACAGGTTTTATAGGTTTAAAGATTAAGAATCAATACTTTGAACTATGCTCAAAAAGCCAGTGTGATGTAGTGATTACAGAACCAAGCTAGAAGTGGCGAATTACACTTGAATGGCACTTGAACAGACTCACATGTATTCCTCCATGTTCACTTGCTCTCCACTCGATCCCATAGAACCAGTTCAAGCACAGACACGGGATGGAGAGCTATGTGATCGAGTGGAGCGCAAGTGAACACGGAGGAATACATGTGAGTCTGTTCACTTGCCATTCAAGTGTAATTCGTCACTTCTAGTTTGGCTCACCATTTTAGACTAGGATCCTGGAGACATGGGTTCAAGTCTCCACTCTGCCACGGAAGCTTGCTGGGTGACCTTGGGCCAGTCACACATTCTCAGTGTAACCAACATCACAGCATGGTTGTTGCGAGGATAAAAGGGGGTGATGAGAACAATGTAAGCCCCTTTGGGCCACCATTGAGGAGAAAGGAGGCGAATGAATGAATGAATGAATGAATGAATGAATGAATGAATGAATGAATGAATGAATGAATGAATGAATGAATGAATGAATGTGTTCCTGGAGATATGTATTCCAGTCAGCACCATCACTGCTGCCTTCCAAACCCCTTGAAGCTCCCTGAGAGTTTTCAAGTGTAGTCTCACCCAAAAAAGTGTATTACTAGAGTTTAACCAATGTGTTCAGAATATGTACAACATGTGTACTTGATTTACATAATAGCAAACTATCTGTATAATGTGCCAAGTTGGCTGCTTGGATTTAGTGTTCTGAGGTATGGCAATTCTCTGGAGGGTCCCATGTGCTTGCATGTGTGGTATTTGACATTTCTATGAATAACACGTTGGACTGGAATGAATTGGTCTGGTATTATTACAGAGTTTGTTAGAAGGGAGTGGAGAAAAGCTTCCACTAGAAAAGAAGACAACTGTCACAGTGAAAAATTGGTCCTGTATATATTCAAGATAAAATTGCCCCCAGCTGCATTTCTCATGGCTACTTTTATATCTATAGTTTCAGGTTGGTGGCCATGTTGTTCTGTAGTAGAAGAACAAGATTTTGGTCCACTAGCAACTCTTGCTCTTTTCTATCTATACTGTCATTTATAACTAATTAGAAAAATAATTGTTTGTGAGGAAAAATCTCATGTCCCTGAATAGCACGCTAGCTTGGTCTTTGTCTGGCAATGGAAATAAAATGTGGAGACATGCAAATGACTCTTGCTTACACTATGTGGTGCTGATTCTACTATGTGATTCTAGATGGATCCAGCCAATGGGACCAGAGTGCAGGAATTCATTTTGCTGGGTTTTGAGTCTGGGCAGCAGGAACGAATCCTGCTCTTCATCGTTTTCGCCGTGCTCTACATGCTCACTTTGGCTGAGAACATCACCATTATCGCCTTGGTGTTCCTAGACAACCACTTGGCTAAACTTCCCATGTACATCCTGCTGAGCAACTTCTCCTGGCTGGAGATGTGTTACGTGACGACCACAGTGCCCAGGATGCTCTTCGACTTGGCCTCCTCCGAAAGGATCATCCCCTTCAGTTCCTGCTTCCTGCAATACTATATTGTTTTCTCACTGGGCAGCACTGAGTGCTTCTTCCTCTCATCCATGGCCTTGGATCGCTACTTGGCCATCTGCCATCCACTGCGCTATCCCCAAATTATGTCCCAAGATTTGTGTTATGCCCTGGTGGCTACTTCTTGGATGCTGGGCTTCCTGTGGCACGTGGTTCCAGTGACTTTGATCTCCAAGTTGTCCTTCTGCGGCCCTAACATCATTGACCATTTTATGTGTGATCCCGGGCCAATTCTGTCCTTAGCTTGCCCTCCAGTACCAAATGCTCCTATTATCATTCAGACACTCATGAATGGTCTTGTCATCATAGGCAACTTCTTGTTTGCTGTCCTGTCTTATGGCGCTGTCATTCTTACCTTGCTGAAAACTTCAAACCAAGACAGTCGGAAGAAGGCCTTCTCCACCATCGCCTTCCACCTGCTAGTGGTGACGCTTTTCTATGGCTCAGTTTTAGGGATGTATGTAGTACCGGGAGGAGAAAGTGAGTCAAAGATCACTAAGGTCGTAACAGTCTTCTACACTAATGTTACGCCCTTACTCAACCCCCTGATCTATTGCTTGAGGAATGATCAGGTGAGAGAAGCTCTGGGTAGACTGTTAAGGAGAAGGGTGGGCTTCATGAGGAGAAAGATGACTATGTAAAAAAAAAAGAGGGAGGAAGGAAAGAAGAAAGAAAACCCAAATCAAAACTGAATCACCAACCAGTAGAGGAGACCAACAGGGTGGTGTCCACTCGTTCTCCACACCATGTCCATGTGTGCGAACACACCCTTCTGGTAGAAAGGATACAGTGCAACTTTGTCAGTCTCCTTTAGGCTGCCAAAGATACAGTGGGCAAGAAAGAGCATAGTCCAGTACAGGTGACCGCTCACACATATATACACACACACATGCACACATTGACTCACAAGAGAGAGCAGACATGAGTGCGCTAACCCCTCCCTCTGCCTCTGTGCAATTGCCTATTTGTCTGCAGAGTGTGACTGCATGGATGAAATGGATGCATCCATACAACTTCTCTGAGATCAGCAATTGTGTGGAGGCAGGGGTGGGGCCAGCAGCTCACACCTACTCTTCCCCCCACACACATACATGGTAAGTCAACATATGTACAAGCTCATGTTTCTCTCTCTCTGAGGTGCTTTCTAGGCAAGAAATGGAAGAGTACCCCAGTGGCAGCTGGAATGTTGGGAGACCGTGGGTCAATTTTCTCCTTCCTGGGGGAAAAGGACCAGGGCAGTAGCAGAGCACAGCAGTGTCACACTCCTTGTGACCAATGGTTTAAAACCATGCAGAAGAGATGGGTTTTATTCTCTCCATCTCATGCTGGCACCTGGGAAAAGGGGCAGAGCTTCATATTGCAAGAGGTGCAGGGATGGGTGTCAAGTTGCCCCAAGGGACCCAAAAAGGTGGAGGACCCCTAACATATTGGTTCAAGTTGCCCAAGAATAGTCAACAAACAAGGATGCAACCGTCCAGCCTTTCACCATTGACCTAAAGAGCAGTGGCTTTCAGAATCAAATAGGATGTTTATTGTCTATCTAGTGAATTGGCATTTATGGTTATTAATTACTTTATTATCAGTAAATTCTACATGCTAAACTATGTTTATTATGTTGATGTTCCATCTACTTTAACTACACTATGTTTGTTTTCTGACAGCATTTGGAGGGAGGGTATGGGAGAAAGGCTTTAAGTCCATGTTGCTTCAGCCCCTGAGTTGCCTCTCTGTGACCCTGAATATCCCTGCCTCCCCAGACATCCTGGGGAGGCACCTCAGCAGGATATAATGCCATAAAGTCCACCACCACCACCCCAAAGCATCCAGTTTATCCTGGTGAACTGAATTCTCTAACCTGGAGATCAGTTGCAAGTCTAGGGGATCTCTACACTTCACTTGGAGGCTGGCAAATCTACCTCTATGGTGATTTCCCATGGCAGCTAGGACCAGTTAGGCCAAGCATTTCTGATCAGAACTGAGCCCTAAGTCAGTGTTCAGCCATCCAACCCTTGAGACTGGCCCTCTAAAATAAAATGAAGGTCTTCACAGTCAGCCAGGAAAACCTATTCTTCCTCCATCTTGCTTTGCATTCCTGATTTCCAAAACCTAAAAACCAAGGTAGAGCAAAGGTTGTGGTGGGCTTTGTTGAGGCCACTAGAGGCCTCAACAAGAAGGTTCCCACATATCTTAGAGATCCAGAATATAAAGCACAAAACAGTTGAGGTAGAATGTTATCTGTTTATGACTTGATGTCAATTTCCACCACGAAGCTGGTGTTTTCAAGGCACACGACAAACAGTGGGGGTTTGTCATTGCCTCTCTCTGCTTAGGAACCCTGGTCTTCTTTGGAGGTCTTCCATCCAATTACTAACCAAGGCTAATCCTGCTTAGCTTCTGAGATCTGACCAGACTGGACGTGCCTGAGATATCCAGGAGAGGTCACCTTAGATATTATGTACTAGATATTTTTCAGGGGATCTTTAATATGGTGCCCTGACCTGGATAGCTCAGGAGCATCTCATCCTATCATTCCTCAGAAGCTAAGCAGGGTCAGCCTTGGTTAGTAAGTGGATGGGAGACCTCCAACAAAGACCAGGGTTGCAGAGGCAGACAATGGAAAATCACCTCTTTTAGCCTCTTGCCAAGAAAACCCCACCAGGGGTCACCATAAGTCAGCTATGACTTGAGGGCAGGACTTCATTTTTAATATGGTAGCATCCATTCACTAGCTATTTTGGTTTCCATACCATGGAATAAAAATCATTAAGACAGAAATGTTTGCTTTTGCAATATCTTCTCTCATTGTAAGCAATGGTACTGTATGCATGTATATAAAAATGTGTATCTTTGTGTATTTTATTGACAGGATAAATGCTTTTTTTGTTTGTCTACTTTGAGCAACTCTTTAATAAAGAATAAGGTTAACACCAGGCTTGCTTTGTTTCCACACCAGGGCTCACCATTTCAAAACCAATTCTTATTTATCTTTTTTTTTCTTTGAAGAAAGTGCTCTGCCTGCCTCCACCACTAAACACTCATCTCCTGTTGGTTGGGAAGCAAAGAACTTTCCTCAGACTGCATCTCTCTAGTACATTTTTATCTCCCCCTGCCTTTTTGGAGCTCAAGACTGCAGATATGATTCTCCACATTATCTTCACAGCTTTCCTGAGATAGGTTTGGTTGCACATGTGTTACGGGCCTGAGATCGCTAAGCAAAAACAACAACGACAACATTGGATTTATATACTGCCCTTCAGTACAACTTAATGCCCACTCAGAGCAGTTTACAACATATGTCATTATTATCCCCACAACAAAACACCCTGTGAGGTGGGTGGGGCTGAGAGAGCTCTAAAGAACTGTGAATAGCTTTGGGGAAGAATCAGAGCTTGAACCCAGGTTTCTCATATCCTAGTCTATGGCTATATCCACTATAGCCCTCTAAGGGATCCCTCTAAGGGATGCCATTTGCCTCGGGAAAGCAAGCAATCTTCCAAACCCAGGCTCCAACCCCTACTGAGGCTTTGCTCTAATAGGAGCAAATATTGGGGGACAGGAAGCAATGGTGTGTGTCATTTGAGCAACATTACTTCCAGTTGTACCTGGAAATGATGTCACAACACTCTAGGATCAAGGAATTCCTACAACATTGTGAAATCACTTCTGAGTTCTTAACCAGAAATGATATAGCGACGTCATGCAACATTGCTTCCCAAGTCCCAACCCCAAAATACTCTGGCTGATTACCAGCACTTGGATGGCAACCCTAACCCCACTGCAGGCCTCTCTCAACCCACTCTCACATGCACCCACTGCAAATGGCATTCCCGTTACAAGATGAGAGTTAGCAGAACTGTAAGAATCAGGGGCAAGGCATTGCCCCTGGGAACAGAAGGCAGCACCTAACAGGTGCCTTATACACCTAGGCCATTTCCACACACGTTGAATAATGCACTTTCAATGCACTTTCGCAATCCTTTGGAAGTGGATTTTTTGTTCCACACATGGAAAATCAGTTTCAAATGTTCACTAAAGAGTATTGAAAGTGGATTATCCAACGTGTGTGGAAGCAGCCCAAGTGTCGACATGCAGGAAGTCGTTTGAAATGATCCTGTGCTCTCATCTTACTTCCTTAGAAAGATCACCATGCAAGGGAATCATAGAGTTTTGAACAGAAGGTTCCTCTGTCACATCTCCAAACTAGTACAGAATCCCATCCATGGCAGCCTGTATCCTTTGGGCCACTCAGAACAGTCCAAGAGCAGCAACCTCAGTACTCAGGAAAATCATTTTCCCGTGGAACGATTGCACAACAGCAGAGGGAAGTAATCTGCCTCCAGTGAGGTGATGTGGCAGTGGTTCATGAGAATATTCTTGAGGGACCCTTTCCCAAAGGCCACCAAAAGCATATCTGCAATATTCAAGCGCAGAGGCCCACTCTTCCTACCATGCAGCCCAGCACAACACCTCTGTAAGACACAGGAAGCCACACGTCAATAGCGGCACACCTTCTGATGGATGGAGCCACACTTTAAATGAGGTACGAAATGGGGAACATTTTCAAGGTATGCAGGATTTGAGTCCGGTGGCACCTTAGAAACCAACAAGATTTTCAGAGTTTCAGCTTTGGAGAATCACGGCTCCCTTCTTCAGACACGAGTAGGAATGGAGATCCCTGATCCTTTCTATCCCAGCCAAAGGTAGGTGAGGTGTTAAAAGGCAGGAAACAGAATGTAAAGGTAAAGGTGCAGCTTGACCCATGAAAGGGGTGTAGCAAAGGAAGCCATAGGGATGTAAAGGTACAATGCAACTGGATTAAAGCAGAAATTAGCATCAGTAGTGAGACTAGAATCCTAAATCTCTGTTCAGCCCTGGTGGTTCCATTGTTCCAAATATGTGAATGAACTCCATTTCGGCAATCTCATATTGTAGTCTCCCCTTGATTTTTCTCTATTTGAGAACAGATCAGTGATGGAATGTCCTGGAAGATTAAAATGTTCTCTCCTGTTTTTTTTAGTATTGTGATTTATAACATCAGATTTATGTCCATTTATTCTTTTGCTTAGGGAGTGACCTGTTGGTCTAGTGTAGCGAACAGAAGAACATTGCTGACCCTTGATAGCATATATAACATTGGAAGATGAACAAGTGAATGGATCTGAGATGGTAAACCTGGTATTGTTAGGTCCAGTGATAGAGCTGTCAGAGTAAATATGGGGACAGAGTTGGCATCTTGGTTTATTGCAAGCTCTGGTCCCAAAGTCCATGTCAGTCTTGGGAAGTACATTATTATGAATGAGAAGTTGTTTAAGGTTAAGGGGCTGTATATGGACGAGAAAAGGTTTGCCTCCCAATGCTTGTGAGACGAGAGTATCATTGTCCAGCATAGGTTGCAAGTCATAGCTAATGTGTTGAACTGGTCAGAGCTGAGAGATGAATGGGACTAACAGTGGTGTTCTACTGTTGTTTCACTTGGGCCTGTCTTGTAGCAGGTTATCCCTTGGTATAATTCTGGCTTTGTTGACCTGTTTCTCTACTACATCAGGTGGGTATTGTAATTCCAAATATGTCTGTTATAGCTCTTGCAGGTGAGAATCTCAGTCAGAGGGGCTGGAACAGATGCAGCTGTAACATAGAGATGGGGTGTAGACCATGGATGGTTTGGTATGTTTAGGAGGGTGACTGGAGGCATGGAGACGTGTTTGTCAATTGTTAGGTTTCCAGTACAAAGTGCTTCTTAAGTTTCTACATCAAGTGTCAGCAATGCTGTCTCTACATTGGACAAACAAGTCAGTCCGTACATAAAAGAATAAATGGACATAAATCTGACATTAGAAATCACAACACTCAAAAAACTAGTGGGAAAACATGTTAATCTTCCAGGACATTCCATCACTGGGTGAAAAGAGGCTGTGCTCAAAGAAAGGAGCTTCAAGTGGAGACAACAGTTTGAGATTTGGAAGCAAGCAGCACACAGTAGGACAACATTCGCAGCTAGTTCAAAGGCCCTTTTAATTGGATAAATTCAATATTAGAGGTCCTCAAAGTGTATTTCTCACGGTGTTTTTTTGTTTGTTTGCCTCAATGTTTATCAGAAGAATAATTGCTTCTGAGAAATAATCTCACAGAAACTATACAAAGAATGTGTTGGGGTCCCTGTCTCTCTTACCAACTTCCACATACTGCATAGCTGCTAAGATTTCCCTTCCAGTGGAAACAATGGAGAGATAGAGGATACTTGCTCATGCTATGTGTGACTTTCTGTTGTATAATTCCAGATGGAGTTGCTCAACAGCACAGGAGTGCAGGAATTCATTTTGGTGGGATTTGGAGGTGGGCAGCAGAAGCGGTTCCTCCTGCTCCTCTTCTTCGCCATTCTGTACGTGTTCACTTTAGCCGAGAACATCTCCATCATCGCACTGGTGCGTTTGGATACCCACTTGGCTCAACTGCCCATGTATATCCTCCTGAGCAGCTTCTCCTGCCTGGAAATCTGTTACGTGACCACAACTGTGCCCCGTATGCTCTTCGACCTGGCATCCCCTTACGGGATCATTTCCTTCCGTGACTGCTTCCTTCAGTTCTACATTTTATTCTCTCTAGGCAACACCGAATGTTTGTTCCTCTCAGCCATGGCTTTGGATAGGTATTTGGCCATCTGCCACCCGCTGCGCTACCCACAGATTATGTCTAAAAATGCCTCTTATGCCCTGGTAGCGACCTGTTGGACTGTTGGATTCCTGTGGTATATTTTCCCAGTCGTTTTGATCTCCAGAATGTCATTCTGTGGGCCCAACATCATTGACCACTTCTTGTGTGATGCTGGCCCAGTCCTATCTCTGGCTTGCCCTCCGTTCGGAGTTGCTCCACTTATCTGTCAGATCTTTATGAATGCTGTGGTTTTAGGCAATGTCTCCTTTGTTGTGCTATCATATAGCATTGTGATTTTTACCCTCATGAAAATGTCAAACCAAGGCAGCCGTAGGAAGGCCTTCTCCACCATATCCTTCCACCTTGCAGTAGTGACTTTGTTCTACGGATCTGTTACAGCCATGTACTTATCTCCAGATGGAGAAAATCAGTCAGAAGTCACTAAGGCAGTAACCATTTTCTATACCTCAATTATACCCTTTCTCAACCCCCTGATCTACACTCTGAGAAATGATCAAGTGAAGGAGGCATTTGGTAGGTTGCAGAGGAGAAAGGTGGGTCTGCTGAGGAGAACAGTGTGAGTGTAAAAGGGTGGGAGAAGAAGAACAAACAGCATACTAAAAATCACTGTGGAAACAATAAGAATAAGGTATTCTTAAAAAAAATGCCTCTCTTAGGACAAGAGGGCATCTCTCCTAATTCAGTGTTCCTTAAGATGCCTTGTAGTGAGGAACTGAATGGCTGCCATCTCAGTTTGAGAATCGGGATACAACGGCTGGAACTTTCTAACCTGCTCTCCTACCTTATTTAGACTGCAAATAACAGCCATAGGGGAGAAGATTTGGGGCTGCCAAGCTGCAAGTGGGCCCTGGACACAACCCGGAATTTCAACTGATCTTCAGACAATAGTGGTCAGTTCCCCTGGAGGAAATGGTTGCTTTGGAGGGTAGAATCTATGGCAGTATGCCATGCTGTGCTCCCTCCTCAAACCCATCCTCCCCAGGATCCACTTGCAAAATCTCCAGGAATTTCCCAACTTGAAGTTGGCAGCCCTAGAGAAGATACAGTTCCAAAAAGGGTGGTGGCCCTGGAGCAGCGGGGTTCACCTTTGCTTGCCATGTTGCTTCCCGTGCTGATGCCTTCTTGTAGGCCTGGTAAAGCCAATATAGATTGTAAAAAGAGCATGGAGGGGAAGGATGGGCACACACACATGCCTTGATCCACACTGGTGCCTTGATTTAAACCGCCACTTTGGCTGCTGCTAATTATGGTTTAAAAACCAGTCAAAGATCCATTCACAGATCTTCCATTGTCATGTCTGCTTTGATTCTCAATCACTGAAGAGTTAAGCAGGAATGGTCTCAAATCACATGGGTATGTTACCATATTGCCTAGCAAAGTGGGTATCTCGCACTGATCACCCAAAAACCCAAGACAGTTGTGATGGAATACAATTTAAAGAGAGGATTGCACAATGCGGCATTCAGAGGGCTGGAGTGGGAAGAGTTGACAGTGGTCTGGAATAAGAACTTGATTGGCCAGCTTTCCCCTTCCCTCTACTGTGTTCGTCAGAATCAGCTTCAGAATGTCAGTTGGTGCTGACAGGATTTTTTAATTAGTTAGGAGTTAGGATTTGAGGAGAGTGGATATAAGTGTCTGATGAGAAGGTCAGACAGGTACCCCTCTGAAGTGAGAGAAAGGGTATTATTGGTCCTAACTGTAATACTGTTTTGAGGAAGAAGAATTCCCAGTATAAAAGCCAGCACACGCTGAAACCTATTTACACAGCCACAATAGAACTGGGTGTGTGTTTTTGGCACAGAGGGATTGGGTAGTAAGTGGAGACTCCCGTTTCAGCCAAAGGAAAGGGTTAATTCTTCTTAGGAAAGGAAGAATAACTCCTGCTCAGTGTCTAGAAAAGGGCGTTTGACTCTGTGGAGGTCCCCAGAACTGGTGTAAAGGGAAAACTGTATTGAACTAACATCTGGAAATCTAAGTTTAAAAGGAGAACTCTGGGGAGAAACTTACTGTAACCCAAAACACCTCTCACTAACAAGAACTAAGAACATTGAAACTGAGCTGCAAACCAACTGATTTGCCTTTGACTGTTCTACCAGCAAGTTTTACCTCAGCCTTTTCATTCTCTAACTGCCTATACTACATCCCTGCTGGTTCAAAAAAGTTTCTGTTTCTTTTGAGAGTTATTC
The DNA here is from genome assembly GCF_028583425.1 of Eublepharis macularius. Lineage (NCBI taxonomy): Eukaryota > Metazoa > Chordata > Lepidosauria > Squamata > Eublepharidae > Eublepharis > Eublepharis macularius. The sequence continues at coordinate 67,339,557 of NC_072801.1, read as the reverse complement.
AGTCTCTAGTACCATTTCATACATGTACGAGAGAGGACTCCTGCTTCTCCTCTAACAAGTTTCTGGGCTAGGCTAAAAAAAGCCAAAAATCTATCTCCTTCTCAGAGTGGAACAAAAAGATCTATGTACTGAGGGCCAAGCTACAAGTGACGAATGACACTTGAACGGCAAGTGGATTGAGTGGAGGGCAAGTGAACAGGGAGAAATACACTTGCTGTTCAAGTGTCATTCGTCACTTGTAGCTTGGCCCTCAGGCACACTACTTTCTCAGAGCCAAAACAGCTGACTGCTGCCAGCTTCCTCTGATTGTGCCGGCAGCGGTCAGAGGGAGCTGGCATTGGCGATCAGTTCTTTGTCCCTCTCACCACTGCCAGCGCACTCGGTTCCCTCTGGCTGCAGAGTGTTTTTAGGGGAGCAAGGGGAGCTGTCAGTGGCGAGAGGGAGCCGAGTGGACTAGATGAGATGCCATCATACCAGGCAACCCACAAGTAAATGTGTCCGCATATGCAGAAGAACCCCCAGGTGTGGGGGGAAAGGAGAGGCGGGAGAGGCAGAAGACATAGAAAAATCATTCTTTCCCCCAATCTAACCTGATATGGACTGAGCATGATCCTGGAGGAACAGAATATTGAGAGCTGGTTAAAGGAGTAAAGGGGGGAATGAGGTCCAAGCTACACATGACGAATGACACTTGAACAGCAAGTGTATTTCTCCCTGTTCACTTGCCCTCCACTCAATCCACTTGCCATTCAAGTGTCATTCGTCACGTGTAGCTTGGCCCTCAGTCAGCTCAAGCCCCTGAGAACTTATAGAGAGCTGGGGAATCCTGAAGAGAAGTTTCTTGTGGGTGGGGTGGGACTGACCCATTCCCCCACTGTGATTCTTTGTCATTCTCCGTTTTATTTTATGTAATAAATAAATAATGTTTATTGTCTTGTTTTTATATGGCAGCTTCAACTGTGGAATCTTTTTACATGTTCCTTGGCATTCAACAAAAACAAATCCAGGCAAACCCCAACGCGGTTTGTTTTTTATACCTTATCTGCTCAAGTGAGCATATTGGGGCTGGATGAAACTCTTTTGTCTTACCAAAAAATCAGAAAATGATTCACTTTCTCAGCACATTTCTAACATTTGGATCCTGCCGGGTTGCCAATGACCTCGTTGGAACCTGATCTGGTCTGATTGCCTCCACACACACTAGGGTTGCCAATTCCAGGTTGAGAAATTCCTGGATGTTTGGGAGTGGGGCATGGGGGAAGGATTTGGGGAGGAGAGGAATCTTAGTGGAGTAAAATTCCATAGAGTCCACTCTCCAGAGCAGCCGTTTTCTCTAGGGGAACTGATCTTTATGGTCTGAAGATCAACTGTAATACCCGCAGATCCCCAGGCCCCTTACTACAAATCCTTGATCTCTGCCCTCTCCCTTCCTTCCTTTCCTGCGTAATTAAGGGCAGCAATAGAGAGATCTCACTGCATGTGATTCTGCCAGGCCTCTCCTGCAGGCACACAGATCACTGGGACGTGAGGAGCCTGACATTCATACTAAGGACTTATGCAATCTGGAAAAAACTGCCGTACCTGAGATCTCTGGTATCTCACATAGTGCCGTTGCAGGTTGAAGACATCAGGGAAGAAGGAGGATGCACCAACTTAGAGTCAAGCTGCAAGTGATGAATGACACTTGAATGGCAAGTGAACAGACTCAGGGCCAAGCTACAAGTGACGAATGACACTTGAACAGCAAGTGTATTTCTCCCTGTTCACTTGCCCTTCACTTGCACTCCACTTGATCCACTTGCCCTTCAAGTGTCATTCGTCACTTGTAGCTTGGCCCTCACATGTATTCCTCCCTGTTCACTTGCCCTCCACTTGACCACATAGCAGTCAAGTGGAGTGTAAGTGAATGGCAAGTGAACAGGGAGGAATACATATGAGGGCCAAGCTACAAGTGACGAACAACACTTGAATGGCAAGTGTATTTCTCCCTGTTCCACTCCCTGTTCCACTCAATCCACTTGCCGTTCAAGTGTCCTTCGTCACTTGTAGCTTGGCCCTGAGTCTGTTCACTTGCCATTCAAGTGTAATTCGTCATTTGTAGCTTGGCTCTTAGGGCACTATGTGATCAAGTGGGGTGCAAGTGGAGTGCAAGTGAACAGGGAGGAATACGCGTGAGTCTCTTCACTTGCCAGGCAAGTGTCATTCGTCACTTGTAACTTGGCTCTGAGGGCCAAGCTACAAGTGACGAATGACACTTGAACGGCAAGTGGATTGAGTGGAGAGCAAGTGAACAGGGAGAAATACACTTGCCGTTCAAGTGTCCTTCATCACTTGTAGCTTGGCCCCAAGACTACAATCTGATCCAGATAAACGTTTGGGGGGTAAATATCAGGCTGAACTGCATTCCACCTAAAAGGAGAGCTTTGTACCCTGCTGTGAGACCTGTGCTTACAGAGGGAAGTGCAAGGTCTCCTCTTTCACCTTCAGACAGCTATGGTTGCCATGCCAAAGAAAAAAGAGCAAGAGCTATTATAGAAACAGAGAACCCTGTGATAACCTAACACACACCAATTATGAATAAAGTAATCTAACACATTTAACTATGTCTGTGTATTCTTTATATAAATACTTGAAAAATATACATGAACTATATTTACATGTATTTTATCAAACATTCATGGAAAGTGTGAGATTCTCAAAAGGTACAGTAGCAAAACAAACATTTAAGGCTGCATGAATAAAGCAATGCACAATAATGGCTGTCTTGTGCAGACGATGTCTGGCCTGTAAATTTAGTCTATGGGTAGTGGCATTTCCACTCCTGATGGCTGTAACACGACAGGTGACCAGGTGGGAAAACTGTTTCCGCCAGGTCTTCCCCAGGTGTATTTGCCATATCCACAAAACTCTTTAGTAAATTTACATCTCCAATACCATTCAATAACATTCAATATCGCTCAGTCAAAATGCATTGAAGACAAGCAGCCTTGGCATTATGTTTGTTAGATTACTTTATTCAAAATTGTTATTAATTGTGTTAACATAATTTTCTGTTTCTATAATGGTCAGCATAGCAGCTGTGGACCTTGCAGGATAGGTATGATGTAGACACAGTTCACGCTTTCATCACATTAAATTATTGCAATCTGTTCTACACAATGCTGCCTTTCAGGACAACTCAACTGACTGAAATACTGCAGGACAGAGCAAGCTGTTCCCATGGGATGGCACTGCTGCACAGCTGGGAGAGCACAGGTGGGCTTGGGAAAGGAAAGAATAGAGGTCATCCTAGGGTATATATCTATTTTGGGTTCAAAGCCTTCTTCAGACCTGAACTGGGAAGATTCTTTGCATGAGTCCCTCTGTCAGGAAACATATCAGGAAGAAAATGATTAACTCAAGGTTATACTTGGCATCTCAGTTTTCTATTTGCATAGAAGGGTTGTTTCACGGATCTGTGAAAACAGTATTATCTGCAGGACAAGATGACCATGTTTTTTCAGAGGACTCTTCTTTCATATCTCCCACCCGCCACAAAACATCCTCCACAACCAGTCAGGGCTACTTGGTTTTTGAATGTTGATAATGGTCCATGTGTATCAACTTGGGAAAAACAATTGCCTGTGGAAATTACTTGTGTTTTATCCAGGTGGAAGGAGTCAACCCGTCCCCAGAGAGATGTTGTTTTGATTATTAATAATATCATTCGTAAGGGAAGCAGGAGAGCCACAAAAGACTTAACTTCAAACTCTGGTTAGCAAAAATGCCCATTCTTCATTCTTATCTAGCCCAGGGCACAGCCCACAAATGCCACAGCCACATGCCAGTCTGAGACACAGGGATCAGTTTCAGATACCTCCCACATCCTGGGACATATCCTGTGGTGAGTTTTCTAATGGCTGGAGCAGCACTTTGAACTGAGGTACTGAAATTTGAATTACCATGAAAGCAAAGGAGAGTGGGGTTGGCAGACTGCATGACTGGTCCCCTTAAAAAAATGTAACTTTCTTCAAGAAAATGTAGATAGATGGTTAGCAAATTATGGTCAGAGTCAGAATAAGAGGAAGAGGAAGGTAGTGCTAACCAGTGTTCTTGATGTTAAAACAAGCCAAGGATTTTGACCTGCCACATTCTGTCAATGATATTCCACATCTTACATATAAAGCAATAAGCTCTTTGCAAGTTCTTTCTTAACAGGAATTTCATTCATAGGTGTTTAGTGGTACTTCATTCCAGGACTCTTGAGATTTTCTGTGTCTCCTTTAGTGGTTCTGAAAAGAGAAAGCTCAATTCTATCTTTTCCCAAGCCATCCAGATTACACACTTGGCTGCAGAAGAAAACAAAGTAAAGAATAGGCGCATCTGACAATGTACAGATCTGGTGTGTTGGAAATTCAGCAACCTCCAATCACTGAGTAGCATATGGCCGAAGACACAGAGCAGACCAACAATAAGTGGGATGGCTCCTACCAGTTTTTCTGTTACATTTCATCCAATTCCCCTCCTTATTACAATCCCCCTCCCACATGGCCTTTGTCCATGATGGACCCATAAACTTCCAGCATAACCTTTTAGGTTTTCAAAGTGGATGACAGCCTCTTCTCTTTCTCCTAACAAACAACCTGGTTGGATTCAACCTGATATTATTACATTGTGAAAGATAAACTGGGCTTTCTGCTTGGAGCTTAGATGGTTCTTGAGAATCGTGTTAGACACCCTGAGCTTTTCCCAAAGCAAGGCTTGGATGTAAATATAAAAAAGAGACGTAATCATGAGAGTCCAGATCAAATGGGGAAAGGGTGCTACGTAGAAAGTTCATGAATGAAGCTGCATGGAGGGCATGGAGGAAAAGAAAATAAGAGCGTTATTTAAGAGATTTAAGAGTTTGTAGACACAGCCCTCATGGTATTTTCTAAGGTAAACTGTTCTGCTGAGTTGCAACTGACTCATAACAACCCTATAAAGTTTCACCCCATGGGGTACTCAAGGCAAGAGATTAGTAGAGGTGGTATGCCATTGCCTTCCTCAACAGAGCAGCCCCAGTCTTCCTCAGGGCCAAGCTACAAGTGATGAATAACACTTGAATGGCAAGTGGATTGAGTGGAGGGCAAGTGAACAGGGAGGAATACACTTGCCGTTCAAGTGTCTTTCGTCACTTGTAGCTTGGCCCTCAGCAGCCTCCCATCAGTCAACCTACTTAGCTTCCAAGATCTGTCAATACAGGACTGGACTATAAGGGCTACTACCATGATATTTTCCACCTTGATGAAAACGTCTAGCTCAGGCAGAGATTGAAAAGGTTCTCCTCTCGTAATGCCAAAAGGCATAACATTGCCTCAATAGTCACCGTACATTTCAAACGACCTAGAGAGATCGGCATGTTGGGTTCACTACTGAATCTCTTCTGTTTTGCTGCTTATGCCTCCCTTCCACCGTCTTCTGAAGCCTATGCTAATGATAAGATTAGGAATATTCCACCTGATAGCCAGATACGAGTCTCCTTACATTTCATCCTGGGGCAGGACAGCTTGAGCTGTGCCGTGGAGGTGCCCTGTCCAAATTGCAGCTTAGAGCCAAGCTACAAGTGACGCCTGACACAGGTTGGACACTTGTCAGCTTACCTTAAGTTTCGATGGGAAATGTAGGCATCCTGGTCTTACAGCTTGGCTCTCCATTTAATTGAAGTTTACAGAACCCCCCCCCCCCCACACACACACACCCAGCGGATGGGAAGGGCAAGAGCCCAACGCCTGCTCTCCCCTCCCAACCGCATGTTCTCCCTCCCATAGACTGCCGCTCTGTAAACTTCAATTAAATGGAGAGCCAAGCTGCAAGACCAGGATGCCTACATTTCCCATCAAAACTTGAGGGAAGCTGACAAGTGTCCAACCTGTGTCAGGCGTCACTTGTAGCTTGGTTCTTAGCGATCATTTGGGCAAGCTGTTCTCTCTCACGCAGTCCCTCCCTCCCCCAAAGCTACGGGAGGGAAGTTGGCAAAAACAAACCTATGTTAAAGGGTCATTGTAAGGATTGTTCAGACAGTGTTATGCAAAGAATGTTTGAATATTGCGGAAAACCTGCACATAAATTATAATAGCAAAAATTGGGGGACCAACAAGGAATTGCAGAGGGCATCTCTTTTCTCCCTCCCTGACTGCTTCCTCTTTCCTTCCCCTGAAAGCACCCATGGCCCTTTCCCTAGCTTCCTTCTCTCTTTCCTAAGCACCGGCCAATCTACTCCCCCCCCCCTCAAATAAATCAAAACAAATACTGAAAAATAATCTCACAGAAGTAGAACCGAAGAAGAATTGCTTCCAAGGAATAAACTGAAATGTGGGGCAACTGCCTCTGTAACCTCTGTCAGTGATATACCTCTTCAGCTTTTCTCTTCCAATGGAAACAATTATGCAAAAACACAAGTTTGACATGCTTCTTCTGTGTGATTGCAGATGGAGTTGGCCAATGGAACTGAAGTACAGGAGTTCATTTTGGCGGGATTTGGCGTTGGGCAACGGGAACGATTACTTCTCCTTATCTTTTTCACCATTCTCTACGTGTTCACTTTGGCTGAGAATCTCACCATCATCACACTGGTGTTTCTAGACACCCACCTAGCTCAGCTTCCTATGTACATCTTGCTGAGCCACTTTTCTTGGTTGGAGATGTGCTATGTAACCACCACTGCGCCCCGGATGCTGTTTGACTTGGCATCCGCTCAAGGAATCATCTCCTTCCATTCCTGCTTTCTTCAGTTCTACATCTTCTTTTCACTCGGAAATACTGAATGCTTCTTTCTCTCAGTCATGGCCTTGGATCGGTACTTGGCCATCTGCCACCCACTACGTTATCCACAAATCATGTCCAAAGACTTCTGCTATGCTCTCGTGACTGCTTGTTGGGTCGTTGGCTTCCTGTGGTACATTTTCCCAGTGATTTTGATCTCCAAGATGTCCTTCTGTGGCCCTAACATCATTGAACACTTTTTGTGTGATCCAGGGCCAATTTTGTCCCTGGCCTGTCCTCCACTAGGAATTGCTCCCTTTGTCTGCCAGATTTTCATGAATGCTTTGTTTTTTGGCAACATCGTATTCATTGTGCTATCCTATGGTGATGTGATTTTCACCCTGATGAAAACAAACCAGGGCAATCGTAGGAAGGCCTTCTCCACCATATCCTTCCACCTAGCAGTGGTGACCCTTTTCTACGGCTCTGTGGCAGCCATATACTTAGCTCCAGGTCCTGAAAACCAATCAGAAGTCACCAAGGCTGTAACACTATTCTATACTTCTGTTACACCCTTTCTCAACCCCATGATTTACTGCCTGAGGAACGATCAAGTGAAGGAGGCATTGGGCAGGTTGAGAAGGAAAAAGTTATTCTTGAGAAGTGATAATGTCAATGGTGTAGAAGAAAGCAAAGGGGAAAAAATCCAAGCAACCAATCCCTAAACAGCAGAGAAAAAAACTAGTGTATTTACTGTTGGACAAGTTGGGCACCTGTCTCTGTTCCATGTTGTTGTTTTTTCTTTTGCCCATTAATTACTGCAATATTTACAGTTTATCACACAAGACTAGAGGTAAATTTTGATCCAGTATTTTACCACTTTAGAATGGACTATATTATATTAAAATATTTTCCTCCCCCCTTCTTCTTTTGTTACAGCTCTAGATAAAACACCGGGAGCGTTGCATGATTGGTTTCCATGTGTGTGGGTGTGTTTGATCATGAATTGTTTACAATTAACCACTGAGGAAGACCTAAGGGCCGAAACGCATCTGGTCGGTTTTGTACTGTACCTTAGTCTATTTGTGTTGGTCATTGCACTGTACCATCATCTGTATCTTGAGATGTTTTAGCAAGTTTTAGTATGTATATGTAGCCTGCCATTCAGGCCATATGTTTTAAACTAGTTTTTATTCACATTGGTGCACATCTATAATAAATACTTTTTAATATTTAATATATATATATATATACTTTTAGGTTGTTACTTAACCCCTTTTGTTCCCCTGCTTGTTTGGGTTGAGTTTGTGGGGTTTTCCACCCCACCCCGCCCCTTTTTTTCTTCCTTGCAATCAATATTAAGGGCCCAGGTGTCCTGGAGAAACTACATGCCCCAGATCCCTGGTGACAGGTATACTACATTGTGATATTCAAGGCAACACAGAAGTACACCAATTCAATCTGAACCAGAGAAGATCTTTTAAGGGGAAGCGATGTTGGTGTCAAAATGCTGCTGAGCATTATGAGCAGCAGAAGATCAGACAGGCAGCTCTTTTGGAAGTGGTGTGCTTCTCCTAAAAGGGCAGGTTCTCAGCTTGCAATGCTCCATTAGATCAATGTCTCAAAATGGAGGCTACAGTCTCAGCCATGGCATGTATCAACAAACTTTGGATAGTGATCCCAGGCACAACCATCTTCAAGTTAGATTCTTGGAATGTGCTCTACATGGTGGTGGGCATCTCTCTTTACTTGGAAGTCCACAATGGACTAACACACCTACCCCCTCAGGAATTATCTTTCAACTTGGTGCTCACAAGTTTCCTTGAAGGGCAAAGATTCCCTGCACGAGTCCTTTCATTACAAAGCAGGTCATTGCAAAAAGAAGGATCTAGCCAAGCTTTCTACCTAACATATTAATTTAGTGTGTGTGTGTTGTTGTTGAGATCCTGTGGCCATTCCTCTTCCCTTGAAAGTAGTATCAGCAGGTTAAGGTGACTCTTTGCCTTAATATTCCCCCCACGTCTATAACTAATTTGTTACTAGTACATTTGATTTCTCATAATGGGTTCTGTGTGTGGCAAACATACAGCTCAGGAAAACAATTACCTGTGTTTCAGCCATTATCACAGAGGGAGCCAACTGGTCTCTAGAGAGATACTGTTTTAAGTGGAAATTATACTGAGGGACACCCTACTTTTTAACCACCTCCTTTCTGTGACACACACTTCCTGGCTCACTTGGCCTACTTGTGAGTAGGGCTATAATTTGAAGGCAGCTCAAGAGAAAGGCATTACTCATGAGGAGGCTAATACCTGTCTGCCTCTTAGCTACCCTTGTGGCCCAACCTTGCCTTCCCCTCCTCTAAAGAGCCAACTTGCTGCCTCCTTTGGGGCAATTCCCTCCCAGGGTCCCCTCCCCTGACCTGAGGTGCTTGTCTTCTGGACTGGCATACTACCACAGCTCATCTCATAATGTTCCCTGTTTAGCAAATGCATAACTTGGGAAAACAGTATTTACCTGTGGAAATAAACCATGTTTCAACATGGCCTTAGTGGGTAATTATATTTACTCTTCAGGGACATAGCAGCCACCATGTATTTAACAACTACATTCAGTTTGGTATAAATACTCACTCTTCCTTTCCATCCAGCAGACAACATAGACAGCATCTATGCCACAATCGGGCACCACTGAGAGACATGAGAAACTGCATCACACACACACCAAATCCTGACATCCGCCCTGTGGGGAGGGGAGCCTTCTGGTGGATGGAGCAGCATTTTGAAAGCCACTGAGGTACTGAAAGGGGAGTCATTTTCAAAGCAAAGGAGACTGAGGTGGAACTTTTAAGACATTCCAGTCTCAGGGAACAATTTTGTATCACAAAACAGAGGCTTCTTCAAGGGAATGTTGACAAATTGTTGTCAAATTATGGCCAGAGAAAGAAAGATGAGTAGGAAGATAGCATCAGAAGATTCAATTCTCAGCTATATTCTTGGTGTTAACATTGTAAAACCTGAAAGCAAAGATTTTGATGAGTTTCTTTTTCCTCCACTCACATCTTTTCCTCCACTCACAAGAAGTGATGGTCTCGCTCTACTCTGCTCTGGTTAGACATCACCTAGAGTATTGTGTTCAGTGTGGGGCACCACAATTTCAGAAGGATATAGATAAGTTGGAACATGTCCAGAGGAGGACAACGAAGATGGTGAGGGGTCTGGAGACCAAATTCTATGAGGAAAGGTTGAAGGAGCTTGTATACTTAGCCTAGAGAGGAGATGACTGAGAGGTGATATGATAATCATCTTCAAGTACTTAAAGGGCTGTCATATAGAAGATGGCACCAAGTTGTTTTCCGCTACCCCAGAAGGTCAAACCAGAACCAATGGCTTGAAATTAAATCAAAGGAGTTTTTGACTAACATTAGGAAGGACTTCCTGACAGTTAGAGCAGGCCCTCAGTGGAACAGGCCTCCTCAGGAGGTGGGGGCTCTCCTTCTTTGGAGGTTTTTAAGCAAAGGCTAGATGGCCATCTGACAGCAATGCTGATTCTGTGAACCTGGGCAGATCATGACGGGGAGGGCAGGAAGGGTTACATCACTGCTTAGTTCTCGTGGGCCATCTTACATCCCCAGGATAATGCCGATCACCACCTTTGGCTAGGGATCCTGGAGGTGCTTTGTCATCTTCTGGGCATGGAGCAGGGGCCACTGGGGCAGTCAGGGGGTGGGTAGTTGTGAATTTCCTGCATTGTGCATGGGGTTGGACTAGATGACCCTAGATGCCCCTTCCAACCCTATAATTCTATGATTCTATGATCCTGCAAATTAATTTCAGGTGGGTAGCCATGCGGGTATGTAGTTGAAGAGCAAGATTCAGGTCCAATAATATTGTAAAGACCAACTAGATTTCCAGGATATGAGCTTTCAAAAGTCAGCGCTCCGTCAGATATGAGGAGTAGAAAAAGGAAGAAGTCCATAATCCAGGCAATCCCTCCCACCCTCTTCCTTTGGAATAAAGAAAGAAAGTCTGATAAGGGCCAATAAGGTATGGGGAACCTCTTCTGTTTGGTTTTTGTTTTCTGCTTTACATCCCTGCTCGTCCTTCTGGTATAGCCTGCATGACGTGAAGCAAAAGAAGGTTCCATGTGAGAGCAGAATCCTGGCTTCCTTGCCTTTTGTCATGGGATACCAAACCTTGAACTAAGAAGTCCCAGGTGCATATTTTTGAATGGCTGGATTTTCTCAGAAATCCATTATAGTTTACAATTAAAAAATGGAAAAAATATAGCATGCTTGCATGATTCTTGCTTCTGGTGTGAGTGATGATGTTTCTTATTCCAGATGGAGTTAGCCAATGGGACTGGAGTACAGGAGTTCATTTTGCTGGGATTTGGAGTTGGGCAACGGGAACGGTTCCTTCTCCTCACTTTTTTCAGTATTCTCTATGTTTTAACATTGGCTGAGAATCTCACCATCATCACACTGGTGGTTCTAGACACCCACTTGTCCCGGCTTCCCATGTACATCTTGCTGAGCAACTTCTCCTGGCTGGAGATGTGTTATGTGACAACCACTGTGCCCCGGATGCTCTTCGACCTGGCATCCCCATATGGGATCATCTCCTTCAATTCCTGCTTTTTCCAGTTCTATCTCTTCTTTTCTCTTGGCAACACTGAATGCTTATTCCTCTCAGCCATGGCCTTGGATCGCTACTTGGCCATCTGCCACCCTCTGCGCTACACACAAATCATGTCCCAAGACTTCTGCTACGTCCTGGTGGCAACTTGTTGGGTTGTTGGTTCCCTGTGGCACATTCTCCCGGTGGTTTTGATCTCCAGATTGTCCTTCTGTGGCCCCAACATCATCAACCACTTTTTGTGTGATCCAGTGCCAATCTTATCTCTGGCCTGTCCTCCTCTAGGAATTGCCTCCAACGTGTACAAGATTTTTATGAATGCTGTTGTTATAGGAAATGTCTCTTTTGTTGTGCTGTCTTATAGCGTGGTGACTTTCACCCTGATGAAAACCTCAAACCAAGGCAATCATAAGAAGGCCTTCTCCACCATATCTTTACATATAGTGGTGGTGACACTTTTCTATGGGTCTGTGGCTGAGATGTACTTAACTCCAGGTGGAGAAAGTCAATCAGAGGTCACCAAAGCAGTAACCCTCTTCTACACTGCTGTGACACCCTTTCTCAACCCCCTGATTTATTGTCTGAGGAATGATCAGGTGAAGGAGGCACTGGGCAAGTTGCTGAAGAAAAAGGAGAGGCTGCTGAGGAGCACAGTGTCAATGTAAAGGAAGGAAGGAAGGAAGGAAGGAAGGAAGGAAGGAAGGAAGGAAGGAAGGAAGGAAGGAAGGAAGGAAGGAAGGAAGGAAGGAAGGAAGGAAGGAAGGAAGGACAACTGAAAAATCCAGCTAGTAGAAGAAACCCCTTTCCTTGTATGAATCTATGTGTCAGCTTTGGTCTTCTGGCTGGCTTCAGCTCTCAGACCCTCCCTTTACCATGATGTGATCAGCCATAGCTCTAATGTGAGCTTTTTTGGTGGTGGCAATAATGGTACAAAACAGTCTCCTCGAATAAAGGGATACTGATATTTCAGCAAAGCCGTAAAGCCAAGTTTTTAAGAGATCAAGTTGCAAATTGTGTCCTGTTCTGAAGGACTAGAGTGCTGTGCGGGCATGACTGGGAGTTGGAGTTGAACTTTGCTAGATTTATTGTTTGGGGGTCTGTGTTGAAATCTGTTTTTCAAACTGCAAATAGCAGCAGTGGGGGGCGGGGGGAGACACTGGTTTGCCCTTTGTGCTGTGCAGTTTCCCAAATCTTAATTCCCTGACCTAGGCTGCTTGCCTTATGGGTAGAAGATGCAGGTGCCCAAACAGTGCTTTTATATTTTTCCCTCAGGGCAAATAGCTGTCCCAAGGCAGTGATAAGACTGTGAAAAGGGGAAAGGGTTAACCACACATGCACAGAGCCCTGGATCTACTCAGGGCCAAGCTACAAGTGACGAATAACACTTGAACGGCAAGTGTATCGAGTGGAGAACAAGTGGAGGGCAAGTGAATAGGGAGGAATACACTTGCTGTTCAAGTGTCATTCATCACTTGTAGTTTGGCCCTTAGGCAGTTTGAGATCCCTTCACAGATGTACTGTTCTCATATCTAATTTGACCCTCCAGCCCAAAAGAGTTGGGGGGGTATATTATATGGTGGTGGTGGTGGTGGTGGAGAGTGCCTGGTGGGGTTTTCATAGCAAGAGACTAAGGGCCAAACTACAAGTGATGAATGACACTTGAATGGCAAGTGTATTCCTCCCTGTTCGCTTGCCCTCCACTTGCTCTCCACTCAATCCACTTGCCATTCAAGTGTCATTCGTCACTTGTAGCTTGGCCCTAACATAGGTGGTTTGCCATTGCCTGCCTCTGCAACCCTGGTCTTCATTGGAGGTCTCCCATTCAATTACTAATCAAGGCTGACCCTGCTTAGCTTCTGCAATCTGATGAGTTCTGGCTCACCTGGGCTATCCGGGTCAGGGCATTATTATATAATGAAACATATATTATATAATAAATACAGTAATGGAGGTTATCTGCTCTTTTTGTGGGCAGCCTCAAATGTGTAATATTTTGCAGGGCCACTGAAATCCAATAAATGAATTAGATGCAAAATATACACACACACACATGTTTCTTTTTATATAAGGTCTAGCACTTATGCATCATAAGAGATGGCTCAGCTCCTCTAAGAGTCCAGAACTAGGGTCTGCAAACTGTTTTATCTTTCAAATTCCAGCACAATTCAAGTTCCAGCACAAATGGCAGGGAATGAGTGCTGTACAACTAGAGGTTTAAGGTCAAATGAAAATAACAGAGCTCCCGAGCACAAAAATCTATGTCCATCAATTCTGTGTTCATGCAGTGTCAGAGCTCCAGCACAGGTCTGAAAGGGAAAACAGAGGCTGAAATCAATTTAAGTAGTCACATCTATTGAGCCAGAGCAATAATTCAGTACATTTCCACACAAAAACACCACACTGTCCATCAATACTGCACTCTTTCAGTAGTTATCCCCTCAGAGCACCACATACCTCAGAGGAGCAAGAAATAAGCAAATGATGAAAGGGAGGGACAGCGGAAGAAGAGTGGAAATATTTAACCTTTTCTGAGTTGGGGGATTGTCCGGGACACTTTAGTTTCAGCCTCAGACTTGCATACAAACTACGGCTCAGGAGTCTGAGCAAGGATGTATGGCAGATGGACCAAGCAAGGGATCCAGCAGCAATTCTAAGCAATACATCCAAGGAGCAATATTTGAGGGAGGTGGGGAGAGGCTGGGTCCCATCAGCATGTCAGAACCCAGAACGCACAGAGAGCAGCTGAGTGAGCATGTTTGGAGCAGCATGTGCCTGTAGTGACACATCCAATTTGGTACGGGGCGTGGGAACAGAGCACAACAGGAAACAAAAGCTAGTTTTTGCAGGCTTGACAGGAGTCAAAAAGCAATCTGGAGAAGTCAGAAAGAGCTCTTTGGATTTTCCCAAGAGTGAGATCAAGGCAGATTAAAGACCCGCCACTCTTCCAATTAGAGAAAAAGAGGGAGGATTGACTGGTCCATTTCAATGAAAAGTGGCTGTGAAATATTCTTCTGAATGAAGAGGATGGAGGCAGGCTTTGCCTAGACTAGACTTCTGAGTACTTGATTGGGTCAAAATATACAATATAATAGCCATGGGGCCTGGTCGCATTTGGCTCAGGCTGCTTTTCCAGAACTCTTCTAAAGCTCCTTCCTTGATGGGCCAGCCATTGTCTTGAGGAACTTGGATTCAGGCATGTAGAGCAGCTTTCACCAGCCCACCTCCATTTTTGCCTAGAGATTTCTGGAAAATCTGGTGATTGTTCTGCATGCAGCAAAGGCAGTAGGGCTAGTTAACTGGTCAAAATGGCAGAGAGTGATGCCAACAAAATGGAAGCCCATCAGTCTTTGGCAACAATGTCTACAAAGAGTGGTCGAGATCTCTCCTGAGGCATGCACCACTTCTGATGTCCCTCGGAAAGGGTAAATCGGAGTGACTGCCACAGACTTCACATCTTGGAGGGCTCTTCTAGAGGGACGGGTGGAAGGGGAAGTCATTGTATTCCCAGTCAGCAAAGCCACCACAAGCATGACTTTGCCACCCCCTCCAACCATCACAAGATGTGGGAGGGGACTTTGTATGGTGGCTGAGGAGGCTGTAGTTCAGCCATCTACCTGCCTTCTTCTCCTCCTTCATCTCACTCTTCTTTTAGTCTCTAATAAGGTGCTTCTATAAGTGTGAGGAAGTACACAAATTGATTTGTCCCAGGTCACACACACACACACCCGAGGATGCCTCTGCCTAAAACCTTTAGCCAGCTTTGATTGGTGCACCAGCTGCACCCCTCCTTAAAAGGGCTGATATGCCCCACTGTTGTCCATTTTCTTACCACGTAAGCACAAAGAAAGGGCACCACGTAGTTAATCAAAACTGAAGAACAGCAACCTACAGTGGTAAATTTAAAGACACAGTACCGAGATATGATCTAAATACAAAAAATCTTTATACAATATAACAGAAGACACACAACATGGAAATTAGGTGACAATGACACAACACAGTCTACAGTCCTCCAATCAATTCAAGTTCATAAGGAAAATCTTCCATAAATCTCCAGCTGGATTCCCATGTGCAGGCAAGCAAAGAGTCGGCTCCCTGACGATGTATCCAGTGGTGGAGGCACCAGCCGTGCTGTGAGGCGGTCCCTGCTATCAACAACTCAACAGGTTGCTTAAAGATCTTGATCCAGGACAATTTAATGCAGATTGGGAGAAACTGAAACAATATCTAGAAAAAAAATGGGACGTGAAAGGGGAACTGTGGCAGTTCGAGAATTACTGAAATGTAAGAGAAGAAGAGAGAAGTGACTTTACCGGGAAAGGGGGAATTTAATTATTAAAATCTAAGCTACCATTGGGGTTATGATAAAATTAAAAATTATAGAGTATGAAATAATAGATGTTTTACTGGGGATATATAAGATTAAGCTAGTTAGATATTATTTACAATATATAGCTTAAATAAAGAGTATATAATGGATATTTGAGTATAACAGTTACCTTATAGACTTAAAGTATGCTTAGAATAAGAAATAGTAAAAGATGGGTGTGTAATAGAATATTAGAGTCTAAGCTAATATCAGAATCAGGATGATTGTGGAAAGTAAAGAGTTAAAGTAAACGGAAAGTAAACGGATATAATGTTATATTTTTAATATCTTGATTGCTAATATATATTATTATGCTAGCATTATCTTATGTAGAATTTATGGTTTAAAGGAGGTATTTAAAGGGAAACTTCTATTATAGAGAGTAGAGATTTAACAAGCTTAGAGAAAAGAGTATTAAGTGTGTTTAATAGAATATATGAGATACTAAGTAATTAAGTAATAAGATAGACGGGCAGCCCAATCCTAAGAAGGGCACGGAAAGTGAACAGGAACCGAACTAAGGCTTGCGAGGGCGCATCTAGCCCGTACGCCCGCGTAAGTGGCCTTCCGCCCGCGCTGGGACGCGGCGCTGGCCCGCCGGCGGGCCAGCACCGGTGCAAGCCACAGGCGCCCGGGCGGCGGCGCAGAAGTGGCGTAGAGCCCTACGCCGACGCAGGGGGGGGCGGGGAGCAAGGCGGGGTCGGAGTTAGTCCGCTCCCTAAGCTCCTCCAGAAGCGGGAACGCCCACAGCGGCGCAAAAAAGCTACGCCACGGAAAAAGAAGGCGTAGCCCATAGGCGTCCATGGAACGGCGAAAAATCAGCCCCCTCTCTGAGCGCCTCGCCCCGCCCCTATGGCCCGAAGGAGCATAGGATGAGAACTATCCCGGGGACCAATCAGCGTGCGCGCCCGGCATGGACGAGCCCCCCTCTCTGCACCCAATCACCTGCGACCGCGTCCTACAAAACATCCGGCCAGCACCGCCCAAACCCCCAGGTAAGTGAGCACTCGGCCGGAGGCTCTGCCCGTCTGCTGAGTGGCATTGCCCCTTTGAAAACCGAAACGGGCTGAGGGCATTCACATTGGCAGGCGCAGAATGCACTCAGGGGACTTTGCGAAAAACTGGGGGAACTTCGCATAAAGGGGAAGAGGTGCCTAACTGCCTAACTCTCTTTCTACCGTGATAGAAAGAATGACTCCACAGCTAACTGATGCATGCTAGTTGCTTCTAACTAAGCACAAACAAACTAACCCTTCCGTGGCAGAAGGGAATGACACTTTGCAAATTAACCGCATGCTCTCCCGTTTCCTTGCAGGTGCCCTGACTCTTGCGCTCCCACCTGGTGATGACCGACAGAGCGCTGACAGGTAAGGAGGAGGTGGGGGGGCATTCCGCAGATTAGTGCAAACCGCCCATTCACCTGAACCCACCCGCTCACTTGCCGCTTTGGGTGAGGCCCAGCAGGGGTGGGGGGCAACCATGCCCGCCCCTGGCTGCCTCAGAGGCAGGCGCCTCGAAAACCACATGTGGCCAGGTGTTTGTTGTGACCAGCTCATTCTCTCCCTTAAAGGTAAAGGCTTGCCAAGGCCGAGTGCATCCTCACCAGACCGTCATGCATCAGCTGCTGCCCTCGACCATGTGCAACCCCCCCCCGGATGGCGGAGTGTGGGGCTTGCCTTGCCAGTGGAACGAGGCAAAGCCCACACGTGTCTTTTTCCCCCACAGGCACGTCCAGGGCATGGCTGCTCCCCCGCGCCCCGCCCTCCCCAAACATCTCTGACGGACGGTTGGCTGCAGCCCAGGAAGCACCGTCGCGCCGCGGCCTGCATCCCAGCCCCGCCCCTCCGAGCGGGAAGGAGGGCTGTGTGGAATGCTCCGGCTCCCTCGCCAGCCTAAACGCAAGCCCGCTCTTTCCAGTGCAATAAAACGAGATGTACAACAACTGTTTTCTGTGTCTGCGAGTCTGACTTCGTCCTCCGCCCCTCCCCCAACACTCCCGTCACATCTCCCCACCTGCACATTGCCACAAATGTATCCGACACACCCCGTCTTGCCTCCCCGCCCCCTCCCTCCTCCTCCCCCCCTCCTCCTCTGTATTTGACCAGTGTCTGTACCACCCATCTGCTGAAGAGAACTTGATTCTCAGAAGCCTATGCCACAATAAAATTGGATAGTTTTAAAGGTGCTATGGGACCCTTTTTGAATTCGCTACCACAGGCTAACACGGCTAACTCCCCTGCATCTATGGCCAGGTAGAGGGTTGGGGCGGGGCATGTGAGCGGGGAGGGGGATCAATCCCCGGTGGGGAGAATAGCTGGCACCCGATAAGCAAGGGAGAGGGTGGTGCGAGCTGCCGCTGCAAGGGAGCGGGAGATGGCAGGGGAAACGGTCCACTCGCGGGAATCCTAGCCCCCACCAATGGAGAATCCAGGGTGGTGGCAGGCGGATGCCATATCCCGGGCAGGAGGTCTCGCGCGCCTGGGGAGGGTCGCCCCCATCGCAGCCGCAGCCCCAGCAACACAGTCCCATGAGCGGCCGCCTCCCAGAGTGGGTCCAGCCCCTCGGGCGTCTGCAGCAGCCCCATTGGTCATTCCACCCCAGGGCGTCCTGCCTCGCATCCAATCCCGTGGAGCAGTTGCCAGCCTCCCACGCCAACAGGCCATGGTTGTTGGGAGGGGTGGGGTGTGTCCGAGGCTGCGCGTGGCTCCGCCCTGGCTCGGCGCCGTCTCCTGCGTTCAGCAATTGTGGCCACTCGCGTTGCCCTGCCGGGGGGGGGAACCACTCCGAGGCTGCCAGCCCCGCCAATCCTGCAGGGAAGGCCGCTGGCCCCGCCCACAGGGGCAGTGGAAGAGCGCATCAGCTGCGCAAAGTGGCTAAAATGCGGGAGCCCGAGGCCTCCCGGCTGGCTGCCACAGCGTGCCCCTTCCCCGGCCGGGCCATGCAGGCTGGGTGGCCACCCCAGGCCCGGGAGGGCCCCCTGATGGCAGGTTGCGTGACTGCCCCAGCTCAGGGCGGCATGCCAGGCAGGGCAGGTGCGTTAGGGCAATATGGAAGACATGCCAGAGCGGCCCCTGGCCAGTCCTTGTGCATCCTAAGCCCCCCCCCCTTGGAAGGGATGCGCTGTCACCGCGGGCCTGGTCATGCACTCATGGTGCCAGGGCAGGATATGGCTGGCAGTTCACCAAACTATCGCAGGCAGACACGGGTCCATGTGTAGATGAGCTTTATTCCCAGTCCCACGGCGCAACGTACAGCCAGGCCCAAGGGTTCACGTCCCGCAAGGATGCACTTGAGCAGCACAGCATCCCCGCAAGGGAAGAGGGCCCTGGGGCCATAGGAAGCCAACCACCACGGCCCCCTCCCCTCCAACCCACAGGTCTGAGACGGGGGGGGGGGGCCTGTGCTGAACCTATCCATGAACTATGCAGCTGCCAGACAGAAGATAGGGAATTGTTACATCTCAGACCCTCCAAGGTCATGCCGGCGGGCGGTGTAGTTCGGTGGGCAGCACAGAAACACTATACCCACAGCGGTCCCGGCTGCATGGAGGGCGACGGGTGGCGGGAGCAGTGGGCGGCCAGGCTCGGGGCCCAGCTCATTGCCAAGGCTGCCGGGAATGACCTCCTGGCAGATGAGGGTGCAATGACTGCACGGCCAGTTTACCTGGAGGAGCTCTTCCCTGGCCGTGCGGAGGAGGCCCACCTCATACGAGCGTGGCTAGACACGGCGCTGTGCGAGGTGGAGCATGACCTCCTGGAAGAGGAGGTGGCTGCGGGCCCCGCGCGCAGTAAGTCAGGGTCCTCGGCGCCATCCAGGGAGCCTCCTCCGCTGCCACAGAGGGCAGGCCATAAGGGCCCGGAGGCGTCCCAGCCACTTCCGTCGAGGCGCAGGTTGCAGGTGCTTGCAGCAGATGCCGGGCTGCCACCAACGGGTGCCCCCCCTCCCTCTCTCCCCCCTCTGCAGGGACCATCAATGACAGGTGGATGGCTGCCATGGACCGGGTTCACGGGGCATTCCAGCAGGCGCGGGCAGCGGCACCATGTGAGTCTCGCCAACAGGAGGGGCACGGGCATGTGGGGTGGGGCGGCCTGCGGCCGCGACAACAACCCCAGAGCCCACAGGGGCCCTGACGCTCCCATCCCCCACCTCTTGCCCCCACAGCGGCGCCCGCCCGGAGCCCCTCGCCAGATGAGGAGGAACTTGGGAGGGGCTTCACCGCCTGGTCTCCACCCCGCTACCCGCCACCCGCTGAAGACCCAGAGGGTGACCCAGTGGAGGGGCCTGGCAGGAAGCGGCCGAAGCTGGAGCCCGTCCCCGCAGACGGCCGGGCAGCTGCCGATATGCCATCCCAGGCACAGGCATCTTGGACCCCAGCCGGGCCCCTGCTCTGTAACGGGGATGCCGTGGCGGGGTCGCTGGCCTCCCCCTGCTCCGACGCGCTACCTAGCCCTCACCCTCCTGGCTGCTGAGGCCGGGGTTCTGGGTTGGCAAGCTGCTCTCTGGGCGCCTGATGCGGCCCTGGAATCGATTGGGAATAAAGCCAAGTTCATTAACCGCTTTTCCCGTGCAGCCCGTCCATGGGGGGCGGTGGCTGCTGGCCGGGGCGGCTTTCCCATGCTCTCTACATGCAGGGGTTGAGGGAGCGGGGACTCGGAGGGGCCGCCTGGGACACCATAGGGGCGTAAAGGGCGAGTGTTTGGCCGGCCGAGCCCCCCATGGCCAGGCATGGCCCTCAGCGCGCAGCATGCCACAGGTGCTCCGCGACCCTGTCTCGCACAGCTCGGTCATGCTCCTGGGGCTCTGCCGGGGCGTCAGGAGAAAGGCGACCGGCGGGCGGCAGCCAGGGGTCCTCGCCTGGGCCCTCTGTGGCTGGCAAGGGGAGCTGCTGGCGCACGGCAATATTGTGCAGCATGACACAGGCAGCCACGAGCTTGGCGACGGTGAACGGCTGCATGGCCAGGCGGCCGCCCGTGTGATGGAGGCATCTGAAGCGCATTTTCAGCTGACCGAAAGCACGTTCGATCACCATCCTCGTGCGCCGGTGGGCCTGGTTGTAGTTGGCTCTGTCGGCGGGCTCATCCGCAGGGTATGGCGTCAGGAGGTAAGGCAGCAATGGATAGCCACGGTCACCTGCAAGGGGAGGCGGAGTTAGGATCTCCCTTCCCATCCCCGTCCCCTCACAGCTCCCCCACCAACTCCTGACCTAGGAGCCAGCCTCTCCCCTCAGGCCATGATGACAGGAGCCTGTTCAGGCCGGAGGTGGTGAAGATCTGTGCGTCGTGGACGCTTCCCGGGAACTTGGCAACGAGGTCCGTGAAGATCCCCTGGTGGTCACAGGCTGCCTGGACATTGATACTGTAGAACCGGTGCCGATTCCTGTAGACCTGCGGCTCCTCTCTGGGAGCGCATATGGCCACATGCGTGCAGTCGACTGCTCCAATCACATTGGGGAAGCCTGCAAAGGAGGAGAAGCCAGCCCGGATGGGTGCCAACTCTGCCTCCGAGGTGGGAAAGTGGATGTGCTCGCGGATCCGACCAACTAGGGCGTCCAGGAAGGCATGCAGGCAGCGGCTGGCGGATGACTGGGAGACCTCCAAGGCCTCAGCCATGACTCCCTGGAAGGAGCCGGTCGCAAGGTAGCGGAGGGACAGCAGGACCCTCTGGAGGACGGGGATGCCCCGGGGAGCCGCAGCTTGCCCCTGAAGGGCGGGCGCGAGCTCCTCGCACAGAGCCTGTATGGCTGCCCTGTCCAGGCGGAAGCGGTCCAGGCAAGTCATGTCGCCCAGGAGCAGGGATGGCACCCTGGCCTGGAACCGGCGGCGGCGTCTGAGGCGGCGCCGCCTGAGGGCCGCTCGGACAAACACGGCTGGCAGGAGGTGGCTGGTCCGGATGGCTGGGAGCCGCGGCGGCAGTGGCGGGCACCAGGCGGGGATGATCAAGGTCCTGCCTGGAAGGAACGCAGGTTGAGTTTCAGCACCCTGAACCCCCCCCCCCCCACGCACAGCAGCAGGCCTACCGGTCTCAGCGGCCCGTTGCAAGTGGTGCTCAGGAGCAGGTCCTCTGTCCGCTGCATGGGCCGTCCCAGCCACCCTTCCCGGTCCTGCACCCCCTGTGCCCTCCTCCATCTTGCCGAGGGGATGGGTGAGCACATGACTAGGTGGCTGGTTCCCACCACTTATCTCGGGGACCGGACATTCCAGCGGGCACTACCCCCATGTCTGCTGAGAGCACTAGTGGCGGCGGAAGCCAGCGCCAGGCAAACTGGACAGAGGCCGAGAGAGTGCTGCTTTTTGGGCTCGTGGTGGAGAATGCGGAGGTCGCCCTGAGCACGCACAGGGGCGCCTCGTCCCGGTCTCGACGACGGGCATTCTGGCAGATGGCAGCTGACAGGGTCTCGGCTGTGGGCAACGCGCCCCGCACTGCTCACTCGGCAATGAAGCGCTGGAATGATTCTTTCGGGCCCGCGCGCAAACGAGTGCGCCTCCTCATGTCTCAGGGGGTTCCTTATGAGCGGGCCCTTGACGAGGGGCTCCCAGGCCCAGAGGCGGTCATGCGAGCGGTCATCCCGGAGGCGGTGGTGGGCGGCCTGGGCGTTGAGGTCCTGCCCGGTTAGTATTTGTGGATTCAGGGAGGCGAGGGGGGGGACGTATGGATCGTGGCACATGTGTGACAGGGCCTCTCCCGTGAGTAGGCACGGCCCCTGAGGGTCCAGACCCAAGCCAGGCGGAGGCAGAGGCAGCGGAGTCTGTGCCCCCCCTGGCAGAGAGCGGGGCCCAGGAACAGACAGCCCTTCCACCGCCACAGCAAGCCCCTGCTGCCAGCGACGAGGAGCCTCAACCGGGCCCGTCGGGGGGCATGGATCCGGAGCACGGTATGTATCTGTGGCCCTGCTGCTGGTGGGGCCAGGGACCGGCTCGGCCGCCGGCCTCGGCCACACATCCAAGGCCACTCATGGCGCCGACCGGTCTCAAGACGAGGGGTTGCGGCCGCAGTTGGAATGGGTGTGCTTGGCCTGGCTCGGTGGCCTGTGGCAGCCCATGTTGGGCCGCTGCTCTTCCCTCCCTGGGGCCTCTTCCCACCCATGTCTCGCTCCAGCAGGGACCATGCGCCTGGAGATAGGCGGGGAGGTGATTGCCCAGCTGCGTGAGCTGCCACCCTCCCGGAGGACCTCTGCTGCCGGAGCGGCTCTCCTGCAGTCGCTCGGCTTCCCTGTGTCGGTGGAGGGTGAAGGTGGCCCTGGGACTCCGCCGGTTCAGGACACCTCATCGACAGAGCCGCTCGAGGAGCTGTCCCAGCCTGCAGCACCATCCCCTCCAGCCCCCCCGCCCCCGGGTGCCATGGGCCGTGTGCGGGAAGGACCTGGCTCCGCCTCTGAGGGGGAGGGGCCCATGGAGGGGATCCTTCCAGGCGCACGGGCTCGCGGCCCCCGCCCTGCCCAGCGGCTTCCCCCGACACTAGCCGCAATGTGGGCGGCGATCGAGAGGGAGCGGCTAGAGGTGCACGCTGCATGGGAGGAGGCGAACAACCGCGGCCGGGAGTTCATGGCTGCGGTACTGGAAGTGGGGGAAGGGGTCCGTGCCTCTCAAGTCCGTGCCGAAGCCCTGCTCGGGCGGCTCGTCGCCATCCTCGACCCTCCGGCCCCACCCGCTGCAGCAGCTCCACCCGCCCCAGAGGCACCCCTCCCTCGGGCCCAGTTGCGTGCGAGAGGCCGGGCCCGTGGACGGCCAAGGGGGTCCGGCCGCCGGCCTCGCCGGTGACCGCCGCTGCCGCCTTGGGGGTGGGGTGGGGTGTTTTGCTGCACAGACGGCTCTCCTACACGCCTCCCCTTCCTCACGTCTGCTGGGGGAGGTGGGATGATATAATAATAAAGGCTGATTTCTGTGCAATGGGTGTCTGTGTTCTTTGCCTTGGGATGGGGACGAGGGGGCAGGCCCGCTGTGTCTGCCTCTTGGTGGCGGCCTCAGGCCAGCCCTCCCCTTCGGCGCCACTGGGGGGCTGTCCCCTGCTGCCAGAGACTGGCTGCTGCCCTGGATTCCTCATGGCAGGGCGCCTGCCAGTCCCATGCCAACCTCTCTGGACGCGGCCGCCAGGGACTTGGTGCTACATTGGGCAAACGGGGGAAAGGCTTCTCAGACTACGCCCACCCCTCTCCTTCCCGACTGCGAGCCCCGCCCGACACACGAGCCGAGGCAGTCTGCCAGCATGGGCGCGGTTTGCCTGCTGCTCTGGGGCCTGGCCGGGATCGCGTGCTGCCCATAGGCTGCGCCTTTCCTGGCCCCTCCCCCTGACGCTTGTCAGGAACAGCGCCCTTTGGCTGCGCCTGGCGGCGGCCGTAGATCAGACCCGCCCACAACACTTTCTGGTTCTCCAAAATTGCATCTCTGCGCCGCTGCAGGCGCCGCTGCGGCCACACTTTGCTGGCACAGGATCCGGCCCGGCGGCGCCGCCACACCACCAGTGCAGCCGCGTCGGCGTTGGGGCCGGCCATAGGATTGCGCTGTTAGGGTTGGAAAACTGTTGGAAGTCAACTAAAAAGGGGGGAGGAAAGGGAGGGGGTTAGAAATAGACTTACAAGGGGGTAATGTATGTGTTGAATGATATTATAATCTAATCCAATAAAAAATTTTATTAAAAAAAAACAACAACAACTCAACAGGTCGCAAGCTGGACTCCTGTTTCGATGTTGCTTTATCAAGAGTGTTGATAACCGGCAATAAAGTCAGAATTAGTTCACAAGACAAAAAGCTCTCATACTCTGGGTTACCCACACTGGAGCAGAGAGGAGAAATTTGGATGAGAGCTTTTTGTCTTGTGAACTAATTCTGACTTTATTGCCGGTTATCAACACTCTTGATAAAGCAACATTTTCCTTATGAACTTGAATTGATTGGAGGACTGTAGACTGTGTTGTGTCATTGTCACCTAATTTCCATGTTGTGTGTCTTCTGTTACATTGGATAAAGACTTTGTATATTTAGATCATATCTCGGTACTCTGTTCTTACCACATCTAGATTGCACTTTGTGAAGACTTGCCTTTCAAGACACTTCCCAAAAACACAAATGAGCACTGATGCAGTGAATTAAATTCTTCACACAATGTTCACAAAAATAATTTAGTGAATTTGAGAGTAATATACAAGAGTGAATACAACATGTGAAATTCTAAAACATCATAATCACTATAATATCATCACAATCAATTACACACAGCAAGGTGTTACAACACCGAGTAGCATGTGTATCCTCAGAAAAGGGAAGAATCCCAAGAGTTCTCTTATGAGCTGTCTTCAGTCAGTACACTGAGGATTCCCGCTGAAACCGCGGGGGCAGATGAAAAGTCCCTCCGGACAAAGTGGAAAGGAGCTGGAAGACTGGGAGGAGAATGGAATGTGCAGGTGGAGAACAGCAACCGGGAGCCCCCGAGGGGGACCTCCCCGCCCGACAAGCCTCCGGGTATCTCAAGCTTGTTTCATGAGCACTTCTTCACGGGGCGTGGTTTCTCCTACCACGATGGTATTTCTCTATACAATAAACAAAGGCAAATTGCAGCATCTGCCATCATAATCCTTACCAAACCACCTCTCCAATTCCCAAACACTCACCCGACTCTCCACAAACTCTTTCACGTGCTGAAACTCTGCGCACTTCCAGGGACCGCCTCAATCTTGCTACACCAACCCCAATTATATTCTGAAATGACTGGTACACTTAAAGCAATATGCACATGAAACTCATACCACAGCTCACTATGAGAGAGAGAGAAAAAAAGGGAAAGCGGGGAGAGGGAGGAGGAGGAGGAGGGAAAGAGGGAGAGGAGGGGGAAAAGGGGAAGGGGGGAGAGGGGAAGGGGGGAAGGGGGGAATGGGGGAAGGAAGAAAGGAAATTATTTTTGTGAACATTGTGTGAAGAATTTAGTTCACTGCATCAGTGCTCATTTGTGTTTTTTGGCAAGTTTGGGTGAGTGAGCATCTTTGATAGCCTCTTTTGGTTTGAGTTTCAAGACACTTCAGCAGCTTCAAAGAGCACCTAACATGGAAAGTGGGGCTTGCTTCTCTATCTGTTTGGGGTTCAGAGTCTTCCCCAGGCACAGTGGAGAACAAAGGCATCTTGCACGAGTCCTTCTACTACAAAGCATGAAAGAGAGAAAGCTTTCATTCTGGGGTGGATCCAACCATCCTCCTAGTAGCCTCCCTCCAGCCTGAGCAGCTCCAGCTTAAGTGACTCCAATGGAAGAGCCACTTAAGTTGGAGGAAAACTCCTTAGACTGGAAGAAGGCTGCAAACTTGAGCCAAAAAGAAAGGCAAGATTAAAAACATTTTAATAAATAAAGAAACCAACTCAGTGGAGTGCTAGGACAGGGATCCACTCTACTATATGCAGGGAGAAGTTCTCCCTATGATACTGTAACAGTGCTCCTTCCCTTGGGAGGAGCTTATATAGGACAGACTCAACCTCATCTTGTGAATGGAGTTGCCTTTATGAGCCAAGCTACAAGTGATGAATGACACTGGAACAGGAAGTGAACAGACTCACGTGTATTCTTCCCTGTTCACTTGCATGATCAAGTGGAGTGCAAGTGGAGAGCACGTAGTGATCAAATGGAGGGCAAGTGGAGCGCAAGTGAACAGGGAGGAATACACGTAAGTCTGTTCACTTGCCATTCAAGTGTCATTCGTCACTTGTAGCTTGGCCCCTAGTTCCCATCCAAAGAAGATTATCATCCATAACCAATCCTGGCAACACATACATTGCATTGCTCTAAATGGTCCATGTGTAACAATACACAGAATTCACGGAAATAAATATTACCTATGGACATTGTTTATGTGTAATTGGGGCTGAGGGAGTCAATGTATCTCCAGAGAGATGCTGTTTTCTTTGGTAATTATGTTGTTCTTTTGGGACACAATCTCAAGGGCCACTAAATATAAACAGTTACATTCAAGCTGAGACTGGCACACATATCCAGTCTTTCCTTCCCATAGTCCTCTAATGACAATGCTGGATACTACTATTAGACACAGGTTTCATGTACACAAAATCCTGACACGGCATGCATGGTGAACCTTTTGCTAGATGGGGCAACATTTAGAATACTACTACGGTAAAGAAATAAGAACCATTTCCAAGGCAAAGAAGAATGGGGGGTAAATTTGTATTGAGCCCAAAATGCATGAGCAACATTTGCTGTTCTACATGGCAACCTTAATAACACATTCTCAAATTATGGGAAGCCAGCATAAGTGATCTAGTCTTTCATACGTTCAAGAGTAAATTTCCTCACAGAGAATATGTTCTAGATGTTTTGCATACTTAGCCATTTATAACAGAAGACCAATGACATGAATATCCGTCAATGGCAAAATTAACTTCTTATATGCATAACCAAGAATTTCAGGGGAAATGGAAAGGTTTTTTTTAATATGTGACTGTAAACTAAGGAGAATTAAATATAAATAATAATAAAATAGGTCATTCACTAAGTTAAATAATTAAGTTGCATGCTAACATACTAAACATAATTAGATTGAATATAATGTCGAACATAAAATATAAAACGTAAAATATCTTAAGTATGTACAGGGGTAGAGAGGAACACATGTAATTTCATTATTCTGATATTTTTTGGCTTGTATCTAATGTTTTAAACATTTTATGTTTAATGTTTAATGTTTTAAACATTTTAAAAAAATGTTTCACTCATTATTTAAAAATGAAATATTAAATGCTAAAAAAAACAAGAACAATGATTTACAAAGAATAATCCCAGATGACCTGAGCCACAGAGTGGAAGAAGGCTGCCTGTCTTTCTGCCAACCATAAACGGTATGTCTTTGCAACCTTTGTCTTTCAATGGAAGGGGATACATAGACGCTCAAATGATTAATGATTGCATTATATGACTACCTTTCTATTGACAAAATGTAGAAAGTCTTGTTGAAATCTGAGACAGAGGAAGAACAAGTGATAGGATGTATGACTAAATGGGCAAAAAAACGGATACATGAATGGAACAATGGGAAAACATGGTTAAAAGGGTTAAAATATACATTAAACTCCAGTCTTAAGGATAATTTTTATATGATGCACTGTTAGTATATGACTCCTGAGAATTTGGGCTCTTCAAATCTATGCTGGAAATGTGCTCTACATAAAGGATCATTTTATTATATGTGGTCGACTTGAAAGAAAACAAAGACCTTTTGGACACAACTACAATTATTCATTCAGAAGGTTTTAAAGATTAAAAATACATTTGAAACCAGAGAGCTTTCTGTTGGGAATAGTTAGTTGGAAAGAAGCCACAGAACTTTGTTTTCATATATGATCACGGCAGCAAAACTACTATATGCACAATATTGCAAGTGTCCAACATTGCCAATAATGGAGAAATGGTTGATAAAGGTGT
Source organism: Eublepharis macularius (assembly GCF_028583425.1). Classification (NCBI taxonomy): domain Eukaryota; kingdom Metazoa; phylum Chordata; class Lepidosauria; order Squamata; family Eublepharidae; genus Eublepharis; species Eublepharis macularius. The sequence goes on along the minus strand of NC_072801.1, from coordinate 67,311,417 downwards.
TGGAACGAGCAAAGATGGCAAAACATACATTGGTGATGAGAGAGAAGACAATAAGTTTGTTTGTTGCCGAATGGAAACCTCTTATTGACTTTGTATGTGAAATAGATAATAATGAGTTGATGACGTGTGGATTTTTGAATTACAGAATCAGGACCTGAGAAGAAAAAGAGCTTTTATTTTTAACATAGATTAAGAGGAATTATGAAAATACTAATATTTGTTGTGGAGAAAATCAGAAGCCTCCTTTTAGTTTATATATGGGTCCCCCCCACACCTTTTAATGTATATTTTCTATTTTGTTAGTTCAGTTTGTTACTGTTGTTTGACTGCTAACCAATTCTACTTGGCTAGTTTTTAGGATATTGTATTTTTCTAGTCAGTCTTTTTTTCATTTATAAAACTCTTAATAAAACACTCACTGAAAGATTATTCCTGATTGCATTATACAACTACCTTTCTGTTGTTTGCTTCCAGATGGAGTTAGCCAATTGGACTGGAACTGGAGTGCAGGAATTCATTTTGCTGGGATTTGGAGTCAGGCAGCAGATGTGCTTATTTTTGCTCATCTTTTTCACCATTCTCTATGTGCTTGCTCTGGCTGAGAACATCACCTTAATTGCATTAGTGGTTCTAGATGTGCAATTGTCCCAACTTCCAATGTACATTTTGCTGAGCAACTTCTCCTGGCTTGAGATGTGTTATGTGACTTCTACTGTGCCGCAGATGCTATTTGGCCTGGCATCTACTCAAGGGAACATCTCCTTCAGTGCCTGCTTCCTTCAGTTTTATATCTTCTTCTCTCTCGGTGACACTGAATGTTTATTCCTCTCAGCCATGGCCTTGGATCGGTATTTGGCCATTTGTCACCCTCTGCGCTACCCACAGACTATGACCCCCAATTTCTGCTATGGTCTAGTGGTAGCATGTTGGGTCCTCGGGTTCCTGTGGCACATTTTCCCAATGATTTTGATATCCAAGTTGTCCTTCTGTGGACCAAATATAATCGATCACTTTTTGTGTGACGCTGGGCCAATATTGTCTTTAGCTTGCCCTCCAGTAGGAAACCTTCCCCTCATCAGTCAAATTGTTGCAGATTCTTTAGTCATTCTGGGCAATTTCTTCTTTGTTGTGTTATCCTATGGTGCTGTGATTGTCACCTTGCTGAAAACTTCTAGCCAAGGCAGTCGGGGGAAGGCATTTTCCACCATATCTTTCCACTTAGTGGTGGTGACCCTTTTTTATGGCCCTGTAGCAGCAATGTATGTGATTCCAGGTGGCGGAGGTGAGTCAGGGATTACTAAGTTAGTCACAGTGTTCTATACTGCCATTACACCCTTTCTCAACCCACTGATCTACAGCCTAAGGAATGATCAGGTGAAGGAAGCATTGCGAAGGCTGAGAAGGAGAAAGGTGAGGTTACTAAGACAAAAAGTGACAGGATAAAAAGATATATCAAAACAAGAAAGCAACTATTTGGCAAAGGGGTACTCTTGAAGATACTTGGAATATTCAGCTTGTAATGACTGATATCTGCTTGGATAAGATGACACGCCAATTTTATAATAGTTACATTGGCTGCCAATGTGTTTCCGGGTACAATTCAAGGTACCAGTTTTAACATTTATAGCTGTTTGTGGCCTTGGAGTCTCATACTTGAAGGACCTTCTCTATAGACCCAGTCAGGGCCAAGCTACAAGTGACGAACGACACTTGAATAGCAAGTGGATCGAGTGGAGAGCAAGTGGAGGGCAAGTGAACAGGGAGGAATACACTTGCCATTCAAGTGTCATTCATCACTTGTAGCTTGGCCCTCAGTAGCTCTATTCAATGCACCAACTATTGTTGGAAATCCCCACTTATCACATGACTTAATTGTTTTCTGTATGATCCTGATTATCATCAGAGCCCAGACCTGCTCCATCACCGAGACAGTTCAGCCCTACATGGTTCCTGCTTAGTAAGGACCCCCAATTAGTACCAATTCAGGCAACTGCAGCCCAGAACCCCAGAGCTGAAGGAATCCACCAGCCTCAGCCTCCCCAGCAGCTGAGATTACAGGCGTGCACCACTGCGCCCAGCTGGTTGTCTCCGATATGATCTATGGAATCCTCGGTGCTGGCCCCCAGCTTGAGGAGGCACATAAAGTCCCCCCCCTTTGGTCTGCTTCCAAAAGTTATGCACAGCAATCATGTTTCAACTTGTTTTTTTCCAGTTGAGCTGGAAATGGGGTTTCATTGAGCATGGGGCACTTACTTACACAACAAGGATATTGAGAATTGAGGGGCTGTTTTAGTTAAACTATTTGTTGTATATGATTTCTGAGTTTTTCCAGATTTGTAAGATACTACAAATGTTTCAAGAAGCAGGGTTAAAATAGGGTCATGGTTATACTGTTGCACCAATATAGATAAAAGCACATGACAATAATCAATACTAAGCAATTCTTTGCCATGTATTCTAGATGAACTTTCATACTTCGCATGAACCATCAGTGTGTGTTTTTTCTAAGTGTTAGGTGATTCTAACAGGTGTGCTTTAATCTTTTCACTGTTAATTAAAATAGTGGACTCTATCTAAATTAATGTTCCGCTATGAGAGATTCAACCAATAGTCATCTCGCAACTTAACTTTTTCTGACATTTCTGAGAGATTTATAGTTTTGTTTTGCAAGTTTGCGTATAATGTCATTTTTTACTAATTGGAAGGTTATACAATAGAAAATATGAATATTCAATGAAGCATCAGACCAATTATCGGTTGTTTGTACTATCACATGAAATGCTCTTAGATATTTGCATATGATGACTTATAAAAATGCAAATTCAGATAGAATGTCAGAGCTCTGATGGAAGAAATATCTTGAGAGAATTTAGGTGAGAATTTATCTTTACCTAGGCATTTCATAGAAACTTTAATTATGCTAAACTTAGAATTTATTAGAAAATGTTAGCAAACTTATTTCTTATTGCCTTTCTGCTCTTATAAGATTTATATTAATAGCCATTTATATTTTAATTACTTGCTTCATTAAAAAACTAGGTTGTATTTTCAATAAAGTGAAATAAACTCTAGACAGGTGTCTGTGTGTTTGATAAGGGGCTGCAAAGTAATATTGAACCCTATATAAAATAAATGTACTGGTAAACAGGTGGTTCAAAGAATTTAGCTGTTTGACAGATCTGAAAACTAATTGTGAAAGTGTTCCAAGAGAAAAGATACACCTTTTTTTTGGTTAAGTGGAAGCTTAGTTTCAGACACGGGCAAAAGCTCATTACAATACGATGGGATTTGGGGAGTTTCATCCACTTGATCTTAATACATCAAGAAGACAAGAGCTCTTAGTCCATCAGAGATTTTGTGAGATTTGGATTACATATAGGACAATCTTAAACAGAGTTACGCCTTTCTAGTTTCACATGTCAATGTCCTTAGAAGGGCATAACTCTTCTTGGGATTCAACTGTAAATCAGATGTATATTGGAATAGAATCATAGAATCATAGAATCATAGAGTTGGAAGGGGCAATACAGACCATCTAGTCCAACCCCCTGCCCAGTGCAGGATCAGCCTAAAGCATCTCTGACAAGTATTCACCCAGCCTCTTCTTGAAAACTGCCAGTGAGGGGGAGCTCACCACCTCCCTAGGCAGCTGGTTCCATTTTTGAACTACTCTGACGGTGAAAAAGTTTTTCCTAATATCCAGTCGGTACCTTTGTGCATGTAGTTTTAGCCCATTGCTTCGCGTCCTACCCTCTGCTGCCAACTGGAACAGCTCCCTGCCCTCCTCCAAATGACAGCCTTTCAAATATTTAAAGAGAGCAATCATGTCCCCCCTCAACCTCCTCTTCTCCAAACTAAACATTCCCAAGGCCCTCAGCTTTTCCTCGTAGGGCTCAGTCTCCAGACCCCTGATCATCCTCGTCGCTCTCCTCTGCACCCTCTCGATTTTGTCCACATCCTTTTTGAAGTGAGGCCTCCAGAACTGCACACAGTACTCCGGGTGTGGCCTGACCAAGGCAGTATAGAGAGGGGCTATGACCTCCTGCGATTTCGATGCTATGGCCCCTTTGATACAATCCAGGATTGAATTAGCCTTTTTTGCCACCGCATCACACTGACTGCTCATATTCAGTTTACAGTCCACTCTTACCCCAAGATCCCTTTCACATATACTACTGCCCAGAAGTGTATCCCCCATCCAGTATTTGTGCTTCTCATTTTTGTGGCCCAGATGTAATACTGTGCACTTGTCTTTGTTGAATTGCATCCTATTCACAGCTGCCCACTTCTCCAGAGTATTCAGGTCTTGTTGAATTTTGATTCTATCTTCTTGAGTGTTTGCTACCCCTCCCAATTTGGTATCATCAGCAAATTTAATGAGCAGCCCTTTCACTCCTTCATCCAGATCATTGATAAAAATATTGAAAAGTACCGGGCCCAAAACCGAGCCCTGCGGCACCCCACTGGACACCTCTCTCCAATCTGATGAAATGCCGTTGACCACCACTCTTTGAGTGCAGTCCTCCAACCAGTTCCCTATCCACCGAACTGTCCTATAGTCTACTTCGCAGGCCCCCCCAAATACCCAACAATCAGTAACATTTAGGGAAGCAGCTATCTGTTCCGCTAGTGTCAGAAAGAGATTCCGTCCCGGAACTGGGACTGGTACTTCTTGTGCCACCTCCTGATACAAAGAAGAATACGCCACAAATGGAGGTTTAGCAGTAGCTGCAGGCAGAGGCGCTTTAGGTACCTTAGAAACCTTTGTTTTGGCCTTCTTTATAATTGGGGCCCAACGTGCAGTGGTTAAGAAACAGACCTACGTAGGATGAGAACAACCAACTCTATTCTGCGAACGGGCCATAATATACCATTTTCCCCATCTCTGACACGGAGATGCACTGAGATGTTGATAACACAGCTCATTAATAGTGGCTAGGGAATAGAACACTCAATTCCCTCGCTTATGGCCATGACAATGAGAACATAAATTAGAGTGGGTGGGTAAAAGGAGCAGGCTGCATACAATTAAGACAGGGCTTATATCCATAATGCTGGCAGTTGCAAGTGGGACAAATCTCAGTAACTGGCCGGCTGCACGACCCATGTCTACGTAAAGAGAACAGTAGAAAATGAGAGTGGACCAGAGACCAGGTAAGCAGTCTACAACAATAGACAATGAGTACAAAATACTATAAAGGATATCACTTCTTGGGCGAGATCCATCGACGATCTAAGCTTCAGCTGTGGGTAGACTAGTCAGCTTCCGGGGTGACTAGACCAGAGCCTGATCCTGCTATGGACCTGGCTGCGTCTGGTGTACGCGGGTACAGAGTTACTGGAACTGAAGCTTGCAAATCTAGCTGTTCCCAGTAGGCCTGGATCCAGAGGGTATTCTCTTCAGGTGGAGGCGAAGAGGATCATCTGGATGAGCCTCTGAAACCCAAGGCACAGCAGCTGGTTTAACATTAGTCCAGTGAACCCATGCTGCAATGCCTTCTACCTTGACTGCTGTGGGGGTGGCTAGTAAAACAACATATGGACCCCTCCATTTAGGCCCCAGGGGAGTTACACGCCAGTCTTTCACCCAAACCTCATCCCCTGGTTGATACTTATGCACTGGGTTAAACACAGGGAGGGGCTGTTGTTCCCCTACATACTTCCGTAATTGCTGTAACGTTTTACCCAGTGCCATAACTTGTTCCCTGAGCACCAAATCTCCTAGCTGACAGGGGTCTCCAGTTATACCTTACAAAATAGGGGCTGGCCTGCCAAACATCAGTTCAAATGGGGACAGTTTTGTACGCTTATTTGGCTGGCAACGGACTTGAAAAAGAACTATGGGCAGGGCCTGTGGCCACTGCAGACCAGTTTCCTGACAGACTTTTGCTAATTGAGTTTTAAGGGTCCTATTCATTCTTTCCACTTGACCACTACTTTGAGGTCTGTATGCTGTGTGCAACTTCCATCGGATTCCTAACAACCTAGACACACCTTGGACTATTTTGTCAATAAAACTTGGGCCGTTGTCACTCCCGATTATGGCTGGCAGGCCCCACCTACAAATAATTTCCTGAATCAGGCACCTGATAACTTCCCCTGCCTTCTCAGTCTTTGTGGGAAATGCTTCTACCCACCCAGAATAGGAATCTACGAACACCAACAGATATCGAAAGACCTGGCACAGTGGTAATTCAGTGAAATCTACTACCAGCGATTGAAACGGCAGAGACCCAGGGGGCTGGAAACCAGGAGGAGGACCTGGCCCTTGTCGGGGGTTATTTCTGGCACAGACAACGCAACTTCTAGACACTGCCGCACACAGTCCATGCAACTTAGCGATGTACAAGTCCCTGTTTAACAGTTCAGCTAACACAGATTTTCCATAATGTGTGGCTTCATGGGCAATCCGCACTATAGCATGAGCAACTGACTCTGGTACAAAGAGCCTCCCATCAGGGAACTGGAGCCATCCATGTTGTCGCTGGACATTCTGTGTACTGGCCCAATCTTCCTCCTCTTGAGAGTATTTAGGGGTCCATTCGGACACTCGGACTTGAAATACAGGGCATTGAAGAGGAGACGGTTGCAAATATTCTTCCCTAGCGGCCGCCTTTGCAGCCTCATCTGCCCGCCGGTTTCCCCTAGCTACAGGACTTAATGGTTTCTGGTGTGTCCGACAATGCATCACTGCTACTTTCAGTGGGGCATGGACAGCCTGAAGCAACTGCAGAATTTCAGGGCCATTCTTAATTCCCTTCCCAGAGGCAGTGATAAGGCCTTTCTCTTTATATAGTGCTCCATGAGCATGCAGAGTAAGGAAAGCGTATTTTGAGTCAGTCCAGACATTAACCTTTAATCCTTCGGCCAGTTGAAGGGCCCTTGTTAAGGCAATGAGTTCCGCCTTTTGGGCAGAGGTATTAGCAGGTAGGGGCTTGGCCTCAATGACTTTCACATGAGTGACAACAGCATACCCCGCACGTCTTATTCCCTGGTCAACAAAACTGCTGCCATCAGTAAAATAATCTATATCTGCGTTTGGCATGGGAACATCAGTCAAGTCCTTCCGACTAGAATATACTTCGTCCATAGTCTGGAGACAGTCATGTTCTGGACATTCATCACTAACAGGGAGTAGTGACGCTGGGTTAAGGGCACTAATCACCCCGATCTCAACCTGTGGGTTCTCGCACAAAAGCCCCTGATATCGAGTCATGCGAACATTTGTGAACCAATAGCTCCCCCTATAGTCCATCAAGGCAAGTACTGAATGGGGAACCTTAACACAGACCTTCTGTCCTAAGGTAAGCTTCTGTGAATCTTTAACTAGCTCTGCTGTGGCTGCTACTGCACGGAGGCAGCCTGGCCAGCCTTTTGCCACAACATCCAACTGTTTTGACAGGTAGGCTACAGGTCGTTCCCAATTTCCCAAACTCTGAGTTAATACTCCTGCTGCAGTGCCGTTTCGCTCATGCACAAAAAGACAGAAAGGCTTCATAAGATCTGGCAGACCAAGAGCTGGGGCCTCTAATAGTTGTTGCTTTAAAGTTCTGAAAGCTTGCCTCTGCTCTTCTCCCCATAAGAATGGGTCGTGTTCTCCCCCCTTTGTGGCTTCATATAGTGGTCGTGCTATCTCAGCAAAATTAGGAATCCATATCCGACAATAACCTGCAGATCCTAGGAACTCCCTCACACACCTACGGGACTTGGGTTCTGGAATGGAACAAACAGCTTCCTTACGCTCATGTCCCAGGGATCTGGTTCCTTCTGATATTTCAAAGCCTAAATACTTTACTTGGGGCTGACATAACTGGGCTTTCTTCTGAGACACTTTATAGCCTGCCTCATGGAGGACTTCAAATAACTTCTGGGTAGCTTCATAGCATGCCTCCCATCCCACTTCTACCACCATCAAGTCATCAACGTATTGCAGCAACACCCCTTGTTCAGGGTAAAGGGGAAAATGAGCTAAGTCTTGGGCCAATGCTTGGCCAAACAACACAGGGCTATTCTTGAAGCCTTGGGGAAGCCTTGTCCAGGTATACTGTAACTTACGACCTGTATGCTGATCTTCCCATTGGAAGGCAAAAAGGGGCTGGCTAACAGGGGCGAGCCTCAGACAGAAAAATGCGTCTTTGAGGTCCAAAACACTAAAGTAGCTCGCCCTCTGCAGGACAAGGCCTAACAAAGTGTAGGGGTTAGGCACCGTAGGGTGGATTGTTACAGTTCGTTGGTTAACTGCCCGCAGATCTTGCACTGGCCTATAATCCCCTCCTGGCTTCTGGACTGGCAGCAAGGGGGTGTTCCAGGGAGACTGACACTCCTTTAGGATGCCATACTTGAGGAGGTGGTCTAGATGTTTCTGTATGCCCTGTATTGCTGCAGTAGGAAGACGATATTGTCTTATATGGATGGGTTGGGCTCCAGGTTCTTTCTGGACTACTATAGGGGTATGGAGCCTTGCCAATCCTGGAGGATTGTCTTCTGCCCAGACCCCTGGAAATCGATTCCATTCCTGTGAGAGTGAAGGTGATTGTTCACTGCCCCTAAGCTGGTAGAGCCTCCATTCTTCCTCTAGAGGGCACTCTAATACGTATGCTCCTGTATCTATGGAACTCATAGCAGGCGAGCTGATTCCTAGGGTCACATCTTCTGGTTTTTCAAATGAAATGGTAGCCCGCAATTTAGACAGCAGGTCTCGGCCTAGCAATGGGACAGGGCACTGGGGCACATATAAAAACTGGTGGTGCACAACATGTGAGCCAAGATTACAAGTCCGGGCAGCCAGGAAAGGTTGTCTCTAGCTAGCCCCTATTGCCCCCCTTACAACTATTGTTTTTCCTGTGATTGGGGCCACTGGCTGTGTTACAACTGAATGTTCGGCCCCTGTATCTACCAGGAAAGATATGTTTTGGCCGCCTACAGAAATTTCGACCATGGGCTCCTGGGGGCCAAGACTGAAGGTGCCCGGTCTGTCCTATGCCTCCCACTCCTCTTCATCTTCAACTTCCCTTCTGTATCCATCCTCATTTAGGGCTGCCGCTACGGTTGGCCCACGTCTCTCATACAATCCTTCACTTACTACTCCCCAATTCCTGTATCCATCTCTTCTCCCTCTGTAATCACCTCGTCCCCTTCCACGTCCTCTGACATTCTGCAACCTTTCTCTACACTCGTTCTTCCAATGGCGCTCTTGGTGGCAGTAGGTGCATTGATTGGGGCCCAGGGGCCTCTGAACCCTTTTTCCAATCCCGGCTTCCCTTCCCCTTCCTTGGGGTGCCCCGCGCTGTGGATATTGTGTCAGGGCTACTGCTAACAACTCTGCTTTCTTCTTCATCTTCCTCTCACTTTGCCTCCTTTCTTCCTGTTCCCTGTTAATAAAAGTCTTATGTGCTATCTCCAGGATCTGCTCTATATTCATGCCTAGGAAGCCATCTTGCTTCTGTAGTTTCCTTCTTATATCCCCTGCTGCCAGGCTGACAAAGGTGGTAAGAACCATCCGTTTATTCTCCTCTGCCTCTGGGTCAAATGGCGTGTATTGCTGGTAAGTTTCGTAAATTCTCTCTAAAAATGCCCCGGGAGGCTCATTAGGTTTTTGATGGCATTCCTGTATCTTACGCATATCTGTTGCTTTCTTCCCTGCCGCCTGTATTCCTTTCAGTATAGCCTGTTGGTATATAGCCAATCTATCCTTATGGTCCTTATTATTTGGTTCCCACACTGGATCTTCTACTGGGAAAGCAGCCTTTAATATTGTTTCATCATCTTCACCATCCTTTTTAAAAGTTAACAACCATTTCTTTGCCCCCTGAATTATACGCTTACGCTCCTCAGTATTAAAGAATATGATCAGGAGCTGATTGCAGTCCTGCCAGGATGGCTGGTGGCTATTAATGATTGACCCAAATAAGGTGGTCACTGGCTCAGGCTGTTCCGAGAATGAAGGGGTCTGGGTCTTCCAATTGTATAAATCAGTGGTGGTGAATGGTTGATAAATTAGCTGGGTTGCTCCTGTTCTAGGGTCCACGGTCTCCCTTAAGGGGCAAGTATTAGTGGCCTCTCCTTCTAATGGTGGCATCTGAATCTCCTCCTCTCCTGCAGCTTCTTCCTCAGCCTGCTTTTTCTGCGCCTGCGACTGCGTCACTGGCGGGGTTGTCCTTCCACTTTCTTCCTCAGGCACATAGGGCGGGGGAGACATTTCGTCTTCTGGGGCCTGTTGCAGTAACTTCGTCTTTGGGCAGAGGCCTGCATCGAGTGGAGCAGTGGAGCTGACTGGGGCTCCCCTAGTGGGCCGAACTGGATAGAGACTTTCCTGTGGCTGTAGTCCTCCCGGTCGCGGGCCTGCTTTCCTTCCCCTATCAAGGACCAGGAGCCGCGCCTCCATTTTCTTGGCCCTGCCTCTCTGCCGCTTTTTAACCCAGGGTGGGGGGTGCATACAAATATAATGCCAAACCTGGGCATATACTATCTGTTCTTCATGATGTTTAAGAACAAAATGATATACATCAAGGGCAATAGACTCTTCAAATGTGCCCTCCGATGGCCATCCTAAATCAAAAGTAGGCCATTCTACCATACATAAGGTTTCCAAAGTTTCAGGAATTACATTTTCCCCTGACTTTATCCAATTCCCATAAACCTCCTGGAAATGTTTCAGTACCAACTCCAGTGGAGTTGGCTTGGAAGATGAACCACCCATAATACACAGAAACAAGACAAGACGATCTAGGGAGAGTAAACAGCAAGAAGGCAGTAAGGGGTCTGCTTCTCAGGAATCCCTACGCACGTGCTTCACACACCGATCGCCCTGCGTTCCATTCACATCTCACACACGACGAGTTTCCAACCCAGTCCTACAGCACCAGCGGGTTCGGATGAGTCCCTCTGACTCTCCTACTTAGGCTGTGCTAGGGGGTGATCAGGCCCCTCTTCGTCCCTAAAAGAGGAACGGTCCCTCAGTTACTATACTCACCAGTCCCGGGAGTCCCTCAGGGCAATCGTTCCTGCCTTGTTAACTGGGTCGTTGATGCCGCAAGGGGTGCCACCGGCAGCAGAGAGAGATGGTATCCGATCCTGAAAACAGTCAGGTGGCGCCCACGGAGTCCCTCTCTCTCCAGAGCCGGCCTGCACCGACCTGAGGGTCAAGGGGGACCCCAAAAGCCCCCTCAAATCCCAGACGAGCCCCCAAAATGTAGCAGCTTCAAGAGTCGTGCAGGAATGAGACCAACAAGGATTCAGGAAGGAGAGCGTGCTTTATTAGCCGGCTAAGGCTCAGTGTGACTTCTGCCACTCAAAACAAACTGAGCCCCCTAACACAGACAGCAACTTGCCTAAATACATTCTTGTCAGGCAGAATACATAACCAAATCACATGCCATAGTTACAGACTTATCATTGGCTAACTAACATCATGCTACATAACTTGGATACATGTATGAGCTTACAGCTCAGCTAACTTCAAACTGGCTCCTTCTGGTAATTTTCCACTTACTTTAGGCTATGGCCTGCTTCAAGAGCTTTTTGTCTTGTGAACTAATTCTGACTTTATTGCCGGTTATCAACACTCTTGATAAAGCAACATTTTCCTTATGAACTTGAATTGATTGGAGGACTGTAGACTGTGTTGTGTCATTGTCACCTAATTTCCATGTTGTGTGTCTTCTGTTACATTGGATAAAGACTTTGTATATTTAGATCATATCTCGGTACTCTGTTCTTACCGCATCTAGATTGCACTTTGTGAAGACTTGCATTTCAAGACTCTTTAGCAGCTTCAAAGAGCACCTAACATGGAAAGTGCATTGGACGGAACGAACTACCTTTGGATATAACAGGTGGGATGGATAGTAAAAGGAAAGGGGGCGACACTGGGGCTTGCTTCTCTATCTGTTTGGGGTTCAGAGCCTTCCCCAGGCACAGTGGAGAACAAAGGCATCTTGCACGAGTCCTTCTACTACAAAGCATGAAAGAGAGAAAGCTTTCATTCTGGGGTGGATCCAACCATCCTCCTAGTAGCCTCCCTCCAGCCTGAGCAGCTCCAGCTTAAGTGACTCCAATGGAAGAGCCACTTAAGTTGGAGGAAAGCTCCTTAGACTGGAAGAAGTCTGCAAACTTGAGCCAAAAAGAAAGGCAAGATTAAAAACATTTTAATAAATAAAGAAACCAACTCAGTGGAGTGCTAGGACAGGGATCCACTCTACTATATGCAGGGAGAAGTTCTCCCTATGATACTGTAACAGTGCTCCTTCCCTTGGGAGGAGCTTATATAGGACAGACTCAACCTCATCTTGTGAATGGAGTTGCCTTTATGAGCCAAGCTACAAGTGATGAATGACACTGGTGTTACCAGAACTGCTCTTTATTATAATGGGGAATTAGCTATAGCAGTCTGTAACTATTAATATTAAGCGAGGATCATAACCTATGTTTACGGAGGTCCCGATCCCAGACACTCTAGTGAAAAAGAGGCAGACAAGGAGTAAGGTTCAAACACGTGTATTGAGTGTAGCGTAAGCCTAGCTTGCACAAGCATACAGAGAACACACAAGACCTAAGAAATACAGGGTATGAAATACAGAGACGTTCGCATTAGCTGGTTCCCAACGATGATAGGGGGGAATACTCACTTATCCTGGAGCGAAGCAGAGACACAGCAGCGAGGGTGGCCCAATGCCAGCACTGGGACCACAGACGGACAGCAAGGAGGTCTGGATAGGGAATGGCCGGAGCACCGAGTGGTCTGGGAGACCAGCTTAAATACCCCAAAACGTACCCTGGGGCTGGTGCTGTACTTGGTGGTTCTCACAGATTAAAACAAAGGGTCTAATGGGCTACTGAATGGCTTGGATGGGCCACTTTGGTAATCAGATTGTGATAAGTGACACCTCAGGAAGAGGGGACAAAAGAGGGAGGGGGAAATCCAAGTGGGCTGAAAGGATGTTCCATCGGACAGGGCTTGTCCTGATGTCATCAGCTTCTGGAATGCGGAGGTTCCTTTGAGATGCATTCTCTAAGTGCTTGGGATGGTCAGCACTTAGCTCTTCTCCGGGGCGGCTCCTAAGATATGCAGAGCAGGGCGAGGGGCTCTCGCTGCGGACGTGGTGTGCCCGCTTCACCGAAATGGCTTCTCAAAGCAGTCTTCTTCCCAGGGTCTTCTGGCTGCCTGAGAACATGGATGCCGGCTGGGCATAGCTGGGGCTGGATAGCAGGCTGCCCAGTAGCGAGGGCAAGCTCGGGGACTGGCCCGCGGGAGGCTCCAGGCGGGAACTGACCAGGGAGCGCCTAGCCAGGCTCGCTGGAGGTTTCCCCGGCAGGCGCCCGGCTGCTAGCAGCGGCTTGGGCCCATATGAGGCAGGCTTCCATGGAGGCAGGGGGAACAACACTTTAAAACACAGTCCAAAGCAGGGAACAGGCACGGTCTGTGGCAGATGGCAATGCAGGCACGGGGCACACTTGTAACAGAGTCCAAACACACACTTGGAAGTCCAGATACAGGTCAGGGCAGGGCTGCCCAGAAAGAGAGTCCTTTGTGCAGTTATCCAAACATGGAGTCAGTAAACTACACAGTCTATTGCAGCAGGGTAATTGACACGCAGGCAGGAAGCTGACACGTGTATCAGAATACACACACGTGCACAGCAGTCTTTGGGTGTAGCAGTAAAACAGCAACGCAGGAAACTTTAGCACAGTTCATAGCAGGCTTCAAAGCAGGGGAGGGGGCCTACTTGGCAACAATTCCCCCCCTCGGAGACCCCGGGACGTCAGGCGCGCGGGTCTCCGAACTTGACTTCAAAGGCGAGGTGGTCGGCAATGTCCGGTGGTCGAGCTTCGAGCGAAGAAGGAGTGGGAAGGGAAGGGGGAGGAGGCGTCACTCAAAAATTTAGTTTGGAGAACCACCTAACCGAATAAGTGCAATTTAGATCAGCCAATGGGCTGCAGGTCTCTGGGTTCACACCAGGGGGTGTGCTAAGTGCAACCGTCAGAATAAATAGTAATAATTCATAGGTAATAGCAATTCATGTATACAAGCAGAAATAATTCATATTTTGCGTACATAGATCAATTCATAACTGGAGGTCCGTAATTCATGGTGGATTGATACACTAAAACCAGGGGCAATTCATAATTCGTAAGCATAGGATTAAAGGCAAAGACAATTCATGGGTACAATCCATGAATGTAAGAGTAAAAGCAATTCATAGAGGATGAAAGTGAAGTGTGCAAGCAAGGCATAGATCAATTCATCAAGGGTTGAACAATTCATAGATAATTAAAACCATAAATACATAAATATATAGGATTAAAAGCAATGATTCGGGAGGTTAAAACCAATAAAAGCAGCAAGAGTAAAAGCAAGTGCGTGGAAACAATTCATGAGGGGTGAGCGGCGGAAGGGCTCATAGGGGGTCAGAAAAATAAACTCTGCAATTAAAAGACCAACTCATATAGTCAGATTAAAACCAAATTCATCGAGCTTAAAATCAGAAATAACATAACCTTTAAAAGAGACCGTTCCGGAGGGGTCCCGGTTAAAACCAAATTCATAAAATAATGGATATGCTAGAATTACCTCGGCGGAGGGAGTCGGGTTAAAAAGGCAATTCCTAGGGTTAAAATCAAATTCATAGGGATAAAGTTCATGGGCGCACTTGCAATAGATAGAGAGAGGGACTAGTCCGGGGCTAAATTCATGGGAGTTAAAATTCATAAGAAGCAATGCAAAGAAATTCATAAAACAATAGGGCATAAAGATCACAGACGGCTCAGTCCGCAGTACAGCTGCTGGACTGGGTTGCATATATACAAGAACAAGCAAACTTAGTTCATGTGCTCCAAAGCACACTTCCACCCCCCCTTGCTGTCTGCGACAATCCGCAGAGCAGGGTCGGTGAGCGGCGAGAAGGGCTTCAGGCACACAGTTCTAGTCCTCATGGAGGTGGCGCTGCTGGCGGTCATTTGGAGAAGGGCCGTGGGCTGGGAGGCAGAGAAATATGTTCCCCCCTAGTCCACGAGAGGGCCTCGGAGCGGCGTCCGGCAGCAGAGCGTCCATGGGGCCGGTGCAAGATTCATACACATAATAAACATAATCATAGTCCATACCGGCACAAGCAATAAAACAAACAAGGGTTAAAGGAGGGCGCCAAGAATAACCATTAGGGCAAGAGTGGGTCTGGATTGTAATGGTCCAGACGGTAGGATAGTTGGAGTTGCTGGAGCTGTCGGCGGCTCCAACAGCCCAAATAAAGTAATGAGGCACATAATAAAACTTGAAAGGCCAAAATCACAACGATCGGGTGCAGAGCCAAATTGTAAATTCCAGTGGCAGTGGGGCTCCAACCAAAGAGGGTCTCCCACCACGAGTGCTCGCCGGTGGTCTTAATCCGCTGGACCAGATCCAAAATCTCCTTTCCGTTGTGGGACACAACCAAAGCAGTAGTGTCCCCGTCCCTTTGGATGCTCTGGAGGGTACGGTGGAGCTGCGGGTGGGCCAGGAGCTCGTGGATTAATTCCAGACCGATGCCAAGGGGAATGGGCTTCACATGTCGATAGATGGAGGGTGCCACCAGGATCTCTTCTTGGGTCCAGACCGGTACCGTGTAGGTGAAGTCGCAGGCTGCTACCGAAGACAGGTTGCAAAAGCAGCGGTTGACTCCCGGGATCACGGGCTTGAGCTGGAACGAGTTCAGGATCACAAAGTCGCAGGCCGTTCGCACGCAGGCACATCCTTTCCCAATGTAGACCACAGCGGAGCTGTTCTCCCGGACGACCTCAAAGGAGCACTCGTTGAGGGCGTCGACTTGCGGGGCTACACAGGGGTGATGAGGTGCAAAGGCTTGGTCTTGGCAAATGAAGCCGGTCTGGTCTCGATGCTGGCACCCTTGGAGGCTGACGAGCTGCCATCCGGTCGGGGTGAAGCGGGCCCAATGGTCGGGGTGGCGGGCGTAGAGGACTTCGGTGTCGCTGACTTGGAGTCCCAGAGGCACGACTGGATACACGTGGAATGACTCGTGCGCACTGGCCGTTAATAAAAATAATTTAAGCTCCTGGGTGGTCGGTGAGAATGAGGAATTTACAAGAGACCACCAGGATTCAAGCTCCAGTTCTATGGGTGACAATTTGGGCGTAATCAATTTTTTAATTTCCAGGGGCAAGTGCCCGTCCGTGGCTTGCCGAATTAGCCCCATGGCCACAGCCTGGTTTAATTGTTGGGCTTGCATACATGCCATGGCTATTGACATGTTGCGTTCCAAAGACTGTGTTCCTTTGAGCAGCAGAGAAAAATCTCTTTCAATTTGACTCTCCCAGTTAACTAAAATGGAGCTGATCTCATGTTGCCCATTCGAAATGGAATTTAGGGACTGCACCACCGGTTTACCTAAGTCGGAGATGCTAGTCGTGACATGGGCAAACTTATTAGCGAGAGTCTCTATGTTGACCGAATCCATGATTGCTAAGCCTCCGGCTGCAGGAGCAGTCCAGTCGGCAATGCTTCGTCTGGCACGCGAGAGAGAGGGAGAGGGATCGATCCACAGTTGTAGCCATGCATTCCAACCCTTGCTACCGGCCTCCAGATAGGGAGCGCACTGCGGCAGCCTCTGGGTTACATTTAGCTCAGCTAAGTCTATGCGGATCTCTTTTAAAGACATTTGCGGGCGGACTAGAACTCTCTCTCGAATGTCAGTCTTCAAAACATGGGAGCCCACTATATGCGTGCCGCCTTGGCTTAATTGTTCATTGCTAGCAATCAAAGGGTCAATTTGGATGGTGTGGGTCTCCTGGGTCCGGATCAGCAGGGAATAATTGCCTGGTTCATGAGTCAAATTTACAAAGAGCAGCCCAAGCCGGTGAAATTTCTCTACTAGGGGCTTGGTTTGGCATTCGGGCGTCTGTTGAACCAGTATCCAATCGGGTGGGCCATGTTTGGCTAGGTCTTCCTCTTTTACGATCCAGGTCAAGTTCTCCCAGTGCTCTATAGCGAAGGAGAGAACTGCGCCTGAAGGGGGCGTGATAGTGACTGATGCAGACTCAGTGGTAGTGGTGCCTAGTAGGATGGTCATTCTAAAGGGGTCTCCTGCCTTCCATACTGCGGCCGACACTAAAATAACTTCACAGTATGGTCCGAAAGCCTCAGTGACAAATGGCGAGGTTTCGAAGTTGGCAGGGGTGGTATATTTGTCTACCACCGGGACTGCGGTGGGGGCTGGCCTGATACGGGGAAGAAACATACATGGAATCGGAGCAAGTGGTGAAACTGTATCAGTAGGCGAGTAACACACTAATTCTTGGGACATGGTTTTCACTCCCACACATAAAATAACAAGCTCTGGGGGTCGGATCCACTGCTCTTCACAGCTGCGGAAGTTAGTGCGATCCGTGGGGGTGGTCATATTGCTCTGCTGCACAACTTTGCAGACCATCATTTCCTTCCCTGCTAGGGTATTAATACATCTCCAGTGGGGGTAGGGCATTAATTTGGACGGGCGTCCCTCTGTTAGGGTGCCTTCCAGCACGAGCAAACACAGAGTAGCCAGGTGCCTCATCTCCTGGCCTTCCTTTCCTTTTTGTGGCAAAAATATCCTGGGGAGACCTGCGGATATAAGTACAGGCTCCCTGAGTTTCTTGCAGCAAAATAAGTGAAGTAAAGCAGGGAAAAAGGAGGGCGTATTTCTGCCAGCACAGTATGTTAAGCGGGGTTCGAACGAGAAGTCCCGGAGCACTAAGCGAGCCTTCCAGCTTGTTGCTCTGGGGAACTCCTGTGCGAAGGTTTCTTTCTAAAGCGTGTATATTTCAGAGGGGGGACGTCTTTACGTCGAGCAAGGGTCGGCTGTGCGTTAGGCGGGGTTATGCAAACTCGCTCCAAGGGTCTCTGGGTGCCTAGGCTATGTGACCTTCAGGTGCCCCTTGCTTGGCGGCGAGCTGCTTTTATTTTGCGGGCTGAGAGCTGTCGGTCTAGCTCGGCCTGGCCTTGCCGTTCTAAAATGGAAAAAAACTAAAGAGCGGCTTCCATTAACTATAAGGGTTGCTGCAGACGGGGACCCTCGCTTTAATTTTCAAAAATGGGCCTTCGTCATATGTTTGCAGGACAACCAATTTTTGGGGGGGACTCCCTCGGGAGGCCCCATCTTCTGGTTTCAAAAAAAAAGGTACACTGGGCAAAAAGAAAAATACACTGAGCAAAAGAAAAAATGCACTGAGCCAAAAGAAAAATACACGGAGCAAGAGGCATACGGGTGTGGGGTACTTTTGGGTTGCCCTTACTTGGGGTGCCTGGCAGGGCTTCATTATAACTTCAATATGTCTCCCCCCCTTCTTTTCCCTTGTACGGCACGGGCAAGGGAAAAGATATTAGTACGTGGGGCGAGCGGCTGCTGGCGGAAAGGGCCGAAGTGAAGCCGAGGGTGCTCGGCGGCGTTTATCGAAAAGCGGCGGAGGCGGCCGAGATCTGCCGGCGCCACTGGGTCTGGGTTATTCGGGGGTCATCTTGGCGCGGGGGATCCTGGCTATGTAAATGAGGCATGCTGCCCCTTGTGCGTTGCGAACGCACCTCAATAACATATTCCAGAGGGCACATATTTACAAAATACTGGCGGGTCTTTTACTTTTGCACTGAAGCGTACTAAGTGGTGGCGCCGTATAGCAACTCACCATGACGAATATGAACATTAGTAAAAGAGGGGTGTTGGGCTATTTGGGGATCCTCTTCCAGGGGAGGCACGGCCCTCAAAGCCAAAGCCGACCATCATGCGAAAGCGTGGGTCTGGCAGGTGAGACCCCGAATCTACGTAGATGCGGGATCTTCACCAGCACGGCGGGTGAAATGTTTTCAAATACAGAGATCACCTTTATTGGTGTGTCTCCAATATTGGAAACGCATTCACTTTTGGGCTAAAGCCTCTCCAACCACTTTCACACACAGCAAATCTCTTTTGCCTGTGCAATTTTTTTCCGAACATGCGGCTTACAATCCAATTAAGAATCACTTTCGGTGGTGGTCCTATTTGGCTTTGGTTGCCGTGTTTCCCCCTAGGGTCCCAACTGTGGGGCCCGCCTAATGAAGTTAAAGAATAGAACTGACAAGAAATAACAAAAACACTAAATGATTATATGAAGCCAAGTTGGCTTTTTATATCTAATTTCAAAAGGGAATTGGGCTTCAGGTTCACACACACATAAAGTTAAGACTGCACAACGAAAAGGGACGGGGGCTGCGGGGACTTGAACTCAAGTCTCCTTAAGGTGGCTTTTCCACTCCTGGTTCCAATCCCTTCCAAATTCTGACAGGGAACCAGTGATTACATTTATTTGGGCTTACTTCAGCCTGGGAGAGGACAAAAGGAAGAACTGGGAGGAGGTCAGAATCCTGGTCTGGCCAGTTTTTCCATTTCAATGGGGGGTGGGGGTGTAGCGCTGTGTGGGAACAGTTTGGTTCAGGCGCTTCTAGCAACTGGGATTCTTTCTGGAGTCTGCTCACTTGCATTATTACGTTCCTGACTGCACTTACTGCTGGAGGCTCTACCTTTTCACTAAGTTTTGGGCTTGAGCCTTTTAAAACGTGGAAACAGATACACAAATGTCTCTGAATTAGCTCAAGCACTACTAAACCACACAGGCACAACATAAGGTTTTCTTCAGGGGTGTTAGTCAGGGAGGGCTGAGAGAAAGATATTTGGTGTGTAGTTGCAAGCACTGGATTCTCAAAGTATTTTAAATCTTTTAAAGGAACTGCATGTTTACTTTTGTTTATCTGGTTCTTGGGATCATTGCAAGAGGGCACAGTCACGGTGGGCTGTGTATGACTTGGCTGGGGGCAGTCTATGGGAGCCAAGACAATTTCTTGGGGAATTACTTTTAAACTCTGCACATGCTCAGAATCTAAAGTGAATTCTGGCTTCTTGGGCATGGGGGCTGAGGCAGAAATTGGAGGCAAAGGTGACTGGCTACATGTTTCACTGCCTTTGGCGGGGCGGGGTGCTGATTCAATCACTGATTGTTCCTCTAAAGTCTTTAATCTGGCCTCAGTGAGTCTCTGGGATTCCAGGAGATTTTGCATCAGGGTTTTTAAAGTGGCAGTTTCATTATTCTGGTTCTCCAGCAAAGTCTGCATGCTAAGGAATTTATTGTGGAGCTGCTCTTTCTCTATTGTGCAAGCATTTAATTTTTCTTTTAATTCCTCATTCTCTTTATTAAGATCATTTATTTTTAAATTCTGTTCCCTATTTACACTTATGAGCTCCTGAATTTTATTTTGCAGCTCTGCCAGATTTCTTTCAGAGGTGTCTGGCAAAGTTGGTGCTGGGTTCTGGGTGCGAATCACCCTTTGGAATCTTTCCTTCTCTCTTTTAAGTTCCATGCTATTTTTAGTTCCCGGAGGTCGAAGGCTAGCCTCAACCTTTGGTTTTCTCCCACAGACAGTTAAGTGGGGAGAAGCATGTGTGACCCCCGGGCATCCCTATTGGAAAAAGGGGTTCCCAGCTGGTGGCGGCTCTTCTCTTACTGTAGCCACTGGCTGTGCATGTTGGGGAGGGCTATTCCTAAAGATGTCTAGAAGGGCTGAGAGAAGCACTGAAGTGGGCTGCTGGTGGAAGAGCTCCATGTCTGCCCCATGATCCTTGAGCCGCTTCCAGAGTTCCCAGCGGAGTGAGTCCCTGGCTGGCGGCGGGCCGCCTAGGTCAGAGGGCTCCTCATGGTCCTTTGGCTGCGGTCTCCAGGAGTCAGCCTGACTTGGGGGAGGGTAGACGTGGTGATTGTAGGGGTGAGGTGCCCGAGGGGGCGGGGGCGCCGAGGGCAGCACAGGTCTCCAGGGCTCAGAGGGTCCCTGTGGGGAGGAAGGGTAGCGACTGGGGGTGGGCGCAAAGGTTACTCCTGGACGGGAGTCCCTCTGGCTGCGGCCCCGAGTGAAGCTACCACTTCTCCCACGCAAGATGCCACCTCTAGGCTCCGAGTACGAGCTATGCCCTTGGGGCCGATATTGGGAGTGGGGACCATGGTTGGCATACGTGACTGTGTTGATGGGCTCACTCTCTCTCCTATGGGGGGCCGGGGACTTCACATGGCGGATGGCGCCGGTCTCTCGCAACAGGCCAGCAATGCTCCTGATGCGGGATTCCAGCTCTCCCCATGTAATGCTCCCGGGCTCGACTCCTGCTAGGGCTAGGCGAGTGGTGCTGTTGAGTCCATCTAAGACTGCTCTCCTGAATTCTAACTCGTCAAAGTCGGGTACATCGCTTGCATCTAAATCTACTTCATCTGCTAGCTCTGCAAGAAGCTGTTTCCTAGCTAAATATGCCTCTGGATCCTCTCCGGGTTTTTGAGACTCTGCAATATACAGGGCTTTTAAACTCTTGGTGGGCCACAGGAAGGCGCACAACTCTTTCATGGCACCATACTGACTGCGAGTGGCTAGTCTCCGGTTAGAAATATATGCGTTGAGGGAGGTGACTATTTCGGGGCTGGCACAATGGCGAGCCAGCTGAGCTACATCGGAGCCACTGGCGGAGGGCTGTGACATGGTCACGTGTGCAAACCATTGTATAGCTGAGTCTCGATTCAGGGGTCCCATGCGGTCCGCTATGGCTTGGAGCTCATCGGGCCTCCAATTGCGGGTCTCTTTAACTATTCGGTCTGTCTTCCTGCCATCCTCGTCTGTGGAGACAATTTCTTTGGTAGCTATCGGATGGAGGGGCTGTGGAGCTTCCTCGGGCTGGGACGAAGGAGGTGACCAACTGTCGGTACTACCTTCGGGGAGGGCCAAGAGGGCTGCGGGATGCACGGCGGAAATTACGGCCTGCTGCATTCCCAGGTGCTGTTTTAGGGCCTCTAGCTCCCTCTTACAAGCGGAGTGGTCTGCTGCGGCTATCTTTGCAACTTTCTGCTCTGCCATGAACTGGGCAGCATGGGTTAATTTGGCAATTTTCTCTTGTCCTTCAATTACTGCGTGCTCAGCCATATCGGCACGAGCGGTGGCTACTTCAGCCTTGTGCTGGGCGTCCTGGAGGGCAGCGGCTAGTCCCTGCTTCTCCAGCATGAAGTTAACGCGTTCTGAACGCCACTCGGCTGCTTTTTCCTCATGTTCCTTCTTTTCTCTCCTTAGCTTTTCTATCTCCTGTTCCTGTTCTTCCTGAGCTATCTGTAGCTTATTAATTAGGGACACGCTGTCCTGTAGGGCGGTGAAAAGTGCCCAAGCTCCATACCTATCCTTCTTACTTGACCTGGGTTTCTCCTTCTCGCAAAAATCCTGGAAGGCGCTTCTAACTATTTGGAGCGGGTCAGGTCCCTTGAAGGAACCGGCTTCCCAGGGGCAATCTCCCTTCTTAACTAGCCACTTCTCCAGGCGGGGCACGGTGGGGGCTGCCCGGTACATTTTACTTTTTAGTTTAAGGCTGATCTCGGGGGAGGTTAAAGAGTGGACCAGCGACACCCGGGGTGGGGCGATTAAAGCTGCTCAAGGGTTTTAACAACTTCTTCCTCTCTATGTTCCTTTTGGGAGGTTTATCCTTCCCTCAGGTCCTCAAGGGTTTTTACCAGGGGGTTTTAAGGTCCTACTTTTAGGTTCACAAGGGTATTTTTAAGGGTCCTACACTCTGTTCTTCTCCACCGGGGGAGAAGGAAAATTCCTATTCCCGTTTCAAGCTTGCCTACAAGCCACGGGACCAGGAAAAGTTTACTGGCTCAGAAGGTGCTCTCAAGCTCTCTAAGCCCAAGAACCAAAAAGAACGCTCAGTGCTCCCAAGCCTCTGCTCAGAAGCCAAAGCTCAGGGGTCTCCCAAGCCTCTACTCAGGCAACCAGAAATGCTCCCAAGCCTCTGCTCAGAAGCTGCAACTAAGGGGTCTCCTAAGCCTCTGCTCAGGCAACCAGAAATGCTCCCAAGCCTCTGCTCAGAAGCTACAAATGCTCTCAAGCTCTCTGCCCAAGAACTAAACTCCAAAAAGTCCCCAGGCCTCACGCTCAGAGACAAACGGTTAAACTGTCTCCAAGCCAAGACCAAAAGACTAAATGCGCTCAAGGACTGCCTCTGCAAGTCCCCAAGCAAAATTGCTCAGGAGTAAAGCTTACTGTACTCCCAAGCAGAAAGCGCTCAAGAGTTCTAACAACTCCCAAGCAAAAGTGTGCCCAAGAGTCCCACTGACTCCCAAGCGAGGTGCGCCCACGAGTCTGACTTAAAACTCGCAAGCGGAAAGGCGCCCAAGAGTCTACCTTAAAACTCTCAGGCGAAAAGCGCTCAAGAGTCTAACTTAAAACTCTTAAGCACGGTACGGCCGGCTGCCGCGGGGCTTCAGGAACCTGGCTTCAGATTCCCAAAGCTAAACTAAAACGAACGGACTATCAATCCCTTCACGTTTCCTCCGGAGCGGGGATTGAAGCCTAAGTGCTGGCAGGAGCGGGGTCTGGACGGACTTAGGAGAGACGGGGGAGGGCGGAAAAGAATTTTATATGTGCTGCTTCAGGATATATATCTATAGAGCCTACTTCTGGGATCCCACCCACATAGACGCGTTTAGGCGGCCCGGAAGGTGGCCAGGAACTTCACCAGTTCAGAGGTCCTCACCCACAGTACACCGGTTATAACGGCTGGAGGGCCTCGCGGTGCACCACAAAAGGCAAGTAGTCCAAAGCTGGCTGAAGGAGGAAATGGGGGAAAAGCCAACCCACAAGATAGGAAATGCTCGCTAGAG
The DNA here is from genome assembly GCF_028583425.1 of Eublepharis macularius. Classification (NCBI taxonomy): domain Eukaryota; kingdom Metazoa; phylum Chordata; class Lepidosauria; order Squamata; family Eublepharidae; genus Eublepharis; species Eublepharis macularius. Next base: position 67,287,744 of record NC_072801.1, on the reverse strand, counting down.
CCACACACACTCACACTTTTAATTCCCTAAGCTAAATTGCGCTCTTTGCACTGAGGTCTGGAAAATTTTCCTCTAAGTCAGTTCGCCGAAAACACGCGTGTCGACTCACGTGTATTCACACGAACTGGGTTATGCCCGCATTCTCCACCAGTAAACTGTTACCAGAACTGCTCTTTATTATAATGGGGAATTAGCTATAGCAGTCTGTAACTATTAATATTAAGCGAGGATCATAACCTATGTTTACGGAGGTCCCGATCCCAGACACTCTAGTGAAAAAGAGGCAGACAAGGAGTAAGGTTCAAACACGTGTATTGAGTGTAGCGTAAGCCTAGCTTGCACAAGCATACAGAGAACACACAAGACCTAAGAAATACAGGGTATGAAATACAGAGACGTTCGCATTAGCTGGTTCCCAACGATGATAGGGGGGAATACTCACTTATCCTGGAGCGAAGCAGAGACACAGCAGCGAGGGTGGCCCAATGCCAGCACTGGGACCACAGACGGACAGCAAGGAGGTCTGGATAGGGAATGGCCGGAGCACCGAGTGGTCTGGGAGACCAGCTTAAATACCCCAAAACGTACCCTGGGGCTGGTGCTGTACTTGGTGGTTCTCACAGATTAAAACAAAGGGTCTAATGGGCTACTGAATGGCTTGGATGGGCCACTTTGGTAATCAGATTGTGATAAGTGACACCTCAGGAAGAGGGGACAAAAGAGGGAGGGGGAAATCCAAGTGGGCTGAAAGGATGTTCCATCGGACAGGGCTTGTCCTGATGTCATCAGCTTCTGGAATGCGGAGGTTCCTTTGAGATGCATTCTCTAAGTGCTTGGGATGGTCAGCACTTAGCTCTTCTCCGGGGCGGCTCCTAAGATATGCAGAGCAGGGCGAGGGGCTCTCGCTGCGGACGTGGTGTGCCCGCTTCACCGAAATGGCTTCTCAAAGCAGTCTTCTTCCCAGGGTCTTCTGGCTGCCTGAGAACATGGATGCCGGCTGGGCATAGCTGGGGCTGGATAGCAGGCTGCCCAGTAGCGAGGGCAAGCTCGGGGACTGGCCCGCGGGAGGCTCCAGGCGGGAACTGACCAGGGAGCGCCTAGCCAGGCTCGCTGGAGGTTTCCCCGGCAGGCGCCCGGCTGCTAGCAGCGGCTTGGGCCCATATGAGGCAGGCTTCCATGGAGGCAGGGGGAACAACACTTTAAAACACAGTCCAAAGCAGGGAACAGGCACGGTCTGTGGCAGATGGCAATGCAGGCACGGGGCACACTTGTAACAGAGTCCAAACACACACTTGGAAGTCCAGATACAGGTCAGGGCAGGGCTGCCCAGAAAGAGAGTCCTTTGTGCAGTTATCCAAACATGGAGTCAGTAAACTACACAGTCTATTGCAGCAGGGTAATTGACACGCAGGCAGGAAGCTGACACGTGTATCAGAATACACACACGTGCACAGCAGTCTTTGGGTGTAGCAGTAAAACAGCAACGCAGGAAACTTTAGCACAGTTCATAGCAGGCTTCAAAGCAGGGGAGGGGGCCTACTTGGCAACACTGGAACAGGAAGTGAACAGACTCACGTGTATTCTTCCCTGTTCACTTGCGTGATCAAGTGGAGTGCAAGTGGAGAGCACGTAATGATCAAGTGGAGGGCAAGTGGAGCGCAAGTGAACAGGGAGGAATACACGTAAGTCTGTTCACTTGCCATTCAAGTGTCATTCGTCACTTGTAGCTTGGCCCCTAGTTCCCATCCAAAGAAGATTATCATCCATAACCAATCCTGGCAACACATACATTGCATTGCTCTAAATGGTCCATGTGTAACAATACACAGAATTCACGGAAATAAATATTACCTATGGACATTGTTTATGTGTAATTGGGGCTGAGGGAGTCAATGTATCTCCAGAGAGATGCTGTTTTCTTTGGTAATTATGTTGTTCTTTTGGGACACAATCTCAAGGGCCACTAAATATAAACAGTTACATTCAAGCTGAGACTGGCACACATATCCAGTCTTTCCTTCCCATAGTCCTCTAATGACAATGCTGGATACTACTATTAGACACAGGTTTCATGTACACAAAATCCTGACACGGCATGCATGGTGAACCTTCTGCTAGACGGGGCAACATTTAGAATACTACTACGGTAAAGAAATAAGAACCATTTCCAAGGCAAAGAAGAATGGGGGGTAAATTTGTATTGAGCCCAAAATGCATGAGCAACATTTGCTGTTCTACACGGCAACCTTAATAACACATTCTCAAATTATGGGAAGCCAGCATAAGTGATCTAGTCTTTCATACGTTCAAGAGTAAATTTCCTCACAGAGAATATGTTCTAGATGTTTTGCATACTTAGCCATTTATAACAGAAGAACAATGACATGAATATCCGTCAATGGCAAAATTAACTTCTTATATGCATAACCAAGAATTTCAGGGGAAATGGAAAGGTTTTTTGAATATGTGACTGTAAACTAAGGAGAATTAAATATAAATAATATTAAAATAGGTCATTCACTAAGCTAAATAATTAGGTTGCATGCTAACATACTAAACATAATTAGATTGAATATAATGTTGAACAAAATATAAAACGTAAAATATCTTAAGTATGTACAGGGGTAGAGAGGAACACATGTAATTTCATTATTCTGATTTTTTTTGGCTTGTATCTAATGTGGATGTTTTTTAAAAAAAATGTTTCACTCTTTATTTAAAAATAAAATATTAAATGCTAAAAAAACAAGAACAATGATTTACAAAGAATAATCCCAGATGACCTGAGCCACAGAGTGGAAGAAGACTGCCTGTCTTTCTGCCAACCATAAACGGTATGTCTTTGCAACCTTTGTCTTTCAATGGAAGGGGATACATAGACCCTCAAATGATTAATGATTGCATTATATGACTACCTTTCTATTGACAAAATGTAGAAAGTCTTGTTGAAATCTGAGGCAGAGGAAGAACAAGTGAAAGGATGTATGACTAAATGGGCAAAAAAATGGATACATGAATGGAACAATGGGAAAATGTGGTTAAAAGGGTTAAAATATACATTAAGCTCCAGACTTAAAGATAATTTTTATATGATGCACTGTTAGTATATGACTCCTGAGAATTTGGTGAGAATATACAAGGGCTCTTCAAGCCTACGCTGGAAATGTGCTCTACATAAAGGATCATTTTATTATATGTGGTCGACTTGAAAGAAAACCAAGACCTTTTGGACACAACTACAATTATTCATTCAGAAGGTTTTAAAGATTAAAAATACATTTGAAACCAGAGAGCTTTCTGTTGGGAATAGTTAGTTGGAAAGAAGCCACAGAACTTTGTTTTCATATATGATCACGGCAGCAAAACTACTATATGCACAATATTGGAAGTGTCCAACATTGCCGATAATGGAGAAATGGTTGATAAAGGTGTTGGAACAAGCAAAGATGGCAAAACTTACATTGGTGATGAGAGAGAAGACAATACGTTCGTTCCTTGCCGAATGGAAACCTCTTATTGACTTTGTATGTGAAATAGATAATAATGAGTTGAAGACGTGTGGATTTTTGAATTACAGAATCAGGACCTAAGAAGAAAAAGAGCTTTTATTTTTAACATAGATTAAGAAGAATTATGAAAATACTAATATTTGTTGTGGAGAAAATCAAAAGCCTCCTTTTAGTTTATATATGGGTTCCCCCCCATATATAAACTAAAAGTATAAATTCTACTTAGCTAGTTTTTAGGATATTGTATTTTTCTATTCAGTCCTTTTTCATTTATAAAACTCTTAATAAAACACTCACTGAAAGATTATACCTGATTGCATTATACAACTACCTTTCTGTTGTTTGCTTCCAGATGGGGTTAGCCAATTGGACTGGAGTGCAGGAATTCATTTTGCTGGGATTTGGAGTCGGGCAGCAGATGCGCTTATTTTTGCTCATCTTCTTCACCATTCTCTATGTGCTTGCTCTGGCTGAGAACATCACCTTAATTGCACTAGTGGTTCTAGATGTGCAATTGTCCCAACTTCCAATGTACATTTTGCTGAGCAACTTCTCCTGGCTTGAGATGTGTTATGTGACTTCTACTGTGCCGCAGATGTTATTTGACCTAGCATCAACTCAAGGGATCATCTCCTTCAGTGCCTGCTTCCTTCAGTTTTATATCTTCTTCGCCCTTGGTGCCTCCGAATGTTTATTCCTCTCAGCCATGGCCTTGGATCGGTATTTGGCCATTTGTCACCCTCTGCGCTACCCACAGACTATGACCCCCAATTTCTGCTATGGTCTAGTGGTAGCATGTTGGGTCCTCGGGTTCCTGTGGCACATTTTCCCAATGATTTTGATATCCAAGTTGTCCTTCTGTGGACCAAATATAATTGATCACTTTTTGTGTGACCCTGGGCCAATATTGTCTTTAGCTTGCCCTCCAGTAGGAAACCTTCCCCTCATCAGTCAAATTGTAGCAGATTCTTTACTTGTTCTGGGCAATTTCCTCTTTGTTGTGTTATCCTATGGTGCTGTGATTGTCACCTTGCTGAAAACTTCTAGCCAAGGCAGTCGGGGGAAGGCATTTTCCACCATATCTTTCCACTTAGTGGTGGTGACTCTTTTCTATGGCCCTGTAGCAACGATGTATGTGATTCCAGGTGGCGAAGGTGAGTCAGGGATTACGAAGATAGTCACAGTGTTCTATACTGCCATTACACCCTTTCTCAACCCACTGATCTACAGTCTAAGGAATGATCAGGTGAAGGAGGCACTGCGACGGCTGAGAAGGAGAAAGGTGAGGTTACTAAGACAAAAAGTGACAGGATAAAAAGATATATCAAAACAAGAAAGCAACTATTTGGCAAAGGGGTACTCTTGAAGATACTTGGAATATTCAGCTTGTAATGACTGATATCTGCTTGGATAAGATGACACGCCCATTTTATAATAGTTACATTGGCTGCCAACGTGTTTCCAGGTACAATTCAAGGTACCAGTTTTAACATTTATAGTTGTTTGTGGCCTTGGAGTCTCATACTTGAAGGATCTTCTCTATAGACCCACTCAGGGCCAAGCTACAAGTGACGAACGACACTTGAATAGCAAGTGAATCGAGTGGAGAGCAAGTGGAGGGCAAGTGAACAGGGAGGAATACACTTGCCATTCAAGTGTCATTCATCACTTGTAGCTTGGCCCTCAGTAGCTCTATTCAATGCACCAACTATTGTTGGAAATCCCCACTTATCACATGACTTGTTTTCTGTATGATCCTGATTATCATCAGAGCCCAAACCTGCTCCATCACCGAGACAGTTCAGCCCTACATGGTTCCTGCTTAGTAAGGACCCCCAATTAGTACCGATTCAGGCAACTGCAGCCCAGAACCCCAGAGCTGAAGGAATCCACCAGCCTCAGCCTCCCCAGCAGCTGAGATTACAGGCGTGCACCACTGCGCCCAGCTGGTTGTCTCCAATATGATCTATGGAATCCTCGGTGCTGGCCCCCAGCTTGAGGAGGCACATAAAGTCCCCCCCCCTTTGGTCTGCTTCAAAAAGTTATGCACAGCAATCATGTTTCAACTTGTTTTTTTCCAGTTGAGCTGGAAATGGGGTTTCATTGAGCATGGGGCACTTACTTACACAGCAAGGATATTGAGAATTGAGGGGCTGTTTTAGTTAAACTATTTGTTGTATATGATTTCTGAGTTTTTCCAGATTTGTAAGATACTACAAATGTTTCAAGAAGCAGGGTTAAAATAGGGTCATGGTTATACTGTTGCACCAATATAGATAAAAGCACATGACAATAATCAATACTAAGCGATTCTTTGCCATGTATTCTAGATGAACTTTCAAACTTCGCATGAACCATCAGTGTGTGTTTTTTCTAAGTGTTAGGTGATTCTAACAGGTGTGCTTTAATCTTTTCACTGTTAATTAAAATAGTGGACTCTATCTAAATTAATGTTCCGCTATGAGAGATTCAACCAATAGTCATCTCGCAACTTAACTTTTTCTGACATTTCTGAGAGATTTATAGTTTTGTTTTGCAAGTTTGCGTATAATGTCATTTTTTACTAATTGGAAGGTTATACAATAGAAAATATGAATATTCAATGAAGCATCAGACCAATTATCGGTTGTTTGTACTATCACATGAAATGCTCTTAGATATTTGCATATGATGACTTATAAAAATGCAAATTCAGATAGAATGTCAGAGCTCTGATGGAAGAAATATCTTGAGAGAATTTAGGTGAGAATTTTTCTTTACCTATGCATTTCATAGAAACTTTAGTTATGTTAAACTTAGAATTTATTAGGAAATGTTAGCAAACTTATTTCTTATTGCCTTTCTGCTTTTATAAGATTTATATTAATAACCATTTATATTTTAATTACTTGCTTCATTAAAAAACTAGGTTGTATTTTCAATAAAGTGAAATAAACTCTAGACAGGTGTCTGTGTGTTTGATAAGGGGCTGCAAAGTAATATTGAACCCTATATAAAATAAATGTACTGGTAAACAGGTGGTTCAAAGAATTTAGCTGTTTGACAGATCTGAAAACTAATTGTGAAAGTGTTCCAAGAGAAAAGATACACCTTTTTTTTGGTTAAGTGGAAGCTTAGTTTCAGACACGGGCAAAAGCTCATTACAATACGATGGGATTTGGGGAGTTTCATCCACTTGATCTTAATACATCAAGAAGACAAGAGCTCTTAGTCCATCAGAGATTTTGTGAGATTTGGATTACATATAGGACAATCTTAAACAGAGTTACGCCTTTCTAGTTTCACATGTCAATGTCCTTAGAAGGGCATAACTCTTCTTGGGATTCAACTGTAAATCAGATGTATATTGGAATAGAATCATAGAATCATAGAATCATAGAGTTGGAAGGGGCCATACAGACCATCTAGTCCAACCCCCTGCCCAGTGCAGGATCAGCCTAAAGCATCTCTGACAAATATTCACCCAGCCTCTTCTTGAAAACTGCCAGTGAGGGGGAGCTCACCACCTCCCTAGGCAGCTGGTTCCATTTTTGAACTACTCTGACGGTGAAAAAGTTTTTCCTAATATCCAGTCGGTACCTTTGTGCATGTAGTTTTAGCCCATTGCTTCGCGTCCTACCCTCTGCTGCCAACTGGAACAGCTCCCTGCCCTCCTCCAAATGACAGCCTTTCAAATATTTAAAGAGAGCAATCATGTCCCCCCTCAACCTCCTCTTCTCCAAACTAAACATTCCCAAGGCCCTCAGCTTTTCCTCGTAGGGCTCAGTCTCCAGACCCCTGATCATCCTCGTCGCTCTCCTCTGCACCCTCTCGATTTTGTCCACATCCTTTTTGAAGTGAGGCCTCCAGAACTGCACACAGTACTCCGGGTGTGGCCTGACCAAGGCAGTATAGAGAGCGGCTATGACCTCCTGCGATTTCGATGCTATGGCCCCTTAGATACAACCCAGGATTGAATTAGCCTTTTTTGCCACTGCATCACACTGACTGCTCATATTCAGTTTACAGTCCACTCTTACCCCAAGATCCCTTTCACATATACTACTGCCCAGAAGTGTATTCCCCATCCAGTATTTGTGCTTCTCATTTTTGTGGCCCACATGTAATACTGTGCACTTGTCTTTGTTGAATTGCATCCTATTCACAGCTGCCCACTTCTCCAGAGTATTCAGGTCTTGTTGAATTTTAATTCTATCTTCTTGGGTGTTTGCTACCCCTCCCAATTTGGTATCATCAGCAAATTTAATGAGCAGCCCTTTCACTCCTTCATCCAGATCATTGATAAAAATATTGAAAAGTACCGAGCCCAAAACCGAGCCCTGCGGCACCCCACTGGACACCTCTCTCCAATCTGATGAAATACCGTTGACCACCACTCTTTGAGTGCGGTCCTCCAACCAGTTCCCTATCCACCGAACTGTCCTATAGTCTACTTCACAGTCTTCCAGTTTGCCCATCAGAATGTCATGGGGGACCTTATCAAAAGCTTTACTGAAATCCAGATAAATCACGGCAACAGAGTTCCCCCGATCCAGTAAGCTGGTCACTCGATCAAAGAAGGAAACCAGGTTGGTCTGGCAGGATCTGTTAGGAACAAAACCATGCTGACTTCCCCGGATCACTGAGCGGTCCTTCAGATGCTTACAGATTGATCCCTTTAAAATCTGTTCTAATATCTTCCCAGCAACAGAAGTCAGACTGACCGGCCTGTAGTTTCCCGGGTCATCCTTCCTCCCTTTCTTAAAGATTGGGATAACATTCGCTCTTCTCCAATCTTGTGGCACATCCCCAGTCCTCCAGGAAGCCTTGAAGATGATGGACAGGGGTTCTGCAAGTTCTCTGGAAAGTTCTTTCAGCACTCTTGGGTGCACTCCATCCGGCCCAGGGGATTTGTATTCATCCAGTGCAGCCAGATGCCTCTCCACTACCTCTCTGTCAATGTCAATTAGCCACTCAGGTGTCCTGCCACATTTTCTACTATCTCTAGATGTGCCTGAGTTCTTCAGGGAGAAAACAGAGGCAAAAAAGTCATTAAGCCTGTCTGCTTTTTCTCTGTCCTGCACCAGAGTTTCTCCATCTACTCCCAACAGTAGTCCAATTGCCTCTTTTACCTTGTGTTTGCTTCTCACATATCTGTAGAAGTTTTTCTTATTGTAGCGAGCCCTCCTGGCCAGACCCAGCTTGTCCTGAGATTTGGCATCTCTGATGGCTGATCTGCAGTACCTAGTAACCCTCATATACTCCTCTTTAGAGGTCTGTCCTCTCCATTTCCTGAATATTTCCTTTTTCTCCCTTAGCTTATTCTGGAGCTCTCTGTGCATCCACATCGGTTTCTTGGAGCCCTTACCATGTTTCCGTCTTGCTGGGATAGTGAAGGCTTGAGCTTGCAAAAGCTCGTGTTTAATAATGTTATCACAAGTTAACTTGTTATTCCATTTTGATAGGGAAAAACTATTTCCTCATATTTCAGAATGAGTGTAGTTTGGGTGTAATGGAGAGTGCCGTCAAATCATAGCTGACTTGTGGCAATTCCTTATGGAGTTTTCATGGCAAGAGACTAACAGAGAGGGTATGCCATGGCCTGCTTCTGCAACCCTGGTCTTTGTTGAAGGTCTCCCGTCCAATTACCGACCAAGGTCAACCCTGCTAAAATTTTGAGAGCCGACGAGATCAATCTTGCTTGGGCTATCCAGGATAGGACAAACATAGCTTTATGGGGCAACAATTGTTTATCAGCACCTCTTGGGAATATTTTTAAATTTCTCACTGCTACCAGGCTATCCAAATTGCACCAAGTATCTCCTCCCACCCTACAAGATGATTTTGGATGGATTTTGGGTGGATTCTGTATTTCAGAAGAATGGAGATTGATATTTGAAGAAAACTTCTTAGAAAACATGCTGTAATCTATACCGCAGCAATACATTTTATGTATTGTCGAAGGCTTTCACGGCCGGAGAACGATGGTTGTTGGGGGTTTTCCGGGCTGTATTGCCGTGGTCTTGGCATTGTAGTTCCTGACGTTTCGCCAGCAGCTGTGGCTGGCATCTTCAGAGGTGTAGCACCAAAAGACAGAGATCTCTCAGTGACACTGAGAGATCTCTGTCTTTTGGTGCTACACCTCTGAAGATGCCAGCCACAGCTGCTGGCGAAACGTCAGGAACTACAATGCCAAGACCACGGCAATACAGCCCGGAAAACCCCCAACAACCATCAATACATTTTATAATCTGCTGGCATCTTATTGAGGACGTCAAACACAAAGAACCACCATGTACACAAAAATATGCTGAACTATTAATTATATTTAAATAAATTCTGTAGGCTATTTAAAAGTGAATGTGTGTGTTCATACAAAAATAAAGAATATAAAAATACATTATCTAGTAATTGTCACAACATTGCCCACAGAGAGCAAATCAAGCAATGTATTCCAATCTCTACATTGCACCAGACGGAATAAGTGTGAAATAGCAAATTATCCAAAAAGGCTTTAAAAATCACAACTGTCCAGTTCAAGTTACAATCAATGAATGACTCTACTGGCAAACAATATCAAGCAATGCATACTGTCACTTAGGCAGTGCAAACTCTCAAACTGTAAGTAGATATGACCCATCCAGTTTCACTTGCTGTCAATGACTGGTTTAATGAGCATTCCAATTAGAATATGCCATAAACCCACATTCAACTCAGGCTTCGGCTGACCTGAGGTAAAACCTTGAGGTACCCTGAGGTAAAACTTCTCCTCTTTAAGCCTATGAAGCTGTATACTGGGTTGGGAAGCCTCTGGTAGCATGGTTGATGTTAAGCTTCAACTTTCCTTCTTGTCCCACCCTTAAGGATTATTAAAAATGGTTACCCAGACAAGTCTTAGTAGGGAACAGATCAGGGGTTTGCGCTTTCCTTTAGCAGAAACTGGCACACAAGGCTTGGGGAGGTTCAAAAGGTAACAGAAGGTTTATTTACAGTAGGTCAAAGCTGAAAGGCAGGTAGGCAGGTGTTTAAACTGAAGAAACAGAAAGGTTTTTATACAGCAACTCCACTGGTGTGAGGCACAAAACGCTTGGTTTAACACTAGGTTGCTGATGCCCCCCTTCCAAAGTACAGACACATCACAACTTTCCCTTCTCTCCAGACTTAAGGGTGCTCCACTGAGACAAACCCTTGCTAGATACTGGGGAGGTGTTATAGTTATGAGCTATAACCCTGTTCCTGGCACTGAAGGGGAGACTCCTCTCTACCCACTTCCTTGGCCCTCTATAATTTCCAGATCTCTTGGGTCTATGTAGGAGTTAGTGCTGGTTTTCCCCACTTTAGTCCTAGGACTAAAAGCATTTCACAAACATTATTTCCTCTCACAGAGGATTCTCTGGCTGACCCTCGCTGGTCTAAAGCCAGGTTCCAACTCCCTTTCACTCTCTTGTTTTCTCTCCAACTCCAACTGACAGCTTCCCCAACACTCCATCCCCAACTGCCATTTCAGGCTAGCCACATGGGTGGGATGGGGGAAGGAAACATCTAAATCATACTTCTGGAAATCTCAGCATCTGAAGCTGAGTCCATCACAGACTCATTTCCAGTTGTCTTCCTCTGAAGTTGTAAGATTCAATACTCAGCAAAGTCATCCCGAAAGAAATGTTCACATATCACTTTATGCCAACCATATAACTCAGAAATCATAAAGTTCATTTCTCAGTAAAGTCATCCAAACTGGAACATTCACATTGCAGTTGTTAGCATTTGTAGAAAAAAAACACCCCATATCTTCCAAAGGACCCAACGTCTCTTTCCAGTATTCAAATTCACCACAGATTTCCCTTCGTAAGAGTAAATCGGAGTGACTGCCATAGACCTCACATCTCGGAGTGAATCACCAGGAGAAGAAAATGAGAAGGGGCCGAAGGGAAGTTGTTATTTTCCTTTGCAGTAGATCCACCACAAGGATGATTTTCCACCCATCTGAGACCATCAGAAGAAGTAAGAGAGAACTCCCTATGGTGACTGAGGAGGCTGCAGGCCAGCCATCTGCCTACCTTCCTCCCTTCTGTCATCTTATTCTTCTTTCAGACCCTGATAAGATGCTTTTGTAAGGGGGAGAGCAACACACAAACTGATTTGTCCCAAGCCACAAACCCCTAGAGGATGCCTCTGCCTAAAACCTTCAGCCAGTTTTGGGTGGGGCACCAAATGCACACACCCCACCTTGGAAGGTGTGATGTGCCCACAGTTATGTATCTTCTCATCATCACATCTAGATTGCTCGGAGCACAGAGTTCCCTTTCAAGACTGTTCAGTGGCTTCAAATAGCACCTAACATGGAAAGTGCATTGGGAGAAATGGATTACTTTTATTTATTATTAGTATTATTTATTACTTTTTATTTATTTTATTATTTCGATTTATAAACTGCCCATCCTCAGGGGCTCTGGGCAGTGAACAACAGTTAAAATCAATAATAACAAGAAAACAATAATTCTAAAATCAACATATAATAAGCAATAATAAAATAAATTAATCAACTACATTAAAGTGCAATGGTGGGGAGAACCCCCCACCCCAAAGGTGGGAGGCCGACATGGCACCACCCCCTTCAACCACCGAAAGCCTGGCGGAACAGCTCCATCTTACAGGCCCAGCGGAACGATAATATGTCCTGCTGGGCCCAGCTCTCCATTGACAGAGCGTTCCACCAGGCTGGGGCCAGGACTAAAATGGCCCTGGCCCTGGTTGGAGCAAGGCAGGCTTCCTTAGGGCTGGGAACCACCAGTAAACATTTATCCGCTGATTGAAACAGTCTCTGGGGAACATACAGGGAGAGGCAGTCCTGAAGACATGCCAGTCCCAACCCGCTCAGGGCTTTAAAGGTAAGAACCAATACCTTGAACCTGATTCGGAATTCAACCAGAAGCTGGCGCAGGACAGGTGTGATATGTGACTGGTAGGATATACTAGCAGGATATACAAGTCAGGACCCACACTGCCGCATTCTGAACCAGTTGTAGTTTCCAGATCAGGCCCAGGGGTAGCCCAGTGTAGAGTGAGTTACAGTAATCTAGCCTGGAGGTGACCATTGCATGGGTCACTGTAGCCAGGTCCTGGGGCGTCAGGTAAGGGGAAAGTTGCCTGATCTTTCAGAGATAGGACTTGGCAACCACCGTGACCTGGGTCTCTGTCGACAGGGAGGCACCCAGGAGCATGTCCAGACTCTTTTAGGAAAGCTCCTTAAACTGGAAGGAGGCTTCAAACTTGAGTCAAAAAGAAAGGTGAGATGAAAAACATTTTTATAACTCGGTGGAGTGGTAGGACGGGGATCCACCCTACTATATGCAGGGAGAGATTCTTCCTATGATCATAGAATCATAGAGTCATAGAATTGGAAAGGACCTCCAGGATCATCTAATCTAACCCCTCCAGGGTCATCTAGTCTAACCCCAACCCCATGATGCTATGACCATGCCCCTTCCCTTTGGAGAAACATAAATGGGACAGAGTCAACCTCATCTTGTGAATGGAGTTGCCTTCTATTTCCCATCCAAAGAAGAGTATTATCCATAACCAATCCAGGCAACATGTACATTACATTGCTCTTAATGGTCCATGTGTAACAATACACAGAATTCATGGAAATAATTATTACCTGAGGACAATGTTTGTGTATTCACAGCTGAGGGAGTCAAGCTACCTCCAGAGAGATGCTTTTTTCTTTGGTAATTATGTTGTTCCTTCAGGACACAACCTCAAGGGCCACTAAATATCAACAACAGTTATATTCAAGCTGTGACTGGCACACATATCCAGTCTTCCTTCCCATAGTCTTCCAATGACACTGCTGGACACTGATGTTAAACACAGGTCCAACATACCCAAAATCATGGCACAGCACTTGTGATGAACCTTCTGATAGACAGGGCAACATTTAGAATACTACTGCAGCACAGAAATGGGAATCATTTTCAGGACAAAGGAGAATGGGGCATAAATTTGTCCTGAGCCCACTGTCCAAAGAAACATTCGCTCTTCTATAAGAAAAAGCTTAATAAAACATCATCAAATTAGGGGAAGCCAGTGTCAGCGATGGAATCTTCCATATATTCAACAGTTAAGTATTTTACAGAGAATATGTTCTCGATTCTTTGCATTTGATAATGAATTCCAACAATGACTTCCAAAGAAGTAACCTGAACCACGGAATAGATTAAGACTGCCTGCCCTTCTGCCAACTGTAAGCATTATGTCTTTGCAGCCTTTGTCTTTCAATGGAAGGGGATATATACACACTCAGATGTTTTCTGATTCCATTATATGATTGCCTTTCTGTAGTCTGATTCCAGATGGAGTTAGCCAATTGGACTGGAATTGGAGTGCAGGAATTCATTTTGCTGGGATTTGGAGTCGGGCAGCAGATGCGCTTATTTTTGCTCATCTTCTTCACCATTCTCTATGTGCTTGCTCTGGCTGAGAACATCACCTTAATTGCACTAGTGGTTCTAGATGCGCAATTGTCCCAACTTCCAATGTACATTTTGCTGAGCAACTTCTCCTGGCTTGAGATGTGTTATGTGACTTCTACTGTGCCGCAGATGCTATTTGACCTGGCATCTACTCAAGGGATCATCTCCTTCAGTGCCTGCTTCCTTCAGTTTTATATCTTCTTCTCCCTTGGTGCCACTGAATGTTTATTCCTCTCAGCCATGGCCTTGGATCGGTATTTGGCCATTTGTCACCCTCTGCGCTACCCACAGACTATGACCCCCAATTTCTGCTATGGTCTAGTGGTAGCATGTTGGGTCCTCGGGTTCCTGTGGCACATTTTCCCAATGATTTTGATTTCCAAGTTGTCCTTCTGTGGACCAAATATAATTGATCACTTTTTGTGTGACGCTGGGCCAATATTGTCTTTAGCTTGCCCTCCAGTAGGAAACCTTCCCCTCATCAGTCAAATTGTTGCAAATTCTGCAGTCATTCTGGGTAACTTCCTCTTTGTTGTGTTATCCTATGGTGCTGTGATTGTCACCTTGCTGAAAACTTCTAGCCAAGGCAGTCGGGGGAAGGCATTTTCTACCATATCTTTCCACTTAGTGGTGGTGACCCTTTTCTATGGCCCTGTGGCAGTGATGTATGTGATTCCAGGTGAAGGAAGTGAGTTAGGGATTACGAAGTTAGTGACAGTGTTCTATACTGCCATTACACCTTTTCTCAACCCGCTAATCTACAGTCTGAGGAACGATCAGGTGAAGGAGGCACTGCGAAGGCTGAGAAGGAGAAAGGTGAAGTTATTAAGACAAAAAGTGACAGGATAAAAAGATAAATCAAGAAAGCACCCGCTTGGCTCTTGAAGATACTTGGATCTGCAGCTGGTAATGACTGATATCTACTGGGATAAAGTGATGTGCCCATTTTTCAACAGTTGCATTGGCTGCCAATATCAATTCAAGGTGCCAGTTTTAACATTTATAGCTCTTCATGACCTTGGCATCTTATATTTGAAGGACCTTCTCTATAGACCCACTCAACAGCTCCATTCAACCCACCAACTATTGTTGGAAATCTCCTCTTATCATGTGATTTGGTTGTCTCCTGTATGATCTATGATCGATGACATTCTCCACTGGAAATGGGATCTCAATGAGATCTCAATGAACATGGGTCCCTGAGCTAGATACACAGGAACAATATTGAGAATGATAGGGGCTATTTTGTTTAGCTGTTTGCTACGAGTGTTTCAAGAAGCAAGGTAAAAGGATGGTCATGGTTAGACAAACAATGGGATGGGGCGTTGGGGGCTGCTGCAATCAGTCACTTGATCTTAATATGTCAAGGTGACAGTGCTTCAGAGATTTTATGAGAATTTGATTACATACAGGAGATTCATAAACCGAGTTATGCCTTTCTAATTCCATACAAGTCAATGGGTTTAGACGGGTGTAACTCTGCTTAACTGGAAATTAGATGTATATTGAAATAATTTTACCATACGTTATTCCATTTTGACAGGGGAAACCTATTTTCTCCTATTTCAGACTAAGCATAGATTTGGTGTGGTGAAGAGTGCTGTCAAGTCATAGCTGACTTATGGAGACCCCTGGTGGGGTTTTCATGGGAAGAGACTAACAGAGATGGTTTGCCATTGCCAGCATCTGCAACCCTGGTCTTCAATGGAGATCTGACCAAGGCAGAACCTGCTTAGCTTCCAAGAACTGATGAGATCGGGCTTCCTGACTATCCAGGTCAGGGCAAGCATAAGTTTATGGGGCAATAATTCTCTATCAGCATCTCTTTTTAAATCGTCTCTTCTAATACTGATTGGCTCTTAGAGAAAAGGTCAGTTCAGCTATTTAGGATTTCCCCCCCAAGGTTTTTTTTTCCAAATTCTACCTGTAAATTTATCTCTGTTTTTCAGTAGTTAATATATAACTGCCTATTAGACACATAGATTAAGAATAATTTTTGAAATGGTCATGTTTTATCTTAGCCTTCTACGTTATACATGAAAAATAGTTTTAACTCTTATGTACATACTACCAGTGTGTTTATTACTAAATAGTACGGGGAGTAATTTCTCAGAAGCATTGCACTGGATCTGTTTATAACAGTTTCTCTTTAGCTCCATCAGGATTTTGCTAACATGGAAACAGATTAATATGGTGCGATGGACAGAACTGGCTTCAGCTCCACCTGTGCTGAGAGACAGCCAATGTAAGCAGGCAGACTGCTGGGCCACTGGGAGTGAGAGTCCATTGGAGGAAAAAGGGGGCTCTTGGTAGCTGCAGAAGGAGAGACTCTTCTCAGGGAAGACAGCAGAGAGAGAAAGAGAGCTAGTTACAAACCTGTTCTGTTACACTGAAACATTCTCTGTTTATTAGTATAAAATCTGTTCACTCCCATAACGTTCCACCTTGTAAATAAAGTTTGTTTTGTTTAACCCTGGCTGGCTTGAAATCATTGGCTGAGGGAAAATATCTCACACACAGGCCTCAAATACTCTGGTCCCATTAAATGGGCCATTTAAATGGTGGCAGTGTATACATAGGGAAAGTAATCTCCGAGTTCCCTTTTCCCCAATAGCTAGATGAGGAGAGGTATGTACAGGGAATTGGCTGCCTGTCTGGCGGAGCCTCTGGAAGAGGAGAGAGGAGATCCTGTGAAGATTTGGGCCAGGGTTCTGCACCTGCTAAACTGGAGGCTAAACATGTGGCATGCGGTGGCCAGCCCTTACCTGCCTGGGAAGTCCCAAACCTGTGAAGGGAGGTTTAGGGTGGGCGGCAGAGTATATGAAAGGCTTGTGGCAGTGGGGGTCACCTCGCCGTCATTCTATATGGTGCCCCTTTGACAAGTTATTTAAGATCCAGCTTTTGAAATCAGAGTGAAATCTAGGCCTACTTTTTGAAACTGAAGTAAATATCCAGCCTTGCCTAACCAATCGTAACTGAAATTCAGCTTCTTAATCTTACCTGGCAAATGATACTATTTTGAGTACCTAGTTTGATCTTTCTCTGTATTTTTGTACATTTCTGTACATGTATATATACAAATAGATGTGCAAATAGATACAGATATATTAATACAAAAACACACTTTGTATTATATTCAATGTATTGGTTATTTTCCATCATCCCCCTTGCTTTACAATGTTGGGAATCCAAACAAGTTCAACACATCCTAGAGTCAAATCACAGTAGGGAGAAATCCTAAGCAATCTACTCAGAAGTAAGTATCGTTTCATTCAATCAAACTTCTTCTCAAGTGTCCCAGCAATTGAGGTGTACAGCATATAACATAGTTATTGCTGTCCAGTCTTTTACCATTGAAGATTAGGCCATGGAAATTTAAAAGGCAGGGGGATAGAGAATTGTTTAACATATAATGTGACACAGAAATTAGTTTTAAACATTTATAAAGATCCGAAGCCAGATTTCTCTTTTTACAGGATTGATTGTACTGATGTCTGTAACCAAAACAGGCCAAATCTCATGAGATAGCAATCTAAGCATGGCTTGTAAATGTATCATGTACAATGAAACTGAAAATGCAAAGTCTATCCTCAAATAACTAACTCCATTGACAAATCTCTCTTTTATGAATTTCTTTAACTTCTTTTAAAGCCATTTAAGCCAGTGAACAGATTTTTGTTTGCTCTGAATTCATAGAGCAATTACAATTTGTGCAGGCTACTTTTTTTCCCTCTGTCCTAAATCTACTGTCTATTATTTCCTTTAGGCAGCAACAAGGTCTAGTCTTGTGGGAGTGGAAGAAAAAATTCTCTCTGTTCATGCCACACCTATAAACCTTACACATAAACACAAAACCGCCTGCTTTAAGCTTTCTCATAGGGAATGGTTTCTATTGCAAAATGAATGGGTGCTGGCTCTGTCTTACAAAGTGATGTACATGCAGAATGTACATCACTATGCAGAATGTATATGCAGAACGTACATGAATTCGCTGTAATGTGAACAGAGCTACTGTGCAAACGGAAATAAAACTTCGGGTCCAAGTTTATATCATTTTGTCCCACTGTTTTGAAAGTAGTACAAGGCTATCCAAATTTCACCAAGTATCTCTCCTTCCCCTCCAAAACAAGATGATTTTCGATGAATATTGGATGATGGTTGTTGTGGATTTTCCAGGCTGTATCGTCATAGTCTTGGCATTGTACAGAGATCTCTGTCTTTCAGTGTAACACCTCTGAAGATGCCAGTCACAGCTGCTGGTGAAACATCAGGAACTACAATGCCAAGACCACGGCGATACAGCCCGGAAAATCCACAACAACCATCGTTCTTCAGCCGTGAAAGCTTTCGACAATGTTGGATGGTTTCTGTATTTCAAAAGAATGGAGACTGATATTTGAACAAAGCTTCACAGCAAATATGCTCTAACCTACACCCCTGCAGTAAAGTTTACAGCCTGCTAGCATCTTATTGAAGAAGCCAACAAGATCATAACTTTATACCCCCACCTAAAAGATCTGCTTTCCACTGTTCTGGGTTTTTCTTTTTCTAAATCTTGTAACATCAAGCCTGACAAAGAGTCCTGGTAGGCTCAAAAGTTTGCAGGGGTTTGTGCTAATTTGGCCGGTCCAATAAAAGGTATTACATGAGCAGGATTCAAGTCCAGTGGCACCTTAGAGACCAACAAGATTTTCAGAGTGTAAGCTTTCAAGAGTGTCTGGGAGATTTGACTCGCAAAAGCTTACACTCTGAAAATCCTGTTGGTCTCTTAACATGCCACTAGACTCAAATCCTAATATTTTACTGGAGACCAACAAAGCTACC
The DNA here is from genome assembly GCF_028583425.1 of Eublepharis macularius. Classification (NCBI taxonomy): domain Eukaryota; kingdom Metazoa; phylum Chordata; class Lepidosauria; order Squamata; family Eublepharidae; genus Eublepharis; species Eublepharis macularius. The sequence goes on along the minus strand of NC_072801.1, from coordinate 67,268,957 downwards.
CACCCAAAGGTATTACATGGATTTTGTTCTTGTTTGGGTGACTTTGAATGGGCTAATATCACTGTACAATTTTTTCTCCCCAAAATGTATACATGGAATTTACAACCATACTGTTGAAAAGTAGAGGATACCATCTTAAAAGGTATCAGGGGAATCTCCCATTGGGAGGAGGAAAAGACTATGTCCAACCTTCAGCTATCTGTGACCATCATTAGTGGTCTAGAAAAGAGGTCAGCCTTGGGTTCGTTTCTATAGCAGCTGCAGACTCAACGCCTTCTTCAAAAACAAAGAGCATGAGAATTCTTGCTTGAGTCCTTAGTTCAAGAAGAAGTTAATGGGGAAAGGTTCTACCCAGTCTTTTCCTTAACATACTAGTTTTCTGCATGGATGGATTTTTATGATTCTGTAGCAATGCCTCTCTCCACATGGAGACCATCAACAGAACAGGGGAACCATGTTTTTGGAGAAGAGTCTTGCCTCACCTCTCCTGTTAATCACAAAAGCCAGCTTTATAGCAGTACTATATTACTTTTGCTTACAGCTAATGGTCCACACACAGCTCAGGAAAACAACAATTACCTGTGGAAATAAACTGTGTTTCATAAGTCAGAAGAAAGAAGCCTGTCTCCAGAGAGAGGTAGTTTCAGCGGGTAATTACATTCTCCTCAAGGACAGAGCCACCAAATATTTAACAGTTGCACGACAGGTTGGGTTTGTTGCACACATTCTCACTCTTCCTTCTCACCAAGCCTATCCGACAGCCCACCAATCTCACAAATGTACACCCCACACAAGAAACAACATACGTGTCCCCAGAATCTGATGCAGCGTTTATGGTGCGCCTTCTTATGGATGGAGCAGCAGTCGGAATGCTACTGAGGTACAGAAAAGGGAGCTGTTTCCAATGCATTTATGGGGAAAGGGAGTGCCAAGGATTCTACACTTGGAAAGGGGAGGAAACAATGTTCGTGTAAACTGAAACAAACTCAGATTTCACTCCCTGAAAAGCCTGGGGAGTAGGTGGTGAATCCACTCAAGTTCTTTACTCTGGCTAGTGCTTATAGGAATGAGCACAGACTCTAGCCAAGGGAGCCAGTTTGGTGTAGTGGTTAAGAGTGGCAGGACTCTAATCTGGAGAGCCGGGTTTGAAGCCCCACTCTTCCCCTTGAAAGCCAGCTGGGTGACCTTCCATCAGTCATAGCTTCTTGAACTCTCTCAGCCCCACCCACCTCACAGGGTGATTGTCATGAGGATAATAATAACACACTTCATAAACCACTCTTAGTGGGCATTAAGTTGTCCTGAAGGGTGGTACATAAATCAAATGTTGTTGTTGTTATTTTCCATGCTTGGGGGTTGCTTTGTTGAGCAAGAAACTCCCCAAGTAGGAGTCATAGATCCAGAGGAGTTAGCTGTGATAGTCTGTAGTTGCAAAATAGTAGAGTCCAGTAGCATCTTTAAGACTAACTAATTTATTTGTAGCATAAGCTTTCGAGAACCACAGCTCTCTTTGTTAGATGCATTGATCTGATGAAGAGAGCTGTGGTTCTCGAAAGCTTATGCTACAAATAAGTTGATTAGTCTTAAAGGTGCTACTGGACTCTCTACTATTTCCCAAGTAGGAGTGGTTCAGTCAAAAGGGAAACCGTTCAGCCAATTCAGGTGCTAAAGAGAGGGTAAAGGAATTAGGATTGTGAATGGGAACATCAGACAGGATGTCAAGGCAGTTATCATATAAATTCCATCAAAGGCAAAACTCAAAAGAAAGTGTGTACTTAAGTTGCTAACAGTGCAATCCTAAACCTTACACCCTTCTATGCCCATTGATTCCAGTGGACTTTAGAAGAGCGTAACTCTGCTTAGGGCTGCATTGTGAATGCCTGTATTCTTCAGAGACTCACTTGGAGACCTAGGCTCCTTTGATCAAAAATAGAATTGAACCATCCCTCTAAATGCTTTTTATAATTTTTTCAGACCATAAGACTGTGTTTTATGGGACTATTTTTCCCCACAGTGTAAGTTCCTATGGATGTAAGCTTCCAACTCTGAACCCCCCAAATACACACTGGGAATTCTGGCTTAAAACTTCCCCCTTGAAGAAATAACCAATCAACGTTGATGGATATTTGATTCAGGGTTTGGGCTAACTTCTGATTCCCCTACCTCCAACCCCGTTGACCAGTTGAACAGCTGTATCATTTGTTTATGGCCCCACCAAAACCTCTTAAATTCTACAAACACAGAGAATTAGTTTTAGGCAAAATATTGTTAGTTTTAGGCAAAATATTGGGCTTGCAGGAGTCAGCTTTATGCCATTTCAAGGTATGGTAAAAAGTGTGGAAGGAGGGAGATTTCAGAGGGACGTGGGGTGGCAAGCCCAGCAAAAATTAACGTCCTGCTTTTGGATGCATGCCAGTATAAACTACCTTATAAAGAATGAAGAAGCTTTTTATATATGTGTGTGTCTGTAAAGCCCCACCTAGTTGCAGCTGACTTGTAGTGACCTCATAGAGTTCTTAAGGCAAGAGATGAACAGGGTTGGTTGCCTGTGCCTGTGCCTGTGCCTGTGCCTGTGCCTGTGCCTGTGCCTGTGCCTGTGCCTGTGCCTGTGCCTGCATAGAGACTCTGGACTTCCTTGATGGTCCCTCAACCAATTACTAACTTGGCTTAGCTTCTGAGATCATCAGGCTAGCTTGGACCATCCATGTCAGGACCATAATACATAAAGGATCTGAAAACGAATCACTTCCGAGTTATAATCTCATGTGATCAGAAAGAAGGGGGTAAGGGGATTACCCTGTTGACAACCCTAAATGGCACTCTGTGCCGCCTCTCTCCTTCAATAGAAACCGATGCAGATGAGTCTTGCTTACGGTATGTCTTGGTGGTTCTATTATATGATTCCAGATGGAGTTAGCCAATGGGAGTGGGGTGCAGGAATTCATTTTGCTGGGATTTGGAGCTGTACAGCAGAAGCGGATTCTGCTTTTCATCTTTTTCGCCGTTCTCTACATGCTCACTTTGGCTGAGAACATCACCATTATCACAGTGGTGCTTCTAGACACCCACTTGGCCCGGCTTCCCATGTACATCCTACTGAGCAACTTCTCCTGGCTAGAGATGTGTTATGTGACGACCACTGTGCCCCGGATGCTCTTTGACTTGGCATCCCCTCAAGGGATCATCTCCTTCAGAAGCTGCTTCCTTCAGTACTACCTTTTATTCTCTTTTGGCTCCACTGAAGATTTCTATCTTTCAGCCATGGCCTTGGATCGGTACTTGGCCATCTGTCACCCATTACGCTACCAACAAATTATGACCCCCGATTTCTGCTATGCTCTGGTGGCTGCTTGTTGGGTCCTTGGTTTCCTATGGCAGATTTTGCCAGTGTTTTTGATCTCCAAGTTATCTTTCTGTGGCCCCAACATCATTGACCATTTTTTGTGTGATCCTGGGCCAATTCTGTCCTTGGCTTGCCCTCCAGTAGGAAACATTCCTCTCCTCTGTCAAATTGTTGCCGATGCTGTGGTCATTCTAGGCAATTTCTTCTTTGTTGTGCTCTCCTATGGTGCTGTGATTCTTACCCTGTTGAAAACCTCTAACCGAGGCAGTCGGATGAAGGCCTTCTCTACCATATTTTTCCACTTAGTGGTGGTGACCCTTTTCTATGGCCCTGTAGCTGGAATGTATGTAATTCCAAGCGGAGAAAGTCAGTCAGAGATTACCAAGGCAGTAACTCTCTTCTACACTGCTGTGACACCCTTTCTCAACCCCCTGATCTACTGTCTGAGGAATGATCAGGTGAGGGATGCCATAGGAAGATTGCGGAGGAGAAAGGTGAGTTTTCTGAAGAGAAAGGAAACAGGATAAAATGAAGATAGTACAGAAGGACATAAAACAAAGCAGCAAAATAAGTGGTAGAAAAGATAATATCAATGTATTCCCAGTTGGACAAGGGGCTCCTTTTGTTACTGTCTGTATTATTACCCTCTCAGGTTGACCAAAAACTAAGCTTGGAAAGGGGTTGGGCAGGACCTTAACAGTCTCTTAGCATTCCCTCAGAACTGGTTTCTTCTCATTTTGAGAATGGGAAGGTTAGATCTAGTCACAACATTTCTCTTCTTGTGTCCTTCAGCAATTGTAGTTTTTGTCCATGCAGGTCCCGTGTCGCACAATGTAGGCTTTTTTGTGGACAAATGGGGCTCCCTCCTCCTTTTATTACCAGTGGAAAGGCAGGCTTGATCCAATTGTTCGTAAAAAGTGCAAAACAGTTTAAGTGGAATGCTTTCTATTCACTATTACATTGGAGTATACACAATATAATAAATGAAATAAAATGGATTATCTGTTCTATGATATGACCATTGTGGATTTTTTGTACGTTCTATGAAATGAATCTGACGGCTTGGTTTTCCATGGAGCTCAGTGGCCTAAAGAGGGCTGGGAGATGTCTAGAATGATGCTGGCAGAAAATTCATACTGAATCTCACAGAGCGTGTTCTAGAACTCGCTGGAAGAGCTATGAATCAGTGGTAAGGTTGCCAGGTTTGAACTGACCTTCCCCTACCTGAGGTAAAACCTCCTCCTCTGTAAGCTTATGAAGCTGTATACTGGGCTGGGCAGCCTTTGGTAACGTGGTTAACATTGAGCTTCAACGTTCTTCTCTGTCACACCTTTATGAATATTACAATTTGGTTACCCAGCCATGTCTTAATAGGGGACAGATCAGGGGTTTGCGCTTCCCTTTATCATAAACTAGCACACAAGGCTTGAGAAGGTTCAAAAATGTAATTGAAGGTTTATTAACAGAAGTTGAACTTAAAAGGCAGGTAGGCAGGTGTTTGAACAGAATGACAGAAAGCTTTTGGTGTAACAACTTCACTGGTGTAAGGCACAAAACATCCGGTTACAGGCTGCTTTTGGAGGTTCACACTGCTTCACAGATGTTACACTTTAGATACTTCAACACAAACACAGCACGACTTTTCCTCCTCTCCAGACTTAAGGGCGCTCCACAGAGACAGACCCTTCCCAGATCCTGGACAGGTGTTATAGCATCCTGGTACTGAAGGGGAGACACCTTTCTTCCTCCTTCCTTGGCCTTCTATACTTCCAAGATCTATTGAGTCTAAGTAGGGGTTTGTGCTGGTTTTCCCCACTTTAGTCCTAGAACTAAAAGTGCTTCACAAATCACAGAGGATTTACTGGCTGACCCTCACTGGTCAAAAACCAGGCTCCAACCCCCTTCTCACTCAGCAGTTTCTCTCTCCTTCCCAACTGACAGCTTCCCCCAACATTCCATCCCCAACTGCCATTCCAGGCCAGGCCAGAAGGGTCAATCATAACCCTCTGACTAGGAATCTCAGTGTGTAAAGCTGAGTTCGTCACATATGGCAACCAGCAGGAGACTGTGAAGATGGGGACAAAAGTGGGGTGCCCTCAATGATGACATGTCATCACTTCTGGGGGAAACTCAGAAGTGACATCACACTTCTCTAGAAATCTCCAGAAACTATAGAGTTTCTGACAATTCCTAGAGAGGACTAAAGTCAAGCCTGGGTTTTTCCTTGATTTTCAAGGATTTTCAAATCCTAATATTGTACTGTAGACCAACAAAGCTACCCACCCAAAGGTATTACATGGATTTTGTTCTTGTTTGGGTGACTTTGAATGAGCTCATATGAGTATACAATTTCTTCTTCCCATAAAATATATACATGGAATTTACAACCACACTATTGAAAAGTAGAGGATACCATCTTAAAAGGTATCAGAGGGGTCTCCCATTGAGAGAAGGAAAAGATGCTGTCCAACCCTTAGCTACCTGTAACCATCATTAGTGGTCTAAAAAAGCGGACAGCCTTGGATTCGTTTCTATAGCAGCTGAGGACTCAAAGCTTTCTTCAGAAACAAAGAGTATGAGAATTCTAGCCTGAGTCCCTAGCTCAAGAAGCAAATCATGGGGAAAGGCTCTACCCAGTCTTTCCCCTAACATACTAGTTTTCTGCATGCATGGATTTCTATGATTCTGTAGCAACACCCATTTCAGCAGAACAGGGCAAACATGTCTTTGGAGAAGAGCCTTCCCTCACCTCTCCTATTCAACACAGAAGCCAGCTCCATAGCAGCACTATATTACTTTTGCTTACAGCTAATGGTCCACACACAGCTCAGGAAAACAACAATTACCTGTGGAAATAAACTGTGTTTCATAAGTCAGAAGAAAGAAGCCTGTCTCCAGAGAGAGGTAGTTTCAGCGGGTAATTACATTCTCCTCGAGGACAGAGCCACCAAATATTTAACAGTTGCACGACAGGTTGGGTTTGTTGCACACATTCTCACTCTTCCTTCTCACCAAGCCTATCCGACAGCCCACCAATCTCACAAATGTACACCCCACACAAGAAACAACATACGTGTCCCCAGAATCTGATGCAGCGTTTATGGTGCGCCTTCTTAGGGATGGAGCAGCCGTCGGAATGCTACTGAGGTACAGAAAAGGGAGCTGTTTCCAATGCATTTATGGGGAAAGGGAGTGCCAAGGATTCTACACTTGGAAAGGGGAGGAAACAATGTTCGTGTAAACTGAAACAAACTCAGATTTCACTCCCTGAAAAGCCTGGGGAGTAGGTGGTGAATCCACTCGAGTTCTTTACTCTGACTAGGGCTTATAGGAACGAGCACAGACTCTAGCCGAGGGAGCCAGTTTGGTGTAGTGGTTAAGAGTGGCAGGACTCTAATCTGGAGAACCTGGTTTGAAGCCCCACTCTTCCCCTTGAAAGCCAGCTGGGTGACCTTCCATCAGTCACAGCTTCTTGAACTCTCTCAGCCTCACCCGCCTTACAGGGTAATTGTCATGAGGATAATAACAACACACTTTGTAAGCCACTCTGAGTGGGCATTAAGTTGTCCTGAAGGGCGGTACATAAATCAAATGTTGTTGTTGTTGTTGCTATTATTAATATTTTCCTGCTTAGGGGTTGGTTTGCTGAGCAAGAAATTCCCCAAGTAGGAGTCATAGATCCAGAGGAGTTAGCTGTGATAGTCTGTAGTCTGCAAAATAGTAGAGAGTCCAGTAGCTTCTTTAAGACTAACCAACTTATTTGTAGCATAAGCTTTCGAGAACCACAGCTCTCTTTGTTAACTGCTTGGATCTGATGAAGAGAGCTGTGGTTCTCGAAAGCTTATGCTACAAATAAGTTAATTAGTCTTAAAGGTGCTACTAGACTCTCTACTATTTCCCAAGTAGGAGTGGTTCAGTCAAAAGGGAAACCGTTCAGCCAATGCAGGTGCTAAAGAGAGGAAAAAGGAATTAGGATTCTGAATGAGAACATCAGACTGGATGTCAAGGCAGTTATCATATAAATTCCATCAAAGGCAAAACTCAAAAGAAAGTGTGTACTTAAGTTGCTAACAGTGCAATCCTAAACCTTACACCCTTCTATGCCCATTGATTCCAGTGGACTTTAGAAGAGTGTAACTCTGCTTAGAGCTGTATTGTGAATGCCTGTATTCTTCAAAATCAAAAAGCGTCCAGTAGCACCTTTAAGACTAACCAATTTTATTGTAGCGTAAGCTTTCGAGAATCACAGTTCTCTTTGTCAGATGCATGGAGGGCAAAAAGAAACTGTTTCTTTCTGCCCTCCATGCATCTGACAAAGAGAACTGTGATTCTCGAAAGCCTACGCTACAATAAAATTGGTTAGTCTTAAAGGTGCTACTAGACTGTTTTTGATTTTGCTACTACAGACTAACACGGCTAACTCCTCTGGAGGTATTCTTCAAAGACTCTCTAGAAGACCTAGGCTCCTTGGATCAAAAATAGAACTGAACCATCCCCCTAAATGCTTTTTATAATTTTTTCAGACCATAAAACTGTGTTTTATAGGACTGGCTTATTTTTCCCCACAGTGTAAGTTCCTATGCATGTAAGCTTCCCGCTCTGAACCTCTCAACTACGCGGTGGGAATGCTTGCATAAAATTCCCACTTGAAGGAATAACCAATCAATGTTGATGGCTATTTGATTCAGGGTTTGGGCTAACTTCTGATTCCCCTACCTCTAACCCAGTTGACCAGTTGAACAGCTGTATCATTTGTTTATGGCCCCACCAAAACCTCTTAAATTCTACAAACACAGAGAATTAGTTTTAGGCAAAATATTGTTAGTTTTAGGCAAAATATTGGGCTTGCAGGAGTCGACTTTATGCCATTTCAAGGTATGGTAAAAAGTGTGGAAGGAGGGAGATTTCAGAGGGACGTGGGGTGGCAAGCCCAGCAAAAATTAACGTCCTGCTTTTGGATGCATGCCAGTATAAACTACCTTATAAAGAATGAAGAAGCTTTTTATATATGTGTGTGTCTGTAAAGCCCCACCTAGTTGCAGCTGACTTGTAGTGACATCATAGAGTTTTTAAGGCAGGAGATGAACAGGGTTGGTTGCCTGTGCCTGTGCCTACATAGAGACTCTGGACTTCCTTGATGGTCCCTCATCCAATTACTAACTTGGCTTAGCTTCTGAGATCATCAGGCTAGTTTGGACCATCCATGTCAGGACCATAATATATAAAGGATCTGAAAACGAATCACTTCCGAGTTATAATCTCGTGTGATTAGAAAGAAGAGGGTAGGGGGATTGCCCTATTGACAACCCGAAATGGCACTCTGTGCCGTCTCTCTCCTTCAATAGAAACTGATGCAGATGAGTCTTGCTTACGGTATGTCTTGGTGGTTCTATTATATGATTCCAGATGGAGTTAGCCAATGGGAGTGGGGTGCAGGAATTCATTTTGCTGGGATTTGGAGCTGTACAGCAGAAGCGGATTCTGCTTTTCATCTTTTTCACCGTTCTCTACATGCTCACTTTGGCTGAGAACATCACCATTATCACAGTGGTGCTTCTAGACACCCACTTGGCCCGGCTTCCCATGTACATCCTACTGAGCAACTTCTCCTGGCTAGAGATGTGTTATGTGACGACCACTGTGCCCCGGATGCTCTTTGACTTGGCATCCCCTCAAGGGATCATCTCCTTCAGAAACTGCTTCCTTCAGTACTACCTTTTATTCTCTTTTGGCTCCACTGAAGATTTCTATCTTTCAGCCATGGCCTTGGATCGGTACCTGGCCATCTGTCACCCACTACGCTACCAACAAATTATGACCCCCGATTTCTGCTATGCTCTGGTGGCTGCTTGTTGGATCCTTGGTTTCCTATGGCAGGTTTTGCCAGTGCTTTTGATCTCCAAGTTATCTTTCTGTGGCCCCAACATCATTGACCATTTTTTGTGTGACCCTGGGCCAATTCTGTCCTTGGCTTGCCCTCCAGTAGGAAACATTCCTCTCCTCTGTCAAATTGTTGCCGATGCTCTGATCATTCTAGGCAATTTCTTCTTTGTTGTGCTCTCCTATGGTGCTGTGATTCTTACCCTGTTGAAAACCTCTAACCGAGGCAGTCGGATGAAGGCCTTCTCTACCATATTTTTCCACTTAGTGGTGGTGACCCTTTACTATGGCCCTATAGCTGGAATGTATGTAATTCCAAGCAGGGAAAGTCAGTCAGAGATCACTAAGGCAGTAACTCTCTTCTACACTACTGTGACACCCTTTCTCAACCCCCTGATCTACTGTCTGAGGAACGATCAGGTGAGGGATGCCATAGGAAGACTGCGGAGGAGAAAGGTGAGTTTTCTGAAGAGAAAGGAAACAGGATAAAATGAAGATAGTACAGAAGGACATAAACAAAGCAGCAAAATAAGTGGTAGAAAGGATAATATCGATGTATTCCCAGTTGGACAAGGGGCTTCTTTTCTTACTGTCTGTATTATTACCCTCTCAGGTTGACCAAAAACTAAGCTTGGAAAGGGGTTGGGCAGGACCTTAACAGTCTCTTAGCATTCCCTCAGAACTGGTTTCTTCTCATTTTGAGAATGGGAAGGTTAGATCTAGTCACAACATTTCTCTTCTTGTGTCCAACACTTGTAGTTTTTGTCCATGCAGGTCCCATTTCACACAACATAGGCTTTTTTGTGGACAAATGGGGCTCCCTCCTCCTTTTATTGCCAGTGGAAAAGCAGGTTTGATCCAGTCATTTGTAAAAAGTGCAAAACAGTTTAAGTGGAATGCTTTCTATTCATATTACATTGGAGTATACACAATATAATAAATGAAATAAAATGGATTATCTGTTCTATGATATGACCGTTGTGGATTTTTGGTACGTTCTATGAAATGCATCAAAAACAATCAGATGGGGGTGGGGTGGTTAAAATGGTTTGCCCATGGGGGCTGGTGGATCCTACTGGATTCCAAAATGCTCTGGGGAATTTTAGGATTCCAAACACGAGCTCTGTTGAGGCTGCGATGGTAGCTTGCAACACGAAGCTCCTGGAAGATATTAACAAGGTTGCCCCTTGTCAACCTCTCCCATCCTTGGAGCAGAATCTGACCACTTGGTTTACCACGGAGCTCAGTGGCCTAAAGAGGGCTGGGAGATGTCTAGAACGATGCTGGCAGAAAATTCATACTGAATCTCACAGAGCATGTTCTAGAACTCACTGGAAGAGCTGTGAAGCAGTGATATGGTTGCCAGACTTGGTATGGCAACCATCAGGAGACTGTGAAGATGGGGACAAATGTGGGGTGCCCTCAGCAATGGCATGACATCACTTCTGAAACTCAGAAATGACATCACACCTCTCTAGAAATCTCCAGAAACCATAGAGTTTCTGGCAATTCCTAGAGAGGACTGAAGTCACACCTGGGTTTTTCCTTGAAGTGACATCATGCTGTCTGCTTCAGGCAGCAGTGGGAAACAGGAGGTGCAGGATTCCTGCCCTAGAGGGGGCTTTGTATCCATAAGCACTGGTGACAATGGCAAACTTCTCTGCTCTAATTAAATCAACCAATTCATAACCATCCCAATTGTTTAAGATATCCTGGCAGAATACTGCAGCTCGGTTATTATCAAGAACTAGGTGGTGAATGCTTATTCTTCCCACACTGCAGTCCCTCCTTTGGCTGCCCATTAATTGGCTTCAATTTGCCTCTTTCCAGCTCCCTTGCAACACTACGGAAGAAGACAACTGCTTATAGAATACAATCTATACATGTTTCTTCAGTTGCACAAAAGTGGAATCCCAATCCCTCTGCATGTGTTGCCCTAAAACAACCTCTCCTTTCGCAGCTGGGTTTGCAACTACTTTAGGAGAGAAAGCCTGCTATGCCCTCCCCTTCTCTAAAACTCGCTACTCAACACACTAATCAGAAGAGTAAGGTTTATGATACAAAGAAGGATATGAACAGCACAGGTCCCAACTTGACCCAGCACTCACTAAAACCCTCACTCAAGAATTCATTTTCCATGTTGCAAAGTTGCACAAAGCAAGGAGGCCTTTGGCCCACTGAAGCAGTTGAAGGCATTCCTTCTATCATGCAAACAGCCCAAAACATATTACAGCTTGCTGATTCCATAAAAGAGACTTTCAGTAGTCCTATCACCTTTTTTTCAGAGATATGGGGAACAAAAATGAATGAAAGCAGGTGCAGTTTACCTTTCGTTCATCACCGTTTAATTGGATATAATTCCTCCTTTATTCAACACACACAAACACTGTATTCCTTCTATTGTGAATAGAGGGGAAGGAGGGGGAGCAGCTTTAAAGAGGCAGTACACTGGGCATTGTGTCTTTTGTAGCCATCAAATTTCTCCATCTGACAGAGCCCTCAGTTGGTTAACTTTTCCCCTCCTTCTTCCACTCTGGGAATGAAAAAAGATTGACAGGTCTGGTTAAAGGAGTTTTATGGATCCACTGACCAATCAGGGATAAGGACAGCTCTCTGTTCAATGTACGAATGACCAATCAGGGATAAGGATAGCTCTCTGCCCAACATACTAATATGAATGGACCTGGCTTAAAGTGAAAAGTCCACTGCTTCTGTAGTACAGTTGCCAACATCTGGTTAGGGTATCCTGGAGATTTGGAGATGGTCCCCGGAGAGGGGAGGGAGCTCAGCGGGAATGTGTTACCATAAACATTGGACACTGAGAGATCTCTGTCTTTTGGTGCTACACCTCTGAAGATGCCAGCCACAGCTGCTGGCGAAACGTCAGGAACTACAATGCCAAGACCACGGCAATACAGCCCGGAAAACCCACAACAACCAATGTTACCATAAAATCTCCCCCCCCCCTCCCGGCCATTGTCTCCAGGGGAATTGATCTCTGTAGTCTGGGGATCATTTGTAATTTCGGTGATCCTCAGGCCCCCTGAGGAGGTTGGTAGCCTTAGGAAGTGACTTGCTTGCAGTGCTGAGTTAAACAAAGCCAAAAGTAACTTAGCTGCCAGCCTGCCACCCCATGGATTGTCTGTGAAGGACAATAAGGAGGAAGGGAAAAGCAGGCAGGGGGCAGCCTGAGCTGGCAGGACACTGTCCCATTGGTCCTAATGGACCAGCCTCCACTGATAGTCCATCAACGCAACGCGATGACTCCCAGGTCTAGTGTAAAGGCAAAAATTGTATATGCCTTTTCCCAGTCATGTCTTTTTTCTAAACTAAAAAGCTCCAAATGCTTCCTCAACAACCAATCAACTCGGTCAGCATATTTGATTGCTCAAAGCAGTCCATGTTTTGCGAAGAGAAAACTAAGGAAAATGATTGCCTGAGGAAATGATGTTTGTTTCCCAGAGGCCAAGGGAGGCAGCCTGTATCAGAAGCGATGACTTCTTGGCGGTTAATGATATTGTTCTTGAGGGATAGGATCCCCCAAGGCCCCCAAAGGTTTATCAGAAGCTTTTCAGTTGTTGACAGTCACTCATGCCCACTCTTTCTCTGTAGCAAGCCTGTCACATGGAGCATCAGTGCCAAGGCATAAGATTAAAGGAAGCCACAATAGGTTTCTCTCCCACATTCTGACAGAACATTTCTGATGCCTTTTCTACTGGATGGAGCAGAACTTTCAAAGCTCTTGAGGTACAGTAATGGGAGCCATTACAAACGGCAAAGGAGACTGAGGTGGGAACTTGAATACATGACAGAATCCAGAAAAACCACTCGGGCTTCTTAAAGGAAATGACAAGATTCGTAACAAAGTCATGGCTAGAAAGAGAGATTCCGACTAGTAAAACTGAAGGCTCGTGAGTTATTTCCCAGGATTCTCAACCACATTCATAATTTTTTACTTAATTGCTAAGTCAAAAGGCTTTCCTTTAAATAGACTCTACACATTCTAGTTTCATTCAAAGACAGCCTGCTGCCCTTAAATATGCACACTGTCATACCATTTTCTATATCCCTGGAAAATGGGGTCTCTCTTTTTTAAAAAAACGAGTGGAGGTCTCCGCCTGCCCCTGCGAAGGGTCTCTTGTTCAGTGTATTGAACAACTGAGAAGCTAGATTCTTTCCTTACAGAGCCCTTCAGTCACAGGTCCATAGAAAAATCAAAGAAAGGAATTTTAAAGGAATTATTGGTTTTGTGGACTGAAAGAAGCCACAAACCACCACCGACTGAGAATGATTTATAGCAGCATGTTGAGGAGTCATCTTTACTGGATTTAGAAACAATTGGGGCTGTCTGGCAGTATTGAATATGATTCCTTCTTACATAACTCTAGTAAATAAAGCAGTGCTGTGAGGAGTTTGTGTTTTTCATTTAACCACAACTGTAAACTTTATTACTGCTTGTCTGTTTGTGCCTGGAATCCAGTTCAAGTATTTTGGTCAGTACATTACTTTCTTCTGTCTCTCTCCCTCTCTCTCCCTTTGCCAAAATTAATGCATTTTGCCAACAATACCAGTTCCAGAGCATACAACACTATATGAGCTGGCAAACACAGTGCTTTAAATTGAAATAGCTTCTAATTTCCACACACAGTTCTTTTGCCACTGTTTGTTTTCACTAGCAAATAGTGTAAGCTTAGGGCCAAGCTACAAGTGACGAATGACACTTGAATGGCAAGTGTATTTCTCCCTCTTCACTTGCCCTCCACTCAATCCACTTGCCGTTCAAGTGTCATTCGTCACTTGTAGCTTGGCCCTTAGAAGGGTGTAACTCTGCTATGTGACAATGTAATTCTAAGAACATTTTTCTGGGAGTAAGTCCTATTAAATAGGCATGAGTAGGATTCTGAGTAGACCTCCAGAAGATTGCTCTCTGTGTGTCCAATAGGACCCCTACCCTTCCTTATTCCCATAAAATGAATATCCATATTGTTTGTGCAACATCTGACCCTATTCTTGATCCAACTTCTGATAATGTCACTTATTTGCTAATGACTTCGAGAGTTAGTATCAGACCTAAGCAGGAATGAGACGTGTGTCAATAAAATTATAGTCTGTTTCATCGGAAGGTAACATTCTCCAAGTATAATTTAGATGTTGTTTTTCTAAATGATGGGAAGAATGCTGTCATTTCTGTAGTTAAATGTTTGAGGGAGGGGGATTTATTGAAGCATCTGTGAAAGGCTGTACTGAGATCTTTCCTTGGAGGCTTACTGCTAAATTTTCCTCTTTGAAGGATTTGATGAACTTCACAGCCCAGAATGGGGATTGAGAGAGAGAGGGGCGGGGCGGGGGGGGGGGGGAGAGGGAGAGAGAGAGAGAGAGAGATGGATTTAGATATTTTTTATTAAAACTTATCTGAGTCAAAGCATTAACTTACATATGGAATACAGACTGATATTAATGTCAGTATTTTACCTTCTAATTGTCCCTTGAGCAAAAGAAATCTTCCTTTGGGGTTTTTTAGGAGTTCCTTACAGAGTTATAGAAAATCATTACAAAGCAGAAGAGTCATTCCACTTGCTTTCTATGCTCCATTTGTAATTCTATGACTCATTTGCAATTTATTCTAAGATCCCTCAGAAGGTAATTAGACTGCAGCATTCATAGAATCTGTGTCTGAGTTCAATATAAACATCCAACTTGATTACCCTTTTTTGCATCAGTTTTATCTTTGGGTGTTTTTATTTTGCTTTCCAGAGTGAGATTTGTGTACAGTTTTCCACTGCATATCACTGCATCTCATTACAACTGCTTTTTTGCTAGGGTTGCCAACCCCAGTCCAAGAAATCCCTGGTGATTTGGGTGTGATGCCTTTGAGGGAATTTGGAGAAAGAGTTTGCTTAGACGCTATGGAATACCATAGAGTCTGCCCTCTGAAAGTGCTGTTTTCTCCAGGTGAACTGATCTCTGTCTGGAGATCAGTTGAGAATGATTCCAGAAGACCCTCAGGCCCCACCAGAGGTTGGCAACATCATTTATTCTGCATCCTAGAAAAATAAGGAAATCTAGGATTTGTACACTTTCGCACGCAATAGAAACTTTTAGTCTAGCTTGCTTGTGCTGCTATAATGGCTCATCCTTTCAGGGTTTTTTTTTGGGGGGGGGGTCCTGTTCCATGTGCTCATTTTATACCTGATATCACTCCAGCCACACACTGCATTAAACAAGACAAAATGAATTCGTGATAAATTCAACACAGTTAGTTTCTTCTCATGTATTCTGGAAAATGGTGAAAACATACTTGATAAAGATATGATATGCTTTTCAGAGCCTCCGATTCTGATGGCATTTTTTTTTATTTTGTAAGTCTCTTACCTCAAACTGATGCTGAATAGGACTGAATTGTTTTGTTAAACGTCGAGGTTGGTTGCGTTGCACATTTTAATCTCTCTCATTAATTGATACATATCAGTTCCTTCTTCCCCCCTCCAGCCTGCCTCTCATCTACCCTTCTAGTGGTTGAAAGTATTATCAAATTGCAGGCAGTTTAAGGCAACCCCTTAGGATTTTCAAGGCAAGAGAGGAACAGAGGGTGGGGGGGTTGCAATTGCCTGCCTCTGTGAAGCAACTCTGGACTTGCTTGGTGGTCTCCCATCCAATTTCTAACCAGGGCCGACCCTGTTTAGCTTCCAAGAGCTGACAAGACTGGGCTAGCCTGGGCCATCAAGATCAGGGTCCCTGTAGCAGTGGGGGTCATTAAATACTTTCTAAAATCAGCATCCTCTGATGGAGGACCTTCAGTCTTGCCTGAATTGCTTTGCCAAATATTTGGCAGGTGATGGGAAAAATAAATAACCACTGACCTATTTTTACCTGTGAGGTTTGGAGATTGGATCTTCGGTGACCATTTCCTAGTAGTAATGCCAATCCTACCCTACACTGGAGATTACATTACTCAAAGTACATTCCTAGTGATTAATGTTTAAATTTCATAACTTATAAGGACACAGAGGAAAAATATATTTTGATGAATAATTGCACATAATCTGCAGAAACAAGAACTCGGGAAGTGATGGTCCCCTTCCCTAACAGAATGTCGCATCTCTTAAGCTTTTCTCCTTCTATGGATACAGATAGATAGACGACAACAGCACATTGCATGTAATGATAATTCAATTATCTAATTTCAGATGGAACTGGCCAATGGAACCACAGTTCAGGAATTCATTTTGCTGGGGTTTGAAGTCGGGCAGCTGGAATGGTTCCTGCTCCTCATCTTTTTTACATTTCTTTACATGCTTGCCATGGCTGAGAACATCACCATTATCACAGTGGTGCATCTTGACACTCACTTGGCCCGGCTTCCCATGTACATCCTGCTGAGCAACTTTTCGTGGCTGGAGATCTGTTACGTGAGCACCACCGTGCCCCGGATGCTCTTGGACCTGGCATTGTCCAACAAGGTCATCTCCTTCAGTTCCTGCTTCTTTCAGTTTTATATATTCTGTTCTCTTGGCAGCACTGAATGCTTCTTCCTCTCTTCCATGGCCTTGGATCGATACTTGGCCATCTGCCACCCACTGCGCTATCCACAGATCATGTCCCCAAACTTTTGCTATACCCTGGTAACTGCTTCTTGGGTCCTTGGCTTCCTGGCATACGTTGTCCCAGTGACATTGATCTCCAAGATGTCCTTCTGTGGCCCCAATGTTATTGACCATTTTTTGTGTGATCCTGGGCCACTCCTGTCTTTGGCTTGTCCCCCGCTAACAAATGGTCCCCTCATTAGTATGATCTTCATGGATGCTGTGGTGATACTAGGAAACATTGTGTTTGTTGTGCTCTCCTATGGCTCTGTGATTTTCACCCTGATAAAAAATTCTGGCCGAGGCAATCGGATGAAGTCCTTCTCCACCATATCCTTCCATTTGGCAGTGGTGACACTCTACTACGGGCCTTTAGCAGGGATGTATGTGATACCAGATGGAGAAACAGATTCAAATGTCACTAAGATAGTGACACTCTTCTACACTGCCATAACTCCATTTCTCAACCCCATGATTTACTGTCTGAGGAATGATCAGGTAAAGGAAGCTCTGTTTAGGGTATGGAAAAGAATGACAATATTTGTGAAGAGAAAAGTGGCAGTGCAGAAAGGAGGAAAGGGACAGGAAATGTAGAACAAAACACCCACCTTTCCCATCAAAGAGATAAAGTGAGTCTGATCAATGTTAGGCCAGAAAGGTACCCTTCCCTGTTCAGTGTTTCCAGCTCCTTTGATCACTTTAATAGAACAGCAAACATTTCCGCTGGACTACTGTGCAGATGGTTTTGAACTATACATTCTGTAATAAGTAAAATAAAATTAATCATCCATTATTTTCTAAGGCATCCTCTATGACATGGTTTTTGTGTGTTCCAGAAAGTGCAATAAAAAATTACATGCAAAAATTAAATGTCGTTGTATCTTTTATTGTATGAGTCCTATGGGGCTAATTTAGGAAGGAAACTTTCACACAATTTTAAGTTAAGAAAAATTTCATTTTTCACCAAACCTTTCAAGTTAGAACAATACAACTATTTTTTCTTTTTCTTTAATCAAACTCATAAGTGCTACAAAAACAGAACTTTGAGCCAACAATATCTTTGGAAACCAATCAAGATAAGCTAGTTCAACTTGTCAGATCCCACTAGGTGAGTCCTTTGTCACAATCCTTCCAATTATGAAGCAACTGAACCCAGGCTTCTGTCCTCTTCTTGGGGAACTACAACCCTGCAAGAACAATACAATCCCAGGAATAGCACTGACCAAGCACAATACATATATACCACTTTTAGTCACTAGTGTTCACAGACAATATTTCTGATTACCTGTTCAAGGTGATAAGAACCCATTAATTGTTATCAAGCTCCCCAGCAACCAGCTTCTTCCTCAGCAGCCTGACTCTAGCTACTGACTCTGACCTACTGGGCTAAACCAATTACCTCACAGGGCTTACATGTAGAGATGGGCACGAACCTAAATACGAACCAAAAAAGAATTCATGAACCAACCCGCTTTGTGGTTCGCGAACCAGTGGTTCGTGGAAGCTCCTTTCCTCGAACTGGTCTACTGGTTCATTTGGTTCGTATTAAAGGGCAATGCTCCTTTCCATGCTGATGCAAAGCTGATGGCTATTCCCCCCCCCCCGTGCCACTGCAAAGTTTAAATGGCTATTTCCCACCCCTCGCCGCCTGCCAGCTGATACTTTAAAAGGACCTGCCGCTTGCAAGTAGGAGGGCCCTTTAAATGGCCCAAACTCCTGCCCCCCCAGCCCCCAGCCTCAGCCCCACACTTACCTTTTCCAGCCACCCTGCGGGCCTGCGGCCTCCTCCCCCGTCTCCCATAAGGGGCGGGAAGGCCGTTTTTGGTCTCTTCCACTGCTGCATGGGCCCACAGAGCAGCAGAGGCCAAAAACGGCCTTCCCACCCCTCAAATGGCCACCGCGGCCCTTTAAACTATCAAATGCCCCTTTTCATGCAGCTGTTAAGCATCTGGAAAGGGGCATTTAAACCCCACAAACCACAAACTGGTTCGTGAACTTGCCCCAGTTTGTGGGAGTTCCTGGGTCTTGGTTCGTAAAAACGCCACAAACCACAAACCTCATGGTTTGTTTTTTTTGTGGATCGTGCCCATGTGTATTTACACGGTCATTTCTCTATATGATCTAGTTGTTGGTAATGAGATGGTTTTACTATCATTAGCTCTATATAGAACAAGTATTTTCTGAAATTCAGAAAACTACTTCTTTGTGTTTGAAACGAGTACTGTCCTATTCTCCCCAAAATGCCACTGAGAACAGAATAGTGCTCGATTGTCCCTTCCCTTTCTCAGTGAGGGCAGTGGAGAAGTCTGGCTGGTTGTATTTCTGCAAGGCTTTCTTCCCCTTCCTGGCATAAGGAGTCTTAAGACTTATGTTTCCCAGCGTTTCTTACATTCATACTAAGGATTTCAAATCCTGGGGAAACTCTGGGCATTGCCAGAGTCCCTGACATACTGGCCATTGCATCCTCCAAGGTTTGCATGTGTCTTGGATCCAATGAGGCCAAAGAAGATAAATGGGTTCGGCACAGTTCTGCTTGCACAAGATTTCATTCAATGGCTAGCAATTTCCTTCCTAAACATTATAGTGCCCAGACAGGAATCACTTGCAAAACATCTTGCACAAACAGAAATGCAAGTGCAAATACAATAAATTTAACTTAATACAAATTGACTACCACAGTCTTTTTCTGGCATTTCTGCTTGCATGAAAGCTCTAGCACAAGTAGAACTTTTGCGCTGGCCTCAGCTCTATCTTTTCCTTGGCCATTTTTGTAAACTAAAAATCTCCAAATGCCTTTCCTCATAGGGAAGAGGTCCCTTCATTTGATTGCATTTTGTGTTGCTTATGACATTTGCTTTGACACTGTATGGATATGCTTGGATCTATTTTTGTCCTCTTTCAAAATTATTTAAGGTGGGGGCATGATCAAGGTTACCAGGAAATTTCAAGACTTTTTAAAAGATCTAATTTACTCTTCATTCAACAACATGCTATCCTTGTCTGTAGAAGGATAGGCATGGCAGAAAAGTGCACGTTGGGGATGTTGCACCTCCAAGTTTACAGCATGTACCACAATCACAGCCAGCTCCAACCCATTGTGCCACCTTTGGGGCTGTTGGGCACAAGGCTGGTCCCAGCCAACAGCATCCGATCAGTTGGAGACCCAGGGGTATCCCAGATCAAAACTGGAAAGCAAACTTATATATGGTTGTTGGGGGTTTTCCGGGCTGTATTGCCGTGGTCTTGGCATTGTAGTTCCTTACAATACATCAAACTTATATATCTTTATTCCTAATTCCAACACTCTACATCCAGTCCCTGCACAACTCACTAGTACCATCTCTCAGTAGAGACGTAGTCCAGCATTTTCCACTGAAGAACTACACATCCATTTGTATTGCTATTTTTAATAACATCTGTGCTTATATACCACTCTTCTAGACAGAATAGTGCCCCCTTCACAGCAGTGAACAAAGTCAGTGTTATTATCCCCACAATAAAGCGGGGAGCTGGGGCTGAGAGGAGTGGCTGACCCAAGGCCACCTGCTGAGCTCATAGCAGTAGTGGGAATCGAACCAGCAGAATGTTGATTGGCAACCCAATCGCTTAATCACTATTGAGCCACAAGACAGTAGAAAAGTAGTGCTACCAAAAGAAAAACAAATTAAGGCAGCCACATAAATGCCTTTTACAACCTCACCCTACCTCACCCTAGCTTGGAAGATGGCTTTTTACCTCAACATGGCTGACCTGGCCACCTAGATCCATGAAATTGTAACATCAAGACTTGACTATTATGAAGCACTATAAATAGGTGTCCCATTCAAGTTAAGTAGGAGACTCCAATTGGTGCAAAACGCTGCGGCATGACTGTTATCAGGAGTGAAAAACAGCGAGAGACCGTGGCTACACAATATGAAACATGTGGGTACACAATTATCAGAAAATAATTTATGTAAACTACAGAATAAAGATTCTCAAGTATACAATAGTACAGTGTCAATTAATTCAATCTACAGTAGAATAATAATGTACAGTCCTCTGCAAACCACAATCAATAAATGTAGGTGATGCAATGATGCTGTATCCCCTCAACCCAGTCTCAGTGATCAAAGCAAAGTCTGAATCAACATCCTTTACTCAAGAATTCTCCCAAATATTCCACACTGAGAATCTCTGCTGGCAGGCGGGAAAGGTTGAGGGTTCCCAAAGGCTGGACGGAGAGAGAAGCTCCCAGCAGGGGGAGCAGAGACTGGAGATGACGGTGTCGTGAGGTGGAGTGCCAAAAAGGAAGGGCCCCCCCCCAGGGGGGCCCCGGCCCCTACAAGCGCCGGTTGACTCAGCTTGTTTCATACAACCACTTCCTCAGGGAGCTGTACACAAACCACCACAGCGTGTTTACTCTCCAACTCTCCTAGACGCCTCTATTCTTTCATGTATACAGTTCAACACACCAATAGGGACGGACACCGTCATCTCCAGTGGAACGGCCTGCTTGAGGAGGTCAGGAGAGCTCCCAATCTCCTAGCTTTCTGCAAACGATACAAAGCTGAATTATTCCAAAACGCTTTAGTATTGTGGGGAGGGGGTCTCAGATGCTTCACTAAAGAGTTAAGGGCCATAGACTTTATCGCTAAGTTGCCCTGCATACTATCTCCTGTTTTAAATATGTTCTTCAGTGAGCTGCCTGTGCTTCATGTGGTCTAAAGTCAGTACTAGAATTGCTTATATTCTGTTTCAGCATTTCTTCAACTCTGTGTTGGGTTCTTATTAAGTGTTTGGTCGTTTCCACACATCTCGGCATAGCACTAAACTCACAGAATGAGGACATCTTCATGGCACAATTTCTGATGTCATCGTGCCACGAGAACAAAAATGTGCCGTGATGATGTCAGAAATCATGCCAGGAAAATGGCCTGAGAGTTGAGCACTATGCTGTGACATGTGAAATGACCTATGTCTTTGTAAACTTGTGTTTATTTACTCTATGGCATTGTTTATGGAAATGTCCTGGAAATTGAGTGTACTAATCTCACACTGTGAAATCGCTGAGAAAGGTGGACTATAAAAATAAATAAATAAATAGCCTTAAACTGTCACCCTTGGGCCATATCTCTAAGTAAATCACTCAACTCCTGTTGTTTCCTATTTTTAAAAGATGTGGCTACTCTCCTGAATTCAGGCAGTTCACACTGGACCAAGGATTCATCCCCACTTCCATCCAGAGATACTCATTGATTATGAAATCACATTTTTGTTGCAAAATGGAAAATCGCACCATCATAGAAATCAGAACACTGAGTCGCATTGGAAGAAGAAGACAGGGACCTGTGCCGTGCTTGAAACCTAGTACAGGTTTTGTCTTGACAGACTAGCTTTCTGTATGTGGGGGGGGGGGCGTCTTTTGTTTGGGTTCTGTGGTGGCACTTTTCCCTTTAGGAAAAACATAGGACAAAGGGTCCATCGTTTATTCTTTTTTAAGAGGAATCTTCTTCAATCACATATCCGCCCCTCAAACACAACCGCCTCCCAAAACTATCAATGCCACCAGTATATTTGGTAGATCAAACTGGTCCATGTTTAGCAAACAGAGAACTCATGAAAACAATTAAATGGAAGTACATTTCACTGCAGCAAAGAAAAGCAACCTGTTTCTATAGTGATGATGTATTGGAGAATACAAACATGTTCTTGAGGGACAGGTTCCCAAGAGTCACAAAACATTTATCAGAAGCTTTCAAAGGTTGGTGCTCACTCATACCTACTCTTTGTTTGCTGAAAGTCCTTCATATGGACTATCAGCACCACAGCTGGGCTCCTCTAAATGATTCCAGGAAGCCTCCCAAACTCTGAGAGAACATTTTGGATTACCTTTCGAATAGACGGAACAGCACTATCAAACTGTTGAAGTATGGCAATAGGAACAATTACAATGGCAAGAAAGAGTGAGGAAAGAACTTGAATGGGAGGAGGGATTGGATTTCTTACAAGGATGTATAATAAAATCAGGGAAAAGAAAAGAGTTCCCTATGAGCAAGAAAGGGGGATAATGCGTTTTTCTAGGATTCTCAGTTGTATCTACATGATTTACTTACCTGTTAAGTCAAAGTGATTGTCTTCAATGAGTTCCAACAAACTCCAGTTCTGTCCAAAGACACCCGGCCATCTTACACAAAAGCACTCATTGTATCATATTATTATCTTTACTACTAGAAACTTATGTCTGTCTTTAAAACGTTTGAAGGTCGTTGCTTACCTCTTATCTTTCAGCATAACTCGCTCTTTCTGAGTCTCCATGAGTGATTCCGCACACGTTGGATAATGCACTTCCAATCCTCTTTATAGCTCATTTGGAACGGATTTTTTCAAGTGTGGGGAAAAAATCCACCTCAAACGATTGATAAAGTGCATTGAAAGTGCATTATCCAACGTGTGCAGAATCACTCCATATCTTTGCAAAGTGAAAATCCAAATACCTTCTGAATGGAAAGTAAATGGAATGTCTCTTTACTGTTTATGTTTCTATGGATACAGCCAGCTAGACAGCAACTCGATATTGCATGTAATGATGATTCAATTATCTAATTCCAGATGGAGTTGGCCAACAGGACCACAGGATTTCAAGAATTCATTTTGCTGGGTTTTGAAGTTGGGCAGCTGGAACGGCTCCTGCTCCTCGTCTTTTTCACACTTCTTTACATGCTCGCCATGGCTGAGAACATCACCATCATCACCCTGGTGCATCTTGACACCCACCTGGCCCGGCTTCCCATGTACATCTTGCTGAGCAACTTCTCCTGGCTGGAGATCTGTTACGTGAGCACCACCGTGCCCCGGATGCTCTTGGACCTGGCATTGTCCAACAAGGTCATCTCCTTCAGTTCCTGCTTCCTTCAGTTTTACATTTTCTTTTCTCTTGGCAGCACTGAATGCTTCTTCCTCTCTTCCATGGCCTTGGATCGATACTTGGCCATCTGTTACCCATTGCGCTATCCACAGATCATGTCTCCAAACTTTTGCTATGTCCTGGTAACTGCTTCTTGGGTCTTTGGCTTCCTGGCATACGTTATCCCAGTGATATTGTTCTCCAAGATGTCCTTCTGTGGCCCCAATGTTATTGACCATTTTTTGTGTGATCCTGGACCACTCCTGTCTTTGGCTTGCCGCCCGCTAGCAAATGCTCCCCTCATTAGTCTGATCTTCATGGATGTTGTGGTGATACTAGGAAACATTGTGTTTGTTGTACTCTCCTACGGCTCTGTAATTTTCACCCTGATGAAAAATTCTAGCCGAGGCAATCGGATGAAGTCCTTCTCCACCATATCGTTCCATTTGGCAGTGGTGACACTTTACTATGGCCCCGCAGCAGGGATGTATGTGATGCCAGGTGGAGAAACTGATTCAAATGTCACTAAGATAGTAACGCTCTTCTACACGGCCATAACACCATTTCTCAACCCCATGATTTACTGTCTGAGGAACGATCAGGTGAAAGAAGCACTGTTTAGGTTATGGAGAAGAAAGACAATATTTGTGAAGAGAAAAGTGGCAGTGCAGAAAGAAGGTAAGGGACAGGAAATGTAAAGCAAAACACCTGCCGTTCCCATCAAAAGGATAAAGCTAATATGATCAATGCTGACAAGAAAGGTACATTTCCCTGTTCAGTGTTTCCAACTTTTTTCTGCACTGTAATATGACAGCAAGCATTTACTTGTGCAGGGGGTTTTGAAGTATACATTCTGTAATAAGTACAATAAATTTAATTATCCATTATTTTGTAAGGCACTCTCAAATATATGATTTTTGTGTGTTCCAGAAACTGCAATAAAAATAATTACATGCAATAATCAAGAGCTGTTATATCTCTATATGATCTAGATGTACGTAATCATCAGTGACTTAGATAGAGATGTCATAGGGATGGTTTTACTCTCATTAGCTCAATGCAGAATAATTATTTTCTAACATACATGAACTGTATACTATCCCATTCTCTCCAAAATGCCGTTGAGAACAAAATGGTATTGGATTGTCTCTTCCCTTTCTCAGTACCTGGTGATGGCAGCCGAGAAGTCTTGCTGGTTGTATTTCTGCAATGCTTTCTTCCCTTCCTGACATAAGGAGTCTTGAGACTTGTGTTTCCCAGGGTTCCTTAACATCCATGCTGAGAGTTTCAAGTCCTGGGAAAACTCCTATCACAAGATCTTTGGCACCTGGGCACTGCCAATGTCCCTGACAGACTGGCCTTTGCATCCTCCAAAGTTTGCATGTGTAACGATGCCCAAGAAGAAAGATAAATGGGTCTTGTACAGTACTGCTTGCACAGGATTTTGTGCAACTCCCTTCCTAAACATTATAGTGCCCAGAAATCAGCTGCGCAAGTTCTTGCACAAACCAAAATGCAAGTGCAGGTACAATAAAGTTAACTTAGTGTAAATGGGTACCATTGTCTTTTTCTTACATTTCTGCTTGCATGAAAGCTCTTGCGCAAGCAGAATGATTGCCCTAGATTCAGCTCTGTCTTTTCCTTAGCCAGTTTTCTAAACTAAAAAAATCTCCAAATGCTTTTCATCAAAGGGAAGATGTCCCTTCACTTGATTGCATTTTGTGTTGCTCATCATGACATTTGTTTTGTATTTGTATAGATATGCTTGAGTATATTCTTGTCCTCTTTCAAAATTATGGGGGAGGGGGAATTCAAGATTACAGTAGGAAATGTCAAGATTTAATAAAATATCTCATTTTCAGTTTACTCTTCATTGAAGGACATGCTCTCCTTGCCTTCAGAAGCATATGCATAGCTTCACAAGTGCATACTGGTGCCACTGCATCACCAAGTTTACAACATGCACCACCCATCACAGCCAGCTCCACCACATTGTGCCACCTTTGGGGCTATTTTGGCTATTGGGCACAAGGCTGGTCCCAACCAACAGCATCAGATCAGTTGGAGACCCATGGGTGTCCCAGATGAAACTGGAAAGCAAACTTATGTCTCTTTATTCCTAAATTCCAACACTTTACATTCAGTCCCTACTACCATTTCCCAATAAACACATCTGCAGTCACGGAGTGCAGCGCCTTCCACTGAGGTACGACAGATGCAATTGTTATTGTTATTTTTTAATGACAACTGTCCTCATACATGACTCTTCTAGACAGATTAGTGCCCCACTCAGAGCAGTGAACAAACACAGTGTTGTTATCATCCCCACAATACAGCTGAGCAGCTGGGACTTAGAGTAGGTGCTTACACTTGGTCACCTGCTGAGCTCATGGCAGTAGTTGGTATTGAACTAGCAGGGTACTGATTGGAAGTCCAACCCATAACAACAACAACAACTGCTCTTCTGGACAGATTAGTGCCCCACTCACAGCAGTGAACCAAGTCAGTATTATTATTATTCCAACAATACTCCCAGAGAGCTGGAGCTGAGAGGATTGGCTGACCCAAGGCCACCTGCAGAACTCATGGCAGTAATGGGAGTCAAACCAGCAGAGTATTGGTTGGCAGACCAACCACTTATAATCAGGGCTCTTTTTGAGGGGGAATGCACAGGAACGCAGTTCCAGCAGTTCCCCAAAGAGGTCGCATGTCAGGTGGCCCCACCCACCTGACTTGGCCATTTTGGGCCCATTTCGGCCTGGATTGGGGCTGAAACGGCCTGGATCGGGCCTCTGATAGGTGGTGGATCACTTTCTCACTCAGCAGCAGCCCAGTCCTGACCATTTTGGGCCCCTTTTCGGCCCTTTTCAGCCCCTTTTTGCCATTTGGGGCCCAATTTCGGCCCTGAATGGCCAGGATTGGGACCAAAACAGTCAGGATAGGTGATGTCAGGGGATGTGGCATAGGTAAATCAGTTATGTTAATGACACACTTCCAGTGATGTCAGGGGGCATGACATATGCTAATGAGTTATGCTAATGAGTTCCTCCAACATCAAGGGTTGACCATTATGAAGCACTATAAATAGATGTCCCATCCAAGTTAAGTAGGAGACTCCCATTTGTGCAAAACGCTGTGGCATAACTGTTATCAGGAGCAAGTATGCACATGGGCAAAATCAACAGCAACTTGTACATGGGCTTTCTCTGTGGTGGCCCCCACCCTGGGGAACGGCCTGCCTGAGGAGGTCAAGAGAGCTCCCACTCTCCTAGCTTACTGCAAATGATGGAAAACTGAATTATTCAAAAAGACTTTTGAATTGTAGGGGGGGGGGGTCTCTGATGCTATTTTGCCCTGCATACTATCTGTTGTTTTAAATATGTGCTCCTATGAGCTACCTGTGCTTCATGTTGTCTAATGTCAGTCCTAGAATTTCTTATTTTCTGTTTCAGCATTTTTTCAACCCTGTGTTGGATTCTGACTAATTTGGTCACTTCCATACATCCCAGCATAGCGCTAAACTAACCGAACGTGGGCTTCTTCCCGGCATGATTTCTGACATCATCATGCTATGAAAACAGAACTGTTGTGCGATGACGTCAGAAATCGCGCCAGGGAAACGCCCTAATTCTGTGAATTTAGCACTATGCTGGGGCGTGTGGAAAAGTCCTAAGTCTTCGTAAACTTGTGCTTATTAATCCTATGGCATTGTTTATGAAAATGTCCTTGAAACTGACTGTACTAATCTCACACCATGAGAAAGGTGGACTATAAATAAACAAACAAACAAACAAACAAATAGACAAACTGTCGCACTTGGGCCATATCTCTAAGTAAATCACTCGTCTCCTGTTGTTTCCTATTTTAAAATGCTGTGGCTACTCTCTTGAACACTTAGACAGTTCATACTGCACCAAAGACCCATCCACCCTTCCACCCAGAGACACTCATTGAATTTGAAATCACATTTTTGTTGCAAAATGGGAAATTGCACCATCATTGAAATCAGGACACTGAGTCCCATTGGGAGAAGAAGACAGTGCCTTATGGTTGAAACCTAGTCCAAGTTTGGTCTTGACAGACTAGCTTTCTGCATGCAGGGAGGATCTTTTGTTTGGATTCTGTGGTGGCACGTCTCCCTTTAGGAAAAATGTGTGTAGGACAAAGTGTCCGTCATTTCTTCTTCTTTAAGTGGAATTTTCTTCTATCATATCTCCCACCCCACCCCCCGCTGAACCACCTCCCAAAGGCGGTTCTGCAGTATATGCCACCAGTACATGTCATAGCTCAAACCGGCCCATGTTTAGCAGAGAATTCATGAAAACAATTAAACGGAAGTATGTTTCACTGCAGCACAGAAAAGCAAACAGTTTCTATAGTGATGATGTATTGGAGAATACAGACATGTTCTTGAGGGACAGGTTCCCAAGAGTCACAAAACATTTATCAGAAGCTTTAAAAAGGTTGCTGCTCACCCATGCCTACTCTTTGTTTGCTGAAAGTCCTTCACATGGACTACCAGCACCACAGATGAGCTCCTCTAAATGATTCCAGGAGGCCTCCCAAATTCTGAGAGAACGTTTTGGATTACCTTTCGAATAGACGGAACAGCACTATCAAACTGTTGAAGTATGGCAATAGGAACAATTACAATGGCAAGAAAGAGTGAGGAAAGAACTTGAATGGGAGGAGGGATTGGATTTCTTACAAGGATGTATAATAAAATCAGGGAAAAGAAAAGAGTTCCCTATGAGCAAGAAAGGGGGATAATGCGTTTTTCTAGGATTCTCAGTTGTATCTACATGATTTACTTACCTGTTAAGTCAAAGTGATTGTCTTCAATGAGTTCCAACAAACTCCAGTTCTGTCCAAAGACACCCGGCCATCTTACACAAAAGCACTCATTGTATCATATTATTATCTTTACTACTAGAAACTTATGTCTATCTTTAAAATGTTTGAAGGTCGTTGCTTACCTCTTATCTTTCAGCATAACTCGCTCTTTCTGAGTCTCCATCTTTGCAAAGTGAAAATCCAAATATCTTCTGAATGGAAAGTAAATGGAATGTCTCTTTACTGTTTATGTTTCTATGGATACAGCCAGCTAGACAGCAACTCGATATTGCATGTAATGATGATTCAATTATCTGATTCCAGATGGAGTTGGCCAACAGGACCACAGGAATACAGGAATTCATTTTGCTGGGTTTTGAAGTTGGGCAGCTGGAACGGCTCCTGCTCCTCGTCTTTTTCACACTTCTTTACATGCTCGCCATGGCTGAGAACATCACCATCATCACCCTGGTGCATCTTGACACCCACTTGCCTCAGCTTCCCATGTACATCTTGCTGAGCAACTTCTCCTGGCTGGAGATGTGTTATGTGACAACCACTGTGCCCCGGATGCTCTTCGACCTGGCATCCTCATATGGGATCATTTCCTTCAATTCCTGCTTCCTTCAGTTTTATATTTTCTTTTCTCTGGGCACCACTGAATGCTTCTTCCTCTCTTCCATGGCCTTGGATCGATACTTGGCCATCTGTCACCCACTGCGCTATCCACAGATCATGTCTCCAAACTTTTCCTATGCCCTGGTAACTGCTTCTTGGGTCCTTGGCTTCCTGGCATATGTTGTCCCAGTGACATTGATCTCCAAGATGTCCTTCTGTGGCCCCAATGAAATTGACCATTTTTTGTGTGATCCTGGGCCCCTTCTGTCTTTGGCTTGCAGCCCGCTAGCAAACGCTCCCATCATTAGTCTAATCTTCATGGATGTTGTGGTGATACTAGGAAACATTGTGTTTGTTGTGCTCTCCTACGGCTCTGTGATTTTCACCCTGATGAAAAACTCTAGCCGAGGCAATCGGATGAAGTCCTTCTCCACCATATCATTCCATTTGGCAGTGGTAACACTTTACTATGGCCCAGTAGCAGGGATTTATGTGATGCCAGGTGAAGAAACTGATTCAAATGTCACTAAGATCGTAACGCTCTTCTACACTGCCATAACGCCATTTCTCAACCCCATGATTTACTGTCTGAGGAATGATCAGGTAAAAGAAGCACTGTTTAGGTTATGGAGAAGAAAGACAATATTTGTGAAGAGAAAAGTGGCAGTGCAGAAAGAAGGAAAGGGACAGGAAATGTAAAGCAAGACACCTGCCGTTCCCGTCAAAGAGATAAAACTAGTATGATCAATGCTGGCAAGAAAGGTGTCTTTCCCTGTTCAGTGTTTCCAACTTTTTTCTGCACTGTAATATGACAGCAAGCATTTACTTGTGCAGGGGGTTTTGAAGTATACATTCTGTAATAAGTATAATAAAATTAATTATCCATTATTTTGTCAGGCACTGATAATGATTTGATTTTTGTGTGTTCCAGAAATTGCAATAAAAATAATTACATGCAAGAATCAAGTGTTGTTATTTCTGTATATGAGCTAGCTGTACGTAGTGATCATTTACTTAGATAGATACGTCATAGGGATGGTTTTACTCTCATTAGCTCAATGCAGAATAATTATTTTCTAACATACATGAACTGTATACTATCCCATTCTCTCCAAAATGCCGTTGAGAACAAAATGGTATTGGATTGTCTCTTCCCTTTCTCAGTACCTGGTGATGGCAGCCGAGAAGTCTGGCTGGTTGTATTTCTGCAATGCTTTCTTCCCTTCCTGGTATAAGAAGTCTTAAGACTTGTGTTTCCCAGGGTTCCTTAACATCCATGCTGAGAGTTTCAAGTCCTGGGAAAACCAAGATATTTGCCACGTGGGCATTGAAAGAGTCCCTGACATACTGGCCATTGCATCCTCCAAGGTTTGCCTGTGGCTTGGATCTAACGATGCCCAAGAAGAAAGGGTTTTGCACAGTACTGCTTGCACAAGATTTTTGCAATGTCCTTCCTAAACATTATAGTGCCTTGAAATCAGCTACACAAGATCTTGCACAAACAAAACTGCAAGTGCAGGTACAATAAAGTTAACTGAGGGCCAAGCTACAAGTGACGAATGACACTTGAATGGCAAGTGGATCGAGTGGAGGGCAAGTGAATAGGGAGAAACACACTTGCCGTTCAAGTGTCATTCGTCACTTGTAGCTTGGCCCTTAGTGTAAATGGCCTAGATTCAGCTCTCTCTTTTCCTTAGCCATTTTTCTAAACTAAAAAATCTCCAAATGCCTTTCACCATAGGGAAGATGTCCCTTCACTTGATTGCATTTTGTGTTGTTCATGACACTTGTTTTGCCTCTGTATGGATATGCTTGAGTATATTTTTGTCCTCTTTCAAAATTAAGGGGGAGGGGGAGTTCAAGATTACAGCAGGAAACGTCAAGATTTAATAAAATATCTCATTTTCAGTTTACTCTTCATTGAAGGACATGCTCTCCTTGCCTTCAGAAGCATATGTATAGCCTCACAAGAGCATACTGGTGCCATTGCACTACCTAGTTTACAACGTGACCCCCCATCACAGCTCCACCACATTGTGCCACCTTTGGGGCTATTTTGGCTATTGGGCACAAGGTTGGTCCCAACCAACAGCATCAGATCAGTTGGAGACCCATGGGTGTCCCAGATGAAACTGGAAAGCAAACTTATGTCTCTTTATTCCTAAATTCCAACATTTTACATTCAGTCCCTACTACCATCTCCCAATAAACACATCTGGAGTCATGGAGTGCAGCACCTTCCACTGAGGTACGACAGATGCAATTTCTATTGTTATTTTTTAATGACAACTGTCCTCATACACGACTCTTCTAGACAAATTAGTGCCCCACTCAGAGCAGTGAACAAACACAGTGTTATTATCATCCCCACAATACAGCTGAGAAGCTGAGAGTAGGTGTTTACACTTGGTTGCCTGCCGAGCTCATGGCAGTAGTTGGTGTTGAACTAGCAGGGTACTGATTGGAAGTCTAACCCATAACAACTACTACTACTACTACTACTACTACTACTACTACTACTACTACTACTACCAGGGCTTTTTTTCTGGGAAAAGAGGTGGTGGAACTCAGTGGGTTTCCCTCGGAGAAAATGGTAACACAAACAGTGTAACCACATCAGTGGGTGGCTCAAATTATGAACAATCACTCAAGGTTATTAATAAAGTGAACAAACACAAAGGTAAATTATGAACAAGTAAATTTAAATGCCTATATTGTATTTCTTAACATCATTAAAGGTAATAAAGTCCATGAACTCAAGCCTAGTGGTTGAAAGTTAAACTAAAGCACAGAGAAGGCTCCACCAGAGCCCTGATGCCCAACTCACAGATCCGGTTTGTTCCGGATAATGATCTAAGTCATTATTCAACCCAACGGGTCTCAGTGTATTAATGGTCACATGGCTGGTGACCCCGCCCCCTGATCTCCAGACAGAGGGGAGTTTTGATTGCCCTGCAAGGAGGGCAGTCTAAACTCCCCTCTGTCTGGAGATCAGGGGGCGGGGCCACCAGCCATGTGACCATTTTCTAGAGGTTCCGGAACTCCGTTTCCCCCCGTTCCCCCTGAAAAAAAGCCCTGGCTACTACTACTACTACTACTACTACTACTACTACTACTACTACTACTACTACTACTACTGTGCTTATATACTGCTCTTCTAGACAGATTAGTGCTCCACTCAAGCAGTGAACCAAGTCAGTATTATTATTATTCCAACAATACTCCCAGAGAGCTGGAGCTGAGAGGATTGGCTGACCCAAGGCCACCTGCAGAACTCATGGCAGTAGTGGGAGTCAACCAGCAGAGTACTGATTGGCAGTCCAACCACTTAATCACTATTGAGCCTCAAGACAGTAGAATGTCTTCCCATGGACTATCAACTTAAAACTGTCACATTTTGGCCATCTCTCTAAGAAAATCACTCATCTCCTTTTGTTCCTTTTTTAAAGGAACATTTAGGCAGTTCATACTGCACCATCCACCCTTCCACCCAGAGACGCTCATTGAATTTGAAATCACGTTTTTGTTGCAAAATGGGAGATGGCACCATCATAGAAATCAGGGCAACTGAGTTCCTTTGGGATGAAGAGACAGTGCCCTGTGGTTGAAACCTACAATAGGTTTTGTCTTGACATATTAGTTTTCTTTATTCAGAGGGAGTCTTTTCTTTAGATCCCATGGTGGCACTTTTCCCTTTAGGAGAAACAGCTGGCGGACAGAGTGTCCATGGCTTATTCTTTTTTAAGTGGAACCTTCTTCTATCACATCTCCCACACACTGCAGAACCTCCTCCCAAAGCTATCAATGCCATTTGAATATTTGATAGCTCAAACTGGTCCATGTTTAGGAAATGGAGAATTCATGAAAACAATTACACCAAATTCTATTTAAATTTGGAAAAAGAAAGCAACCTGTTTCTGTAGAGATGATGCATTGCTGAATATAGATAAATTCTTGAGGGATTAATTCTCAAGGGCCATCAAAGATTTATCAGAAGCTTTCAAACATTGATGCTCACTCATGCCTACTCCTTGCTTGCTGAAAGTTCTTCACATGGACTACCAACACCACAGCTGGGCTTCTATACATGATTCCAGAAAGCCCCCTAAGTTCTGACAGAATGTGTCCAATTTCCTTTTGAATGGATGGAGCAGCACTTTTGAAGTATTGAGGTACAGCAATGGGAACAATTACAGTGGCATGGGAGAGTGAGGTGGGAACTTGAATGGGAAGGGGGGGTTAGGTTTCTTAAAGGAAATTAGAAGGTTGTATAATAAAATCAGGTCCAGAAAAAGAGATTCTTAGAAAACTGGGGGACCATGAATTATTGTAGGATTCTCAGTCGTCTCTACACTATTTACTTATCTGTTAAGTCAAAGTGATTTCTTCAGTGAGATCTCACAAAATCCTAGTTTTGTCCAAGGATACCTGGCCACCTTGCACAAAAGCACTCGTATCATATCATTATCTTACTACTAGAAAACTGAGTCTATCTTTAAAAATTTTGAAGGTCGCTACCTGCCCCTATTTTTTTATTATAGCGAACTCTTTCTGAGTCTCCATGTATTTGTAAAGTCAAAATCCAGATACTTTCCTTTCAAAACCCTTCCTGATCATTTACAGGGTTGTAGAAAATCCAAAGAAATCAATAGACCTTGAATATCAAAAGTAAGCTATTTCTTTCCCCCTTACTACCCCCTTACTATTCTCATGGAAACATGTTTCCTTACAGGGGTCTAGCCAACTCTATAGTTTCTGGGTTCAGCTTTAGCAGAAGAACATCTAAGATTCCTCTCCGCCCATGGAATTAGATTGTGAAGTGTTTAGACTCTATAGATGCACTGTCTGTATTTTATTTTACTTAAAACATTTATATGCCACCTTGCCACCCAAATATAGTCCCCAGGGCAGCAAACAACAGCTTACTAAAACATTAAAATAACATTTAAAATGCATATATAAATACAATGAAAACATATAGACACATAACCAGGAAGGAAGGCTATTTCACACACACACCCTTCACTCCCCCTCTTTGAAGCAGGTTTTCCCACCAAAATTCAGTTGGCCTGCTTTTGCTGAGCAGCCCCAAGTCGCGTAGGAATCTTTGTGGTTTGAAAGTCTGTTCGTCCCACCCTGACAGCCAGATATTATTTTGGCTTTTAACCCAGCCCAGGAACTTGATGAGGAGAAGCAGGAGGCCTCTTCCTTTTTGCTGGAAATGACGCTGGAGAATTTATAAATTTATAAATGTATTTAATTTATAAATTTAATTTATATTAAAAGGAAATAACCTTATTTAACGCAGGAATTGAATAAGTGTAGTCAGAGAATGCAAGTGCTGAGGTAAAATTTTGTTGGTAGTACAGAATATACTCTCAGTAACATGCAAAATAGTTTCCATGAAGCTTAGTTTCTTATATTTTTGGTTCTTAGCAGTAAGAGGTGTTTTAATACTTAAGTTACAACAAAAATGTTTCTTCACAGAGATTCCTATGATAGCTCAGGCTTCCTGAAGTTAGTTTAAAACTGTTTTCCCTTCACAGCAAACCCTGGGTGCTCCTCAGAGCCAAACACCCTTTAAAACTGGGCAGGAATTAATCTTCTCCTCCTAAGAAGGTATAATCTTTCTTCTTTTGGCTGGAAAGGGAATTTAAACTAGTAGCTAGTCACTGTTGCCATAACAGACTCCCACTTCTTTGGTGTCTGTGTCAAGCGGGCTTCAACTTCTGATGACACTTTTACTAAGAATTCTTAAATTGAATTCTTCAGGACAGTGATGTTACAGTTAAGGCAAAACTTTCCTCTTCTTTCTCTCAGGAACTTCTCTGACCTTTCCTGTCAGACTAACTCACAAACTCTCCCTTAACAATCCTATCAGAAAATCAACTCTCAGCCCTTCAGCCTGGTTCTAACTGACAATTCAAAGAGTAGGGGGCTGCCTGTTACTTAAGCTCTCTATTCTAAGCAAGAGTTAACTCTTCCCTCCCACTCTCTGATGGCTGCACTTAGGAAACCTGCTTTCAAGTACAGTTCATCACAAAGGCCAATATGAATTTACTGGGGGAATGCTAGACAAACAATTTAAAAAGTCTTCACCCACTGGCAGAAAACAATGACAGAGGAATGCAAGTGAATCTTTTTGAGGAGAGAGTTACAAAGTTTCAGTGCATGTAATAATTCAATTATCTGATTCCAGATGGAGCTGGCCAACAGGACCACAGGAATTCAGGAATTCATTTTGCTGGGATTTGAAGTTGGGCAGCTGGAACGGCTCCTGCTCCTCGTCTTTTTCACACTACTTTATATGCTCGCCATAGCTGAGAACATCACCATCATCACCCTGGTGCATCTTGACACCCACCTGGCCCGGCTTCCCATGTACATCCTGCTGAGCAACTTTTCGTGGCTGGAGATCTGTTACGTAAGCACCACTGTACCCCAGATGCTCTTAGACCTGGCATTGTCCAACAAGATCATCTCCTTCAGTTCCTGCTTCCTTCAGTTTTACATTTTCTTTTCTCTTGGCAGCACTGAATGCTTCTTCCTCTCTTCCATGGCCTTGGATCGATACTTGGCCATCTGCCACCCATTGCGCTATCCACAGATCATGTCCCCAAAATTTTGCTATGTCCTGGTAACGGCTTCTTGGATCCTTGGCTTCCTGGCATACGTTGTCCCAGTGACATTGATCTCCAAGATGTCCTTCTGTGGCCCCAACGTCATTAATCATTTTTTGTGTGATCCTGGGCCACTTCTGTCTTTGGCTTGCCCGCCACTACCAAACGCTCCCCTCGTGAGTCTGATCTTCATGGATGTTGTGGTGATACTAGGAAACATTTTGTTTGTTGTGCTCTCCTATGGCTCTGTGATTTTCACCCTGATGAAAAACTCTAGCCGAGGCAATCGGTTGAAGTCCTTCTCCACCATATCATTCCATTTGGCAGTGGTGACACTTTTCTATGGCCCCTCAGCGGGATTGTATGTGATGCCAGGTGGAGAAACTGATTCAAATATCACTAAGATAGTAACGCTCTTCTATACTGCCATAACACCATTTCTCAACCCTATGATTTACTGTCTGAGGAACGATCAGGTGAAGGAAGCACTGTTTAGGTTATGGAGAAGAAAGACAATTTTTGTGAAGAGAAAAGTGGCAGTGCAGAAAGGAGGAAAGGAACAGAAAATGTAAAACAAAACACCCACTGTTCCTGTCAAAAAGATAAAGCGAATATGATCAATGTTAGGCCAGAAAAGTACCTTTCCCTGTTCAGTATTTCCAATTTCTTTGCACTTTGTATAATGACAGCAAAGATTTCCACAGGACCACTGTGCAGGTGGTTTTGAAATATACATTCTGTAATAAGTACAATAAAATTAAGTATCCATTATTTTGTAGGGCACCCTCAATGATATGATTTTTGTGTGTTCCAGCGTATGCAATAAAGATAATGACATGCAAAAATCAAGTGTTGTCATTTCTCTATATGATCTAGCTGTAGGTAATTATTATTTACTTACCTAGATATATCATAGGGATGGTTTTACTCTCATTATCTCGGTACAGAACAATTATTTTCTGAAATTCAAAAAACTACTTCTTTGTGTTTGAAACGTGTACTGTCCCATTCTCCCCAAAATGCCACTTAGAACAGAATAGTGTTTGATTGTCCCTTCCCTTTCTCTGTGATGGCAGATGAGAAGTCTGGCTGGTTGTATTTCTGCAATGCTTTCTTCCCTTCCTGACATAAGGAGTCCTAAGACTTGTATTTTCCAGGGTTCCTTACATCCATACTAAAAGTTTCAAGTCTTGGGAAAACTCCTATCCCAAGATCTTTGCCACGTGGGCATTGAAAGAGTCCCTGACATACTGGCCATTGCATCCTCCAAGGTTTCCATGTGGCTTGGATCCAATGATGCCCAAGAAGAAAGATAAATGGATTTGGCAGAGTTCTGTTTGCACCCGATTTCATGCATTGTCTTGCAGTTTCCTTCCTAAACATTATAATGTCCAGAAATCAGTTGTGCAAAGTCTTGCACAGAAAAACAATAGGAGAAACCTCCACAACAAACTACAACAATTACTCCATACATAATTTATATAATCAAAGAGCACGTGCTATAAGTGTAAGCTACAATATATGTGCAAATCTCTATATCATTTTCACAATATAATGTCCATTATTATTTATTTTTCTTTTACAGGATCGAACAACCAACAGCTACCAGACCATATGGAAAGTAAGCATTGCCATTTTCACAGTATTAACATGTGCATAATTGTTCCTCTTTACAGGCTCCACCAATCAACTCCTGACAGTCAGTTAACACAAGAATGCAAGTGGTTAAATCAGTTTTCCCTAATCCCACGTCAAACGTAGATTGTGGTCCAAAAGGAAAAATGACCAACAGGCCTGCCAGCTTTTTGTTTAGCCCGTTTCGGAGTTCTTCGTCATGGGCCGTGTAATATCTAGCCATTCCAGCAAACGAGAGTCCAGAAGTCAGGCCAAGTGTCAGAGCCAATACGTCAGTCAGAGAGAGGAGCAGGCAGAAGGGAAGTCAGAAGGCAGGCCGAGGTCAGAGTCCAATCAATCAAGAAGCAGAGCAGGGCACAAGGCAAGGGCAGGACAGGCGCTTCCAGGCGCAGAGTTCTGGTCACAGGGAGTGGCAAGCTGAGTTTCCTCCAGAGCAGCAGCTGTCACATCCGGCTCTGGCTCCAGAGTAGATCCTGCTGGCTCTTCCATGGTTGGCTCTGGCTCTAGAGTAGCCTGCTCGTCCTCTGAGGAGGACTCTGGGGCAAGAGGTAAGGTGGGCAGTCGAGGCTGGGGCTGACTCATGAAACTGTTTTTCATACAGTTTGGAGCCTCAGCATGCAAGTGCTTGTTAAACCTTTTAAAGAGAACGCAGCTTCACTATGTAAACATGAAGTATTAAAGGTGCCCACTTGCACAAGCAGAAATGCACGTGCAGGTTCTTACCCTTCTACTGGCATGAAAGCTCTAGCACAAGCAGAATTTTTCACGCTGGATTCAGCCATCTTTCCTTATTCATTTTTCTAAACTAAAAATCTCCAAATGCCTTTCCTTATAGGGAAGATGTCCCCCTTCACTTGATTGCATTTTCTGTTGCTTATGACATTTGCTTTGACTCTGTATGGATATGCTTGAATATATTTCTGTCTTCTTTCCAAATTAATGAGACCGGGAGTATTTGAATATTACTGCAGAAAATTTCAAGACTATTAAAAAGATCTCATCTTTAATTTACTCTTCATTCAACAACATGCTAACTTTGTCTGTAGAAGAGTAGGCATAGCTGCCAAAGCGCATACTGGTGCCCTTGCACGACCAAGGTTACAACATGTGCCACCAGTCACAGACAGCTCCACCACATTGGGCCATCTTTGGGGCTATTTTTGCTGTTGGGCGCAAGGATGGCCCCAGCCAACAACATCAGATCAGTCGGAGACCCAGGGGTATCCCAGATCAAACTGAAAAGCGAACTTGGGAGTCTTTATTCTTAATTCCAACACTTTACATTCAGTCCCTGCTCCAAAACTCACCACCATCTCTCAGTAGACACATCAGTAGACATGGAATCCAGCACCCTCCACTGAGGAGCTACACATCCCATTACTGCTCTTCTAGATAGATTAGTGTCCCACTCAGAGCAGAGAACAAAGTTAGCATTATTATCTCCACAATATAACTGGGAGCTGGGGCTGAGAGGAGTGGCTGACTCAAGGCCACCTGCTGAACTCACAGCAGTAGTGGGAGTCGAACCAGCAGACTGCTGAATGGCAACCCAACCACTTAATCGCTATTGAGCCACAAGACAGTAGAACATCTTCTGGGGCACTAGCAACTTAAACTGTCACCCTTCGGCCATCTCTCTAAGTAAATCACTCATCTCTTGTTGTTCCCTTTTTAAAAAGATGTGGCTACTCTCTTGAACATTTAGGCAGTTCTGGATGGAAGGACTCATCCATCCTTCCATCCAGAGGTACTCATTGAATTTGAAATCACATTTTTATTGCAAAAGAGGAGATTGCACTATCATAGAAATCAGGGTGCTGAGTCCCATTAGAAGGAGAAGACAGTGCCCTGTTGTTGAGGGCCGATTCCAGACGGCCCTCCCCATGCCGAAACGTCACGCGTCGTCGCACATCGCGCGAGTTTTGCGATATTTCACGAGTTTCGCGAGTTTTGCGATATTTCGCGTTTTCTGCGCGACGGCGCGTGACGTTTCGACATGGGGAGGGCCGTCTGGAATCGGTCCTTGTCCAGGTTTTATCTTCTTCACATACTAGCTTTCTGTATGCAGGGAGAGTCTTTTGTTTGGATCCCATGGTAGCACTTCTCCCTTTAGGAGAAACATCTGGTGGACAGAGTGTCCGTGGCTTATTCGTGGTTTATTCTCTTAAATGGAACCTTCTTCTAGTACATCTCCCACCACCACCGCAGAACCTCCTCCCAAAGCTATCAATGCCACTTGAATATTTGATAGCTCACCCTGGTCCATATTTAGCAAACTGAGAATTCATAAAAATAATTACACCAAAGTCTGTTTTAAGGTGGAACAGGAAAGCAACCTGTTTCTATAGAGATGATGTATTGGTGAATACAGAAACGTTCTTGAGGGATCGGTTCTCAAGGGCCATCAAAGATTTATCAGAAGCTTTCAAACTTTGGTGCTCACTCATGCCTACTCCTTGCTTGCTGAAAGTTCTTCACATGGACTACCAACACCACAGCTGGGCTTCTATACATGATTCCAGAAAGCCCCCTAAGTTCTGACAGAATGTGTCCAATTTCCTTTTGAATGGATGGAACAGCACTTTTGAAGTACTGAGGTACAGCAATGGGAACAATTACAGTGGCATGGGAGAGTGAGGTGGGAACTTGAATGGGAAGGGGGGTTAGGTTACCTAAAGGAAATTAGAAGGTTGTATAATAAAATCAGGGCCAGAAAAAGAGATTTTCGTAAGACTGGCGGATCATGAATTTTTCTAGGATTCTCAGTTGTCTCTCCACTATTTACTTAACAGTTAAGAGAAAGTGATTTTGTTCAATGAGATACCACAAATTCTGGCTTTGTCTAAAGACAACTGTCCACCTTGCACAAAAACACTCACAGTATCATATCATTATCTTTTTTATTAGAAAACTGAGTGTCTTTAAAATGTTTGAAGGCTCCTGTCTGCCTTTGTTCAGAACTTGCTATTTCTGGGTCTCCGTGTATTTGTAAATTGAAAATCCAGATACTTCCACTTCAAATCCCTTCCTAATCATTCACAGGGTTGTAGAAAAATGAAATGAATCAATGGATACAGATACTATACCTGAATATTACTTTTAAAATGATGCGCACCTGCTGATGAACTGAAAGCAGATAGCAACCCTTAGCCCTTGAGATTGTTCTCTAACAGCTTGTTTGGACATTATCTTTGCCAAACGTAGGAACCCCTATTACTGTTCCAGGTATTGGCTATTACACCTTCTTGCATATTTAATAGATCCGTCATAAGCATTATGAAGAGTGTCTTTTTCATTTAACCACAATGCGTTTGTACCTGGATTCCAGTTCATGTAGTCGGACCTATAGATTAGACGTTTTCCTTTCCTTTTCTGTCCTGTCCTAGAAATACTATTATGTTTTCTCTGCAATGCCAGTTTAAGAGCCTCGCAAACTATAGGACATGGCACACACATCCTTAATTCAAATCAAAATAGTTTTTAATTTACACGCTTAGTTCTTCTGCCACCTTATGCCGCAAGAGTAACTAGCACAGCAGGCAAACCTAAGAACGCTGACCTTGTATATCCAATCTATACTATTTCTCTTCTCCTTATTACTGTAGTATTATATTCTCAACTTTACTGAACTGAGTACCGTCTTCATCTGAAACCATAACACTACCAATGTCACTGAATTACAACTTCTGTAAAGCCCCCACCCACCCACCTATTCTCTCCTCTTTAACAGCATCAACTGTCATGTCACATTCTTATGGAAATGTGCTTCCTTATAAGGGTCTAGCCAACTTTGGGCCAAGCTAGAAGTCATGATGAATTACACTTGAATGGCAAGCGAACAGACTCACGTGTATTCCTCCTTGTTCACTTGCACTCCACTTGCGCTCCACTTGTGCTCCACTTGCGCTCCACTCGATCATGTAGCTTGGCCCTCTATCCTTTCTGGGTTTAGCTTTAGCAGAAGAATATCTCAGATTCTTCCCCACCCATGGAATTAGACTGTGAAGTGTTTAGAATCTATAGATACACTGTCTGTATTTTATTTTATTTAAAACATTTATATGCCACCTTTCCACCCCAAATAGAGTTCCCAAGGCAGCGAACAACAGCTTACTAAAACATTCAAATAACATTTAAAATGTGTATATTAATACAATAAAAAACATATAGACATATTACCAGGGAGGAAGGCCAATATGAATTTACTGGGGGAATGCTAAACAAACAAACAAAAAAAGTCTTCACCCACTGGCAGAAAAAATGTCAGAGGGAGGCAGGTGAATCTCCTTGGGGAGGGAGTTCCAAAGTTTCAGAGCCACGACTAAGAAGGCCCTTTCTTGGGTTTCTACCCTTCTAGTCACAGATGGAGGAGGCACCCAAAGCAAGGCCTCTGAAAAAGCCTGAAGTAGCCCGGTAGGTTTATATGCGAGAAGGCGGTCCTTGAGATAGGACCCCAAGCTGTATAGGGCTTTAAAGATCAGAAACAGCACCTTGAATTAGGCTCAGAAGCAAACTGGGAGCGAGTGTGGATGGAACCAGTCTGGAGTGATATGGTCCCTGTGGCCCATTCCAGTCAACACTCTGGCCACAGCCTTCTGCTTGATATTCTTTGCAGACCTGCTGCCTGCAAAGTCTTTTTCTTTTAAGTGACGGCAGAACTAGAAGTGACAAAAGGCACAGATTGGACACTTGTCAGCTTCCCTCAAGTTTTGATGGGAAATGTAGGCAGCTTGGCGGAATGTTGGACAAGTGACAGTTGAAGAGTCCATTGGACAGCAGTCGGAGAGCCAAGCTGCAAGACCAGGATGCCTACATTTCCCATCAAAACTTGAGGGAAGCTGGCAAGTGTCCAACCTGTGCCTTTTGTCACTTGTGGTTCCGCTCTGAGATTTGAGTGCAGTTTTCCATTGAGGATTACTATGTTTCACTGCAACTACTTCTGCATTCTCGTCCTAGAGAAATGGGGATCCTCTCTATATAATATTGATAAGATATCCTTCTTCTATATTCATGGCAGTTGGGATGGAACCCCTATAAGCTACCATGACCTTATATGAGAACCCCCATCTGTAATTTATGTTAGCTGGTTCTAGTTCTACAGGTTTCAGCTGTTACCTTGACCACAACAGTTATTTGTAGTTAGTTTCTCCCATATTATAATACATAATCATCCTTATGATATCTCTTGGACTCGTCTCCTTTTCTTTCTATCGGGTATCCTATTTGCCCATTCCATAGCTTGTTTCACTCCACCACAAAGTTGTGTTAAACCAGACAGCTACAGTGTGATGAATACAACACAATTATTTTCTTCTTTTGTTTTCCACTGAAGATCACGTTTGTTTCATTACCAATGTTTTCACATCTTTGCCCTGCAGGACTCTCTGTATTTAATATTCACAAGGGCTGATATCCATTCCTCACTCTAAATTATTTGCACATGTTATCCTATAAGCCAGTGACAGTTTAAATGGGAATCTCTCTCAGTATTTGATTTTTGATGTTCACAGTAAATCAGCTGTGTGTTCAACTCTTCCCTTTAATTTAGCACAGCTAGAGATCTGTTATTATTAACAACCAGTAATGTTCACTTTCGTGTGGAAGAGAGATGTTTGATGCTGATTCTGCTGATATCACTTCTTTATTCGTCTTTCTTCTTTCTTCGTCTCTTCCTTTTTTTAATAGAAATTCTAGTCTGTATTTTTCCTCTGTTCTTGGTAACCCTCCAGGC
Source organism: Eublepharis macularius (assembly GCF_028583425.1). Taxonomy (NCBI): domain Eukaryota; kingdom Metazoa; phylum Chordata; class Lepidosauria; order Squamata; family Eublepharidae; genus Eublepharis; species Eublepharis macularius. The sequence goes on along the minus strand of NC_072801.1, from coordinate 67,225,828 downwards.
CCAAACTGCATTAAACAAGCCAATCACCTTGTAATGAATTCAACCCAGTTGTTTTCTTTTCCCTTTACCCCTGTAAAGTTATAAAAGCATAAATAGACCACAGTGTAGTGATTTATGCTTCTGATCTTCCAGTTTTAAATTGAAATGTATATTGGTATTTTGTAACTCTCTCACCTCCTCCCTGAAAGGTTCGTGCAAGATCCGCGACAGTTTTGGCATATCAACTGGTCAACACAAGATATTCTGTTGTTTTGCAAATCCGATGGGCAATGGGCTGCAAGAAGAAACTATCATTTTTTGCTGAATCCCAGCTTCCGATTGCTGTTGCTATGGGAGTCATAAATCATTTCTATAACTTGTAACATAAGATGGAAGATTTTCCCATATTGCTTTTAATCCAACTGGCAGCAGCAAATTTTTTAACTAGCCTTTTCGTCATTTTTTTAACCAATGGAATTGAGAGCTTAGAATTTATACCATGTCCTACCATTGATACCACTCTTCTCCTGTATTCAAGACTATATTACTCAGAGTACATGCCTAGTGATTGCTTTTTACATTTCACAATTTATAAGTACCTAAAGGCACAATGCCTTCTGATGAATACTTGCATGGGATCTGAAACAAGGATTGGGGTTGATGCCCCCTCGTTCCTAACTGAACGAAATGTCTCTTTAGTTTTTCTCTTTCAATGGATAGAGATAGCTAGACAGCAACTCGATATTGCATGTAATGATGATTCAATTATCTGATTTCAGATGGAGCTGGCCAACAGGACCACAGGAATTCAAGAATTCATTTTGCTGGGGTTTCAAGTCGGGCAGCTGGAACAGCTCCTGCTCCTCGTCTTTTTCACTCTTCTTTACATGCTCGCCATGGCTGAGAACATCACCATCATCACCCTGGTGCATCTTGACACCCACCTGGCCCGGCTTCCCATGTATATCCTGCTGAGCAACTTCTCTTGGTTGGAGATGTGTTACATGAGCACTACTGTGCCCCGGATGCTCTTGGACCTGGCAATGTCCAACAAGATCATCTCCTTCAGTTCCTGCTTCCTTCAGTTTTACATTTTCTTCTCTCTTGGTAGTACTGAATGCTTCTTTCTGTCAGCTATGGCCTTGGATCGATACTTGGCCATCTGCCACCCATTGCGCTATCCACAGATCATGTCCCCTAACTTTTGCTATGCCCTGGTAACTGCTTCTTGGGTCCTGGGCTTTCTGGCATACATTTTCCCAGTGATATTGATCTCCAAGATGTCTTTCTGTGGCCCCAACATCATTAATCACTTTTTGTGTGATCCTGGGCCACTTCTGTCTTTGGCTTGCCCCCCACTAGCAAACGCTCCCCTCATTAGTCAGATTTTCATGGATGCTGTGGTGATTCTAGGCAACATGTTGTTTGTTATGCTATCGTATGGTGCCGTCATTCTCACCCTGATGAAAAGCTCTAGCCAAGGCAATCGGTTGAAGTCCTTCTCCACCATATCATTTCACTTAGTGGTGGTGACACTTTTCTATGGCCCAGTGGCAGGGTTGTATGCAATGCCCGGTGGAGAAACTGATTCAAGGGTCATTAAGATAGTCACACTCTTCTATACTGCCATAACACCGTTTCTTAACCCCATGATTTACTGCCTGAGAAATGATCAGGTGAAGGAGGCATTGTGTAGACTATGGAAAAGAAAGACAATATTTGTGAAGGGAAAAGTGACAGTGTAAAAAGGAGGAAAGGAACGGGAAATATAGAACAAAATGGCTCACATTTCTGTCAAAGAAATAAAACATATATTCACCACTGGACAAGAAGGATACATTTCCCTGTCAACTGTTTCTTGGTTGCTCAGTCAGGCAGCCCTAAAACCAATCTAAAGTCACAGAGGAGCTCACATTTCCCTGGCAATCTAGCAACCACCTCAAGAACATCGTCTTTGTGAAATGGAACACAAGCCCACAACATTTCAAATACAATGTTATGTGGAACCCCTCGAAGGACATATTCCATAATCAGGGCTTTTTTTCTGGGAAAAGAGGTGGTGGAACTCAGTGGTGGGACTCAGGATCACACAATGACATCACTTTGGGTCAGCTGGAACAAGGGGGGAGTTTTTTAAAGTTTAAATCGCCCTTGGCGAAAATGGTCATTTGGCCGGTGGCCCCGCCCCCTGATCTTCAGACAGAGGGGAGTTTAGATTGCCCTCCGCGCCACTGCGCAGAGGACAATCTAAACTCCCTTCTGTCTGGAGATCAGGGGATGGGGCCATGGCCATGTGACCATTTTCAAGAGGTCCCGGAACTCCGTTCCACCACGTTCCTGCTGACAAAAGCCCTGTCCATAATACATCAAGTGAAATCGGATTATTTATTCTTTTTTATGACCATTTGAACTGTGTGATTTTCCCATGTTCTCTAAAATGCAATCAAAATAATGCTATGCAACTGTCAAGTGCTATTTGTTTTACAATCTAGTTATAGATAAGGGCAATGTAGTCATAGTGATGTTCACACTCCTGTTGGTTCACTCTGGAACGTTGACTTTGCAAACGAATCAATTTTCCCAAAATCAGAAGGAGGGAGGCCCTCATTTTCTGAGTCCAACATATATACTATGCCATCATGCTTCCAACAAAATTAGATTGATACCACAGTGGTATCTAATCCCAACTGTCATCCTGGTGTCCTGAATCCTTACATGCTACCTCCTTCCCTTGGTGAGGGCAATGAAGAAAGATATATTTATTTATTTATTTATTTGTGTCATTTATAGTCCACCTTTCTCATTGAGACTCAAGTCAGATTGCATGGTGTGAGATTAGCACAGTCAATATCAAAGACATTTCAATAACAATGCCATAGGGTAAATAGTTATAAGTTTACAAAGACATAATATTAGCAAAAATCCAATAGAGAGTTGAAGAAATGCTGAAACAGAACATAAGCATTTTTAGGACTGATATGAGACAACATAGAACAACCCAGTAGGATCATATTTAGAGCAACAAGTAGTACATAGGAGCACACACTTAAAGCAAGAGATAGGGCGTAAGGCAAAATACTGGTGAAGTCTATGGTCCCTAACTCATTAGTGGAGCATCTTTGAGACCATCTCCGTCTAATACAGCCCACCTAGCTGAGTAAAAAGCCCTTTTGAACATTTCTGTTTTGCAGAAAGCCAGGAGGGTCTCCTCTGGCAGGCCATTCCACAGGGCAGGAGCTACCACAGAAAATGCTCATATACAGGCAGCTGTTGATTTAGCCCATGTGCAGGGTGGCACCTGCAGGAGACCCTGTTCAGATGAGCGAAGACGTCATGGAGGCACATAGGGAGAAAGGTGGTCCCATAAGTATGCCAAACCAAGGCCATGAAGAGCTTTTTATGTGATAACCAATACCTTGAACTGAGCAGGGTAAGTGATAGGTAGCCAATGGAACGACTGCAGGATGGGAATGATATTCATGCCCCTGCTCGCTCCGGATAACAGCCGAGCCACAGCGTTTTGCACCAACTGGAGTCTCCTAATTAACTTAGATGGGAGACCTAAGTATAATACATTATAAAATAGATTTAGACAGGAATTCCCTCCTGCTACATTTCCCAAATCCTTTATGCTTGGTCATTGCAGTCTTCAAGGCTTTGGAGATGGCAACAGGATTATGACCCAATTTTGATAAGCACTTTTAAGCGAGATGATGCTCTTGTCATAATAGCACTAACAAGACGTATTTGCATTCCATGACTGTATAATTATTAACTTTGGGACCATCGTGGAAGATTCCCTTGAGACATCATGATTAATAGCTACTGACCAATCCGCTATGGATTTCCCTTGACCTCTTTTAAAAGCATCGGTGCCTATGCGTACCCCAACTTTTTCTGGCAGAAAATTGTGGAAGTGAATTTTATATTGTGTAAAGTTGTACTTTCTTTGTCTGTCCTAAATCTGCCCGTCTGCTTCTTTGGTAGCTTGATATTCGATCGTTATAGGAGAAACAGAATTCTCTTGATCCATTTTCTCTACCTCATGCATAATTTTATACACCTCTGCCTAGCTGCCTTTTTTCTACACTGATGATACTTTTTCTGTCAGGAAAGATGTTCCATCCCACTCATGTGACTGGATATTGTCGCTTATGATATTTACATTATATCTCTATGGTTGTTTTTGGTTACCTTTTTTTGAAAACTACTGATATTAAAATATTTTTAAGGATTAATGTCTGGCTACCCCCACCTCCACAGTAATGGCACCTCCTTTTCACTCTCTTTCTTCTTATCATAGAATCATAGAATCATAGAGTTGGAAGGGGCCATACAGACCATCTAGTCCAACCCCCTGCCCAGTGCAGGATCAGCCTAAAGCATCTCTGACAAATATTCATCCAGCCTCTTCTTGAAAACTGCCAGTGAAGGGGAGCTCACCACCTCCCTAGGCAGCTGATTCCACTTTTGAGCTACTCTGACCGTGAAAAAGTTTTTCCTAATATCCAGCCGGTACCTTTGTGCATATAGTTTTAGCCCATTGCTTCATGTCCTATCCTCTGCTGCCAACTGGAACAGCTCCCTGCCCTCCTCCAAATGACAGCCTTTCAAATATTTAAAGGGAGCAATCATGTCCCCCCTCAACCTCCTCTTCTCCAAACTAAACATTCCCAAGGCCCTCAGCCTTTCCTCGTAGGGCAGAGTCTCCAACTCAGTCTCTTCTTATTTTTTCATTTGATTTCCTGTCAAAAATTTGCACTCCTTGACTCTACAAGCAAAACCTGTGTTTTCTCTTTGTGTTTTTAAAAGAGCATATACACACAACCCCTGCAAGGCTGTTGATACTGTGTGTGTGTTATGTGCCATCAAGTCGCCGCCGACCTACGGCGACCCAACGAATGAAAGACCTCCAAACCAACCTATCATTAACAGACTTGCTCAGGTCCTGCAAACTGGAGGACGGGGCTTCTTTAATTGAGTCAAGCCATCTTGTTTTAGGCCTTCCTGTTTTCCTACTCTTATGTATTGGTTACAACAGTTCAAGTGATTTACAATAACACTTTTATTAACAGGAACATCACCACTCAAAGCACAAACATCAAAACAGCAGTTATAGAACACTCAACTCCCCCTCCAGGACACGCCCACAATTAAACTCAACCAATAGCAAACACCCGGTATCCAGAAACCCTATTCGCTAGTTCATTAGTCTGTAGGGGAATCCTGATTGGCTGGCTCGACAACATGACCAATCGGAATGCAGCTGTACAGAACCTTGCTTGAAACTCCCAGTACTCTACACCTTCTGCCTTTCACTTTTCCTAGCATTATTGAGTTTTCCAGAGAATTGTGTCTTCTCATGATGTGACCAAAATACTGTTCATACTATGGAAACTGCTTTTCCAAGCCTCCCCATTCTTACACATTCCTTTTACCATCATACTCCTGTTGCATCGCAACCTTACAAATCAGGGTCATGTTGCTTCCACCAGGAGGAGGAGAAGGGAGAAGGCCATACCCCACAATGCTATCCTATGCAGAGTGTTTTGACTAGAATAACCCTGCACTTCTAACCATGCTTGGCGATAAGAGAAAGGGGAGAGGAAAGAAAAGAGGTGAGCACAGGCCTTGGCCTTAGAGCCTCACCATGGGGAGGCAATTTTCTCAGTTCCTCCTTCCCACTACAGACCAAACTGTTCCAAGGAGTCCATTGACCACCAGGGAATGTAGCAAGAAGGGGACATGGGCAAATTAACATGCATAAGAGCCAAAACACACGAGAAGAAATACCTAGATTCAGCACGTGTTCTCTTACCTCAAGGTTTTCCGGGATCTGTAGGCGTCCTGGAAGCTTAAAGTTTAGCATTTACAGAGCAGCAGGAAGGGAAATACAGGCGCCTGTATTTCCCTTCCCCTTCCTGCTGCTCTGTAAATGCTAAACTTGTTCTCTTACCTCAAGGTTTGTTGGGAAGTGTAGGTGTCTTGGCAGCTTAAAGTTTAGCATTTACAGAGCAGCAGGAAGGGGAAGGGAAATACAGGCGCCTGTATTTCCCTTCCTGCTGCTCTGTAAATGCTAAACTTTAAGCTTCCAGGATGCCTACAGATCCCGGCAAACCTTGAGGTAAGAGAACACGTGCTGAACCTAGGTATTTCTTCTCGTGTGTTTTGGCTCTCAGTCTCTTTCCACTCATACTAGAGAGGGGCTGGATCTAGCCACTCTATCTCGCCCAATTCCCTTCCTTACCACAGCCCCCGTCCCATAAGGCTTTTGTTCCCCAGCACATCCTTTTTGATGGTTAAAGAGGACCCGCTCCTTCCTTTTTTACACACAGAAAAACTGCTTGGATCTAAACCTTGGTCTCTCTCTGTTTGAAACTAAGAACGGACTGGCATCAGTCCCATCTCAGGTCACTAGACTAGCCAAGCTTCTAGCCAATGTTGCTTCCTGCCATCCCAGTTTTCAATGTGGAAGAAGTATTTTTTTGTTGTTGCAATTTTGATCCTGTCGTGGTACATCTTCCCTTGACAGATTTATCAACAAGAGACGTTCAACAGAAAATTCTGGAAGGAAAAACTGATTATTACTCATGCTAATTGCCTGCATATCGTCATAACAGAAGGCACCAAACTGTCTTCAGAGAGGCAATATATTGGCTTCAGGTGATACTAGTCTTGAGAGACCCTTTCCCAAGAGTCACCAAATATTTATTAGTAGCATTTTGCTTTGTTCTTCACACATAGGCACTCTGCCTTCCTACCAAGACAGCCACTTGACTAATCAGTTCTATCGCTGACCATCACCAACAGACCGCAGGGAAAAAAGAACATACTTCTTCCCAAAACTTGGCCCAAAACTTCTAATGAGAGTTTTTGCAAGATGGAACACCATTTTGAACACTATTGGGGGGCATGAATGGGGACCTTAACCAGATAGCAGACAATGGGATGGAACTATGGATTTGAGTGAGCATCGCCTTAAGTCAATAGAAGCGGACTACTTCAAGAACATATAGTGGACTATCATAAAAGTATGTCTGGAGAGAGAGAGATGAGTAGAAGGGAGGGTTTGTATTGTGAGCCTGTGATTCTTACCAGCTTCCTTGATTTTAATTTACTTATCACTGAAGCCAAATACTTTGGTCTGTTGGTAACTTGCAGTCAGACATATTTCACGGGGTTTGTAATACTGACTTATACTACGGGGCTCTTTGAAGGATTTCTCAGATACTATACAAAGTTCTCTGAGTTCTGAAATGTATTGATGCCGAAAAAGAAAGGGCCAAGCTAGCATGATTATTCAATGGATAATAGTGCCACATTCCTTTGTTTTTATGTTTTTTATGTACCATCATTTGCGTGTGGGTTTGGGGGGGGGGTTGGTGATTCTGCCTGCTTTTGCTTTATGATCATTTCTTTAATAATAATAATAATAATAATAATAATAATAATAATAATAATAATAATAATAATAATTCGGTTTATATACCGCCCTTCAGGACAACTTAATGCTCACTCAGAACGGTTTACAAAGTATGTCATTATCCCCACAACAAAACACCCTGTGAGGTAGGTGAGGCTGAGAGAGCTCCTAGAAGCTGTGACTGACCCAAGGTCACCCAGCCGGCTTCAAGTGGAGGCGTGGGGAATCAAACCCGGCTCTCCAGATTAGAGTCCTGCACTCTTAACCACTACAACAAACTGGCTCTTTCATCTTTGCAGTTTTAAAAATGTTTTAAATTGTGCTTTTTCATAAATTCTGTGAGCTTCTTTGAGGACCCTAGTAGATCAGTCAGCTAATAAATTAATCATATAAGTGTCTCATTAACATCCAAACAAGGTTATGTTGGCATCACCACACTGTTACTCTGTTATAGATTCTCAATTGTCCCACAGCCCTTCAAGTCATACTAGTACGGTGGTGCCATTCTGAGCAGAGTTACATGCTTCGGATGACACTGCAAGGACTTGCAGTGCAGTTGTGTATATATGTTCACTCAGTCTCACTGTGTCCAGTGTGGCTTTCTCACAGGTTTGCCTACATAAAGTTGGGTTCAATGCAGCCAATTTCTCAGCACTATAATATACAGGGAGGAAAGTGTGAGATGTCGTGCAAGGTTTTGAGCAAGTGCATCTTGAGTCCATGTACATTTTCGCTTACCCATCGCTGGCACCAAACCGTTAACCTGCAGCCTTGGTCATGACTGCAAGCTGCTCCAGCTAGCATGAATTGATTATAGAGCTGTTCTGCAAAGACACAAAAACTGGTTGTGCTAAATGTGCAGGCAATATTATCTTTTCCAAATGTCTAAGGCAGAATGTTGGGGAAAGGGTCACAGTGCTATCCTAAGCAGATTTACACCATCCTAAGCCCACTGAAGCCAACAATGATGTCACTTGGGTTAGGAAGGCACTGTTGATGGTCCGAATCAGCTCCAGATTCCTTCTGTATGGAATGTCAAGCTGGGTCACACCAATTCAAACCGCATAAAGACAGATACCGTAACAGCCCAAACCAGAGACCCTACTGTTGGTACAGCACCAGCTTTGCTACTTGGCATCCTCATGCCCACTCCAGAGAGAGGAAAGAAGTGACAGAAAACCTCTTGCTAAGGCTTAGACAACACAGTCATTGCAGTAGAGTCCATAACCATCCCAGACAATATCCATCACCATAGACACCCAGGTTTAATTTCCACTCTTTCATGAAGATCGCTGGGTGCCCTTGGGTCAGTCATTCTTTCACTGCTGGTCCTATGTTAAAGAGCTCTTGTGCAGATAGAATAGAGGAGGGAGATCCATGTAGGCTGGCCAGAGACCCTTGTAGGAAAAAGAAGACAAAATGTGATAGAACTTATTTTTTTAAATTTTGTACTAAGGGTAATCTTGTACTAAGGGTGCTCTTGAAACATTTTAAAGAGGCATTCCATATGGTTCGATTGGGACATTGGTTTTATCATGATGTAGGTTGACTTTCGTAACTTCAGAGATTTTTTAAAATGGAACTTGCATATTACAGCTTAGCCTCACTGGCATTCAGACATGAGTCTGCAAAGAGGTAAAGAGAATTAAGCATGTGCAACATGAGGAGGGAATGGCTCCCACCACATCCAAACGATAACTTGCAGTTAGTCTTTATACTTCATAATATAGCTACTCAGTGGAGCAGTTATTTCTGCAAAATATTCACATGAGATCTGAGCATGGAAGGAGTGCTCCCCTTCCCTATCTGAATGGCATGCCTCTTTAGTACATGTTTCTATGGATACAGATAACCAGGCAATAAAGGTATATCATATGTAATGATGCTCCAATTATCTAATTCCAGATGGAGTTGGCCAACGGAACTATAGTTCAGGAATTTGTTTTGCTGGGATTTGAAGTTGGACAGCAGAAGCGGTACCTGCTCCTCACCTTCTTTGGTATTCTGTATGTGCTCACTTTGGCTGAGAACATCACCATTATCACAGTGGTGTTTCTAGATGCCCACCTGGCCCGGCTTCCCATGTACATCCTGCTGAGCAACTTCTCCTGGCTGGAGATCTGTTACGTGAGCACCACCGTGCCTCGAATGCTCTTCGACCTCGCTTCCCTTCGTGGAGTCATCTCGTTCCATGCCTGCTTTCTCCAATTTTACATCTTCTTCTCTCTTGGCACGACAGAATGCTTCTTCCTCTCGTCCATGGCCTTGGATCGGTACTTGGCCATCTGCCACCCCCTGCGCTATCCACAAATTATGTCTCCCAATTCTTGTTATATCCTGGTAACTGCTTGTTGGCTCCTTGGATTCTTGGCGTATGTTATCCCAGTGATTTTGATCTCCAAGATGTCCTTCTGTGGCCCCAATGTTATTGACCATTTTTTGTGTGATCCTGGGCCAATTCTGTCCTTGGCTTGTCCCCCGCTAGCAACTGCTCCTATTATCATTCAGACTGTCATGAATGCTGTCATTTGTCTAGGCGATATGTTCTTCGTTGTGCTATCCTACGGGGCTGTGATTCTCACCCTGATGAAAACCTCTCGTCAAGGCAATCAGATGAAGTCTTTCTCCACCATATCTTTCCACTTAGTGGTGGTGGCCCTTTTCTATGGCCCAGTGGCAGGGTCTTATGTAGTCCCTGTTGGAGAAAGTGAAACCAAGGTCATTAAAGTCATAACACTCTTCTATACTGCCGTGACACCATTTCTCAACCCCATGATCTATTGTCTGAGAAATGATCAGGTGAAAGATGCACTGGGCAGGTTGTGGAGGAGAAAGGCAGTATTTCTGAAGAAGAGAATGACAGTGTAAAAAGAGAGGAGAGAAGACGACGGGGGGGGGCGGGGGGAACCAACATCCTATTGGACGTTTCATTGAACATTCACCATTGAACAAGAAGGGCACCTTTCTCAGATGCGTGTTTTTTGGATTGTCACTCAGGATTCCTTCAAATTAAGCTGGCAGAAGGGTCAAGGAGGAGCTTGTTGTAAGACATAAAGTGAAAGGCATTATCTGCTCTTTTCATGCCACAGTCTCAACTGTACATTTTTTGCGCCTTCCACCAAATTCAGAAAGAATACTTGTATGCACAAATCAAGTGTTATTTGTTTTTCTATATTTTTTTGTTGTAGGAAATGGGTTGGATCCAGCCAGATTTTCTAGTGGCGAAAAAAGAAGTAGTGAATCCTTTTTGACCAGCAAAAAGGCTGTGCTGAAGACAGTGAGACTTGCACGGACAAAAGTCGTGTGTGATGGAGGCTATAAGAAAGAGTGGAATGGGCAAGGTTTTGCAAAAAGGCTGGCTGGATCCAACCCATATGCTGATTTGTGCATACAGATACATCAGTATGATAGGTGAACACCCAATGGTGCAACACAGGACTAGCTGTTTTCAAATATTAGAATATAACTCCTTTTTTGAATCCAAAACCCATACTATCTGAAGCTTCATCTACACATGACAAAATCCTCTTGTTTGTTGAGGAACAACACAAGGATTTTGTATCATTGCAAACCACCCCATGGACCTGCTGTTGGCTCCATTGTAAAAAGCACATCACTTACATGTCTATACAGAAGTTGCACAGCGGAGCCATAGTGGACTGTTTGGGTATGGAAACAGCACTGGGAGGAGTCTAAAGCAGCTCCTCCCTGCATGCTGTGGTTGCAGACAAAAAAGAACGGGGGTGAGTCTGTGAGGCACAAAACTCCCATCGCACGTGTGATACGAAACCCTCATATTGTTCCCCAACATTTGGGACATACCAACATTTGAACGTATTGCATATAGATGACAATTGTGTATAGACTTATTTTTAGATATTTGGAGACCTTTTATAGAAACTTACATACAGATTTGCCAGTATGGTTTCTGTTGTTCTTGTTGTTTATATTGGGGGGGGGGAGTTGTTTTTTTCGTTTTTCTTTCTTTTCTTTTTTTTGCGTTGCACAACTAAAAATTTATTTTAAAAATGTTATTTCCCAACAAACACAAAGACGTTGTAATGTGTAGTTGGAGCCTTATTGTCCCAATGTAGGATTTCCAGGCATGGCCTGGCAACCAGTGGGAGATGGGGGTGAGTAGAAACATGGGAGGGCCCGCCGTTGGCAACCTCCTGAAAACCTCCGAAGTGACGTCAGTCTGCTCTAGGAATTCTGTTTCCGTTTCTCCCTACTATGTGTAATTTTATAATGCCTCCATCATGTGACCCTCACATGGTGCAATCCTGAACAGGATTAGACCTTTCTAAAAACCTATTGACTTCAATGTACTTAGAAGAGTGTGAGTCTGCATTCTAGACTGAAAAGCACCAAATGCTTTAATCTTCTCTTTGCATTCTTGTGTGTTGATTGTGCTGCTTATGATGATAGCTTTTGTACCTTCTTTGTATGTGCTTAGTTATAACAACAATAATAATAACAATAAAAACAACATTCGATTTATATACTGCTCTTCAGGACAACTTAAGGCCACGCTCAGAGCCATTTACAAAGTGTGTTATTATTATTCTCACAATACTCACCCTGTGAAGTGGGTGGGGCTGGCTTCAAGCTCTTTGTCTCCTTTGCAGATTGGTGGTGGAGAGTGCCATCAAGTCATAGCTGACTTATGGCAACCCCTGGTGGGGTTTTCATGTCAAGAAACTAACAAAGGTGGTTTGCCTTGTCTTCCTTTGCAATCCTGGCCTTTGTTGGAGGTCTCCCATCCAATTACTAACTAAAGCTTGACCCTGCTTAGCTTCTGAGATCTGATGAGATCAGACTCACCTGGGCTATCCAGGTCAGGGACCCTTTGAAAATCATTAGACATAAAATACTTTAAAGGATTAGCACAAGGCTACCCACACTATCAAGGCAAAAGCACACACACACCCCGTCCTTATATTGTGTTTGATTTGCTGCCAAAGATGTGCACTCCATACTTTCACAAGTAAAATACTCCTTGTCCGTTGATTGTGTTTAAAGAATCTGAGTCCCAGTCAGCAGCACTGCCGCTATCCACACAAGGCTGTCTCCCACCCACCCCCAAAATATACTCACTGAATTTGTCATCATGCTCCTTTTGCCAGATGGGAGACAGATCAACTCTACAAACTGGGGCAAGGAGTTCCCACTGGCAAAAGGGAAAGAAGGCCACGCAAAATACCATTTAAATCTTGGTCTGTATCCCTCTGTTAATGAGAGCCCTCTTCAAGCACAATATAGACTGGTGGTTCATTGCATCAGTCAACCCAACAATTCTCTTTTGGGGAGAAAATGTATCTATCCAAAGTTTCTGCCTGACATATAAGTTTACTGTGTGCAGGGAGGTTAATGTTTTAATCTTCTAGTAGCAAGTCTTCCCTTGGGAGATACATCAAAAGGACTTGATAGCATCTGTTACAGAGTGGAATCTGTTTCTATTGCATCTCCCATCCACTACAGAACCTTTTCCAAAATGAGTCAAAGCTACTAATATGTTTGGTTGTTCAGAATGGTTCATAATAAGCACAGAATTGCCAGGGGTGGGAGGGAATAACCTGTGGAAATTGCCTGTTTTTCACTATACCAGGAGGAGCTACTCCACCTCTAAAGAGGCAATATATTGGCTTCTATTGATGTTGCTCTAAAGGGATTCTTTCCCAAGAGTCACCAAATGTTTATCAGTAGCATTCCACTTTGTTCTTCCCACATAACCACTCTGTCTTCCACCATTTGGCCACAAGATCAACCAATGCTACAGCTGAGCACTGCTGTTCGGCAGAGGAAAGGACTACATACATCTCCCCAAAATTTGACTCAAAACTTACAACAACACTTTTACCGGCTGGAGGAGCATTTTAAACGTACAGAAGGTACAGAAATGGGAATCATAACAAGGTAGCAGACAGTGGGAAGGAACCCTAGAAGGATAAATTTGAGTAAGTGGCTGTTTTAATGAACAGATGTGAGCATCATCAAAGGAATTAGGATAGGCCAGTGTAAAGGTGCGGCCATCAAAAGACAGAGTAGAAGGGTGGACTTCTGTGCATGTGATTCTCTTTGACATCCTTGATTTTAACTTAGTTAATAATGAAGTCAAAGGCTTTGGTCAGCTTCTTTCTTCCTTACAAGTTATTTCCAAGACCTGCCATTTTACACAGACATAATCTTGGGTAATTTCTTTCGAGACAGAATATTGAAAATGATGATCGGAACTATTTTAAAATATAAATACGAATGGTAGATGCTATCCTGAGTTATAGATCCAGAGGACTTAGCCGTGTTAGTCTGTAGTAGCAAAATTGAAAAGAGTCCAGTAGCACCTTTAAGACTAACCAACTTTACTGTAGCATAAGCTTTCAAGATTCACAGTTCTCTCCGTCAGATGCATCTGACGAAGAGAACTGTGATTCTCGAAAGCTTGTGCTACAGTAAAGTTGGTTAATCTTAAAGGTGCTACTGGACTCTTTTCGATTATCCTGAGTTAGAAGGAGACACGGCGAGTAGAGCATCTGTTTGGCATGCAGAAGGTCTCAGGTTCCCTGATTAAAAAGGATCGGGTGGCAGGTGACGCAAAAGATCTCCGCCTGAGACCCTGGAGAAGCCGATGCCGGTCTGAGTCAACACGACTGACTTTGTCTGATTCAGTATAAGGCAGCTGCGCGTGTGTTCTGTTTGCAGATCTGATTCTGGCTTCTGGTTCTTGGTGCCGTAAGAGCAACTTTGTATCAGCTGTGGATCCTCCGGCAAACGGTAGGGCCAAGGAAATGTTCTCCTTGATCATTTGCTTTTCTGTACAAAATGGTTTTTAAAGCCACAGTCCCACACCACTTGGCTGCCTTTTTGTAGAACAGTCCGCACGCTCCTGCAGAGTTAGTGAGCAGGCCTAAATCTGGCAATGTGTAAATCTGGTGGAGTTTGGAAAAACACCAACAGTCTGTCAAACTCCAAGCACCCCACCAAAATATATAGCAATGAGGCTAATGAAAAAGAAGCTAAGCAGGTCTCATCCTACCTGGGACGTTGCCTGGGAGGCCCATGTAGCAAAACTAAGAAGCAACAAGAAAAACTAAATAGTCACAGAACAGCTACGGAAGCAAAAAAAAAAGTCCAGGCCAAAATGAAAACTTCAATGAAACAGCACGGAATGGAGCTGCCCAGTTGACATCCTATGACTGAAGGATGGAGCGTTGCAGTCTGAAAATAGTTTTTGGTTGAAAGCTGTTTTGGTCTGCAGTAGAACAGCAGGACTGGAGTCCAGTGGCACCACAGAGACCAACAAGATTTCCAGAGTGTAAGCTTTCGAGGTTCAGAGCTCTGATCTTGTCTCTAACTCTTGAAAGCTTAAATGCTGAAAACCTTGTTGGTCTCCAAGGTCTCCAAGGCTGCTGCAGACTGAAATGTTTGCTGAGAACCGGGACCCCATTAATCTTTATGACAGTTTTTCTATTGCTTTAAACTACTATTAATTGTTACTGATACTTAATGTATGACATTCAAGAAGAAAATTAAGAAAACAAAGTGGCTTTTTTCAGTGCAAAAGAAGGGGGACATAGTGGGAGATTAATTTGATCATCTCTCTTATAGAATAAAGATAAAATGGTTGAGAAGATCGGTTAAGCCCTGATTATTAACTAGACTTCAGAAGGTTACGGCTGCCTTGAGGAGACCTGTACTCAAAATCCCCTCTTGGCTATGAAGCAAAATGGGTGATCCTGGTGGCCAGTCATTCTATCTCAGCCTGATTCACAGAGCGGCTGGATAAAATGAGCAATCTTGCATGCTACTCAGAGCTCCGTGGTAAGATAAAAAATATGGAATATAAGGCAGTTATTAGAAACTGGCAGACATGTCATATGAAGAAGTGACAGTTCAAACAGGCGGACGTATTTCCCATATTTCCCAATGAGATGTGTTTTATCCACTTTCACAAAGAAGCTTAACATTAGGCACTGATTTTTTTAAGCAAGTTAAAACCTATTTCAATATACATTAGTCAGTCAACATGCAAACATACATTTTATTATGGTTGCCAACTCCAGATTGGGAAATTTCTGGAGACTTAGGGGCAGTGCCTGTGGAGAAGGGGATTTGAGGAAGGATTTCCACTGGAATCAATGAGCAGAACCACAAGTGACAAAAGGCACAGGTTGGACACTGGTCAGCTTCCCTCAAGTTTTGATGGGAAATGTAGGCAGCTTGGCGGAATGTTGGACAAGTGACAGTTGAAAAGTCCATTGGACAGCAGTCAGAGAGCCAAGCTGCAAGACTAGGATGCCTACATTTCCCATCAAAACTTGAGGGAAGATGACAAGTGTCCAACCTGTGCCTTTTGTCACTTGTGGTTCTGCTCTAAAGTGGACGTTTTCTCCAGCAGAATTGATTTCTGTAGTCAGAAGATCAGTTGTAATTTCTGGAGAACTCCAGGTACCATATATATTACAATAAATTGGACTTAAATGTTTCTGGCTTAGTTGTGCTGGTATCTTTTAAGCATTGGTTTCACACAAAGACAACATGAGGTCTCTGTTAACCTTACTGAAGGCCAAAAGATGAGGTTACAGGGAGCAACAGCAATTTACAAACATCCAAGCCTGGAGCACATCACTAACAGCAGCCACACATCTAGAGCTACTATGCCAAAGCAGAGGGACGGAGAATAAGTCTTAAAATCTTTTAGTACACTATTTACAGAACTATCGTAAATACCATGGTAGCACTTCAGGATTCAGTAGGCAGAGAGGTACAGATGATTTTGCATGTTGTCAGTCTATGGAAGACAGGATACGTTGAAGCTGACTCCCAACTCTTGCAGCAAGAAATCCAGAAATCCAGGCTCTTGAGTAAATGGGTTTTTATTGAGATATTTAGGCTTCGCCATACATATGTCCATAGGATACAGAGAAGCAATTAAAGGCGTCTGGCTGTACACAGGTTCCTTGTTACGAATGATGCATTGAGTACATGATACACTATAACTACCCCTCTACATGCCCCCCCCACCCTCTTGGCCCATCCAGCAGAACATAATCAGTAGTGGGACGGATGGAGCTGTCCCAAGGCCGCTGCGGCGAGCCATCCAAGATAAGGGCTCTGCCGTACTGGAATCTGGAAAGCAACAAGGGAACAGGTGCACGAGGCTATTGCAACACATTATCTAAAACGTTGTAACAGTATGGAGGGACTGTGGGCAACGGACTGGACATGTGTCAAATGGACAAGGGGATGGTGTATTGTCGAAGGCTTTCACGGCTGGAGAACGATGGTGGTTGTGGGTTTTCCGGGCTGTATTGCCGTGGTCTTGGCATTGTAGTTCCTGACATTTCGCCAGCAGCTGTGGCTGGCATCTTCAGAGGCGTAGCACCAAAAGACAGAGATCTCTCAGTGTCACAGTGTGAGATCTCTCAGTTGACTGTGACTGTGACACTGAGAGATCTCTGTCTTTTGGTGCTACACCTCTGAAGATGCCAGCCACAGCTGCTGACGAAATGTCAGGAACTACAATGCCAAGACCACGGCAATACAGCCCGGAAAACCCACAACAACCATCGACAAGGGGATGGTTTACGGTCAAGCTCAAAGTGGCATTGTTGCATATGCTCAAGATGAAACTGAGAAGATGAATCTGCTTCTACCTTATGATGATGTATAAGTAATCAGAAAAATGCTAGCACTGAATCCTGGCATAGGGTAACTCACCTGCCCTTCTTGAGAGGGATTTCTGCTTAGCAGATAGCCAGGTAATAATTGGTTGCAATATCTAACAGTCATTCTTTTTTTTCTAATTATGATGCATTTATTTCATTGTTTGTATATTGATTTTAGTTTTGTTGTTTTCTTGTTTTTATCGATTTTTAACTGTTCACCACCCAGAGCCCCTGGGGATAGGCGGTATATAAATTGAAATATAAATAAATAAAAATTTATACTTGGGTATAATAAATTTAGAATGTTTTTTGTTTATTAGGCCAATGTAAGTTTAAATGTATTGTGTGTTTAACTCTCAAAACGATTCTATATGTACTGTGCATATAGGGTTGTATAAGTCTCAACACAATTTCCAATCTAGTATCTGTATAACCTTTTCTTAGCACTTCTTATTTTCATACCTTATCTTCTTAAATAAGATCTTATAATATCAAAAAAGTAATTCTTTTTTCTGATTCCAGATGGATCCAGCCAATGGGACTGGAGTTGAGGAGTTCATTTTGCTGGGATTTGAGGCTGGACAGCAAAAGCGGCTCCTTCTTCTCATTTTTTTCACCATACTCTACGTGCTCACTTTGGCTGAGAATATCACCATAATTGCTCTGGTGGTTCTTGACACCCACCTGGCCCGGCTTCCCATGTACATCTTGCTGAGCAACTTCTCCTGGATCGAGATGTGTTACGTGAGCGCCACAGTGCCCCGTATGCTCTTTGACCTGACGTCCCCTCAAGGGATCATCTCATTCAGGGACTGCTTCCTCCAGTTCTATGTCTTCTTTGCTCTTGGCAGCACTGAGTGCTTCTACCTCTCCGCCATGGCCCTGGATCGGTACCTGGCCATCTGCCACCCGCTGCGGTACCCACAGATTATGTCCCCAAACTCCTGCTATAGTCTGGTGGGCTCTTGTTGGGTCATTGGCTTCCTGTGGTATCTTGTCCCTGCCGTTTTGATCTCCAGGTTATCCTTCTGCAGTTCCAACATCATTGACCACTTTTTGTGCGATGCTGGGCCCATCCTGTCACTGGCCTGCCCCCCGCTAGGAATTGCTCCCATCGTCAGCCAGTTTTGCCTGAATGCTCTAATCATTGGCAACATGTTCTTTGTTGTGCTCTCCTACAGCATTGTGGTTAACACTCTAATGAAAACTTCTGGCCAAGGCAGTCGGATGAAGGCCTTCTCAACCATATCTTTCCACTTATTGGTGGTGACGCTTTTCTACGGCTCAGTGGCAGGGATGTACTTAATTCCAGGTGGAGAAAATCAATCCGCGATAACTAAGGCTGTGACACTGTTCTACACCGCTGTGACACCCTTTCTTAACCCCATGATTTACTGCCTGAGGAATGATCAGGTAAAGGAAGCACTAGTTAGGCTGTTGAAGAGACAGATGATAATCTAAACAAAGCGGAAGGAAAGAAAAATGAACAAAACACCCCACCATCTGGGAAAAAATAAAACTAAAATGTATAGATAGGCAAGTAGTATATTTATCTTTCCTCCAGGTTTTTATGACCTGTTCTAGGTACTCAAAATTAAGGTTTGGACCTAAGTTAAGGAAGAGCTTGCTGGTTTCTTGGCGACAGAAATACAGAAACCAACCGTGAATACAATTATGTATGTTCTTAAAGTGCACCGTGCATGTAATATATTAAGAAAACTAATCTCCAAACAAGTTGCAGTTATAATAATAGTACTTAAAGTACTTATAATATCATCTCACTTGCTCTTATACAGACGTAATTTCCACAAACGGAAGTGGCCGGCACTGATGCCGTCTCCCGGGCGGGAAAGTCCACACGGACCCACAAGTCTCAGAAGAGAAGGAGAATTCACAGCCGCCTAGACCACTCTATTATACTTACCTTGACTCCAAATCTCAGGGATTACAAAGAAGAAACAACTTTGTGGACTTTATTGTCCTTGGAATTCTTGGATGTGAACATACATTATTATAAGACTTTGGATTTTTGTCTGCTAATACTCTTGTAATCTCTGTAGGCACCCTGCACTTTAAGTACTATTATTGTAACTGCAACTTGTTTGGAGATTAAATAGTTGTGTTAATATATTACGTGCATGGTGAACTTTAAGAATGTACATAATTGTATTCACGGTTGGTTTCTGTATTTCTGGTCAGTTTACTCCGCGGTGCCCCCTTATCGTTGGTTTCTTGGCAACACCATACAAGGACTAGGCAAAATCAAAAAGAGTCCAGTAGCACCTTTAAGACTAACCAATTTTATTGTCGCATAAGCTTTCGAGAACCACAGCTCTCTTCGTCAGATGCCTGATACAGAGGCATCTGTATCAGGCATCTGTATCAGGCATCTGACGAAGAGAACTTGATTCTCGAAAGCTTATGCTACAATAAAATTGGTTAGTCTTAAAGGTGCTACTGGACTCTTTTTGATTTGGCTACCACAGACTAACACGGCTAACTCCTCTGCATCAAGGACTAGGCAGTTTCTCTCTTATAGTCATGAAAATATACATGAATTGAAATATTAGCGGCAGCTAATATTAAGCAATAATAAAATAAAATGGACACACTGTTCTATAGTTTTGTGTGTCTATTTTTTGTGTGATCTATGAAATCTAATAAAAATAATTCGGTGCAAACAGCTGTGTTGTTGGCAGCAACAATGTATTTATACCTCCCTATGGCTTTGTCAGAAAAGGAGCACTAACTCACTGTCTTGGTGAGTGTTTGTAGACCTTTAAGAACAGGAGAAGATGGTGCTAGGCGGCTCCTTCCTCCCCAGCAATGGCTATTTCAAGAATCTCTTCTTAATTATCATCTTTTTTTGGAAAACACAAAGCAAAAGACCTGTGGAGCCTTAAAGACTAATGATATACTGTAGCATAAGTCTTTGTGGTTTTGATCCTACAAGCCACTCTTCAGCTAGCAGGATTTGTGATGCAAAGAAAGAGGAAAGGGAAAAAACAAACTCAACATCAGTTCAAAAAAACTGATTCGAGACATGGGCCGTTTCCACACGTCTTACCTTCTGCCGGAACATCACAGAAGACAGCATCTTCTCACGCAAAATCGCACCAGGAAGATGCGATTTCATGCAAAAATCCCAGACGACTGCGTCTTCCTGGCGCAATTTTGCACACGAAGACACTGTCTTTCACGATGTTCCGGCAGAAGGTAAGACATGTGGAAACATATTGGCTAAAGTGCCAAACACATGGATGAGCAAAGTGATTGCAATCCTAAGAGTTACTCCAGTCTAACCCTATGGAAATTGGCAAGAGTCCAGTAGCACCTATAAGACTAACAAAATTTATTGTAGGGAATGAGCTTTCATGAGTCACAGCTCCCTTCTTCAGATACAGCTAGAATGTGAGTCCATCTGTCCTAATATCTTAGAGAGTGGAGTGATTTCAGAAGTTGAATGATAATAGCAGTTAAATAACAGTATCTCCAAGATATGAGGAGAGACTCACATTCTAGCTGTATCTTAGAAGTGAGCTGTGTCTCACGAAAGCTCATACCCTACAATTAATTTTGTTATATAGATGCTGCTGGTCTCTTGCTCTTTTCTATTGCTACAGACAAACGAACACAGCTACCCATCTTGATCTATTCCTATGGAAATCAATGGACTTACACTGGAGTCGCTTTGCTTAGGATTTGCTTAGAGAGAATAGTGCAATTCTAAAGAGAGTTACATCCATTTAAGCCCATTGACTTATCAGCTATCCCCCCACTGCCTTCCACCAAGGGGTGAAGACCTGCTGGTTTCGTTAGGCATTCTCTGGTTGAACCTCCTTCCTGTTTATGTGTTTAATTCAGTGTTTTGTTAAATGTTGTTTCAAAATATTTTGTGTGTGTGCGTGCATGCATACATGCATGTTTTTTTTTAAAGTTTAATTGTTTTGATTGTTCACTGCCTTGGAAACCCTAAGCTGGATGGAAAGGGAACATAAAATGTTTTAAATACATTCATCATGATATTGGCCCATAAGGCTTACCCCCAACAGTTGTTCATCCTTCAGCCTGTCCAGGAAAAAAAATGAGGTCGCACCAGTAAATACCAGTAAGGAGAAAAGAGGAGGAAGGTGCAAATGGAGAGCTGTTTATTTATCCTTTTAGACCTCCATTTACACTTTGCCCCTCTTCTCTTCTCACACAATATCCAGACTGGGCCAGTGTGTGGTGTGTGGTGGGGATCCAATTCGATCGGCTGGAGAACCATTCTGTAGCTGACTTATTTGTCTGTTTTCAGGGGTCTTCACCTTTATTGATCCTCTGGACATTTTTGCAATTTTGGGAAGAGGTAGTGGGCACTGCCCTGACCTGGATGGCCTAGGCTAGTCTGATCTCTTCCGATCTTGTAAGCTACACAGGGTCGGCCCTGGTTCGTGCTTGAATGGGATACCGCCAAGGAAGTCCAGGGTTGCAACACAAGAGGCAGGCAATGGAAAGCCAGCTCCGTTTGTCTCTTGCCTAGAAAATCCTATAGGGTCACCAGGGCTTTTTTTCAGGGGGAACGCGGGGGAACGGAGTTCCGGAACCTCTTGAAAATGGTCACATGGCTGGTGGCCCCGCCCCCTGATCTCCAGACAGAGGGGAGTTGAGATTGCCCTCGCAGAGGGCAATCTCAACTCCTCTCTGTCTGGAGATCAGGGGGTGGGGCCACCAGCCATGTGACCATTTTCTCCGAGGGCAACCCCCTGAGTTCCACCACCTCTTTTCCCAGAAAAAAAGCCCTGAGGGTCGCTTTACATTGGCTGCCACTTGACAGCACTTTCCAGCACCAGGAAGCACCACCACGAAATGGCTACCAGGTGGCTGGAGCCAATCAAAATGTTAGGATGGTATACAATACCTTATGAGGCTCCAAGCCCAGCATAGAGGCAGCAGGTCCTGGAGAGGTACTCCCCGCCACCAAGGAGTGCCACCAAGTGCTTCTGAAGCACCTCCTGCCCCAGTGCAGAGCCGGGGCAACAGAATGTCCTCTTTGCTTTGGAGAAGCAGCGTTGGGGTGCCGGGAAACGCATCCGCTGGCACCACGGTGCCACCACACTGGAGACTTTATAGAGCACGAAGAGACAGGCCCAGAAGGTTATTCGAGTTTCAGGAAATGATGCAGGGGAGAGTTCACACGCAAACATGGTACACTCTGAATTGCCTCTCCCCCCAGTAAAATAGCAATAAAAATATGTGCTGGAGATCCATTCACTAAATTTCCAGTGTCTTATCCAATTGGACCTGAAGTCTGAGAGTCTCTCTACAGGAGACATCTGACATGTGTTGGGAGATGCAATGAAAGCCAGGAAGGGTAGTTTGAAAAAACAGAGCCCGCAGCAGGGCAAAGGCTTTGCTTGCACTGGAGCTGTATGAAGGGGCTATGAAATGCCAGAAAGGAAACTTCAGCCCATTCTAACCTCTCCAGGTCCAAGCCTGGCTCTAGAAGGCAGCTCCAGCCCATTTCCATTCCTTGCTGCCCTCTGGTTGCGATCCCACAGTTTTAAACTGGAGAGGTGAAATTGACAGAGCCTTTGAGGAGGCAAAGATGAAATTAACAAACCCTCTGAGGAACCATCTCCACTAGCTCTGTCTTTTTAAACTATGCTTCCTGACTATTTTTCTGTCTCCCCACACTTGACAAACATGTGCCAGGCATCTTGTGTAGACAGACTCTGAGCACATGAAAATGTAATGGAGAGCCAGCATGGTGCAGTGGTTAGAATATCGGACTAGGATCTGGGAGAGCCAGGTTCAAATCCCCACTCTGCCACGGAAGCTTGCCAGAGAACCTTGGGCCAATCACACAAATTCAGAATAACCTACCTTACAGGGTTGTTGTGACGATCAAATTAATGGTGTGAGCCCCATCGGAGAGAAAAGTGTGGTATAAATTAATTAATCAATTAAACTCTCTTGCTATGTATTTTCTCCCTACTTCCATTTCGCTTCCTTTTTTAATCTCCCTTGGGACATTTTAGATTGTGAACTTCACAGGGCAGGGATCCCTTTTTTGATTCTTTAAAATGTCAAGCGCATTGTCAATGTTATAGAAAACTGTTGTTGTTTCTTGTTTTATTTTAATAGATATAAGCTTGACTGAGTATTATAATATTTTGGGTTTTTTTCCTTGTAAGCTTGTGTGAAAACTAAGGAAAAGCATTATACCAGATAGGCAAACAAAAATTTTACAGAGAGCAGAAATCCACTTTGTTACTATAAATTTTATTTATTTATTTCAAAGAACACCCTTTTTATAGCCAATCATGGCTGTAAGGAAAGTCCAAACACTGCAGTGACATCTAACAGGTGGGATCCAGACATCGCCATCCCCTTTTGCAGTAGCAGGAATCCCCCACCCACCCTGTATATAACCTTACTCAGGTTTACACACATTCAAACATGGCTCAGCTTCTTATAATTTTTTAAAAACTTAGATCACAAAGTAAAATCTTATCAGCTGTATAAAATGCTCTAGCGGCGACCTCCAGTGCCAGCTGGTGGTGAGTGCTCCAGATCTGAGGAATCCTCTGGGATCTTGTCCCAGAAACTTGCTTCGAGCTAACTTTCTGGCTGCCACAACTCTCCCAGAAGCACCTCTGCACAGGCAGTGCTCACCTGATGACCAAAATGTAGATTTTGCTATTTCATCATGCCGCATGCTCCAGAGACGGGGATTCCCTGGGGTTCTGGCCTGCAGACCTGAGATATCAGTCTCCTGTTACTGGCCAGGCCGGCAGAACCGAGGAAGTGTCTGTGACCCAAATCTTGCCACCAATTCTTCTGAGCAAGGTGAGTTCCCCATCCTCCATTCTCCTTCTGCCCAAATCCCTAATCCTAGCCAGCCAACCCCCTTGCAATCCCTCTGTATTGTACCCCTCTGTATTTTCAGGAGTCAAACTCAGGACTCTAACAGACTCCTGAGTAACTTCACGTACCTACTCCCATAGAGAAAGAGAGAGAGAGATCCTTCTGCCAGAAAAGGTAAAAAAGGAATCCTGGCTATATCTACAGGTTTAACATTTGAAGTCTTAAGAAGGTGAGGATTTCTGTCACTTTAAACTGCTACCAAGTACTCACGACTGTTTCTCCAACTAAAACAAATGCTTGTATTTAGAAGAGCTATTATGTATTTAGAAGAATCAAGGTTTGTACAAAGGGAATACGTTTGCATGTTCTCCATCTGAAGTGGTACAACTCTGACAAATGTTTACTGCTTTGGTGAAACCTCGGCCCATGATTGGAGGATAAACTGATTGAAATGGTAATATTTCAGTGTAAACAAGTGGGGTGGGCTTATTTTAATGAATGTCAACGAAACAAATAGAAAGGAGGCTTGAATCTTCTCATATCTGAAAAGAAAAAGTTTTGGTCTTCTTGTCTGGGCTTTCTATCCCCTTAATATTTGTAGGATTTCTCAAATTTTAGTAAGTCCACAGGAAGATAATTTTTTGTAGCTTGGAATATATAAGGCTGAATTATGCCCCCCACAATCGTAAAGCCCATTCTATCACCCCTAAGCTTTGCCTCCTATTATTACCTCATTCTTCTGCATGTGTGAACCAGCTTAAAATCAGAAGGCAGCGGAGTTCTGCTGTGGTAGAATGGAACATGCAATTTCAGATGTCATTTGCAGGAGCACATTTTGGAATGCTCTTATAAGAGAAGAATTCCTTGCAAGAAGCAAGTTGATTGCACAGGGAGTAGACTGAGTTTGTACCTTTTTGCCCTGAGGCACTACCTTTCTCCTTGATGGATTTTTAAAAAGAAAATTGCATGAGATATCATTATACATGTTACAATGGTTCCCCTTATAGTCAGAAATTATACTGTCCCCTCCCCATATCCCACTCAACTGGAGGCCAGACCAGGTTTTTTTTCATGGGCTAGCTTACCCCAATACTCACACAAGCAGCTGTCTTCTCCTGTGAAATGATGAGAAATTGGCCTCTACCCTCTTTCCCAGAAAATTAATATCAAAAGGTAGAATTGCCTTCTACCTTCTCTCTTCTGCACGCAGCTTTGTACATGGAATTCCCCCTAATGCCAAACTCTGTCCCATCACTCCTTCCTGAGCATAGATAGCCAGGCACATGCAAAAGCTGAGCATGAGCCTTCTGCCATGCACGGCATGGAGTAGTTCGTGCTCTCATTTTATAGATCCTAGAATACGAGTCTTATTTTGCAAGCTGATGATGAGTGCTTAGGCTAAGTCGGTGTGGTATAGTGGTTTGAGTGTCAGACTAGGATCTAGGAAATGCTGCTGCAAAGCTCCACTCTGCCATGGAAGCTTGCTGGGCGGCCTTGGGCCAGTCATGCACCTACTCACAGGGTTGTTGTGAGGATAAAATGGAGGGAGGAAGGAAGGATGATCTGCAGTGAGACACCAAGGATTTTACAATGAAAATGCAAAGCTGCTTATTTGAAGGTGATAACAGTTGTCCAGCACTGTTAAAAATGAATGCAATTTTCAGGTGGGGAGGGAACTATAGCTCAGTGGTGAAACACAGGCCTTGCACATTGAGCAGCTCAGGTTCAAGCCCCACCATTCCCCTTCCCCCAGGATCTTAAGTAGCAGAACCTGGAAGACCCCCTCTCAAGACCTGCCGCTGTGAATATGGCTCATGGGTTCAGAATAAGACAGCTTCGTTTGTCTCCAGGGGAACAGAGAACTTTCACCTCTTCTTAACGTTCAGTGTCCCTACACCTACAATGCGTCCTTCCTGTCTTTCTAGTGAGTTTGGCCTCACATAGAATTTCACATTTTTAAAAAGGAACAACTGTCAAGGACAGCAGAAACACAAAAACCAGTATCAGTCCAGCATGGCCCAAAGAAAAAAGTTATGGGAGCTTACTACGTATTACAGGGGAGAAGCCAGTCACACTAGGCCCAGGTTTAAATCCCCACCCTGCCACAGAAACTCACTGGTGACATTGCATCGTCACATTTTCTCGGCCTAGTCTACCTCACAGGGTTGTTGTGTGCATAAAAGGGGGAGGAAAGAACCATGTGGCCCACTCTGAGTTTCTTAAATAAAGGATAGAACAAAACTGCTAGGTACATAGTTATTAGGTGTCCTAATGCTTTCTTTATCATGAAAAGTAGCCAGGGGAGGAGGGGGGATTTGTAGTGGCAATTTAGCCTCGAAGGAAAAGAGGTTAACCCTTCCTTCCCTTTCCTGCCATCTTTCAGACAGAAATCACACACATACACACAGCCCAGAATTAGTATTTGGTGCAACGGGGGAAACTCAGGTATGTTACAGGTTATCCCCCCACCTCAAGGCTGACAGCAGCAGCTCCTGAGAAGACAAAAATACAAAAGCCGTAAAAAACTAACTACATAAACATATCCTAACATTTAAATAAATTCTGTACCACATTCTCAGATAATAAAAGTTTTTATGCATATTTCCAAAGTGCAAGATTATACAATTTTTGTAAAGTGCTAGAGCCTTTAAAAGTGCAAAGTCTGGCTCAAACAGCATTAACAAACTGCACTGTCGTCGCAGGCGCAAGTCACTGTATATACAGTTCTTATCCAGTTAACGATAAGCACGTCCCTTCAAATGGACTGGTGCAACCAGACTTAACATAAACAAGTATCAAGTCAAGAATGCATATTGAGCTTCCAAATGAAACATGAGCCAAAAAGCAGAGTGGCTTTGTTGTACAGAATTTTATATGGTAGGATATGTTTATGTAGTTATTCACTGCTTATGTATTTTTGTCTTAGCTTTTTTCTGTGATTCTTTTTTGTATATCTGAGAAGTGGCAACATTTGCAGGGGAGCTTAAAATCCATACCCCACCACTCCTTGTGACATCTCTTTAATGTTAATGTCCTGAAGTTGTCACATATCATTGTGTGTCATTTGACACATTTATTTTGCAACGAAAAGTTCATGATGTGATGATGAACATAGCTGGGGAGGGATATTCAAAGTTTGGGTGCCACATCAAAAAAGACCCTGTCTTTGCACTGGAATAACAATGGCCTTAAGTCCAAAGACATTTTGTCCTAACAAAACTCATGAAACAATAAAAAGTCAATTTCTTGCTTTAATTGTATAGAAATGTAAATATCACAAGGCCAATTATGATCGATACTTTGGGAGGTTTTCTCCCTCTCTAATTTCTTTGTGTTCTAGATCAAGTCTTAAGGAATTAACATGACAGATGTCGTCCTTCAATCAGTCCAAACATGTGGTAAGGCATTTTGTTAAATTCTGCTCTCATTCTTGCTCTTCCAACAGTAAATGTACAAGGTGTAACTTTACTTAAGATGGCCCTGTTTGTTAAAGTACTACATAAATAGCCTCCACCCAAAATATAACATACACCACAAATGCATGCACATGAGCTTCCCTTGTTTCCTGGGCAATGACTGACTGTTTGATAGAACTGAGACCGCAACGAGGAAAGGGCTGAAGACGCTTTGGCTGGGGAGGAGAGGAAGAAGCAAGAAATGTCTGGTCCCATAATCTGAGTTTAAGGTCTGAAATTGCATATTGATAAATAAGCAGGATGTGCTCAGCTGGGAATCCAGCACAGAAATTTAACATTTCTAAGAATAGCGAAATCACAGAAAGGAAAAAATATTCTAGATTTTTACTCTGGAGTTTGGTTAAAACATTTCCAGGGTTTGTTAAACTTACCGTGCCAGATTTTATCAAAAAGAATCCAGTAGCACCTTTAAGACTAACCAACTTTACTGTAGCATAAGCTTTCGAGAATCACAGTTCTCTTTGTCAGATGCAGATTTTGTTACATTACTTTGGCTCAGATGTCGTGTAACAAGGTTGTCTCCTACAGTTAGCAAGCAGATTATTTTTGAGACTTCGTGTATGCAGAAAAGCAGTTGCTAGACTATTTTTTTAAAAAAGTTTGGGGGATACCATTCAATACTATTTAGATCCTCAAAGTACGATGCCATGATGACCCCTTGGTCTTAAGCTCTATCTGCTACAGGACAAAAATTCTTTACCCTCCAGGCCTTACGCTTTTAGTTCGCTCTGATCCTGCGTCTTCAACAGTAGCCCATCATACATAAAATACTAGTGACTGACATTTTTTGTTGCATGTAGATAAATAATTAGGAGGTGCTTCATTTGTACGTGGGAGGCTACTTCTAAGGGGATAGGATATGGGCCAGCTTTAAAAAAAGTTAGCAATGTTATTTTGCGGAGCAAGGGCCATAAAGAGTTCACCTTCTTCTTGGGCTGCCTGATAGCACATGCTGTTTCCAACAGCCAGATGCCACCGTGATCATGGTACGTAGGTAACAAATTTCCCAAGTTCTTTGTTCCCAGCAGGTAGAATTCAGAGGTATACTGCCTCTGTAGATGAAGGTTCCATTACTGTATCACAGGTTATAATGATAATGCCCTGCCTTCCCCGCCACCCTTGAACTCTTGTTCTTTCTCGTAACCACTGAGTCAACAGAGCTGTCATGCATATATTTTGTAGGGAGTGGCTCTCAGATGCTTCACTGATGAGTTAAAGACCACAGACTTCACCACTATGTTGCCTTACATACTATCTGTCTTAAATTTGCACTCCTATAAGCTACCTGTGCTTCATGTGGTCTAATGTCAGCCCTAGAATTGCTTATGTTCTGTTTCAGCATTTCTTCAACTCTGTATTGGATTCTTACTAATGCTATGTCTTTGTAAACTTGTGTTTATTTACCCTATGGCACTGTTTATGGACATATCCTTGAAACTGTACTGGTCTCACACTTTGTAATCCGCCTCGAGTCTCAGTGAGAAAGGCGGACTATAAATGACATAAATAAAATAATAAATACATCTGTAACCATTGACTGGTTTCCAGATAGGCTCAGCCATTCCTTTTAGAAGCTAATTATTTCCCTCCCTCTTACCATTAAAGCAACAGGGCTACCAACCATTGGACCCAGTCAACACTACTGGCTTGCTGACAGAATTTGTCCTCTTGGGCTTCCCGTCCCTCACACCCCTCTTCCGCCTGCTCCTGGGCTCTCTGCTGTCCATTTGCTACACCTTCACCCTAGTGGGAAACCTTTGCATTGTGTGGGCCGTTCTCCGGGACTCTCGCCTCAGCCACCTGCCCGTGTACATCCTCCTGGGGAATTTCTCCGGGCTGGAGATGTGCTATGTAACAACCACAGCACCACGGATGCTATCAGACTTGACGTCCCCACCACCAGCCACCATCTCTTTCCACAGCTGCTTCCTCCAGTTCTACTTTTTCTTTTCTATGGGAACCACCGAGAGCTTCTTCTTGGCTGCCATGGCCTTGGATCGGTACTTGGCTATCTGCCACCCACTCCGTTACCCGATGCTCATGTCCCAGAGGTTTTGTGGCCAGCTCGCTGCTTCCTGCTGGCTCTGTGGCTTCTTGTGGTTCTTGGCACCCATCGCACTGATTTCCCAGCTCCGTTTCTGTGGCCCCAATGTTCTCGATCATTTCCTCTGCGACCCAGGCCCTCTGCTGGCCTCTTCCTGCGCGCCAGCCCCTGGCACCGAGATGGCCTTCTACAGCCTCAGCTCAACTGCCATTTTCGGACCGTTCGTCTTCATCGTGTGCTCCTACGTGGCAGTCCTGCGAGCAGTGACCAAGCTGCCTTCGGCTGCGGGAAGGCAAAAGGCCTTTTCCACATGCACATCACATATGGCTGTGGTGGGCCTTTTTTACGGCTCCATCATGGTCACTTACGTTGTCCCTGAAGCTTCGGGGGGTGGCAACAAGGTGGTGACCCTCTTCTATGCAGTGGTGACTCCCTTGCTCAACCCACTTATCTACAGCCTGAGGAACAAGGAGATGAAAGATGCCTTGAAAAGGACACTGTGGGGAAAATAGGGACTCTCATCCGGGGATGGTTTGGACCTTGGCCAAGAGTTCAGGGCCATTCCCCCTATAGAGCCGGCCTTGCTGACAGCAATATTAGAACAAGCGAGCTGCTACTAACTATACCCTAGTGGTTTCTTGTCTGGCTTCCCAGAATGTGACGATGCCATTTAATATTGTATAATTTTAATAATGATATCCTGGCCTTTTGTGGTACCTCCTGACTGCTTTATCTTATCTTTTCTACTTCATCTATACCTCGCCTTTCTCCCTGCAAGGGACCTGGTGGCTCATGTTGTTCTCCTTTCCTCCATTTTAGACCAGTTTTTAATCAAGCTTTCTACCTTCAGAGAATCCTTATCTCCTGAGGAAGCCCAGCGAATCTGACCTGGCGCTATGGTTTGGGAAGAGGCCGTGGATCAGTGATAGGATACAAAAGATACCATGCTGGGGTCCATAAATGGTGGCTTGGCTTAGTAGCCACCCATTATCCTCTACTCACTAGCCAGGGCTTTTCTTCTGGGAAAAGAGGTGGTGGAACTCAGTGGGTTGCCCTTGGAGAAAATGGTCACATGGCTTGTGGCCCCGCCCCCTGATCTCCAGACAGAAGGGAGTTTAGATTGCCCTCCGTGCCGAGCAGCACGGAGGGCAATCTAAACTCCCTTCTGTCTGGAGATCAGGGGGCGGGGCCACAAGCCATGTGACCATTTTCAAGAGGTTCTGGAACTCCGTTCCCCTGCATTCCTGCTGAAAAAAAGCCCTGTCGCTAGCTATGATGTCTACTCCAACCGCATATCTGGAACAATACTTCCTACGTTGACTGGACCTCATTCTGTGCCAATAAAAGGGAAGGGTTTGTTTCAGCTTAGGTTTTGTTTCGTAAATAGCAGCAGTTTGGACTCATTATTCTATAAATGCTGTCGGTTTACTAACCAAGATGAAAATCATTCTTTCCATTTGCATACAGGCACATGTTTTTTCTGGCAGATTAGTACCACTTTCAGTTCCATAGCATGGCCTGTTAAAAAGATCACAAACAGGTTTCAGGGAAAGTCTTCTCTCTGCCTAAAGACCTGTGAAAGCTTTGCCAACCAGAGCAGGCAAGACTGGAGTCACAACAGGCACATTTGGTATACGGTTCCATGGTAGGTTGAGATGAATTACATCACCATGTGAAATTCTGACTATTATCACAGTGAAACTTAACCACAATGGGTTGGAACTACTGTCTTAAGAACAATTAAGCGACTGCTTCTGTGCTATGAGAAACACATAAATTAAACAAAGGTTCCTGTAATCAGTGTAAGTCCATTAAAGCCCATGGGCTTAGGCAGATATAATGGGATTGCATTGCTCTGGATTGCATTGTTAGCCAAGTTTCTGTCTCTTGGCCTAGCTTGTACATTGTGAGGAGTTTCCAATACATTTGGAAAAACAGTGAAGGAGGGGGGGCTGCACCAAGGCAAAATGATGAAGAAGAGGCAAGTAGTGAAAAGGGAAGAATTTTTAATAACTGTACAACCCCTACACATTTCACATTCACATTTAATAGCTGTACAACCCCTATGCGTTTTAATTCACTTCCTGTATATACACTTTAGCAGAGAGAGTAAGCGTATATACGGAAAGTGAACTAAAAAGAATTTAGAAGATTCCCCAGACGAAGCTACATACGAAATGCATAGGGGTTGTACAATTATTAACGATTCTTCCCTTTGCACCATTTACCTCTTCTTCATTTGGAAAAACAACCATGAAATGATTTACATTCACGCTTCATCAGCCACGGATACTGGCACTAACCCAAGACCTTGTTCAGAATTGCTGAAAGATGGGGAAATGACCCAGCTCTCGTTCCCATGTTCATGCCATTAGTATTTTTAACTATCTTGACGGCCAGCCCTTCTTCCATCATGAAACTCAAGGCAGCATACAAAGTGGTCTTCTGTCCAGACACTGACCAGATGCAGGCCTGCTTAGCTTCTATTAACTAGTTGTTGTTACTTCCTGTCCCCTTGCCACAAGTAGAGATAGTAATAGAGGATCCCCCCTCTCTTAAATCGCTCCGTTTCCTGTCATATTGTCATAAGCAGCTACACTTTATGTTGCTTCACACCCCAGATTTAGGGGAGCCTGCCACCTCAGGACGAGTGTTCCAGAAGCTCCCACCAGACCAAAACTACAGGAAGAAAAGAAAGCCACCTGGGCATCATTAGCCATTGTTTGTTTTTGAACTTTCCTGGCTCGCTTTCTTAGGCTCCCCCGAAGGAGCCAATTAAGAAGACGCGTTGGCTTGCTGCAGCATTTTCTGAAGTTCGGCAATTATGCAGCAGGCAGCACTTCCTTGCCATTGTAGGTCAAGAGAGATCACAGGAAGGCGAATCTGGTTGATCCTTAGGGGAGGAGAATGAATATCCTTTCAGTCGTGTGCTAGTGGGGCGACAGCGGGCCGATTCTCGGCTTGAATTTAACAAAGGGGCTCCTTAAACCCTTGCGGGGAAGCTTGAAGCTGCACAAAAGGGGAAAACTTCAGCTGAAGGAGTTTCCCCCAGCACAGAGGAGCGGTGGTAGAAGAAGTTAACCCTGCTGGAATTTTCTTCTGTAAAACAGCTAATAAAGAGAATTTTGTTTTGTGCAGAAATTGGCGAACCTAGCCACTAGCAAAATATGGAGGAGATGCTAGCTGGTACAGTGTGTGTGTGTGGGGGGGGGGGACAAATTATCAGTGGGAATGAGAAGGGGGGGCAGGTCTTGCAAGGGGGAGCCCCTGTATACTTCGGGAATCTTGGGACTGCTTGGCCATCCGGCGACGGCACTTCCACTCATAACAGCAATACCACTTTCTTTCATTCCCACGTCTGCAACACAAATGCAAAGTGGGTGGAGCCAGCCAGAGTTAAGGACTAAGCTACTTAGTGTGGGCCACAGCCATAGGTATTTTAAGGCAGTGCATAAATTCTTTTTTATAAATATAAGCAGAACGTACCCTGGATGTTAAAATGTGTCGAATGCTTTCTACCCCCTCACCAGAACTCACATAACAGCATGAGAGAGGATTTGGGGCCAAGCTACACCTTACAGGCATTTGGTTTAACTACATCCCAACATTTTAAAATCAAAATGCAAACTGAAAGAGGCTTGGAGGAGAAGATTGGCTGGCATTATGGGAAGGGATACTTAACCTTGTTCCAGCTGCCTATTTTTCCAGCTCAAAGTTGCAGGCAATCATCCACTTTTTCCACTTGCAAGGGAAAAGTTACAGTCCTTGTTTTTTTTTCCCATATGGCAAAAGAAAAGTAGCGGGGGGGGGGCGGTGTGCACTAAAGGTTTAAGTAACCCCTCTCTCTTTTCTTCCTCTCAAGACTGCAGCTTCTCAGTGATGTTCATCATTAAACAAAAACAGTCAGAGAAAAATTACACACAACCTCATGCCCCATATTGTTTGGCCCTTAAGTTTGTCACACACCACATTAAAAAATTCCCTTTAGGAATCTATGAAATTGTGGCCCATTTGAACAGAGAAATTAAAAAAGGACGCCAGGGGGCAGCAGTACGTAAAGGATGGGAAAGCAAAAGGAAAGCCAGCATTGGGAACAATCAAGATGTGTGTGCCTTGATTCATGGAGCACTCATTCCTGGAAGCCACACACCAACAACAGGTCGCACAGTAGACTCTGAAATTTATAGGATCTGTGCAAGCTGCTGGTGCAGTGCGGACCATGGGAAGCAGAAGTCTTCCCAGCAAAGCCCTCTATCCTGGCAGGACAACATCTGAGATCTATACAAGGGCTGGCCAGCTTCTATATCCTTAGGGGGCCACTCCATCCTCCAATGCCAAAACAGAGTTTGTCTCTCACACTGAGCCCCCTACAAATGGCCAGCCTCCACGATAAAACCAGAGCCATCCAGAAGGGTTTTCCAATTAAGGAGCACGTCCCCTCAGACAGCTTTATAAATGAGGTCACTTGCACACTCTTACATAGTCAAAGAGAGACTTGTTCACATTCAACAACTTCCCGACATTTTCCCTCTCCCTTTTTCTTATCAGTGAAACTATGGGCAATTTTTTTTAACCCTTAAAATTTGGTAGGGCCACCAGAGGCCAAATAAAATAGCCAAGGAAAGGGAGGGGGGAGAGAGATCACATACACAGGCCATTAATTGCTCATCCCCATTCTATGACAATAAACGGGGAAGTCTCCCAAAATACCAAGAGGCAGGCCAGCCCTGCTCAACCTTGATCTCTGGTCTCAAAGCAAGTATCTCTCTTGCACTCTACCCAAACACTCATTCTTAACAGGAGCTGTACAGGCTCCTGGGGAAGGAGGCATTCAGAACTTTAAAGAGCAAACAGGGGATATTCAGGGTTCTAGGCAGCTCTTTTCCCCTGCTTCTGACAGCCAGGAGAACTGTTTTATACTGCTCAGCCCACTTTGAAGATTTCTCACCCAGTCCTTTCCAAAAGCAGTCCACAGAAAATAAGAACCAAAAGAAACATTAAGAAGTGGGCTATCAGCCATCAGGCAAAGGGGTCTTATGAAGTGTATGTCTAATATCTGTGTAGCTCTTACAGAGGAATATTTATGATACATACATATAGATCTGTGTAGCATATGTCATAAATATTCCTCTATAAATAAAGTTGCCTTCTCTATAGTATTGTTTGTATGTCCTAAGTTTTTACTTGTAGCTTGAGGGGAATTCAATGATAATGTTGCGTGTTGGGTGGGTAGTGCAGGATTAAAAGTTAAGAACCACTGTCCTAGTCTCTCTCACAGGGCTGTTACAGAGATGAAATTCAACGGTGCATCTTAAACCTACCCTTGACCTACTTGTAAACGCAATATTGTGTCCTTCTTTGTTTCTGGAATCCAGACAGAAGACTCTATGTGAAGGGCAAAGAACAAATGTTTATTGCCTAGCGGGAAAAGTCTGGAAAATGTATATTTTAAAAAAATCTTACAAAAGCAAACTCAAACTTTGCCAAATAAATACAGGTTATCTCCTATATATATATATATATACACACATACATACACACACACACAGAGACACACACACAGACACAACAGACCTTGAGCAAATAGGATTTACAAGACTTCGATCCCAAGGAACTTGAGAGCCCAAACCCAACTGAAACTGGAGTGAGCAACTGGCCTCTGATAGAATAAAGACAAAAATGGTGTCAGGAAAAGTGGGAGAAGTCTGAGGGCCAACGTGGCTTCAGGGAAACAGACATTGGATCTCCAATGTGTGGTCTACCCTTTAAAAATTGCTGCCATTTTCCCCAATCAAAACCATCATGACTCTCCTTCCCCCAAGTAGGGATAAAAGAGAGGCCAGTTGTTTTCCCTTCTAGGAAGTTTGATAAGAGAAATCGTACAGGAGGGGAAATAGGGGTTTCTTTTTTAAGGACTACATCAAAGTCAGCCCTGGCTTTTAAGGCTCAACTAAAACAATTGGGGATCTGATGGTAGATCTTCAACATCACACGTAGGATGACTCCAACAGGAGAACAGATGTGGAGGGAAATTAAAAGTCCCCTCTTCCTTTTTGCCCTCTCACTGATTGAGCTCAGTTTTGTTAAAACAGTGCAATAAAGCACATTCGGGTGTCTGCAGAAATGGAATTGTTTAGAAGAGCCAAACAAAGCTAACTCCCAGTTTGAGCGCATGCACAGGCCATATTTCCCTTATTCCCACCTCTTCCATTCAGCTTCCATGCCCAAGCAAAAGATAAAACCAGCCCAACCTTCCTAGGTCACAGTTCTTCTAGATCTGATGAGAACCGCCCAATAAAGGCCAGAGGCCAAGCTTTGCTGGATGGGGGATGCGCTCCCTTGCCTCCCACCTCTCGTCATTCACTCTGGGCCTGGTAAGCCACAGTCGCAGCAGCTTGGCTCTGGGATCCCTGCATCTTGCCATTCACCACCAACAACAGAGGGGTCTCCACGCGGATGCTCGAGAAAGTGAAACTCTGGAAAGGAGAAAGAAAAAGGGGGAAAGACTGGGTAGGGAATTCAGTCAAATTATGGCCTGCTCCCTCTGAGCCCTAACAGTCACTGCACTGTGAAACAGGAATGGGACTTCTACATTTTTTCACCACTGAAACAGAGTTGTAAAATCATCCACTAAAAGCAAGACTAGAAGCATGCAGGCTATTTCTAGTTTGCAAAAGCTCTTTCCAGGGAACAGTCTTCCCCAGCAATAATTGACCTGTAGGTGTCACAGCACATATAGGGAGTAAATGGCAAACTCTGCATTGTTCCCTCTTGCTTTAACAGCCTCTTGTTGCCAATACTTTTACATTCAAGGAATTCCATTCAGCCTGCCACAACGTTGAGATGCGATTCATGGTACATAGTGGAGCGTGGAAAGGAAGGATGTGGAAGGAGAGGGTGACCTCCGCTCACCTTGCCTTGGTGCTGGATGTGATGGTGCCGAAGATAAGGCTCAGGAATAGCCACCGAGTCCCCAATGAGGACCCCCCAGCTTTGTGCCATGTTGTAAATGGTAACAGCAAAACAGGACCCCTCAGAAGAGTCCATCAAGCCAAAAGTGCTGCCCAAAAACAGGAAGGACAAGAAGCATCAAGATACATCAGTGAGAGTTAGTGGCTAGACAGGCCAGCAGAAAGAACAGGCACTTGCACAACCAAATACAACAATTAATCGATGACACTGGGTGAGGGTTTTGTTGTTGTTTAACTAAATGGATTCCTAAAAAATGGTTTTTCCTTTTAACTGGATCATTTGTTGAGCCCTTATTTGAGTAAAGGCTGAATACAAATATTTTAAACAAGGAATGAATAAAAATGCAAGTGGCTGGTTGCAACTTATCAATCTCTAAGACTGGACATTGTACTTCTTTACAGGCACTGTGACCCCCAAAACTCAGGCAAAAATGTCCTGTTATAAAATCCATCCATCTACCCAAGTCAAACATCAAGGATAGCAAGGATTCTAGGTAGATTGTCCCTGTTGGAACTGCCTTTCCTGGAGCTTCGCCAAAACCCTAGCATATTTCAGAATCAACATTAGCATTGGTATTGTAACTCACTCTACGTTGGGCCGCCATTGAGATTGACCCAGAAACTGCAACTGGTTCAGAATGCAGCGTCCTTACGGGGACTCCAGTCAGGGCACATGTATAACCTGGGCTGCGCCAGCTGCATTGACTCCCGGTTGAATTCCGGATCACGTTCAAGGTTTTGGATCTAATATTTAAAGCCCTTAGTGGACTGGGACCAACATATCTGCGGGACCGTCTCTCACCATATGTCCCCCAGAAGGCATTTTGTTCAGCTGATCAACATCTGCTGGTGATTCCTGGCCCTAAGGATGGTCACCTGGCCTCAACCGGGGCCACAGCCTTTTTGGCTCTGGCACTGGCCTTGGGGATTGCACTCTCTCCAGAGACCCGGCAGGCCTCTAAAACGGAGATGTTCTGCCCGGCATATGGTGATGGTGGAGGTGTGGGCAGGCTTTCCTGCTGGCCTTCTTGCTGTGCTTTTGCACGACCCCTCTGCCCCTGCTGGTTAGATCTCGGCAGATCTCCCTGCATCTAACCCCACAGCGACTGAGAGGTAATTGGTGAATTTGTATGTTGAATGTTATTATCTTGGAGTAATTTTTGAATTTGTAATTTCTTGTTCTCATAGTGGATTTTATGACGTATTTATTGTGCTTATATATTTTATTCCTGTATTTTATGTGATTACGGTTGTTGTGACCTGCCCTAAGCCTGCTTGTGGGGATGGCAGGCTAGAAGACTAATAAATCAAATCAAATCTTCCTTTTTTTTAAGTAAAGATTCAAGGAGTGAGGAAGGGAACTATCGGTGGAGCCTCTTGACAGCCGCACAGCATCTCTGCTGTGTTTCCATCTCCTCCTGGCCTGCAGACATAAAGGCTGGCGAAGGCCAGAGACGTGAGCTCTTGGAGGACAGACAAAGGGCTGCTGGCCGTTCATCTGTGGTTTGCTACCTGGTGGCCCACAACAACCAGCTGCGTGAGGAAAGACCTGCCCAGCATAGAACTCTTTTTGTCTGTGTCAGTGCTAATCTTATTTAAGTTGAGCAATTTAGTGTGGAAATTTCTGTAAACCAGTTTGGGTCCCTTGGGAGAAAAGTAAGATTTGAGCCCAGCAGCACCTTAAAGATGAACAAAATTTATGGAATATAAACTTTTGAGAGCCGGGAGACGAGTTGCACAGAAATGTTTAAATAATAATAATTCATGGCTGCTTAGAATTAAGCATAGATATGTAGCGGGGTGGTTGTGTAAAGTTAGAACTTTATACTATTTTAAAAAAATATTACTACATGCCCTAGGCCTTCATGTTACGGCAGGAAATAAGCCCTAAAAAGGAGGCCAAAATAAAGCTAAGCATACAGGGAAAGATGGGGGAATTGATGGACACTCACAAAGGCACCTTCTCCTCTGTAGTCAAGCTGAACAGAACTTTTCCCAGCACCACAGAGCCTGTGTTAACCCCAACCCTCAGGGTACTGAGGGGCCGGTGCTCCAGTTCCACCTTCTGACCCGAGGGGCCCTGGTAACGGCCATCCCCACAGGGGCCCAACTGAGAAGGGCGCAGGCTTCCCAGCATGCTTTGCAGCTTCTTCCCTTTCACCTTTCCCTACAGGGAAAGAGCAGCAGGGTTAGTCAGTGTGGCTGAGGGGACACATGCAAGGCTGAGGAAGGGGGCAAGGGAGTCAAGTCTTGTGGCCGCAATACTTTATTTTCAAGGAGACCGGTGAGCCGCTCCAGGAAATCAACCAGCTGCTGCTCCCGCTGACGTGGTTCTGACCAAGCTGGGTCGAGGGCCGCAGCCCGTGCAAAACCCTCCAGAGCTGTTGTGTAGTTTTCTTCATACTTATAGAGCTGCCCGGAAACAACAAAGCACAGGGGGGACAGGTTAGAGGAGAGGAGAAAGTCCCAAAGGAATCAGAATGAGCAGCTCTGTAAACAAGCCGAGGGGGGGGGGGACAATTGCTCAAGGGATCAGAACGCATGGCTCCCATTTCTCATTCAGGGATGGACACATTAGCGTTCTGAAGGGAAGAAGTCCAGCCTGCATATATGTGCCCCCTGTATTCACATCATGTCACCTTGCTTGACCTATGTTTGACATGCCTCCTTACCCATGTCAGAAACCATGCAGCAATTGCAGCGGGTTCTCCCAATCCCCCCCTCTCTCCCGGAGCAGGACTTCTGTTATTATAGGGAAGGCAGAATATAGCAACAGCCAGACTCTCAGCAATCTGACCAGAGGGCAAAAAGGATTAGGAGGGTGGGAACTGCCTATTTGGAGGCCATAGCCATATTTCACTTGAGGCTCACCAACTGCCTTCTTGTCCAACAGCTCATTAGAAAGGCTACCATAGACTTTTCAGAGCCCTTCCGGACAGATTAAAACCCCAATCGGCCACACCCCCTCTCTTCCCATCCTGCTGGCTCACCGTGGCTCGATTAAGATGCAGATCAGGATTACACGATGCAGTGGGGTCCACCTTCTCCTATGGAAAGAGAGCCGAGGGAAAGGCGTGAACACTGATTCCTCTGGGCATGGCAGTTGCAAGCACTTCCTCCAGGGCACAAAAATTAATGTCTGTTATTCTCTCCTATCACAGGGCTTTGGGCAGGTCAATAACAATTTTATGTAGAAAACAGCCCTCTCCACGATCAAACTGAAAACTTTTCTCTACCCTGCAAGAGCAACTCTTTTCA
This sequence comes from Eublepharis macularius, assembly GCF_028583425.1. NCBI lineage: Eukaryota > Metazoa > Chordata > Lepidosauria > Squamata > Eublepharidae > Eublepharis > Eublepharis macularius. Next base: position 67,186,163 of record NC_072801.1, on the reverse strand, counting down.
TCTCAGCTTTTGGCACCACAGATTCTTCTACAGAGGCCCAACAAGGCCCACCACCCCCTCCTCCCTGGACCACAGCTTCTTCTAAAGCCCGTTCCAGCACCTACTGCTTGTGCATAGGCACTCAGCGCCTGCTGGGAGATCTTGGGATTCTGTCCTGAATTGAAGAACAAGGAGAGGTAGGCATTGCCCAGGACATCTGTGGAAATACAGAGAAAAGGATTACTGTGAAGGCCACCATTCCCTTCTCTTCTCAGAGACTCTCCGGACTGGCTAAAAGGAGCACACGGCAGACTCACACCAGGAGCGGCCGTCACGTACGTCCATCTGCACAGCCAGTTTGGCCTGCCGCACGCTGTTCATGACATTCTGCACATGCTCATCAGCGGAGCTTGTGCGCAGCTGTCGTAGCACCATAGAGAGATTCTGAAGGGAGACCTTGTTTTTGCGCTGCAGAAAAGGTGGGGAGGGGGAAGCAGAATCAGGTTTGGCTAACATTAGGACCCTGCAAAATCTCAGCAAGACCACGAGTCTACTAATTTCTCAAAAGTACTTTTGGGGGGGGGGGATCCCCTGCCACTCAAGAGCAGGGGCACCTCTTTGATCTCCTATAGACTGAAATTTCCTTCAGAAAAACTCAGAAGTAACTCCAGGCAATCAACTCAAACCAAAACCCCACCACCCTTCTTCCCAGAGGGAGGAGCTGTGGGAGACTTACATGGCTCAGGGCTCCAGAGAAGCAGGTATGGGCAGCAGAAATATCACCCTTTTTCCAGTAAACTTCCCCTAACTGATTCCAAGCCTCGACCAGTTCTGGGTCCAACTTGACAGCTTTGGAGAGCAGCTCTTCAGCTTGGGCACTATAATCCGGAGACACATTCAGAGCTTTCCCCCTCAGCATCAGTGTGTGGGCTCGTCCCTGGGGCAGACCTGGCAGAGTGAGGGAGGAAGAGAAGCTCTCTCTGCACTAGCGTTGGATGAAATCCACCCACCGGAGGACAGCAAGGCTTTCTTTAAAGGGAAATTTGGATCTCCGAAGTGGTATGCAATCGTAATTCATGCACACAGCGCATGCCACTACAACACATTCAGACATTTTCCTATGCTTAGACTCACATCCCATGGTATTTAGAAGCCTTCACTAAGTGGCAGAAAATCCTCAGAACTGGGAATTCAAAAACAGTAACGTAGAAGAGTCACACAAGAGTCAACAGGCCTTTAAACTGAGGTGGAGGATGGATAAATATGCTATATACTGAAAAGATATATATAGTATAAATATAGACGTCTTTCAATTTGATTTATTTAATATAATTAGTTGAATTAAGATAATTGGTAGAATACAAAGTATGCTAGATAGTACTGATATTGTTGAGAAGTCAGCACTGAAATACTGCAAAGAAATATATAAGGCAATGATAAGGGTAATAATGATTTTTTTTCTATTTTCCTAAGATGTGGAGTAGAAGTAGATTTGAATTCTGTACATGTTGTTTATTTGAAAATATATCTCAAATATTCTCAAATATTATTCTAACATTTTCAAACATTGCAAGATTTTTGTACTCTGTACTTTGATAACCCTTGTAACACACAGCTCTGCCCCCCCCTTCCTTTTTCTTTTCTGTATGTACCTCCTTTTCTATTTTAAAATAAAAAATAAATTAAAAAAAAGAGTTATCAGGAACTCCAAAACTGTATTTGGGGTAAGGGATATTTGAAAATTAAGAACAAAAGATATGGTAAAGTAGGTCTCAGCTCACACACTTCCTAGTACACAGACGACATCAAATCCTGTTGAAACCAGAAGGAAGCCAACTCTTAAGCATTTTGAGCATGTGGAATGGGTTTGCTTGGTCAAGGCCTGGACTATCTAGGTTCACTCTGTTATCGGCCAGTTTGTGTATCAGCCAATGTAATACAACTTTTGCATGACTTGAATTTTTGAACTACAAACTACAAACAGCATGTTTTGTGTCTCCTATCACCGGGGTTTGTTTTAGCTGACAGTGAAGACTGACCCATGGGACAAATTTAAACAAAGAGAACGAGGAAGAGGTTCGACAGCACATAGGAGGGGGGTAAAGCTTCCATGGGAATTACCTTCTATCGCTTCCATCGCCTGCAGAGTCCTTTCCATCTCTTCCCGTACATCCTGCTGCTTTTTCCCAGCATCCTCAACACTGTGGCTCTCAAAATAATGGTCACGAAAATAGTACAACTGATCAACCAGCTCCTATCAGAAATGCACCAAACAAGGCACATTACCATTAGACAATTGCAGATGCTAACATCTTGCCTATCCTACCCTTTAAAGATGTTGCTGACTTCAGGTATACCTATGTAACTTCTGATTGTACCTGTTTGTTGCACTGGGTTTTATAGTGCCCCACTCAGAGTAGTAAACAAAGTCAGTGTTATTATCCCCATAATACAGCTGTACAGCTGGAACGGAGAGCAGTGGCTTACCCAAGGCTACCTACTGAGCACATGGCAGTGGTGGGATTAGAACCAGCAGAGTGCTGATCCACATCCCAACCAGTTGGGAGTGTCTCACATTCACTCTGCACAAACTGATTACTCTTTACACTGCATCTTGCTTTGAACCATCTCTCTCTTTGTAACGCCTCCCACCACCACCTTTCTGTCGAGTACACAAAGAAGCCTGATGAATATATACCTTATGTATCTGATGAAGTGAGCTCTAACTCACAAGAGCTTACGCCAAAATAAATTTTATTAGTCTTTAAAATGTCTCCAGACTCCTGTTTTATTTACAAGGTAATGTCAGACGCATCTTGCCAACACACAGTCTACTAGCATGGAAAGTGAACATGCTCCATTCTTTTAGAAGGAGCGTAGTAACCAGGAGCATAAACTCTAAGGTCAGATCACTGGCTTATCAGCATGGTGACTCTCAGTGATGGTTCATATAAGTCAGATTAAGAAAAAGAAAAAAAAAATGAGCTAAGAAGGGACATGATAAAGAGCAAATGAAACTATGCACAGTGCACTGAAAGTAGATGTCGGTATCTTTTCCATCTCACTTAAATGCTATAACTTGGGGTCACCCACTGAAATTGATCAAAGGATAACTGAGAAAGTTCGTATCACTGCCTCTCCAGTCTTTTCATTATTCATCACCACTGCCAGAAAGAGCTCAGACACTCCAGCTGCCTAAATAAAGAAAATCCTCACCCTCTAGGACAAAAACCATCAGGCGCAATATGGCTCTGGCTGCTAGTTACCTATCCACCAGTTTTTTTTATTCTTCCATGGAGGTGAAGACAGAATACATGCCTCCCCACAACCACGTTTATCCCTCACAACTACCCTAAGAGGTAGGCTGACTGACCCATGGTCACCCCAAGAATTTTCTAAGTATCTGAATTCCAGGTTCCCTGGAGGTAGCCCAACACTCTTAGCACCACAACACATCAGCTTTTGAGCCAACACACTGCTGGTGAGAAATTCTCTCTCTTTCTCTCTCTCCCCACTACTTTGGTGCCCCCATCATTTACTATGGCTTTTGTTTTCAAAATAATACTTTTTTTCTTAAAGACTACCCAACTTTATTGTAGCATAAGCTTTCGAGAATCACAGTTCTCTTCATCAGATGCACTTTACTATTCGTCAGATGAACTCTTTGTCAGATGGACTCTTTACTATTTTGCTACTACAGACTAACACAGCTAACGCCTCTGGATCTATTTTTTTTCTTGGTTTTCTCTTACTGTGGACTGTCTTGGAAGCCTGTTACTAGGTGGAAAGGTGTCATATAAATACTTTAAATAAACAGGTTTATGGGTGGCAGAGTCATGACAAGCCTATTCTTTACACAGTATATAATTTATGGACTTCACTGTCGCAAGACAGCCAGCATCATCAATGGCTTCAAAGCCAAGCTAGACAAATTCACGGAGGAAAGGACTATCAATGCCTATTGGTCACAATAGCTAAATGGAACCTCTGAATTCAGAGACAACAATAACTAGCTGCCAAGGGAAAACAGCAGGGAAGGCTATGTTGCCTCTGCTTGGGCTTCCTGAAAACATTTGGCTGGTCACAGAATGAAACAGGATGCAGGACGAGATTTATTTACTTCGTTGATACCCCACTTTTCTCCCCAATGGAGACCAAAGCAACTTGCATCTTCACAACAAGCCTGTAAGGTAGGTTAGGTTCAGCATAGATGAGCTGGCTCAAGGTCACTCATGGACCATTCATTTGATCCAACAGGGCCCTTCCTATGTTCTTAATGAGGTATTCGGTTGGAATCATCATCTTACGGCAGGCTAGCAGGACCCAGTTATAGGGAGGAACAGGGATAAGGTAAGTTCTGCAATGTGCTAAGTAAGAAGGGAACAGGGGCACCTGTGCACGTGTCAGGTGCCATTCTGTCACTACCCAACAGCCTCAGTTTAACTAATCCACCTGGAATCAGCAGCTGTTCAGAGGGCTGGCCCTATTAGTTGTCTTGAAACCCAGTTTGACTCCTCATTCTCGATGAATTGGGAAACAAGGGGCTGCGTTTCCAGTACTCAGGAGCAGAGATATTTTTGCCCCATACACGTCCCAGCCTGTCCACCCTGTGGTTCCCAAGCCATAGTTCCTTCACACTCTTTCGCCACACCCTTCCACCGTCTGAGGACTTATGGTTGCCAACCTCCAGGTGTAGCCTGAAGATCTCCAGACCGGAGAAAACAGTTCCCCTGCAGAAAACTGCTCTTTTGAAGGATGGACTCTATGGAATCACAACTCCCTCCCCTGCCCAAACTCTGGCCCCAAAGCTCCAGGAATTTCCCTACCCAGAGTTGGTAACCCTACTTATTGAGATCCAATACAGTGATAAACACCGGGTAAAGCCGAAAGAGAGCTGAGGGAACGGGCTGCATCCTGCACCCACTCTTCTCCTATGTCTCAACGTTCCTGTGTTGGTACGTGTGGATCCTAGAACAGCCAGCACAAAGGAAACGAGCCTCTCTGCTTCGCTGCAAAACCAGCTTGCAGAAATTTGTTGCGGTTAATTTTGATGTCCAGAAATGCACGTTCGCACCACGGAGAGCTCTTTCGCTCACCCCACCTGTACGCTTTGCCGAGCTTGCGAGTTATCTTCTTCTTCCTCAGCCATGATTCTTTCCGACCCTCCTCCTCTTCCTGCAATGCCCTGGCTTGCAACCGCAGGAACCCACAGCACCTGCGAGGACATCTAAAGGTCTGGAGGACACACTACACTCCTGTTGCAAGGGGGAGAATTAATTACAACGGCGGGGGAGAAGTGCGTCGAGCTTTGGAATGATATAATTCCCATCTCCCCCCCCCCCCCCGCTTTCCTTTTTAATAAGTTGTTTTCTGACACAGTTACTTACGTTTGTGAAAAACAAGCACAAACAAGTTGGTTGCCTCGTAAAGGAAAAACGTGTTGTACATGCCCGGAGGCTCTGCTTTCTGAAGTCTCTTTTTGACAGCAAGAGCCAGTTCCTTTCACCAGGCAAAGATCTACTGCTTATGTTCAAAGATGCTTTGTTTGCCCAGGGTAGCTTAATTTTTTCAATCAACTGCTGGTAATCCTAAATCTATTCCCAACATAACCAAACATGGGTATTTAAAGTCAGAGATTGGATAGCCATGAACTGACAAGACAGATCTTTCTACAAATCTGAATCTGAAAACAATAATACATTGTGGGGGCGGGGGGGGGGGCGTTAAAAAAACTCCAGAATGATAGCAGCAGTGCATGTAGCTTTAACAAAAAAAATGCCTTCTCAGTGGCCTTTCCAGAGATTGCTAGGCAACCACGACAGTATCCTCAGCCTTCAAGTCTTGGTTTCTGACAGTAAACAGCAGATCAGGTCAGGGCCAGGCTCTTTCCTGTGGTGTTTGGCTTTTGAGGAAGGATTCATTGGGCTCAGGCCTAGCAGCACACACTGGATGACCTGATAGCACTCTACTTTCCTGACTCACCCAGGATTAGCTGCTTGCTACTGTTCAACAAAAGCGAACCCACAAAATCCAGTGTGGGGTAGTGGTTATAGTTCCAGACAAAGATTTGTGAGACCCAGATTCAAATTACCATTCTGTCATGGAAGCTCACTGGATGACCTTGGGCTAGTCACTTATTTACAAACTAATCTACCTCATAGGGTGGCTGTGAGGATAAAATGGAGAGGAGACTTATGTAAGCAACCCCATATTCTCCACTTTCCCTTCTTCCTTCTTCCTGCCCACTAACCAACTTATCTTTTATCTGCCCCCCATCTTCAGCTCTATTTATTCATTTATACCCTGCCTTTCTCCACAATGGGACCATGTTGAGAATTAGATATATTGATATATAAATACATAATGCATTGATAAAGAACAGAAAAGATAATTTATTTTGCCACATTGCCATAACTGAGATTTGAGTGAATAGGGTTCAAAGATGAATTAAATGAACTGTCAACATAGGAGTGTGATTAAAAGCAGCAACTGTAGCAGCTAGGGCAACAAGAGGCTTAGGGGAAAATTGACCATCTGGCATTTGAAACGAGAACAAAAGTGCTATTCTTTAACAATATGTTCCCCAAATAAGCAAGGATTCTCTTGTCTCCAGAGGCAAAACACTGCTAGTCCATCAGAGAGTTCTAGAAGATGCTTCAATGGCAGAATTTATTTATTTCCAATATTTATTAGCTATATTGTCTTCTAAGTGCTCAAAAGGTTTGTGCCCTTATCTAAAATATAAACCACTTTATAAGCCAGTCTACCTGAAAAGTAGGTACAAATATAACAGATAAAGTAGAAAATGACTTAATTGGAAGAGTTGACAATTATTGCCCAGCAGCAAGAACTAGAATACAGGACTGTATTGCCAAGGAAACATACACAAAAATCAGGGTCAACACATCAGCATTTCCCCCCAAACATCTGTATCTACAAGTGATAAGCAAAACAACTTAATAACCTGATTCTAAACACATTTCACTTTCAAATACAATGAGATTAAGGTCATAGCCGATTTGTGGGGGGGGGGGGCATGAAAATAACTTGGTTAAAACTGAAATATTCATTCTTGCAATCCTCTATGCAGACCCCCTTGCTTTGTGGTTTGCTGTAGCAGAATTTGGTATTGGCATCTGCTGGATTTCTCTTAGGTCCAGTCTATGGTTTCTTGTGAAACTCTCAAGTCCATAAAAAGAGCTTTTGTGCATTGTCTCAAAGTCTTCAGAAAGGCCTAATAAAGTGCCCATATACATTCTAGATTACATTCTCTTAATTTTATAGGCTCTGTTGCCTCCTGGGCAGCGGTCTAGATCATTGCCAGGGGAGTTGAAAGAAAAGAAGCTGTTGCCAGACTCGCCCATTGGTGGAGAGGAAGCAAAGAAGGGTTTGAAATGGAAATCCCCTTCACCATGTTGGCCCTGGTGAGGTGTTGTATCTCCAGGGAACCTGGCAGCATTTCCTAGGACATGCAAGAGAAAGACATGATATTAGGGGCGGGGGAGAGAAGAAAATTAAGCTGTAATCCTAATGACACTTCCCTCAGAGTAAGCCCTACTGAATAGAATGGGACTTATTTCTGAATAGATCTGCTTAGGACAGCTCTCCTTGATCTATAAATAAGGCATCATTAGCTACACTATGTTAACTCACATAATAGTATACGTCTAAAAGCCAAATAAGCCCCCATGTGATTTTTTTTTTAAATCAGCAAGAGGGAGTCACTCAGGGTTAAAGAAGAGGTTTCTACAAGCTTTAAACCCCAAAGATTTCAGAAAAATATTACTGGGGAGGGGATCTAAAAACCAACAAATAGTAACAGTACCATCTGTGCATGCGGAGAAGTTATGACAAAGAGAACATTGTATGGCAACAAAGGAGTGGGGAGAAGACAGGGAAGGAAAAACAACAGAAGGGGTGAGTGAAAATGGCAAGAAAGAGAAAAGTCTGGGCAGGCTGCTGGACCGGGGAAAAGAAGGAAGAAAGATTAGGTGGGAGGACATGGAAGTACAGGGACAGAAGAAGCAGAGATGTCTAAAGGAGGGACTCATGCTTCCCTATGTGGAAAAGGTAATTTCATTTCAGCATTATGCCTTGCAACTGAATATGCTAGAACATGTAAGCTCCCAAGCTGAAAAACCACCATCCTTACCCAAAGGGAAACCAAAGACTGCTGGCTGAGGCATCATTGGGGGTTCATGAGCTGCCTCCTGACTGGCCACAGCAATGTTACGTAAGCGTAGACTGTCATAGAGGCCCTGAAGTTTTTGATACTGACGGTTGCGCTCCATGAGTTTCTCTGAAAGTTCAGTGAATTTCTTTTTGTATTCCTCCAGTACTTTCTTCAGGGAGGAAACCTCACTTTTCATGGATGTCAGCTCCACATCCTTGCTCTGGAGTTGCTGGGTGTACACTTTTTCCATCTGTTTCAGGTGGCCCTCAGCCTTGCTGTAGGTATATTCTTGGTAAAGCCGTTCTTGATGAACCTGTAAAGATAGAAGCAAAGAGCAGAATCATAATGATGTTCTTAAATTTTCGAAAGAGGTCTATTCTACAATGAAACAGTTGCAGGGGAATCTGAAAGCCTGTTCGGCCTTGCCTGCCCTAAATCAACCACCAATATGATCTGGGATCACAGCACAATCTGCTCTATTAGAGTTAGCGTTAATTTATTTTGATACGAGATCAGCTTAAAAGAACAATTTTAAAAGCTATACAACTACCACATACAATAAAAAAAGTTTACATCTCCCATCATGTTCAAACTTTCCAAGATTTCAGTACACATTACAGTAAGAATGTTAATTGTTTGATGACCACTTGTTTTTGTATTACACATGCCATTACACAGAACTTTGCTACATTACAAATGGTTTCTTTACAGGAGTCTGAGAAGTTTACTAGGATCAATGTAATATATTGATTGTGCATGTCATAAGAACGTTGTAATAGCACATGGTCAACTGTTGCTACCTTTCCCATGTTGCAAGGGCAAATCCATTGGAAAGGAAGAATGCAAACATATATCTGCCTTGCAAAAAGGCTGAGAGTAAGGCATTAAAGCAAGCCAGAGTGAAAGTTCTCCGGTGTTTAGTGTCTGCTCTATTACATCAATCCAGTAATTTAAGCAGAAACCAATTATTTCTGTTTTATTTCTTTTAAAAAGCTTGTTTCTAAACCTCATAGCTGTATACTCCGGACACTCTGATCAGGAGATAAACAGCTGTTGGTGGTCCCTGGCCTCAAGGATGCCCGCTTAGCCTCGACCACAGGCAGGGCCTTCTCAGTCCTGGCTCCCACCTGGTGGAACGCTCTGTCTACTGAGACCAGAGCCCGACAAGATCTACTATCTTTTCGCCAGGTCTGTAAGACAGAGCTGTTCCACTAGGCACATGGCTGAGGTCTGGGCCTCCGCTGGCCTGAAACAACAAGGGGTGTATAAAATCTAACCCTCCCTGCGAAGGCTGTCCACTATCCTGTTTTAGTTTGTAAGGCTGACTATATAATTAGAAATATATTTTATTTTAATGATGCTTTTAAATTTTTTATGGAAATGGAATTTTATTGTATTTAATGGGTTGTGATCTGCCCTGAGCCTGCTTGCAGGGAGAGCAAAATAGAAATGTGAAATAAATAAATACTAGATAGGGCACAAGTATTAGTTATTTTTATTTTTACCATAAAAACATAAGACCACCAATGGTCCATCCAGTCCAGCACTGTATCCAACCAGTTGCCCTGGAGGATCAACAAACAGAGCATAGAAACAAAGGTTGATGTTGCCTCCTAGCACAGGTAAGTTTTCCACCTCTAGATGTGGAGGTTCCCTTTAATAATTGTGGCTGGTACTAGCAATGAATTCTACAATTTTATGCCATTTCTCTTCCCATCTCTTCCTTATTTGTTCATAATACACAGGTAAAGTTTTGTAGTAGTAGTAGTAGTATTCTTTATTACAGCACTTAGCCAGTACATTAAAGTTTTGTACAAATATAATTTTTTCTGCATCTGCCACATTTGGTTTTCAGTGGTCTAAATTGAGATATCAAGATATTGGTCTGGGTACTGGGAAATTAAATTCTTGCTGCAATGTGTAAATTTGGCTTTTGTGCAGCAATAATAAATATCTGCTCGGTTTATTCCAAAAACAGGACTTTGAGAACACAGAATCGGAGATTCCTAACTATAATGGGTTGGATCCAAAGATGCATTTCTGCACATAGAAGAGGCATCTTCTACACATTGAAGAGTTATTTTATTCCTCATTCTACAGCACTGTGTTAGGAAAATACAACCAAATCTAAAGTTCAGGAGGAGTCTCATGGCACCTTAAAAGCTAACAAAATTATGGCACATATACACAGCCCCAATGCATGAAAAGTTTGTCCACAGTTGGCAGATACAGATATGAGGCTGGATTCAACCAGCATTTCTGTTGGTGGGAAAAAAGCACCCATTGACCACCCAGAAATGCTATCCTGTGGAGCCTTTTATACAAAAACCATAAAGCTGTAGTAAGGAATAGAGCTGGGCAAGATTGAGAGCCAAACTAGACATGACAGCAGCCACAAGTCCCACCTGTGGATACAGTGCCTTAAAGAAATTTTAAAATGTTGTGCAGGCCTGATCCTGATCGGGTCCACTGTGCAGCAGGCTGAGGCACTTTTATCCCCCTCAAACACACACACACTTCTTTTCAAGTGCCAAAATGGCTGCAGGAGGCACTTGAAATGGCATGGGGAGGGGAAGTGCCTCAGCCCACTGTACGGCAGGCCTGATCCCTCACAACATTTTTAATCACTTTAAAATGGTAGTGGTGTCCTGGGGTGAAACCCATGGATTCCATCATGTCTACTTTGGTCATGAAAAGGTTGGCTGGATCCAACCCACTATTTCTTCAACTATTTCAGAATTTTTAAGTAGCTGAAGATTCAGTTTAAGCAGGCTGTAGTCTACAAAAGCTGATACAATAAAGTTGTTAATCTTTAAAATACCACAAGACTCCTTTTTGTTTGTGCTTCAACAGACAAAATTACCCCTCTGGGATTTAAATCCAAATATGTTTATCTGCTTGCCCAATAATATGCGCAATTTCTCTGCAAAGAGAAGCATGAAAATAAACTATCACACCTACCTATCTTAGCAGTGTGTAAACGCACGCATAAACTCTTGTGCACACATTTGCAAAACAGCTCTAGCAACTATTTTCCTTCCAATCATAGTTCTTTGGAGCCAACCCATAGGCCTGAGAAGAAAGAATCAGTGAGTAAATGATAATGTTGTGCATAAGATGCTGGGTTTGTTCTCAGACAAGCTTTAGTTCACACCAGAGATTTCTTTGAGAAACTCCAATTAATACATCTAAGAATAGTCACAGAACTGGCATGTTCACCTTGAAGTCTTTGTGCCAGCTTTTCAAACAGTAGTGCATGCACACTCTCAAACTATGTTAATCCTCCAATTATTTTGAAAATACATCCTTTTCCTTATATTGAAATACTAGTTTTTTGGAGATTCATTCAAACCATGGTGACCTTACCTGGTACGTCCAGAAGGCCAGAGCCCTAGAGCTGATGTCTAGAATAATCTCTGGACGCAGTCCGGCGAGGACCATTGCTTTATATTCTTCAGAAGGATTCAGTTCTGTCCGAACAATATCTAACTTGCCGGAGAGGGCACTGTTGCAAGCAGGGCAGACTGCTGGTGAACGACTGAACTCTCCACTGCCATGTTGGTCACAGAAGATATGTGAGCAGGCTGTGACCCATGCATAGCCTGAAAGTTTGACTCTGCATTTGCGGTAATTGCAGAGAAGCATATCCTCGCAGACAGACATGTTGATGAGCCAATGAAAAAGATTTGCAAGTGCTTTCTGAAGGACAGGAATCTAGGATTAACCATGCACCTAAGGGATGAAGGAAATATTAATTCCGAGTTTTGCAAATTTGTTCTTAAGATTTTTGATACATGGAGGAGAGGAATAAACATATTCAGAAAAAGTCCAGGAGATTTGGGTTCCTGTGACTATGGCTTGGCTTGTAAATTCAGAGACCAGTCTCTAAAAAGCAATTTACCTCATAGTGACAGGATTAATATGAAAGTGAATGTAATAAACACTGCAGAGTGCTTGGCAAATTAAAAATATTATCTACATATCGAATAGTTTACTATTATTTTCAAAATATCAAGTGCAAGCAAATGTGATATAGTGATTAGAGTATTAGACCACAATTTGTGAGATTCAAGTTCAAATGCTCATTCTGCCATGATGCTGATTGTCCATGGGCTGGTTACATTCTCAGCCTACCATACCTCACAGAGTTGTAAAGAGAATAAAATGGGAAAGGAAGACAAATCTATCACCCAGAGAAAGGGCAGTTCAACGTCTTTATGCAGACCTGTTTGTAAAAGCTAGGAGGGGACATAACAGAAAAAAAGGAGAGACATTTTAGCTCAAACGGTAGAAAATAAAGAGTTGTCTCTGGTAAACAGGGATAGTGGGATGTATTTACACATTAAACAATCATATAACCTCCATTTTGTACGAACTCGAGGGATTCTTTGGCTTGCTAACTTCCGTGTGTGGCCTAGAGATCTCCCAGAATTACAACTGATCCCCTGACTACAGAGATCAGTTCCCCTGGAGGAAATAGCCGCTTTGAAGGATGGACTGGATGGCATCATAATCCCGAGGTACCTCCCCAAACCCTGCCCTCCACAAATTTCCAGAAATTTCCAAATCCTATGCTTAAAAGAGCAACAAATGTAAAACTTCCACTTCCCTCATTCAAAGCACAGCCATAGTTACCTCTGTACTGTACCACTGAAGCTGCATTGTAATTGGGGTTGCCAACTCTGGATTGGTAAATTCCTGAAGATTTAGGGGGCAGGCCTTGGGGATACTGAAGTTTAAGAAAGGGAGGAACCACAGTGGGATATAATACCCAGAGTCCGCCCTCCAAAAGCAGCCATTTCCTCCAGGGGAACGGATCTTTGTAGTCTGGAGATAGGCTATAATGAGGGCTGTCAGCCTCCAGGTGGCGGCTGGAGATCTTCCCACAATTACAACTGGTCTTCAGACCACAGAGATAAATTCCCCTGGAGAAAATGGCTGCGTTGGAGGGTGGACTCTATAGCATTCTACCCTACTAAGGTGCCTCCTCTCCTCAACCCCTACCCTCTCCAGGTTCCTCCACCAAAATCTCCAGAAATTTCCCAACTTGCAGCTGGCAACCCTAAATTGATTCAGATCTCCAGGCTCCACCTGGAGGCTGGCAACCCTAGTCGTAATATTACCTTGGCCAGCATTATAGTACCTTAAAATCTGTTCCAAGAGGCAGAAATTTAATTAGTGCAGCTTTTGAGAAATGGAGAAGTCAGTTATGGGGAGAAATTTCATCATTTGCACTTCAGCCTATCAATCATCAGTTAAAGGCATAGGGGGACCCCCCCCCCCCATGTAACTTTATTATATTTTTTAAAGTTATACATATTTATATCCTGCCGTTTTTATGCCTGGTAGCAACGTGGGGGAACAGAAAGACCCCCCCCCCCAATGTAAATTTCTTGTATGTTAAAAACAGTTATTTGTATTTACACCCTTTTTCTGCCTGTTACCAATATGTATTTACACTCCTTCATAACTCTAACGAAAGATACGTGAGCTTGTGAGGAAGGAAGTGTAGAAAGAAAATAGCACGTCCCTCTCACACATTTCTCTAAAAAAAAAACCCAATACGTGTCCAGAAAAGGCGGGAACTGGAAAGGGAGAGGAGCTTTGTTGCACCGCTTCCCGCCAGTTTACCCCCTCACCCACCCCCAACTCGTGTCAGTCAACTGTCGGAGTTCGCGCCGGTTCCCCTCAGCTTTTCAAATTTTCCCGCGCTTTCTTTTCACCTCCCCCTAACGTTTCGTCTGAGGCGCAAAAAAGCAATGAGGGAGGGGGAGAACCCATGCCGGACCGTACCACTAGCAATACGCAGTCAAGGAACTAAATCACTGAACTGTGTCATTCCCCGTCCCCCGCTCTCTTGGGGGTCTCATTTCTTCACACAATTCCTCTACTCCAGATGAAATACTGTTCTTCTGTGGCACGCTTCTAAAACGGCCGCTGAAAAGTCAGCCAGAAAAATGGTTGGATCCAAATTGGGATTTAAGTCCCGTCCTAGGGTTTAGCTTGCTTCAAGCGACTACATCGACGCGTTAAAGCCATTTTTGCCACCGAGGCCACTTAAATTCAGAAGATATGGCCCCAGCTTTCTGGCTGGATGCTGACAGAAAATGTAATGATGCAAGCAGAGGAAAGAAAGTTGCTAGAGTTAAGAAACATCAATGAAGTCTTAATTTGAAGGCAGTTTTCATTTTTCCACATCAACATCCTTTGCCATCAAACAGGGTTGCCAACAGTCTGGAGGGAAATGTTCTATCCCTTTCAAAAAAATTTGATGTATGAGAATAGGCAGAGTTGAAGCAAGGGGTGAATATATCCTATGAAACCTCTATTAAAGGGGCAAATCATTTTTTCCTCTGGGCTGTTCGCAACCGTTTACAACTGGTGCCAAGATTACATTTCTCATGAAAATGTTTTGCACTTTTTTGTGCTAACAAATGCATGTGGAAATAGTAAGGGGATCCCCAGGTATGCAAATTTAAACTAAGCTAAAAACTCTTAAGACACCCATTTGCTTAATGTCTTACTTTTATAGCTACCTTCTAAGTGACTTAACATTTACTATCTTTTGGGGACTCTTGCTTGCTAAATTTCAGCATGTGGAAAACAGCTGCAATGGTGAAAGACTGTTTTGCAACACCAAACATTTGCAGAGTTCTTCCAAGTCAAGGTCAACTAAACACTTAAGAAGTCACCATCATTCTATCTCAGCAGGCATATAGTATTTTTCAGAAGCTATGGGACTTTCCCAGTTCTGCATACTGGACTTTTAAGGTTGTCTTTTAGGCATGCTGCTGGACAGAGATGTTGTTCCTTCAGGAACACACACATGCAAACACAATGAAAGCCTGCAGTTTCAAATACTCACTTGTACAGAAGAATGTTTGACCACCCTGCTGTTGCCTTGGCCCAGGGCAGCTGTTCAGATCTCAAAGGATCCGTTTAGACCACCAACATCCGGAGAGGCTGAAAGGGGCACAGCCCCTGAGCATTTCTCATTTTAGTTTCAGCTCAAAACTAACCTATTCGGCAACATTTACATGAGTTTGTTTCACCCAGATATGAGCCCCATTTTGCACAAAACTTGTTTCAGCAGCCTTCATTTTTGTCTACTCTCCCAATGGTAGGCTCAGAGCGGAGTAACAACCAGGTTAAAAAACATTTAAAAAATACATAAAACAGTTCATAGAATGATAAAATTCCATTCATGTAACAGTAAAACTCAAGATGTTGGTCCCCAAAAGATGGCCTGCCCAATTAACATTCAAGGGGTAGGAGGTGGAGAGAGTAACCAGTCTGATTGAAAGCCTAAACCAGGACCCCCAAACATATTAAATGTAGCACTTAGGAATTTTGAGGACAAGTGGGTCTTACAATCAAACTGTTGCCACAGGGGCTGTCCAGTCACAAAATATTGACTCTTCAATGTGGGCAGCCATTTTTGAATACTTAATATAGAGATGATGCTGGGTTTTTCTGAAGCATGTCCTACCCTATATGGTGGAATAAAACCCTGACATTTTGCTTTAGGTGAGGAAATGGCCCTGAGATACATTGGTGGACACTGCGACTGCTCTAAACACCAAGGATGCTCTCAACAAGAGGACTAGGTAGCTATAGAGTAGGGATTGTATTTAACAAGCCAGATTCCAGCCTGCAATTACGTTTACCTGCAATTTGCTGCCTTGATCACATGCTTCTACTCTTGCCATTGTAAGTGCTGCATTTTAAGGAGCCCTGGTTATGGAAGCTCTGAATTAAACTCCAAATTGACACCGGAAGTATGTATGCAAGCACCCTGTGTCATCTGTAAAGCACATTCTAAACCAGGATCAAACAATACTGTGGAAGAAAACCTGCAATTTAAGGAAGAGCTCATATTTCAATGGTATGGAATTTGAAGTTTCTAATTTTCTAAACCTTGAATCATTTATTTGTGGGTGGAATTTAAGTAGTTACCACCTTTTTATTCCAATCATGAACAAATCTAACTTGATATAACGTGACTTGAGACTCAGTGTAGTAGTTGAGTGTGGGACTAAGACCTGGGCAAGCCAGGTTCGAATCCTCACTTTGCCACAGAAGCTCACTGGGTGGCCTTAGGCCAGACCCACACGCTCCATCTAACCTACCTCACAGTGCTGTTGTGAGGATAAAATGGAGAAGAGAATGATGGAGCCTGCTCTGGATACATATAAATGATGTAAAACAATGGGAATACAGCCACTTAGCAAATAATGCTAAGTAAATAACTTAGTTTGCAACGAAGTCACAGCTCACACCTGATTAAAAACCAATCACATGGGAAGTTGGCTTGTACAGTCAGAATGTCGATCTACTGAAGTCAATACTGCCTATTCTGAATGGCTCTCTAAGGTCACAGGAGGAGATATTTCACAGCAACTGTAACTTGATTTTTTTTTTAAACCAGAGATGCCAGGGACAGTACCTGGGACCTTCTGCAGATGTATAATTCCAAAGCAATGCCCTTTTCAAAGAAATGCTCAACACCATCCCAATAAGGACTCAAGTCTTAAACAAATATCAAGCCACAACTTTATTCAGGCAGAAACAGGTGACCACTCAAAAATCAAAGGAAATTCTAAGAATCCACCATCTTGTTTTCAGACATGGCAGAATCCCTGTCTTCTGTACAGGCGCTTTTCCCAGAAGTAACAGGAGATGGCCATTTGTGCCTTGAACTCCAACTTCAATTCCCTGTGGAAAAAGAAATTTAGCAAAGTTAGAGATGAGCACAGCAGCACTATGAAAAAATAAATATTCCAAAACCCATGTAAAAAGAATATGCCAGACGGAACAGCCTCCTATACCTCAGACTGTCTAAGTCTCTAACCTGTGTTCATTTCAGAATGTGAGACTCCGCAAAATTCAGAAAAGAGCCATGGGACAGCCAAACCCGTCCCTGACTCCCCTGAGTGAAGAAAAGCCACTTTTAATATACGATGACACAAAAACCCACTGCCCAAGGCTTGTGACAGTGAAAGGAACGGTCATCGGGAACTGTTACATTTAAAACTTTTACCAGGCAGC
Source organism: Eublepharis macularius (assembly GCF_028583425.1). Lineage (NCBI taxonomy): Eukaryota > Metazoa > Chordata > Lepidosauria > Squamata > Eublepharidae > Eublepharis > Eublepharis macularius. The sequence continues at coordinate 67,168,963 of NC_072801.1, read as the reverse complement.
CTTTCACAATCATACAACAAGCCCAACCTTTCCACAGCTCTTTCTCCATTTAAAACCAGCGATCTCAACAGGGCACCCACCGGTGTTATTACCTGGTGCTTACTTGCTCCTTTAGCCGTCTACCATTCCTCTTTCCCCAGGAAATGACATGCCCGCAGAACAGTCACAAGGGAAGCAGAAAACACAGGAGGAAAGAACCGCCTCTGTTGCTTGCACTCATCTTTTCAAAAGCATTATCCCTATAATAACCAAGAAGAGCATCACTCAGTTAGCAGTTAACCTTCACATAACTTTTAACTGCTGGTTACAATGAAAATTGGTTGTTTATCCAGATGTGAAAAGAGGGTCTCATTCCTATTTCTACAAGAATGACTAGGCTTCTCACAGGAAACTTTCAATACAGAATCTGGTGCTATATCATGAATTTTTAATCTTATTCTCAAGATCGGGGGGGGGGGGAGCTAGCTGAAACATGCATGTTCATCACATGTAAGGGGCACTTCTAACGTAGAAGGAAACTTTTCTATTCCCAGAACCTCATTGGTGCTCATGCTCAGCAACGAAGGGCGAAGAACCATGTCTTGGTACAGCAGGCAGCTCAAAGAGGAATTTTGTGTAATTCTGTTTCAATTAAAAATATTTCTTAAGCTAGTCGTTTTCGAAGCAACTCCAATATGTCATTTGTGGTAGCCCTTTTTCTCTTGGACTGATTAGATAAGATGCTGTTCTGTTGCAATAGCTTAGCATGCAGTTACCTATGTGGAAATCAGACACTGCAAAAATATCCCCGAAATCAGACACTGCAAAAATATCCCCGAAGTTCATTAGCACACAACTCCATCCATTAATTTTGTGGACTTATCCATTGTGCCTAGGAATCTGCTCAGTGCATGTGCATAATCAGGGTTAATCAGGTGAAACACGGACAGAACATGCAGTTCATCATGGCAGACTCACCAAAAATATTCTTCACTCCTAACCAACAATTGGGGGGGGGGGGGGCTCAAAGCAACCAAAGCACAAGAATTTGAAGTCAAGAAAAAGCCATACCTTTGTTTCACTGATCATCTAAGGCATCCAATTCCTGTAACCAGTCTGGAAATCCTGGTCCTTTTGAAGATTTACTCAGTACATCTTGTGCAGCTGTTCACTTTAGAATACTGTGAAGGGGAGAAAAATCTGATATATCATCTGCAAGGAGCTAAAAACAGAACAAGGAATTGTTTGGACATACAGAGAAGCCAGTATATGCTAAAAACTAGCATCACAAAACACTGAAATGATTTTTCCATCATAACTAGTTTTATTCTAGATCCAAGAATGCTATGATTTATTCAGAAATTTGACACATGAAACTGCCTTGTACTGAATCAGACTACTGGCCCATCAAGATCATTATCGCCTACTCGGACTGGCAGCAGCTCTCAAATCTTTCACAACAATGACTTCCTGGTGCTTTGAACTGGAGGTGCCAGGGGTTGAACATCAGGCCTTCTGAATGCCAAGCAGATGCTCTGCCACTACGTCTCGGCCCCTGTCTAATTACAACAACAAAGAAGAAACTCCTAATAAAAATAAGAAATCTTGTAGCACTCCGTCAGAAAAAAAAGCATGCTGTTAAAAAGTGTACTATGTTCTTCTCCATTAACATTTAAGTTCACACACTTATTTAATTGCATTTATTTCCCCCATACCGAATAAAAGTTCTTGAGGATGTGCTAAATGCAGGAGCTACAACTTCCGTCATTCTTGCAGAACACACCCTCAGTTAATCCTTACCTAAAAGCACGTAGAATAAGTTTGCTTAAAATGTACACCTAACCGGTGTTTTCCATAAGCTACAGCACTGCCTTGATGTGAAGGCCTCGAATAGCGCACCTCCATTTTTCCTTCAGTCTGTTGAGCAAAAGACACACGGAAAATATTAGCAGAATACACAAGCCACTTTTCATGCATGTACTTCATTAGATACAGAAACTCTTGAGGCTTGAAAGCAGAATACCAAACATTTTACTACATATACTTCTAGTTTAAGGGCTGCCCCCCCCAAACCAAAGTGCTTATTTTTTATTTTATTTCATTTATACCTCACTTTCCTCCCCAATGAGGACTCATCATTCTCCTTTCCTTCACTTTAGCCTCACAACAACCCTGTGAGGTAGGGTAGGCTGAGAACGTGACTGGCCCATGATCACTCAACAAGCTTCTATGGCAGAGCAGAGATTCAAACCTGGGTGGCCCAGATCCTAGTCCAACACTCTAACCACTACACAAGTATCTCACACTGGTTAGTGTCGGGCTAGGATCCGGGAAACTCAGGGTCGAATCTGCACTCTGCCATGGAAGCTTGCTTGGTGACTCTGAGCCAGGCACGGTCTCTCAGCCTCACCTACTTCACAGGGCTGTGAGGACAAAAATGGAGGAGAGGCGAAGGGTGGAAGGCCACTCTAGATCCTCATTAGGGAGGAAGTAGGGGGGAAAAGGAATAAACACCAGAGAATCTGGCGTTTCTAACTAAAGCGCAATCATTGCTGTTGAACAGGAGCAGAAAATAAAGAGAATCCACTTAAAACTTTCATGGGTGAAGCATCCTAGGTAGCAAGGCTGAAGTCTGCCCCGCCCCACCCCGCCCCGTCCGCGAACCGTAGTTTTACTAAAGACCAACTCGTTCACGGCTTGTTAACCCACCCACCCCTCCCCCGGCATAGTATCAGGCTGGGATTCCCAACGATTCCCCATAATGCCATCGTGCATCAATGCACATTCCCTGTAGTAGCAGACCAATTAAACCTGCCCAGAAAAACTCTGACCACCCCAGCATGTCCAGTGTCCTGCCCCAAGAAAAGCTACCGGGGAGGGGTAGCTTTTCTTGCCCCCATTCTTTCCGCAGCACACAGAAATTAAACTTAAGTAAAAACACGCCCAGAAACAGTGGTAACTGCGTAGCCTTCAATCTGAGCATTGCCCGCGGCGCTTTCTACACCGTGGAAGGCGAAACACAGAGACCACGTGCAAGGCCGCGAAGAACAAGCTGAACTTAAAAGGTCATTCATCTGGATGGGGAAACCCCGCGTGAAATCCCACACAGCTAAGCAAACTGGCTTGAGCAACGCGGTTGCAACACTGCGAGGCCCAAATTCTAGCCAAACAATCCCGACTTCGCTTGCGAAGCATCCCAGAAGGAGCCCGAGAACGGATGGCGAAAACTCACCGGAGATTAGCGATGGATTCCTTTGCAGAAAAGGAGGAACCTGGACACACGGCCACGCCAACAACCCTGGCAAGAGAAAGAGGAAGGGGATGGGCGGAGCAGGAAACACTGCCGGCGTGTGCTACAATTGGCAGAGGAGACACGTCAATCATTCTTTTCTTGCTGCAAACAGGGGGCGGCGGTGTTCTGGTCGCTGGCTGCACGTATTTGCGGGCTGCTGTAGGACTGTGAAGTGCCAAGCAGCGTTATTGATTCCTCTGAATTAAAAGAGGAACGAATTAATGCATTAAGATCATGTACAGAATCAAATCGAGCTCTTTGAATATAACCGAACTACTTATATTTCTTAATGCTTAATAATGTGTGGTCAACAAATAGCTGATTCTTAAGAGAAAGTTATCTGTGCTGGAAGTAGCTCCAGAGGAGTTAGCCGTGTTAGTCTGTAGTAGCAAAATCAAAAAGAGTCCAGTAGCACCTTTAAGACTAACCAGTTTTATTGTAGCATAAGCTTTCGAGAATCAAGTTCTCTTCGTCAGATGCCTGATCCAAATTGGGCAGATACATATGTCCCCTTCTTTCCTCTCTCTCTTCTCCCCTCCTCTTCTGTATCTGCCCAGTTTGGATCAGGCATCTGACGAAGAGAACTTGATTCTCGAAAGCTTATGCTACAATAAAATTGGTTAGTCTTAAAGGTGCTACTGGACTCTTTTTGACTGTGCTGGAAGGACAGAGTTAGCGGTGCCGATTATAATTTCTGCCGTTGCCCCCCCCCACCCCCTAATGCATTTTTTTACTTTCAAGATCATCCAGCAGTTCAACATGCAGTGTTCCAGGGCACAGGTGGAAGATTTCAAAATCAAGTGGACTGATAAACCTTTCTGGATTCATTTAGAGATAGGGGAAGTTTCCAGAGAACCCAACGGGGCCATGAAACTTGCGTTTTTCAATAAGCAAGTCGGTATCATATATGCATCACTATGGCCTATCATAGAGAAATTAAGTGGGCCGGGCAGTGAATCTAGGCCGGGATATGATGCACTGCAGTTTTCATTTGCTTATTTAAATTGTGTTTTGCCCTATTTCACATTTTTAAGCAGCTTTGTGTCTCCCCTGAGGAATAAAAGTGGGATAAACCATAAAATAATTCCTATAACTCCACATTTTAATTAGGTCACAAACCATCTTGTCAGTACCGGATTTATGTACAGGTAATGCACATAGAAGAGGGAATAGGATCACTACCACTGACCCATCCTGTCCTATATGCAGCATTGTACATGTGTAGGCTCTGTCCCTTAAAAAAACCTGAAAAAAGACCATTGCCTATTGCAGGATCGAAACCTATGCAAGTATATTTGGTACAAGTGAATGCTTTGAGGTAACATTGGGCTGGCCTGACCTGAATAGCACAGGTGAGCCTGACAGAAGCTAAGCAGGATCGGCCTTGGTTAGTAACTGGATGGGAGACCTTCAACAAAGATGGTTCCAGAGCCAAACAATGGCAAGTCACCTCTGTTTGTCTGAAGCCATGAAAACCCCACCAGGGGCCATCATAAGTCAGATTTGAGGGGACTCTCCATCACCAACATTAGGCTGACTTCATGTAGGCAAGGGGCAAGGCCAGTATGTGTGATTCTATTCCTCCATACACACATATATTGCCTGTACAGATGTCACGTGTACAGGGTTTTTGTGTCTACTTGTTGTATTTGTGTGTTTTTGCATACTACTTACTAGCTATAGCTATCTCGTCAGTGCAATGCCTGCCTAAAAGCTCAGTTACACATTTGACAAAATCATGACACAGTCCTTCCTAGACTCGCTTCATCACCTAAAAGCTTGGCAATATCTGACGTTAACTAGATGAACAGAAGTAGTATGCGTAAGAGATGGAAGGCAGAAAACGCCTACTGGAAACACTATTTTTGATTTCGTACTTATAGCATGAATATGGGTGGGATCTAGCCAGCTTTTTCACAAAACCTTGGCCCCATACATATAACTTTATGCATGTCCTATAATTTTCAGCATAGCACTTGCAGTGGCCAACGGACACTCCCTCCTCCCTATTTCAGCAATGGAAATTCTGGTTCGATACAAACCCACGGATTTTAATCATTGTTTTTATATCTTATGAAATAGTTTTTAAAACTGTATATTTATGGATATAAAAAGGTCTATTGTATAGCATAAAATTTAATATTTTAAGCAACTCTCTTGTACTACCATATGAGGGAAAAGAGATCTAGCCCAGCCCACGCATTTCAGTGATTTCGGGGTGATTTTGAAATGGCAACTTGGTTTTTCAGGAAAATCTTGATACCACCTGCTACTAAAGACCACAGAAATATTTTTCCCATTTAGCTTGCCCATTTGTATTATTTGATTCCTGAGGGGAAAAAATCTATGCAATAATGCATCCTGTCCAGTAATAGAATGGCTGAGGAAGGAAGCAAGTGTAAACAAAATGGATAACCTTGACGGGATTACATGTGACTGATTCTTTAGGGTTAATACAAGGCTGACGAAGAACAAAGTCTGGCTAAAAGATCAAGGTGGAACAAACTCTGGCTTTGCACAAGTTGTTTGGCTTTGCAAGGAAAGAATTCAGCAACATGCTATATAAGAACAGAGAGATCGGAGGTTTTAGAGAAGAAGGCACAGAGACCTGAATCCACTACGGAATCCTCCTCTGTCCAGAGAGACGCAGATAAACACAGGACAGCACTAATAAAGATGAGTGGATCAACTCCTCCTTTTCTGACGTTCAGTGCATCAGCCCGTGAGTCTTTTTATATATTTATTGTTTGAACACTAAAAACAGAGTAGTAGCAATCTGCTGGTTCTCGGCTTAGGCATGTTTTCCTGTTGGTTAGATTGTGTGGTATGTATCACAATTCTGTGAAAAAGAAAACAGGACCTTAGGAAGTCAGAAAACAATTCTAATGAAAACATCAGAGGAATACCTAGAAGTTATAGCCAACATGGTCTGATAAGGGTCCCTGTTTTGCTTTAGCCAGCAGACCATTTCCCCTGCTCTTTAAGCAGGACCTGCTGCACTTCCTTTCACTTTGAAAATTTAAAAAATATAAGAACAGCTATACTAGATCAGCCCGCTTGGTCCAACTGATCCACAGATCCTCAGTGGCCAACCAGTTGTCCTTGGTGGCCAAAACTGGGCATAGAAGCCAAGGCCATCCAAGGATGTGGCATCCCAGTGCTGGGTTTCAGAGGTTTTCTGCCTGAGGCTCAGACTAGACATGATGGCGTCCTCAAGTCTGCCATGGAAACTTGGCACCATTTTGGTACAAGGACTTCCCACTGGGGAACTTCTTTTGACAGAGCTGCTGATTGGATTGGGGCAGTCATGGTGCCTTCTCCTGTGCCAAAACCAGCACGTGGGGCATTATGGGGCCCCACTGAGCCCAAATGCTGGTTTGGCTTGGGAAATGGTGTGGGGGGGGGAAATGCCCAACCTTCCCCCATGCTGTGGCAGTCCCAAACCAAATAAAGCCCCCACAGGACTGCTCCAAAATGGTGGCGAGATCCCATGGCAGACTCGGGGATGCCATCACATCTAGTTTGACCTTGAGTGTCAAGGTTCCCTTCAGTTACCATGGCTAGTAGCCACCCATGGACATCTCGTCCTTGAATCTGTCCAGTCCCCTTTTAAAGCCAGCTATGTTTATGGCCATCATAATATCCACTGGCAGCGAGTTCCATAATTTAATTCCTTGCTGAGTAAAGGCACACTTCTTTTTCTCATGTCTGAATTTATTGCCTAGCAACTTCATGGGGTCAGTACGTTCAGGACCAACAAAAGAAAACGCTTGCTGTCAACTTCCAAATTGACCCCAGCTTTGTAACTGCCATCTCCCTATTTAAGTACTGGGGGAAATCTTGCTAGGAAATGAATGGGACAGTGAAGGAGAATCTGTTTATTATGTGATATACACACGTTAAGAAAAACCTAGGTTCAGCACGTGTTCTCTGTAGGAGTCCTGGAAGCTTAAAGTAGGCGTCCTGGAAGCTTAAAGATCTGTAGGGGTCCTGGAAGCTTAAAGTCCTGGAAGCTTAAAGGATCTGTAAGCGTCCTGGAAGCTTAAAGGCGTCCTGGAAGCTTAAAGCTTAAAATACAGGCGCCTGTATTTCCCTTTCCCTTTTTGCTGCTCTGTAAATGCTAAACTTTAAGCTTCCAGGACGCCTACAGATCCCAGCAAACCTTGAGGTAAGAGAACACGTGCTGAACCTAGGTTTTTCTTAACGTGTGTTTTGGCTCTATGTGGCATCTGCAAGAAGTGTTTAGGTGCTGGGAACACAGATCGATTCCAGACCCTCTAGCAAACGGTCTTGGGTGCCACTTTTCCACTCTGGACTTTGTGCAACCGCCTGGAGGGACTTAGCAAGTGACTAAGAGGCAGGAATCTCCTGCAGGGGAGTCAGGCCAATGCGCAATCAAGGTGCCTTTTCAGCTGCACGTAGCATGTTCCTTGCCAGCTTCCTTCCAGAAAAACAAGGCAATGAGAATGGGTTGCAGAGGTAGCAGGAGAAAATGACATTACGGGTCACGGGTACTGGTAGGTTCCTCCCTCCTTCGTCACTACGAATATTCCAGAAGCCATCTTTGTTCACTAGAATTTTGCACGGAAAAAAATGCATTCTCTGTCTTGCTGGACTTATTTGTTCAACTGTACAAATACCCAGTCTGACAAGCAAAATTTGGATTTTATATCCAAACCCAGTTTTTTGGAGAGTATAGTCATAATCAGATCTGAAATACAATACAGAAAATTTCATATAATTTTAAATGCCTTTATTCTGTTTAAGTCCAGACTTGAGCCTTTCCACACTTAGGAGAGGAGCAGCATTTAGCATGATGTTGCCAGAGTTGAATGATACATATTTAGTGGAAGATTGGAACAGAGTCTACATACATGCACCGTACTTGCATAGTTTTCTCTCCACACAATTAGGAATGCTGGGGTTTTGATCACATGGAAAGAGCCCTACACACATATAACTGTGCACTCTAGGGCTGCCAGGTACCCTAGCATGGCAGGGGATTCCCCTGCTCCCATCCTCTGTCCTCTGCCACCACTCACCTGGTCAGCAGGGGGGAAAGATGGGGAATAGGTCTGCCAGGTATGCTCCTGGGGCAGCGTCACGATGTCACTCCCCGGGAGTGATGTCATCATAATGCCCCACAAGCACTCCCATGCCTTGAGCAAGCATGAGGACAAGGAAAAAGTGAGTGCCGGATCCCCCTTCCCACCAGGTGGGTAAGAGGGCCTGGCAACCCTAGTGCACCCATAGGCTCTGGCTCAACCTTCCATTGAATGGTCATAGCAGAAGCCTGTTGTCACAAATCTGCTTGCTCCCACCACGTGCGTTTAGAAAGTCTCTGCCCATTGGCAGGAGAAAGAGCCCGGGCGGTGGGGAGGATAATTAACTGGGCTTGAAAGAAGCTTTTCCCCTGATCCAAATAACCCTTCCTTCACCACAGTGCCCTTAAAGGGGAATTGAGATCAGAATACATGCCCCTAATTCTCACGTTGCTTGATAGTATATATTATTTTGTTCTGGTGCTGCCCCTCCCACTCACTCCCCCTTTTAAAAAACTAATATATTCAATGGCTTGGGAAGGACAGTAAAAATATCCGCTCTTCCTTGGACTGTTGAGGTGGAAGGTCTTTTTTAGTGTATTATTTTACTCATCTAGGGCATCCTGTCTCACTGCTCTACTGTTAGGCAAAGCACCAACTCACCCTTAGGAAGAGGGATCATTTACAATATATTTACCACAAGTATATAATTTGTGGCCATTGTCTGTTTTCCAGTAAATCAGATAGAGGAGCTGATTTCTTTTGTACTCCGTTCTGATATAATTAGATATGTTGTTGTTCTTTCCTAGCATCAAACAATATGCCTCAAATAGTCCCCAAGAGCAAAGCTCCAGGAGTCGATTTCTGTGGGAGTGAAAAATGGCATTACATCGTCCGCTCCGACCTGGGCTGCTACATGAAGTCAAGCAGTTTCAATGAGGGCAAAGACCTACACATCTTTAGCCTGCACAATTCTTGCCGGGGTGGAGATCACTACTTAGCCCATGAGGATGACTTCTTCTACATCATCAAAGGAGACAGCTATCGCCGTGTCACTAACATGAATGCAGATAAAGATGCTATCGTGTTCACCCTCCATCCCAACTGTCAAGGAGGGGATCATTACCTGTCAGCCTTCGGTCACTTCTACATTATTTTTCAGGAGAAAGGCATTTACCGCAAGGTCACTGATCTGAATACAGATGGAGATGCAGTTGAATATACCCTTCACCCAAACTGCAAGAACGGCCTTTATTACTGGGGTGCTAAAAATTACTACTACTTCGTAAAACCCCATGATCAATGGGGTATCCAGTACTTTAAGTGCACCGACTTCCATTTAAACACAAATGCTTTTACATATTCCTTCCATGGTAGCGTGGTCCCCTTCCTTCCTGGAGGCCTGGCCATTACTCATGGTGTGTCCTTTGGTGAATGGGAGGCTCTCAAGACCATCTCCAATGACTCCGACAGTCCCATCATATGGAACAAGAAGATCACTAAGAAGGTGGGATACAACCAGTCGAAGATGAACTCCGTGGAGGAGAACTGGAAGATCAGTATGAGTGCTACGTATCAGTCTGGAGCCCTCACTGAAGCCATTGCCCAGTACCAGTTCAGCCTCTCCACCGAATTTGGTGGGAAAAATATCCAAACTGAGTCGGAAGAGTGGAGCGAAGCCACAGACGTGGAAGAATTTATTAATGCGATCATAGAGCCCAAAAGCCAGTTGTACGTATGGCAGTACCAGCTGGGCTTGGGCAAGGAGCCTGTCTTGTTCTGCCGTGACTTAAAGTTTACGAATGATCCCACACCACCCACAACTGTTCCTCTGCCACCTTCTAGCAAACCTGTTTCCTGAATGCTTATGATGATGAAACGAAAATAGTAGATTGCTTAGGAAGTAGGGTTACTAGATCCCCATCACCCTAAACCCTGAGATCTATTGGGTGGAGCATGATGATCTCATGGGCTGGGGCCTGGTGATGTCCCCCTGAATAGTTGTATTAGTAATAGTATTTTCACATACCACTAGATATGTGCCACATCATGGTATATTTGTGTAGCAGCAATCATGTGGTTTTGAAAAGATGGGCTGTTTAATACAATAAAAAATAAAATTGGAAGTATGTGCTAAATGTAGTTGAGTTTTTAATGCAGTGGTTGCCTGCCATCTCCAGCTAAAGTACGCAGTGGGCGTGTATCTAAGTTTGAGAAGAAGTCGTATATCTGCCACGTGGCACAGAATCATCTGTTTTAATGATTCTACTAGAGATTGCTTTTTTAAAAACTAAAATGATTAACCTGCCTACATACAACTTGGAAGAGACGTTGTGGAATATAAAGCTGTGGGGAGTAAGATTCCAAATTGGGGAGAGCGGAGAGATAGCAATTAGTACCATCATTATGAAAATGGAGGATTCCTAAATTATATCTTCCTGCAAACCACTCCCCCTAAATTAGAAATTATCCCCTAATCCCAAGTAAGTAGATGTGTATGATAACGGAAATGAATATGGTGGTCCTTTCTGTATATCATTTCAAGGCAGGTTAGGGTACTGGCTTATTGGGGATACATAAAAGATCACAGTCTGATCCTGACCCAAAAAAACCTATTCTACAGGAGCAAAAGTGTTCTTCTGCTTTCACATAGCAACCATTCTTCAGGTAGCTTTTATGGCTATGGAAAATACAGAGCCATCTGCCATAGAAACGTTGCATCCGTGTGGCAATTGGCCCTGCATTGTCCTTGCTTCAGCCACCACCCCCGGGGTACTAACCCCATTGCAGGATTGTGGGGAGGGGGTCTGACATTGCTTGTTATAGACCTGGACCCTATGAAAACGTTTGCTGCGTGTTAGACATCCTCTGCCCTGCATGACCCTTTGAAGCCAATTAAGAAAGTTCAGCCTGACCTACTCTGTGTTGAGTAAAGAGGGGCGGGGGGGGAAGACTGTTATGACAAAAAAACAAAGCAAAACAGAAAAGCGCTTCCAAAGTGAAGATCCTCATGGATTGTCAGGATTTTTGCAAGATTTTCCCCAAAACTCACCATCAAATCATATATCATGTCATCATCCACAGATTGCACCACAAACATCATGCCCCTACGCCAATGGCACCTCCACAGGGCAAAAACGTGGTTCCAGAGAAAGGATCCTCAGGATGTATTGTCGAAGGCTTTCACGGCCGGAGAACGATGGTTGTTGTGGGTTTTCCGGGCTGTATTGCCGTGGTCTTGGCATTGTAGTTCCTGACGTTTTGCCAGCAGCTGTGGCTGGCATCTTCAGAGGTGTAGCACCAAAAGACAGAGATCTGAGATCTCTGTCTTTTGGTGCTACACCTCTGAAGATGCCAGCCACAGCTGCTGGCGAAACGTCAGGAACTACAATGCCAAGACCACGGCAATACAGCCCGGAAAACCCACAACAACCATTGATCCTCAGGATTTTTACTTGTTGCATTTGGGAGCGTTCTGTTTAAAAATACAGAGGACCCAAGAGGTTCTGGGTAAATCTTACTTTTACTCCCTCCCTCCTGTTTGCTTAATCATTCCTGGCCCAGTGTTTGGGGGAACTTGGGCCCCACTGGAGCCCCTGCATGGAGTGCTTGAGGCAAGTCAGAAATGTGCCAGGAAGATTCTGTTATGAAATCCCTGTGTAGACGGCAATTAACTGAATGCCTGTTCTTCCTGACAGTCTCCCATCATGGAGGACATACGAACACCTGGCTCAACCTCCCCCAGGGACAGGGCTAAGTTGGGAGGGTGTAGGCTGAGTCCCCCTACCCCCAGGAATGATCTGGACAGTAAATGAAGGCAGAAAATGTGAGGTGTGGTGGCGAGTTGAAAGAAAAAAATGGAAAAAGCAGGGGCAAAGAGCCTGGGGGCCATCAACAGCCTCTTTTTCTTTTTGAACCGCCACTGTCCAGATCCCCCAGTGTCACCCCCCCCCCCTCTTCCTGGGTTTATGCCTCAGCCAGAGTGTGGCTGCATGTGACCCCCCCATACCCACACACCAAGAGCCTTCTTTCATGTTGTGCTGATCCCAGCAAGGCCTTTCATTGGGGTGGGTGAGCAACAGGCTCCCCTCCCCCCAGCTGGTAGACTCTGCTCATTTGAGGCAGCTGTGAAGAGAACATGGGGATAAACCTGGCCACGTCGTGGCATAGGCCATCACATCATTTCCTACTGTGGCACGCAGAACAAAATGTTGGTATGCCCCCTGATTTGCAGAGACAAGGGGGGAAATTCCCAGATATGGCCCCCAGACAAAGCTGAAGGCAAAGTGGAATACAGGGAAGAGCCAGCTGCATCTTGACAGAATGGTAGGATGGCTAGAAAGAAAAAATGCATTCAAAGGCTATTAAGGGATGGCCTCTCCTACAAAAAGGCTGTAAGTATGTGGAAGTCCAGCAACACTGTCCTTCTGTCCATCCCTGCCCCCACCACCCCTATAGCAGCAGTACCTCAGCTTCAGGGCCAGTCAGGAAGACTGGGTGGAAATTGGGAGCAGAGCTAAGGAGGTGGGGAAAGAGGAGACCTTTAAATTCAGGTTCCTGTCAAGGCCAAGAAGAAATTGCAAGGAGAGGCAGCTGGAGGTGCTGTTACTCCCAGGGCAGGAGAAGGAACGCGGGAGAGGGGGGTGCAGCCCCCTTCCCTGCCCATCTGAGGCCGGAGGATACCTGTCAGACTGTGGCTAGACAATGTCCTTCCTACAGGTTCTCCTCTACAAGCAAACAAGAGTCCATTGTTTGAATAAGGAAACTTTACTGCAGAAATGGTTCATTATAGTCCACTGTCCTGAATAGGAGATTCAGGATGGTACAAGAGCATTGTTACCAATGAAGGGCAAAGCATGAGGTACACAGTAACAGTTCCCAGCTGAACCAGCCTCCCCCCACAGTTCTCAAAACAACATCCTTCAGTCTTGGGAAGCTGGACTCTCCCAAGGCCAATCCTGGGTGGAACGGTGTTAGACAAAACAATCTCGTCCGGTGAGAAGTCTGCTTGGGAACGGGTGCACCTGTGGGGAAAGCACTTGAACACTAGAAGCATTAGAAAATGGAGTCAGTACAGTCCATATACACACTGAACCTGACATTCTGCCCCCCTTAAAATAAATCCCCCCCAGGTTTATATGGGTAGCGAGTATGAAAAGCTTTGGTTAATCTAGGAGCATGAACATGTACAGAGTTCACCCACTCATCGAACCCAGAGTCAAAGTCCTTCCATCTGATGAGGTAAAACAGCTGATTGCGTTTGATTTTAGAGTCCAGAATTTGTTGTACCTCATAGTGTATTTGGTCATCTATCAATGTTGGAATGGGTGGAGCTTTGACGTGCCATTTATCGGCTGATGGAGCCTTCTTCAACAGACTGACGTGGAATGTATCATGAACATGGCGCAGATTTTTGGGCAAATTTACAGCAACGGTCACTTTGTTAATCACTTTGCGCACTGGAAAAGGTCCAAGGAATTTTAATGCCAGTTTGCGGCTGATTTGTGCTAGTTTTAAGTTCTTGGTGGAAATATAAACATGATCTCCAGGTTGTAAATCCCATTCGGCCGCACGGTGGCGATCGGCATACTTTTTGTAATCCTGTTTGGCTTTCTCAAGGTGTTTTTTGATGAGAGTCCATTGTTGGGCTGCCTCCCCCCACCATGAAGAGACATCTGGCGACGTTGAGGAGAAGGAAGGAGGAGCATCCAACGGAAAAGGGTTAAAGTGGGCTCCATACACAATTTTGAAAGGGGCCTCTCCTGTAGAAGCATGTACACTGTTGTTGTACGAAAACTCTGCTAGGGGGAGGAGGTCCACCCAGTTATCTTGTTGGAAGTTGATGTAGCAACGAAGGAATTGTTCTAAGATTTGATTAGTTTTTTCTGACTGCCCGTCGGTTTGAGGATGGTGGCTTGAACTGATTCCTTGTTCAATATTTAACATTTGCAAAAGCTCCCGCCAGAAGTTGGCAACGAATTGTCCGCCGCGATCCGAAATTACCTTGGACGGAAAAGAATGTAATTTTACAATATGTTTTAAGAATAGATCTGCCAGTTTTCGAGCGGTGGGGATAGTGATACATGGAATGAAATGGGCTTGTTTGGAAAACAGATCTACGACTACTAAAATGCAGTTATGTCCTTTGGAAACTGGTAAATCGGTGATAAAGTCCATGGAGATCGTTTCCCAAGGTCTGCTGGGCGTTTCCAATGGTTGTAATAGACCCGGAGGTTTCCCCTTGCGGGTTTTGGTGCTGAGGCAAATGGGGCAGGAGGCTACGTCCTTGCGCATGCCCGGCCACCAGAACTGCCGTTGTATTAAGTGTAACGTTTTCAAGTACCCATAGTGTCCGGCGGTGGAGGCATCATGACACCGCTGTAAGACCTCTTTTCGCAGACTGTCGGGTACATAAAATCTGTTTCCTGATAACCAATCCCCCTGTGGGGATTGTTTCAGTTTGGATTTGGGCGCCTTATCCCCCTCTTTCTCCACCTCGGCCTTAAGTTTCGATTTCCATTCCTGGCTGTGCGGAAGGGGTTGGCCTGCGTGGCTGCGTGTAGTTACCACGCCTCCCAATTGCGTAGGTGAGAAGACTGTATCTATAGTCTCCTCCCGTTTGCTCTTATGTTGGGGCATGCGCGATAGGGCGTCCGCCAGAAAGTTAGTTTTGCCCGGGAGGTAATTCAAAGTGAAATTGAATTTGGAGAAAAATTCTGCCCACCGCAATTGCTTGGCATTTAATCGGCGAGGGCTTCGGAGGGCCTCTAGATTTTTATGATCTGTCCAAACCTCAAATGGGTGGCGTGCCCCTTCCAACCAATGCCGCCAGTTTGTAAGGGCGGCTTTTACTGCAAAGGCTTCCTTCTCCCACACATTCCAATTTCTTTCCGCATCAGAAAACTTTCTTGATAGGAATGCACAAGGCCGAAGCTTCCCGTCCTCCCCCTTCTGCAATAAGACTCCTCCAATTGCAGTATCGCTGGCGTCGACCTGCACTATGAAGGGGTAGTTTTCATCGGGGTGGCAGAGAATGGGTTCTGTTACGAATTGCTGTTTTATGCCTTCAAAGGCTGTTTGGCACTCGGGTGTCCATAGCAATTTGGAGGAGGGTTTTTTCGCTTGGTCCTCTTTATCTTTGGTTTTTAACAATTCCGTTAGGGGAAGCGTGATCTGTGCGAAATTTGCAATAAATTCTCTATAGAAGTTGGCAAATCCCAAGAAAGATTGCAGTTCCTTACGGGTGGTGGGAGTTTGCCATTCTTGGATCGCCCGTATTTTGGCTGGATCCATTTTTAAGCCTTCTTGGGTTATACAATAACCAAGGTAAGTGAGTTCAGTCTTATGGAATTCGCATTTAGACAGTTTGATGGGCAGTTTGTTATTCATTAAGGTTGCCAGGACTTTTTGAACCAATTGTACATGATCCTCCTCTGATTCCGAATAAATCAACACATCATCAAGATACACCACCACTCCTTTATACAGGAATTCATGCAGTACTTCATTTATCATGGACATGAATACAGATGGGGCTCCAGTTAATCCAAAAGGCATAACTAAGTATTCATATTGTCCGAGGGGTGTATTAAACGCGGTTTTCCACTCATCCCCAGCTTTGATACGAACATGGAAGTAAGCATCTTTCAAATCTAATTTTGTAAAGATCTTACCTTGGGCCACGACGTTGAGAAGATCTCGGATGAGTGGAATGGGGTAGGCGTTGTTGGTTGACACAGCATTAAGACCTCTAAAGTCCGTGCATAGCCAAAGTCCTCCGTCTTTCTTCTTTACGAAAAGTACTGGTGCTGCGTGGGGACTATTGGCTGGACGGATGAACCCCCTCTGGAGATTAGTGTCGATGAATTTTCTAAGTTCTTCCCGTTTGTAAAGACTCATAGGGTAGAGACGGCCTTTCGGTAGTGAGGCTCCCGGTAAAATTTCCACTGCACAATCGGTCCGTCTGTGCGGGGGCAGGGTGTCGGCTTCTTCTTCAGAGAAAGCCGGTAAGTAGGGCCAATAATATTCGGGTATTTGGTTTATTTCTTCCTGTGTAAGGAGAGCTTTCTCGGTGTGGACTGGATTGGTACCCCAGTTTTGATTCCATTGATGGTTTTCGCAGTTGGCGTGGCTGAAGGTGATGCTTCCCTCTGCCCAATTTATATAGGGGTTATGATCGCATAGCCACTTACTGCCCAGAATTAACGGGTATTTGGCTGTGGTGCTAATAACGAAAGATCTTTTTTCCCAGTGTTGGCCCATGCCCGTCACCACTGGGATTGTTTCCGTGGTGACAGGGTTCATATTGGTGCCATCCATTTGCTCGAAAATGACTGGGTTTTGTAATTCCCGCACTGGTAATACTAGTCCGTTGACCAGGGCTGGGGCAATGATGTCTCTAGAGCAGCCTGAGTCAATTAAGGCTTGTACGCGGATGTGAATCTTCCTTTCAGGGTTTAATAAAGTCACTGGTATGAATAATATGGACCCGTGCGGCCGGTCCCTAGTTGGGACGGGTCGAGAGTGGATCTGCCATTTGGGCCCTTTCACGACAGATCCATTTCGTTTCCCGACTGGGGGCTTTCCGGACTCTCTTCTACATTTAAGGTAGTGGGGTCGTATTCCATGAGTTCTTCCGCTTCTAATCCTCTGTCTGGGGCATTTCGTTGGGAAGTGCCGCGACCCCTACCCGATCTAGGAGCTGGTGTTGGGCGTTGTGATGTGGGAAACGGAGCAGGGGTTGGACGCCTTAATTGGAGCGGAGGTCGTTGCACAGGCCTGTAAGGGCATTGTGCTGCAAAGTGGCCAGCTTGCCCGCATTGCAAGCACAAGCCTTGTTGCCATCTAGCATCTCTCGCTCCTCGGGTAGCATATCCAGCGCCTCGTCCTCCCTTCTGCAAAGTCAAGGGCCGTCTTTGTCCTGATTGTTGTTGTTGCTCAACTAATCGGACTTCTAATATACGATTCTCAACTTTGCAGGTTAGTTGAATCCATCCTAACAGCGTAGGAGGATTGTCTTGCATGAGAGCCCTGTCCAGAAGCCTCGGGTTTAGCCCTTGTTTAAACAGTATTATTTTGGTGGATTCCTCACACCTAGGGCATTTGGCGGCCAGCTGTCGGAATTTTGTAACATAGTCCCTTGCCGACATGCTGCCTTGCTTAAGAGCTTGCAATTCTGTTCTGGCTCTGGTCTCTTCTAAGGGGTCTTCATATTGCGCCCTTATAGCATCCACCAACCCTTGTAAGGTATTGAGTTCTGGGGCCCCAACATTGTATAGTCCCACGTACCAGTCTGCCGCTTTGCCCTGAAGCCGTGAACCGAGATGTTCGATCTGGCTGGCCTCATTTCCGAATAGATGTCCCCATCGATTGAAGAACTGTACCACTTGTACTAGGAAAAAATCCCAACTTGGAGGGATCTCCGTCAAAAGTGGCTTCCAGTTTCACCCAGCCCATCGGAAGATCTTGCCTTGGGGCCGGTGTAGGGTAATAGTCCAGCGGAGCATTTAATCGCGGTTGCGGCGTGATAAGAGGTTGCTGGGGTGGTGGGGGTAGTTGGGGCCAGGGTTGCGGCGGCAGTAATGGCTGCCCGGGACCCCCCGGCTGCGGCGGCAGATGCGGGGCCGATTGTATTGGAGGGGGCCTCACTGGTTGGGTTGGCGGAGGTATTACCGGTTGAGCTGGCGGCGGCCGTACCGGTTGGGTTGGGGGTGGCCGAACAGGTTGGGCCAGAATTGGTCGCTGGGGCACAGGTCGGTGCGGTCGAAGAGGGGGAGGCCTTACCGGTTGATCGGGAGGTGGTAACACCGGCTGAGCTGGGGGTAACCTTACCGGCTGTTGTGGTGGTATTTGTTGAGGTCGGAGCGGGAGGGGCCGCTGTGGCGAGGGCCTGATCGGTGCTGGGCCGCGCGGGCTTGCCCCACCCGGCGTCGGTAATCTCGGACCCGGGAGTTGTCCTCGGGGTACGATCTGCAGTGGTTGATCCCCCCCTGGGGGTTGTTGTACAGGAGTCGTTGTCGGCGGTTGGAGTGGTGTCTCCCCCCTTGGATGAGCGGGAGGTTCTTCTAGCTGATCCGGTTGGACGACTATCGGAGAAGTTGGAGGGGGTATTACTGGAGATTCTGTCGGGCGGGTTGGCTCTTCTCCGTTCCCTCTTGGGACATCGGTTGGAGTGTCCCCGGGATCCGGGTCTTCGTCCGTCTTAGGTATCTCCTCTGGAGTCTCTCCAGGACAGGGCTCCCCCTCTTCCTCCGATTCTGAGGCATCGTCAGGGCACTGGCTATCGGAGCAGGAATCCCCTTCGCCTCCCGTCCCTGGGTTGTCCAAGGGCTGCGGCTGCAACGGGGCGGGCTCCCTCGGATTAGAAATAACGCTTTGTAAGGTAGCTATTTGTATAGCCATCTCTTCGGGTGATGGTCTCTCTCCCGCCACCATTAATGAGAGTAGATGTATAGCATGAGCTAGGCTTTCTTCCATATCGACTAACCTAGCTTCTAGCAATTGCATTCTGCTTGGACCCGGTTGGTCCGTCGTGGAATCCCTGGCAGCAGCAGCCAACTGGGTATTCGGCCTCCAAGGTGGAGGGTCTCCTTGATCATCATGCGATCTCGCCGCTAGAATTCCTTTGGCCAGTCCAGTAACTGCCGTAATGCCGGAATCCACAGCCAGGGTACGGGTTTGCAGCTGTACCCAACTTTGCTCGGAAGTCTCTGGTTGCTCCGTCCACGGAGTGAGTTCCGAATAATCCCAACTTAGGACGCCGCGACGGGACGTTTCCCATTTGATCTGTTCGGTCGTCCTATTCCAAAACAGCCAGGGTTGGCTACTGTCCAGTTCAGGGACTGTTTCTAGGCTTCGGCGCCCATCCATGGGTAACGAATGGGGCACCCCACTGGCCCTGCGCTCTCTCGTTTCTCGGGGTCTGGGTCCCCACTCCGAGGGTGTGGGTACCGAGAACAAAGGTATGGTGGTAGCCGTCGGCTTTTCACCTACACTGTCGAGATCGATGAGAGGAGGGGTGGTAGTTGAAGCTCCGTTCCCTGCTGGTGCAGGGCCTTGAGGTTGCAACTGTTGATCGCCGGGAGAAGCATACGGATCAAACAAAGGATCCCTGTTCGGGACTGCTTTGGATTCCGATAGGCCCGGCTTAGACATGATTGGTAACAAAATGTCAGACTGTGGCTAGACAATGTCCTTCCTACAGGTTCTCCTCTACAAGCAAACAAAAGTCCATTGTTTGAATAAGGAAACTTTACTGCAGAAATGGTTCATTATAGTCCACTGTCCTGAATAGGAGATTCAGGATGGTACAAGAGCATTGTTACCAATGAAGGGCAAAGCATGAGGTACACAGTAACAGTTCCCAGCTGAACCAGCCTCCCCCCACAGTTCTCAAAACAACATCCTTCAGTCTTGGGAAGCTGGACTCTCCCAAGGCCAATCCTGGGTGGAACGGTGTTAGACAAAACAATCTTGTCCGGTGAGAAGTCTGCTTGGGAACGGGTGCACCTGTGGGGAAAGCACTTGAACACTAGAAGCATTAGAAAATGGAGTCAGTACAGTCCATATACACACTGAACCTGACAGATACCAGCCTGGAGAGCTGGCAGGATGGCAAGCCATAAGACGGGGACGCCAGTGAGGGAGGAGCCTCACAGTGGGCATTTGCCACTCGTGGCCCTGGCCCTGTTTGTGAGTTTGCTGCTCCAAATGGGCAAAGGGCTTCTGGGCTTCCTTAGCGACTGAACTAACAACTCAGTTTTTAGACTTCTAACATTGGCATTCTTGGCTTGGAGTCTTCTAAGATCGGAATGCAAGCACCTACAACGTGTTTCCCTCTACAAAAAGCCTTGGCCCGTTCGGATCCACACGTGCCCTTCCCTTGCTATTCTACTCTCCCAAATTCTGTTGTGCTTCTACAATATAGTCTCACGAGCGTTTACACTATCATTCCTTAGAATTGCCTTGTCCCGAACCAGAAACTCACCAGCTCGTGTCAGTTTTCTCCTTGGGATTAGTTTAAAAGTTGCCATACCACCATATATTCAGTGGCAGCCGTGGCGTTCCCTTTTGGTTCAAATGAAGCCCATCTCTTTTGGACAGTGTCAGCAGCTTCAGGGACAAGGGTGGGAAGTTCAGGCCTTGCTTGTGGGTTTCCCAGAAGTGTCCAGTTACAAATGGCCACACCTGCGTCTGATCCAGCATGGCTTTTCTTCTGAAGCCCCAAAGAACGTTCTGCAGAGGCATAATGCTCTTCATTCCAGTCTAGAGTACTACAAACCTGGCTCATAGCCGCCACCACCCCCATTCCAATCTCTGCACCTCTCCCAAACTGCTATGCTGATTAAAGGAAGGAATCTTACCTCCCATCACACATGAAAGAGCCTCTCTCCCACCTCTCTGTATTTTTCCCAGTGTGTAATGATCTTCCTCCATCTGCAATATCAAAAGTAGCCCATGCTCTTTCAGGCCTTTCTTCACTTAGCCATCAGTCCAAAAGTTGTTCTTGTGATGACTCCATAGTGAGTGGAAGACCCAAGTGTCTGTGATCTGAAGATCCCTAGTCTTCTTGAGCCGTGTCCCATGTCCTTCTACACTGAGGTTCTCCAGTTTAGGTTGGAAAATTCCTGGAGATTTGAGGGTGGAACCTGGGAAGGGTGGGATTTGTGGAGGGGAGAGCCCTCAGGTAGGTACCATACAGTCCAGCATCCAAAGCATCCATTTTCTCCAGGACAACTGATTTTTGTCATCTGGAGATCAGCTGCAATTCAAGAAGATCTCCACATGCTATCCCGCACTGCTTTCTGGTTACTCTCTGAAGTATTTATTAGCAGAGTTGAATCTTTTGCAGGGAAAATGTGGGAGAGCCCGATTTTTGCACGAATGCGGTGCATGTGAGAGAAAACAATGAGCTTACGCTCAGAGCCTCGATTAAGGCTTAGGAAAGAAATGAGAGTTCTTTATTGTAGGATCTAGCTAGCTAGCTAGTCTAAGGATGCAAGTGCAAGTTGGTGAGGAGAGGAGATTGTGACAAAGAGAGGAAGATGAAGAGTCTGGAGAAGGAAGGCCTGAGAATAACAATCTACACATCAAAGGATAGAGCCAGGGCAGTAAAGAGTAAACAGATTCCAGACCTCTCTGTAATTTGAACTTTCTGGTTTGTCCCCCACTGAAACCCGAGGAAGGGAAAGCGTTGGTCTTCCTCGTCTAACAAGATTATGAGTATACAACCTGTTTTTCTTCTCAATTGATATTTTTCCTCCAGTGCTATCATTCCAGAGAGAGAGCGTTACTCTTCCATACCTTTCTGACGCTCGATGGAACTAAAATTGTGGTTCATTGATGGTCTGTGCTGAATATTACTGGGGGTGATGGATACACTGGGGCGGCAGACAGAGTGCTGGATATGTTGTGGATTTACCGGGGAAATTGGGCTGCTGGCTCAGAAAGAGTGGGAAGGCACAGATTCCCGTGTCTTTGCAACTGGTAGATCCCATCTACACAAAATTGGAATCTGGGATCTCTCTACTCCAGTAACTCTCCTAATGCGCCTGCAGGGAGCACATATTCTGAAATATCTGGCTTCCGCACAAGAGGAAGCTTGACTTACAATCTCCCAACATTTTAGGACTGTCCCATTACTCATAGCAGCCATTTCTGGTGCTGCCCAACCCCATGTCCAACCCCCCAACTGACCCTCATTTAAATTATTCACATTGATAAGACAAGTCCATTTTGTATGAGCAATAAAGTGTTAATTTTCAAAGAACTTCACTGAGACGATCCTCTAATATTTACAATGATGCTGAAAGTCTGTTTCTCCTTATAGTTATTGTCTTCCTGTCATCCACAGCTGTCCAAGCAACAATTGCTCATGAGGAAGGCAACGAGAAGTTGGAGGCAGAACCCAGCCAGAATTAAAGTAATAGGACTGTCCTCAGAGTGTAGGTATTATTCTCCCAGTCCTGAAGGCATTTGCGTTCCCCCCTCTCGCTGCCTCTCCTTGTATGCTAATTCCCCCAACTTGCAAGGAGACCCCCATTGGGTAACACCTTCCTCCAATTTCATCCCCTCTCAACAAAAGTTATATTAAAAATGACCCAATGGGGGGTGGAATTTACAAAAAAATTTCAAAATATGTATACCATACCCAAAAGTTTAATGATAACGTTTAGATAACCAGGCTGATCAAATGTATTCTTGTAAGTGTGAGCTGTTTAGGGAGGAATTTTTTTTTTACAAAAATACCTTGGAGGCTTTTATTGCATGGTTTCTTTTTATCAGAAAATGTGTTCTCTTGGGTTGCATTTAACAAATAGCCTTTGATACCAGTTTCCTCGCAAACTGCCAGCAGGTGATAAAGCCCAGGTAAAGAAGACGAGTTACTGGCTTGAAAGCCCAAACAAATCTTCCCCAGCGACAACATACGTTTTCCAAATGTCTGAATTCAGAATTCCACTCGAGATGAACGGACATCCCTTAGATGACCACGTAGCAAAGACAAGAGAGATGAGACAGTTTAAGTGTCATAAAGGTCACTCATGCAAATCTCACTTATGTGTCTGTAGTTTTTATTATTTTTAATCACTATCAGAATTACTGCTTTAGCAAGCACTACTCCGATAATCAGCAAGACAACATATAACGTAACACAGAGAATGGCAAAAAGTGCTCAGTAGCACACACTGAAAATCTGGAATGTTTTTCCTGAACAGTATTTAAAATGCCCCGTGGTATACTTTTTAATAGACCACACCAAACCAAATCAAACTGCCCCCCTTCCCCCAACACACATGCTTCCCACACCAGCCCCTGGGAGGTGGGGAGGCTGGGAAAGTGGGACATCCCGCCAAAAGGGAGTGGGGGACATGTCATTTTTTGATTTTGATGTGAGGTACATCCTTCATCTTTCTGGCCTACACCCCCTCTCAGATTCTTGGTTTTCCGGTTGTTACTGTAGATATGAAAATTATTGCAGTTGTCATTATTGTGTACTACTTTTATTTATTAATATTGCACTACCTGTTGCATTGATAAGAGTTATGATTGCCAGTTCTCACTTTTTTAGTCTTGATATTTGTTATTTTAATTCTGTATCACTGTTTAATTATTGGTTGTTATTACAGAAATTCTTATTGTGTTAATAAAAATTATTGCAGCTCTTCTAGGACTTCAGTTCTGTATTTGAATTATTGGTATGTTCATAAATTTGTTTGGAAACTAAATTATTGAGAAGTGTTCATGAAGATATTCTGAAACTAAATTATAATTGATTTGAAGAATGTATGCAACCTCTCATCCATTATTAATACAAGTTCTGTTTCTGAAAGTTTAAAAGATTTTTCCAGAGAGTAGAAAACCTTTTTGAAATTTCAGAGGTGGAAAAAATTTGCAAAAAACTGTTTCCTGCACCTTCCTTCTCTCTCACAAACACACTTGCTTAACTTACAAAGGCACTGTTGAAATAATGTTTAACCATGAGAGGCGCAGAGGTGGCAGCAGAAGCTGAAGGAAACTGAAGGTATTGCTGCTCCAGGACAGAGCGGGGCGCCTGGGGTATGCTTGCCTGCGAAGGAGAGCCTCCCACACACAAATCGGCTGTTGAGCTCACCAGCAGGGGTAGGGTATGGCGGCCTGGTCCCCTTACCCTCCTGGCAGGAGGTGGAGGACCTGGCGCTTACCTGCATGCTTCCAGCATGTTGCGATGATGTCACTTCCGGGAGTGATGTCATCGTGCAGGTCCCAGAAGTTCTCCCAGGCTTCACGCTGGGCCAATGTGGGCCCCCAAATGGGCCGAATCACTTTTTTGATTTTCGTATGAGGTGTATCCTTCATCCTCCTAGCCTACACCCCTTTTCAGATTCTTGGTTTTCCAGTGGTTATTGCAGATATGAAAATTAATGCCAGGAGGGTAAGGGAGGAGGATTTGAGTGGCATTTTAGAAACCCAACAAGATTTTCAGGGCATAAGCCTCCAAGAGTCAAAGCTCCCTTCTTCAGATACAAGCAGGCATGGAGATCCCTGAGCCTTTTTATCCCAGTCAGGAGTAGGCTCTCCCAGGGGTTTGCCCCATTGCCCGCCAATTGTTGGCAGCCAGTGAGAGGTGGCAAGCCCCCTGGAGATCACCTGCCACCAGCAGGCAACCTAGGAAAAGAGAAGCACTCCTGATGGGGCGCAAGGACATCATTTCCTGAAGTGACATCATTGCACCGGACATGAGCATGCTCCTGCGCTTCTCTGGGGACAGTTTTGGTCCAAGCCTTATAGGAAGCACGGGCCGGCATGATGATGTCACTCCCCGGAAGTTACCACTTGACACCAGTGCCAGGAGGGCGCTTCAGGGGAAGGTCTCTGTCTCTATTCCCTGTTGTTGCCCCTCGACAGTAACTGGTTGGCCACTGCGTGAGACAGGAGTCTAGACTAGATGGACCACTGCTGTGACCCAGCAGGCCGCATCTTATATCACTGTGTTCTTAACTGGGTGCCTGAGATACTGTATACTGCCTCTGAGCTTGGTAACACAACATCTTGTGCCAGTAAATTCCATAAGCCAATTACACTATGCTCAGGAGCTAAAGGAATAACAAGACTGAATGGGAACCACATACTACAAGCCCAGGACCTGTCTGGAAAGAGAGGACTTATAATACCAAATGGAAACAATTTATGATTTAACACCCACATAGGTGGCTTTTGATGTCACAGGCAAGAAGCATGCCTGTTTTATGTCTGAGAGAAAACTTGCAGAGTACATGGGGACATTGTAACATGGAAATCAGTCCCAATATTTGATGTGTGGAGCAGGTTGAATGTTTTACTGAAAAAGGAACCGCTAGTGTTAATTCAGTTGAGTGAGCCAGAAGGTGTTTGTCCATTTGGAGCAGCAAGTTCTGACTCAAACAAAAAGAACTGACTCTGGTATCACTTTTTTATTTTCACTCTGGCAAACACACTTTGTGTTTTTAGATTGATGGAAAACTGATATTTTAAAACATTTTGATTCACCAAATAAAATGAGGAAAAAAATAAATGGAAAAGCCAACGAAATGGAAAATAAAGGCGATCAGGGTGCTCTTGGGATAGGGATTCAAGAGCATTTGGACTTAGTTGTTTAAATCAACCCCCAGCAAATGAAGGCTCTGAGAGCTGGCAGGAGGCAAAGCTCAACGTGTTCCAGGCCACACACCAACTGCCACTTTGTTCGTCTTCTTGCAGGCAAAGAAGTTCCATAATCTGCTCCACTGAGACAGCCTCTTCCTTTCCTCCTTCGCGCAGGATTTCAGAGCACAGGCTCAGCATCACTTTCAGAATCGCACGGCACAGCCATCAGGCACTGGGGAAAACGTGGGAGAATTGCGGTTCGTTCTAAAGCTATTTGCCAGGGCCCCTGTGACTGGCAAATGCCCAGCATACCTACAGCATTTTTTGTTTGGCACTGGAGAAGCCATCCCTCAATAACACAAGCATTTTTTGCTTCTAACCACCCTGCCCCTCCTTCCAGCAAAATGCAGCTGCCTCTTCCTTGTATTCTAGATAGCCCCGAGCTTCCTCTGGGGGCCAGATATAGGAAACATTCCCCCAGGCCTCTGCAACTCAGGGGACATCCCAACAGTTTGAGAAATGATGAGGGGCAGCTGAGCCAGGATGGGGCCAAGTTTGCGCCACGTTCTCTCCACAGCTGCTGCAAAGTAAGCAGGGTCTTCCAGCTTGGATGCGGGGAACCAGTTGCTCACCTTCCCCACTGAAAGGGCTTGCTGGAATCAGCACAACATGAAAGGAGGCTCTTGGGAGGGGAGAGACAGGTTACGATACTCTGGCTAAGGCAAAACCCCAGGAAGGAAGGGGAATTAGGCTGTGGGATCTGGGCAGTGGCAGCTCCAAATGAAAAGGAGGTTGCATGTCCCTGCCTGTTCCCTCCTTTCTTTCTCCCCCCACCCCACGTTTTCTGCCCCCATGTATTCTCCAGATCATTCTTAGGAGTGGAGGAACTCAGCCTATCCCCCACCTTGGCCCAGTTCCTGGGGGAGCTTGAGCCAGGGGTTCCTACCTCCGCCATGGCTGGGGACGGCCAGGAAAACAGGGATTCCATCAACAGCCATCCCCATGAGGATCTCACAACTGAATCTTCCTGACCTGCTGACTCACCTCAAGCGATCCACGCAGGGACTCCACTGGGGCTCAAGTTCCCCCAAAGACCAGGCACGGGGGGTGGGCGGAGTCTGCCCACCCCAGGAACGA
Organism: Eublepharis macularius; assembly: GCF_028583425.1. Lineage (NCBI taxonomy): Eukaryota > Metazoa > Chordata > Lepidosauria > Squamata > Eublepharidae > Eublepharis > Eublepharis macularius. Next base: position 67,142,413 of record NC_072801.1, on the reverse strand, counting down.
TCAGACAAAAAGGTGGGAGTAAAAGACAGATCTACACAGATCCTCATGGATCCTGTTTTTCTACCAAAACACCACCAAACTTGACATCTAAAATTCATGTAAAAACCTTGAGGATCTGTGCTTTGGAACCGCACCTTTGGCCTATGGAGTGGCCACAAAGAGGCGGAGATGTGATATTTGTGGTGGTTTGTGATCTGATGGTGAGTTTGGGGTGACCCCATATAAAAATTGTGAGGAACCATGAGGATCCCTACCTTCGATCCATATTATAAACATGCCCTGAGGACAGCCCCATTACCTTCCTCCTGGCTTGGCTCTTCCTTCTTCTTTGCCTCGTTCTTGGGAAGGCATGGCGTTGCCTGCTGCCTGCCTGTGTTTGTGGAGGTATGCAGGTATTGTCTGCATACGTAATTGAGGCCTTTTTGGCCCAACAGGCGCAACGGCCGTATTCTGCGCTGGAGGAAGATGCAAAGGGGAAAAGATGAGAAACTCTGAACTGGGGGAACTGTCCATGGCTGTGTTTCAGAATTTCTTTCGGGGCAGAACTTAGCACGTCACACTGAGGGAAAAGCCATGGTGGAGTGGAGATCTCTTTCATGCTGTGAGGGACAGGGCTGGCTCCAGCTCCGCCTCTCTTGAGAGACAGCCAATGGGAGGGGCAGAGTACTGGGCCAATGACGGTTAGTTTCTGTTGGAGGGAGAAATGGCTTTTTTGGAGCTGTTCAGGGGAGAAGGGGGTGGAGAGACACTGCTAAAGGAGGCAGCCGCAAGATAGCTGGCTGACGGGATCCCATCCCCTAATCCCACCCTTTCCCCTCCGTGCCCAGGCAGGGGGTGTGCTTTCTTGCCACGAGAGTGGGAGGTGGCGGTGGCGGTGGCAGCAAGAGTGGGTTGCAGCAGGCTGCTCTCTCTGCTGCTGCCACCGCCCGCTCTCGTCACCTCCACCGCCGCCACCATTGGCACCACAGCCCCTTTGCACCAAACAAGAACAGTCCATGGTGGTGGCGACGAGAGTGGGCCACAGCCGCAGCGAAAGCAGCCTGCACTGGCGAGGACAAGGGCCCCTTTGACCTGGGGCCGCCCTTTGACCCCCGTGTGATGACATCACTCCCAGAAGTGATGTCATCACACGAACTGGGAGCATGCATGCAAAGAACAAAGCATTGGGTAAGTGCCAGCGCCAGTTCCCCTGCCAGGAGAATCCAGGGACCTGAGGATCTCCCATCAAGGGACTCCAGGTCCCTGGCAACCCTAGGGTGAATAGAAGCCAATCTTTTGTCCCACCCAGGAAAAAAGGAGGGGAAATAGCTTCCAAGAAACTTTTCAGCAACTTGAGGAAGCAAAGTAAGAAGAGAGAAGGAAAAGAAAGTGGAAAAGGTAGGAAACTGCCTCCGGAGCTAAGAAATCACTTCATACATCAAACTGTACCCCAACAAGACCAAGAGAAGAGCCAGAGTGGAGAACACTAAAATCTCTACAGGTATTCTGCTGTTTCTGGAAAGAAATGGACAGAAGGACAGCTTTAGGGCTGCAAGAAAGGGGAGGAAAGTAGGGAAATTCTGTAGCAATGTGCAGAGGAGGAAGTGCAGGGAAAAATACCTCTGCACTAATAACTTTGCAACTGTTCCCATACTTTCCCCTAAAGCTATATGAGTGCCCTACTTACAAGTCAGCAAGAACAACTCCTGGGACTCCAGAAGGCAAGCTAAATTAATAAATGGGGGAGGGAACAACGGAAGGAGGACTAATACTCAGGATACAGTTGTGGTAAAGTTTTCAAGGATCCTCCAATCCACTAGTTGATATGTTCCACGCCTATCCCGAATACCTGATCATTTTCTGTAGGTCACCACCCTGACAGCAGCTACGCAGGGCCAGAAGGGGCAGGACTGGCGACAAATACTGCCTTATACTGAACTTGGGGTTCAAAAAGTGGAAATCCCAGAGTGGAACCTGGAAAGGCTGTTATTTTGTGGGTTTTGTTTAGAGGGTTGGGTGGGAAGAAACAAATTAATAACTCTCAATGGCTGAAGAAATAATGTGAAGAATCTAAATGTGTGTGTTTTAACCATTGTGTATATTTGTCACGAAATGTGGAAGCAAACATTGCTGCCAGAGCTCCGGGACTTCCACCTATTGTCTATGGATTGGTATCTCGCCTTTTATTGAGGACTGCACTTAGAGAGGCCATCAATGGGTTCTGAATGGGTCACAAGCACTTATTTCCATGAAGGCTGGCAGAATACAACCTCTGAAGGTTGCCCCTCTAGCCTACCCCCTGGAAGGCGTCATGGAATTTCTTCTAGATACTTTCTGATGGGCAGGTCAAGTCACTGAACAGCCATCTCTTCTAGGTTCCTGCCGATTGACATGTTCCGCAAGGACTTTGGAACTGATGCATTCTCAAAGTTCCTTGCTTTCCAGGGCCATTTGGATCAGGGCCCCAATGTGTGGGCAGATGGACCTTAAGCCTCCTTTCCCTTCCCGCTTGTGCCCTTTTCCTGAACTGATGTGTCTTGGGAGCTGCTGTTTGCACTGCTGGGGAAAGTTGTGTGTACTGAAGATTAGGGGTTACTTTTGTCTTTTATTGGTCATTCAGGTCATTTCAGGTTGGGGAAATGGTCCAGAGGGCAGCCTGCTCTCCTCACACCCTGCAAACCTGAAGGAATCAGGCCAGTAGATGCCTGGGATTTCAGTTCCCAGCAAGGAATTCCCTGGCCGTCACAGCTGACAGTCTGCATGGACTTCGTGATGGATGCATTGGTCCTCACGCTTCCAGTGTTTTCACTTTGTAAAAGGAAGTGTGAGGTAATCCAACCTTCCTGAATGGTGCTGTGCCTTCTGGCTTGAAGCTTCTGCCTGCTCAGCAAGAGACCGGGCATTCCGTGATCAGAGTTCCCAGCATTTTTAAAAAAAACAGTTTTTAACTGCTGATCCTGATCAGGATTACGGACGGAACAGAGGGTGATTAAGCCTCCTCGGTATAGTATTTCCCAATCCCCCTTGGGAGCTGTTCTTTGCCTGGTGGTGGTGGGGCGGGGGGAACACAGTCTGGTCCTGAAATGGGTGCTTATGTGTTCACCCCAACAGGGCTATCTGTGGTTCCTTGGAGTTGTTTCAAACGGGGAAAGCAGTAAAAGAGGGACAGCTTCACCCCCATGACATGGATCCAATCCAAATCAAGGCCCCACAACCAAATAATCATACTTATCTGGTCCGGTCCTCAGCAGTGAATAACGGCTGAAAGCAGGCTTACAGGCTTATCCGATGCTTTTGATTAAAAAGTATATTACCAGTCATTACTGAGTGGTGTCCGAGGGAGGGGAAGGCTCTCTGCACATACTCAGAAGCCCTCTGTTCACCATTTTTCCTTATATTCCAAGGCTAAACTCTGGTATTAAAAATAAATTTTAGGGCTCCTTAAAACTAAACCCCATGTCTGTTCATTAGTTTTAAGTTACCGGGGTGGGGGGGGGGTCTTTTTTGCTTAACAATGGCTTCCCTTTGCTTGACTGGGAAATAAAAATAATTAATTGCATCTGAGAGCCAGTTTGGTGTAGTGGTTAAGAGCATAGGACTGTAATGTGGAGAGACGGGTTTGATTCCCCACTCCTCCACTTGAAGCCAACTGAGTGACCTTGGGCTAGTCACGGCTCTCTGGAGCTGTCTCAGCCCCACCCAGCTCACAGGGTGTTTTGTTGTGGGGATAATAGTAGCATACTTTGTAAACTGCTCTGAGTGGGTGTTAAGTCATCCTGAAGGGTAGTATATAAATTGAATGTTGTTGTTGTTGTTATATCTCATTTGGGTGCTCTTTTTCGAACTCAGGGTTTGGTTACCTCAGATTGTAAATTCATCTAGATGCTATATTCATTCCTTGCTGCTAAATTTTGTAACAACCATATTTTAGAAGGGGAATCGTTTCTTGGAAAGTTGTATGTGTGTTGCTTTTATCCAGATTCTCCACCTCCACCCCCACCCCCAAGCATTTGTTCTGGTGCTGTTGAGAGGGTTCATATCCACATAATAATAACAACAATATCATTCGATTTATATACCACCCTTCAGGACAACTTAATGCCCACTCAGAGTGGTTTACAAAGTGTGTTATTATTATCCACACAACAATAATCACCCTGTGAGGTGGTTGGGGCTGAGAGGGCTCCTAGAAGCTGGTCACCCAGCTGGCTTCAAGCGGAGGAGTGGGGAATCAAACTCCAGATTAGAGTCTCGTGCGCTAACCACTATACCAAACTGGTTCCAGTAACTATGCTTGGAGGCAGCAGATTACTGTCTACTAGGTCTGCCCATGTGCCACAGAAAATTTTTATAAGATTCCCACTTGCTGATGAAGTGCAACTATGAGACAGAAAAGTATTTGCTTTGCCTTTTTTAGCTGAGGGACACACAGGAATGTGGATTATTTCACAATGACCTTGCAGTGTTCCTGTTTGGTGTAGTGGTTAAGAGCACGGGACTCTAATCTGGAGAGCCGGGTTTGATTCCCCACTCCTCCACAAAGCCAGCTGGGTGACCTTGGGCGAGTCACAGTTCTCTGGAGCTCTCTCAGCCCCACCCACCTCACAGGGTGATTGTTGTGGGGTAATAATAACACTTCGTAAACCACTCTGAGTGGGCATTAAGTTGTCCTGAAGGGCGGTATATAAATCGAATGTTGTTGTTGTTATTGTGTTTGTGTGTTTCCTGTGAGCAGGTGTGTTCTTTCTGAAGCTCCTTTGAACTCTCTTTCTTTGGTTTTCTTCTCTGTATGGTTGTAGGCTTGGGGGAATGGACCCTCGCCCTGACACACACCTTCTTTTTACTCCTCTTCCCTGTACAGCAGTCCCAGGAACAGTTCTCTTTCCTTTTCCTTTTTCCAAGGTCACCCAGCTGGCTTCAAGCAGAGGAATGGGGAATCAAACCTTTCCTCTAGATTAGACTCAGACGTTCCTAACCACTACACTAAAAAGGCTCTTAGTACAAGGACTGCACGGGACTGATAGTGGGAACAGAAAATCCAAACTTTCCCACCCTCACAGCACCCACCAGGCTTTGCATTGCTATAAACTTTGGGGAAAGATTGTAGGAAAATGGGTGAAGGCAGGGAGAAGCATCCCAGGTTGGCAAATGACAACCCACCCCATGATCCATATTCCTCCTCTCCCAAACCCTGCCCTCCCTAGGCTTCACCCTGAAATCTCCAGGAATTTCCCAACCCTCTGTTGGCAACCCAGTCCCCAATAGGGTTACACTAAAATGAAACTTTGATATGCAAAAAGGACTGCAGTTGGAATTTATATACTGAGCCACCCACACGTAAACTTTGGGTTGGCGGGAAGGCAGCCAACATTGATTGTTTGAAATTATACAAATAAAGAATCTGTTCTGACAGGATTTTCAAAAAGAATACGCATAAAATGTAGAACAGCATTTGTTTCTTTTTCAGAAATGCTAGCTTTTATTTAATTTGCTGATCAACATGATAACAGTCAGACTAAAGATTACAGAAGGCAAACGCAAGAATGGTTTATGGCAAATGAGGCTTAAGTGGAGAGAGGAAAACTGGAATCAGTCCCTCTAGAAGACGAGTAAAGATGCTGGACTGACTACTTCCCTCACACACCCCTTTGCCTGCCTGCATACTTGGAAATAAAGCAAATAGCATGAAGTAATTGTAAGAGTCTAATAAGAAGGTAATTCGAAGTAAGTAGTGATGGCTATGAGTCTTCAAACTACTCAGGAATGTTAGGAACACTCAACAGTTGTGCTATAATCAAATAATAATATCCTCGCTGAATGTTTAGCTTCACTTTCTCTATATCCCTATCACTAAAGACTTCTAAGCCTCTGCAATTTCTACAGATCCTAATCATTAATGAGCCCAAACTTTATTAAAAGCAACCAGCACGGAGCAAAACTTTCAGCACTCCTGCCCTTCCATTACTTATCAGAAGATTTTGGCAGAGGAATAGTTGTGGGTGGAGTGGCATCGTTAGTAAACCTCATGTCACGGCAGAACAAGATGGGCTCCTTGCCCAAGCCCAGCTGGTACTGCCATATGTACAACTGGCTTTTGGGCTCCAGGGTCACATTAACCGATTCTTCCACTTCTGTGGCTTCACTCCAGTCTTCCGACTCGGTTTGGACACTTTTCCCACCATGTTCGGTGGAAACGCTGAACTGATATTTGGCAATTGATTCAGCAAGGGCTCCGGACTGATATGAAGCAGTCATACTTAACTTCCAGTGATTCTCCACGGAGTTCATCTTCGAATTCTTGTATCCCACCTTCTTAGTGATCTTCTTGTTCCAAGTGATGGGACTGTTAGAATCGTTGGAGATGGTCTTGAGAGCCTCCCATTTACCAAAACACTCACCAAGAGCAATGGCCAGGCCTCCAGGGAGAAAGGGGACCACGGTTTCATGGAAGGAAAATGTATTCGGATCTTCTTTTTCATGGAAGTTGGTGGACTTAAAGTACTGGATGCCCCATTCATCATGGGGTTTTACGAAGTAGTAGTAATCCTTACAGCCCCAATAATAAAGGCCGTTCCTGCAGTCTGGGTGAAGGGTGTATTCATCTGCATCTTCATCTGTATTCATATTAGTGACCTTGCGGTAAATGCCTTTCTTCTGAAAAATAATGTAGAAGTGACCGAAGGCGGACAGGTAATGATCTCCTCCTTGACAGTTGGGATGGAGGCTGTACACCACAGCACTCTTGTCCTGGTTCATGTTACTGACACGACGATAGTGGTCTCCCTTGATGATATAGAAGAGGTCATCCTCGTGGGCTAAGTAGTGATCTCCACCCCGGCAAGAATTGTGCAGGCTAAAGACTTCTAGGTCTTTGCCCTCATGGAAATTGGTTGACCTCATGTAGCAGCCCAGGTCGGAGCGGATGATGTAATAATATTCATCGACCCCACAGAAATCAACTCCTGGAGCTTTGCTCTTGGGGACTATTTGAGGCACCATGTTTGATCCTAGGAAACAACAACAATAAATCAGATTATATCAGAACAGAGTGCAAAAGGAATCATCAGCTCCTCTTACTGGTTTACTGGCCCAGGCTAGGAACATGACTTGTTGGCAAAGTTAATGGTCTTGTTCCTATCAGCAGGCCAGTGAAATTGCCAGCTACCAACAGGCAAGGTGGGTGTTCTGCCATTTGGGGCTCTACAAATGTGCAGAAGAACTCATTTTTAAAAAGGCCTCTCAACTCAACAGTGAAAACTGGGCATCCACATTGTCCTCCATATCAGGAAGATAAATATTTACAGAATGTAGCTATCAGGGTTTTTTTTTTAAAGGGGGTAGGGAACTGGCAAACTCTACCCAAAACAATTCATATTATCAAGGAACATGGGAATTAGAGGCACAAATTCTGATCTCAATTCCACCCTTTCCCGATCTCGGATGTTCTGAGCCTTCAAGTGCTTTGTGGGGAAGTTATTAAAATCAGGAAAAATGCTTCCTCCCAAATCCAGCTTATTCCCTGCCGCAGCGCTCTCAACAGCAAAGGTCTTCTGGAGATGTGTGGAAGGAGGAAGGCTAGAAGCCTTGGGCCTTCCCCTGCTGAGCTGTGACTGTTTGTATCCACAGGAAACCTGGGGAAAGAATCTACAGATGCCCAGCTCTGTGTGTAGAGGGGGGTTCCCATGTGATTAAAAGCCCCGGATTCCTGAACGCAGAGAAAGAAACGTAAGCATGTGCGTGCAGGTAGACTAGAAACCGGACGGAAGGTACTGGTTGTATGTGTGTGGTTGCACCAAAAACAACAAAGGAAGCAAGCCAAAAGATATATTGCCCTATGTACAAATTTACAATAAATTTACAATAAAGATTACAACAATGAATAGCAGTTTAGTACAATAACCGTTAGGAGCAAGAAAAGTTCCATCAAATTTCTTCAAGCATTCAACAGGTAAGTGGTTCTGTTTATAGTCACGTCGCTGTTAGTTCGTGATGTCCCAAAGTCCATAGGTGCTGTTTGAAGACAACGAAGAACGCTGAGTGGCAACGAGCTCACCGGTCCAATCTAATTTGGCTCGTTTCAGGACAAATCCTTCATCAGGCCACCAACCAATTATGATCTACTATCACACTACTTTTCTCTTTGAAACTTCTAATCCAGAATAGTTCATTTCCTGGGGCCCAACCAGAAACAGTCTTTGGGAAGAACAAACATATTTCCAGGGATAAACTCAGGTTTCCCCACCACATGAATATTGTACCCTGGGATTGTTTCAGGCTGGGAAAACTGCAGAGGGGGAAGTCTGGAGCTCTTTATCCATGCGGGTGGTGGACCTGATCCTAGGCAGACACGGGACATGCAGACATGGAAGAGAATGCAAAACTTACGTGTCATTCTGGATGAGAACACAGCCCCATCCTGCACATGTCATCATGTGTTCCACGTGTTTCTGCACCCCTTTCCCCTCTGGCGGGGACCACGTTGCTTCAGCATATCACATTGAATACAAACATCCACTTCCCTGCCCAGTTTCCCACCGAGGTTTGCCAGTACTTACAGGAAGAAATGACAGGGATCAAGTTGACTCTACAAGAGGATTTAGGAGAGATGCCACGTAGGTCCTCAGTGCAGAATCAGTGGTAGAAACTGCCAATGTAAGAGTAGGAAAGACAGTTCAATGCCTAGGGCAACGCAAAGTATTGTGCACTGACAGCGACTCCCCCTTTATTTAATACCATTGTTTTAGAATAGAAAAGTAATCACTGGATAGCAAGACTGGTGACTCTTGACTAACGTGAGTCCAAAGGAGAGGACAGATATGTCTCTCTTTTCAGAAAGCACAAATGGGGGGAGGGGGAGATGAGATCCCCCCCATCTTACAAGTCGTTGTGGGTTGCCTGTTTGTAGATGTATAAAGCCTCACCAATCTTACCACACTTTCTTTGCCTGGACTGGGATTTTCCTGCGTCCTCACACTGTTCTCTGGACACCGGAGGATCTTGCAGTAGACTCAGGTCTTCCTGTATTCTTCTCCAATCCTACCACTCTCTTCGGACTTCTTATATACTGTGTTGCGTGTTTGACCGTTCTGTTGACAAGATTCATTTTTTGCAAAGCTAAGCAACTTATGAAAAAACAGGGTTTGTTCCTCCTTGGCTTTTAGCCAGACTTTGGTGGTTCTTCGTCAATATCACCTTAACTCTTCAAAGTATGAGGACAACTTAATCTTGAGTGACAGTCTCCACCTTGCTTGCTCTTTCTTCCGTACTCAGCAATCCTGTCAGGGGTCCAGGTCTGCGTTTTTGCACACGGTCGTGTTGTAGACATCAAATGCACACCAGTGCAATGATAACAAAAAACCCAGTTGCAGGTAAGTCAAATGAACAAGTAGTTGCCTGGGCCTTAGGTGACTGGCTGGATCGAGATTTTTCTAGACCACTTCCTCCAAATGTTTCACAGTACCCCAGAAGCACCCCAAAAGCAGGCAAGAGCCCTTGGAAGATTGCATCATGTCATTAAGCCAAACGAACATCAGGCAGAAAATATATTGATCTAAAGATCTAGCGCTTGGCACAGCATGGTACTCTACTCAGGCGATTTATGTCAGCTTGGTGGAACAGGATTACATCTGCAGGCCTTGCCCCCTGCCTACCTAGACTCAGCCTAACGTTAGTGCAGAGCATTCATGTGCACAAAATGTTTGAACATCGCTTCCATCCCCAAGACGGCGAATGGTGCCTTTTCTGGTTTCCTGCTTATTGGAACAGCTTTCATTGGTATAAAGCTTGCAAGTAGGAGGGGATAGGTTAGTGCTGGTGATCCTGCTTCCATATTTATGCACATAAATTACTGAAATTACAACTGATCTTGGGGCAACAGAGATCATTTCGGCTGGAGAAGATGGCAGCATTCCCAGACTCTACCTCCTCCAAATGGGTTTGTGACCTATTTAAAATCGCTGGCCAGTGGGGAAGCAAAGCAGTGTACAAAACAAGAAATGCCTTCTAAATAAGCAAAGAGAGGGGAAGAAAACTAGAACTCCACATCAGGGGCTTGTCTTGGGTCCATGAGTCTTGGGTCAAGGCCTCAAAATCGGTTTGTCATAAAAGCCATATGGACTGGCTGCTTGAAAAATGTAAAAAGTGCAAAGCCTCCTTGGGCAGGCATGCCAACTAACCATGTGGTTTTGAGCCATCTGGTTTGAGAATCTGCCACCTGGCACCCGTTTGTTGCATGTCGAAATTCCCTGTCCACGTTTAGGAGTGACAAAAATGTTGAGAGAACAAAGAAATTCCACGGCATGGCAGTGGTATTACATATGGACAGATCAAGAATTGTATTGATAACTCTTCAACGTAGGGTTGCCAGCTCTAGGTTGGGAAATTCTTGGAGATTTGGGGTAGGGGTGGAGTCTGCGGAGGGCAAGGTTTGGGGACAGACCTCAGCAAGATTAAACGCTGTAAGGCCCACCCTCCTAAGAAGCCATTTTCTCAAGTGGAATGGACTTTTGTAGCCTGGAGAGCAGATGTAATTCTGGGAGATCTCCAGCCACCACCTGGGTGTTGGCAACTCTACTACAACTTAAAGGAAAATTACCATGGGACAGTGCTGAAATTGGGTTTGTTTGCAAATTCGAAAAAATGGGCACCCTGTCCTTCAAGGGTTTATAGAGAAATCAAATTCTTCTCTCACTACAGATGGTCATTTTCTGCTTTTTACACCCCAACCCTATCAAGCTAATTCCAGGATTATTCTACCTTACATCTTTATTTTAAATACCCTTCCTACATTTGGGATAGGTAAAATCCCTACATGCTTTCCCTTCTAAATGTATCTGAAGAAGGGAATTTTGACTCTCAAAAGTTCATACTCAGGAAATTTAATTGGCTTTTAAGGTGCTACTGGACCTGAATCTTGCTCCTCTACACGTACAACATTGCACAAAATGTGCAACACATGGTTTTTTCCGAAACACAAATGCTTATCCATTGCACATAACTAAGCACTAAGCTATAGGTCTACTCTGGCCAGAAAAGCAGTGTATTGAGCATGCTCTGATGCACTTTTTAAAGTGTATTATACAAACTCTGATGCATTTATCCCACAACCCACAAATAGGGGTGCCCAATCCAGATCTGAGATTCAGGAAAGTACCATAATTTGGCCAATCTGTCTAAATCTTGCATTCATGAATCAAATCAAGAATCCAGATTCAGTCTGGGAACCCCAATCTATAATCCCAGATAAATCTGAGTAATTCTACTAAACATGGTTTCACCCTCAGGCTGGCTTCTTCTGGGGCTTGATGGTGGAGGAGAGTGCCCGCAAGTTATAGGTGACTTATGGCGACCCCTGGTGCGTTTTTCATGGCAAGAAACTAACAGAGGGGGTTTGCCATTGCCTGCCTCTGCAGCTCTAGCCTTTGTTGGAGGTTTCCCATCCAATTACTAACCAGGGTCCACTCTGCTTAACTTCTGAGATCTGACGAAATCAGGCTCACCTGGGCTATCCAGGTCCGGGCCCATCCTGAGTTTCTTCTGCTTTTTATCCAAGAGGGGAGAAGGGGGAATAAAGCAGAGGCAGGAGGGAGAGGGAGTGAGGCCGGGCAGGGGAGTGAGTGGCCAATCTGTGCGGGAGCTCTCCTTGTTTGCCCAATTTCTGTGAGTGACACTGCTTCAGTTGGGCTAAGTTTCAACAGTGGTCCTTGCTTCCGTTTGGTTGGGAGAGAATTCTGTGTTGTCATCATTCTCTGGTTTGATGTTGGTCCCTTTGATTCACTTTGGTTCTGCTGGGCTTCTTTTTGCATTTGGGATGTGCCTTTGGCCACTGGCACCCTTGTCCCTGTGTCTTTGTTTGAGAGCCTGCTTCAGAGATCATAGAGTTGGACTCAGGCGTCCAATTTATTTGAAACTTGAGAGATCTTTAGAGGACAGCCAGGAAGAGCTACACTTCAAATTTGGTGAAGTTTTCTTGAACAATGCCACCCCAGCCCCCCGGATATTGCCCAGATAGTTTCCTCTAGGGAATAGTGGCTGAATTAATCTGGGATTCTCTGATTTATTTTAACCAGAACAGATAATTCTTCCCAGATTAAAGAATCCTAGATTTTAGGGAGGTCCCTTGTTACCCAATGAGGAGCCTTCTTGTGAGTTGGGAGAATTAGGGTGCAAGGAGAGGCAACTAGAGGCGGGTAACTTTGGGATCTCCACCCGTAGATACGAGGATTGTCCCAGCTATAGACCTCTTTCAATGCAAAGACAGATGTTTCGAACAAAAGAATGTTTCAATTGAACATAAAAAAGATCAACAGCATGCAAAACACACACAACACACACTCAGAAGTAACTAGAAAGCAGTGGTGAAAATTGGTTAGAGAGTGGGTGATAGTTACCATCCAGAAGAGGGCATCTGGGAGGGAGAGCATTGAGCAACCAGCATGTCAATGCGGAAGAGCTCAGAGGACCAATGGTGGATGCTGGATATGAGAGCATGCATACAGCTATGGCAGAGGGGTAGACCAATTATTCTGTGGAACATACCCTGGGGCAAGATTGCATCTTCTGACCCAAAATAATGACTTAATGGGAGTCTCTGGGGTGGGACAAGAGACTGGAAAGGTCTGATAAAGTCTTCCCCGGTGGAATTATACGTATCAACTATGTTTGACAACCCGCAATGTCTGGGTGAATAAGCTTATCAAAGCACTGAGTCGCCTGAGAATAGGAGAGTGGATAAGAGAAGATCAGTAGTGTGTATTACGGTGATTAAGTCAGGAACTCTGAGATGACCCTTTGTCTTAGGATCTTTACACAACTCTGGGGCATGGGGGCTGAGAGCTGGTCACGCAACTCACATGCTAGCAAGATTCCATCTCCCAGCCATGACTGCTTCTGTATTTCTGCCTGTTTGGGCTGTGTTTTGTGTTTGAAACACATGAAGAGAAGGGTCTTAAGGCTTACCCATATTCATAAGCCTTCTTAATATTTTTTATATATCAATTTTTATTGAGGTTTTATAGTAACGGAAAGGGGTTACAGCAAGAAATCAAACTTTAGCAGGTTCACCACAAGACAGATATACATCAGTCCAAATATAGAAAGCCACTAAATATATAATTAACATCCCATATACCTTCAAGTTTCCCTTTGTTTCTATAGACATTATTTATTACGCTTTTTAATCCACTTATCCTGTTCCTTATATCATTTCTAACATTCTTTTCCTTTATATATATTATGGATAAGTCATTCTAAGAGCAGAAAGTAAAAATAGCAGAACAATATATATCAATCAGTCAAACAATGGTCTATATCTAAATAAGCAGGAAGTATTTTTGTGCTAATTTCCCTCTTTCTTGTCTCTGTTCTGGCCACACTCTCCAAACATTTGTACTTAAGTTTTCATTATAGTAGAGGTAGGGGGGCCAGGTCAGGATTTGATTCAAAGAAGGATCATAAACTACAAAGCTAAAACACAATTTCACATTATAAAAAAAAGAAAGAAAAAAGAGAAGAGATATAAGTTGTATGTATTATAGATGAGTTGTTCTAAGAGCAAAAAGTGAGACTAATAGGACATAAAATAACAATCAAGGAATGGTATCACTTCTATATAAGAAGGAAGCCTTTTTATGTTAGTTTTCCTCTTTCTCGCCTCTGTTCTGGCCAAGCCTTCTTAATATTGTGAGGGCAAGTCTGACCACTAACACCCTGAATCCTAGATCCAGATTTTCTGAATTTTTTTTTGATACACATCCCTACCCTCAAATGCAAAAGTAATCCAGGCATTTTCTCTGCTAGCAACAACACACACTAGAAGTATTTCCTGCTCCACCCTCCATTTCTTCTTTGTTTTGCATTGGTCTTGGCATGGAGGCATATGTTACTTTTTCCTTTTTTGTGAGCTAATTCATTGCTAATCTCAGGTGTGTTTTTGTCATCCAGTTGCATTCTTCCTCTGGGACACTTTGTAATCAAAGGAGGGATTATTTGGCTAGAATTCTAGCCTTGCAATGCTGCCATTCCCATCATTCTATTCAGTTTGGTAGATTTCACAGGGGTCCTTCCAGATAAGCACCTATGCAGTCAGATTCTTTATTTCATATCTTTGCATAGGCTTCGCTTGTTGAATCTGCCCCAGTGCAGGAGCCCCCTTATGGCAATACTGAATTCAAATCTCTACACGTGCGTCTTCCTTTCATACAAATCCCATGTGCTGCAAAATGGATCCATCCTAAAAACTGGAGATTATGCAGCCAGCTATATGGTTGCCAACCTCCAGGTGAGTTCCAGAAGGACAATTTATTTCTGGATCACAGAGAACTGTTCCCCTGGAGAAAATGGCTGTTTTGGAGGGTGGGTTTTATGACATTACTAGCAACAAAGCCCGTTGTGGAAAAAATTCAACGGGCTCTAGAAAGGGGAGGGAGGGCAGACATTCACTCCTCCTCTGACACTGATTCAAGCTGGTGAAGGAGGGGGGTGGGCATTGTCATCTGCTTCATGCCTGATCTGCCTGATCTCGCCCATGTGAAGGGGTGGTAGGCTTTGCTATCTGCTCCATGCCTGATACATGCCAGGTAAAAGGAGGGCATTGCCTCTTGTTCTGTGCCTGACTACTGTGCCTGGGTGAAGGGGGGCAGGCATTGCTGCCTGCTCAGTAGTTTATTCCGGTAGGTTGAAGAGGGCAGGCACTGCCATCTGCTCTGCTCCTTATCCCGGCTGGGTGAAGGGAAGAAGGGCATTGCCCCCTGCTCTGCTCCTAATACCAGCTAAGTTTAGGTGAGGGGTGGGCATTGCCAACTGCTCTGCTCCTGATCCCAGCTGGTTCAAAGGAGTGCAGGCATTGCCACCTGCTCTGCTGCTGATAACAATTGGGTTTAGGCAGGGATTAGGTATTGCCAACTGCTCCGCTCCTAACACCAACTGGGTTAAGGCAGGAGTGGGCAAAGCCACCTTCTCCACTCCTAATACCAGATGGGTGAAGGCAGGTGGCGGGCATTGCCCCCTGCTCCCATCCTGCTCCCGGCCTGGGCTTCCCACCATGGCATGTTTTCTGGAGGGACATGTTGCCTTACCTAGGCTTCCCTCCATGGCAGCACCCTCTGGTGGTGCACCAGGGTACAGGGCCAGATCGACGGGGGGGGCAGGAGGGGTAGTCTGCCCCTGCCACCGCCAGGGAGGGGGCGCCAGGAGCAGCTCCCAGCTGCCAGAGCGCGCAGCCGGCAGCATGGGAAGCCGCGCTGCCTTTCGCTTGCCCCGCTGGACAGGGGGCGGCCGGCTTGCCGCGCACCCCCTGTCCTGCAGGGCAGGCAAAAGGCACCACGGAGAGGTGGCTGGCCGCCTCCTCTCCTGTGGGGCAAGCGAATGGCATGGGCGGCCGCGCTGCCCTTTGCCTGCCCTGCAGGACAGGAGGTGTACGGCAAGCCGGCCGCCCCCTGTCCAGCGGGGCAAGCGAAAGGCAGAGTGGGGGGCTGCAAAGCCAACCGCGCCATTCGCCTGCGGAGAAGGGAATGGCGCGGGCAGCTTCCCAGCCCAGCACGCTGCCTCCGGCGCCGGCATGATGATGTCACCCAAATGACATCATTACGCCGTGTCGGGAGCGCGCACGTGCTGTGCGCATGCGCATGCACAAGAGGACCAGGAAGCGTTGCCCTGGGCGCAGGGAACGCTAGATCTGGCCCTGCCAGGGTATGAAGTGAGTTGTCTGAAATACGCTTACTCAATTATATAAGATAATCTGCTGTGGGCGTCTCCCTTTCCCAAACCCAGCCCTTCCCAGGCTTCACCCATGAATCTCCTCCACCCACAGCTCCCAGGGATTTTTTGGGGTTCTGAAAAAGTGAACATGCTGGGCTGGAGGGAACTTGGTGGCTTTGTTTTAAATGTTATTGGAAGATGTGTGTGAGTGTGTTGTGTTGGATTGTTGAAAGCCTTAACCTTTGGTTTCTGATTAGAAGCTGAGCGGCCAACTTGCCCAAGGAAGAAGGTGACCTGACCCACCTGCCCCTCTCCAAGCCACTCCAGTCATAAAATGGGTGAGCGCTGCCTGCCTGCCCCCCCTTGCCCAGCCTACTATTGAATCCACATACAGAGAGGGGAAGGCTCAGATCCAGCTTCAGGCAGAGGGAGGGCTGGGCAGGTGGACTGGGCTGGGCTTCAGGGGCCATCTAGCCCCCCCCCTCATCGTGGCACTGCAATGATCACCAGCCAGTCACTCATCTTTATCCTGTGAAAGAAGGATAGAGCAGGAAGAAAGCAAACCTTCAAGAGTAGAGCTGGCCCTCTGAGAGGAAGTCCAAGCCTTTCCCTCCATCAGTTAATTGTGTGGAGATATCCCATGTGCCTAGGAATCTGCTCTGTGCATTTATATAATCAGGGTTAATCAGGTGAAACACGGACAAAACATGCAGTTAATCACGGCAGACTCCCCAAAATACTTTTCACTCCCAACCAATCAAAAAGGAGTGGGGGCGGGGGCGGAATCAAACCTAACAAGGTGCAGTAATCCATCAGCTCAAGAGAAGAAGAGATCATATCTTTGCCCCACTAATTGCCAAAGTCCCTTTATGAGTTCTAAAATCCTGGGCCTTTTGTGGATTTGCTTAGCCCAGGGGTGGGCAATTGTTTTGGCTCGGGGGCCACTTTGTGGGAGTGGAGGTTAGCGGAGGGCCACACCTTTTAAAATGATTGCATTCATTAGTTAACTTTGCATTTCAGAAAAGGTATAAATTGTATCATAAAAATCAATAAATATAAATTAAAGAAAATAGTGGTAGTTTTATTCTATTTATTTATTGTGCTAATTTCATATCATCTATAGCTGCAACCACATTTAATTTTAGAATCAGTTTAATGAGACAAATGTACCCTATCACACTTTTCTACGGTCTTGGCGGGCCACAAAAAACTCTGTAGCGGGCCGCATGTGGCCCGCGGGCCGCAATTTGCCCACCCCTGGCTTAGCCTATCTCATGGTATAGCCAGCCACTTCCTAATTCCGTGAGACAAAGATTTGTTCTTCATTTTCCTTTAAACGCACAGCCTTTAAGTGAAAGTCATTTATTCTGATCACCTTTGCATATTTTTCCATTCTAAAGGCAGGCCAAGCAAGCCTACAGGTCAGAGGAGTGTCTTAGAGTAGTGTCTTATTGATTGGCACAATGTGAGAGCCAATGAGGTATAGAGGCCAGAGTGCTGGACTAGGATGTGGGAGACCCAGTTCTAGAAGCAAGAATGCCACATGCTAAACCACATTCTATGCACTATTCTAGACTATCTAATCACTGACAGTATTTATTTATTGACATTATAGTTCATCTTTCTCACTGAGACTCAAGGCAGCCACCCCACAAAAGCCAGCGAAGTATAATGGTTAGAGTTTCAGACACTAGAGGCTCAAGGGGGATTACATAGCGTAAGTCAAATACATTCAACAGCATGGGACATCCAATAAAGCCATAGGGTTTCGGTTGCAGAAGTTTGAATATATATCTTGCTTCACTCAAACTTAAGAACGTGAAGCATTTTTAAAATATTATTTTATTAAAACAGAAAATAACATTGGACTGTAAACAAAGTCTCAGAAACAGAATATATAACAGTATTAAAGCTACGTAGTATTTCACCTCTTCAGCCCCATATTTATGCTAAAATACTTATACTCAGGGCTTTTTTTCAGGGGGAATGCGGGGGAATGGAGTTCCGGAACCTCTTGAAAATGGTCACATGGCTGGTGGCCCCACCCCCTGATCTCCAGACAGAGGGGAGTTTAGATTGCCCTCCGCGCCACTCCAGCAGCACGGAGGACAATCTAAACTCCCCTCTGTCTGGAGATCAGGGGGTGGGGCCACCAGACGTGACCATTTTCTCTGAGGACAACCCACTGAGTTCCACCACCTCTTTTCCCAGAAAAAAGCCCTGCTTATACTCAACATTTTATATTCCGCATTTAACAGTGTAAACATTTTAAATTCTGTGTTTTAGATTACTGATTTAACAGTTGATAAATGTCACTAATAGGTTTTAAAAAGAACTTTTCTTATCTTTCAGCTACATAGTAAAAAAAAGTTCAGTTTTCCTGAAATTCTCAAATTGGTCTGTTATGCATATAAGAAGTTAGTTTAGCCCTTGAAGCAGAAACATACAAATTATTCTACCACTCAGACACACCTGGACATGATTCTGCCTTCCATTTTGTTGCATAGACTGCTCTTGCCACTGTCACCATATATTTAAAAAGCATGTGACAAAATGTTGCATCCATATAGTCAGGGCTTTTATTCTGGGAAAAGAGGTGGTGGAACTCAGTGGGTTGCCCTCGGAGAAAATGGTCACATGGCCGGTGGCCACGCCCCCTGATCTCCAGACAGAGGGGAGTTTAGATTGCCCTCTGGGCCGCCAAGCCGCCACCGGCCATGTGACCATTTTCAAGAGGTTCCGGAACTCCGTTCCCCCACGTTCCAGCTGAAAAAAAGACCTGCATATAGTGACATTTCCAGCACCTCCCTCTGTAGTCCTTATTAGATTTTGCAATTTCCTTAGCAGTAACATACCATCTAAAAAGCATTTTATACCAGTTCTCTCTTAACATTTGACAGTTCATAAATTTAATTTCTTTAATCCATAAATTTCCCCATTGGCTCATAGACATGTTTTCTTCAAAATTTTGCATCCATTTTATCATACAGTTTTTAACTTGTTCTGATTCAATGTCATATCGCAATCAAGTTTTATATACTTTTCCTAACGAGTGTTTTGGATCTCCACTAGTTGTTCGAACTGAGCCCAAGTCAAGGTTTGTGTTGCAGAAGTCTGAATATATATCTTGCTTCACTCAAACTTAAGAATGTGAAGCATTTTGAAGTATGTGAATGGGGCCATCTTGATGGACTTCTTATTACCCTATCAATGCATTGAATTTTTTATTCATAGAGAACCATACCGAGCCTACATCAGAGTTCTCCAGGGCATGCCTTATGCAGAAGTTGCAACTTTTGTTACATCTACAGAAATGAGACTGTAGAACTTACTCTACATGAATGCATGGGGGATATTTAACATTTACACCAGACCGGTGCTTTCCATCAGTTACACCACAGAGGCCCCGAATACCATCCCTCCATTTTTTGACCCTGGAAAACAAAAGACAGAAATGGAACCAATTAGCAGAATAACCAAGTCGCCCTCGTGCATCTCTTCATCAGAACCAAGAAGAAGTAGGTAGGAACACAGTACAAAGCAGGTGACAAAAAATTATTTCTCCACATCCATAGTTTAAAGGGTTTTCTCCCTCATATAAAGCCCCCAAAGCCCTTGAGAGTGTCTGACATTTACTTAAAGTGCAGTTGTTTTTGAAGATGTGCAGATGAAAATATGCAATTTAAAATTCACAGATGAAAACAATTTCAAAGCGGCAGCATTTAACTATCTTCCCTCTAGTTTACTTAGAGAGCAGCTCTTTCCTAACTTCTATTCTAGCACCAAAGGTTAAGGCTCCCAACAATCTAACATAGTTCTACTACATGTGTGCACACATGCATATCCTCCAATACCACTTAAGACAAAATAGTCACAAAATTCCCACCACCCCAGTATATAGACTTTATAATATAGAGTTTTTCAGCACCAAAGAAAATCCGTGGGGCTGAAGAATGGACGCTGGCTTGGGAAATGGTTGGAGATTCACTGGTGGAGCCTGGGAATAGAAGGGTTTGGGAAGGGGAGAAAACCACTGCAGATTATAATGTCATGAAGCCCACCCTCCAAAACAGCAATTTTCTCCAGGGGAACAGCTCTCTGCGGTCCGGAAATAACTTGTCATTCTGGAACCCACCTGGAGGTTGGCAACCATATAGCTGGTTGCCTAATCTCCAGTTTCTAGGATGAATCCATTTTGCAGCACATGGGATTTGTATGAAAGGAAGATCAAAAAGAGTCCAGTAGCTCCTTTAAGACTAACCAACTGTGTTGTAGCATAAGCTTTCGAGAATCACAGTTCTCTTCGTCAGATGCATGGAGGGCAAGAAGAAACTGGTCAGATATGTAGGTGGAGAGAGGAGGGAGGAGTAGATCCAATCAGTAGCTTCTGATATGGAGATCAGTTTGCTTCTGTTAAGGAAATTTCTGATAATGAGATAACTATTCATAGTCCCTATTCAGTCCCAGCCTGACTGAGTCAAATTTACATATGAATTCCAATTCAGCAGCTTCCCGTCGGATTTTGTTTTTGAAAGGTTTCTGTTGAACTACAGTGACCTATAAGTCCTTGGTGGAATGTCCTGGTAGATTGAAGTGTTCTCCCACTGGTTTCTGGACGTTTCCATTTCTAATGTCAGATTTCTGTCCATTTATTCTTTTGCGCAGAGATTGGCTGGTTTGTCCAATGTACAGAGCAGATGGACATTGTTGGCACATGAGGGCATATATCACATTGGAGGATGAGCAGCTGTAAGAGCCAGAGACAGTGTAGTTGATGCTATTGGGTCCTGTAATTGTATTTCCTGGTTAGATATAAGGGCAGAGCTGGCATCTGGGTCTGTTGCAGGGCCTGGTACCTGTGCTGGTGACTCTGCTAGCCGATTCATGATTGTAAGCGAGAAGTCTTTTCAGGTTGGGGGGCTGTCTGTAGGCAAGGAGAGGTCTTCCACCCAGGGCTTCTGAGAGAGACGCATCATGCACATGTAGAGATTTGAATTCAGTATTGCCATAAGGGGGCTCCTGCACTGGGGCAGATTCAACAAGCGAAGCCTATGCAAAGAATCTGACCATATAGGTGCTTATCTGGAAGGACCCCTGTGAAATCTACCAAACAGAATAGAATGATGGGAATGGCAGCATTGCAAGGCTAGAATTCTAGCCAAATAATCCCTCCTTTGATTACAAAGTGTCCCAGAGGAAGAATGCAACTGGATGACAAAAACACACCTGAGATTAGCTATGGATTTGCTCACAAAAAAGGAAAAAGTAACATATGCCTCCATGTTAAGACCAATGCAAAACAAAGAAGAAATGGAGGGTGGAGCAGGAAATACTTCTAGTGTGTGTTGTTGCTAGCAGAGAAAATGCCTGGATTACTTTTGCATTTGAGGGTGGGGATGTGTATAAAAAAAAATCCAGAAAATCTGGATCCAGGATTCAGGGTGTTAGTGGTCAGACTTGCCCTCACAATATTAAGCAGGCTTATGAATATGGCTATGCCTTAAGCCCCTCCTCTTCATGTGTTTCAAACACAAAACACAGCTCAAACAGGCAGAAATACAGAAGCAGTCACGGCTGGGAGATGGAAACTTGCTAGCATGTGAGTTGCGTGACCAGCTCTCAGCCCCTATGCCCCAGAGTTGTGTAAAGATCCTAAGACAAAGGGTCATCTCAGAGTTCCTGACTTAATCACCGTAATACAGACTACTGATCTCTTATCCACTCCACTATTCTCAGGCGACTCAGTGCTTCGCCCATACTTTGCGGGTTGGCAAAAATAGTTGATATGTATAATTCCACTGGGGAAGACTTTATCAGACCTTTCCAGTCTTTTGTCCCACCCCAGAGACTCCCATTAAGTCATTATTTTGGGTCAGAAGATGCAATCTTGCCCCAGGGTATGTTCCACAGAATAATTGGTCTACCTCTCTGCCATAGCTGTATGCATGCTCTCATATCCAGCATCCACTATCTGTCCTCTGAGGTCTTCTGCATTGACATGCTGGTTGCTCAATGCTCTCCCTCCCAGATGCCCTCTTCTGGATGGTAACTATCACCCACTCTCTAACCAATTTTCACCACTGCTTTCTAGTTACTTCTGAGTGTGTGTTGTGTGTGTTTTGCATGCTGTTGATCTTTTTTATGTTCAATTTAAAAATCCTTTTGTTCAAAACATCTGTCTTTGCATTGAAAGAGGTCTATAGCTGGGACAATCCTCGTATCTACGGATGGAGATCCCAAAGTTACCTGCCTCTAGTTGCCTCTCCTTGCACCCTAATTCTCCCAACTCACAAGAAGACTCCTCGTTGGGTAACAAGGGATCTCCCCAAAATCTAGGATTCTTTAATCTGGGAAGAATTATCTGATCTGGTTAAAATAAATCAGTTAATCCCAGATTAATTCAGCCACTATTCCCTAGAGGAAACTATCTGGGCGCTATCCGGGGGGCTGGGGTGGCATTGTTCAAGAAAACTTCACCAAATTTGAAGTGTAGCTCTTCCTGGGTGTCCTCTAAAGATCTCTCAAGTTTCAAATAAATTGAACGCCTGAGTCCAACTCTATGATCTCTGAAGCAGGCTCTCAAACAAAGACACAGGGACAAGGGTGCCAGTGGCCAAAGGCACATCCCAAATGCAAAAAGAAGCCCAGCAGAACCAAAGTGAATCAAAGGGACCAACATCAAACCAGAGAATGATGACAACACAGAATTCTCTCCCAACCAAACGGAAGCAAGGACCACTGTTGAAACTTAGCCCAACTGAAGCAGTGTCACTCACAGAAATCGGACAAACAAGGAGAGCTCCTGCACAGATTGGCCACTCACTCCCCTGCCCGGCCTCACTCCCTCTCCCTCCTGCCTCTGCTTTATTCCCCCTTTCTCTTCCTCCTCCCCTCTTGGATAAAAAGCAGAAGAAACTCAGGATGGGCCCGGATCTGGATAGCCCAGGTGAGCCTGATTTCGTCAGATCTCAGAAGCTAAGCAAAGTGGACCTTAGTTAGTAATTGGATGGGAAACCTCCAACAAAGGCCAGAGCTGCAGAGGCAGGCAATGGCAAACCCCCTCTGTTAGTCTCTTGCCATGAAAAACGCACCAGGGGTCGCCATAAGTCACCTATGACTTGCGGGCACTCTCCTCCACCATCAAGCCCCAGAAGAAGCCAGCCTGAGGGTGAAACCATGTTTAGTAGAATTACTCAAATTTATCTGGGATTATAGACTGGGGTTCCCAAACTGAACCTGGATTCTTGATTTGATTCATGAATGCCAGATTTAGACAGATTGGCAAAAATATGGTACTTTCCTGAATCCCAGATCTGGATTGGGCACCCCTATTTGCGGGTTGTGGGATAAATGCATCAGAGTTTGTATAATACACTTTAAAAAGTGCATCAGAGCATGCTCAATACACTGCTTTTCTGGCCAAACTAGACCTATAGCTTAGTGCTTAGGTATGTGCAATGGATAAGCATTTGTGTCTTGGGAAAAACCATGGGGTTTTTGTGCAATGCTGTAGGTGTAGAGAAGCAAGATTCAGATCCAGTAGCACCTTAAAGGCCAATTAAATTTCCTGAGTATGAATTTTTGAGACTTAAAGTTCCCTTCTTCAGATACATTTAGACGAGAAAGCATGTAGGGATTTTACCTGTCCCAAATGTAGGAGGGGTATTTAAAATAAAGATGTAAGGTAGAATAATCCTGGAATTAGCTCAATAGGGTTGGGGTGTAAAAAGCAGAAGACCATCTGTAGTGAGAGAAGAATCCGATTTGTCTATAAACCTTTGAGGGATGGGGTGTCCATTTTTTCGAATTTGCAAACAAACCCAGTTTCAGCACTCTCCCATGGTAATTTTCCTTTAACTTGTAGTAGGGTTGCCAACACCCAGGTGGTCAAAAACAAAGGGAACCCCCGGAGAGAGGAACAACACAAAATACAGAATCCAGGGAACCGCAATAAATTACCAATCAATTGAAAGTTAATTTTTTATATATATTTTTGCTTGTGCAAAGTGCTGAAGTGCAAATGCATATATATCAATTCAAAGTGCAGTTATGAACAATAATAATGAGGTAGTCTGTCAATCCAGAAATAATACAATATGTACAATCTCAACTGGCGGATGGAGAGTATACACGGATGGGGAGAAACGTCCTGCTTGAGATGAAATTCAGACCATCAGTCCAAAGATGGAACTGGAAGTGCCAAGGAACACTGCCGACGGGCTTATGCGCAAATTTCCATTTCCCGTTTCATTCTTACTTCTTCTTGGGCATAATTCAATGGACTATGATGGAAGTTATTATGCAATATTAATTAATAAATTATTTCTTATAAAACATAGCATCTTGTATAGTCATTCATATGCATACTCACTGGTCACAGGTATCTCTCCTCATACCCCACTCCGTTGGAAATACAATGAAGGCTCAAAATGCAATGAGATGACAGATACAGCTAACAGATAACCACCCCGTATTTCAATAAAATGCCTTGGGCCATATCATTAAGACAATTAGGATCTACTGTTTCCTTAAAGGGGTCTAAACCTCTCCATCCACCAGTTGAGATTGTATATATTGTATTATTTCTGGATTGACAGACTACCTCATTATTATTGTTCATAACTGCACTTTGAATTGATACATATGCATTTGCACTTCAGCACTTTGCACAAGCAAAAATATATATAAAAAATTAACTTTCAATTGATTGGTAATTTATTGCGGTTCCCTGGATTCTGTATTTTGTGTAACACCCAGGTGGTGGCTGGAGATCTCTCAGAATTACATCTGCTCTCCAGGCTACAAAAATCCATTCCACTTGAGAAAATGGCTTCTTGAGAGGGTGGGCCCTACAGCATTTAACCTTGCTGAGGTCTGTCCCCAAACCTTGCCCTCCGCAGACTCCACCCCTACCCCAAGTCTCCATGGATTTCCCAACCTAGAGCTGGCAACCCTACGGTGAAGAGTTATCAGTGCCAATTCTAGATCTCTCCATATGTAATACCACTGCCATGCCATGGAATTTCTTTGTTCTCTCAACATTTTTGTCACTCCCAAACGTGGACAGGGAATTTCGACATGCAACAAACGGGTGCCAGGTGGCAGATTCCCAAACCAGATGGCTCAAAACCACATGGTTAGTTGGCATGCCTGCCCAAGGAGGCTTAGCACTTTTTACATTTTTCAAGCAGCCAGCCCATATGGCTTGCATGACAAACCGATTTTGAGGCCTTGAAGTGAGCCAGGCTCAGGGACCCAAGACAAGCCCCTGATGTGGGGTTCTGGTTTTCTTCCCCTCTCTTTGCTTATTTACAAGGCATTTCTTGTTTTGTACACTGCTTTGCTTCCCCACTGGCCAGCGATTTTAAATAGGTCACAAACCCATTTGGAGGAGGTAGAGTCTGGGAATGCTGCCATCTTCTACAGCTGAAATGATCTCTGTTGCCCCAAGATCAGTTGTAATTTCAGTAATTTATGTGCATAAATATGGAAGCAGGATCACTAGCACTAACCTATCCCCTCCTACTTGCAAGCTTTATACCAATGCAAGCTGTTCCAATAAGCAGGAAACCAGAAAAGGCACCATTCGCCGTCTTGGGGATGGAAGTGATGTTCAAACATTTTGTGCACATGAATGCTCTGCACTAACGTTAGGCTGAGTCTAGGTAGGCAGGGGGCAAGGCCTGCAGATGTAATCCTGTTCCACCAAGCTGACATAAATCGCCTGAGTAGAGGACCATGCTGTGCCAAGCGCTAGATCTTTAGATCAATATATTTTCTGCCTGATGTTCGTTAGGCTTAATGACGTGATGCAATCTTCCAAGGGCTCTTGCCTGCTTTTGGGGTGCTTCTGGGGTTCTGTGAAACATTTGGTGGAAGTGGTCTAGAAAAATCTCGATCCAGCCAGTCACCTAAGGCCCAGGCAACTACTTGTTCATTTGACTTACCTGCAACTGGGTTTTTTGTTATCATTGCACTGGTGTGCATTTGATGTCTACAACACGACCGTGTGCAAAAACGCAGACCTGGACCCCTGACAGGATTGCTGAGTACGGAAGAAAGAGCAAGCAAGGTGGAGACTGTCACTCAAGATTAAGTTGTCCTCATACTTTGAAGAGTTAAGGTGATATTGACGAAGAACCACCGAAGTCTGGCTAAAAGCCAAGAAGGAATATACTGTTTTTTCAGAAGTTGCTTAGCTTTGCAAAAAAACAATTTTGTGAGCAGAACGGTCAAACACGCAACACAGTATATAAGAAGTCCGAAGAGAGTGGTAGGATTGGAGACGAATACAGGAAGACCTGAGTCTACTGCAAGATCCTCCGGTGTCCAGAGAACAGTGTGAGGACGCAGGAAAATCCCAGTCCAGGCAAAGAAACTGCGGTAAGAGTGGTGAGGCTTTATACATCTACGAACAGGCAACCCACAACGACTTGCAAGATGGGGCGATCTCATCTCCCCCTCCCCCCATTTGTGCTTTCTGAAAAGAGAGACGTATCTGTCCTCTCCTTTGGACTCACGTTAGTCAAGAGTCACCACCAGTTTTGCTATCCAGTGATTACTTTTCTATTCTAAAACAATGTTATTAAATATAAGGGGGAAGTAGCTGTCAGTGCACAATAACTTGCGTTGCCCTAGGCATCGAACTGTCTTTCCTACTCTTACATTGGCAGTTTCTGCCACTGATTCTGCACTGAGAACCTACGCGGCATCTCTCCTAAATCCTCTTGTAGAGTCAACTTGATCCCTGTCATCTCTTCCTGTAAGTACTGGCAAACCTCGGTGGGAAACTGGGCAGGGAAGTGGATGTTTGTATTCAATGTGATATGCTGAAGCTACGTGGTCCCCGCCAGAGGGGAAAGGGGTGCAGAAACACGTGGAACACATGATGACATGTGCAGGATGGGGCTCTGTTCTCATCCAGAATGACACATAAGTTGTGGGTTCTCTTCCATGTCTGCATGTCCCGTGTCTGCCTAGGATCAGGTCCACCACCCGCATGGATAAAGAGCTCCAGCCTTCCCCCTCTGCAGTTTTCCCAGCCGGAAACAATCCCAGGGTACAATATTCACATGGTGGGGAAACCTGAGTTTATCCCTGGAAATACGTTTTTTCGTCCCAAAGACTGTCTCCCTGGGACTGTTTCTCGTTGGGAAACCAGGGAGAGGGGGGAGGACTGAAGTCTCTTCTCCACATGCACAGAAGTCTTGGTGCCAGTCGGGCACCACACACATACAGCCGGTACCTTCTCTCCGGTTTCTAGTCTACCTGCATGCACATGCTTACGTTTCACATGGGAACCCCCCTCTACACACAGAGCTGGGCATCTGTAGATCATTTCCCCAAGTTTCCTGTGGATACAAACAGTCACAGCTCAGCAGGGGAAGGCCCAAGGCTTCTAGCCTTCCTCCTTCCACATGTCTCCAGAAGACCTCTGCTCCCTTTGCTGTTGAGAGTGCTGGGGCAGGGAATAAGCTGGATTTGGGAGGAAGCATTTTTCCTGATTTTAATAACTTCCCCACAAAGCACTTGAAGGCTCAGAACATCCGAGACTGGGAAAGGGTGGAATTGAGATCAGAAGTTGTGCCTCTAATTCCCATGTTCCTTGATAATATGAATTGTTTTGGGTAGAGTTTGCCAGTTCCCCACCCCCTTAAAAAAAAAACCCTGATAGCTACATTCTGTAAATATTTATCTTCCTGATATGGAGGAAAATGCGGATGCCCAGTCTTCACTGTTGAGTTGAGAGGCCTTTTTAAAAATGAGTTCTTCTGCACATTTGTAGAGCCCCAAATGGCAGAACACCACCTTGCCTGTTGGTAGCTGGCAGTTTCACTGGCCTGCTGATAGGAACAACTTTGCCAACAAGTCATGTTCCTAGCCTGGGCCAGTAAACCAGTAAGAGGAGCTGATGATTCCTTTTGCACTCAGTTCTGATATAATTTGATTTATTGTTGTTGTTTCCTAGGATCAAACATGGTGCCTCAAATAGTCCCCAAGAGCAAAGCTCCAGGAGTTGATTTTTGTGGGGGTGAAACATGTTATTACATCATCCGCTCCGACCTGGGCTGCTACATGAAGTCAACCAATTTCCATGAGGGCAAAGACCTAGAAGTCTTTAGCCTGCACAATTCTTGCCGGGGTGGAGATCACTACTTAGCCCACGAGGATGACCTCTTCTACATCATCAAGGGAGACCACTATCGCCGTGTCAGTGACATGCACCAGGACAAGAGTGCTGTGGTGTACAGCCTCCATCCCAACTGTCAAGGAGGAGATCATTACCTGTCCGCCTTCGGTCACTTCTACATTATTTTTCAGAAGAAAGGCATTTACCGCAAGGTCACTAATATGAATACAGATGAAGATGCAGATGAATACACCCTTCACCCAGACTGCAGGAACGGCCTTTATTATTGGGGCTGTAAGGATTACTACTACTTCGTAAAACCCCATGATGAATGGGGCATCCAATACTTTAAGTCCACCAACTTCCATGAAAAAGAAGATCCGAATACATTTTCCTTCCATGAAACCGTGGTCCCCTTTCTCCCTGGAGGCCTGGCCATTGCTCTTGGTGAGTGTTTTGGTAAATGGGAGGCTCTCAAGACCATCTCCAATGATTCTAACAGTCCCATCACTTGGAACAAGAAGATCACTAAGAAGGTGGGATGCAACAAGTCAAAGATGAACTCCGTGGAGAATCACTGGAAGATAGGTATGACTGCTTCATATCAGTCTGGAGCCCTCACTGAAGCCATTGCCAAGTATCAGTTCAGCGTTTCCACCGAACATGGTGGGAAAAGTGTCCAAACCGAGTCGGAAGACTGGAGTGAAGCCACAGAAGTGGAAGAATCGGTTAATGTGACCCTGCTGCCCAAAAGCCAGTTGTACATATGGCAGTACCAGCTGGGCTTGGGCAAGGAGCCCATCTTGTTCTGCCGTGACATGAGGTTTACTAACGATGCCACTCCACCCACAACTATTCCTCTGCCAAAATCTTCTGATAAGTAATGGAAGGGCAGGAGTGCTGAAAGTTTTGCTCCGTGCTGGTTGCTTTTAATAAAGTTTGGGCTCATTAATGATTAGGATCTGTAGAAATTGCAGAGGCTTAGAAGTCTTTAGTGATAGGGATATAGAGAAAGTGAAGCTAAACATTCAGCAAGGATATGATTGTTTTGATTATAGCACAACTGTTGAGTGTTCCTAACATTCCTGAGTAGTTTGAAGAGTCATACCCATCACTACTGACTTCGAATTACCTTCTTATTAGACTCTTACAATTACTTCATGCTATTTGCTTTATTTCCAAGTATGCAGGCAGGCAAAGGGGTGTGTGAGGGAAGTAGTCAGTCCAGCATCTTTACTCGTCTTCTAGAGGGACTGATCCCAGTTTTCCTCTCTCCACTCAAGCCTCATTTGCCATAAACCATTCTTGCGTTTGCCTTCTGTAATCTTTAGTCTGACTGTTATCATGTTAATCAGCAAATTAAATAAAAGCTAGCATTTCTGAAAAAGAAACAAATGCTGTTCTACATTTTATGCGTATTCTTTTTGAAAATCCTGTCAAAACAGATTCTTTATTTGTATAATTTCAAACAATCAATGTTGGCTGCCTTCCCCCCAACCCAAAGTTTAGGTGTGGGTGGCTCAGTATATAAATTCCAACTGCAGTCCTTTTTGCATATCAAAGTTTCATTTCAGTGTAACCCTATTGGGGACTGGGTTGCCAACAGAGGGTTGGGAAATTCCTGGAGATTTCAGGGTGAAGCCTAGGGAGGGCAGGGTTTGGGAGAGGAGGAATATGGATCATGGGGTGGGGTGTCATTTGCCAACCTGGGATGCTTCTCCCTGCCTTCACCCATTTTCCTACAATCTTTCCCCAAAGTTTATAGCAATGCAAAGCCTGGTGGGTGCTGTGAGGGTGGGAAAGTTTGGATTTTCTATTCCCACTATCAGTCCCGTATTCTATGGCGCTGTCCTCGTAGTACGAGCCCGTTTAGTGTAGTGGTTAGGAACATCTAAGTCTAATCTAGAGAAAAGGTGTGATTCCCTACTCCTCTGCTTGAAGCCAGCTGGGTGACCTTGGGTCAGTCACAGCTCTCTCATAGATCTCTCAGGCCCACCCACCTTGCAGGGTGATTCTGGTGAGGATAATAACACACTTTGTAAACTGCTCTGAATGTGGCACTAATATGTCCCGAAGAGTGGTATATAAGCACAAAGTTGTTGTTATAGTTGTCTTTATTATTATTTTTAACTATTCCACACACACACACACAAATTCAGCAAGCGGCCTTTTGAGGTTTCTCTTTTTTGACCTTTAGTACCATTATATCGAGAGGTCAGTTATTAATATCATACACACACATACCATTTTCAAGGAAAAGCAGAAGACTTACTGATAGAGAAAATGGTTGTGTCCCACTGGGCTACTGTTGTGGAAAAGGAAAGGGAAAGATAGTTGTGAAAAAGGAAAAGGAAAGAAAACTCTTCCTGGGACTGCTGTACAGGGAGGAGGAGTAAAAAGAAGGTGTGTGTCAGGGCGAGGGTCCATTCCCCCAAGCCTACAACCATACAGGGAAGAAAACCAAAGACAGAGAGTTCAAATAAGCTTCAGAAAGAACACACCTGCTCACAGGAAACACACAGACACAAACGACAGGAGCACTGCAAGGTCATTGTGAAATAATCCGCATTCCTGTGTGTCCCTCAGCTTAAAAAAGCCAAAGCAAATACTTTTCAGTCTCACAGTTGCACTTCATCAGCCTGCTGACTCAGGGAATCCCATTCCCACTAACCCAAGACAACTTACAGTGGAGCCAAGAGACAGATGCTTGCTGTCTAGTATAGCCGGAGTTTATTTAAAGGTGTGGTAAAAGCAGTCATCTTTCCCCCTCCTCATGGGAGATGCTCAGAACAGACAAAGGGAGGAAAAGAGGTTGTAAAATCACACTAAAGCAGGAAGAAGGCCAATAAAAGGTTCAAACTTCCCTCTCTCTGTTGCTAGGAGTATAGACTGCAATTCCCATCCTTCAAAGCCTGAAAGAGGCAACACACATTTCTGATAGAGCTAATACAAGCTTCTAAGCTGTGGCTAACAGCACACTGCCACCAATCAAATGAGATATAGCGGCCCATTTCATCTGACCAGAGCGTTTAGCCCTGTGGGGGGGATATTTTCCCCACAGCCAACAGTTTCAAGCCAGCCTGGGTTAAAAAAAAAACAAATAATAACTTTATTTGCAAGATGGAACATAGGAGTGAACAGATTTTAAATTAAGAAATTGGACTTAAACATAAATTGTTTCAATGTAACAAAACAGATTAACAGCCAGCTATCTTGCAGCTGCCTCCTTTAGCAGTGTCTCTCCACCCCCTTCTCCCCTGAACAGCTCCAAAAAAGCCATTTCTCCCTCCAACGGACACTAACCGTCATTGGCCCAGTATTCCGCCCCTCCCATTGGCTGTCTCTCAAGAGAGGCGGAGCTGGAGCCAGCCCTGTCCCTCACAGCATGAAAGAGATCTCCACTCCACAATGGCTTTTCCCTCAGTGTGACGTGCTAAGTTCTGCCCCGAAAGAAATTCTAAAACACAGACATGGACAGTTCCCCCAGTTCAGAGTTTCTCATCTTTTTCCCTTTGCATCTTCCTCCAGCGCAGAATGCGGCTGTTGTGCCTGTTGGGCCGAAAAGGCCTAAATTACGTATGCAGACAATACCTGCATACCTCCACAAACACAGGCAGGCAGCAGGCAACGCCATGCCTTCCCAAGAACGAGGCAAAGAAGAAGGAAGAGCCAAGCCAGGAGGAAGGTAATGGGGCTGTCCTCAGGGCATGTTTATAATATGGATCGAAGGTAGGGATCCTCATGGTTCCTCACAATTTTTATATGGGGTCACCCCAAACTCACCATCAGATCACAGGCTGCACCACAAATATCACATCTCCACCTCTTTGTGGCCACTCCACAGGCCAAAGGTGTGGTTCCAAAGCACAGATCCTCAAGGTTTTTACATGAATTTTAGATGTCAAATTTGGTGGTGTTTTGGTAGAAAAACAGGATCCATGAGGATCTGTGTAGACCTGTCTTTTACTCCCACCTTTTTGTCTGATCGTTCCTGGGGTGGGCAGACTCAGCCCACCCCCCGTGCCTGGTCTTTGGGGGAACTTGAGCCCCAGTGGAGTCCCTGCGTGGATCGCTTGTGAGGTGAGTCAGCAGGTCAGGAAGATTCAGTTGTGAGATCCTCATGGGGATGGCAGTTGATGGAATCCCTGTTTTCCTGGCCGTCCCCAGCCATGGCGGAGGTGGGAACCCCTGGCTCAAGCTCCCCCAGGAACTGGGCCAAGGTGGGGGATAGGCTGAGTTCCTGCACTCCTAAGAATAATCTGGAGAATACATGGGGGCAGAAAACATGGGGTGGGGGGAGAAAGAAAGGAGGGAACAGGCAGGGACATGCAACCTCCTTTTCATTTGGAGCTGCCACTGCCCAGATCCCACAGCCTCATTCCCCTTCCTTCCTGGGGTTTTGCCTTAGCCAGAGTATCGTAGCCTGTCTCTCCCCTCCCAAGAGCTTCCTTTCATGTTGTGCTGATTCCAGCAAGCCCTTTCAGTGGGGAAGGTGAGCAACTGGTTCCCCGCATCCAAGCTGGAAGACCCTGCTTACTTTGCAGCAGCTGTGGAGAGAACGTGGCGCAAACTTGGCCCCATCCTGACTCAGCTGCCCCTCATCATTTCTCAAACTGTTGGGATGTCCCCTGAGTTGCAGAGGCCTGGGGGAATGTTTCCTATATCTGGCCCCCAGAGGAAGCTCAGGGCTATCTAGAATACAAGGAAGAGGCAGCTGCATTTTGCTGGAAGGAGGGGCAGGGTGGTTAGAAGCAAAAAATGCTTGTGTTATTGAGGGATGGCTTCTCCAGTGCCAAACAAAAATGCTGTGGGTATGATGGGCATTTGCCAGTCATAGGGGCCCTGAATGAACCTCAATTCTCCCACATTTTCCCCAGTGCCTGATGGCTGTGCCGTGCGATTCTGAAAGTGATGCTGAGCCTGTGCTCTGAAATCCTGCGCGAAGGAGGAAAGGAAGAGGCTGTCTCAGTGGAGCAGATTATGGAACTTCTTTGCCTGCAAGAAGACGAACAAAGTGGCAGTTGGTGTGTGGCCTGGAACACGTTGAGCTTTGCCTCCTGCCAGCTCTCAGAGCCTTCATTTGCTGGGGGTTGATTTAAACAACTAAGTCGAAATGCTCTTGAATCCCTATCCCAAGAGCACCCTGATCGCCTTTACTTTCCATTTCGTTGGCTTTTCCATTTATTTTTTTCCTCATTTTATTTGGTGAATCAAAATGTTTTAAAATTTCAGTTTTCCATCAATCTAAAAACACAAAGTGTGTTCGCCAGAGTGAAAATAAAAAAGTGATACCAGAGTCAGTTCTTTTTGTTTGAGTCAGAACTTGCTGCTCCAAATGGACAAACACCTTCTGGCTCTCTCAACTGAATTAACAACTCACTAGCGGTTCCTTTTTCAGTAAAACATTCAACCTGCTCCACACTTCAAATATTGGGGCTGATTTCCATGTTACAATGTCCCCATGTACTCTGCAAGTTTTCTCCCAGACATGAAACAGGCATGCTTCTTGCCTGTGACATCAAAAGCCACGTATGTGGGTGTTAAATCATAAATTGTTTCCATTTGTTATTATAAGTCCTCTCTTTCTAGACAGGTCCTGGGCTTGTAGTATGTGGCTCCCATTCAGTCTTGTTATTCCTTTAGTTCCTGAGCATAGTGTAATTGGCTTATGGAATTTACTGACACAAGATGTCGTGTGACCAAGCTCAGAGGCAGTATACAGTATCTCAAGCACCCAGTTAAGAACACAGTGATATAAGATGTGGCCTGCTGGGTCAGAGCAGTGGTCCATCTAGTCTAGACTCCTGTCTCACGCAGTGGCCAACCAGTTACTGTCGAGGGGCAAGAACAGGGTATACAGATGGAGGCCTTCCCCTGAAGCGCCCTCCTGGCACTGGTGTCAAGTGGTAACTTCCGGGGAGTGACATCATCATGCCGGCCCGTGCTTCCCATAAGGCTTGGACCAAAACTGTCCCCAGAGAAGCGCAGGAGCATGCTCATGTCCGGTGCAATGATGTCACTTCAGGAAATGATGTCCTCGCGCCCCATCAGGAGTGCTTCTCTTTTCCTAGGTTGCCTGCTGGTGGCAGGTGATCTCCAGGGGGCTTGCCACCTCCCACTGGCTGCCAACAATTGGCAGGCAATGGGGCAAACCCCTGGGAGAGCCTACTCCTGACTGGGATAAAAAGGCTCAGGGATCTCCATGTCTGCTTGTATCTGAAGAAGGGAGCTTTGACTCTTGAAGGCTTATGCCCTGAAAATCTTGTTGGGTTCCTAAAATGCCACTCAAATCCTGCTCCCTTACACTCCTGGCAATAATTTTCATATCTACAATAACCACTG
This sequence comes from Eublepharis macularius, assembly GCF_028583425.1. NCBI lineage: Eukaryota > Metazoa > Chordata > Lepidosauria > Squamata > Eublepharidae > Eublepharis > Eublepharis macularius. The sequence continues at coordinate 67,108,266 of NC_072801.1, read as the reverse complement.
GAAAACCAAAAATCTGAAAAGGGGTGTAGGCTAGGAGGATGAAGGATATACCTCACATCAAAATAAAAAATCAATTTGGCTTATTTGGGAGCCCAGCATGAAGCCTGGGAGAACTTCTGGGGCCTGCACGATGACATCACTCCCGGAAGTGACATCATCGCCCCATGCTGGGAGCATGCAGGTAAGCGCCAGGTCCTCCACCTCCTGCCAGGAGCGTAAGGGGACCAGGCCGCCATACCCAACCCCTGCTGGTGAGCTCAACAGCCGATTTGTGTGTGGGAGGCTCTCCTTCGCAGGCAAGCATACCCCAGGCGCCCCGCTCTGTCCTGGAGCAGCGATACCTTCAGTTTCCTTCAGCTTCTGCTGCCACCTCTGCGCCTCTCATGGTTAAACATTATTTCAACAGTGCCTTTGTAAGTTAAGCAAGTGTGTTTGTGAGAGAGAAGGAAGGTGCAGGAAACTGGTTTTTTTGCAAATTTTTTCCACCTCTGAAATTTCAAAAAGGTTTTCTACTCTCTGGAAAAATCTTTTAAACTTTCAGAAACAGAACTTGTATTAATAATGGATGAGAGTTTGCATAAATTCTTCAATCAATTATTAAACTACCAAACAAATTGGAGATAAACAGAGAACGTTTTGATGTAACAAAACAGATTAACAGCCAGCTATCTTGCGGCTGCCTCCTTTAGCAGTATCTCAACCCCCTTCTCCCCTGAACAGCTCCAAAAAAGCCATTTCTCCCTCCAACAGAAACGGTCATTGGCCCAGTATTCCACCCCTCCCATTGGCTGTCTCTCAAGAGAGGCGGAGCTGGAGCCAGCCCTGTCCCTCACAGCATGAAAGAGATCTCCAGTTCACCGTGGCTTTTCCCTCAATGTGACATGCTAAGTTCTGCCCCGAAAGAAATTCTGAAACACAGACATGGAAAGTTCCCCCAATTCAGTGTTTCTCATCTTTTTACCTTTGCCTCTTCCTCCAGCGCAGAATACGGCTGTCACGCTTGTCAAGCTGAAAAGGCGTAAATTATCCATGCAGACAATACCTGAATGTTCCTCCACAAACACAGCCAGGCAGCAGGCAACACTATGCTCTCCCAACGATGGGGAAGAAGCAAAGAAGAAGGAAGAGCGAAGCCAGGAGTCAGGCAATGGGATTGTCCTCAGGCCATGGGTGTCATTCTCCCAGGGCCAAGCTACAAGGGACGAATGACACTTGAACGGCAAGCGTATTTCTCCCTGTTCACTTGCTCTCTATGCGATCCGCTTGCCGTTCAAGTGTCATTCGTCTCTTGTAGCTTGGCCCCCAGTCCTGGAAGGCATTTGTGGTACAAACCACTTTTGTAAACCTGCCAGCAAGCTTGTAGTGTTTCTCTACCCCTGTTGGCTCAATATTACATGCCTTTCTGAGTGGCAAGGAATCTCCCTTCTGCCTTCCCTCCTTCAGAGATGCAGGGATTTGGAGAGCAAGAGTCTAGTCCAGCAGGACCTTAGAGAACAACAAAATTTCCAGGGTTGAAGCTTTTTAGAGTCAAAGCTGCACTCACAAGATACCAGACTTGACTCTCCAAAGCATACAGTGACTCCTCCCCCAAATGTGAGACATCAGGGTTGAATCCACATTACCTCTTTTTTCCCGGTTGTTCTCCACATGAAATCCGCATTTCAGAGTGCCGGTCACATTACCCAATCCTCGACACGCATCTCTCTCGGATTTCCATCGAATTACTAGTAGCGGTTTTCTTGCGGGAGTTTCACGATGGACGTGAACGCTTGCGAGCGCAATTTTCGCGCTCCTTTTTTAAACAGCCGTCAATCAAGTCTCCCCTTCCTTTCCTTGCGTTCCCATTGGCCGATTCCAACAGAGACGGCTCGTGAGCGATTTCTCCAATATTTCCCCTTTATTTGCTTTCGTTGATTGGTTCAGCAACATTCGATTTCTCAAAAGCCAAACTTTTTTCTCATTAACATCTTTTTAGTGGCCCAACCACCCGAATATCCTCTTCCCCCCCTCCTCTTTTAATTTTTTTTTTAAAATTGATCTGTCATAGCGAAATTTCGTAGTGTTTTCCAGCGCAACAAAGATCACATTTAACTGCCGTCCTAACGCCTCCTGCCTCGGCCCATGTATACGGTGCTCTAGAATGATACCACAAACAAGTTTTTAAAATCAGCTGTGTTTCTTGTTCCTTGAGAAATGTCTCTTTTAATTTCTTTGCCTTTTTTAAAACTTAAGTCATCGTGGCGCAGTGACGATTGATCAAAATAAAAAGCTTTGGAAGTCCAACCCGGAATTATTTTGTTGGGATGTTATTAAATCGTTTGGTCAGGGTGCGTCTCGTGGCTGGCGCCTGTCACGACCGAAGGTTGAGCACCACGGGGACACTTGGCTGGGGTGCCTTTTCTGGGCGCAATACTTGTTTTATTCCCACATAACAAAATATCGCTATTCCAAAGATTCATTAAAAAAAAAAATTAGAAAAAAAAAGGATCAGAGAATCGAGGGAAGATTTACGTGCCGCAGAGACAGAATAGGAATCAATTGTGTTCCTGGCAAAAATATTAGTAGATAAAGAAAGTTTGTCAATCTTGGACTAACGTGGGAAATGCTGTCCAAAAACATGCAGAAAACATTTTGAAAATCGAACACCTTTCTGTTGCTCTTAAAGAAACGCTTCTTATTTCTGGTGACCCAATTTTTTAGTTCCACATTGACATCCATGAACTTAAAATACATTCCCTTGAAATCTTATCTGTATTACCATTCCTGTTTTGCTGTAAAATTTGGTGTTATGCCTGGGGACACAATGGAGAAAGCATTCTGAAGATACAGTGAATACAGACAGAATGCTAAATTTAAAGTTGTGATGTGGTGTTCTGTGGGTTCTTTGTTGTTCTTCGTGTTTGGAACCCATCTCAAACCTGTGTGCCAACCAGGCTTGAGACTACGACGTTTGGTCCCCCGATTGGAGTGATGAATGGGAAACCTAGGATATCAGCAGAATCATTCTGGACATAATATTCTAAGTGTCGTTCGGCATCCTCCACTTTTAAACAGCTCCTTTTGTTCCACACCAGTAAAAGAAAAAACACATCTGGAGATCCAGCACAGATGGGGGCCCGCCTGTAAATTCTGTTACTTGGCGTCACGTGTGGTTCATTTCCATCACACCCAATCTAAAACACTGGGGACTGATTGATTCAGCACTCCATTCAGAAAATCATGCATTCAATGCCAGTTTCACCCATTGATTTCATCTCCCACATTAATGGACTGTGCTTTTGAGAGGGAAGAACGGGTAACACCAGGAGCGGCACATTCCAGACGAATCAGAATTGGTATTTTTGTATTACGCTGTGCCAACAAATTTCAGCTTGATGTCTCCATGTGATGTGGTGGAACAACCAGTTTCTTGGGCCATTTAAAGTACAGGTCATATCACATTATTTCTCAACATCAGCAATTTAGAGCCCAATTATGCCATTGGGGTGATGCTCCTTAAATTGTCAGTGCTTCCCTCGTCTGGAAAACTGAGTCTGGTGACATGATGACAGGGGGGATGCTTGTGAGGTGCTTGTGGAACAGTGTAATCCACCATTTGCCACTTATATACCATGTCCCAAAAAACCTACAATTGTGTCAAGTCAACTGTGGCAATCAGAATGTGACACATGAGACTAAACTTTGGCAGGTAAGGCTAATGAAGTTCGAGGTCACAATAAATACAAACACTTCACGTGTTTGCCGGGGATGCGGGAAATTAGAAAAAAGGGGGTGCAGAGAACACCTATGATGATGTGGGACATTGCTCCAACAGGGGGTGGGCATTGATTGTTATTTGGGAAATCTAGTGGACAGTCCAGAAAGCCATTACACCTATCTTTTTGATGCATAGACATGGACCACGTACAGAGAAAATATCACCGTGACATCATGGAAAATATTTTTTTAATTTAAGGAAAAAATTAAGCAATAGAGAACCACCAAAAAAAATTTTTTTTTTAAATGAACAGCACAACAATAAACTGTGGGGGAAGGGGAAGAAAACTTGGGTAACTATATACAGTGGTGAGAACAATCAGGGTGCATCCCCTGAGGCAGAGGGACGATGTCTCCTCCTCTCACGGCGCTCCATCACATTGACTCGCCGCCCCAGGCGTGCTAGTCGGTCCTCCACGCTGCTCAACCTCTCTTGCACATTTGAGACTGAATTTGGGAAAGAAAAGTGTCTTTGAGAGACGGCACCCAAAAAAAGGGTGACAGCACCATTCAGAGCAAAAACTTACTGGATGATCCTAGCCTCTCCTCCATCCTCTCCATGGCCGTGAACAGATCTCCTATCCCTCTGCGTTGGGCTCTTCCTGGGGGAGCAGACCTTCTGCTGGTTGAGGGACCCTCCTCCGACCGTTCGAGTTGGCTTTCCTGTGCACTAGCTTCAGAAATGAAAGGAAGAAATCAAAATCTTGTAAAACAGTTTGGCCACAGCAGTCATAACATCCTGGCTGATCCACTGTGGCATCAACCTCCAGATTCTCTGATTTCATTTCAATGATTACAGAAAAATGGGAACTCTGTTATAGCACCAGCAAATAAAACATCGGAAAGCAATAATTTTTTTTTCTTGCTGTTACAAAGGAGATAAAAAAAGGCCGGCAATTATTTTTTTTCACAGCACACTTTTGAAATCGTGGAAAAGCCTGGTGGGTGGTGATGCTCCGTGCTTGGGGCACCACTGTCATATACAACTTCCCCTCCATCCATGGAGGTGTGGAAGCGAATGTGGTCCCACTCATCCATGGACACATTCTATGAAGGTTGATGGTCAAGTGCACGGTGTGGGAAAGCATCAGTTGCTGGTCTGCCTGATTTTAGGTGGGGAAGAATATATTAGGCAAATACATGCTTACCAGGGGGTGCCTGTTGTGATCCCTGTGCAGGGTCCTCAGAGGAAGCTTGCTCCCCAGCCACCTCAAGCGCCTCCTGCTCCTCGTCTGCTCTTGCCTCCCCCACGGCAGCGGTGGGAGCTCTACCACGGAGAAGGGCTGCAAAGTGAAGAAGAAATGTTGGCACACTCCATCAAACCATTGCAATCGGAACATTCATGACAAAAAGGTTCAACAAAGATAACACCAGCAACTGTGCACCGTGATGAACACAGCGGCTCGACACATGCCACATTCCCAAACTTGGGGTCCCTCACGCCGAGCACAAAAAAAAAAAGGTTTCTTTGTAGGAGAAAAAAAAACCGCTATTGCAATAAAACGGCGTTGTGCTACGATTACGGGGGGTGGGAATGGAATCTCAGCTCTCCCCCCACCATCTAACTTTTTGCCTAGTTTGTCCACATTGACGTGCACTTAACAGCGTTGTTAATTTAAAATTAAATGCTTTTAAGAGGTTCTTACCAGCATGATGACGGGATTGCCAGCTTGGCCTTCCGGCGAGATCCCAGAGGTTCATCATGGACGCAAAGTACGGGGGCTTTCCACTCTGGCGAGGGATCCCCTGCCAGGCTTCCAGCGCCCCGTAGAAGTCCCCCTTCACCCTCTTGAACTTCGATCTGCACTGTTCGGGGGTCCTGCTGTGACCACGGGCACACATCTGCCTCGACAGCTTGTGAAATATAAGCTTCGTGGGCAGATGTGTGCTCCTCATTACACGCGCCGCTTTTCCGGAGCGTGCAACGAGGTCCAGCAGGGTCTCCACCTCTTCATCCCGCCAGAAGACTCCTTTTGCCGCTGCTGCCATACTTGTTCCTAAACGAAATACCGAAAATGTGCTGTTACATAAATTAGCATGCCATCATAACGGCTCCATAAAGGCGCGGAAAAAAATGCTGCTGATTGGACGCGCTTAAACAGGATGACCAATCGGTGTTGAGGATTTGATTTCGGCGCCAAATGCTGTTGAATGAACACTATGTTCTCCCACACTCATGGGAAGGCCCTTTCAGGCCAATAATTTTTATTTCTGCTACTTGAGTTCCAGTGAAGCATGAGAAAGCATTGTTAACAAGAACAGGGGTTGATTTCTTATCAACAAATTGGTACACTTTTCACATCGCATTACGGTCCTTTTAACGAAACATCTTCCTGGCGTGCCAATGCATCCACGAAAATTCGTCATAGCGTTATTTTGTCACATTAAAATTAATTAGGCAAAGGAACGGGTGGTGGCTACAGCGCATGCGCAATTAACGGCTTGGATTTCCGGCGGGAGAACAGTGCTTGGTCGACGGATCACGGTGCAGTGGACTGCCCTCCATTTGCTTTCTTGCAGACGTGGGGAGAGAAGAGCGACCGACACTCTGATCTGCGGACACCATCATAAACAATTGTTTTTTGAAAATGTCGGCCACTGCTCCTGTGGCTCCACGATCAGCGACATGGAGGGAAAAAGAGGTATTGGACCTCCTTTCTTTCTGGGGGGAGGACAAGATACAGGAAGCCCTTAGAAGCTCCCACAGGAACTTAGACAACTTTGAAAAAATTTCCAAAATGATGTCCTCGCGTGGTCATCGGCGCACTGCATTGGAATGCAGGAACAAAACAAAAAGTATGCGGTTGGAGTACAAGCGCGTCATGGCACACAATTCCACTTCTGGAAACGGCCCCATTACATGTCCTTTCTTTCGTGAGCTGGACAGTATTCTAAGAGGGGACGCAAGTGTTAAACCTAAACGGATAGCGCGAAGCATTTCTTTTGCCCAAGGACCCCCGCAGATAAGCGCCCCCAGGGAAGTGATGGAGGGATCGGAGGAACTCTTCTCGCACGACATGCAGACGATAGATGCTGCACCACTGTGGTGCTCTTCTCCAAATCCCATGGCAGCACGTGAGTGATGGAGCGTTGATTATTCTAGTTCAGAGCTATGATTTTTCTTCCTTTTCACATTTCCCTGTCTATGAAATCGTAACACCTTTATTGATTTCCCGTTTATAGCGCAGAACTCGTCATCATCCACCGATGCCAGTGAGGAGGATCTTGACCGCACCATAGATGGACTTGCTGACAAGGGTGAGCATTTTTTTGACAGGTTGCTCCAATGCTGGCCCACCCAAAAACAGTCCCTGGAAAGGCTGAAGACATCTCGAGAGTGGGAACGCCAAGATGAGAGTGCCTGTTTTAGGGGAAAAGAGGGGCACGACCTCAGGTTTGCAATATATGGGAAAGTCTGTCAGTGATGGGATGGTTTGGAGGTCTGTCAGTTATGGGGATGATGTGACATCATCGGCCACACCGTGGAGGTTGTCTTAGACTTATGTTTTCAAATGTTCAACTGTTCACTCCTGCCCAGCCCATCCATGCAAGCAACACCACGGTTTATCCGTTCTATATTTACCAAAATGCATGGATGGAGTTGGCTCTGGATTCAAATATATTTTTGATCAGTCTCCTTTCCATTAATGGATGCCTGACTTGAACTCCAATCTCTACACTCGAAGCATATAAACCCAGTGCCCAGCTTCAGGGACAGATGAACACAGGAATATGAGACCGTGGACGGGTGCATGGACTGGTGCAATTTTCTGTGTGAGACATTCCGGTCCACTAAAAGGCTGAATAAGGGGTAGATGACAGAGGGCACATTCAAAATCTGTTTCAGGTTTTCAAGGCCACCTCTTAGTCATTATAGTGGTGCAAAAAAAAACCAGACGTCCCATTACAGCTCCTATCATCTCTTATATATTGATAGTGGCACAGATACAAATAAGAAAAGAGGACAACGCAGAAGACAGTGCCTGCGAAGTGAATGTTCGAATTGTATTTATCTATATCACATCCCCGTGTTTTTCAAACCAATCACATTTAAAACCTATAAATTTTCAGAAAACGACACTACAAGTGCAAACGCAATGGAGGACGACGACAGTGATTCAGACCTTCCCCTGGGGCATCGTTCACGCCATAACACGGGTAAGCTTAGTTGATCTGCAGAATCTAAAAGAGTCCAGTTGCACCTATGAGAAGAGACAATTGCAGAGTGGCATAAGCTCTCCTGAATCACGTTATCTTTGTCTGACATATGAAACAGAGCATGGTCAAATATAGAGGGGGGGAGAGAAGTGGAGGAGAGAGCAGAGTCATCTTGGGAGGCCGGAGGGTGCCTCACAATCGTTCCTTTTATGTCACATGTCCAAAATCTCCATTCTTTGTGTGCGAATGTTGGCCTCCAAGGCAGTTGCCCTGTTAGTTTCTGTAAGCTCAACAGCAAGACCATAATATCCCCTTGGCGTGTGACCCTCCTATGGACACAGACCTACCTGCAAGATGAATTAAAAAAACAAAAATTTTGTTCCCAGAAGCCCACACCAGGTGTCACCGAGCTCACCCAGACCCCACCTGGTGCAATAAAATCTGTCACCTGTTTCACTGTGAACAGCATGCATAGTCCCCATTCTGAACCAAATGGAACGTATGAAATTTTCATGTGTGTTGCAATTCATCGGCCACGCAGGGTGCATAGGTTAGAAAAAAAAAATTTTGGGACAAACTACGGCTACCTTACAGTCTGCATTGGATTTTCCCAGAACAGTGTAGTGTTCTCCCACCGGTAGCTGAAATTTCCCATTTATCATGTGAGATTTTTGTCAATGAAATTTTTATTGCATTTGTTGGCTGGTTTATCAGATCTGCAGCGCACATTGAACCGCACCTTGCACCCCTCAATTGATAATGCCAACACTGTTTATGTGATCTGCACTGACATGAATCACGGTTCCAAAAATCAATTCTGAGGGACACCCAGACACCGTCTTTGACCACCTATCCTCTTTAATGGTTGCTCCCACCACATATGTTCTGATGTTGTCAGGATTTCAAGGAAATTCTTGATTTGGCATAACATTGAAAATGGTCAGAATGTGCTCACTGTGGAACATTGCAAGAGCAACGTTGGTCAGCATTGGTGTAAAAGGCAGATCCGGACACAGCACGTCTCCTCGCTATCTAAAGCAGATAAATTGGTCTCTCTCACTAACGCAGTTTTAAACATAATAGCTTTGACTGCTGCCAGTATGTCCTCCATGTTATTTCTGCACAACCCATATGGCAAGTAGCATTGTAAAAGCCTTCCCGTTATGGAAAAACCTTGATGCTTGTGCATGCATGGTTATCAAAAAATGTGCAACACATTGGCCTCGGCGGGGGCGACGGGATGAACTAGGCCAAAATCTGTTATGTGGGTTTTGGAAGTCATGGGGAAGAGCCCAAACTAGGAAGCCTGCTGCTGGCCAACCCAAAAACATGTTGCATCCTTTTCTTCAGGATAAGATTTCTGAATAATGTCTGAGATGTTAACAATTTATTGATCTGTTGCTCTGACTTACATCCACAGCAGACGGGGCAGATAACAGATGCCTAGCAGAAGTTTCACCAGGAACAAGACTATTCCAACTAAGAAACAGGAGACGCAGAAACGCAGCACTCTATGGAGTAGCCGATGATATGATGCGCCGTTCTCGAGAGGAGCACAATGCCCAGGTTTCCCAATGGCGAACGGACAGAGAGATGCTGTGCAGTTGGAAGGCTGATGAGAACAAGATTCAGAGGGAATTCTTGGATCACACTAAAATGGAGAGTGAGAAGTTTGCCGAGGCCTGGAAACAGAACATTTCGGTGATGTCTGATGCTGTGAACACTTTGAAGTCATTGGGACAGATGCTCGCCCAACAGCGTCAAATCATCCCCCCAACACACGATTATGGGCAAACCGCCCTACCTGCCTCACAGGCAACCCCGAAGAAGGCAGCAGCGAGGCGTTCCTGTGTTGGCAAAGCCAGGGAGAGGCTGACGCTTTGAGGAGCTATGTTCTGCGTTGCCCTCCTTATTTGCCACATACCATGGTTTTTGGCAGCAAAATTCATTTGACAGATTCCATTGCACTGGTGACCCCTTAATGGTCTTTATCTATTGTATTTGAAATAAATGTGTGTTAAGGAGTTGTCGCCCCAGTCATGTATGTCTGTTTTAAAATTCTTAACTTTCTGGGATCAAATGGAATCATCAGGGTATAAGATGATGGCCAATCGTTTCCAATGTTGACTCCCTTTTTTTTTTCAACGCAATCCCCAAAGTTTAGGAATATTTAACATCAGACCATACAATGAAATCACAGTAAGAATCACATTTGTGCTTCTTTGTGTAAGTGGCATCACTCATGTAGTGACCATTCTAAACAGCCTTCCTGCAAAAAGTGAAACGCAGCAGTTACCAATCAAGTGGCGCTTCCCCCCCCCCCCTGATTGCAACATGCGGCTAAGTTGTATCTTTGGGAGGAGCACTAGCAGTCCAAATTGGAAATTTGGGGGGGGGGCGGATTCCAGACTTGGCCAAAAATACCCTGACAAACTGTGAACGATGTATGCGGGGGACCACTCAGCTGTGTGGGAATGTATTGTCTGCATGTGCCAGGACTTGATTTCACATCCACCGCTTGTCTGACAGCACCCCAATAATCAATAGTCTTTTGAGTTCAGTTAACCAAATTTTTTTTTTATTTACACAGATCAGAGTTGCTGGTTGAGACCATTTATGTTCCCCTTGGTTTAGCAGCTTTTCGAAGCAGGTTAGCCGATGTCCATCACTTGCCGCACCGAGGGAGGCAACATCAACTTGTGGAATCTAGGCCCATATACTTGGCCAGGGCATCCCTAACCACCTTTCCTTCGGCAAGATGCCTGTGATGGGTTGTCAATTCTTGTCCCTCTCCATGTGAAACAAGTATTGTCTCTGGGGCTGCTCCGCGGCCAGTGATGGGATGTCCCCGGCTTTCACAGAGGTTGTGCAAAACAACACATGCTGTCACCACAGCGATGACGTTGTGCTCCCTAACTTGGAGGCGGTGTGACAGACACCTCCACCTGGCCTTCAGTCTTCCAAAACAACATTCCACCACGTTCCTGGCTCGCGATAGGCGGGTGTCAAACATTTTCTGAGCTTGTGTGGTTGCCGTTCTCCCGTAGGGCTTCATAAGCCACCTACGCATGGGGTAGGCTCCATCGGCAATGACCACCGGGGGTATTCTTACACCGTCCACCACCATGAATGGGTTTCCCGGAATTAGTGAGCCACTATCCATGGCAACACAGAAGGCGGAGTGGGCGAACACGAAGGCATCGTGGTTCTTCCCACTCCACCCCACCTCGGCGTCCACAAATCTTCCGCGGTGATCAACTGTGCCTTGGAGCAGAATCGAGGAATAGTTCTTGCGGTTGCCGTACTGATCTGGGCGGCCTCCAGGAGCGCAGATCGGGATATGCGTTCCATCAATAGCTCCCACACAGTGCGGGAAACCCAATCTACGGAAACCGTCCATTATCTGGGAGAAAGAAAAAAGAAAGGAAAAAAAAAGTCATAATGCTATCAGGCAAACTGTGCATCAAATAATCATCATCACTCAGCGATGTCTAGTTCTTAAACACCCTGAAAGGGTTATTTTTGTAAATTGAATTTAGGATTTTTTTGCATTCTGAAATGTTGGGTGGAGGTTCTCTTATGTTTGGTGTAATTTAAATTGAATGATCCACATATCCACACAAGTCTCTCTCTTCTCACCCTTTGGCAATAAAGGTGACCGTTGGTGGTTTAAAAATCAGCATCTTTTGGAGGCCACTAAGTGGCCCACCAAATTGGGATCGTCTTGTGCCTCGCCAGAGGGAACGAGAACGGGTGTGAGACGGGCCCATGACAATTGGGTCCATACTGGACTCAAAATTCCACCCCGGGCCACAGAGGCCTCTATTTTTTCTAACCCTGGAGACAGGTGTTTGGCGGTGTATGAGGCACTGTTTTTCGGGGTAAACCAAAACATCCCCCCAGGTAACAAATTAACTAGAAATTGTTGGAGAGTGGGATAACAGGTCGGATAAGGTGCCTTGCACGTTGTGTTTACTTTGCTTTCACAATGCCACCCAGAGCCACCATGAAGGGAGATGTTTCTCCCCATAGAGAACCATGGAGATTTTAGGAGGATTTGTGAAGAATTGGATGGGAGGGGGGGTAAACTTGTATCCCTATATTTCACAGTATTCCTAAATTTGGAGGTTTGACAAAGTAGGGTTAGGAGAAGGTGTTCAACAACTGTGCAACGGTTAGGGTCACACAGTTGGGGGAAATACCAAACTGCATTCCTGCACACCACCCCACCTATGTAAACCAAATGTTTATATCACAGAGGCAAAAAAGGCAATCCCTCTCCAAGACAGTTCTTTTTGTTACCTGCTTCAGATCACACGGCGAGGGGTGTGTGTGTGTGTCAGTTGTTGCCCCTCTTCTTCTTAAAAAAAAAGGATTTGTGTGGTGGAAGAACACACTATGAGGGTTTAATGCCATTGCATGCTCAAGGTGTCTGTGGGCAATGTTCACTCACACTCAAACAAACACATAGCGTTGTAGATTTTGAGAGGGTTTCAAAATTACCTTTAAAATGACTGGGAGAGGGGGATGATGTACACACCAGAGTGTTGTGTACAGGTCGTTCCGTTAATGTCACAATTTTTTTTTAAACGATAAATTGTAATAGCGAAATTTTGATATTTCAAAATAAAAATTACCTGTCCAATCCCACTTCCGAAGGAGACAGTCTTCGATAGAAGTTCCACCTCGACCGCGAGGCAGAACTCGACCACCGCGGAGGCTACCGTTGACTTCCCAATCCCGAACAGATCGCTCGCCACCTGGTAGCTTGTTCCGCTGGCCAGCCACCAAATTGCAACCGCGACTCGTCTCTCCACCGATATTGCAGAGCGAAGGGAGGTGTTTTGACGCTGCAGCCTTGGACGCAGGGCTTCCACCAAGTCGATGAAGGTCCTCTTGGACATCCGGAAGCGGCGCATCCACCGACGGTCATCCCAGTGCACCAACACGATATTCTCCCACCAGTCGGTGCTTCTCGGGTATACCCAGTGCTGCCGTGGCTCCTCCATCTGCGCAAGCAGGAACCAATGTTGGAAGCGCTGCCGGCGCCGAATTCTGGAGCGCGTCCAGGCGACGGTGGAGACTGAATCCTGGAACAGAATCCTGGCTGCGGCTCTGCGGCGTTGGGCTGAATAGCGCCGGTAAGCGAGAAGCAGCTGCGTCTGGCAAGCCAGCAACGTAAACATCAGCTGTCCGATGAGGGCGACTATAGGATCCATACCCACAACCGAATCGGCAACAGTAACCACAACGACACCAAGCACACCAACCATCCGCTCACACCCACAAATAGATTTTGCCGAGAACCTTCCCTTTTATAGACCATTCGAATCGCCCGCCCAAAAAAGTTAACCAGTGGCTATCGAGATGTTCACGTGATTTGTCGCTTTGTTGATGTTTCCTCATTTCGATAAAACGAAATAACGGAAAAGTGTTTTAAAAAAAAATAAAAAAAAAAAGGGAGGGAAAAAAGGTACCGCCCACAAAAGCGGTTGGCGAGCGGACGTGTGACCGGAGGCTCGCGCGAGAAAGCCGGATGGGGAGCCTGAATGTGAACGGAGAAGGAAAAGTTGCGGGTTGGAGGAAACCGAAAGAAAAGCGATTTATAAGCGGGTAATGGGTGAATGTGGATTCAGCCCAGGTTTTGTACCTGAAAGAAATTCTGAAACACAGACATGGACAGTTCCCCCAGTTCAGTGTTTCTCATCTTTTCCCCTTTGCAATTTCCTTCAGAACATGGCCGTCACTCTTGTCAAGCCAGACAGGCATAAATTACCCATGCAGACAGTACCTGAATGCTCCTTCAGAAACACCACATGCAGCAGGCAACACAACACCCTTCCAACGAAGAAGCAAAGAAGAATGCAGAGCCAAGCCCTGTTGAAGGTAATGGGGCTTTCCTCAGAGCATGTGTATCTTTCTCACTGTGGTATAATATAATGATGGATCAGTAGGAAAATATGTGGATAAAGGGGTTTAAATTTACTTTGAGTGTTAGACTTAAAGAAAAGTTTTATAAAATGATGTATCACTAGTATATGTCCCCTGACAAATGAGCTAAAACTAGTAAAGGTATGTCGAATAAATGTTGGAAATGTGAGAAACAAGAAGGAACATGCTATCATTTTTGGTGGACTTGCCATAAGGCTAGGGAATTTTGGATTCAAATCCATATGATAATACAAACATTCTAAAGACTACTATACAGTTTAAGCCAGGAGCCTTTTTGTTGGGATTAATGGACAGACAGTTGGAAAATCAGCATGGGGTTTTATTTTTGTATATGACTACAGCAGCTAGGCCTTTATATGTGCAAAAATGGAAAAGCACAGAATTGCCTTCAACTGAAGATAGGATTGTGAAAATGACGGAGTTAGCGGAGATGGCTAAATTTACAGCTTTAATCAGAGATAAAATCCCTTCATTGACTTTCTGCGTGAAACAAGGAAAAATTATTTGATGATTTGTGGCTTTGATTTTTAAGAACATAAATCAGGGAAAAAACAAATAGAAGGGAGGCAGTAGTGGAAAAGAAAATTTTGCAGAGATTAAATTTTAAATATGACATTTGTTAAAAATAAGTATTGTAGAGAGCAATGGAAATGAAATATGTATTATTGTTTTATTTCTAAGTTCTGTCGTTTCTTCTTCTTCTTGTAAGCTTTTTCTTTATTTTTGCTTTCTGCTCTTTTCATTGGACTTTTAAGTCTATGAATAAAATAAAAAATTAATTTAAAAAACAAAAAAAAAGACATGGACAGTTCCCCCAGTCCAGTGTTTCCCATATTTTGCTCTTTGCATCTTCCTCCAGTGCAGAATACGGCTGTTGCACCTGTCAAGCCAAAAAGGCATAAATTATCCATGCAGACGATACCTGAATGCTCCTCCACAAACACAGGCAGGCGGCAGGCAACACCATGCCCTCCCAACAATGGGGAAGGGGCAGAGAAGAAGGAAGAGCGAAGCCAGGAGGAAGGTAATGGGATTGTTCTCAGGGCATGGGTGTCATTCTCCTGGTCCTGGAAGGCTGTCAGCAGGAATGCCTTGACATCAGGGGGACTGTCTCTGCATCGGTGCTTGCAACGGCCACACAGTTGTTTCTGCCATCACAGGGCAATTGTCCGCACGTTGACCCATGATTTCCAGCTGTTGGCAGGCTTGCTACTGACTCCTGTATAAAAGTCTGTAAAAACAAAAAAGGGAAACAAAAACACACACAATTATGCACCAAATTACAAGAAACCATAAATCCCACATCAGAAAGTATATATACTTATATTATATAAACTTACACACTAATATTATTGTTTGCTTTATGATATAGGACTGTTTTTTATGTTCACCAGGCCACATGTATTTCCTTTATGGTTTCCTTTATGATTTCTTGCAAATAGTTATGGATTCAGGGACATTTTTATTTACGTTGGTGCATAATTGTGCCTGAGGCCTGGAGACTCAAGAAGAGATGCCATACTACACATACCCAGTGGGGTGATGGGAAACCTTATAGAAGCAATGTACATGAGGTCAGCTTACAGGAGGAGGAGGAGGAAGAGGATGCGGTGGTGTCAGCCTAAGCCCCTCCCATCTCACTGCACTGACCCCAGGCAGAAAGCATAGGGAGGCACAGGCCAACACCCCTTCTCAGATTCTTGGTTTTCCAATTGTTATTGTAGATATAAAAATTATTGCATTTGTTCTTTTTGTGTTCTTTCATTTGTTAATATTGCACTTCCTGTTGCATTGATAAGTGTTATGATTGCAATTTTTTAGTTCTGATGTTCGTTATGTTTATTCTGTATTACTGTTTAATTATCGATTGCTATTATAGGAATTCCTATTGCATTAATAAATATTATTGCAGCTCTTGTAGGACTTCAGTTTGTTATTTGAATTATTGGTGTGTTCATAAATTTGTTTAAAAACTAAATTACTGAGAAGTGTTCATAAAGATATTTTGAAACTAAATTATAACTGATTAGAAGAACTTATGCAACCACTCATCCATCGTTACCCCAAGTTCTGTTTAGGAAAGTTTAAAAGATTTTTCCATGGGATGGAAAACCTTTTTGAGACAGAAGCAATTTGCAAAAAACCTCCAGGTTTCTTGAGCCTGCCTTCTCTCACTTGCTTAGCTTACAAAAACACTGTGGAAATATTGGCCATTTCCACTTGCCCTTAAAGGCATGGCCCACTCACTGAACACTGGTGGCTTTTCCCCAGGAATCCAGACATCTCCATTTCCAAAATGGTTGTGGGGCGTTTGGCTTCCTTTTTTTCAGTCCCCTTTCTGGGTACGTACTTTCTGCAGTCACAGAAAAGGTGTAGAAAAAATGAAAGCCAAACAGCCCAAAAAACCTTTGCAAACAGATATATTGCCACTACTCTGTAAGTGGGCCATCTCTTTAAGTGCGTGTGGAAACAGCCATTGTCTAACTATGTGGGGCACAGAGGTAGTAGCGAAGCCCAAGGAATCCAAAGGTAATGCTGCTCCAAGACAGAGCAGCAAAAGCACGTACCAGCAAAAGAAAGCCTCTCTCATACAAATCGACTGATGAGCCCACCAGCAGGGACAAGAGCATTGCCAGCCTCGATCTTTGGCTGGAGGCAAGTTGGCTAGAAAAGGCTAAGCATGCACAGAAACAGATCCAGATGAGTTAGCCATGTTAGTCTGTAGTAGCAAAATCAAAAAGACTCCAGTAGCACCTTTAAGACTAACCAATTTTATTGTAGCATAAGCTTTCAAGAATCACGTTCTCTTCGTCAGATGCATGGAGGGCAGAAGGAAACTGGTCAAATATAGAGGAGGAAAGGAGTTGTTTACATCCCCCCTCTCCTCCTCCTCCCCCCTCCTCCCTTCCCCTCCCCTCTCCTCCTCTATATTTGACCAGTTTCCTTCTGCCCTCCATGCATCTGACGAAGAGAACGTGATTCTCGAAAGCTTATGCTACAATAAAATTGGTTAGTCTTAAAGGTGCTGCTGGACTCTTTTTTATCATGCACAGAAAGGGGAGGAAGGGGAATTTAGAGGAGAAGCTGGGGCCTTGGGCAAGGTAAGTTAACTGAACTTGGCTAGGCCTGGGAAAACTGACCTGGGACAGAGACACAGATCAGCCCTGTGAAGATGCAAAAGGGGAGAACAGGCAGGACAAGGGATGTAGTCTCATGGGGAGACCTGTTTATGGCAAGAAAGGGAGCCTTCATGAGCACCTTCGAGTCTGAGTCGGTCTCTGCCTACCGACATCCTTATGATGTCCAGCTGACCCAAGGATGCCAGGCCCCCCGGTGGGGGCAGGGGATTCCCCACCCCCACCTTTCACCCCCTGGCCAGTGGGGGGCGGGGAGGAAGGTGGAGGTAGACTGAGAGCCCCAGAGCCCACTGCAAAATGGCGTATGTTCCACTCCTATCAATCAGCCCATGATTCAACAAGGCCACTCCAAGTGAGACACTAATCTTTCCAGAAGGGCTTTTGGTCAGTGCTTGCTATTGTGTTTTTGGCTAAAATGTCACAATAGTGGGGCTTGGGAAGAGCGGGGTTTGGGAAGGGGAGACACGCCAGTCAGATTATAATGTCATAAAACGCATCCTTCAAAACAGCCGTTTTCTCTAGGGGAACTGCTCTCTGCAGTTCAGAAATAAATCTCAATTCTGGGACTCACCTGGAGGTTGGCAACCATATAGCTGGTTGCCTACTCTCCAGTCTCCAGGATATATCCATGGCACAGCGTAAAGAAGAAGCACATGTAGAGATTAGCCCTCATTGTTGTCATAGGAGGTTTCTCCACCAGGGCAGAAGCAACAAGCGAAGCCCATGCAAAGATATGAGATAAACAAACCGACCTTGCAGGTGCTTATCTGGAAGGAGCCCCTGTGCAATCCAGAAAACTGAATTGAGCAATGGGAGTTGCAGCATCGCAAGCCAAACTAGCCTGACTTTGATTACAAAATGTCCCAGAAGAAGAATGCAAATGAGTGACAGGGACTCCCCTGAGATTAGAAATGGATTTTCTCGCAAAGATGGGAAAAGGAACATATGCCTCCATGGCAAAAGCTAATGTAAGACAAAGAGGAAATGGATGGGGGTAGCAAGAAATACTTCTAGCGTGTATTGTTATTGGCAGAGAAGAGGCATGAACTACTTTCCTATTTGCAGTAAGAGGTGTGTACCAAGAAAGTTCTGGAAAATCTGGATCCAGGTTTCAGGGATTCCTCTCACAATACAAGATTCCTGAAATCTACGAAAGATTCTCTGATCTGGTTAACACATCAGAGAATCCCAGATCATTTTCGCCATTATTCCCTATAGGAAAACGATCCGGGCACTGTCCGGAGGTCTGGAGTAGCATGGTTCAAGAAAACTCGACCAAATTTGCAGGGAAGCATCTCCTGACTGTCCTCTAAGGATCTCCCAAGTTTCAAATAGATTGGCCCCGAGGTCCAACCTTGAAAACATTGCCCCCAGCCACTCCCCATTATTCCCTATGAAAAAAACACTTACAAGCAGACTCTTAGGCAGAAAAACACGGGGGCAAGACTGCCAGTGGCCAAAGACACACTCCCAAATGCAAATTCAACGGAGAGAAAACCCAACAGACCCAAACTGGAGTCTCCCCAAAACCCAAGAGCCCCGTGGATGAATTGCCCACCCACTCTCCATTGTTTCCTGTGGGGAAAACGTTTCCAAGGAGGCTCTCAAACAAAAATACAAGAGCACGGCTGCCAGTGGCCAAAGGCACATCCTAAATGCAAGAGGAAACCCAGCAGAACCAAAGTGAGGACAAATGTCAAACCCGAGAATCATGTCAAAACAGAGAATTCCACACCCAAACCATACTGAAGCAGGGGACACTGTTGCAGCTTAGCCCAACTGAACCAGCGTCACTCACAGAAGCCAGGCAGACAAGGAGAGCTCCAGCAGGGATTGGCCACCCACTCCCCCTCCCTATTTCACTCCCCTTCCCCCCTGCCTCTACCTCGTTCCCTCCTCCCCCTTACCTCTTGGGAAAAAGCAGGAGAAGGCCAGGAAGAAGCCAGACAGAGGCTGAAACCACGTTTCCCTGATTTATCAGGATTTATCCAAAGGTCTGGATAAAGGTTCCCAGATTAGATCCCAGATTCTCTTATTTGATTAATAAAACCTGTATTTAGCCAGATTGGTAAAAGTCCATTCCCCCACCCCACCCCAAATCCCAGATCCAGATTGCGGTACCCCCCTTTTGCAGGTGATGGGATAAATGCATCAGTGTTTGTACTATGCACTTTAAAAAGTGCATTAGAGGTTGATCAAAACTCTACACTTTTCTGGCCAAACTAGACCTATAGCTCAGTGTTAGTTCTGTGCAATGGATAAGCATTTGTGTCTTGGGAAAAACCATGGGTTGCACATTTTGTGCAAGTTGGAGGTGTAAAGAAGCAAGATTCATGTCAGTAGCACCTTAAAGACCAATTAAATTTCTAGGGTATTAACTTTCAAAAGTCAAAGCTCTCTTCTTCAGATATATTTAGAAGGAAAAACATATAGGGCTTTTATCTAGCCCAAAGGTGGGAAGGGTATTTAAAATAAGAATGTAAGGTAGAATAATCCTGTAATTAGCAGAGTTGGGGTGTATATAGCAAAAATCCATAATCTGTAGTGGGAGGAAAATCCCATTTCCCTATAAACCCTGCAGGGTGTATCAAGGGCCGTTTCCAGACGGCTTACCTCCCTCCGGAACGTCGCGCCATCTTGCGGGGAAAAGGCGAAATATCGCGTTTTCTCACACGAGTTTTGCACGATGTCGCAGTGGGGTTTGGCGAGGGCTCAGAGGCAGGTGGGGGTGTGGGGAGGAATGGCAGGTAGGGTGGCAGTGGGGGTTGGGCAGGGCTCCGAGGGCGATGGGCGTTTTGCCTGCCCAGGCCCCGCCGAGAGCAGCGCAGCACTGCGTGGCAGGGCTCCAAGGGGGACGGGTATTTCTCCTGCCTGGGCCCTGCCAAGTGCACCACGGCGTGGCTTGGCGGGGCTCCGAGGGGGACGGGCGTTTCGCCGTCGCCCGGGCTCCACCGGGACTTCAGCGTGTCGTTCTTCCGGCGCCGCCCTCTTCCTCCAGCTGGGCTACCTAGCCCGCACCCTCCATTGGCAGCCTTCCCCAGCGCCCTTTTATGCTGGTGCGCCCTTTTATGCACGCGCACCAGCATAAATGTGCGTCATCGAGAAGACGCTAAGGGAATTATATAGTAGGATATCTATTTACCCTGTGACATTGTTTACTGTAATGTTCTTGATACTGACTGTACCATAAATGACATAAATAAATAAAACAAAACAATCTCCAAGAATTTCCCAACCTGGAGCTGGCAACTTTAATTAGAAGAGTTATCAATGCCAATTCTTGATCTCTCCATTTGTAACACCACCACCATGCCATGGAATTTCTTTATCTCCACATTTTTGTCATTCCCAAACATGGACAGGGGATTTCAACATGCAGCAAATGGGTACCAGGTAGAAGATTCCCAAACCAGATGGCTCAAAGCCACATGCCTGCCCAAGGAGGCCTGGCCCTTTTTTACATTTTTCAAGCAACAAGGGCTTGCATGGCAAACCAATTAGGAGGCCTTGAAGTGAGACAGGCTCATGGATCCAGGGCTGGCCCCTTAATGGGGGGGTCCTTCTTTTCTTCCCCTCTCTTTGCTTATTTACACTGCATTTCTTATTTTGTAAACAGCTTTGGGTTTCCCCCTGGCCAGCAATTTTTAAAAGATGGTTGTTGTGGGTTTTCCGGGCTGTATAGCCGTGGTCTTGGCACTGTAGTTCCTGACGTTTCGCCAGCAGCTGTGGCTGGCATCTTCAGAGGTGTAGCACCAAAAGACAGAGATCTCTCAGTGACACTGAGAGATCTCTATCTTTTGGTGCTACTCCTCTGAAGATGCCAGTGACACTGGGAGATCTCTGTCTTTTGGTGCTACACCTCTGAAGATGCCAGTGACACTGGGAGATCTCTGTCTTTTGGTGCTACACCTCTGAAGATGCCAGCCACAGCTGCTGGCGAAACGTCAGGAACTACAATGCCAAGACCACAGCAATACAGCCCGGAAAACCCACAACAACCATCGTTCTCCGGCCGTGAAAGCCTTCGAAAATACAATTTTTAAAAGGTCAAAAGCCATTTTGTCATGACTTGATAGTAGGGTTGGCAGCTTTGGGTTGGGAAGGGAACTTTGGGGAGGGGGGTGGAGCCTGGGAGGGCATAACATGGGGAGGGGAGGGTGTTCAGCAAGGATGAAGCGACGTGGAGGCCACCTTCCAATACTGCCTTTTTCTCCAGGCGAAATGACCCCTGTTGCTTGGAGATCAGTTGTAACTTCAGGAGATCTCCAAGCCCTGCCTGGAGATTGGCAGCCCTCCCTGTTACATAGATGTATACAGGTAATGCGCATAAATATGGAAGCAGGATCACTAGCCCTGGCCTATCCCCACCTACCTGCAAGCTTTACACCTGTGCAAGCTCTGTCCCAATAAGCAGGAAACCAGAAAGGGCACCATTCCCTCTCACAGGGATGGAAGCTGTGCCAAAACACTTTGTACGCATGAATGCTCTGTGTTAACATTAGGCTGAGTCCAGGTAAGAAGGGGGGGGGGAGGCCAGAAGATGTGATCCTGTTTCGGCAAGCACACATGTGTCCCCTGAATAGATGTCACATGTACAGGGCTCCCGTGTGTACTTGCCAGGTGTGAGAGCACCATGTTTGTGCTGAACACTAGAGCTTTAGATCAATGCATTTTCTGCCTGATGCATGATGCAATCTTCTAAGGGCTCTTGCCTGCTTTAGAGGTGCTTTTCGGGTTTGCTATGAAACATTTGGTGGAAATAGTTCAGAACAATCTTGATTCAGCCAGTCTCCCAAGGCCCAGGCAGCTACTTGCTCATTTGACTCACATGCAACTGTACTTTGTGTTATTATTATCACCACTGGTGTGCAATTGATGTCTGCAAGATGGCCCTATGCAAAAACACAGAACTGGGCTCCTGACAGGATTGCTGAGTAAGGAAGCAAGAGCAAGCAAGACAGAGCATCTTGGGGAATATTACATTATGCTGATCCTTTGGGGGATTAAGACAACATTTACGAAGAACCAACAACATCTGGCTAAAAGGTCAAGGTGGAACAAACGCAGCTTTTGCACAAGTTGCTTGCCTTTGCAAGAAAAGAATTTGGTCAACAGAATGGTCAAACATACAACACGCTATATAAGAAGGGTAAAGAGACTGGTAGGACTGGAGAAGGATACAGGCAGGCCTGAGTCTACTGCAAAATTCTCCGCTGTCCAGGCAGAACTGCGTGGGTGCAGGAAAATTGCAAGAAATTGTTTGAAGAGCGGTAAGGCTTTAAACATACAATACAAGCGGGTGGGAGGATCTCATTTTCCCCTTCCTGACTATTTCCTCTTCCTAGAAAGAGAGACACATCTGTCCTTTATTTTTGTCTTGTGAAGAGTGGCCAGTCTTTGTCTCAGGTGATTACTTTTTATTCTAAAGCAGGGCTTTTTTTCAGGGGGAACACGAGGGAACGGAGTTCCGGAACCTCTTGAAAATGGTCACATGGCTGGTGGCCCCGCCCCCTGATCTCCAGACAGAGGGGAGTTGAGATTGCCCTCCACGCCACTCATTTTGTCTGAGGGCAACCCACTGAGTTCCACCACCTCTTTTCCCAGAAAAAAGCCCTGTTCTAAAGCATTTTTATTAAATACAAGTGGCTGTCAGTGCACATTACCTTGCATTGCATTAGATATCAAAATATCTTTCCTGCTATTGCATTGGCAGTTTCTACCACTGATTCTGCACTGAGGACCTATGTGGCATCTCTCCTAAATCCTCTTGTAGAGTCAACTTGATCCCTGTCATCTCTCCCTGTAAGTACTGGCAAACCTCGGTGGCAAACTGGGCAGGGAAGAAGATGTTTGTATTTAATGTGATATGCTGAAGCTACGTGGTCCCCGCCAGAGGGGAAAGGGGTTCAGAAACTTGTGAAACACATGATGACATGCCGAGGGTGGGTCTGGGTTCACATCCACAGTGACATGTAAGTTGTGGGTTCTCTTTCACGCCTGCATTTACATGACTGCCTGGGATCAGGACCACGGTACGTATGGATAAAGAGCTACAGACTTCCCCTCTGCAAATTTCCCAGTCTGAAAGTATTCCAGGGAGCAATATTGGCATTCTGGGGAAACACATGTGTATCCCATGAAACATGTTTTTTCCCCCTCCAAATAGTGTCTCCCTAGGACTGTTTAAGGTTGGGGAAACGGGGCAGGGGAGAAGGTGATAAAAGAGAGGATTTAACACTGTCCCTTTTCTCAGGTTTTAGAGGTGGACAAACCAGAAAGTTAGAAAGATAAAGAGGTCAGGGCATCTGTTTACTCAATACTGCCTTGAACTATCCTTTGATGAGTAGATTGCTAATCTCAGGACTTCTTCCTCCTTGTGACAACCCGCTCTTCCTCCCTTTGTCTCACAGCTATCTCTTCTCTCCATCATATACTATGGGTGCAGGACTTGTCCTGCCATCCATGCCCATCGGACTAGATAGGTAGATAGGACTCTTTCCTCCTTTCCTAGCAGAGTGTAGAGTTCCTATAATAAAGAACTCTTGTTTCTTTTCTAAACCTAAGCTAAGTGTAAGTTTATTTTCTCTCACACTCTCAAACCAACCACCATGCTCCAAACACCCATCACATTCTCTCTGCAATTGATATACTCTGCCCAGATATATATATACCTTTCAATAGGTTCAAGGTCCAACCTTTTAATTGGTTCAGGGAAGGAATGGACTTGAGATCAGAAGCTGTGCCTCTAATTCCCGTGCTCCTTCATACTATGAATTGTTTTGGGTAGAGCTTCCCAGTCCCCCACGCCCCACTACTTTTAAAAAAATGCACTGATATTTATATTCTGTAAATATTTATCTTACTAATATGGAGGACAATGTGGATGCCCAGTCTTCACTGTTAAGGTGAGAGGCCTTTTTAAAAATGTGTTCTTCTGCACATTTGTAGAGCCTCAAGTGTGCAGCAAACCCAACTTGCCTGTGGGTGGCTATTTCACTGCCCTATGGATAGGAACAAGACCATTAACTTCGTCATCAAGGAGTGATCATTTTCAACATATGAACAAGTCATGTTCCCAGCCTGTGCCAGTACAGCAGTAAGAGAAGTTGATTCCTTTTGCACTCCATTTGGGATATAATCTGATTTGATGTTGTTTCCTAGGATCAAACATGGTGCCTCAAATAGTCCCCAAGAGCAAAGCTCCAGGAGTTGATTTCTGCGGGGTCGATGAATATTATTACATCGTCCGCTCCGACCTGGGCTGCTACATGAGGTCAACCAGTTTCCATGAGGGCAAAGACCTATACGTCTTTAGCCTGCACAATTCTTGCCGGGGTGGAGATCACTACTTAGCCCACGAGGATGACCTCTTCTACATCATCAAGGGAGACCACTATCGCCGTGTCAGTGACATGCACCAGGACACGAGTGCTGTGGTGTACAGCCTCCATCCCAACTGTCAAGGAGGAGATCATTACCTGTCTGCCTTTGGAAACTTCTACATTATTTTTCAGAAGAAAGGCATTTACCGCAAAGTCACTGATCTGAATACAGATGGAGATGCTGTTGAATATACCCTTCACCCAGATTTCAAGAACGGCCTTTATTACTGGGGTATTAAAGATTACTACTACTTTGTAAAACCCCATGATCAATGGGGCATCCAGTACTTTAGGTGCACCAACTTCCATGAAAAAGTAGATGGGACAGCGTACTCCTTCCATGAAAGCGTGGTCCCCTTTCTCCCTGGAGGCCTGGCCATTACTCAAGGTGTCTCTTTTGGTGAATGGGAGGCTCTCAAGACCATCTCCAATGACTCCGACAGTCCCATCATATGGAACAAGAAGATCACTAAGAAGGTGGGATACAACAAGTCAAAGATGAACTCCGTGGAGGAGAACTGGAAGATCAGTATGAGTGCTACGTATCAGTCTGGAGCCCTCACTGAAGCCATTGCCCAGTACCAGTTCAGCCTCTCTGCCGAATATGGTGGAAGCAGTGTCAAAACTGAGCAGGAAGACTGGAGTGAAGCCACGGAGAAAGAAGAATCTATTAACGTGACCCTGGACCCCAAAAGCCAGTTGTACATATGGCAGTACCAGCTGGGCTTGGGCAAAGAGACAGTCTTGTTCTGCCGTGACATGAAGTTTACGAAGGATGCCACTCCACCCACAACTATTCCTCTGCCACCTTCTTCTGCTAAGTAATGGAAAGGCAGGAGTGCTAAAAGGTTTGCTCTCTGCTGCTTTTAATAAAGTGGGGTCTGATTAATACAAGGATTTGTAGAAATCACTAAGCTTAGGAGACTTTAGCTGATAGGTATATAGAGAAAACAAAGCTAAACATTAAGCTAGAGTATGATTGTTTTGATTATTGTATAACTGTTGGGTGCTCCTAACATTCCTGAGTAGCATGAAGATCCAGAGGCATCTCTACTTCAGATTAGAGATTTACAATTTCTTCATAATATTTGCTTTATTCACAAATATGCAGGTAGGCAAAGTTGTTTGTAATGGAAGTGGTCCATCCAGGATCCTTACATATCTAGATGAGTAACTGTTTTCCTCTTTCCACACAGGCCCTATAACTTTGCCTTGTGTTCCTTCTCTACCTTCTGTAATCTTTAGCTTTTACCATGATGATCAGCAAATTAAATTAAATCAAGTATTTTTCAAAAAAGAAACATAAAACGTTCTACATTTTACGCTTATTCTTTTAAACCCTCTCAAAACAGATTCAATATCTGCATATTTTCAAACCGTGAATGCCTGCTGCCCTCCCCACAACTCAAAATTTAGGTGTGGGTGGCTCAGTATATAAATTCCAACTGCAGTCCTTTTTGCATATCAAAGTTTCATTTCAGTCCAAGCCTGGGCACTGGCCTATTGGGGACTAGGGTTGCCAACATTGGGTTGGGAAGTTCCTGGAGATTTCAGGGTGGAGCCTAGGGAGGGAGGAGTTTGGGGAGAAGAGGAACCTTTGCAGAATCTAATGCCATAGAGTCTACCCTCCAAAGCTGCCATTTCCTCCAGGGGAATGGTTCTGCTACCTGGAGATCAGTAGCAGTTCTGGGAGAACTCTTAAGCCTTCCCTGGAGATTAGTAACCCCACTGAAGACAGATTAACCACAGTCAGGCAGCATCAGTCTGATCATGACCAAAGAAACCATGCTAGCTGAGCAAAAGGCTATGCAACAAGATGCCAAGAATACAGTATTTTTTTTAATACTCGGGAAAACATAGTTTTCTGTATCTCACCTGGGAAATAGAATGTCTTACCTGGTCCAGAAATAACAGTGCTTATGGCGTTCTAAAGCAGCAACGCCTAAGTAAATTTCAGAAGGACCCCCTCTCCAATTAGATCCTTTAAAAAACAAGTTGAAGTAGTAACTAACGTTGAATAATCAACCTTTTGAAACCATCCATGTTCCCATATCTTGTTGCTCCACACCCCCATAGCTTTCTTCAGGGGCTGTAACTCAGTAACTAAGCCTATTTGATACAAATTCTACCCCATCTATACAGGATCAAGGATATAGGTCATGGAGGGAGGTGTCGTTTGCCAACGCAGAGATGCTTCTCCCTGCCTTCACCCATTTCCCTGCCATCTTTATAGCAATGCAAAGCCTAGAAGGGTGCTGTGTGGATGGGAAAGTCTGGATTTTCTACTCCCACCATCGGTCCCACATTTTGCAACGTGTACCTGGTGCTAACCATTCCACACACACACACAAACGCACAAGAGGCCAGTTTGGTGTAGTAGTTAGGAACGGTGGACTCTAATCTAGAGAACCAGGTTTGATTCCTGAGTCCTCCTGACTCCTCCGCTTGAAGCCAGCTGAGTGACCTTGGGTCAGTCACTGCTCTGTTGGAGCTCTCTGAGCCTCAGTCACTTCATAGGCTGAGGGGTGTGTGTTTTGGGCAGAGGGGATCTATTTCCCCATGTGTACAACCATATGTGGAAGAAACCAAAGGTAGAGAGTTAAAATGTGCTTCAGAAAGAACACACCTGTTCATAGGAAACACACAGACACAAACCACAGGAACACTGAAAGGTCATTGAACACTGTGTGTCCCTCAGCTAAAAAAAAAACCCAAAGCAAATACTTTTCAGTCTCACAGTTGCAGTTCATCAGCAAGTGGGAATCTTGCAAGAAGATCCAGTGGCTCATGGGCAGACCTATTAGATAGTAATCCTCCTCCAAGCATAGTTACTGGAACTTCTGTTTCAACTTTCAAAGTATTCAGGGTTGAACTGTAACTCTGTAGGATGGATGTGCTCCCTCTTAACAGTACCAGAACAAAAGCTGGACTGGAGGGGAATCTGGTTAAAAGAAACATACAATGTTCCAAGAAATTTTTCCTTTTCTAAAGTACATTTATTACAAAATTTGGCAGCAATGAATGAATAGGGCATCTAGATGCATTTACAATCTGAGGTGACCAAACCCTGGGTTCCAAAAAGAAAGAGAGCTCCAAAATGAGATGCAATGAATTATTTTTATTTCCCAGCCAAGCAAGCTTCTCCCAAGCTTTTTTACCCCATGTAAAAACATTGGGGAGGGGAGACATTTCCCCATTTCTGCTACTGCATATGGAGGTATTTTGTGGGTCCTTCTGCCCACACATTGGGGCCCTGATCCAAATGGCCCTGGAATGCATCAGTTCCAAAGTCCTTGCGGAACATGTCAATCGGCAGGAACCTAGAAGAGATGGCTGTTCAGTGACTTGACCTGCCCATTAGAAAGTATCTAGAAGAAGTTCCATGATGCCTTCCAGGGGGAAGGCTAGAGGGGCAACCTTCAGAGGGCCCTTGTATTCTGCCAGCCTTCATGGAAATAAGTGCTTGTGACCCATTCAGAACCCATTGATGGCCTCTCTAAGTGCAGTCCTCAGTTAAAGGGGCGATATGGATCCACAGACAATGGTGCCAGACGTGGAGCTCTGGCAGCAATGTTTGCTTCCATGTTTAGTGGCAAACACACAATAAAGTCTGGTTAACACCTGGATTCTTCACACTACTGCTTCTTTAATGGTTGAGAGTTATTAATTTTTCTTCCCCCCCCATGAACCCCCGAACAAAACACCCAAAATAAAAGCTTTTCCTGGTTCCACCCAGGGATTTCCACCTTTTGAATCCAGAGTTCAATATAAAGCAGGGTTCGCATCCCGTCTTGCTCCTTCTGCTCCTGTGTACCTGCTGTCAGGGTAGCGACCCACAGAAAGTGATCAGGTATTCAGGGTAGGCGTGGTCATCAAAAAACACCCACCAGACTATTGTACCAGCCTTCCCTCCATGGCTTCATCATCATACAACTGTGTTTGATGAAGTGGAGAGTCTGAGAGAATCCCCTAGCCAAGCCTGACATTTTGCCTGGAATCCTTTTCATTCCTCAGAACCAGGGGAAGCCAGTGAGATTCCCTACCTGCAGCATGGCAGAAGGAGGGGACAATAGATCTCATGTGAACCCTGGAGACCTTTCTAAAGACCTCTCAAGACTGCCGAAGCTTGGGACTAGCGCGGCATGCAGGGCTGGGGTGATTCCCTAGTCAGGAGCCAGGTTTCTGCACTAGCTGAGGACAACGCCCCGAGGATGGATACCACGTCCCTCGTACAGATGGATGAAGGACCAGAAGGAATGGTGCAGGGCGCACCTGTACCAGTCAAGCTTGGGAGGAGGGACGGGAGCTCCAGAGAATCCAAGAGGGGACCTGGAGGACGAGGAGCAGCTGTTCAGATTGGCAGCTATTCAGGAGGCCTAGACCGAAGATGTCAAAGAAGAGGACCTTGCCATGACAGAGGACCAGGGCATGGGCAAGGATGACAGGGACAAGGAGCCCAGAGACCTGAGTGGCATGTCCGACCTACAGCAGATGAGCAAAGAGATGGAGGAGGTCAGGCAGACGATGCTGGGAATTATGAACGGAATGCATGAACTGTACCTAAATGGGCAGGCCTACAGCAGTGGAGGGGGGCCACCAATGAGGCCTCCTGACCAAGCGGGGGCCCTGGGTGGGTTGCCTCCAGGTCAAGTTGCACCTGCCCTTCCAGCAGGCCTTGCATCACCATGGGCTCCTAGGGGGCTCAAGACCACAAGCTAGAGGAGCATGGGTCCCACGGGACTGGAACCTGCCACCTCTGGCTTGGCATAAATTGGAAGCCCACTTTGATGGAAACCCCAAGGAATTGGGCTATTTATTGGTGCAAGTGGGGAAGTTCCTACAAGAATGGGGCCATACTTTCCCAGATGAACTGAGCCAAGTAAGCTACATAGGGTCTCGGATGGGAGGCTTGGCAGCTAAATGGTATGTGACTCTCTACTCAATGTAAGCCCCAGAACTGGGGACCATGGATGTGTTCATCCAGGCACTTAAGGAGCAGTACAAGGACCCTCTCGAGGAGGAGAGGGCAAGAACCCACCTGAGGAGGATAAGGCAGGGCAACTGTCCTGTCTGGGAGTATGCAGCAGAGTTCAGAGAGTATGCAGCTAAACTGAGGAACAGGACGAAAGGAGTGACAATAGAGTTTTTCAGAGCTGGACTTGTCAGGGCTTGCTGTAGGCGCCACTGGGTGGGCCATCAGCATAACTGGCCCTGACATCAAAGGGGTGTCAGGGATACTGCAGGACCCTGCTCTGTGGAAGGAGGGGCAGTATACATCACCCAGACTCCCTCTCAGTCCACTTGCTGGCCTGCTCAACCTGACCCAGTCCTCCCCCTTGGTCTCCTCCATACACCTTCCTCCTTGCCTTTTCTCACTCTCTTGCTCTGCTCCCTCCCAACTCCACTCCATCACTCCTACTCATCCCACCACCCCAGTGTTCTTCTGAACCATCCTTTATAGGGCTTTCTCTCTCCACCCTGCCCTCCTTCCAAGCTCCAACTGTCAGGCCACACCCCTCCTTCACCTTTCAGCATTGTCCTGGGCTGCCTCAAGTGTCAGAGCTGTGGCTAGATAATAGTTATATCCAGACTACCTTCTGCAATCAGACAAGAGTCCGTTGTTTCCAAAAGATTTACTGAAAGTATTAACCATTATAGTCCACTGGCCCAGAATCAATATCTGGGTTGGTACACGTGTATTGTGGCGAATGAGAGACAAAGAATACAGTACAAAGTATTAAGACTCAGTAGGCCCAGCCTCCCCCCATAGTTCTCAAAACAATCCCTTTGAAGTTGAGAAAGTGAAAGTTTCCCAGGACTGGAGAAGCTGTAGCCAAAACATTCCTCTTCTGTGAGATAGCTGCTTGGGAACATCTTGGCTTCTGTGAAGAAAGCACTTAGCATACTAAAAGAATTAAAATGGAGTCTCTTTGGTTAACATATATACAGAAGCAATCTGCAGCTGGGGTAGCTGCTTTGGCTGTGTTGGCCAGCAACAGCTGTGTCTTGCTGGCTGGCTGCCAAGCTTCCCTGGCTAAGCCGATTGCTGAAGGCAGGCCCAGCTGTGGCCCCTTGGCTGGCTGCCCAGTTCCTCTGACAGCACGCCTGTGGCAGCTCCACCTGAAGTTGCTTGGTTCCTGGTGTCTCCTGAGCCAGGTTATTGCCTTCTAGCTGGCGTTTAGGCTGGGGTGTGGCTCTGAGCTGCTGTGGCTGCTTCTTCTTCTTGTCTGGTAAGGGTTCCACTTGGGCAACTACTGGGTCCCTATTCTCTTGGCCTTTGCCCTCTCCCTCTGCTCGGCCCCCTATCTTCCCACTGGAAGGTGGAGCTAGCTGGCCTCCCCTTGCCCCTTCTAGCCCTCTGAGGCTTGGGAACTCTGTCTCTTCCCCCTGGGGGAGGCAGGAAACCAGCTGCAGGAAACAGGAAACCAACTCACACTGATCGGTACTTACACAAAAACTCCAATCACCACCCCCGACAGAAAAGAGGCATAATGAAAACGTTAGTGGATTGTGCAAGACGGATATGTGAGCCGCACTTTCTCAATGAGGAAATTAATCATCTAAACCACGCACTTCAGGCAAATGGCTACTCCAAAAATGAAATCCAAAGAGCAATCAAACCCAGGATGAATCAAACAACCAAGGAAAAACAGTCTCCTACAGGAAAAGTGTTTTTGCCATATATCAAAGGAATTACTGATCAGATGGGAAAGCTTATGAAAAAGCATAACCTTCAAGCAGTATTCAGACCCACCCGAAAAATACAACAGATGCTACGATCAGCAAAAGACAGTAGAGACCCCCTCACCTCTGCAGGAGTATACCGTATAGCCTGCAGCTGTGGACAAGTTTACATCGGGACAACAAAGCGTAGCATCCAGACAAGAATAAAAGAACATGAAAGACACTGCAGACTTGGACAACCTGAAAAATCAGCAGTGGCTGAACATAGCCTAACTCAAACAGGGCACAGTATCTTATTCCAGGACACCAAAATACTGGACAACACTTCCAACTACTTTGTCAGACTGCACAGGGAAGCCATTGAAATTCACAAGCATAAACAAAACTTCAACAGGAAAGAAGAAACCTTAAGAATGAACAGAGCATGGTTTCCAGTTCTGAAAAACACCAGGCTAACAAAACACTCTACACCCGACAATAGCCCTGCAGAGAAGATTAGCACATCAAGCACCAATCCATATGCAAAAGAACCTCCTCAGGATACAGTGAAGCCTCCCACCATTAGCATTCTACACCCTGGGAAACTCTTACAGGATGACTCAGCTCAACCCCACCCCTCCTGAGTAGATATAAATGACCTGCCAACATCTTTTCCACACTGTGACACTGAGAGATCTCTGTCTTTTGGTGCTACACCTCTGAAGATGCCAGCCACAGCTGCTGGTGAAATGTCAGGAACTACAATGCCAAGACCACGGCAATACAGCCCGGAAAACCCACAACAACCATCGTTCTCCGGCCGTGAAAGCCTTCGACAATACATCCCCAGGTGATTTGTAATGTGTTTTTTCAGCCTCAGAGAACACGAGCTTTGCAGGCAGGCGGTTCCAGGTTCATTGACTGGCATCTTTATCCACAAATTACAAAGCCCTTGCATTTGTCAGGGAACATCTCAAGGGCTTTGCACCATGTATAGGATGGGAGTTCCGTGCCTCCTAGATTCATGAAGGGAGGCACCAAACTCTCAAAGCATGAAAAACCTGAAAATAGGTGCAGCAGAGGAGTGGGGTGGGGCGTGGGAGGCTCAAGTGTTCGTCCCCAATTGTGGCTGCCTCACATTACAATCTGACCCAAGTCACATCTCTTTCGCATCCTGCAGGATAGCTTGAGCTAAGGAATGGTGCGATGTTGTTATTCTGGGGAAAGCTTCTTTCTCTGCCACATGTGACTTTTGCAGAAATTGCTTAAATATTTTGTTTAAAACACCAGGAG
Source organism: Eublepharis macularius (assembly GCF_028583425.1). Classification (NCBI taxonomy): domain Eukaryota; kingdom Metazoa; phylum Chordata; class Lepidosauria; order Squamata; family Eublepharidae; genus Eublepharis; species Eublepharis macularius. The sequence goes on along the minus strand of NC_072801.1, from coordinate 67,075,925 downwards.
GAATTTGTTCCGCTTTCTTCTGCTGTGCACATCCCCTCTCCTTATGGTATGCTAAGGTCAGGAGTTCATAAATCAATCTATGGGGTAGGGATGCATTTGGACCAGGGAATAAGTTTGGAACATATAAGCTTCATCCCAAGATTTTCTGTTGATTTCCCAAAAGACATCTCCTCCTTAACGTGAGAGTTCCCAAAGCAATCATTGCTCACTTTTAGTCTTGCGAAACCACTTTACAATGTCCTGATATTCTTCCAAGATTCTTTGGAGTTCCACTTACTTTGCCAGATATTGATACACAGCTTCCCCGTGTGAGGCTCCTCTGCAACACAATGGTGCTCTCAGGCCACTTAATTCAGCATCCTTGCTCCAGCTCTGGAGAAGTATTTGCTAAGCCGGTATGATGGCCGGTATGACTTCCTGCCATAACTGGGGGTCGAACTCAATGGCTCCTGAAGAAGGTGCCCCCAGCCACTCCATTATTCCCTATGGAGGAAACATTTCCAAGCTGGCACTCAGGCAGAAACTCTCAGGGGCAAGATTTCCAATGGCCAAAGGCACACTTCCAAATACAGCCTCAACCCAGAGAAAATCCAAGCACCCGCTGAAGAACCTGCCCAGCCACTCTTTTTTGTTTCCCATGGGGAAAACATTTCTCAGGAAAACACACAGGGATGGGGTTGCCAGTAGCCAAAGGCACATCCCAAATGCAAGAGAAAGCCCAACAGAACCAAAGTGAATCAAGGGGACCAATATCAAATCCGAGAATTATGTCAAAACAGAGAATTTCACACCCAAACCATACTGGAGCAGGGGACACTGTTGCAGCTTAGCCCAACTGAACCAGCGTCACTCACAGAAGCCAGGCAGACAAGGAGAGCTCCAGCAGGGATTGGCCACCCACTCCCACTCCCTACTTCACTCCCCTTCCCCCCCCCCCGCCTCTGCCTCATTCCCCCTCCCTCCTCCCCCTTTCCTCTTGGGAAAAAATAGGAGAAGCTCAGGAAGGAGCCAGCCAGAGGCTGACACCACGCTTCCCTGATTTTTCCTGGATTTATCCAGGGGTCTGGATAACGTTTCCCAGATTGTATCCCAGATTCTTTTATTTGATTCATGAAAGCTGAATTTAACCAAATTGGAGGAAAAAATCTGTTCTTTTACCGGAATCTCAAATCTAGAGATTGCTGATCCCTATTTGTAGGTGGTGGAAGTTTGCCCAATATGCTACACTTTTCTGGCCAAACTAGACCTATAGCTCAGTTCGTAGTATTATGCAATGGATAAACTTTTGTATCTTGGCAAAAACCATAGGTTGCACATTTTGTGCAATGCTGGACATGTAAAGAAGCAAGAGTCAGGTCCAGTAGCACGTTAAAAACCAATTAGATTTCCAAGTATGAGCTTTCAAGAGTCAAAGCTCCCTTTTTCATATATGTTTAGAATTGCAAGTATGTAGGGTTATTATCTAGCCCAAGGTGAGAGGAGTAATTAAAATAAGAGTGTAAGGTATAATAATCCTGTAATTAGCTTGATAGAGTTGGGATGTAAAAAGCAGAAAATCATCATCTGTAGTGAGAGGAGAATCTATTGTCCCTGTAAGCCCTCAGTGGAGCAGGTCCATTGTTCGAAATTTGCAAATAAACTCAGGTATTGGCTATAGATCTCCCAGAATTACAACGGCTCTCCAGGCTACAGAGATCTGTTCCCCTGGAGAAAATTGATTCTTAGGAGGGTGGTACTTATAGCGTTATACCCTGCTGAGGTCCCTCCCCTCTGCAAACCTCTCCCTCCCCAGGCTCCAAGAATTTCTCAACCTGGGGCTGGCAACTTTAATTAGAAGAGTTATCAATGCCATTTCTTGATCTCTCCACATGTAAACTCAACATGCCAAGGAATTTGTTATGTTAACATTTTTGCCACTCCGAAACATGGACAGCTCGTTTCAACATGCAGCAAAAGGGTATCAGGTGGCAGAATCCCAAATCAGATAGCTCCAAACCCACAAGATGAGTTGGGCATGCCTGCTCAAGGAGCCCTGGCACTTTTTATGTTTTTCAAGCAGCAAGTCCATATGGCTCACGTGGCAAACTGATGCTGAGACCTTAAAGTGAGCCAGGCTCATGCATCCAGGTTAAGGCCCCGATGTGGAGTCCTATTTCTTCTCTCTTTCTCTCTCCCCTCCTCCATTTATTTATGCTTTGTTTCTTATTTTGTAAACAGCTTTGGGTCTCCATTGGCTAGCAATTTTAAAGAGGTAACAAATAATTTTGTCAAAACTTGATACTAGGATTTGCAACTTTGGGTAATGCCTGGAGATTTGGGGGATTCCACTTGTTCAGCTATCCCAGTCACAAGCACACCAAACCATACACAAAATACACAATGCAGCAGAAAACAGATTCCCCTCCACTCACACTCAACAGTATACATGGGCAGAAACCTCCATGGCACAGCCAAACTTTCCGCAAAGTACACACGCACATACACACACACACTCACATAAATAAATGGCTTAAATTCAGATGTGGAAACCTAGTTGAATAAAAAGAAGAGAGGCAAAAGTCTCCCTGTCTTTCCTTAAAGAGAAGAATGTTGAACCATATAAAGTTTGTTTATTCATTTATTTAGCTATTTATACCGTGTTTTCCCCCCATAAGGGAGGACTGAAAGTAACTGACAGCAGTGTTCCCTCAGCCTCTGTTTTACATTCACAACAGCCCCCTGAGGTAGGCTAAGCTAAGAGTGAGATCCTAAGGTCACCCATCAAGCTTCCATGAATATGTTTCACCCTTTTGTATACGCTTTTCTATGAAGTACCATCAGCATTAACTTTTGTCTAATCTTCTCATAATTTATCATCATCATAACACCAACATTTGATTTCTATACTGTGCTTCAGGACAACTTAACACCTAGTCAGAATGGTTTACAAAGTGTGTTATTATTATCCTCACAACAATCAGTCTGTTAGGTGGGTGGGGCTGAGAGCACAGAGCTGTGGCTGACCCACAGTCACTCAGCTGGCTTCAAGTGAAGGAGTGGGGAATCAAACCCACTTCTTTAGGTCAGAGTCCAGCCGCTCTTAACGACAACATTATTTAAAGCCTTGCCTTGAGGGGGGATACAAAGAAAAAAGCATTTTCATACTTACACATACACACATTCTGAGACCATACTCTCTGCCGCTCTGTTATGCCAAGATAACATTTTCAGAAGGGAGAAACGGGGAGAGAGGAGAGTGTTTTTTTCTTCTTTTTGCAAGCCTTCTTTCTGTCTGGACAGAGCAAGCTAATTCTTCTACAGAACCAACAGGCTGAAATCAAAAGAGTTTTCAGCCAAACATTAGGAGGAACTTCCTGACAGTTAGAGTGGTCCCTCAGTGGAACAGGCCTCCTCGGGAGGTGGTGGGCTCTCCTTCTTTGGAGGTTTTTAAGCAGAGGCTAGATGGCCATCTGACAGCAATGCTGATTCTGTGAACATAAGCATATCATGAGAGGGAGGGCAGGAAGGGTTGCATCAGTGCTTAGTTCTTGTGGTCCCTTCTTACTTTCCCAGGTGGTCTTTCTGACCACCTTGGGGTCAGGTAGCAATTTTCCCCAGGCTAGTTTGGCTATGGATCCTGGAGGTGTTTTGCTATCTTCTGGACACGGAGCAGGGGGCACTGGGGTGTGTGTGTGGGGAGGGGGAAAGTATGAAATTCCATGAAATTGCTCACTGTATATAATAAGCATAAGTTTAGGAATACTTCTTATTTTAACCTGTACAGAGCAGGAGAGAGAGAAGGGGTGTGGGTGAGGGATGTGGGTGATTGCGTAGAGGCCAGGAGAGGAGGGAGAGATGGCTCTTTTACACATGTGCATAACTCTGTGTGAGAAGGAGGGGGGATCTAACTGCTGGATGTCGCTGCAAAAACACAACAGCTGGTAGTGAGAGAAGAGGGTTTGCTCAACTCACTCAACTATAGGGGAGGGGATCAAGCTGCTAGTCCTTTGGGGCTCTCAGCAAATATGATGGGGTGTCTGCTTTACACATACGCTTGTATTTCATCCTCTGCATAGAGGCTGCAAATTTTAACTCCAGAGGCTTTTGAACATTTGTTTTTAGCTTCTTCTTCCCTCCCTTCCTTCGCCTTTATTCTCGGCTTAGTCTTTCTGTCCTTGTTTAGTGCTTCTGTTTTTTTCAAAGTAGCTATGCAGTTACACAATTACACAGCTACTGCCCCCCCCCCGAGTACTTTATCTTATCTTATTTTCTGTTTTAGCTTTTAATGCCAGATTTGCTGGCTTGTGGCCACATTGCTGAGAAGGGAGTTGGTTGCTGGCATTTGCTGTTTGGGCTCCCCAAAGTCCTTTTTCCAGGTGGGCTCGAGTAGGGCGGATGCCGACCCGTCTCTTGCCTGAGAATTGGCTACAAGCCAGAGGAGCTTTTGCATGAGAAATACTTCCCTTGTTCTCCTCCTTTCTAAGCAAAGAGTTTTACTTTTCTAAGTTAGAGTTTTAAAGCTTTTTAAAATTTTAAGATGTGGCTTTAAAGTTTGATTTATGCTTTTAAAACTGAATTACCACCTACAAGGTCAGTTGAAAAGCTGATTAACGACCTGCTGGGGTGTTGCCTCAGTACCAAAAGAGGTCCTAACCACAAACAGGAGAATAGACAGAGTCAAATATACATGAATGATTGTATTAAAGTGACTATGTGCATAAATAAATAAATATTAGCGCAAGAATACAGCAGACCATTCCAAGTGTTAAGCAATAAATATACAATAAATAGTCCAATAAATAAGTATCCAAAATATATGCTATACACACGAAAAGTTCTTAATTAGTGTTGGCTGCAACAAACTCAGTACAACCCAGTACATATAAAGGAACACAATCCTCATTCTTCTTTTTGCTTATTTCTTTTTTCTTGTTTAGTTCAAGGGTGCTGGGCACTGAAGCTCCAGGGAGAAGGATCAGTTCCAAGGTAAATTGATAGAAAGACAAATCAAGTTCTAATTTTTTGTTTCTTTTTCTCTTTCACAGGTGGAGATGTGGACAAGCCAAATGTATGAGTCACAAGCTTGTCAATCCCTACAGGGGGCTGGCTGACAATCCACAAGTTTTATCCGCTGACTTCTTCAGGGGCAAAATTTCTATCCACCCCAATCATTTCTGTAACAATAAACATAACATATGTCTCCAATCCCACAACTTGATCTTATTCTTGCAAGAAAAATGTGTCCCTAATTACCAAAATAAATCAAGGAGTTACAAACATCCCATGAAGCAGTGAATTACAAGCCAAGGCCATGCATTAGATCTGATCACAATCTTAAGTCATTCTTAATTAAGTGCAATGATTGAGAGCAAACTACACAAGATGAATTACACACGTATGACACGTGAATGCACTTACTCGTGTTTCCCCATTGCTTTCCTGTTCACTCACACAATGCAGCTACACTGCACTCGATCCTTTGCTCAGATTGGCACAAGTTTCTTCCCCATTCCTCCCAGACGAGACATGGGCCTTTTCCACACGGCTTACCTGGCTTTGCAATGTCCCAGTAGATCGTGCAAAAAACTTGGAAGATTGCGTTTTCTCATGTGAGATTTGTGCGATGTCACGTGACGTCGTGCAAATCTCACACGAGGAAACGTGATCTTCCGCGTTTTTTGCGTGATCTACCGGGACATTGCAAAGCCAGGTAAGCCGTGTGGAAATGGCCATGGTATCCTATGATGCCCCTTCTTTTCACACATGCTCAAACCTTCCTCTGCTGCTTTTCTGAGAGGGAGACTTGTTTCCTCAATTGGACATATTGGGGGAAAAGCCTACCAGGTTTCCGGGGTGGGGTGGGGCTGAAAACAGGGTTCTGCTAAGATCTTGCAGCTCAGCCTGTAAGGAAGGGGGGCATCTATACAAAGGGGATGGGCAATCCTCACATCAGAAGCCATGGCAGCATTTCTCACTGTCAGCCAGAATCAACTCTTTCCTGTCTATTTTTCCTCAGCAACCTCCGATCTATGGGGAAACTATGGGAGATATCCAGGGGGATGGGAGAGGCATTTTGAAAAATAAATCTACAAAATTTTCAGGAGACCAAGTACTAACTGTCCTCTAAAGACCTCCCAAGTTTCAGGGAGATTGGACCTTGGGAAGGTCATTTGAAGCCCCTCAAAGTAAGTACCATCAGCCACCCTTTATTTTACAATTGTGAAGAGAAAATAACAGGAACTGGGGAAACCCATGGATCATGCCTTTTCTGGGGTCAATTCTCCCTGAAACTTGGGAGTGGGGTCTTTAGAGGACAAATAGGAGTAACTCCCCTGCAAATTTGGTGGATTTTGCTTGCAAAATGCCACCCCCATCCCCCATCCCCCTAGATAGCTCTCGTATTTTTCCCCTCAGGGAATAATGGAGTTTGAAGATGGCTTGCTCAGATGGTTAGTTGTGTTGCCAGGATCTTTCTTATCCCGACTGAAGAGGCTGCATGAAGAGCGGAAGGAGGAAGTTAAGAGGGAAGGAAGGTGCAGGAAGGAGGAGTAGGGAAGCTGTGGCGTTAACTAGAAAATGGGAGAATTTAAAACTTGTCAGAGTAAAAGCAAAACAGTTTGAATGTAAAACAGATCTAAGGGCAAAAGGAGGGGAGGGGGAAGTGGAAGATGCTTAAAATCAATGCTCTGCAATAGCGACTTGTTAATTATGGCTATGGAAACTGGCAACTGCGAGTGCGACTACACCAGTTACCCGACATGTGCACAGACTAGGGCTACAGGACTCGTGTTCATCAGGGGTAAAATAGGTACAGGTAGGAAGGAAAAGACATTTCTACACACTCGCATGACTTTGTGTAATTCGTCTCGAATTTTAATGCGCATTAAAACCATTATGAGCGTTTTCATTGAGGCAGACTTTTGAGATTGGTTTGGTTGCAACATTGTATACAAGAAATATGTGCCTGTTGAAGAAGTGATCACGAAACGGGGTGAGATCTTATATGCTGGCAAATCCCGTAGGCGTGGCATATGAAGTCTGACTGCACGTCGGACATCTGATTTCCATCATCCTCTGCATTCTTCATACTGCACTTACTTTTGGACGTTATAGCCACTTCTGTTTTTGGGTGGTTTCCTTCCAACCACCCTTACTGGCTCTTATTTATGTGAGTGCCTGTGTGCACCCTGATACTGTTTCTGTCATTGTATTTTTTGGTTTACTTGTGAGGAAGTGCCTGCGTGACTTTTATACTGGTATTACCCCTTTTGGTGCCTGTGAACACCTTGGTGTTCATTGGACTTGTATTTATTGGCATGGTTGTAGTTTATGTATATACAATTTGATGTTTAATTAGTATACACCAATTGTGATATTTATTATATTCACACTTTTGATATATTTCTGTTTCTGTGGCTTCATTGTGTGCTCATTGTATGCTTTTCATTTTGAGGCTTCGGTTTTTTTTTTCCTTCCGCTTGCATTTGCACCGGGGCTGCCCCTCCTTTGTTTCCGCGCTAGCTCACCAGGCTGCTCCCCTCCCCTCCCCCAGCAGCACTCCTGCAGCTCCAACCACCCATTTTGGCCCAATCAGGGCCTAACTGGGCAGCTGCCAGGCACAGGAGTGCTCAAGAGCACCTGCCCCCCCATCAGGGCACCGGGGAGGGGGCAATGCCCAGTTTATCTGCTCTGCCCTCCTCTTGCCCAATTGGGGCACAGCAGAGGCAGCACTGCCTGGCCCACTTGCCCCACCCATTCTAGAGCCTGTTGTATTGTTTCCTCACAACGAGCTTTGTTATTAGTTTTAGTATATTGGCAGAGCAAACATTCCTTATTGCCAAATCTCTTGATAAAATCTACGAAAAATTAGACATATTAACTTTTTATAGCCTTCATTACAAGAAGGAAGAGAAGAAAGTAACGAGTGATCCCTGGAATTCTCACCTACTAAACACCGATATAAGTATTTTTAAACCAAACGAAATTATCCTTGAAATTTTCCCCTTACCAAGACAAAGATATAAACTGGCAGAACAGGTGGCAAGCTAAAAGACATCTCAGCAACTTATTAGAAATACCAATACGGGAAATAGATCTATGGAAATTAGAACGCTTAAGCAGCCCAATATATCACGAATCAGTCCTGTTAACTTTCCACTCTAGACATACCCCACAATTATTATGGTCTTCAAGATCAGAAATGAAGACTTTTAGCCTGTGTATCGAAAGATATTTTTGCAAGTCCAAACTGGACTCCCTTTTGGAGAGCAAGGAAATAAGATCAAACTGGGTGGTAAAGCAACCAGAGAGGAGTCAGGCTCCTGCCCACCACTCAAGAGAAGAACAGACGAATGCCCCTACATTACCCAAGGAGACCATGGCGGAGGGAGGAAAACCTCCAGAGCTAATAAATCTATTAGAAATGAGAGACCACTAAATCCCAATTGGTTGATCTCACTTCACCTTTGAAACCCCCCAAAATACAATGGCTAACACCAGGTGACTTAGAACAGCATCTTATAGACACTTCTAAGAATGATCCTTTTCTAAGGGAGACTGAGCAAATAGATTCCTCTGGTTCGGCTCTAGCTTCAAACCCTCTACGGTACTGGAAAAAACAGCCCCAGCTTTTTAAGCCAATTCCCTCCAGCCCACTCCCTTAAAAAAAAAAAAAACGATATTTACATTCTCTAAATATTTATCTCACTGATATTTACATTCTCAGAGGACATTGAGGATGCCCCATCTTCACTATTGAGGTGAGAGCTACATTTTGAAATGTATTCTTCTACACTTTTGTAGAGCTCCACGTTTGCAGAAAGACCTACTTGCCTGCGGGTGGCTATTTCACTGCCTTATTGATAGGAACAAGACCATTAACTTTGCTATCGTGTTCAACATACTAACAAGTTATGTTCCTCACTGTGTCCATAAAGCAGTAAGAGGAGTTGATTCCTTTTGCACTCTATTCTGATGTAATTTGATTTTTGTTCTTGATTCTGGAGAGCCAGTTTGGTATAGTGGTTAAGAGTGTGGAACTCTAAGCTGGAGAACCAAGTTTCAGTCCCCACTCCTCCGCTTGAAGCCAGCTGGGTGACCTTGGGTCAGTCACAATTCTCTGGAGCTCTCTCAGCCCCACCCACCGCACAGGGTGATTATTGTTGTGGGGGTAATAATGACATACTTTGTAAACCGCTCTGAGTGGGCATTAAGTTGTCCTGAAGGGCGGTATATAAATCAAATGTTATTATTATTAATGTTATTATTATTCCTAGGATCAAACTATGCCTTATCAAATAGTTCCCAAGAGCAAAGCTCCAGGAGTCTATTTCTGCGGGGTCAATGATTGTTACTAAACTAAATATGTCTATACAGGATCAAGGATATGGGTCACTAGCAGGGGGTCCTTTGCCAAGGCAGGGAGACCCTTTTCCTGCAATTTTTCCCAGAACACACTAAAGAAAAAAGGTATCAAATTATAAAATTATTCCCTAACATGCTCTTAATTACCCCCCAGGTTCTCCAAATCTAATCATAAACCATTGTTGGTCATTGCACTGTACCATCATCTGTATCTTGAGATGTTTTAGCAAGTTTTAGCGCATATATATATTCAGCCTGCCATTCAGGCCTTATGTTTTAAACTTGTTTTTATCTATATCGGTGCACATCTACAATAAATACTTTTTAATAATTATATATATATATATACTTTTAGGTTCTTGCTTAACCCCCTCATTTTGTTCCCCTGCTTGTTTGGGTTGAGTTTGTGGGGATCCCCCCACCCCTCCTTTTTTTCTTTCCTGCATTCTGCCCAGAACTTCACAGCAATGCAAAGCCTGGATCGGTGCTGGGTGGGTGGGACAGTCTGGATTTTCCTCTCCCACCCTTATCAGCCCCATATCCTGTGCCACGTTCCTGCTGCTAACCATTCCATACAAACACACACACACAACGCACCCGACGGCCCTTTGTGAAAAGGAAAAAGGAAAGAGAACTGTTCCTGGGACTGCTGTACAGTGCGGAGGGGTAAAAAAAAAAGTGTGTGTGTAGGGGGCGGGGAAGATCCATTCCCTCATGTGTACAACCCTATGTGGAAGAAAATGAAAAGCAGAGTGTTAAAATGTGCCTCAGAAAGAACACACCGGCTCACAGGAAACACGTAACAGACACAAATCACAGGAACGCTGAAAGGTCATTGTGGAAAAAAATGTCCACTTTCCTGGGTGTCCGCCAGCTAAAAAAGCCAAAGCAAATACTTTCGTCTTACAGGTGCACTTCCTCAGGAGGTGGGAATCTTACAGGAAGTTTTAAAGGCACACGGGAAGACCTACTAGACAGCAATCCTCCCCCAAGCATAATTGATGGAACTTCAGTTATGTTTAAAGTATTCTGGTTGTGCTGTAACTCTGTAGTATGGGTGTGTGCCCTCTCAACAGCACTAGAACGAAAGGTTGGAGGGGGTCTGGATAAAAGTAACAAAGGTACAATGTTTCAAGAAATTATTCCTTTTCTAAAATACGTTTGTCACAACATTGGAAATGAATATAGCGATTCAGTTTCGTTTTTGCGGCCATGTCGGACGCTCCTCTCCGCAGGTCCGAGAGGAAGCGCCCGAGCAGCCTGACCGGGTGGCTGATCTGCAAAGATTAGCCCCCAGGACTCCCAGGGAGGGAGTCAGGGTCCAGGACGCAGTGGGAAGAGCCCCCTGGAAATCGATGCAGGGGGTAAATTGCCCGTTTGTCCTCATGGACGCCGGCAGACGTGCACGGCACCTTGTGTGCTGCCGGGCCATGGAAAACGGCAAAGAACAGGACTAGGCGGAAGCCTGTAAGTAAGCGAATCCCTTCTGTTATTACAAGCGCATGTGAAGGAGTGGTGGGATCTGAAGTCAAGAAGGCCCGGATTTCTTCCCCCTCGCTGAGTTTCAGAAGGTTGGCGGCCCCCCCCCCCCTAAAATGACAGCGAAAAAGCAGAGTCCTGCTTTGGGCAAGTCAGTTTTGGCTGCCCTGCAGGGGAAAGGAGAGTCGCTCGAGGACTTGGTGAAAAGGTCGGTTATCGAAGCCATAAAACCCTTTGTTGACAAGCTGAATGAAACAGATCAAAGGGTGGGCTTAATTGAGAGCGATGTGAAAGCCATCAAGGAAGTAGCGGGGGGTGCAGAGAAGTCTGCTCGGGAAAATGCGTCACTCATGAGAGAAACAAACAAGGAGCTAAAGTTGGTGGAAAACCAGCTGATCGGGCTGCAAGTGGAACGAACACAGACTATTTTGCGTCTCCAGAATGTTAAAGAGGAGGAAAACAAGGATCTAAGGGATCTTGCCTCGGAATTATTGGCGACACCCGCGAGGGCAACTAAAGAAGAAGTAAAAAGCGCCATTTTGAAAGTCTGTCGGGCTTCTTCAAAATATGCAATGAAGCGGCAGCTGCCTCGCAAGATCTTTATTGAGTTTTCATCTAGGAGGGTCCGGGACACTATCCTATACAACTCATATAATGCGGACTTGGACTTTCTGGGAAATAAAGTCAAGACATTGAAGGACGTTCCATTTCTAGTTCAGAAAAGAAGATTTAAGTATAAAAGGCTGGCAGCTCTCCTGAGGGAACGTGGGATAAAGTATAAATGGCTATTTCTGGAAGGAATTTGGTTCAGTTACAAAGATCAAGCTTACAAGATAAATTCAGAAGATCAGCTAAGGGATTTTGTGGGCAAAAATCAAGAATTTGGGCAAGACACCAAGCAAAAAGAAGAAGATTCGAAGCCTGAAGGGAGGGGGGAGGCAACGAGCGCTGCGGCTGTAGCGTCTCAGAGAGAATTGCGTCCGAGGCCTAGGGGGGGGAAGAAGACTTAACTTGGACTGTAATTTGTATTTTGTAAGGTCAACCACTCCATCATTACTTTATTAAGGTTTAATCTTTAATTATGGCAGTATGAAGGGAAAGCATTGTAGTGTAGTGTTTATTGTTTGTATGTTGCTTTCCCCCCTTTTCCACCCCCCTTCCCCTTTTCTTTTTTTTCTCCCCTTTTTCCTTCCCTTGTACTTTTGTAGTTTTTTGTAGCTTTCTGCTTTAGATATTAAAAAATAAAAAAATTTCAAAAAAAAAGGAAATGAATATAGCCTTTACAATCTGAGTTGACCAAACCCTGGGTTCCAAAAAGAAAAAGGGCATCAAAATGAGATGCAATTAATTGTTTTTATTTCCCAGTCAAACATAGGAAAGCCATCTTTAAGCCAAAAAAGAGTCCTTACCTACCCCCATAACTTAAAACTGATGAACAGCCATGGGGGGTGGGGGGACAGTTTTAAGGAGCCCTGGAATTTAGTTTTAATACCAGAGTTTAGCCTTGGAACATAAGGCAAAATATGGTGAACAGAGGGCTTCTGAGTATGTGCAGAGAGCTTCCCCTCCCCCACAAACCACTCAGTAATGACTGGTAATATCCTTTTAAATCAAAATCCGATAATCCTCTAAGCCTGCTTTCAGCCATTAATCACTGCAGAGGACCAAACCAGACAAGTATGATTATTTGGTTGTGGGGCCTTGATTTGGATTGGATCCATGTCATGGGGGTGAAGCTGTCCCTCTTTTACTGCTTTCCCCGTTTGAAACAACTCCAAGGAACCACAGATAGCCCCGTTGGGGTGAACACATAAGCACCCATTTCAGGACCAGACTGTGTTCCCCCCGCCCCACCACCACCAGGCAAAGAGCAGCTCCCAAGGGGGATTGGGGAAATACCATACCGAGGAGGCTTAATCACCCTCTGTTCCTTCCGTAATCCTGATCAGGATCAGCAGTTAAAAACTGATTTTTAAAAAAATGCCGGGAACTCTGATCACGGAATACCCAGCCTCTCGCTGAGCAGGCAGAAGCTTCAAGCCAGAAGGCACAGCACCATTCAGGAAGGTTGGATTACCTCACACTTCCTTTTACAAAGTGAAAACACTGGAACCGTGAGGACCAATGCATCCATCACGAAGTCCATGCGGACTGTCAGCTGTGACGGCCTGGGAATTCCTTGCTGGGAACTGAAATCCCAGGCATCTACTGGCCTGATTCCTTCAGGTTTGCAGGGTGTGAGGAGAGCAGGCTGCCCTCTGGACCATTTCCCCAACCTGAAATGACTCCAAGGACCAATTATTTGCACTGTAGCCAAAACTAACCCCTAACCCTCAGTACACACAGGTTTCCCCAAACAGTGGCTCCCAAGACTCAGTTTAGAAAAATGGCACAAGCAGGAAGGGGAAGGAGACTAAGAGCAGAACCACAAGTGACAAAAGGCACAGATTGGACACTTGTCTGCTTCCCTCAAGTTCTGATGGGAAATGTAGGCAGCCTGGCGGAATGTTGGACAAGTGACAGTTGAAAAGTCCATTGGACAGCAGTCAGAGAGCGAAGCTGCGAGACCAGGACGCCTACATTTCCCATCAAAACTTGAGGGAAGCTGACAAGTGTCCAATCTGTGCCTTTTGTCACTTGTGGTTCTGCTCTAAAAGTCCTTCTGCTCACACACTGGGGCCCTGATCCAAATGGCCCTGGGAAGGGAGGAACTCCGAGAAACCATCTGATCCAAAGTCCTTGTGGAATATGTCAATCAGCAGGAATCAAGAAGACAGGGCGGTCCCATGACTTGGCCTGCCCATCAGATGGTGGCCGATTCCGCACGGCTCACCTGAAGCCGGGACGTTGTGGAACATGCCGGAAAAAACTCGGAAGATCGTGTTTCTTGTGATCTCGGCGTTTTTTCCAGCATGTTCCACAACGTCCCGGCTTCAGGTGAGCCATGTGCAATCAGCCAGTATCTCAAAGAAATTCCACGGTACCTTCCAGGGAGGGCAAGAGGCTGGACGGACAACCTTCAAGAGGCCGGAGGGCAACACACACAGTCAGGGATTTCATATAGCCTTACTGGAAAATAGCCATTGCGAGAATACTCATTCAGAACCCACCGCTGGCCTCTCATGGACCAAGCTAGACATCTAAGTTTTTTAAAGAGTTGGAGAACTCGAGGATCCTGCAGATACGCAGCAGCTTTGGGAAGTAGCTGTTAAAAATAAAGAAGTCCCTGGCCGATTCCAGATGGCTTACTGCGTTCCGGAACATCGCGCGTCCTCACGCCGAAAATGCGATATATCGCATTTTCTCGCGCGAGTTTTGCGCGAGAGGACGTGCAAAACTCCCTCCCCCCCCCCATGAAGGCATTCTGAGGTCATTGGCACTTGCTTTTACATTTTAACAACTGTTTATTTTTTAACTGTTCTATGACTGCAGAAACCTGAGTTGGCTTTGGGGGACCCAGACCCAACTCATTAAAAACCTGCTCGTCTAGCCTGGCCCTCAGTCCTCAAAGAAAGGGGAGATGTCAACGCATAGACCACAGGTGGGAGACCTGGAGCTCCGGCAGCAACATTTGCTTCCATGTTGAGTGACAAATACGCCCAATAAAGTTTGGTTAAAAAAACACACACCTGGATTCTCCACACTGTTTCTTCTTTAACAGTTGAGAGTTATTAATTTTTCTCTCCCCTCCCCACCCCCAGAACAAGCTTCTTTCTCTGCCGCATGTGACTTTTGCTGAAATTGCTTAAATGTTTTGTTTAAAACACCAGGAGGAATTTGTTCCGCTTTCTTCTGCTGTGTGCCTGCCTTCTCCTTATGGTATGCTAAGGTCAGGAGTTCATAAATTGATTTATGGGTAGGGATTCCTTTGGACCATAGAATGAAATTGGAAAATATAAGCTCCATCCCAAGATTTTCTGTTGATTTCCCAAAAGACATCTCCTCCTTAACGTGAGAGTTTCCAAAGCAATCATTGCTCACTTTTAGTCTTGCGAAACCACTTTACAATGTCCTGATATTCTTCCAAGATTCTTTGGAGTTCCACTTACTTTGCCAGATATTGATCCACAGCTTCCCCGTGTGAGGCTCCTCTGCAACACAATGGTGCTCTCAGGCCACTTAATTCAGCATTTTTGCTCCAACTCTGGAGAAGTATTTGCTAAGAGCCACCCTCTTCAGCAGCAGCTAACAAAGTACTAGGAAATCCAAGTCCTTTTTGGTGGCTGGTATGGTTTCCCGCCATAACCCAGGGTCTAGTCTCTATGGCACCTGAAGAAGGTGCTCTTCATTATTCCCTATGGAGGAAACGTTTCCAAGCCGGCTCCCAGACAGAAACCCTCAGGGGCAAGATTGTTAGTGGCCAAAGGCACACTTCCAAACGCAGCCTCAACCCAGAGAAAGCCCAACAGAACCAAACTGAATTTCCTCCCCAAATCCAAGCACCCCCTGGAGAACCTGCCCAGCCTCTCTTCTGTATTTCCCATGGGGAAAACATTTCCAAGGAGGCTCTCAGGAAAACACACAGGGATGAGATTGCCAGTGGCCAAAGGCACATCCCAAATGCAAGAGGAAGCCCAACAGAACCAAAGTGAATCAAGGGGACCAATATCAAATCCGAGAATCATGTCAAAACAGAGAATTCCGCACCCAAACCATACTGGAGCAGGGGACACTGTTGCAACTTAGGGCCAAGCTACAAGTGTTGAATGACACTTGCCTGGCAAGTGAACAGACTTGTGTGTATTCCTCCCTGTTCACTTGCCATTCACTTGCACTCCAGTGAATGGCAAGTGAACAGGGAATACACGCGAGTCTGTTCACTTGCCAGGCAAGTGTCATTCGTCACTTGTCGCTTGGCCCGTAGCCCAACTGAAGCAGTGTCACTCACAGAAGCCAGGCAGAGCAGGAGAGCTCCAGCATGGATTGGCCACTCACTGCCCCTCCCTACTTCACTCCCCTTCCCCCCTGCCTCTGCCTCATTCCCCCTCCCTCCTCCCCCTTACCTCTTGGGGAAAAAATAGGAGAAGCCCAGGAAGGAGCCAGCCAGAGGCTGACACCACGTTTCCCTGATTTTTTCCGGATTTATCTGGGGGACTGGATAAAGGTTCTCAGATTGTATCCCAGATTCTTTTATTTGATTCATAAAAACTGAATTCAGCCAGATTGGGGGGGAAGTTCTTTTACTGGAATCTCAGATCTGAATTGCTAATCCCTATTTGGGGATGGTGGGATAAATGTTTCAGAATTTGTACAATACACTAAAAATGCATCAGAGTTTGTACAAGACAATACTCTTTTCTGGCCAAACTAGAGCTACAGCTCAGTGCTTAACATTGAATCTTGGGGAAAACCATAGCTTGCACATTTTGTGCAATGCTGGAGGTGTAGAGAAGCAAGATTCAGGTCCAATAGCACCTTAAAGACCAATTAGATTTCCAGGGTATGAGTTTTCAAGAATCAAAGCTCCTTTTTCATATATGCTTAGAAGTGCAAGAATGTAGGGTTATTATCTTGCCCAAGGCGAGAGGAGTAATTAAAATAAGGGTGTAAGGTATAATAATCCTGTAATTAGCTTGATAGAGTTGGGATGTAAAAAGCAGAAAATCATCATCTGTATCCTTATAAGCCCAGTGTGCGTGTCCATTGTTCCAAATTTGCAAATAAACTCAATTTTTGCAATATTTCATGGGTATTTTCCTTGAACGTTGTAATAGGGTTGTCAACCCCCAGGTGTTGGCTATAGATCTCCCAGAATTACAACCGCTCTCCAGGCTACAGAGATCTGTTCCCCTGGAGGAAATGGATTCTTAGGAGGGTGGACCTTATAGGGTTATACCCTGCTGAGGTCCCTCCCCTCTGCAAACCTCTCCCTCCCCAGGCTCCAAGAATTTCTCAACCTGGAACTGGCAACTTTAATTAGAAGAGTTATCAATGCCAGTTCTTGATCTCTCCACATGTAAACTCATCATGCCAAGGAATTTGTTATCTCAACATTTTTGTCATGCCCAAACATGGACTGCTCATTTCAACATGCAGCAAAAGGGTATCAGGTGGCAGAATCCCAAATCAGATAGCTCAAAACCCACAAGATGATTTGGGCATGCCTGCTCAAGGAGCCCCTGGCACTTTTGATGTTTTCCAAGCAGCAAGTCCATATGGCTCACGTGGCAAACTGATGGTGAGACCTTAAAGTGAGCCAGGCTCATACATCCAGGTCAAGCCCACGATATGGAGCCCTGTTTGTTCTCTCCCTCCACCCCCTGTTTATTTACACTGTGTTTCGTATTTTGTAAACTGCCTTGGGTCCCCCTTGACTAGCAATTTACATAGGTAACAAATCATTTTGCCAAAACTGGATAGTAGGGTTTGAAACTTTGGGTTAGGAAATGCCTGGACATTTGGGAGGGGGGATCCCAGGAAGGCAAAAGATGGGGAGGAAGGGTGCTCTCAGCACGGATGTATGGACATAGAATTTACCCTCCAGTGCTGCCATTTTCTCCAGAGGAAATGCTCTCTCTTGCCTGGAGATCAGTTGCAATTGGCAACCCTACCTCATACATATGTGTGTAGAGATAATGTGCATAAATATGGAAGCAGGATCACTAGCCCTGGCCTATCCCCACCTACCTGCAAGCTTTACACCTGTGCAAGCTCTGTCCCAATAAGCTGGAAACCAGAAAGGGCACCATTCCCTCTCACAGGGATGGAAACTATCCACAAACATTTTGCTCTGCTTTAACATTAGACTGAGTCCAGGTAGGCAGGTGGCAAGGCCAGCAGATGTGATCCTGCTCCACCATACACACATGTATCACCCGTGTGTACTTGCCAGGTGTGTGAGCACCATGTTTGCGCCGAACACAAGAGCTTTAGATCAATGCATTTTCTGCCTGATGCCTGAGCTGTTCATTTGGCATAATGACGCGATGGAATCTTGCAAGGGCTCCTGCCTGCTTTTGGGATGCAATGAAACATCTTGATCCAGCCAGCCACCTAAGGCCCAGGCAGTCACTTGATCATTTCACTCACACGACACTGTATTTTTGTTATTATCACACTGGTGTACGTTCGATGTCTACAAGATGAGAGTGTGCAAAAACACAGAACTGGGCCCCTGACAGGAAGCAAGAGCAAGCAATATGGAGCCTGTTGTGCAAGATTAAGTTGTCTTCATAATTTGAAGACTTAAGATGACATTTACAAAGAACCAACGAAGTCTGGCTGAAAGTCAGAGTGGAGTGAGAATTTTTACCGTCAGTTTCCTCAAGCACTCAGGTGTTTCATTTTACTTATTAAAATACTTCATATCCAGCTTCTTCTTTTGTCTCAAGGCAGCTTCTCCAGGATGCCTTCCCAAATACATACATGTCAACAAAATATATACGTACATACAGGTAAAGGTGCAAGCACCAAGTCATGACTGATCCATGGGGGGACGTCGCATCAGGACATTTTCTTGGCAGACTTTTGTTATGGGGTGGTTTGCCATTGCCTTCCACAGTCATCTACATTTTACCCCCAGGAAACTGGGTACTCATTTTACTGACCTTGGAAGTTTGGAAGGCTGAGTCAACCTTGAGCAGGCTACCTGAACCTGGCTTCTGCCGGGATCGAACTCAGTTCATGAGCAAAGCTTGGGCTGCAGTACTGCAGCTTACCACTCTGCACCATGGGGCTCTTTTTACATACCTACAGAGTAACACAGAAAAGCACACACAAGCATACACAACTTAGACAGAGATAGGGATACTACAGAAAGGGGAGAGGAAGAAGAAATAGGTACTCAGACATCCACCCCGTCCAAAAAAAACCCGATCTACTAGCCATTTACTTAGATATTTATAAACTACTTTTCTTTCTAAGGGGGAGCCATAGAAGCTTACAACAAAGTTCATCCCTCCTTCATTTGATCCATCATGCAATAGTAACACTGTTATGCAGACAAAGCTTGGCCTGTCTATACAATGCACTGCAAGGCATAGATTTCAAGTTAAGCATGCAGTTGCCCTAGATAACAGTTCAGTGGTGGTTTAAGCAACAGGGTGGAGTTGAGCTTACTTGGAGGTTCAGCCCCCCAACTGACCTGTGGGGGAAAGGCAGTAGAATCCTCTCAACTCTAAAA
Source organism: Eublepharis macularius (assembly GCF_028583425.1). Lineage (NCBI taxonomy): Eukaryota > Metazoa > Chordata > Lepidosauria > Squamata > Eublepharidae > Eublepharis > Eublepharis macularius. The sequence goes on along the minus strand of NC_072801.1, from coordinate 67,056,982 downwards.
ATCCCTGAAGCTACACACCCTCCTCCTTATTCAACCGTCACTCCAAGCAAAAATAGTAAGGAACCTTATGAGAGGAATTGGGTGGGGAAGCTCTCTCGCAACAATTCTTCAAAGATTCCTAACATTGCTACTTTTTGCATTTTAATAGGGGGGCAAAATGAGTGAACAAGACCCTGCTTGTATAATAACAGTCAACAAAGATGAATTTAAAATGTAGTATGCTTCATGCAATTTCAGTACTCACACTTGATATTGGCATGCTCCCTGTGTGGTTGCATGACACATACTCTTGCTTTACTGATAAACAATATGGGAAGAAAAGAAGGAAGGTTTTCCAAAAAACTGTTTGTAAGTTTATCTACAGAAACAGAAGAGTTAGCCAAAACAAGAGAGAGAGAGACAGCCAATTTATTTTAAACCTATGTAAAGCTATGAAATGTGTTAGCTATTCAATGGTCCAGGAAAAACAAATTAGGCAGATGATGTTCTTTTAGTCTACAGATAAGAACTGCACATCAAACACGTACCAAGAACCAAGCTACAGAATATTTAGCCTAAACCATAAGAAGAATACAAGTCAAACAGCCAAATTTCCATACAGTGGAAACAGCAGCTGCATTTACCATCCCTGTTCATTTAAAATATATATTCTAAAATATATTTCACATTGCAACAGAAGTTGCAATAAGGTTATTAACTGTATAACAAAAGAACAATCAGAGGCAAGGCTTATTTCTAATAATGAAATCAGCTGTTCACTCGTGCAAGTTCCAAGAAAGGGTTAATTCTACTCTTCACTCATGAAGAGTAGAATTACTCTTTTTAAGAATTTCCACAAGAAATTTAGCAACTGCTTCAGTAATTTCAGGAACCAAATCATTTAGAAGAAACTGACATTTAAGGTTATATTACTTAGATGACTTTTAGAATGTAATAAATTAGAAAGTATATATGGAGAGAGTTATCATATGAGCCTCCATTTGAGGTCACAAGCCCAAACTGAGCTTTATATGTCGTCCACGGTAGCTTCGCTCATCTGCACGGGGTCTCCTACAGGTGCCACATCCGCAGATGGGTGAAATCAACAGCAGCCTGCACACTGTGGCCCCCACCCTACAGAACGGTCCGCTGAGGAGGTCAGGAGATTCCCCTCTCTCCCGACTTTCTGCAAATGATGCAAAACCAAATTATTCAAAAAGGCTTTTTACTCAGATCGGAGGGAAGTATTATAGGGAGGGGTCTCAAAGGCTCTTACACTATCTGTACTTCATGTTTATCTAATGTCAATCCTAGAATTTGATTATGTCTATTTCAGCAATTCTTCAACTCTGTATTGGATCTTTACTAATGCTACGTCTTTGTAAAATCCTATGACGTTGTTTTGGAAATGTCCTTAACACTGTATAGAAATGTTCCTGATACTGACTGTACTGATCTCGTGCTATGTAATCTGCCTTGAGTCTCAGTGAGAAAGACGGACTATAAATATAAATAACATAAATAAATAAATAAATTATCACCTTGGTGAGAACAAAGTCTTAGTGCCAACATTAACCTGCATTAACTTTAACACTTGTGGCTACTGTGTTAATTATCATTATCTGCAATTTAAAGCTAGGGCATTATTTATCAATAGTAATCATAATCAACTATAACAAAAGCTTAACTTCTGTTCCTTCTTTGAAGTACTGAGTTTGCACCACTCGAAGTTTGAGCTGCAGTCTATGTATTTTCACTTTTCAGTCAACTATAGTCTTAAAATCCAGGTCTCCCTTCTGTCTGATTAAAGAAAGCAAGTTCTTGCCTATACCTTTTAAGCTTAGGAGTGGAGTTTTAGAGAACGGACTTCAGCGGAATATCATGTTCAAGATGACCAGAAGATGTGAGACCTGGCCATGTGCTGTGTCAGTCAACTCTGCCATAAAGATGAACTATTGTATAATCCCAATGTACATACCAGCCATGTAGCTGGACTCCATGTGGCTAGACTCCAGTTACAAAATAAGTGGCCAAGACCCTGCTTGTATAATAACAGAACACAAAGGCAAATTTAAAAATGTATTGTAACTGCAGCGTTTCTCCTGTTGGTAGTTAGAGGGTTTCATTCATGAAGGTAATCTAAACACAGACGTGTGAAATTACCATTGCACAGAATATTTTGTGTGTGCATAACTTGGGGGGATATTTACAATGGCTAGTGTACTTTTCTGCAGGGTAACTCATATTCTGCATTCACACAAACATGCACACACTTTTATTTCATTCTTTTTGGACCTGTGTTTTGCATAACAGAGCTTTTTATAAGTTAAGGCTTTAATTTAGAATATTATGGGATATTATTACATGACACTTACTCTGCTCCTGCTATATTCCTCTGCATGATTTTCACACCACTGGACTGTCCTGTCCCTCTGGCAGTCAGTTTTCCCAGGTCACAATACTTGGACTGTCTGTACCCCAACCCCCATGAAACCATTTATCGTTTTGCCAATATGCAGAATTAGACAGCTAGAAAAGTGGAAGTTTCCCACATTTGAATTATGTTTTTACTATAATTCCTCTTGTTCAGATATCGCATTCACACCAAACGGTACACAAAACACTACAATGCACCAGAAAACAGATTTACTTCCACTCTCACTCAACTTACAGCTACAGCACACAAGGGCACAAATCTCCATGGCACAGCCAAACTTCCCGTGAAGTACACAAAGTCTTTCCTTAAAGAGAAAAATGTTGAACCATATAAAGTTTGTTCATTCGTTTATTTAGTTATTTATACAGTGTTTTTTCCCCATAAGGGAGGACTGAAAGCAACGGACAGCAGCTTTCCCTCACCCTCCATTTTACGTTCACAACAGCCCCCTGAGGTAGGCTAGGCTAAGAGAGTGCGATCTGAAGGTCACCCACCAAACAGGCCTTTAGATGATGTAGCCCTGAAAGCCAAGACTACAGATCCCACCCCAACCTCTAAAGGTGTCAAAGAAGCAGGGCCAGACTGAGGGGGGCAAGGGGTAGCTGCCAGCCACCGGTAGCACGCAGGCGGCCTCCCAGCCCCCCCCCCACTGCCTTTCACTTGCGCTGCAGGACAGGGGTGGCAGGCTTGCCGCGGGCCCCCTGTCCTGTGGGGCAGGCAAAAGGCAGCACAGGGGGCTGGGAGGCCACCCACACTGTTCACCCACCCCCTGTCCTGTGGGGCAGGTGAACAGTGCGGGCAGCTTCCGAGCCCAGCCCCATGCTGCCTCCGCCAACTCGCAGTGCACCAGGGCACCCAGCTTGCCGCAGGGCAGCACGCTCCACCCTGTATGATGATATCACAAGAAGCGACATTATCACGCAACCCCGGGAGCATGCACGCACTATGCGCACATGCGAGGGGCCAGACTTGGGTTGCCCTGGGCACCAGCAACTCTAGATCCAGCCCTGCAAAGAAGGTTCTCTTTTATCCACTTATTTATTCAATCTTTACACTGATATCATTAAAGCAGTTTCAGGATCACCCTGTACCCACCCTCAGTAACCAAGATCTTTCCACTCTAATTTATGCTGATGATACTGTGCTACTATCTCGTACATTGATAGGATTGAAACGCATGCACAAGGGCGATGCAAGATTCTCAGCAGAGAGGCCACCCCCATTATGACAGATCAGGACACAGACAGGCAGAGCCCTGAATCCAGCTCCCCCTCCCTCTCTTCCCCGCCTCATATTAAATAGCTGACTGCTGTTTCCACACACCCTTCTGCCTCCCTGCCATCCTCTAACTGCTCTGTGGTTCTGTTCAGAGCCAAAGAAACTCACAAGGAGACAAGACCTGCAGACAAAAGCATCTCTCAGAACATTTTGAAAAAGGTAAGTTTTATTTTCAGACTAGAAACAAAGCCTGTTGTGCAGATAAATACAACAGGCTCTAGAAAGCTGGGGTTGGGGGGGCTGCTGGGGGGGTTGGGGGGGGCTTTCAGGTGGAGGGGCAAGGGCGGTCTGAGGAGAGCTGAGAGGCAGAAGGCCAAAGGAAGAAAAAGAGGGACATTGGAATGTTTTAAAAAGTTTATTCCAAAACTCTGTTTTTAAAAGGTCTGTGGTAGAGGGGCTGTCCTCTCTGTCTCTATTTTTCTTAGCTAGAATGATTTTCCTGTCTCTTCATTTTATGGGATTTGGGGTTGGGGAGATTAAGCTTTGAGAGAATTGCCTTCGATGTTCCACCTCTGTTTTTTCCTACCTCTTTAAACTTTTTAAAAAAATCCTGACTTTATTTTTGGGAGGAATGGGCACTCTAAAAACTCTTTTTTTCAACTTTTTGCTCTGAGTAAAAATGGGGGAAGGGAAGCAACAGACCCCCTTTTTTCATCACACAGATGTCTCTCTGCTGCTGAGAAATCAGAGTGCTAAAGACAGGAGGGGGGGGTTTCTACGGCATGCTTGCTTTTTTCCAGCAACAGAGAGAAAAAGAGGTCTAGGAGCCAAACTACACGAGATGCTCGGCACGTGTCCTATACGTGTCAGGTTCCCACAAGATACCTTGGGAAGGGAAAACCCAAGAGAGCTCTGCAAAAATCTGCTCCCTTTGGGTTTTCTTTGATGGTAAGAAATTTCACTGAAAGAGGAATGTTTAAAGCCTGTTTCAGTTTTCCTCCAGGGGTGATGGGGGCAGAGCAGAGTGGATGGCTCTCTCTCATACTGGGAAACAGGTCTCCCTCCTCCCTCACTTTCATATTAATATGCCCACTTAATGCTACAGCCATATACTTTACTCATTGATGGTAAATGATTTTACATAAACAGGAATGTTTAAAGCCCGTTTGAGTTTTCCTCCAGGAGCTAGGGGCCCGACTACAATTCCCAGGGGAACTTGCAAGAAACTAACACCTGCAGAACATGTGCTGGATGTCTCGTGTAGCTTGGCTCTCGCTTCAAACCCTTCAAAACAGCCCCAGACTTTTACGCCAATTCCCTCCAGCCCACTCCCTTAAAAAAAAAAAACCTGATATTTACATTCTCAGAGGACGCTGAGGATGCCCCATCTTCACAGTTGAGGTGAGAGCTACATTTTGAAATGTATTCTTCTACACATTTGTAGAGCTCCATGTTTGCAGAAAGACCTACTTGCCTGCGGGTGGCTATTTCTCTGCCTTATTGATAGGAACAAGACCATTAACTTTGCTATTGTGTTCAACATACTAATAAGTCATGTTCCTAACTGTGCCCATAAAGCAGTAAGAGACGTTGATTCCTTTTGCACTCTATTCTGATGTAATTTGATTTATTGTTCTTGATTCCTAGGATCAAACACCATGCCTTATGAAATAGTTCCCAAGAGCAAAGCTCCAGGAGTTGATTTCTGCGGGGTCGATGAATATTATTACATCGTCCGCTCCGACCTGGGCTGCTACATGAGGTCAACCAATTTCAATGAGGGCAAAGACCTATACGTCTTTAGCCTGCACAATTCTTGCCAGGGCGGAGATCACTACTTAGCCGACGAGAATGATCGCTTCTACATCATCAAAGGAGACAGCTATCGCCGTGTCACTGATATGCACCAGGACGACGATGCGGTCGTGTTCACCCTCCATCCCAACTGTCAAGGAGGGGATCATTACCTGTCCGCCTTCGGTCACTTCTACATTATTTTTCAGGAGAAAGGCATTTACCGCAAGGTCACTGATCTGAATACAGATGGAGATGCAGTTGAATATACCCTTCACCCAGACTGCAAGAACGGCCTTTATTACTGGGGTATTAAAGATTACTACTACTTTTTAAAACCTCATGATCAATGGGGCATCCAGTACTTTAGGTGCACCAACTTCCATGAAAAAGAAGATCCACATACGTATTCCTTCCATGAAACCGTGGTCCCCTTTCTCCCAGGAGGCCTGGCTGTTGTTCATGGTGCGTGTTTTGGTAAATGGGAGGTTATCAAGACCATCTCCAATGATTCTGACAGTCCCATCACTTGGAACAAGAAGATCACTAAGAAGGTGGGATGCAACAAGTCGAAGATGAAGTCCGTGGAGAATCACTGGAAGATAGGGATGACTGCCTCATATGAGTCTGGAGCCCTTGCTGAATCATTGGCCAAGTATCAGTTCAGCGTTTCCACCGAACATGGTGGGAGTAGTGTCCAAACCGAGTCGGAAGACTGGAGTGATGCCACAGAGGTGGAAGAATCAGTTAATGTGACCCTGGAGCCCAAAAGCCAGTTGTACATATGGCAGTACCAGCTGGGCTTGGGCAGGGAGCCCATCTTGTTCTGCCGTGACATGAAGTTTACGAAGGATGCCACTCCACCCACAACTATTCCTCTGCCACCTTCTTCTGCTAAGTAATGGAAAGGCAGGAGTGCTGAAAAGTTTGCTATATTGGTTGCTTTTAATAAAGGTGAGGCCGATTAATAATTAGGATCTATAGAAATCGCAGAGGCTTAGGTGACTTTAGCTGTTAGGTATGTAGAGAAAGTAGAGCTAAACATTCAGCTTGGATGTGATTATTTTGATTATTGTGTAACTGTTGAGTGTGCCTAACATTCCTGAGTAGCATTAAGATTCATAGCCATCACTACGTACATCTAATTACCTCTAGATTAAAGGCTTACAAATGCTTCATGTTATTTGCTTTATTTACAAATATGCTGGTAGGCAAAGTTTTGTGTGATGGAAGTGGTCCCTTCAGTATACTTACACATCTTCAGATGGACAACTGTTCTTCCCACTCCACCCATGCCCCATTTGCTATAACCTTGCCTTGTTTCTGCTATACTGTTTATAATCTTTACTTTGTTATCATGTTGATCAGCAAATTAAATTAAAGCAAGCATTTCTGGAAAAGAAACATACGGTGTTCGACATTTTATGCTTATTCTTTTGCAAAACCCTGTCAAAACAGATAGTTTCAAATAATCAATGCTGGCTGCCTTCCCCCCCCCAACCCAAAGTTTAGGTGCGGGTGGTTCATTGTAAGAGTTCCGATTATCAAGATTTCATTTCAGTCCAAGCCTGGGGACTGGCCTATTGGAGACTAGGGTTGCCAACACCGGGTTGGGAAATTCCTGGAGATTCCAGGATGAAACCTAGGGACAGCGGGGTTTGGGGAGAGAGGAACCTCAGCAGGATATAATGCCATAGAGTCCACCTTCCAAAGCTGCCATTTTCTCCAGGGGAACTGATCTCTGCCATCTAGACAGCAGTAGCAGTTCTGGGAGAATTCCAGGCCTCACCTGGAGGTTGGCAACCTTCCAGGAGACAGTTTTTTAAGTTTTATTTTATTTGAAAAGAAAAAAGTGAACATAAGAATAATACACAGTGCATAAAATAACATGAGCAAAATATGTAACAGTACATAGACTACAGAAACAATATATATTAGCATGTTACACTACAAACTGTTTCTCCTCTCCATGCCCTTATTTACATATACTCAACATTTTAAAATATTAAAATGTTTTTCTTAATTTTCAGCAACATATTCAAAAAAGCCTTTCCATTTTTTCTGAAATTCTAAGATGGGTCTGTTATGCATAAAAGTTAATTTAGCCATAGATGAATATTCGTACAATTTGTTCATCCATTCAGTCACATCTGGACAAGATTCTGTCTTCCATTTTGTTGCATACACTACTCTTGCTGCCCTCACCATATATTTAAAAAGTTCACTGTGTACTTTCATAATATGTCTAGGGAAAATATTTTAACAACATATTTTTGGATTCAGCACAAAGCAAACGTTGTGCATCTCCCCATGTATTTGTATCCGATATTTTCTTGCCTTCTTACATGTCCACTCCATATGACAGAATGTTGCATCTGTACACTGACATTTCCAACACTTCCTTCTGTAATCATTATTGGTTTTTGCAATTTCCTTAGAAGTAATATACCAACCTATTGGAGACAGATTAAACACAGTCAGGCAGTATTTGTCTGATCATAACCATGATAGCGGAGCAGAAGGCAATGAAACAGGATGCATAAGAATACAATAATTTTTTTAATACTCCAGAGAACATATGTGGCTCACTTTGGAAATGGAATGTCTTATCTGGTCCATTCTAAAGCAGCAATACCTAAACAAATCTCAGAAGGGCCCCTCCCCAACTGGACTCCCTACAAAACAAGTAGAAATAGTAACTAATGTTGAATTATCAACATTCTGTAAACATCAAGGCTCCTAATTCTGCTGCCTGCACCCCATGACTTTCTTTAGGGGCAGTAACCCAGTGGCTAAATCTATTTGACACTAATTTTACCCTTAGTAATAATAATCCTATAACATAATTGTGTTAGTGGGTTTCCGACGACTCATATTTATCCTGGTGTGCCTGCACGGGAGCACCAGGATAAAAAGTGCATAGTTGAACACAGCCTCCAGAGGGCGCCGCTGGCAGCGGATGGCCAGGTGAGCCTGCCCAGCCCTCTGCCACTGGACTATGTAGCCCACCTGGAGGAGGAGGGCGGCGCAGTAAGAGTGATGCATCTGTGTGCCCCGCTGCAGCCGGGGTGACCTGCACTCAGCAGAGCTGGGGCAATGGGTCAAGAGCGATGTGCTTCCACCCTGCAAGCCCTGGTGGAGCCGAAGCGCACCACTCTCAGCAAAGTCAGGGTGACAGGGTGAGAGAATTGTGCCCACTGCCCTGCAAGCCCCACTGGAGCTAGGGATGTGGCAGGAAGAGCGAGCCTGCCCATTCTGTCCTCCCTGGCCCTGATCCCCGTCCCCCACCTGCCATCCCTCTCCAGACCCCCCAGCCTCAGCCCTCCCCAGACCCCCCCTTGTCCCCACCTGCCAGCCCTCCCCAGACCCCTCCTTCCTCTCAGCCCTCCCCAGACCCCCCCCTTTCCCACCCTACCTGCCAGACCCCTCCTGCCTGCCTGCCAGCACTTCTCAGCCCTCCCCACCAGCCCTCCCCAGACTCAGCTTTCTAGAGCCTGTTGTATGTATTTGCACAATGGCCTTTGTTTCTAATAATAATAATAATAATAATAAATAACTTTTGATTTATACATCATCCTTCAGGACTTAACATCCACTCAGAGCAGTTTACAAAGTATGTTATTAACCCCACAACAAACACCCTGTGAGGCGGATGGGGCTGAGAGAGCTCTAAGAGAGCTGTGACTGACCCAAAGTCACCCAGCCGGCTTCAGGCGGAGGAGAATCAAGCCTGGTTCTCCATATTAGAGTCCCGCTGCTTGTGACCACTACACCAGACTGGCTTGTGCCACTACACCAAACATTTCTATACAGGATCCAGGATATGGGTCACTGGCAGGGGGTCCTTGGCCAAGGCAGGGAGACCCCTTTCTTCCAATTTTGCCCAGATCTTCACAGCAATGCAAAGCCTGGATCGGTGCTGGGTGGGTGGGACAGTCTGGATTTTCCTCTCCCACCCTCATCAGCCCCATATTCTGTGCCACGGATCTGCTGCTAACCATTCCACGCAAACACATACACACAACGCACCCGACGGCCCTTTGTGAAAAAGGAAAAGGAAAGAGAACTGTTCCTGGGACTGCTGTACAGGGAGGAGGGGTTAAAAAAAAGTGTGTGTGTCGGGGCGACGGTCCATTCCCCCAAGCCTACAACCATACAGGGAAGAAAACCAAAGACAGAGAGTTCAAATGAGCTTCAGAAAGAACACACCGGCTCACAGGAAACACACAGACACAAACCACAGGAGCACTGCAAGGTCATTGTGAAACAATCCGCATTCCTGTGTGTCCCTCAGCTAAAAAAGCCAAAGCAAATACTTTTCTGTCTCACAGTTGCACTTCATCAGCAAGTGGGAATCTTGCAAGAAGCTTCAAAGGCACACGGGAAGACCTGCTAGACAGTAATCCACCCCCCCAAGCATAGTTAATGGAACTCAATTCTGTTTCAGCCTTGGGAAGTAGCTGTTAAAACTAAAGGAGACCCTGAATGCCCCCACGGGGGAAGGAGGGTCTCCCCCCACCCCCCTCAAGCCCATTCCCCCTGTCAAAATGGCAGGGGAGGGAGTTTTTTCCTGTTTTTTCTACTCCATGTGGAGTATTCTGTGGGCGTAGAACAGTAAAAACCGAGCTGGGAGGACTCCTCCTGTGCTATTGTGACGTGGAGAAATGGTTTTAAAGGGGAGGGAGGAGACCCTCCTTCCTTCGCAGAGGCATTCTGAGGCCATTTAGGCTTTCTTTTATTTTTTAACATCCATTTATTTTTTAACTGCTGTATGGCAGTGGAAACCTGAGAAGTCTGGAGAACCCAGACACAACTCATTAAAAACTTGCTCATCTAGCTTGGCCCTCAGTCCTCAAAGAAAGGGGAGATAGCAATCCACAGACCACAGGTGGGAGACCTGTTTGGCTCCATGTTCAGTGACAAACAAGCACAATAAAATCTGGTTTAAAAAGACACACCTGGATTCTCCACACTATTTCTTCTTTAATAGTTGAGAGGTATTAATTCTTCTCTCCCCACTGAACCCCCTGAACAAAACACACAAAATAAAAGCCTTTCCAGGTTCCAGCCTGGGATTTCCACCTTTTGAACCCTGAGTTCAGTATAAAGCCGTGTTTGCGTCCAGTCTTGCTCCTTCTGCTCCTGCATAGTTGCTTTCAGGGTCACGACCCACAGAAAGTGATCAGGTATTCGGGGTAGGCGTGGTCATCAAAAAAAGTCACAAAGAGAGTCGGCTTGTTGAGAACGTCCACCAGACTGTCATACCAGCCCTTCCCCCTCGGCTTCATCGGTGGGAAGGCCATCTTTTCTTCCCCTTGGCTGTACTCCCCAACCAGGACGCGAGCCTGGAACATAAACCGGTGCCCACGAGAATCGGGCTTGGTGGAGAATGCAGAACGGCCAGCGTCCTCTGCAAAATAAATTCCCTGGCCGTAGAGACCTGTTACAACGAAACAGAAACAAGTGAGATGGCCACAGTCCGGTTGCCAACTCCAGGATTGAAAATTCCTGGAGATCCAGGGGTGGAGCTGGAGATGGCAGGCTGGAGATGGCAGGGTTTGGGGAAGGAGGCTGCACAGCAGGGACATCATTCCACGGAGCCTGCCCTCTGGAGCTGCCAGTTTCTCCAGGACAACTGTAGTCTGGAGATCAGTGGTAATTCGGAGCCCACAGCTGGCAACTTTAGTCACACATTCGTGCATGACCACATAAGAGCAGAGAGAGCTACAGGTTTAAGGAACGGGATGGAGGAAGAGCTGTGTGCCACGTGTCTTCACCCTAGAAGGTACTGTAAGAGCTGCATTTCGATATTTCTGCTTCCTGTCTCTCTCTTTCTTTTTAGATAATGGTTAGATTGGTGGTGGAGAGGGCCCTGAAGTCATAGCAGACTTATGGTGACCCCCAGTGGGGTTTTCATGGCAAGAGACCAACAGAAGTGGTTTGCCATTGCCTGCCCCTGCAGCCCTGGTCTTCGTTGGAGGTCTCCCATCCAATTACTAACCAAGGCCGGCCCCGCTTAACTTCTGAGATCTGACAAGCTCAGGCTCAACTAGGCTATCCAGGTCAGATTACAACTTGGGAAACCTGCGTTCGGACCCCTGCTCTGCTTACTGGGTCATATTCTCTCATGCGAACCTACCTCAGAAGAGTTGTTGTAAAGACAAAGTGGAGGGGGAGACCCACCACTGTCACGTATGAAAGTGAATTCTTGGAGGAAGGGCAGGGCAAATTGTGACAAAGGAAAAGGCCCGTCAAGTTGCTATTCCTCCCAGCCCCAGAGAAAAATATAAAATGAACATTTAGAATAGGCACTGTTCAAGAGGTTTTTTTTTCACAACCCAGCTGTCCAGAATGCCTTTTGCAAATGAGTTTGAATAGGGCTGGGAGGACACTTGCAAGTTTGCAAGTGAATTAAAACAAAAGCTGATAAAACACTTTTTTAAAAAAGCAGATTTCTACTAACTGAGAGGCAGGAGTCACTTAGTGCCTCCACTCTACAATCTGTACATAATACAATATTTGAAAGAAACTTGAAACTGGACCTTTAAAGAACCTGGCTTGTAGCTGGATTACAGCTATCTGATCAGTTCCTGGGCTCACCTCTATTTGATAAAAGTTCAGAAAACAAAAGGCGCACAAAAGGGAGCTTTGGCTCTAGAAAGCTCATGCCCTGGAAATCTAGTTGCTCTTTAAGGTGCTACAGGACCTGAATCTTGCTCTTCTACTACAGACCAAAACTAGAGCCATACACAAGTTCTAGGCACAGGCCTAGAACTTGTGTATGGCTCTCTCTCTTGCCATCTCAGAGTTCCTGTGCCACTTTCCCTTCCATGCCTGCTCATGCACCAGGCTCTCCTTCCTTCTACCTCCTCTCACAATCCATCTTCTAGTAGCCCTTCAGAGAACAGAGCGCAATAGTGATAGGTACACACAAGCTCATCTCTCCTTCCCGCTCCTTGCCTCAAAATAATTATTTGCAATCCTGTCTTGGATCCTTTCTGGGCAATACATTTCTGGTCTCACTTGATCTTGGTGTAATAGACCTGAGTAAGTCTTGGGTACGGGCCTCAGGAACTCCTCCACCAGTGTTGCTTACCCCTCTGGAAGGTGCTCTTGAAACCAGTCTCTTGGATGAAATGCCAGTTCTCGGGCAGGGCCCCGTGGTAAAGGATGCGCTCATTCTGCACCCCTTCTGGGTTTTTCTTCTCCATCCAGCTGCGTTTGCAGCAGTAAGATACCCACAGATAGGGATTCTGGATTCTCTCCACCTGCAAGGGAACCACAAGGAGATGGGTGGGTTTGTTTACTTTGACGTAACTCAGTGGTCTTTGGAGACCGTGCCACATAATGGAAGTCACCTCAAAAAGGCCACGGCAATCCACCATTTATTTTATTTGTCCCCAAAGCTGCATGAAAATGATAACTGAAAGAGAAACTGATGCAACACCAGTTGAATGGAGAGGGACATGAACTCATGAGGGCCAAACTACAAGTGACGCCTGACACTAGTTGGACACTTGTCAGCTTCTCTCCAGTTTTGATGGGAAATGTAGGCAGCTTGGCGGAATGTTGGACAAGTAACAGTTAAAAAGTCCATTGGACAGCAGTCGGAGAGCCAAGCTGCAAGACCAGGATGCCTACATTTCCCATCAAAACTTGAGGGAAGCTGACAAGTGTCCAACTAGTGTCAGGCATCACTTGTAGTTTGGCTCTCAGAGAACACGAGCTTTGCAGGCAGGCGGTTCCAAGTTCATTGACTGGCATCTACAAGTAAGCTTCATCCACACATTTATAAAGGCCTTGTGTTTGTCAGGGAACAACTCCAGGGCACTGCACCCCTCCTGGGATGGGCGTTTTGGGCCTCCCAGATGCACAAAGGGTCTTTTCTGTTTGCGACCAAAGCAGGCAGGAAGAAGCAGCTTTAGCTTCTGCCCCCCTCCCTGCTGTTTTTGCATCTTCTTGCAGGTGGGTTGAAAACATGAAAACAGATGCGGCGGAGGGGTGGGAGGCTAAAACTTTCATCCCCACATCTGGCTGCCTCAGAGCCAAGCTACAAGTGACGTCTTACACAGGTTGGACACTTGTCAGCTTCCCTCAAGTTCTGATGGGAAATGTAGGCATCCTGGTTTTACAGCTTGGCTCTCCATTACAGCTGCAAGACCAGGATGCCTACATTTCCCATCAAAACTTGAGGGAAGCTGACAAGTGTCCAACCTGTGTAAGACGTCACTTGTAGCTTGGCTCTCACACTACAATCTGACCCAAGTCACATCTCTTTCACATCCTGCAAGGTAGCTTGAACTAAGGAATGGTGCGATGTTGCTATTCTGGGGAAAGCGTCTTTCTCTGCCGCATGTGACTTTTGCTGAAATTGCTTAAATGTTTTGTTTAAAACACCAGGAGGAATTTGCTCCGCTTTCTTCGGCTGTGCACATCCCCTCTCCTTGTGGTATGCTAAGGTCAGGATTTCATAAATCGATTTACGGGTTAGGGATGCCTTTGGACCAGGGCTTGAGTTTGGAAGATATAAGCCCCATCCCATGATTTTCTACTTCTTTCAAAACGGGCATCTCCTCCTTAACGTGAAAGTTTCCAACGCAATCGTTGCTCACTTTTAGTATTGTGAAGCCACTGCCACTACGACTGAAATTCTTTACAACGTCCTGATATTCTTCCGAGCTTCTTTGGAGTTCCACTTTCTTTACCAGACATTGATCCATAGCTTCCCAGTGTGGAGCAATATTCTTGTCTGCGAGCAGAAATTGATGATGAATGTCGGGTTAGAACAGATAGAAGAAAATACTACTTTACACAAAGGGTGATAAACACATGGAATTCGTTGCCACAGGAGGTGGTGGCAGCTACAAGCATTGCCAGCTTCAAGAGGGGACTGGACAAATATATGGAGCAGAGGTCCATCAGTGGCTATTAGCCACAGGAGATAGATGGTATTCTCTTTGTGGGGAGGTGGTGCTCTGTTGTCTTTGTGCTGGAAGGAAGGCAGTGGGAGGGCTTCTGGTGTCCTGGCCTCACTGACAGTCCTTTAGATGGCACTGGATTTCTAGCCACTGTGTGTGACAGAATGTTGGACTGGATGGGCCACTGGCCTGATCCAACATGGCTTTGCTTATGTTCTTAATGTGGGGCAGCAAGCCTTGCGTTTTATTTGCATTATCCATAAGGCAAAGGCAGAGTAGTCATTTGCCTATTTCTAACCAATGGTCAATGAAAACAGATCTTCCGTGCCCTTAATGTTGAGACTTATATTACAACACTGGTGATATAAATGACAACCTTCCATAATTCAATGAACTGAGAACCTTACAACCTTATAATTGGCCCTTTTCACACTGCTTACCTTCACTCACAACGATGCGGAAGATCGCGCTAAAAATGCAGAAGATCGCATTTTCTCGTGCGTGATTTGCGCAACATCGCACCAATCTCACGCAAGAAAACGCGATCTTCCGCATTTTTTGCACGATCTTCCGCATCGTTGCAAGTGAAGGTAAGCAGTGTGAAAAGGGCCAGTATTTGAACATATGATACATAGAGGACAATAGTATCTGGGCTTAATTTTAGACACTTGGAAACCCTTAATAGATAATTAATGGATAAAGCTGCCACTCTATTTTGAATGGAGAGTGCCTTCAAGTCATAGCTGACTTATGGCGACCCTCCCCAGTGGGGTTTTCATGGCAAGAGACTAACAGAGGTGGTTTGCCATTGCCTGCCTCTGAGACCCTGGTCTTCGTTGGAGGTCTCCCATCCAATAACTAACCAAGGCTAACCCTGTTTAGCTTCTGAGATCAGCCTCTCCTTGGCTATCCAGGTCAGGGTCTATTTTGTATGAGGCTTATTTTAAATTTTTAAAATAAAAAAACTAAAGAAAAAAAAGTATGCCAGAGACTGGAAGTGGCTTCAAAAGCATCTTCGTTGCCTTGAAAGCATACACATTAAGGAAGGAAGGAAGGAAGGAAGGAAGGAAGGAAGGAAGGAAGGAAGGAAGGAAGGAAGGAAGGAAGGAAGAATGGGATTTGGAAAAGAAAAGGTGATACTGTACTTTGGCAATAAGTCAGAGAAGAGCTGACTGTAGGTGGGCATTTGTTGGCTAGTTTCCATGGCACCACCAACCTACCTTCCTGCCACCCAATCCCCATAGCAATTTTGAAACTGCTGCAAAACATTTTCATGGCTATTTTCTTGCCTCTTCTTTTTTGATAAGCTGAAATATCATTTCATTGTATATATAAACACATTCGGCACTTTAAAATTTAGACCGGAGAGGCAAGCAGCACATTTGATGCATGTGGGGAGGGGCAAGAGTCAGAGACGGTGCAAACTGCAAAATGTTGAGCCCTTTTTCCAGACCTCTTCTCACACACAGGAGACTGTACTAGGTGCAAGGAATCACTGACATTTTATGGACTGGGACCAGCAATAGCTTTACCATCAAAACGCTGAAGACATATGAGACAGTTTGGTGTGGTGGTTAAGAGCAGCAGGACTCTAATCTGGAGAACAGGGTTTGATACCTCGCTCCTCCACTTGAAGCCAGCTGTATGCCCTTGGGTCAGACACAGCTTCTTGGGGCTCTCTCAGCCCCACCCACCTCACAGGGTGTTTGTTAGGGGAATAATAATAGCATACTTTGTAAACTACACTGGGTGGGTCATCCTGAAGGACGGTATATAAATTGAATATTGTTGTTATCATTATCATCATCATCATCATCATTATATAATACTCAGCCACCCATAGGGGAATCTTTTCCTGGCAGTGATATGAAAACACTTCCCCAGTTAATTTCTGTCTGGGTCAAAGCCACCAAAGGCCTTTTTGTCTGTGGAAGAGGCGGCATCCTTAATTGCCAACAGAGTGGCACAAGGCACAAAGTTGGAGAATCACTGAGAACCAGTGTGCCACAGCAGTCTGGCTAAGCCAGATAGTCCCTCCTCTGCCATGAAGTACACGGGGGGGGGGGGGGCTCGCAGCAGGTGCCTTTTCTCACCCTAAGCTACCTCAGAGCGCTGTCGTGACTCAACAGGAAGGGGGAAATCATGCATACGTCCTGAACTCCTTGGAATAATGGTGAACAAAAATAGATTAAACAGACAGGTACAAGAGAGAGAATGTGTGACAGAATCCTAAGATTCAATATGGCTCAAGAGAGCCACCTAGAGCATCTGGGTTCTCAGACCCCTGGAGCTTACATGAAACTGCTTTATACTCCATTCCCATTAGGGCAACCTGGCCGACTTAATCCTTTTTTGACAAAGGACAACCGGTTTGGGCCAGATCCCCTTTTTGACATGTTAGTGCAGAGCCAGTAAAATGGCAGGACTATCCTCTAACAATTTTCTGATTGGTGGAAATAGTCTCTGACATCTGAGATGTAGCTTTGTTTGGGATTGGTGAGATTTGCTAGTCAATCTCACTGAGGAGGCTGGCTTAGGTCAGACTCCATCGCCCACAAATATCTGGGAGCTGTGGACTTTTCTTTGTCCCCACTTTGGAAGATCTGGAGACCCCAAGACCACTGAGCCGGGGGTTAAGGACTCCTCCACTATCTTGGTACTACAAGGAACTCTGCATATGCTCTGATGAAACTTCTACAACTTAGGTAAAGTGTGCTTAGCTGAGTTACCCCAACATTATTGTTTTATTTGATAATGTGATAGTGTGCATTTCCCTGGATTTTGTATTTTGTTCCTCTTCCTACCCCTTTTGAATCCACCCACCATTTCCCCTTTTTTCTATAATAAACCCTCTTTTTATAAAGGCATTTTTGGCTTCCTTGGTACAATCCCATTTCTCTGGAATTTTTCTCTGATTTCTTTTCCCTACGTGCCAGACCACTTGGGCATTACCCACAGTTTGCTATAAGTTTTTCAGGGTTTCCTCCCTGTGACTTGGTTATTTTGCTAGGGCTGAGCTGGAAGAGCTGCTTCCCATTGGATCAGTCTAGCTGTTCTCAGGAGGTACCTGAGTGGTGGCAGGCGACTACTCGAGTGTTTTTCAGGGAGCCCTTGGTCTAAGGTTGTTCCCAGCAAGGAACATCACTTCCCCCCTTTCCTAACCGTAACAGAAAGAAATGGAGATTTTGATAGACAGGTGCGTCTCAATGGACATTTCCTTACCCCACAAGCAAATATCCCTCCTTAATTTGAATGTTGTCCCACGGCTCGGCACAAAAGCCTCATTCTTGAGCAAATTTATCTCAATTTTCTGTCCCTTCCACTGTAACTGTGTCTTCATTTCCTTCTTCTGATATGCCTTCTCCAGGTGATGGTTAGTAGCCATGTCACAGGTGGACCAGCCAGCATCAGTCATGTGGTGCCACTGGACCTTCTCATACAGAACCTTGGACTCCAGCCATTCCCCATGGTCTCTCTCGATCTTTGCATGAGCAGCTTCTTCTATCTTAGCATAAATGGCTTCCAGCGCATTTTTGACATCCTCTTGAGAACCACAAACCTGGATGACCTTCTTTCTCAGGTGATGGAGAGCAACCGGAAACTGGTGTGGTGTATTTTTGCAGAGTTCACTGAGGACCTCATTGCTGAAAGACGGTATCTCTGCACTACAGACAGTTTCTTCATGGAACTTAGCAATGAAATTGGCCACATCTTGCTTGAATGAGGTCACGTCACTCTGTCTACCAACTGCATGGATCACAGCACAGCAGACCTCAGCCAAACCCTGGGGGAAAGGAAGCATGCCAAAAACTGTGGCTAGAATCACAAAACACCTTGACCCAAGACTTTAGACATTCATTTTATTCCACATTCTTAGATTTTTATCCCATTTTTAGCCAAAACTGGCTTCCAAAGCAAAGTCCGGTAAACTGCAATGATTTTTTTTAAATGTTCTGGGGAAAAGAGATTCCAGCTGTAACTGGAAGCTGGAAAGGAAGAACTCCACCATCTCTCCAATAATTTTTGAGTCCAGTAGCACCTTAAAGACCAACAAGATTTTCAGGGTGTATGCCTTCAAAGGTCAAATGTCCCTTTGTCAGATACAACTAAGGGCCAAGCTACAAGTGATGCCTTATACAGGTTGGACGCTTGTCAGCTTCCCTCAAGTTTTGATGGGAAATGTAGGCATCCTGGTCTTGCGGCTTCGCTCTCCAACTGCTGTCCAATGGACTTTTCAACGGTCACTTGTCCAACATTCCGCCAAGCTGCCTACATTTCCCGCCAAAACTTGAGGGAACCTGACAAGTGTCCAACCTGTGTCAGGCGTCACTTGTAGCTTGGCTCTAAGGTAACTGATAAACAGAGCTTTGCCTCTCGAAAACTTGAACTCTGAAAATCTTGTTGGTCTTTAAGTTCTACTGAACTCAAATCTTGCTATTCTACAACAGACTAACATGGCTATCCACCTGAAATTATTTTCCAGTCATTTTAAAGCTCTTGTTCAAAAACTGCCACCATTTCCCACCTAGCCCATTGCCACAAAACAATTCTGATAGTGTCTCAGTCCCCAAAGACCCACCCACCCAATATTTAACTAAGAAAATCCATCTGGAAGTTATAGCTATTTATGCTATGCTTTAAATCTGGCCATCGGCTAAATGTGCATTTAAAAAAGGAGGGGGAATAAAGGTAACGGGCCAGTAACTCTCTCAATCCACACTATACTCACTTGCTCCCCACTTCCATTGCTATTGGCGGCTCCATCACTACAGCTGGGGCTCTTCTGCCTTTCCAGCCTTGCAACACAATGTTGCTCTTGGGCCATTTTCTTCAGCATTCTCGCTCCAGCCCCAGAGAAGTATTCACGTAGAGCCACCCTCTTCAGCGGCAGCTTACCAAGTACTAGGATGTCCAAGTCCTTTTTGATGGCCGGTATGGCTTTCTGCACAAATTTGTGGATGCCGCTCACCTTCAGGGATAAGATCTTGCTGTCGGACTGGACCCGGATGTCCACTTCAAGATGATCCCAGTCCATTACGTGGAGGAGATTCTCCCCAGCTAAAGCAAGTTCTGGTCTGGTGAAATTCAGCCTTTCATTCACTTGAGAATGGTCTTTCAGGTATTCCTTAATAGATTGCTCTAATTGAGTGATATGGGGACGGATACCAACCATGAACACCAAGCTAGATGGAGCATTGTGAAGAGCTACTGCCTGGTGTGACTCCAACTTGTGTAGCAGCTCCAGCCAGTCCTCACACTCAGTGGCCCACTTCACCTCCTCAGCGATCTCCATCGTCTTCTCACACACGTGGCTCACAATGAGCTCTTGCGCTTTCTTCATGGCACCCAAGTCCAGTCCAGAAACCTGGATAGTCCCAGAGATCTCCAACAGGGCAGCGATGCCCTGCTCCAAGAAGAAGTTCTTGTGGAAGAGGCTGCCCCACTGGGCCTTGACAAACTGTGACTGCAGATGCGACAGAGAGACCGGCAGAACCTGGAAGCCGCTAAGGAGCTCCTTAAAAACGCTCTCCAGTTCTACCACATTTTGACGGGGGCCCCTGAATATGACAGTTGGCGGATTTTCAGCAAGGATTTCTGACTTTGCAGGCGGTCTGGATGGGAGCATCCCATGAAGCAAAAATTCTTCAACGACGGTGCGTGGCACTGTCTTGTACTGAGCCGTGACTTCTATCCACTCAGCCTGGTATTCCTCGATCTCTGCATGAATAGCTTCCATGATGTTCTCCACATCTTCCTGGAAGCCACAAACTTGAAGCTCATCATCCCTCAGACGATGGAAGTCAATGGGAAACTTATGTGATGTGCTACTGCAGAGTTCTTTGAGGAACTGGTCACTGAAGGTTGCTATTGCATTAGAGCAGATTATTCTTTCACGGAACTTGACAACGAAACCAACCATTTTTTGTTTCCATAAGGCCACATGCTCCTCTCTGCCCAGTGCATGAATCGCCCATGGACAGCTCTTAACCAATATCTGTGGGGGGGGTGGGGATGGGGGAAGAATATCAAATCACAAATTAGAGCCATTGTATGCCTTGATGTACCCTGACCTAGACAGTCCAGATGAGCCTGATCTCATCAGATCTCAAAAGCTAAGCGGGGTCAGCCACGGTTAGTGATTGGATGGGAGGCCTCCAACAAAGACCAGGGCTGCAGAGGCAGGCAATGGCAAACCACCTCTGTTAGTCTCTTGCCATGAAAACTCCACCAGGGGTTGCCATAAGTCAGCAACGACTTGATGGCACCCTCCACCACCACATGCCTTGATGTGGGTCTTGTGATACAGGTAATAATTCCAGTCCACTGTACAGTTTATGTACAAAATACATGTCTAATCTCCCATCTAGCCCATCACTCAAGAACAGAATCTGAAGAAGAAATGATCTCTCTTTGGGGGGAAGTGCTAACGAAGTACACGCTTCTTATTTTGGAGATGGAAAGCCGAAGGGCACCTTCCACCATAGTGAAAAAAATCCAACAAATTTTGGGAAGGGTCTCAGCAAAAAAACAACTGGACTGCAGCACACAATACATTTGACTGCCCTGAGCACTGGACACAGCCCAAGAGGATCTCTTTTTCAACTGCCATCCCATGAACATGGAAACACAACAATTAGACTTTGAGTCCCTCTACACAGGGCCTCTTACACGAGGATGCTCAAGCGAAGGGAGATGCCATGTTAGCCAGGAAGCTTAGTTTAAAAAGACAACATAGAACCCAAGGCTCTGCCAGTTTCACCTCTCTAGAGCCTGCCCAGATTGCTCCCCAGAGGGTTTGTTTATTTCATCTTCGCCTCCCCCAAGGCTCTGTCAATTTCACCTCCTCTTTGCTCACACTGAAGTGGTTCAAAGTGACAACCCATTAATTGGCT
Source organism: Eublepharis macularius (assembly GCF_028583425.1). NCBI lineage: Eukaryota > Metazoa > Chordata > Lepidosauria > Squamata > Eublepharidae > Eublepharis > Eublepharis macularius. Next base: position 67,035,743 of record NC_072801.1, on the reverse strand, counting down.
GAATATAAAGACATTACCGGCTGCATGTTTTTGTTCCTTGTTGAACCTATGGGTTTGGTTGTAAAAAAAAAAAAAATCTAGTTGCATTTGTCTAACTATTGAAATGGTTTGACTGAAAGGAATTTCTTAATTTACGTTTGTCTTGCAAGTCTGATTCCTAAATTAGCCCCATAGAACCCATACAAAAAGAGGTTACACAAGTAACAAAAAGCTGCCCGGAAAAAGCTGTTTCAAACACCACTGCACTTACCCGCCGTTCACTGCCATTAGTATTGGTCACTCCGTCAGAAGAGTCATAGGTCTCTTGTTTCTCGATCGTGGCAACACATTGCTGCCGGAGGGCTATTTCTTGCAGCAGACCTGCTCCAGGCCCAAAGAAGTATTTTTTCAGAGATTCCTTCTTCAAAGACATCTTACAAACCACAAGGGAATCCAAGTATTTCTTGATAACTGGTATGGCTTTCTGCACAGACTTTCGGATGCCGCTTACCTGCAGAATCAAAATCTGGCTGTTGGGTAGGACCTGGATGCTCACTTCGAGATGTTCCCAGCTCATTATACGGAAGAGATTTTGCTGGAGTGCAACTAACTCTGGTCTGCCAAATGTTATTGTTTCTTCTACTGGAGAATTGTCCCACAGATACTCCTGGATAGATTGCACCACCTGCGTGACGCGAGGACAGATGCCAACGACCGTCACCTGGATGGACACAGTCTCATGAAGAGCTATTTCTCTGTGTGATCCCAACCTGTGCAGGAGTTGCTTCCAGTCCTCACACACGGTGGCCCATTTCACCTCCTCGGCTATCTCTACTGTTCTCTCACACACATGCTTTGTAATGAGCTCTTCCGCTTCCTTCATTTTACTCAAGTCCAGGCCAGCCACTTGGACATCTTCAGAGATCTCCAACACGGAAGGAATGCCCTGTTCTAAAAAGAAGCAACTGTGGAAGAGGTTGCCCCACTGGGCCTTGACAAACTGAGACTGGAAGCTTGACAGAGGGACCGGTAGAACTTGGAAGCTGCTCAGCAGCTCTTTAAAGCGTCTTTCTGCTTCCTCCACTCTCTGACGGCGGCCCCCAAATCTGATGGTTGCTGGAGCATTAGCGAGAATTTCAACAGTTACAAAAGTGCCGGACTGGAGAATCTCCTGAACCACAACATCTTTGGCAATGGTGCTCCTGCACTGGGGTTCGGCTGGGCATTCCCAGCTCACCAGCTGTCTCTGGAAGGCCACTCGGGCAAGGCAGTGCAAGAAAGAGGCCATCTCATCACACGGGCCCACGAACCACATTCTGTCCTTGAAGAAGATCCTCATGGATTTGAACTCTTTCACTAGGGTCTGCTGCTCAAGGAGAGCTTCCATCACCTCTTTCCTGGTCTCGCAATGCATCAAATACTTTCCTCGCACAGACTGGAATACCATTCCCAAGTCGTACAGCTCCACAGACGCACCCATGGCACGGAACATCAAAATTCCCCAAGACAAGAACATCTGGATGGCACAATTGACCTCCTTCAGTTGCATTTGGAACTCATGAAAGGCATCTGGACTGTCCTTCAGGTACTGGAGGAAAAGTGGGTCCTCTAGATGACAGACACCCACAAGTTCTGAAAGGAAAGTGGGTTTATTTAATATCATGCCACGTCTTTACCATGGAAATATACAAGGAACCTAGATCTGAAGAAGTGAGCTGTGACTGTGACTCATGAAAGCTCATACCCAACCACAAATTTTGTTAGTCTTATAGTTGCTGCTGGACTCTTGCTCTTTTCTACTGTCATTTCCACAGTGAAGCTGTACTCTTCCTGGGGAAGGAAATACCACAGTGGAGCCATTTTTTAAAAAATGCATATCTACATTCTACAAAGACTGAGAGAACCACCACTTCCCATTGTGTACACACATATCTTCTCTGGTCAAATAGGTTTTGAAAAACCAGATTGTCAGAGATGGATGGGGTATGTACAAAAGAAAACACTCTTTTACTACCGGAACAAAAATCGCTTTTCAAAACTATACTCAGTTATTTGGAAAGAAATAAAAAACGTTATCTACCTCAAGCCTTTGTCAGGTTCAGTCTTGCTCACCCAAAGGCTACTTTGTGCTCAGAATACAAGCACTTCTCCTATATACACAAACAAATACAATATGTGCATTCTTAAACTGATGGGACTACCTAGGCAGTCTGCTTTGGAATTCTGTTGGTGTCAACTGAGAGCTAAGCCACAAGTGACGCTTGACACTAGTTGGACACTTGTCAGTTTCCCTCGAGTTTTGATGGGAAATGTAGGCATCCTGGTCTTGCAGCTTAGCTCTCCGACTGCTGTCCAATGGACTCTTCAACTGTCACTTGTCCAACATTCCGCCAAGCTGCCTACATTTCCCATCAAAACTTGAGGGAAGCTGACAAGTGTCCAACTAGTGTCAAACGTCACTTGTGGCTTAGCTCTGAGCTGTTTTGTCCACTGCATCAGAAACTTTTATTTTTGATGTTTGTGAGGGAAGAAAAACATCACTTGCACGCACAGTCCTTGCCACACAACAATAACCACCACAGTAGCTTTCACAGAGGAAACAAAAAGTTGCCATTAAATCTTCTACACCTGTCATGTATAATAGCCATAATGTGGAACGAGATATCCCTATGGCTTATTATGGTTTATTAACAGTTGTTATTCCCCAATTGGTTATTTGGATTATTTTACTGTGACTGGATTTGAACTACGGTTGCCAGATGTCAGGTTTTCACCCGGACAGTCCAGTTTTTAGGGAAAATATCCCCTAAATACCAGATACCTGGGTGGCTGGACACTCTCCCACTCAGTGGCAGCTCTGCCTCTGTCACTCAGCCTGGCCTCGGCACCCAGCAAACCTCCTGTGGCTCCTCTGTACCACCAAGGAGCGGCCAGCCAGCCTATGCACCTGTGGCTGGCCTCCTGCAGTTGTGCTGCACCACACACGAGCGGCCAGCTAATTACCCAGACACCTGCGCTGAGCTGCCTGGGAGCATCTGGCTAGCCATGCCCAGCCTCCTCCACAGTGCCACCTAGGAGTGGCCAGCTGACCGGCCTCCTCCACGGCACTGCTTGAGAGTGGCTGGCCAGGCTACCCGCAGCGTGGGGTAGTGTGATGACCTCACTCTGGAAGTGATGTCATCATCCGAGGGCGGGAGGGTGTGTGCACACTACTTGTTTTTAGGAGGTGAATGCCACCCTCCTCTCCTTGGGGTCCAGTATTTCTCCAGACCCCATCTGGCAACCCTAATTTGAACTACAATATTGTATTGCTTTTTCGCTTTAAGTAACCTAGTAGGTCGTTTTTAGTCAAAAGGTGAAATTAAAAAAATCTTAAGTAAACAGATAAATCAGTTTGCATCCTCTCCATACCACTGAGGCAGCAATGATGACGTACCTACAGGAGAAGTGATGCAGTCTCCCACCTGGAAAACAGGAGACAGATAAGTTTGCATGTTAAAAATGACCACATTACACAGCTCTGCTGCTTAGAGGCAGAGCAGAAGTACTGGAGCAAGTGGTGGCAACTTAAATGATCTCTTTACACATTACAGGGTATACAGGCTATGTCTGGGGTCCTCGTCTTGTATCCTATAAAATTATGGGTTTCCACAACAGGCCAAATACCACCCACAGGACTGTTTCAGATCAGAAAAATGGCAAGGGAGAAGACTGAAATTCTTTCTCTGTGCACACCACAGTGACAATATGAATCAGGTACCATGGGAATGGAGGAGAACCTGCAACTCACATCTGACTGTTACACAGGATTGCGTCCCTGGACTCGTGCTGTCCATTTTGTAATGTATTAAGAGGCCTAAATTGCAACCATTTATTCTGGTCCTTCTCCTCTGCCTCTAAATAGCAGCCCAATATCTAGATACTAAGCTTTTTCTGACATGGATAAAAGTAGAGAAGGACACAAACCGGGGAAAAAACGAAACCATGCAGTTTGTGGTTCGTCGCATTTCATGAACCACGAACTTTCACTAACTTGCCCCGGTTCGCAAACCAATTCATTTGGTTCGTGAAAATGTCACTTCCAGGTCAGCAAAACACCGCTTCTGGGCCAGAGGAAGGTCTGCAGAAAGCCCATTCCCCTTGTTGCCTATATATATAAATGCTCAAGGAATTTCCATTACAGGTGCTGAGCAGACGAACAATGATATAGCAGCAGCATTGCTTCAACAAGTAAATATATAGAAAATAAATACAATGTTAATCTTTTTTTATCCACAGGTGCTGTGAGAAAGAGGGTGCAAAGACCCTGCGACTCAACAAGGAGCCAGCAAGTAACTTTTTTCGATGACTCTTCCTCAGGAGTCACACCAGCAATTATACCTGGGAAAAAGAGAGCCACCCTGGGATTCTTTGGTGGCACATCATGCACCTGAAGGTGTCAGCCACCAAGGAATCCACCAAAGAAAAATATTTGTGAATATTTTGTATTTGTTGGATTGATATAATCATTGTCTTAGATACGGTTTTGTAGCACTTTGCACTTTAATAAGTACACCTTTAATATATTCATAATTCCTTTTATGGTATTGCCCTCTGCCTTTTTGACTCTTTTTTGCTTATCTATTAAATCTCAGCAGACCAGAATATGTTAGAGCCATGCATTCTTTCCTGCTTTGATCCATGGCCCTGGATTTGCCAACCTCCTACTCTAATCAATAAGAGATTACTACCCTCATTTCATGTGGAAAGTGTATGTGACCAAGAAAATCCGAGTTTCAATCCCCACATAGCCAACAAGATGACCAGGTGCCTTGGGGCAGGTCACTCTCTCAGCCTAAACTACCTCTCAGGGTTGTTGTGTGGACAAGAGGGGAAGGAGAACGGAGAACCACAAACACCAACCTGAACTGCTTAGAGGAAGTGTGGGATAAAAAGTGTACTGTGTGTTTGTTTTGTGTGTGTGTCTATGTGTGCGCGCGCCCACATGTGCGTATGTGCCCGCCGTCAAGTCACAATTGACTTATGACAACTCCAGCAAGGGGCTGTCAAGGCAAGTGAGAAGCAGAGGTGGATTGCCAGTGCCTTCCTCTGTAGAGTCTTCCTTAGTAGTCACTCATTCAAGTACTGACCCTGCTTAGCTTCCACGAATTGACAAGATCCGGCTATACCATGTGGCCTCCCCTCCCATAAAAAGTGTAATACATGCAATGAAATACAGCAGTAGAAAGGGTTTGTGCACTTCAGTTTTGCAGAAGAAAGGATTTCTGGAGGTGCACTAGTATAGTACTGGGAAGGAAAGGACAATCTACATCTCTCTCTCTCTCTAGCACAGTATTAAAGATACGGGAGTCTTGTCCTCTTTTGCAACTGACAGGGTATGCTCCCCAAAGCTATTCACACAGAATGTAGATCCCTTCACAGAATGGCTCCATTCCACATAGTAGTTACCTGGCAAGGGGCACTCCACCCTGGCAGATGGACAATTTGCACCAGCTTCATCCAGGTGTTGGGGAATTCTTTCAGAAAGCAGTCAATCTCCTCCAGCATAATGAGCAACCACTGCCCTTTGACTGCCAGGCCAGGGTCTGCTGACTCTATGAGAGGGAATGAAATGGACTCCTGGAAGGACCCATAGAAGGCAGAGAGGCAGCTCCGAACCATTTTGCGAATAGCTTGCTAGAAAATTAAAACAAAGAATGAGGGAGGTACCATCAGACTGACGGTCTCATAGCCATGTATCCAGTACAAAAAAAGTCAAAATGAAATTGAGAAAGCAGAATGATTTCAGAAGCAGGGAGCCAGTTGATAAAGTGCCTCAAACAGAGCTAATACATCATCAAATTAACTTCAATATTTAATAACAACAGTTAATATTAAATATTTTTAAACTTAAACTGAATCAATTATACAGTTCCTTAAATGTCTGTTGATTTAGGGGTGAAAATGAAGAGAGGAAATTTTTCTGAGCATGATTATGTGATATATCTGAAAATTATATTTTAAAAATCATGTGTTTGTTGCATTTTGATAGTCCATGTAATGTGTATCTTTTCTTTTAAATCTTAAATGTTTATCCTCTTCCCATTTTTTTTCCTTTGTGTATCCTCATTTGTTTTTAAAATAATTTTTTTAAAAGGATAAAGTCCCTAGAACAGAAGTTTTTCTGATTAATATTAGGCCTGTGCAATTTGCCTGAGATAAATGCCATCCTCCCCAGTGTCCATACACTGTGGTCTGTCCAGTGCTTGATAACCTCCCCAGCCACTTCATGGAACAAAAAGTGGTTTGGTGAGCCTTTGGCAAATGTCAGTGCATGGTTGTTGGGGCACGTTTGGCTTGTGTGGACAGCCATATATCCCTATTCTAGATCAGGGCTCTTCAACCTTGCCAGACACAGTGGCAAGCATGTATTGATGTCATGTGACATCAGAGTCACATGACAGGAAAAGGTAGGCAAAGTCATGATTTCTCACCAATGTCAAGGCTAGGGCTGTAAGCAGCAGACACAAGAGCCAGGGAGAGGAAACCCAAGCTGAATATTGTAGTGAGGAGCAAGCCAGAAGCCAGAGCTTTGGCAGAATTGTTTCCACCACTGTAGGACCTCACCTTAGGGCTGCCACCAATCAAGTGATGGCTGGAGATCTCCTGGAATCACAACTGATCTCCAGGTAATAGTTCCCCTGGAAAAAATGACTACTTTGGAGGGTACACTCTATGGCATTATAACCTATTGAAGTCCCTCTCCACCCTAAACCCTGACCTCTCCAGGCACCACCCCAAATCTCCAGGAATTTCCCATCCTGGAGTTAGCAACCCTTCCTCACCTGCTGCTGCTCAGCATGTGTGCAAAGAGAACCAAGTGTGCCATGTCCCTAGTGTCTATACCTGTGCACTATCAACAGGTTCTTCCAAAAAAATCAGCAAAAAAATAGTGGCTCAGCAACCCATGAGGAAACCATGAACTGAAGCAGGTCAACAGAGGACATCTTTTATTTAAAATGACATCAAGAAGGACTGGACAGGGGGGGGGGAGAACACACCTAAAACCTCAGGGTGCTTAGAGTGGGTTGGCGGTGAATGTGGACCTATAAGATCCAGTCAGCACCGGCACCCCTCCACTTTCCTCTCCCTTGGGGAAAAATAATGATCTGACTTCAAATGCTTCCACAAGTAGAAAGGTGGTAAACGAAACAATCCCACATGGCTCTTTGATGGGCAAAATTCACACTTGCTGTTCACAATAACGTTAAGTGGTTCATCACTTATATGATTCTCAACCCACCTGAACGGTGGCGCTAAACCCAGTAAGATATAGTGAAGTTGACCTGATATGCAGAACCAAGGCACTAATAAAAAATCAATAGTAAAGCACAAGCCCTTTCCATAATCCAAAGATCTCAAAGAAGTGCTTGCAATGGAAAGGTTTCCCGAGGAAGTGCAGAGAAGGCCAAAAGATGCTCAGAGACAGGGAAGATAACCAAGAACAAGAAGCCAACACCTTTAGCATGCATAAACAGAAGGCAGCATCTAGGGAAGAAAGAGAGAGAAATATAATAATAATAACAACATTCGATTTATATACCACCCTTCAGGACAACTTAATGCCCACTCAGAGCGGTTTACAAAGTGTTATTATTACCCCACAACAATCATCCTGTGAGGTGGGTGGGGCTGAGAGAGCTCCAGAGAACTGTGACTCGCCCAAGGTCACCCAGCTGGCTTCGTGGAAGAATGGGAATCAAACCTGGCTCTCCAGATCAGAGTTCCGTGCTCTTAACCACTACACCAAACTGGCTCTCACATATTAAGGGGCAGAAAGGTAGCCCTGTTAGTCAGTTGCAACAAAAACCAAACACTCTACTGGACTCCTGTTTAAATTAAGGGGCAATAACATGTATTAGGTAGAGTTCACAGACACAGCAGAATTGTGCTAGCTGCTTAGGAAAGCAAGTTCACTTAGGGCCTCTCTTTATCTTTAGTAAAGAAGTATGAGGCCTTTATTATAAGGAATTCTATTCAGGGATTGGGTAGAACAGAGACAGCATTCTAAACTAACTAGCTAAACTAGGATGGATGGAGACAGAGAAGATCATACTCTGCTCTCTTGGTTGAAAAGTGAAGGAGAGAAAAAGAGAAGCCAGAAGGAAGGAAGATTCCCAGAGAGTAGCAGTCTACACATCAAAAGTAGAACACCAGAGCAGTGGAAATGAAGGATACACATGGTCCTGACCTATCTACCTTTCTACCTTATAGTCCTCTCTGAAATCTGAGTCCTTCACTTCCAGCAACATGGACATTTTTACCTCAAGAGTAACTTCAGGCCTCAACTGAGACCCTTTGAGCCGCACCATGTACAATACTCTACAATCAAACTCGGGGAAGGCAGAGGCCGTCACTGAAAGGATCTCTTCCGGCTGCAGGTTCATTGCTTGGGGGACAGCCTTCAAAGCCTTCTGGGTGATAGCAAGGGAGACTGGGCCCCAGCTGATCCCATCCGACTCCAGGATCAGGGGAAGGACTGCCACATCTGTCTGGCACAAACAGAGACGAGAGAGGGCAATTGTATAATTTCGGTCACACTTGGCAGAGAAGAAACACACAAACAAGCATTGACAAAATGGGACTGATTCAGCCTAAACCTGGAGGTTAAAGCTACCACACATGGCCAGATAGGCAGCAGTGGAGTGGCAGAATTGTGTCTTTTTCGTGGAGTAATTTCACACATTGAGTAAAGGAGTAATGTATACACAGTATGTTTGAACCAGTTCTTACACGGCTCATCCTGTGGGAACGGAACAGCTCAATCTGGGGAACTGAGGAGGTGGTGGGCTTGCTTGAAGAAAATTAAAGCAACACACAAAGTCAGGAAGGTGCAGGCCTTACTATCTCCCTTCTAGCAGGAGCTTTGTTTTTGTAAAATATACTCATCCTTACCAATGCTTTATATGTAAAGGGGCATAATGGTGCATTATTGTCCCCCATTCAGAGAACGGCCTTTAGGTGAGGAGAAAGATCTGAGCCTTCTGTTTGGTCCAGACCCTGTGTGTGTGTGTGTGGGGGGGTGTTAATGTTTAAACTTTTGGGAGCATGAAAGCCTAATAGCCTCCACTTTCCAAAGCGGGCAGGCTGCCTACCAATAAAGGTCAAGAAAATCTGCCTCTCTTTCTCCCCCAACCCAACTTCTCCCATGAGGCCACTGGCAATATGCAAGATTTTGCCTGTTCTTACCATCAGAAAAGCCCTGACTAAAGACAGGCACGAACCGAAATATGAACCAAAGTTCAGCACAAACCAGGATGGTTTGTGGCGGTTCGTCAGAGCCCCTTTCTGATGAACCATCATGAACTTTAGGTCAGTTCGTTTGGTTCGTTTTTCTGTTCGTCACTGCAGACAGCCTGGCACTGATCAATCAGTTTCCTAGGCAACAGGGGGATGGGCTTTCTGCAGACCTTCTGCTGACCAGGAAGTGATGTTTTGTTGACCTGGAAGTGATGTTTTCACAAACCAAATGAACCGGTTCACAAACCGGGGCAAGTTTGTGAAAGTTCATCAATTGTGAAATGCGACGACCCATGAACCACACGTTTTTTTCCTGGTTCATGCCCATCTCTAGCCCTGACATGGATAGCCCAGGTGAGCATGATCTCATCAGATCTCAAAAGCTAAGCAGGGTCAGCCTTGGCTAGTAATTGAATGGGAGACCTCCAACGAAGACCAGGATTGCAGAGGCAGGCAATGGCAAACCACCTCTGTTAGTCTCTTGCCATTAAAACTCCATCAGGGTCACCATAAGTCATCTTTGACTTGAGGACACTCTCCACCACCACACCATCAGAAAATAAGCTCAGGCAGGCCAGCAGATTATATAGAATGGGAATCCTTGAGTCAGCACTGTGGCTGGAGGAAAATATGTGCAAAGAAACACTAAGTGGGGACAATGCTCTACAAAGTAAACATAGGCTGACAGTGAAATCCTAATCAGGGTTACTCCAGTCTAAGCCCATTTAAATCAATGGACTTAGACTGGAGTAACTCTGCTTAGGAGTTCACTGTAAGTGTTTTGGTTGGATGGCATGCTTGTCAGACACATATCTGATAAATCACTTTATCTATTTACTGCACTTCCCTTCCTTCTTGCTGCCCTGGGAAAATGGAAACCTAAGTCAGAATAAACCAGTAAACTATTAGAACTGACTTAGTCAGTTTGGATCTGAAAGATGGAGAAAATTTCATTCTCATTAGTTATCTTTCTAAGTTTAATAAACATGGCACAGTAAACTCAGTTTTAATAGTTGCTTTCTGAATGCACACCCTAGCATTTCTCCATCTCCTCTGATGCTTGTCCTTCCTCACAATGATAATACCTGACTAAAAGACTCACTTTTTGCTTTGCGCAGTAACCAGCAACTATCTCAGTCTTGACATCTTCCAATGACAACAGCATATTTCTCAACTGACTCTGATGACTGGCTCCTAGCCGCCAGCGCTCCTCGCACTCCTTGTGGAACATGGCCACGGCGTCTCTGTCGCTGGACACAAAGTGAATGGTCTTCAAGGGGGAAGTAGGATGGTCTCTCTTGAAGTCTTCAATTCCGACAGCCATGGCCTCTGCTTGACAGGTGGAGGGAACGGGATCTGTGTAGGACACCACCAAAGACTGGAGACCTTTCTGGGAGGCAGCCTCCAGCACCAATTTCACCGCACCCACTCCGAGTTCCACCATTTGTGGGCGTGAAAGGAAAACGTTGAAATTAATGCAGGGAGAACCGTGGGGGCTCTGCACCCTCTGAGCAAACACAGCATTGCCACAGCCTAGGTCTTCCTTGCTGCTGATCGTCACCACAGCATCCACCCTGAATCTAGAAGCTGCTCCTTCCCAGAGAAAAAGATGGATTCCCTTGCCGAGGTGGAAAAACCCAGCTGCTCTCTGCTCAGTTTGTGGAAGGGGCACCTGGTTGATTTTGACCAAGGAGCCCACCATGATGAGAAGTTTACTGATGACCTCCCTGGCTCTCAAAACGGCCTCTCGGGAGCCAGAAAGAGAGATGACCCCGGACTTTCCTTGGAGCCTCCCAGAAGCCTTCACCTCCCAAAGTGTCGGAGACAGGATCCCCACAAGCTGCTCCCACAGCTTCTGCTCCACAGAAGTGACGTACAAAGTTTCAGTGGTGTCACAAGATCCTTCAGGGCGCCTTCCAGACCTCTGACCACTTTGTTTGCCTCTAGCGTGGGCCTCCAGTTGCCTTGTGCTTCTCAGCACTGGAACAGACACTGCATCGCCCACCTTGCCCTTCTCCATTGCACTCCAGTGGGCTGGGAAGCCCTCTATGAGCCTCTCTTCTGATGCCACTCCCTTGTCCTGGCTTCCTTGGATGGAAGAGAGGGATCCTTTGACTTCTGCAAGATCTGTAAGAGATAACAGGTCAGCAACGGCAGTGCAAACAGCCAGTAAGCATGCTGCAGCTGACTGATCTGCAGCATCTGGAAACTTGAAGACAGTGGGGAGAAATGGAAACTGAAACCAGAATCAGAGCAGACACAAGCATCGAGGCCCATAGGGTTGCCAGCCCCAGTTTGGGAAATTTCTGGTGATGGGGGGGGGGGCTCTGAAGAGGACAGAGTTTAGGGAGGGGAGGGACCTCAGTGGGGTATAATGCCATAGAACCCACCCTCTGAAGCTGCCCTTTCCTCTAGGGGAACTGATCTCTGTAGTCTGGACAATGTAATTCCTGAAGAACGCCAGGCTCCATTTGGAGATTACGTATCAAGAATATCGTGATGGTCTAACGAAATAAGGTACTAACATAACAATTACAAAGTGATTAACTTAAACTGAATTAAGTAATTTCATCTGTGCACAATTTACCATCAGCGTAATAGTACACGCAATCTTCCCACCTTCAGACCTATACATAAAGTGCCAGTGCATTCAATACAATTGATGAACAATCATTTAACAACATTCAATATTGCTTTTATCAACAGTTATGGATGAAAGGTGCATAAAGTCCATCAATGCCAATTGTAGGTCAAGGTGTGTAGGATGGAAAGGAAACCATCTAACGGGCTGACGGGTTCACCATTTGGAGATTAGCAAGCCCTACCTATAAGGTATGCTAAATCACTAGTTGCTGCCTGACATTGCCATATCCTAGGCTACCCAGAACAAAGTTGGGAAAGGAAACTTAAAAGACAGTGGTGGGGAAATGGAAAGTGAAATCAGAATCAGAGCAGACACGAGCATCACGTCACCACCAGAAAATAGCTGGAGCTAGCCTAAAAAAATAAATAAATGTGGAAAACAATGTGGTGGTTGACAGCCCAGGAGAAACACAGTTTTTGAGTGGTGAAAAATGTCCAGAAATTGAATCCATGGAGGAGAGAATCAATTTTCCATTGAAACGTGGAAATGGGGGGGGGGGGAGAGACATATACCGTAATTTTAATGTGCAGTGGCAGAGAAAGAAGGCAGTCGTTGGTGGGGCAATGGGCTAAAGCAGCTGGTAGGCGTCAGGTCTCTTTCTTCAGAGATCTGGTGTGGGGTAGCAGATCTGCTGCCCTGGCAAAGTGCCTCCCTCTGCATATCTGTAAATAAAGCAAATACTACAGACACTACAGACTAAAGCTCTAGCTTCCGATAGGGAAAAGGACAACGATACCCAGCACAGGAGAAAGAGAGCTGCAAACTGCTGTGCAGGAAACCAAAATGGAAAAGAGAAAACACAAATTTGGTGATAAACAAAATGAAGTAGATTGGTTGGACAGAAGTGATACTGTAACAATAGAACGAGCAACATATCTGAATATTTAAATTTCGTAACAGTGACTTCTTCAATAATGTACACCCATTCCAAAAGATAAAGTATTTTATATAGGAGAGTCCCTCCCTATTTCACACAGGGGCTCCCACTCTTGGCAGGTTAGCCCTGGGCCCTGAGTGATGGTTTGATAAGTCATTTTGGCCGGGGTAATTATGTTAGGCATTCCAAGCCATCACCCTGTGTCAGCCTGGTGGTTTAACCAGCCATCACCACAACGATCTCAAATGCGAGGGTTGCCAGCAGCCTGGAGGGAAAGTGTCCTTTCCCTTTAAATAGAGGATTGATGGGATGTTCTTGACCAAACGATGTTATTTTCTTCTAAGTCCCAAAAGCTTCAGCTTCTGTAAAAAGGATGGGACATTTTTTTCTCCAGGTTGTTGGCAACACTTTCAACTGCTCAGTTGCAACATGAACACACACGAAGAGCTTTGTGTATGGGAGCTGCACTTACAAAACATCACATAACCGGTCATCTATGCCAGAAGAAGAGGAGCAATAAATAGTTCAAGTCCACAAAATATCCACATGGCAAGAATGGTGACGCTGAAATAGACATACTAGCCTAAAGACTCTATGGGCCAAGCTACAAGTGACGAATGACACTTGAACGGCAAGTGTATTTCTCCCTGTTCACTTGCCCTCCACTCAATCCACTTGCTGTTCAAGCGTCATTCGTCATGTGTAGCTTGGCCCTATGATATACCATAGCATAGGGAGGCAGACACACAAACCCTGCCCATATCCCCCATAACTATTTTACCTTAGCTGTTTCTCCTAGCAGAGGCCCAAAATAACCTCCACCATCAGACAAGAGACGTAGAGAGAGAGGAAAAATCATGAACAAGAGGAAAGATTCAACGTCCCACTCACCCACCTGTTTTGTGTTTCAATCTCCATTTTATAGGGATTTAGCCTGTTGCTTTGTGCTGCCCTCACCCAATTAGTCCCTCATGGTTAGGGGAACCTGAAGCAGGGAGGAAGCTGACTCCTTCCTGCCCCACAATGGTGTCCATTAGCCACATCTGAGGGAGAAATGAGATCATGAGGCCTCTTCCATGAACCTACCGAAGAGCAACTGCCATATTGATTCCCCCCCTCCCAGTCTCTCACAGGCCCCATTCTATCCTCTCACAACAGAAAAGTTATAGAAGCTACTGAACAGCCAGTGGCTGAATTTGCTTGTGCCCTTATTCCCTGACTGCCCCCCCCCCCCGCTTTCTTTTGGTCTCATGCCTATCATATTGTAGGTGAAATTTTGACTTGCAGACTGCAATAATTGCTAAAGCAGCACATGAATGTGTTAAAAAATATGTATTATTTATTTCATTTCTCCAATAGGGACCCAAAGCAGCTTACATTCTCCTTGCCTCTATTTTATTCTCACAACAACCCTGTGAGGTAGCTTAGTCTGAAAGAGTGTGACTGGTCCAAGGTGACCCAGTTAGCTTCCATGGCAGAAGGGGGTTTAAAATCCAGGTGCCTCTCAGATCCTAGTCTGACCCTTTAACCACGACACCACAATGGGTGGGAAATAATGTGGAGAAAATAATGGAAGTCCTGCTGACTTGGAAGTAGGAATGCCACTTTTTTTGCCCATTTAGCGGATGCACCGTGGAGAAATTTTCTCTCACAAAATGTTAGTGTAACAGGCAGCTGTTAAAGGTTCAGGATAGGGTAGGGTAAAAACTGGCTTGAGGTGAAATTTCCGAAGAAGTGGCGCGTGGCTGCAAGTTAAAGACAGAAAGATAAAGATATTCCCCATTTCTAAAGCTGCAACAGGTCCATCCTCAGCACTCGCAGTTAAACTCACCTCTTCTTGTGCACCTCCACAACCTTCTCGCTTCACATCTTCAGAGAAGACCAAAGCCTACTACAGTTTCACACTTGAGAGACAGAAACTTTTTCTCCACAGGAAGGAGTTTCACTTTCTATTCCTTCAAGGCAGGTTTGTTTGCTTCCTGCCATAGGGTGAGGCCAAGCAAATGGAGGACCCTAAGCTGTGTCAAAAACACAGACAAAAGGAAGACATCTGGGACAGGAGAAGAGCTGCCCCTAAAAACAAAAGAGAAGCATCGCCTTGGCTGCCCAGGCATGTCCCGTCCCAAAGTGGGCAACTCTCCAAGCTGTCGAGCTGAAATCTATTTGCAGGTCGATGCTAACTGGACTTTGGTAGGTTTGACTAAAAGAAAATATAGGAAATGACCGCTGGACATTGATCCTTCCACCATTCTCCATGGGGCTTCTGTTGTTGGATAAAAACGGAGCGGTGGGGGAAACAACTGTCTCAAATTTACTCTCAAACAAAGCTGGAGCAATAGCTTCCAAATCAGTAATAGCTTCCAAATCTATGTCTCCAATGAGGCTGTTGCCACCTTCTCTTCCGGAAGGGCTTCTGTATGTTTAACAGATGTGTAATGGACAGAGATCCAAATGACTTTCACCATCTTTGCATCTCTAGTATGAGTATGGTTGCCAGCCTCCAGGTAGTGGCTGGAGTACTTCCGGAATTACAACTGGTCTCCAGGCCACAGAGATCAGTTCACCTGGAGAAAATGGCTACTTTGGGGGGTGGACTCTATGGAATTATGCCATGCCAAGATCCTTTCCCTCCCCAAACCCCACTCTCTCCAGGTTTCTCCAGGTTTCACCCCCCCCCCCCCCCGATCTCCAGGAATTTCCCAACTTGGAGCTGGCAACCCTAAGTATGAGGGAAAGTTTCATCTTTGGCTTTTGCAGCGACAGAAGGAAAAGCAGCAACCCCGAAGCTGGAGCCTACTCTTTCCCAAATCCCCTTTCACTTTTGTCAAGCCCCATTGTCCCCCACCCCCTTTTTCATTATTTAGTCCTGACACTGATGATGATAATAACAATAATAATTGTGCTTATATACCACTCTTCTAGACAGATTAGTGCCTCACCCAGAGCAGTTAACAAACTAAGTGTTATAACCATTTTGCAACCAGCGTGCAGAGTGGTACGTTTTCACAATGCATTCCAGTCCCCTTTACTTTTTCCTCTTGCTTCACTGGATTTCCCTCTTTTTTACAAGCTGAATTCTAGGCTGTGCACCATGGTTAGCAACAGAGACTTGAGAGGAAGCAGAAGAGGTAAAACGAAAGATAAGAGCAGGTTTCCCAAAGAGGTCAGTTCACTTAAGGAAACTTGGGCACCATAACCAAAAGATCGCCATCAAATGCCGTAATAGTCCTCCACCAATCCCAGTCGCTCTTCAGGGAGGGAAACCAGAGCTACTGGGCTCCAGAACAACTGAGGTGGTAGTTATTGCTACACGAGCTTCCGTGTGCAAGGACTATTTCTCTCATTACATACAGAAGGTGCGTCAATGTGCTTCTCGCCATGAATATTACCACTGTACATTGCTGCCACCTTCTTTTGCAAGCTCCTATACCTTAATCAGAAGCTCTTCACACGGACATGCAGCTTCTATCTATAATGAAGAGGCATTCCTGCAGCTGAATATGTGAATGTAGAAAGTGGTTTGCCCGAGGCTGTTGCCAGGATAGGGTTGGCAACTCCCTGAAGAGAAAAAAAAATGTCCTTTCCCTTTAACAGTGGCTGAAGGGACTGTTATTTACCAGGTAATGTTATTTAATCTATGCCAGGAAAAGCTTCAGCTGCCCATTTCCTCACTTTATACCTCCAGTAAAGAGACGTGACATTTTTCTCCAGGTCTGTTTGGCAACCCTAGAACCCATTCCCCACTTTCTTTGGAAAGAAGGAAGACTCTGCAGAGCTCCATAAAGCGGGATTTCCAAACTGAGAGCCAAACTACAAGTGACGTCTTACACAGGTTGGACACTAGTCGGCTTCCCTCAAGTTTCGATGGGAAATGTAGGCATCCTGGTCTTGCAGCTGTAATGGAGAGCCAAGCTGTAAAACCAGGGCGCCTACGTTTCCCATCAAAACTTGAGGGAAGCCGACTAGTGTCCAACCTATGTAAGACGTCACTTGTAGTTTGGCTCTGAGAGGTGCTGAAGCTTCAAGCGTTCCTGTACACCATGCTCGTGCTCATTAAGACATACGGCATTGTGACTTCAGGCTTTCATTGGGAAAAGGTAGGGCTTCAAACCCATGCCCACACGTAAAACGTAGAGAGGCTGGAAGCCACTCTGAACCTTTGAAAAACCATCTGGAAACTTCAATTGATCCATAACACCGTGGCCCCGCTATCGTCAGGTGTTTGGCATAGGGATCGTATCACCCCAGTGCCGAAAGTTCTGCACTAGCTGCCCATTTGTTTCCAGTCACAATTCAGAGTGTTGGTTCTTACCTATACGGTCCTAAACGGCTTGGGGCCAGTATACTTGTAGAACTACTTCCTTCTGTATTGTACATCCTGCCAGTTAAGATCCACTTTTCAAGCCCTGCTCTCCATGCCCTTCCTGTAGAAGTGCAGTAGGTGGCAACCAAAGACAGGGCTTTTTCACTGGTGGCACCTTCTTTTTGGAATACCCTCCCCTCTTGAGAATTGCCTTGTAGTAACGACAGGAGACCGAGATCCAGATGCAAAGTCTGACCCTCCAACATGGAGGCGAGGGTTTTATTGAGAAAGCTTTCAGAAACCCGGAAAAGAGCAATGCCCAAATATGTCTATAGCAACAGTTTCAGCAACAGTTATACATTCCAAACCAGTCACAGCCAACTAAGCAAATATGCTGTGATCATGCCTTTGTCTTATCTATGAAGCATAGCGAAAGGTACATCATGAGCTTTAAAGCGTATGAGAATATTACGTAGAGTGTATGAGAGTATTGTGCTCTGTGAAGGATGAGAGACTTAGATGAAACATATTAAACTACTCCCTGATCCTTCCTGTGTGGCATGCCAACTGACCAGGAGAGACCTGGAATGTAAAGAGTCAGCTAATGCAGGCTGTGTGGCATGCCAACTCCATGCCTACATTGCCTGTCCTTTTTAGCCAGGCTTTTTAATAACAACAACAACATTCGGCTGAGAGAGCTCTGGAAGAGCTGTGACTGACCCAAGGTCACCCAGCTGGCTTCAAGAGGAGGAGAGGGGAATCAAACCCAGTTCTCCAGATTAGAGTTCCACTGCTCTTAACCACTATACCAAACTGAAGGGCTCTGTCCTTTTTGGCTATTTTTATAGCCTTGCTACTAGACTGAGGATTAGGTATGATTTTGGATACACGTATGGATGCTGTTGTAGTTTTCCGAATGCTATTTTATGCTTTGATCATTTGTTTGATCAATTTGAATCCTGCTCTGCTCGGTCGTTTCAAAGCAGCACGCAGAATATCATTCACTGGTGAGGGGGAGGTTGTTTTTACACGCGCCCTGGGAGATCGCGCAAACTTACGGCATGAAGCGTCTTCCTAGCATGATCTCCTGGCACGATCCCCTTTAATGGCCCGATGATGTTAGAAAAAGCGCCATTAAACGGGATCATGCCAGGAAATGGCGCTAGGAAGATGCTTTTATGCCGTGAGTTTTGTGCGATCTTCTGGGCGCGTGGCTGCGTGAAAATGGCCAGAAAGTACACTTTGCATGCTCTGGGCAGTCTATTATTGTTCTAGGCCTAGACGATGATTTTATAACCAGCTTCTGGTTCTGTCAGGATTCCCTGAGGTGAGCATTCTACACAGTGCAACATGACCAGCCAGACTGTGACTCATAAGCATTTTTTCCTTCCCCCCCCCCTCACACTGTAAACTGCAGGGGTGCCTTGGCCAAATCCTGCTTTGTGTGTAGCAATCTGGTGATCTGGTGGTTTCAGCTAAGGAACCACAGTGATGATACCCTATCCAGGATTGAGAAACTGGCACTTTTTTAAAAAGTTAACCCTGGGGCGTTTCCATTTCTCTGTATTGTCTGTAGGAACTGATGATTAATCATGAGGCTGAGTCAGGCTGTGCTGTTCAGGCACTTTTATTATTCTCCTGAAGAAGAATGTAATAATAAGCTTAGAGTTCCATGTCAAAAAGACAACCACCCTTCAACAAGGGAAGAAAGGTCCACATAGCAATGACTTCATTCATTCTGAATTATGGACCTCTAACATATCAGGAGTTAAAGAAAAGATGAGCCAATGAGTATTGCCTTTTTATCCTGCTTCCGAGGAGCCTCAGGGTGGTGTGCATCATGTGGTTCCCCCTGCCTCCATTTTGACTGAACAACAACCCTGTGAGGTAGGAGAGGCTGTGAGAGAGTGACCGGTCCAAGGTCAGCTAGTGAGTCTCACGGGCAGCTTTCCCCTTTTGAGTACCTGTAACTGTATGCCTGGAAAATATCTGTCTAGGCCTTGAAATATACGCATGACAAGACGTAATCTGGGAGAGTCTAACCACAAAGCATCTGGGTGGAGAAGCATTCTGTTTGAAACAGAAAACAGCAAACCAACAAAAGGAACCCCCTGGCTATACAGACAACACAAGTACAACAACCAGGGTCACAAAAATTAATCATGCAAGGTTGATATAAATTTTTGTATTAAATCCAAAGTGCAACAGTGCAGAGGTGTAATATATCTCAAACAAGATTTAAAGTGCATATATATACAAGAAGAGGTAGTCTATCGGGTAGACAATAAATATATTTCTATATACAATGAATATTCTGGTGGTGGGAGAGTGTAGACAGATGGAAGGATGCACACAGGAAATGTCCATATGTCCAAGAGTGGAAAAAGGACGTGTCCAGAGACACCTAGCCGACGGGCTACAGCTTGCTAT
Organism: Eublepharis macularius; assembly: GCF_028583425.1. Classification (NCBI taxonomy): domain Eukaryota; kingdom Metazoa; phylum Chordata; class Lepidosauria; order Squamata; family Eublepharidae; genus Eublepharis; species Eublepharis macularius. Next base: position 67,016,231 of record NC_072801.1, on the reverse strand, counting down.
TTCCAATTCCCGTTTCGGTCTTTCTTCATCCTGGGCTAGACTCTATGGAAATTACCAGTTTGATGGATGTAATATCTCAACAATTAAATCAACCAGTCAATGTTTTTCTTGAGATTCAAAGTGCATAGCAATGGTTTGCACAATGCCATTGTGCAAACCATTGCTATGCACTTTGAATCTCAAGAAAAACATTGACTGGTTGATTTAATTGTTGAGATATTACATCCATCAAACTGGTAATTTCCATAGAGTCTAGCCCAGGATGAAGAAAGACCGAAACGGGAATTGGAAATAGCAAGCTGTAGCCCGTCGGCTAGGTGTCTCTGGACACGTCCTTTTTCCACTCTTGGACATATGGACATTTCCTGTGTGCATCCTTCCATCTGTCTACACTCTCCCACCACCAGAATATTCATTGTATATAGAAATATATTTATTGTCTACCCGATAGACTACCTCTTCTTGTATATATATGCACTTTAAATCTTGTTTGAGATATATTACACCTCTGCACTGTTGCACTTTGGATTTAATACAAAAATTTATATCAACCTTGCATGATTAATTTTTGTGACCCTGGTTGTTGTACTTGTGTTGTCTGAAACAGAAAACAGACAGAAGAGATTGATGTGTACATCTGTTAGAGTCAAGCAACATAGGTTACATAAAATCCATAAACCGAATCTTCTGTTTAATTTTTTAAGGTAAAAATGGACGTAGGGAGGTGGAGAGAGATAAGTGAGAGAGAGTTCAGCTGAGGCTGCATCCCTTTGCGTCATTTTCTTTATTGCCTTTATTCCGAATCTTTTATTTACTTTCCCTGAGAAAGGGAATATGGGGCAAAACCCCTATTAAGTGCTATGTATGTTGCCTATCTCTTCACACCAAAAGGGTGAATAGCTGCTCTGTGGAGTCAGGTCAGCTTGAGAAAATCGTGAGACCTTTTCACATGGAGGTTTTCTTTGGTTTGGGAGCCAAACTGCAGTGGTTTTCCTCCCAGCTTCCTCCCTTCCAAAAGCAGTGTTGTGTAGTGGTTAGTGTCAGACTAGAATCTGGGAGGCCCAGGTTCAAATTCCCGCCCTGCCGTGGAGACTTGGACCAGTCACACACTCCACCTAGGCTACCTCACAGGGTTGTGTTGAAGAAAAAATGGAAGCAAGGAGCACGGCGGAAGTCACTTATGGTCCCCATTGGGGAAAAAGGAGGGGTATAAATGAAGTTTCTTTGTTGTTTCTCTGTGTGATTGGATCCAATGTGGTATGAGAAAGCACAGAGAAACTGCAAGGAAAATAGAGAAACCAACAAATATAAACGAATGTCAGGAGCAAGTGCAGAGCAAAATTGTTGCACTTTCACACCCAAACCACGGGGCTACCTCCATGTGAAAGGCCACTAGTGCCAGACCAAGGATTCCATTCCCCTCCTACATATACCATTCCTAGATCCCTCACTGATGGGTAGAAATGCACCTGCAACTGCTGCTCCAATTACTTTTAGCAAAAGTTTAAAAGTCTTGGAAGATTCGTTTTCTTTTTGTCCCTAGGAATTGTCATAATTTTACCCATTCCAAAGAACCAAATACATAAAAACAAAAATAGTCCCCGCTGATTTTTATCAGACCTGTTCAATGAAACACATTGTGCTGGCAATAACAAAAAACAGTTATGAGGCACAAGTAATTTTTTTTTTTTTTAATGCAAACTGCAATTCTTGTCGGGCCTCAGTAGAAGACTGGCTGCAAGCATCTCCTAGGATCTTACCAGGCCTATGGAGAGCTGATCTGGAGTGGGACTGGACCAGTTTGATTATTAAGCCCCTCTCCCTGCATGCCGTGGTCCTGAACTGGTCCTCTGCCCACCTGGGAACAAGTTTCAACAGGGAAGCTGCAACATGTCTGGCTGACAGGACCTGAGGTCCTGGATGCCAACACCAGGTTGGGAAATGCTTGGAGATTTCGGGGTGGAGGCTGGGGAGAGCATGGTTTGGGGACCAGATTGGGGTATAATTCCGTAGAGTCCACCCTCTGAAGCTGCTATTTTCTCCGAGGGATCTGATCTCTGTAGTCTGGAGATCTGTTGTAATTCCAGGTGATCTCCAGGCCCCATGTGGAGGATGGTGCTCCATTCCTGAGGCGATCTGTAAACCATGAATGATGTACTCAGGGCTAGGCTCACCAATCTCCAGGTGGTAGCTGGAGATTTCCTGGAATTACAGCTGATCTCTGGGTGATAAAGTTCTCCTAGAGAAAATGGCTACTTTGGAGGGTGGAATCTATGGCATTATACCCCATATAGCATTATACAGGGGTCATTTTGTAGAAAAAGAGCTGGAGGAACTCATTAGCATAACCTATTAGCATGACTCATCTGCATATGCCACGCCCCTTGACATCATTGGAAATGTTTCATTAGCATAACTGATTTGCATATGCCACACCCCCTGGCATCACCTATCCAGGCTTTTTTGGACCTAATCCTGGCCATTCAGGGCCAAAATTGGGCCCAAAATGGCAAAAGGGGGCTGAAAATGTCCGAAAAGGGGCCCAAAATGGTCAGGATCGAGCCGCTGCTGAGCAGGAGCATGATCCACCACCCGTCAGAGGCCCGATCCGGGCTGTTTCGGCCCCAATCCAGGCCAAAACGGACCCAAAATGGCCGAGAGTCAGGTGGGCGGGGCCACCTGACATGTGACCTCTTTGGGGAACTGCCGGAACTGCATTCCTGCACGTTCCCCCTCGAAATGAGCCCTGGCATTATATCCCCAAACCCTGATCTCTCCAGGCTCCCCCCTTAAAATCTCCAGGAATTTCCCAACCCAGAGCTGGCAACCCTATGTTTAGAGTGACCCTTACATAACCAGAATTTCAGCATGACATTAGCTGTCAAGTGTTACTTTTGGGTTTTTAAAAATATTTCTGATTCTTCTTTCCCTTTTCAAGAAGCATATTAGTCGAAGAAATGTGGCGGGGGGGGGGCGAATCCTTCCCCTGCTGCTCATCTTCCTTGATGCTTAGAGTTGAATACATTCCAAAGTGGGAGGAGGTGGGTGAAGGGGGAGAGAGAAAGAGAGAGACGTTCCTTTCAGTTTCGCCTTCGCCTTTCCCTGCCTCGGACTTGCCATTCCTCCTCTTTGTGGTGAACTTCAACAATACAACTTATCACGGTCTGCAGGTACGTATAGAGGGACGGAGCTGGAGGTGATTTTGGCTTATGGGCTGCTGAGGCTTACTGAAGGGGTTAGGGGCTTGTGGAACATCCTGGAAATAAAACTGTCCTGGGGGCCCAGTTAACCAGCTAGTTCCTCCAATGGGGCTCCAGTAGTCTCCGTCTACCCCGGTAGCCACTAAATGGCTCCAAACTAGCTTTTCTAATTCGGATCTGCTTCCCCTCTAAGACTATTGACTCCCTTGCAACCTCCATCCCTGCTGATTCATTTTCTGGCCTGGCCATTACGCCAAGGGAGGATTTCCTTTCTCACACCTCTCTTGGCTCTCTGATTTGGCTTGATCCCCTACATGGAACAATAATTAGAATTAAGATCCAGGAGGCCCCATCCTCTCTCTCTCTCTCTCAGACTCATCTCTCTCCATTCTGATCTGAGAGCCAGTTTGGTGTAGTGGTTAAGAGCACAGGACTCTAATCTGGAGAACCTGGTTTGATTCCCCACTGCTTCACTTGTCGCCATCTGGGTGACTTTGGGTCAGTCACAGCTCTCTCAGACCTCTCTCAGCCTTACCTACCTCATAGGGTGATTGTTGTTGTGGGGATAATGATAACATACTTTGTAAACTGCTCTGAGTGGGTGTTAAGTCATCCTGAAGAGTGGTATATAAAGCAAATGTTGTTGTTTTGTTGTTGTTATTGTTGTTATGTTATAACTACGGGAGGGCCTGTTACCCCATCCTATATTTGAAGCCCCCCAACTGTATTTCTTGATTTAGCACTTTCATCTCTGCCTTTTCTGCTGCATTCAGAGTTATTTTCCTTGACAATAGATGCAGAGGAGTTAGCCGTGTTAGTCTGTGGTAGCAAAATCAAAAAGAGTCCAGTAGCACCTTTAAGACTAACCAACTTTATTGTAGCGTAAGCTTTCGAGAATCACAGTTCTCTCTGTATCAGGCATCTGACGAAGAGAACTTGATTCTCGAAAGCTTATGCTACAATAAAATTGGTTAGTCTTAAAGGTGCTACTGGACTCTTTTTGATTTTCCTTGACAACAATCCAGTAACTCCGAGGACATGCCACTCAACAGATATTTGGTTGCCCTGAGCCAAGTACACCCATTACCTCCTGAGCCTGTATTTGCCAGCTACCAGGGCCAAAGCTTTGACCCCCCCCCCATTGCCAGGGGCACAGACCTAGGAGGCAATGCTGGTCTCCTCCAGTGATGCTGATGGCCAGGAGACAGCTGTACCTCTGCAGAAAATTGACACCCTCTAGGGATAGTGGCCATTGGGCATTTCCCTGAGGCTCAGGGTTCCTTGGAAGTCCATTAGGTTACCTTTATGCTAATTATAAACATTTGTGCCCTGATCTGGATAGTCCAGAAAAGCCCAATCTCATCAGAACAGAAGCTAAGCAGGGTCAGCTTTGGTTAGTAATTGGATGGGAAATCTCCAACGAAGACAAGGGCTGCTAGGCAATGGCAAACCAGCTCTGTTACAGTCTCTCTACAAGTCATGAGTTACCTGGGGATGCTCAAGTAAAAGATTTTGTGTGTGCTCCTTGATTCACGTACAGGCTGTTCTTGCTTGGTACATGTGCATGCCGCTTTCACCAGAGCTCCCTTTGTGTGATTGTATCTTCAAGTGAGTCCAGCTCTGTTTTTCCTGCGAAGCTCCTTTGACTTGCCCATTTACATTTCTTCATGGTGTGTGAAGGTGTCAAGATCTGCATTTCAATGAAAGGAGATGGGAGGTGGGGGAAATCTGGATACTTTGAGCAGTTGAGGAACTGATATTCACATGGAACAAACTGAAGTGTGACTGTGTGAGCGAGTGCATGTGAAGTTGGAGGGGGGACATGTGAAATGAGGTTCACTTGAGCCTCCCTAGGTACTTCCTAACATGTATTTCGACCCCAAGTTTCATGGTTCCTCTCTCAATGTGAGGACCTGGTCTGAGTTCAAATCCTCCGCAGTCCAAAAGCTAAGATCACAAATGCCAGCCTGAGCTTCTAGGGGGACTAATGGAATATCCAACTAAGAAACATAACTTATAGTGCAAGCAGGTCTTCTCTGTTTCTCTCACCAGGGTGATTAAGAAGCCAAAGGCCCCTCTCTAGGACGCAGGATCCCAGCAGGGCTGCCATGTCCAAGCTGCACTTCTTCCTGGCTGCCTCCTTTGGGTTTCTCTCCCTTTTCCAATTGACAGCCTCCAGCTCTTGCCAAGTGTTCTCCAGTGCTGTCTGCAATAGGCACACAAACTTTGTGCCGGGGCATAACTTGATTGGCGAGGGTGTCGATATCACCACACTGAGCATAAAAGGGGCCTCCGTGGTGGACACCAACCAGTGGGAGCGACCCAACAGGACATGCACCCTGTGCCAGAACCCACTGATGGACGGGAAGTTGCAGTGGCTCCCTCTAGCAGCTGTGGATTGGAGCGCACGTCGCATTTGTCACTGGCACATGGACAGTTCTGTGGAGCGCTCAGAGTGGGATGTGGCAAACACGCTAGCCACAGAGGTGAAGAACAACTGGAAGATACACTTGGAGTTGCCTGAGGCGCCACAGGTGGCACTCGCTGGATCTCAGTCCCAGATGACCATTCAGGCATACAAATACTCCCAGAGGAGCATGAGATCTCCTGTGAGCGTTACCAGTGAGTATGAGTTCTACTGTGGCACCCACAGACCCACATGTGGGACTAAGCAGCATGGCCAAAGAGAGGGTATTCTTCTGAGAGTCAGTTCATTGCAGTATGTACTTTGGAAACACCAGGTAAAAGCCAGCAGCCAGAACAGGCCAGGCTAGCCCAAGCTCGTCAGAATTTGGAAGATAGGCAACATCAGCCCTGGTTAGTACTTGGATGGGAGACCACCAAGAAAGAGGTAAACCACCTCTGCTTAATGCTTGCCTTGAAAACCCCTTGAGTGGTCACCGTAACTTGAATGTAACTTGAGGGCACTTTATTAATAATTATTATTCATTTTTTAAAAAATTCGCAGTGACCTGTTTTATGTTCCATGAAAAATCAGCACTTCCAAGCATTGTCAAATCTCCCCCTATTTATCACTGGTATTTCACTTTACATATGTAGAGGGCAATCTTTGAGGGTGGAAAAGCCATACCCTAGTTTCAATGAGAGGAGGAAGAGCACACGGGTCCTACAGTCCCAAAGCAATATCATGTCAACCCCACCAAACTCCAATTCTGTAACTAATAGTCGGTTGTTGTGGATTTTCCGGGCTGTATAGCCGTGGTCTTCCAAGAAAGCGCGGAAAATCCACAACCACCATCATTCTCCAGCTGTGAAAGCCTTCGACAATATAGTTTTTCAGCATTCTCTGTGGTGGCCCCCACTTTATGGAACAGCCTGCTTGAAAAAATCCCCTCTCGGCTTTCCACAAATGATGCAAAACTGAATGATTCAAGAGGGCATTTACTCCGACAGGAGGGCTGTACTGCAAGGAAGTGGTCCCAATGTGAGAGGCCATAGACTTCACTACTATGTGCTGCTATGTACTATCTGTTGCTTTAAGTATGATCCTATAGGATAGTTCAATATTGTTTAATATGTCAGTCTTAAAATTGCTATTTCAGCATTTCTTCAACTCTGTACTGGATTTCTGCTGGTGTTATATCTTTGCAAATTTTCATTTATATACCCTCTGACATTAATTATTGAAATGTCCTTAAAATTGACTATACTAGCTCATGCTATATAATCCGCCTTAGGTATCAGTGAGAAAGGCGGACTATAAATGATGTAAACAAATAAATCTAGCCCCAGGTGAGCCTGATCTTGTCAGTTTTCAGAAGCTAAGCAGGGTTGGCCTTGGTTAGTAATTGGATGGGAGACCTCCAACAAAGACCAGGAGTACAGAGGCAGACAATTGCAAACCACCTCTGATAGTTTCTTGCCATGAAAACCCCACCTGGGGTCGCCATAAGTCAACTTTGACTTGAGGGCACCACATACACAGCAAAGCTTTATGGTATGCTCTGTCAAAAAGTTTCTTGATTGCTTCTCTCTTCCATGGCCTGGCCTGCCTGTAACAGCCCAGGTTTTGTGTCCCTCGTCCACCTGATGCACAAAGGCTGGTTGTGATGAAGAAAATATACTCTTCACATACCCTCTATGATCACTTCCCGTTTTCCAGACCTAAACATTGAGGATGAAAGCAGGTTCTGGGGCTTAGCCCCCTGGTCTGCCCTAGTTCAGATTCGGGGGCTGGGCTGCTTCTGGGGTGTAAACATTGGAAATAATGTGCTTTTAGCCCCTGGAATATGATTTAGCACAGACTTCATAAGGAAGAAGTAGCTGCAAGGGGTGTGTGAGGCACTCCAGTTTGTTTCTAATCTTTTTCTCTTCCTGAGCAGGTTAAGACTCTCACACGATCCCCCACTGCTGGCCTCTCACTTTACTCGTGACATACACAACCTCCCAAAGGAGTATCACCAAGAAGAGTACCAGCATTTTATCAACATCTATGGTACCCACTACATCAGCCAGGTTCACCTAGGAGCACGAGTGCGTCACCTGTACTCTGTGCAGAACTGTGCGGCGGCCTTGCATGGACTTACTGTTTTTGACCTGAAAAACTGCTTGACTTTGGAGGTGTCTCTAGGTCACCTCTGGATATTCCATGGCTTCAGTGCCAAGTGCCTTCAGCGCTGGAAGGACCACATGAAGGGAAAGGAGGAAGGCACTTTTGTGAAGCGGCACATGGAGGTGACGGGAGGACATGAGCCGGAGAAGCTGCTCTTCTCAGAATCGTTAGAACCGAAGCACTACTTGGAATGGATGAAGAGTGCCAAAGAACACCCTGAGGTGGTGTCTTATTCTCTGAGGCCGCTACACACTTTGCTTAGCCACGGAGACCCAAGGAGGACTGTGCTGAAGAAAGCCACAAGCGACTATATAACCAAGAGGGCCTTGACCAGGAGCTGCAGCCAACAGTGCCCGTACAATGGCTATCAGAGTTCAAAAGACCACTGCGCATGTATGTGCCATGCCAATGACCTCCACAACAACATGTGCTGTGCCAGGGAGCGGGGTAAAGCTCACCTCAAATTCAATATACAAAGAGGATCCGATCTTTGGGGTGACCATTTCTCTGCTGCCGACAGTTACATCAAAGTGCTCTTCCAAGGCCGAGAAAAGCAGACACGCGTCATTGCTGGTAATAATGATCCGCAATGGCATGAAACCCTGGACTTTGGGACTGTCACATTGGCCCACCGCAACACCTATCGGCTGGAGGTCTGGGACAGCGATGTCTGGCATGATGACCTGTTGCAGGCATTTAGGGGAGAACTGAAGGCAGGTGGCACTTATGAATGCATAGGGCGCCTAACATATGGATACGTCGAGTTTTCGTACACGCTGGAGTGTGCTCCAACTCTGGGGGGGGGGGCCACCTGTCAGACTTATATGCCCCTAAAGCAGCCAGCTACCAATTCCAAAAAATACTAGCCCCAGGTTTAACTGCCCATTGCATCACCAGAGCAGCCATGGACAGTCAGGGCAAAGCCAGGAGGCATTTAAAGGATTTGGGAGCTAAAAGCCATGCTCTAGAGGGGGGGAAAAATCAAGCTCTAAAATGTTGTGGTTTTTCAGGCCCTGCCAAACCTACTACACCCCCCTCATAGAACTAAACGTAGAAAAAGAAGAGGCTATTTCAGGTGATACCCATATAGTTAGACAAATACAGAAGAGGCCAGCAGCTGAGGGTTTGTCCTCTGGTGCTCACACACTTGCGCATACACTTACACATGTACACAAATCATTCAGATTCATAGAAGCTGATACAAGGTTTTGTTATAGTGTTATAACAATATTCAGTTGCTGATTTTTTAAAAAAAGATAATCTGCAAAAGTCCCAATAGCATAAGGAAGTGCAGCCAGGGGACTGCAGGAACGCATGCCGTGTGGAAGCCCTTTGGCTGTATGTATAGCCAAAGCAGAAAAAGGGAAACCACACAAGCTGGCGCGGAGGAGAAACCCTCCTAGCCCATCAAATCGCACCTTCTTGCTTCAGTCACAATACATCAATACAAAATGCATATCTGCTACAACAAGAAAGCCCTTTTCAGGTGTGGCCCCCTAGGAAGCGAAAGCAACCTCCCTCTTGACTTGAGGGACTTTTGGAAGAGGCATATAAACATTTTTTTGAGGGGTGGGACTTTCACCTAGAGGGATGTTTCTGTCTCTGTGATGTCTTTCTCTCTTGTTTAACTGCATTGTATTTTATTGCAGTTCTGTTGGGAAAACAGCGAGCAAAATGCTTAAATAAACTGGCAAATCTGAATTTTGCTCTGTTTGGTTATTCTGTGCAAAGTATGGTAAATTCCTAGATGATGGGTACAACTCGCCCACCCTCAGACAACTCTCTCCTGGATATACCTGGGAAAAGACCCTTATACTGGGGGTCTTAGAAAAGGAAAAACTGGGTTTAAATCAGAGGACAAGGTAAGACGTGCAGCCGTGGCACTCTCTTTGCTCTTGGATGCTGCAGAGATGGGGCAGATGTGGCGGAAAGGCCACTGAGCCCCAAATGGCTGGCAGGGGGAACAGTGATGCCGCACGAATGGCTTTCCCTGCTTCAGCTTCTAAATGACCTCAATTTTTTCTTGTGTTTCCACACGTGGGAAGGCAATCCTAGCAGCAGATTTAAAGTCACTGCACCTGAGAGAGAGAGAGAGCGAGCGCCTGGGGAGGGCAGTTTTTGTGTGTGGGGGTCCTAAGCAAGATACAATGCCACAGAGTCCATCTTCCTGCACCTGGAGGTTGGTAACCCTAGCACCCCTTCAGAATATTTGTACTAGAATTTGGAAGGGGGGGGGTGGAGAGAGAAATTACAGTAAACGAGCCTCTTTATAAAATCTCTGAATTCTCATTCCTGGCCATAAAGAATACAGCTTGCAGAACAGAACCGTTACTATTAAAGTGACTGTTAACTATTACGTGCAGTTTTTAAATTAAGTATAGCCCCTCTCCTCTTGTTATTCCCCACAGCAGCTTCACTTTATCTGGACATGCCTTCTGCAGATACCACCCTTCAGTTGGGCACCATCAACAGCTGCCCATAGATGCATTTTCTCTGTGGTTGCCCCCACCTTATGGGACGGCCTGTCTGAGGAGGTCAGGAAAGCTCCCACTCTCCAGGCTTTCTGCAAACTATACAACACTGAATTATAGGGCTGTGCCCTAAGAAGTAGCTCAGACAGATGCTGTAGGGGCAGGGACTACAGACTGTCTGCTCAAAGATTTCTTCTCTTGTTCTTGGCTGTGTTTCTAAATTTTCTGCTACCGACTGTCTCTGTCTCCCTGAATGTATTTTGCTCAGTGAATGTCCCTGCTGTTGATTATATTGCATTGTCCAAAGAAGGGAGCTGTGATTCTTGAAAGCTTACACCCTGAAAATCTTGCTGCTCCAGGTGCCACTGGACTCCAGTCCTGCTATTTTAATGCAGAACAACATTTGCATTGTGAAATCCACCCTGGGGCTATAAATAATAATAATAAGAAATCCTGCGGTGCAGAAAATGCTGGAGGGAGACTAGTCTGAATTGGGTTATGAGGCGGCAGCTGCGGCTCGCCTCACCTCTGCCCATTGCACTCATCGTGGCTGGCCGTGAGTCATTCCCAAGTCCCAGCCTGGCCACTGAGGCATCCGCGGCTCGCCGCTTCTCCTGCCCAGCATCTCGAACCAGGACTGGGACCCGCATTTCTGGGAACTCACCCGCCTGCTCGGAGGCGGCGCCCTGCTAGAGCGATTCTCGGCCCTTCTCTCAGACCTTCCCCAAGGCATCAGAAGAGTGATGGAGCACTCAGAGCGTGGCCTCGTTGGAGAGCTTCCCCGCAGCTGGTGAAAAACTGATTGAACAAAAGGTATATAAACTTTACTCTCTTGCTGACTTTTAAGATACTGTGAGTAGTTCATAGTCATGGTCTAGATTCGGCCGTTTAATTTAATCTCTTCCAACCGTTCCCAAAAAGCTAACTAGGGATCAAGCTTTCCGCGGAAAACTCGGATCCCAAATGCTTCAAAAACCTAGTGAGCGGTGACCCACAATGCAACGGGTTATGATTTGCATTTCACTCACGTTCCCTGGCGCGCCTTCTAGTCCTCCCTCTTCGTCCAATCAACGCGAGAGAATAGCAAGCGCCCGCCCCCTCCCGAGTGAGCTGCGAATGGAAAAATAGACGCATGCAAATAAGACATGGGGGCGCGGCCTTTGGAACGATCCTGGGAGCGCGCGAAGGGCGGCAGAGGCGGAGGTGGTGTTTGGCAGCCGCAACCCGGAAAGAAGAAATTATTGATCGGGTTGGTCATCCAAAGGGGCGGAGGGAGGGTAGTTTCCGCGGGGCAATGTTGGAAAGCCTGCGTGGGCATCGCAGATGAGGAGTGGGGGGGGGGGGGGAGGTAGTGCTTGTTTGCTTGCTTGGGATGCCCGCTCAGAGTTAAGAAATTCCTGGAGATTTGAGGTTGGAGCTTGGGGACTACAGGGTTTAGGGGAGGAGAGGGGAGGGGAGGGACCTCAGTGGAATATAATAGCAATAGAATCAAAATCAAAAAGAGTCCAGTAGCACCTTTAAGACTAACCAATTTTATTGTAGCATAAGCTTTCGAGAAAACTTGATTCTCGAAAGCTTATGCTACAATAAAATTGGTTAGTCTTAAAGGTGCTACTGGACTCTTTTTGATTTTGCTACTACAGACTAACACGGCTAAATCCTCTGGATCAATGGCAATAGAGTCCACCCTCCAAAGCAGTCATTTTCTCCAGGGGAACTGATCTCTGTAGTCTGGAGACCCCAAGTCATTTCGGGAGGTTCCAGGCCCCACCTGGAGGATGGCAACCTTAATTGTTGCTTGCATACGAGCATAAGCAGACGAACGCTCAGTCTGGTGCAGGATCCCGTGAGTCACACTGGAGGATCAACAGAGTATAAGCCCTGATGTTGACTCCTGGCGCTTTGCTGCCTCTGCATGTGGAGGAGGGCTGACAACCCTTAGGTGATAGCTGACAGTCTCCCGGAATTTCACTTGTCAGAGATCAGTTGCCCTGGAGAAAATGCCTCCTTTGGACTATATGGCATTATACCTAGCTGAAGTCCCTCCTCTCCTAAACCTAGTCCTCTCCAGGCCCCACCCTTAAAATCTCCAGGAATTTCACAGCCTGGAGCTGGCAACTCTTAAGTGCAGGTTCTCTTTAGTTACCGTGCAGCCACTGAGGAAAACAGATGTGGTGTGGGCTTTTTGAAAGAACATCATTTAGTTTGTGTCTTTGGTATTCGACACTCTATACATACATTATCTGGAATCCTTACCACAAACTTGTAAGGTAAAACAGTGTTTTTATCCCTATAGTGCAAGTGAGAGGCAGAGGTGACAGTGGTGCGACTAAAGCCAACTAATGAGTTCATGGTGGAGGCAAGATTTGAACCGGGGACTTGCTGATATGATAGGGGATCCTGTGCCTGCAGGCTGACAGGCGCTCATTGTGCATGTGTAACGGGCACTGTCAAGCAGTTTTTTGGTGGTGTTGGGGAGAATGGGGTAGGCCCTGCTCCAAAGAAAATTGGATGTGTGTCATTTTCCAATAATGCCACTAGGCTACAACCCTCTACATGCCACCGTCGAGATGGGACGGAAACGAAAGGCCTCCAAAGCCCAGGATGGGGAACCCAGTGCTGCAGGGGCAGAGCTACGCTGGGAGTGGGAGACCACCAGTAATACGTGGCAGCAGTTCCCGCCGGAGCAAAGTGAGACCCTAAGCCAGGCGGCCAGGTGAGTCAGAATGCCTGTTGGGGGGCCTGGGTGTGAAGCATGGCCACCTCAGTTTCAGGTGAGCAGCCTTGCTCACTGCAACCAGGGCTCTGGAATACAAGCTCTGCTTCTCCTGCAGGACAGGAAAGCTCTCTGTGGACCTCGGAGAGTCCTCTGTTGACCTGCGTGAGATGATGCAGCGGGATAAACAGACGGGGCAGGAAACACGCGTGGCTGCAGCGGTCCGAGAGCAGGACTTTTGTGAGTGATTCTTGGGGCACTAGTAAAGCCTGGGTAGGGGAGCTGATGAGCCCTTAGGACTGCCCAGTTTCAGGTGCATTTCTGTTTCTGTGCTGAATACCCATCCTCTGAGTTCCTGGTGTGAGTTGCAAGGAATGAATTAGTTGAAATCATGGCTGACCAATAGAGGAGGTTGCCCTGTGTATCTCTGTATGATTCTCTTCTGGCTTTTTTCTTCCAATCAGCCTCTGCTGGGGTAAGGATCATCCACCACCTACAGACTGGAGCAGTACAGCCTGGTCTACCACCCCCAGGGTTCTGCCACTTGTGTGGCCCGTCCCAAGAGAATCTTTGTGCTCTGTTCAAAAACCAAGTGTTACCCTTAGCTGTCAAAAATGTGCTTGTTGTGAAGGGACAATTCAGTCATTAATCCTTGCCTTGGTTAGATTAGAGAGCCAGTTGCTGATGCCCTTGTGACAGAGACTTACTTGGTTACTATTTGCATTTACACCCCTGGAACTTCAAGAGTGGGACTCTTGTTTGTTGATTATACTTATGAATTGATAGACAGTCAGTTGTAAATACATTTATTAAAGTTATAATTATACACTGTTAAAGGAAATAAGCTTGTTGCTGACACATTGAACATTGTATTATTAGTATATGATTTATTTCAATATATGATTCTTTGGTCCTTCTGACCATCAGCTATTATCATTCTCCCCTGGGCAGGACTTCCTTTCTCGTTCCTTTCCTGCTTGTGACATGCCCGGCACGGGTTGGCTTTGTGAGAAGGAACAAGAGCTTGTGATAAGAGGGGAACAGTAAGCGTGACAGCAGAGGTGTACTATTTTGGCCCTGGGTGTAGCTCCTCCTACAGAGTCCCACCACGGTTTTCTGTTTCCACTTTGAGCTTGTTTTGTGCTCCATGAAGAGTTCTTTTAATTTATCTCGATTTTAATCTTAATCTTTCATCTTCTCTCAACTTCTGTTTTCTTTCTGGTTTACTCATTGTGGGCTGTTACCTTAAAGTAGCTTCTTTGTCGGGCTTGAGTGTCTGAAGATTTTTTTTTACCTGCAAGGATGCTGACTTGGGTTAATGAATTAATTTCTGTGGTGTGAGAGGGAGGCCGTGCGGGAGTCGGCTGGTAGGAGATAGGAGACCTTGTAGTAGGAAGACTTCCACACTCTTGTCTTTTCACACTGAGCTACACTTGCTCTCAAATGGGTGTGGTTTTGTCAGGAGGCTCGTTGCTGGCCCTCTTAGAACATTGTCAGTAGATAAATAAAAATATCCCATGGTTATGCATTTACCCCAGGCGTTTTTTCCTGCAAGCCCACAAATGCCTCTGAGCTTGTGCTGATTGTCCATTGGCTTCCTCTTGAGAAATCCAGCCTTCGCATGTGGAATTCAACATCTGCCTTGCTGAGTTGCTTCTCATATCCTTATCTCCTCCCTTGTTCTGTGGGTACAGACTTTGTGTGGCAGTGGCAAGGCGACCAAGAAGGCGATTGGCATCCATACCCGGCTGATACCTGCCTGGCCTTGCAGGCAGCGAGGAGCGGCCATGGGGAGCCCACGGTGGAGATGACAGTCGGCCGGACCCGCTACAAGCTGGACACAACCCGCATGGTGCAGATCAACACCCGTACCAAATTTGAACGGGAGATGGAATGCAGGCAGTCGGGTATGAGAGGCAGGGGAGACCGAGGGCTTCGTTTTCCTTTACTTTAGGTTTTCTTTCTTTGTCAGAACTGCCAGGTTCTTGCTCCAGCCTAGGTCCTACTACTTTGGAGGTTGGAGCAAAATGGGAATTTTGGATTCCCATCTCAGTGCCAGGAGAGCTGGAAAAGGTAGTAAGTGATAAAACCAGGGGTTGGAATCTCTGGTGGAGCTCCCTCTCTGGCAGTTCAAGATCTGGGACTTATAAATGCTGTCCCCGTATCTGGGGAGGGAGCAGGGTACCTTCTCCCCCATCAGGTTGGCATAGTGGGTGCCCGTGGAGGTTTGGGATGTTGCCAACTGGCACCTCAAATCCATTGTAATCTCTATTCCGGTTTCTCTGCTGCTCTTGCCAAATATTTGGAAGTTCAGCAGGGAGAGCAGCTTAAGGACCAGGGGAGCAGGAGAGCAGAGCGCTCTTCTTGGGAGAGAGGCAGGTTTGTTGCTGCAACAAGATGGCTGTCAGCTCCAGATCTCTTCTCTTGGAGCCAAGGTTTAGTCATTTGGCTCAGGGACAAACAGGAATTTGTGTGTGGTTTCGTGTATTATGGCAATCTGTATCCACTTGGGGGTTTTTGGACTGCAAATAACTTAGTTCTCAAATATCTAAATAAGAAAGGACTCAAACAATGTGGGCAGACACACCCCAGAGAGCCTTGGGATGACTCATGGGGGAAATCTGAAACCAGCAGCCTCTAGTCTGCCAACTGGAAGATAAACCAAACATGGCACACAGTAGACTGAGAGGCGGTGAAGGATGCTGGGTATGAGCAGCAGGAATAGGGAGGGAGAGGAGGATTAAGCTGGGAAGGGGTCTTGCAAGAGCCCAAGATTGCTTCTCTTTTTAAAAGGGTCCTGGTTGGTGCCACGAGTCTTCTCTGAAGCACAGGAAATGTTTAGTGTGAGCAAGGCTCTGCTCGTTGCCTCCCCTTTTCCTCCACCCAGGAGCCCTGTTCCCTTCTACTCTCTTTGCCCTGTCCAGGTGCTGCAGATCCCGAGGACGGAGGATCTCGAGTCATCAACAGCACCTCAGATACTGGTGGTCCCACGGCCACGAAGAAGGCACGGAACACAGCGGATATGCCAACCTCTCACGGAGAGGGAGACAGCAAGGGTGAGGGCCATGGGAATGGGGCGCGATGGGTTAGTCAGGAGCCAAAATTCTCAGCCTGCCTAAAGTTTTGCCGCCCAGTCCTTGATCGTGCTTCCAGACAGCTTGATGATGACATAGTAAGAACCAAAACACACAACCGGCAGTCACATGAGGCAGATCTTAGGCCAACACATCAGATTAATAGCATGACAGGTTAGAAACTTGCTTTGAAAAAAAAAAGTGCAAGGTTCTCAGGGAGGCCAGTTGCTGAATCTCAGAGCAAAATCCCATACGTTGCTAGTTAAGTAATTGGCACAACCCGGTAGTAAACGTGTCTCCTTCTCTCCCGCTAGAGGCTGTGAAGACGTTGATCCTGAAGGGAAAAGCTCCTGTGGACCCAGAGTGCACTGCAAAACTAGGCACAGTGAGGCACCCGTCATCCTGAACGTTACAGCTCAGCCATCTTAGAATCTAAGGAAGGCCATCTTGGATTCCAACAAATAAATCATTCTAACTCCATGTGTGGCCTACTGGCAGCATGAACCAGAGGCATAATAACCCATCTTTGGGGAGTTTTACATTAGATGTTGAGAAGTGGTGGCCCCTAAGTCCATCAGGCCCCTTCTGAGGAGCAGCCTGGGGCTCCAGTTGGCATCCTGGAAATCAAAGCGGTTAGGAAAAAAGCAGCGGTCAGCATGATGAAATTTTATGGGGTGTTTATAGAATTAGTTCGTCATCTGGCCGGCCCTGCTTTCTGAAACCGTTGCTGTCCAGGGATATGTGTGCGCGCACTCCCTATGGCACCCATGCGCTCTATCTTTCGGTTTTGACCACACTGCCACGATATCCAGTGCTCAAGCTGGGGTGGGACCCACCTGGGAAGCTGTCGTTACCATGCAGCTCTTTGTACATGTACGTCTGCTGTGTAGCGTGATTTCAAGTTTCCTCAGTGTGGCAATCGGGAGGTTTAAATTGGCCCAGTCATTTTCATCTTCCACCTGAAACGGTTGGGCGCATGAAACACCTAGCTTGTGGTCATTGGAAAATCTGTGAGCTTACACCATTTTCTCTTTTTTTTTCTCCTCTCTCCACTTCCTGCTCATAAAAGGCTCATGTTTATTGTGAGGGAGATGACATTTATGATGTGATGTTAAATCAGGTGAGTGGTTGATGCTTATTTTTTTAAAAACCAACAAGGGAGGGCCCTAGAAGGTTAAATTAGCCTGAATATCTGATAGCCTGTGTGGAAACAAAAAAACGCCTGTTGCATGGTTTTATTGGGCTCCTCAGTGGCTTCCTCACTCATACTTCCAAGCATAGCTGTATGGCATCACTTTGTATGGCAGGTTTCAGGCAGGGGACTCACGTGCTCTTGAACAGGGAATTAGACTGAGCTGGCTTCAAGGGAACTGGGAAGAAGCAGTCCAGAGGATATGTGTACGGTCACATCCTAAATCCTGCCTCCATCTTTTTGGACCCTCCCAGACAAATCTTCAGTTCAATAACAACAAGTACTACCTCATTCAGTTGTTGGAGGACGACGGCACACGGAGCTACAGCGTCTGGATGCGCTGGGGGCGTGGTGAGTCCAGGAAAGGCAACGGGCCAGGGTGGCTTTCAAAGAGCAAGAACTGGCTTTACAGAAAAAAAATAGGGAGACAGTTAAACTAATTTCTCAAATGTAAGGCAAGCTTTGGGCTTGTTTGGTTACGGTATTTAACCTGGTTGCTGGACAGAGCTGTGATGGGGATGGGATGTTCATGAAGGATATGTCTATCGGTGGCGATTCGGCATAATAGTTGAGGATGGAATCTCCGAGCTCAGGTTGATGAAAGACTGAGACAGACAACAAGTGAGAGCTCTTGCCTTCATAGTCCATTTATGAGCTTCATGGGAGCATCTGGCTGGTTACTGTTTAGGCAGAATATTAGGCTGGATGGGTCTTTGACATGACCTGGCAAGGCAAAACAGTTTTTGCGGTGTTAGATGGTTTTTTCCAGTTCAAAATATGCAGGGGCTTAAGGATCTGTCAACAGTAGGATTGCTGGGTTTTTCTCCCCTGCTGTGGGACTGACTCGCCCTCTCCTGCCATGGGTATGTTCTGAGCTTCCTCTTGTTCTTGTCTTTTTCTGCTCAGTGGGTAAACAAGGTCAGCACTCCCTTGTGAATTGTGCTGGAGACTTGATTAAAGCCAAAGCTGTTTTCACCAAGAAGTAAGTGGAGTTGAAACTCTTGAGGATTCCCCATCCCATCCAGTGTTTTCCATCTCTGAAGTAATTTTGCTCTTTTCCTTCTGTTTCTTCTAGGTTCTTGGATAAAACCAAGAATGAGTGGGCCAAACGGGGTAACTTTCAGAAAGTTCCAGGCAAATATGACCTTCTCCACATGGACTACGAAGCCAATGATGCAGTGAGAATTTGAAAAAATGTTGAGGGGGAGGGATAACAGGAGAAAAGTGAACTCTACCAGTTCATAATGTCTTATTTTATGTTCCTGCCAGGCTGAAGAGGAAGCCACTTCACAAAAGACTGTCTCGTGTCCCAAGCTGGTGTCGCACCTGGAACCACGAGTACAGAGCTTGATAGAACTGATCTGCAACATCCGCACCATGGAAGAGATGGTTGTGGAGATGAAGTATGATACCAAGAAAGCTCCTCTAGGTGAATAACCCTAGTTGGTTAGCTTTAAGTCTTAGTGCAATGACTCTGAAGAGCAAGGAATGGGGTGGGGACATTTCTTTTTAAACGCTGAAAGGCTGTTTTGGAGATGAAATGTGGAGATACCGATTTGTGAATATAGACTTCTACTCCCCAGTGATGACTGGAAATCTTAAATCTGTTCCACCTCTTTAGGAAATAATCATAAGAGGAAATAAGTGCTAATAGCATTAACTTCCAGTGTGTGCTGGAATGCTCTGTAGGTGGGAGGATAAAGAATTTTGCATTTTACGTTCTAGAACTTCAGTAAATTAAGGGTCATTGTCTCTATACTGCATGGAGGCCTTGAAGTTCTGGGGGATAATTGGCTAAAAGTTGTCTGCTGAGTTTGGGTGGATCGTAGCTTCTCATTTCAGATTTCATGAACAGGATGGTATTCCTGAGTACAGGCATAAAGTGGCCGTTCACGTTTACTGTAGCGCAAGAAGCATCCCAGACGTTCCGTGCACAGACTGTTCGCCAAAGCATTCTTCCAAGATCAAAACTTGGTGCCCTCCTCTACCAACCTCCCATTTCTCCTCACCCCCACCCCACCTCCCCACAGGAAAGCTGACAGCTGAACAGATCCGGGCTGGTTATCAGTCCTTGCAAAAGGTGGAGGGGTGTCTGAAGAGGAAGCAGACGGGCCGCACCCTGCTTGAAGCCTGCAACGAGTTCTACACCCGGATTCCCCATGATTTTGGGTTGGTGCCTCCATTGTTAGTGGTGGAGGGAGGCTTTCTATTAGGGGTGGGACTGTATCATTTCGCCTGATTGACATTTCTCCATCCATCATCTATTGTGCCTCTTTCCCCCACCACCCAAAATAAAACACATTCTCTAGACTTAACTCACTTTCATGCAAATAACTGAAGGCACATTTTTTTCCCATCCCTGCTCATCTCAAATTGACATAATTTAGGGTGGAACAATGTAGTGAGGAGTTCTGTGATTCTTTTCTAGGCGGTTTGTTTATAAAATACTGACACGAGACTGCAATTCAGAGAGGGGTGTGTGTGCTTTTTAATCCTTTGTCGTCCTGCTGCTTTCCTTTCTGAAAGTTGCCACCTGCAAGCTATTTTCACAGCCATCTGAAAGCTGCTCCCGTGGGCCCAAAATCATATTTTGGGGATGGACGAGCTCTCTTATCAGGAAAATGTTCTAAGCAGCAAGGGATGCCAAAGCCTTCCCCTTCTGTCCTTCCCCTTTTAATTACAGGCTCAATGGCTGCATTTCATTCCCCCCCCTTCAATCCCAAATAATTACAAAACTACGTATAAACCTATGAATGAGAGAAAAGGGGAGGCGGTGGCTGCATTTAGAGTTGTGCCCGGTCCTATCTTTTCTCACAAGATTGCATTTTCTGTTCTCTCACAGGCTGAAGACTCCCCCATTGATAGCGTCAGAAGAGGAGTTAAAAGAGAAAATACAGCTACTGGAAGTAAGAGTACCTTCACGGAGCAGAGTAACAGGATAGAAAACTGGTCAGGGGTGGTGGTTAGGAACTCTTGACCTTCCAGGGACGGACAAGGTCAGGTTAGCAAATGACTCCTCTTGCAGATACACTCGCTGCCCCCCCCCACACATACACTAGAACAGTTTGTTAAGAGGGGAGGGAGTTCTACTTTAATACAGGTGGTAGGCAGAGCCAAGAGCCTGGTTTTGGTGAGCTTAAATTGTCTAGACTGTGTAAAATGGTACAGTTTTAAGATAAGTGGTTGAGGATTAATTTTTTAAATGAAACGGGCTGAAACTCACAGGTACCATTTGGTGTGGCAGCTCTTTCCTCATTGTAGATGCCTGTAGACAGTCTGTGATTAGTCAGGGTTAAAAAGACACTTTTCCTATACTCAGAGGCAAAGTTGGTTCACCTCTTAACAATGTTCACCTTCGTAATTAAGCATATTTAGATTTCAGCCCTTCTTTGCTCCTTTTCTTTATACATGAAGCCTTATGAGTGATGGTCTTCTATCATAATTTGTTGGCCGCTGTGTGAGACAGGATACTGCACTAGATGAATCATTCGTCTGATCCAGCAGGGCTCCTCTTACGGTCTTAGTTAATTAACTTGAAATTGTGACATGAGCACACGGGAGGTCCCAGGCCGACTGAGGGGGGCGTGTAAAATTCGGCCCTCTGGATTATCTGTTTGGGGTTACTTGCAGTTGATTCCAGTTGGTCATTCATTTCCTTTTGCCCCTCAAGGCCCTTGGCGAGATCCGTCTTGCTATTAAGCTGGTGCGGTCAGAGCAACTGGCCATGGAACACCCACTGGACCGGAGCTACCGTGGCTTGAACTGCGAACTCCAGCCCTTAGGGCAAGACAGCCCAGACTTCCAGGTGGGTTGCAAGGGAGCGGGGGAACCCTGCTGTGACGGAATTCACTTTAATGAAAGGTGCAGCACACCGAGAGTAGACGGGAAGGAGTTAATAACTGCCTGGAAGGAGAGATTGATTGACAGGCTTCTCCCCGCTCTTTCTGACTGGCTAGTCAGAGTGACAGTTGGTGCTGACAGGATTTCTGTTCAGTTAGGATTTTGAGTTAGCAGTTGAGTGTGGAATCAAAAGTTTGCCAAGAAATCGTCGTGATGTGACATTTCTCTCCCTGCCCCCCCATGGGATCAGTAATGACTGGGTGCTTGCACCTTTTTTACCTCACGGGCCCCATGGCACAGAGTGGTAAGTTGCAGTACTGCAGCCCAAGCTCTGCTCATGACCTGAGTTCGATCCTGGCGGAAGCTGGGTTCAGGTAGCAAGCTCAAGGTTGACTCAGCCTTCCAAACTTCCAAGGTCGGTAAAATGAGTACACAGTTTCCTAGGAGTAAAGTGTAGATGATGGGGGAAGGCAATGGCAAATCACCCCGTAATAAAAGTCTGCCAAGAAAATGTGACACAACATCCCCCCCGTGGGTCAGTAATGACTTGGTGCTTGCACAGGGGGACTACCTTTATCTTTTTACTTAGTTGTGTGTGAAATCTGACAAGGAGAGTCAGACTGGTAACCCTCTGAAGTAAGGAAAAAGAGAACATTTGTCCTAACTGACCACATTGACTTAAGGGGGACTTTGAGTTGATTAAGTCCAAGTATAAAAACCAGCATGAATTGAAACCCATTTACGCAGCCATGATTGAACTGGGTGTGTTTTTGGCAGAGTGAGTAGATAGTAGGTGGCAACTCCAGTTTAGCCAAGTGAAAAGGGTTATGTCTTATGAAGAATAATTCCTGCCCAGTGTCTACAAAGGGGGGGTTGGCTTTAAAGAGGACCCAGGGTCTGTTGTAAAGGGGGAACAGTGATGAATTAACATCAGGACACCTGAATTGTAAAGGGAAATCTGTGGAGAAACATTGTGGCTTTAACCAAAGTATGAAACTAAAACCTCTCACTTGTAAGGATTGTAAACATTGAAAGTAAGCTGCAAGCAAACTATTGTGCCTATTATTTTTAAAGTATTCTGTTCTACCAACAATTTTTACTTCAGCATTTCATTCCCTGGCTACCCATATTCCATCCCTGCCTGTACAGTAAAGTTGCTGTTTCTTTTGAGACTTCCTCAGCTCCAGTGCCATTTCATATAAAGAAGAAAGAGGGCTCCTACTTCTCCCCTATCAAATTTCTGGGCAGGGTTATAAAGCCAAAATTGTAACTGCTTCTAAGGTTATGACAAAAAGAACTTTAAAATATAAACAGAGACATGCTACTTGAGGCTGCTCAGCCGCAGCGAGAAAACTTTGATTCTTGTGGGGAAATCTGCCTCAGAGTAGGGAAGAGAAGGAGGGGTCTGTCATAGATGCCCTTCCTTGGAAAAACTTTTTAGGGAGCAGCTCCCACTCATGCTTTCAATTCTCCCTTCTTCTCCCCCACCAGGTATTGGAGCGCTACCTACTGTCCACCCATGCCCCAACCCACAAGGACTATACCATGACTCTTCTGGAGGTCTTTGTGTTGAACAAGGAGGGTTCCACCTTCCGCTCTGACCTGCCCAACCGGTGAGTGGGAAGTTAAGAGGGTGGATCTGAAGAGAATCAGACCCATATTGTACGTTTCACCTCTGACGCTTCCTTTCCCTGCTTAGGATGTTGCTGTGGCACGGCTCCCGCCTGGGGAACTGGGCCGGGATTTTGAGCCAAGGGCTGCGAGTGGCTCCGCCGGAAGCCCCCGTCACAGGCTACATGGTGAGACTCCCACATCTTCCCACTCTTAGCTCTGGTCACGTGGTAGCTGACTTTTTGTCTACATGTCCATGCTTCTCTTTCTGTTTTCCAAAGTTTGGGAAAGGGATCTATTTTGCTGACATGTCCTCCAAGAGCGCCAATTACTGCTTTGCCACCCGTGAGAGAGATATCGGCCTGCTCTTGCTTTCAGAGGTAAGACCCGCGGCCTTTTGCGAGAACGGGCACTGTGATTGTGCACATGCGCACACCCCACCTCAGCTCTGTCATCTTCCCACCCAGACAATCTTCCTGTCTCCATCTTCCTCTGCTGCTGAGGGCCTGTCGTCTTGTGAGCTGAATTACAATAATGGCCAGACACCATTCATGCATTCAGCTTGAAGTGCTTTGACCGCCATGTGTGAAACCGGCATTCACGTTCCTTCCTCCTTGCAGGTGGCTCTGGGCGAATGCAACGAACTGCTGGAGGCTAACCCCGATGCAAAGAAGTTGTTGGCCCACAAACACAGCACTAAAGGGCTTGGCAAGCTGGCCCCGGCCAATAGCACCACACTGTGAGTTTGCCTGGTGGGGGGGGGGGCGCAAATGGGGAACTGCTGCGACTGAACTCCTTGGAGGCCAAAGTAGGCATTTTGAGATTTCCATTGTACCAACACTGCCTTGAAGGGTTTTTTTGGCATTATTTGCTAATGAGCACAGTTCTGTAAGAGCAATACTTGCATACCTCCCCGGTGGGCGCTAAGACAACTTTCCTGGCTTGCCCCAAGTGTTTTTAGGAAGTGGGTGGGACTTTTGCTGAGCAAGGTGTCTGACTGGCCCTTGGAGACTTGATTGGCTGTGCAGATTTTTAACAATGTTGCCTTGGCAGCAGCAGCCATCACAGCATGAGGATTTTCACTGTGTGACTGAAGGTAAGCTGTGGCAGCCATTTTGTGATTGTGACCACCATACTGTCAGAATTACATAGATGCCTGCAGGATGAAAAAGGTTGGGGAACCAATACAGACCATTTAGCCATTACCTTTTGTATGTTAAGGGGGATATGAGCCACATGCTTCTGCACCCCACCCCTTTTTTCCATTTTTAAACATCACTCTTGCACAGCTAAAGTACACTTACTGTTACTGGGGCACAAAGGGGCACTGCTTCAGTCAGCGAGAAGGCTCATGGTTTTAGCACTCAAACTTGTAAGAGAGGGAATGGATGTGCGTATGTATCTTAGCTGCATAGAAGAAGAAAAGCACCTTGTGGCCATAGTGAAAACATTTGTGGTATAAATCCTGGTATCTCTGCCCCTGCCTGGTAGGAGAGGAAAATGGCAACCAGAGATGGGGCTTTTTCAGTGGTGGCACCTTGCCTTTGAAATTACCTCTCCCGTTAGCTTGATCAGGTGCATACCTTACTGCCTTTTAAGCACTGGACCAAAACATTTTTCCCTCTAGGATTTCCCTCTGCTGCTAGCCTGAGGGCTGTTTCAGGGGTAGTGTTTTAGACTGCTGTATTTTTTATGCCCCCGGTTTGTTTTGAATACTGATAATTCTTACGGCATTCTCTTTACCAATTTCATTATATTGTTTTTAACGTTGGGAGCTGCTTCAAGCATTATGTGACATGTGTTTATCTGTTTCCTTCACGGGCAGGCATGGGGCTGTCGTTCCTATGGGTCCAGTCGTAGAAACGGGCATAGTAAACCCACGTGGCTACACCCTAAACTACAATGAATTCATTGTCTATGACCCGCAGCAGGTGCGGATGAGGTATCTCCTCAGGGTGCGCTTCAATTTTACTCAGCTCTGGTGAGAGGCGACAGACAATTGCAAGAAGGACGGCAGGATTTTTCCCCCCGCCTCTTTGAGTGCCTTCAACTGTAGGGAGACTGTTGAAGGATTATCACATGCTGCTGGTTGGTTAATATTCCTCTGATATATCCCAGGAGTCCACCTAAAGTCCTATTTTGGGGAAATGGTGAATTAATTAAATATGCCACATACGGACATTCTTGCTCTACATTAAAATGTCAACCAAGACGCTGGTCTGTGAAGTGAACTTGCTGTCGCCAGCTGGCTGCCAGAAACGGGCCTTGTGGGGTGTTTAAGGGCCTGTTGAAAAAAACCAGAAGGCCTTCTATCATGCACTCTGTTTCTTGTGTTTGTGATACTGTGACTGGATCTGCATCAGGGCAACGTTATCGCAAATGATGCTTAAGGGGCCAGTATTCACATACAAGGTTGCACTAATTTCCACCAATTCCCTTCCCCCAAGAATCCAGTACTCAGTACTTGGGAGAATCACTACAAAAACACTCGAACCACTTTAAAGGGTAAAATGTGAGGTTGAGTTAAGAATGAAACTGCCTTGGTCTTGAATTTTCTGCCCACCAATTGCTGTGGACTTTATATTTTGAAAACAAAGTGCAAATTAAAAACCATTTGAATTATCAGCAGCCACTAGCAAATTAGCTGCCCACAATGTCCTTCTACAGTCAGCATGGGTTAAAGCGGGCAGGCCCTGTGCATTTGAACAGGCACAAATCTGACGTCAAAAACTTCAGTGTTCAGAAACATTTCTGCCATTAATGCTTTCAATACATTAACCTTATTAATCTCATCTTGAGCTGTTGAGTCTGGGGAGCACAGGAGTTGCCTCGCAGCTCGAGGCCACAACACAAACATCATCAAATCAACCAAGATGCAGGTCTTCTACATTCATCTTTGAAGCACGGAACGGCCAACTCCAGAAGACGGTGGGAAATCTGCCAGGATTGCAGCTCTTGTGCCATTAAATTCAGCAGCACATGAGAAAGGAAAGGCTGAGGTTTTTCTTCCTCCCTTTCAAGCACTGAGGCTGCTCCACTCCAGGAAGTAGATGTTGCCCAGGATATCTCCCGCGATGAGGAGAGGTGAAGGGTCCACACGGGGGCAAGGTTGAAGACGAGAGACGGGGGCAAGGCATCGGAACTGACCCAGCTGTAGCCCAGACAGAAAGTAAAATTGATATATTGATTAAGGAAAGGGAAAGAAAACTGGAGGAGGGAGCAACCTGGATCTGAACAGGACTCGAGGATTAACTGCAGGCAGTCAGTGGAGGAGGTCACACAGGACTGAATTTTCCCCAAGCAAAACCCCCATGCGCATCAAAAACTAGGTCGATAACCTAGCTTTCTTCCTGATGTGCTAGTTTTCTACATGCAGGGATTTAAAAAAAAAACACATGGGCACTGTATGAGTCCCCTGCTGCAGACTGTAATTTTACTGCCCAGACTGAGGTGTACCACTTTAGTAGGTCTCAGGGGAGAGAAGGTATGCTTGGGATGAGGGGACCAAAAGAGTTGGCAGATTTCTAAGTGAATGGGGGAAACCAAGGATGAACACACAAGGAAGAGGGGGTTGTCCTTCCCTAACAGCTATTGGGCAGGTGATTTGGTCCTGCAGCAGCCCCCTGTGTAGACGGTAGAGAGGACAGAGGCTTCCTTGATGTGTAACATCCTACAAAGAACACTGGAAGCCACAGTCTCCAGGAGGCCCCTGAGGCATGTGCCCATGTTGTCCCTATGCTGCACTGGTGGGATACCCTAAAAATGCCATCTGTACCGTGAGGGAGGGAAAGAGTGGAGCTGGGGGGGGGGTGTATTCCCAAAGGCCTAGTCCCACTGGGGGTCACTCACCAGTTTCATTGTGCTGCCATCCCAGATCTTCACATCCCGGTCATGGGATGCCGTTACAATCTTGTCTCCAAGGATGTGGAGAGCTGTGATTTTGTCATCGTGAATCTAAAGAACACACACAAAGTTGAAACTGCTGTAAACGGGGAAGTGACATATGGTGGGAGGGTGAAAAGACTGTCTGGTCTCACCTGTGGTACCCTGAGTCCCTGTTGAAGGAAGTCCCAGATTTTAAACATGAGGCATGTATGGAAACAATTTTGCAAACACTCAAAGTTTAGCCCGTCAAAAATATGCTAAGTTTTTAGGTATGCTCCGGAGCAAAATATGCTCTGGTTTTAGGTACCAAAGGAGCATAGTCAAATCCCACTGCAAAGCAGAAGGCAGACTGGCCTGGACATCATTTTGAAGGTTGAGGTTTTAACAGATGGTGAAACGAGTAGCAAGACGGGAAACTTGACCAGTATAGTACCTACCCCCAACCCTCAACCTGACAGACTTAATCCAAGTGAATGTAGTAAGACAAACATCCATGAGAGAAACAGGAAAAGAATAGTAACTTTTATTTACTTCATGATAGGGGAATTAGGTGGTTCAGAAAAGAGGATAGAAACTTTTAACAGTCTTGCTGGGCCCATTCATTTATAATGTCACACTTGATAAATTAGGCATGCTGACAACAGTTAGCAGGCACGTTTTCCCCAGAAGTTAAGACTCTTAAGACACCACAGTATCCTAGCAAAGGATTTATTTCAGCCTGCTTCTCAGGAGGCAAAATCCTATTTTATGTTTTAATTATATCCTGCCTTTCTGCCTGATAATGCACCCTAAGCAGCTTTTCACATTATTCCTCCCTCCTTTACAACAACCACCTTGTGAGGGTAAATTAGGCTGAGAGACTGTGACAGGCCCAAAGTCGCCTGGCAGGTTTCCGTGGCTGTGAGATATTTGAACCCAGCCATCCCAGATCTTAATCCAGGTCTCCAACCGCTACGCCATACCAACCCAAATCTCCCCCAGTCTCCTGAGATGGGACTGCTTCGACCTGTCACCCTAGAGACACAAACCCTAACTAACTACTTCTCTCCACCCTCCCATCTGGCTTCTCCAGCCCCTCCATGGATCCAGATTGGCTAGTGAGTTGCTCTCCTTACACCCCAAATGGGATTAAATAGTGGTTTTTTCCACCAGAGAAAGTGGGATCTTTGCGCACAGTCCCCGCCCCAATCCTCGCCTATCAGTAGAGCTAATGAAGTCTGGGAAAGTTTCCGTAATAGGCTCAGGCCCCAAAGCGATGAAGGATTAAAACTATGTTCCAGTTGTCAAAAATCTAACCCTGCCTGGTCCCTTCCCCCAATCTGGTAGAACCGCTTCCTTCTCCTCACCTTTCTCCTCTGCCACCCGTCAAGCTGCCACAGCTCATCCTGATTCTCCTCCGCCTCTTGCGGCCGCCGGGTCTGAGTCCACAAGGCGCCTTCAGAGTCAGCGAAGTACAAGAACTTTTCTGTCAGGAAAGGAGGCAAGGGTTAAAAGCACATTGCACCCAGCCCTTCTGCCCACTTCTACCCACCCCTTCCTTCCTTAAGTGGGCCAGTGCCCTTAATCTAAATCTGCCACCAACTAACCCAGGTGCCCTTCTTGCTGACCCCTGCTATGCCAGGCACCCGTTGCAGTCCTGCAAACAGAGCTGTTCTTAAAACGTGCCAGCTGTCTCCCCAATTACTCAGGACATTGCAGCTTAGGAAAACCTGACCTCACATTTAACCATCAAACGTCTTTTAAATGTGCATGTTCTTTATTCCCAAAGGCAGACTGTTACAAAAACTCCTTTGGGATTCTTAAGCAGACAGTGTCTGCGTGTCTCCCCTACGAGGACTACAAATTTGTTTTCCAAAGCAAACTTGAAATCTTGCTCTAGGAGAAGCATCTCTTTCATAGGAACAAGGCATGTCTCATGTCCCCTGTTAGAAAAAGGCCCTCACCCTTCACCAGCCGTGTAACAGTAATCCAGACAGATGCATTTTTTGGTTCCCAAGGTATGTAGTCCCACCACTCCTGCTCATCCTTCAGCTCCCCCGATTGGGTTACACTCTAAAAAACAAAAAGGGGGGCACAGCTCTGGTGAGGAATGGAAAGATCCGGCCCCTCCTGGCCGGGGATTCCCCCACGGAAGTCTCTTCAGCTGACCATCAGTGACAGACAAAAGAAATTCAATTTAGGTCATCGCTTCACCACAAGCTACATAAACTGAGGATCTAATTTAGGTAAGCAGAATTCCAGGAAGTTGGATGCAGGGACCGGCCAGAAAGGAGGAGCCTGCAGTGATTCAGCAAAATATTTGGGTGGGATCCCTGGCTTCTAGCTGTAGCCGCCACTCACCATCCTGAACAACTTAGGCATCTTCATGGATTCCCAGATGTGAAGAACACCCTCCTCGGATGCATAGAGGTCAAAACACACATGATCACCGATATTCCATGGTGAATCTTTTTCCCTGGGAGAGCGAGAAGATCCAAAGTAGAGAACATTGAGGCAGGGCTATATTTCCCCCTCTTCTTCCAAGAGCCACTTCTCTCCAACTTACTTGTTGTGCCAAAACTTCTTGTCCTGAGGCTTAAGGACTAAGAGGTCGCCATCAGTCAGACTCAGGACTACAGGTCCACCAGGACTGGGCGTTCCTGCACACAGCACCGAAGCCTTTGCTGCCGGCTGCAGAAGCTTCCGATATGTCAAACTAAGCAATGGGAAGGGGAAGTGCAAAGGAGAGACTTTAGTGCCACAGATATGCACCAGGGGTTAGAAGTACATTACAGGCATTGTAAGATTAATTAAGGCAGGGGGATCTATGGGTACAGGCAGTCACGCTTTTTGACCAAAGAGACTGTCTCTTGGGCTGGCTGTATGGATGAACCCCTGGTGGCCTCAGAACAAGGAGCTGACTAGTCAAGCTGGGCTCAGCCAGATGCATTGGGAACGCTCATACAGGGGGATGTAGGGTTTTAAGGATATATTGTCCCTGAACATGGAGGTTCTGCTTCGCTATTGTGGGCCAACAGCCACTGAAACAGTTCTCTGTTTATCTCATCCTTTATAAAAGCAGTGATCCCCTTTTAAGACTAAGTTCCATGAATTAACCAGTGGGCAGAGAAGAACGTCTTTTCATCTGCCCTCCACCTGTTGCCCATGAACATTTGCTCCCTGAAAGTTGGCCCAGGGGAACTCTGCAAATGCTCGGGGAAACTTGCTTTTCTGCCACTTTCTCCCCAGGCTCAGCTCTCTCATGCCAAAGCAGGTTCCAGGGCGGAGGGCATTTAAGCCTCAAGGGACAGGGGGCTGGACCGCAGCGTTCTTGTTTCCCTAGGTCTGAGAAAGGACATTTACCAGAATGGTGGGGCTGATTCGCCTGACCTTACCCGCCTGTCTCGTCATGGCATCCACTGGTGTTTATGTTCCAGAGGCTAATTCCCTCCGAGGCGACCAGGACTGTGTGGGCGGAGGTGAAGGCCAAGGCGCTGATGCAGTGCGAACCAACCTGGAAGGTGGGGAGAAAAGAACAGCATCACTGACCAATTACTGCGTTCTCTGGTGTTGCCACTTGGAGACAGCAACTGAGTACATCTCATCAGCTACCACTTTTTAGAGATGTGCTTCCGTTTTTCCTTCTCGTTGCCAGAGGTGTCACCTGACAGCTGCTCCACCCGGCACCCATTTTATCTTTGCAAATCTGCTTCGCATTCTACAGGTTATGCCTCCCCCCACCCCTTTCTGAAACATTTCTTGCTTAACATCCAGCCTGATTAAGAGTTCTGGAGACCTTGAAAGCCTGCACATTGTCTTGTGTTACTTTTTTAGAGAAATTTTATTTAAAAAGAAAAAGACAACAGAAAAGCTTAGATAATATACATATAGTATAGTAAAAGAAAAGCTAGACAAGCTATAATGGCACAACTAAATTAGAAAATATTACTCCTTTCCCTCTCAATTACTTACGCCCAAAATTTTATATTTAACATTCTATATTCAACCTTATATTTCTCATTTTATATTCAACATTTTAAAACCTTAGTTTTATCATTAGTCTATGTCCATATTAACCATTCTTATTTTTTTCTTAATTTCCAAGTACATAATCAAATCTCCATTTTTCCTGAAATTCCAGTGTTGGTCTGTTGTGCCTATAAGAAGTTAGTTTAGCCACAGACACATATTCATGCCGTTTGTTCATCCATGCATTCACATCTGGACAAAATTCTATCTTCCATTTTGCTCCACATACAACTCTCGCAGCCGTCTCTGTATACTTAAAAAGTTCGCCGTGTACTTTTATAATACCTTGAAAGCTTGCACATTGTCTTGTGCTATTTTAAGTGGTCCTTGAAGAGGTATTTTTTCTGGTTTTCAGATGTTGCTTTGGACCAGCATAGATACCAAAATGTGTCTCATCTATTCAAGCCACCAGGTATCAAACCACCAGCTCCCTGGAACCTGCTTCTTTCCATTAATACACTAGAGGGAGCATGTTAGTAGTTACTCCAGGTGCGTTGATGACTGATTACCTTTGCCGTCCCCGCAGTCTTGCCTTCCCACCACAGCATCAGATCTCCACGTTCCCCACCAGACACAGCAAACTCCCCCTCAGGGGACCAGGCCACAGCTGTGACAACCCCGCAGTGCTGTGGGAAACCTCTGACACCACCTGCCAGGGAACAAGCGACTGTTTTATCAATTTGTGATTTTAAAAGCATATGTTCTATTGGGGCGGAGCCTGTGAATGGCAAGGGGCGGAGTCTAGTGTGTTTTAGAAGACTATGTTGGTGGTGGAATCTAATGGACAACAGCATGTAGCTAACTGGAGGTGGGAGAAAAATCCTAAGTTCTGTGACCCAAAATACCTGGTTTATTCATTTAACAAACAAGCCAATGCCAAAACCATTGGCCAAAATATCAAACAGACAGGTTCGATGGCTGATAGTTCTAACTGTGTGAACAGTGGACAGATGTGCTGATACACCTATCTTAGCCACCATCTATTCCCTTGAGGGGAAAAGAGCTGGGTTTGATGGCATATATATACAGCCTATGAAGCCACCATCTATTCCCTTGAGGGGAAAAAGAGCTGGGTTTGATGGCATATATATACAGCCTATGAAGCCCTGACCTGGATAACAGGATCTCAGAAGCTAAGCAGGGTCGGCCTTGGTTAATAATCGGATGGGGAGACCTCCAACGAAGACCAGGGTTGCCACAGCAATGGCAATGGCAAGCCACCTAGCCTCTTGCCATAAAAGCCCCATCAGGGGTCGGCACAAGTCAGCTATGACTTGAGGGCACTCTCCACTGCCATGAAGAGAAAACATTTTTTTAAAAAAATGGAAGGGAGATTACTCTGTGGTACATTTCACAAATTTATTCATTTTCCTACTGCTTCCCCAAAACTTAAAAAAACAAGCAGAACCAAGTTTAATTATCGATAAGCAGATGCAGTAAAATTCTTCCAGGTAATTCAAACAAGGCAACCTGTATGCTTCAGTTGAAGACTCTCTCTACCATTCCAGTGCCCCCTCAGTCCACTTACATGCCCCCACTGGTGGTGGGGGATCCCTCACTGCCAGTGGGCACTTCCCACTGCCACTCAGCTGGTCAGAGGGAGACAAATGGCAGCAAAATGCGGGGTGGGGGTGGGGGACAAGCAGCATTTCAATACACAAACCACTCCTCGTGTACCTGGAAATGATGTCATTTGGACAAAAAATCATAGAGTTCTGCCCAAATGATATAACGTCCATGAAACATGTTGACATTACTTCCGGCTGCACAGGGAGTGATGTCACCAGTGAGGGTCCCCCAGGGAAAGTCTTCTACAGTTTGCCAGCTGGTTGGAAACCCTCGAGCCCCTCAGTCTGCTGGCATAACCCCTAATGCCCCCCTCAGTCTGTTTCCATATGATCATGGGAAGATGATTTCGAGTCCACCCTTTAGGCTGTCTACCTCAGTGTCTTTTTTTCATTGGCAGACTTTGGTCTCATGCAGAGAACTTCTCCAGCCCTGCTACCCAAGATCTTTTTCAACTGGAGATGCCAAGGATCGAACCTAGGACCTTCTGCAAGGAACGCTGAGCTACGCCCTTTTCGCAAATTCATGAGGGGATTTGTGTAAGCGACCGGGCTACTAACCGTCCTTCTTGCGAAGGGTCCACAGCCGGGCTGTTTTGTCTTCTGCTATGGTCAGGAAAGAGGAAGATGCTGAAGAAACAGCAGCCCCACAAACGGCACCAGAATGTCCAGAAAGGACTTGGGGTTGCTCCATCTGTCAATCAGAAAGAAAGGGTAACATGAATGCAGGGTTTGGGGCGCGGTGGAGGAAACAGCTGAGCAAAGCCATCTTGGCCACTTTGTCTTGACCAGCACTTCAATGGCTCCACGCAGCCACCATGGACGGGGAAAAATACCCACAGAGATAGTATTTATTAGGCAGGGGCTGGAAACAGGGATCCTTTATGGGAACGATCCCACAATTGCTTTGAAAAACAAGCATTCTTCCTTCCCTTTTCTGTTCCTAGCTATTCTCTGAGTAAAGCATCTGTGATGATAACACTAACAACTGTATGCTTATATACTACTCTTCTAGACAGGTTAGCGCCTACTCAGAACGGTGAACATAGTCAGGTTTATTATTATCCCCAAGTACAGCCGGGGAGCTGAGGCTGAGAGGAGTGGCTTACCCACGGCCACCTGCAGAGCTCATGGCACTAGCGGGATTCAAACCAGCAGAGAGCTGATTTGCAGCCCAACCGCTGCGCTACAGCAGATGGAACAGGTCCAAAGGATCCAGCCCAAACATTTTCAGGCAGAGCAAAGCAGCTTCCCAAATTTGAACGGGACGAAAAAAGAATGTAAGTTTGCCTGGACTGTGCCCTTATTAGCGTGCTTCTTTACTGAAGGGGTTTGCATGTCCTTAAAGCAGGAAACTAAGCATAATTGCATTTTTGCTAACCTATATAATGAATGACAACCTCAAGATTTTGTGGGTAGGGAGAAAGAAGAGTTCATAAAGGTTTACCCCAAAAAGAAAAATTGTATAGCCTGAAATGCATAGGGTTTCTATCAACGGTTGAATAATTTTTAAAAAATTTAACTACAGCTCGGTCCCTGCCCCCCGCCCCAAATTTTATGTGTGTTGTTGGTAATGGGAATGGCAACTTTAAAGAAAAATGAAACAAAGACGTTTATCTAGGGATGTCCCCAACAATGAGCAACAGTAGAAAGGGCTACTTCCTATACATCGTCAACTCTTTTCCCCATCTCTTACCGTCAGGGGCTTCCAAAGGTTCACTGTCCCATCAGAACCAGCCGCAGCCAACATAAATACTTTTTCCCCTGCCAAAAAGAAAACAAGGATGACTTCAAACTGGTAGGAAGACAGAGGAGAGAGGCTGTTTCATTTGAAAGGCCATTCCTCCCCACTTCAAAAACCTGTCTCCTCATCTTTGCTTTAAGGACATTAAGTTTCATGTTTAGAAAAGACTGCAAATTAAAGTAAACTTTCCAAACGTTTGCTTGATTACAGCACAGCAAGGCGCTTTACAGGAGAGCTCCCAGCAACTCTGCTGGCTGATTAAACTAAACATCGCATACTCTATAGCTACTGAAAGCAGCAGCTTGTGATGGTTTAAGAGAGCTGCAGATTAAAGGCTTCTTGAATTGCTGTCCTGGTGTCCTTGACTGGGCAGAAACTTGAGACAAAAATGTCATAAATAAAAAAATAAATTGCTTGATGGCCAGCAAACTGAAGACATTGTTTCTGCTGTTCAAGCAGCTCTTAATGCTCATCAGCAATATGAGCTCCTTAAGCTGAACAAATCCAAACATTGGCACACTCTGGGATCTGTACGCATCATCATCGTCGAAGAAAAAGAACAAGATCAAATGTAGAGATCTGGCAACAGAAACCACCCGACTATGGAAGAAGAATGCAACAGTAGTCCCCATTGTCATCGGGGCACGTGGAACCATCTCGAAACACTTTGCAATCCAAATGGAAAAACTGCAAAACCTACACAACTGCAAAAGATGGCGCTACTTGGAACTGCATACATATTACGCCGATATCTGGTTGATACTTAGGTCTCCGGCAGAAACTTGTATCAGCTTAGCAAGGCCAATCAATAATAACGTGACCTGTGTTTATTGTTGATTGTAGAGAGTTGTAGAACTTTAGTGTAGCATAAACTTTCGAGAACCACAGTTCTCTTCGGCATCTGACGAAGAGAGCTGTGGTTCTCGAAAGCTTATGTTACAGTAAAGTTGGTTAGTCTTAAAGGTGCTACTGGACTCTCTACTATTTTGCTACTACAGACTATGCATGACAGGGCATGTAGAGTTCAGATTTGTACGCATGGCAGGGCAGTAGTGTCAGAGCCCTTTTCCAGGCTTCCAAAACAATTTTGAAGCAGAAAGAGGAAGTTTATCTTACCTTGGTCGCTGAAGCCTGCACAGTGGTTGGCCCGACCCGGATGAGCCAGGAACCGGGTTTTCTCCACTCCCTGGAGGTCCCATGCCAACAGCATCCCTTCCCTGTCCATGGAGATCACATGATCACTCTGCCATAACAAGTGAGACATGAGGATGAGTTTAAAAAGAGAGTCAAACTTCCCTGGTACCAAAGAAAATTAGATGTGGCACTCTAAACAGTACCAGTTAAAGATCTTTTGTGGAAAAGTCCTACCTAGTTTTATCAACAACAACAACAACAACAACATTCTATTTATATGCCACCCTTTAGGACAACTTAACACCCACTCAGAGCATTTTATAAAGTGTGTTATTATTATCCTCACAACAATCATCCTGTGAGGTGGGTGGGGCTGAGAGAGCTCGGAGAGAGCTGTGACTGACCCAAGGAAACCCAGCCGGCTTCAAGTAGAGGAGTGGGGAATCAATCACGTTTCTCCAGATTAGAGTCCCGCTGCTCTTAACCACTACAACAAACTGGTTCTTTGTAAGAGGTTTTGCTCCAGAAACCCTTATGTGGTTCAAGGAGCCAGGAATTCTTTTTGTTCAAGAATGTCAGAGGGGACCTCAGGGAATGTAGGGCACAGAGACCGGGGAACAAGGCCAAAAAACCAGAGACTAGAAGGAGTAGCAAAAGTGATGGAATTTCTCCAATAAATTATAAGGCAGGTGTCCCCAACGTGGTACCTGTGGGCACAATGGTGGTCACCAACACCTTCCCTTGTACCTGTCAAGTGTTTTTAGAAAGTGGGTGTGGCCAGGTGGGTTTTTTACCGAGCAGTGTTTCTTATTGGCCATGGAGATTTGATTAGGTATGCAGATTTTTTAAAGGCATTGCTTTGGCAGAAGCTGCTTCCACAGCACAAGGATCTTCACTGTGTGATGGAAGGTAAGCTGTGGCAGCCATTTTGTGGCTGGCTCCACCTCCTGCAGCAGCCATTTTGTTGCTGCACCTACCACACTGTCAGAATTCCAAATGTGCCCACAGGTTCAAAAAGGTTGGGCATCCCTGCTATTAGGCGTTCAGAAGCCATTCCAAATCATACCATGTGTAGAAATGCAGAAATCAGTGCCTTCTCCCCCTCCCGAAACTTTAGAACTCACCAAAGCTTAGGCTTTAGAACTCACCAAAAAGCCAAAGCCTAAGCATTTTGCAGAATTGTTGTCTGAAGAAAAGGAAGGTGCTTCAGGCCAATGCAGGGAAGGAAAGAATTAAAGTTGCACCTTCTCTCATCAACAGCCCCAGGGGGCCTTCTTACCTCACTTGTAACTCCACAGATGGGGCTCTGGTGCCCAAGGAACACCCGGAGGCGTTTGCCAGTTAGAGGATCCCAGAGACAAACAGTGCAGTCATTGGAACCAGAAAGCTGTTTGGAGAATGGCCAAATTGGATGGTAAGTTAAAAATGAGGAGAATGAAGCAGGAAAGGGGATGAGTTCTGTAAATAGCAGTGCCCTCTCCCCCCACCTCAGTTCCTCCTTGGCAAGTCTCAGGGGAGCAGTTTTAAGCATGCGGCAGCCTGACTTAACACTATGCTCAAGGGTACACAGTGACGACAGCTGCATAAAATAACAGGGTGGGGTTGCCAAAAGACAGCAGGAAGCAGGAAAGTCGGGCGCCATTTTGGAAAGGTTTGCTTGCTTGATTCAACAAGGAGCTATCCCCATTCGTGACACCTGGTACTCAGGCCAGGATATCAGCTGTGACAGACAGGCAAAGAAGTGGGTGATTCTATCAGCTGGGCAAGGCTGCGAGCTTCTTCGGTCCCTCTTCTACTTCTGGGATTCCCCCCTGCACAACAGGCCCACCAACATGGAACACTCGATCACCCAAACGCACCAGCGTGGGACCTGTCCAGGCACAGACGGAGATCCAGTCTTGGTGGCAGAAAGGCAGGGAGCGCCAGAGGGAAGGGGTCTTCTGGGAGGGGTCCCTTACATCCCAGAGAAACAAGGCCTGTGAACAGAGAAGCATTTATTATTATTACCTTGAAGGTTCTTATGATTAGCATCGACTATTATCCGACTCAAGTCTCAACAAGAAAGGTGGATGATAAATGAAGTAAATGTATTATGTATGTAGGTAGATAGGTAGGTATTTATTTATTTATTGCCTTTCTCACTGAGAGTCAAGGCGGATTATACAGTGTGATATCCGTACAGTCAATATCAAGGACATACCAAAATACAGTAAATATGAACTGCAGCAACTGACTTCCCAGTCCCCGTCTTTGTCCTCCCACAATCCTATAAGGCTGTTTAGGCTCAGAGTATGGGAACAGCACAAGTTCACCCTGCCAGCTTCATGTCAAAGAGGGGATTTGAACCCACGCCTCTCCAGCCCTAGCCTGGCAATCTTTATCCACAGCATTCTTGGGCTTTTATGAAGCTGGAAACTCTAAAAGCTGCCCCCTGCTGTTGCTTAGGCAGAGCAGCAGTCTCTTCTTGTCCCGTCCCTAAAGTAGTGGCTGTCACCGTTTTTACACTCATGTTTTCAACATCAACTTGTCAGCCAAGGAACACCCACCCACAGCAGAGGATGGGGCATATTCTCATGCACTTGTCACCTTGTTGGCTTCTCCCTTGCCACATCTGAACCACAAGCATGCCTCAAAACCACTCCTAACATTGCTATATAGAGCTGCTTGCATGCAGAAGATGATTAAAAGTAGTGGGCAAACTGTTTTTCAGGGAAGCTTGACCAATGTCATGGGACACTGAGACACCTCCAACAGGCAGCCAAGGAGACCCACCGTAGCGCTAAGCTCCACCAGTATTACTGACTTACCCGGTCTTTGCCTCCAGTGGCAAGGTAGCAT
The DNA here is from genome assembly GCF_028583425.1 of Eublepharis macularius. NCBI lineage: Eukaryota > Metazoa > Chordata > Lepidosauria > Squamata > Eublepharidae > Eublepharis > Eublepharis macularius. The sequence goes on along the minus strand of NC_072801.1, from coordinate 66,978,380 downwards.
CCATCAGGGCTGAAGGCACAGCAGGTCACCCCAGCCGTGTGACCCTGAAGGACAGCGAGTGGGGAGATGCTGGCGACTGTAGCGGGGCCGGGTCTCAGGGTCTCTGTGAGCCACAGCCGGACAGTGAAATCCTCTGGAAGGGGGAAAAGAGGAGGGGAAGAAGATGGGAGCATCTGGAGGACTGAAACACCTGCCTTCCTCTACTCATGAGCAGGAGCCAGAGGCAGCAGGGACCCCAGCCTGTGGCATTCGGAGGCTGCATGCCGCAGCTCCTCTTTCCAGCCACAGGCTTCATTGGACAGTACGGTCTGGAGAGAGAGATTATTGGACCATGCCAGACTGGAAGCCACCGTGTCCAATCTGGAAATCCTCTACTTTCAGCCCAGATACTCAATATGGCTAAAATTAACTCAGCGGTAAAGGAAAGACATTCTGTATGTGGCTCCCTTCCTGTTTATTAATTTCAAAAGAATCCCAAGATTGATCTTGGAATTAAAGACCGAGAAAACTACATCACAGGTGAACACCAGGGTGGTAAACTATGGTAGCCCAGTAGTCACCCGTTCACTTGGCAAAAGACAGCCCTCACAAACGTGTCTACTACAGTGCACTCCAGGCCCCCGTGCTTTGCCCCCATGTGGCATTCCAGCTCTCTAGTCACGTAACAACAGCACACGTTTTTCACACGGGCCAGTCACCAGGATAGCCTCCTCGGGAGTCTCAAAGCCAACCCCCACATTGCTTAAGGGCTACTCTGCCAAGACAGGGTGCGGGACCAGGGAAGAGTCTGTTTAGCAACTGTCCTTTAAGTTTCTACCAATTCCTGGGTTGCAAAGGAAGCGATGACCCAGAAAACGCTAAGTTGGTGGAGACAACAGCAAGTTAAATTATTGAGAAGAGATAGGGGGGCTGAGAATCAACAGTAGTGGTTGGTAGCAGGGGCAGCCGCCAGCCTTCCTTGGCCCAGGATATGGCCCTGGAGCCATCAATTACCACTGCCTGACAAAGTATGCCCTAACATGCACTACATAGTTTCTTCTTTGTGCTGTGAGTTTATTCCCGCCTTGAACTAACACACAGTTGGGCTAAGATAAAAAGGACGTTTTCACGTTTGGGAAAAAGTGTGACTGCTTATTCCAACCTCTTGCTGCTTCTGGTCGAGGTCCCCAGGAGAAGCAGTACCTAGAAGCTCCCCCTCTGTGTTCCCCTCAATTACTCCGCTGCAGCTTCTTCAAGTCACCTGAAGTCGATGCCATCAAGTTCTTGGAGACCACAAGGCCTGTCACAGCTCTGTCGTGACCCTGAATTTTTCGAAGGCACAAGGGCTGGAGATCTGTGGTGTTCCAGACACGCAGGGAGCCGTCATCACTGCCCCCAACCAGAAGGAGGTTGTCCAACCAGGCGAGGCTGCAGACAGCCACTCCGTTCGCTCTGCAGTGAGTTGGGTCAAAGCCTGAGCCTATGGGGGAGAGAGAAGATCTACATGGAAGAAAGTCTCAGCGCTTCCAAGGCCAGTCCTCCATAGAAGTACCCCCCGCACTCCCCATCTATCCCCCAAAGTGCTTCATGCTGGTCACTTACGCCACGGCTGGTGGTAGACCCAGACGTCATCAGAGTGGTGCCCAACCGCGAGCCGACTACCATCAGGATTTGGGGCAATGCAGAGAGCTGGGGAAAGGGCGGGGGACTGCAAGGTGCTCCAGAGCTGCCCTGAGTGGCCTTCCCAAACCTGGACCTGCAATGCAGATCACATGGGATCTGTTAGACCAGACCCAAGGAAGGACCACTGGCCAACACAGAGACAGATTTCTACTGTCCCAGGCTGCTGTTGCGTTACTCTAATGCACTACCCCCATTCTGCCATTCCCTTATATCTGCTTAATTATAACGTTATAGGGACATGGCCTCTTAGGTCCATATTTGTGGAGTTGTGGCTGTTGAGCCACTGGATCTATTCTCCTCACTATCTGGCAAGCATCAAAACCGAAATGATGTATCCTAATCTCTTGAGTGGCGTTCAGGTTACCAACTGGCCTGGAGAAAAAATGTTCTGTCCCTTCAACAGAGACTAAATGGGATGTTATTTACTAGGTGCTATCATTTCCCTCTATGCCGTGAAAAGGTCCAAGCGCCCACTGACACACATTAATGCTTCTATTCAAAAGGACAGAACATTTTTATCCAGGCCACCTAACTGATGCATCCTGGCTGGCCCAGTGGATGAAGAATTTTTTTTTCAAATGGGCACAACAAAGTGCTGACCCAGAATGAACCCGACAATGCAAGATTTTAGCTCCTCCTCCCTCGGGCTTCTGATTCTTTTCTTAATCCTGAAGTTGGTTCAATCGCTGTTCAGAACAGTACCTTACAGTCTTCTCCGCCAGTGATAAGCTTCCCCCCTGGGAGGAACTGAGCAGCAGCGACATAGCCAGAGTGAGCTGAGAAAGTGCCCAAAGCCACAGATTCCTTCCACGACCAGAGACAAACGGTTCCAACCAGAGTCCCAGCTGCCAAAACGTTGCCAGTCGGGGAAAAGGTAATGCAATGGATGGAGGCATCGTGGCCTTTCAGCTCCTGCAGAAGAGGATTTGAGTCGAGAAAACGACAGCTCCAGATACCTCCTTTGAAAATAATCCAAAATCTCCCCATTTCCATTGCCCTTGTGTTCATGAACACCCCACAAATCTCCGCCACACAACCACTACCCCATGCCGTTTTGAACTTTTCCCTTTCTCACCGAGAGCACGCTCATATCTTGCACGTCCAGAACGGTGACAGTTCTATCCCAGCCTCCTGTGGCCACCGCCTGTCCCACAGGGTGAAAGGCTGCACAGTTCAACGGATGTGAACAGTCTCGTTCCCGTGTCAAATGACCATGAGCGGACTCCCAGAGCTGGAAAAGAAAACCAGAGACCTACATTATCGCAACTACGTATCACTGAGGTTCCCCACACAAAAAATGCACACTGCTAGCTCAATATTTTAGACCAACACTTTCTACACACACAGGTTGATGTTTCCTTAACTATTTTTACACTTTAAGATGCCAAGAGAAGGCAGCCCTGTGCCTGTGAGAAGTGACAAGAACCTTGTTCGCAGAAGACTGGGTGGCAAATACACCAACTAACCAACATTGTCAAGAGAGGACGTTACTGTTCGGGGGGGGGCAGACGTTCCCACGAATGAACCTTGTCAAGAAAAGACATTACTGTTCTGTGTTCCTGCAAACTACGTTACTGCTATACTATTGTGTTAGCAGCCCCTTAGGGGGACAATCACGACTTCAATTCTTCCCATGCTACGGGTGGGGAGGACAGCTCTGCCGAAGCCAAAGAATCAGTCAGTGGTACACGGGTTTCCCAAATCCAGGTCCAGCTTAGATTAGACCAGGCAGAAGGCTTGGAGTCTTTTTCCTTCATCTCCAGATTCCACGGACTGTTCCACTAAGGCCGCAATGAGCCCTGGGGTGGCCTCCAGTGACTACTTGATCATGTGAACATTATCCAGGCGGCAACCCCAGAAAGCTGAAAGAGATCTCAACTCCAGCGAGTTTGAAAGAAGGGGGGAAAGAGAGGCTCATACCTTGAGGTAACCATCAAATGAGACGGTAGCTAACAGTCTGAGGTCAGAATCAATGCAGCAGTCGGTGATTTGGGCCTTGTGAGCGTCCATGCCCATAAGCCTACAAATGGAATGAGAAATTAATGATCGGAGGCCGCACTCACTTAATTTAACACAGCATCACTAAGCCATAAGTGGGAGAGAAGGGAATCAGAAGAACAGGAGCAGGCAATTGAGCTGTCACGGTCATTCTGGATTTTGCCACCTGCTCTGATCCCGGTCTGCCATTTGGAATAGTGACAACCAGCACACAGATAGCCAATTTTCCCATCACCAGCATCAGGGAGAACCAAATCTGTACGCTTGGTAACCTTCCAACCCTATCATTCCATGGAAGATGGCAGCCATTTTGCTTCCGCCCACCTCGTGCCTGGTCCCTCTAGCTTCCAGTTTGCCTCAGCTGAAAACTGCTTTGTTGCCACCCTGCAGTCTGTAAAATGGATTTTGACCACCATCTGAAGGACCTACCTGCATCCTTCCCTCACGCTCCAAAGCTCCAAGCATCCATTGAAGGCCCCGAGACAGACAGACGTCTCTGACAGGAACACACAGGCTGAGATTCCATCACAGGCACTCAGCAAGGACTTCAGTTCCTAGATTGTGGGGAGAGAAAGGTTGGGGGGTTGAAGGGACATTAGAATTTCCTTTGTGGATCAGCCCAAACATCCATCGCTCTATTTCCAATAGTGGCTACTGAGGAACATTACCAGTCCCAGACCCTAAGCAACTCTAGCAAGGGGTATTGATAAATGGCACAAATCAAACCAACAGTTTTACCTGCCCAGTCTCCATATCCAAGAGGTGGAGGGTTCCTTCAGCGGTGCCCACAGCAGCCAGGCTTCCAGAGGGGGAAACTGAGGCACTGGAAGGGGTGGCTGGCAGATTCAGTACGAGGCTGGTGGACATTGGAAGAAGGAAAAAATACAGGGTCAGAATGTCTATGGTGTGTGTAAAAATCATCTCCATAGTGATACCCTTACAAAATTACCTCATGTTTTCTTGGGCTTCCTGGGGTTTGTTAATCCATTTCAGGAAATGTCTTCCGTCTCTGCAAAGCTCAGCCTGGGCTTGCAAAGAGAGTGTTGAGGAATCCGGCTCATTTGCTGCCTGTTGCAGAAGCAGCGAAGGATTCTGGGAAAGCAGCCCCATGTTCCTTTGCAAGAAGTCACGGAAAGAGTCCACGGTCTCGTCGCGCTCTGAGCCAATGGCAGCCTCTGTCAGGGTAAAGATTTAGGTGAGTGGAAATGGGAGGATGCTTGGCAAATGGTCCGTCTTGGTTAGCTTAAGTTTAACTAGTTATTCATTTTTTTTAAAAAAAGAGAAAGATTATGCAGTAATGACTAACACTAGCCTTTATTCCACTGTTCCCCCAAACCAGTGATTATTATCTTTTAGAACCAACAGGGAGCAGCAATGCCCTCGGCTGCAATTTCTCTACTATTCCAGAGGTGGCGGCAGCGACATCTTGTAGCCTTTTATAAAAAGGAAACACGCTTCCAAAATACAGTATGGAGCTCTAATGAGTAATATCCAGTTCTCTCAGAACTTGTGTAATAACGAAATCTACAAAGGTGACATAGTGAACGTTTTCACCCCCCGGCATACAACATGGGCCTCGAGCAGCAAAATTTGGCACAACTCCAAACCACATTACGATTTACACAGTCGAAATTCAGTCCTAACAAATGTTGAGACTGTTTGGATGAGTTATGCTGTCACTAGGCCAACAAAGAACCAAGATGATCTCTTTATTTTAACTATTTTGCTATATCCTGGCCCACTAAATCATCAGCCCCCAAATCCCAGCATGAAATTTCCTATCTGAGCCAGGAGAGAGTGACCCTCTTAGACTATTTATTGACATGACTCTGAAATGGACTGTACTGGCTCACACTGTGTAATCCGCCTTGAGTCTCAGTGAGAAAGGCAGACTATAAAGAACATAAATAAATAAAAAAACGTACACATTGCAATTCCCCTCACAGACGCTAGGGGTAGCAGCGGCTTACCATAGAGCGCATAAGCTTCAGAGAGGGAGGGGAGGAGACGCAGCCGGACATGAGCGCTCACGACTCTCAGGTCAGTCAGGAGAGAAGCCAGATTGCTGAGACAGCCACTTTGGACCTGATGGAGGAAGGAGTTGTACTCTGAGAAGACACCTACAAGGCCTCCATTACTCCCCTGTCCTGAAACCCTTATCTGCACAAACCCTCTCTGCTCCCAAGCCTTTTCCATTTTTCTCTTGTGTATCCATGAGGGATAGAAACACAGTTTTTCTTTGTTTTGTTTTTTATAAAAAGAAAGAACGCAGGTGCTCGGGATGCCACCCAAAGCAACAGATCTTGCATTAGTGCCCCGCTATGACATAAACATGGCAGCCATGCAGATTCCTCATCCCTTGCGAGTGCTGCCTTGACCCCAAAGGTGTTTCTTGTGAGTGCCTTCTCGCTTACCAAGTGATAGGGAAGAGCTGACAAAGATTCTGCCTCACAGTTCCGGAAACTCCTGGAACCATCTGGGTCTGAGAGTTTCCACCAGTGAGCTGCATGAGAGAAAACACCAAGACAGCTGCTCTACTACTGCCAACCATGGACCCTTTCCTGGAACTGTCAGCCGGATGAGATTTAGCCAGTCAAAAAGGAGAAGACTGGAGACTCCCACAGGATAGGGTAGGGTGGTGCGGCTTACATATACCATTTCCCCCAACTGACAAAATGAGAACTAGCGATTACCTGCCAAAAGCACGTGAGCTGTGTGGGCCAAGCCTGGTTTTTTCAGGTAACGCCTTTCCACCGCCGTCTTCAAGGGGGTACCAAAGAGATGCAGCCGGGAGCCAGGGGGTTCTGCTGGAGAGCCACATGCCGCAAGGAGGCTGTGGGGAAACGGCAGAATGACTAACCCAGTTCCCTCGCAGCCAACAGCCTTTCCTTTCAAGCATTAAATAGGATTATATTTCATTCCACTTTCATAGTGGGGGATTGCAGTAGTAAATCCCAATTGGCCAGTGTCAGTACCACCGTCACCTTTGAGTGAAGCCTGCAGTCCGGGGCCCTTGAGGCCCTGCTCCAAGTCCCATCTTTGAGTTAAGAATATATTTTGACAGGAGCAGGGCTTTTCCTGTGGTGGCTCCAGAGTTATACAGGCATCTTGCAGGAGCACAGCCTGTGAATCTTCGCCAGTCACTTTTCAAAGGAAAACAAAAAGTGGCCTTTTTCTTCCATCAAGTTGGAGACTTTAACAATGACTTCCATATAGTTTTACTAAACTGCTCTTTCAACGGGTCTTTTCTGCTTGTATTTCTGTTTGCAAACTGCCTTGTAAACAGTTGAAGTAAAGGGAGTTTAGAAATACACTGTAAATAAATCAAATCACCAAACTCATTAGGACAGATGCCCTCTGTGAGGCAATCTTGAGGAGGTTGGGAAACATGGTACTCCCAGCGGATATGTTATCCCAAAGTCTTGTGGTGGCCGCAAACCAAGAGTTAATTCACACAAAGTGAGGCACGGGCACCCCCCAGAGAACCCAAAGATGAACTGCTCACCCCCTCAGGCTCCGGAGGAAGTCCAAGAAGGGAGCCATAGGGTAGATTCCAGAACGTCTCCCAGCAAGAATGGCTTCTTCCAGGTTTATGTCGGCCCCATTCAGCTCTTTCCATGTAGCCAGGACAGCATACAGATCTCGCTCAGTTAATCCTGTAACGGGCACAACAACAAGAATCCTCTAAAGGAAACTCTGGCTACCCCAAGGATGACTCGTGAGATGCTACGGTGCAACCACCTCTGGTGCAGAGCCAGCCAAACAACAGCTCAGGTGAACATTCCCCTTGCAAAGCCCGCCCCCTCAACCTTTCACACATCTCACCATCTCTGCTGGCCCAGAGAGATGCGAAGGCCACAGCTACCAGTTCCAGCCCGTGGTCTTGCTCCAGGCATCCCAACAAATGCTGCAGCAGCAAAGGAAGAGAGACAGGCAGTTTCTGGATCCTCTCTGAGAGCTGAGGGAGAGGAGAACAAAAGCAAGTGAAAATCTCACTCGGGTGGCACCTTGTGTAGGAACGGTGCTGTTCCGCCAGGTACCAGCCCCCCTCACCTTCTCGTACAGGGCAAAGAGCCGCAGGTCCTGGGTCAGCAGTGTCAGGTACAAAGGTTGTCGAGAGCCACGTTTGAGGAGTACGAGGCGCATCTGTGGGGACAAAAGGGGTCAGGAGACCCAAAGTACGCCTACTTGCTATTCTGACCAATCAGAGCATCCCACAGAACTCAGGAGAATGGCTCATCCAAAGCTATTCTCCCCTTCCCCTTCCTGATTCTTCCACAATGGGGTCCCCTTGACAAAAATTGTGTGTGTGGGAGGGAGGTCAACTGGAATTCAGTTTTCCATAGTTAGAACAGAGTCCACCTTAACAAAGAAGCACCCAAAATTGCACTCTAAGTTATGCAATGTGACAATTCTTTTATTCTTGCTACTTTGTCAAGTCAAGCAACCACCTTGGGGGCCCTGACTGGGCGGACAGGCAGGATATACATTTTGTCAGTAAATTAAAAAAAAACAAACCTGTAAAACCTCAACAGCGAACATGTGTACACATCACACCCATCTCTCTGCTCAAACTAGGCTATTGAACTGGCTTGCTTCCTATGTAAATGATGAGTTGTAACCAAGTCGGAGACAACTTCGGACACTCTGAGGAAGTCTTCTGAGGAGACTTCTGAGGAAGGTTAACATGAAACGGGCTTACATCTAGAGGCTCACCTTCACTACAACTAATTACAGAAGCTGTTCTACAACATCACAAGGATGAGACTTTTCTAAATTTGTGATACAAGATCGCATGATTTGTTGTGATATTTTTCTATCGTCTATATAATATGTAAAACCCATATGTAAATTTAATAATTATAAAACATACTAGCCACAAATCACAGTGATTATTTGTTTTGGCGTTTTTTTTTACACTGTGATCCCGGTTTGTTTCTCTGGTCTATATTGGAAGTCTTGAGGGCTAGAAACTTGTCCAAAACAAAAGCTAAGAATCTGCAGAAGTTTCCAATTCCATGTTTGTGCAGGGCAATACCTGGCTGTTCGGCATGCTCACACTGGATGCCTGTCACCTTCTGCATGGCATTGAAACAAGTCTCCATAAACACCACCTCTATTTTTACCTGGTTGTTGAAAGCTGACTCTTCCAACTTTTTGCCGTACAATGCCAGATCTTTGCGGATGATGACAGCCCTGTCAGGAGGATCCAGCGGCCCCAGGGAGATGATGGCGACATCTTTCCGTTGTTTGAGAGACCTGAGGAGAGGTGATTCCTCGGAAACACTGAGGACGAGGCTGACTCGCTGCAGGAAGAGAGAGGGGTTCAGGCAAAGGAACTGCACACTGGGTGTGTGTATCACCTCAGAAGCCTGCTTAGGAGAGGCAGCTACAACTCACCTGGGGTAGCTGTTCAGGCAGCCAGTCAGAGACCAGCTGCCCACTGGCTGCATGAATAAGGTCAGCACCGTCAATCAGAACCACCAGAGATTGCCGACGCTTCAGCAACTGGGCCACGGAATGGAGAAGGGAGTTGAACTGGCCCACCAGCCCCCTGCAAGGAACACCAGCAATCTTTTGGCAAGAGAATGGTGTGTAGCCAGGTCCCTCACCCGGAAGATTCCCCGGCCACGGACACACCACGCACACTGGCCAAGGGGATCCCACCAAATAAAGTCCTCATTTGATATTTTTAGATTCATGGACTGAAGTGAAAGAAAGCTGTATAATTAAAGGGCAAGGTTCAAGTCCAGTAGCAAGATCAACAAGACTTCCAGGGTTATCAACTTTTGAGAGCCAAAGTTCCTCTTGTCAGATGAAAGGTAAAGGTGCAAGCACTGAGTCATTACTGACCCAGGGAGGAACGTCGCATCACGACGCTTTCTTGGCAGACTTTTTTTAACAGGGTGGTTTGCCATGGCCTCCCCTAATCATCTACACTTTACCCCCAGGAAACTGGGTACTCATTTTACCGACCTCGGAAGGATGGAAGGCTGAGTCAACCTTCAGCTGGCTACCTGAACCCGGCTTCCGTCAGAATCGAACTCAGGTTGTGAACAGAGCTTGGGCGGCAGTACTGCAGCTTACCACTCTGCGCCACGGGGCTCTTGTCAGATACCTGATGAATTTCTGGAGAAGGAAGCTTGACTCATGAAAGCTTATACCCTGGAAACCTTGTTAGTCTTTAAGGCTCTAGTGGATTTGAATCTTGCTCTTCTACTGCAGACTCATTGGAAACTCTATAATCAAACTGAGCACACGTGCTACTTAAGAAATGCCAGGCAGCCCATCTAAATACACTGACAGCTGACCAGCATTTAACTGGCTGGAATATTCATCTCTAAGCAAGTATCACCTTCACCTCACAGGTGAAGAATGCAATGAAACCATTTTTTTTTTAAAAGCATGCCTCCTCCCTCTGAAAAAATAACCACCTCCTACTGTCCCCCTTCCTTTACTGTATATGTAAGAATCTGCTCACTCTCCCAGTCTCCCTCTGGACGTATATTTCCCCATGACTTCTATCCCCAGCACACACACACACACACACCTCCCCATATCTCTGGCCATTGCTAACCTGTAGCTTGTGGGCGGGGTCGGTGGCTGCTTCATCAGCTTCCTCAGCAGGGCACAAAGCCGCCCTAACATGACCTGGGCATTGGCCTGATCGGGCCGGGCCCTGGTGAAATGAGCCATGACATGGTAACAGGGGGCGGGGTCTCCATGGGGCGGGGCCTTTGCTTGGAGTTCCTGGGCCAGGGCTGCCTGAAACGGAGAGAAGGAAAGAGCTGGGTAAGAGTTCGAGTTGTGCCAAGTCAAACCAGGTGAATCATGTGGTACCTGGAGCTGCTCTTGTCTCTTGCCCCTTTCTTTGCCAGGTTCACATCTCTGTTTTTTTCCTGTTTGAAGCAACAAATTAGGAAGCCTCAAGGAATCCTGGGTGAGGGGGATAATCCATTTGGAAATTCCATGCACAGACATTCAGATCTCCCCCTCCAGTCTACCATTAGAGGCCAGAGCAAGCCAATTTCTCCATCTCCCTTCTCCACAATTTAACTGACACACCACATCCAATGCCTCTTGGAGCATGCTCAATCCTCATTAGGCACACATTTTTTAAAATGATGCTTTTCTGTACGCCTGGGAAGCTCCCAAGTGTAATGAAACCTTGTCTGTGAGCGACCTAGTTTTGCCGCATTTGTGACTGGCATAGGGGCCAGCAACGTTCTTAACAGATGGAGGAAATAATGATATTGTGAATATTGGGGTGGAAGAAGGATAAGCACCAAGGCAGAATAGTGCTTTCCTCCAGAAAACTCCCAGCAGCGACGAGATTCAAACCGGGGCTAGTCAACCTCAGAGGCTTAGCCATTCCGCTGAAGCAGCTCTCAGATTTCAATTCTCGACAGAAAGGGATTGTGTGATACTTGCTATTAAAACAGCCACATGCCTGCGGCACTGGCTGCTGCATCGTTTCTCTTTCTCCCAATTCCCAGTCTGGCTTCCCTTAGAAGCTTCATGCTCACCAAGAAGACAGTCTTGCCTTGGCCACATTCACCACTCACAACACAGACTCTGCCTCCGCACAGCTGGGCAGCTGTGGCACGGAGCAGCTTTGCCCGGGCACAGAACCTCTTCTGCTGCAGCTCTTGAAAAGATTCCTGCAAGATATTTTCTTCTGCCTCCTCCAGCTCACCACTGAGCACGGAACCGTCTCCCTGGACAAGCAGAGATGGGGATGGGACAGACTTGTTATATGCACAGTTCCAAATTGTAGAGACTTAAAGCAAAATAACTGTGTCGGAGGAGAGTTTTACAGATATCACGAGCCACTAAAAAGACAAATACGTGGGTTCTAGATCAAATTAAGCCTGAGTTCTCCCTAGAAGCTAAAATGACGAAACTAAGGCGATTTTACTTTGGTCACACCATGAGATGAAACTCTCTAGAAAAAACAGTAACGCAAGGAAAAGCTGAAGGCAGTAGGAAAAGAGGAAGACTCAACATGAGATGGATTTACTCAATAAAGAAAAACCAGATCCTCAATTTGCAAGGCTGTTAATAGGGGTCATTAATCCATACGGTCGCCATATGGTCGACTCATAGGCTCGCCATAGGTCGGAGATGACTTGACAGCACATAACACACACACAATCCATATGGTCACCACAAGCAGGAAGTGAACTGATGACACAACGCACACGCAGAATTTTCCAAAAGTGATTCAGGTTCTTAAGTGCCAGAAAATGGGGGAGAGGAAGCAGAGTTGTCACCCAATCAGTGGAACGTTAGCTGATTAATGGGCCTCTCTAGGAACAGAAATCTATAGCCTTGGTAATGCTATCAACAATGCACTGCCTAAGCACACAACGTCAGGAAAACACGCAGCAAAGTGTCTCTTGATAACCTCACATCTTGGCTAGAAAGCAGCTTTTGAATTATCCTGCTTGTAAGGTTAAAAAAAAAAGGTCTGATTTGGGCCCATGCTGCTGTTTTAGCGTACTCAACTCTTACCTGTATAAAGTGGAGACAGAGGCTTTCCCACACATCCCGCAAGACTCTGGCACCAAAATCCTCAAGACTTTTGACATATGGCCGGCCTTGGGCTACTCCACCCCACTGGCAGGTGTACCTATAAGGGGAAAGGGGAGAACAGCACCGATGTTGCTGGGCAGGGGGAGGAAATCAAGCTACCCCACGGCATCCACCAACCTCTATTTCCCTTTACCTGCTAAGCGAGGGCAGACTTTCATGGTTTTCAAGGCGTTTCTTCAAATCCACCAGCCGGTCCTTAGCCTCCTCCGACTCAGCTGCAAAATCCGCCTTCCACGCTTTAGGCACAGAGCTGCCAAGCGCGAAACAGGAGCAAGAGGGTCTAAGTTAGTGATTCTTGAGGCGCATTCAGAAATTTTGGAGGCAAACGGGGAGACAGTTGGGATTTTAGGTAGCTCTTTCTCCCCACATGCCGTGGCTTCTGACAGCTAGCCGAGGAGAGCTCTTTTATACAGCACATCTCATCCCGAGGATAAAATTCCAGATCCTAGATTTCTCCCCAGACCCTTTAAAAAAGCGGCTCACAACAAACAGGAATCAAACAGAAATGCCACTTCCCTATTTGGGGCAAAACCCAGCACAAGTAATACTCTACCACCCCAGATAAATTGGTTTGTCTGGACTGCTGTTTATTTCTTTTTTTAATGTTCCGACTTGTGGTTCGAAGGGGGCGTTCAATAACTTTGCTGCCTGCTTCGTAGGCGGTACTGGGTTAAAAATCAAGAACCATTACTCTAGATTAGATTTGCTAGCCCCAATTGGGTACCAGGAAAAATCCAGATTTTATGGAACTTGCTTTGATAACGCAGATTTTCCAAGAGCACACGAACATATGAAGCTGTGCATACTGGGTCAGCCCCTTGGTCCAGTCAACACTGTTTTCTCAGACTGGGTGCGGCTCTCCAGGGTCTCAGGAATAGGTTTTACACATAACCTGTTGCCTGGTCCGTTAATAACCAGAGATGCCAGGCACTGAACCTGGGGCTTTCTGCATGCCCAGCAGATGTTCTACCCTCCCTTTGGTGGGACTTGCTTGTCTGCAGTCACAAAAACTGGGAGACTGTAAGGATTTGGAGACGGGTGATGGAGAAGAGTATTTCTTGCATCCGTGTGCTCTATGGGCAGCGCCTCCTTCCAAGGCAACCAGTCAAGATCTCAGTTTGCTTGGTGACTAATGTACAACAAACTCCAGGTCCTTCTTCGCAGTTAGGACTGTGCATAATCAGCAATTCTGCAATCGACCGATCGATACTGCTATGTAAATTTATTTTAAATACTGGGTGCAGGATTCAGGAAATGCCTTTCTTTCTTGGACTTATTTCTACCCTCCTTTTCAGACAGACTGGCTCTATAGAAGCTTGCGATTAAAATCCATCACATTTTTAAGTAAAAGACTATTCAAAATTGCATAGTTCAGGATAGAACTGATCAAAAACTTGGACGGGAGACATTACACCGGGAGCCCCAAATGTAAAATCAGGATTTTTTTTTTTGTAAGAACTGTTGTGTTAGGGCAGATGGATAAATGAAGATGATCCTATATGGTAGAGCAGGGAGAGTATTTTAAGATAAATGTGTTACCCAAGGAAGTCTGGTTCTCGGAGGTAGAAGAAGGCCCTGGACCCAGCAGAAGAACCCTTGCAGCCATTCAAGAACTGAACAGCCTCCAGCTCTGTGACGGAGCGGCCTCCTGGATATGACTTTACCTGGGAGACAATCCAAATCCATTCATTTAGTCACCTCTAAAGAACCTCCTGAGGTAGCGGCTTTGCACGAGCAGCTCTGGGTTTACTTCTGCTAACCATGCCTCTCCCTTTATCATCTTGGTTTACTGTCAGAATCTGGATCGAAAGCTCCACGGCGGAGGGATATTTTGGCTTATAATATTCTGTAAAGTGCTACGCCCACTGAGGGAGAAGCAGCAGTCAGTTTCCTCAAACAGGAAATGCGTATTTGCATGACAGTGCTCTACCAAAACGAGCAGCTATCCACTAAGAATGCTCAGTACAGAAGAGTGAGCACAACTCAGACAGAGATGTTCCCTCCGACATGAAACACGTTTCACGTACTTCTCACCATGTGCGTATCATATTTTGTTTCGTGCCTAAAAACAGGAAGACCCTTAACACGCGTGGGGTTCCACTCTCCCCCCTTTTGGGGCTCCTGCTTGGCACTGTCCTGACCATAATACCAAGAAGTTCTCCTGGAATTGGCTGCCTTGCAGGATCAAAAGCTCCTCTCACTCACCCACTCGTATTGGAGTTCATCTGGTAACGAATACTCTCCCGGGATGTGGCCGTACCGCTCGCCGAGGATCCCAATGAACAGGTGACTTCGTGCAACTTCTGACAAGCAGAGTTCCAACTGCCTACAAAGAGGACAAAGCAAAAAAAAAAAACCCACCGTGAGGAACGATGGTGCAATGGGACCAAAAAATATTTTATCCAGTTATGCTGCCCCTGTATGTTTCTCCCAAATTTCTTCAGGTGGATCTGTGTAATTGTACGACCAAAGCAGTTCCCACAGCAACATAATTTCAGAGAAACACTGGCATTGCAGTACACTGCAGAAACGCTGACTCCGAATTTCTTCATTGGTTAATCATCTAGTTCGCCTTTTTAATGCAGTCTTAATATGAGAAATAAAAAATGCCAATCGGCATTAGAGACTACAAGTATTAAAAAACAGGATTTTTTTTTTGATATTTCATGAGCCTGCGAAAGCGGGGAGGGCGGAATATAAATATAATAAATTAAATTAAATTAAATGCTCTACTAAAGGAGAAGGCCTTGCGTACAAGAACCAAATCATTCTCTCTAACATCACCCCAAGTGGGAGTATCTTCCATTTGTCCCTTTAAAAAAGTTTTCCCTTTAAGAGACTTGAACATTAGTTCTTTAAGGCTATTTAAAAGTACCGGTATGTGTGAATACACTGTAATTTGGAAATCCTATGATGTACCTTCCACCTCCCTAACAAACTTCCTGTGGTACCCACAGCCAACTTCCTCCCTGTTCTTCAGGATCCTTCTTTTGCTCAGAACCCCCTCCCAAGTACCGATGATTTCCCCCCCCCCTCCTCCGTACTTGTTTCTCTGAGCCTCGTGTTCAGTGATCCCCCAGCGCAGGTCAATATCTTCTATTGCCAGGCAGAACGGGGCTGCCCGAGCTCGTAATTCAGGGAAGACGGAGCGGATGAGCAGATCACGTTCGCCGTGCATATCCCGGAAGGTGGAGGAGACAAAAACTTTAATGGAGCGCCACCTGAGGGAAATGGAGTGAGGAAAAAGGGTCAGAACCCAAAAACCCTACCTACAAATTAACCCACCGCCATCTTCCCTTCATGATCACCTGCTGTGGGGGACAGATATCAAGGGTCCAACTCCTGTTTCCAGTTTAGCCACCCCTGCCCCCCGTGGCTCAGGCAGGCCGTGGATCTTGTCGATCTTCCCAACGTGTTCTAGGAACCGGGAACTGCCACATTCAGCCATGAACCTGCCAGATAGAGAAACTTATATTCCAGGGCTTCCTTGCTAGGTGAAAAAGGTTTTCAGTTCATAGCCTCTTCTGGTGACTCCTTTCCAATGCTGCCAAACTGATTCAAGTAACCCGGATAAGCCATCAATGCTTATTAAAAGAACTATTGAGGAAAGACTTCTGTAATAATACATGCTCATATTTAGTAACTATGGGACAAGCAGGTCTGCATGCCTTTATCCAGCTCCACCGCTCAGCCCGGGACTCACCTGAGCACCTGCTCACTGAATCCGCTTATCTCCAGGTGCTTGACAGACTCCAAAGTCCTTGACCATCTGAAATCGCAACGGGGAGAAGGAAAACATTGGACAGAATTCAGTAAAGATACTGGGCGGTCTAGCTCATGCAAGCTTTATTTTAAATGATAATGATAATAATGCTCTAAATGCGATTAGACCCCTGAAAGAAACAATAGTAAGTGACACTCGGCTATTCTTCCAAGCCAGAAAATTGGACTGCTTTTTCTACATACACAATGCCTGCACAGACATTGAAAAAGAGGCAACGGGGGGCCACGTGATGGCGATACAGCCAGATGCTTGAGTCATCTTCGGCAACACAGCTCAACAAAAGAATTGTGTCCACCTGTAGGCAGAAGGAAAATATAGGCAGTAAGGAGCCCGTGGCCTCATAATCGACAACCCCACAACTGGGCACAGCATTGCTCTGCTCAAATCGGCTTTAATGTTCTCAAAGCGCAAGAGTCATCTTCGAGAGAGTCTGTTCCTACGAGGCATGCCTTGGTAACCTGCAATTATAGTGCT
Organism: Eublepharis macularius; assembly: GCF_028583425.1. Lineage (NCBI taxonomy): Eukaryota > Metazoa > Chordata > Lepidosauria > Squamata > Eublepharidae > Eublepharis > Eublepharis macularius. Next base: position 66,961,867 of record NC_072801.1, on the reverse strand, counting down.
CATCAACTGCATAAGCTAAGCTAATGAAAGTTCACAGCCATAATCCTAGCCGGAGGCTCTCTGAGGCTACCATCATAAGCAGTTATAAGGATCTGTCTACAGCCCAAGCCACCAAAGAGCACAACTCCGTGTTAATCAATCCAATTTGGCAAAAAAATGACTGGCTGGGTGGTACCCCCACCTCACCCACTATGGGGCTTGGCAACATGAACCAAGCGGACTCTGGAAAGTTCATAAATAGGGTGTGAAGGCAGAATATTCTGGACCTGTTTTTAGCCCTCATTCTAGGTTAATCGGAGATATACTGCTCCTAACCGTAGCTGATCACAGACCTTGACAAACAACTTTACACTCTTCCCCACTGCCCCACTCTGGTTCCATAGTCGCAATCAGGGCTTTTTTTCTGGGAAAAGAGGTGGTGGAACTCAGTGGGTTGCCCTCAGAGAAAATGGTCACATGGCTGATGGCCCCGCCCCCTGATCTCCAGACAGAGGGGAGTTGAGATTGCCCTCCGAGAGCAAACTAAACTCCCCTCTGTCTGGAGATCAGGGGGCGGGGCCACCAGCCATGTGACCATTTTCAAGCAGTTCCAGAACTCCGTTCCACCGCATTCCAGCTGAAAAAAGCCCTGCTTGCAATCATTCAAGTAGATTCAGTTTTCAGGATAACACTTCACTGCCAAGAGTGACAGATGGTCTACACTCTCACCGGCTTACAAATGTGCACCAAACCCCAAGTATAATAACATAAACAAAAGGACATTCAAGGGTTGACTCCTCTTTGATTTGCCAAAAGCCTCAGGACTCACTTGCTGGCGTCGAAAAAGGAGATCCACGACAACATCCCTGATGTTAAGACAATCACCGTGGCCCCGTTCTATCTCCTAGAGGTGGCAGGGACAGACATGAAGTGGAGCTGTTAAGCAACAGGAAGTGCACAAGGGGTTCTTGTGCACAGGGGCTGACAGACCCTTGGGCATGAGCCAATGCCAGCGAGCTATGACGTGAGTGTGCACATACATATACATATACATATACATATACATATACATATACATATACATATACATATACATATACATATACATATACATATACATATAAACTCTAAGAATAAGGCTCCCCTGCCTCGTGTTACATCTTCGGCACCACTTGAGACAAACAACTGAACCAAGGGATAAAAGTTTCACCTAGACTGCACCTGCTCTGGGTAAGGATGCATGCCATCCCTGCAATAGTAGGGAAGAGGGGAAACAGGAGTGGAAATATCCCTCGGGCACAGAAAACCAGCATCTCAGGAAGAAGACTCGGCTACACAGTTCTTGCCTGAAGAGACAGAGCTTAGGAAGCCATGTTTTACTGATGATTATAAGCAGTTGCTCCTTCTGAGGGCCAGGAAGCATATAAACTGCTGCAGAGGTGGCACTGGGAGTATTTTCTATCATTTTAATAGTTTCCCACCTTCTCAGACCTGGGAACTAGTTTCATTTTTTTTTAAATTGTATATAATTTTTCCTCTTTCTCCTCAATCAGAATATATCTACAACCAGTCATTGTGTATCAGTTAAAAGGGTCAGACTAGGGACTGGGTTCAAAGTCTGACTCAGCCAAAGAAAACACATTGGACTAGCACCATTTTGCTGCCTAACCTCCCAAGGAAAGAACGGAGAGAGTGGGAAAAGGGGTGCATTGCTCTAAGTCAAAACATACTGGCTTCACAGCCATTTCTTTGCCCTAAAGAGCTATAGGATTTGTGACTGGGCGGAGGAGAAACAACCAGGGATCACAAACAGATTTCTTAGCATCTGTACCAAGCCACAATTCCCAGAGGTGGGGAGCTATGAGAACGCAGAACAAGTATGTAATGTAAACATATCATCTCACTTACAAACAGGGCTTTTTTTCAGCTGGAACGCGGTGGAACAGAGTTCTGGAACCTCTTGAAAATGGTCACATGGCTGGTGGCCCCGCCCCCTGATCTCCAGACAGAGGGGAGTTTAGATTGCCCTCACCTCAGCGCGGAGGGCAATCTCAACTCCCCTCTGTCTGGAGATCAGGGGGCGGGGCCACCAGCCATGTGACCATTTTCTCTGAGGGCAACCCACTGAGTTCCACCACCTCTTTTCCCAGAAAAAAAGCCCTGCTCACACACACATAGAAGAATGACGTTTAGTTTCTACACAGAAACCAGTGTAAATCCAAAACTACAGGGAAGGCCATCCCTTGGACCCCAAAACATGCAAGGTCTGGTTGAGTTTATTGAATGATTAAGCAAATGAGTTCTGTACATGGTTAGAGAAAGAGTTTTTAACATGGATTCTGGAACAAAGGGGGAAATTTTGTAAGGAGAAAGGAGCCAGAGGATCAGGTCTTCTTTGATGTCTCTGACCAGGAAGTTGAACCCCTCCCCCCCAGGCCTTAGAGGTGCTGCAATTTTATTTACTTTAAAACAGAAGGAAAAGACACTGCACATGCTCAGCACCCTCTTCTTTATTCCCATATTTGAGAACTGAGCAGTCAGAACAGCCACCAAGGAGAAAACTGGAATACAAAGGAGGCCCTTTCTCACGACGACTCACCAGAGCTTGCAGGTAATGCACATCCTGTAGCACAGCACCCGTCATGGCAACAGGACCTGTGACCGTAGACTGATTGCAGAGCATGAGTTGGGCATGCTCAGAGGCAGAGTACACCATGGAGCCCAGCAAGAAGGCCATGTCCAAACCCTAGAGAAGCAGAAACCTTTGTTCAAAAGACAAGGCTCTAGTCCCTTTGAGGTGGGGGGGGAAGTCATCCTAAACTTGACCTGGATTTGCTAGGCTTAATTAGTGGGAGAGTGTCTGCAGGTTACGAAGGCAAGCAAGCCACATTACCAACCTATCCTCCTATGTCAGCAATGACATCATAGATCAGGGGTCCTCAACATTTTTGAGCCTGCGGGCACATCTGGAATATGTGGTAGGTACAGTGTGGTAGGAACAACAACAATATGGCTGCCACAAAATGGCTGCTGCAGGAGGTGGAGCCAGTCACAAAATGGCTGCCACAACTTACCTTCAGTCACACAGTGAAGATCCTTGTGCTGTGGAAGCAGTTTCTGCCAAAGTAACGTTTTTTAAAAATCTGCACAGCCAATCAATACTCCAATGGCCAGTCAGAAGTTGTGCTTTGTAAAAGCCCTACCTGGTCCCACCCACTTTCTAAAAACATTTGGCGGGCACCAGAAAAGGTGTCAGGGGGCACACGCTGGGGGCCTCTGTCATAGATCCTTTATACATTGTCAGATAGAAAATTATGACAGCTTGCCACAGGCAATGGGTAAATGCCATTTTAACTGGACCGTTGGAGATGGAACACAAAGGGAGCTTCGTGGGACTTATTTTTGTAATAAGGCAGCAAGGAAGGGTTGTCAAAATGACCGATCTTGTTTAAACTGACGCATTTTGATATTTTTTTTTGGCAGGGGGAAATCAAAGCGCTTTAAATAACAGGAAAACCGAGAGGGACCAAAAGAAGGCCAATGGCATTTTACGAACCGTGAGGGCTTTGTTGTCATTCTTCTGCTCAGCACTGGGGCAGCGGAGATTGGAGGCCCGCAGATAAGGCTCACTCATTAGTGAGGTGCAAGAAATCAGGATGAGAGTGCGGCCCGGGATGGGGGGCACGTTGTGCCGCACAGCGATGCCAATTGCTGTTTCTAAAGCCTGCTGGTATCGCTGCAGGATGGCATGGCTGTAATTCGCTTGTCTATGACAGAAGAAAGTTTTTTTTAAAGCCCGCCATTGACAGACTGCCTTTGTTCATTTGTTGTGATGAAGCAACCACACTTCACTTATGCACAGTGCTCTTGTGAGCAATGCATAATCAAGTTATGAAATTTACTGCCCCCCAAAAGTGGTAGTTATCACAGATGGATTTTTTTTAAAAAAAATGGATAAATTCATGGAAGAAAGGCAATGCTAGCTAAACGAAACCTCAGTGTTCAAAGGCAACATAGCAATGAGTCTCAAATAATAACAACATTCGATTTATATACTGCCCGTCAGGACAATTTAATGCCACATTCAAAAGAGTTAACAAGTCAGTGTTATTATTATTCTCACAACAGACACCCTGTGAGGTAGCTGGGGCTCAGAGAAAGTTGTGACTGACTCAAGCTCGCTCAGCCGGCTTCAAGTGGAGGAGTGGAGAATCAAACCTGGTTCTCCAGATTAGAGTCCTGCTGCTCTTAACCACTGCACCAAAACAAGGGAGATTTGACAGGCAAGAGCTGTATCCTTGTGTCAAGCATAGACTGGTTGCTCCTGAAAACAGGATGCTAGCCTGGACTGACCATTGATCTCTTTTGTCTGAACATGCAAAGCCGCCTCAGACCATTAGTCTATCTCGTTCACTTTTGCCTCCTCTGACAGGCTGAAACTCTCCCGGGACTTTCCTAGTATCTAAGACCAGAGATCAAAGGTGAAACAGTCCACTGGCAAACTATGTGAGCTACATGGGAAGGTTCCCCCACCCTACTCACTCCATCAACTACCTGTGAATCTAGGCAGATCATGAGAGGGAAGGCAGGAAAGGTTACATCAGTGCTCAGTTACATGCCCAGGGTAGGGCTGATCACAATCTTGGGGTCAGGCAGCAATTTTCCCCAGGCCAGTTTGGCTAGGAATACTGATGGAGTTTTGCTATCTTCTGGGTATGGAGTAAGGGTCCCGGGGGACAGGGGAGGGAAAAAGTATTTGGGAATTTCCTCCATTTTGCAAGGGGTTGGACTAGATGACCATAGAGATCGCTTTCAACCCCAGAAGTCTACGATTCTACCTGAATTTCATCAGTTTCTTCTTCTTGCACTTCACCAATTGGAAGATAAATGGGACTTCCATGCAGCGGCGTAATTCCTGACGTGTCCAAAAACGCATCGGCCTTCCCAGGAGATGTGGCCGGAGCTCCTTCAGGATCTGTTTGATGATGTCTCTATTGGAAGGAACTGAGCAACAAAGACCCATGTTCAAGCCAACCAGCTAACTCACCGTCCAGCCCAAAGACCTTGTAATGATTTTGAGAAAATGTGTGCAGCCTGAGTAATTTTAAGCAGTTCTGAGAGAAATATTGAGTCAGGGAAAGAGAGGCTAGCTGTGTGCTGCCTGAGCATGTTTTAAGTATTAGTGAGAGAAATACAACCTATGTGGAAACCTGAACTATGTTTGTGAAAGAACATTCAGTCAGGAGAAAGCAGGCAAACTGTGTGTGAAGCCTTAGAAAAAATCTGTGTGACTGGGTTTAAGAAAGTAACTTTAAGAATTGAGAACTACTCTTTGAAACCATTAAGTTTTAGAAATAACATGAAACTGATACGCTTCTTAAAAAAATAAAAGTTTACTTTTTGTTATATCCCAGAGTATCTGTCATCGCTATATCCCATTCCTGTCCTCAGGGCCACACAGAACCACGAAGGAGCCTGATGCTTGGGCACATTACTAAAGGGGAAATTTAAGTAAAATATTTTGGAATATAATATTCCTGATGGCAGCAATCTACCCCGAGGGTGTAAGGGAAAGATTAAAGGAAAAATCTACCCAAGAGAAAAAAAAGTCATAACAGACCTCTCGGCCACCTTCTAAATAAATCAAATGTTCTTTCGCACTCCAATCATACTGTACACTGCCAAGCCATCCTATGAGTACATTTATATCCCACACCATCCCTTAAGAAGCTCAGGGCAGCAGACATGTTTCTCCTGAGGTAGGCTAGGCTGAAATACAGTGAGTGCTCCATGTTACTCAATGAGATTCATGACAAACAATGAAATCCTAAACAGAGTTACTCCAGTCTAACCCATTGATTTCAACGGGCTTAGACTGGAGTAACTCTGCTTAGGATTTCACTGTAAGAGGGGATCTCATACCACCTCTTTTCGGCTCCTCTCAAGATCAGCCACAGCTGATTCCCTTCATCATCATCATCATCATCATCATCATCATCATCATCATCATCATCATCATCATCATCATCATCACATTCTTTTCCCATTATGATTGCCTCCAGGTGGGCCCTGGTGTTCTCCTGGAATTACAAATTAATCTTCAGACTACAGAGATCAGTCCCTGTGAAGAAAATGGCAGCTTTGGAGGACAAGGTCTATGACATAGAATGAAATCCTTCCCCAAGTTCTCCTCTCTACAGGCACTGCCCCAAATTTCCAGGAATTTCCAGACAGGACTTGGCAACCTCATCGCCCTTTCCCGTCTCCATATCTCCCACTACTCTATTTCCTATACATACAGTACTATATTATTTTTCAAAACAACATTCTGTGTCATGTTTTAGTCAGTAAGCTTATGTAATTCTGAAGGACTGTTAAGAGATTCAAACATGAAAGAGTTATCAACCTATTCATTCAATCGTGCTGGTTATAAATTTTGGTGGCAGTTGACTCATATCCTTGGCAGAATGGAGCTACTCACAAAACAATATGGCACCCTGGGCACCATTTTGTTATGAGAGTATATCTCCACTCTGACACAGATACAAAACGGGCCACCATCAAAACTCATAACCTGCGTGAGCTAATAAATTCAAACTGCTCGCATGTGGCATCTCATGGGATTACATTTACTGACAGAAGAACAAGAGGAAGAAGACATAAAACTAGTTCAGAGATTAGAAGAATTATTTTTTAAAAACGAATAAAGCCACACAATAGCAAAAAGGGGGGGAAAGACACTGCAGCTCAGCAGAACTGACAAACCCAACTGCAAGCCTGAGAAGAAGGGAAAATAACACAGCTCCTTCCTCAAAGGCTTGACAGGAAACAGCAGCCTTAATCTAACAACTTTGCTTCTGTGGACCAGTGCTTGCTTTGCACAGATGAGCTCACAGATTCAGTCCCCGACATTTCCCCTTAAAATATCTCAAGCAACAGGTGTTTGTAGAGAGCGGCCACTGACAGTCTGAAACTATACTGAACTAGACGGATCGAGGGTCTCGCTCAGTATAAAGCAGCTTCATATGTTTGCATGTTCAATGTCAAAGTTTTTTTTAAAAAAACAAACAATGTCAAAGTGTGAATCTCGCTAGGGAGACAGATCTACAGGCCTTGCAGCCACCAAGGAGGTCTTTTGTAATCTCTCCACAGAACTTCAGGAGTGGAGGGCACTTGAGGGCCTCCAAAGATTAGACAAGTTCATATGACCTTTGAGATGTCCTGGGACATTATGGACTAATAAAAGGTCAACATCACCTCTAGGTCCAGAAGCCAGATAAGCTACTGCTTCCCATTAGTCATTTTGAATATGGCAGACAGCCATATTAACTTAGGCCTCACCTTTGCCTTTAAGCCCCTCCTCCAGTTGCTTGATGACCTTGTATGCAGCGAGGAATCGAAACGGGAGCTGCTTGCTGCGGATCACGGACTCCTGAGAACGACAAAGAAATGCAGGTGGGGTTAAAAAAAAAGTCTAAAACTGCTCCTCGCAAAGGGTTGCAATTTGTGGCATCTGCAATGCTGTCAGCAAATGAAGCACTTTCCCATAGGAGTGAATGGAAGCCATTCATTCCTATGGAAGAAATAGAGCAGTAAATGGAATCTACCTGGCCGGAAACTTGATTTGCCTCTTGCCACTGTTGATCCAATCTGCCTCAAAGAAGAGACCGGTTTCGCCATCTTCTCGTGACAGATTGTAGTTTCTGTCCCACAGAATGCAATGGGAGCCATTCAGAACCAAGCCCTAGCCCGATGTGCACAGCACCTCCCATTCATCTACATATTCCTCCTCCTCGGTTCCACTTCTTGGTCATCCACCAGTGTGATTGAACCATGGGAAGCTGCTTTCATGTACATCTAAACATCTATGATGCATTTACACAACGGACCACAGGATTTGGGATTCCTGCCTGGTCATCCCCAAATGGGTCCCTGTAAAGGATCGTACCTTGTTCTCCAGACGATTCAGCAGGCGTCGGTGGTGTCTTTCACTCACTCCTGCCCGCACGATGTTGCGAAGGTTACGCAGCATGGCCATAAACGGTAGCTTCCCTGCATCTGTAAGAGAGATCGTGAATATCTTATCGGGCATCCGGATTTAATCTGGATTGGCACAGGATTGTGGGGTGTCAAGGTTCAGAAGATGAGTTAAACCCAGCAAGAGTTAATTCTCAGGTACCGATCAGATCTTCCCAGGCTTTGGCATTGTTCCCCCGTTGGCTCAGCTCCCGGTCCCAAGTGAGCGGTCTCGGTAGTTTCATGCGGGTGCCAGCCAGGCTTGAGTCCCAGGGCCCTGGAAGGCGACTTCGAGAGAAGGTGTGCAGGTCTGAGGGATACCTGCAGTGGTTTAGGGGCAGGAGAAGGTAGAAGGTGAGTTGTGGCCCACTTCACGGACCCTCCCCCCACCCCCCAGCCAATCCGGTGCTTATTTAGCCAGAACCTTTAGCAATACTAAACCTGGCTGGCCTTTGTCTGATCCAGTAAAGCATTTCCAATCAGCAGGTGCTAGTTATGCCTTAACTGTTTAGAGACCCTCGGAATACACACCCATGCTATGATATAATAATAATAATAACAACAACATTCAATTTATATACCACCCTTCAGGACAACTTAGCATACTTTACAAAGTATCCAGAGGAGTTAGCCGTGTTAGTCTGTAGTTGCAAAATAGTAAGAAGTCCAGTAGCACCTTTAAGACTAACCAACTTTATTGAGGCATAAGCTTTCGAGAATCAAAGACAGCGGTGGTTCACAAAAACTTATGCCTCAATAAAGTTGGTTAGTCTTAAAGGGGCTACTGGACTTTTTACCATTTTACAAAGTATGCTATTATTATCCCCTCAACAATCCGGTTGACCTGAAACTTTTTGATGACCAAGTAGACACCACAGGACTAGAGATTAGCCCCCCCTGTCAAATAGAACAATGTTACTCTTATGAGAGCAGCAAGAATGAGTGTGTAGGAAGGGGCAGAGATTAGAATATACTGAAGCAACTGCCATGGAAATTTTGCAGCTTTAATTTAAAATTAAACTTTAAATCACTAGCCCTCATGGTCACAGCTTTCTTTTTAAGCATGCAGGGGCTCTGCCTGCTGAAGCCTGGGTTTCCACTGGCTATAATAAGATGGGGTTTCACCCACCTGCGCCCCAGGAGGCTCATTACATGCTGGGCCGGCTGAGAAATATGAAGGCGCTGGATCAAAGCCTTGAGAGAGAAAGGATCTCTGGGGGCTGCCGGTTGCTTCGGGGCCGACTCCGAGGGCTCGTCAAACTGCAGGGAACAAATGAGAAGTCTAAGGAGTCTCTGTGGTCATGTCTGAAAGGCAGGGCTTTTTTTCTGGGAAAAGAGGTGGTGGAACTCAGTGGGTTGCCCTTGGAGGAAATGGTCACATGACTGGTGGCCCCGCCCCCTGATCTCCAGACAGAGGGGGGTTGAGATTGCCGTCTCCGCCACTCAGCGGCACAGAGGGCAATCTCAACCCCCCTCTGTCTGGAGATCAGGGGGCGGGGCCACCAGCCATGTGACCATTTTCAAGAGGTTCCGGAACTCCATTCCACCGCGTTCCTGCTGAAAAAAAGCCCTGCTGAAAGGGAACTGATGACCAACTCATGTGCATTTAATGGGCTCATCCCTCACTGTTGAGCCAAAACTATGCTCATGGCTATATCTGTCCCCAATCTACAAAAATCATCCGTTCTATCAGGTGGCACTCACCACTCTTTGGAGAGCTTTCAGTTTCGACGCAAGGAATTTGTTCCGACCCAACGCATGCTTTTCCCAACGGTTGCGGCAACCTGGTTCCAGTTCCTTCTGAGAACAAAAACACCACAATAGTATTCGATTTATATACGGTCCTTTAGGACAACTTAACACCCACTCAGAGTGGTTTACAAAGCGTGTTGTTATTATCCTCACGACAATCACCCTGTGAGGTGGGTGGGGCTGAGAGAGCTCTGGAAGAGCTGTGACTGACCCAAGGTCACCCAACTGGATTCAAGTGGAGGAGTGAGGAATCAAACCTGGTTTTCCAGATTAGAGACCTGCTGCTCTTAACCACAGCACCAAACTAGTAAACAATATTTGTTAATGGGCAGTGCCTACCCACCTACCCCATTTTTACCCCACTTTTCCTCCAAGGAGCTATTTCAATCCTCAGCTCACCTCTGTGAGTAGGGTAGGCTGAGAGAGACGGTCTGCCCCAAGGTCACCCAGTGAGTTTTCTGGCCCAAGTGGAGAAACAAACCCAGGTCTCCTCACTCCTACCTAACACTGGCTGATTCCGCACACGTTGGATGATGCACTTTCAATGCACTTTATCGTTTGAGGTGGATGTTTTGTTCCGCACAAAAAAAAAATCCGTTCCAAATGATCTATAAAGAGGATTGGAAGTGCATTATCCAACCTGTGCGGAATCACTCACTGTGTTGAAAGGCTTCAATACTGATTCCCACCCCCCAACCCCGCCCGCCCCAAAATTAAAGCCTATAGAAACCCTGAAGAAGTGAGCTGTGGCTCACGAAAGCTCATACCCTTCCATTAATTTTGTTTGTCTTATAGGTGCTAATGGACTCTTGCTTTTTACTACTGCTATAGAAACCCTGGGAAGTAGTATTTCCTTAACAATGGCTGCCTCAATTCCCGTATTTTAAGACTGGTTCTACTGAGGCTTGGAAAAAATCATTAAGATTATTTTTTTCCCTATCCAGTGGAGATTTGCACATCATCACCTTGTCTCCCGAATACCTCGGACTCAGCAGGTATCCTTGCTCCATAGTATTACTAAGTTATTTCAGATAAACATATGGTGTTCAGCCCCATAGACTCTTCAGCCTCAAGGGCCATGGCTCAAAAATCCCCCAACCACCACCACCACTTCACCTTCCCTTTCTGTCGATATGCAAGGCTTTTTCTCCAAATTAGAATGACTGCTCCATTTCCAGAACCTGCATTGCGGACATGTTCTATTGCGCAGCACTTTCCTTTAGTGGCTAGAATATTTGTGAACATTCCATAACTCCATAGCTGCTCAGCCAGTGAGCGTGGGGGAGAAAGGAAGACATGTATCACTCAGCCTCTATGTAATGATGCACAAGAGGTCTCTAACAGAAGTTCATGGGCCCCAACTTCACCTTCTTCGTCTTTGGCCAATGACGTTTTTTCCCACGGCTCTTCCGCACATTGTACTTGGCTAACTGGTATGCATCAAACTGTCGGAATTTGTCTGTCATCGCAGCGCGGAGGCAGGAAGGCAATGGAGCCAGAGTTTCTCCTGTCTTTGCTAGGCCCTGCATAGGAGAGAAGGAGGGGGGGGGGGTTGTGTGGATGGTGGCATCTGACCACAAGGGGGCAGTAAAGAAGGAGCTCTGATTCTGGGATCAGCTCTGGAACTCCCTGCCACAACGTTCTTGACAAAGTCAAAGTCCAAGGAGACATTCAGGAAATAAAAGCTGCATTGAGGTGTGTGTGTCTCTTACATCGTAAAGCCGAGCTACTTCCATCCAATCAGAGGGCAGCTGTACCGTGTGGCTGAAATAGCGGCGCAGATGTGGGCGGCAGGGCAAGAGGCGGGAAGAGAGTGCCAGAAGGAAGTTAGCTGTGCTGCGGATGTTCAGTTCCTGACGAGCATACAGGGCAACCTAGGAGCCAGAGGGAGCGAGAGGAAGAGTGAGGGGGGAAAACGGAAAGAGGGCAGCATCCAAGACAAAGAGGAGGCCAAATTTCCAGATTTGCCTGGTTCGATCTGAATATCCTTATTTCACTTCGCTTGACCGAAAGAAACCCACACCCTTTTTTCTCAAACTAGTTCCTTGTGCCAAATATTTTCTGTTAAAATTCACACTTCCTCCTCAATGTTGGTGTTATTCACTCCCCATCTCCTTTCAGAACAAGAAGCGCCAGAAGTCGCCTATATCGGGGTTGGCTCCCTCTGAAGGGGAGAGGACGCTAGAGCCTTAGGGAGCTTCGGCAGTAGTTGCTTTACTTGCAAAGAAACAAGCGGAGAAGTCCAGGAGGCACGCCAGAGCAGGTCTGCTGCCCGAACTCTGATCCCCCTGAGAGAGAAATCTTGTACCCCAAGGTGCTAAACCGACACACAATCATCTTCGTCTCTCCGCCTTGGTTCCAACTCATACAGCTGTTTCTTTACACACATGCACACCCACACCCTCACCCCTCAACGGAGAGGGGTCCCCTCCTCCTCCATGCTCTGACTGGCAGGTGAACAGAGCTGTCGGAGAACCGACCCCTAACATTCAAACCCCACTGAGGAAAAACCCATCGCTGTGAATGTTCCTTCGCGTTCCTTCGCCACAGGCTCTGGCTCCCACCCTTTCGGGCCAGGCGCATTCTTGCTGCTGATGCAGCCATCTCGCAACGCTATTTTTGCGTCATAAGAATAAATACCAGAGGAGCAGCTGGGCTAGTCTGTCGTAACTCAATTGAACAGAACTCTAACAGCACCTTAAAGACTCAGGTCGTTTCCACAAGGGGAGGGGCCTGTGTGGCTTCCCTGTTGTTGTTGTAGCTGCAGCGATGGGACTTCCACAAGTCGCCACCCACACTCCCCTGGGCCAGCACAGCGTTTGCAATTTTTTTTTAAAAGTCAGCACTACAATATTGTCATATATCAATTTACTGTTGTAACAATCGGTATATCACATTCTGAAAATGCCCATATTATATTCTGTAGAAAAAGTAAATCTCCTAACCCTTTCCAATAGGAAGATATAAGTTTTTCCCTGTATGTCTGCAAGTGAAGAGGCTACAGTAGGGTTGACGGTTTCCTGCTGGGTCAGGGGACTCTTGCCCCCAATTCTCATTGCACCCCGCTGCTCAGCTAGGCAGGGGGAGAAAATTCCAGCGCAAAAGGAAGTGGTGACTGGCATTCCCAGCATGATGACAATGCTTCTGCAATGACCCAGAAGTGATGTCATCATGCCAGGTGATGCTCTAGGATTCACCAAAAACTCTATGCTTAAACAATAGAGTTTGGGGCAAATGCTAGAGTGCAATGACATCACCCCAGTGCAATGACATCACTTCTGGGTCGCACTGAAAGTGACATCAAGGGGTGCTGATCACCTTCCTGCTAAATGCAAGTCCCTGCCTCCCCATCTCTTGCTAGTTATCAGGTTGGCTACCCTAGGCTGGAGAGTTGCTTTTTCTAAAAATGAAAGCTGAGAATTCAGAGGACCTGTTGCACCTATTGTTACAAAAGTATATCATCATCATATTTCCATGCTGATTCTTAAAAAATAAAAGCCCGCCCAGTGGTAGGAAGAAATCGTTGCCACAGGGACAGGTCAGTGAAAAGGGCTGCCACATAGGTAGGAATATCCCAATCTTCTCAACCACACAGCAGCCATCCAGACTTTACTACGACCTTTCCCAAAACTTCAGAGCAAAACAGGTTTCAGAAAGATTGGAGAAAAAGCCAGGGAACCGAAAGATGCACAAATCTGCCACAATGCTGTGGATGTGTGGGAAAAAACCCACTTCCCAACAGCCTCCAGGGAGGGGCAGATAAGCTGTGTGGAAATGGCCTCACACAGTTTATTCCAGCGTAAGCTTTCGTGAGTCGGAGCTGAATTCCTCAGAGAAATGGGATGAAGTTCATCTGCTGAAGTGATCTCAGAATCCGAAAAAGCATGTATGGAATACAGAGTACTTGTCTTCAAGATTCCACTGTTCATTTTTGGCATTAGTTGCAGATAAATGGCATGTAAGAAGCATACAAGAATCAGCTCATTCTAACTCCAAGAACCGCTCAAGTTCTTGGCATCTGGAAAGCAGCAGCATCCAGTCCAGAGACAGAGATATCCCAGCACAAGGCAAATTGCTGGGATATGCGCACTCTGCATGCACAGTGGATGTGCAGCTGTGCACAGGTAGCACACCACACTACTGTGCAAATTCCTCCACAGAACATTATTTTATCAATTGACAGGGAATTAATCTCACCATTCCAACTTTAGCTCCCCCAAAACAAGTGGTTTTAAACAAGGAGTCCATGTTTGAGCAAAGCCAAGTTCCTGGCCCTCTGGCTCACAAAACGGAAGAAAGATTCCCACTGTGAAATAACTTGAAATGCAATAAAAAGAAAACACAGTTCTGTATGGTTTTTCCTCCCAGCTCTCACAGCTTCCCAGTTCCAAGTATAACAAGATTTTTTAGGGATTAGTTCTCAGCAGCACTAGAAATTGCTGACAGAGCCAGAAAGAGTGAGAGAAAAAGAACGGACATTGTTTTGATCTGCTGTCTGTGTGCTGTGGGTCTTCTCTATTGCCTCTACAGACAGATTAGTCTAAAAAAAAATTAACCTCCACATTTTAAACAAATCTTCTGAGCATCCATGCAATAATAACATCCGCAATAATAACGCCCACACAATCTCCTGATAAAATGCTGTCCTGGACTATCACACAATAACAACATGTGCTTATATACCACTCTTCTGGACAGATTAGTGCCCCACTCAGAGCTGCCTTAGACTTGCTGAATTGACTTGCTTGTTTTCTGTCTGTTTCAATACATTCTTTTCCAACTGAGCCACATATGATAGCACATATGTTTGGCATGAAGAGTAACAACAACTTCATCTAGACATCATTCTTCTAGACATATTAGCAGAGCAGTGGACAATATCCATGTTATTATTATCCCCACAATACAGCTGGGGGGCTGGGGCTGAAAGGAGTGGCTTACCCAAGGCCACTTGCTGAGTACATGGCAGTGGTGGAAGTTGAACCAGCAGAGTGCTGATTGGCAACCCAACCACCTAACCACTGTGCTACAGCAGTTTTCAATAGGCATTTTGGAAAAAGAATATCCTATTATATAATTCTCTTAGCGTCTTTCCAACGGATGCACATTTATTGTGGTGCGCCGTGGAACACCACCTCTGGAGGGCACTGCTGGCGGCGGATGGCCGGGCGAGTCTGCCCGGTCCTCTGCCGCTGGGCTACGTAGCCCAGCTGGAGGAGGCAGAGGTCGGTGCAGGAAAAGCGACGCGCCTGCAAGCCCTGGTGGAGCCCGGGCGACGGAGCAAAGTGCCCGGCACCATCTTAGCCCCACCAGAGCCGCGCCACACCGCTCTTGGCTGGGCCAGGGCGATGGGGCGGAGGCGAAGAGCCCGGCACCCTCTGTGCCCCACTGGAGCCGTGCCGCACCATGCTGCTCTTGGTGGGGCCGGGGCAACGGGGCAGAGGTGAAGCACTCGTCGTCCTCTGAGCCATACTGGAGTTGCACCGCGCCGCTCTTGGTGGAGCCAGGATGCGTTGTGCCACAGCTCCAGCGGGGTTCACAGGGCTACAGGTGCGTCGCTCCCCTGCATCTCAGCCCTCCCCAGACCCCCCTTTCCCCTCCACCTGCCAATCCTCCCCAGACCTGCCCTTGACCCTCTACCTGCCAATTCTCCCCAGACCCCTCCTGCCTCTCACCCCTCCCCAGACCCCAATTGTCCCTCCACCTGCCAATCCTCCCCAGACCCCTTCAGCCTCTCAGCTCTCCCCAGACCCCCCCTGCCCCCCTACCGGCCAACCCTCCCCAGACCCTTCCTGCGTCTCTGCCGTCCCCAGACCCCCCCTTGCCCCTCCACCTGCCAACCCTCCCCAGACCCCTCCTGCCTCTCAGCTCTCCCTAGACCCCCCTTGCCCCTCCACCTGCCAGCCCTCCCCAGACCCCTCCTGCCTCTGAACCTTCCCCAGACCCCACTTTCCCCCCTACCTGCCAATCCTCCCCAGACCCTTCCTGCGTTTCAGCTCTCCCGACCCCCCTTGCCCCTCCACCTGCCAACCCTCCCAGACCCCACTTGCCCCTCCACCTGCCAACCCTCCCCAGACCACTCCTGCCTCTGAGCCCCCAGACCCCCTTTTCCCCTCCACATGCCAATCCTCACCAGATCCCTCCCACCTCTCAGCTCTCCCCAGACCCCCCTTGCCCCCTACCTGCCAATCCTCCCCAGATGCCTCCTGCCTCTCAGCTTTCTCCAGACCCCTCTTGCCCCTCCATCAGCCAGCACTCCCCAGACCCACCCCCCCATGCCAGCCCTCCCCAGCCCCAGCTTTCTAGAGCCCATTGTATTTATTTGCACGACGGGCTTTGTTTCTAGTTTATAAATATTTGCAATGCAACTGCCAACAGGAGGTGGAAAATAAGCTACATTTAACAAAAAAAGCTAAAGGAGCTCAAAGAATATGCAAGTTTGACATGTCCCTTAGAACTACACTGGTTCCTGACTCCAAGTTACCCATAATGCCTCACTCTCTTGATGGGGGGTTGGATGCAATCCCAGCATCCCCTCCGTACAGTACCTTGAGGATAAATTCAGGTTCATGTTCTGCCAGCCTCTCACACACTTGCTCCAAGTCCTGCTCCATCTGTCCGTTAGGGCTCCCATACCTGAAACCTTCTACCAACGAGCAGCAAACCAGGTTCAACAACATCAGCTGTGGAGGGGGCGGAAACAGAAGACATTTTTAAAAAAGTTTTATGGAATTTCGGGGTTGGGTAGTTGTACTCATTGAGTAAAAAAGTATTCCCTTTTGTCTGAACATCGGTTCTGGACTGATGTCTGCACAGAGCAAGAGTAAGAGAAACCAGAAGGCACGTTCCAGTTTCCTAACAATCCAGGAAAGGAAGGCAGGAGGCCTCAAGTTCAACTTCCCCATCCCAACACCACCCTATTTGATTGCATCAAATCCGGAATAAAGACAGGAAACCTGGTTCCCATTAATTAATCAGACTGCACACCCCAGAAAAACAAGAGCAGCATAACATACTTTAATTCCATGCAGGGGCAAAACATGTACATGGGATTTGGTCATCATTAAAAAAAAGTCATCTTTCAGTACCAGCAAGTTCTTAGTCCGAAAGGGCTGCAACAATATTTAATAGTCTACCTTTCTTGCTGAAATCTGCACAGAAGAACATAGGCAATGACTGTTGAGCTCTGCAAAGCCAGAACAGTGGCTAAATAAGGGCCAAATGACACATTCAGAGTTTGGGTCCCAGACCCAACTTGGATTCCCCACAGCCACACAGCAGCTGCGGGAAACGGACTTTAAAAGACAGAGATGTTCCACCAGGCATTTGGTAGTTGAGGCGGGCAGACCACTTAAGATAGCATGTCGGCCTCCTACCACAGGGGGTGGGGGGAGTATATGCCCCCCGCATATGACTGGCCACCTACCCCACAGGTTATTTAGTTTGAGAGGATAGGGCAAAATGTGTGTGGCTGTTTATAACGCTGCTAAATTTTATTCTATTTATCGTATATTTTAAAATGTCCTGATCCGCTCTGAGCCCACTTGCGGGCAGAGTGGAATAGAAATCAAATTAAAAAAATAAGAATAAAGGACTCAGACCACTGCTTGAGGGGAAGAAGGGCTCCTGTCCCTCCAGCTGTTTTTCAGCATGGAAAGTGCTGGGGGGGGGGGCGTTATTTCCTCCTTTTTGCTGTCCGTGTGTACAGAATACTCCAAATGGAGCAGCAAAACAGAGAAAGGAATCCCTCTTTTTCCATGTGGGAAAATGGCTGGGGAGGCAGGAGCCCTTGCTCGACCCACAGCAGCGTTCTGAGTCCATTTGGGTGCTGCTTTACATTCAAAAAGCCATTCTCTGCAGCTGCTGTGTGCCTATGAAGAAACCAAACCCAGCTTGTTAAAAACCCGAACGAGTAGTTTGGCCCTAAGAGGTCCAGGAATCGGTATCTCTGCCTGCCTCGTTTCTTTCCCTTGCCCACGGATCAATGAAACCAAAATAAAGTCACGCTCATTAAAAATTATGCAAAATAAGAGCCATCACGCAAGTCTTAATCTGCACGAGTTCAAAGAATTTGGCACAGGATTCAGATTACCTCATGTCATCTTCTCTTCGCCCGCACCACCCTGCTTATAAAGGAGCCCATCTTTGTAGGCTTGTAGTCTAGAAACTGATTTTTTTTTTTAAATGAAAGTCAAAGTTCTTGGGATTCTAAACTGCGTACCTAATTCTGCGTTTGTAAGAGTCGTACAACTAGGCCAAGACCAGACATCGGCCTAGTTCAAAGCCAAGAGTCCAGTTCCCATGATTGCCACCTTCCTTACCTTGTCTGCTCTGGTTTCCCGCTCTTGGCTGTCCTCTGTCATCTCGTGGCCAGAGGAGTCTCTCTCATTTGGCTGTTCCTTCAGCTTGTCCTCAGGAACTGTCAGGACGTATTCTGGCATCACACCACCCAAGTCCTCGTTCCCCTCTCCCTCATCCTGCAAAGACAAAAAAGGCACAAAGTCTTAGCTAAAGCCGAGATGACTTTATAAACATTCCCTGGGTTATCTGCGGAAACAATCCACTGGGAAGTCCAGGTCTGAATCCCAACTCTGCCATGGAAGCATGCTGGGTAACCTTGAGCAAGTGACACACTCAGCCTAACCTACCTCACAAGGTTGTCATGAAGTCTGGGGAGTCAGTTATTTTTATTTATTTATTTATTTTTTCAATTTATATACCGCCCATCCCCAGGGGCTCTGGGTGTAGTGGTTAAGACTAGCAGGACTCTTATCTGGAGAACTGGGTTTGATTCTCCAGTCCTCCGCCTGAAACCAGTTGGGTGACCTTGGGTCAGTCACAGCTCTTCCAGAGCTCTCTCAGCCTCACCGACCTCACAAGGTGATGGTTGTGGGGATAAAAACATACTTTGTAAACCACTCTGAGTGGGTGTTAAGTTGTCCTGAAGGGCGGTATATAAATCAAATGTCATTATTATTGTAAGTTAAAATGGAAGAGAGGACTTTGCATTCCCACCAGGGAGAAAGGAGGGATATAAATTAAATAAATAAATACATATAATTCAGACAATGACACAGACCCAAGCCTCGTCTGATCTGTAATGACTTTGACTACCTGGTCCTTTTATATTTATGTTTCACAGGACAAACGGTACATTTTATGTCAGCTTCTGGATCTAACACAATTTTTGCAAGGACTCACATAATTTCTGGAAGGCTTATGTAGAAGAACTTTCCTGGTGAATCACATCCTGATTAGACACACAAAGTCAGTCCAACTAACTAACCCTTGCACTTAACTCCAGCTCTTGACAGTCTTCCTACAATCTCTTAACTGAACATGTGAACTTCTGCACGCAAGGCACATGACCTGTCACTAAACCACCACCCTTTTCCCAATTAGTCCTGTGGCGGGAAAAACCATGTCCAGTCGAAATCCTTCCCCACCGATCCCACCACAGCATGTGTGTTTGCTTTAAAAAAATAATAAAACCCAGGAAATATTGACTGGAGATCTCTCCAATCTGGCAAATATGCAGTTCGGCACTCAGACACCTAAAACAGAATATCCATAACCAGAAATGTTGAATATCCACATTAAGAGACCATAGGTTTGAATTCCTACCCACCAAACGAGAGGCAGGAGAACTTCATTCTTTGCTCCACACTTCCATTCAGTCCACATTCCATCTGAAATATTCTAAGGTGGCTTCAAGCAGATCTTGAAGGCCTATTGTCATTTCTGATCTACTGAGTACAACCTGTTTTTTCAAAAAGTGCATCAAACCCCTTTTTTCCAATTTCCACTCAGAGGCAGCTTGCAAACCATAAAAATCATACACATCATAAAAAGACACAAAAAACCAGGCCTACTCCTGTGTCAAAGGTCACCGATAGATCTAAGAATGAGAAATGATTTGTATCCATTTCCAAATGGAGATCATCCACCTTTGCAACGAATGGTGTTTCTGTCTCATGACTGGGCCTGAAGCCAGATGGAACTGAAGGAAGGGCAAAAGTGTCATTCAGGTATGTCACGCCCACTCAAAAAACATTCTCAACAGAGGAGGATTATATAATTGGCTAACCTGTCCATAACCAGAGAGGATATTTTAGGCAGAAGCCTGATCAAAGATTCTTGGACATTAATGTATCAATTATCCCAGCTATTCCCTTCCCAAGAATATGTGGGTAGCCAAGGGTGGCAAGGATCTACACTATAAGGAGTGGCATTCAAGATCCCAAGGATACCACCCACATCATCTGCAGAACCCTGAGAAGAGGGTGCTTCAGAACC
Organism: Eublepharis macularius; assembly: GCF_028583425.1. Lineage (NCBI taxonomy): Eukaryota > Metazoa > Chordata > Lepidosauria > Squamata > Eublepharidae > Eublepharis > Eublepharis macularius. The sequence goes on along the minus strand of NC_072801.1, from coordinate 66,941,824 downwards.
ATCTCAGAGGCACTGCACACTTTTCGGTCCTTTTTCTAACTGGGAAGGACTATGCTTAGACGTACCAGTGAATGTGCTGGACTTGATACAGCATGAGACATTCCTGTGGTTGCAACAGAGGTCATGAAGTCATGAGCATGATTACACATGGCGGACTTAGCATGGCTGCTGACATCTCCTTCATTTCCAGCGTTGGCATCTTCAGTACAAGCTCGGAGAACTTCCCTACGAGAGCAACTGTGGCTAAACCTGTAAGATCCATAACCTGGTCTCTGGGATTCAACACAATGGGATACAATCACTGACTAATGGGTGTACGTGCAAAAGGAGAAAGACTAACGAAATTCCCCTTTCCCGTACCCCTATTCATGGTCGATGAAGAACTGCACCTAGCAGAAACACACTGAGATAGCACATAAGATCACATGAAGTATCACCACTGGTTTCAGTCACACATGCCAGGCTTATGCCCGCTTTCATCACCGGTTCATGTATTAATTAGATCTTATTATCTACAGACTTGGCATTGAGCATCGTCAAGGCAGAAGTGGGGTCATAAGGAGCCCCTTTACACATATCCCCTGAAGTGGGACAGAAATTAGAGAGCCCCTCTACACGTTCCCTCTTGTCCTTCAACATTAATAATCTGACTCCCATACCAGTACATCATCCATATGACATTCGACACCCTGCCTTCTTACACAGCGCTAAAGAGATAAGCAAAACAGTGGAACAGAATAATATCTTCAATGATATCATGCAATAGAACCAAAACAATGCCCCCTTTTACATTCCCAGTATCCGCCCTCGCTAACTGACTGCTAGGAACAGAAAACAAAAAACATATATTCCTTGCTATGTCTGCATCCCACAGCCTGGAGGCTGTTGCTCTTATTGATCTTCCTACTCCACAGGAAGGTATTCTATGAAACCTTCTGTGATACAATAGAAATGGGACTTCCCATTCAAGTTCCAAGCCAAGACAAAAGTGCTTCAATTATGTTGTAAAGAGACAATAGCTGGATGCGGACCCAATCCCAACCCAGGCGCCTGGCTGCACGTGATTCCCCAGCACGCAGATGGTATCTCTCCGCTGGCTCAGACATCGCAACCCCGATGTATGATTTGCTTATGTAACGTTGGTTTACCCACAAATACTCATAGCTTATTACTAACAATGCCCGATCATAGTTAGGTGGGTAGCCATGTTGATCTGCAGTAGAACAGCAGGACCAATGAGACTTTCTGAGTGCAGGCTTTTGAGAGTGAGTGCTCCCTTTTTCAGACAGATCAGGGAGCCTGAGCCGCTACTCCATTGCAGAAACGAAACTGATCGTTTTGCTTCCCAGGTAATCAAGGCCACATCAAGGTGTGGGCATCAAAGTAAAAAATGGTGACATGAACCTGTGAGGAAGGCCCAAAGGGCTTTCGCCCTCGAAGCCCTGCAACTGAGCTGCCAACACAGGTTTGAACCTGTCCTACTGCTAAGAATTTTTTTGGTGTGTTATTATTTGGCAGTTACTCTAAAAGAGCATTTGGTCCACTCTTGGCTACACAGCCAGGAGGGAAACTACACGAGACACCTGGGCGCATGTCGTGTTCCACAAGGTTCCCTGGATAGTGTAGTCTTACCAAGAACAGCCACTTGATTTTCTCTCTTTCAAAAAGCCTCGGCTCGGCTCCTCCGAAAGCTAAGGGGCAGGGGGGGCAAACGTAACAGAGAGAGAGAGAATCCGCGATGCAATTCTCCACTGGGGAGAAGAGCGGTGGGGGGGATTCTCTATCTCCTGCAAAGAGCCGCCCTGGATTCCCTGCCTCCTGTTACATCCCCCTCCCCCAAACTCCCAGAGGAAAACCCAAGCCGAGGTTTTTTGAAAGAGAGGCAGAATCCCTCCCAGCACTTTTCCCCCAGAGGAGAATTGCATCAAGCAGCTGTTTTTTGTAAGACTACATTACCCAGGGAACCTTGAGGGACTCGACACGTGAAGTTTGGCTCCAGGCTACGCAACAAAGAGACAGTTACCCTTTTTCTTGTTGAGTAAGGTCTGCATTATACAGCAAAGGTGGTTATCTTTTTTATAATGTTGCCCTTGAGACTAAACCCTGGATGTTGAAAGAATCTTATTAACTGACATGTAAATGCTTTTAATGACTGTATTACTGAACAAGGGACATTGACCGTAAAATAAACCTGGTTGATAGATAACCTCCAGACATGGAGTGAGTCATTTTGTGGTTGGGGGACTGTGTCTATGGCACTTTCTCCTTACATCTATTCTTTTGTGAACTTCAGATAAAGATGTTCTTGTTTACCAGGACTGTTAAGAAACGGGGCTAATTTTTTCTTATTGCTCCACCTTTTCTGGGTTCCTTTTAATATTGCGGTTGCTGTGTTACTGTAAGAATTGATGGACATGGTTTAATTATTGACTTTTTAATCAAATCTGAATGAATTTTTATTGTCCATCAGCCACTCTGAGAACTGTCATGAGGCACCACGGAAACACCTCAAACAAATATAATAATAAAAGAACTGAGGGAAAGAAGTTCTCCAAATCCTGACATCTAAAAAATGCCTCAGATTCAAGCACACGTGGAGATTTTATTTCCAGTACAACCCCCCCAACAAATCCATATTTCACTTCCTCCGTCAGGCACTTTTGTAGCACTTGTCCTGCCTCTTCTTCCAAACAGGGCCAAACTATATAAGAAGAGAGTATCCCAAATGTTTTCAAGAGCAGCTACAGACTAGAGCAGCAGGGTGGATCTGTATCCTCCAGTACTATGTTCTGGACTTCAGACAGCCCTAAAGCTCTTTTCTGACCTGCTGAAGGAAATATGCAACGAATCAAAAGACCCACAACAGTAAGGACTAGCAACTTAACATAAAGTCTACAAAGTACAACACACAATTACGGTGTAAGTTACTGACCACTTTTATGAACAATATTAATCACAGAGGCCACTAGCCTGTTCCTTTTCAATACAAAATGAACACAAAGACTGCACAACAAAAAGTCCACACTCCCCTCCTGGGAAGACGTCCCAAAACCGTCTCTTAATGAAGCGAGTCACTCCTTTCTTCTTAATCACGGTGGTCAAATGATGAACACATTCCAATGACCAGCCGCCAGTTGGGAGATTCCGCAAGGACGCCAACCCTGCAGGGAGGATGGAAAGCCACCGTGTGCTCAACAGGGCGCAAGCTGAACTCCTGTTTCATATCTTCTTTGTCAAGAGCGCTATATACTGGTGGTTATGCAGTTCCACAAAGCTGCACTCTCTCCTCTAGCTCCGAAATGGATATCAATTGTCAGGTGTGAAATATGCAAGCAACCCGCACGGTCCTCCTTGAGGGAGGATATCTGAGGTTTGTATATTTATTTATTCAGTACATTTTTATCCAGCCCTTCCTCTAAAGAGCTCAGAGTGGTGTACATGGTTTCCCCCTCCTCCATTTTATCATTGCAGCCACCCTGTGAGGTTAGGCTAAAAGAGAGTGACTGACTCAACGTGACCCAGCGAGTGAGGATTTGAACCTGGGTCTCCAACACCCTAGATTCCAAGGTCCTAGACTGACATTGTAACCATTACACCATGCTAGTTTTCTTTAGAAAGTCTGTTATACAAATAAGGTGAAATTATTTTTCCAACTCACACCCTAGCCATTTTTTTTTACCAGACACTTGTCGTCTTGACCAATTCTAGCATTAAGGTCACCTGCAAGAAGAATTGGGTAATTAGGGAACCAATGGAAGGCTTTCACAGCCAGAGAACAATGGTTGTTGTGGATTTTCTGGGCTGTATAGCCGTGGTCTTGGCATTGTAGTTCCTGACCTCCTCAGGATACATTGAAGCCTCCCTCCATTAGCATTCCACACCCTGGGAAACTCTTACAGGATGACTCAGCCCAAACCCACCTTCCTGAGTAGATATAAATTACCTGCCAACATCTTCTCCACACTGTGACACTGAGAGATCTCTGTCTTTTGGTGCTACACCTCTGAAGATGCCAGCCACAGCTGCTGGTGAAACGTCAGGAACTACAATGCCAAGACCACGGCTATACAGCCTGGAAAATCCACAACAACCAAATTATCATAGGTTTCCAAAAAGAAGGACTAGTAAGAAGTTAGTGCATATTGATTTTGAGTTGGAGGGATGTAAGGTGATATTACTATAAAGGAAAAGTCAGTCAATTGAATCAGAACAGCCAAAGTCAGATCAAAAGAGGCCTCTGCTTCCAATCCAGAGATGTTGAGGCCAGATGAAATGAGGCAGGATAACTCGCCTCTTTGCCACCCCCTTCTCTCCCTTTTTAATCTCCTCTGAAAAAGTAACACATCCTGGAAAAGTTACGGGATTGCTTAAGTCAACTCTCTTATATTAAAATGGTATCAAAAGTAGATAGAATAGAGCTGACTTCTAGAAAGAAGCATTCAGTCTTTCAGCCAGCCTCATTCCAATGTAGTACTCTAAGACTGCTACAGGAGTATTGTCATTGGCTATCAGGAGTGGCATTCTCAATTTTCGTCGGCTAAGAAAGTACCATTCGGATTTACAGAGCGTATTTGAATTTTAGGTTCAAGAGGGACTGGAACTGAAGAATCAGATGTTGAAACATTACAAGAGAGTTTTCCTACAGGTTAGAAAAAAAGAGCAAGGAAAAACGGGTTAGATAACCAACTCTTCTCTAGTGGCTCTGTTCCAAATTAGAGGTCCCCCAGCTACTATTTACCAATTTAAAATGCACTGGTGATCTGTTCAACAGCTTGTCGGCTTTGGCTCTTGAGATGGCTCTTGGGAGTTACTGAATCTAAAACCTCTCTCACATATATCCCGACTATCCCCTTGCTATTGGCCACTACTTTTTATTTTAGGACTTTCCGCCCAAGGCGAGCCTTACTGTAAGTTGCAGCTGCTCCAGCACACAGCGAGGTATGTGAGCCTCATTCTGGGTACCGCAATCTGTCGGAAACCCTGTTGAAGTCAGGGTGCCACAGGTATCTAGCGGACCCAGTGGGACATGGAATTGTGTATCTGAAGGTTTCAGCGAGGACCACCGGAGGGCAGAGGATGCCAAAGGGCAGAGCAAGCGAGCTCTGGACTCCTCCAGTCCCTGAGGAGTAAGAGAAGCCAGGATGGGTTCCTTCAGGAATGGATTCTCCAACCAGAGAGGATTCAATTTAGAAGATGATTTCTTGGCATCAGCTGTGAGAAGCGAGGCCTAGAACAGAAAACAGACACCAGGGATTATTATGGGCAATACTTCTGCAGAATCCCGGGAGCCTAGTTTATACTTTAAGTCCCACTACACTTAATTTCCTTCATGTCTTTGTATTTTGTATTGCTCTTCAACAGGCCTCTCAGATGGAGCATAATAATTATTTTTTTTAAATTCCTATGAGGAAAATGAGGAAAAAAATATAACTATACAAATTTATAAACCTAGCAACATCTAGACCAAAAACAACTTCCCTCCCCATAAAAAACTGGAGAGACTACTAATTAATCAAGCGTTGCTGAAGACTTTGGTAAATTTTTAAAAACCTGATGTCTATTTAATTCATTTTAGGAAATTTATATGTCACTCTTCCGTTCCAGGAATGCTCGAAGTGGTGAATACAGAATACGACAGTAATTTAAAAGATCAAAAAATACAGTCCACATAATATAGTCCACAGGTGTAAATAGTCAAACACCTCCAAAGGCCTTCCAGAACTGATAACAGACATCAAGGGAAGGGGAAAACTCTTCTCTGCCAAACATCCTAAAAGCCAACACCAATCAGGCAGACAATATTGAGACAGATCAACTTAGGATCTGATCCAGTATAAGGCAGGTTTACATGTTCAACAGTAATGTGCACTAGAGCATAGGTGCAGATGGTATTTGGTACATCTGTAAAGTTCCTTCAGGAAGGCACACCTTACTTCTGTTCTGTTCACATGCATTTTTACAACAAGAGTTCGTAAGCTTGTTTCGCAACAGGAAGACATGTGGGGATAACCCAGATTTCCTCATGGTTTTGCTCCCTTATGCCAGAGTTAACCAGTCATACTCTCTACAGCAGAGAGGAATTCTGGGAAGAGCACACCCTTATTCCTGTAACGCTCACATAAACACAAGGAGCAGCCAGACACCCCCCCCCATTCCTTCTCACTTTGCGGGAATGGTACAAGAGCTAGAAGAGCGTTAAGGGCATCAATCTGACTGTACTTGTTAAACTAAAATAAGCTGCCTGCATGACGCACTGTGAAAGCAAGGCCGCACCACCAGATCCCCTGGTGGCACCTCTGCTGTGGATGAGCTTTGCTTTGAGCCTCTTCCTGGTATCATTTTTCTCAGTAACGCCACCGTCTTCTGACGTTTCTATCTGGATACTACCTGCTTTCCAGAGGCCATCTTCACACACAGAACCAAAGGCATCTGCCGCACCCACAACTGGCTACAGAGGAAATCAATTAAGCAAAAGCTTGCCTTGAATCACACCTGGGCCAAGCGGTTTCCCCTTTCTCAGCAACTCCCCAAACTGTTGTTTTATGATAAGGTGTGGCTCACTTACAAAAGCATCCTCCCAAACGTTTATTTCCTAATATTCCTTAGGGGAGGGGAAATGAGATGCCTCAATAGTTAAACCTATCACGGGTCAGACAGATATCAACATTAGCCACCCTATTTCAGCACTGTTTTTAAAAAATCAGCGCTGCGAGCATCGGCTCGACTTTACCTGCTCAGGGATCCAGTCGGAGCACTTGTGATCCAAGAAACTCAGAGCAGCAGGTTTTGGCAGGTGGTCGAGCGAGGCCTGGCTCTTCGTGTCAGGAGGTTTCAGTGAAGCGAGCCATGCAGAAGAAGGCGTAATGGGGTGCAAGAGACGGGCCCGGGATTCCTCCAGATTTTGGAGAGTGACAGAAACAGAAGAGGAGGCACGAAGGAAGGGGTCCTCCAAACCAAGCGGGCCATCATGGCCCACAGCAGAGGCATCCATAGAACTCGCAGAATCTGCTACCAGATGCTCAGACACCTGCTGGAAACAAATGGACAAAACATGGGTGATCATACCACACATTTACAGGCAATTGTTGCAGGTAGTGGCACCTTCCGCTCCGGAACAGAGGATGTTTAGAAAGTGATGTGCAACTCGGCTGCTGCGTGCTAATTTAAGCCAACTATTTACAGATCCATTAGCATTAAATTTATCGCCCTTATGAAAATTCGTGGGATCCCAGTGACCTCGGGTGCTTTTATCTATTAGACGCCTCTAGGATTAAATGTTCCTTGCTAAGTCTGAAGATCAGGAAATGCCTCTTCCAGGCTTCTAGACAGAAGTGTTGCGGGGCGGGGGAGAACAACAGAGGTCACTGGGAAACAGCCAAAATCTAAATATAAGACATCTTTAAAGTTATTTGCTTTACACTAACTGTAGTGGAGTTAAAGAGTAAATACTGAGTGCTTGTAAATCATGATGGTGCCCTTACTCATCAGCCAGAAGACAGGATTGTGCAACTGGGTTCAATATCGTTGGCAGAGTTTTCCCTTATCAGCAAACATGATGGACCCATAACCATCAGTAGGGTGGGGCAGCAAAACAAATCCACCTACAAAGACAGCAGAGGCTTCTACAGCAACTCCCTGGTCTGTAGGAAAAAATGCATTAGAATAGAAAGGGGGGGGAAGAAAAATAATGGGCCAATGAACACTTAGAATGCTCACTGTCAGTGTGATATCAGAGACCCAGTGTGGTCTAGTAGCTAAAGTGATGGACTAGGGTCCAGACGACCCAGGTTCGATTCCCCGCTCTGCCATGGAAATTCGCCAGGCGACTTTCGGCCAGTCACAAACTCTCAGCCTAACCTACCTCATAAGGTTTGTTGTGAAGAAAAAGTGGAGAGGAGAATGATGTAAGCTGCTTTGGATCCCCATTGCAGGGAAGGGCAGGGTATAAATGAAGTAAAATAAAATTTAAAAATAAAATTGTCCACCAGTAGGCACAGAATTTTGAGGGCAGTTAATCGTCAGCTGGCAGATAAAAAGGAAAACAGGGGAGACGGGAACCTGGGCCAGCAGCAGCTTCTAGCAGTGATCTCCCGTGAGCATCTGTCAATATGTTTCCGAGCATCCACTTCCTTCTTCTGTGAAACAAAGAACCAATCCTGGGTTTTCTCCACTTTAGTGGAACAGGAGGTGCTTTGGAAGACCCCGGGAGGACTACCTTTGAACCTGCAGGGAAAACCCATTTGGAAAAACCTGTCTTCAACATGGCTTGGAACCTGCTTTTTCTTTTTCTTTTTTTTTGGCGATTGGCCTCAGTCCTCACAGCAGCCATTTTGCTGCTGGCTGTGCCTCCCGTTGTCAGCCATTTTGTGCTGTGTGGCCCACCCAGTATTCTCAAAATTCCAATTGCTCACAGGCTTAACAATTTTGGCGACCCCTGGCTTACAGCATCCTCAAAAGGGAAAATTAGGGTTGCCATGAGGTACGCATTCCTGCCGCTATATCCACTTCCTATTCTAGGACGCTGTATACTTTAAAGGTCTCTAACGGCTTTAAAAACTGTCCCACACACCACTGGGCAGGAGAGAAAGAAAAAAAAAATCTCCTTCATGCGCTGAACCACTGAATGGGCTAGTTCACACTTGCAGGAGAATGAGGTGGCAGAGTCCTGAGGTGGTAGGACAGACTACCTGACTTCAGGGGCTGGGTGGCAGGCTTTTAATGTTTCTTCAGATAATAAACCCATGCAAACTAGCTCAACAAGGGGAGCATTTCTACCCCCCAGCCCTTTGCTATTTCTTTCTTCCCCAAGAAGTTTTTTATTAGGTTTAAATGGGTGCAAAGGCATTTGTCAAGTCTAAACCTCAAGAGGGCTTCTCCCACAACATACAGGGGTTGTCTACCCATACAGAGAAAAGGGTAACCAAAACAATCAAAGGGTTGAGGTACTTTTCCTATGAGGACTAGTGAAACAGTTCGGGGCTTTTCAGTTTAGGGGAAAAAGACAACTCGGGGCCAAGCTACAAGTGACGCCTGACACAGGTTGGACACGTCAGCTTCCATCAAGTTTTGATGGGAAATGTAGGCATCCTGGTCTCACAGCTTGGCTCTCCGACTGCTGTCCAATGGACTTTTCAACTGTCGCTTGTCCAACATTCCACCAAGCTGCCTACATTTCCCATCAAAAATTGAGGGAAACTGGATTCGGTTTCGTTTTCTCAGCCATGCCGGACGCTCCTCTCGGCTGGTCTGGGAGGAAACAACCGGGCACCCTGACCGGGCGGCTGACCCGCAAGGATTAGCCCCCAGGACTCCCAGGGAGGGAGCCAGGGTCCGGGACGCGGCGGGAAGAACTCCCCGAAATCAATGCGGGGGGGGAATTGCCCGTTTGTCCCTATGGAGGCCGGCAGATGTGCGCGGCGCCTCGAGTGCCGCCGGGCAACGAGAAACGGCAAGTAAAAGAAACAGGCGGAAGCCTGTAAACAAGCGAATCCCTTCTGTTCTACAAGCGTTTGTGAAGGAGAGGTTGATCTGAAGAAGACTCGCTCTTCCCCTTCGTTGAGTTCCAGAATTTTGTTGGCGCCCCCCCCCCCAAATGGCAGCAAAGAGGCAAAGTCCCGCTCTCGGTAAGTCAATCTCGGCTACCTTGCAGAAGGGGGAGTCGCTCGAAGAGTTGGTACGCAGGGCGGTGGTGGAAGCTATAAAACCCTTTGTTGACAAGCTGAACGAAACTGATCAAAGGGTGGGCTTAATTGAAAGCGAGGTGAAAACCATTAAGGCAGCAGCGGGGGGGGCAGAAAAGTCTGCTCTGGAAAGTGCGTCACTTGTGAAGGCTACAAAAAAGGACCTGAAGTTGGTGGAGAACCAGCTGATCGGGCTACAGGTGGAACGAACGCAGACAATTTTGCGTCTCCAAAACGTGAAAGAGGAGGAAAATGAGGATCTGTGGGATTTGGTCTCGGAATTACTGGCGACACCCGCGAGGACGACTAAAGAAGAGGTTAAAAGCGCCATTTTGGAGGTCCGTCGGGCTTCTTCAAAATATGCAACAAAGCGACAGTT